>NW_026947502.1:27056284-29456284 GCF_034190915.1 Cavia porcellus
GTGCAAAAGTCCTTATTTCAGTCCCCAGTACCACCTAAATAAATAAATACAAATTGCTTCTAATAAAACATTAGCCAGAATAGACATACAAGTTTTTATTTGATATCTGGGTCAGAACTATCTTTTGTACTTTTCCAAAAGGGTAGTATGGGAAATAGGAAGAAAACCACTGCTCCCTCGCAAAACGAGGGTGCCATTGTAGAGGAGTGGAAATGTACACAGCTTTCTCTAAGATGTTTCATATGTACAAATACTAAAAGGACATTTTAATATCATAGTACAGTATCTAAGTACCATTATCTAATGGTACTTTTTCATTCCTGGAAATGTATTTATTCTCTCAATCCCATGTGAAGAAAACAAAAGAAAGTACTATATACTAACTTATAGAAACCAAAGAGAAACCCAAGGAAAATAAGTCTTAAGAATTCAAGATAGATTGATCTCTATTTTGTGAGAGAGAGATATGTTGATTAACTTTAGTCCTGATTTATTATTTTTGACAGCTAGTGATATTTTCAGATGAAAGAAAATATCTCAAGTTAAAAATAGAAGAATCCTTTTGTTTGTTTTGATTGGTTTTTTTGAATTTTATGGGGTTTAACAATTTGAGGAACCTTTTTTAAGGTTATGAAAATGATTCTGTAGAAGACTTGAAGGAGATGACTTCAGTATCTTCTCGGAAAAGAGGTAAAAGAAGGTACTTCTGGGAGTATAGTGAACAACTTATGCCATCACAGCAAGAGAGGATTCTGAGGCCATCAGAATGGAACCGAGATACCTTGCCAAGCAATATGTATCAAAAAAATGGGTTACATCATGGTAAGAGAAAGTTGCTATTGATTATTTAGTGTCATTTAATTTAAATAATTTATTTTTGTCTTTTTGAGACAAGGTCTTGCTTTGCAATTCAGGCCAGCCTTGAGCTCACTTTTTAGCACAGGCTGGTCTTGTACTTGCAACAGTCTCCTGCCTCAGCCTCCCAAATGCTGGGATTACATGCACTATCATAACTGGCGTTTTTATTTTCATTATTTGTCTTTTGGAGACAGGGTTTTGCTATGCAATTCAGGCTGGGCTTTACCTCACTTTGTAGCCCAGATTGGCTTTCTCAAAATTTATAGTGATCCTCCTGGCTCAGCCTCCTGAGTGCTGGAATTAAAGGTGTGTGGCACCATGCCCAGTCTTAGTGCCATAATAGAGACTGATCCATAATTCTTACTCAGTGTACTTGAGTTTTCAGTCCTTTGTAGCCAGCTGGAAGGTGGAATAGTAGAGGTGATATATGTGCCATGACTGCCATTTGCTCACAGATAGGTTTTACCAGTGTTAAGAGCCACCACCTAAGCAGCAGAAAAGACAGTATAAACACTATTTCATGCCTAGTCCCTTCTTATCTACTCAATACTCAGGAAATGGCTAGAAAGCTGATGGCTTGTCATGGTTGCTGTAGATTGAGAAGAAACAAAATGGACTTCAGCATCCCTGTTATTCTCCTCCATTCCTCAAAGCAAAATGTCAGTGAGGATATCGGAATATAGAAAAAACAAAGGGGAAAGAAAAGAAAGCACAGTTGTAGAAAAATGAGTGATGAAGCTGAACACAGTGGCACATGCCTGTAATCTCAGTATTCTGGGAGACTGAAGCAGGAAGGTTGCGAGTTCAAGCCCAGCTTGTTTAATTTAGTAATAACCTCCCTGTCTCAGAATTAAAAAAAACTTGGAATGTAGCTCAGTGTGAAGGCCCAGTGGTACTGGATGGAGGAGGGAAGAGAGGAGTTAAATAGTAGGAATCATGAAACATAATCTTTAGGAGGTTAAAATTGTGATTTGCTGATCCAGAAAACTGTGATTGAGAAGAATTTTTTTTCTGTACAAAAACTATTTTTATATTAATCCAAAGTCTTTACCAAAAAGGGCAGAGGGAAAGTATTAAGTTTTGTGCTCAATAAGTAGTTTAGTATTCACTTGCACTACAGATTGAATTTGCTAAGCATGTTTGAAGTCAGGAATTATACCTAAGTATGTTTGTGCTTCTGTTTTACTGTTCATCTGTAATCACATCCATATGTATTACCTGCCAGTGATTATTTAATTTTTACATTCAATTCAGTTTTGTACTGAAAGTGGAAAGGTAAACCTAGTAAATAACTTTAGGTAGCTTGTGATGAGTTCTAGGAAAAGACAATAATGGGGAACCCTTTAAGACTTTGGAGATTACAGACAGCTCTCTGCAGCATGCATGCCGTTGGTTTTCCTCTATTGCTAGAGGAGTTCAGAGGACAGAGCCATCCGCTTGCCCTGGAGTGACAGGGCAAGACCACTTGAGTGTTCTGTAATGTTACTTACCAAAGCATCTGAAGAAGAATGTTTAAACAAGATGATCCTTACTCATTGGATTTTTGATCCAACAAATGTATGTATGTGACAAATTTTTAGTTGCAGCATTGAAATATCTTTAGGTAAAATGTCCAAACTGTCTTCTGGACCACATATTATACCCCAGCCCTGATTTTTGTATATACTTGTACTCCAGTCCTGAGATTTGAGATGTTTAATATTTCTATGAAAGGAATTAAGAATCTGTTATTCTAGCGTTAGAAAGTTAGGAGTAGAGAAGAATTTAGAAAAGTTTATAACAAGGAAATATCATCCTTCCTTTCTGTTTTTTTTTTTTTGTTTGTTTGTTTATGGTGCTAGAGATGGAATCCTTAAATGTGCTAGGCAAGTGCTCCAATACTGACATACATCTGTGGCCCACCCCCATTTCTTGCATTCACACATAGAAAGGCTAGACCTTCTGCGTTGTGTTGTCAAATATGTCAAGACTTTTTTTTTTCTTTTTTGAAACAGAGTCTCAAAAAGCCTGCAGTTCAGGCTTGCCTTAAACTCACTATGTAGTCAGGCTGGTATTGAACTCACAGCAATCCTCCTACCTCAGCCTTGCAAGTGCTAGGATTATAGGCTTGTGCCACTATGCCTGACAAGACTTTCTAAAAGACCATAGTGGTGACTGTGGAAAATGTATCTATTGTTCAAATAAATAATCTAACTTCTTTTAAACTATCTAAAGGAAAATACGCAGTAAAGAAGTCACGGAGAACTGATGTAGAAGACTTGACTCCAAATCCTAAAAAGCTACTCCAAATAGGCAATGAGCTACGGAAGCTGAATAAAGTGATAAGTGACCTGACTCCAGTCAGTGAGCTGCCTTTAACAGCTCGGCCAAGGTCAAGGAAGGAAAAAAATAAGCTGGCTTCCAGGTAAATGCTAATAATATGTACTCATGTAAATAGTACAGGAGGTGAGATTAGCTTCTGAGTTTTAATAGACGTGACCTTCAACCATTATTCAAAAATAAAAGTTTTTTATATAATTATTACAATAATGAGAGTTACACTTTTTCCTTTGAAGGTAAAATATGTTATTTATGCTTCCTGGAAAAATTTTTTGAAGAGAGAACTGAAGGGAATATAGCGCAGAATACTGTAACAGTGCAGTATAGTACAATAGTGAGAATTTATGCAACTTTATTTTTTTGTTTAAAGTCAGCTTTATTGAGGTGTCATTTACTTACAGTAAAATTTACTCTTTCTAATGTACACTACTATGAATTTTTACAAACATGGCCAGTCATGTTATAAAAGCAAACCTCTTTCCCCTTAGCCTTTCACAACTACTAATCTCCTTTCTGTCATAGTTTTGCCTTTTCTGGACTGCCATTATAGAACACTGTAGGTGTCCTTAGAATTGAGCTTCTTCACTTAACATGATGCACTTGAGATCCATTCATGTCCTTGTGTGGAGTAATAGCTTGTTCCTTTTATTGCTGAGAACTATATACCTTTATAGGCAAGTGTAAAACCACCATCAACATTTCTGTTGGATAAATGCCCAAATGTGAATGTTCAACTTTATACTGCAAACTGTTTTCCAGAGTAGTTGTGTATACTATTTTACCTTCTCACCTGAACAAGCAAGAGTTCTACAGTACTTATTTTACATTCTCTATAATACTTTGTATTGTCAATTTTTGCTTGTTTTTTTTTTGTTACACTAATAGTTATGTACGATCATAACTTTATTTTTGAATTTGTGCTAAATATTTAAAATGGATTTAGATAAATTATTTTAACATTTTATAACTCAGATCCTTAACAACATCAGTGTGCAATGGTTTTTGGTTGCTATTAGAAAATGTGTAACAGGAGCAAAAAGAAGTATATTCTGAATATTTTAAAAAGAAAAATGAACTAATAGCTCCTTCTTTTTACAGAGCTTGTCGGTTAAAGAAAAAAGCCCAGTATGAAGCTAATAAAGTGAAATTATGGGGCCTCAATACTGAATATGGTAAACCTAAACACTGAAGAATTTGTTTAACTTCCTGTGAAGTTTGCTGACCTCTTGTTACTCGGTTTTATTATTTGCTTGCCCTGTATTTTTTCTAGCCTCCTCATTATTAATCCATTCAGAAAACCACATGCCTGCTTTCATTCATTCTTGTCTTCCCTTTTAGTGTGTGAGTGTCTATCTCTGAGGCTCTTCAAGCCAGTCTCATCACTACAGTAATGAAGTAGTCTGCTTGTAACCACAGTCATTCTTGTTTTATAATTGTATTAATTACTCAGTTTTGTTGTCTTATTTTAATATTGTCCTTGGTTTGAATATTTGTGTGGCTAGTTTTGAGCTATGTTTTTCAAATTTGACTGCTCATTGGAATGCCTGTATACTTGTTAAAGTACAGATCCCTAGACTACTGCATCTTTTGAATTGGCTTCCATATTTTTGACATATCCTAGATTACTTTTTTTTTCTTGTGATAGTCAGGATTGAACCTAGGGCTTTGTGCATGCTAGGCAAGTGCTTTACCACTAGGCAAGTGCTACATCACCAGCTATTTCATTTTTAAATTGAATATCTATACTATTACATCACTAAAGGCAAATTCTTCCATGTTGGTGATATGTTCCAAGTGTTTTGTTTTGTCTTACAGATAATTTATTATTTGTAATCAACTCCATCAAGCAAGAGATTGTAAACCGGGTACAGAATCCAAGAGAGGAAAGGGGACCTAATATGGGGCAGAAGCTTGAAATCCTCATTAAAGATACTCTTGGTAAGAATTTTGGATAAATTCATAAAAAATAGTAACATGTATTCTAAGATACATGTTTCAAGGAGATAGTAAAAGTTCTTTTAGTTTAAGGAAATACTCAAGTGCTCTCATCATATTTATTCTTTCTCTTTTTTGTCATACTGGAGATTGAATTGAGGCCTCACACATGCTAGGCAAATGCTCTACACTGTGTTACATCCTCAACTCACATTTACCCTCTTTCATGAGTAATTCTTTTTTGGTTATTTTTGCCTTGTTTTGTTTTGGTTTTGATTTTTGAGACAGGGTCTCTATGTAGCTCAGGGTGGCCTTGAACTCACTGTGTAGTCTAGGCTAGTCTTGAACTTGTGGCAGTTCTCCTGCCTCAACCTTTTGAGTGCTGGGTTTTATGAGTAGTTCTGTCTTTTGAGATTTAATGTTTCTAAGTGTATACTGCTGATCACTACAATTTGTAATTTAGGTTTAATCATTGTACACTTCAGTGCTTAAGAAAGACAAGTGTTCAGCAGCTTTAACCTTAAATAGGATCAAAAGCAGGCTCTGGGCTGCAAGCCTAATTTGCACCTTTCTTGACAGTCTCACTTGTTTTGCTTACTAATACGTTTCACGTGATTCTAATAAATGTGGTCATCTCATTTCCCATTCCTAAACTGTGCACAGTATGGTGAAGATCAGAGTGACAGACATTCTGAAGCCAGGCCAACCAGTAGTGGATGGAGAAGAGATAGCTAGTGTAGACAAAGACGTGAAAACACTAAAGACCTAGGAGTTTAGCTGCTTAAGGAACAAATCATCTTACAGATAAGTAGCATTCCAAAAGTTTTACAATCCATAAAAATCCAAACAATTGAATTCACAAAATTAAAGGCTATGCTTGTCTTGAACAAAATTATACTGACACTGAAAACGTTTTCACATGAAAAGTGTATGCTAAATATCAATCTTTTCCTAAATAATTACTTCCTATTTCATGTAGATTAATTAATTAGTTGAGCAAAACAAGAAGCTGTAATGAGTTTCCTTGACTTTTTACAGATGCACTGATGGCTGTTTTTAATATTTTGGGTTATTCTTTCAAAGTATATCTGTTGTTTCTTTTTCTTTAAAAGGATTTCAGTATTTCTTTGTTAGGTAGAAGGAAGAATTTAATGTAAGAAAGTATTTTTACCTTTTCATTTTTAACTTAAAAGTCTTGTAGGTTGATAAGCTTGTGTATTCTCTATATACTTGAAAGTCAGTTTTCTTTGCCTCATACAAAATCCTTATTTTATATATTTTTTATATTTTATATAAAAACCCCATATTTTCATTCCTTGAATGTTTTTCCAGTTTCTTCTGGCATAAAATTGCAAAACTAATAATTGTACAGTTTTCATGTCACTTGTTTGCTGGTTTTGCCCATATGCCATGATTTTTACTTTTTGTTTAAATCCTTGTTATTTTACTAAACTATGTTTAAAGTTAGTCATTTGAATCTGATATTCTCACATATGCACTATATTCTTTCAATATATAGTTTTGGATTTTTTTTACTCTTAGAACTCATTTGAAGGTTGGATCTTCTTTGTCTCCAGTGTTTGTAATTTGTTGTTTTTATCTCTTTAATTTCATTTCTTATATACCCCCAGGGATTGATTCCAGGGCTTTTCTTACTGAAAGAGCCACATTTCTGACTCTTATTTTGAGATAGGGTCTCACTGAATTGATAAGTTTTCCCAGACTGGGCTTGAACTTGCATTTTCCTTCCTTAGCCTCCCAGAATGCTAGAATCAGATATGTGCAACCATGCCTGGCTTAGAGTAATTTTTTATGGAATTTTCACCTGGATACTTTGGTTTTTCATTTATGAGTTACGTTATTTTTTCAAAACTTTGGAAAGATTTGTTCACAATACCTTTTTCTAGGTGTGTGTGGTGGCGCATGCCTGTTATCCAAGCACTCAAGGCAGGATAGTTGTGAATTCAAGGTCAGCCTGAACTACATAGCAAGACCCTGTCTCAAAACAAATAAAACCCCCAGAAAACAGTAGCTTTTTCTAACCTCACAGTCTTCCCTTTTAATGTTAAACATGATAGTTTGCCTTCTGAAATTTGTTCTTCTACTCCCTACCCCCATTTTATGTGGACCATATCTGTCTCTTACATATTTTCTTCTGTAGTACTTGGTTTTAATGCCAACCCCACAAGTATCTTATCAGTGCTTGCTCTTCTGCAAGAGTCTGGCCAGTTTTCTGAATTCCCCAATGCTTGACTGTGGGCCCCTTCACATCTTATTGTGGGCCCCTTGGGGTCATCTTGTACTCACTCTTGGGTTGGACAAAATCTTTCACAGCTTCAGCTACAGTTCTCAAGTTGCCTTCTTGTGCTTCCCAGTGAATAACAACCTGTTGGCCATTTTAGACTTCTTTTGTTTTCAGGTCCATTACTTCCTTTTCATTTATCTCACAGAAATACTGATATAAATAAATACTGATATTATTTGTCTCAGTGGCCTTTGTTAGTTTGTTCCCACCCTTTGAATGTTGGGGTTCATAAAGATAGCTTGTCACTTATTGGTGTTTTCAGGGGTTTATTGGATTTGGGTTTCTGTTTTGTGATGGCATTGGAGATTGAACCCAGAGCCTTTGCACTTGCTAAGTTGCTACATTGCCCAATTTGGATCCAAAGTTGGAATCCTCCTGCCCCAGCCTTCCAGAGTGCCAGAATTTTAGGCATGCAGTGCCGTGATTAGCTTGCTTGTTTATTTTTAAGAGACAGAGTCTTACTTTGTTATCTAAGCAGACCTCTTAACTTCTGGGTTCAAGTAACTCTCCTGTCTGTCTCCTAACTAGTTGAAATTACAGGTGTATGCTACCTGGGCCAGTTTCTGTGGATTCAGTTGCACTATTTGTTTTAGTGTTGCTTGGAGATTGAACACCAGGCCTTGAGCATGCTAGGCAAGTACTTGTACTACTGAGCTACATCCCCCTCCCTCCTCATTTGCTTGTTTTTGTATGGGGAGAAAAAGTAGATTTAAAAATCTGTGCTGTAGGCTGGGGGTTTAGGTCAGTGGCATAAGCACCTGCCTTGTGAGCGCGCAGTTTGTGAGTTCGATCCCTGGTACCAACAAATAAAAAATTAAAAAAATTTTTAAAATCTCTGCTGTATATATCTATCTTCCCACAAATTCTCTGAGAAACTCAAAGGTTTGGTAGAATAGTCTTTAAACTGTTTATCCTAATTTTTTTGTGTGTGATTAACGCTTTTAAAACTTTTGTTTTTTCTAACAATGGTTTGTCAAATTACAGCTTCTCTAGGGTCAGTTTGGTTACGTACTTATTCCTAGAAAATTGTCCTTCTCTTCCAGACTTTTAATTAACTGGTCCTGTCTTTATTTTTTGATTTCCCTGTATCCATGAGTAGTGCTCCATTTTCATTCCTTATTTGTATCATGTTCTTTCTTTTTTCTTTTCCTCTCCCTCCCTTTCTCCCTTCTCGCTTCTCTCTCTCTCTCTCTCTTTCTCTCTCTCTCTCTCTCTCTCTCTCTCTCTCTCTCTCTCTCGGTCTCTCTCTCTCTCTCTCTCTCTCTCTCTCTCGGTCTCTCTCTCTCTCTCATTTTTTTCTTTTTTCTCCCTTCATCCCTCCCTACTTGCCTTTCTCCCTCCCTCCCTTCTTTCCTTCATACTAGGGGCTAAACCCGTGCTAAGCAAGTTCTCCATACTGAGTTACTTAACAAGTTATTTACATGGTCCTTTTTTTTTAAACCCCCCTCCCCCCCCATGTAGTGCAGGCTGTTATTGAATCGACTAGGTAGCCCAGGCTGGCCTTGAACTCATTCTGATCCTCTGTGTCATCCTCCTGAGTGTCAAGATTACAGTCTTACACCACTACATCTGGCCTTAAACTTACAATCTTTGTTATTTGATGTATTGATTACTTTTGGCCTTTTTATAGAAAATGAGGATAAGCAAATCACCATATTTTTTTACAAATATATATACTTAATACTTCTCACCTGTTTTCCCTCTTCTACCTTTTCTTACTCATTTTCCTTCAAAATGAAAAAAAAGGAACATAAATTGTATGCAATAATGTAACAAGTTGAGAATAAACGTACTCTCCAAATAATGTAGTTTCGGTTGAGTGGATGAACCTTGCCCCCTATTTCCCCATTGAACGTGAGACATGGAAGCATTTGGAGGAGACTGTCTGAGAGAACAAGGAAAGACAGTTCATAGGTTTAGAAAGTGATACCTTTGGATCTGGGTTTGTTATTACTCATCATCTATCCCACTTTAAATATTTATTAACAATATGTATGTTGGTTTGATTTGACTTCTCTATTTTTAAAATTGTAGCCATGAATCTGATGGGGCAGAATGACTTTGGGGCTGCAGTAACAAGCAATGCAGCAGTCATTTGGACCAATATCAAGCTGAGGGCCACACTTGAGATCCTCAAATATTTTGTATTTCTTTCTTTCCTCCAAATACTCTCTGTTTCTATGTCATAAGTGTTCCTTTTATTCCCTTCAGGTCTCCCAGTTGCTGGGCAAACTTCAGAATTTGTTAACCAAGTGTTAGAGAAGACTGCAGAAGGCAATCCCACTGGAGGCCTTGTAGGACTAAGGATACCAACATCGAAAGTGTAATGTGTAATCAGCCTCATTGGTCCAATGGTCAGAAATGTCTGTTTTTGTCACGTTCCCCATTGTAAATTTTCATTCTGTTTTTGCATGTCAGTTAGCATTATGTAAACATTTACAATTAGGTTACATTCTTTTAAGAACTTGTAGCATAAGTGAAGCATGATCCAAAATACTTGATTACTGCATTTTCAGAGCATAAACCATGGTTAAACCTGCTACTGGCATTAGAATTAAAACTCATACATTAAATAAATGTTTAGGTACAGATTGCACAAATCTGTTATTGCAGACATTTTGAAGGAGTGAATAGACTAGTGTAATGCCAGGTATTATGGCAGGTTTATGCTCTGAACCACACAAAAATATTGAGGAAGCATTCTTTTTAAAAACAATTTAGATTGTTTTTAGAATTACTGCTTTTTGTTCTAATTTTCCACAACCATTAATTTCACTTGTACATGACATATTCAACAGGCCTGTGTGCCATGTTAGATGTTAATTTTCAGAGCTCAATATAAATGTATATTATATATATAAATGTCTGTGCAAGTAAGAAAAAAAAAGCATATTCTTTGTGCCTTGTATTTTGGGGAATCTATAAAACTGGTAATATTTTGTATGATGAAAACCCTAATAAGGAAAAACAAGATATATAGATGGAAAATTATGGGGTTTAAATGGTTTTTTGTTCCAACTCTTTTTCAAATTTTTGAATGTATATAGGACTATGTTGAAATGTAGATATATGCCACAGAGTCTGTGTATTGTATAAAAAACAAAACAAAAAACAAACAAAAAAAGATGGCTCTAGAAAACTTACATTTCGGTACTTGACCGGAAGAAGACAAATACTTGCACATTATTGTGATTGTTTTATTTTTTGTACCAAAGACAAATGCAACTGATATGGCAAACTGCCAGTCTAAGTAAAGTTTTGCACAGCTTACGATACTGTATGAATGTATGAAAAAAAAGAAAAAATTAAAAGGTCAGGGTTAGGGATCTTACTGAACTGTGAATTTTATTTCTGTTTGGGTCCAATTATCTACAGAAGGAGCATCCATACATACAAATATTTTGCTGTTCCTCTAGTTCACTTCCATAGTAGATAAGCTGATGGCCATTTAGATGTCTGTAAGTCTTTTATTTCTGCACTTACTGTAGGAAATTTTAATATATTTCATTTTAGTAAGCTATTGATAAAATAATTTTTGACTTTGAAAATTAAAAGTTTATTTAGCTTATTGTAGTATACTTCCACCAAACAACCAAAATACAGATTATTTTTATTGTATTATGTATATATATTGTAAAGAAAGAAAAAAGCTAAAATATCTAATTCTTTAATTGCCACTTTTCCAATTGATGTATTATTGTGCATGTAATATTTTCGAAGATCAACACAGCTGAAAACAACAAAAAAATTTATAGATTTTTATATTTTTGTACAGGTATTTTCAAACTAGCTTCTTCAGACTTTCATGTGACTTTATTCTTCTATAGTTTCTAGAACTGAAAAACATTAACACATTTAGTTTTTAGGTGCTCTTTTTTG
The DNA here is from genome assembly GCF_034190915.1 of Cavia porcellus. Classification (NCBI taxonomy): domain Eukaryota; kingdom Metazoa; phylum Chordata; class Mammalia; order Rodentia; family Caviidae; genus Cavia; species Cavia porcellus. Next base: position 27,067,581 of record NW_026947502.1, read on the forward strand.
CTTACATAAAACAGCTTCATTAGTCAGTGTTTAAACTGTTCAAGCTTTACTTCTTGATAAGAAATTTGTTATGTCAAGGCAGCATTATAAACTTTCCCCACAGATCTTCCCACTCTCTCTGTTTTATTCTCCAATCTTATGTTTTAAATTCTTAAAAAAAAACAAATGTATCTAGCAAAAAACAAAACCCAAAAATACTAGATATAGCTGCTGGGAAAATATCACATTTCCCACTATAAAAATTGATTATTTATACTTTTGTCTATATTTTCTTTTACTTTCTTCCTCTTTCCCTTAAGCTATAGCATATGAAGCTGTAGCACTTGAAGGATTGATTCCAGAACACACCGTAACAACCCAGCATCGTTGCTTATTTGCTTCTTTGACATCATGAAACATAAGAAACTTAAAGGACTATCTTTGACACCTTCACTGATGCACAAGATTTTCCTGTGTGTTTGGTGGAAATGTACCTGGTTAGTGCATTCATGCTAGCAGATAAGCTCATATCTAATGTTAATAGAATACAGGTTCATTGTTTTCAAGTTTTTCTTTTTTAGATGGGAAAAGGCAAAGCACAGGTTTGCAACTTGGATGTATATGAAGCCTTAGCAGTATATGATAAATTGAAGGGTTCTGAAATACAGCAGTTTTGCAGTCAGGTGAAAATTGCTTTGTGATAGAGATACAGCCGATAAGATTTATAAAATTGCCCCTTTCTAGCTGTTCTGTTAGGAATTTCTGGGTTTTGATACTTTTTTCCTGTCTGCAAACCAGAATTTGATTTTTTGGTCTTGCATTTCAAAAAAAGACTTTGAATCTGTTTAGTAGATTCCATATCCTTGCATTTCAGTGTTTTATATGTACTACTTAAGTTAAATAGTTAAAAGCTTTTAAATAGTAGAGCTTTTTAATGTTGACACTTTATTTTGTACCTATTTATATATGTATGTATATCTTAGAAAAGCACTTTGTTAAAAAAATGCATTTTATATGATTCCTGCCATTTGCTGCTAAATCTGGGCTGGTCAGAATGCTGCAGCGATACTTGATCTAAATAAAAACCTGGCAGTAAAATGTAGAGTGAAAGTTAAATCCTCTTGCTGTTTTAACTTTATCACAAAGATGACATAGGCAAGCTGTGCAGCTTTACATTTTAACCAGGGGACTCTGTGGCATTTAAAACCGTCTAGAAATGGTTGTACTTTAATGCCAGTAATAATCTGCTTCCTCTATTGTCATTAAAATATATACGTTTAGTGTATCACAAAAACAATCTTATAACATAATATACAAACCCCAACAGTTGTACATGTTTTGTTTTTTAAAATTGTGGCATGTATTTTTGGGTGAAGAGCAATAGATAAGAGCTCTCTCAAGGGTTTCTGTGTTCATACATGGTATACAGATAGCTCATAATGAAGTCAAGAATCTTAAGTGAAGGCATTGTGAATTCACCTCAAATAAACCCATTGTTCCAAAAACAATGACAAACTTTGACTCTAGTACAACTACGGTTTTAAGGGAAAAAAAAAAAAAGACTTTCTTCCTAGTTCGAGATACACTGGATTCTTTATAGAATTTGTCTCCCTATGAAAGCATGCTGTCCAATTGCTCTTGTTAAGATCTTGTCTGAGTTTTGAATTGGGTGCCACACTTTTTCAGTCGATATGGTTGCTTGTTCTACTGTACCATGTATGATTCTTGTCCTTTCCTATGTCCTTCATGACAGATTATGATGTGGCTTTATATTGTGCCTTACTTGTACATTTAAAACTAAATGTCTTCATTCCCTTCCATTTCCTAAATCTTTAACTTTGATCTTTTTGGTAAGAAAACTAGAGCTATTACAAAAGCATCATGAAGGATTTCAGATGGGTATGGTTTCATATTCCCTCTCTTTATATTTTATATTTGTATGAAAGACCAGTTTTGAATGGTCTTTGAATATGAGGGGGGAAAGATTAGCAGCAGTTTCACTACATACATCCCTTTTCACTTTTATGAATTTGTCATACATCTTCTTTCTGATGCTTGACTTTATTTGCTTCCTAGCGATAGTCTGCATTTAGAGAAAGATGTGTTCAGTTAATTTGTTTGAAATTGAATATTTCATTTCCCAGAACTTTTTAGAGAGAAGAGTACCCATTTTGTTTGTTTTATATAACAGATGACAAGTCTCTTTAAAAGAAACAGAAGTACAGTACTTTTGGAATACAATGCTGTTAGTTTGGATTTCTTTTTTATATATAATATTCATACAATTATCTGATGTTTGCCTTCATTAATAAAGCTGTTAGTTTATTCACCAAAATGTCAAGAATGGATGTGCTTTTCTTTATTCAACACATTTAAAATTATTTTAGCTGCTAAGATTTAGCTAACTTTCTAAGAAATGAATTCAAGTTGCCTTCAACAGGAATTAATAAAAACTTGTGTTCCCTTTCTTTATATAGTCTTCCTAAAATTCTGTTTAAGTATGTTCTAGTTAATTATATAACAATGTTAGCATCTCTCCAGATCTTGAAACTTGAATTTTGAGAATGCATTGAATTACGCTTTCAGTGTTAAAAGGTTTCAATTATCCTTCTAGTGAAGTCTGTCGTGGAATACCACTTCCCATGGAACTGAGGCCATTTCCACAACTTTGCACAGAACTGCAGTCTTGTTCTTCCCTTGGATCATGACAAATAAGTCTCACACAGTGCCGTAATACTTGTGGATTCTTTTGTAATCTTTGTAATCTTAATAAGGGCATTATGAGAAGATGACTCCATGTTTTTTAATATTTCAAACATATTGGGATGTAACAATGAATGTCAACTGTAGGAATGGTTGTTTCGTTTTAAGGAATAAGCATGTTGAGGAAAGATAATCAAAATGTACTACTGAAAGTTATACACTTCCATAGGCAAGTGGGGTTATGTGTTGAAGCATAGTCCTCATGCTTAATAAACTGACTGAATTAATAGAAATATAATAACACCTAGAGACTGAATTATGCCAAATTGCCATTTTTGCTTAGAAAGGATTTGGAGGTGGCAGTAAAGAAATAGAATCTTATGACCACTTCCAAATAGTATTTTGGAATTGAAGACTTGGTGACTAAAAAGAACATCAAAGTTGGTTATTTCAGTGTGCCAAGTTCAGAAGAACTAGGTTTGCCTCTTTCATAACAGTGTAAACACAGTGGTGTAATTAACTCAGTTTGGGGTGGATGGGAGCAAGACTGATTACTGTGTCTTGCCCTTCACCCTTTGTTTTTTTCAGAACCAAATAACATAAATGTGTATATGTACTGTATCTGCCTTTCCATCACATTTTTATGACACTGTATTCCATCACATGCTTTTTTACTTTCTTTATGGTTTGTCCTATAGCTTAGCATTTATGGTTAACAGTGATACTAGGGCTGCCTGCACAGAAGTCACAGAAGAGCAGAAAGGCAAGAATTTGAAGTATTTGTTTCTACAGTGTGGCAACCTCTTTGGCATAGTTGCTTAGGATACTGTTTGTAATGGTATCATAAATATTCTGTGGCTTTATTTTTCCTCCCAGCTGGAGCTATGGCACTTTTTATTGGATTCAGTCTTGTCTCTTGTCTAGAAAGAATTTTATCTTGTTGACGCATGAGCTGTTTAAAATTATTCTATTCAATGTTGGTTAATAGTTGTGCAGTTTTCATTTCAGAAAAAAGGCAGTACAAAATTGCCTTTATTTTCTGTCACCTTCCAGCCCCTCAGCTCTAGTCAGATACAGATTCATCAGTGTATGCAACATCCTTTGTAATTTAAAATAAAAAAATGAAAAGGTTTTGAATTGTTTGCCTCATGTTTTCATCCTCCTTTTTCTACTGCCTTTCTTTGGCCTATAATTATACCTCAAAAGAATCTGTCCCAGAGAAGTTCCCAATTAAAGAAAGCAACAGATTCCTGATTGGTCTTCCTTTTAATATACAAAGAGCTAATATTTTTCCATACTTTAGAGTGATACCCAGTGAAATTTAGATACAACATATTTATCAGTATAACCATTGTCATTTTTCATAGTTGAAAACAATTCATTTTTTGTTTTTGATTCTTTGGGCAAATAATTCTTTCAAGGAAAATAAAATATTTGGAGTCTCTCCTGATTTAAAGGTTGGGATGTGTTTTGTGTCTTTAATCATTTTCATTAAGTCTTGAGGTTAGGTCAGGTATATACAATAGAGCCTTAAGCCAGAAGAAGGCCTCCACAGGAGTATGTGTTCTTCAGCCAGCAAACATTTGTTGAGCACCAACTCTGTCAGGACTTGTGCTATATATGAGCTTAGAGGAATTGAAGTAAAGGGTGAAGTAGTGGGCAGGCAGCATGTTTCCAGGGATTACAGGACAACACGAGCTGTTACAGGAAGCCAGAGAGCCCTCAGTACTGCATCCGGTGGACCATGTTAAGCTTGAGTCCTTGAACATAAGGGCATGTGGAGCTTTTGTTGGCATACAAGCTGAATCACCTCAGTATAGTCCCAGAAGCCAAGCATTTAGAGTTAATTGCACTCTTGGCACTTGGTGATAAATAGGTTGGGTTGCAGTTTGGACACTTAAGTCTCCTTAAAAAGTTCACTTCCCTTGGATCATGACAATAAGTCTCACACAGTGCCGTAATACTTGTGGATTCTTTTGTAATCTTTGTAATCTTAATAAGGGCATTGTCCAAGCCCCTTTTTGCTTCATTTGAGACTCATTTAGCTCCCACAAAGCAAAAGAGATTTAGCCTCCTGTGGACTGGTTTTGCTTCAGGACTTAGATCTCAAGACCACTCTTCACAGGAGCCTCAGTCTTGGTCCTGGGAACTTTAAGGAGCTGGGTGAGTCAAGTCTGTGTTGTCCTTAGAAAACTAAATCTGTGGGTAGCATCCAGTTAGGTGAGTCATTCAGTCACCCCTTATCATGGGACAGTGATTTTGAAACCAGGAGAGTTCTTTAGCCACAGGGCAGTGAAGAGTTTGAAAGAAAGAAAAACATTAGTTGGGACATGCCTTCACATCCCAGCTAAAAGATTCAGAATAAGAAGGTATTAAATGTCTTGAGGGGTGGGGGTAGCATTCCTTAAGCCCTTGCTAGCTGCTTTCCTGTTACGGAACCCAGCTGCTGCTCTCAAGGGCCAGTGAGGTTTGTGTCATGTCCATTATACAAAGGAGTCAACAAGACTCATATGAGGGGATTAGCTCTGGACCCAGCTTTGTGATTACTGAGCCCTAGTGCACATCCTAGTCTTGCTGTACCCCAGGGACCATTCACACTAATGGAGTAGGCCAAGTCATAGATAATATTTGGAAAGACGTTTGTGTATGAAAAAATAATGGACTTAGAATCTAAAAGCAGGGGCTTGGGGATTTAGCTCAGCGGCATAAGCACCTGCCTTGCAAGCAGGTGGTCGTGAGTTCGATCCCTGGTACCAGAAAAAAGAAAGGAAAAAAGAACCTAAAAGCAGAAAAGAACTAAAGCCAAAGTTTAACAGATGTCATAGCCAAAAATTAGTCTCACAAACTATGAAGGCAATAGGGAACAAAAGAGGATTGGAAGCAAATCAGAGTTGGGTGTGTGGGTCACCAGATTGTACACCTGTTTTTCAAGGATGGTCTCAAAAGGTTACAGGGTCACTTCTTGTTAGGAAGTGTAGTACAAGACTAGAAAAGGGCAGATGTCACTTCTTTAGCTGCTGCATAGGGATGCTACTGGGGACTGTTGATTGCATGAGAACTACCAACAAGAAGTATGTTGAAAGGTGGGGGGGGGGGAGGCTCAAGACATAGCAGATCTGCCCAGTGCAGGCTTTGGGATTTCTCCTTTGCCCAAAACACTGACGTCACTTGAATGTCCACTTGTTTCTTTAATAGTGTTAAATATTAAGGCATTGCAAGAAATAGAAATACATCTAAATAAAACTTCACTATGAAGTCTTGAATAGATGGAAAAATGCACCAACTTACATAGATGCAGACAACTTGAAGCTAGTTTACAGTTACAGTTGTAATGTCACCCTAATAAAATATACCAGCAGACTATTAAAAAGTTTATATAAGGAAAAAACAATAGCCTAAAGATAAAGAGGATAAGTGTTTAATGTTAGCAAATACTAAAATTCATTATAAAACTAAAAGTGCTGTTTTGGTGCATGAATGCATTGTACAGTCCAGCAGAACACAGTGGAAAGTTTGGAAATAGACTCAAATACAAAGATATATAAAATTTGGTATGATAAATGTCATCAGAACTAATGGGGGGAAAAAAGATGAACTTTTTAAGACAAGAGCATTGGAACCACTCATAAACATTTGAGAAAATGTTAAAGTTGACTCACTATACCTTGCACCATAAGCCAAAGTATATTTTTAAATGGATAAAGATCTAAATGTAAGAATAAAAAAACCAGGGGAAAATGTGGGCAGTTCCTTTAAATCCAAGGGGATGGGGAAAGACTTCCTAACTTGAACTCCAGTTCCAAAAGTCATAAGTGAAAGTTGATCAAGTCTATGTAAAACAAAATTAAACTTTCTTAAGATTAAGGTCCCAAAACATCATAAACTAAATTAAAATTATATATGCCAAAAAATGGAAAGAAAGACTGCAACTCATCTCTAAGAACTACTACTTCTACTAATAGCTTCTGGAAACTAACATGACAAAGACCGGTGACCCAGTAGAAAAATGAGCAAAGTGAATGCAGATAGTTCTGAAATATAGGAAGAATTCCTTAACCTCGTTCATGGTGAAAAATACAAAATTAAGACTTTAAAAACCTAATCTGGTTAGTAAGAATTGCAATGTTAACACATCCCATTGGCAGGGCCATGGGAAGCAAGTATTTGTATCAGCCCTTTGGGAATATAAACATAAAACCCCTCTAAAGAGCAATTTGAAGCCAGCTGTTGCGGTACACACCTGTAATCTCAGCACTTGGGTGAGTGGGCTGAGGCAGGAGGAAAAAGCCAAAACAAAAACAATTTGGTAGTATGTGTCAGAATTTTATCTTACATTCTTTGGCAACTCTCCATTGTTCTGGAAAAGTCACTTTCTCTCCTGTTTTATCTCCATAGGGTTATGAGAGTTGCGTGGAATGAAGCATAGGAAGCACTTGGTAAAAGGTTCTCTAGAATGTTGGTTAGTGATACAATAAGGAACAGGCATGGAATTCTTACCATTGCCACATTGCACTTTATAACTTCTCATGTATTATTTAATTCTCCAACTAATGCCATGAAATAGGTACTGCTGATTATCACCAGTTAGCCTCTGAGGAGCCTGAGGCACAGCAGGGGATGGGGTGTAGAACAGAATTCCAGCCTGAACAGATGTCCATGTGTGTGATACACTGCTTCTCTGGTGCAGTGAGGTGAGGAGGAGGGTGTGTTGAGTGCTGTAGGAACACGGGTAAGCACGTAGCCTGGTTGTATCACAGTACCCAAGGGGCCATATTTTTTTTTTCTCTGTTTTTCTTTTTTTGGTGGTTAGGGATGGAACTCAGGGCCTTACTCATAAGCACTGTACCTCTTACCTACCCCATCTTTCAGCATCCACAGGGCCCTACTGGTTTTCGAAAGAACAGGTGGCTTTCAGACAAGGCTTAGCTGCTTTCAAGTATTTGTGGGGCAGTGTTTTTTGTTTTGCTTTAATCTACTTTCAGTTTGTCTCCTGATGTATATAACCAATTTCAGGGTAATTGTGAGGATTAAAAGAGATGAACCCAACAAAGCACTTAGGTTCTCACAATCTCTGCTTGCTGGAGTGAAATGAACCAAAGTAGATAGGCCTTGATCAAGGTGTCCTGTAGTGCAAGAGCACTTGCCCAACATATACCAAGCCTTGGTTCAATCCTGAACACCATCACCAAAAAAAAAAAAAAAAAAAAAAAAGCAGACGGAAGGAGCAAGTTGGAGGAAGCATTCAAACACCATATTCCAAGGCTACAGAATTGTAAAGAACCTGAAGAACCCAGGAAGGGGTGTGTGTGGGGGGGGGGGAGAAGGCAGTGGTGGACGGGGTAACAGCTGATGTCCTTGAGGACCAGCTAAAAAAGTTGAACTATGTAATAGTAAAGATAAAATAAAGAGAGCCACCATTTGCTGAAGGTTTGCTATCTAACCCAATTGGGCTAGGTGTGATGGTATACGGCTATAATCCTAGCTAGCACTTGGGTGGTGAGACAGGAGGATAGCCATGAATTTGACATCTGCCAGGCTTACATAGTGAGTTCAAGGCCAGCCTGAGCTACATAACTTGGCGCTGTGTTTAGAAAGATTCCCTGCCCCATGAGTTGGGTTGATTCAAAGATACTATAAACTGCTTGGGATTTCAGAAATTAAAAAAAAAGTGCTTATAATTTTTATTTTACTTCACAATTCATACTGAGGAAAATGAGAAATACAATAAAGTTTTAAAAAATTAACTGCATCTTCCAGACACTTCCCAGTTGATGACTTTTCTGCTATTACTTTTCTGCAAAAAACATGCCATTAGGATGTTGGATAGGTGAAAGATGGAAAGTGACCACTATTAAGAGTTCCTGATATTCTCTTTTCTCCTTCGTTTTATTAGGATCAAACCCTGAGGAGAGACCAGTTTCTCACCATGTTTCAGGGAAATGTCCCCAGTGTTTCGTGCGGCTACGCTCACTTGCCTCTCACTTCGGGCTTCAGGGGGCGTTTCCTTTGGGTGGGGCGAATAGGAAAGAAAGCGCCGCGAGAACGCGATTGAATTTGGGCCCCGCCGCTACCCGTAACTGACGTCTCCAACATGGCGGCCCCTCAAGATGTTCACGTCCGAATTTGTAACCAAGAAATTGTCAAATTCGACCTGGAGGTGAAGGCGCTTATCCAGGTACTAATTTTTGGGATCTTTCTGGAATCCAGCAGTCCTCAGGTGTCGCTGGTCTCCTCTGAGCTCAGTAGTTTTCCTCTCGAACTTTCCCCAGGCCACTGACTCCGCCTCAAGGCCAGCCATTCTGTTCCTGTTTGATCTAGTCTGGTCTTTATTTCTCCTTCAGGTTGCTTTCTTCTGAGACACCTGTATAACCCTTAACTCTCACCTGTCTGCCCCGTAATGGTCCCACCCAATTCTTGGCTGGCCCTCCGCCCCTCAGCACCTCACTACCACCTGTCACCCACCTGACACCTTCTTCCTTCGTCTGGTGGTGTCCCAGAGGTCATTGATATGCCCTCTGCCCACTAACTTCGGTGCGTCTGGTGCCTCGTGGCACCCAAGGCTATCTGGCTTGAGAGTCACTGGCAGTCGTGAACATAACTTGGACTTTAGTTGCGATTTTGTAAATGAAGAAATTGAATAATTTGCCAACGACAGGCTCCGAAGGCAGACAGTGACAAAATTAGGAACTAGACGGGGAAAATACACCGAGGAAAAGAACCGTAGAATGTTTCTAACCTGTTTAACGGGGAAATGAGATGTTTCTCCTTAAGTCATTCAAAGGTAGGAAACAGAAGTGCAGTATACAGTTGACATAGGCAAGAATTAGGAATGTAGGTGTGGCTTATGAGTTTAACGAAAAGAAACCGAGAGTTTAAAACCTTAGTTTTAAATAAATTGTTTTCCTTTCTGACAGATGTCACCAGACATTAGATATAATCTGAGTTTGGAACAGACTGTAGCAAAATTGTGAAGCAAAGTAGATTGCCCTCAGAGAATAAATCTTATTAGTGGCTTATCATCTACCACAAGGAATTGTGGTGTTACAAACCAGAGAACACATGAAGAAGCTAATTTCTTGAATTTCACTTCCTGGTCATCTCAACTGCAAATCTCTGGGACAATTCTAGGAAAATAAATATAGGTTAGATTTATGCAAGTGAAATTGTCAGGGGGTGAGGTTGTGGTTCAGTAGTAGAGCCCATGCTTAGCATGTGCAAGACTCCAGCACACACACACACACACAAATTATCTTCATTCATCATTATACCCTCTGTAGCGTTTTTTTCTTCTGATTGCTAACGAGAAAGAGTGATCAATTATAAATAGATACGCTGCAGTCTTACAGTTTTCTGGCTGCTCTGCTAAGTGCTTTAGATATGTGATCTTGAGAGAGGTAATGTGAGAGGCACAGATAATTTAACTTTTTCTAAGGTTTCACAGCTAATAAGTTGCTACATCTAGGATTTGAATACATGTAGTCTGACTCTAGAGTATGCTTTAAAACTTGGTCCAGTAATTCTGAATTTGTCTCCAGAAACAAGTTCTACATCTACCCATAAAGAAATCTATAAACAGACAGCAAATTGTACCAGATGGCTTGTAAAATCAGACTAAATTAATCTTGTCATACACTGCCAGTAATTTAAGCATCCTGATTTTCAAGTTGAAAATATCTGGAGTTGTACTATCACTTTTGAATCCATTCTTATTGGACATGCAAGCTGCTTTAAGGCTTTTATACTTGCTAAGTGATGATTGTTAAATTTTAGGGACTGATAATTTAGGTAAAGTTGTGTTTCTTCACATGCACTCATATTATCTTTTTTTTTTTTTTGAGGCAAATGCTCTGCCATTGAGGTAAGCCCCCACTCTGCTCTATATTATCTGTTCAACATTAAAGAGGAATGAGAAAAATGTAAATAATGTTTTTGTGTCTCAAGAGGTAAACAACACAGACCAGGATGAATTACAGTCAGGCCAACCATATTTGGGATTTAAGTCAATTTTCTTACTGTACATAATGTTGTTTTATTGTCTCCAGAAAGGCTCCTCATCTCTTCAATGTCTTATAGGATATTCGAAACTGTTCAGGACCCTTGAGTGCACTTACAGAACTGAATACTAAAGTGAAAGAGAAAATTCAACAGTTACGACACAGAGTACAGGTGAGCATGATTGCAGAACCAAGGTTCTGACAGTGGATAGCAATGAAGGGGGCTCAATCATGAGCATAAAACTGAGAATTCTCCAGGTTCTTCAGGTACTATCCAGGGGGAATAGTGAACAGATAGTAAAGGTGACTCTACAATTAACCTGTTCTTTATTTATAACTGAGAAACTGGCATGCAGGTTGGGATTTTTCATCTTGAAAACCCTGAGGGCACTTCTAACTATTTTCCACCACTCTCTCCAACCCTTTCACTCATTCCCCACCTCAGTCCATCAGTGGTTTTCTGTTGGGTATTTTTGTGCTGTCATGTTGCCCAGAGTCTTCCTTTCTGTTTCTGAGTCACAGTTACATCACGTGCACATGAACACACCTGAATTCAACTATGGTGTATGTGCTGTCTCCAAACGGGTGAAAAGGACCAATTTAAGTTACATTTTACTGCTGTGCCATCATGAGGGTGAGTTGGGTAATGTGGGTCTGCCTGTCTCAAGTGAGTCTGGAGGCACATGGTCTTACAGCATGGTGAAGACTTCAAATGACACAGTCCCAAAAGTCAGCCAACAGCTTTGTCATTACCTATCACATGAAGACAGTCTGTTCCAGAGCTGCCCAGTTGGGCTGCTGAGAGACCCTATGTCTGTGTCCTGTGTGTTGCCTTCCCATAGGATTTTCAAGGGCAATTTGAAAACAAGCAGTTTTAGCTCTGTCACTACACCTAGTGGAGCTCTTTTTGTCTTCACCTCTAGCACTGATTTAATAAGCTTAATTTTTATTTACCTATTATTTTTACTCTTTGTAGTACTGAGGATCAAACCCAGGGACATATGCATGCTAGGTACATGCTGTACCACTGAGCAACATCCTCAGCCTAAGTTTTAATTTTTGAAACAGTGTTACTTTCACATATCATGTTTTAATTATGTGTGTGTACACAAATGTTAGCATACATGAAAAGTCTCACTGTGCTTACTCCTTATTGTTCTCTGTTCCTCTCCTCCAAACAGCTAATTACTTTTATATATAACTGTATATATTTCCAGTTTCTATACTCAAATATTAAAAAATACAAATATATTTCCTTATTTCTTTCTCATTTCTTATCTACAAGTTAACATACTATAATACTGCTTTTCAAAACTTAGTGTATATTGAAAGACTTTGCATATCAGTACCCAGAGATTTTCTGCACTCTTTTTGTATGGCCATCAGTTTTTTTAGTTTGTTTTGTTTTGGTTTTTTGAGACAGGGTCTCTCTATGCATTTTAGGCTGGTTTTGTCCTCATTTTGTAGCCCAGGCTGGTCTCGAACTTATAAAAATCCACCTGCCTCAGCCTCCTGAGTGCTGAGATTACAAGAATGTATCACCATGCCTGGCTTTTAGCCATCAGTTTTGTAACTATTACTTTAGGGCATTTATTTGAACTGCTTCCAGTGTTTGCTTTTTACGGCTAATTTACATGTGTTATGTACATGTACCAACTCCCCATGATAAATGAATTGTGTACTGCAAACATGTACTAATAAAATTTTTTCAAAAAAGCTAATTTGTTTTCTGAAAAACATTTCTTCAATTCAGCATGACACATCTCCTTGAGCATAAGTATTTTCTTCTATTTACTTACATGCTTGCCTTATGTTTATTTCCTTCACTAACGTAAATTACTTCACCATTACCGTTCATATTTATTGTGCTTCCTGCCTCTGACTACATTAGCTACCTGAACACAAGTGTGTGGCTGGCATCTAGCAAGCTGATGAGCACATGGTCAGTGAATAAATGACTCCGTCCCAGCTTTTCTTTTTCTGTTACTGAGAATCAAACTCAACCTTGTGCTTGCCAAGCAAGAGCTGTGCCATTGAGCTGTAGCCCCACCATTTTTTTTCTTTTTTTTTTTTTCCTTTTGTGTTACTGAATTGACTCCAGGACCTTGCATGTTCTAGGCAAGCACTCCACCATTAAGTTTTTTTAAAAAATTTTGTTTTCAAGACAGTCTTCTTCGGTTGTCCAGGCTGGGTTTGAATTTGCCATCTTTCTGCCTCATTCTCCAGGATAGCTGGGGTTACAGATGCGTCCAACCAGTTGCACTTGTTGTCCCACTTCTTACCTACATTTCCTCAGTATTTACCAACTCTCATTACACCTGGAAATGTATGCAAGATTTCTGTTTGATGTTTTTAGCTCTCATTTATGAATATCTCCTGTGTACTTATAACAAGATTGTGTGATACTAGAAGATATCTGGTCCCATATCAAAGTGTGCTGTTCTATACATAGTCATTGTTAGACATAGACTATATGTAAGTATCTGTGATTGTGTGTACCTGTCTTTGGGCATGTAGGTCTTAAACTGAAATTTGAGAATTACTCTATCCCCTGTCTTTTTGCAGAACTAGTGCTGGTTCTCTGCATCAGAACTTCCAGGAAGCCTTTAATGAGGAAATTGTACATTTCTCCCTCCTTTCCTCCTTGCATCCCCCCTTCATCCTGGGGATCCATTCTGCCCTTCGATGATTCAGTACCTAGTATCATCCTTATGCTACAGCATAAGGAATCAATGTAGTAAATAACCCTAGGTACAGTTCTTTCAGTGAACTTGCATTCTAGTAGGGAAATTAAGTTTTAAAGAAATAATTCTGAAGGTAACTGGTAACATTTTCAAAAACTTTGCAATTCACAGTCAGTGCCTTTTCTTTGCCTTAGCAATATTGGGGGGGATAAATTTGAAGTAATTTTTGAACTGTTGAGATGTAGATACACACACTTACTGCAAACCAGCACACACAAATTAGTATATAAATATCTAAGTGAGGTAATATGTTTATTTTTTAGATCAGTGGGTTGATTGAAACTGGAACTTGTTTAATTTGTAAACAAAAGTATATGAAGAGACTTGTGGTATCTCTTTGTCTCAAGTGTGCTTGATGGTTCCATAATCTGAAGTTCTTTGGGGTCTAATACTACTGGTTGTCACATCTGCTGTCCTTTATTCATGGTAGGTTGTTTCTCTGGTGTTGGTTATTTTGGAGCTCTGTGAACATTTATCTGCAGGTCTTCCTGCAACTTTTTGTGTAGCCTAGATCCAGGGCAGGTCCTTTGGAGATTTTCATTTTTCCTTCTGTCAGCTCTCCTGAGATTGTCACAAGCCCAGGGAAACATTTTATGTAAATTTCTCTTTTCATGGGGTTTCTGAGTTACTAAAGGAAAATAAATTTGAACCTTATATCAGTGTCAAAGAATCTTCTTAATTATAAATTCTCAGGCGATATTTTTATTTTTAATCCTCTAACCAGAGACCACAGCCCAATATAGACAAGTGCCTGTGTTTTCACTATGCTGGTGGATGGACATTTCCCTAGACTTTTTTCTTGAGGATGTAACCTTTTAAAGGTCCTAGATTTTTGGTGTTCTTACTTCCAGTTCTAAGCCTTAGGTGGCCTGAAGCTTTGTTTTTCTGCTCTACCTGAACTTTGAAAACCCTCAAACTATTTTTAACTGATCTTTGATAAAATAAATACAAAATATTGAGAAAGAATATTTACTTTTGTTTGTTTTGAGACAAGGTCTTACTATGTAGCGCAGGTTGGCCTTGAATTCTATTGTAGCCCAGGCTGCCCTCGAACTTGCAAGGATCCTCTTGTCTCAGTCTCCCCAGTGCTGTGGGAGAACATTTGGAAACATGGTTGTTTGACACTCCTGTGATATCTAAGTATGGGATCAGTAGGCTAACGTTTCATAACTTCTTTTCTTTTTATTTCAGGCATACCTGAGATTATAGGAACAGCACCTCCTACTCCAGGGTAGCCATACATAGTATGCATTACTATGGCTGACCACTGTGAGTTACTCGTAGGCTGACTACTGTGGGTCTTAATTCCCTTCTGTCTTTTGGACCTAGGAATTTTCCTCACTTGCTTGCAAACTGAGCTATGTATTTAAAAGGATATGTGTTATGTATTACTTAGCATTCCTGGGTGTCCTGTTTTAAAAGGGTACTTCAAATGTAATTGTGTGCCCTTGCTAGAAATAGAAGTGCTTTTCTGTTTTCGTATTGACTTTTAAAATCATTTTAACATAGAGCTATTTTCTCCTCAAAGGAGCTTGAGCAGTTGGCTAAGGAGCAAGACAAAGAGTCGGAGAAACAGCTTCTGCTCCAAGAAGTGGAAAATCACAAAAAACAGATGCTCAGGTAGGCCTGGCCTCCTGCCAGCTGCCTGTACAGGTCACTTGCTCCCCATGAAGCTTGTGCATGTGTTTGCTTAACAAACCCGGTTCATTGGTGACTTAATTGTGTCATTTACATACAAGTTGAATGTCCTCTCTAGATCAGTAATTCTCAAATAGAAGAGAGGAGGGGTAAGCAGAGCATATGTTGGCAGCTGGAGCTGTGCATAGTTTACAAAAGCATATTTAACATTATACTGTATTGTACGTTTTTGAAAAAAACCGAAAATTATGGATCAATTTTATCTAATAATAATTTGCACTAGAAAAAGACCATCAAAGGTAAACCTACTTAATATAGACCAAAATTTAGAACATTTTGAATATCTGGAACATTTTGTTATCTGGAAAATGACACAAAAAATTGTAAGTAAATAAACTTATGTTAAGCAAATTTGAAAGTTTAATTGCAGCTGTGCTAATCTTGGATTATAAAACTACAGCTACTTGCTATTTTTTGATATTGAATAGGAAGAGGTATAGTTTTCTAACAAAATTGTCTTACAACATGAAATACTACCTGTCTCTTCACACTTGATTTTCATATCATAAAAATTATAGATATAAATATGCTTGGTTTATTTGGTGCAACGGATTAAGCCTAAAACCTCATATGTTAGCATATATTCTACTACCAAACTATACTCTCAGCCTCCGTGTATATTCTATTAATCATTTCCAGGGATAAAGACCAATGTACTATTGATACTTTGATTTACCTGTTCACTGGTATTCAGGTCATTCTTTTTTTGAAGCTCCTGCCATCTCAGCATTCTCATAGATTTTTTTCTTTGTTCCTCCTTTTTTTTTTTTTTTGGAGGGGAGAGGGTCCTGGGGTTTAAACTCCGAGCCTTTGCACTGAGCTACCTTCCTGGCCCAAATTTGATTTTTTATCTTTTAGTCTTTTTGAGGCAGGGTCTCACTACACAGTTGAAGCTGTCCTTGATTCACTTTGTAATCCAGGCTGGTCTTGAACTCGCCATAGTTCTGCCCTCAGCTTCCCAAGTGCTAGGATTATAGGCATGTGCCACCATGTCCAGCATGTCCAGTTTTTATTTTTTGAGACAGAGTCTTCCAAAGTTGTTTTTGTTTGGTGCTGGAGATTAAACCCAAGGTCTGAACATTAGCATGTACTCTACTACTGAACTATACCCCAGCCCCCATGTACTTTCTTTCTCCAAGCAGGGCTTGAGTTTAGGATCCTCCTACCTCAGCTTCCTAGAGGCTATACCAGGCCTGGGTTCTCTTTGTCCCTTGTTCATTCCTCTAACTCTGTTTGTGGCTTTGTTTCTGAGTTGAATAATCCTCCAACATCATCCTCACTGACAATAACTGTAACACCCTGTCATCAGGAGATAGCTGTCTAGCAGCAATAGGCATGTGGAAGCCAGTGAGAGCAGGGAGGAGTGTAAGTGACGAGCCTTGTTCCAGTACTTGTCCTAGTGATTACCTTGTGTTATGATGGCAAGTTTCTTTCGTACCCCACCAAAGGTACTCACATCATAAACATAGAGTGGAGAGGGGCCCTTGTAATAAAGTATAGTAAATTACCCTAGACATATCAACGTAATGTTGCCTTGAAGCTGAGAATGGCCATTCATGGTGTGGAATTACAGGTTAGAAGTCACAAAGCAGTAGATTAGTACTTGGCCAGGTGTATGTTATAGCAGCAGTTGTGCTTGCTTAGGTTATCCAGTAAGGATTTGTGTGCTTGTTTTCCCTTCATAAATGTGAACCTCTTGAGGGCAGGTACTGTCACTCATTCATCTCCCTATCTTGGGGCCCTATACAACTTCTTTGCAGACAGTTTGATGATGTAGTTGATTCTTTTTAAATGGCAAGAGGGAAATGGCATAGCAGATGCTGATTTAGGTATCAGAGAGCACATTTAAAGACCTTTATCATAGAAGCACCATTAGAAAAGCACTTACTAACATTCATGTATTCTGTTTCATTTGTATTTCTTTCTTTTTTTTTTTTTTTTTTTTGGTACCGGGGATCGAACTCATGACTGCACACTTGTGAGGCAGGTACTTATGCCACTGAGCTAAATCCCCAGCCCTGTTTGTATTTCATTCATTCATTTTTAGGGGGTGGGATTCAAACTTTGGGGGTTTTGCTCATGCTAGGCAAGTACTGTCTCTGACCTATATACCCAGTTTCATTTTTTTTTTTTTTAATCGGTATCGGAGATCGAACTCATGACCATGCACTTGCAAGGCAGGCACTTATGCCATTGAGCTAAATCCCCAGCCCCCCAGTTTCATTTTAATTCAGTTTAAAAAAATTTTTTTCTTCAATCAGATTTTATTAGCACATCTTAGATATGTATAATAATCACATTCATCATAGAGAATTTATACCTATACATGATATAGCTTGTTTTTTTTTTTTTTTTTTTCCCCAATTTCTCTACCCCATTTTAATTTTTGAATATTTCCAGGGGTAGGACAGTTGATTTGAGCTGGCTGTGTAAGAGATCTAGAACACAGGTTTCAGCCTCAGGGATACAGTTAGCTTTTTATAGGTCTGTCAGTAAAGGCTTATATTACTGGCCTCAGCAGGCGGCTCAACAAATTTGAGTTATTCCTCAAGGAGATTAGGTAACAATTATGAATAAATCATGTCAATCAATACAGTATAGGACAATATACTTTATATCATCCATGATAGATCTGTAGTATATAAAGAACAGCAAATCTTAGAGGAATAGTGCAAAAGAATGGCTCTTGTGATCTTTTTACTTTCTAGAACAACATATATTCATGAAGTAGCTAAGGAGCTAGAAATGGTGGTTCTAGGTACTGGAGGTGAGAGATGAGTAGTAAGTTGTGGTTCTCAAGAAATGGCATATCCAGGTCCTTAGATGTCACTTGACAGAATGGGGCCTTGTACACCCAGTTGGGTGGTTGGGATCTTTTACTGAAGTCTGGAGCCATTGAACCACGTCCCTGTGTCTTTGAGATGTCTGAGAGGAGAAAGATGACAGAATATCTTGGAGACAGCTTCCGGGATCCAGAGAAGAGGTGTTAAGACTTGAAGTAGAATGGTTACCAGAGCAACACCAAGGAAGAAGTGTCAGGAAATAGCGATGGCTGCATTGCAAGGTGAACTATTGTGATTGGAACTAACAATCTGATGGAGCCAACAGAAGCTCACTGTGACTCTTCCCTTCCAGCAACCAGACTTCATGGAGGAAAGCCAATCTCACTTGCAAAATTGCAATTGACAATCTAGAAAAAGTAGAGCTTCTCCAGGGAGGAGACCCCTTAAGACAAAGGTATCTGTCTTTCTATGTGTCTGGGCTCTGTTAACAGGACAGGTGACAATCGTCATGAAGTAAAACCCTCATAAGGAGTCCCCTCTTGTTTTCAGCATAAGTTCATAATAATGTTATAAGTAATACTTTTTCAAGTAAAATGGTAAAATAAAGAAAAATATGAATTAAAAAATGAAAATAAGCTATTATTGTTCATGAACATTTTGGTATGTTGCTTTTTTATTTATTTATTTGACTTGGGGCCTTGTGTTTGCCAAGCAGGCACTTGTGCCACTGAGCTATACCCCCAACCTTGCCCTCTGGTATCTTACTTTTCCTTGTTATTTTTCCTTCCAAAACTTTTTACACCCAAAATTGTATCATATGTAAAGCTTAGTGTCTTGCTCTTCTGTATTCAGTATTATAACACAAAACCTTGCTTTTAAAAAAAAAAAACCCTCTTTGCTTGTTTATTTCTTTTGGTTTTTTAAGACAGTGTCACACTGTGTAGTTCAGGCTGACCTTGAACTCACTATGTAGTCCAGGCTGGTTCCGAATTTGTGGCTGTCCACCTGCCTCAGCCTCCCAAATACTGGAATTACGTGCATGCACCCAGCTTTAAAAAACTCTTTAAATATAATTTTAACAGTCCATAGTTTGTTATTGTATTAACTAATCCTGTTCATATACGTTTATGTTTGTAGTATTTCAGTATTTTAAGTAATATCCCAGAGCAGGTCTTTAGAAGGTGAGCTTTTATCCACATTTTAGATCATTCCTTTGAAGAGATTTCCAGGAATGAGATTAGTGGGTTAAAAATGACCAGTTTTAAGGCTCCCAACAAATTGCTTTGCAAATAGCTGCCCAGTTTCCGTCCCTACTAGTTGTCCAGAAGAATGTGGTCTTGCATACACTCTTGTCAACACTGACACTGAATACATACTAATAATAGGTTAACAAAAATGGCTCTCATTCGAATGTAAGTGTTTCTTGAAGCAAAGCTTTTGTTAACATTTCTCCTTCCTTCTTGGGACTTTTAGGAAAACCACCAAAGAGAGCCTGGCCCAGACATCCAGCGCCATCACAGAGAGCCTCATGGGGATCAGCAGGATGATGTCGCAGCAGGTCCAGCAGAGCGAGGAGGCCATGCAGACTCTAGGTAAGGCAGGGCCTGGAGTGGGAAGCTTTCCCCAGAGACACCGCCACCAGGGCACTCAACACTCCCTCTGCCTATCTAGAGCTCCCCATTATGTGTAGTTCATATGCCGGTCCTTGATTAAAATCCCATCAGGACCTTATCTTAAAAACAAAAAAGCCTTTTAGGGAAGTGAATCTGCTACAGGGGGATGTGAGGGGAATGAATCAGGATAGGAAGAGGACGGCATTGCTAGAGGGTTGGCAGTTCCTGGGTGATAGGCATGTAGCATTTCATGATACTGTTCTAATTCTGTGATGGTTGCAGATATTCCACAAGAATAAGGATTAAAAAGAAAGGTCTTGGGGCCAGCGATTTAGCTCAGCAACGTAAGTGCCTGCCTGGCAAGTGTGAGGTTTTGAGTTCAATCCCTGATACCAAAAAGAAAAAAAAAAAAAAAGAAAGGTCTATTAGGTGTTCATTTAACAAGTTCTTAGGTTTTGAAATGGCAGAGGCATGGAGAAAGAGGCTGAGAGAGACTTTGTTATGTTTGTTCGTTCGTTCCTTTTGTCTCACTGCTCTCATTGTTGTTTCCTCCCATAATGTATTTATTTTGTTTTTACACGTGCACATACGCATGTTCCTGTGTTTGTGTTACTGGGGATTGAGCCCAGGGCCTTCACACTGAGGTACATCCCCAGCTCTTTTTTCTTTTGAGAAACGGACTCACTGAGTTATTAAAGTACCCAGGCTGGGCTCAACTTGTAATCCTCTTGCCTCAGCTCTCGAGAGTTACAGGTATGCACCACTATGCCCAGTTTATTTATTGGCATTTAATTTTCTGCAAAGGTAAGGAGGGAGAGAAAGTATCCTAGTGTTGCCCACTAGAAATGTAATGGGAGCTGTGTGTGTCACTTTAAATTTTCTAGTAGGCACATTATAAAAAAGAAATATGTGAAGTCAATTTTAATGGTTTATTTTCTTTAACAATCATATATAAAATGTTATCATTCTTATATGCAATAAAATATTATTGAGACAGTCATTCCTGGGTAACCGAATGACTGGTTCTTGGAATCACTATGGGCTCCAGAGTCCCTTCTGTAAAATAGTGCACTATTTGTACATCACCTGCACACTTCCTCCCACATACCTAACTCACCAGAGTACTTAGAACAATTGATGCATTATAAATAGTTGTCATACTATATTATTTAAGGTAGCTATAGCGACAGAGACAGGTACCCAAACTGTAACCCAAAATCCACTTACTGATCACAAAGTACCAACATTGCAATTAAACCTGAATACTGAGGTTTTAGTTTAGAAAAAAAAACAACTCATACATAAACTTTTTTTGTCTTAAAAGAAAATTAGCACGTGTGCTCTAAGTTAGCCCCCTCTGGTGTAAGAAATAATGACAAGAAAAATTCTGTAGTTGTTTATTATACATAAGTTTTCAGTGTATATTTTCATGTTATTGGTTTAATCCATGAATGTAGAACTGTGGACATGGCAGGATGCCTCTACACATTCAAGTTTTTGCAAGTCTTTGAGATCTTCTGTATATTTTATACTTGTAGTGCCTATAATAGCAGTACTCAGAGGCTGAGGCAGGAGGATTGCTAAATT
Organism: Cavia porcellus; assembly: GCF_034190915.1. NCBI lineage: Eukaryota > Metazoa > Chordata > Mammalia > Rodentia > Caviidae > Cavia > Cavia porcellus. Next base: position 27,088,682 of record NW_026947502.1, read on the forward strand.
TTACCCATTTCAAAATACACAAAACAAAAAGGTATCTCAATTTGAATTAACCACATTTTACATGCTTGCAAGCCACATATATATACAGTGTTTGTCACATTATCAGTATAAAAAGCAGTGTTGTGCTGGGTGTAGAGGCCTATTATCCCAAATAACAGCTGAACTAGCTGAGTTGAAAGGATTGTAAATTCAAGGTCCATTTGGGCGGTTTATTTTACTTTTTTTTTTTTTTTAAGAGTAGGGGTGTGTAATGAGAATTGAACTCATGACCTTGTGCTTGCCAGGCTGGCATATATGCCACTGAGCTATATCCTCAGCATTGGAGGTGGAGGGGGTACCAAGAATTGAACTCAGGACCTCACACTTGCCAGGCAGGTATTGTGCCACTGAGCTATATTTCTATCCCCACACCTGGGCAACTTAAGCAAGACCCTGTCTCAAAATCAAACAACAAAGAGCTAGGAATGCAGTTCAGTGGTAGAACTCTTGCTCTTACTCACTTGCTCTTGCATGCTAGCCTAACATGTGGGAGGCCCTGGCTTTAATCCCCAGCAGCCCTTTCCTTCCAACAGGTACCACATTGAATAATACAAAGAGATATTAACAAGGTAGCACTCTCTGATTCCAGCTGTTCCCTGGCCTGTAGCCCTTTGCACCTACTCCTCAAAGTCCACCACCATTATCAGCTTCTTTGATGTCCTTCTGATGTCTTCCAAGCCTATATAACACAAGCAGATGAAGTGGGGTTTTTGTTTTGCTTTTTTGGTACCGGGGGTTGAACTCATGAACTTGCGCTTGCCATGCAGGCACTTACACCACTAAGCTAAATTCCTGGCCAGATGAAGTATTATTTATCCCCTTTCCTCACATAAATGGAAACAGTTCGCATAGACTGTTTTATACCTTGCTTTTTCACTTATTTCATATGATGACTGTTTCGAGCATTATACTTCATAGGAAAACTGCCAGGTAAACCTTTTCCAACTGTTAGGCCAAGAAACTTACATTCAGCAGTGCATTTGAAAGCCCAGCCTGGTGGCATACACGTGTGATCCCAGCACTTGAGAGGCTGGGGCAGATTATTGTGAGTTCAAGGCCAACCTAGGTTGCATAGCAAGCCCTTGTCTCCAAAAAAACAAAAACAAGAAGTACATTTGACTCGGTGCACAAGGACCCTGTAAGGGACACCACCCTTTTAGGTGTCACACAGTGGCTGCAGCGGAGATGTCACATCTTTCAAACTGCTTCCAGTGTCCCAGGCTGAAGCTCTCAACCCATCCTTGTTCTTTAGTGGTCTGCAAAGGTAGGTCTGACCATCAGGTGTCCTGGAAGACCAGGCCACATTTCACTGTGGAAGATTCCATTGCCTCACAGCTCTTGACTCAACACAGCCCTCATGCTTCCTGTCCATGATGACCCAGGGTTTTTTTTTGTTTGTTTGGTACTGGGAACTGAACTCAGGACCTCACGCTTGCCAGGCAGGCACTGTTCACCCGGATAGTTTTGTGATGTTGTTGACAGCACCTGTCTGCTTCAGAGAGCTGAGGTGGGTGGTTAGATAAGCACCCTGCCTTTGCCCTTCTCGCTGGCCACCTCCATGTTCAAGGACTCTCAGACAAGCCACATCATGTTGGGTGGGATTTAGGGAGGAGTCCTGCCTTGTCAGGTCCTTACTCTTTGCTCTCCTAGGTAGTCTCAGTGACACTGGCCTCAGACTTCCTGTCTGACTGGCAGCAGATGGCAGAGCACACTCATTGGGACTTGTGCTATCCCTTCTCTGAGTCAGGCTCCCTCCCTCTTTTGTTTCAGTCAACTCTTCCCGAACTATCCTGGATGCAAATGAAGAATTTAAGTCCATGTCAGGCACCATCCAGCTGGGCCGGAAACTCATCACGAAGTATAACCGCCGAGAGCTGACAGACAAACTTCTTATCTTCCTCGCTTTAGCCCTATTTCTTGCTACTGTCCTCTATATTGTGAAAAAGCGCCTCTTCCCATTTTTGTGAGATCTGAGAGTTGCCACCTGTGGCCTCATCAGTCCTGCTTTCCAGTCTGTCCAGGATCTGAGCTCTGACCAACCTGCCAAACTGAGCCACATCCTCCACGAATGCTGCAGCTGCTCAGCGAGTCAGATGGAAGGAAACAACTCCCCAGTCTTCTGCAAGTGGACGCCTTGCAAAGTACAAGCAGAGCTGTGGGAAACAAGGACCTTACAGGACCCAGGGACTCTAAACTCATCCAGCCTTTGGGCCCTCGGGGTAGCTGCTGCGTGGGGCACCTGGAGTCCAGCCCTTGAGATGTGTTGCTCTTTTCTCCTTCACACAGAGGCTTAAGTGCCAGATGTGGAGGGGAGAGAGAAGAAGCAGGAAGAAGGAAGAACTCTTGGTCATTCCTTGAATAAACTTGACTTTATTTAATAGAGTGAAATATTTTTAGTTTCACAAGAAATATAAATTTCTGGGAATTTATATACCTCTTTTCTGATTTTGAGGACACAAACTTAGATATTATTCATTCACTGAACAAAGAATTAAGCAGCTACCACATGCCATGTGTCTTAGGTACTGTCGAACATTACACATATACTAGTAAACTGGGCAACAGAAATAAGACCTCACAACTCTTAGGAAGGGCAGTGCGAATAGTCGTCTTGGAGGTGGCTTACCCCAGCTTCCAAAAATGGCATGGTAGAGATTTTAGTCCTCTGTGATACTGTATCCTGGTGGCTCCTGGTTGTGTGCAGTAACCTAGGCACTGGCTGATACCTTTTTATCTGAGGTCCAGGCTGTGTCTAACTAAGGAGAAAGAAGCCAATGAAAACAGGCTCCTGTGGGCTGAGTTCTGTCAAACCTAGTCCTGCAGCCAGCACACACTCTGTGGCCCCAGAGGACCTGGCAGGGTTATGTGGGAGGAATGAGGACTTCAATGCTTGACTTGATTTTGAGTTTTGGCTATGCTGTTACAAACCACATGACTACGAACAAGTTACCTTCTGTCACTAAGCCTCAATTTCCCCCTGTGCAAAGTAGAGGTGATAGTCTACATAGACCCTTACACAGTCAGTTTGAAAATAAAAGAGAATCTGAAGTACCAGGCATGATATGTGTATGATGGCCTGGAATGGGCTTCCCAAAGGCTCTCTGGGCAGAAGTGTCCCATAGCAGTCAGTCCACGTACTTCCAGAAAAGCTGGCCAGGCAGAGGCAAGTTTTTGTTTTTTTTGGTGGTGGTGGTGGTTGTGGAGTTGTAATACTGGGAATTAAATCTGGAGCTCTATCTCCTACACTTTTTGTTTTTTTGTTTTTAACATCCCTATATAGTTCAACCTGTCCTTGAACTCATGAGCCCAGGCTGTCCTCAAACTTGAGGTGATCCTCTGCCCCATCCTCCTGATTGTTGGGATTACAGGTGTGTGGTACCAAGCTCATTTTATTTTTAGTTTTATGAGACTGAGTCTTGCTGTGAAATTCAGTTTGTTTTGAATTCATGACAATCCTCCTGCTTCAGTCTCCCAAGTGCTTCGATCACCAAGTGCTGCACCAGGTAGGCAGAGGTAATTCTGTTTAAGTCTCTCTGAGCAGAGAGTGTCAAGTTGGTACTTCTGTTATGAAGGGGCAAATCATCCCAGGACCAAGTTATAAGAGAGATCAGCTATAAGCCTCAGATCAGCTTATGGAAGAGATTCTGAGATAAAGTTTGTTTGTATCAGTATTTAACACTAGTCCACCTTCAGGGGTTGTGTTCTGGGTCCCCCAGTAGATGTGTGAAACCTTATGTAATACCAAACCAAATACACAAGCACTTCAATACTACAACAGTTGATCTGATATCTGAGGTTGCTAAGGGTTTGGTGAGTTGGTAGCATATACAGCGTGGATACTGTGGACAAAAGGATGATTCACCTGAATTTGATGGAGCAGGATTTCTTCATACTACTCAGGATGCTGTATAATTTAAATCTTAATAACCTCTTCATTGCTGGAATTTTTCCATTTAATGTTTTCTGACTGTGGTTGACCATGGGAAACAAACTGGAAAGCAAATCTGCAGATAAGGGAAGACCACTGTTCTCATTCATTTTTTTTCCCTCCCCGCCCCCTCTCATTCATTCTTATTCTCTCTTTTGTCTCTGTCTGTCTGTCTCTGTCTGTCTGTCTGTCTGTCTGTCTCCCCCCCCCTTTCCCCTCTCTCTTTCTCCATATATCATCCTTAAATAATTCCTGGACCCAAAAGACACTTGCCAGAAATTATACACACATGTGTCTTATTTATAGTCAAATTAAAGCTGAGAATAAGGCACAGATGGGAAATTCCCACTCTTACTCAGATTCCAGCTGTAAGTGCAGCAGATGGATGTTATCAAGTTGGGATTTTCTTGTCTTAACATTTCTCTTTAGTACGTCCCGCTAATTGTCAACATCCTCCTCACAATATGAAATGTGTGGGCTCTATACTCCCTAAACATTCTCCCTTTGACACTCTATACCTCTTTTATTTGCCTCCTGAAAATGGAGTCAAATTTGACTCATTTTGAAATGTCATCAATGTATCTTGCAACCCCGATCAGCAACCAGGTTTGAGTTTCCTAACCAGGCAGGCTGTGCAGAAAGCGGCCCTTCCACGTTCAACCATGAGGGGGCAGTGTCCACATTTGCTCTGCGATTTTTGCCGCATGCATGATCATCTCTATCTGACGGTGTGCAATTGTTATGGGTGGGCTTTTTTTTTTTTTTTTTTTTAAACCGAAATGGATGGAGTCTACCTATATTTTTGTTTTGAAGTGTGTTTCATTAGTGGCCTTAATTCTCATTGTTAAGCAGTAAGTCAAGCGCATGTACTACATTTTGGTTGGCTGATAGAATTAAAAATACAGAGCAGCCCTCAAGAGAGCATTTACTCAAGAAATTTACTGAGCCCTTACTATGTGGCAGGCATTTGTGTTAGGCATACACAGGGGCAGAACAAAGATGGAACACAGTGTGTGGGGAAAGGAGAGCAGATGATGAACACTTTATAAACTCATTGTGATTGAAAATACAGCCATCCCTCAGTACTCCTGGGTTCCACACCTGTGACCGACCAACCTTGGGTGGAACATATTCAAGTAATAATTGCATGAGCAGACCTTTTTCTTGTTATTATCTCCTAAACACCATGGTACAACAACTTTTTTCATAGCACGTATTTTAAGTAGTATAAGCCATCTAGACATGATTTAAAGTGTACAGGAGAATCTGCATAGATTCTATTCAAATACTGTGCCCTTTTATAGAAGGGACTTGAGCATCTGTTCCTTGTGGCTACCGAGGGTGACTGTTAAGCTCTGTGGGAAAGTTGGAGCAGGCTGAGGACACCTGCCACAGGGCTGGGGACAGGTTTGCAACATTAAGAGCTGTTAGGGTTGGCCTCACTGGGGTGAGAGGTGAGCAGAGACTGGAGGCAGAGGACACAGTCATGTGGACGGCTAAAGGAACAGGGTCCACCAAGCGGGAACAGCAGGGGTAAGGGGCAAGTTAGGAGCATTGCTGGCAGGTAGGAGTGCGGTGACCCTCACCCCGCCACACTTCCCTCAGCAGCAGTTGGCCCTCTGGGCGTTGTTTTGCCCAAAATCCCCCCTGCCCTGTGATACCACATGCTGTTGGTTTTTTCTGTTCAGTTCTTTTCAATTTTCCTTTATTTAAAAAAAATATTTTTGGAAGTACTGGAGATTGAACCCAGGGCCTTCCCACTGAATATCTCCAGCCCTTTTTAGTTTTTGAGACATATCTCAGAATTGCTAAGTTACCCAGGCTAGACTCAAACTTGTAATTCTTCTGTCTCAGCCTCCAGAGTGCTGCAACTGTCATTGATTTTGTCCTTCTATTCAGCCTTAAATGGCAGCTTTGGTCTTGTGTCCCTACCCTCTGCAGCATACTCATGTCCATGTCCCTGCCGCTTTAACCATCAGCTGTAGGCAGGTCATTCATAATTCTGAATTTAGAGCAGCAATGCCGACTTCTCAGGGAGCAATGCCCCTGAGTCTTCTCAAGCCTGCCTGGCCTCAGTGGCTCCTCCAACCCCACAGCCTGGGCCTCCGTGGGAGTCCCTGTGTTCTCCGCACACTTCTGCTGCCTGAGTTCTGTTAGAGCTCAGGCCATCCTGCCCCAAAATATGGCTCTGTGGGAGCGAATACACCATGCCAATGTGTACTCCTCTGCATATTTTGAGCAGTTATACTGGGAAACCACAGGCCTTGGAGTGACTCCAAAAAGCTGTCCTTTTGCGTCAGACATTTGCATCTCTAGAGTGAATCTACATTCACGGATACCTTTATGGGGAACAGGGCTGCTCCAGACAGTTCTGACTACCTGAGAGATTTTATCTCACATTTAGCCAGCAGACACTTCTCCCTTACCCTCACACGGCTCTCAGAGAAAACAAGCTCTTCATAGTGAGTTTGCGCCAAGTGAAAGTAGGAAAAGAAATATTCCCACAGTGTGAGGGTGGATCACCGTGCAAGAGAAACACAGTGGCAAAAACTCAACGTGGACGTCCTTTCTATCAGGCTGAGGACAGTCTAGGCATCCTATCAAACACTTGCTTGAGGGCCAGGGCTTTAGCTCAGAGGCACAAGCCTGGTAAGCACGAGGTTGAGGTCGTGAGTTTGATCCCTGGTACCAAAACAAAAGAAAAACCAACCAACAAACAAAACCCAAACACTTGCTTGACTTCTGAGAAATTCAAGTGCAGGGCTTTGGGAAACCTTCTGCCCATGTCTTCCAGGATCTTCTCACACCTGTTTTCCCAGTGTTGTAGCCATTCTCTGCTCCTTAGTGTAGCTCTGTCTCTAGTCCCTTTTAGTTTGGTTATTTTGCAGTACAGCCATGTGCATAATCAAGTATGGTGGCTCTCCTGTTAATCTGATTTATTCCTTTAACTCACAGCCTAGCTGAAGACCTTGAAGGGTAAAGGGAAGCCATGGTTTTCTCCACTGGCATCACTTCCCTTCACCAAGCTCAGGTCCTGGTACCCTGATTCACAGAACCGAAGAGAAGGTTTCATTTATGCAGCAGACAGGTGTCAACACTTCCAGAAAGGAAGGCCTGAATACCTTGTGTTGTTGGCCAGAAATGCCCAGCTGGAGGCGGTCTCACAGGAGCACTCAATTTGGAGATGTTTCTAAGGGAAAGAGACAGTTAATGAAGTTTTAAAAAGAGTGTAAAACAAGTTATGTTTTCTTACTTGGCTAAGGGTGGTTTTCCTGGGGCCCTCCCTGAGGGTTTGCCCAGGCTCTGTTTCTTCCCTGAGCAAGGGCAGAATAAAAATAGCTGAGGTCTAATCTAAGAGATAGCACTGGGGTGGCTCAGCAGTGTTATCAGACATGAAGGACTGCAGCCTGGGGGCAAAGGCAGGGGCTGGTGTTGTCAACCCCAATGTCCCTTGGTCCCCAACAGCAACCCCAGGCTAACATCCAAAGTCCCAGGGCCCCTGATACTGGGCATGGTATTGGATGTGTTACATCTTTAATGGGCCACAGTGCCATGGTCAAAAATGTGGCCTTCAGTGGCAGAGGCCCAGGCTCTCATTACACTCTTCCTGGCTGTGTGTTCCCAGGCAAGAGAGCACCCTTTCCCCTTTTCTCTTCTGGACTTAATGTTTGGAAAGCAGGATTTAGTAAATTGGAGGATGGTGGAGTGGTAAGGAATCAAAACTCATGGATGGAATAGAGTTCCTCTGCCTGGCAAAGGCCTAGAGTAAAACAGAGCCGGCCCTGCAAAAGGCCATCTTCCCCCTGCTGGGGAAAGTCAGTGGATAGAATTAGCTCTGTGTCTAACATTCTTTTGTTATCGTCATTCTTAAATATTTCCCTCTTCCTCCCCTGTGGCTTGTTCACTGGCAGAGTTCACCTAGATCAGATGGATCCACAAGGTAGCAAACCCATGTGGACTGAGTAATAAGCTATGGCCAGTTTTAATCTGGTAGCTTGATTGGTACCAAAAACCAAACCAAAACACAACAAAAGTGCTCCTGGAAGAAATTTCATAGCCTAGAAGTGTTCCTGATTTGCGTGAGATGACTTTTCCATAATGTTCTCTGCCTCCCTACACAAGTTATGGAACCAGAAAACCAAAAAAGAAACTCCTGGCTGAAAGCAGTGTCCCCACCCTACTCCCTTACTGGGTGGGTGGTCATCAACACTCTGGTGAATCCTGGGGGAGTCCCAGAATGACAACTGCTTTGGACCACTTACAAAGGGCAAAAAAAGAGTTCGAGAAGCCAAAAAGAAACCAAGCCCTCTCTGCGAGTTGGCATCATGCACAAGCCACTCATGGGAGATCCAGGCATTAGCCTTTTCCTGTGAGTCAGCAACATTTGTGGACCGTGGGGGAGCAGAACAAGGAGCCAGGCCCTCTGCAGGTCTGCACCATGCTCGCAGGCTGCTGGGGGAGAATCAGGTGCTGGCCCCTTCCGGAGCACAGGCTGGGAGACAAGAAGGGCCAATGCTCCCTCCCTGCCGTAAGCGACTGGCTGATCTGGAGAAACACAGGCTGCGGCTATAGCTACTGAGGTAAAATACAACTTCATGCCTGTAGTGTTTAGTGTTTCACTGACTTTGCAGGCCTAAAGCCAGTAGTCTGATGATCTGTTCCCGGGATAACAAGACACAGTGTGGCATATATGGGGGAGCTGTTTCTGAAGGTGGTAGCCATTGTTAATTCCCTATTATCCTTTTTGAAGTCCTGTATCTTTTCATTGTTTTGTTTAGTTGGGTTTTATTCTGTTTTGTCTTGTTTGATTTTATTATAGCCAATTCCATGGGCAACTATTTCAAAGATATATTATGGTAGCCATTTTGAATTTACTAATATCTTGTTTTGAAGTATTCTATTGCATTCATTATTTTGTTTTTATTAGTTTATTCTGTTTGCTTTTGTTTGATTTTTATTATGTCTGAAGTTATGGGCAACTATTTTGAAGACAAGGGGCATTATGGTAACCCTTATTGGTTTCCTATTATTTTGCTTTGAAGTCGTATATCACATACACTGTTCTGTTTTGATTTGCTTTTGTTTTGCTTGGTTTTACTCTCTTTAAAATAAAAATTACAAAAAAAATGAAGGGCAAATAGTAGTCAAAATTAATGACCAGCTACTGTATTATAAGTGGGTTCCAGCAGCAATATTTGGTGAGATGTTTCAGTGTGTAATGATAAAAGGTTTTTTTGTCTTGTTTTGTTTTTGTTTTTTTGAGATAACAGTATCACTGTGTGATACTGTTCCAGGTTGGTCTCAAACTGCTGGACTAAGAGATCCTCTTGCCTGAACCACCTGAGGGTTGGTGCTCCAGGCATGTGCCACCATGCCCAGATCCATGTTAATGGAGTTGTTGAGCACTTAGTGTTCACCAGACACTGTGCATTATTCCATCTAATGCAAGAATTGTATAAGACAGGCATTGTTATTACAGCCAAGGTAATGGAAGCCCAGAAAAGTCAAGGAACCTACTCGAAGTCACACAGCTAGTGAATGGTCGATCTGGGCCTTAAATCCAGGCAGCTGGGCCCCACAGTCTCTAGACTTCTATCATCAGCAACATCAAAGAAGGCCAAGGAGGCAATAGGTCAGACAGACTGGTCACTATCAGTACAGACTCCAGCCTGTACCCACAATTAAGTAAAAAAGAGGGACCCCTGTGTGAGGAAACCTGTTGGGGTTTGGTGAAGGAGGTGTCATGTGAATAAGAGAGAATTCATTGGCCCGTGTAATGAGCAACCCAGGAGCAAATGGTGTTGGGCACAGCTCAGCCGGGCTTCCTAATCTGAGATGTTAGAAGCTTCATGTCTCCCCTCCGTCTTCCTCCGAAAGGATTCTGTCTCTATAGCAGTTCTCTCTTTTCCCCAATGTGATAGCCCCAGACTTACCTAGCCTGGACCCTAGAAAAAGAGAAAGAGTCTTTTCCCTAAGAGTTCCTGGGAACCCCTTCAATCTATGAATCCTGTGGCCAGGAAGTTGGGACATCTTAATTGATCAGCTCTGGGTCCCATGGCCAGCAAAGGGGTAGGGTTTGCGATCAATTGTGGGTGGAAAATCCAAAGAGGGTGGTTTCCAAGGAAATTCGGATGCCAAAAGGAAGGTCATCAGGTCAAGAAGACTTGGCAGAAAAGAACCTTGAGAGTAGAGAGGGACACTGGAGAGGGAGCTAGGAGCAGTGAGGGACAGGAAGCCAGCATAGGGGTGGCGGGAAGCGGCAGGGGCCAGGAGACCAAGGGAGCTGAGTTGTGAGAGACTACCCTAGTGAGCAGGAGACTAGGACATGGCCAGCTAGCTGGGCAAGTGGGCATGGCCTGTGAATTATGAGCTACAGATACAGGACCAGGGCAGAAGAACAGTTCACAGCTTGAGGATACAGCTCAGTGGCATGAGCACCTGTCTGGCAAGTGCAAGGTTATGAATTTGATCCTAGGTACAAAAAAAGAAGAAGAAGAAGAAGAAGGAGAAGGAGAAGGAGAAGGAGAAGGAGAAGGAGAAGGAGAAGGAGAAGGAGAAGGAGAAGAAGAAGAAGAAGAAGAAGAAGAAGAAGAAGAAGAAGAAGAAAAGAAGAAGAAGAAAAGAAGGAGAAGGAGGAGGAGAAGGAGAAGGAGAGGAGGAGGAGGAGGAGGAGGAGAAGGAGGAGGAGAAGGAGAAGGAGAGGAGGAGGAGGAGGAGAAGGAGGAGGAGAAGGAGGAGGAGGAGGAGAAGGAGGAGAAGGAGAAGAAAAGAAAACAAGAAAAACAGTTCTTAAACCCAGGACCTGAGATCTATCACAAAGTGCTATCTTCGGTTCTGATGGACGTTCAAGCAGGTTTTTGATAGGACGGTCTAGACTTGGCATTAACCTGGTGACCACTGTGAGCTCTCTCGTGGCCTGCTCTCTGCGGAGTGCACTTCTTTGCCCGTCTTTAATAAATGTAAAGCCTTGCTACCCCTTGCACTTGTGTTGTCCAATTGTTTTTTCAGGACACCAAAAACCTCTGGAGAGAGCCCACAACACTCCAAAACCCTGGTAACACTGGGGTGCCCTGCTGACCTGCTGAGCATTTTCCAGCAGACAGGAGAAGACAGGCAGGAGCCTGCCGTCACTATGGGGTGTTCTGCCAAGGAGTTGGTGTGGCACAGGCAGGAGAGAGGCCAGGAGAGAAAGTGTGTGGGTAAGTCAGAAAGGAGGCATTTTACAAACTGATAAAAGGGAATTTCCTGAGTAAACTAGGATGGTTCCTCAAGGGATTAAACATGAAATTACCCCACCATCCAACCATTCCACTTTGGTTATATACCCAAAAATTTGAAAGCGGAAACTAGGACAAATATTCTTTTATCAGTCCTCAGCAGCAGCGTTAGTGACAATAACCAAAAAATGGAGTAGTCAAATTAACAGAAAGGGAAAGTAGACCGGTGGCTACTGGGACTAGACAGAGGAGGGAGTTATTGGGGAATCTCAGGGCTGGTGAAAAATTTTGTGGATGGGTGATGCTGATAGTTGCAAAATGGTGTACCTGTACTTAGTACCACTGAACTGTTCACTTACAAATAGTTAAGATGAAATCAGGCAAGTTGGTACATACCTGTAATCCTGGCCACTCAGGAAGGTGAGGCAGGAGGACCACCAATTCAAGGACAACCTGGGCAACTTAGTGAGAACCTGTTTCAAAATAAAATGTAAAAAGGGCTGGGATACAAGTCAGTGGGGAAAAATGGCCTGGATTTGATTCCCAGTGCAAATATATTGATGTACTTTACAGCTGCAGTTGGTTCTGATTTCTGATTGTTCACACACTCCCAGAACAGCACCTGTCATATTCTCCAAATCCAGAATTCCCTGTCCTCTGTTCCCTTCTGTCCTCTTCCCAGCTGAAGGACTGAGAGCAGCTTCCTGGAGTTACTATCTTTGCATTACCTTTGAATACTTTTGCCTCTTTGCAAAGTTCAGGTTTGGCTCTAAGGACCTTTGGGAGCATCTTCTGTCCTGATTTTCCTGTCACAAGGAGACAGCACGTGTTGGGAGGAGAGGGTTCAAAGCAGATTTAGTGCTAAAAAGACATTGGATCCTGTGGATGGGGTAACTGGATAATGTTAGCGCATCACAGACGTTCTTGGGAACTTTGTTCTGGAGAATACTGTACAAGCATTGAAAAAATGTGTGCAAATTTGTTGACATTGCTCCTACCAAATTTGGAGCCTAAATCCTTTGCCACTGAATATGAGTTGACTTCAGTGATTTGCTTCTAATATAAACAGCAGTACAGATGATGCTGTGTGATATCCAAGAGTGAGTGGTAAGGTAATATAGCAGCCCTTGGGCTACTGGGACACAGGTTTGAGGAAGCTAACCATCATGTCCATGTCTTGCTAGTGTCCTGCCTCATCTGAAGTCCTCGTAACAGCCGGCATCAGATACTAGATTTGTAAGAGAAGAAGCTTTCTAAATGATCCCACTACTGCGTGAGTGACTCTCAGTAAAAAATGGCCAGCTGAGCCCAGTCAACTCCTAGAACTGTGAGAGAATAATACTGGGTGAATGTGATTGTTTGATACCAGGAAGATTGGGATAATTTGTTACGCAGCACTAGATAACTAGAGCATGCTGTTTCTCTCAGAGTATCACTTCTTCTTTTTGACTTTGTCCTTATTGAGTGAACATCAACTTTCTTCTGATAAAAGTGTTATGTGCTCATTTTTCAAAATTTAAAAAGACTAAAATTCTAAGGAAGAAAGATCATTTGAAGACCCGCCATCTAGAAACAACAGCTGGTACCTGATAGGTGCTAATCAATGTGCTGACTGCTGAATGAAGCTGGTGGGTGGAGCATATGTGGTTTGATTCCTCCTCCCTGGGGTTGGGCAATTAAGCTGTTTGCAGTTTTCAGAGTGGAAGCTGACTGGCTTCTGGAGTTTGAAGCTGGACCAGATGGAAGATGGGAAACCAGTGAACTAAGTCAGGTGGGACAGCCTCAGGTCTGGGCCTGAGATCCTCATGCCTCCCAGGCAGCCAAGTGTTTCCCAGAACTCTCAGCTGCCTCTTACCTGGAGCATGGCCTCACACCAGCAGCCACAGCAGCAGGTCAGAAAAAAAATGGACGGCAGATGTCTGGCTTCTGGAGAACGGATTTACACAGGAAGGTGGGCTTTTGTGACGATGTTTACATCCATCTTGCAGCTTTGCTCCTCACGTTACTTAGTGTCCTGACTTCAAACACTTCTGTGCAACCTGCATATATGTTGCCATCTGCTGCTCTCAGGAACAAATGTGGTCGCATAATCCCAAGAGCTACAAGGAATGGGGCAGATAGGGCAGCAGTTGAATCCAAATCATTAACTGTTTTCTCAACCAAAACTCTGCAAGGACAGAGCAGAGAGGGCAATACTTCCAGATTCTTCAAACTTGGAGACCCTACTCACAAAGTTGGTGGGCTTTCTTTTGGCTTTCTTTATGCATGTTAACACCCTCAAAATCTCGACCTTGGTTTTGTAGCAGTGATGGAACTGGTGGAACAGGGCAGGAGGCAGAGTTTGAGGTGTGCTCCCTTGCTAACCGGAAGTGTTCTCTCCTTTCTTCAGAAACAGAGAAGCAGGGTACCAAAGCAAAGATGAAGTTATTTGGCTTGGAAGGGGACAGCATGGAGCGTGAACTGGTAAAAATATTGCCTGACAGGGGCTGGGGATTTAGCTCAGCGGCATAAGCGCCTGCCTTGCAAGCAGGCAGTCGTGAGTTTGATCCCCGGTACCGATAAAAAAGAAAAAGACCAAAAAAAAAATAGGCCTCTGACCCTGAGAGCAGATCCCACCTGACCACAAAAGACGAGACCAATGACTAAAAATAGGGCAAGTGGACGTCAAAGCCTTTTCCTATCACAGGTGGGTCCTCTTACCCATGTTCCCTATTTTGGTTGTGGTCTAGGAACCCCCTCAAAGTTTCCCCCTATTATCTTTGACTTTGTGATATTATTTGACACATTATTAGCTTACCTAGTCTGGCCTCAAATTTGTGATCCTTCTGCCTCAGCCTCTCAGAGAACTGGGACTATAGGAGTGTGCCACTGAGTCCTGTATAATTCTACATTTTATGCATGTTACATACACTTATGGTAAAAATGGGGGAAAAAATGAATGGAAAGACTAAATATCCAGGTCAGGATAGCAGCTTTCCCTGCAGAGATGGAGAGGGTGCGGGGGTCGCTCAGTGGAGGGTGTGCAGGGCTTCAGTGGAACTGCAGTGGTTTGCTTCCTGAGTCAGGCAGGCTGTGAGGCAGCTTCCTGCAGAGACCCCCTGCATATGTGCTATGCCTGTGTGCAGAGTGCTGAGCTCCGTGCCCAGGAACTGGGGCCATTGACTCCCCAGGCCTTGGGGCAGCCAGCAGACATGGAGCTGGTACTGGGGAGGTGCGGCTGAGCAGGCAGGGCTGACAGTAGCCCTTGGCACCCCAGTGGCTCAGAGTGCCCTGAGTTGGGATGCGTGGGTAGTGTGTGAGATCTCAGGAGTGGTGGGCACAGCCTGAAGCAAGGCCGCCGGCGGGTGGAGGGTGGGGAGCGGGGCAAAGAGGTGGGGCAGGTGCTTCTGGAGGCCCAGGTCCATGCCACTGGCTTGAGTCCTGTCTTCACATAGACGCTTCTGTGTGTTTGGCTGATGTCCCCGCTTTGGGGCAACTGTGCCACCTACAGGCAACCATCTTAGCCATGTTGCAGTGTTCCGCAAGTTGGAGAGCTGTGGTATTATTTTTATTATTATTATTTTAAAGATAGTAAACTACAACAAAATAAGACAGAACAAAGCTGGTCTAGACAATGCAGTAAAATTGGTACAGCACTTCAGAGCAGGGTACTGGAATAACAGTAATAGGTACCATAGTATATCTTGTTATCAAGCACCGTAATTTTGAAATGCTCTGAAGAAATTGAATTGGATTTGTAGTCTTAAACTCCTACATCATAGTTACAAGAGAAAGAAAAGGCAATTTTATACTTGTAATTTTGACCATTGTAAAAATTTTAAGGTAACAAAAGGGCATTCTGTTGTTCTGAGACAGAATCTCACCGTGTAATTTAGATTAGCCTTAAACTTGCTATGTAGCCAGCCTGGCCTCGAACTCACAGTCCTGCTGTCTCGGCTACTGCAATTACAGATACGGCCACAGCCTCTGACTCCATAATGCTTTTTAACTTTAAAAAAAAATTCCTTACTTATGAAAGTTAAATTTCTCAGAGATGTTAATTATTAGGAATTTGAAGTTCTCATTAAAGATAGAATTGCTAGTACCTACTGAGTCTAAAGTCCCATTCATGGAAGTAAATTTTCATTAAGATTTTGAAAACACTTTATTCAAATTTTATATCAAATATATATTCTAACCTATATTTTATTTTAAAATCAGAATTATAAAATATGAAGATGTAAATGTTTTCACTAAGACCCAGTAGGGACATGCCTAAAACTCCTTTATACAGGTTGACATAGATGTATTATTACCTTTTTCCCCCTTTTTTCTTTTTTGACGCTGGAAATTGAAACCAAGGCCATGCACATGCTAAGCACACACTCTACACTAAGCTACACACCAGCCCTTATGTTTCCATTTTCTTTCTTTTTTTTGGTACCAGGGATTGAACTCATGGCCTTGACTTTCCAGGCAGGTGCTTAACTATTTCACTAAAAGCTGTAAAGTTTGGGAGTGCTGTCATTGTCATCTTTCAAGTCCAAGACTACCACATTACTTGCCTCCTGACTTCTGCACACCTCTTGGAAATCCCCACTAAGAGTTCACTGTTACAGTTCAGACTTGGTAGAATCATTTTTAAAAATCAACCACTGACCACAGATTTCAATGTTGTCTTATCAAAACAGTGTTACAATATCTGTCTCTTCCCTACATTTCAAATTGGTTATAAGAATAACTGTTATGGTGTGTGTCTAGATGTCCCCCCAAAGCCTCATGCAATCACAGAACTTTTCAGAGTTGGCTAAATCTAGAGTGTGCAATGCTGGGATTAAGGTGCTCAGATGAAGGGTGGGTGGTTGCTGGATCAGTCCACTGATTGGATTGGCACTGCCCCAGTCCCAGCAGCCCAGATAAGACAAAAGGGGCAGAAGGAGGCTTGTCTCAAATTTCCTGTTCTTGTTGCTTTTTCTGTCTTCTGCTGTCATGAACTGTTGTCCCTCTGCCACACCACCCCGCCTTTGAATCAGCTGATTATGAACTGAAACTTCCACAAACTGTAACCTAAATAAACCTTTCCCCTTTTAACTTTGGGTGTCGAGTATTTTGTTTGAGCAATGAGAGAAAAGAAAGACAGTAACCAATTTTATTCTTTAGATAAAATTGACACAGAAATGTTCTCCTATGTGCCAATTCTACACAGAAGTTTCACTGGTTTAAAAAAAAAAACATGTTAACAGCAAGATGATTTCCCAAAAGAAAAGTGATTTCCCATTGAAAAGTAGATGGTTTCTTAAAACACAAAACTGAGCCTTTGCAAAGAGTAACTTCTTAATACAAGTGTGAGAGATAACAGATGCTTAAAGTAAACATCTACTTGGGCATTTATTCCATGGAAGTGAAAACTCATGTCCATACAAACCCATGCCCAGGAATGGTTATAGAATCTGTCCTAGCCAAAACCCAGAAATGGCTCACATGTCCTTCAACAAGTGAACAGTTAGGCATGCTCTGGGACATTCATTGAATACCGCTCTGCAAGAAAATGACCAAACTAGGGAGAAAACTGGACCCCAGCCTTTCCCCATGAGTTGGCATCATTCTCAGACTGCAGGGGAAGAGAACAAGAAGTCACCAAGAAGCAAGCCCTTCCTGCAAGTTGGTGCCTGGCATGAGCCACTGTGGGGAGAGCCAGATGCCAGCCCCTTCCAGTGTAGACTGGGAAACAAGAAGAGTCGACCCCTCCCCCACTGCCATAAGTGACCTACTGATCCAGGGAAACACAGGCTGTGATGATGGCTACTGAAGTGGAATACAATTTAATGCTTGTAGTGTTCAGTGTTTCACTGACTTTGCAGGTATAGGTGGTCTGATCGCCTATTCAGAGGATGGCAATATGCAGTGTAGTATCTATAGGGCTCTCCTTCTTAGGGTGGTGCCATGATTGATTCCCTATTGTCTTGTTTTGAAGTCCTATATCATTTTCATTGTTTTGTTTGGTTGGGTTTTATTCTGTTTTGTTTTATTTTATTGTATCTGATGGCATGGAGAGCTATTTCAAAGATAACAAAATATATTATGGTAGCCATTTTGTATTTACTATTATCTTATTTTGAAGTCCTGTATTACATTCATTATTTTGTTTTTATAGGTTTTATTTTGTTGTTTTGTTTGATTTTTACTATGTCTGAAAGCATCTGCAGCTATTTTGAAGACAGCACGAGGCATTATGGTAACCATTGTTGATTTCCTATTGTTTTGAAGACCTGTGTCACTCACACTGGTTTATTTTGATTGGTTTTGTTCTCTTTTGTAATGCTTGGTTTTCTTCTCTTTAAAATAAAAAGAAAAGAAACAAAAAGAAAAGAAAAGAAAGGAACCAAATTGTTGGTCTGGGCAGTAACCTGGGCAGAGCTCCAAAGGAATGATGCTGAGTGCAGGAAAGCCAGTGTCAGATGTCTGTACATGCCCACAGGAATTCATTGCTGTGTCATTCTTGGAAAGACAACTACAGACATGGAGAACAGATTAGGGGTTGTGGGTGACAGGAGTATGAGAGGGATTTGGCTGCAAAGGGGCTGCAGGAGGGAGTTCTTGTATGGAGATGGGAGAGGGTTGTGCCTCAATGGGAGTGGTGGCTGCATACAGCTAACCACGTGACAAGCTGTGGAATGGCACCCTACACACAAGTCAGTGTGTGTAAAAACTGGAGCGATAGGAATAAGGTCAGTAGCTAAGTTTACAGGGTCGATTTCCTTTGGATGTTGGACCATAACTATAGTTCCGTGATACTTAGCAAGCATATATTCTGAGGCATACATTGTGCAAACATTAGAGAGTGTGCTTACACAAACTAAGGTGGTCAGCTCAGTGACATAAGCACCTGCCTGGCAAGTGCAAGGTCCTGAGTTTGATTCCCATTGCTCCTCCCTCAAAAATAAAACAAACTAAGGTGGTCATGATATCACTAGATGATATAATCTTATGGACCACCATCATAAGTGTGGTTCATCGGCCAAAATGGGTCACATGATTGTATATAAGGCCACTGGGGCAGGCTAGGTGGATACACAAACTCCTATGTACTCTTTTTATAACTTCCTATAAGTCTATAATTATGTCCAAATAAAAAGGCTTAAAACCTTACACAACAAGAGCTTACTACAGATGAATATAAACTTACGGGGGGAAAGAAGTCTTCTCAGGTGGATGCTGGCTTTCTGCTTACTCAGGCTTCACTTACCAACCACTCACTGTCCAGGGGACGAGCTTAAGTGCAGGCTAGTACTCCTCACATGTGTGCAGGGGATGACTTGTCTCATCCCCACAGAATTCGCTCTTATCCAGGAGACAGAGGCCTTTCACAAATATCCATGAACTGCTGGTGATTACAGGGTGGTGGGTAGCATGAGGAGCCCTTCTAAAATCTCTCACCAGCAGCAGAATCTACATTTCAGAACCCCACTTAGAAATTCCCTGGAGAATGAGAGTTCCTTCAGAGCAGAAACAGGGCTTGAGCCCTGAGGGGCCCAGGCTGGATCCAGTGAGCCTCCTCCCATGCTTGCTCTGTCCCCACCACCACCTTGGGAAATGGACTACCCTGTTTCATCTCATGGGGAGGGGAGGAGTTTTTGCCCATTGATTAGTTTCCTGTGGCTCCCATAACAAATGATCTTAAAGCGAGTAAGTTAACACAAGACAAACGTATTCTCTCCTAGATTTGGAAGTCAGGAGTCAGAAACTAAGGTGTGGAAGGGGGCCTGCTCCCTGCTGAGTTCCTGGGTGGACACCCTCTTTTGCCCCTTCCAGCTTCTGGTGGCTCTAGGTGTCCCTTGATATGTGGCTGCAACACTCCAGGCTCTGCCTCCATCTTTACGTGGTCTTCATCTCTGGGTGTCTCAAGTCTCCCTCCCTAGAAGGACACTTGCCATTGAATTTACCATCCACATAGACCATCCAGGATAATCTCCGGGCATCTGAACCTTTCCCTCAAACTGGGTAAACACTGTCACACAAGTGGGCCACAATCATGGCACTCACAGGAACACACTTTTCCTACTCACCAAAGATTCTATTGAGGTTGGTGGCCTCTCTGGACTATTCTTTCAGGAGCCCAGCATTCCTAAAGGATTCACTAAAAATCCATTTGAAATTTTGGATTTTCAGCCAAAAGGTGCTTCCCTTGACCTTTCCTACTGTTTTGGTTGAAAACTGGAATGGCTGAGAACCCACAGAAGGCTGTGAAGAGCTGTGAACTTCATGCTAAACCATTTGGACCTTGTCCTGTGCCTAACAGGAGGTCTAGGTGTTGTCGGACACATGAGGTATTCTCCCAACACCTAGACCTGGGGGCAGCCTGGCTTCCTGTTAGTGCATGTTCTTAGCTGTGGTGGACTGAAAGCATAGCTAAAAATTTTTTGACACTCTCTAGAGAGTATGAATCTACCCTAACACCTCCCCTTTGAATCTAGAAGAGTTTGGGAATGCTTCATCCAATAGGGTACCATGGAGGTGGGGCTATGACTTCCAAGTTAGGCCATGAAAGGCTGTAAGGCTTCTACCTGGTTTGCTGGGAACACTTTCCCTTCAAGAATGAGCTTCCATACTAGGAAGAAGCCTGTTATGGTTTACACCTAGATGGCCCTCAAAGGTCTCATGTGGTCATAGGCAGGGCTTTTGAAAAGTGATGGAATTACAAGGCATTATAGCTAACTTGCTGTTGGGAGATGGGATCTGACCCAAGACATAGGTCACAGGCAGGGCTGGCCTGGAAGGGGTTTTCTCTCTGTATGACTCCTTTGTGCACTCTGTGCTTCTAATCTGCTATTCCACGAGCAGCTCTCCTCCACTGTGCCCCTCTGCCATGCTGTTTTTTCTTTGGAACTGGCTGATCCTGTATGACTACTTGAGACAGAATAAACCTCTCCTCCTTTAAGTTGCAGGTGTCTGTTATTTTGTCCCAGCAATGAGGGAAGGGACTAAAACAGAGCTCAAACCACATGAAAGGCCACATGAAGACAGTCCTGTTGACACTTCCAACTGAGTCTTTGAGTCATCCCGTCCCAGACACCAGAAAAATAAGTGAAGAAGCCTCAAGATAATTCCAGCCCCGAACACAGAAATACAGTGGAGCAGTAGCAGCAACAAATCACTATCTCCAAGATCAGAACCTAGACACTGGAAAATAACAACTTGGGGAAGAGGAGGAGGAGGAGGTGACTCCCTGGGACCCAGGAAGGCTCTGAAGGGAAAACTGGACTGAGAAAGTGAGGAAACAGAGCTTAATGCAGAAAAAAGAGTAACACCTTGGATGAATGGAAGTTTGGGGAGACCCCAAACTCAAACCATTGTCATTTGCTGAAATCTTAGGGAGGCCCAATGGTTGGAAAGGACTATGGATTCTGAAGCAGAGGCTTCCTTTTCTGTGTTGTGCTCATCTGGAGAAACAAGCCTCTGATCATTCAGCTGAGATTGGAGTACAGACTGCCCCAGAACCTTCCCTGACGATAGCCCCAGCTCTGGACATCGAGGAGGAGTGGGTCTTCACTGGCCCCAACTCTGGTTTCAGTGCCACCCTCAAATTCCTTTTAGGACCACATAGTGCCCTGCTCTTTTTAACTCTAGCCATGGCTTACACCAGGTTCCTTCCCAACCGCAGATGCATTCCTAGCACCTAATACAACCTAATACACTGTCTGCACATAGTATGTGCTCAGTAAATACTTGGAATGTAGATGAAAATGAATTGGTTTCTTTTAGGGCTTGTGTTCAGGGAAAGAATTTGCTGATCTGGTTCTAAGTGACTTGATTTATGTGGTATTGCACTGAGCCCGTGTATGAGTTTTCTTAGGGCTGGTTTAACCAAGTGCCACGAGCCTGGTGGTGGCTTAAAACAAAAAACCATTGTCTCCCAGTGGTGGATAGCAGAAGTCTGGAATTGAGGTACCAGTGGGATGTGCTCTCTGAAAGTTCTAGAGGAGGTCCTTTGCTTGCGTCTTTTAGCTTCAGTGTTTGCTGCCAATCTCTGCCACTCTTTGCCTCTGCCTCTGTCATCACATGGCTCTCTGTGATGTCACATTCTCTCCCTCTGTTTGCAATCTGTCTCTGTGTCCAAATGCACCCTTTTCATAAGGACTCTGGTCATACTGGGTTAGAGCCCACCTTAATTACCTTACCCTAAGGTCACATTCTGAGGTACTGAGACTTGGACTTCCGTATATCCTTAAGAAAGACACTGCTCAATCTAGCGTAGCCTGTATTACCCAAGTCCTTCCCTGAGAGAAGGACCTGTTCCCACACAGCTGATCAAAGGCCTTTGCAACCTATGGATGAAGATAAGAACCAAATGCATCACCACTCACCCTGCCTGGTGGACCTCTGAAGTCTCCAGTGGATCAACTCTACCATAAGCCTAGCATCTCATCCAAAGATGGCACCTTAATTGTTACTTCCTTTCTGCATCTCTCCAGTGTGGTAGAACTCGCTACCACGTGTCATTCATTTTTTTCACTATGGATTCTAGAAAGGGCAGGACCCTTGTATATCTTTTTAGCGCCTGTGTCCCATGAGGTTTCCTCATCCTGCTCAGTGGATTGCATGGCTGGTGAGTTGGAGAGCAAGCTCTCTGCAAGTCCCTGTGGAGGGGCAGAGACTGAAGTCCCGGGGGCCAGGGAGATGGCTGCAGCAACAGGCTGTCACGTAGAAAGCGTTTGAGATTTCATTTGTGGAAATTTCAACCTGAAAGCAAAAAGCCGCTTGAGCTTTGCTGGGAGATAAGGTGTCCATGTCCAGTGATAAGGGTGCCCCTGGGAGCCAGGGAGGCGCTGGGCAGGGATCAGACAGACCAGCGGTAGTAAATATAGAACAACATGAAAGGCACAGCGGCCTGCCCGTGCCCCTCCTTTCCAGCTGTGTGATATTCAAATGTGACAGAGCCCGGCTTGTTCAGCACCCTTCCAGGCCTGCCTCGTCCACTGCACCTGTGCTTTCCGGTGCTCTGGAAGCCGAGACACAGCCTGGGACCATGACAGTGAGGACAGCACAAGCTCTTGGAAAGTCTGCCTGCAAGAAACAGTCAGACCAACCATTAGCTGCCAGTAAACAGATACAGTGAATGTGTAGTATGATGTGTTCAACCCGCATTATTTCAACCCCGTTCAGTGGCCTCCAAACCCTTTCACAGTGCCATGCAGTGAGCACTTCCATGTCTCAGTGTCTGCTCAGTAGACCATTGTCAGCTCCAGGATGTGGAGAGGGAGCTGGAGGCTCAAAGAGGTGAAAGTGTCCTGGTCAAGGTCACACAGCGGGTAAGCAGCGCTTGTGGCTGCCCGTGTCCGAAGCCTAAGCCCTGACCATTCTGCCCCACTGTAGCCTCCACTTCCACCTGCTTTGGTGGCTCAGGCTTCAGCCTTAGGCTCAGTTTCCTTCTTGAGGCTGAGATCCATGGGAATGAGGGGAAGGGAACTGACATTTGTTGAGAACTGACACAATCCCATTTTATACTTCTGACAATGGTGCAATTTATTAATTTCATTGCACAGTCAATGCAAGGCTCAGAGCAAGATATTCATGGATTCACAACGGCAGAGCCAGAGTTAGAACTCAGGTCTGTGGATGCTGAAACAAACGCTTTCCACATAGCCCCATGGTCTCTTCTGGAAGAAGACTTCCCTGGCACTTGCCTTGGCTCCCTGACAGCTGAGGACTCCGTGTGTCTCAGTGAGGTCTTGCTCTAGCCCTGGTCAGACACAGACCTACTTACTTGTGGCTGTGGGTTGTGACGGCTCATCCTACCCCAGGCTGCCTTCTTTGAGATAACTGAGTGGGGACTTCTGGCATTTGGAGATGGAAGCAGCTTTCACGCGGTCAAGGGCCAGGAGAGGACACCTCAAGTAGGCACAGTCTTCAGGCCTTCTGTGGCTCTTGTGGGCCAGCAGGGACTTGAATGTGAGGTTCCCCTACAAGCAGCAAATAGAGGTTGACAGGGCCAAGGATGAGACAACCTTAGAGTGGGTCTTTGAGCTCCACTGGAAAAGCCATTTCCTGGGGCTGCTTCATTCACTAATGTTTATCACATGTTGAGGTAAGGTAAAGGAAAGAAGAGGAAAGACCAGAGTTTAAAATCACAAGTTCTAAAGCAAGATTGCTCAGTATTATGGTTCCTGTAACTGTTATACCAACACTGTAGCTTTGGGCATATCATATTCTTGTTACAATGGCCTGTTTACGATTCTGTATCAGTCAATTGTGGCCACAATAATTCTGCATAACAGTGCCTCAGTGGCACACACAATAAGCATGGAAAGGGTGCTCTAGCTCTTGTGGGCCATTTGGAGGTGGGCTCACGTGGCAGGCTGGACCCACTCCAATGTCTTTTCCCCCCTCCTGGAGCCACAGGCAAGCCTGGGCTTGCTGTTCTTGTGAAGGCAGAAACAGGAGCGTGTGTCTCGCCATGCAGATGTTAGGCCTGCTTCCACTAACATCTCTCGGGCTACCTCTGCTGTCGGGAGTGGGAACTCAGTTTCTGCCCACAGAAGGGGAGAAGGGGGTGTTGGAGTAATAAATTAATCTGCATGCACCCCTTCCACATCGTGAGCTCCATCGGGAGCTTCATTGTCTTTGGCTAGGGCTAGCTACAGTGTAGATACCCAATGGATAATAAAATATTTACTGAGCACCTGCCCTGTATAATCACTGTGCTAAGAGCTTTACTTCTGTTTTCTCACTGAATTGTCTTAACAACAGATGAGAACCCTGAGGTACAGAGAAGTACATAGGTGGCCCTGGTGGCGTGGCTGTGTAAATGAGCAGGACACAGCCTCGGTGATCTGGCAGCAGAGTCTGAACTCCCAAGAAGCATTAAATGAGTCCCAGAAATACTGGGGTTAATGGAAGAGGCGAGATAGGTAAAGCATCATTTGCCCTCAGAGTGAGGCCTTACCAGGACGAGGTCTGGGCAGGGCATTGCAAACAGAGGTAAGGGCGCATGCAAAGGCGCAGGGGTGTGACAGACTGTGGTTACTGGGGACCCCTAAAGAGTGAATTTCCAAAAGCAGTCGGGTGAAAACTGAGGCCAAAAGGATGAGCAGGAAAACCACATGGCAGAGATCCATATTCTCGCCCTCTGTAAGTAACTTGGGTATTGGGTATGGTTTGAATGTGTCCCCCAAGAACATAAACATGTTGAGAGCTTGGTCTCAGGGTGGCCGCGTTGGAGGTAAGAAGCTGGGCCTGGGGGAGTCATTACTGTCCCTCCTCACTCTCGGGCTTCCTGTCTGGCCACCTGTGACAGTGATGTGTATTAAGGATGAATCACATAGTGAGGCTGGATTCCTAATACTACCGAGCCACAAAGCACAATGAAATGCATGAAACAGATACACACTTTTAATTTAAATCATTCTAGTCTGTGGTCTCCGTGTGACAGCAGCCTAGCTTTATCCTGATCACTGCATTGTAGGATTCCATCACAGCACACAGAAGACAGGTTTTACCCTTGAGTAGTGCTGCAAGCCTATGCAAGGCCTGTAGGGGTCAGGCAGGCCATGCAGATGAAGAAGGCCAGCGGAGTGCTTCTTTGTACCAAGAACTATATTGTTTCCACAGAACCCTCTTCGTCTGTCTTTAATGTTCCCAATTTTCTGAGATCATGTAAAGAATCTTTTTCTTCTCAACTGTGCTAGAAGAAAGTAGTACCACCTTACTACCAGAAAATATGATAGTCAGCTTCCCGTGACTGTAACAAATACCTGAGAGAACTACTTTATAAAGAGCAAAGGTCTGCGTGGCTCCCAGTTTTAGTGATCATTGGCCCTGTTGACTTGAGCCTGGGTGAGGTGGTGCATTGTGCCAGAGCCATGGCGGACAAATCACTCACCCCATGGGAAGTCAGAAAGAGGGAGAGAAACAGGCTGGGTCCCAGTCTCCCCTTGAAAATCTCTCAGTGGATCCCTCACCTCCCAGCAGCACCAAGCTAGGAACTAAGTTTAATACATGTGCCTTGGCAGTACAGTAGGAAGCACTCGGGATGGTGAGGATTCTGGGAAACAGGAGTGCTGATGCCTCACGTCAAGCTGCCACTCAGCTGGCACACGGTTCATCCCGTGGGAACGTGAGCCCCCTCCTTGGCGAGCTGTACCAGTGTTTCAAGAGTTTCAAAGCTGGACTTTGAAATTTAGCTCAGCTTATGTCAAGATGTTGCACAGGGGAGGAGGAGCAAAGATGGCGGGTAGATAACAGCAGGCTACAGAGGCTCCCTGAGATAGTCAACTTAGAAGTCAACATAATACAGCGTGGGGAGCCCCGAACAGAGGGAGATGAATTCTCTCGTCCCAAGAAGAAAGTAAGACGACTTGCCGACCATCCGAGGTCCCGCCCCTTCGACACTGAGTTTGGGGGTCAGCGAGCCAAAAGGAGAGCTGAGTTGGCATGGTGTTTATAAGAATATGTTTTGTTTAGCCTGCTTCGTTTTGTTTCTCCAATATAGAAAGGATAGAAACAGGTGTTAAGACTCATGCATGTGTAGAATCTATAAACAGTTTATGAGAACTGATCTTATGGCACATGATGAAATGAACAGATACTTTGAAGAAAAAGTGACACTAAAGCACCCAGTGCTGATCCTGGAGGGTCATAATGTGAAACCCAGCAATAGTATTGTTCTTTGTTCAGAGTGATATTAGCCTGCTTGGGTTTGTTCAATCTCAACATAATTGAAGATATGGATAACTGCATGTATGTTTAAGTGTATAGGATTGATAAACATATTTCTAAGTTTTTATTGGATAGTTGAACAGAACTGGTTGCAATCTCAGTGTTTGAATCCCCACTTTATATGCTCCACTTTAGTATCTTGAATAACTATTTGTAAGAAGACAATCTGTAATCATCAACTAGTGATTTCTGTTTATTTTTTTCCCTGAACATATGTATTATTTCTACCTAATTTCTGTTTTGTTTAGTCTTTCTTTAAATTAAAAAAAAAAAAAAAAAAACAATGTTGCACAGAGCCTCATAATCAAGTGACTAGATGAAAATGCTTAGGGCGGATGGATAATCTGGGGTTCTGCAGCTCCTCCAAGTAGCCATCAGTCTGCAGTTCCCTAGGCCTCCTGAACCCAGCCAGCCGGGAGACAGAGATGAGCCGGCCTCCCCAGCTCCCTGATCATCACCCACTGTGGATGCTGACACCTTCTGAGCTCTGGTAGAATCTTTCCAGCTGTTACAGAAATAGTCCTGATGTCACATGTATTGTTTCCTTTGTTAAACCAGTCACCCTATGTGGCCTCAACCAACTTGGATTGAAGCCTGGCTCCAGGGACCGGAGAGGCAGGATAGAGTTTTGAATGAAGACATCAAGGGGAGAGATTGTGTTTTCAAAACAGCCTGAAGAATGAGTTGAAGGGCAAGAGAGACGGGCTCAGTGTTGGGACTGCTGAGGGAAGAGGGCCTGCGGACAGAGAGGGCAGGCGGACCTCAGAGCAGAAGCCAGAGCAGAAGGCATAGATGGGCCTCTCGCTGGCTCCCACTTAGCTGCCTCTTTGGGGGATGCCCCGCCTGGCTCTCTGGCAGGCTTGGGAAAGTCGGGGAATTCTAGTTCTTAGCAGATAGTTGCTCTCCTCCAGCCTCAGCCCTTGAGGGACAGGCCGGCTGTGACAGCCCACAAATGGGGCCCAACAGCTGGCTCAGCTCCCTGCTGCTCACAGAGAGCTCCTCCTGGCTGCTCAGGAACCGGCCCGCTGACTGGTTCAAGGGCAGGAGTCCAAGTCATGGCAGAGCAATGCGCCGACCCGCGACTCACTGCGGGAAGGCGGCATCAGCCAGGAGCTGGAGACAGCTCTGGGCGGCCACAGGAAGCGTATCTCTTTCAGTAATTTCACACTCAGTTTCAAATGTCTGCAGGAGATATAACTGGTGAGTGAGGGCTGTGATTTCATGGCTGTCATTGTTTCGGGTTAGACAAATAAAAGCACTGAGTCCTCTGAAGCAAACTTAAGGAAAAGCATGAAATAAATAATAACATTAGTGAGTGGAGATTGTGAAGCGGGGCTGGATGACGGCTCTGGCTAAGTTCTGATTTCTGATTCTAATAGTGATGGTTTTACCCCTTTTGGATGCTTTTCATATGTCGGCTACCAGCCTGGTATTTTCACATTAACTGAGTGTCTTTTGATACAAGTTCAAGAAAAGTTTTCATCTCTACATAACAATAAAAAACAAAAACTTCCATGTGACCTCGCACCTAGGGAGGCTGAGGCAGGAAGATCACAAGCTTGAGTTCCACCCTGTAACTAAGTGAGACCCTATTTAAAGTTTAAAAACTACAAAGGGCCCATAACATCACTATCACCATTTTTTCTGGTACCCTGTAAGTTACCTCCCAAATATGAAAGAATTTTCACAAGTCCTGGACTACTCTTGGCCTAACAGTGTTCCGGGTCCTTCTGCTCTGTTTCTGTTCTGTTGTTCCCCGCTGCAGGGTCTGCTCTCTTCCTCCTCTCTGGCTGTCCTGACCCCATCAGTCCACAAGAGTGCCTTACAAATAACAAACATCATGACACATCTAAGAGCAAAGGACGTGCGAACTTGAAAACAGAGATGTGGGATGTACAGGTGTATCAGACATGGCCTGTACCTCACTGATCCTCAGTCAACACTGCAGTCACCACGCTCTGCGAGCTCCACGCAAATTTACCTGCACACGACCCAATAGCGTCAGCCTCCTGCCCACTTGTCACGCCTCTAACCATTAGTCAGAGCTTCTCTGCTGCCTTCGAGGGCCTGCTCAGTCCTCTCATACATCAGTCCTCATGCCACAGAGCCTGAAGATACAGGGGACTCCACACCCCATGGGAAAACCCTCTACCAGCAGGAGATGGGAGTCAATGGATCACTGTCTTCTTCTTGTGCTGTCGTAAGGGCCAGTCATGCACATGGCCTCTGGAGGATGTCTCATTTCCTGTCCCTCAAGGTCCTTGGTCAATGGCACTGGACGTGGGGTGGTGACCGGCTGGGAAACTCATCTTCCCAGCTTGTTCCCTGTGTCCACTGTGCTCCCCTGGCCTTCCATCACAGCTCCATCGGCCACCGCGGCCTCAAGGGAATACAAACAAAAACGGACCATAGTTTAGACAGTAGATTCGAGATAATGCGGAGCAAGCTAGATGAAGGCCTGCAGTCCTGATAAAACAGTACCACAGGAAGAGACGGCCACATACTGGCTCAGAGGCAGACTTTGGTGCCAGACTACCTGGTTTCAAATCCCAGCTTTGCCATTTCCCACCCATGTCCCTACTGAAAGTTACTTAATCTGAGTTTTCATCTCTCCATGTATAAAATGAGACATTGAAAATGGGATTAAAGTGCTCAGGACATTTCCTGTGGCTAATTGGGGACATAGAAAATGAATCTACAGTGTAACATGTGTAAGTATTTATGTTTCAAGGAGCAAGCCCTAAACACAGTGGTGCCTCGGTTATGAACTTAATTTATTCCATGATTCTGAGGAAAATGCCCAGATTGATTTTGTGCAACAAATGTAAGCCACAGTCATGTTTTTCAGCCAATAAAGAATTCGCAAACAAAATTTTGACAAATGCTTCTGTTTGTGAACCAAATTATTCCCAAACAAAAGCGTTCATGAACCAAGGTAACACTGTATGTAATACAAAAATGCTTTAAACTTAAATTTCAGTGTCATGAGAGGCTTTAATAAAATGAGTATTGTGTAACAAAATGAGTATTGTGTAACAAAGTATATATATATATATATATAATATACTTTTATACAGCATAGATATCTGAGATATATATATATATATATATATATATAACTCAGATATCTATGCTGTATATATATATATACTGTTTGCAGTTCTTTGGGTCACCTGCAAGAGGGATTGGTGGATGGTTAGTGGTTAGTCTATGTTTTGTTTTTTGAAGATTGTCATTTTGTTTTCCATAGCAGCTGTAAAGTGGTATCTTATTGGAACCCTGATTTGCATTTTTTGACTAGTGATTTTAAGCATCTTTTCATGTGCCTATTGACCATTTGTATATCTTCTGTAGAAAAATATCTATTCAAGTCCTTTGGCCATTTTTTTGAATCAGCTTATTGGTATTGAGTTGTGAAAGTTCTTTGTATATCCTGGAAACCCATCCCTTATCAGATATATTATCTGCAAGTGTTTTCTCCCATCTTGTGTATTGTCTTTCATTCATTGACATTGTCTTTTAATGTACATATTTTTAATTTTGATGAAGTGCATCTATTTCTGTTGTCATTGTAACAATTATTTCTTACCCTGCCCACTCTGTATACACTGCTGATGTTGTTCATTCTCTATAGCAGCCTGGTGGTGTTTTTGAACTTAATACAGAATGGGGACATTGTCAAAGGAGACCTTGCTGTTAAAAATGCCCAACTTCCAAGAAGGTGACGCTTCCAGCTAGCACAGCTCAGGACAGAACTGGTAATGTTTCTGGTAAAAAGATTAGGAACATACAAAGGAGCAAGCGTCTGGTGTGGGAGCTAATTGCTCGCGAGGCCTCGCTGGCCACAGCCCCTGTGGCTCAACCTGCACTTGACTCTGCACCGCAGGCCCCAGAGGCTGCCGGATGAAAGAGCAGAGAAGCTGAATTCCACAGTCAGCCTCCGTGTGGACAGCTGTGCAAAGCAGGCCCTTAGTCCACAAGAGAAAGGTGGCCCGGCCATCTGGTTGGGGATGATTAGCTTCTAAATGTAGTGCTTCAATGAGATCCTGGCTTTGAAGATGATTCCTGCAGAAGAGCTGAGTTAATTTCCTTGAGGGGAAACTGTCAGGTTCAAAAGCCTTCATCTCCAGGTGGCTCTAACCTCATCCATAAACACTGCTAAGGAGGGGCTTGGTTTCAGCTTTTACAAGATGGAGCTCCCTGCATTTCACACTTCGTGAATACAGGGAAGGTGGCACAAGGGACAGATGTGTGACTGGACTATAGATGATCTCAAGTAGTTTGAAGTTATTTTTTATTTTCCTTTGTGTATTTTATTTCAAGGATACAATTGTGCTCTTCCAGTGTCAGGCTTCCCATAAGAGTATGTCAAATTCTCATCCTTGCAATGGTTAATTACTTCATTTTCTGTTACTACAGCAAAATACCTGAGACTGGGTAACTTAGGAGGCAAAGAAGTTTGTTTAGCTCACAGTGTTGGAAGCTGAGAGGCAAACAGCACGATGTGGGCTCTGATGAGATGCCTGCTACTGCATCATATAATGGCCCAAGGCATCACTGTGGCAGCCATGTGAATGAGAGCGATCACATAGTGAGATGAGATGGCCGAGGGGAGCTGGGGTCCCACGAGGACTATGAATCCCTTCTGTGGGCCCCTGTGACCTGATAGCCTCTCCTAGGACACCTCTTAATTAACACCCCACATTGGAGACCAAACTTCCAGCACATAGATTTTTGGAGGACACATACTGTATCCAAATCACAGGGCACCTCTGATTTACATCCATGCACGTGCTACCTATTTATTTTTTAAACAATTTTGTTTTTAATCGGTACCGGGGATTGAACTCACGACCACCTGCTTACAAGGCAGGTGCTTATGCCTCTGAGCTAAATCCTCAGCCCCTTGCTACCTATTTATTGAGCAATTACCATATGCCAAGCAGTGGTGAACAAACAAAAGTCATAGAGTCCTGCAGGACAAGGGGCAGGCTCTGCAGGCAGCTGGCCTGCGTTTGTCCTGGCTTTGCTCCTTGTCTGTGTTCTGTGGGCGAGGACTCCAGATCTTTTCTGTAAAGTGAAGAAAATGACAGTGGTATGGCTTGTGTCTAGCTGTCCCCCCAAAGCCTCATATGGCCACAGGGCTTTTCCAGATGTGGCTGAATGTAGTGTGTGATGTTTAGGGTTATGGGTGTGCGATTAGTAAATCAGAGTTTCTTACTGTGGTCAAGTGACACAACTGCAGTTGAGATGGCATCTGCCAGGAGCAGCTGTCCTGGATCCTGGGGACAGCCTTGAAGAGAGTCCTGGGCTCTGCGATCTCTTCTGCCTGTAACTTGGGGACCTGTCCCTTGTGCATGGTTGTTCTGTCTCTCTGTTCTCAGGAAAGTTGGTAACCAGAGGACACTGAACCTACTCCATGGTGGGAGGTGGAACCATGTCACACGGCACCCAGGAGTGCGCACAGTCTTGCAAACTGCTCTCCTGACTACCACGCATGCTATGGAGAGACAGAGCTGTGAGCCATGTGAGGTGGCAGGAACAGTGGCTTCTCATCCCTCTTGCAGGCATAGTTCAGTTTCGTGCCATGACCCAGTATCAGCTTGACACAGCTGCCATAACCTATGAAACGACGTCTCTCTCCCCACCCGGTGGTTCCTGGCCACTGGTTGTATTCTTTCCCCCATCTTTGGGTGGGCTGGTGTTTGGCTGATGCAGGCTGGGCTCGGTCATCCTTTTTGGACGTTGGTGCTGACTGTCTGTTCTTTCACTGCAGTGGCAGAAGCCCAAAAGAGTCAATCCTGCCTCAAAGCTCATGGAAAGTCTGCGTCTGTGTCCTGGACATCAAAGCAAGTCCAGTAGGCAAACTCAAAGACAAGGGGCAGGGAAATCTGTGTTTTGGTATAAGTACAATCTAGAGATAAGGAAACCTATGAGTAATCAATCTGTCTGTCCCAGGCCTACAAGGCTCACCCCTCTGGATAATGACATGGTCTTTTGCCTACCTACTAACTACTCAAATACTCACTAAGCTTTATCCATACACCTTTTTTCTTGAGCATACTAAGGCCTTTCCCACCACAGGCCCTTTGCACAAGCTGCTGCCTTTACCTGCCGTCCCCAGATCTTCCCATGACTGCTCCATCTAAAAATTCAGAAATCAACTCAAATGTCACATTTAATATTCAGCTAAATATCTAAGTGACTAAATAGCTAAAGCATCTTCTCCACACCCGGCATGTTCAGTACTGGCCATCTCTAATGACCTCATTTATGCATTTGTTTATGTCTGCCCTCTAACCTCACCAGAATGTGAGGTTCAGGATGGCAGGCACTTTGCTCACTGAAGTGTCCCTCATGCTTTGAGCAATGTCTAATGTGGATTCCTTGAACATATTTCAGGGCCACCAGGGAGGAGAAGAGGAGGAGAATTTGCAAAGTAACAATACATGTCTAACAGGTGTGTATTTGAAATTCCTTTCCCAGTAGTGCATTTCTTTATCTTGAAAGTTACCTAAGTGCTTCTCTCATTCAGGTGGGATCCATCTGTCACACACTGCTGTGAGACGGGCTCTGTGCACGGCCAGTGTGCAGACACCGTGCTCCGGCACTCAGGAGCTAGCAGCAGACGCAGACGTGAAACAGAACATAACGTACAAGCGCGGAGACGCCGGCATTCATTCACGGTCCGGCCACTCATCGCGCGTGAGCAGGTGCCCTGCGGCGGGCTCTAGATCGGCGGCGTGACCTGTTAGAGCTGTCAGTGATAACAGACTGCTGCGGCTCCCGTGCCATAGCTTTGCCACCACCACTCTAGATTAAGCACTGTGGGCACAGAAAGGAATCAGACACGACAGTAATGATCTTGTTCCAAAGTCAAAACAGCGAGAACTCCTGTGTATTTTATTTGGAGAAATGGCTATTCCGGTCCTTCATCCATTTCAAAACTGAAACCCTGCATTTTTCTCCAGATTTGTTTTATAGTTACAATTCCAGAACCACAAGGTGTCACCCTGTGGTGTCACCTGAGGCTGTCTGGGACCAACTCCTTGGCTGGACGGCTGCAGGGACGAGGGTCCGGTGCCCAGTGGCAAGAGCCCTCCTAGGAGCCTATCCAGACACGAGCTGCTGTGTAGGTGAGGCCTGAGATTTAAGGGGTCAGGAGTGATTACTCTTACTGTATGAGAACTTGTTTTTCTTCCCACACTTAGACCAGGTGATTTGGGTAACACACACTTAGACAAAGAGAGAAGATCCTAGCACAGATTTTACTGCTGTTCTCTCCCAACGCAGCCGCCTCTCTTCTCCTTGTAAATCTCTTTCATTTCTTTCCTTCTTTTCCACTATGTCCTCCTCTGCCTCTTCCTCCTCCTCCCCGCGCCAATGATGCCCGTGACTTCACCAACTCTAGGCATAGCCGGATGTTCACTGTAGAACAGATTGAGGGAGGAATCACTGTTTATGTTCTACATATTTTAGAATTGATAGAGAACTTAGAAGTGAATTCATATATCATTAGCCACCTGATTCTGGAAAAAGACACACACACCCCCAAATACAAAGGGCAGAGGGCAACCTGTCCAGCAAATGGTGCTGGGAAAACTGGGTGTTCACAAGGAGAAAACTATCTCTCACCATGTACAAAAATCAAACCAAAATGGATCAAAGGCCGTAATGTAAGACTTGAAAGTCTGAAGCTACTAGGGGAAAATGTGGGGAGCATTTTAAGATATTGTATAAGCTTGGTTTCCTGGGGAGGTCTCCAAAAGCACAGTAAACAAAAGCAAAAATTGACGAATGGGGTTACAACAAGCTAAAACACTTCCACACATCAATGAACAGAGAGAAGAGAGCCAGGATGGAAAAACCACTGCCAGCTATTCCTCAGGCAGAAGGTTCATATCTAGACTATACAGAGAACTCAAGATTTTAATATCAGAAAACAAACAGACAACCCAATTAAAAAATGGTTAAATGACCTGAATGGATACTTCTCAAAAGAATTACAATTGGGAAATAAATAAATGAAAAAATGCTTAGTGTCTCTAGCCATCAAGGAACTGAAAACCAGAACTACAGTAAGATTGCATCTCACCCCAGTTGAATGGACATCTGTTGTTACAATGAAATGAAATGAAATGAAACAAAACAACAAAACCAAACCAAACCCGGTGTGGTGATGTGTTTCTATAGTCCACGCTGCTGAGGAGGCTGAGACGGGAGGATTGCTTGAGCCCGCAAAGTTTCAGATCAACCTGGGAAACAGAGAGCTCCTGAATCAAACACACACACACAAGCAAAAATAGGAGACATTGATGGAGATACAGGGAAAAGGAATTCTCATGTACTGTTGTGGGAACAATGCAACCATAGAAAACTGCATTAATGGACTATTTGGATAATTTTTAGTCCAGAAATTAAAAATAAGACTCCTGGAAGTACTCAACTATTCCATTCCTGCATATATATCTAAAAGAAATGAAGTCAGCATACAAAAGAGTTATCTGTATGCCCATGTTTGTTCTGGCACCATTAATCATGGCCAAGGAATGAGGCTACATGTGTATCAGTGGATTAAGGTTAAAGAAAATGTCTCACACACACACACGTACTTGTGTACACACACACACACGTGCACGCACACACACACACCCCGAGGAATATTATTCAGCCATGCGAAAAAATAAAGCTGTCATTTTCGGGAAGATAGAGGGAACTGGACTGTAGCGAAATAAACCAGATACCAAAGGATAAGTATCATATGTTTTCTCCTGTATGTGAAAACATAGAGGGAAAAAGAAAGAAAAAGACCCAAAATAAAAGAGGCGCTGCACGAGGTGGGAAGGGGTGGGGTAGGGAGCCGAGGGGAGAATCAGAGAGCTGGCTGTGGTCAATGCGTGATACACGCATGTGTGGAAAAGCCACGGTGAGTACTACTAAGCTGATTCAGAGATCATAGGTGCTAATAATAATAATAAAAATTTAATCATATGTGTTGAAGGAGTATAACACCACAAATGATAATTTCTTTTTTGGTGTAAGTTTGATATCATGTAAGTCGTCCTTTCTATTTCAATCCAAGCAGACCAGGCTTGAATTATTCAAAATCTTTAGGAGAGTCTCCTGGTGTAAAATCGGAGATTGCCTTTGGCCAGATGCATGCTGGAATATTTCCTGTCCGGCTTCTCCCACCAGCCCCTGCCGCATCCATGCTGAACACCAGCATGGGCCAGAGATCCAAGTTCTGGTTTTCACTTAGCTCTTACAGGCTCGGAGGCTCATTTCACTTTCCTCAGTTTAAACCACCTGGATCCACCCCGCAGAATTGCTGGGTGCCCCAAATGTGTATGTGCTCTAAGGGGCCCAGGACACAGCAAGCTAAATACTATTTTATAAAAAAGGCAGTTAGATATTATATAATAATCATATAGCATGCATTATAATTTATAAATATATAGTATTGAGGTCCTACTGGAAACACAGTTGTCACCTGGCTCTTTCATTTTAAAACATAAATTCAAAAATAATCTGTCAAAAAATAAAAGTCTGTCAAGGACCATAAATGTGTAATTCTGATTTTGGGGACTCCAGTCTGTGTGTCTGGGCTGCCTTAGTCACCTCATCGCTGAGACCTAATATTTCACACTCAGAATTTAAAGGAAGAAAGGTTTATTTTGGCTCGCAGTTTGTAGAGGTTTCAGGCCAGAGTCTATGGATCCAAGACGGGATGGCAGGGCCTGGGCAGAGGAGAGCTGCTCATCTTAGGGCATCCAGGGAGCAGGGTAAGAGAGGAGCTGGGAGGAGGATATTCCCCTCCGGGCCATCCCCCCAGTGACTCCAGGGTGCACGAGACTCTTGGAGAACCCCTGGACACAAACCGTAATGTGGTCTGTTTATGTGTCCTTGTGTCACACTGTATTAATTCCCGTAACTTTATGATCCCGGTTATTTAACAAGGATCTCGTCACCTCGTTTCCCTTATTTACAAATGTCTTGAGTATTCTTAGGCCTCTGAACTTCCATGTGAGTTTTCTAGTCCTCGTATAAAGTTACAGAGGGCGATTAACACGTTGGGATTCCGTCAAATCTATAAAATCTTCAGGAACATTTTAAGCTATCAATGCTTTTTTTTTTTTTATCGGTACCAGGGATCGAACTCACGACAGCCTGCTTCCAAGGCAGGTGCTTATGCCGCTGAGCTAAATCCCCAGCCCTCAATTCTTTATTTATATGATTTACAGTTCATGTCTTCCCAAAATGCTTTAGAGGTGTTGACGCTAGATGGTAAGGGAAGCTGGACAGTGGAAAGGAAGTCGGACAGGCCTGGTGAGGACCAATCCGGTGCTACCTGAGCATATTGGCCTGCGGAGGAGGGGAAAGGAGGAGCTCTTCGTTTTTTTTTGTAAAAAGAAATCTAAGGTCATCAGCAGGTCACGTTTCCTGTTGTTGGAAATGTACAGGGATCTGTGAAGGGCTCCAGAAGGACGAGACTGAAAGGTAACTGGTGCAGCCACTGAGGATGGGAACTCCTTTGCAGGCAGCTGCTTTTCACCACCCCCTGCCTCCGGGAGCTCTGCCTTGTGGTCTGAGATGCACAGATCCCGAGTCCCTCTGCCAACCGGGCCCTGTCTAGTTTCTCTCCCTCTGCTTTCGTTTCCCTAGTCCTCATTGCTACCTGGCTACCTGGCTATGCTGCAGCCGTAGACTGAGTCACAGCAAACAAGCCCAGAATCTCTAAAACAAAAGAGTAGGACCTGGACATTTGACTTCCCAGTTTCTCCCGGACCTTCAAGAGCCGAGGTGCACTGGGTCCAGGGCCTCTGCAAATTTCAGTTCTCCAACTTGCTAACCAATGATCGCCTGGTCACCAATGCAATTGTAGGGGCGCTGGGCCTGAGGAGTCCTATTGAAGAGAGAGAGTTGGGATTGTCTCAGCCTCCAGGCAATTGGTGTCTTCAGGGAAGTCTGGGAACTGCTCATCTGGATTCAAGCACCCCCCCCCCATACTCTGGACTACTGAAGTGGCCTTAGTTGGGTGATGACATTAACTCATCCAAATTTCAATGTCCTTCTTGGAGAATGACAGAAGGAGATTTGCAAGGCCAGCATTTAGCCCTGCCCGGCACAAAGTAAACCCTGACAGATGTCAGGCAATGATTCACACTGTTATCTCTTGCAGCTGTGAGTTGGAGCAGGGTAGGGAGTTTGTGGTGGCTCTGGGTGTCCTGCCTGTCAGATCTCTTCACTGCTTACCATGCTCTGGAGCAAACTGTTCTTTGAGAAGCAGCAGAGTGAGCAAAAAGACAGACAGCAACCTGCAATCCGAGCTACAGTGCTTCCCTACTGCAATTCTTCTCCTGCCCAAAAAGAACCTCAAAGGGTTGTCTGTGGCCAGCATATAGAAATGCTCTGAGAAGTGGGAGTCATGTTACTGTAATCTCTGATTGATCAACAAACATTCCTGGTGCCTGCACTGTGCTAACCCCAAGCTGGGCATGGGGTGGCATTGTGTTCTCAGGCACTGAAGCTGGTTTGCATGGATTTGAAACCAAGCTGTGGTGCTGACCAGCTGTGTGGCCTCAGGCATACGACTCCTTCTCTCTGGGCCTAAGATGAATTCATCATTTGAATCCTCTGCAGATCTCAGAATTAAAGAGAATCAGAAGGCCTCACTTGGGAAGGACTCAGGACAGTGCTTGGCGTTGGTAAGCTCTGTGAGTGACAAAGAAGCAGAGTCTAGCCAGGCTCAAAGGGCTCGTGCCTACAATCTCAGCTATTTGGTAAACCAAGGCAAGAAGATCACACGTTTGAGGCTGGTGTGGACAATTTAGTTAGCTACACCCTGTCTCAAAATGGAAACTGAAAAAGCAAGGGATGTGGCTCAGCGGTAAAGCGGCCTGGGTTCAGTGCCCAGTCCAGTCAATCCTTCAGTCCGGGTCCTAGGTCTTTTTACTCCAGGACCCTCTCTCCTTGGGGCATTAGCTCAGGATGTGTTGGGCTTCAGCCCCAGAACAGTTGTAGGAAGGAAGAGGGGCCCAGGGTGACCCTGCTTAGCAGGCTGAGCGCAGGAGGACGGGCTGACTCTGGCCCCGCCTGCCCATACTCAGGCTCCTGGGTCTGCGGCAACCATCCGGAGTTCCCGAGTGGCCTTTGTAAAGCGGGGACACAGATGACATAGAGACTGACTCTGACCTGGCCCATTCTATGCCTGCATGTTGAGAATGACCCAAGGGCATGAGGAGACCCTGGGCCTGGCGGGCCAGGGAGGGGAGCGGTGGCCAGGCTCCCAGGCTGGGCTGCTGCAGCCGCAGCCCCCTCCTGGCGGCGGTGCACAGCAGCGGTGGCTGGCGCAGGGCTGAGGGAACCACCCCAACCCAGACCCCAGCCTTTAAAATATTACAAACCAGTATTTATCTGCGATTATTTTGAAACTGCTCATGAGGTTGTTTCACTAAAAAGAAAACAGAACTAGTGAGATGTAGTCCCCTGTGTCCTCCCTGCACCCCGGCATGTGGAGCCCAAGCCTCAGCCACCCCAATATCTGAGCGCTGTACCACCTTGGAGGGGCGTCTCCACCGCTATGTGCTTTTCTGTCTGCTTAATTTTTCTGCCTGTCGGTGTCGTTTATATTATAAATTGAAAAACAAAACAATATTGATTTAATGGGGAAGGGGAATCCATGTAAATTGGGCTCTGTTAGTTTAGGGTACTTCCGCCCCAACACCCTCAGCGCACGGTAGAGGTCTGGAGGAGCTGGAGAGGACCTGCTTGCAGGCCGGTAGGGTGTCAGTGGCTGGAGCGGCACCACCTGCAGCTTGTGCCGGACCTGAGGCCTGAGATTCTCACTCCGCTGGTACCCTGGGGCACTGCAGAGTCACCCCAAAGCGCTGGGTAGCTTCATAAACCCACTCTTCTTCACTGCCCTTCAGAGTAGAGCTGTGCGTTCCCAGCTCATTTACGGTTAGTGAGACCTTGACCGCTGACAACTTCTTCACTTTCCCAGTCTGCAAACGAAGGTGGATTAGATTAAAGAACTTCTGCAAAGCATGCTGTCGGGGGAGTCCCGGCCTTTGGCAATCCCTCTGCAGAAGTCAGCCAGCTGTTGTTTTCCTTTTATAAGTGATTGAAAAGGCACAAGGAGACCCTTGGGGTGGCAGCGAAGAGAGGTATCATCAAGGACTGGTGATGTAGCTCAGCAGAGTGATGCTTAGCTTGCCTACCTTATGAAAGGTCCTAGATTTGATTCCCCAGAACAGAAAAGGGGGGGGGAGTATGAGGGATATGGGGGAGATTTCACATTAAATGAAAGTAATTTGTTTCTGATGTTTTTGCAGAAAAATATAAGATGAAAGAAGGCAGCCGGTATGCAGAACCCAGAGGACCCCCGGCAACTTCACTGATTTCATTAAAAGTGCAAATATGGGTGACTTTGGGCAGAAGACTTGGCCGGCTCCTCAGTAGCCCCTCCAGGAGATGAAACTACAGCTCCCACAACGCTGAGGGTCACAGGGGCTGGAGGGAGGTGTGCATGGCTTGGCGCACAGCAGGCTCCCAGATGCCTGGGGCTAGGCTGAGCATATTCCCCTTCCTGGGGTCCGCCAGCCTGGCCTGGGTCTTACAGCAGAGGACACTCAGATCTAGGGGCTCCGAGCCAGGGCTTTGAGCGCAGCCCTTTCCTCTTCCTTCCTCAGCCCCAGCTATGATCCTTTAACCTGTCTGGCAACCACTCAGCACCCGCTGAGGCTCCTAATCAGAGGCACTTCTCCCACAGGCATTTGGTTTTGGAGAGCGAGGTGCAGCAGTTACCTGTAGAGAAGACTGACCACAGGCGTGTGTGGGGGGACTACTTGGTTCCTAGTGCTGCAGCAGGTCAGCTCCTGGTGTGCCAGCCTTAGCTTAGCAACTCTTCTTGGTCAGCAGGGCCACACAGAGCAGCACTTGGTCCCTGGACTCCACTAGTGATACTTCGCTTTGTCTGGGAGCTCTAGGGCAATACTCTGATGTGTCACACAACCAGCCCAGTGCCTATGCCGCAAAATATTAAAAGACCCAAATCCAGACTCTCTCCCACTTGGTTCCGTCCCTGTTTAAAGAATATTAGGTTAGTCCCTCTCTCCATGGGGACTTGGAGATAGAGAAACTGGAAGTCGGGGCTGAGCCCTAGAGGCCGGGGTAAGACCAGGACTCATAGTGAGGTGCTTTTGCTGTCTTCATTTTATGAATCAAAAAGCTGAGTTGGGGTAGTGGTGCAGAAGTGTAATTTTGCAGTCTGGGAGACTGAGGCAGGAGGATGGATTTAGTGAGGCTCTGTCTCACAATAAAAGGGGGCAGGGAAGGAGGATTTGGGATGTAGCTCAATGCAAAGGCCAAGGTCTCTATCCTCAGCTACTGGGGATAGAGACTAGAGGTGGGCTGGAGTAGTGTAGCTCAGCGTAGAGCACTTCCCTAGAGCATGGGTTCAATCCCGGGTACCACAAACGAATGAACACACAAACAAATGAAATAAAATACAGAGGGGTGCAATGGACAAGCACCACAGCTAGATTTTGGCTGGATGTTGTCAAGCCTGCTTTGTCCTCTGTAAAACTGGCACTGGACAAGAGCAACGTTTGTGAGTGAAACCTGGGCTCAGTATGGCGAAATCGGTCCCAGCTGCAGGATCACCAGGTAAATTGTTGCGGCCCTTCGACATCAGGAGGTGAGCGCTGTCCGCAGGATATCCCTCTGTGTCCTGCTCTGTACCCAGCCTAGCTGGACAATTGTCACAGCTGTGAGAGGAGACCCTCTGTGTACTTCTGGTAGGAGTGTCCCTTCCCTTAGCAACAGATTCCAGGATGTTTGACAAAGACTAGTTCTTGACGTTTCCATCTGTAAAACCCACTGAGGCATTCTTTGAAGGAGGATGAGTTACAGTGTTGCTCCCGTAGCGGTAGGTAACGAAGGGCCCACGTCCCTTTGCTCTTCGTGTAGTGCAGCAGTGTGGGGTACCTATCAGGGCCCTGCCCTCCCTCTCTGGAAGGACAGAAAAATCAAACCTGTATTTTACCATTACTGGCTATTTGCTGGTGGCAAGTCTTTAAATCTCTCCAGGTCTCAGCTGCTAAACTCTAAAATAGGATCTCTCCCCGAAAGTGCCAGACAAGGGACCCAGACTGGGTGACTTTTGTTATAAATATTATCATTTTAACCAGTGAAAGTGCCTGAAACGGAGGACCAGCAGCCTTTGCTCTCAGCACTTTCTGAAGTGCGTGCGGAAAGCAGAAAAAAGCACGCGTGCATGGTCAGCGCACTCACTTTAATGGGAAAAGGTTTCTCATTTCTTACAGCAACAGATAAAAACATAAATACGGATGGGTGGGCAGCGGCAAGACAGCAAGGGCCCGGGCGCCCGGCCCAGGCTCGGGAAGGGCGGCCAGACTTTGGGCCCCCAGGTCCGGTGCTTCGTCCTAAGTTCGGTCCGGTCCGTAGGAGGTGCTGGGCAGGGACACCCGAAGAAAATCCCCAGGCGGCTACCGAGACAGCGGGCTGCAGGGTCACTCACCGCAGACGGGTGGCCGCGCCCGCTCGGGACGGAGGCTAACGGTGGTGGAAAACTTTCCGAGGCGTCCGCAGTGGTGAGCGATCGCGGCGGAGCCTTTCCTGCCTCCCGAGACCAGACAGTGCGCAGTGCGCGCGGGATGCGTCAGGGGCGCCCCAGGCGGCTCCCTTCCCTACCAGGCTCGGATGCCGTGTAGCGTGGACACTCCCGAGTTACCCTGCGGAATCCCGGGGCTCTGCACAGCGTTCAAGTCCCCGACGCCGAAGTTCACGAAGTTGTTGTTGGCGGCGGCGGTGGCCGGCTGCGCCGCGGGGGGCCCGGCCGGGTAGGCGGCGGCGCAGCTGTAGCCCGGGCTGCAGGCCGCGCCCCCGTAACCAGGGTAGGCGGGGTAGGCATTGTAGCCGTAGGCGTTGAGGCCCACGCCGTAGGCGGGCGCGTAGGGTGCCGAGTCCCCCAGGCACGGCTTGCCATCGCGCACCAGCACGGGCACCGCGATTCTGCGGGCAGGCGGCGGCGGCGGCGGGGGCAGCCCCACCAGCTCCAGAGTCTGGTCTTGCCTCTGCCGCTTGCACTTGTAGCGCCGGTTCTGGAACCAGATCTTGACCTGCGTGGACGTCAGCTTCAGCACGCTGGCCAGCTGGTCGCGCTCGGGAGCCGACAGGTACCGCTGTTGCTTGAAGCGCCGCTCGAGCTCGTAGACTTGCGCCTGCGAGAAGAGCACGCGCGGCTTCCTCCGCCGGCGCGCTCGGGGCCGCTCCGCGCTGTCCCCCTCGGGCTTCTCCAGCTCCACCACCTTCTGCAGTGCGCACAGCTCTAAAGGGCAACAGAGGAAAGATACGCTTGGTTAGAGCGTCCGTCCGGAGGACAGCCTGTCCGGCGGAGCGCTGCTCGCCTCCGGGCAACGCGCCCTCGAGGGTGCCGCCCTCCTTCCTGGAGCGCCCAGCTTGGCTTCGGCTCACTGGCCAAGAGCAGGGGCTCCAATCAACGCCCGCTGCTGCTTTACTCTCGACAATCAATGAAGCAAGTTGGAAAGCCCAATTGCTAGGGATGGCCCTACACGCTAGAAAACAAAACAGGGGAAAGCTTTGACCCTTGGGAAGTTCGCGTCCTGGGGACTCAAACCGAGATGTAGGATTTCAAATTGCAAAAAATATAAAACCAAGTGATGCTGTGGGGTGAATTACATTTGAGAAATCAGTTGAAAGAATCTGTAGGCCTGCC
Organism: Cavia porcellus; assembly: GCF_034190915.1. NCBI lineage: Eukaryota > Metazoa > Chordata > Mammalia > Rodentia > Caviidae > Cavia > Cavia porcellus. Next base: position 27,131,319 of record NW_026947502.1, read on the forward strand.
GTGTGGTGTGGAGCAGTCACCTTGTCTCACAGTTAAGGAATCAAAGAAACAGAAGGCTAAGAATGTTAATTTGGTACTGGAAAGCTCACACGTGGATGCACTGTGTTGGCACTGTGCCCAAGCAGCTAGGGGTGGCAGGGGACCTCGGAACCTGCCCTGGCTGCTTACTCAAGCGGGATCTCAGTAGCGATAGGTTCTACTCTCCCAAAGATGTTCCCGAGCCTTCTCTCTGGTGTTATACAAACCTACAAATCCTTTCCCGGAGCAAGCTGAGCTGGGCCGCCATTGCCCAGTGACCCAGCTTCTGGCCTTAGGCAGACACAAGAGTTGGGCCCAATTCTCCCCAGCTTGCCCTTTCTGAATGAGACTGTGGGCTAGGGAAGCTGCTCCCTCTGCAGCTCTCCAGCCTGTCCTGGTACCTTAAACTCTACCTTTTCCAAAGTTTCCTGGAAGAGAACCTCTTGGCCCTGGTTCTGCTCCAGAAACTGTATTGGAAATAAAAGCAACATCAGATTGCCGGTGGTCTGAAGTATCTCATTTTAAAACCAAAGGCCTCGCTTCCGAAGACTCCACTGGCCTGGCACAAAGGAGGAAAGGGCCCAGGAATCCCGTCCGGAGTGGGCTCCTAAATGTCCAGTAGTGGACTCCAGCGTGTTTGGTGTCAGCACTTTTATTTCTGTTTTGTTGTTCTCCCCTAAAAAGTGTCACAAATCCAAGAGATTTAAAACCCCTGTTATAGAGATTATTTCTGCTCTGTCTACCAACAAATTGAAACTTCACAACACATCTGAGGGCCTCAGCGGCCTGGGACTTTGCTAGGCCCGAAGAAACTGTTTTGTCCCTTGTTTTCCGATCATCTCAATCTTACATTTCCTCGAAACGAAACTTTCACGGGACGCAGAGCCACGGCTGCCGGTGCCCAGCCCTGGCCAGGAGGCCAGGGGTGCATCTCCTCCTGGGCCTGGTCTACACCGCCCGGGCTTCCCCTTACCTTCCTTATCCGCTCTGGGGTCCTTAGCCGGGTCGGGGTCGCCGTAGGCACGAGGGTAGAAGGCCGGGGCGGCGGGGAAGGCAGGAGCGCACTTGGAGGGCGACGGCGCGGGCCCCAGCTCGGCGCGCAGCTCCGGGAGGCCGGGCGCCGCGGGCTCGGGCGCCGAGTAGGCCTCCGGCTTGAAGGCGGCCAGCATGCAGGAGGCGGGCGCTAGGGTGGCCTCCAGGCGCGCCGAGAGCTCCCCGGCGGCCAGGCTGCGCTGCTGCTGCTCCAGGTTCAGGATGTCTTTGACCGAGAACGGCGTGGGCGTGAGCGCGGGACTGGGGAACATGGTGGCAGCGCCAGGGTCACAGCGCCAGGTGGGCGGCGGAGAGAGGCGCTGCCCGCGGCCCCCGGCAGCCTCCCCGCATGGTGCCAGCCGCCAGCCCGCGCACCCGCCTTCCTGCTCTGGCTGTGCAGGGGCAGCAGGTAGGCCGTGCACCAGGGGCAAGAGAGGCGGGACCTGGTCGGAGGAGGGGGATTCAGCCTGCCATTGGGCCAGGGGGCTCGTTGACAGGAGCGACAAGCAGTTTCGTGTCACCTAATATAGTCATACAGCTAGGGAAAAAAAAATCCTGCTCAGCGGTTTTAAAGGGGCCGCGGTGCATTTCGAAGCTTTGCCTTTTGCTCTTCCAGCCTGAGATGGCCTTAGCAAGATCTTTCCCAGAGAAGGACCTCACGCTGCCCTGAGCCAGGCCTCTGGGTCGGGTTGGGTGGGTGTGGGACTGGCAGGAAGATTCCTTCCCATCCGCAGCCATCCGAGTGAAAGAACGAAGGATGGGCAGGAAGCTGGAGAAGAGGGCTTATTTCCCGGGATCAGTGAGGACTTTTCACGGACTCTTCTGGCCAGGAAAAGTCTGCATGAGGGAGAATGAGAGTGATGGCAGGAGGGGGAGATTCTGGAAATTTGGGCATTTTATTTTGCCTCAGGGACCTTCCCCATGATCCAAATCCCTGGGTGGCTCCTGGGTTGGTCAAAAAAAAAAAAAAAAAAAAAAAAAAAAAAAAGGGAAGTGGGTGATTGTGGGATAGAAGTGGCATATACTGTACAGCAAGGTGTAGAGTATTACTTGGGGATTCGGTACCCACTTGGGGAACTGACTCTCCTCCTAATAAAGCCCAATTCAAGACTCTCAGTGGTAAACTCAGCTGCCATTCAGAAAAGAGCTGTTTTCCAGCTACCTGCAGCCTTCTTTCTTTTCTGGAGCCCACCAATCCTGCTCTCTACCCTCCCTGCTGGGCAGTTAGACTCTGGATCTCCTTGTCTCTAAGGCCAGGGGACCCAGCCTAGGTTTAGCTCCCAGCCAGGCAGAGCTCCTTGGAGCCCAGAAGGGCTGGGATCTCTCCAAGGCAGCCGGGCCCAACTCTGAGTGGGGTCCTTCTAGAGGACCAGGCACATGGTGGCAGGGCAGGGCAGGTGGGGTGGTCATTTTTCGTGCAGGTTCAGTAAGGTAGGACACTTCTGTTGGACAAATCTGCCAGGGTGTCAGGAGCACAAGTTAAATTGCTGGATTCTGCTCAGCCATGTTCATCCCTAGGAGTTCCAGTCCTGCATGGGAGATCTGGGGAATGCTTCCAGCCTTCCCTTCCACTAGCACGTCAGTTGTATTTTGTGTATGGCTTCAAAGAAGTCAGAGGAGGCATAGGGGCTCTAGGCTAACTAAGGACGTTGTCTTCCTCTCACTGCAGATAGTAAAGCTCACTGGTGGAGAAGTGTTGATTTCCCATGACCTAATGACCAAAACTTGTGTAAGAAGGGCCTGGGTGAGATACTGGGACCCCCTGAGTGGGGACATGGAGGACCTAGGAAGAGGCACTTGTGGTGGAAGGGTGGTGCCTATTCAAAGGCTAACCACTAAGACACCTCACTGGCCACCCAGGCCCAACATGCAGAGGGAGCGCTGGAAATACAGGAGAGGGACAGAACTGACATAGTCATCCTTCAGGCAGCACCCTGAGTCAGGGTGTATGTGAAGTCAAGCACTGGCCTGGCACTGGATCTTTTCCTGCCTTTCATCAAACCCAAACTCTCAAAGCCTGTGCGCTCGGGAGCTGGGGTGCAAGGAGACAGGCTTGGCTGTACAGTCCCTGAGGTCCTCGGCCTCGGGCCCCATGGTGATTCCTGGTGCCAGCAGGCAGTACCAGGCCAAGGTCACCCCGGAAAGATCTCCTTTCAAGTTTTCCAGCCAGGGATGACTCTTGGTTGTGAATTTGTTAGTTTGGTCTATGGAAACCACCCTTTCCGAAATGTACCCAAAGAACGCTTCTCATCCTCCCGTCTCTCCACCCCACAGCGGCTAGTTACACTGGTCTCCTAGTTACTGGCCTCGGCTAGGCTAGTTGGGGGTCTCAGCTAAGGTAGTGTGGGGACCACACTGCCTTGGAAGATTGTGTTTTGGGGTGGTGGAAGAGGATGTCTATCGCAGAGGTGGTGATGACGTCTGGCAAACGAGCCACATCCGATTCAATTAAATGTCTCACTGAAAAGAGCTTGGAGCGAGGGTCCTGGGAGCGCTGTTAAGTGAATGGGCTGGGCTGGCGGCTAGCGATGACAGTTTGAAAGATTAGTGTGAGTCAGCTCCTGAAATATTGCCGTTTAATGGGGGACATCGAGGCTGCATCCGGAATCCCTGCTTTAACTTTTAAAAAAAGAGATAGTTCTGAAGAAAGAAAAAAATTACCATTTCCTTTGCAAATCAAAGCAGTGAAGATTTATCACCTATTTTTGGATAAAGGGGTTCTCAGAGCTGGCAGATCTATGGGTCAGGTGTCATAAAAAAGGAAGGGGCGGGGGAACCCCTTCCTATTTAGAAAAAAAATATCAGTGACTTTTCCACCTCCTACACCCTCTACAAATCGGGCAATAATTTCTCTCAGCTTGGGGAGGGCCCTGGTACTTCAGGAGAGAAGAAACAGGGCGAAAACCACCAAACACTGTGCAAAATTGAAATTTTGGTAACCCATGCTGGTCTCTATAAAGAAATGTCCAAGACCAAGAATTTCAGTTTTTGCTTTGCAATCAGTGTTATTTCCAAGTACAAAAGAAAATGTTTTTTCTTTAAATAGATGCTGCAGTGGTTGGGGGCGGGGTGGGACGAAATTTGATTCTCTGGCCTTAACAGGACACAGCTTCCATCTTCCCAAGGGCCCTCGGCCCAACCTGGCCGCTTCTCTAAGCCGCACTTTGACCAAACTAGCAGGACAAACAAACAGCCCGGAGAAAGGCAGGAAGAGACGGGAGCAAGAGAGGCGCGATCAGAAAATTCGTGCACGGATCCCTCCTCCGCCTTTTAAAGACGTGGTGCTTGCAGATTAGTCGGCTTTGCGGGTGGCTCGAGCACGTTGTGCGCAAATAAATTTTTATTAATTGCAAAGCGATCGGAGCAGCCCAGCACCCACCTCCCTTCCTGCAATCACCAGGGCCGGCCGCAAAAGGTATATATGATTAATTGAAAGATAAGCTGGAACTATCACCGGGAATGTCATTAATGCGCCGGGGAGACGTCCATTGGAGACAGGCGGCGTTATCCGCAGCTTTATCTTCAACAACGCCTCGCTCTCGGCCCGCGCCGGGGAAACAGATGGGGGTTTCTGTCTGGGAAGCTTGCCCCGTGTTTATATTTTGGGAAGAATCGCAACTCTTGGGAGTCCCCGGCGGGCCCCCTGATAAATGAACATTAGCACTTTTTCGGACTACTGTATCAACAAAGCGGCTGCGGCGCGGCAATAATTGGCGAGAAAGCAAACAGAGCGCCGAGAGCGCGCCTCTGCTCTTCGTCCGGCTGATAGATGAGCAGCCGCGGCTGCGCTGCGGGCTCGGCTCCCGGCCCGGCCCGGGGCCCCTGGGCTCGGCTTCCGTCCTGGCCCGGGGCGGGGGTGCAGAGGGCTGCAGCCCTGGGCTCCCCTCCGGGTGACGGCCGGGCACCGGGTCATCTTCGCTGCGTCCTGGTGGCTCCCTGGCACCCTCTGCCCGGAGTCCGGGGCGCCCACTGGGCTCCACACGTGCTCTCTGTAAATGTCCTCGCGGCTCTCTTACGCTGATCGTTTGGCTGGACAGAACGAGGCTCAGAGAGATGGGGTGACTTGTCAAGGTCACGCAGGCTGGCAGTGACAGCGGCAAAACGTCAGCATTCCAACACAGGCGCGATCCCAGACTTCAGATTTTGTCGTGGTCCTTGTTTTCTTGCTTTTTGCCTCTCGATGCTTTCTAGAAAGCCAGGCCTCCCACCAGCCCCAGAAGAGAAGAGGAAGGGGCTGTGGGATTTGAGACGCTGGGTTTCTCAAACCCTTCGTGGACACTCAGATTTCCCTCATGGGGAGGGGAAATTTAAAATATTCTCTGCTCAGTTTCTCCTCCCCCTTCTTTTGGTAAGAATAAACTTCTGCTTTATTGAGCCATAATTTACTGATTGCTCCTATTCACATAGCTGTTCAGTCATCACAATCAGCTGTGAAACATTGTTATCTCTTTCAAAAGAAATCTGAGGCCTCTATTCATCAACCCCCACCTTCCCAGCCCTGGCCAATCCCTAATCTACTTTCTGGCCCTATAGCTATCCTGGGCACTCCATACAAAGGGAATCCCATAATATGTGACCTTTCATGTATGGCAACTTCCACTTAGCATGATGTTTTCAGTGTTGATCCATGTATATCAGTACTTTGTTCCTTTTAACAACTAAGTATATATTCCACTTTATGGATCCCTCATTCATTATCAGTCCATGGGCATTTGGATTGTTTCCACTTTTGGGTTACTGTGAATAATCACCCTATTGACTTCTTTCCTATGATCTAAATTTTTAGAGACCTGGGAAACCGCTCAATTAACTGACTTTCCCTCAAGGATGACTTCATGGGCCTGACACTTGTGCAGCCACACAGGATATGAGCTTGATTTAACCTTCTGTTTCGACTTGAAATGCTTGACAATTTTTGAACAAGAGACTCCACATTCTTATTTTGTACTGAACCTACAGTTATGTAGCCAGGCCTGCTTTCTAGGCAACCCGGGGATAGAATAACTCTTAGTCTCCAAGGTCCCTTTGCCCCATGCCCCTGCTACCAGAAAGCCCTCTGAACTCTTCAAAGGCTGTCTGTGTAAAGCTGCATAGTCAAAGGAAGGACCTAGATCCACAAGAGCAGATCTACCCGGCTAGAGCATCCTGTGTGTGTGTGTGTGTGTGTGTGTGTGTGTGTGGTATAGACTACAAAAATGGGTCAGAATTTTGAGTGCCAATTGACTGAGTTTAGTTACTACTCCATAGTAGTGGTTTGGGGTCCTCCATCCTTTTACTCACACTGCCTGGGTGCTCATCTAACAACCTGGTGCACCACCCGAAATCTTCAGGCCCTGAAGGTGCAGAGCTGTTCAAGGAAGGATGTTGGACTCTGAGTCAGTACTGGTCTGGTCCGGCCTTCCATACCAATCCAACCAGAATACTTTTCTTGAACTGTGAGGAGAGGTGTAGGGAAGGCGCTTGTCCAATCTATAAAAAAATACCAGTTAAGGTGAGACATAGTTCCCTGCCAATTGTAATTTTGTATCTGTTGGGAGGGGGCGTGGTTCATAGAGCAGTATGATTTCACTGAAACAAAAGTGATGTTAGCCAAGGAAAATGTACGATTATTCTTGTACTAAATATGTTTAATTCTAGATTACAACTTTGACCTTTAAAATTTTTTGATCTTAAAAATAAAACATAAAACTGCTGTACAGTATTAAGGTAATAATTTTGCAGTATTCATATGCTTTAAAGGCTAGAGATAATGGCAAAAATTACCACATAGGGCTGGGGATGTAACTCAGCAGCAGAACACTTGCCTATTGTACATGTTGAGAAGCCCCGAGTTTGATCACCAGCATGGAAACAAACAAAAACTAAACCATACACAAAATCAAGAGAAAAAAATGCACGAGACAAAATGCTAGGAACACATGACAAAAAAAAGAAATTCCTTAACATGGAAAGAGTTTCAAGAAATCAATAAGAAAATGACTCAACAAAACAGTTTAAAACTGGCTAAGAATAAGACAGCCTTGCTTGGGGGGTAAAAAGTAAAAAGAAAAAAAAAGAATGTTTCTTAAAAACACAGCAGCAAATGTTTTCACTTATCAGATTGATAAAGATGATTTGTGGGCTGGAGTGCGGCTCAGTAGGGGAGTGCTTGCCTTGGGTTTGATTTCCTAACACTGGGAAAAAAAATTCACATCTCTAGTGCCAAAAGAAAAAAAGAAAGCATCCAGTTTGGGAGTAGGGATGTAGAGAGGGCTTGCCGAGGCCATTTATGAGGCTTCAAGTTTGGTAACTACTGTCTTAATCACTGTTTTCTGACAACTTTTTTTTGTTTGTTTTGGGTATTTTTATCATCCTGGGGATTGAACCCAGGGCCTTCACACTGAGCTACAGCTCAGCCCGTTTTGTTTTCTATTTTGAGACAGGGTTTTACTAGGTTGCTAAGTTGCCCAGGATGAGCTCTACCTTGTGATTCTCTTGCCTCAATCTCCCAGGTTGTAGAACTTGAGATTGCTGGCATATGCCTCTGCGCCTCGGTGCCTGGCTTAATCACCTTTGTATGTTGTAGAAGTGTAAACAGGTTGGAGCAATTTCATACTGTCAAGATTTAAACTGCAAAAGCTGTTTGAGCAAATATTTTCACTTCTGGGACTCTGTTTTGTAGGTATGCATACGGGAGTATGAAAAGAAAAGCATTCTCATTGCAATTGAAACGAAAACTTTTAAAAATGAAAATATTTTAAACCCCAAAACAGTAATTCTATTTTCGAGGACTAAAAGAGGTCAAAAAATTATGTTGCACTAAGAACATCAGCAGCCATAAGAAAGAATTAGTCATGTTTATATGAATTTTAATGATATACTTTATAATGTATTAAATATCCATTCTATTATTTTCATAGTGCTGGAGATGAAACTTAGAGCCTTGTGCATACAAGCACACTATCACTAGGTTACACTTCCAGCCCTGGAATTGTTTGTATTTTTTTCAAAGGTAAACAAAATGCTAAAGTAAGTTCTGGGGAGAGGAGAGGAGAGGAGCCAGGAATAAAACAGGACACTTTTTACAAAGTCTTTCTCTGGGAAGTTTCCATGTTACTTTTGGGGTTGTGGAAATATCTAGGCCAGAATCCCTTTATGTACAAATTAAAAATGCAAATTCTGGCTCTTTCTCCTAATCCTGGGATTTAAATCAGAGGTGTGTGTGTCTCAAATGTGACAGGCAGCTTGGCTGCATCCAGTTAAATCTCTGTGAGCCGGTGGAATACAGCAGGGGTCCAGTGGGTCCAAACAGAGGCAGCCCAGGGTGGTCTTTATTCAGCTTCTCTGCAGTCAGGACCTCAGAGGTCTTGGCTGCCATCTAGTAAAGTTGCCCTTAGAAGAGATTCACCCCTGACTGTACCATGGTCTCAGGGGCCTATGTGCATGGCAGGGCCCATCTTAGGGTCACCGGAGATGGAGCTTTCCCATTGTTCAATGCTGGTTGGAAGTTCTGTGACACCAGGGCCACTGGGCTTGGTAGCCTCACCAGCTGCGGGCCTCCAGGCTCTGCCCAGAAAGGACCATATAAGGGTATAGCATTTCCTAGTTCTTCTTGGCATCCACTTTGGGCCTACTGTCTGTCCATCCTTCTCCTAAGGTCCGGCCTCCAAACAGCCCCACCAAAATAGTCCTCCATCCATCGGATCCAAATCTGTCCAAACAAGATTAAAGTGATTTCTCTATTTTGAGGCACAGAGAGAATAAACAGAAGTCTCTCATGCCTGGTCTCCCCAAATGCTGCCGTGGGGCCCTTGCTTGTCCTAGACTGCCAACCCCAGGTGGAGGCAGACCCCACAGTACCCCAAAACTCAGGGTTCGGTGGAGTCAGCCAGGCTTTGGCCCTGTTTGGCTGCCCAGGGTGGATCAGGTGGGAGATGCCCCCGCCCCCAGATCTGGCCTCTAGGGCAGCGCAGCTGGCCTTAGCTCCAAGCTGGGCGCGCTGCTTGCCTGCCTGAGCTGGGTCTCAGCGGTGTCTCTGGAACCCTTCTTCTGACCGCTGGAACCTTGTTTCCCCACTGCTGCGAGACCAAAGCCAAGCGCCCCAAGGAAACACAACAAAAGTTCAGTCTCCATTTCCCGCTGGTGTTAAACATATAAACAAAACCAAACCAAAGCAAACCAAGCTGAATATTAGAAGCTACCTCGATTTCCAAAGTGTTTTATGGACTTGGACAAGACATGGTTTCTCATCCCTACCACCAGGAGCATAAAATATCTCTTATTCCTCCTTTGTTTTGTTTAACAATTGATTTATGGTTATATATCAGTGACTCTAATTATATATTTTTGAAAAGTAATATAATGCAGGAACAAAACAACACAACATAAAATAAAAGTGTGAAAAAGCCTGTCCCACAGTCACCTAATTACCTTTTCCGAACGTTATTTACTTGCTACCCCCCCCAAAAGCTGGGGATCAAACTACAGAGTTCCCACATGCTAGCAAAACACTAATTTAAAAATCCAAGTCATTGAGGCCCGTAGGGTACCTAGAACAAAACAAGCAAAATTTAAGTGGACAGTTCCATGCGTTTAGCCCGCGGAAAGGTAAGCAGAATCTAGATAGGAAAGCATTACATTACCCAGAAAGATCCCCCCTCCTTCCAAGGTAATTGCCACAGTTATTGGTTTTTAAAATTCATCCTTCTTAAGATGTTTTCTACAAATTTAATTTATTATTTATTGCAAACATAAGCCATATTATAGAGCATTTCTTTTCCCGGAGCAGTTAAGCTCTGCGGACTTCTTTGTATTTTTGCCATCGTCAGATTTTGTTGTTAGTATGTTGGCATGTGAGTCACCTTTTTCTTGCTTTCGGGAGTTTCTAAAATCGAATTTATTCTGGGGCAGTGGTTAAGATCGGCTTTAGGGTTTGCTGGATCGGGGAAGCCGCTTTGCAGTTGCCCTTGGCTCCGCATTCACTTCGTCCTCCTCGTCCTCCCGGCTCCGCTAGTGGCTACAGCTTCCACCGTCTCCCCGACGGCTTCGAACCCTCCAGCAAAACAGAGTCGCCGGTCAGGATCCCCGTGCTGGAGGTCACAACGGGAACCTTCAGGTGACAACCGAATCAGACAGCGATTTTAGAATGTGATGAGGAGGAAGATGTTATTTTAAAGGTCAGTCCACACCGCCGTCGCGAGGGGCTCAGACTGGGTAAAAGCCAAAGTGGGCGCGCGGCGTGGTCTCTGCGCACAGGCCCAGGGTGGGGACGGGGAGCCGAGGGGTGGGGTCGGGTGGGCTGGGGGTGCTGCGGCAGGTCTGCGCCTGGGCTGGCTCCCGCTGTGGCTTCCCGGCGAGGGGACCAGCAAGCAGGTCACAGATCTGGGCCGCCGGCCTGGGCTCGGCTGAACCCGGGCCCGCCCTCTCCGGGGGGCCGTGGCGTGGTCAGTGTGGGATTCCGGCAGGAAATGGCCGCGGCCCTTCCCTCCTGTCCTTCTGTCCGTCCAGATCGGGTCTTCCAACTTGTTCCGCGGAAACCGCGAAGTCTCCCCCACCTGGCGGAGCCGAGTGCGAACCGAGAGGAGGCGAATTGCGGCGGAGAAAAACTTCATTCCGATGCTGCAAGATTCGATCCATCAGTATCTATCGTGAGCCTCCGTGAGGCAGGCAGGGCGCGGGGGACCTCAGGCTGACAAGCTCCAGGGTTCCCGGGCACACTCAGGATCGGCGGGGGGAGGTGGGACGGGTGGTAGCTGAGCGCACTCGGCGCCCCCTTTGCAAGAAACGAGCGCGCGCCAAGGTTGACCCTTCCAACCTTTCAGCGCGCTCGGGCCAGTTGTAGACATTCAAGACCTTACAAGGAGCACAAGCGAGCGGTCACAGTGGGATACATTCACGGCTCGGTAACCCCCGCGATTGTGCCCCGTTGGTGTGCTTTAAACACACACGTGTGCCTTAGGTGCGCATTTTGTCTCTCTGTGTGTTTTACGTACACGGGGCCAAAATATTTTTCCAGGGTACAGAGATGAACCTGGAGTACCGACGGCCTCCTCTTCTCCGTGCTCTCGGTCCCCCCGGAGAGCCAGCCCCTCGCTGCGCTCGGGTCTCCGCAGGCCCCAAGACCGGCAGCACGCATTTTTGCACTCCGCGGTGTAAGCGTGTCTTTGGTCTCCTTGCGCCCTAATTGGGCGTCGCCTGTGCAGACTTTATGTTGTGAGGTCTGTATCTTTAGGTAGAGCACATCTTTTGTCTCTCGGCAAGAAGCTTTCCTCCGGGAAAGATAAAGTAATCGATAGGGTCTTTTAAATAGCTCCACGTTTCCTGTTGGGCGAGGAGTATCAGCGCGCGCACCAAATCTGCTCTGGTATGTCACCTTATCTCTAGTCCCCGCTGTTGTCCCCAAACGCCGCCTGTCAAGGGAGACGCCACCCGCATTAGGACCCAGACTGGGGCCCTTCCGCTCGGGGTCACACGCTGCGCCCTCGGGCGCTAGGTCCCACCACCCGTGTGGGGTCTTGGAGAACCCGTCCAGGAGGTAGGGGACGGATGACAGTGCTGGACCTCATGGGGGGATCTTGGGGGTGCTATGACTCCGGCGAGCGCTTCTTTTCTTCTTTTCTAAACACAAATTAGTGAATCTGGGCAGCAGAGCCTGAGAGCAGAGCTGTGGCGCCTGTGCGGGCCACCTTGTTTTCCTCTGCGAGGGAAACCCGGTTTATGGTCTTCCGAGAAGGGCGCGCTAGGATGTTAGACAACGCCTGCCCGCCCCAGGTTACTTCCTCACCGAGGTAGAGCGAGGTGTGAGGTGCTGGTTTGAAAAGGGAGGGAGCTCCTGAGCCTTGAGGGTCAGAGCAACCTCCGATTGCACCCGCAATCTGTGTCCCAGCCTACAGCAGGTCCATTCTGCCAGCCTGCCGCCAGCTACGATTGGAGCTGACCCGCGGGGCCTAAGACAGGGCCCTAAAAGGTAGTACAACCGATCTGTAGTCTTGCAGCCTTAGCAAAGGCCCTGTGGCCGGCCTGGGCTGCCCTTTCTCTAGGGGAGCTTCGGTGACATTCTGCAGGCCAGGGCCTGTACCCAAGTGTCCTAGGCACCAGTCTGGCCTTAGACCCAGGGTCTTTTCCTATCTGTGAGCACTGTGGTGTGCATCTGATTTTTCTTTTTCTATATGAGTCAGGTGTGTACATTTTTTTCCTTTTTTTATCGGTACCAGGGATCGAACTCACGACTGTGCGCTTGCAAGGCAAGCACTTATGCCGCTGAGCTAAATCCCCAGCCCCAGGTGTGTACATTTTTTAAAAGTAAAAATAATATTACAGTAATAAAAACTCTCAGCCCTCTTTTCCCTTCTACCTTTAACCACACACAAACCCACCAAGCCTCTAGATAACGCAGGTCAGCCTCCCCTGATCATCAGCCTCACAGTGACCCACAGGAAGAGGGAGAAAATTACTTCTTGGCTTCAATACAGACTTGCTCCCTTTGAATTGCCCAGGATCATTCAGGATTACTCCAGTGCTGAGAGAAGACCACCCACCATACACAGCCGGGCAAAGCCGGGCCTTGGGGAAATCTGACTTCTCAATTATTAGGGTTTATTTATGAAAAATAGAAATGCTTGTGAGGAGATAAAGTAGGAGTAAACATCAGCTCTCTCCTTCCTGCTGAGGGAGGGCATCCTGATTTTTCGTGCTCTTTAGAGCTCCCTATTTCCCATTGCCTTTCCATCTTGTCTCAACTTCACTAGCAAGAAAAAAGGGAATTTGATTACCAGCAATAGCCGAGGGTGATGGGGAGGGGAGCCGGGTAAGGGTGGTGTGCTTTGGAGTGTCCTGCGTCACACGCACCCTGTGCTCTGCAGAATGTGGGTTGAATGCGGCCATCCGGCTGTGGTCCAGCAGCTGAATGTGCTTCCTCCCCAGCCTCTTCAGTTACCCTGGTCTGGTCATTCAGTCCTGGGCAGACAGATGTAGACTTAATCTTCATGGGGAGAGGGGACCTGTTCCCCACTGGTCCGACTCCTCTGGGACAGAGCCCTCAGGAAAGCTGCCTTTGAGAGAACACTTTATTAGAAGGAGCCCAGGGTACCTTTTCTTCTGACAAGACATGTGGGATGAGAGACGGACAGTGAGGAAACCAGCCTGGAGGGTGCTAGGTGGCTCCTGCCCTGTCTTCTCCCTGGATATGCTGGTTGTCCTCTAGGACCCTGCGTCTTTTTCTTAAGGGAAAGAAAGTCCTACAAGCTCAGCAGAAATAGCAAGAGGTGAAGTGGGAACAGGGGCACAGGAGCAGTGCCTAGCCCAACCCTGAATCCTAGGGGCAGCAAAGATTCTGGGGGTGCTACTAGGATTAGAAAGTTCCCTTTACCCATGGGCTGACTCTGAGGTCCCCTGGAGTCTAGCACTTATGCTATTTCCCTCCCTCTGAACACAGCTTTTCAGGGTTTCTGGTTTTCAGGAACTTTTTAATTGAACATAACACAGAAGTACATAAAATAAAATTGTAAAGCCCTATGAATTTCCAATCTGAACCAAGCTGTGTAGCTAGGACACATTTCAAGACATAGAACATTACCAGCATCTAAAAAGTGCTCCTGAACTCCATTTTCCTTCAGGGGAGTCTTGATGGATTCAGATTTCTAACATAGATTAGTTTTTCTTATTTTTGAACTTTGTACCTAATGGCCTCTGTTAGGCAGTTTTTTTAAATCGGTACCGGGGATCAAACTGTTAGGCAGTTTTTATGCAGCATATATTTATATTTATTTTTATTTTTAACAGAACAATAAAATGAAACAAAACAAAACAGGAATAAAGACAGTAGGAAATCCACAGTAGTTATATATTGCACATTGTTATCCTCTAAGTAGTTACTCAGACTACTGGCTTTAGGCCTGCAAAGTCAACCTAATGATACAAGCCTTAGGTTGTTTCTTTACTTCGGTTATCATCTCAGCCTGTGTTCCTCGGAATCAGCCAGTTGCTTATGTTGTGGGGGGAGGTGGTCAGAGTGGGGGTGGGTGCTGATGTAGTTTGCAGTTTTTGCTTGTTTGGTTTTTGTTTTGGTGCTGGGAGTTAAACCCAGAGCCTCTTGCACAGGGCAAGTTCCCAGTTTTGGCTGTTGTGGATAGTGAATGCCCTGTCTACTACACTGTACATACTTCTAATGGGTAAATATCTTGGCGTGGTTTTGCTGGGGTGTGGATATTCACAGAGTAAGCATTTGTAAATTCTGCTCAGCAGTTTTCCAGGGTGGCTGAACAAATTTATACTCCTTTGGGCAGCCTATGAGAACTGCAGTTTCTCCACATCTTCCCCAACACTTGGTAGTATGAGTTTTTAAATTAAAGCCATTCTGGTGGGGATTTGGGGACATCTCTTTGTGGTTTTGTTTTGCCTTTTTCTAATGACTAATGACAGCAACTTTTCACATACTCATTAACTTTTTGAATGTGCTGTTTTGTGAAATGCCCATTTCTTCTTGGTTAATGGAATCTGTGGCTTGTATTTTTGTTTTGCTCTTTTAAAATTATATATATATATATATATATATAAATGTTTTAAATCTGATACATAAAATTTAAAAATTGTACCTATTAGTGGGGCACTATGTAACCGTGTAATGTTTCAATCAGGTTAAAGGGGGCTGGGGATTTAGCTCAGCAGCATAAGTGCCTGCCTCCCCCTCCCAATCAGGATAAACATATTCATCACCTCAGATACTTGTCCCTTTCTTTACAGTTAAAGCTTTCTAAATCTTTTATTCCAGCTGTTTGAAATGCACAATATATTATAATTTTTTACCCCTTTGCAATGCTGGGGATTGAACCTAGGGTCTCAAGCCTGCTAGTCAAGAGCTCTAATACTGAGCTACATCCCAAACTCTACATATTGTTGGTAATCATCCTATCATGTAATAGCTAACCACAACTAACCTAACTGTAACTTCATATCTATGATCAAAACCTGTTTGGATTTCAAGGGAAGGTCTAAATTCATTACTGTGTATCTGTTTTTTTTTTAAATATATAATGTTGGGTCAAATCTTTATGGAGCAGTTTAAGCAGAATGAAAACTTATGATCTTTTGTTTGCCTTTGTTTTTTATATTTGATTCTGAAAGCAATTTAGAGCCCAGGGCCTCTAGAGAGCTAAGAATATTCTCTATTTCTGAGCTGTGCACCCACCCCTAAATTCTGTGCTTAAAAACCACGCATAATGTAAATGTGACAGGATGATGATTGGCACCTGCTCCTGTTCAAAATTCTGGAACCCATATCTTCTAGATTATCATTCGTGATTGCTGCAGTTCTGAAAGAACCAGTTTGCTCTCAGAAAATGAATGAAATATGAATGTAATTTTAGACAACCTTATGTAATTTGAGAATTCTTATCTGAAAAAATCTTAGTAAAATTTAAGGTGAAAATAGCATATGGTTATTTTAATTATTTTGATTACTTTCAAGTAATTCATTTATGTTTTTCTTCTTATTTATTTTATTTCTTCATTTCTTTATTTTTGATTTTTTGAGACAGGGTTTCGCTATGTAGCCCAGGATGGCCTTGATCTTGTGGTGATGTTTCTGCCTCAGCCACCATACGTGGTTGCATTTTTCTTTTTAAAATGCATTATCTGAGGCTGAGTATATATGCTTATAATCTCAGCACTTGACAGGCTGATGCAGGAGGCTCGCCACAAATTGAAGGCTACCCTGAACTGCATAGTAAGACCCTATCTCAAAGCAAGGATGCATTATATATTTGCATCTTCTGACTATTTATGAGATCTTAGTTTATTTTAAAATTAATTTTGGTGACCTCTTTGTATTAGATAGAAATCCTTTGCCATTTTATTTTATGGTGCAATTTTTAAAAACCATTTTCCTGCTGGAGATTTAGCTCAGTGGAGTAAGCACTTGCTTGGCAAGTGTGAAGTCATGAATTTGATCCCCAGTACCAAAACAAAATAAAATAAAACAATACCCCAAAACAAACCCATTTCCCCATTTGACTTCCTAAAACCTTCTTTTTTTTTTTTTTTTTTAAATTGTAAGGCACTTTTGTTGTAAACTAAAGTGGAGACTCTTACAAGCAACGGGAGTATTGATAGCTGTTAGGACTGGCTATGGGCCAGTGTCAGAGCGAAGACTATAAGCATCAGGGTGCTGACCTTCCTGGCAGTGGCCCTGAGCCCAGGGGATCCGATGGGACAGAGGCCACTCCTGCTCTGGCCCATGAGAGCACAAGAGACTGGCTCATGTCAGAGCCCAGGCTGCCCCATGGTGTGCATGTGTGGTTGTGGAAATTTCCATGCCGGGCCCCGGATGGTGAAGATGGAGCAGAAGACAGGTCAGTGACTACTCCTAGGGTAGAAGGATTCAGAGTAGATAAACCAACAGAAAGAGGGGAGGCAGGAAGGGTCCCATTTAGGCTATTGGGTCTGGGTGGCAGCCAGAAGAAAGGATGCATGGGAGGAGCAGAAACTGGTGGGGCTCAGGCTCTAGAGTGGGGCCTGAGCATGCTCCTCAGAGGACTGTTTAACCTCTCAGGACCTCCTTGTTTCTCATCTGTAAAAAGGAATAATTCTCCTACCTTTACAGAAGAGAGTGGCAATTAAACAAAATAACATAAAGCATAGCTTCAGATTAGTCAACACTTGGGGTCTGTTATCCTTGCTCTTTGAATCTGATACTGTTGTTATTGCTTCAAACAACAGAGCACCATGTGATTGAAAGAAAAGTCACCCAGTTTCTCTCTTTCTCTTTCTTTCCCCCTTTTCTTTCTGTCTCCCTTCCTTTTCTTTCTTCTGTCTCTCTGTCTCTGTCTCTCTCTCTCTCTCTCTCTCTCTCTCTCTCTCTCTCTCTCTTTTCTTTCACTGGAGCACTTGCTTTGGAGCTCAGGGCCACCACAGTAAGGAGCTGGCTACCTGGAGGCCGCCATGCTGTGAGGAAGCTCAAGTCACCCGAAGAGGCCAACTGTAGGCACTCCTGACAGTGTCAGTGGAACCAGCCCTCTATTCCATTCAGCTTTGGTGCTGGACATGCAGGTGACTAAGCCTCCAGCTGATCTGAGCACCGAGTAGGTCTTACAGTCATGACAGAAGTCCCAGACTTCACAGAGCAGAGATAACCCACTCATTCCTACTGGGTCCACCTTTCTGGCCTGTGGAACCAGGGTACATAGTGAAATGGTTGTCTTCAGATTACTAAGTTTGGGGTCAATTGCTGCAGTTAAGGGGAACCAGAACTCAGTCCAAGCCAAATGACTTAACATACTCTTTCCTCGGTAATAGGTGCTCACTAAACTCAAGTGTGGGTAACATTTCTGTGGCAGTGCTGTTCTGGTGTAGAGGAAAAGGCTGGTGCTGGAGGCAGAGCAGAGAGGCTGCCTTAGGAAAGTGGATCCAAGATTATCTCAAGCCTTCCTACCCAGGGCAGGGCCTTTATTTTGGCTAAGTTTATCTCCCTGGCTCCCTACCTCTGGGATCACAACTGCAAACAACCACACAGTGAGGTGATCAGAAGACCTTAGAGTTTTCTCTTTTTGCATCTTTACTCCCTCCTCTTGTTAAAAACTTCTGGAGTGGGGTTGGCCAGGATTTCAGGCTGGAGTGAAATTGGGGATGCGGTTGGGGATCAGAGAAGGATTGCCTTTTTGTTGCTGCAACTATTTCTTTTCTGTTTCCCTTCTCCTGTTTCCCCTCTCTTCCCATCCCCTCCGCCTCCCTCTCCCTCCTCTCTTTCTGTCTGGTTCTTTCTCCCAGTTTGGGTATTAAATCCAGGACCTTTACACGGAGCTACAGCCCCATGTCTCTTTAGTTTTGCATTTTGTGACGGGTCTTGCTGACTTGCCAGGACTGAGTTTGAACTCTCTTGCCTCAGCCTCCTGGAGTGCCGGGGTTACAGGCTTATGCCACCATGCCTAGTTTTATTTTTTAACTCTTAAAAGTCAGGTCCTCTGTCTCCCAGCCTGGCTCTGAACTCTTAGGCTGAAATCTTCCTGTTTCAGCCTCCCAAACAGCCAGGACAGAAAAGGATTATCTGTTTGTTTTTGCAGCTGTGATTCAGGCTTTCAGTCAGCCCGTTCTGGTTCCCTACCTTGTGTCTCCTTCCCAGGGGTGCAGGGAAGAGAAGCAGTCGGCAGACACTAAGGGATATTTCCTCCGGGAGTTCACACCTGCCACAGGGAAGGCGTTTAGGCAAGGCAGAGGTGCCCTTTTCCTTTCTCTGGCAGCATCCTTGGGTTTGCAGAGGAAGGAAGGACTCTGCCCTGCCGGACTGCATCTTCCTCAGCTCCAGGAGCTTCCCGGCGGGCCGAGCGGCACCAGCAGATTTTCCACAGCTCGGGCCGTCTGGACAGATGTTAACTGGGCTGCACACCGCGCCCTGGCCTGCGGGGCTCCGGCCCGGCCCGAGGTTCTCATCCCTCCCGAGCTTCGCCTTGACCTTCTCCCTCGGGAGGCTGCGGCTGCCACACGCTGGCCTGCTCTGGACGGCTCTGCCCACATTCACCGCTGCAGCCCAGGCTTCTGGGGGAGAACAGGGAAGTGGAGGCATAGGGGGAGAGAGAGAGAGAGACAGAGAGAAAGAGAGAGAGAGAGACAGACAGAGAGAGACAGGGAGAGACAGAGAGAAAGAGAGAACAGGAGTAGGGGGAGGGGATGAAGGGAAGGGAGGGGAGGGGAAGGGAGGGGAGGGGAGGGGAGGGACTGACTTTAGTGGAAGCAGGGTGCCCAGCCTGTCCACCACGGGGAGTTCCAGGTGCTGGGAGAAGGGAAACCAGTCTCCCCCTCTCTCTTCCTCCCATCCAGATGTAGAGTGACAGTGGCCAGGTGTCAGGGAGGAGATTATTGGATGGCATTTAGGTTTGATGAAAACATTCATCTCTTTAAATGGAGAGAGTGGCTGGCTTTTAATCAGTGAAATGTGGCTGAGTGCAGACGGTAAGCGGTAAATCACTGTGTGTCAGGGAATCTCCTGTGAAGCAGGGCGTGTGTGTGTGTGTGTGTGTGTGTGTGTGTGTGTGTGTGTGTGCAGGGTGGGGGATGAGGAAGAGAAGCCTGTAGGAGCCAGTTAACCTCAACTTCCTCTTAGGAACCTGGGGAGTTGTGAATCAAAAGGTCCAAAGTTTCCTAGGAAAGGAGGGTAAAGAGGGAGCGCGCCTGCTAAGCTAAGCGAGTGTGGCCAATGGTACTGCATTATATCTTTCAAAATAAAAGGACACCCCCCCCCCCTTTACTGGGAATCGAATTTGGGACCTTGTGCTCACCAGGCAGGCGCTGTGAACAAGGACATTTTAACTGTCTCACCATAAAAACGTGACAGCCTCCTTCTGGATAAGCTAGCAGCTTGGTTTTATCATCCCACCTGAAAACATCACCTTCCCTGGGCTGCTGCCGCTCCTGTAATCCCAGGTTCTCAGAAGACTGAGGCGGGAGGATTGCAAGTCTGAGGCCAGCCTGGACAATTGACAGAGACATTGTTTCAAAAAATAAAAAGGCCTGGAGATGTCGCTCAGAGTGCCTTCCTTTAAATTCCCTGTGCTGTAAGACAACGCCTCCCAAACTATTGAACTGTCTTATACATATATACCATTATGATTTTCAAATTAAAAATAATACTAACAAAAATGAGAAAAGTAACAATATCAACTTCTTTGTATAGCTGGTAACATTATTGTATTACTTGCATAAAGTTTGTAGCTTCAGGCCTTTTGTGTTCTTTCTTTAATTGTAGAATGGAGCTGGTTACAGATGTTGAAATGTTAATAGGGGTCAGTAAATATGAAAGATGTTAGAGGCATGTAAATAATACTTTGTTTTACTGTTGAGAGTATAATCTTTTGAAGAAATTGCCATCTAGCTGGGGGTTACAGTAACCCTAGCACTTGGGAGGTTAAGGCAGAAGGAACATCTTGAGTTCCTGAACTACACAGCAATACTTTGTCTCAAACAAAACAAAACAAAGCAGAAGTTAAGCAATAAGCCTGGCATGGTGGCACATATCTGTACTACCAGCACTCAGAAGGCTGAGGCAGGAGGATTGCCAAACTCAAGGCCAGCTCGGGCTACATAGTGAGTTTATGGTCAACCTGAACTACATAATGAGATATTGTCTCAAAAACAAAATTAAATTAAAAGAGAAATTGCTGTCTATCTGTCTATCTATCTATCTATGATCAATCTATCTACCTACCTATGTATGTGTCTATCTATGTGTATCATCTGTTACTCATGTTAGCAGTGCTGAGGATCCAGCCCAGGGCCTCAGCAAGGCAAGTGCTCTAACCACTTAGCTACAGCCTTAGCTCCCCCTACTCCTTTAAGCAGTGAACTGAATTTTCACTTTACTTAAAAAATCAAAAAATTCAGAGCCAAGTAGATAAAAGCTCTCACCTTAAGGGAAGACCTTCTGCTCAGAGTCCAAGTGCCATCTCTGGGATGGTAGAGAACAGAAGCCTCTTCCAGGTTCCAGTAGTAATGGGTTGAGTGTGGCTTTGCTCCATCAGCTTGGCTTTCTCTGACTTGGAGAGTTAGAAACGGGGTAACTTTGTGAAAAACAAAACAAAACCCAACAACTTGGTTTGCTTTTTAGTTGTGGTACATTCAAGCATCATTTAGTAAGTATTTGAAAGAGGATGTAGACTTCCCCTGTCTAAAAAACGGTGATTGGCAGGTAGCTCAGTGCCCAGAGCCCTGGTTTAATGTCTTGTACTGCAAAAAGAATCACACAGAGTCCTTTTTTTTTTTTTGCTCCCCACCACCACAGGGGGAGTTCTTTTTCAGTGCCGATTCTTGCCATCTCTTCCTCCAGGAATGCTTGTGCAGCAGAACTCAGGTGTCTGTGTTTTAAAACTAACATTCTAGGCTACTTTGATGGCACTGGTTTTCTGGTGTGTACTTGGACAAAACTTCAGTGTGAGTGAAAGCACTGCTCTGTCTTCCTGAGATGACAGATTCCTTGTGGAGCAGCCAGGACGACCCCTTTGCAGCCATCTTCAGGAAGTGTGTCGGAACCTACAGGCAGCTAATGCACCCTGTGGCCTGGCCCCAGGGTCAGGGTCCACCAGAGAGGGGCTCAACCTACAGGAAATTCAGGGCCGGGGGTGTGGTTCAGTGGTAGAGAGGCCATGGATTCAATCCCCAGCTCAACACACACACACACACACCCCACAAACACTCTTTGTCAGAGGAATCTGATACTGTATTCCCTCATAGCCTCTTGAGGACATTCTTAGTTTATCACTTCATATTCTTGTTCCTTATTTTTAAACATTTCAAGTTTTCATTATTTTCTAGTATGTTAAGCACCGAATGTATTCTTTTTTTATTTTATTTTTTTTATTTTTTTTATCTTTTTCGTTTTTCATCGGTACCAGGGATCGAACTCACGACTGCCTGCTTGCAAGGCAGACGCTTATGCCGCTGAGCTAAATCCCCAGCCCCCAGACTTTGGAATACTTTGGATTTATGTTAATTTGGGGTTTTTTGTTTGTTTTGGTTTTGTTTTTGGTACTGGGGATAGAACTCACAACCTCACACTTGCCAGGCAGGTGCTTAGGCCACTGAGCTAAATCCCCAGCCCCACCGAATGTATTCTTGTTGTAAGCCTGTCAAACTCTAAATAGATCACTCTGTTTCCCCTAATCTCACCTCGCTCTCCGGAGATTATCTTTGCTGCTTTTTGATGTGGGTCCATCTAACTTCGTGCCGTTCAGTAATAAAGTAGCTGTAAGTCATATGTAGCTATTAAACCCTGGATATGTAGATAGTATTAACTGAAATCACTGTAGGGAAATTTTGGGAGCTTATCATGAAAAAAGTATAAAATAGCTTGTTAATAATTATCTGTATTTATTTACATAGTATTTTATTAATTTGATTTTTGGTGCTGAGGACTGAGCCCAAGGCCTCTTGTATGCTAGGTACATATTCTACCAGTGAACTATACCTTAGTCTAATTTATGTAATATTTCAGATATATTAGGTAACAAAACAAATCCCTCTTTGTAAAAATACAAATACTAGAAAATTTTAAATTATATGTGTAGCTCACATTATATTTCTATTAAACAGTGAAGTCTAAATCTCTCTCCATATACAACCACAAACAAATGATAAACAGTTTATTTTTTCTCTTATCAGTCTGTCTTGGAAATGGTCCCTCATAAATAGGTATAGAGCCCCTCTTTTCTTTTAGGTGAATGCAAAATATTCCATATTGATTAGCTAGAATTTATGAAGCGATTCCTGCTGATTGACATTTGATTTGTTTCCATGTTTTCCCTGTTACAGACTAATAAACAGCCTCGCTTTTTGTCTTTTAAAAATCATCTCCACATCAACTTTGCTCTGTGGTATGTGTTGCTCTAGACTAGAGGCTCAGACTAGAGGATTGCTTGAGCCCAGCAGTTTGAGTTTCATTTGCATAACGTGTGAAGACTCCTTCTCAAACAAAGAAATAAAAATAAAACCTCCCACCACCCACTTCCCTAGCTTGCAAGGATAGTGGGGTTCAGATTCTTTGTGAAAAGTAGAAGGTGAACGTATGGTTTATTATCCACAGGGGGACATTTGGGAATGGAAAGGCAGTGATTTCAGTAATGATGCTGGGACAACAGGCGGCACAGAGGTGAAGATCCCATGCAGATTAGAACACGTGGCCACAAGAGCCAGAGTGTCCCACTTTGTGCCTTACTAGTAGAGGACACACAACATGAAGTCTGAAATCAGTCCAAGCCCTTGCCTCAAACACTGGACTCCAGGCTTCAGGCCTACCCTTTCCTCTGTCTGGATTGGTGAATGCAGGAGGAGATGGGAGGGGAAATGGATCCAAATCACCCGAGGGCATCCTCCCAGAAGCTCTTTGTAGAGTAAAGGGTGGTGAGTCTGCAGAGGGTTGAGGAGCTGATTACATCTTGACCACTCATCGCTAACTCAGGGACAGTCTGAGCTGCTGTGACCTTGAGGTGAAGGACCTCAGATCTTGTTACCCATCCTTCCAGGAACCCCCCACGCTCTGCCTTCCTTCCTTCCTGTGACTAATTTCTGAAATCTCTGTGACTGAGCAGGCATTGGATGGGTGACTGGGAGGTCATGGGTGCCAGACTGGGGCGCCGGGGGGTGGGGCGGGGTGGTAGTGAAGGCTGAGACTCCTGTGTGTCACATGCTGTCCTTCAGGAGCTGAAGCCGAGGCTTCCAGATTGGGTGGCAGCAGCTGGTGGGGGTAGGGGTAACCGCACTGATGGCTGAGTAGATAGGACTCTCATGTTGGTAGATTCCAGAAAGCAATGTGCTCCCTGATGAAAAGGCCATGGTCATTGTCTTAGGAGATCTGTCGGGCCTGGCTTTGACAGTTTTCAGCTGCTCCATAAATCTTCTATCAGTTCCATCTGGCCAGAAAGATGTCATCACCATTTTCTCCTGGCAATGAGGAGTAAAAGGTCAGTAATGAAATAGCTCCTCTCACCCTGTCCAAACCAAAGAAGACACACTTAAATTTTTCCATGGGAGGTGAAAACTAGTGCTGATGGTGGGTTGTTTATGCTAGAGAAAAATTATAGATTATTATAAGGAAGGTGCTTACGGTTAAGTATTGTATTAGCTAGGAGTCAATAGAAGAACAAATTATATACATATGATTACGGCTACGTTCGCATAGCCATGTAATGGCTACAATATAAAGCATTTACTAGGTAGATGTACAGTGACTGCTTGCTGAATCAGCGGTGGAAGAATGAAAAGTGGCCATCTGCATGCTGAAGGGCCAGAGGATCCAGCTGAAGGTTGAAGGCCTGGAGCTTGCTGCAGAGTCTGGTAAAAGTCAATGTCAGAAAGCCAAAGGGTCTGCTCTGAAGAGTGTGCCCTGGAAGCCTGAAGGAATGGAACATGAATGTCCAAAGGCAACATTGAAGACTGGAGCTCCTCCAAAGAAGAAAAAGAGGCTTCTTTCTTCATTCTCTTTTTATTCTGTTCAGGTTACACGCTTATTGGTTGGTGCCACCCATATCTGGGTGGCTCTTCCTACCTTCATTTGTGGCCTACCTGTCAATCAGGCACAGACACACCCCCATCATGGCTAATCTATTAGGTGGTTCTTACTCAAGTCAAGTTGACATATCACCAGTTACAGGTATTGTTGAATACTCCAGGTGTCCACATATTGAATGCACAGAACCTTAGGGTTTGAACATTGGGAGGATTCTAAGCAGTCACTCAGCTCAGTTGTTTTCAATTAAAACAAATGGAACCCTTATTGCAAATTATAGTTAAATGTGGAGTTTCAGTACATGAAATAGGATGCATGTAGATCTGGCACTTTGCCCTCTCCATACTGATTCTTGCTGTCCTCAAAGTGGCTCCTGTTTGGAACCTGTTGTGATCCTAAACTGCTGTCTAATTCCTAAATCCCCACTGAGGCCAACCCAACAATGGGTTCTTTATGCACTGCCTCTTGCTAACCAACCCCACTGCCTTGGGAAGCAGTCTTTACTAGTCAAAATTAGAGCCAATGACCAGAAAGCTGGTCTTTAATGGCAACATAATTTCTCTTCTTGTTTCAAATCTGTGGTCCCTACAAGACTTTGGTAGTGGCTTATTTAGTACCTGAGCCATCACCTCCAGACTGCTAAGCCATATTTGTGCTTAACAATGACAGAGGCCTTTTGGAAGAATGCATAGTTTATCATGTAGCCAGTCAAGATACCTCCAGAGGCTATCTGGAGCAGGGGGAGACTCATGTGCCCCTCCTGCCTGGGGAGCTTGGGGGACTTTGTGCATTGGGTGGTGGGATACAGAGTCCTTGAATGCCACTTGAGTGCCAGTGGGCAGTGGCTTCTCTCCTTTCAGGCTTCCTCAGTGCCCAGGGAGAGCCTGGTGCTTTAATGTTTGATGCTAAGAACCAGCCTGTAAGACAGTTGCATTATCAGCAGGTGGCCTCCATGCTGAAATTTATTTCAGTAATTTCCAGAAAACAAGGTTGACAGCAATAGCAACAATGAATAGACACGAAATAGCCAGAAGCATAGTTTTTAGAGGAGACTCAAAGGCAGATTGAGAACCTGATACATCTCTGACTTGGTTGGAAAACTTCAGAAGATGGTAGTGTTGGAAACGTTTTTGTTGTTTTCTGTATCCTTTCGGCTAGCAGTAATCAGTTTTAGTTGCGTTCTGTTTTTGTTTTTTCTCTTTCTCTAGACAGTATCTCACTATGTAGTCCAGGCTGGCACTATCATATCTGGTTAGTCACATCTATTTTTCTCTCACTTCTTTCTTTCCTTTCTTTCTTTTGTCTGTACTGGGATTCGAACTTAGGGCCTTGTGCTTGCCAGGCTGGCACTGTGCTGCTGTGCTACATCCCCAGCCCACACTGAACGCCTGATCATGATGTAAATTTAAATTCTCAAATGAAGTCATGGTTTATGTCCAGTGGCCCCCAAACTTCCGGGAATTATGGACCGGACCAAATCTAGCGTTTGTGATTGGTTCGTTGTCTAGCCTGGGATTGGTGATGTCAGTGCTACACCCGCCTAGGGGTGGAGCCACATGGGCTGTAATGGTGGGAAGAAGATGACTCTTAGGAGTTTGCACCTTGCTGTTTGCAGCGGCCGCTCGCCATGCCTTGCTGCCTTGGAACCAACTGAGTATGGACCGAAACTTCCAAGAACTGTAAGGAATAAACCTTTCCTTCCTAATTTTGGGCGTCAGATATTTTTTCTCAGTGACGAGTATAAAGTAACTAAGACAGATGAGGATAAAAATTCTAGATTGAAAAAAATTCTAAGGACAGCTGTATCCCTCTGTATCCAGGAAGTCAATCAAGTGAAGACTGAAACAATTTTGGAAAAATATACATCAATTTGAAACACACAGTCTTTTCTCTTGTCATTGTTCACTAAACCATACAATGTAACAACTATTTGTTATTTACACTTTATTATAATTATGTAAATCATATAAATTAATATATTACATAAATTATAACAACTTATACACTTACATTGTATAAAATATTATAAATAGCTGGAAATGATTTGAAGTACACAGGCGGTTGTGCTGAGGTTTATGCAGATACAATGCCATTTTATATGTGGGACTGGAGCATCTGAAAATATTGATGTGGGGTGACCTGTAGCCAGTCTTCCTCAGATATGGAGGGACACCTGCATTCACTGTTTTGACCTCCACCAGTGCTGATGCCAGAGTCCTAGGCCTGTTTGGGTTTTTGGTCTGGTTGCTTACATTAGTCGTCAAACTCACACAGAATCACCCAAAAGTTTTGTTAATATGCACATTTCTGGGCCCCATCCTCATATTCCTATTTCAGTTGACTGGGCAGAATTGGAGAATTGCATTTCTAACAGGTGATGCTCATGCTGAGGGTCTTGGTACACTGAGAAACACAGATGCTGTCCAGTGAACCATGTCCTCTAATGATGGAGGCAGAGTTAACATTACTTCTTGTAGGGGATTGTTTTTTTTTTTTTTTTTGTCTTTTTCCTTTTTATCGGTACCAGGGATCAAACTCACGACTGCCTACTTGCAAGGCAGGCGCTTATGCCGCTGAGCTAAGTCCCCAGCCCCTAGGGGATTGTTTAATAGTCATAGGTTCTTCCCATTCCAGGGCCCAAGTCCTTTATGATGTGACTTTGCTCTCCCTCACTAGCAGGGCAGAGCAAGCTCTCCAGTGTTTCCAATCCGGGCTCATCTTGAGATTTGCTTTGATCAACAGAATGTGATGGTACTGAGTGGGTTCCAGAATCTGATCTCAAGAGGCCTTGCAGCTTGCACCTTTGCCCTTTTGGTACTCTGCTCTGAGACCACGATGAAGGAAGTCGGTCTAACCTGCTAGAAGATGAGAGGGCACATGGAGAGAGCCAAGACCCCCAGCGCACTGCCAGCCCCAACTGCCAGATACGTGAGTGACGGCATCTTGAATTTTCCAGCCCTAGTACATCCTTTGGCTCAGGTTTCTCAGCTCTGGCATGATTGACATTTGATACCAGACAACTCTTTGTGGTGGTGCTCCTGTAGGCAAAAGGATGTTCGGTAGCATCCTAGGCCTCTCCCCAGTAGATACCAACAGTATCAACCAGTGATGTCCCTGGTCATTCCCAAATGTCCTGGGTGGGTTGGGGTGGGAATCACTCCTGGTTGATAATCAGTGCTGTAGTTGAATGTAGCTCAGAAATGAGTTCATGGGAAACTGGCTGAAAAAACCACCCAGCCAATGCATAAAATCGTGGATTATAATTAGTTGTGTTAAGTTGCTAAGTTTAGGGTGGTCTATATTGCAGAGTTGACTGAGAAACTTCTGATTGTTTGTCCCAGAATTCCTCTTCCTTTCTTAGTGTCATGTGTCAAGAATCCCATGCACTGAGCATCTCTGTTCCAAAAACCCGGAATTGTGTTCAAGAAGTTTTTGGTTTTTGGAGCATTTCAGATTTCAAATTTTTAGAACAGGATACTCATCCTGAAGGTCTATCTATGCAAATATTCCAAAATCCCGAAGAACTCCAAAATCTGAGACATTTCCAGTTCTAAATAGTTCAGCAAATGAATATTTAACTAGTAACTCCTTCTGTTGGGGCATTTGCTAACTTTTTCATTCCATTTTTATGTTTATCCTTCTACCTTCCAGGGAAGTAGTTGGAGAGATATTTTATTTTTATTTTTTTGAGACAGGGTCTTGCTTATGTAGTCTAGGATACCCTTAAGTTAATTATATAGTGCAGGCTGCCCTTAAACTAAAGGTCATCTTTCTGCCTCAGCCTCCCTACTGCTGGGATTATAAGTGTGTACCACCACGCCCAGTTGGACAGATATTTTTTTTTTTTGTCTTTTTCCTTTTTATCGGTACCGGGGATTGAACTTACGGCTGCCTGCTTGCAAAGCAGGTGCTTATGCCGCTGAGCTAAATCCCCAGCCCCTGGACAGAAATTTAAAAAATCTGTCTTTCGAGCAGTAAAAAATGAGAAGTAAGATATTAATTGCCCAAGGTTATATAGGTTGTAAGGAAAAGCCAACTTTTTTCATTGCTAGCCTGATAAAACTCGGATCTTGAAGACAGACTGCCTGGATGTGAATCCTGTTCTGCTAATTATGAAAAATGTGATCTGGGCAAGTCAGAACTTATCTGATTCTCAATTTCTTTATCTATGTGAAGAAAATGATATCCTTACCTTATAGGGATTTTTATGAAATTTTAATGAGGTAGAACATGAATTGACAACTCTTTCTGTGAAGGAGCAAATAGTAATATTTTGGGCTTCATAGGCCATTTCTTTTTTAAAGAGAGTAGGGAAGGTTTACTGGGGAATCGGAATAGCTCCTGAGAAACAAGAGAGGTCCTGAGGGGGTCACTGCTGAGGTCATCTCTCAAATGTTTTGCAGGGTGAAGTTGGAAAGTGGGTACAACATGGCCAAACTATAATCAACCAATAAGATTGCAAGTATGGTCTCTTGGCTAATATTGACCAATAGGGAAGCGTAGCAGGTAGCAAGGGCATAGGGATCATTAATCTTGGTCAATAATCCATAGTCTGAGTCTTGTCTTTGTCTTAGTCTTAGTAGACTTAGTTCACATACTGTATTATTTTTGTCAGTTACTTAACTCTGCTGTTGATAGGTTAAAATAGCCACAGAAAATATGTGTTTGGCCAATTGTGGTGGCACACGCCTATAACTTGGGAGACTGAGGCAGGATGATTGCTGTGAGCTCAAGACCAGCCTCAGCTACATAGTGAGTTCAAGGCCCACCTAAATTATATAGTGAGACCTTGACTCAAACAAACAAACAAAAATGTGTTTGAACAGGTGTGTCTGTGTTCCACAAATCAAGCTGTGGGCCAAATTTGGTCTTGGACTATAGTTTTCCAGTCCCAAAGACAGAACATGGGAAGGTTTTGTCATTGTCCGGTATAAGGGAACCATTTTGTAAATAATAGCTATTACTGATATTACTGTATGATTATTATAATTACTTTTTTCTCTCAACAGTCAATACAAAATAACAATACAAAAATGGAAGGCAGGGCTGGAGGATATAGCTCAGTAGTGCAGGCACCTGCCTGGCAAGCAGGAGGTCCTGAGTTCAGTTCCTGGTACCAAAAAAAAAAAAGGAAAGCAGAACAGTGTGACTGATGAAAGAATAAAGTAGTTATTCCATTTAGGTGTGAGCAGAAATTCAGTTTCTGGCTGTCCTTGATTCCTGATGGAGAACTGAGGCTCACAGTCTGCCCTACAATAGATAGCAACATGATAACCAATAGGTTTGCAAAAATGACTTTGTTTGGTTTTAAGCACTAGGTATAAAAGACACTGTGGTTTCCTCCTTGGCTTCTCTGTGTAACTTACTCTGGGGGAAAAGGGTCTCCAGCTCCCTGGGGGAGGTCCAGTGGGAAGTAACTCAAATCTCCTGCCAGGAATCACCGTGTACTTCCAACCACATAAACATCCTCGAAAGTGCGACTTCCAGCCCCCGTTAAACCTTCAGGTGACTGCAACAGGGTGGACATCCTGACTGTCGTATATGAGAGACCTCAGGCCGGAACGGCCTGCCTGAGCTACTCCTACATTAGTGATCACACACATGGTGTGAGATAATACATGTTCATTGTTTTTATTTTTAAGCTGCTAGGATTTGAGATAATTTGTACAGTGATAACTAACATAACAATTTTTATAAGTGCTTACATTGATTGGCTGCTGCTTAATTTACATAAGAGCAAAAACTGGATTTCAGGTGAGAGTTTGCTGAGTGACAGAATAAATGCCAGAGTCACCGTCCCCCGGCCTTGAGGTGATCTGATTCCAATCTGCCCGTCAATTACACCTTGCAGAAAACTCACTCACCTCAAATGATAGCTACATCAAATTATTAGTGCTGCGCTCAAAATGTAAACTAACACTGGTTGTCTATTCCCAGTGCGCTGGGCTTATTCTCATAGAATTTTTAAGACCTCTCTATGAAAAAGATGCTAGTATTATTTTAATGTACTCATGAGGAAACTGCTTGCTATGGTTGATGTCCCCACCAAAATTCAGTTTAATCCCTGGTCTGAGGTATTAAGAAATGGGACATTAGGTCATGAGACCTTGGATTTCATGCAGTGGATTAACGGGCTAATGAATTATCTTGAGATACCTGAGTCTCTTATCAAAGCCTGTTTGACCCTGTCTCTTGTTTGTGCTCCTCTCACTATGTGCTGTCCTTTAGCATCAGGGAACCGGATACAGCTTCCTAAACTTGGACCTCCTAACCCTCAGGACTGTGAGATGAACAAAACTTTATTCTTTATAAATTTCTCAGACACAGGTGTTCTGTTACAGTAACAGAAAACTGACTAAAATACTACTTTGAGACAGATTACAGTGTTTGAGGATATGAAGTGAGCATGCCTTTGCAGTCTGAGCTTCTCAGACACTCTCTGCTCTTTAGAGCTCCCCTCCCTGTCTTTGGCACAGGGGAGTTGATAGTTGAGCTATAGCTTGAAATAGAAGTAGGTGTTCACCTGCTAGAGAAAGGAGAGGAGACCACTGGGAAGAGGGACCAATGTGGGAAGTGACAATGGGGCACTAAAAAAACAGAGAGTAGGGTACTGTTTGAACTTAGCTCTGTCCAGTTTGCTGCCAAGAAATAGGAAACTTGTGTGGTAAAGAGTACAATAGAAGGGAGCAGGCTCAGATGACAGTCTTTCAAAAATAAAAGGAACAGTCCTATTGTCTTCTGGTTTCCATTGTTGCTGATGGAAAAACCAGTCTTATATATGTAACTCCTGTGCTTTTTAAAGATAATTAAGCTCCCAACTGTTTTAAAGATTTTTCCTTCATCTTTGATTTTCAGGAGGCTTTTAGGTTCTTAAGGTTATATGTTTAGGTATGGATTATGTTTTATTTATTCTGTTTGGGATTTGTAGGACTTCTTGGATTTTGAATTTTCTTGAATATCTTTCTTCAGTTTTGAAAAGTTTTCAACTCTATCTCTTCAAATATTCTCAACTCATCACTTTCCCTTGGGCTCTTAATTACATGTTTGTTAGATTTTGTGTTTCTTGCCCTGTCTTCTGTATTTTCCATTCTTTTATCTTTTTTGTTGTGTTCTGATCGAAAATTACTTAGCATTAAAAAGCACTTAAAATACCCTTTGAGTTTGTGACCATTGATCATGATATTTTAACTGGCCTGTGATAAGCAATGCCTAGCAGGTTAGTAAAGCCCAGTTTTGGGTGTGTCTGTGTTGATGATTGGCATATAGGCCAGCAAATGAGGGAGGAAACCCACTCCCCCAATGTGGTGAAATCAAGTAATACGTTTGTAACCGGAATAGAATAAAAATGAAAAAGAAGGAAGCTCACCTGTTTTGACGAGTTCTAGTCTGCTTGGGTGGCTATATCTTTGCTGCTGTTGCCTTTAGACATCAGTCTTCAGTTTCTTTGGCTTCCCGATGCAGACTTGCCCTGCTCACCCTCCTGTGAGTGCCTGCCATGTCTTCCACTTTGGATAGGTACTGCATCTTTATCTTTCTGGTTCTATGGCTTCTATGTTGTTGGGCTGAGCAGCTACTGGATCTTCTGCATTTTTAGTATGCAGACAACCATTGTGGACTCTCTTGCCTCTGATCGTGTGAGCCTAGTAATTATATGTATATTTCCTCTCAGTTTTGTTCCTCTAGAAGGCATGCACCAATACAGAGCTATTAATTCTGACTTGTATTGTTCATTTATGAGATTTCCATTTGGCCTTTTAATTGTAGTTTTAAGTTCTCAGCCAAAACACTGTTATCTTTTATTTTCATGAATTTAGCATACTTTAACCTTTGATTGCTTCAATAGCTAAACCATCTGTGTCTGTTTCTGTTATTTGTTGATTTTTCTGCTTCTCTCTCTTTTTCCATTTTAAATACTGTTTTGTGTCTTTTGTGCCTTATTTTTTAATTGTATTTTGGCACTGAATTTGCAAACTTGACTGCAGGATTAATTTGAAGCCTCAGATACTGCTGTTCCCTGCTAAAAAAGATATATTTTTACTTCTATTGGGCTTCTATAACAACTCAGGATATTTAAATGTAGTTTGGGGGCTGGGCATGCATGGAATCCCAGGATTTGGGAAACTGATGCAAGAGGATTACCAAGAGTTTTAGGCCAGTCTGGGCCACAAGTTGGTTTAAGCCTGAAGTACATAGTAAGATCCTGTCTCAAAAAAACCCTTAATTTCACAGCTTTAAAATGAGCTGTAGGCATTGCAGGGACCTGCCTGCTTTTAATTAGCTTGTAGAGAGCATCTCTTTGGAGTCTTAATCTAAAGCATGTCCCAGTCCTATTCTTGGAGGACTTCTGATTCAGTTCTCCCTCCTTTGACTTGTGAGACTTTCAAAGTATCATTCAGCCTTTCAGCTATCCCTTGGACAGTTAGCAAATACTCTCAGGTCTAATGCAGAGAATGGACTTATCTTCCTGAACCTCCTTTTTCCCTTGGATTCTGGCTAGCAATTCTTCACTATTTTGTTACAGCGCTAATGTCTGTAAGCAGGTGTTATGGTTTGTGTCTGGATGCCCCCACAAGGCCTCATGCAATCATAGGTGGGGCTTTTTAGAAGTGGTGGATTTAGAGTGTGTGATGCTGGGATTAAGTGTGGGTGATTACTAAGTCAGTCCACTGATTGGTTTGGCACTGCCATAATCCTGGTAGCCTAGATAGAGCATAAAAGGGACAGAAAGAAGCTGCTAAGGTCTCTTGCTTGCTTTGCTGCCTTCTGCCTGCTGTGAACTCTTTCTTCTCTGTGATTTCCTCTACCACACCACCCTGTGTTGGAGCCAGCTAACTGGACTGAAACCTCTACAAACTGTGAGCTAAATAAACCTTTCTTTTCTTCACTTTGAGTGTCAGATATTTTTGCCTCAGCAACAAGAAAAGTAACTAAGACAGTAAATTTTTAATTTGTCTTTGTTAACATAAAAATAATCAATAATAAATTATAAATAGCAGTAAAATAAACTAACAATAGATGACAGTAAGTTTGTTCTTTTTTTTCTTAAAAAATATGTGATGGCAGACACATTCTCAGAAAGAAACCATACTTCTAACAAAAGCATGTATGGATTTTTCTTTCAATTTAATTTACTTTTGTGTGTTTCAGTAAATTTCACAACTGACAAAGAAGAACTTATTTAAGAATCATCATTGTGATCACTTGTTACTATATCTTAATTTTTTTTTTTTTGTACCTGGGATCGAACTCATGACCTCATGTTTACCAGGCAAATGCTTGAGCTGCTAAGCTGAATTCCTGGCCCCTATTACCTTATTGTATTGAGAAGAAAGAAAGGGCAATTTTATTAGCATCTTTGAATCTACTAACCCTGCTGTTTTATTGAAGTTTTTGGTGTTGGAGATTGAACTCATAGCCATCCACATTAACTTCCAATTTTAAATATGCCTTGGAAAGTAAAAGCCAGTGCTTGCCCATATTCCCCTTCTTTTACATAATCGAGGGAATTCGTCTTGTTAAAAATTTGCTTTTTTTTCTGGGTGAAGTGGTACACGCTGCTAATTCCAACTATTTGTGAGGCTAAAGAAGGAGGATCACAAGTTGAAGTCTAGTCTGCACAACTTAGCAAGAACTTGTCTTGAAATAAAAATTTAGAAAAGGTGGGCTGGAGAAGTAGATCAGTGCTAGAGCAGCCCTGGAGTCAAGCCAGTATCACCAAAACCACCTTCATAAAAACAAAACAGGTTTGCTTGTTCTGCAGCTTATCCAGCTGTCCTCAGTGGAGTGGAGATTGTCCTCAGTTACCTAGTATGCTGTCAGTGGTAGTAGGAGTTCATCCCGATTTAAGTTCTCAGCTCACTAATTACCTGCAGGACCGTGGGTCATGGGCTTTTGTTCAGTGTTAAGTGAGGATAGTTGTGGAAAACCACCTGGACAACTCTCCTTAAAAGAAGAGTAATTATCTCCATTTTGGCTATACGTGGCCCTATTTCCATGTATCAGCATGTACAGAGCTGGCTAGGCCATTTCTTTATCTCTTCAGTTGGCTTCAAGCAATGTAATTTGGGCTGGCTGAGGAGCTGATGTGTAAATTTTTTTTTTTTTGGTAGTACCAGAGTTTAAACTCATGTCTTTACACCACTGAGCTAAATCCCTGGCCCCATGTATAATTTTTTTTTTGTACTAGGATTGAACTCATGCCTCATGCTTGCCAGGCAGGCACTTGTGCTGCTGAGCTAAACCCCCAGCCACCCACATATAATTTTTGAAGCAAGGTGACAGTCGCTGTTGCTTGCCAGTGACTCCTGAAAAACATGATTGAGCTGAGAGGCATGGAGAGTCATGTGCCACGCTGTTGACTGAGACCGAGCCTTGAGAAAGAGGCCATGACTTCCCAGGGCAAAAAAGATTGTACATCAGAACTGAAGCACTGACCCTGAAATATTAGATGCTACCTCAGTGTGTCATGCAGATTGCTCTCTCTCTGCACATTGCAGAGGTGATTCAGACCTCCTTCCTAGCCCAGCTCAGAGCTCTTCATATTTCCTGTCACTGTCACTGTCAATCATCCCTAAGCCACTCCCCTTATGGAGAATTAATAAAACATCGAGTTGGGCCCTTTGTTCTGGTGAACCACCATCTTGGCTGAATTTAGGACCCCCTTGATTCCCCATAACTATAAATACGTCTTACTGTCTTTATTCTCACCTTGGGTTGCACTGGAAGTGTAGATTGTAATTAACTTGCTGCAATTCCAATAACTTTTTCATGGGGTTACAAACATAAACCTTCCTGGACTGTCGTGAGGTCTGGGAAGGGCTCTCTATATAGTATCGCTGGGTTTGCTTACATCATGGAGTGTTATAGGAGCGCGTGGAGTAAGCTACATGGAACATGGAATCCAATGTACATGCAGTGCGGTAAAACCCGTTTCCCTTTGATCTCCATTTCAGGACTTTCAGAGGCAGAGAATTTGGGTTGCAGGGAGCTAGCTGGTGCCGATTGCCGCCGGCGTGTTGGTGCCTGAAGAAGTCTGCATCAGGAAAGTCTCTTCTGTTGCTTTCTATGTACCAGGTTTATAATGTTACACTGCTTGCTCATTGTGGATTATGGCAGCCAGATCTTTCTTCTTCTTTTTCCTAGTGCTGAGAATCAAACCCTTGGTCTCTCACATACTGGGCAGGCACTCTGCCAGTGAACCACAACCCCAGCCTTTGTTTTTTATCATTATTGTAAAGTTATCAATTGCTTACTTAATTAATTTTTCAGTGTTGGGGTTGAGCTCCAGCGCCTTGCACATGCTAAGTAAGTGCTCTGCCACTTATGCCTGGCCTGCAAGTCAGATTTTAAATCTGAATGACCAGGTGGGTTTTCATTCCACTTTTTCTCATTTCTTTTTGCGTACCATTGCACCTCAAGAAGCATTCTTTCTTTCCTCTAATTTCTGTGTCTGGTAGCTCTCCCCACAGCCATATCCACAGAGGCAGTAGCCAGGTACCCGGGATCTGCCTGAGAGCAGAGCTCCAGGCCGTGACCTCCCTCTGCAGCTCACTGGCTATCTGGCAGGGCCCCATCTCGTGCTTGTTTTGGTCTTGGTGAACTGCACAGAACCAGGGCTGACCCCACCCATCTGTGGATGTGTGGCCAAGACAGGTCCCAGAGTCCTGCTGGGGCTACGTGTGAGGGGAGTTGGTGGTGCAGGGTGATGGCATTTGTGACAGGGTGAGGGAAGGAGATTGCTGGCTGGGCTTCAAGGGGTGCGATTAGATTACAGCGGAGGTGCCTGTCTGGCCGAGGTGGGAGACTTGGTTCTGTTACTGCCTTCACAGTGGTCACACAATGGTGCAAGGGACATTCTGGAGCAGTAGGCAGTAGCCCAGGGGCACAGGGCCGAGAGGCTCCCTCCGCACGACGCTGTCCTGGGCTTTTCCTTCTTTTTCTTTTCCTTCTATGGTTTTTTTTCCTCTTCTCTGAATTTGTGTTTCTGGATTGTCAAAGCACCTGCTGAAAAAGTTGCCAGCTGCCTGAAACCGTGCCAGTTTCCTCTCCCTCCATGGCCTTTCGTATTCAGACAAATGCTTTCTGAGGCAGAGGACAGTGGAGTTGGGGCTTTGGTGGCAGAGCCAGGAATTTCTAATCTTTGCTTGATTGCTATTAAGCTGAGTGAGCCCCAGTGAGTTAGTCTGCAGCTCTCAGTTTTTTCAACTTGGAGGGGAAGGTTGTGACACACTCAGTTCATATAAGACTGCGTTACATTAAACACATAACATCTCTAATATGACTGTTGGGACCTCCTGTGCACTTGAGTGACATTTTCATTCTCTTTTAACTCTCTTGGTGTTATTTTGGTCATTTTCTGTTAAATAGCTTGGGAAAACTTTGTGACTCAAATGTGGTCAGTGTGCATTGTACTTACCGTCCTCCTCTAGCCACTATTCCAACTGTCGTCTCTGATCTCAGGCTTTGGGTGGCTGTCACTGTAGTAGGTAGAAGGAGATGGAGTCAAGAACAGTGTCCACACAGAGCCTCACGGAACTCACCTTGGGAGGGTCTAGGACCCTGTGTCACCGTCTATTTAGGGGACTTCTGTCCTTCTACAGGTCCATTGTAGAGTTCCAACCATGTCTGTGATTCTATGCCCCAGTACCCGTTTATGGAAAAGCAATCTTAGGAGCAGAAATTCATTATATTGTACCACATTAAACATTTGTGTATATTCTTAAAATTTTTTTAAAAGAATGAGCAGTAGAGTGTTTCTTAGTCCTCTGTGGTTTTCTAGACTCAGGTACTAACATATTATTTTGTATTTAGTGTGGTAGTTGAAGTTAACTTGTTTCTAAAAATTTAAAACCTTATTTTAACCTCAATCTGAACAACAGTATCCAATTGATCATGGTTATAGCATAAGTGACTATTGGACTGAACTGGGGAGAAACTTGTTTTTTGTTGTAATTTTATTTTAAGAAGATAAAACCAGGAAAATGTAACAGAATAAAACAAATCAAAACAAACCAGGGTAAGTGGTACTGGACTTCAAAACAATATGAAATCAACAATAGTTACCATACTGCCTCTTGTTGTCTTCAAAATAGTTGCAGATACTTTCAGATATAGTAAAAATCAAACAGAATAGAACCAATACAAACAAAACAATGCAATAAAGGACTTCAAAACAAGACAGTAGTAAATCCAAAATTGCTACCATAATATATCTTGCTGTCTTTGAAATAGCTACTCCTGCCATTGGATATAACAAAATCAAACAAAACAAAACAAAATCCAACCCAACCCCACAAAACAATGAAAATGATATAGGACTTCAAAACAAAACAATAGGGAATCAACAGTGTCTACCACTCTCGGAGATCCCTCTAGATGCCACACTGTGTATTGCTATCCTCTGAACAGGTGATCAGACCACTGGCACTAGACTGGCAAGGTCAGGGAAATAACAAAACAAGCATCAAATTGCATTTCGCCTCAGTAGCTGTCATCTCAGCCCATGTTTCACCAGGTTAGTTGATTACTTATGGGTGGGTGGGTGGTTGGCTTTTCTTTTTTACCAGAAGGGGCTGGGATCTGCTGTCCTCCTGGCCAGTGATGGCCCATGCATGGCACTGCTTTGCAGTGAGGGCTTGCTTCCTGGTGAATCCTTCTTCTCTTTCCTCACGGTCTGCAAATAGCACTCCCAGGGAGAAACTTGTGAAATAAGGATTTCATGTTGAAGAAACAAATTAAAATCTTAGTAATTAACAAAAATCACGAGCCAGGCATAGTGGTGCATCCCTGTAATCCTAGCTCTTGGGAGGCGAGATAGGAAGATCATTGCAAGTTCAAGACCAGCTTGGGCTACAAAGTGAGCTCAAGGCCAGCTTGAACTGTACAGCAAGACCCTGTCTCAAAAAGACAAAAAAAAAAAAAAAATACAGAAAATAGGCATGTTATCTTTCCTCTATGTCTACTTAACATAGTTGAAATCACTTTGTATGCCATTTCTATCCTGATTTTCTCACTTAGTATGAAATTATAAGTATTCCCCCCATGTAATCAAATCCTTCTTTCAAATTTGACCTGGGGACTGAGCTCGCTGTGGTGGTCCAGGGCAGCATGACAACTTTAGGGATAGCCTTTGGAGAAGATCTCTATCTCCAGTGGGCTGCCAGCCACCCACTCACTCCAACTTGGAGCTTTGGGCTCAGATTTGTACAGCTCATCTTTGCTTTTCACTGAAAGATTTGTGGTCGATTTTTATAGTTCTACTAGGAATAGAGCATGCAGTGACTTTCCTCTGTGGTTGGCTACTGGGAATTCTTGTTTGATAAAGTGATATAAAATGCAAAAGGAAAAATGACACTGTTCACAATAAGTTGGATTCTCCAACCTAGAGAATCCGAGAACAGCCTACCAGAAACAATCAAGAATTTTGTTCAGTACCTCTGCTAGGTGACAAATGTTTGCATTCCTTCTGGTTTGTTCTGGGCTGTTTCTCTCCCATTTTCCTCAGATAGTGTAGGAAGGTAGTGGTAATTCCATAAGAAATCTGATGTCTTGGGTGCTCACAGGAGAATTATGTCATTTCCTACCCTGCTTCTGAGCTCCTGAGAGGCTTTGCCTCCTAGGATTCTCCTAGTAGGATAGCTCAGCCCAGGCCACCTCCAACACCAGCCAGGCTGTCTGCATTTCAGAGAAAGTACACCTCAGGACCATTAGATGGGATCTGAGTGCCCAGAGCTCTTCAGAAGTGCAACTGGGAAGCTAGCACAAATTTCAGAGAGCCCGAGGAAAGACATGAGTGGTGGCTGAGGATGACTCATCCATCAACCGGCAGCCAGAGAATCAAGTAACACACTAAGCAGGCCAGAAGGAGTGCCAAGCTGTTTGCACCATCTCAATGATTCCTAATTAAATGTCTTGTTTGAACAAAATAGCTGGAGACAGCAAAGCTCCTTGGCTTCTCCCAGTGGGTGGCAAGACTAATGAGTGAACCCTGTCTACCGGATCTCCAGCCGTCATCGCCACTCTCAGTGGCTGGCATGTGAAAGCTGAACTCAGAAGTCTAGCTTTGGTGGCTACAGACGGGCCACCTTGGTGCTCAGTGCCAGAATGTGGGATTGTATGGGAGAGACCCCCTACCTGCAATTGAAGGATAATGTATGCTAACAATGATAGCAATGTCCAAAAGTTAAAGCAAAGTCATCTTATAAAATTAGATGATTCCATACATATTGCCATATGTCACAACGAAGAGCAGGGAGACCAGGTTTACATTGCTGGAAGCTCAGAATTTTCATGGTGCTTCTAGAAAAATCATCTCTTCCCAGCAGTGCTTTGATTGGAAGTGTTTTTCATCAGGTCCCTCT
Source organism: Cavia porcellus (assembly GCF_034190915.1). Classification (NCBI taxonomy): domain Eukaryota; kingdom Metazoa; phylum Chordata; class Mammalia; order Rodentia; family Caviidae; genus Cavia; species Cavia porcellus. Next base: position 27,170,691 of record NW_026947502.1, read on the forward strand.
CTTCCAGTTGCTCTTTGCTCCCCCAGCTTTATTCTGGCTTAGATCGTCAGCACAGGCCACCCAGGGGCAGTGGGCTGCGCATGGGGGCAGCCCCGGCAGCTGCTCTTCCAAATTCTCTGGGATTCAAGGCTGGGCGCTGGGTGATTACACTGCTGTTATCTGGGATTAGCTATTTTCGCTCCCTGTATTTATATCATGGAAGCTGCAGCGTGATGCGGCCAGATGCCAGGATAGGCAAACTGCTCCTTCCTTCTGGACGCACCTGCTGTGCTGCTAACACCCGGCAAGGTGGCAGTTGGTGGGGGACCAGGCTGCCAACTCCACCAACTCTTTCCCAAATGTCCACAGTAGTGAGAAGTGGAGGGAGAAACCCCACTCAGCAGTGGCAGGTGATGGACACATCCAGACTTGGGGGAGGTGTGCAGGGAGGGCTGGCAGCAGTCCCTGCAGAAGACGCCTGTCACCTCCCTAATCCCCTGAAGTCTTCAAGTCTAGGAACCCTCTTGCCTGCCCCCCACCCCTCTTCCATCCAGCATACCCAAGCGTATCTCCCCATGTTGCACATGAGGCATCCGAGGGGCCCTCATTTTAGGCAGCCCAGAAAAGCACCTTGTGCCTCAGAGTCCTGGATTGAAGCACAGGGCAGTTCAAAGACCCTGCTTTGTCCAACTTGGCTCATCTTTGTCTCCACCTCCCTGTCCCTCCCTGGCCTTCCCCATTCAGAGGATGTGGAGAGGCTCCATCTGCCAGCTCATCTTTCAGGACTCGGAGAAGTGCTCGCAAAGGCCTGCCCTATCTCATTCAGTTGGATGAGCTGTCCCTAGCAGAGTCTGTTATTTCATAAAGTGGAATTTGCTCCCAGTCCCTGGTGCATCAAGTGGGGCTTCTTTCAGCACGCCCGGGTAGGCTGCCTGCCAAATCTTCCCTCCTCCTGGGCAAAAGTAGGCACGTCCAGGTCTTGCTGAAACCACCTTGGAAGTCTGGAGGCCACCAGACCAGAATGAGACTTCCGGTGGAGCAGGGGGATGCCTGGCTCACTGACACACCCACAGAACGCCATGGTGGGGTGCCCTGCTGGCTTCTCCGCGCCTCCGTGCAGTTCAGACTTTTTGCCCACGGCTGCTTTTTGGGTCAGGCATTGGGCGACAAATGAGCTCTCTCGTGTACCTCTGAAAAAGAAAATAACACCCTAAGATAGAGAAATGAGCTCTCTCGTGTACCTCTGAAAAAGAAAATAACACCCTAAGATAGAGAAATGAGCTCTCTCATGTACCTCTGAAAAAGAAAATAACACCCTAAGATAGAGTTTTTTTTGCCAAAGTCAAGCAAGATAAATACAGGTCGACTATCCATTATCTAAAATGGTTGTGACCAGACAAGTATAGATTTCTGAGTTTTTTGGATTTAGGAATATTTGTGTAGGTTTACTGATTGGGCACCCCTAATCTGAAAATCTGAAATCCAAATGTCTGAAATCTAAAGTTTTAAATTTCAAGTTTCAAATTTTGTGGCATTTTGGATTCTAGATTTTTGGATTAGGGATATTCAGCCCATAATATATAAGCTTTATTTAGACAATAAAGATAAACAGCGACTAAATGTATTTATTGAAGTACTGTTTTTATTGAAATTGATCAAATTTTTAACCCCGAAACTAAATGTAGCCTTGTCCCAATTAACAGTACCTAAGAAATCACAAATTTGAGGCCCTAGTTATATTTTTGTCTTAAATTTCAAAATGAATCATATAGGGACTGTCATATACTGGAAAATTGAAGTCTGACTAAAAGAAAGCCAGGAGGTTGATGGGAATCCAGATAGCTACAGTGGGGTGCAAGGAGGGGCCAATCTGGATAGGGCTTTGTCTGTGGGTGTGGCTTGGTGGGAGGAGTAGGGATGAGAGGAATGAAAGAGAAACTTCGTGGTTGATAGAAGGTAGCATATTTGGGAATGTTCAAACCTTATACTCAAAAGGACAGATATCATTAAGATCCTGTGTCTTACTCTGACTTCTTTTGCTAAGAACACAATGCCATAGTCTGGGCAGATGTTAATGATAGAGGCTCATTGTGGCTCACCTTTGTTTAAGTAAAGGTTTGCAAGGGAATAAATTTAATATAAGACACATAATTTATAGGATTATTTTATAATATTCACCCAAAGAGTCAAATGCAGAAGAATGCAAAGCAGTTTGTCCACATACTAGAGACCCAAAGAATTCAGCTGAGGGACTGAATTTCAAGGCAAAGTCCTGCACGAGTTCAGCTGAAGACCTAGAGCCCATGGCAATGTCCCCTGCTCATCCAGCTGGAGGCTTGCAGCCCACGACATTGTCTCATGCAAGCCTGTATCAAGGATCTGCACTGGGAAGGCCCAAAGGTCAGTGGTAGAAGCTAGGAAGTCTGCACCGGTGGGGTGAAGGATGTGTCACCGAATCTGCACTAGAGCCAGGAAGTGATGCTCGAAGTAAGGACCAGAGCTCCTTGAAGAGAACCACAGCTGTCCTCAGTGACAGCCAGGACCCGAGCTCCTGCTGTGATGAGAACAGCTGAGTTCATATCAGGAAAAGCAGCGACAAGCTTCTAGAGAATCAACAACACACTCCCTTCCTCTCCAATTCTCTTTTCATGCTGTTGGCCACCATCCTCAGGTGAGCCTTCCACACCCAGCGCCATGCTGACTCAGTTCAGCTGGGTGTTCCAAGGTGACCATAGTTCATCCACCACACCCTTCTAGAGTCCAAGGTCAAAGGCCTGTGGTGGCCTTCTTGCTGGTAGAGTCCGAGGAAGCATAAGGTGTCATGTGGAGAGACGGAGTGCGTACATATTCTGGTCTCTTCTTTCATGTCACCTGGACTCAATCATGGGGCTCTCCCTAGATGACCTTATTTGACCCTCCATACCTAACAGTGGGGACTGAACTGCAGTAGGAGTTTCAGAGGGGACAAATCACATTCAAACCACAGCCCCCTTCTCCCCCCAATCTACAGATGCACAGCCTCTGCTCTGATGCTGATGTCTTAACGCAGAAAGACTGTTTCCTGCCCTATCTGTCCTGGGACTGAAGATCACCCCACAGCAGGCCGAGCAGAGAGGCCACCTACTCTATGCAGTGGCTCCTGTGGCTTTGTGGCCTTCTGAATACCTGTTGAAGTCTGTGGCACCCATGTGACATTGCAGGGGGAGGTAAACACTGAGTGTCACAACAAGGGGCCTGAGGGGTTCCCCTTTCTGAAGAAGAGAACAGTGTGTGGCCACGCCAGCCTCCCACTCGGTCTTGCTCAGTGTGAAGGGAAGTGTTCCTGGAGGGCGGAGACGCTTCCACCCCGTCTCTATCCCGCCCGTCCCTGCTAGAGAGTCACGAGATCACTGCGGTCATTTTGGGAAATAGAGAAGCAGCAGGAAAAATAATTCCACTAATTAAAAAAGTATTGGCAATATCTAGCTATGGTGCTTTACATTCATCTTTCTGTAGATCTTTTTTACATGTCGAGAATGTGATTTCTATTTGGACTTTTCTGTGAAGTATATGATTGTATTTTCCCATACCATCAAACTCTTTATAAATTTAATTTTAGTGGTTACGTTTTCTGTTTTGGTGCATTAGAGGCTCTATTTTTTCCTATCATGCATAATAATAATATTACTTTTACATTATTATTATTTTTTGAGACAGGGTCTCACTGTATAGTTCAGACTGGCCTTAAACTCACTATGTAGTTGAGGCTGGCCTTGAACTCACAGCAGTCCTCCTGCTTCAGCCTCCTGAGTGCTGAGATTACAGGCATGCAACACCATGCCTGGGCCTTATATTATTAGTAATATTATAAATAATAGTCCATCTTCAGTCATACAGCACAATTTTGAATTCTTTTCTAATAATAGATTCTCAGAAGTAGGATTAGTATAGACTGTTTGGAAACTATATTTTGTCTAAGCAAAAAATATTTGCATCATATTTATATGTACACATGAGACTAATACAGATTGAGTATCCCATATCCAGAGTGCTTGGGACCAGAAGAGTTTTGACTTTCATGTTTTATTCAGATTACGGAGTAGCTGTACATAAAGAGATGTCTTGGGGATGGGACCTAAGCATAAACGCTGGATGCACTCTTTCTACATATGTACCTTGCACACACAGCCTAAAAGAACTTTTATACAATTGTTTTTGGGTGAGTATGAGTCTCACTATTTTGCCCAGGCTAGTCTTGAACTCTTGGACTCAATTAGTCCTTTTGTCTCAGCCTACCAAGTAGCTAGGACTACAGACACTAACCTACCGCGGTGCCTAACTCAGATAATATTCTTAGTTTTATGCATGAGATAAAGTTTCATGACTGGACTGCCCCACTGTGATGTCACATCAGTGCTCAAAATTTTCAAGTTTTGGAATGTTTCCGATTTCAGAATTTTGGATTAAAGATGTTCAATCTTTGACAGTAACTGAGAGCTGGAGGGCAGAATAGATTCTGGCCAGGTAAAGTCACAGGATACCTTCATGCAAAAAAGTTAATAAACAAGCCATACACGCTAACTGCAGCTTGATTGTGGAACAGATGCTCGCTCCTGTCCTTTCCCTGTCACACCCAGCACCATTTGCTCACAGTCAAGTGTTGGGTTACATAGTTGGAAGGCATCTCTGCTCCAGAAGACATCTGAGGCCTAGGTGTCTTCTGTCTTGGTCGCCAGGCTGTGTGATGGGGATGGAGGGGAGGTAGGTGATGTTCTTTTGAGGAAGAACATGGAAATCAAATGGGTAAAGCATGGCCAGGGACTGCCCCTAACTGCAAAGGAGTCTGAGAAATACAATGTCCATCTGAGCAGGCAGAGCGCAAGCTATGTTCTGTTATTCCAAAGAAGAGGGGAAAGTGAGGCTGGCAGATAATCAGTCACAGGGACTTCATTCTTGTGGTGCTGGGGATTAAACCGAGGGCTTCATGTGTCTTGTACAAGTCCTCTACCGCTGAACTACACACCAGCCTCACAGGGGCTTTTAGTAACAAGGAGTGGCTAGAAATGGTCTCTGCCAGATTATTTTACAATCATTCATTTTTAACTAAACTCATAAAATTGTGTTAGTGTGGGACAGTTGACAGCAATGGTAGTAATGGCGTGGTATAATAGGATTATCTCCACTTTCCGGTCATTATCCTGCAGTGGGTCAGTATCCTTCTCTCAGGTGAGCCATAAGTTGATTACTCAGTTTGGCAGCTCTGTCAATAACATTTTTCTCACAAAACTTCGGTAAGTGTGGTGGCCTTGGAGAAACAAATAACACTAGTGTGAAGTGTGGAGGAATGAGAAAAGAGTGTCTACTGGCTCCTCTTGTCCTTGCTGTTTAGGGATTATTAACACAGAAGAACAAGGGTCAAAGAAAGGAAAGAATTCACCTCTCGGTCACTCAGCCTGGAATTGGCAGAACCAGGTCAAATTTATCTTGATTTCAAAATCAATGCACAATTTACAGATTTTTGTCAAAATTATCTCTCCTTGTCTCCAGCCCACTCCACTCATTCCAAAGCCTGTTCCCAGAAACAAATTTTCAACCTATTTAACTTTTTTTTGGCACCGGGGATTGAATTCACAACCTCGTACTTACCAGGCAGTCGCTTGTACCACTGAGCTAAATCCCTGATCCTTAACCTATTTAACTTTTTAAAATTTTCAAATAATATGTGCATTATATTTAATGCTTCTCACTTAGAGATCTTCCCATTAAACTAAATTAAGCTAATTATTATTTTTTGTGATGTTGAGGGTTGAACTCAGAGCTTGTGTTTGTTAGAGAAATGCTGTACCACTGAGCGTGGACCTCTCAGGTGCTTAACTTGTCTTTTGGTTCACCAGTTGTGACCATTATCTCTCAATTTTCAATTTTTTTTTTTGTCTTTTTCCTTTTTATCGGTACCGGGGATCGAACTCACGACTGCCTGCTTGCAAGGCAGGTGCTTGTGCCACTGAGCTAAATCCCCAGCCCCATCAATTTTCAGTTTTGCAGATCAAGATTTTTGCCTGCTTATGTCTTGTTTTCTTTTCCCTCCAGGAGAGTTTATCTGAATATTTTGTAAAATTTTCATTTTGTGCTTACATAATTTTGACTTTGTAATTATTGTTCATTTTTGAGTCTGATAATCTACTGTGATTACATTTCTACTCTTTTTTGGAACCAGGGATTGGACTCATGACCTCACCCTTGCCCAAGCAGATATTTGTGCTGCTGAGCTAAGACTCTGGCCCTACATTTCTATTCTTTTTTCTTTTCTTTTTTTTTGTATTGCGGATTGAACTCAGGACTGTGCACTTGCAAGGCAGGCGCTTATGCCACTGAGCTAAATCCCCAGGCCTACATTTCTATTCTTGTACAGTATTTTTGTTTAGTTTTCTTTGAATAGCTGACTAATGGTACCCAGCTTTCCCAGCTCCATAGGATGTCTCACATTGTCACATCTGTCAGTTCATCAGTTTGTCATTTTGCATATTTAGTTCAAGCTGGCTTTGAACTTGCAGCAATCCTCCTGCCTCAGCCTCATGAGGAATTACAGGAATGAGCACTACACCCAGCCATGGCTTCTTTGTAAAGTATGGTGGTGCCTTGGCTTATGAACTTAATTTATTTTACGATTTTCTAGAGGATGCTTGTTTGTGTAGGGAAGATGGCTGTGGTCATGTTTGTTACCTAATGCTGAGTTTTCGAACGGAAGCAAAACTTTGCTGAACACTTCTGTTTGTGAATTGTTTACAAACAATATTCATGAACTGAATATTAGTGCATATCACCTGGATCAGATGAGAAACACTAAAAAGGGTCATTCATTTAATCAGTTCCCTCAACAGATATTTCTTGGTTCCCTGTGTCTGCACATTGCAATAGGTATTAGAATAGAGAATCAGCTTAAAATAAGAGAGAAACGTATCCTGAAGGAACTTACATATTAGTAAGAGCTAACTGAGCAAACAGACGATTATAGTAAGGGATAAGTACAGTCATCCTTTGGTACCTGTGGGGGTTTCATTTCCTGCCCCTGTGGATATGAAAACCCTCGGATACACAAGTCCTTTATACTAGGCAGCACAATATTTGAACAGAAGTTGTATAATCCTCCCATGTACTTTAACTCATCCCTGGATGACTTAGAACCACTAATACAGTGGTACCTTGGTTCATGAACTTGATTCTTTCCATAGTTCTGGTCACAAACAAAGTTGGAAGAGAACTGGGTCAAATTCAATGATTAGGTTTAGTGTTAACTTCATGGAGAAATTTGATTTGATTCCCATCCAGTTTGGTTTGTGACCAGAATTGTGGAGAGAATTGAGTTGGCGCACGGAGGCATTAGTGTACAATGTTGTTATACTGTGTCCTTTAGGTAATAAGACAAGTAAAAAATCCGTGCATGCTAATCTAGATGCAATTTCTCCCCACAGTGTTTCTGACTCACAGTGGTTGAATCTGCAGCCCAGTATGAAGGGTTCACTGCACCAAGAGGGAGAGCACAGAGAATGAGGGTGAGGAGGCAGGAATCCTTAACTCAGGCTTAAATAAAGCTTTAATTGTCCTATCAGGCGCACACACTCAGGACAGTCCTAGTAAGTTCAGAGATGAGAAAGCAGCCCTGTATTTGTTCTTGCTGCCACCCAGTGGCATCTTCCTGTGATGTGGGCGCACTCCCGTGGCCTGTGGGAACTCATCTCTGCATCTGTGGGAAGCCGGCTGGAGCCTGTCGCCTGCTGCATGTGGCCGCTGTCCTATGGTGGATACTGGCAAAGGAGGCCATCGTGCAGGGCTCTGCCTTCCAGCCAGGCTGGCCTGCTTGCGGGTAGATGAACGGGAAGATGTTTGGAACCCATCCTTGTTTGCTGGCTTTATTCTTAGTGCCTCAGTGTGTTAGCAGGAGATGAAAGGCACGGAGGTCCCGAGGACAGAAACCGGGACAGGGACCCCAGAGAAGATCGGTCAGTGAAAAAGAGTCCTGAGGGAGTGGGAGCTGGGAAAGCCTTGGGGACTGAGATTCATACATCACGAAGTGTTCCAAACAGCAGCCCTTTAACTTAGTATTATGCTTTCACATCGTTACCCCTTAAACCACATCAGTGGATGTAAGAGGAAGGGGGGTTGATTCCCCATTAGTGTCACCAAGGTCAGGCAAGTGGCCAGCTCTGACCCTTCACTCGTGTCACCTCCGGCTGCTCCCTGGTGAGGGGCCCGGGGGGAGGGGCCTGGAGGGGAGGGCGGAGGCTGGGATGGTGGCTCCTCCTCTGTGTGGAAGTGTGGCCAGGGAGAGAGGGAGGAAATAGGTCCGGGGCAGGACATTTCTGAGTGAGCTGGATTTAGCCGAGTGTATCAGGAAGCCGATTCTAACTGTGAATGTCTTCACGAAAGAACAAACAGCCCCGCTGAGTGAGGAGGCTCCTTTGCTGTTTATGGATAGCTTGGATGCTGTTTGGGATGCTGGACCAAGTCAGCTTAGTCTTCTAGGTCTTGACTATAAATACATAACAACTAATATCTTCTGAGTGTAGACCATGGGTTGCTTTGCTTGTATTAACCTACTTAATCTTCACAGGGACCCTCTGAGTGGCCCACTTTACAGATGGAAAGATTGAAGCCCAGGGGGAGCAGCCAGGAAATTTTGTCCTGTTTTTCATTGAAGCTGCCTGGCACAGCAAAAGGCATTGCATTGTAGTGGCTGGGAGCATGGGTTCTGGTGAGTCTACACGGGTTTTGTCACCCTTTGCCAGCTGTGTGACTTTGGCATAGTTCCTTCCTGTCTCTGAGCTTCACAGTTCTCATCCATGAAACGGGCTCGATGGCAGTGTGCCCTGTGGAACATGAGGGATCAGCCAACACCTGGCCCAGCACAAGCCCGGGGATGGGCTGTGAAGGCTCTGTTCTCTCAGCACATTTGCAAACACTGTCTTTGCCTTGCTCAGGTGAGTCCTTGGGAGCTGTGTCTGGATCGAGCTGTGCGATCTTGGGCTTTCACATACAGGCAAAGACTTGGTCTTTCTGTGCCTGCAGGCTTCTCTGTTAATGTTAGCAGGAAGGAAAGTCTGGGAGCAAAAACAGGCAAAAAACAAGGGGTGAAGCCAGGACTGAACCCTGCCAACCGGAAGCAGCAAGTGTCCAGAACCTGGCAGCTTGCAGCTGCCACTCACATCACCTTATGCCGAGACAAGGGTCTCTGGTGAGGCTTTTCCCTCCTACTTGGTGTTTAAGGTCACGGTGAGGACCTGCCCACGGGGTGGCCCTGCCAGGGTCCTGAGCCCCATGCTGCTGGCTGCTGTGTGGAAGAAAAAGCAGCAGATTTGTGAAGGACCATGCTTGGGTCCTAATCCTGGCCTGGCCACTAAAGAAGCCATGCAACTTTAGGCAGATGACCTCATGTTGCTCTGTTTGCCATCTATAAAGAGCAGAAAGTGTTACCTGTGACCCCGTGAGCTCGTTAGGTGTGGGAAGGGGGTGGGTACTGTGCTGAACACGGGGCAGATGATTATTACCGTGACACAGAGGATGGGCCAGGTCTGCTCACACAGGGGTCGCGGCTGTGGGATGGCATCTCCTGCTGTTTTCAGCACTGTCTTCTCCTTCCAGTGAAATTCTCCTTGCCATGGGGAGGAGAGCTAACCTGAGATACGCTTTCATTCCTCTGTGCTAATGTATTTTATGAATCATCCTTTTCTTGGGGGCTTTTTGAAGACCATTTATATTTAACCCACAGAGTGTCTGCTCTGGGCACACAGGGACTACATCAGGCCAGAAACATCAGGACTGTAGAGTTACAGAATCTGGATATTGTCTGCCATGTCATACCTATGAATAACCCTGATATTAAAAAGTGAAGAAATAATAGAAACTCAAGACAAAATGCAGTATCTTAGTAATTGAATTTGTCTTTATATCTATTTTATTGATTTCAAGGAGTTTTTCCCCTTGAATGGATATAAATTTTAGATACCTGCAATCAAAATGGAGAGCCCGTTTTTGCATTCTTCCTCTTATTTATATACATTTCCTAAGTTGTTCCACAGTCTCCGTTGTTATAAAAAAAAATGCTCATTCAGTTGGACAAAACACAATTTACTGAGCTGTCTATCACTTCACTTATGTTGCTTGTAACTTTTTTAATGTTCAGAGCTAAATCTGCAGAGGTGTGTAGCTCTCCACACCTTGGCTTTCTCTTTGTCTCCTTATCTCCTGACACCGGTTGATAATTTCAGCCTGTAGCTCCTTTGGCTTAGTGAGTCGCCTGCCATCGCTGTGGGAGGTGCATGCCTTGTTTTGGTTTCTGGACTCTGCTTTTCCAGTTCCAGGACAGCTTTGATCCCATCATCCAGCCACTCAGGCTTGGAGAAGTGAGGAACTGGTGCTCCCGCCCAGGTTGAAATCCAAAGCTCAAGGTCGCCTTCAAGTGCTAACTTGGGGGAACTGCAGGGCTGGGAGATGAAGTCCTCTGTAGACACATTCTAGGACACACTCCCCTAGTTCACGGGGGAGCCAGACAGTGAGGTGACAATCTCCAGGATGCAGGCAGCTTCTCTTCGATTTTTATTCTAGTTTTATGGTTGACTTCTTTCAGAGAAAAAGAGGAAGCAGGGGAGAGAGGCAGGAAGGAGAAAAGGCAGAGAGAAGGGGATGTAACCACCAGTAATTAAACGCTGGCCACATGCCAATCTGTTTTGCTAGGTTGCTTACGTCCACCAGCGCTACATGTTATAGCCATGCTCTTTCTTACACGTGATGTTTTACACATGACAAAACTGAGGCCTGGAGCGGTCATTACTCAAGATCACTCAGCCGTCAGATGCAGGAGCCAGGTGCAAAACAGAGCCTTTGGGCATCTGAGCTTGGCCCATTTTACTGCCCCAGGATGATCTCTGAAAGCTCAGGACAGTGATGACCTGAGCCCGGGTTGCACAGGCAGATCCCCAGGTGGTATCTGTTGCTCCCACAACACCAGGCTCTGCTCTCCTCCCTCTAGCTCTCACCTCCAGCCCACGTGCCTCCTCCTCCTCCTTCTGCGTTGGAGAGACAGACAGACCCTGCGAGGGTGAGTCTGGGACCCCTAGACCCACCAGATGGAGCATTAAAAAAATAAGGAAGTGTGAAAAGAAGAAAGCAAGCAAATATTTCCACAATCCCGATTTTCACGTAATCACTGCTAATAAGACAAAAGTAAAATATTTCCCATGGCGAAAGATTTTTTCAAACGACACATACAAAAGGCAGAAAATATGTAACCTGTGGGATTCCTTCAATAATTTTCTGTCACACAGACGGGTGCAAAGACTAGCGCGTATCTGAGGCTACACCAGCGCGTGGCACTGTCGCCTCCAGCCGCTTGGCTGGCTCTTTGCGCACCTGCAGGACTGGTTCCTCCCGAGAGGTGCGCACGCAGTTAGCGCCGTCCACGCCGAGGTCGTTTTAGGATGGAGGATGCAGATACTTAGCATTTCCCCCTTTCCCTTCAGTTGTCACCGTTCCGGTCCCCCAGCTCTGTCCGCGGCAGAGTGGGACGGAGCCGGGGCTGGGGGAGGCGGAGCGCTCACTCCCCACTGCCGACGCCGGCTGCTGCCCCCTGGTGGCCGCCTGGAGAGTCTGTCGCTAACGTGGCCACCAACCCGCGTCCAAGGCCTTCCTCCCACCGGCTGGACCTCAGCCCCAGTGTGTTCCTGCCGTCACATGGGGAGTTGGGAGGGAAGAGAATCTGCGGTCCTCATCCGGAGGGTGGCTCCACCTCACGGCCTGCCTGGGCGAGGCGGCTGTGGACAGTGGTTGGGGCCAGGCTGGCCGGCTGCTGCCCTGTTTGGAGGACTCCGACTGGGTGCGGGCCCTGGGAGCGCTGAGCATTGGAAGCAGGATGTTCCTGACGCTCAAAAGGAAATGCGTGAGGGGCTCAGGTGGACGCCGTTCTGTCACATACTTGCTGAATGTTTATCTATTTGCCGGTCCACCCACCGTCCACCCTCATCTATTCTTCCACCCCTCCATCCGCATACCCATTTCTCCCTTTATGCATCTGTTCGTCCACCTGCCCGTTCTCCATCCTTTTCCTCTCTTCGTCCTCCTTTTTCTTTTCCTTTCAGTCATTCAGAAACGCTGAGTGCTAGCTTGTGCACCTTCGGTGCTAAGCGCTGCGACCTTGGACCGGTTACTTCACCTCTGAACTTGTGTCCACTTATGCAGTTGAACATAATGACTTTTTCTTTTTCGGTCATGGGGGATTGAACTCAAGGTCTTTTCACAAATCTACATCCCTGGTCCACTCTAATTTTGTGCTAAGGGTTGTGCCAGATTCCCCAGGCTGGGCTCGAATTTGTGATCCTCCTGCCTCAGCCTCCCAGAGTGCTAGGTATGTGCCACTGATCCTGGCATGACATCTAAATTTTGCAGTCATTGGAAAGCTTAGAAGAAACAATGCATTTCGGTGGTTTAGGGGCTTGCCTGATAAAGGCGAGGTTGTAAGTTTGACCCCTGGGGTGGGAGGAGTAGGTAAAATATCTGATGCATAGTGGATGCTCTGTAAAAGGCATGTATTAGGTCTGAGATTTTTTTTTTTTTTTTGCAGTGTAAGGTTACATATAATACAGAACTACAAAAAAAAGCATAACAGTAAGAAATCACCTGTTAATAGATTACATATTATCATCTTGGAAATAGTTGCTCAAATCACAGTATCAAAGAATACAAAGTAGACATTCAAACAGAGAGACTACAAAGAGCTGTGTTCAATGATCCAAAAACATTAATATAGTCAGCTATTCAACATCCCTATACACACTTGCTGTTATATCCGTTAGAGCTCTTTTTTCCCCTTCCTCTCTTTTTACAACAAAATTTACACATTTTAGATTTTATTACTCCTTAGTTCTTATTACTTTTTTGGGGGGGGAGAATAAAGTCAAATATGGCAGAACAAAGCTGTCAGTGAAAACCAAGGATAGACTTAGCACATGATGTAGAACAGAGTATACGGTTATTAACAATAGTTATCAACGTTGTCTCTTGTTTCCTTAAAAAGATTTGTCTATCTCATTAGATATTATAAAGTTGGACAAAACAGTAGAGAACAAGACCAATAAAACTTAGACATTGTAAACATTACAGGACTTCCAAAGGAGACAATAGTCAAACCAGAATGGGCATCTTAGTGAATCTTACTGCCTTCAAAGTAGTTGCCTATACCCTCGGACCTGATACTATCCCACAGAATGGAACAGAGTCTAATCAGTCAAAACAAGATCGTGGGAGCATTACAGGACTTCAAAACAAATTAGGTCTGAGATTTAAGAGACACCTAATTTCCTGGAGATTTATGCTTTTGTCAGTGAGACTTGATATAGGTACATAAAACAGCTGGAGGTCTTAATGAGCACAAGTATTATAAGAGCACCATGCATGCACACATGATGCTTTGGGCAAGGTCCGAGGGCTGATGCAGTGCAGAGTGGGGACTGAGCGGGTCTTGCTGGAGAGGTAAATCTTTAGCCAGGCTTTCTTGTTTTGTGGTTCTGGGGATTGAACCCAGTGTCTCCATACTAAGCTCCTCTTTCCCTCCCTCCTCCCCCTTTTCCTTTCTTCCTTCCCTCCTTCCTCCTTCCCTCCTTCTGTCTTGCCCTTCTTTCCTGCCTCTCTTCTTTCTATTTTGAGATAGGTTCTTGATAAGTTCCCCAGGCAGGATTTGAACTTGTGATCCTCTTGCCTCAGTCTCCCAAGTGCTGGAATTTCAGGTGCTTGGCACTGTACCTGGCTCAGCCAGACTTTCAGGAACTGGGTTTTCTAGAGAAACAATGAGAGGGTCTGTTGGGAGAAGGGAAGCAGAAATACTTTCTTCCACAGAAAGGAACATGTCTTTCATTTTGTATTTTTGTTTTTACCTACAGCAGTTGTCTGGATGGAATCAGGATCTCTTGCATGCTAGGCAAGTGCTGTACTTCTGGGGTATGTCACCATCCCCCTAAAGTGCCATGTCTTGGTTTGACCTGCATTTCCAAATCATTAGTCATGATATCTGGGACCCCCCCCCCCAAAAAAAAAACCACAAAACAAAACAAAAATGAAACAAGTGGCAACTTGTTCTCTGGGCAGGGAGGCAGCCATCCTATTCTGATATCAAAAATCAGCAAGCACTACTTTAGCCATTAATGTAGCTTGTCCAGGAGTCCCTTGTGAACCAGACAGAACTTACTAGATGGCTTGCAGGGCAGGGTTTCTAGATTCCAACTCGATCAATGATTATTGGTCCTTGTTACTTGCCAACAGTTATTAGACATCTTGTTGGATTCTTCACCTGCTTTCCACAGGGCATTAGTACCCTCATTTTCAGAGGAAGAGACCACACAGCCAGTAAGTATAGAGTCAGGATTGCAATCCAGGTCCCATTATCCCTTGATGTCCTCTGGGATCTACCTGGTTTTCTCTCATATTCCCTCCTGGGGTTGAGCTCTAGGTAAATGCAGCTTCCCTCTCTCTGGATGTTCCGTGCTTGAGCTCTGGGACTTCTCCCTTCCCCTTCCAGAGTGGCTGGAGGGAACTCAGGAGAGCCCCAGGGGTTCCCTCTCCTTGGAAGGTAGCCTGAGCTTTCAGTCTTGGGGTCTGGTGAGTAAACTGAACGATCCCTTCCTGTGATCAGCTGTTGGAATCTTGATGGGCTACAGAGGTTTTCTTTAGTGTGTGGTTCCTATCTTAGGTTTCTTTATTTCTTTAGTAAATGATTTTTTTTTTCAGTTAACATAACTGGCACAAAACCCAGAAAGGAAGAGGCTGATCCTGCACCATCCCCACAGAGCTCTTGTTTGCCCTGATGAGTCCCGGTCGGAGGTGTAGGGTGATGCCGACTCACGTGGTCCCCCTCCCTAGGGGAGGACTGGGGAGGACTGGTGGTGAAGCACAGTGGTTGGGAGGAAATGAGTAGGAGTGGTTGAGAAGGAGAGAAAGGACAGGCAGTGCCTCAGAGGGGGTGCAGAGACAGTGCGTGGAGGGGGCGGAATGTGTGAGGAAGTTGACTTCAGGCGAGGAGGTGGTTTGGTACATTGTGCATGAGGGTACAGAGCATGCTACCTAGAGCGCCTGTGGGAGCTTTGGAGGGTGTGAAGGGAATGGTTTCCTTCAGGCCCAGGACCAAGAGTGTGTTGCTAGGCACCCTGGGCTCGTGCAGGGAGGTGCCCAGAAGGTAACACTTGCAGGTGCCTGGCACCTTGAATGGGGAGTGGGAGTCCGGCCACCCTTCCTTTGAGGGTGCCTTGAAGGCACCAATTCAAACAAAAGTGCCCCAGCTCATCTGACTCAGCACGTTTTCCTCTAGGATGAGAACACTGTAAGGGCCTCCAGTTCCAGGCACAGGGATGCTCTTGGGGGTTCCCTTTGAATCAGGAAAAAAAAAGCCCAAAGGGGGCAGCAGCATGTGCTGGTAAGAACACAGGTGCACGTGCTCCCTCCTGGAAGACAGGCAGGTGTCCACGGCGTGGGAAGCTGGAAAGATGCTGTGGGGCGCATTTGGTTCTCGTGCTTTCCACATCCTGGAAGTTGGTCCAGTTTTATGCATGGAAATAATGGCTTGATGAATACACACCGAACTGTTTATGGGGATTGAGGAAGGAGCCGTTCATCTTCTCTGTTGTCAGTATTTTAAGATGCTGGGCCCTATAAGAAAAGAGGTTGGCCTGCAGTGTCCCCTGGCTCAGGTCGGCGGTCTCCCACCTGCGGGTGCAGCGACCAGGTTCTGTGTTTATACCGACACCACCAGGTGTGGGGGTGGAAGATCAGCAGCAGAGGAAGTGGCTGGGGGGTGGCCAGCTGGTTGCATGAGGTTGGGGCCACTCCCCTTCTGTGTGTCCTGCAGACCTGGAGCTGAGGCCACCTGCACCTCTCTGAGGTACTCATCAGGCTGTCAAGCTCTAGTTCCTCTGTCCTTTGCATCCAGGCCTTGAATAATCTGGGGCAGAAATTATTATCATCTCTGGATGACACAGCAGGAAACTGGGACCCAGCATGGGTGAGTGACTTGTCCCAACCCACACAGCCTGCGGGTGAGGCCAGGTCTCTGCACTGTGAGTCTGCTCCTGTGTCACTGTATCTCTGCGAAGGATGCTTGGGAGAAAGAAGGGGCCGGCTCTCAACTCAGACAAGGCCTGCTCCGCAGCATCCTTCTGCCTCGGAGTCAGCAGGTGCACACCCACACAGGCCTTGTGGTCCCCTCAGGGTTTTAAAAGCTTTGAGTTAGTTGCCAGTATTTAAAGTTAGATTATACATTGGTATGGTTTGAGAGGATCCCCCAAAAGTTAATGCATAAGGAACTTGGTTCCCCTTGCCCAGAACTCTCACGAGTGGATGAATCCACACATGGGTTAAACGATCCAAGCTAAGTTCGGGTTTCCAGCTTCTCTTGTAGAGAACTGGAGTCATTGGCTCGGTGCAGTGCCCTGCTGGTAGCTCGGTGTGCTATTTCCGGGCTCCTCTGCCTGCCCTGCTCCCTCTGCCTGCCGCCTGTGGAAGCCAGTGAATCACAGGTATAGAAATAATGAGGATGAACCGTGAAGCCCAGAGAGTCTCGATCTGAATTTTACCTATGGCATGTGCGACCTGGAGAATGGTCTCATGAGTTAATGTTTGTGGTGTTAGTTTCTAAATCTGTGAAATGGAAACAGCAGTACTGCCTACCTCAAAAGGCTGCTTTTTAAAAATAAGAAACATCTGTACCATTTATTATTTAAGACGTTTGACACAAAATTATTGCAAAAAGATGAAAGTCTTAAAGATGACATTGTGAAACGTTTTGGATTTATAGTTTAAGACTACAAAAGTGGTCTAACGGAGAAAATGTTAGATTCAATCATAAGAGAATGTAGTTGTAACTGTTCTTTAAAGATTAATTTATTACCTTCTCATACATGATGGATAAACAATTTTTTCTAGTGAAGCAGTTAACATCTTTAATGACATGTGTAGTATTATGGATATGCCTTTTGTCAATTTTTCTTGATACAAGGTCTCGTTATGTAGCTCAGCCTGACCTTGAACTAACCGTATCAGAATGTTGAGCTCCGATGATCCTCTTGCCTCAGCCTCCCAAGTGCTAGGATTATAGGCGTGTACCACTATGCCTGGCCTATTGATCGGCCTTTTGTGCTCTTAATAGTAAGAGGATAACAATCTAACTTTCGATGCTATTATAAACTTACCAGAACTGAAGGATTTGTTCCCAGCAACTTGATAAAGAGTGTTACTGTTAGTTTTGCAGTAAAGCTGGGTTGTTTCTCCAAGTTCTTGTTCATGGCTGCTCACAGCCACACCCACACACTCACGGACTCTTCACTTCCTCTGCCTTGGCTGCGGCAACCTCCACCAGTCCCCAGTCCATAACTCTTTTGAGAGACTCAGATGAGCTAATATCCAATGTGTAGTTGAGAAAATTAGTGTTTTAAATTTTTTTTTCGGTACTGAGGATCGAACTGATGACGTCATGCTTTTCAGGCAGGCACTTTGCCACTGAGCTAAATCCTCAGCCCATAGTTTTTTAAATTTTAAAAATTCATTATAGTAAAAACACATTGCCATTGATCCCCCTCAAAATATTCCCCCTCCCTTCCTTACCCTCACGCCCTCACCCTCTCACATATCCCATCCTTTTGTTTGTTTGTTTTGAGACAGTGTCTGGCTATGTAGTCCAGGCTGGCCTTGAATTCACTATGTAGCCCAGGATGGTCTCAAACTCGCTGTGATCCTCTTATTTCTGCCTTCTGAGTGCTGGAATTATAGGCGTGGGCCACCTTTTCTTTCTTTCTTTTTTTTAACTTTTATTAGTACATATTTGCAGTATGTAATGATTATAGGGGATTGGTATCTGTATATAGCACATTTTGATTTCCTTTGCCCCTTTCCCTCCCTCTTTTATTTTTCCAGTATCAGATTCATTTATTTCTTTTATGAGTCCTTATAAAGTTAGTTAGTAGCTGTCAAAAATTTTTCTCATTGTATGTGTTGTATCTTTACTCTGTTTGTGGTTTCCTTTGCTGTTTGTAATTTGATGGGCTCCCATTTGATGATTCTTGGTATTATTTCTTGTGTGACTGGGGTTTTGTTCATAAAGTCTTTGTCTACATCTGTATCTTTAAGAGTTTTACTTATTTTATCTTTCAGCAGATTAAACATTTCTGTTCTAATGTTTAGATCTTGATCCATTTGGATTTTAGTTTAGTGCATAGTGAGAGACAGGAGTCTAGGTTCAATCTTTGACATGTGGATAGCCAGTTTTCCCAGCACCATTTGTGAAAGACGCTATCTTTCCTCCAGCAAAAGGATTTGGCCCTTCTGTTAAAACTAACAAAGATGAGTGTTTGTTTCTGTACCTTCTATTCTGTTCCACTGACTCATGAGTGTGTGTTTTTTTTTTTTTGCCAATATCATGCTTTTTTTTTTTTTTTTTTTTATCGGTACCAGGGATCGAACTCACGGCCGCCTGCTTACAAGGCAGGTGCTTATGCTGCTGAGCTAAATCCCCAGCTCCGCTAAATTCCCAGCCCCCATTATCATGCTTTTAAAAAAAAAAATCACTATAGCTTTGTAATATAACTTGAAGGCCAACATTGTGATCCCCCTCCCTTGTCCCTGTTGCCCAGAATTGCTTTGGTTACTCTAGGTCTCTTCTGGGTCGTATGAATTTTAGGATTGCTTTCTTTATCTCTGTAAGGAATGCTATTGGCATTTTGATTGGTATTGCATTCAATCTATATAGTAGCTTTGGAAGTTCGGCTGTTTTTATTATATTGGTTCTGCCTATCCAGAAATAAGAGATATCATTCTGTTTTCTGATATTCTCTGAAATGCCCTTTTCCAGAGTAGTATAGTTCTCATTGCAAAGGTCTTTCATTTACATTTCATTGTAAAGGTTAATTCGTAAGTATTCATTTTTCTTGATGCTCTTGTGAAGGGTATTGCTTCCCTAATTTTCCTCGCAGTGAGTTTATTATTGGTGTGTAGGAATGCTACTGGCTTTTAAGTGTGGACTGTATAGCCAGTTACCCTGCTGAATTTGGATATTAGTTTTTAGGTTTGTTTTGCTGGAATTTTGGGGATCTTCTATGTGGAGGGTCATGTCATCAGCAAATTATGATAATTTAACTTCTTCCTTCCCTATGCATAGCCCTTCTTTCTTTTTTCTTATTGCTCTAGCTAATATCTCAAGAATTATATTAAGCAGAATAGTGGCAATGGGTATCCTTGTCTTGTTCTTGATTTTAGAGGGAAAGCTTCAGCTTTTCTCCATTTAGTGTGATGCTGGCAGTTGGTTTGTTATAGATGGCTTTTATCAGGTTGAGGCAAAGATCTTTTATTTTTTTTTTCAGTGTTTGTATTATGAATGGGTGTTAGACTTTGTCAAATACTTTTTATGTACCTATTGAGATGATTATATGATTTTGTCCTTTGTTCTGTTAGTGTGGTGTATTGCATTTATTGATGTGTATATATTGAACTATCCTTGCATACCTGGAATGAATCCTGCTTGCTCATGGTGTATAATCTCTTTGATGATTTGCTGTATGCTGTTCATCAGTATCTTATTGAAGATGTTTGCATCTGTGTTCATTAAGGAAACTGGCCTGTAGTTCCCTTTGTTAGTTGGATCCTTTTCAAGTTTTGCAATCAGGGTAACGCTTGCTTCTAGGAGTGCCTTTGGGAGTACTGCTTCCCTTCCAGTTTCATTAAAGGGTTTGAGAAGTACTGGCATTAGATCTTCTCTAAAGTTCTTTTAGAATTTGGCAGTGATTCTGTTGAGACCTGGGATTTTCTTAGTTGGGGATTTTTAAACTACTACTTCTGCAATTTCACTGACTAATATTGGCTTATTCAGGATTTTTATATCTTTTTGGTCCAGCTTTGGTAGCTAACATGTGTCTAGGAATTTATCCATTTCCTCTGAATTTTCCATTTTATTAGAATACAGGTTCTCAAAGTAGTT
Source organism: Cavia porcellus (assembly GCF_034190915.1). Classification (NCBI taxonomy): domain Eukaryota; kingdom Metazoa; phylum Chordata; class Mammalia; order Rodentia; family Caviidae; genus Cavia; species Cavia porcellus. The sequence goes on from NW_026947502.1 coordinate 27,190,651, forward strand.
ACCAATAATATCCTGGATTTCAGTAGAATCTGTTGTGATTTCATGCTTTTCATTTCTAATTGCATGGATTCGGGTCTTTTCTTTTCAATAAAGGGTACGATTAGCTAAGGGTTTAAGAACCAACTCTTTGATTAATCAACTCTTTGTGCTATTTTAGTATCGATTTCATTAATTTCTGCCCTGAGCTTTATAATTTCCTTCCTTGTATTTGTTTTGGGTTTGGGTTTGTTATTGTTTTTCTAAGACCTTGAGACACATCATTAGGTTATTCATTTGAGAGTGTTCTGTTTTTCTGAAATGGGAATTCATTGCTATGAACTTTCCTCTTAGGACTGCTTTCCTTGTGTCCCATAGGCTCTGGTGTGTCACACTGGCTTTATTATTTGATTGTAGAAACTGTCTCATTTCTTTTTTAACTTCATTTGTGACCCACTGACTATTCAAAAGAGCATTGTTTAATTGCCATGTATTTATATAGTGTATGTGGTTTCTTTTGTTATTGATTTCTAAAGTTTCATTGCACTGTGACCTGCTAATATGCATGGAATAATTTTGATTCTTTGCATTTACTTAACCATGCATTATTGGATAGCATGTGCTCTATTTTGGAGAAAGCCTTATGTACTGGTGAGAACAATGTGTATTTTATTGTTATTGGGTGGAGTACTCTGTGGATAGCTGTTCAGTCTATTTGTTTGAAGGTTTGGTTCAACTCTGATGTTTCTTGTATTGGTTTTCTTGTCTAGTTGATCTGACCATTTGTGATAGTGGGTTATTGGGGTTCACCATGACTGTTGTATTGGTGTTTTTCTGATTTTTCACGTCCACTAGTGTTTGTTTCATAAAGTTGGGTGTTCTGGTGTTTGGTGTGTATATATTTATAATTTTTAACTCTTCCTGTTGAATTTTTCCTTTAACTAATATATAGTGACCTTTTTGTCTCTTATCTTAGCTTGAAATCCACTTTGTCTGAAATTAAGATAGAAACTCCTGCTTTTCTCTGGTCCCCATTGCATGGAATATTTTCCATGTTCTGATTTTTAATCTGTATTTTTTTTGAATTAAATGTGCTTATTGAGTGCTACATATTGTTAGGTTTTCTTTCTTGATCTAGTCTGCCAGTCTGTATCTTTTGATTGAGATCGTTTACACTGAAAGTTATTACTGAGAGATATAGACTTATTACTGTTATTACATTATTTTTTCTGTTGCTGATTTTCTCCTCTTTTTCCTTCAGGACAGGCTTAGCTGCCTGTCCTGAAAAGTGTTTCTACTCTTTTTGGTTTAATGACATTGTTGGCTTCATTGTCTCTTTCTAGGATATCTTTGGGAATTTTTTGTAACGCTGGTTTAGTGGTTATGAATGTCTCAAGGTGCTCCTTGTCACAGAAATAATTTATTTTTCCATCAGTTTTAAAGGAAAATAGGAAAGTTTTTCAGGCAAGATACATAAGTCAGAGTTGGAAGTTATCTTTTAGGGATTGAAATTTTTCACTTCAAGCCTTCCTGGTCTTTAAAGTTTTGGCAGACAAGTCCGCTGTGATTCTAATAGGTTTGCTTTTGTATGTGATTTGTTGCTTTTCTCTAACAGCTTTTAAGATTTTGTCTCTGTGATGGACTTTTGTAATGTTGAGTGTAATGTGTAGAGAGGTTCTCTTTGGAGTTCCAGATACCTCACTTATCTGGATGCTCATTTCTTTTCCTATATTTGGGAAGTTTTCTGCCCTTATTTCTGTCTTAGCCAGTTGTATTATTTTTGCACTCATTTCAGTTATTCCTAGGTTAGTCTTCTTTGCATCATCCAGCAGTTGTTGGATCAATTTTTCATTTTCTCTTGCTGTTTTTAAAATCTGTGAAAAATTGGTCTTTGAAGGCATCATTGTCTTCTAGTTCTGAAATTCTGTCCTTACATTGCCTATCCTGCTGCCCATATTTTCAATATGATTTTTATTCTCCTGAATTTTAGATTTAAACCTTTTCATGCATTCTAATTCTTTGGTGAACTGGTCATTCATATTTTATATCATTTTGTTTAACTCATCTAGCTTTCTGATAGTGTCTTCCAAGAGATCTTGCATCTTTTTATTATCATTTCTATTATATGTTTAGTTATATCTTCTCTAATCCTAGTGAGTATCTCTTTGAGCTGTTTTCTAAACTTCTCTGCTAAGCTTTGTGGCTTATACTGTTTGGCCCCTTAGTGCCCCTGGATTGGCTTTAGAGGAGTTGGAGGTTTGCAGAGGCATTTTTTTTTTGCCTTTTCTTCTAATGTTTCTATTTTTTTCCTTTTTTCATATGTTGAGGTTTGTGGATAATTATACTCTAAAGACTTTGTTGCTAGTATAGAGATCCCTTTAGTTGTTTTTGAGTGATGCACTTTGGACATGACTACTTACAATCTTTTGCCAGAGCCCAAAGATTCAACCGCCTTGGTTATTTTGGGAAAGGAGGATGCAATGCAGTTAGTCTAGGAGCCAAGTTCTCTGGCAATGTACTCTAATATTATTAATGTCACAAAGGCATCCTGAGTGTTGGCTCACAGACAAATAGTGACAGGAGAGACCCTGTTAATATCAAGTGAAACAGCTACAACTGTTTTCCCCAAGACCAATTAAATATTAACACACTGTAAGAACCAGGTATGTGTCACTTTTATTCCTAGAGAAGAAACTGTCATTTCTGTTATAAATATTAAGGAAACCCATGGATTGACATTACTATTGTGTACTAAATGTAACAGCTGTATCTCTGCTAATAGTAGAGAAAAATTCAGTGGCATTTTACAGAGTTAACTGTCAAAAGATTAACAAAGCTTTGTGGTTATACTGTTAAAGATTTAGGGTTTGGGAATGGGGGGATGGACAAGGAAAACTTTGAAACTTGAAAGTTTGTGATATGAAAAGGCGGAGAGAGAGTGGCACAAGATCTTATTGGGGAGCAGAAGGATGTCTACAGAACTGAACAAATGTAGGACAAAAAGATGGGCAAAAGAAGAGGGAGAAAAACCAAAGACATTACACAGAGAGGAACAGTAAGAGAGAAGTAATCAAGGGGAGGAAACTTAAAAGAGAGAAGAGGGAAAATAGAGAAATAAAACAAGAAAAAGAAGCAAGTTGGAAAGACTAAGGAAGGTTACCCAAACCTCAGGAAACTGGTGAAGGAGGAGAAGGGGAAGGGGAAGGAGGAGACAGAGGCGGAGGTGGAGGTGGAGGCAGAGGAGGAAGAGGAGAAAAAAAGAAGGCCCCAGAAACAAGAACAAAATAAAAGAAAAAAACTTGAAAACAATGTCAACCTCACCAAAACAAAAAACAAACCAAGACAAAACCAAACCAAACCCCAAAACAAACAAGCAAAACCACCTCAAAAAGCAAAGAAAAGAATTGAAACATAATTTCTCTGTGATTGAAGGCTGTGATTATCTTCTGGGCCTAGAGTTTTGTGGCAGAGACCAATCTGAGGTGTGACCCTCCTCTCTGACAGACAGAGACAGTTAGACCCCCAATATATGCTGGGTAATCACCAGAAAGCTGGCAGGAGGTTAGGATGGGGTGCAGTTCTGGGATTTTCAAGTCCATGGAAATTCAGGCTGAACCTGACTGCTTGTTACGGAAATGGGGCCCAAGTTGCTTAGCCTGTACCACTCTGGGTGTTTCTTGTTGACCTGACAGTGGTTCCCTGACAGAAGATGTCTCCCGTGGTTGTGCCTCACCCAGTCACTGTGGATGTTTAATGCTGGGAGCCCCGAGATGAAGCCAACCTGTGGCTTCCCTGAATTCCAAGTTCAGTTGGCTCCACCTAGAATGGTGTCCAGCCAAGCACTCTGTCCAGAGGACGTGGCAGACCCTTGGACTGGAGTCCCTCACCAGCTGACGCAGCACATGGCATCCACTGCTCCATTCCACTGGTGTATTTCTCCCTGAAGCCCTCTGGAGTCACCTGCTTTCACTGTGTCTTTGTTGTTTTTTAAGACCACAAGCCAGGAGCTCGGAACAAGGTGCAGATTGTTCCCTCCTTTTTCTGTGTTGTAGTCTGTTTCTTTAATTTCTCTGTAGGCTCCAACTTTCCTGTCAGATGCTTCCTGGATCCCAGGGATTCACCTCCCTCCTTGTTTTCTTTCCTAAGTTATTATTTTCATTCCCAAGTGTCTGCACCTTAAATCTTGGAGAGGCTGATTTGTTGCTGCTTACCACTCTGCCAGCTTTTCAGAAGAGCTCTTGCCACCTTCTGAAGCAGTTCGGGAAGTCCTCTTTCATGAGTGCTATTAGTTGTGCTGTCTTGGATGCTTCAGTGTTCTGGATCAACTCAAAACACTTACCTTGAGCCAGGTGTGGTGGCTCATGCCTGTATCCCAGCACTCAGAAGGCTGAGGCAGGAAGATCGTTGCAAGTTCAAGACCAGCCTGGGCTACAAAGTGAACTCAAGGCCATCCTAAACTGCATAGAGAGACCCTATCTCAAAAAGACAAACAAAAAACAAAAACCAAAAAAACCCACTTACCTTTCATGATCATTTTGACTTTGAGGAAGCCTCACAGTGGCAGATCTGGTGGATCGGGTGGATGAAGACACACTATGATGTTTCTATGAACTTGCCTGTGTGTTGGGGAGCACTTGGCAGCAGCGGTGTCCACCCTAGTTTTGATCACAGTTTGTAGACACTGATGAAACAGGACTTCTAGAACTGTTTCAGAAAGGGGAAGAATTATGGGACAAGTGTCTCTACTGTAAGGTGCTGTATTTTGAGAGGGATCCATGGCAATGCATCTCTTGCTGTAATAATGTTTTGTACTTTAAACGTTCACTGTATATTTTGAGCACTCATTGTACTAAAAAGTACCTGGTGCTTTGAAGCATTATATAAATGTTAACTATTACTGTCATTTTCTTATAGTAGGTACAGTCATATGTGGCATAACGACATTTCTGTCAGTGATGGATGGTGATCAGACAGATAGCTAAGGAGAATAGAACACTGCAAAATGAAGAGAAGAATAGGAATCCCAAGAAAGTTCATAGCCAAGTGGTTAGCAGAAGCTTTTGTAGACTTCAACAGTGTTTGAAAACATGGACCAACCCCACAAGGTTCTCATGAGAGGGATGATCAGGGGCACACACTATGCTTAGAGGTAAATCTATGCTGGAAAACAAAACCAACCAGGGAAAGCACCATGCATATGTTTCTGAAGGGGACACTTGCTCAGGCTGAGAAGAGGGTGTGGTCACCACAGACGACAGGCCCACGGGTGCTGTTCCTCTGACTTCCAGTGGGATGAGATGTGGAGGGGAAGACGGATATTGATGGTGCTGACTTTGCACAGGCCTTGGTGTACTTGTGCCTTAGTTTCTAACAAAGTGCTCAACTAAAAGAAAATATGCATATATATTGGTGGTAGACCAATTTAAAACATTTATTGGATTTATTTCTTTTAAGGTCTTTTATAATTTATGTATATATTTTAAAATTTTATTTCATTAGTATATATGTATAGAATAAAAAATTAAGAGTAGAAAAAATATGAGGATAATAACACTTTTTGTTTCTGGTGATTGAACATATGGCCTTTGCATTGAGCTCCATCTCCAACCATTTTTCATTTTTAACTTAGCAAGAACTTGTCTCCGGGCTTTAACTTTTAATCTCCCTGCCTCAGCCTCCCAGAGTGCTGGAATTACAGGTATATGCCACCATGTCTGGCTAGGAAGAAAATATTTTGTAGACATAGGCAGTTTGTGTTTTATGCTAAGCATTACTACAAAACAGTAAATAATTAAAAACTTAGAAATCCATAAAATCAGAAGTTGATATCCAGGTACGGTAGTGTATGTCTATAATGCAAACACTTGGGAGTCCGAGGCAGGAAGATTGTTGTGAGTTCAAGGCTAGCCTGAACTACATAGCAAGACCCGGTCTCAAAACAACAACAACAACAAGAACAACAACAACAACAAAACAGTTGTAAGGAAAGGCTTCTCCTAAAGAAAACCTACTTCTAACTTCGATGCAGCCTGGGTGTGCAGAATTGATAAAGACCACAGCAGTGGACTGCGGTGTAGCTGACCTTTGTCTTCACTCTCTACTCACTCCTGACTCCCCCACAGTGACTTCTAGGCCTGCAATCACTGTCCTAGTCAGGTGTACAATTTTTTTTTTTTTGTCTTTTTCATTTTTATCAGTACCGGGGATGGAACTCACGACCGCCTGCTTGCAAGGCAAGTGCTTATGCCACTGAGCTAAATCCCCAGCCCCGGGTGCACAATTTTTAAAGCTTAAAAATATCACATAAATTTTCACTGCCTTTTCTGTGTTTAGATATATTCGGACACATGAATGGTGATCACTGTGTTACCACTGCTCCTGTCCTCTGAGTGACAACATGGGCAGTCCAGGCTCATAGCCTGGATGCAGGCTGCAGTGCATGCCTAGGTGTGTGCAAGGCTGTATGGCCTGCGTGTGTGAACACACACTTGCCGTGATGTTTGCACTAGGAGGACTGTCCCATGAGCATGACTAGGAAGCAGTCACGCTCCAGGACAGGTGACTATTTGTGTTCGCTCGCAGTTGCTCTTCCCTTCCTGTGACACATACTTTTCCTTCTTGGACTTCCATATTCTGTTCCCATCTGACCCGATGGACAGAGAGAGCTGGGTTTGAACTTGGGAGTGGGGAAGAAGCCAGGTGGACACAGAAGAGCACCCTCACCGAGAGAGGGGCTGCTTGCCACCAGGGCCCAGGCCTTGGGGGCCAGAGCTCCTGCTGGGACCTTGCTCTGGCCTGGGAACTGCAGAACAGCCTGTCTCTCTGTGTCCCCAACACCCTGGCCTGTCAGGCTGGGCCCAGTTCCCTCGCTCAGCACCAGGCACCTCAGACCCCAGTTGGGAGGTAACGCAAACAAAAGCGGTTATCTCACCCAGCTCCCTGCTGCTCAGCTGGGCCCTCGACCCTGCTCTGGACAGCATAAAAAGTCAGGCTCGGATGACAGAGGCAGGATTTAGAGCCGCTTTGGATGGCAGCTGGGATTGGAGCTGTCAGCCAGAGGCCAGGCTGCACACTGCTGCGCTGCGCAGAGAGGGCAGAGCGTGATCCTGCGCAGAGCTCCCCTCCCCCATGCGTCTCTCTATTTATAATTCCCCTTGATAATAGAGCCCATTCATTCCCTTCGCGGCCCCTAATTGCTCTGGAGCGAGGGATGACAGCCTAATTATTAACTTCACAAAAATTGAACTTGGGCTGTGTCAACAAAGCCCATTCGCTGTCACCCAGGGGCAACTCTTTGCCCTTCATTGTGGCAAAGGGCAGTTAGAGAGAGAGAGAGAGAGAGCGAGAGAGAGAGAGAGAGAGAGAGAGAGAGAGAGAGAGAGAGAGAGAGAGAGAACCTTGGCCTGGTTCTAGCTTAAGTAGACTTTTTGTTTTCTGGCCTCAAATTCTCTGCCTTTTCTCTGTCTGCAGAAAGCTGGTCGTGGGCTGGTCAGCGCTTCCAGATAGAGGTGACATCTGGGTCCCTGGTGATGTGGGGTGTGGGCGTTAAAATGGTCCCTAGGGATTGTGGGATTGGGATCAAACGCTGGCCCAGTTCAGCCACAGATAACGTTTTATTTGGCAACAGCAGATTTTTTAAAAAACACTTTTAAAAACATTGTAAAGTCCATGTTACGCTTAACTATTTTGAAGCACGCAGTTCAGTGACATTTCAGCATACTCATAATGTGTACAAGCACTGCCGCCACTTGTTGCCAATATTTTTGTCACCCCAGGAGGAAACTCTGTACCCATTCCCATTCCCCTCAGACCCGGGCACCTCTCTTTTAGCTCTTTGTATATAGACTGTGTATTTCATGTAAATGGAGTTGTATTCTGGGTTGCCTTTTGTGTGTGGATTTTTTTTTTCACTTGCATGTTTCTGAGGTTCATTCATGCTGTAGCAGGTGGCAGTACTTTGTTCCTGATTTTTTTTTGAGACAAGTTCTCCCCATGTAGTCCAAGCTAGCCTTGAACTATGTAGTCCACACCAGCTTCAAATGTGAGCTCTTCTTGCCTCAGCCCACTGCACGCTGGGATTACAAGTACATACCTGCATTCCTATCTTACTTCATTCCTTTTTAAAATAAGCTAAAAAGGCTTTTAAATTTTAAAAAACTCATACAAAGTTTTGACTTCATTTCCAGCAGCCTGATTGAGATATGATTTGCATGCTGCCCAGCCCACCTCGGGACTGTACAGCCCTCCCATGGCTTTTACCGGGGTGTACACAGCTCAAGGATTTGTGCCACGGTGTCCATGGTTATTCTTTCACACTCAAATCTCAGGAGACTGAAGAGTGTCCTGAAGGAGACCCACGTGGCCACACAATACCACATCTGCTTGTACTTGCGACCTGAATGATTTAATCGCTTCTGGCTCTGTTGATGTGGCCCCAGAAACACGTGAGCTGGTGCTCTAGGCCAGCACTCTGGCTGTACAGATGAAAAGCCAGACCAGACTAGACGCTGCTTCTCAAGGTCACAAGTGTGAGCCATGTCCTTGACTCTTGAAGCTGTGTTGCTCTTTTCATGGGAATTTGTCAGAATTTCTATCCAAAAGGAGGTGTGACCTTGTTTTAGTTACTTTAGTCATTGCGGAGAGAAGATTCCAGACACCCAGAGTCAAAGAGGGAAAGATTTGTTTCAGCTCACAGTTTGTAGAGTTTTCAGTGCATAATCACCTGGCTCGAAGGCAGGGTGGCATAGTGGAAGGGCATTGTGGAGGAGGAACCCCATGGCAAAGCTGGCAGGAGGCAGCACAGTGGGAGTCTCCCTTTGTGTGTTATCCAATCCAGGCCACAAAGCTTTTAGGTGGTGCCACCCACACCCAGGGCAGGAATTTCCATTGCCCATACCCAGAACTACCATAATTCGATTAATGGACTAATCTGGACTAATCCCATACACCTTTCTTTTTTTTTTTTTTTTTTTGGACATAATAGATAATGTAAAAACATAATACAAGGTGATCAACAATGGTTACCATAATGCCTCCCACTATCTCTAATAGAATTGCCTGTATCATTAGTTAAAATACAATTGAACAAAACAGTAAAGAATAAAACCGACAAAACCAAAACATTGGAGACATTGTAGGTCTTCAAAAGTAGATAAAAGTCAACAAGAATGGGCGTCATAATGAATCTCATTATCTTCACAGCTGATGCCTAAACTTTCGAACCTGATACTATCCAGCAAAACAGAATAGGGGAACATCAGTTAAAAACCAGATGGTGAGAGAAATACAGGGCTTTAAATCAAGGTAATGAAAAGTCAAAGTGGGTTACTATAATATATCCTGCTATTTTTTTTTCCTTTAATTAAAAGGATAAAGATAAAAAAGTAAATAATGGAGTGGAGATTGAGATAAAAGAGGGCATAACAACGAAACAGCGCAGATCAAAACATAACCATTTAAGCAGAATAGTGTTTCACCACCAGATAATCCTAACCTAAAAGTAGTTACCATATTGTTTCTTTCTTTGAAATCCTTGAGTACAACTTCGTATACTGTAGCATTAAGTATATCAAAACAATGTAAAACCATTCGAGAGAATGACAGCATTACAGAGTATTTAGAATCGACTAACAAAATGAACAATGGTTTCTGTATAATCTCCTTGTCTTTAACAGGTTTTTGCTTATACTATCGTACATAATAAAATCCAATAAGATACAGCCTATTTAGACCATTGGAGACAGAAGGACAAAAGCTAGATGAGACTTCAAAACAAGATGATACTAAATCTGTATTACCCATTAAGATGTCATTTTCTCCAAAATAGCTGTTCCTATCATCCAATCTTCTCTGCCTCATTTCTGTTGAGCTCTTTTTCTGTCAGTAGCTGTCAGTTTGTCTTCTTCATTTTGTTCTCTGCTCCATTCGTTGTGGCCTCTCTGCCATTATTTCTGGATTCTTTGTATTTTTCTTTTTTTAGAATATCCTGCAATACTCTCTGTAGAGTTGAATTGGTGGTTGCAAATTCCCCCAGTTCCTCTTTATCCTGGAAGCACCTTGTTTTTCCATCAATTTCCAGGGACAGTTGTGCAGGATATCTCAATCTTGGCTGGAGATTATTATCTTTCAATGCTTGAATTATTTCCCCCCACGCTCTTCGTGATTTGATGGTTTGTGCAGAGAAATCTGCTGTAATTCTGATGGGTGTTCCCTTGTAAGTGGTCTGTTTCTTGTCTCTTACAGCTTTTAATATTCTGTTCTTGTATTGAATTTCTGGAATTTTTATTATTATATGCCTGGGTGTTGCTCTGTTTGGGTTGTAAGTAGCTGGGGTCCTGTATGCCTCATACATCTGAGTATCTTTACCTTTTGCTAAATTAGGAAAATTCTCCTGGATTATTTCTGTGAGTAGCTTTTGTAGTTCACTTGTTTGTGTCCCTACTTCTTCTTTTATGTTCTTAATCCTTAAGTTATGGATCCTCTTATCATCTTCTTGTCTTTGTATTATTGCTGTTTGTTTCTTTGTTATTTTTAAGAAGTTTTTCATTTCATTCTCCCATATTACAAGTCTGCCCTCCAGTTCAGATAGTCTGTCCTTAGTTTCTTTCAAGCTGTTATGCCAGTCTTCTATAGACTTCTTAGTATCTTGGTAGTCCCTTTGAACCTGCTTCACGTATTCTATGCTTTCTCTGTTTTCTCCATCAAACAATTCTCCCCTTTTTTTCTGTTCTTCCATTCCACCACCTGTTTTTTCTTGGGTGGTACTTAGCATTTCTCTAACTATTCTGCATACTTCTAGCTTCAGGTCATTGATAACTTCATTCCTGAATTGGTCTATGAGGCTCTCTATATGGTGCCTTATGTGTATTGGTGTGGTGTCTGCTATTGCCTGTTTCTCAGAATTGGGGGCCGAGGAGCCTTTCTTGTTGCTGCCTCTTCCCATGCTGCCTCTTCTTCTCTGTTCCTTATATATGCAAGCTTATATAAGAGGCCCAGCTTCTCTCCCAGTCAGTCGCAGCCTGATCGAATTGCGCCAGTTAGTTGTTCCCACTCACCGCTGTGCACCAGGGAGTTACGGACCAGGCAGCCTACGCGTTTCCCCTCCCGGCCACCGTCAGGCTCTGGGATCTGGGTTGGGACAGTCTACCAGGTCCGCCGGCAGCGTCACTCAGGCCAGGCACTTTTCACCAATCCCGCCCGAGAGGGGGATGTGTGGCTGGAGTCGCCACCGCGCCCTGCTCCCGCAGGACTGCTCGGGCCCAGAAAGTCCTCCACTGGAGTCAAACTGTGGTAGAGTGTCAGTTTCTCTCACTCACCTCACCACAAGTCAGCGCGGGAAACCCAAATCGCGGCTTACAATGGCGCGGTTCCAGCCTCCACACCAAGTCTTTTCTGTTCCTGTTTTAGCACCAGGACTGCATTCCAAGTTGGCTTCTCTCAGCCCAGTTCGTTCCTGAGTCAGCAGAGCATATCTCCACCGACTTATGTCTCCTTAGTCCGCACCATTCCTGGCTTCTGAGCCGAGTCTTTCAGAGAGCCTCTGGTAGTTGCTGTTATCTGTCCGCCATGTTCTCCCGGAAGTCTAATCCCATACACCTTTAATTCCAGTTTCATACCCTTAACATGTTTACATTTACATACTCCAGACCCAGCCACCTCTGAAAAGCTCTATTTATGAGCATAGGAGCTTTTGGGGGAACATGTAGATATAAGCCATAGCACCCTATATTTATGACAATCTTTGTACCATTTATTTGGCTAATAAGCATTTTGGCATCATCTCCAGCTTCTTTTGGGGAATCCACCCATATAATTGTGGTTTTGGTAGAGCAGGTCCTGCCCCTCCCCAAGGTTGTGACTTCTGGGCTGTGTTGGCTTAGTTTTGGGGTTGAGGCTCAGGGACTTCAGCTGGAATCACTGGGAATGAGAGGTTCTGTCGCTGCTAGGGGTCTGAGAAGGCAGGATCTGAGCCGGGGCCACCAACATGGAGGAAGAGCCTGCTGAGATCTGAGGTGGCAGAGAAGAAAGAGGTGGCAGGTGGAAAAAGATTCCCCATGACGGCACTGTGACACAGGAGTGTGGGGAATCCCGATCTTGTTTCTTCCTGTGGTGCTGAGGATTGAAGCCATGGCCTTGCATTTGCTAGGTAAGTGCCGTGCTACTGAGTACATCCCCAGCCCTGATCTTAGTTACCTGCTTTTCCTTTTTTGTAACTCAATAGAGTCACGCATCACTTACGGACAGGAGTATGTTCTAAGAAACGAGCCCTGAGGCAATTATGTCATTAGCCAAACCTCACAGAGTGCGCTCTCACAGGCCTGGCTTCCTGATCAGTCAGCAGATACGGTAAACGTAACTGGATGAAGTCACTGCCACTGTCACATAGCACGCGATTTCCTAGTAAGCTATGTTTAAAAAATAAGTAGGAGGAACGCTGGGCATGGTGGAGCACACCTGTAATCCCAGTACTCAGGAGGCTGATGCAGGAGGATCACTTTGAGTTCAAAGGCAGCCTGGGCTACAGTGAGTCAAGACCAGCCTGAACTATAATCAGACTCTGTCTCAAAAAAGCCAAAAAGAAAAAAAAGTAGCAATATATTCTATTCCTAAAAGTTTAGAATAGAAGATGCGTAAGCAACTGGAAATATTTGTTTAGGCTCACTATCAAGTATTGTGTTCTGTTCAAAATTGTACACACTCTACTTTTCTATGACTGGCAGCATGGTAAGTTTGCTTACGCTGGCATCATATGAAGAATGTGTCTCGCATGACAGAACCACTGTGATGCCACTAGGTGACAGGCATTTTCCAGCTCCATTATAGTCCTGCAAGGCCATCATTGTATATGTGGTCTGCTTGTCAACTAAAGCATCACTATGAGGTACACAAGTATATATTTTATGTACTTTTTTCCTTTTAAAGTGAATTGAGTTTCTGTTATTTGAATTGAATCGCTCAATTCTAAGTTTATAAAATACTCTTATGCAAAGCATGTTTATTGAACACTCAGTCTATACCAGTGCTCTTATTTAACCCTCATGGCAACACCGTGTGACAGGTAGCTACAATCACTTCTAGTTGATTTACAAGGTAAGCCATTGCAAATGGCAATGTGCGGAGTCAGATGTGGATAAATGCAAAAGAGTCCTCTGCCTGCAGGAGAGCCAGACAATCCAGCCCAAGATGGAAGAACTGGAGCTCACTGCAGAGCTCCACGCAAGTTGGTATCGAGAAACTTCCCTGTATTGGAAAGCCGGACAGTCTGCATTGGGAGGCTGGAGAGTCTAGGCAGAAGCCTGAAGGTGGATGTCCCGAGGTGAAGATGAAGACTGATGCTCCTCCAAAGAAGCAGAAACGAGACTTCCTTCGTCCCCTTTTTATTCAGCTTCAAGCCTATTGGATGTTGCCACCCACACCCAGGCTAGTAAAGCCATCATCCATACCCAGAACTAAGCTAAACCAATCGGCTAAGTGTATTTTTCTTCAAGTTGAGACCATAGTTAACTATCTCAACAAGTTTAAGGTTAGCTTCTAAGCCACAGCTCCCTGGGGAACTGAGAAATATTCTGAGATTTCCCAGGGGCATAAACAATGTCTTTTTTTCCCCCATGATCACAGTACTCCAGGATAACTGTACAAAGTTGGCGCACACAGAAATGTGTATGAAGAATCCTATCATGCGCAAGTAGACTTCGTTAACGTTTTAACTTATTGTTAGATTTGTTGGTGCAGTTTTGTCATGCATGGAAGTTTACATGAGGAGAAGAAAAGGTCATCTATTACGTACAATTTCATATTCTGTATTGTTTTAAGTGATGGAATGTGTCCTTTCCAGTGAGCAGGAAAAGGCAGCATCCCTAGCGACTCCTCAGTTGCTAGGGCAGCTCCTTCCCTGGGGCCTGGCAGCTCAGCAAGTCTCCACCCCTGCACTCCCTGGTGGGTACCTGATGGTGCTTAGCAGCCACAGGTCAGCTGATGAGGAAGGGAAGCTTCCATGTCTATTTCCTGCTCTGGCAGGGCGGATGTCATGGAGTTATTGTAAACATGAGTCCCATGGGGAGATGGATTGGGCTGTGTTCTGAGCACTGGTTTTAGTTATGCTGCTGCTCAGATCATCCTCAAAGGCAGTGAGCGAGCCTTCCGGTCTCTGAAACACCAGAGCCACCAAAGCTGTGCTGTACTCCCCTTAGCCGCCAGGTGGTGCCATGGAATAGGAAACGAGTTTGCTGGCTCAAGGTGTTTTTGAAAGGGGAAGATAAAGGTGAAGAGGAGCTCTCAGGAAAAAAGGGGCAAGTGCGTGGAGAATACACAGCCACTGAGGGTGTGTGCTCCACGTAGGGTGAAGAGAGAGGGTGAAAGGCTGGCAGAGGTAGAACCCGCCAGGGAGGAAGGACAGCGTGATGAGTTGATGAATATGTCATCATGGGAAGCATAGGAGGGGTGACTAAAAAATGCGGCAAGTGTTCCTCGTAGTGCTGCTTGCCTCCTGGAATGCACCAATCCCGTTGTCCTTGTCACTTTCTGAAGCAGCTCTGGAAGTCCTCTTCCCCACGGCCAAATATTCGCCCTCCATCACGAAATCACTCAAGTCACATCTTACTTCTGGTGTGGCAATTTTTGTCAAATACAGACATCAACATTAACATTAAACTTGGTGCTGTGAGACTCCTGGCTCCTCCCCTAAGTCAAAATGGGAGCTAAATATTTTGAATCTATGCAGGACATTGAGGCAGCCACTATGGTGAAACCAAAGACACTCACAGAAGAGGATTCTAGAACTGCTTCAAAAAGGGGCAAGCATGATGGGATACATGTGTTTGAAGCAAAGGGGCGTATTTTGAGGGGGACTGAGGACAATGTGCCTTTTGCTGCGATAAATTTAAACCTTTATTGTACTTTTCAATCATGCTGCATATGTCAGAGGATAATGTAGAGGGGATTCCTGTGGGCTCTGGGTACGTGGGCAGGCCGGTATCTGCCTGCAGGCACTTACTAGTGGTGTGATGTAGTAAGGTCCTTATTTCTGAGCCTTATATCTGTGGGATGGGCTGTCTCTTGGCTGCAGGGAAGATGCAGGAAAGGAGAAAGGTTTTACAGAGATTGTCAAGATGCTATAAGATTTGGCAAGCTGTGGTTCTCATCGATGAGGATACCCTCTTGGTACAGTGTTTTCCTGCCTGTATGGCTGTAGAAGGTACCCAATATGTTTTTGGCTGCATTGAATCAATTGAGTAAATGTGTACTTGAAGGCTTCACATCGTGAGAGAGACAGTAAGTATTGTGTGCTATCGGATAGAGAGCCCAGGAAGAATTCTTGGAACTGGTGGAGCTTAGCAGGTTCTTAGAAAACAGACAGGATTGAAGGACAGTAGGTGCCTAGTCTCCTAGGCTCAAGGACAGCTTGGCAGAGGGATGGATGCGTGACACAGAGGACCTGCCTACTGGTAGTGGGGAAAGAGGAAACTATTGGAGCTGGCTGGGGAGCGGGTGCTCCCCTGAGAAGCCCTGGGAATCCAGTCAGAGCACTTGGCCTTGCCTTGGTGGGTACAGTCCCCTGGGCAATGGGGGCCCACATGCCTGCTCTTGGGACAGCCACGAGTGAAGCCTGCATCCGCCTCATCCTGTGTGGAGGTGCAGGGCCCAGAACAGACACCTGTCAGGTGTGGAGGATGTTGGTGTGGGCAGTAGGTGTGGCTGAGAGGCAACGGCAGGAGCATGGATGCAGGTATCAGGTCTGAAGTGTGTCGAGGTCTCTCAAGGTTCAAGGTATCCTTGCTGTATGAGGCTTTCTCCACAAGGATGGGGAGTAGCAACTGGCACGGGAGGAGAGCTGACCCAGAATGTTCAAAAGTGCTGTTCAAACAACATACCCTATCCACTCCTGCATCAGAGGGCGTCTGCAATGTGGGAGCAACTACAATTGCCCTCCATACACGCGGGGGGCTGAGGCACTTAGATGCCAGGCCAAGGGCAACGCAGCATGTGAGTCCAGGGCCTGGGTAAATACTGACTCTGGACACAACTCTGGGACTAAGAAAGACCTTCAGGGCACACATGTGTTTCTTAATGGGCAGCTCCCATGCCCTGGCCATGGGGATGTCCAGGTGCTATTATACTGACCTCACCCCATGATGTAAGGAGCTTGGTGCTTCTGATAATATGGTCACTATCCTGTGCTTGGCAGAGGGTGCCAAGCTGCATTCACATGATGGGCTCCTTCCTGCTCTCACTGACTTACTGCTGGGCTCCTGGGCAGGTGAGGTGATATGTGCATTTTGTTCCAGGACACATGATCACATTTAATCCTTTGTAAGTCTTGTGAGTATGATTTCCCCGTTTTAGCCAAAATGGGGTTCAGCAAGATTAAATGGCTTGCCTGCAGTTACAGAGCTAGCAAGTAACAGGCAGAATTCAGAGCCATGCTTGTCTTAGGTCTCCAGTGGACACCATTTACCCAGGTGCCACCTGTTAGGATCCTCATTTCTTCACCTGGATTCTTGCAGTCCATTTTTGTACTACTGATCCACACAAAGCAGCTGGTTAGGCCATCTTGCAAAGAAAGCACTGGAGACGAGAAAGCAGAAAGATAAAGGACAGCAAAACAGAACAGAGGTTATGAGCCATTTTGCTGAAATCTGTGAGTTTTAAAATGTGTTACTATGGCGATCTCTTTTCCTGTTCTTAACCTACCATCACAATCATCATGACCACCACTATCATCAAAACAGTAGTAACAACTTCAGTAATTGCAAAATCCTACTCTGTAGTGAGTTTCATTGGCTAGTTGCTAAGTTCATTTAATCGTCTTGACAACTCCATGATACAGATCTGCTATCTCCATTTAACAGATGGCCTGAGGCCTAGGAAAGGGAAATGACTTGCCCAAAGTTACACAACCAGCAAGAATTGGAGGCAGTGAAGGAATCCTTGGGCAAAAAATTGCATCTATGTTGAATATTACGGCCTTTTTTCCTATTGTTATTCTCCAAACAATACAGTCTGATGCTTGTTTACACAGCGTTATGTTGCTTCGGGCACCATTAGTCATCCAACATGATTTAAAGGACATGGGAAGATGTGTGGAGCTTGTTCCCGAGCACAATGCCCTGTATAGAAAGGACGAGAGCACCTGTGGATTTGTAACCTCAGGGTGTGCTGGAACCAGTCCTGGTGACAATGATGCTATTGAGTAGCCAGGGTGGCTTCAAAGCGTATGTGCTGAACTCTGTCACATTTCTGCCTCCTGCACACTGTACTGCTGGTTTGAGGAAGATTTCTGACTCAGAAAAGACTGGAATGTGCCAGTGGTCTGCTGCCAGGGATGGACCCAAGGGTGAAGACTAGGTGTCCTTTAGATTTGCCCCTATGCATCTGAAATGACTGACACATTGTGTCAACTTGAGAAGTTTAGAAACTTAACTAAGTAACCTAGCAGTTTTACATTCTAGGGTGTAGAGGACTCATCATGGTAGGGTGGCTGGTTACCCTCCAGGGTGTTGTAATGGTTGACACATTGTGTCATCCTGAGAAATTTAGAAGCTTAATTAAGTGACTCAGCAGGGGGTCAGAGTCCTCGCTTTGTCTACATCCTTATCCTGTGTAAGAGGAGGGCACAGAGGTGGTGTGAGTGCTACCCCTGCCCTAGGGTGGGTAACCTGCTTACAGCATAAGGGAGGAAAAGAAGTTTGCTTTCCCTTTTGCTTTTGTTGCTTTTGCTGTTTTCTGCCAGCCTGAATGGTTGCCCTTCTGCCGTGCCACCCTGCTTGGGAGCCAGCCAACTGTGGACTGAAACTTCTACAAACTGTGAGCTAAATAAACATTTCCTTGCTTAATTTTGGGCATCAGGCATTTTGTCTCAGCAATGAGAGAAAAGTAATTAAGACATCATCCAACAGATGGTCTTACTGTGCAGGCCCCCTAAGAATGCAAGGTAGAGTATAGGGAACCCCCAGACTTCCCCCTCTTCCACATTCTTACTGCATTCCGCCTGTGTCTGGTCCAAGGTGACTTAACTGAGGCTCTATCCAGGCTGGAAACTCATCAAGGACAGTAAAGGCCTTTGCCCACCTCTGTGCCTCCCACTCCATGCCATGGGCAGCACTATGAGTGAGCACTGGAGATTTAACCAAGTAAGTAACATGCCCAGTGGGTGGTAAGGTCAGGCACTCATGGCTCCTCCTGGCCCTTCCTGAACCCTGACCTGCCCTTCTGCTATAATTGGAATATTCCGTTCCATAGTCGTGATGCAATTTAGTTGCCATTGTGACAAGATGAAGAAGCAGGATCTTTAAGAGGTGACAGATTAATGCTATTACTGGGTGTGCTTGTTATCAGCTTGGCCCCTTCCTGCCTCTACTCTCCGTTGCATGTGTCTGTTGCCTCTCTGTGTGATGCAAAAGGCGGTTGCCAGATGCCAGAAGACACTTTGGGCTTTGTACCTTCTAGAGTTGTAAGAACAAAGTGTCAGTTCTTTATCAATTGCCCAGTCTCAGGTGCTCTGTTCTAGCAAGAGGAAAAGAAAGCAGATACCTTGGTTTTCCTCAAAGTAGGAATTCTAGTGCATGTGACATGGGAAGGAGACTGTTTCCACTCTGGTGACAGAAACCTATAGGAAGCAGCTCAAGTCTAGGGAACTGTGTCCGCTCTCCTGCCTGAACCTTCTGGCTGCCAGCTAGGTACCAGGGGCTGGCTAGGTCCTGGGACTGTGCCTTGTGCTCACCTATGTCTGTGACCAAATTTGTGAACGCTGCGGTGCACAGGTGGCCTTCCCTAGAGCCAGGCCTGTCTTCAGGGCAGGCAGGGTCTGCTGATCTCACCTTACCCATGGACTCAAGGCCAATTGCCCAAGGTCATGCCACATCTCTGGGGGAGGCACGGCTACCAACTCTGATTGCTCTTTGGACAATGCTTTAAGGGCCTGCATGTTTCCTGGGGGAACCAGCCTTTCTTTAGTGGCATTTGGGTTGGCTCTGTCTGCTTACTCTCCCCTGGTGTGTCTCCTGAGGCCTCCCCCAGCACATCTTGTGATTTTCTGTCTCAGAGTCTGTTCCCAGGGAAGCAAGTCAAAGACAGGTCCTCTGCCTGCCAGTCTCCTTTGCTAGCTCCAGCTGCCACCTACCCCTGAGTCCACTGGTTTGGGCCATCGACCTATTCCTGATCAGCCCCTCCAAACTTATTGGCCAACCTGAGTTGCAGAGAAGGCCTGCCTACCCCTGCTTGTCCCTATCTGGGCACATGGACAGAGGGGAGGTTCCTGCCAAGACTCTGATGAAGTTCCTAAACACGGCCCTGGGCAGGTAAAAACAATGGGAATCTATTGCACAATTCTTAATTGTGAATTTGATTTGATTCAGAGATGCTGAAAAAATTAGCAAAATACACTGCTCAGTGGCTCTGGGTGGGTCACGGGGATGTGACCTTAGGAACAAGATCTGGTCTCAGTCTCTTCCTCCCTCTCTGGCTTTTACCCTGCTCTCTAGTTCCAGGCTCTAATGAAGTGGGTGACTTTCCTCTGTCACACCCTTGTCCCATGATATTTCTGCCTTGGAGCTAGTTGACCATGAACTGAAACCTCTGAAACCTTGAGCCGAAATAGACCTTTCCTCTTTGAGTTTGGCTTGCTTTCTGTCTCTTTCTTTCTCTCTCTCTGTTTCTTTCTTTCAGCAGGGTCTCAGTATGTAGATCCTACTGGCCTTGAACCCACTACGTAGCCCAGGTTGGCCTCAAACTCATGGCAGTCCTCCTTGCCTTAGCTTCCCGAGTGCTGGGATTACAGGCATGTGTTGGCTCCTTTGGGTTATGTCACGTATTTTGTCCCAGGAGTGGGAAGTTGACTAGTACAGGAGTTTTCCTATTTCTAATCTTCTCATCTTGACTTTGTTTCTTTTTCCTGTGCTGCCTCCCCACATTTCAAGTGCCCAGCTGTGAGTCATGAAGACATTAGCAAGAATTAAGCAAGCATATTCAATACTTTTTAGAAGGAAGAAGCAGAAAAAAAGGGGTAGAAATGACATGAAGACAGCTTGGATATAAGATAAGAAAGTTTCTTTTAAGAGTCAGCGCTGTCTAAGTAGGAAATAAGGTGCCCAGGTGGGTGATTAGGTCCTTGTCACTAGTTGTGTACAAGCAGATGAGACAGAATTTCATGATGGGACGTTGTGGAGTGAATTCAAGTAGTGGAATGAGAAGGCAGCTAAGGCTGGGGGATTCTGGAGATAACAAAGTATACACTTTTCAAAAATTGGGAAAACCTGGGGTGTCTGTCTACCAGCTAAGGACTGTTCCTAGGGCCATCAGGTCTCTTACTTCTGCCTGCCTATGCATGGGCCTGGGGGAGGCCTCCTGGTGAAGGGACACGGGTACTCATGCCGGCAAGGAGGGCATTCACTAGGCAAGAGTGGGTGTGGGTGACTGCAAGGGTAGGGCTCTGGCTGGATATGTTAATAATAATAGCATTACAAACAAGCACTTAAATTACTTCTCAGAATGTACAAAGTTCTTTTGCATACATTATTTCTGTTCCTTTAGAAACCGTGTAAGAGGTGCCTATTCTAAACAAGAAGATAGGACTTGCAGGGATTCTCTGCCTAAGACCGATGAGACCTGGGCCTGGCTTTCACCTCTGTGAGCTCACGATGAGCCTGGGGTCTGAGGCTGCTTATCCTGCCCTTGTGAAGGCTGGAGAGGTGCTCTTGGCAGCTGGGTGTATTGAGAAGGCAGTGGCAAAGCAGGAGGGGTGTCAGGGTGGCCTCCTGAAGTTTCAAAATCTGTGTTCTGCTCCTTTTTTCCCTTGAGACTGTTGCACACTGAATTCCCACTGGTATCTGGGTTATAATGCTGGGGACGTGGGTAGGGCCCTTTCCAGGAATACTGGATGAGGTTGTTCTGATTTTTTTTGTTTTTTGAAATCAAAGAATTTCTCCAATCTCAGAGCTCAGGGACGGCCCTGACTCGGTCCTGGAGCTCTGCCGAGCCTGTTTCCCTGCCCTTGTGAGCTCTCAGATTTTCCTGCCCTTTCCGTGTGCTTTGCTTCCTTTTCCTGTTCCCACCCTCTCCACTTGGCAGTCCCGGCTCTATTCCTGCCTTGATGCTTCCAGAGCTGAGGTGCATTCTTGGAGGCATAGAATTTGGCATTCTGTGTGGTGCTGGCTGGCCCTGGTGTGCCCAATTCCTGTTTCTCAGTCTGCTTTGCAAGATGTGAGGAGGAACACTGAGAAGAGGTCTATGCCCAGGTCCCCTCCCGTCTGTTCAGCTCAGCACTTCCCAGGATTCTGAGGAGCAGTCCTCCTTATCCTCAGCGAATATATTCTAGGACTCCCAGTGGATGTCTGAAACCACAAAGAATACCAATCTGTATTTTGTTTTGTTGGTACTAGGGATCGAACTCATGACCTTATGCTTGCCAGGCTGGCTGAGCTATATCCCCAGGCCAGTACCAAACTTTGTAGAAGCTGTGTTTTTTCCTAATACATAAATATCTATATTTCACCTTTCTTTACTTCAGGAAGTACTTTACATCTTCCCTTTGGTGGTGTATCTAAATTGCCAGCATCATCAGCCTGGTACCCTGGAGCCTTTCTTAAATTAAATAACAGTTCTGTAAACACAAGCACCATGACACTGTAACCGAGATGGCTACTAAGTACCTTATAGGGGTGGGTAGTGTATACAGCGTGGCTACGCTGGACAAAGACAGGATTTGGAGGTTTGGTGGGACAGCATGGGATTTATCGTACAGCTCAGAATGGCACAGAATTGAAAAAGCATGTACTACTTACTTCTGGAATTTTCCATTTAATATTTTCAGACTCTCATAGTTGATCACAAATAACTGATACTGCAAAGAAACCAAACTGTAGATGGAGGAGATGGGGGCTATCACAGTGCACTGGAGTGAGCCTCTGGTAGTCATAAGGTAGAACCAAGGTAAAGGGGGATAAATGCATAAAACGAGCTGTAAGTGGAATACTCTGCATTAGCTGCATACTCCAGTGGCTTTGTGTCCACCGCAGGTGTCTGTAGTCAACATTGTTATGTCACTCACAGATGAAGAACCCGAGGTTCACTGAGGTTGATGACTTGCTCAAAGCTGGTCAGTGGCAGAACTGAGTCAGCTCGGCTCAGTCTTCATCCTAATGGCTCCCGTTTTATTTCCAGCCCAGGCTTCTTGGAGTTTCAGAGCCTTACAGACCTATGCCACCCCTCCTGTACTTCCCTGGTCTGCCAAATAAGTGTATTCCTTCTTACTGGCCGCAGAAACTGTGACAGAAATGAAATCAATGGAAACCTTAAAAGAAAAATCATTTTCCTCCCTGTGATGCCCACCAGGAGTACACTGTCAGCCTGCATCTTCCAGGATATTGCATATGGCATCCTGCAGTAAAGCTGGCATGGAGGGAAGCAGATACAAGATGCAGAATAGAGGGAGTGAGTTTCAAGACACTGTTTAAGCCTGGATCCAACCATACCTGAATCTGGTGTCCCTATCTTTTTTTAGTTGAGTTAGCCATTGGGTGGTTGCCACTGGCAACCAAAATCATCTACTGCAGTTGCCAGGACTTTCTCTGAGTTCCCTGGAGTGATGTTGTGGTATGTGTCCTTTAAAGTACCTATGCAAAGCCCTTATATTCATCCTTGCCTCTAAGTGGTTTGGTCATATAGTTAGTGGTATGGTCTCCAGCCTAGTACACAGGAGATTTCTGGTCAGATTTTTTTCATTTCTACCTATCATCTATTATCTATCTATCTATCTTCCACCTTTTGTTTTTATTTCCATTGATGTATCTATAACTTTTGAGTTCTGAGAGCAGCCAGGACCTGCCTGTCTCTTGCCTCCTCTGACCTTGTCACAAACTTATCTGTCTTCAAGCCCCTCCCCTCTAACTTTACAGACTCTGCCTTTCTCCATGGGTTTGTTGTTTTAAACATGTACCCACAAAGCTGAGAGTAGCAGCTTTGGAGTCTTTGGAAGCCCACTGTACTGAGGCTTACAGGTGTGAGTGGGAGCCAGGCTCTAGTGTGGTGGGACAGTTTGTCCTGTCTGGTTTCTGGTCACCTCTGAGAGCTGCTGTGGCTCAGCCCACCACTCCTCTGCTCTCTCGAGTGGCCAGTGTGGACCGAAGATGTAGGCTTGGTTAGATTTCCCTTCTCTTTCCCAAGATGGCTTTGGGAGCTTGGAAATGCTTTACAAAAGAGTTGGCTTGGTTTGAAACTGCCGTCAGGGCTCATGGTACTGGGAGAGACTGGTTTGCTTGCTTAAATGTTCCCTTTCATTCTTCATTTTGCCAACAGGAAAACCCATTGAAGCAGAAACCAAAAAAGAGACCTGCTCGAATTATAACGGAAAATCTGACCTTTTGACTCTGAATCCTACGCGGAGCATTTCTGCACCATGTAATTCCTCCCGCTGCTTTATTTGGTCTCTTTCCTTCTGAGCAGTGGGGAAACACAGCTGTCGGGGCTTTGGGGGAGGATGTCATGCTTCTTAGGACCCCCGCCCCCAGCCATGGCTCAGTGGGATGAACTCCTGACCCTCGGGCTTGCTGCAGGAAGTGTGACGTGCTGACTCTGGCTGGATTCAGGGCATTGTGGGAGAGGCAGACAGGCCAGATTGAATTCTTTGGCCCAAGAGGTTAAAAATATGTAAGGGAATGGGAGAGCAGGAATTGCTGATGTGCTCATTCAGCTCCCTGAGGAAGGGGCTTTGCTGGAATGAGGTGTGAGCTTGCAGGCAGCAGCTGCTGCAGGGTCTCTGAGGGATTTGTGGTCCTCATGGCTGCAGGTGTGGATGCTTGGCCTCCGGGTCACCCTTGGACACCTGCAGGCCTCCCTACAGGGCTAACCAATCTTCACAGCTGGGAGTCAGGGCTACAGCAGGTGGCAAGAGGCAAGGGAGGGGAGGACAGAACTGATACTTACTCTGGAAGCCCCAAGGTCCCTTGAAGAGTCCTGTGATTCCTGTGACCAGGAGCTTGGGGCCTTGCAGTGAGACGGGTCATTAGGCAGAAAGGCAGCCCGCAGCTCCAGAGACTGTTGGTATGCGGGGTGCTCTGCTCCACTACTCTGCTCTTTTGACTTTTATTACTCATTCGTTTTTCTTCTTTGGCAGTCACATCTTGATCTTCATTTTGGAAGATCTCAGATCCCATGGAATGGTGAGGGGTGTCTGTGGCCTTAGCTCCCTGGCTCCAGGGCCAGCCTGTGACTCAGTGCTTGGTTTTGCACTGCTGTTGAGTCTGATGGTACTGGGATGGATTGGCTTGCTTGCTAATCAGGGCACCAAATTCAATTGGCTGGGGCAGTGAACATGTATCCTAGGCTAGACCAATGAGGCGGGGGTTAGTCAGGATAGGATGAATTGAGGTGCAGTAACATATCAACTCCTTAGCATTTCTTTATAACAATTTTTTTTTTTTTTTGAAAAGAGAAACCTTCTCTAGCTGTTGGGTTCCCAAAGCTATAGGATCTAAATCTGGAGAGCTTCCCCACAGGAGTCCACCTGGGAATGAAGCAGAACAGAGAGAGGCAGCCTCCCACACCAGCCTACTTCTAATCACCCAAGGCAATATGGTTTTCCCTATTTTCTCCTTCATTAAGCTTCCTTTTCTCCTTCCATCTTTTCTTTCCCCTTATTTCCTTGATTCTGTTCTTTTTCTTGGCTTAAATTACTTTGGATTACATTACTGTCACTTCCAACCAAAATATAATATAGAAACCCAAACTCTGCTTTTTCCCAGGAGGTAGTTTGAACCCCACCTGCTTCAAGAAGCTTTCCCAGATTAATGTTCTCTTTCTGTGATCCACTTTGTCTTTTCAATGACCCTCAGGATTTATAAATTTTATTTGTGTAGTATCATTTTGTGTTTATTTATATACTGTGGTACCCTGCTTCATGAATTTAATTCTTTCCAAAATTCTGGTTGCAAACCAAATTGGACAAGAACTGAGTCAAATTCAATAGTTAGGTTCAATGCTGAGATTTTGGGGAAATTTGATTTGGTTCTCATCCAATTCTGTTTGTGATCAGAATTGTGGAGGAATTGAGTTCATGAGCTGAGGTACCACAGATTATCATTTTATTGTACTGTTTTTGTAAACCTCCTTAAATAGATATTTATAGGTAAAGTAAGTGAGAAGGAGGAGGAGGAGAAAAAAAAAGAAGAGGAAAAAGATGATGAAGAAAAAGAAATAAATTACCCAGCTCTTGTGGTTCTGTGTTTTGCTGAAAGTTGAGATACAGTTAAGAGTAAGTTATATAAAAATAAATCACAGAATTAGGGGTGGTGGTGTAAGCCTGTAATTCCAGTACTTTGGGAGGCTGAGGCAGGAGGATCTCAAGTTTAAGCCCAGGCTTGGGCAGCTTAGTGACTTGGGGACACCTGTCTCCAAAACAAAACAAAACAAAACAAAACACACACACACAAACAAAGGTTGAGATGTAGCTCAGTGCCAAGAATCTGGGTTCAATCCTCAGCACTGCAAACAACAACAACAAAAAGAAAAATAAGGAAGAAAAAGAAGGAAAGAAAAAAGATCAAGCCCACTCACTAAAAGGTTCAAACCGAGGGAGTTTGGGGAGCTGGTCAAGTATGAAGGGCTCAGTCCTAAGTGTTGTTATGCAGTGTCGGGGCTGGAGTGAATGTCCCTTGCTGCACCCAGAAGCAGGAGAACATGAGGAAGCAGCTGAGACACGCTGCTTTCCGAGTTTCCCAAGGTAGCCTGGCCTAAGAGACTCCCGATTTCCAAAATTGCACCATTTGAGACTGCGTCAGCTCTGGGACGAGCCAGGGAATATGATAAGCTCCACTGGCATCTTTCTGGCCAGGTCAGCATTATGTCACCTCACGGGACCAATAGCACTGACTGCTGTCTGGTTTCTTGCAGGCCAACCCCGAGCTATCACCTCCGTGAATTCTTTACCCCAGCAATGGTTCTACCCAGGCTCGAGTCCTGACTTGGTTGAGTCTCTGGATTTGCTGAGCCCTGTGTGTCTGTGAACCCTGGGTTGCGTCTCTACTGCAGTCCTTGCATGCAGTTCTGCCGTGCCAGCTGCTATTTTTGCCTGTCCAGCTCTCCCTGAGCCTTTTGTCTCTTTCCTTTGGGTCATCTGGGCTTCAGGTGCCCGCTGGTACCCTTCAGCCCACTGCACCCAGACACTGGGGCAGGTTCTCGGGACTGTACGCTCTCTCTGAGCTCTGCAAAATTGCTTTCTCTTCCCTGAGAAGCACAGTGTCCACCTATAACTACCTCGGAGCTGTGGAGAGGAAACGACCACCCCAAGGTTCCTTGGACCTTGACATTTATTCAGAAATGTCAGTGAGGCATTTTGGGATCTCCAGATGGGGTGCCAGATACAACTATTATTAGAGAAGCACAGAATGACTTTCCCTTCTGGTGCTGGAGGAATTGGAGGGGAAAAGCTTGGAATTCTATATGCTTAGGCTCCCAGCTTGATCTTGACAAAAGCCCTTTGAGGACTGAAATAACTCTGCAGCTCCCAGCTGGGCTGCACATTGCTTCTAGTCCCAGAAGCTCTCTCTCATTGTCTGGAAACTGCTGCGCTGGTGTTTGCTGAAGGGGATCCTCCCGCTAACTGTGTACTCTCCAGCCCTGCTGAAGTCACACTGCCTAGGAAACGGCCTCCCGGCCCACTGGCCTTGCTGCTGTTTATCTTGTCTTCAAATGAGTCACTGCTGCTTGTGACTTATGGACAGGCCTGATCTGGCTCTGCAGGGAACCCAAAGCCCATGGGTGGCCATCCAGAGCCCCTGGAAGAGGAGAGAGATCTTGCCTTAGTCTTTGGGTTACCGAGGTTGAGTTTAGGTTCCTCTCGGACCTTTCAAGTGGGAAGTCATTTAACCTCTTTGGATCTGTTTGCTTTACTGTAAAGTACTAATAACAGTTTCTACCCTCCTGAGAGGCCTCATCAGTCTGTATTTTTTTTTTTCCCCAAATGTGGGTCTTAGCATGCAAGGCAAGAACGTTTCAGGGTTTGGGGCTGTCAGGTGTTGCCATGGAGTTGACAGCCACCACCTGATACCTTCCTCCCCGAAGCAACTGCTCAGCCTTCCTTCAGGGGCCTAGGGCTTCCTGCACGGAGGCTGCAGGCTTTGTTCTCAGCAGGTGTTTCCTCCTGGCTGCCCAGGTGTGTGCTTGGGCCCAGTGCTGCTTGCAGAATTGTCCTTCATATTGTCTGTTGGCAGCTCAAACACTTTTTTTGGTTGTCGTTCATGTTTTAACTTTTATCAAAGTGATACCTATATGTAATTAATAACACGAAATACAACCTGAATGGCAAGGAACTTGCCTCTTCCATGGCTGTCTGGGACAGAGACAGTATCTGCTGTCCTCTTTTACACCCAGAGGTGACCATGGGACTTAGTTCTGTCCTGTGAGATTTAAGTAGAAGTATTTAAGTAGTTGTTTGGGGGAAATGTCCTCAAAAGACAAAGGTGTGGGCTCTGTCTTTTCTTTCATTTTTGCTTTTGCTGACTGGGATGTGAATTTAATGGCTGGAGCTGGAGCAGTACCACTGGGCCATAGGGTGATCTTGGAACTATAAGGGATGCAGTGTCACAGGGGAGAAAGCAGCCTGTCTTGGGGCTGCTCACTTCTACATTTTTCCCCTGAGATAAAAATGCATTCTGTTTTTCATTTTTTATTTTTTTGAGGGGGACAGCAAGGGATTAAATCCAGGTACATATTTGTTTTAGTTAAGGGATTTGGGGTTTCTTTTTTCAGATCTAATTCTAGTAGAGCTAAATTATAAGCAGCAGTATCCTGTTCCCCACTAACCACCACTGAATCCTGCTGCCAGGGACAACCGTGTGCTGCCATTAAGCTGTTTCTTTCAGTGTTTATCTCCGGATGTCTAAACAACACAGCGCTGCTGCTATTTCTTGCTATTAGTTTACTTCATTTTAGACATCACTGTCTTCTTCCTATAAAACATTTGTATTTAGTTCTCTTTTCTCAAGTGTTCCACTCTGCTGCACACAGACACTTCTCTCCTGCCTACGCAGATTCTGGTTAAATTCATATATTTATCCATTATCACCTCTGTGTCCGTGCTGGTCACATCCCAGAATATCACAGGGAATGTCCTTGGTTTACATATTTTTTTTTAATCGGTACCGGGGATCGAACTCACCACCACCTGCTTGCAAGGCAGGTGCTTATGCTGCTGAGCCAAGCCCCTACATTTTGTTTTTGAATATAACTTTTTGCTTGTCTTAGAATCAGTAATGCAACTTTTGGTGTTCATGTAGTTTTCTCTCGGAACTTAGGGAGGCATAGGTTAAATTTATTAAAATCTACAAATCTTACATACATAGCTTAATGACTTTTACCTGTGATATTCCTGTGGTGGCCCTGTTGATTGAGGTTAAGATATCAAACACTGATGCTACCTTAGAGGGTTGCCCTGGGTCCCTGTTCACTTAGTATCTGCCTGTTCTCATCCTCCCTGAGGAAGCCATTATTTTGACCTCTGTCTTTGTCAGTGAGTGTTCCCCTTACCTAAATAGATTCTTATTGTACTGTATGCTTTTCTGCCTGGCATCCCACTCATAAAGATTTTTGAGGCTCCTCCTGGTTGTTATGTCTGTTTGTTATTTATTCCTTTTTATTACCAAGTTGTATTGCTGGGGTGGAAACAGCTTACTTGGTTTATCAATTCACCATTTGATGGCTAGTCTGCTTCCAGTTTTTGACCATCATTGATAAAGCTACTCCAAATACACTTATATTGGTATTTTTGTGGGTGTATGTACTCATTTCCCTTGTTATAAACCTGGGAAGGGATTATTGGGCCAGAAGATAGTATATGGTTAACTATAGGGAAAGTACGAAATTGTTGTCCAAAGCGACCACACCACATACACCTCACTGGGGCACCTTGTCAACACAGGATTACCTGTTGTTCCTAATTTTATCTGTGTGCTGAGTGGGCAGTGGTTAACACTGAGGCTTTAATGCATTTTCTTGATCACTAATGATGTCCAGGCCCACTTCATCTGCTTATTGGCTATTTGGATATCTCCTTTTGTGAAATGCTTGTTCAAGCCTTTTCCTATTTATTTTAGTTTTATATAAATATAACTAATTTAATTGTAACTGACTGATCTCCAGTTAGAACCATAGAGATCCATCCATGATCCTTGCTGTTTTCCAAAGGGGCTTTCTGGAGCCCTTTCCTCTCTGCTGGGCTACATCTCAGACTCCTGGGTCTGGTGTATTTACTCCCTTGTTTTGGTGGTATACAGTTCTGGGAACCTCTTGTAAAAGGCTACACGAGAAAGAAAATTTTGAAAATATTTTAATAGAATCCCCCTTAATTGGTGATCTGACTTGGTTTAGATTTTCTTTCCCTTAGAACACTGAAGCACTGATCCTTTGCCATCTGGCTTCCAAAAAACCTGACGCTATACTGATCCTTGATTTTTTTTTGTCTTTTTCCTTTTTATCAGTACCAGGGATCGAACTCACGACTGGGGATTGAACTCACAACTGCCTGCTTGCAAGGCAGGCGCTTATGCCACTGAGCTAAATCCCCAGCCCCCTCCTTGATTCTTTTGATGTGAGTTTAAGTTTTTTTCTCCTGAGCATGGTGGTGCATACCTGTAATCCCAGTACTCTGGAGACTGAGGCAGGAGGATCACGGTGAGTTTGAGGCCAGCTTGGGCTATGAAATGAGTTCAAGGCCAGCCTGAACTTCATAGTGAAACCTTGTCTCAAAAAGACAGAAAAATTTTTTTTCCCTTTAGGAAGCTTTTGGAAATTTTCCTTTTGTCTGGAGGATTTTCAAAATTCCACAAGAATGTGTCTTGTTGGGGAATTTTTTTTATCAACTATCTTGGCTCCTCTGTAGGGCTTTTCAAACTGGAAACTGCTGATCCACAGTTCTGTACTGTTTCTTAGGTACTCCTCTCCCATGCTGTATAGTCTGGATATTGACTGGCCCTCACAGGCTCTAGCGTTAAAGATTAGTCCCGAGTGTGGCGCTGGTAGGAGGTGGTGGAAGCTTTAAAAGGTTGGGCCTAGGGCTGAGGATTTAGCTCGGAGGCATAAGCATCTGCTTGGCAAGTGTGGGGTCACGAGTTTGATCCCCAGTGCAAAAAAAAAAAAAAAAAAAAGGTTGGATTTGGAGTGAGGAAGTGAGGTCACCGAAGGTGTGCACAGAAGGAGGACTGTGGTACTCTTGCCTTTTCCTCTTCCTCTTTCATTTCCTGGCCAGGAGGTGAGTAGTTTGCTCAACTACTGCTACCCACCATTGCTGTCTGGTGCCCTATCAGAGGCTGCAAGCAATGGTTTTGCCCAGTAATTGAGTGTAACTTCTAAAATTATGAGCCAAAATTAACCTTCCTCTTCATTAGTTATTTATCTCAGGTATTTTCTTATAGTGATGGAAAGCTGACTAATGCATCTTCTTTGTTTTCTCATCTTGGAACTCTTGCTACTTGGGTGTTAAGTCTAGATAGATCCTCTAACTTTGCTATGTTTTCTCCCCCATAGTGCATCTCTAAGAGATTTTCTCGAATTTGTCTTCCAACTATTTTATTCAGTTTTTTATTTTATTCCTTCCATATTTTAATTACCTAGAGCTCTTGTTTGGTTTTTTATGGATGACATAAAAAACCATGCTGTGTGGACCTTCTGCCTCCAAAACTATGAGCTAAATAAACCCATCTTATTTACAAAGTCTCAGATAGTTCATTATTGCAATAGAAAATAGGCCCATTATGGTGACTATGGTGAATTACATTCTCGTGTAGCCTTTTACAAGAAGTTCCCAGAACTGTATACCACCATGGATGGCTTAGGTGCATCCATAACTGTAGACAGGAGGCCTTCAGGGGCCAGGTTGGTGAAGTCAGTGAATGCAGTAGGCAGGAATAGTATGTCAGAGACTAGTGGGCATTGCTGTGGACTGGAATATGGGTTTAGTACTGGCCTTTATTTTTGAGAAGTTGGATATCTAGGTTTTTGTTTTTTCTACATGCTAATAATGAACTTGGCATTAAAAAAAATCAAACATGTTAAATAAAACACTTTTGTGCCCAGTTGGGTGCCATTTAGTAGACCGTAGTGTGGGTACTCATGGTTTGCAAACAACTGCTCATTCATCCTCTTATCTCTCATACCAGTCCTGTAAAGCTTTTTGCTGCAGCACAGGCCTTATGTGGAACTTGTCTCCAGGACTAAGTACATTGATCTACTTAAAGTCCTTTTCCCAAAAAGTGTTGGCTGTTAGGTAGCTGTGGATGTGTGCTGCTCAGATCTGGATGCTGTGCATCAAACAATGATCTCACTGGCTCTGGCTGCTTCAGCTTTGGGGTCTTCTATGTTTTGTATGTGGTTTGTGCCCCAAGGATTCATGTGCTAGGAGCTGGAGCCCCAGTGTGGCAATACTAAGAAATATAGAGACCTTTAAGACTTGGGGCCAACTGGGAGGTTGTTACTGGCCCCTCCTCTCTGTAGTTTCCTGTCTCATCACATGATCTCTTCTTTACACCTGCTCTGACCATGATGCCATTTTCCAGGAGGTGCCAGAGTCATGTGAACTCTTGCTAGAACCTGTGTCATGCTGTGTGGACCTTCTGCCTCCAAAACTATGAGCTAAATAAACCCATCTTATTTATAAAGTCTCAGATAGTTCATTATGGCAATAGAAAATAGGCCCATTATGGTGACTATGGTGAACTACATTTTGCCGGCTCAGGCCCCAGCCATGGCAACAGAGCGAGGCTGTGTCTGCCACACACAGACCTCCCTGGTGACACTCTGCTCTGGGGCTTCCCAGCCTAATGCCTTTCCAAGCCACGTGGCAGGTCCCCGGGCCTCTTTCACAAGCATCTCAGCCCTGCCAGCCTCCTCCTGTTCTTCGCATGACCCTTCCAGACTTCCCAAAACAAATCTCATATCCTCTCAATTCTCTTTGCTCCCTGAAGGACCTGAACCAACACAGCTTCAGAGGCCCAGGTCTGGACACAGATGTGTGGAGGTTGCTTCTATTATGGCTAAGGGTACCTGTAATAGGGCACTCTCAGGCCATTCAAGGTGGACAGCAAGGGGCCTCTGAGGATGGCCCACCCATTCCTTCTGTGTGGCTGCAAGAGGTGACCCCACCTTGTCTGGTACCAGCAATCCTCTAACAGTCGCAGGAATGGCTCCCCTCATCACAGTCCCCTAATGACTCAGGGTCTAGGGGACAGGAATTCTCTATTGGTTTCCTATTTTTGGTTGGCATGTAAGGAATACAGTTAGGAAGCTTTGTCTCAGGGGTGTGAAGGGGCCTCTTGACCTGACCCTTCTTTAGGACAGTTGAGTCCTGGGAGTTTGATCAACTGATCCCCTTCCTGGTCCATGTCCTTGTCTTCATCGGTCATTGTGTTCCCAGCCATGCTGACCTCCCAAGTGTGTTTCCATGGAGTCCTGTGCTTGGGAGGAGGTGGAACTCCAGCCGTAGCCATGAACTCGACGCTCACTGAATGACCCTGAAGAAGGGAGACGCCGAGCTGTCCAGGCAGGGGCTTATGTTCGCCTATCTCTTTTCGTTATCGCACTTGCTCTCCATTGAAAATTTCAAAATGACACTTTTGCAATCAAGGTCATCTGACCTTGGCTGTTGGAAGGGGATGGAGCTGTGTCAACTTCTGGGGAGGGAAACTCTTTCCATTGCCTTCCCTCCCACCTCCTGAGGGCTCCGGATCAGAGGAGCAGTAGGAGCCTCCTGCCCTTGCCCTATGAGGATGCCATCCCATTTTTACCTAGTGCATCTGCAGCAGAATTTATGTATGTTACCACAGTCAGAAGTATAACTTGTACAGACAGAGGCATTCAGCAGTTCTCCTGTAGCAGGGGTACAAGACCCTCCAATTCATCGCCTGGGGAAGACTTGGGGACTGTGGGCCTTGCCCACCCAGAAGACTTGTCTTTTTTTTTCTGTTTTATTCTTGGTTTAGAACCCCTATGGATTCTCTGGCTTTTTGAAAATTCACCCACTTACTCTGAGAGGGCATTTGGACTCTGTCCTGGAGTTTGGTTTCGTGCCTTTGTGTCTTTTATCATTTCTCTTTTTTAAAAATACATTTCTCTTCATTTCAGCTGAGTCATTTTCCCCCTCTTTTTCTTGACACTCCCGGGAGCCGGAAGAAGCCCTGTCCCAAATCCTTGGCTCCTCCAGTTCAGATCTTTTCCAAATGTCAAACTCTTAGGAACCTTGGCACAGAGCAGAGTGGGCTCTGGCCCCAAATCTCTTTCCTCCCTGTCTTTGTTGGTCTCTGCTTTCCTTTCTCATTAAAGAGTTTTGTTAATCGGCCTTTCTGTGAGTACCTTGCCTTGAGGTTTCCAGAGAGGGCCTGGCAGGAAAGACCCTTTGCTCCCTAGCATGGCCTTGTCACTGCCTGGCCAAGCATGTCACACAGACTCCTCTGCAGCACTGCTGAGCGTGTCCAAGGTCTGTATGCCCTCCCTGGAGAAAGGTTTGAGTTCACTCAGGGTCCCTATTTGGTGAGCCTTCAACCACTTGTGCCTTGTCTCTTTGTGGGGCTGGCTCCTCTCTTCTGTCTCTTGAAGACTTTGTACCTGTCTCAGAGGATCCTCAGAACAGAATGAGGAGAAGGAGGCAGCTTATCCTGTCTGTGCCCTGGGCTGTAGGCCAAAGCTTTCCAAAATGGCCAGGAGAAATAATAACTATCATTTACATGGAATTTCACAGTCTTCAAAGCATTTCCCATGAATTGTGACTTTTCTTATAGCATAAGTCATTTTATCCTTACAATTCCCCTGCGAGGGAGGCAAGGGACTGTTAGTTTCCTTATTTTGTAGCTGAGGAAACTGGCTTAGAAAGGCTAACAGGTTTGCCAAGTTCTCAGTACTGGTCCTCATTTATTTTTTTAGAGTCATTTATTTTTCTATCTCATCCCTGAAGAGATTTACCTGGTGCAAAACCAGTAAGTGGCTAAATCAGAACTCTTGCCTACACCTCCTGACTCCAAAAGTATAGTTTCCGAGTGATTTTTAATTCTGATACCCTCTCACTGATTCTGTGACAAGTTGATGCCTCTTATGAGAATGCAAGGATATATTTGCTTGGAAGTCAAAAAGTGAACTGAAACTTTTCTTTTCTTTCTTTCTTTCTTTCTTTCTTTCTTCCTTTCTTTCTTTCTTTCTTTCTTTCTTTCTTTTTCTTTCTTTCTACTGGGTTTTCACATTGAGCTATATCTCCAACACTTTAAAAAATTTGTTTTTGGAGACAGGATTATATAGGCTCCCAGGGTAGGGCTTGAACTTACACTCCTCCTCGTTCAGCCTCCCAGAGTACTGGGCTTACAGTTATGCACCAGCATACCTGGCTTAAAAACTTTTGATTTTAGGGTCAGGGATATAGCTCAGTGGCACAGTTACTTCCTGACGAGCATGAGGCCCTGGGTTCAATTCCTGGTACCAAACAACAACAAAACAACCTTTTGATTTGATATTTTTATATACATCCTTTTATATAAGATGTTTCATTCATTCATTCATTCATTCATTCATTCATTCATTCATTCATTCCAGGCAATGGCAGGGCTACTGAAGCTACAGGTAATGGTGTGCAAAAGTGACATCTGTCCTCCTTTATGGTACATGCATCTGAGAGGTTGTCAACACTGAGGTGCCTTCTCGATTGGATTTTTTTTTTTTTGTAACAGGCTCAAACTCACAACCTTGTGCTTGCCAGACAGGCGCTTATGCCTCTGAGCTAAATCCTGGCCCTGAGCTCCCTTCTCCAATAGGCCATCTTGGAGGTGGATTCTCCAGTTCCCTGTTTTACCAGCCATGCCCAGTGAAGAGTCTGTCCCCTCTAACTGAGCCTTTCCAGATTTCTGATCCACAAAATTGTGAGCAGCATACCTATTTGTTTTGTGTGTAACAAGCTTTGGAGGGTAGTTTTGCTACATAGCAGTAAGTAATTGGGACAAAATCCTAGGGGTTGATCGCTGCTCCTGAAAAGTCTGTCTTTGGAGCCTGAGTCCTTCACAGAGTTATTCATAACTCAGAGGGTAGCGGGTGGTTCCCAGGCTCTTTAGGGTACTGCGGCTTTTTACATGGGAACTCCCCCTGCCCTAAAGAACCGTGAAAAGTCCTGGAAACAGAGCACTGGAAAATGAAGAGCTGATCAGTCTTCACCACCTTGTGAACAATGACTCTGCCTCTGGGAATCCCCTGGAGGACCTTTTCTTGTTTTTTCCAAGTGGTAACTTGCCTGGCAGACACAGTATTAAACGATAGCTGGGTGACTGGAGACCCAAAGGTGCCATGAGTTGTGGGTTCTGTCACATGGTAGGGTTCAGTGCAGTGGAGTTCACTTCATACAAAAACTCGGTTGACTTCATGACTTTTTTTTCCTGTTCTCTTTGGGGAGTGATTTTTTTTTTTTTTTTTTTTTTGTTCTTTTTGGGGAGTGATAAAAACTGAACTGCTTATGCAAGCACTAACGCGTGACTCTAGTCCAAGGCTTCTTTCTTCTCCACCCACAAAAAATAATTCACATAAAACCTGTTCTCTGGCCAAGGCTTGTCCCTCTTCAGCAGGGGGGCTTTAGTTTTTGTTGACTTTAGAACAAATTCAGGTTTCTGTCTCCAGATTTGGGGGCAAGCTGCTCTTGCTCCTTTTGGACACTTTGCTTAAATGCCAGCATATTTGGAAGCCTTTCTGCTTCCTCCTCCCACAGTCTAATACCTGAACCATTGAGTTGGAGCAGTCCCAAGGATTTGGAGAAGGCAGCTGCGTTTCTCAACTCATTTGGGGGCACTTATTCAAGAAATGTTCGTACCTGGAGTGAAAAGAGGTAAATCAAGGAGAACAGAACGAGCCTGAGGGTGGCTTTGCATGACTCCTAGAGCTCACCAGCTTTAGGCATATTTAGATATTCTTTTTTTTTTTATCAGTACCAGGGATCAAACTCACAACCACTTGCTTGGAAGGCAAGCGCTTATGCCACTGAGCTAAATCCCCAGCCCCGTATCTAGATATTCTTGAGTCTTAGTTTATTTGTAAAGTGGGATTCAGAAATAACATAATTCAGTAAGAGACAAAACAGGGGGCTCCTAACAGATCCCCAAGACACTGTAACTGTCACAGTGAAGATGTTGACAGAAGGGGGTTTGAGGAAGGCTGGCTTCTCGGCTGGTGAGGGGT
Source organism: Cavia porcellus (assembly GCF_034190915.1). NCBI lineage: Eukaryota > Metazoa > Chordata > Mammalia > Rodentia > Caviidae > Cavia > Cavia porcellus. Next base: position 27,226,807 of record NW_026947502.1, read on the forward strand.
GTATTTGATGAAGAAGGTTCACCAGTGCCAGCTGCTCTCCAAACATTTTCCTAAGTGATGCACAAGACAAACCTTTTAAAAAATTACCCACTGGTGAAAGAAATGATGAGGCTTCTCGATGGCCCTGCTGTCCCTTAACTGAGCCACAGTTTCAGTCCCCGTGGAGGGGAAAGGTGAGGGCATCAATTTTCCTTTCTGTTCTGAAGTAGAGCACTGCAGGGGCTGACTGCTATAAATACAAGAGTATAATTATTGTTTCCTAAGCCTGTGTAAAATAAACCGATGACAATTGGTTTAAATTAAAAATAAAGCGAAGGTGGAAATTCTAAGCCTCTGTCTGGGTTGAGTTCAAGCTCCCTGCTCATGGGCCATGTAGTTAGGGAAAGCCTACACCACAGACTCTTCACTTGTAAAATGGGGCTAATACCTATTACTTGTGGGACGCAGGATGACACAGACCATGCAAAATGGCGATTATGGTGCCTGCTACATTGTGGGCTTACCCGTGGTGGTGCAATCTGTAGTTAACTAAAACTTCAGCTGTGTTTTACAGTAGTGGAAAAGAGCTGGGGAAAAGGCATGAGCTTCATGTGTGCCAAGCCACTGAGCCATTAAACGTTGGCATCTGTTACAGGCTAGGCTCAGCCTGAAAGGCTGGGTGATCAGCCCCTAGGGGACACCTAAAGATGAGGGGAGTGAGTTGCAAGAACCTAACAGGACATGGGGGTAGCACTTACGGCCAGCTATTTGGAATCCCTTCTTTGTGTGGATGGCTCATAGGTTGCTCTGATGGAGAAGCCCAGGGCCCTCTTCAATGGGTTTCGCTCCCTGTGAGCTTCGTGCCCTGCACAGGCAGAGGACTCTCCTAGGCATCTGCAGCCGGCTTGCTCAGCTGACCCTTCTTGCATGTGAGACTCTTAAAGCCCCTCAGACAGTGACACAGTGAGTGGAAGCCATTTATTTAAAATCTTTATTAATGTTTGCAGGAAAGTAATGTAGTGTAACAATGGATAGGCCCTGTTGCCTACATCCATAATAGAAACAGGTATTATGACTTAGCAAACTCAGTGGCGCGGATCCTGAGATCAGACAGGGTTGTTTTTCCTAAGGAAGTGGCCACTATTTTTTCCATGTTTTAGTGACGGTTCTACTCAGTTCCAGTTTAAATCTCTCCGTGTGTGTGTGTGTGTGTGTGTGTGTGTGTGTGTAAGCCATGACTGCAATTTTGGGCTGATGTTTTCTATTTATTTAGTTTCAAGTATCAGCACTTTACTGCTCTCTAGCCTCTCATTTCAGAATAACAAGGCTATTTATTGATACAAAGGAGAGATGTTCAGATCATCTTGTTGAGATGCAAAGCTTAAAATAAACAGTGTCTTTATTTGGAGATCCACATCCTTCCTCCAAGGAAGACTCATGAGTAAATTTGTACGAAGTATGAAGCCCAAGGAGAGGGGCTATTTTTAATGTCTGCTTTGCTTACATTTTAGATTGGGCAAAATGCTCCCACTGATGTCTACCTGAATTTGGGCAGTTTTGAGCAATAAATGCTATTGTATGTTTCCAGTCACATGAAAGGTCCAAATGAAATGGTATTTTTGTGACTTTTGAGAGGGGGGAAGTAGCTAATGATAATGAAAAATATGTAACAGATCAGTCCGTGAGTACAAATGAGCGTAAGTAGTTTTATGCCTTTGGGGGAAAGCACTGAGATAATAAATACAAATGACAAATATTTACAATAGACACAATGAATGGGACAACAGAAGACGAACACGTAAGACATTTACACATCCATTCCAGGAGCTAGTGGACAAATGAACAGCCGACCCAGCAACGAGGGAGAATGTTATTACTTTAGCTTTTGAGTGACGTAAGGAAAAACAGTCAGCGTGCTGCAGGGGCCTGTGGCACGGGATGACCACGTTTATGCTCGGTTCCCATGGCAGAGGCTGGCCTTGCCTGCTGCTTTGCAGGGCAGAGGTGGATTAGACACATGGATCCTCTATTCTTCGTAGTCTGAGCTCTTTCGGGATGCTTCTCCTGGGGAGTTGCTGACCCACCCCTCTTAATGATTGCTTTCTCACATGGACTCTGGAGAGATTGGGTTGGATTTGGGGAACATAAAAGCTAGCTGTGTTTGGGGTGAAGATATTCCCTAGAACAAATCGTTTAAGAGTAGAAAAAAATTTAGCTTCTGTTTCTGGCCTCAGGTTGCTTGAGGGAGAGCTAACAAATGTCGAGATAAGGAAGGATGCATACTTTCTGGCTCACTCCCTAGAACTAGGCTCAATAAACTCTGGCCTGGGAGTCAAGTTCAGCTGGGGGCCTGTTAAATAAGATTTTACTGGAACAGAGCCAGGCTTTTCGTTTATGTGTCTGGGGCTGCTTCTGGGGTATAAAGGCAGAGTTGACTAGCAGCAACAGAAACCAAATGGTCCACCAAACCGACAATGGTATATTTACTATCTAGCACTTTATAGAAAAGTTTGCTGACTTTTGTTCTAGAAAGACCCAGCCCAGGACATCTGTCCATTCCTGATAATGAGTTCTATTCAAGCTTTGGCTGTAGCGAGAGCTTCACTTTGAAGCTATTAGGAAGAAAGTGCGTATTAATGAGATGTTCACAGTAACTGCAAGAAACCCGCTTCTGTAGATTTCCTGCCTCTTGTAAGTCCTGCCCTCCCTGCCTTGTATTTCAGCTCCATCTTTTCCCTCTATCTTCTTTTGTCCACTTTGACTTCCCTCCTTGTTGCTAAATGTCTAATTAGGATCTGGAAGTCCTTGTCCCTTAGAGGTTTTCAGTATTTATGCTAAAGTTAGCATTGCTTCATGGGAATTACTTAGCAGTCTTTACTCTCTTCTCCCTTTTTCTGTCCTTCCGTACACAGGAGCCAGGTTCCTGCTTGGCTGCACAAGATCACACGAGCGCCAGTGCTCTGTGGGTCTTGGCTAAGGGTCAAGGTGAGATAGCAACATTCTAAGGGAAGCTGTCAAGTGGACTCTCTGTGTGTGCATTTGCCTCCCGTTTGGAGGTTTGTTCCAGGTGGGTAGGAGCCCGTGTCAGTGCAGGGCAGTGCTGTTTGGTTCCTTCTTAAATTGTACTTAAAAAAATTCAGTTGCCAAGGATGGGCTGGGTTGTTTATTCTCCCCCTTTAAGCTGGTTTTAATGACCCAGTTGCTTTGTTTGAAAGCCATTTATTTAGATGACAGATATGTAGATGTCACTGGATAAATAAAAAAGTGAAATTAAGATTTGAAGCAGTGGTTAAAATATAAACACATGGGGGCCAATCCCTCAGACTGCGTCCCCTAGACAGAACAATGGCTCAGAAATTACACATAGAAATTACATTCCCCCGCCCCACTCAAGCAGCTCTGAATCGCAAGGTCCCATGCAGGAAGCTTGGCACTGAGCCCTGCCGTGGCTCCTGCCTGTGGCCCCTGCCTCCTCACCACCCTTCCCCTGCATTGTTGTGATACTTTGTTTACTCTGCCCTGGAAACCACACGCTTGCCTTCTGCAATGGCTGTGGTGGAGCCTAGCACCCCTCGTGTGGTCCAGCCCAGGTAGGCTGCCTGCTCACCTGCCCCTCCCTGCCTCACCTCCCCCATAACAGCACATCATGCGCCCACCACCCACTGGCTCCATGGATGGAAAGAAGACGAAGTTATCAGGAGGACGTGGGGGTTCCCTTGAGTATGCGTAAGTGCCCGATTCTCTAGGCACCTCTGAGACCTCGCTGCCTTAGGAGCTGTCTCACCTGTTCATACACCTTCATGAAGTCCACAGTCCCCACAAAATCCTGTGTGTGCCATTCCCCCTCTTTAATGGTAAATGTTTTGGAATGTCCATAGGTAAGAAAATGGACGTTGTGGAGGAAAGGTTTCGTAGCCGAGCTTTTTTTCATTTCACCTCCGGATATCAGAATACTCAGATTGTTCATCCTCCCACTCACTGCTTCCAGAAGGTCCCTGAGCCCCATGGCCGCCAGCTCTGCCCCGAGCATGGGCATTTGAGTGGCCCTTGCTCCCACGCTCGCCCTTGGCGTCTCGGATGCTCTCCCTGCTGCTGGGCTCTGAGAAGTAATGGCTTGCTTCCCCTTGGTGGGTCCGGGAGAGTCTGGCTCTGTCCATCTGGAGCTGGTGCTCGGGAGACACTGTGGGGGGCCTGTGCATGGCTGAGGTGCAGAAGCTTAGGATGGAACATAAACCTCCCCAGTTCTGCTCACACTGAGCCTGCACGCTGTGGGAGATGGCCTCCTTCACCTCCTCCCCACAGGTCAGCAGTAGATTCACCAGGTCCACGTAGGGTCTAGAGATTGAAAGCAGAGAAAAACTAAGAATGGAACAAGTCCCATAGGTGCCCTAGTGTACTGTGACAGGGCCAGGAAAGGGATGGGGTCAGTGTTTGGTTTGAATTTAGTGGAACTACTTTAAGCCTTTGCCCATATTCAGTGGAGCACTGGCCTCTGCCAATGTGCGTCCATGTGGACCTGGTCCATGGGAGGAGTTATAGGGCCAGAGAGGCTCTCATTCTTACACTGTTATTGCTTATATGTTGATGTCCCCCCAAAGTCTCATGTGACTAGAGTTATCGGTGGAGCTTTTCAGAGGTGGCTGGATGTAGGGCCTGTGATGCTGGAATTGATTCATGGTTGGATGCTACTACTCTGGATATGAGCACTACTGGCCCTGAGGGGAGTACCCTGGGTATAAGGGACAGAAGGAGGGTGGCTGTTGTCACTGCTTATGCTTGCTGCCGCCTTCCTGCCTTCTGTCCACTATGAATTGTTTCTCCTCTGTGATACCTCTGTGCCATGCCATCCTGTTTTGGAGCCAGCTGACTATGAACTGAAAACCTCTACAAACTGTGAGCCAAAACAAACCTTTCCTACTTCAATTTTGGATGTTGATTTCATCTCAACTAAGATACACTAGGTATGCAAACAGAGCCTGCTGTTTATGAAAAAGAACCAATAACAATTCACAGGTACCTAACACTGGGCTTAAGGCTGGGTCACTAAAAGGAAGGGGAGCATTGAATAGGGCAGCTGTGTGAATAACAAGGCAGGGACATTTTGGGTATGTACAGGCCATAGGATAGAGATGGGTTTCACCCGAATACTGGGTCTTAGTGTCAGTGGAACACATTTAGGCAAATGGTAGAGGGCCTTCAGTTCCAAACTCAGCAGTCCTTTCGTTAAGGGAGATGACATGAAGGTTTAGAGTTTGGGGCAGGGCTCCTAAATGGGGATCTTGACTCCCCACCCCCCCCTCCATGTGTGGTGCTGGTGAGGCCAGCTTATTTTGTCCCCGGTGCCATTCTTCGAGGACGCCTCCCTGACTGAGGCTCCCCAGAGCCATTTCTCCCATGTCTGTCTGTCCCTGGCCGAGGCACATGATGAAGGGTATTCTTGGAAAGTTACTGAATATACTTTCTTCTACATCTGGATGACGCTGGAATAGGTGGAGAGGGGCTCCAGGAAGACCACTTTCCTGGGATGTCTTTCCCCTTTCTAGGTAGCAGAGGCAGGGGAGTGGGAGTGGGTGTCTGATCACCCTTATTTCTTTAGTCTTGGCTTCCCTGGCACAGGAAGTGAGGGCCTCTTGTGTTTGTGATGAGCCAGCTGTCTGTGACACAAACACGCTTTGTTCTGGAGGGCTCACCTCCTTCTGCTGCCTTAGGCCATTCTTCTGAAAAACTGCTGGAGAAGTTCACCGCAGGGGGTGAAAGATGTGTGCAGAAGGTGTGGGGCAGTGTGCCTGCTTTATGAGTCATCTGGTAAGTGGTATGCCCAGCAATGGGTGCTACAGCCCACTTACTGAGCCTTTTTTACTCCTCATTCACCTTTTAAAATCCCCAGAGCAGGGTGGAATGCTTCATATGACTGGCATTCCTAGTTTCCTTCTTCTTTTTCAGTGCTGGAGATGAACCCAGGGCCTCATGCATGTTAGGCAAGTGCTCTACACTGAAGTATGTTTCCAGTTGTCATTCATAAATGCCCTTATTTAGCAAAAGTTCTAGATAACATTTGGCCAAGAGCATCAATCCCTGGCCCATCACCTTGAACAGGGAAATCACTTTGGAATGTGAGATCTTTATGACAAGCGGCAAAGATTTTTTTTTTTGCCCCATGGGCCGTGATTATCTGGATGATAGCCAGGGTGATCATGCTTTGCACCTTTGCAGTTGTTAGTATGCAGAAAGGGCAGATTATGTTTTAAAATAATGTGCAAAGCAGTTTGCTGCCATTTTTGTTAATTAGTTCTCAAGTTGTAATCCAGCAAACTGCTCTTACATCATGCATGTGAAAGCTAAGAAGAGGAAGAAGGCGGCCTTTAGAAGTTTCCAGACTAGGAGGGCGTGGGGCTGGGTTGGGAGGAGAGAAGAAGGAATGTGCTGGTTGATGGAGTTGCAGCTACTTTTTAAGACCTCCTTGATATTTCTGATGTCAGAATCTGTTCATAGTAGAGGTGAAAAGTGCTTAAACTTTCTAAGGCAGATCAGTGACAAAGACAGCATGACTCTGTGTTTTAAGGCTACCTTGAAGTTTCCTAGGCTGGGCTCAAAGACACAATTCCCTACCTCACCTTCCAAGAGTGCAGGGATTATGGTCTTGTATCCTCACACCCAGCTCCTTCCATTTCTTAAAACTAGCAGTTGGCTCAGGGAGCTCAATTTCACTAATCTGCTAAGTAGCAGCAGGATTTTAGCACCTGCTGTACCCCCTGAGGCTAGATGTGTACCTTGCAAGGGCCAAATATCGGTCTTTTGGGGGACTGTAAACTGATTCTTTCCTTTAAGAAAAGCAAGAGGAAGGCCTCTTCCCAAGGGTGTTCTGACTGCTACCTGAGCTCTCAGCACCCTAAGGCTGAGCGGGACCCCAGAAGGCAGGGCTACCATGTTCTCCTCAGACCCCCGCCCTCACTCCCAACTAGGAAGCTCTGGACTGCAGGAGGAGTATGTGTGCCAAAGCCAGTTAATCTAAGCCATGTTTCAGGCTGGCATGATGCCTTCTCAGGCTGCAGGCTGAGCCCGTGTCTAATGATAAAGCCCAGCTCACTCAACAGTATATCAGCAAGGCTAAAGGATTAAAACAAAACAAAACAAAACAACACTCAGAGGGGGATGTGTCTGGAGGCTCCAGACGAGGACGATGACAGGTGGCTGGCAGTGACAGGGTGTGTGGAGCCCAGGTAGACTGTCTGCAGCTAGGGGGAGGCAGATGACAAGGAGGCTGGGTTGGGGGATAGGAAGGGGTGAGAGGACGCAAGGGAACAGAACTCAAGAGGGCTGCTTTCACCCAGTGTGCTTGTTTTGAGGTAGATGAGGATTGGGTTGAGGAATGAGGTGTTGTGGATTCTGGATGACTGCATTTCCTTTCCTCTCCAGTGAGAACCAAATTTGGTTCTCATTCTTTATATATGATCAATGCTACCTATCCTGAAATGGTCTTTTTGATGTCTGGGTACTGACAGGATCCTGTAAGCTGTCATGATAGGAAAACTAAAATAAAAAACCGTTAGGTAATTCAGCCTGAAGTACAGGTGGACGCCCACAGGTGGCCTCACAAGGGCAGATCCTGAGCTTTGAGAGGTGCTACAGTGTGACAGAACTCACAACTTAGAGGTGCTGCCTTTGTGGGAAACAAGAGGACCTGTGTGGGGTCACACACGTGATGTGTCCTTAAAAGGGGCCTATGCTTCTGATCAGGCTGGGCCAGTGGCACTTCCAGAGTGGGTTAGAATGGGCCACGTGTTCACTGGAAGTGGCGTGGGGATCCTTTGGGAATAAGAGTCCCTGGCTCTGTGGGCCATATTCATGGGGGAGACACTCAAAAGTCACAGGGCTTCACCTCCTTCCTAAATTTGAAGGGTTGGGTAATAAACTTAATACTTTCAGCTTTCCTAAGAAAGACTCTCTCCAAAAGAATATAAAGACCTTTCATACTCTAAAAATGCACCATGGGGGACTTATAATCTGTCACTTGTCATCCCTTGTTAAGGCCAGCGAGCCACCTCTAATGGATGGCAGGAGGACATTGGGCTTGGGCAAATACACTTCATGGAGTCATGTGGTGTTTGTTTCTTCCAGTCGCATCTTAAAAAGGGGGGGATTTCACAGTACTTCTGTATAGGATAGGGATATATTGAGAAAAGGAAAAAAAAAACCCTACCACACTTGGGGACCAGTGAGGCCTCAGTAGGTCTAGCAAAGGTAGGGGAGGGAGAGGGGAAAGAAGCTTAAATTTTGACAACTGGCTTGTTCCTGACAGCTGGCTTCAATCATATACAGTTGGTTCTCCACATCCAGGGGTTCAACCAACCGCAAATCAAAAAATGGGGGGAAAATATACCTGTACAGAATATGCAGACTCTTGTCTTGACAATAGTCACTAAACAAAATAGTATAACAACCATTTACAAAACATTTGCATTGCATTAGGTATTATAAGTGAGCTAGGGGAATGTAAAGAGGGGTATATATGTAGGTTATATGAAAATACTACGCCATTTAAAAAAAGAGACTTGAGTATCTGTGGATTTTAATATCCACAACATTATGTCACCAATTCCTAAATTAAAAAGTAGGAACCAAACCTCAGAGCAAGTTCCTTAAGTTCTTAGCTTTTCTTTCTTCCTTTGTAAGAAGGAAACAGTAATTTCTGCCTCAGTGTTGCTGGGAAAGATAATTGTGATAATTCATGTAAAGCTCTTGGCCTAGGGCCTATGTATCAACATAAAAAAATGACAGTATTTCATAAGGCATTAGTATGACTCAGAAAAGGCAACATAATTTGTTTTTGGCAAAAGTTGCTTGTAGAGCTTCACCATAAATCTTATAATCCTTACACAGTATTGGGGGGTTGTGAGATACCTAAAACCTTATACCAAACGGGCAACAGCAGGAGACGGTTGTTGTATTCTATGACCTAGGTCATTCTGATAGAGTTAGAAAAGTGACATTCCTTGGAGAAGGTCATGGTATGAACTGAGGAGCAAGAATTCATAAAATTCTGCTGATTTGGCCCAGTGAGTCATTGTGGAAAGAACAATAGTGCCACCAAGCTGGCAAGAACACGTTCTGGACAGCTGAGCCAGTGGCTTGCTTTCTGATAGGCATCTCTGAAGGAGTCATCCTAATCTTCAATGTTTATGGATTGTGTGCCATATTAGGAACAGTTGTGCACCGACATGCTTTATTGTCCTGCAAAATTCAGGATTTTATAGCTGGGATAATTTTTAAGGAACGAGATGTCTTGGGTTTATCACTAAATTTCAAATCTTTGAATAGGTTCAGTGCACATTTCCGAGTTTTGGCATGGTAATATTTAGCTGATTAAAGTTTTTTGATGCAGTTTTGCTTTATTTTTTCTTCTGGCAGGGCATTAATGAATTAGAGAAGGTGAGCTGGGTTTTCTGAGCAAAAGAAGAGCCCAGAGGCAGCAAAAGCAGCAATTGCTTGGAGTTTTGGGCATTTAAGAGGTGCTGGGTCCAAACTGTGTGGATCCCAGTTGACTCTGCATCTCACCAGCTGTGCCCCTCAGTGGATCTGAGTTTTCTCATCATATAAAATGGAGCTGATTAAGGCATTTAGCTCAAAGGGCTGTTAGGAGGATCAGGTGAAAAAAAATAACAAAGCACTCAGCACAGAGCCTGGCACTTAGTAAACACTCAACAAATGTTATTAGGTATCAGCTTTCTGCAAGGACACCTCCTGCAGCTACTTGGAAGACTGGTTGGGTTTTTGGGAAGACAAAGAGTTATTTCTCAGCATATGTGCATGCACACAACACACACACACACACACACACACACACACACACACACACACACACACAGAAATCTGTCATTTCAGAATTGGTGATGGAAATCACTTTCAGTTTTCCTGAGAGCCAGTAGGAAAGCCAGTTCTTAGGGGAGGTAATGTGGCTTTCTGAGTCAACCTCAACCTTCCCCATTTGACAGGAGCTCAGCCTCCTACAGATAGCCCCCAGACCAACTGCACCCCACTTCCATCGTCCACCATCCAGCGCCCACGGCTCCATCCTTGCAGGAGCTAGCCTCCCAACCCGAGCTTCCCTGTGAGGTGAGGCACTAAGCGTACTCACTCATGCAGCAGTAAGTCCTTGAAATGGATCATCTCCACTAGCACCCGGGTGTTCTCCTGCGCAGCTGCGCACAGATCATGCTTGAGGTAGCATTCCCGCTGCAGCTGAAACACCATTTCTTTGATGGCCGGGCACTTGCGGCTTATGCAGCCGAACCTGTGCCGAAGAGCGTGGGCTTTGCACTTTAAGGCATCCTTGATGAATGACTTGCCCTGAGAATGGAAAAGAGAGAGGGGGCAGAAAGAAGAAAGACTTCGTGACATGGTTAGACATTTACCCACCTTTTTTCTCCTCCCTTCCTCTCTTTCTCCCTTCCTCCCTTTCTTTTTGGACAGTACAATGCCAAGGCCCCTTCTCAGGCTGAAGACCTCCCAGGTGACAGGCTGTATCAGAGGTACATTCAGAGTGACATGATACCTCCAGCTCTGGACCAAGAAGGATGTTGGCTTTGTACACTAACAGGTCTGCCTCTTTCCTCCGCAGCTGAACTTTTAGTTTCCCTTGAACTGGGGCTTCTGTGGCTGTCTGTCCTCCAGGCAGCCCAGTGTTGGCTGCTGAGTGGCAACTTTTCTGGAACACCAGGAGGAATTGGGCCATAACTCCTTTGTCATTCTCGGCAAGAGCTCTTCCCCAGTGGAAGGTGCCTCTTTGTCCAAATCGAATGTTTTTCCTTTTTCCTTTAATTCCAGGAGTACCACTGAGATGTGTGCTCATGGGGTCTCCCCTTCCTGCCTGAGTGCCTCTGGATTGTACTCTTGTTGTCTCCCATTCTTCAAGGAGGAACATTCTTTGCCTTTCCAAAAACGACTCTACTCCTTTAAACTGTTAGGATTATTGCCTCTAAAAGGCTTTCCTGGCACCCAGCCTGGCAGCATCTGAGCTGGGAGTGCCCAGCTGACAGCCCTTCCCCCGCACGCAGCCCTACTCTGAGGGGCCAAGGCAGCCAAGCATACATCTGGCCTGCAGTTCTCTTTCCTGGCAATCCCATTAGACTGTGCTTATCCTAGAAAGGAGACAGCTGTCGGGGGTGTGGAAGCAGCTCTGCCTTTGCTCCCTTATCAACCTCTCATGGCCCAGAGGCATCGTGGGACCCTTACCCAGGAATGGTTACACCCTCATTGCTATAGAAATGAGCTATCCCTGGAGAGGTCACCCTCTGCTTTTAGACAGGTCTGGAAGTCACCGAGTTGAGAAGGCAAAGGGGTTTAGGTCGGAAGTGGGAAGCCAGCCAACACATTTATTTTGGTTCTTCCTTTAGAGAGCAATCAAAATGTCTGCAGATCATGTCTGATGGCTGGAAATCCATGTGGTACTGTCACCTCCTCAGTGCCCCTTCTACTGTGAACTGTACAGTAGGAGCCAAATGCGATGGAGTACATGGGGTGCCAAATGATGAAGCAGTTGTGTGCTGAGAATCGTCTTGAAAGGGATGTGTGTAACTTGAGATCGTATTTCTGTTGGGTGGGGGTGGGGTAGGAAGATTAATTGATGCAAGGACTATGCCAATCTGTTCTTTGTATTCTTCCCTGACGTCCTATGGGATTGCCCTTCAATACATATCTTTCCTCCGGACTTCCTATTATGTTTCCTAATTCCAGTTAATTCAGAAGGGACACTTTAACTGAGAACCTCAAAGAGTTCAGAGTTCTGCTTTTTCCCTTCCGCGGTTGTTTCCCCATTTGCCAACTCATATCCTCTGATCCCTTCTGGTTCCCAGGCATTGCTTTGTCCGGCTCTGTACAGGATGTCAGTGGATGGTGACTGTGACATGCATAAACCACACCTGAAAGGCTGGCCTTTCCCAACATGATCTCTCCCCAGTAAAATGGGGAAAAATTTATCAGCTATAATAACAGGGTGTTTCAACAAGGTATATATCAGGCCAGGGAGAAAACGAAGGTGAGCCACAGATACCAAAACATGTGCTTGGGCTGTTGGCCCTGGAGCCTCAGACTGCTCATTGGGTTCTCGCTCTGCCCTGAGGTGCAACTCAGCTTTACCCTTGGGGACCCAGGGATGTCTGAAATGGCTCAGGCCCAGACAATATTTACTATATACAGCAATGGAAAAGTATGCAATTCCAAGGCATTCAAGGTTTTGACTGTTCAGGTTGGGAGAGAAGAGCCTGCTACTCAGAAGGAATACATGTCTGCTCTTTTGGAGGCCTTGAATTATTTAGATTGCTTATACTTATGTACACTAGATGACCATTTCCCTATAAGGTGTAAAAAGCTCTTTAGTGGAATGTGGAAGGGGAATCCCTGACCCTTCAACCTACTGTTTCCAATGCAGTGGGCTTTGGGAACTGTGTTCTGGGTGTCCAAACACAGTATGTCATCTTATAAAATGTTTGTAATTTACTAACTTTGCCAGTCTACTTTGCCTGTGCAAAACAGGTTACGAGTAGAATGAAGCTGGGCATGGTGATGAACATCTGTAGTTGCAGTACTCGAGAGGCTAAGGCAGGAGGACTGCCCCAAGTTCCAGGCCACACTACATAGCAAGTCTGAACTACATAGCAACACTCTGCTTCAAAAACAACAACAAAAAAGAGTGTAGAGGTATTTAGTTTACACAATAGCTCCAGGGAGCAGATCATCAGTGATATGGGGAGATACTGACATCCTGCTATAGACCAAGAATGTCTCTTGCAAGTTCTAAAATGCCACAAAGAGCAGTCAAGGAAACCTGTTAACAAATCTTTCCAGTGAACATTTTAATCATGCTATGTTAACCCCAAACCCTCATGCTCTATGTGGTTATTACCTGGGCATCAAATTTTCCAGCGTTGTGCAGAAAAGTCATGCAAATTCCATGTAAGCCCCGAATCTCACAAGAGTTGTTCTCGAAACATTCAAAAACGCCACACCCTACATCACCTGCGTTGACCAAACAGTGCTGGATATCCGCTAAAATGAAAATTACATACATGTGTCAGCTAGGCTGGGGAATGCAGAGAGGTCAGCTGAAATAAAACTAAAGACTGAAGGAAAAATTAAGGGGAAAGAAGTTAGCATTGACCATTTCAGGGTCTAATGAGACAAGGAAACAATCTCATCTCTCAGTACTACTCATAGTAAGTTCTGTTATTTGCAAATACTGTATTTGTAAAAATTAGCTTACAATGACAACCATAACAATAAGAAGATAGCTCTGAGTATCCTCCCCATTCTTTCCATTTTATTAAAGTATTTATGGGAATAGCTTGAAAGCAGAAAGCAGTTCAGCTTTTTCTCAAGGCTGCTCCTCATCAATGAAATACTCTTTACTTGGATCTGGAGAAGCTGCTGCCGTCCACCCCCACCGTTTCCTCCCTGATCCCCAAATGAATTCGTCCAAAAAGCAATCTCAATTCAGCATTATGATTCAACACCTAAAAATCAAAACAAAATTCCTATTAAGGCAGCGCCTCCAAACCATTCACATTAAAAATACCAGGCTAGGGAAGCTGCGGTTTTCCAGCAGGCTCGGGAATCCAGTCAGATGGGGGCTATAGCCCTGCAAACCGCCACCACCCTCGCTTGCAGGTTCCTTTTAATTAGGGATCCGGTGTGAGACAGCACTTAATCCCCTAGAATGCCCGTGGTCCCAAAGCTCGCTGCTCACCTTCGCAGAATGTGGTCTTGCTAAGCCTCGTGGGAGGACAGGCTTTCGAGTAGGACAGAGTGAGGAGTTAACTGTCAGGCTGCTGCGTGCAAAACCTTGCTTCCCTCCCATCCCCCTTTCCGATGCTCTGATTTAAACGAACCACAAAATTACAACAGAAAAGTATATTTTGGAAGATGGGCGGGGTCAGTAGAAAATCTGCATTCAGATTAAATCTAGCGAGAATGAGGGACGTGTATTTGTTGAGGGTCATCAACTCCCAAGAATCACGGTCAGTTTTCAGAGCAAGAGCCAAAGGGGGGAAGGGTGGTATGGGCCCTAGGCTGTGGAGCGGGCCACGCGGGTGCGGGACCCGGCGCGTGGAGGTGAGCGGCTCCGGGCTGACCCACGCGCAGCCCCGGCGAGCCGGCGGGCCCGCGACTCACTCACTAGGGGCGTTCCTTGTGGGCATTCGTCGGTTCCTGCTCCGGCAGTGAGCGCACGCACACTCTGTAGCCGCAGCGTTCCCGGGGCCCCCTAAAGGCCGCGGGGGTGGGGTGCGGTAAGGGTGGGCACAGAACGAAGGAGTTGAGCTGTAAGCAGATTTTCTCTCTCCTCAGCTCTGGGAAGAGGGCCAGCCCGGTGTCCCGCGCGCCTGGCTCAGCTCCGCAGTTTGCCGGAGAGCAGAGAGGCGGCTGAGCAGAGGAGGCGCACGGTTCGGGTCGTGTCACCAGTTCTTCGCTTGCTGACCTGCCCAGGGTCAGGGGACGGCGGCAGCACGGTGGAGGTACGCTTTGCGCCGCGTCTTAGCCCTTCCAAAAGCAGTGTCCCCCAGGGGGCGAGTACGCGACGCAATCTGTCTCGCCAGCAAAGTTTTGGGATGTCGGGCATCTTTTGAGGAGGGGGAGAAACAGTCCTGTCTAGACTGGTAGGCTCTGAAGAGTAAGTCTCCGGGTACAGGGCTCAGTCTAGCTCCGGGGACCCTCCATGCCTCCCATGGGTCAGCCGGGATGGAGTAGGGCGCTTTGCACGGGGTGGCCTGGCAGCGTCAGGCCCTGCCTCATTTCCCCTCAACCCTGGGGGAGGACAGCAACAAGTCCTGCCCCAGCCATTTCATCACCCTGCTAGCACGTGCGGATTCCGGGCGCTCCGAGCCCGGCGCAACCTCGCTTCGCCTCGCCTCGCCTCGTGCTTTCTTTTGCACGCCCCGCGCCACAGCAAGAGTTTACGCGGCCGGGGTGGGCGCCGGGCTGTGGGCAAAACGCCCGAGGCGCGCTGCGCTGGGCACGGTATTCTCTCCCAGTGGCTCCTGGCCGCGGGGGCACACGCATTTACCTGTGTTCTGCAGGGACAGGCGACCTTTCTGCTGGGAGCCTCTGTCTTGGGGACCTTCTGGTGGGTTGGTGGCATCGGTCCCCCGCGCCGGGTCGAAGGTGGCTAACACCAAAGCCAGGGTCACGAACTGGCCCAGCCGCTCGGCACACATGGTTCTTGGTGCAAACCTCCCGCCGGGAGACCTGGATTCTTTGTGCTCCCCGCCTCCTCTTCGCCGCCGCCGCTTCCCCTCCTCCTCCCGCTCTTCCTCCTCGCTCGCCTTTTCCCTCCTCCTCGCAGCCGCGGCTCGGGTAGAGGTTACCCAGCGCCCTCCCGTAGCTCTCGGGAGAGCATGTGACCAGGCCGTTAGCAGCGCCGCGAGTGCCCGGCAGTGGCCGGGATGGTGCCTCAAATATCCCTGGAAGCTCTGGTGTCACTTGAATGAAGGAGTCGAGCAGGTGTTGTCCCGCAGGCTGGACCAATCCGAGACCCCAGCCCGTTTGACAACAGAGTCGGGAGGCGGGGCTTGCGCCCAACTACTACAGGAGGAAGCTGAGCTCGGCTGGGAGCGCCCGACAAAGTTGCAGACCTGGCGGCGGTCACGCGTTCGCATGTGTGTGTGAGTGCGTGTGCGTGAGCGTGGTCAGAGATGCGTGCGCGGGTGCGGGGCTCCAGGGCTTGGCCAAACGCGCTCCACAAATACCAGAGCAGATCGCAGCGCCGGTGGCGAATACAGAAGGCAGGAGGGAACCGTCTATGCTGGGACTCTCGGACCCTTGGCTTGCACCACAATCGCATCCGGCTGGGAAAGTTTTCCCTTACCAATTGGAATTCATTGGAGATTTTAGCCTCGTGGCCTGGATAGTTTAGAGCAGTTACCCAGGCGCAGTGATAGCCTGGATGGGTGGAGCACGCATGGGGATGCCTGGCGTCGTGGCCTTCTGCATTACAAACAAAACAGGATTGCAGACAGGAGCAGAAGCCCTCAATAAAATGTTTGGCCTGAACAACTGCCCTGTCTTCTCGCTTTCTTTTAGGTGGGCCCTGTGACACTTGGGAAGTCGTGTCTCGCCCCCTCCCACTACAGATGGATTCCAGTCTGGGCAGCAGGGATCCAGGTGACAAGTCAGTCTTGCATCATTTCAAGGCGGGTAACAGAGAGGCCCACGCAGCCCTGGATAAGCCCGCTGTGGAGCCTCGCGTGCCCTGGTGTCTGTCTTAAAGGCAACTTTACTGTCTCCAAGTACACTCTTTAATTTTCTCAAAGAGCTACTTTCCGCCCGACTCGGGGTTCCCTTTACTCTTTTAGTGGAAATGGAAAAAAAAGAAAAAAAAGAAAAACACAAAAAAGCAAAATTCAGGGAAATGCTCTCCATCGCTTCCCCTGTCCTGTTGGAGTCTCTTTCCTAAGCACTGCCCGGATTAGATTGCCCCCAGCTGCTGGCTCCCCGGCTGGAGGAAGTAAGCAGAAAGTTGGGCGCCGCTTGGAGCGCCTTTCTCCTTGCTGTGTGTGTACGTGTGCACGCTCACGTCTCCCTCGCTACGGGGCCGCGGACAGGAACTGTTCACCCCGACGGCGCAGCTCTAGGGGGTAGCAGGGGTGGGGGAGGGCGGCCAGGCGCGCGGCAGCCTGGAGTCCCGCGGCGTGTTGGCACACCCGCGTCCCTCCCCCGCAGTCCCCACCCTCCTCTGGGAGAACAGGTGAGCCCGGGTACCAGCTCTCAACCCTCACACGCCCCCGCCCCGCTTGGCTCTGCAGTAATGTGCCAGGAAGGTTTCATCACCCACCGCCCGCGGCGACACAGCCGCAGTTTCCGCGGCGGGGCGCACTGCCGGCCTTACTGGGCCGCCATGTGACATGCTTGGGGGAGGGGGTACGGAGATGCCGGGGCAGGTCATCCTTCAGCAGCTGGCTTCAGCCTTCCTTCCTGGGGCCAGGTGAAGCTCAGGGCTAGGTGACCACCCCTGGCCAAGGCTACCTTCTCGCGAGGAGCAAACCTCAATGGGGAGGGGGGGGGAATGGGGCAAGTGCTTTCAGAATGGGCTGCCCAGGGTCTGGAGTGCCCAGGAGCCGCTGTCCACGGCACCTGCTTAGGTTTCAGAGCCTCAGGAAATGGTCACTTTAGTCCGAATCTGCAGAGGTGGCAAGAAACTGTCCACTCATGCCGATGCTTCCAGTCGCAGTCAGCTCCCGCAGCTACAGATCTTTTGTAGCAAGGCGCAGACTGGCGTTCTCAATGCCCGCCTTACTCAGCTTGGCGTCCCTCATTCAGGAAAAACCACCTCTTGCCATCCTTAAAAGCCAAACAAGCAAATAGCACAACAGCATTCTGGCTTATCCTAATTGCTCAGGGCCCCAAATTTCCTGGGGTCAAGTGGATGTTTGTTCTCAGTCTTGTTTAAAGGTATTAACTGAGTTCTTTCTTTCCATCTGGTTTCTTTTGTAGATGAGAGCACAAAGAGTATTGGCATTAAAAAGGCATCTGGTCCCACCCCTCCCCCCCAAACAGAAATAGAAGATCTAGGGGGCAGGAGCAAGCCCACCTTTGCCAGCTGCAGATACCTGGGCTTCTGCCAGCAGCCTGGCACATGGAGGTGATTGGTACCTGTCTTCTCTCTGCCTGTGTTAGATACCGCCCTTGCTTCCTTGAGGCCTTGGCTTGCTGTCAGAGGAACTATAACTTAAACATTCCTCTTGAGGCTATTTGTCTTTACAAAGCAATTAGCCAAGAAACGTTCATGGTTCTTGCCTGAGCAAACTGTCCCTTTGGAATGAAAAAAACAGCTAGCAGCTAGAATTTGAGGTGTTGCAAACATAGGCTCTTGTTCTTAAAGGTTTACCTCTGGATCACTTAGCCATGGCCGAAGTGTCCAGCTGAGAACCCTGAGTCCAGTCAGCCTCATCAGGGCTTTGAGAATTTTGCAGAATCCTGGACTGTTTGCAGGGGTGCGGCCCAGGGGAGAGCAAGGGCTGGAGTGCACGGACTGATGACTTTGTCAGGATCTCTTTTTCTCTCTCTGATTCCTTTGGCTCTGTCACTCTGCCTGGTTTGGCAGACTGGCTGATGAGAGTGGCAGTAATCATAAAACTTATAAATTAATATGATTGAGAACAAGCACGGTGTCACCTGCCATGTTTGAGACTACGGTGTCCTTCTAGACCTGAAGTCCACCCTAACTTTGAGTTGTGAGAAGCATGAGGACAGATCAGTTAGTGCTGCCCTGAGGTTAAGTAGAGCACTGGGCCTTCTTTCCCACTGAGACCATGTAACTATGGGGAGGCAGTCATGGACTGCCACGCGATAGTAGCTTCTGAGCTGGGTGTGGTCATGCGTGCCTGTAATCCCAGCACTTGGGAGGCTGAGGCAGGAGGATCACTGCGAGTTCAAGGCCAGCCTGAACTGCATAGGGAAACCCTGCCTCAAAAAGTTAAAAAAAAAAAAGGCACACAGTAGCTTCTAAGGTTGAGGCATACGGCCTTGTTTCTCTAAATCCACTTCATGTGTTAACTCCAGTCAACTCTATAAGTGGGAAGGTTTTTAAAGAGGGGGTATTTGGATGAGATCTTGAGAAATGGAGCAGGATACAACAGTAACAAAGTTGAGGCAAGAGAAAGAGAGTGGGTGTTGCAGGTGGTAGGTTTGGAGGTAAATGCAGGAGGGAATGCAGTGGAATTTGCATCGGGAGTAGATGTTGTCCAGCTGGTGTTAAAGGGCTCAATCTGGTGAGTTCAACTGTGCCATGTTATGAGACTAGGCCACTGCGAAAATCCGTGCTCATCATGGAAGAGCTTGCTCTCTCATCCTGATGGGTATTTAAAGATCAGATTGTGGGATGCTCTTTGATTAGATGCTCTTTAGGAATTATAAAAAACTTAGAGGCCTTTTGCTGACATTGCGAAACAAGGTGAGGGGAATTGGCAGGAGGGAATTGAAGTCTTGATGTGTGTTGTGATAGCGGTGAGGTGTTCTTGCTCAGGCCTGAGCAGGCGGAGCCTTAAAGGACTAGATGTGTTCTTGGCTGTGGGACAGTGTCTGTAGCTTCACACACGCTGTCTAGCCCAGGCATTCTGTGAGTCCCAAAACCTGAGTGTGGAACATGGCTTATTCCAGAGAGCTCCGCCCACCACACGCCCCGCCCTCTTGAACTGACTGCCCGGGCTGATGGTGCCACCTTATGGTCAGAGTGGGAACTGAATGACCGAACAGCCTATCTGGTTCTAGGGCCTGAGCACCAGTAATGGGTTGCCTCTTTTCCTCAGTTTCCTTATCAAGTTAGTTAATACTGACTTAGGAAATCTTCTCACAGTGAGATACTGGAATTCTCTTCATCAAAGAAATTGTTTCCAAGCTTATGTTTTTCCTGCTCCTTCCTTAGCTGTCTCAGTTGTGAGCCCCAAATCTACCCTAATCATGGTTCCTATGCATCGTGCTCCGGGAAGGAAAATGAAAAGTTATTAGAGCGAAATTGGTCATTCAAAGTTACAAACTGCCGCTGTCAGGGCTCTGAAATTCTTGCAAGCAGAGGCCCCTCGCTATCTATAGTTCTTCTAATCTTATTAACCTGATTGCTTCGTTCAATAGAATTCAAGATAAAGCAGACTAACTTTTTAATATTTGAGTTTGTTTATTAATAATGCTACAAAATTATTTTCTACTAGCTTTTCCTCTAAAAATATACAACTTCAACAATATTATGAATTAAGAAGACTTTTTTGGGGGCTGGCTTGGAAACCTGAAATTTATAATTTTATTTTAGCTTGCATGGTTGCATGTGCCTGTGGTCCCAGCTCCCTGGGAGGGTGAAGAAGGGTGACTGCGTGAGCCCAGGAGTTTGCCGTCAGCTTGGTCCACACGGCAAGACCCTGAGCCCAAAATACATACCACATGTTTATATGTACATACTTATTTTTTGAAGAAAAATGTATTTTGGGTTCTCTAAACAATCTCAGAGTGTTGGAACACAACATGTTGGGCAGTTAGGCACTTCCTCTATGTCACTGATCAATAGTCAAAGCTCTCATGTATTGACTGGAAATACAAATGATAACAAGGAATTTTCAAAAGCCCAAGAGAATAGGAAGACTGTGTCCCTCACCATAAGTCCACTTACTGAAAAGAATGTAAGGTAGGAAACATTGCTTGTCTGCTTGGGAGCCTCTCAGCATTGTTAGTGCGTTGCTCTGAGGCTTGCATTTTCTCGGAAACCCTCTTTGTTTTCACTGGGTCCTAGTCTTTGCTTTCCCATTGTTTGCTGAGACAAACTCCAGGAGGCACTATCTCGTGGAGTGGCTGCCTGGGTTCTGCCGAGGGAGCTAGCTGAGCCCAGGGCTTGTAGCCTGGTGGATGCAGGGAGCTTTTCCTGACTGGGTTTCGACTTTGCTCAGAGAGCTGTTAGATTTCAAGCAGTAAAGAAAAAGCCTGTTTTTGGCAGCAGCGGGGTGGGGGTGGGGGGTGGTTTCCTAAGAAAGTAGATTTTGAAAGTTTTGGTAAATGACCAAACCCATTAGTGCAATGTAACCCTCAGTATTCAATCACAGTTTTGCATTTAGATTATATTTTTTTTCCTGAGAAGTTCTTTTTTTAAGAACTGCTGTTTCACGACTTCTGTTCATTTTTAGGAGTGTTCTTAAGCCCAAAGAGCACGTTTTAAACAAAAGTAGAATAAAGTCCATTCTCTGTTAAAATAACCACGTAGCACTTTGGGAACCGTTTATAAATCTAGGTGGGTATATGGATAAATTGTAGGCCCTTAGTGACTTTAGTTTTCTTGTATAAAAATTTCTATTTAATCACCCTAAGAAATATTTTATTATTACTCCCCGGTTATTGGTAATTACAATAAAAATCACTAAAATAAAGAAATGGAAGAACGGTAGAGTCACCTGTAAGGATGAAGAGTCACCTGTAAGGATGAACAAAGCTGGCCGTCACTGTTGCATCCCCCGCTTTTTAATTACATCGTCCGTAGGGTCACACCATCTCTCAGGAAGGTACAGAAGAAGACAAAGGGCAGACACAACCCAGGTGCCCTCAGCCAAACACGTATGCCGGGGGGAAGCCATTCTCTTTACAAATGGTGCTGGGAAAACTGGCTGTCCACGTGCAAAAGACTGAAACTCACTGCGTACCAAACTGAAATCAAAATGGGCCAAAGATCTAAATAATAAAGCAGAAGCACTTAACCTACTAGAATATAAATCAGGCAAAACTTTTGCAGATATAAGTGTAGGCAAGGACTTTCAGAATGCAACTACAGCTGCATAAGAAATAACATCAAGAATCAACAAATAGGATTAGATCAAATTGAAAAGCTTATGCACAGCCAATGAAACGTCCAACGGAGTGAGAAGACAGCTTTCTCAATGGGAAAGCATTTGTGCTAGCTATTCCTTGGACAGAGGACTAATATTAGAATACATAAAGAATTCAAAAAGAATTTCCACAAAATAAAAGACCTGATCAGTCAAAAAAATGGGCGACTGAAATGATCACACACTTCTCAGAAGGACAGATGATCCATAAATGTTTGAAAAACTGTCCAAAATCTCTGTCCATTAAAAAAGTACAAATTAATACTGGCATTTCTTGTTACTCCAGACAGAATGGTTAACATTAAGAAATCAAGTAATAACAAATGAGAGGATGTGAGGGAGAAGGAACCCTTTTAAAGTTTTGGTGGGAATGTAAATTAGTACAATCACTGTAGAAATCAGTATGGAGATTCCTCAAAAAACTAAAACTAGAAATTCCCTTTGACCCAGATATTCCCATTCTCAGTATCCGTGTTAGAGACACATGTTGCGGCTACACTCATGTTACCCATTTTTGTAGCAGTACAACTGGTAACAGCTAAATCTTGAAAATAGTCTATATATATGTCGACAGATGAATAAAGAAAATGTATATACAGGATGGAGTACTACAGGGCTGTTAAGAAGGATACATTTGAGTCATTTGTAGGAAAATTGATGCATCTTGAGATGATAATGTTATGTGAAATAAATCAGATGTACAAACTTAAACATCTCATGATTTCTCTTACATACGAAACCCAAAATATAAAGAACAAAATAAAATATAGATAATAGCAAACTGGGAGATAAATCTTTTGCAAATGAGAAGACACAGCGGGTGGAGGGAGGAGGGATGGCGGAGAGAGGGAGGGAATGTTAAAAGAATTAAGACGTTGTGTATCTGCACGCACTCCTCACGATAAATGTATGTAATCATTATGTAGTACGAACATGGACTAATAAAAATAAATTTTAAAAAGACACCCTCTTTTTAGTCTTCTTCTTTTTGCTTGAATATGCATTTCATTATTTATTAATTGCTACAAAATCGTACATGTTTATGAGATATATTCTTGCTTTCAATGAATACAGTTTTGAATGTAGAAGTTTCTTTCTTTTTTGAGACAAGGTCTTAATATGCAGTTCAGAATGGTCTTGAACTCCCTGTGTAGCCCAGGTTGGCCTCAAATTCATAGCGATCCTCCTGCCTCGGCCTCCTCAGTGCTGGAATTACAGGCGTGTACCACTATGCTCACTCAAGGTTTTTACTTTTTGCACAAAATTGTGAAGAGAAGAAAATTGACAGAGGGAAACACAGAATTGTTAGACAAATCAGAAAACCACTACAAAGTGACAGCAGCATTTTGTACTCTGGGGACAATGGTGAAATACACTATGTAAGGAAAATGTCAGGCTGTGTGTTATATAATAGTAATTTAGATGAGTGTTCTCAAATTTAAGAATCTATGAATAAATAATGCATTTCTAAAGATAGAAAGAAAATATATTCTCATTCAGTTAGTCATTTGAGGGGAATGATTTTATTATGTAATGTTTTGCAACCTGAACCTGGACTTTCCTATCTTTCTAAAAGAATGGAGGCTACTAATATTCTTTTTAGTATCTATGATATTTGCTTAGCAAAATTTTTGATATAACTTAAAATGGACAAATGAAGAAATCAGATCAAGGATGGTTACAGAGTTGACAGAATAGAAATAGGTGATACAGAAATGAAAGAAAAACATCCTAACTAATCATTCTTTTTTTTTTTTTTTTTTTTGTCTTTTTCCTTTTTATTGGTACCAGGGATCGAACTCACAACTGCCTGCTTGCAAGGCAGGCGCTTATGCCGCTGAGCTAAATCCCCAGCCCCCTAACTAATCATTCTAATGGGTGTTAATAAATGTAAAAATAAAAGTGCTTTGCAGTTGTGGAGCCACGAGGATGATTGTCTTCTCTGAAACAATTATGAGCTATGAGAGGTTTCAGAAGCAAGGTGTTTTATGTTGTAAGTGTATGAAGAACCAGAAGCTATGATAAGGCAGAATTTAGATTTTTTGCATCTGAGATCAGTGTTTACACAGTGGATCCATCCCAGGTTCGTACACAATGAATGCCTGGTGGTCAGTTAGTCGAGGACTTTGCCCATTTTGGGCTTATATACCTTCCTCTCCCAGGAAAATACACAGTGGAAAATTTTCCCTAAAGTTGGGGATTTAACTGTTACATTTTCTAATAAAGTTAAACTCTTTTAGTCTCATTTGCATAGATTAGTCATGAGAATAAAAAGGATCCATCCATGGGACCCTGATGGTAGGGATGATGCCATCCTTTTCCCAGTACACTGCGTGAGCTAAGGTTGTAGAGACAAGTATTAAAACAAACACGAAGAAAACGCCTTCAGCAAGTAGGAGTCACTGTGTGTAGACGGTCAGTTTCATCATCCGTTCCCGACACATTCACCCGACTCCCGCGTTTTTCCATTTCAGACTGTATCACTGATCGTCAGTCTGAGGATTATTTTAAAGCAAGGTTTTGCAGGAGAGGTGCCACGAAATAGCCTGCTTTTTCTCCCCTCTACTCAAACTCAGTGCTTCTCAGACTCCGGTGAGTATAAGAATTACTGCACAGAACTGAATATACATGGCATGAGTACTGTATCTGAAAGGGCATTTTGCAGAATTTTAAAAATACGATACTTTTTATGATGCTGGGACTAGAACCCACGATCTTGTGTGCACTAGGCAAGTCCTTGACCATTGAGTTACATCCTTCACCCCCACAGAATGTTTACAGATTTTGAACACTCAAGGTTTTCTACTTTGACAGCTTTAGAACCTCATCCACTCTGACCTTCATTCATTCAACAGATTCATGCATATCTGTATAGTAGACTTGTTGCAGTATGGGCAATGAGAAGACAGGTGTTAGCACTGCCCTTCTTGTGGTAGCAATCAGAGGGTGACGAAATATTTTTATAGCACCATGTTGTAGAAATTATACTCGAGAAGAACCAGGAGGGTGGTAGAGGGACTTGTGAGAAGTGTCAAAGATGAAACATTTTAGTTTTTAATGCTCACTTTTAAAAAATCCCTAACACTGTTGAAGGATAGTTAGGATGCACTGAAAAGATGAAAAAAAAAAAAAAAAATCCAGGCACAGGGACCAACACACACAGAGCCCAGAGGAGCAGGCGACCAGCCAGGTTGAAAAGCTGGGAAGGACAGTGTTCAATAAGGAGAGGGCTCAGGTTGGACCTCATGGACCTGCTGTCTGGCTTCATCTGCTGACACAGCCATGCACTGCTTACGTGAGCGTGGAGATACATCTGGGAAATGCCATGTTAGATGGTTTTGTCACTGTGTGAAAACCATAGTGTGCTTACACACACTAAGCCGCTGTGTTGTCACTAGACGATGTGATTTTCGGAGACCACAGACATAATATATGTGATTCATTTTAGACCAAAACTTTTACTCAGTGCATGGCTACGACAGAAAGTCCAGTGCAAGGATCATAATGACGGACATTATTATCTCCCCTTTCCAGATGTCCTGAGGATGTGGCACTAGCGTGGATGCCACAGATGGATAGGAGGGAGAGACCCTGAGGTGTGCACACCTTGAGAAGTCAGGTGGCAGGCTGGAGATGGGAAAGAAGAGGTGATTTCAGGAACCTCATGGGGGCAGACTGGCAAACTCTGACTTTTGCACATGCTGGGAAAATGGGGATCATAATGAAAGTTTGGGCTTCTCTTTTAACCCCCTCCTCTGTACCCTGCTCCTCCACTCCTAATAATGCTGTCCCTCATGCTTCTCTGGCAGGTCCCCAGGGTCAACTCTGCTATTCCTATTTCCTTTGTATCTCTGCATGAAACTCATCACAGATTCACATTTCTGACTCTAAAGCACATGTCTGTTCCATTCACTTCTCCTTGTTTCCCCACTCTGGCCTCAGACAGCTCTTTACCATTGCAGAGCTGACCAGCTGGTCTCCTGCTTCACTTTTGCCCACCACCCTCTCAGTCCCAATTCTCTGCACAGCAGCCAGATTGATAAACAAAAGCACCTCAGCCACGAACAACCCCCACCCCAAATCATAGCAGTTAGTTGCTCAACTCCAAATTCTCCTTAGAATCGAGTCCACACTCCTGACCACAGACTGACCACAGGCTGCAAGACTGCCAGATCTGGCCCTGGAGGTTTAACAGATCTCCTGTGCATTCCCTTCTAGCACCTTCTTTCCACACTGCAAGGAGGCCAAGCACTTTCCGTAGGGCTTTAGTGCAGGCTGTTCCTGTAAGACCGGGGCCTTTATTACTTTATTTATTTATTTTTTGTTTTATTTCCCTTCCTACCCAAAGTGAACTGTAAGCTCCCTGGTGTGAGAGACATTGCCTACCATATTCAGTGTCCAATTCCTAGCACTATTATAGCCCCTGATACAGCAAATTAAAGGGGTGTGTGTGTGTGTGTGTGTGGGTGTATTGACTGACAAAATGCCTCCAAGTTCCATTAGCAGGACTAGGACTTACAGAAAGCGTAGGGAGGGGAGGTGGTGATATAAGGGGTTAGTGGCATCCAGGTGAGATATTTGGTGGGTAAGTTACTGGGCATCCTCTCAACTCTTGTGGCATTTCATGATCCCTTAGTGCTTTATGCTGAAATTACTTATGGGTTAAAAGTGCTTTCACACACATTGTCCCTTTAGGCCTTTCACCTCTTTGGGAATTATTAATCTCATTTTTTAAAGATGAAACCTCAAGTCCAAAGAGGCTTTTCTGAAGTTCATTTAGCTTTAAGAATCTCAGTTCAGATTTGAATCTTGATATTCAAATCCCTAGATCTTGATACTTGCTTATGATCCTAAAAGTCATAATCCACATCTCCATCCTTACCTGTGGACAATTGGGATTATGGGTTGTGTTGAAAATCATGTTCCTCTTGATGATGATCAAAGTAAACTTAGTTTACAGATGATTTTAAAAATGTGTTAGTTTTGTTTTCTTTTTAAGATCTTAAAAACTTTAAGAAAGAAAGATCTTTGAGGAAGGAGAAAGAAAAATTTAATTAGAAGAAAGGCCTCAGAGGAAAGAAACAGGACCAAAGTTAAGATTACTGCTTAAAAGAAAGTCAAATAATATTCTTATCTTCTTGTGTTTTTCTCTTTTTGCAAGGCTACATCACCACCACCAACAACAACAAAAAAAAAAAACCCTAGGCAACAAGATCAATTGCACACAGTTAAGGTCAAAAGACTGATAATTGATAAAGAAGGCAAAAATAGCTTCCCAAGAGAAGGCAGAATAAATGGGAGGCTAGTCAGAAGGGTGGTGATAAGCAGTATATGAGATCACTAGTGTCACCAACAATATAGTGATCTCTGCAGGCCAGTCAAGTCTTACTTTTCTTCTTGCTGAGACAAAATACCCAACACCCACAAGTTAAGAGAGGAAAGGTTTATTTAGCTTACAGTTTGTAGAGGTTTCAGTCCATCACTGGCTGGCTCCGAGGCAGGGTGATGTGGCAAACAGATATTGCAGCAGAGAAGCAGTTCATGGCAAGCAGAATGCAGCAAAGCAAGCAAGAGATGACTGATCTTATCTAGGCCATTTAGGGTGGGTAGCATTTACACCCTAATCCTAGTGCCTTTGATTCTAGCATTTCACCATAAATCAATTCCAACATTACACACTGTGGATCCAACCACCTCTGAAAAAGCTCCATCTATGACTATATGAGGCTTTGAGATTTCTATACAGAATCCATAACACAGCATGTGAGTACTTAGGGTGAGGGAAAAGAGGAAATGTTAGGCCCTTGATCTCCATTTTTTGGTGGCAACCATGTAAGGAAATGCTTTAGGGAAAGGAGAGGCAATCTATGGAGTGTAGGGATAGGGAACAGCTGCATTATGGGTAAAGTAGGGGCTTTGGGTTTAGGGGCTTTAGGATTCAAGTCCCAGTTTAACATTAATTAACTGTAGTTATCATAGTTCTCATAATTACTCCTTGTTGCTGGGACAAAATACCTGACACAGATCAAAGGAGGAAAGGTTTATTTTAGTTCACTGTTTGTGGAAGTTTCAGTCCATAGTTGGTTGGCTCGAAAGCAAGGTGACGTGACAGGAGCGAAACAGACCATGGCAGGGCAGCAGGAGACAGCAGGTGAGCCTGCCCCTTCATATTCCAGCAGGCTGCAAATCTGTTAATGCCAGTGGTGGGTTGTCTGTCTTTAGCACATCCATTCAGCCAGACCCAGAACTGTGCTGATCCAATCATTTGGGTTGTTTCATATTCAAGTTGACACAGTCAATTAATTTTTTACAATGGACAAGTTACTTCACTTCTCTGAGCTTTATAAGCACAGGAGTAAGAGTATGCATACTTTGTAGGGCTGTTATGGGGTTTAATGAAGTAAGGTATTAAAATGTTTTTGCTTGACACCTGGCAGGCACCAAATAGTCATTATTTCCTCCATGATTAAAGTAGGGAATAATGGTTGTGATCATTTTCTGATGGACATCTGAGTGTAAATAATTGTGGCCTGTGGTGGCTTTAGGCCCTGTGGTCAAGTCCTGAAGGAGCAGAGTTAGTGAGCTGCTGCTTCCCCTGACTCTTAAGTTGAATGACTCCTTTAGAGGGGAAGATCGGGGTGGGTTTCATTGGTGAGGGAGCTGACTGGGTTGTAACTGAAAACGTTTTCATTTGCAGATTTTTGTGTGCAGTAACTTGCCACATTTGCTTTTTAAAAATGCCTTAATGGGCTGCCATAGTAGAAAGACAAAAATCTTTCATTTGTATGTGCGTGTCGTCCAAATGATATTTTTAAAGATTTATTTTTGTGTGTTCACGATGTTCCTGAATA
Organism: Cavia porcellus; assembly: GCF_034190915.1. NCBI lineage: Eukaryota > Metazoa > Chordata > Mammalia > Rodentia > Caviidae > Cavia > Cavia porcellus. Next base: position 27,254,984 of record NW_026947502.1, read on the forward strand.
ATGTTTCCATAATTACGGTCAAAGATAAAACTCGCACAGTGTACAAAAATCTGGTCATGCATATTTTAGAGTGTGATTGTCTTTTGACCAGCCTTGGGATCTATTTGCCAAGTCCTTTGCCATCTTGTGTTTCCTTAGGAGTATTTGCTTGCACCAGTTCACTGACTAGGAAACTTCTAAACTCAGGACAAGTTAGGGGTCGTTTCCCTGCTGGGGGTCACCTCTTTCCACTTGCTCTACAACAGCGTGGCTCTCTCGTACACTAGTAGGGGCCGACCCGCATGTGTTAGCCTTTAATTCAATATGCATCTTGTGAATGTCTCTGATGTAGCAAGCACTGTGCTGCTTCTGGAGGATACTTAGGGGAATGAAATGCGCAATGCAGCTGTCTTGTGCAGCAAATCAAGTACCAAAAAAAGGGAAAGAACTAAGAGACTCGGCTAGCTAGAGTGGTCAGCGAAGGCCTCCTTGAACTGAGGTCATTTCTATAAAAGCCTGAAAGAAAACAAGCAAACAAACAAAAAATAGGGCTAATGCAAGGATTATGGATTTTATTGTTAAATGTGATGGAACTCTTGAGCTCTTGAGCCCCATAGGCGTTATGTTAGACCAGGGACTGAGGGAGGGAATGCCAGGCCTAGAGAGCGAGAGAGTGGTTGGCCACAGGCTGAGCAGGAGGCCAGCGTAGGGCGGGTGGAGAACTTGGCTCCTGGGCTGCTTAGTGCACTAGGTTTCAGATCTTTGCTTTTGTTTGGGGCTCCACCTTTTTTTGTGTTTGGTAGTCACACAGTACAAAATCATCCTTTGCACTCTGCTGTTTGGGCACCTCTGCTGTTTAGAGCTGGCCTGGTGTAAGCTGGAATCTTAAGGTTCTAATTCAAAATTCCTAATGGTTTTTGTTGCAGAGGGAAGGTCTGATTGTCGGAAGACCTCCACTTTAATCCTCTGTGTGGGGGGAGGGGCGGGGCGTAAACCTCGAACTTGTCAGTTTGCATCTACTCTGCAGCCCAGCAGGTAGCGTGGGGACTGATGTCATGATGGAACCTCATGGGAGACAAGCTGTCAAGCACCCAAGGTGTCAACCCCAAGACTTAAAGGGAAATAGGGCCATTTTGTCTGCCTGTCTCTGTTCCTGCTCTGGGATTCTTGGGTTGGCTTCTTTCTGAGAGGGAGGAGACAGTTGCACAGAGCACGAACAGCACCAGGAGTTTTAGATTAAAAATGGAAAGCAGAGGAGAGGGGTGAGAGTAGTGACCACCGGTGAGGGCCCATCAGGCAATGGTGAGCCCAGAAAACCTTGCTGTGAGCCTCTGGTACACACGGGAGCCTGGAAAATGCAAGGCTGTTGAATGTCCCTCACAAGGCTCTTGTTCCTTTAGAAATGCAGTTCTCTGGTGACTTTCACTGTCACAACAAGGTCTCCAGGGACTGGAAGTGACTTCTCAGGGCCTTGGGGGAGAGATCAGGACCAAAGGACTATTTCTGAATTGCCCCATGCATTCAGATCTTCTGGGTTCTTCTTCCCCTCCCTCCCATTCCCCCAGTCTGCCTCCTCCTTTTATCACTCTTCTGCTCCATTCTTCTATGGTTTATACAAGTTAGACCTGTTCTTCCCAACAAGAAAACTGTGAATTTGGCAAGTCAATGAGAGCTTGAGAGCTCCCTTTTTGTGACTTCCCTGGCTATTGATAGCACGAAGACTTATAGCAAACATTTGTTCATTGAATCAGACTGACTTGTGATACCCATCTGTTCTCAGTGAACCTCTAGAGGGTCAATGAGACGAGTCTGCATCTGCACAACTGATATCAGAATCATTTATCCATCAGTCACTTTATTTTTACCACCTTTGTGATTTTGCTCACCCTTGCATTTTCCCAGGGCAATGACTTACTTTCTACTTTCCCTCAAATGGCTTTTTTTTTTTTCACTTAGAAAATTTATTCTAGCAGGAAACTTCATACTGTGACCGCACATGAAATCCAGTATCCCTTCCCATAAATAGAAGGTGATCATGAAATTAAATCCAAAACTCTTAAATAGAAAGCATATGTCCAGTGCCCTGAATCATCTTCAGGGCTCCAATAAAATGCACATCACGCTCCAGGGAACTCTGATTTGTATCATGAGTGAGGATGCATTTAACAAGAACGACAACTATCTCTGGCAAATTTCTGTGTCTTGGGCATCTTTCCATTCTGTGAGCTGCAGGCAAGGTGGCCACCGAGGGCCAACAGAAGACCAGGGCTCGGTCTTTGAATCTTGCTTCTGCACTCCTGCCCATCTTCTCTGACCTGCCCCCTCAGCTCTTGTCCTGAGAGCAGATGTGGAGAAGGAGATTGGGTAGAAGGAACAGGGAGGCTGGGCTGAGGGCTGAAAACTGGCCAGTTGGCTGGGGAGGAGAGACAGGACTGGAGTCAGGACCTGGCAGACAAGGACTGAGAGGGGTGTGGGTTGATGGCATCCGTGTGGCAGTGCTGATGGGGTGAGCTGAGCAGGAGAAGGCAGCAGAGGGTCAGAGTCTACTGGGCCTTAAGGAGCTGACCTGCTGGTTCTCAGATCACAGTGGGTGACTTTTCTGTAAAATGAAAGATTTCAGGTATAGAAGGCAAAGCATCAATGCAAAAGCCAGATTATTCATAAAGTAAAGAGTCTTTCTTTTTCTGCCTCTGTCTTCCCACTCCTTCTTAAATTTTGGACAAAGCTTAATGAATAGTTCAGGTTCCAGCAAGTTAACAGATCAAATGACACAGCAAATCATCAATAAACCTCCAAACTCCAAATCTGTTGTCATGGCCCAGTGTAGATGCAGCGCATCTTAGAACTTGAAAACACCTGAATGTGAAACACTGTTCAGTCTCTTCTGACACTGTAACAAAATACCTGAAGCTGGATGCTTTAAAGAGAAAGGTTTATTTAGCTCAGAGTTCTGGAGATTCAGGGGTGTGATGTTGGCATCTGCTTGGGTCTGATGTGGGCTGCCCTGATTATATCACAACACAAGGGGAGGGAGAGGTAGGAGGAGAGAAACTGAGAAGCCAGGGCTGGTCTTTTTATAACCCCCTCCTTCTGCAGGAATTAACTGGGATGCCTTGAGAGCTACATTATTTCCACCTGAGGGCAGCAATCCCGCGACCTTTTAGTAGATCCCATCTCTTGAAGTTTCTGCAATCTCAGGGTGAGCATCCTGAGGACCAGGTTCCAGCACACGAATGGTGAGGATGCACTCAAACCATGTTCTAACTGTAGCAAACACCTCTTCACAGCTTCTTGGCTGAGGCTTCTCCGGTATTTTTGGCTTCTACAGTATGTGAATATAACCTGGTGGACAACCTCCTGCACCTCTTACATTTCTCACTTTGCTGCTGCCTAAAATCGCAACCCTTCTCCTCTGGACGCCAGGCCTTGGGTACCCGTAAAGACACCATCCAGATCCGAGACCGGTCTTTGAAAGGATGTTGGGGCCAGGAGTCTGGTTGAGGGCCTGGAAAAGGTGTCACATTCTCCTGTTCTCAGGGCGATCAAGACTTCTGAGTAGGTAAACCTTGGGACCCGTGTTTGGGTACTGAACTTACCTCCTTGCTTTCCGATTTTGTACATGTCTTTTAACCTCTCACACCTACCTGGACATCTAGTCTGGATTCTGCATCAGGCAGTTGTATAACTTTGGACAGTTTATTAACCCCTGTCTTCCTCAGTGTCTCTCATTGTAAAGTGGTGATAATTCTACTTCTCACCTGTTAGGTGACTGTGTAATAACAGGCTGAAGAAACGTTAGTGTATGGAGTCCCTGCAGCCCTGTGTGGTGTGCACGGTGCACAGAAGTAAGAATTACTGGCATCGTGAGGCTGCCGTCTCACTCCCCCTCTTGTACCAGGACGCAGCCGGAAGCTGGGAGCTCTGTCGGCATGACTTGCCGACTCGCTGCCATGTTGAATGGGACGCTGGGTCTCTTGTGTCCTGTGTGTACATCATCTGCTTTGGATATGCTTCCCCCACTCTTTCAATCATTTTTATTAGGAGTTCTTCCTCCTATCCAGTTGAATCCTGTACGTGGTAACCATGCTTTCTCCCCCCACCCTCTCACCATCACTATTTTACATGCTGCTTCTACAGTGTTAACTTTTTAAGGTTCTCCACAGAAGTGAGAACGTGTGGGATTTGTCTTTCTATGCCTGGCTTATTTCACTTAACACAGTGTTCTCTCCTATCCACGTTGTTACAAGTGACAACATTTCATTCCTTTTTTTTTGGCTGGATAATGTTACACCGCGTTTTCTTTATCCATTTGTCCATTGTCAGTGGATGTTCCCTGTCTTGGATATTGCGAGCAGAACTGTGACAAACATGGCTGGGCTGATGTCCTCGACAAACTGACTTTGCTTGCTTTGGATACGCAGTAGCTCTCATGCCTGGAAGCCCTCTCACGTAACAGGGCTCCGCCTGCCCCAGTGCTTCCACTCCCACAGATCACGGGCTGTCCCTTCTTCCTAGGTTATGCCATCTGCATCCCTGTTAGGGGCCCTCTGTTCTCAGTCATTGCCATGCCTGTCCTCCATCTACTAGGTGTCCAGGAACTTCTACTCAAGTCCAGTTCAAACTCACCTAGCCTCTTCCAGGGTTGGGTGGGGGCTGCCGGCACCTCCAGACTCCAGAGGGGCTATTCCATGTCTGTCTGCCTTGGGCCCTCTCCTTGGCCCCATGTCCTCTCTGACTGTGGCCTTTGCTCTCAGGTTCTCTCACATATGGGAGAAGCCTTGAGAGGTGGCTCATTTATATTCCCGGGTCCGTTGGTGACCCTGTGGTCAACTATTTGTTTTCTGATCTTTTCAGTCTCTTCTTTGGTGACTGTCAGTTTCTAAGACACCAGTGGTTTTTCTCTCTATCTCTTATTCCCAAATTATCTACCTGGTCCCCTGCTCTGCTCTCAGTCTGGTTACGTGTCCCCTACATACCCTCAAAACTTTGGGGACCAGTCTCCTCATTCTGCCCTCAAGTTGCCCCCTCTAATTGTCTCGTGTTGGCCCACAGGTACCATCCTTCTCCTAGCTCAGTTTCTCAGCTGGGTCAGCTTGGCTTCTTTCCCGCCCTGTCCACCTGCCTCCTACAGCTGTCCGTCCTACTGCCTTCCCCCTGTCTTTCCCCCACAGCTCTCCTGGGCCCTGGCCTTTCCCTCCTATTTCTATAGCTGCTTTCTCCATGGTCTGTTCTTTCCAGCTCATCCCGATGCTCCTGTGAGATTGTGGTATTTCCTGTCTCACGGGAAACCTTAGCTCTCAGAGGTCAGTTCAGCCACAGACCTCTTAGCAGGGAGTCCAGTGTCCTCCCCCAACTAACTCCCACCTCCCAGTGGTCCCAGCCTCCCCTCCTTCAACACCCCACCCACCTTTCTGTCTTCCGCCTGGCTGTCACCCTCTCAGCCTGCCTTTCCCTGCTCCTTGTTGGATGGGCTCTTGCAATAGTTAGTTTTATGTCTGGATTATTTACACAGTTCTCTCATCACATACTAATGTAGGGTTTCTGTGAAGGAATTTTATAGATGGGTTACCATCTGTGATCAGCTGACATTAAGCAAAACAATGATCCTCAGTGCTGTGGGAGGGCCTCAGCCATTCAACTGAAGGTCTTAAGAGAAAAACCCAGGTCACCTGGAGAAGAAATTCTGCCTGCAGACTGCAGCGTCAACTTCTGCCTGAGTGGCAGCCTGATGGCCTGTCCTACAGAGTTCAGCTGTGCCAGCCTCACAGCTGCTGAGCCAATTCTTAGGAGAAATTTCTGTCTCTTTGTATATCTGTGGGATCTGGTCCACAGATTACACCAACTACAGATCAAAACTATTCGAAAAAAAGTCTATATTGAACATATATGAACTTTATTCTTGGCCACCGGTTCCTAAATAATGCACTGTAACGACTATTTACATGATATTTACATTGTACTAGGGGTTGTAAGTAATCTAGTCTGTGGGAGCATATGTGTAGGTTCTATGCAAATACAATGTAATTTTACATAAGGTACTTGAGCATCTGTGAATTTTGGGATACACAGAGGTTCCTGGAAGTGATCTCTCATGGATACTGAGAGATGACTGTATTTAGACAGACAGACAGACAGACACACACACACACACACACACCCTACTGGTTCTGCTTCTCTGGAAAACCTAACTCACAAACCTCCTTGGTGCTTGTCTCAAGTGTCACCGTTTGGTATCCAGCCTCCAGGAGCTTGGCGTCTTCTCTGTTCCCATTACACAGGCTGTCTGGAGGCCTCCTGCGGCTTTCCTGCTGCAGTGCTGTGGGCTTCCACAGCTCTACAGTGCTTTACCTGATTTCACCGTGGGGGGCAGGTGTTCCTCTTTTCATCCTCTAGCTCCCAGGAGAAAGGAACACGTCCTAGGTGATCACCCAATGTTTGCTAAGTGAATGCATGAGGATGGGTGGTGGACTGAAGGGGTGTTGGCTCTAAAGTGATCGGAAAACTATCCTGCATTTTCAGGGCAGAGTCAAGGGTATGAAATCAAAGGTCTGGTATCAATCTACAATTCAGAGGCTTATTCTTTGGGTATTTGGGGCTCTGCACTAGAAAATACATGCTAACTATATTTTTTTCCTGCTAGTTATCTCTCAACCTGTCTCTATTTCCAGGCATAAAAGCAAAGCTTAGAGATCTTATGGACATTACTGTCGCCCTAATGTATGTGTGCCTCTAAAATTCTTAGGCTGGAACTTGACCCCTAAGTGGTGATACTACGAGGAGGGGCCTTTGAGGTGTGATTAGGCCCATAGGATTAGGGTGGGATTACAAGGGCTCGAGGGACAGAATTCATTCCTTTTGCACTCTTTTCTCTTCTGCTTGGACACTTGGACACTGCTCATTTATTGTGCCCTTCCACCTTCCTCCACGGGAGGACACAGTAACAAAGTGCCATCTTGTTAAGCACGCGCTCTACCACTGAGCTACACCCCCGGACCAAAGTGCCATCTTGGAAGCAGAGAACAATCTTCCCTAGACACTGCAACCACGAATGCCTTGATCTTGGACTCCCCAATTCCCGGAACTATAAGAAAGAAACTTCTGTTGTTTATAAATTACTCAGTGCAAGGTATTTCATTATAGCAGCAGGAGTGGGCTAAGATAGACATTTCACTCCTGAGCTTTCTTGCGTTCCTTTGATTAGCAGCCATAGCCTGAGTGTCATGCTAAGAACCGAGTCTTTCTCATGGTGGCATGTCGTTCTGGGGTTCGCTTCGTAAGCCCCAGCCCTTGGACATCTTCAAGTTATTCCAACCACACAGCTGAGTAGACAGTGTAGGACAGGGCAGCCTGAGGTCCCAGTAGCCACCTCCGCAGTGCAGGCCCTTTTGTGTCCCTGGTGATATTTCATGACATGGCCTGGTGGCCACAGAGAAAATTCACATAGCAGCCCTTGCCGTGAGCTAGGGAACTTTTCAGTTTTAACAAAAGCCAAGGCCTTCCTGGAATTTCCTTTTGAAGACCCGCCACATAACCCTGCTTTACCTTTGCTGGGATGTTTGAAACTGACAACCCTCATGTTCTCTTTTAACCAAAAACATCACCCTTGTCGGCGGGCGAGGCAGAATTAATAAACACGAGGCAGGCGCTGCAAATGAGTTTTGAAATGGCAGGAAAAATTCCTTTTATTTTGTCATTTTTATTGAAAGGTCAAATAATTGAGAAAATGTCCTCCATGAGGAGTTATACTTGGGGTTTATAAAAAAGCACACTTTGTTGATAAAATATGAACTGTTTGAAAGATTTATAAGTCTAAAATCCTGTACAGCCCTTCAGAACGCGAAGCAGCAGGAAGCCACTGTGATATTTTTAAAACAAGTATTTATAAAAGTAATTGGGTACTCTTGATGTGGACTAGGGAGGGGGACTGCTAAGGAAGCTATATTGGACTTGACATAAAAGCGAGGTATGTAATTTGGGAGCAGAGGGAAGGGCGAGGAACTCGTACACACAGTACCTGCGGCCTCTTTTTTTCTGAAGAGCTGGAGGCGGAAGAGAGTGCCACTGGCCGCTGGCCTTGGTCACCACCTCCCCTGGAGCTGAGCGGGAGGGAAGGCGGCTTGCGGGCCTGCGGGCAGTGCCCAGGTGTCGCAGCTGATTTCTGAGCCCCCTGTTTAAGACTCCGAGGCCCTCTCCAACTGATTACATGCAAACAGGACAGAAAACACATGTTTCTGAGAACATTTTGGTTAAAATTAAAAATGTGGCAGGGGCTGTGCCAATAATTTACTTGAGAATATCCGAACCAGATGCTGCTAGCCCGTAATTCCAAGTAATTTGCCAAAATTATGTATTTACTTTAATCCCAGAAATGAAGTTAAAATATGCATGGTTTTTGTTATTTGTGAAGCCAAAAAAAAAAAAAAAAAAAGTAAAAAAAGAAAGGAAAGAAAAAGTCCAGTGTACCATGGGCTAATACTAGAGGAGAAAGAGAAATAGTCCGAATGTCTATTAACTGGTACTTAAACATGCAGAGCTGACCAAAAGGTGATTGGCTACACATGCCTGAAGAGTAAAATAGCCTAGAGGTTAAGCAAGCATCATTGGGTAGGATGTTAATTCATGAAATGACAACCTTGAATTAAGACAGTGTGTCGACTGGTGACAGAGTTCTAATTCCCGAGTGGCTCCCACTCATGGGCACATCATCTTGTTTATGTGATGCCAAACATCTGGGTGAAAATGGAAAAATAAATTCGGTCAGCTGCCTGGATTTCTGTTCTCCGTGGAGCCAAATAATCGAATCGTAGAGCCTGCTAGTCAGTAGACAATGGTGTTTTGTTCTTATTTAGATGTTAGCATCTAACTAGAGGCAATTTAGTGTAGTACAGAAACACACAGGTTTTTGAGTTAGCTCGCAAAGGTTCAAAATCCCATCTCTGCTATTTTGGGATGATTTGGGGGTAGTTGTTTAAATTCCCTTAGTTTTCTCATCTGTAATATGGATATAATAACAATTCATAGGGTTATGGTGAGGACTGGATGAATTGTTAAGATGTGAACACAGTAAAGGTTCTCCATAAATGTCCCTTATCTTTGTTCTTCATGGTCTTTGAAACCTAGGGGAAGTGATCCTTGCTTTAATGCCTGTGGTTCTTTCGCCACCATCTATACCCGGAAGATAACTAAGTTTTGTTTTATTTTATTTGGTACCGGGAATCGAACTCAGCACCTTGTGCTTGCCAGGCACCATGCCACTGTATTATATTCCTGGCCATTGAGGACTAAGTTTTAATGGAGAAATAGCTCTGGAGTCCCTGACTGGCTTCCCTCTGTTTCAGCTTGGCTCACATCCCCTCTCCCCTGAAATACTTTTGCTCCCCTCTAATCTAAGTGTGGTTCTAGCTGAGTCTTTTGAAGACCAAGCCTTGTAAAGTACAATCTCCTGTCTGCTGGCCCTTTGTTCTCCAGACACCACCCCTAGAGACTGGCCTTAGTATGTGTTGTTTAAGGCATTTGGAACTTCAGGACTTGGCTCAGAGGCCTCAGGAAGGGCTTGGGGGGGGGGCTCTGAATAAGCATTACCTGAGGGGGTAGGAGATCCAAGAATCATGCCCATTTTACAGATGACAAGTGATGTCTACCTTGCTCACAATGGGGTGCCCTTTGGATTTGGGCTTATCATGTGTAAACTGAGGAGCACCAGGCTCCTGGCAGCTTGCTCTGTGTCTAGATACCTCCCTGAGAAATGGTGCCAGCAATGAGAGGGGCTGGAGGAGCTCTGGATTCTAGTTCTGTCTCTACCCTGCCTTGTGGAGGGACCGCCCCCCCAGGGCTGCCCTCTCTTAAACCAAAAGGGCTGAGGCCTGGGAGGCTGAGGACTGCCTTACTCAGAGCTATGGAAGGACATGATCTGGAGTAGGGGAAAGAGGAGGAGGAGGAGGAGAAGGAGGAGGGAGAGAGAGGAGGGGGAGGGGGAGGAGGAGGAGGGGGAGGAGGAGGAGAAGGAAGAGGGTCATGGGAGCTGCTTTGGTTGAGGAACTGACTGCCTCCTGTCACCTGCTTGCCTCCAGAGAATATGCATCCTGGGGCTTGGTGCGGAGCAGATGCGGGGGTGGTGGGGTGACTGTGGAGTGGAGGAATGATTGTCATCTTCAGCAATGCTCTCACGAGTCATTTGCTTGAGAATGGCATTTTCTTTCCTTGGCCTCTGTTAATCAGCAGCCTCACACCCCATTATGTCTCTGATCATTTTCTACCATTTGTTCCTATTCTGCAGCTGACCTTCATGGGGAGTGAACGGCCTTCTTTGGGGTGCTTTAAAAATAACCTAAATGACCCCTGATTTGTTCTATATTTCTTATACTTTTTCCCATTGCTTAGGAGATGATTCCAGGGTTTTGTGGCTTAAAAAAACTGGAAAAGGACAGCCCTGGTTGGGGTATAACTGTGGGGCAGCTGGACCCCTGATCTGAGAAAGTGCCTCTCAGGGCTTGTCCCCTTTGACCAGATCCCAGGGAGTCACCTCTCACACGGAGTGCAGCCTCCTGCAAGCCACCCAAGGAAGTACTCTGCTTATGGCTTTAGTACTTTTCATACCTGCCATATTTTTTGAGGTTACTGGTGATGGTAGGATTAGATAAGGAAGAGCCATGCTTGCTAAGAAGTTTCTATGGGGTTTTGGTTTCCTGTAGTTTTTCGGCTTTGAAGAAAACCTTAGTAAGTGGGATGCCTTCCCAGGGGGTTCATAAAAGGTACCATCTGAGGGATAGACTTGAGCATGGGGCCATTGTTGTAGCAGGCCATGTGACTGTGTGGATTATCTTTCTGTGCCTGGCTTTATTTCACTTAACGTACTCTCTTCCAGGCTCCTCTGTGTGGCTGCAAATGACAGGATGACAATTCTTTTTTATGGCTGAGTAATAGTCCCTCGCATATATACATAGTATATTTCCTTTATTGGTTCATTCACTGATGGGCACTTAATTTCATTCCATATCTTTGCTATCATGAGGAATGCTGCCGTAAATATAGGATGTAGGTAACTTGTTACTTATATCTGGAAGCTAGCAAACTTGCCCTCAGAAGTAAAGAGTAGAATTGTGGCTACCAGAGGCTGGGAAGGTAGAGAGGAGAGGAAGTTAGAGAGAGCTGGCTACAGGGACAAGATTATAGTCATATATGAGGAATAAATTCTATCACTCTATTGCACTAGAGAGTGACTGTGGTTAACAGTAATTTGCCGTGTATTTCCCACTAGCTAGAAGAAGGGGTTTGAATATTCCTATCACAAAGAAATGACCAGTGTTTGAGGTGATGAATGTGCAGATGACCCTGCGTGACCTCACTCATTGTGTACAGGTATCAAAATGTCACTCTGCACCCCATACAAATGTATGATTAAATTATCTGTTACTTTTTCCTTCATTATTTTTCCTTTTTTGGAGATGCTGGAGACAGAACTTAGGACCTCAAGCATACTAGGCAAGTACTGTACTGCTGAGCTATACCTTCAAGCCTTGTATATCAATTAAAAAGAATGGGTTAAATTTGATAGTAGATCAGAAGGCATTGGAGCCGAGGTGCCTCTCTCAGTGCCAGCCGCTGCAGCCTACGTGGGGCCGCCTGTGCTGCTGGCCAACCTGGAGACAGTTATTTATGCTCATGTGTCTGCAGTGAGAGTGGGAATAAGCAAGCTTTCTTTCTCAAGTCTCGAGGAATGTGTGAAAGGTGAGTTGTCCGAGCATTAGTGACCGCTCACTGTGCCCCTGGCAGTGGCATCCGTGGCCCGGCCACAGCCCTGCTTGCTGTCAGTTAGTCAACAACTCGGACTGAGCCCTTCTGTCTGCAGGGCCCTGTGGGCTCATGGAGGGACGGAGAAGGAGACATTGCTGTCACTTCCAGCGTGGGGTTGAGGGCCGGCTCCCTGGAGGCTGTTTATTTCCGATGAGGAATTTTGCTGGCAGTGAAGCTAAGTTGCCTCTGGGAACACAAGAGTGTTTGGGGATTGTCAGCCCAGTCAGGCTTCCCGTGGGTGTGGCCATTCATCACGCCTGCACACAAATGCACACATGTGCACACATACACACACATGTGCACCCATTCCCCTGGCACAGTACTCATATGCATACATGCATTTGTGTGCCACGTGTGTCTACTCACATGCAAGCCTGTATGCATGCACAAATGCTCATATTCACACGCAGTACTATACACATCCATGCTCACTCATAGACATATATGCCACATAACTCCTTTGTTAAGCAGCTAAGCACAACCATTAAATGACTATTTATAGAACAACAAACCTAGCAGAAATTCATAAAATAAATGCCAACATAATCCTTATACTTTTCTTTCTACTTCCTTTTAATATCTCTCCATCTTTATCCAACCCTACTTGTGCTTTAAGGAGTGAGGTCAGTACCCCCTGTCACTCTGACTTTGGCATAAAAACTGCCCTTGAGTCTTATTCCTGGCTCTTTGACCTGAACAAAAGCCCTTGATTTTCCCTCTCTGGAAGTGATATTGTTGTCATTTAATGGCAAAAGTTGAGACATCTGGAATCAGGCTGTTTGGCTTGAAAGGCGATCGATTCATACTTACTAGCAGTGTGAGCTGGGGTGAGATGCTGTTTGTAGCTCAGTTTTCTTGTCTGAAAAGTGGGGATAATAATAGTTCTGTGCTTCTGGGCTTTCTCTGGAGAATTCTTAGGTCCTTCACCCTCTGCACTGGTTTCCTCTCTGCAGAGTTTGTGTTTGGAAAAAAAGCTTCTTTCTTCATGTGAGCTGGGCAAAAGGAGCCAGCAGGAGAAGACACTGGTTCCCAGTTCTTTTCTCCTGTCCAGCAGCTTCTGTTTGCTTTGGTTTTTACCCTTTGGAGCTATAGTTGAGGTTATTCCTAATTTTGCAGCACATGGTTCCTTAGCAACCCTCACTAATATAGGATTAGGTACAAAAATACTTTTGGTTAGAATTTCAAACATCCTAATTTATTATAGACCATTGCTTTAAAAATACTCTTATTTCCTCTTTCTTATTTCAAAAGTAATGCAAATTAGTTGTAAAATATTTAGAATACTCAGACAATCAGAAAGAATGAAAACCAGCCTTCTGTCAGCATCTTGGTGTATATTCTTTCAGCTTTAAAAATGTATCTACATATATATTGGTGCAAGATGGGCACTGTTCTACACATCCTTTTAGTAAAACGCCTTTCCTCTCATTTCCTGATGCCCATCTGTTCATGATGTTTTAAAATGATTTTTAAAAGAACATAATGTTTAAAATCCAATAAAATGTGGCTTCTCCAGAAAAAACATCATACCTGACTCCAGCTGTGTGCAGTCTCATGGGTGACAGTGTGAAGGCTGAGGGCTGAGAGGTGGATCAAGGGCACCAGCGTAGGGGTTTCCCTGATGAGGCATTTCTGTGGTTCTCAGGGTTCTGGCCAGGGCTGGAGTAGGCGAAGGCTCTGTCAGAATGTGCATAGGAAAGCCCCGTCCAGTTGACTTTCCTCTTATAGTAGGAGATGGCTTTGTTTACTCTTTTTTTTTTTTTTTAACTTTTTATCGGTACCAGGAATCGAACTCACGACCACCTGCTTGCAAGGCAGGTGCTTATGCCGCTGAGCTAAATCCCCAGCCCCTAGGAGATGGCTTTGGTCTCAGTTGCAAAATGGATGGATGGAGAGTCTGCTGCCATTGTATTTATTGACACTGGGATAATCTCAGTGAAATGTGAACTCCTTGAGGCTTAGACATGGGTTACAGGGGAGATGGAGGCTCACACGCTGGGGCCAAATTATCTGGGTTGAAGCCCCACTGCTCCTTCTTCGAACTTTGTGACTGCTATGGTTTGAGTGCGTCTCCCTTTGTTAGTCAGCTTCCTATCATTGTAGCAAAGTGCTTGAGATAAGCAACTTAAAAGAGAGAAGGTTTATGTTGCCTCATGATTTCCAAGGTTTCGGTCTGTGGTTAGTTGGCTTTGGTGTCTTTGAGTCTGTAGTGATGCAACACATCATGGTCAGGAGTACATGGTGGAGGCCAGCTGCTCACCTTGTAGCTGGAGGCAAAAGGGAGAGAGAGAGAGAAAGAGAGAGAGAGAGAGAGAGAGAGAGAGAGAGACAGAGAGACAGAGAGAGAGACAGAGAGACAGAGAGAGAGACAGAGAGACAGAGAGACAGAGAGACAGACAGAGACAGACAGAGACAGAGAGAGACAGACAGAGAGACAGAGAGAGAGAGAGACAGAGAGAGACAGAGAGAGAGAGAGACAGAGAGAGAGAAAGAGAAAGCTGGATTCCCAATGCTTTCTTCAAAGACATAACTTCCAGTGATTGGAAGACCTTCCACTAGGCCCCATCTCTTAAAGTTTCTACCACCTTCCAATAATGCCAAGCTGTCATCCAAAACTCTAAAACATGAGCCTTTGGGGGACGTCCCGGGTCCACGCTATACACACATTAGCATGCTCCAAGTGCAGGTGTTGGAAACTTAATCTTCAGGTTCATGTGTTGATGGGATCTGGAAGTGGGGCTCTTGGGAAGCAGGAGCAGAAGAGACCATGATGGTAGGCCTTGGTGAGGAAGAGAACCAAGCCAGCATACTCCGTCTCCACGTGTGATGTCTCCTGTCACGGCACCACGCAGCATGAAGGGCCTCACCAAAGACTGGCACCTTACTGCTAAATTTTCTGGCCTCAGGAACCATGAGAAATATACTTGCTTGGTTTGAGTGTGTTCCCCTATTACTTTATCTCTGTCCCTCAATTTCTAATCTCTTATTACATTAGGGTTTAGAACTGTGTCTATCTCTTAATGTAGTTACATGGATTAAATAAATATGCATATACATATGCATGTACCAAACACTTGGAGCTTTATCAAGAGTAGAGCATGGGCTTTCATTATACTTACTGCTACTCTAGGTTGGTGGTTTTTCATTTTGGTGACACACTGAAGTCACCTGGGGAGCTTCAGAGACTTCTGAAACTTCTTGACCCCTTACCTGGGTCAACAGAAGCAGAGTCTCTGCCTTCATGGTCATGGTTTGAAAGGTGCTTCTTTTTTTTAATATTGGGGATTGAATCCGGAGCTTTGCTCTAAGCCGTATCTTCATCTCCTTCTAAAGTTTTTCTTTTGAGACAGTCTTGCTGAGTTGCCTGGGTTGGACTTGGAACTCTCAATCCTCCTGCTTCAACCTCCCAGCATGCTGGGATGACAGGTGTTACCATCACACCTGCTGGCTTTTGATTTTATTTTTTTTTTCATTTTAAAAATTATTTTGAAGGTAGTAAAACACAACAGAACAAGATAGAACAAAACCAATTGAGACAATGCAGTGAAATTGGTACAGAACGTCACAGCAGGTTACCAGGATAACAGTAATAGGTACCATAGTATATCTTGTTATCTTCACAATAGTTGTCCTTTCAATCAAGTATAGCAAATCAAACCAAGTACAAAACATTAAAGAACTTATCAAAACAGAATATTGAATAGAATAATACCATTAATCAGAACAAAGCAAAACAGTGATAATAATATTGGCCTTCAAAGAGATGGTAGAAGGAAATCCCCCCTATTTGCATAGGGTCAACTTCCCAAGAGATTGTCAGACTTCTGGCTCCCATTCGCTAACGGGATAGGGGTGAGGGTGGGGTGTGAGACGTTTGATTCTTATAGCTGCTTACCAGGGAGGCCAGTGGGTTGCTTTCTTTCCCAGCGTTCTAGTTCCAACATGGCATGGATCTCAAGAGACACTGGCTGGTTCTTTCCCTGGGGCACCCGCCGCTTGCTGCTTTTGGTTTTAAAAGCTCCCAAGTGATTCTTATGTGCAGGTGAGGCTGAGAACCTTTTGTCTGTACCCAGCAGAAGAGCACATGGCCCCAGATGGCCTTTGCTTGGCACTAGTCCTTCACTCTGTGAGGACAGGGTCAGGTCCTTGAGAGTTAACTGTGGTAAGGTGAGGGTTTGCCCTGGCAGCTCAGAGCTATGCTGTGTGTTGGTCTCTGAATCAGCCTTAGTGCTTAGAATTACCTGGGAGGTAAGAAAAAGGGCAGATCCTTAGATCTGATACCTGGAGACTTTGTTAAAGTGATTCTGAAATGGACCTCACGAATATAGGTTTTTATTTTTATAACTTTGAAGGAAGTTTTTAATTGAAACATAATATTTGTACATATTTATGGAGTACAAAATGATGTGTTGATGCATACATACAACATGTAATGATCAGACCAAGATAATTGGCATGTCCACTGCCTCAAACGTTTTATAATTTCCTTGTTAGGAACATTCAAATTCCTGTCTACTACCTCCCTTGAAGTATAGAATTAACTGTTACCCGTAGTTACCCTGTAGTGCATTAAGTTATTCCTCCTGCCCAAATGTACCCTGGTACCCCTTAAGCATCCCTCCTCCATTCCCCCTCTCCAAACCCCTCCTAAGCTCTGGTAACCACAATTTTATCCTCTACTACTATGAGATCAACTTTTTTAAAACTTCCACATATAAGTGAGATCATGTGGTATTTGCCTTTCTGGGCCTGATTTATTTCACTTAGCAGAATTCCTTCAGTTTCATCCATCTTGCCACAAATGACAGGATTTCAGGAATCTAGAGTTTTGGAAATCTCCCAGGACAGTAGATCTAATAGCCATGGCAGCTCAGCCCACCAGTTACAAGCTCCTCCACCTCTTGGAATCTCAGGTTCCTGAGTTGTCTGGCATCTTGTATAATGGTGTGTATATGTATGGTGGATCTTGCTGTTGTGAGGATTTGGTAGATCCTGCGAGAGGGCTTGGACTTTATCCAGATTGTGGGGCCCCATGGCCAACAGAGTAGATGCAGGGAGACTAGTGGCAGGCAGCTGAGTAATTTCACATCTAAGTTCCCAGACTGACCATAGCCCAAGAAACAAACCATATGGGTTTGGGACACATATCTAGGTGTGGTCTCTCTCCAGCTGGACAGAACATGACCATACCATAGCACTTGTAGTTCCTAGAAGAAATAGGCACCTCTTTCTGACCTGCTGGGACCTGTGTCCTATGTGGGGAACTTTTCTTCAGGGTTGATTTCCTATTGGTGCCAAAATATGTATATATACATATAGTGGCTTAAAACAACACAGACTTATTTTATAGTTCTGGAGGTTAAATGTCTGTTTTGAGATTCTCTAGGCCAAAAGCAGAAATCGTGGAAGCTGTGTTCCTTTTGGAGATTCTGAAGAGAGGACTTTCTGGGAAGATCTTCTCCAACTTTCAGAGGTGACCTGCTTGTCTTGGCTTGTGCCGTGCTTCTTCATCTCCAGAGCCAGCCTGGTGGGTTGAGTCCTTCTCACATGGACTCCCAATGATCTCACCTCCCTTCCCCTCTCCCCTTAAGTACATTGGTGATACCATGGTGCCTACCTGGTAACCCAGACCACTATCCCAATTTGAAGCTCTGATGATGGGCAAGCTTAATTCATTCATGACCTTACCTCTCCTTTGCCATGTTATGTAACAGAGCCACAGGGTCTGAGGGTCAGAATGTAGGTATCTTTGGGGATCATTATTCTGCCAATGAACAGTTCTTCAGCTCTTTTACTATTAAGACACTCAGTGAAGGATTTACAGCCTATCTCCCTATCAAATGTAAACTCCTGCAAGATTAAAATTGTGCAAAATTGAGTTTTGGTCTGATCTGAATTGTCCATGACTTGATCTTCAAACTTGGGCTACTGGTATCCCTGGGAGTATGGGAAAAACTTTCAAAGGGTTTCTGGGCTAAGGTAATTTCAAAGAAATCTGTTTATTATTTATTGGCTGTGCTGGAGATTAAACCCAGGGCCTTGTGCATACGAAGCAAGTGCTCTACCACTGAGGCACACCCGCCTCTCCTATTTATGTGAACACCCACCTACCTGAGAACGTGCCCACCATGCCCACTGTGAAGGCTGGTTCTGTTTTCCTCCTGCTCTCTCAGGATGTTCTTTCCTCACCCCAATAAAGGAAAACCTAGTCCCTTTCTCTTGAAGTGCCAAACAGTGACATTCAAAATATTGGTATGCATGGGCTGGGAGGGTAGCTCAGTGGCCAAGCATTTGCCTGGCATGCATGGGGCCCTGCGTCTAATTGCCAAACAAGACAAAACCCTCCATAAGAGTTCATGAAGCTTTCAGATCTCTCCTTGTCCCACTTAAGATGTGTCTTCAATGATTTGTATGTGTACATTTAATGGATATCAAGATTTGTGACATAAAAATATTTGTGTTTCTTAGCCATGCCTGGTGGTGTATGCTGGCAATCCCAGCACTTGGGAGGCTGAGGCAGAAGGATTCCTGGGAGTTTAAGTCCAACCTGGGCTGTATAGTGAGTTCAGTGCCAGTTTGAAATACATAGTGAGACCCTGTCTCAAAAAAATTTTTTTTAATGTTTCTTGATTGAACGCGTACAGATAATTGCAATGATAGTTCAATCCAGAGGAGAAAATGTAATACTCAGAGCCTAATGTTGGCAGAAAATACAAAGTTTCCATTTTTATATGGAATTATGATACTAAGGATTGTACATAGAATTGTGATAAAAAGCTTTCTAGCATGAAATTGTATTAGGATAAATAGATTTGATTTCAAAGAGGAAAAAAGAAAAAATGTGAAGCTTTCTGACTCATGAGGGAGAGTTTGTTTATGCCTTTAAAAATATAGCTGATGGTGGGTATCAAATTGCTGTGCTATTTAGATCCCATTGGAAACACTGAAAAAGTGATGTAACAGTTTTATTTATAAAACGTCAATATTTACAATCCAATATAATCGTACCCTCTGTGCAATTTAAATACATGATAAAAGTTTTACGTGTCAGACAAACTTGTGTGAAGGCCAAATAGTGAATCAGAATTCTTTTAGGGGCCACGTGAGCTTTCAAGTTTAAAGCCCACCTGCTCTGTGGCGCAGGAGATGCTTAGAGATGCTTGGATTTGAGGAAGGAAGTTTGTAAAGCACTGCAGGGGATAAAGGTGAAGTAGTCACACACATGCTTGGCGTTAGTTTAATAACGGGATTCTCAGATGTGCGCCTCCTGGCAGCTCGTGAGCCTCTCCGAGGACGCGGGGATTCGAAGAAACCATTAACCTTCCTTTGCAGATTATAAAGTTGGAGTTGGGCATTGTGGAGTCTCTGAAGAAGGCATTCAAGATAATCGGGCACCTGGCACCCCAAACTTGAGCCCAGCTTAGCCCTGAGTGGCTTAGTGAGACCCTGTCTTAAAAAATAAAAAAAGGGCTGGGGAGTAACTCAGTGCAAAGGCCCTGGTTCAGTCTCTAGCCTTCCACACACACGCGCACGTGCACGTGCACCCGCACACGCACCCATACGTGCAATGTAAATACGTGACATAGAGTGGTACTCAGGAAAGGAATAGAGATTTTGGTTGTTCATTCATCCAGCCAAACCCATCCTGCCAACCAACGAATCAGCCAACCATCCCTCCGACCAGCCAGGGTCATGGAGTGCTAGGTTCTGTGCTGGGAAGTTGGAGGTGGACGGGAGGGAGTGTAACGTTGAATTAAGCACAGTTCCTTTCCCTGTGGAGCTAGGGTCTGTACTGACTTCTGGAGCCTCTTGGCCTTTTGCTGGCTTCTCCTGGAGACCCTCTCTCTCCTTTAGGTTGTATCTGACTGACAGAACATGCTGTGGGCAGAAGGAGGTTTTGCTCTTTGTGCTAGTTGCAGTTGAGACTGGGGTGCCCGTTGCAGCGGCTGCTCCCCACTTCCTGTCCACCTGGTGACTCTCCTGCCTTTCACCTCTGTGTCTCTTCGCCTTAGGCTGTTCATTCCGCATCAGCAGGAGCGCATCCATTTTCAGGAGTGATGAGCAGATGGAAAACCATCCCCATTCATTCATGGCCAAGGTCGCCAAAGCTTAATTAAGACCAGACAGTTGGAGCTCAGTAACTTTGTAGATGGGGCAAGACTTCAGAGCCTGGAGCAAGGCCTCAGGGACTGGGGAAGCTTTTGGGATCAGTTTGTACCACCTGCATGCAGAGGGGCTCCTGCAAGATGGAGGAGGCAAAGTGGGCAAATTATTGTTTCTGTTCTGATAGAGATAAAAATTAAAAGTAATCTGCATGTGAGAAGTGACAAGACATAAACTTTTGTTTATGTTCCTGTTCATGTCCCTCTGCTTTGTGACAGACAGATATGAGGTAGGGGAGAGGGAAAGAGGTGGAATTATGTCCTTGGCCTCATAAGCTTTGTCTTTCTCTCTGTTAAGGGGTCTGGGGGCTTCCCGCGTCCTGTATGCTGATGAGGTAATCACTAGGGAGAAGAGGTGTCAGAGAGAGTTTTTGGGAGGTAAATAACCACTAGAGAGGAAAGAACAGAAAGCGGATGGGGGAGCTTAGGAGAAGTTTTGTTGGGAAGTTAGGGCAGAAGAGGTTGCAGAGGTCAAAACAAAGACGTACGGGAGAAAAGTGGGTGATTAGCTATGGTACGGGTGTGAATTAGATTCCTGGCATGTTCTGGGAGAGGTGCTGGGAGAGATTGGATTGCCTTTAATTAATTTTGGCTTCTGAACCTTACTTCTTAAAATGTGATACTAGACTGTGTTAGCTTGCTTGGGCTGCCAGAAGAGAGCCCCACAGACCTGGTGGCTTCAGCAACGGGAATTTATGCCTTGCAGTTCAGGAGCCCGAGGTGACGAGATTGTATCCTTCTGAGTGCTGGGAGACAGGGATCTTTTCTGGGCCTCTCTTGGCTTGTGCATGGCTGTCTTCATAAACTGATCTACCTGGGTGTGTGTCCTGTAGTTCGGATCTGGAATATCGCTTGTAGAGCCATGTGTTAAACACGCTTGTTCCTCAGCTGGTGAACCTTGGAGAGGAGGCTGTAGGCCTGGAGTGTGTGCCTTCCCAGGGGATCAAGGGACCTTGGTCTGTGCTGCTTTCTCTGTCTCTTGCACCCAGCCATGCTGGGAACAGACTTCCTTCACTGTGTGCTCCTGCCGTAAGGTAATACGCTGCCACCAGCCCAAAGCAACAGGCTGATCAGTCAGGGACTGAAACTTCCAAAACTGAGCAGAGATAAACCTCGCTGATTTGTAAATTGATTATCTCCAGCATTTTGCCACTTAAATATGCCTTTTAATTTTTTTGTACAAGGATCAAAGTCATGACCTTGCGTTTGCCAGGCAGGCGCTTGTGTAGCTGAGATAAACACTGGCCACTTAAACACGTTTATATCCAAATTTTCTCCTGCTGTAGGGGAACTGGTCACACTGGACTAGGGGTCTACCCTATTCTGATTTGACCTCAGCTTAACTTAATGATATTTGCAAAAATCTGATTCCAAATAAGGTCACAGTTGAAGTACTAGGGATTAGGACTTCAACATATGAATTTTTGCAGAAGGACACAATTCTACCTATAATGCAGATAGATTCTGGGTTACATAGTGCCTTGGCTTGTATTTGAGTTACTATATGCCCTTTGAATTCAATATAGCATTGTAAATGATAAAATGCTATGCATTTGCTATTGCAAAAACTTCAAATACCTCATCAATTTTCTCTTGCACTTGAAGTAAACTCTAGCTCTTTGCTGTGATTTCTAGTACCGTCAGGATCAGTCTGCACCATCAGACCTCAGTACACCTCAGGCCACATTACTCACTCTGTTTTGACCACGCTATCCTTCTTTCAGTTTTTGGAGCACTGTTACTTCAGCTGACCTCAGGACCTTTGCACAGACTGACCATGGCTGCAGTGCTCTTTCTCACAATTTCCCTGTTATGATCTCTTACAGAATAGTAGGCTGGATAGTGGCTCCCTAAAAGCTATATTCACATCAGGAAAGCTGTAAATGTCACCTTATCCAGAGAAAAAGTCTTGGTAGCTTTAAACTGAGCATCTTGGCATGAGATCATCCTACACTACGTGATGACATGTGGGCCTACATCTGATGACCTGTGTCTGTGTAAGAAAAAAGACACATGAGCAGGTTGGGTGGTTGTGGGACGACAGAGGCAGAACTTAGAGCAACACCACTGAGGCAGGACAAGGCAAGGACCGATTCTCCTTTAGAGACTGTGGGGAGAATATAGCCCTGCTGACACTTGGATTTTGGACATCCAGCCTCCAGCATCCTGAGAGAATAACACACTTCTGCCGTGTTTTTAAAATTTATTGTTTTTAGTTTTTTTGAAGTAGGGTCTTGTTATGTAGTTTGGGCTGGCCTTGAACTCACTATGTGGCCCAGGTTGAACTCAAACTCACAGCGATTCTCCTGCTTCAGCCTCCTGAGTGCTGGGATTACAGATGTGTACCATCATGCTCAGCCCACATTTCTGCTGTTTTAAGCCACTCAGCCTGTGATAATTTATAACAATAGTCCCAGCAAATAAATATATACAGCATTGTATTCTTTATCTTCATGTCACTTGTGACAACTTACTTCCATTGAACCCACAGTCCCCAGAGTAACATCTGATGCCCAGCAAATAACAAATCAATATTTGTGGAACTAATGAGGGACAATTGTGTGTCTCCTTATTTGGAGTTGTTTAAGAAAGCGCCGTCTTCAGGAGAGCCTAGGTGCCGGGCTTTTTGGAGGTAGAAGGAATGCTTTTCAAGAGCTTGCTTTTACCCAAAGGCTGCTCTCTCTGCCGGAGGCAGCCATTCGTTGTGAAGTTGAGCCCACAGTTTTAATTTTCTTTTCTTTTTCTTTTAGGGAAGCTCTCACTATGTAGTCTAGGCTAGCCTTGAACTTGTGATCCTCTTGTTTCACAGCTTCTTGAATGCTGGGATTATGGGCATGTGCCCCCAAGGCTGGCCACGCTTTTGATTTTCTTTGCTAATCTTTTCTTTATGGAGAGGGAGACATTCGTTCTTCCCATAGTGCTTGTCCAAGTGACGGCTCAGGGACAGCCTGGCTTGGAGCCTGGAGGTGTGCAGCTGGCACTATAGGTTTCTGCAGGCTTCAGTGCCAAAGAAAACACATTCTTTGACGAGAAGGGTAATTACTCAGGCTTTGTCTAATGTTAAGGCAGAAGAGATGGACCATTTGCACTGGGTTAGTATTCATGATAATATATGGTTCAGGACTCAATAAAAGGGTATAATTGTATTGAGGGTTCCACTGAGCTCATAAACCACGGGAGTGTGTCTCGTCAGCAGAATGCAGAGATTGGCTTACCATGCAGCTTGTCAAGCAGGACCACTGGATCTACTCCTGAGCAAGGGTTAGGACAGGGTCCTTGGGACTCCATTCCTAGAAAAGAAGGGCTTAAATAATGTAGTTCATGTATGCATGAGTGTGTTTATGTCTGCAGTCCCAAAGTATACCAAGGATCACTGTGGACCAGTTGCTATTACCTGGTGTTTGTTTATGAAATTGGTGTTCAGGAAGAAGCTCCTATAAATGAATAAGTAGATGTTTCCTAGAACTTTGGGTGAAAGACCCTTTACTTTTACCCTAGAATAATGGCATGGAATATGAAAAGTGACATGACTTAATGACAATAGGGCATGATAGGGACTGTGATTAACTGGAAAATGCATATCTTAATCAGACCTTGAGCCAGAGGATAGTCTTCTGCTTTTAGGAGGAGACTCAAGGGCTCTCCTTCCTTCTTTCTGCTCTGGACATGGTTGAAACAGGATGGGATACTTGCAGCAGCAGTGGTATCTTGGGACAAGTCTAAGGCCAACAGCCAAATAGCTGCAGGTGGCAGTGACAGGAGAGAGCATAGGTTTTAGCTGACATAGTAGAAACCACATTAGCCAGGACAGACTTATCCTAGTTATTATTATTCTTTGGCGAGTAAATGTTATTGTTTACTCACCTTGAATTGGCCTGATTAAGAAGCTTATACTCTACAAAAGAAAAGCTGTGTTGTTGGATTTGCTTACTCTTCCCTTGGGATTTCTGATTTTCATGCTTGTTTACTAGGAAGATTTCCCACAACTTTATGAAAGTGTTTTTTCCTTATGGTGTTTTATTTTATCATTTTACCCCATCACACTTTTTGTTTTTTAATATGGTGTGAGGTAGGGGTCTAACTTGTTTTCTTCCAGCTTTATTTATTTTTTTTACTTTCTTATTAATTTTTGGGGTCCTGGGAATTGAACTCAGGACCTTGTGCTTGCCAGGCAGGTGCTTATGCTGCTGAGCTAAATACTCAGCCCCTCCTCCAGTTATAGAAGAGAATTTTTTTGAGTGCATGTTGATGAACAAAATTTAATACACTTATAGAATTTCCATAAAGATAGTGTGTTTGTTTGTATACTGAAAAGTAATAGAACAAGATTGTTCCTTGCAGACATCTTACTAGAAAACAAACTGATGAATGCTTTTTAAGTGCCATAGTTTTGCAACTAGAGTGTTTGCTAATTCCCCAAAAGAAACTTAAAGTAACTTGAAAATCTTTGACAGAGGTATTAGTCATTATTAGTAATTAGTAATTAGGTATTAAGATAAGCAATGTAATGTGAGAGAAACACCGACCCTCTTAAGTACAGTCGTGTGTCACTTGGTGAGGATACCTTCTGAAAAATGTGTCATTTGGTGGTTTCTTCATGGTACTCATATCATAACACATACACACACAAATGAAGATGGTGTAGCCTACTACACATATGGGCTACAAGGTGTATAGCCCATTGCTCTTGCATCAAATATTATTGAACTAAACACTCTAAACAACAGTAACACAAGGTTAAATACTTGCGTATTTGAACACAGAAAAGGTACAGGAAATATATAATCTTATGGTATCATTATCACATATATAGTCCCATGTTAACCAAATGTTTTTGTGTAACACATGACAGTTATCTGATCTGGTGAACTCCAGAGTAAGCTATTGAGTTATTTCCTGGTGCTAATTAGGGATATTGACAGAAAAAAGTTTGAGTCAAAATTCGTCATCATCTTGCCCTGTATTGATTTTGGACTCCAGAAGTTCCTAGTCATTTGAAGTTAATTGATACGGGGAACCCTTAAAGTAAATCCTCTTGAACTAGGACTAATACTTCTTTCTTTCTTATCAAATCTAAAACAAGTATGAAAATAAAAACAGGAACTGGTCCTTTATTAGTAAAAAAGCTGCCTTCAATAAATTGAAATGATAAATTGATGAATGGAAACACTTGAGATGATAACTTAGAGAAGATACTGTCCTTGCAATATATCCAACAACAAAAGAGTAGTGTCAGGACTATGAAAAGAACACCTACAAACCAAGGAGAAAGGAAATTAGAAAAATGTTAAAGAACACAGATATCCTCAGAAGGGGACGCATGAGAAGCCGGTTGGTTTAGGAACTCTTGCACAGGGCCAGGGAAATTCAGAATCAAGCCCTCAAGGAGCTTATGCTTCATGTCCAGTTAGTTGGAAAAATGTACCTTATATGTAACCAAATTTAGGTTATACTTGTAACTGTGTACTACTTCTTGGCACATAGAAATGAATCAAAAGTTGATTTGTGTGTGTATGTGTAATTTCTTTTCTCTTTCCTTTTCTTTTTCTTCCTGATTTTGTGTAGTGTTCCCTCTCACTCCTCCTCTCCCCTTTCTCTTCCCTTTTCTCTCCCCACCTCTGTTCCAGTCCCCTCTCCTTTCCTCGCTCTTTTTTCCCTCAATTTTTTTCTTCCCTCTTCTTTCCAAATCATAAGAAAACCAAACTCTGTATTGGGTCTTAAAAAAGATCACTGTTGACAAGAATTTGAGGACATGAAATTCTGATGTTCCAATAATTTCTTTCTGAAGCTCTTTTTAGCATCATTCCCTGCAGACTTTCACTTTAAATGTTAGCTAATTGACTGCAACCAGTTTCTCATTTGCCAGTGGCCCTGCATTTGATTTGAGCTGCTGCCCACAATTACTCTCCTGGAATTTGTGATTTCTTGCATTCTAAGGGAGAGGGTCAGTGTCACTTTGCATTAAAATGATGCAGCAAGCAGGGCTTTTGCAGCTTCCTGTGAGCTTGACAAAGCATTTGCCTTAGAATTGCTCAGGATGGGAGGAGGTGGGCAGCTGTGGTGGCCCACCGTTGCCTTTGTCTCCCCCAAGTAACAGCCCCTTTTTGGTAATGTCCCACTCTTTTCTTGGGGAGGGCCAACTCTTGGTCCTTTTGGTTAGACAAAGCTACTTCCGCCTCCACCTTAAGGGGTGTACTTGGGGCCCAGCCCTGGCTAACCAAAACACTTCCATCTTCTGGCTACAGGGATAAAATAAATCCTTGGGTATCAAAAACCTCTTACTGTGTTTTTTTAAAAATTACATGCACCCCTAACTGGAAAGGGGCAGTTGTATCAGTTTCTGTAACAAATTACTTTAAGCAATGACTTAACACAAATTATATTTCTGCAGTTTTGAAATTCTGAACAGGGAGGGGAAGAGGTTTTGAAAGAAGAGCATTGATATAGGGGAATGAAACTCCCTACCTACTTACTATATGTCCAGTATGAGTTCGTGTTCTCTAAAGTTGAACAATGGATTTTAGGAACAATGGAGGTTAAGAGTGGAATGTATTTACTGAAGGAAAGAAAGCTGCTGTCTGAGAGAGACGAAGGGGTCCTGAGTGGGTTGCCAAAGACGGTCTTTTCTAGGGACTTTAATAGAGTAAGACCACGAGGTGAGACGGGTCCAAGGTGGGGGAAAAATGAGAACTCACAAGGTGGGCATAAGGTGGACTAGAACTGTGGTCAACCAATAAAATCATTGCTCAGGTAAAATTGATTAAATCAGGCACAAATGAGGGAACGAGTCCTGCAGTAAGAGGCCACGCTTAACAGCAGTGACTTCCCGTAGGGGTTGGGATGGTGACTCCTGGTTTCCTCAGGCTGATAGAGAACTATTTAGGCTATCAGTCCTTAGGATGAGGGTGTATTTGTTTTGCTTTTTGTCTTGAGAGCTGGCCCACAGTGGGAGGTGTTTGTCTCTTCCAAGGTTGCAAGGTATCTGAACTTCTGCTCTGGCTCCTTTGAGGGCTCATCCCTGTCTGCCTATTATATTTCCAACTAACTCAGCTGCCTGTAACAGGATGGGAATGGAACAAAGAAAAAAAAAAAAGAGGAATCAAGATATATCATGTATAGCTATAAATTCCCTATAACGAATGTGATCATTATATATATCTAAATTGTACCAATCAACTTAAAAAAAAAAAAGGATTTCTAGCATGCATCTATCTCACTGGGCTAAAAATCAAGGCATTGGTCAGGTTTTGCACTTGTTGAGCTTCAGGGAGGAAGCGCTTCCCAGCTGTTAGAAACACCTCTGTTCCACGGCTCCAGCTGCACCGGTGAGTGAAGTCTTTTTTCACTGCATCACTGTCTCCTCTCCTGTCACCTCTTCTACTTCTCAGGACTCTTGTGATTGCAATGGACTCCCCTAGATAACCCAGGACTATCTCCCGCTATTCTGATTAGCTGGTGAGTGCTTGCGTCAGCAGCACACATGCTAAAAAAGATTAGCTGACTAGCCGCCTTCATGCCCTTTTGCCATGTAAAGTCATCTAGTAGTCACGGGTCCTGGAGATTCAGGTAGGGATGCTGCTAGGGGACGCGGTCATTTTTCT
Organism: Cavia porcellus; assembly: GCF_034190915.1. Lineage (NCBI taxonomy): Eukaryota > Metazoa > Chordata > Mammalia > Rodentia > Caviidae > Cavia > Cavia porcellus. The sequence goes on from NW_026947502.1 coordinate 27,282,519, forward strand.
GTCTACCACAGCAGTTTGTTCAGCTATTCTAACTTGATGTAAATAGCGCTTTAAAACCAAACATTTTTCTTAGCTTTAATATGCTTATTGAGAAATCTTCTGTATTTAAAGAGGTAACATTTGTCATTCTTTTAGAATTTGTTTATTTATAAAGGGCACTCATTCAGGGTTAGGGCTACTGCCCTACTACCCCATCTACTTCACGAGTCTATAGTTTGGTCTATTGAACAGATGTGCGCACCTGTGTACACAGCTCTGGTGTGATCCTGGTCTCTAGACTTTTCACATCACTTACGATAAATCTCTTAATTGAAACTAAGGATAATATAAAAACTCCCAACATTTCAATTAATTTTCCTGAGCTTACTAAGTTGCTTTTTGTTAACCCTGATTTTCTTGAGGAACAATACTTTTTCTCCAACTTGCAGTCCATGCATTTTAACTGAGCCTGCTCCCACCTCCAGTTCCAGAGATGGACATGGGTACAATAGCTGCCCAATCAGAGCACTTGAATATCCCCGGCCACAGTGATTGGTTCAGGGATAATAGGCATGTAATTGAAACTAGGCAGTGAAATTTGCTATGATTTTTGATGCAATTGTTGGAAAAGGAGAGGTCTCCTTTTCTCCCCGGGTCTGAGCTGCTGGAACCTATACCTTCTGCTGGTCATTTTTGGGGAAAAGCAAATCTGAGAAAAGAGCCAATAGAGGCAGCAGTGTGTAATCATGGAGGGAGGCAGTTTCTTGTTGACATGTTCTGAGAGATTTTAATTTTCTATTTCTTACATAAGTTGGATTTCTTTTTTGCTCTCAGAGAAGGCCAGAGAACTAATATGATGGCAGAATTGAGTCCACATTTCTTAGCTCTAGTTCACTGCATTGTCTACCACATATGACTCTGCCCGTAGCCATGTATTCATGTCAGCCTGCTTCTGGGTGTGTGGTCTAATGAGATGTGAAGTTATCACATGTGTGAAAAATTGCTACCTACACTGATGGAACTCTGTCCATATCAGGCAAGCAGGTTATCTGGTGAAGCATTTGTTACATAGAAGGGTGAATCAAACCTCACTCGCCTTCAGCAGGTTTGCACAAAACCCTTAGAGTAAAATTTTATAGCAAACGGTAATTGGGTACCAGAGATGGCATGGAAATCTGACACTTATATTGATTTTCTAACATGCAAAATGCTGCAAGGGACAGTGGGTTTACTGGTCAGATTAGGCTAAGTTGTGCAGTGGAGCAAACATTCTCTATATCCCAGTGGTTTTTAACCATAAATACTTGTTACAGGTGGACAATGAATTGGTACTCAGGGTGATAGAGGGGTCACTAGCCTCAGTGTGGTCAGTCTGTCCCCCACATAAGATGAGAACACTTAAATGACAGATGTAAACCAGGAGCCAGAGCCAGGCCCCATCCAAACACGGGGAGACCAGAATTGGAAATTCTTGGTGAGTAGCACTCATGAGATCCATGGTTGGAAATTCTACCTTGATAGGGAGAAGATGAAAATGTAGGCTACTTCAGAACAGATGTGTATCTTCCGCCAAGCCTCAAATCATTGCGATCTGGACCTTTTCAGGAAGCAAAGAAGGTTGGCCTGCTGACCCCCACTCCCGTTCTTGCCTTCCACACCTACAGAACAAGAGTGGTCCCCAACATTTACCAGGCATTCCTGTGCCGTTCGGACCCACATCCTACAATGCTCTACACTAGGCTAATTCATCCCTCAAGTTCCCACACGAAGCCTGAGCACTGGGCAAGTCTTGCTGTTTATCTCCTTCAGGATTGCCCTCTGGGACCAGGGCCATGTGTCCACCCGCTCAACAGCAGTGATACCCATAGCTCTGAATGCCAGCTCAGCCAAAGCTGGCCACATTTTCCTGTCCTCCAGGCTTGGCATGTGGTCAGTCCTCAATCATGGGTAAAATGATCCCTGGCAAATTATAAATAAATACATCATTATTAAATCATGAAAAAGAAAATGTAGAATGAATATGTATGTGTGTGCATAATGACTGGAAAAATGAAGAAGTTAGGTGGGTGATTCAGGTTCTAAATACTTACGAGTCTGGATAGATCCAAATGGTCATATACCACTTAATCCAGGGGATATGTTCTGAGAAGGATCATGAGGTGATTTTGTTGCAGTGTGAATACCACAGATTGTAGGAGCACAAACCAAGTTGGTATGGATAGGTTATTTGACATGGCCTTGAAGCCATCAAGGGATCATACAAGATATCTTAGGCTGCTGTTAGCATAATACCATATGCTGTTTACTGTTAACATTTTTTAAAAGTGGGAATATACTCTAAAATAATGACGCAGTTTATATCCCAGATGGTGGGGCTGGCTGGAAGACAGGGAGTTTACACAATGCACCCCTCCATTACATCCCTGATAGCAGAGCCAGCTGGAAGACAGTGAGTTTGTGATCTGGGTCTCCTCCATTGCATCTTGGAGGGCAGGCTAGCTGGAAGACAGTGAGTTCATACTCCTGGCCTCTTCCATTACCCACTCCGGACAGTGGGGCTGGCTGGAAGAGTATAAGACTGATGGGAATTCCAAGACCTAAGATAACAGCCCAGTGTGCGTGCGCGCATATGTACACACACACACACACACACACACACACACACACACACATGTGCGTGCACATACATCTTTGGAGGATGAAGTAATCAGTGAGGCCATTATTGTGGTAGCATCTGAAGCAGCAGCGAGGAGATGGCAGTTGGACTCTGGAGAACTCCATCAACAGACCAGTCCCAGCCCCCACATCCAAAGGCCAAGATTGGCTCCATACCTAGCACATGTCTACGATATATCATTGACATTGCCACAGGACTGTAAATACCAGAAGAAGGTAGGTTCTTGGGATAGCTATGAAGAACTAACTGCATCTGGAGGATGTTGTTGAATGGACATCTCCTTTCTTCCTTGAGAGAGGCCTCAATGCTAGTGGTAGAGCTGTACATCATGGGGGTTGGTGGGGATCAAATAGAAGATAAAGTAAAAACAGAGGAAGTGGATAATGATAAGACACAGAGATGGAGTGTGGCCCCAACCCCTGGCCACCCAGGACACATCTGGAACTCAATGAGATGGATGAAGTTGGAAGTCAAACACTGAAACTTTCTAAAATGATAACAACAGAAGTAAAACAAAAACAAAACCAAAAATAAGTGGAAAAGGCTGCAGAGAAAATAATCTCTTAGGTACAAAAAGAAATGATGCTTAAAATCAAAGATATTAGAGAAGACACAAATAAAAGAATAGATGAGTTTAGAAAAAGATTGGACACAAAAATTGTCCAACATAGGAGAGAAATGGAATCCATGAAATAGAACCAAATGGAGATCCAGGAGATTAAAACCTACACTGAAAGTGTCTTGGTTACATTTTTCTCATTGTTGAGACAAAATACCTGATGACCAAAATTAGGAAAGGAAAGGTTTATTTAGCTTATAGTTTTTGGAGGCCTCAGTCCGTATTCAGCTGGCTCCAAGGTAGGTTGGTATGACTAAGGGGCAGCCATTTATGGTAGCTGCAAGTGACAAAAGGGTAAAAAAGGGAAACAGTGCATCTCCCTTCCTCTCTTATATTGTATGTTGGCTACCTACCCCTGGCGGGTGCAGCACTCACACCACCAATCCCAGCACTAGACAATGCACCAATCACAGGCGCTAGATTCACCTACCTCCATGACTGCATGAAGCTTGGGAGCCAACTAAACACAAACTGTAACAGAAAGTATATGCAACAGATTGAATGAAGGAAAGAATAGAATTTCAGATCTTGAAGATAGAATTACAGCGAGTGACCATGATATCTTAAAAATAGCAAGAAACCATGAGAAATCAATTCAATAACTGCAAGATGATGTAAAGAAAAGTAACAAGATTTTGGGGGCTCAATGAGAAAGCTGGAGACAGCACAAATGCTATAACAATCACAAATATATGTGTATCTAATACAGGAGTACCCAACTATATAGGATGGTTATCAGTAGACACGGAAAATCAAATGAACAATAACACAATTGTTACGGGAGACCTCAATACCCCATTGTCACAGAGACACAGATCAACTAAACAGAAAATCAGCAAATAAATATCAGAGTTGAACCAAACCTGTGAACAAATGGAGTTAACAGGCAGAAGCCACACCTGAGGTGATGTACCAGTGGCCCAGAGACATCCAGTGAGCCCACAGTGGGTCCTGAGAAAAAGCTACATCCTGAGGTCCCCCCACCTTTGGAAGATAATCAGTGAACCACTGCCCTATGCCTCTCTACCGCTCTAGGAACTCCAGATTGGATGAACTCAGGTGTCTGGTCTAAGCCACTACACTGACTTTTAGTCAATGCAGGAAGCACTCAGGATGCAGCAATGGGCTGATTTGGAGAAATACAGGAAAATGTCAAGATGAAGGACCAAAATACAATCTCAGACCTTCAACTCACACCGAATAAGTTTAGGAGACACAGACACAGTAGAAATTAGAAGTCTGATACCTGAAATATCTGAAAAGATAGCAATTGAAGTGAAGAAGCAACTTAGTTCTTGTATTGTTTGGTTAATTTTACATGCCTGTGTCTGATGGTCTGGACAGCTATTTTGAAGATAGCAAAGCATTATGGTAGCCATTGTTTATTTCCTATTATCTTGTTTTAAAGTTCTGTATTGTTTTCATTGTTTTGTTTTGTTTAGTTTTATATTATTTTGTTTGATTTTTATTGTCTCATGGTATGGGCAGCTATTTTGAAAATAACAAGATATGGTAGCAATTGTTGATTTCCATATATCTTGTTTTGAAGTCCTGTGTTTCTATCATTGTTTTGTTTTGATTGGCTTTACTCTGTTTTATTTTTAAAAATAAAATCAAAATAAAATAAAATTTAAAGAATAATGACACAAGGTATAGTATAGCAAATGCAAAGCCAGTAATGTAGTCATTTATTATTATTAACTATGCATACTGTGCCTAATTGTGTGTGCTAAGCTTTTATATGAGTGATAACAGGATTGCTTGCATCAATATCACCACAAATACATGAGAAATGCATTGTGCCAAGATGTCATGATGGTTATGATGTTAATAGTCAACAGTAATTTTTCAGCTCAAGTATTAATATGTGAGACCCTTGTCTTTATGTGGTTGGTTGCTGAATGGAATATTAATATGTGTTGGGTGGCTAAAATCCTCCTTTTCTTTCTCAGTTTCTCATTGTCATTTTCCTCTCTCTTCTCAGGCTCCAGGCATATGGCTGTGTTGCGTCCTCTTTCTGGTAACTGTACGAGGCTGGTGACAGAGGAATTGGAAGGGGCAGAGAATCAGGGAGGAGGGATGGCCTCATGGTGGGGATATCGGAAACTGGGAACACTCCTAGTGGGGTGGAGTTTCCGAATGTTAGGCATTCATGTAGCATTGCTCACAATTTATTCCACATTGATGTCTTATTTGTATTACTATTTACTTAGGATTTCTTTTTCAATCAAATTTAATGAGATAAATTCTTATAGCTCACACCATTTCCATAAATAAGAACAGTAGCATCATTTAGTACAGAGAGAATATAATAGACCAATTATTAAAATATAAAGATGTCTTAACTCTTGAAGACATTGGTGTAGCAAAGACCTTATGAACAAACCCTAATTATCCAGGAATTATAAAAAAAGTCAACATCTGGGATCTCATTAAAAAACTTTGTAGAGCAAAAGAAACCAGAGTGGAGAGAGCCTACCATGTGGGAAAAATTTTGCTAGTTGTTCTCAGACAAAGACTAATATCTAGGATATATAAAGAACTAAAAAAACCCCAAAGCAACAACAACAATAACAAAACAAATCTTCCCTCCCCCATTTTAAGGCCCATCCAAAAATGGGCATCTGAAATGAATAAATACTTCTCAGATGAAGAAGTAGAAATGACCAATTAATACATGAAAAATGTTCAACATCACTGGTCATGCTAGAAACACAAATGAAAACAGTGCTGAAATTCCATCTCATTCCAGAGTGGATGCCTAGCCTCAGTCAGCAACAAATGCTGGCAGGGTTGTGAGGAAAAAGAGACCCTTTTCCACTGTTGGTGGGCATGTAGACTGCTGCAACCGCTGTGAAGACTGCAATCAGTGTGAAGATTCCTCAAAAACTAAAACTAGAGATTCTGTTTTCTATTTCCCTTGTTGGTAACTTCCCTCCCGAATTAAAAGTATCATACCACATGATTATAAATACATCTATGTTTATAGCAGCACAGCTTGTAATAGTGAAATCTTGGAAACAGCCCAAATACCTACCAACCAGTGAGTGGATAATGAAGATGTGAGTATGTTTTACACAATGGAGTACTACTCTGCCATAAAGAAGGATAAACTTGAGGCATTTCTTTTTTTTAAAAAAAATTTTTTATTTAAAGGAGAAAGAAAACAATGTAAGGGTACAAGTAATACAGAATTACAAAAAATGGTAAGAGATCACTAGTTAATAGATTACATATTGTCATCTTAGAAATAGTGTTCAAGTTATAGGATTAAAGCATACAAAGTGGATATTCAAACAGTGAGGCTGCAAACAGTTGTGTTCAATGATCCAACAAAAACTCAGTAATATGATCATCTATCTTAACACACCTAAACACACTTGCAGTTGTATCCTTTAGAGCACTTCTTTTTTCCTCTCTTTTTTACAACAAGATTTGCACATTTTGGGTTTTATTACTCCCATAGTTCTTATTGCTTTTTTTTGGAAGAGAAAAAAACCAAATATGACAAAACAAAGCAATCAGTCAAAACAAAGGATAGACATAGCATATGATGTAAAAACAGAATACAAGGTTATCAACAATGGTTATCATAATGCCTCTTGCTTCCTTAAAAAGAATTGCCTATATCATTAGATATAATAAAATTGAACAAAACAGTACAGAACAAGACCAATAAAACCTAAACATTGGAAACATGACAGGACTTCAAAAGAAGGTAATAGCCAAACCAGAATGGGCATCATAATGAATCTTATTGCCTTCAAAGTAGTTGCGTATACCCTCAACTTGATACTATCAAATAGAACGGAACAGAGTCTAATCAGTCAAAACAAGATAGTGGGAGTAATACAGGGCTTCAAATCAAGTTAATAGGAAATCAAAAAAGTTTGTATAATATATCCTGCTAATTTTTTGGATTTTTCCCCCTTAATTAAAAAAATAATAATAAAATAAAAAATAAATAATTTTTTTAATGAATAAGGGGGAGATTGAGATAAAAGAGGACATAACAACCTAACAATACAGGTCAAAGCATGACAATTTCAACAACCTAGTGCTTCACCACCAAATAACCTGACTTAATAGTAGTTACCATTGTGTCTTTTTCCTTGAAATATTTGAATATAACTTTGTATGACTTGAGGCATTTCTAGCTAAATGGATGCACCTTGAGATCATACTTGTAAGTGAAATAAATTGGACATAAATGTGTAAATAATGCATGGTTTCTCTGGTGTATAATAGGTACTGGGAAATGGAAAGAAAATGTTCAAATGAGAAGGGGAACAGGGAGAGGGGAGGGGGAAAGGAAAGAAGGGAGGAGAAAAGGAGAACAGAAGAAAAATGTAAACAAAGCTTTTGTGAATCAGAAGGGAAAGGGGTTGAAGGGAGGGGAGGGGGGTGGGGAAAAAAGAAGCAAGATCTATCACGGACAGGCACAAATTCCCTATGACGAGTGTGATGATTATGTGTATCTAAAACGTACCAATCCAAAAAATACAAAGCGGCCCTTAGATCACTGAAAACACTGTCATTTGATGTTCTTGTTCAGTCCAGTCTGAGATGGAGTCTCAGATGTTTTGTTCTGAAGTAATAAACGGTACCTGGAGATGCAGTAGACAGAATCACAAGCTCGTGGGACCCTGAGACCCATTCACTGCCCCTCCACCATCTTTCCACCTCCTCTGCCAAAGACAAGGCCTGGACCCCTCTACCACAGATCATACGAGTGCAGCTCATCAAATATTTCCAGTGCCCCTTCTTGTAACACCCGGTAGTGTCACTCTTTCTGATCCTTGATAGTTTGCTGGTTCTGGCCTGTGAATTGTGGAGTGAGGGTGACGCATGTGATTTCATTGCTCTTATCCCATTAGAGATGCTGACTGTCCCCAGTGGAGACGGTGGGTGGCTGCTGTCTCAGGCTGGGTGCAGGCCCATTGCTCATCCACAATGGATACGCACTCTGCAGGAAAGAAAGCTTCTTGTCTTAAAGCTGTTGGGATTGTTACTGCACAACCCTTAGCCTAACAAGACTGATACACCCAGCTTTTACCCACACTTTTTAAAAATCTCACTTCTTGCAGCATTTTGTAGTTGTGTCCTAAGTGTTTGTGAAATTCCTTGTTTATGAACGTTGTAGTGTTTGTCAAATTGCTTATTTCTCTCACCATATCTTCAGCCACCACTTTTTGTCCCATTTTGGGTTGCGTTCAGGAATTCATAGGTCCTCTCGGACCCCCTTGTTTGGGAAAGACATGTGGGAAGAAGCTAAAACTTCAGCTCAGCGCTGCTAAGCAATGAGCCAAGTAGTCCAGGAATGGAGTCAGTAAACTGTAGTTTTGCAAGCTGCCGTGGCTTGAATGTCTCTTCCAAACTAATGTTGTGCATACAGGTACCATGTGCTTGGACTTTCCAGCATCCAGAGCAAAGTGGTAGCTCTCTCTCTGCTGTTGACCAAAGCTGATTGTGCACAGCAAGTGGGATCCTGGACATTCACTCTGTGAAGAAAACCCATAAGATGTTCTCAAGTTCATTATCTTCCTACATCAGAAGATGATGTTTTTCCATTGTGCCTTATAATGATATGCAATTAATTTGGTAATGAAATGTTTGTTGCTAAGAATGAATAAATTTTTCTCCATTACTAGAGGATTTTGCCAACCCACTTTGAAGTTGGAGAGGCAGGATGCCTTCTTATCTGCTGTGGTGCATGCTTCTACTTCATAATTCCATGTAATATAGGCTGACAATGTTTCCCTACTTGTATTCCCTGGAAAGATGTTATTTATTGTCCCTGATGCTAGAGGAAAAAAATTAGGTCACTGCCTCACATGTCCTTCTTAAACCATCCATACATAACATGTGATTCATTATGCAGAGAGATGCATTGTTTGCCACAGATAAAATTGAGGCCATCTTGTTTTTTGTGGAACCCAACTTTCCACGAAGATGCCCTGTTCTCCAGTGTTTGCAGGTAGCTTCTGCAGTGAGGCCAGATGTGTTTGTTATTCTTTCACAGGATGTTGGATTTGAAGCCATTGGTGAAGTTGTAATATGATCACATTTAGGTTCTCTATTGCTCTCCTCCCTCTTGGATACCTCCAGGATGCCCACGACTCAGACTGTGAACTGCACGGGAAGACAGACATGGGCATGCGAGCTCCTCTGGAAGGTGCATCTCAAATACTGATGTCTTGTGGTCAGTACATCATAGGGGAAGTCACTGCTGTGCCTGTGTGTCTGCTGTATTATATCAATGTGGGGTTCAACTTTTTTTGTGTGTCTTTTTTCTTTTTTATCGGTACCAGGGATTGAACTCATGACCACACACTTGCAAGGCAGGCGCTTATGTTGCTGAGCTAAATCCCCAGCAGGGTTCAACTTTTTATTTATTGATTTTTGTTAGGGGCATATCATAATCTTTTTGAAATAATTTACTTTTGTTATTTTACAATCCAGGACTTTGGCATTTTTAAAAAACTTATCTTGCACCATAAAATCATACAGAATTTGTATCCTTTCTGGAATAAAAAATCATGTTAAATGAAAATCAATCATTAAAGTCTTTTTGGAGCCACATGCAAAATTTACTCTCAAAATGTTTTACTTGAGAGGGGGAATGAAAGAGCACTGCTCGGCTTTGGGTCAGGTAGACGTGAGGAAAATCCAAGAGCTTTATAGTTTCCTCCCTTATTTGTGGTGATGTTTCCCAAAGCTCCTAGTGGAGAATGCCTGAAATCTACCAATTTCTATGCATAGTTTTTTCCTATAGGTACATACTTGTGATCAAATTTAACTTGCAAATCAGCACAATAAGAGATTAACAATAATAACAACTAATAAGATAAAGCAGTTATAACAATGAGCTAACTAAAATACAAGTTGTGAGTGTGATCTTGCTTGCTCTTAGTCTTACCAGTCACTTTTCTGCTCGTGGTGATGAGAAATGACACGATGCCAATGTGATGAGATGAACTGAAGTGACAGGCATAGGGTTTGCGACATAATAGGGTGCAGTACTCTGTCAGCTGGTCCACTGCTCAGTCACTATGGATGGAGAGTGTGTCAGTTACTTTTCTTGTTGGTGGGACAAAATACCTGATGCCCAAAGTTAAAGAAGAAAAAGTTTATTTAGTTCACAGTTTGCAGAGGTTTCAGTCCATGACTGGCTGGCTTCAAGGCCAGGGTGGTTTGGAAGACAAAAGCAAACCTAACAAGGGAGATGAGAGCAATCCTCTTTGCCACTTCTGAAAAAGCAGCACCCTCCCCATGACTGCATGAGGCTAGGGGGAACATCTAAACATGAACTATAACAAAGAGCACATACATGGATGTCTATGGTGGACAAAGGGATGATTCACATCTGGTGGGACAGGCAGGATGGGATGAGATTTCATTACGTTATCCAGCATGGCACACAATTTAAACCCTGAGAATTCTTTATTTTTGGAATTTTCTATTTAATCTTGTTATACTATGGTTGACCATTGGTAACCACAACTGTGGAAAGGGAAACCATGAGTAAGAGACCTCAGTATTTAGTACCTGTGGGATTTCGGGCAAAATACTCTACATAATACTCTTCAGGCCTTCAAAGCTTTCCTTCTCCATAAAAAGAGAAACAGTCTCTGCAAGAGATGAGGAATAGTAAAAGTGTCTGAGACATGGAGGCCACGTACCAAATGATAACTGCTTTTCTTGTTTTCTTCCTGTGGCTTCTCGTCTGGTGAGATTCCTTTAAGGACTTGGGCACTGTTATTAGCTGGAGGTGGTGGACTGCAAAAGAAAAGGGAAATGTGATGCTCAGGTATGTCTTGTGTCTGGCAAAGCTGTTCACAAAATTAGGACTCAAAACTCAAGGATATTTCAAGCAGTAATTTGCTCTCAGAAAAATTCCCATTTAAGCTGTAAATTTCCCTGATACATTTAAGACATGATTTCATTTCCATGCCACTTTGGACCAGATTCTGGGCAAACTAGGGGTGCTGCTGTCCAGGGGGCTGCCTTGACCCAGAGGACACTGGAATTCTTTCAACAAGCAAATTTTGGGGTTGAAGCCAGAGCACTGATAGCTCCCGATGGGAGTCAGAACAGCAGAAGAGGTGTGCAGGAAAGAAGGCAGAGGAGGGGTTCTGGAGGATGGGGGGTCCTTGGAGGGCATGGAGTCCCCAAGTGGACCCCTTAGGAGGAGTCATACGGGGTGGTAGGTGGAAGAGGAGAACGGCCTCCAGGGCTGGATGAGAAAGGTTAAAATTAACGAATGGTTAAAATATTGCTCATTTTTATTATATCATGAAAAAATGGCAGTGACCAAAGCTGCCTGAATGAGGAAAAAAGTGTGTAATTCCATCTTGGGGCTTCTGGTGAATTGAGCTTGTGGTTCTGTGGTTTCTGATGTCACCAGAATCCCTGGCTGGAATTACAGCCTTTCAATTTACAACTGGGTAAGCGGAGAGGCTGAGGGTCCTCCATGCCTGCTCTTGCAATGTGACCAAGACCCAAAAGTCACAGTGGAGGTAGGAGGTCCAGATCTGGAGGCTGACCCTTTCTTCCCTTAGTGGGTTGCTGGCTGTAATGAAGCCAGTTTTTGTTCTGAATTCTGCTTCTTTTCCTCTCTGTCTCCTCTCCCTCCCTCAATTCCCAAGTCACAGAACTTGATTTTTCCCATTATTTATTTTATAAAAAAGCCCAAATTAGCCAGATTCTTCTGGCCTTCACGACTATTTAGCTCATAGTTCAAGCCTTTCCATTTCAAAACCACCCTGAGATGCTCCGACGTGAAGTCCCTTACCCCTGAAGGGAGACTCTGCTACGAGCTGGGTGGCGAGCTGGGTGGCGCCCCTGCCGCCCCCACAGGTACACAGCTGATGGAACTCGTGTTGAGGCCTCTGGCATGTTGGTTCTTCCTCGTTTCACACATGGCAGCAGAGCCTTTGCAGCGCCTCTGGTATGCTGATTCCTCAACCTTCATTTCTTGACAATCTTTAAAAGTGTTTAGTGAATCTTGAGTAGGGATCAGGAGGTCTTAAGCTGAGGTCTGGGGGTGTGCCATGGAAAGTAAGATAGATGGGATTGCTATTCTTAGGGAGCCTGCACCTGCCTTCTTACTGTGCGTTGGGGGAGTGGCAGAGATCTTAGACTTATTATGTCCACATCCTCATCTCAAATTCTCCCCTCCTCCAGCATTTCCCATTTCAGTGGCTGCCTAGTTGCTTGACCTAGAAACCTGGAATGCCCTGCTTGGCTTCTCCAATTCCTCATCTGCATCACCCCACCCCCCAGCCAGTTCTGTTTGTTCTAGCTCCAAAATAGGTTTTGCTTTCTGGTGTTTAAGTTACCTGTGGTCAAACTTAATCTGATTTATCTTCTTCTTCTTCAGTACTTGGGTTTGAATCCAGTGCCTTCACACTGAGCTACATTCCCATACCTTTTTGTACTTTTTTATTTTGAGACATCATCTAGCTAAGCATGAGGTTGCCCAGGTTGGGCTTGAATTTGGGGTCCTCCTGCCCCTACCTCCCAGAGTGCTAGGATCAGTGGTGTGCACCACAGTTTCTGGCTTGAACACGTGAAATGTGAAATTCTAAAAATAAATGATTCATAAGTTTAAATAAGTTTTATTACAGCATTTGGTGATAATGGCTCTATTAGGTTTTTGTTCATCTCTTATTGTGCCTAATTTATAAATGAAACTTTATCATAAGTATATATATAGGGAAAAAAGCAGTCTATATAGAATTAAATACCACCAGTAGTTTCAAGCATCCAAAGGGGGATTTGGAAGATATTGTCCATGGATAAGGGGGAACAACTGTATTCTATTCTGTACCACTGCTTTTTCCAATTCTCTGGTATCATCTAACTCAGTCAACTCTTAACTACCTGGGATAGCACCCTCACAATGCCTCCCAGATCTTTATTGTCTTCCCTAATCCAACTAGTTTCAAAGCGAAGTTCCCAGGCCCAGCAGCAGTGTTATCCCATGAATTTGTTAGAGATTTGAATTCTGGGGTCTCCCCCTTACCTCATGGAGCTGAGTTTGTGAGAGTGGGACCCACCAGTGCTGGTTTTAATAAGCACCCCGGGTGATTCTGATGCATGCTCATGTGTGAGAATATCTTCAGTCCATTTGCACAAGACAAGACTGAGCACTTTTATGCATGTTTCTTAATCCCTGTTTCACAGATAAGGTTAAGAAATTGAGAGTGAGTAGGGAAGGCAGAACTGAACCCAGATAATTCCAGATAACTTAATCTCAAATGCAACTTTCTGTTGCCTTTTTAATTAAAACATGTTTCATTGACACACTCATTGTAGATACATGGAGATATGACATGATGTTTTGATACATGTACACATTGTAAAATGATCAAATCAGGGTAATTAGTGTATCCTTCATCTTAAATAGTCACATTTCTTTTTTGTGATGAAAACTCTAAAACATCTCCCTTCTAGCTATTTTGAAATATTCAGCACATCATTATTGATTATAGTCATCCTGTCGTACAAAAGAACAGTAGAACGTATTCCTCTTGTCCAGTTAACTTTGTACCCATTGGCCAGTCTCACCTCATTCCCCTTTTCTCTCCTCTCCCCGTGTTCTTATAATCATTATTCTTTAATTCTTCAAATGCACACATGAATGATACCATGAAGTATTTGTCTTCTGGTGTTGGCTTAGTTCACGTATGTTTCCCTTAAGTTCATCTATGACTTGCTGGAAAGAACTGGATTTTATTCTTCTTTATGGCCAAAGAGTACTCCATGATGTGTATGTTTCGTATGTTCTTTCATCCGTTCATCCACTGAGAGACCCCTGGGTTGTTCCCATATTGTGTCTGTTATGAGCAGCGCTGCCATAAACATGGGCGTGCAGTTTGTTTGGTTTTTTTTTGATATACAGATTCCGTTTCTCTTGGAGATGACTTCATGTCATATCTCCATGAAGATCCCTATACAGATTCCATGTTCTCTTGGAACAGTTACTGGATCATACGGTAGTTCTATTTTTAGTTCTGTAGCTGCTCAAAGCTCCTGCTCCTCCCCACGTGCTGGGTGTGGCTGGATTTGTGAAGAGTGACCCAGAGAGAGAAGTCAAGCCATTTCTTTTCTGTATGCAATGGGTCTGGCATGGGTGGAGAGAAGTGACCCTTTGGCAAAGCTGCTCCCTCCTGTGGCGGGAGCTGTGACTGTCATGCCTGTAGTGAGCTTAGATCTTTGGCTTCCTCCGTTTTACTGAATGCCTGCTGTAGCACTGGCATTGGGCATGAGGGACTTGCCCTCATGAGGAAGCACCGCCTCGATTTGATCTCAAGGAGCTCATAGTCAACCAGTGAGGAGCAGGACTGGGAGTGGGCATGGAAGATACCACATTACTGATTCCTGCTCCAGAGAGGGGTGTGGTAGTATGGGATGGTGCGTGGCTTAGGCTGAAAGGTGGAGAGATGGTGCATTTGGAGAAGGCTTCTGGAAATGAGGAAGGAGACCCAGCATGCTGACAGTGAGCTGAGAGTGTTAGAAACAGCATACAGACAGACCTGGTGGGGCCAGGCGCGCGCAGCACACTGACCAGGCCTGTTTTTCTCTTCATCCACCCTTCCCTACTGCCCAGGGGACATTCCAGGGAAGAATGTGAGCCATTGTCTTCTGTCACTGCCTTTCAAAGGGCATGGATTTGAAATGTGTGCTCAGTAGGAAGCAAAGGCTTTGGGGTCAGCAGAGAAAAATGGATGATTGGTTTGTGTCCATTCCCCAAATGACTAAAGAGGGCAGTAGTCTGATTTTCATAGTTTTTTTATAGTTTCTGTACCACCAAGGTGGCTTGACATCTGAAATACAAAGATGGACATACCAGCAAGGGTTTGTTTATTTTAAAACCCACGTTGTCATCCAGGTCAGAATTTCATGGGATGATTTTGTGTTCTGCATATTAGGAAGTACAGTTCCTTGGCTACCATCTGTGTGCCCAGAACATCTCTCTCCAGAACACACTTATGCTGTGTGGATGAAATGAAACAGTGGGGCCACACCAGCAGAGGGTATCCTTGGCTTGGCATGGTGACTGCTGGTGAGTTACTGACAAGTTCCCTGTGGTAGGAACTGCCACGTACCATAGTTGGAGTTTCTGAAGTCTTTTGAACACAGCTGGAGAGTTGCTATGTGGTGACGTCTTGGGAGAATACACGTGCTTCCTGAAGGGTGCATACATTTTGTGGTGGCTTTGGAGGGCCAGTTTAGACATGGAAGGGGAGGAAAAACAAACAAATAAACAAAACAACAACAACAAAAAACCAGTCACAGTTTTATTCTATCCAGGGCAATTGAGGTTGGATCAATGTGAGCAATTGAAGTGGTTTGGATATCTACTCAAATACACATACAAGTGGAAAATCTGACCATCATTAATGAGCTAAACAACATGAACCGTGTTGCCTGCCCGTTGAGATTATCAGTGTTCTTTTCCTTCTCCCTCCCCAAAATGAGGTGGTTCATCTACAAGGGAAGCTTTAAAGTCACTTTCAAAGTTTTAATATTAACTGCTAACAAAAATGGTATGTAAGGATGGGGTATTATATGGTATTTTGATACATGTATACGTTGTATGATGTTCAAATCAGAGTAAGATTAGTCCCTCAAACACTGATGCTTTTTGAGGTGAAAGCCTTCAAATCCCTTTCATCTTAGTTTTGAAATTTTTACGAGTACATACTTGTACTATATAATGTTTACATTCATTTTAGGCATTAGGTGTTTAACATATCTTGATTCTTTTTAATTTCCCTTCCCTCCTTGTCCCTACTGCCTGCCTCTATCTCTATACCTTCTTCCCCATTTTCATGATTTTTTAAAATGTTTTTGACACATGATTACATTCACTGTGGGGATTGCTTTATGTACATGACACACCTTAATTCTTTCAAGGTTTTTAAAAAAATTAAATAAGCAGTACATTATCATCATATGGGCAAAACCATTGTATTTCCTGACTTCAAAACACACTATGAAGTTATAGTAATTAAAACATAATGATAGTAACATAAAAATAGATATAATGACCAATGGAATGGAATGAAGGGATTAGAAGTAAGCCCCCACATATATAGCCGGTCTCTCATCAACAAATGTGCTAAGAACATATCGTGGAGAGGAGACAGGCTTTTCAATAAATGAAAGTGGCTATCTTTGTATGTAAGAATAAAACTAGGTTTTATCCTCGACTATATTAAGCAATCAATTCAAGTTGAATTAAAGACCTAAAAGTAATACATAATGCTATGAAACTATTAAATGAAAATGTAGGGGAAATGCTGAGTTTTACCCAGTGTTCTGGGTAAAGTTCTTAGGTTGCAAATAACAGAAATTCCCCGTAGGAATTCAGTAGGAGGACATTGGCTGGATTCACAGGATCAAAAGTGAGCAGTGTTCCTGGGTTGTGAGACAGACAGGCGACTAGATGTTGGAAGATCTAAATAACAGATTTCTATTACTCAGAGATAATAAATGCAGAGAAGACAACACAGACCATCACAGTGTCTAATTTTGATTCCATGATGAATATGAGTACAGCTATTGATCTTTTTGTACATTTGCTAAAATATTCTGGTTGGTTTGTATGGACTTAGACATTTCAATATATGGCCAGTGATTTAGCCCTGACATTGGGTCCTGGGTATAGTAGTCACTTGTTCAAAACACTGATAACTAGAATTAAATTCACAGCTATTAACCTATGCTTAAATGATTACACTAGTAACATTGGGGTCCATCTTTTAAATATTAGAACCATAGCCATTTTTTGTGTTGATCTAAGAGTCTTATGCACATGTTTCATAGACCAGAAGGACAGAGGAAGAAGAGGAATATGAGGAAAATTGTAGTGACCCCTTCTCTCTTGACTTATTTTATTCTCCCTCTTAGCCTCTTGAGTTAGATATGTGTGTTGATTACTTTTCTCTCTTTGCTGAGACAAAATACCTAACACCCAAAATGATGGAAGGAAAGGTTTACTTAGCTCACAGTTTTTGGAGATTTTAGTCATAATCATCTGGGTCCAGGCAGGGCAGTTCATGGCAGAGGGCATCAGTTCACGGTGGCAGAAGGTAACAAAGCAACAAGAGCAAAAGGGACAAACACGAGGACAGTCCCTCTTTCTCTCCTTACACTGTGTGCCGGCTTCCTGTCCCAGGGCAAGTGCCGTACCCACACCGCCAATGCCAGCACCAGACAGTGAACCAGTCACTAACTCTAAATTCAGCTGCCTTGGAAAGGCCTGCCACCCATGACTGCATGAGGCTTTGGGGGGACATCCAGACACAAACCATCATAGTGAGCCAGTTATATTGTTAATTTTTCACTTGTCTATTCTCTCTATTTCTGACTGTAGACAAGCATCTGCCAGCAATGTTTTCCAAAGTATTTGCTATAGGTCTAGGCCTTGAGAATCCCCTGAAAAGGGAGGGGGGCAGCTCACAGACACATGGGTTTGGGATGTGTTGCAAATGACACCATCTGTTGGATGTTCCTGATATATACTGGCATATTAAAGTCCATCATAAGTACTTCAGGAAAGATGTCTGCTTAGTTTTAACTCTTGGTATTTCCCAAACATTTTTGACCACAAAACAGTTTCATATAACACACGGTTTTACCCTCTGGCTGAGGAATACTGGCTTACAGTTCCCTTTGACCTTCATTGAGCACATGGTTACAGAAGAGCACAGCTCTTCTCTCTGACACTTGCAGATTTTCTGCTGTGGTTTCAGAGTCCATGTTTACTGGTATTTGACAATGCCAAAGTGAACCTTGGGCCTCTCAGCATCCTACAAGCTGATCTAGATTTTCTGTGACTAGGTGCATTGACTCTGCTGACACTGACTGTCAGGTATGAATGTAAAAGGCACCTCCCTTTGTTACCAGGGAAGAGTGAAGAAGAGGTCTTGACAATGTGCTGCCCGGAGACAGATGCAAGGCCATCCGTGAAGGGCTTTTGTTCATAACAAATAAGCCTTTGTGAGAGGAACAAGCAAGAAGAAAGAACTTAATTGGGAGCACAAGGGAGTTAGGACAGGGACTCGGGTGGACTGGGGCAATTGTAACTATTTACTGTGTTTGTCAGGGGACCTGGTGGAATATCTTTCTCTTCCTCATTGAAATAGATACATCTTTCCTGCTGGAATGCTTCAGAGGCATGCCCTGGATTCTCAGCCACGCCAGGCTCCTGTGGGCTGACTCTAGGTGTGGCTACACTTACATATCCACCTGCTCTCAGCCTAGGAGAGGATAAGGAACTGGACTTACAGGACTCAAGCCTTTCATGGGGTCAATGCCTTTTGGGCTGCAGATATATTCAAGAAAATGGCAAAGATATTTTTTCCTAGTTGATACCTCAACCTTCATACCAATACTATAACAAAAGCTGAATTAGCTATTCTTCTTATTTTTTTCTTATTCAGTAGTATAAGAAACTGGTAACTCGGCCAAGCTGCAAGTCTAATACAGTGATCAGTGCCTTACCTCCATACCTAGATTTAGCATTTTGTTCTCTATTTTCCTTTGTGTAAATAGGCATTTGTGGACGTATGTGTATTGTATGTATATTATGGATGTCTATATATCTAGATTTTCTCTTTTGGCTAAACGTTTTTAAGCAAGTTTCGAATACTGTGACACATTTTGTCAATTTCAGAGACAGAAACTGAATGGAGAGAATTTATTGTACAGTGCCCTGCCTTCATCTATGGGGAATATGTTCCAAGAATCCTAGCGGCTGCCCCAAACCATAAATAATATTGAACTTTGTATAGTTTATATTTTCCCTTTACAAATATATCTATGATAAAGTTAAATTTATAAATCAAGAATAGTCTGCAATTAGCAAAAATAACTCATAATAAAATGGAGCAGTTATACCTATTATGTAATAAAAGTTACATGATTGTGGTCAGTCTCTCTTGAAAGGGTTAAAACAAACAATAGCATTTTTAGACTGAGGTTGACCTGGAATAACCCAAAGCATGACAATGAAACTGTGGAAAAGGAGGTCTGCTGCAGTGACTTGTTAACTAGATGTAAGGCTACTAACTAGATAACTGGCTAAGAAAGATGAAAGGCTAACTAGTTGAAAGGCTAAGAAAGAATTCTACAGAATCATGAAGGAGAACATTTTAAGAAAATTTTGACCATCCTTAGGGCGGGGAGAATACAGGCAAGAAGTTAGAATGATTTTTCTTTTTTTGTCTTTTTCCTTTTTATCGGTACCGGGGATTGAACTCACGACTGCCTGCTTGCAAGGCAGGTGCTTATGCCGCTAAGCTAAATCCCCAGCCCCCAAGAAGTTAGAATGATTAAAACTAGCAATTTAAGCCAGGCATGGTGGCACATGCTTGTAATCCCAGCCCTTGATAGGTTGGGGCAGGAGGATTGATGTCAGTTTAAGGCCAGCATGGACTACATAGTGACTTCTAGTCCAGCCCGAACTACGTAACAAGACCCCATCTCAAAAATGAACAAATGAATGAACCAATCAAACACAAAGAACCCCAAAAATGAAAACAATCAAAACCAAAAACCAAACAACAAGAACAACAACAGCAACAACCTCAAACCAAAAAGCAAAACAAAAACCCCTAGAAATTTAGAGGCAAGGATTCATGTTGTTTTAGGCCTGATATGAAGCTATATGGCTTCTGGGTTCCTCCTGGTCCCTGGGCCATGGGGCTGAGACCCAGACCTCTGAGATAGGGCTTGGAGTCAGCTGCTGGTCCACCTAAGAGCTCCTGCAGGTTGATGAAGCCACATCAAGTGACTGAACAGGCACATGAAGGAGATGGTGGTCACGTTCTCCTTTCCAGCTCTTTAGCCTTCCTTTTGGGGGAACTTGTCTTACGGGTTGCCCAGAACGAGACCTAGCACTGCAGGGTCAAGTGTGATTGTCTCTTAGTATTTGGGGGATTGGGTCCAGGAACCCCTTTGGATACCAGAGTCTGCAAATGCTGAAGCCCCTTATATAAAATGGCATAGTATTTCACTATAGTATACAGTGTGCTCCTACATACTTCAAATTTTCTAGTTTGCTTATAATTCTTAATATAAATGCTATGCATACAATTGCCATACTATATTAAGGGACCTATGTCCAGAAAAAGTCTGTAAGTGCTCAAAATAGGTGCAATTAAAAATATTTTTAATCTGTGGTTAATTAAATTTGTAGGTGTGGAACTCATAAAGACCAACAGCCAACACGTAGAAGGGTGAATTTAGAGCAGAAAGACAGTATTTTAACGATTGGCACAAGCCACAAATACTTTGGCATGTGTCTACTACTGTCTCCATCAATATTATCAATATTTATCAATCTGCAACATTTTCATGGCTAAGAAACAGTGATTTTCCTGTATGAATACTCAGTCCATGCTATTGTTTCCCTAATTATCTCCCACATGTTTATTTTAGTTTTTCAAGGATTGTGATTCAGTCATGTGTCCTGCATTGCATTTTCTTGGTATACTTCGTTATCTCTTATTCTAGAATAGTCTACCTTGACTCCTTTTTTTTTTCCAAATGATCATGGCAAGAAGTTTTGTCAACAGCATTATATAAAGTCCAATATTTTGAGTATCTGTGTGTTTTTTCATGGTGCTGCATACTTGTTCCTCTATCTCCAGTAGTTTCTGTAATCCAGAAGTTAGTTTTTATTAAACCAATTAACTTCATTAAGAATGTGTATGCTTTTTGACTTACAATGGAGTTGTGGTCCAGACACCCACTATAACTTGAAAATATTCTGAGTTTATACCAATTGCTTTTAATTTTTGTACCAGGGATTGAATTCATGACCTCACGCTTGCTAGGCATATGCTTATGCCGCTAAGCTAAATCCCTGGCTCACCAATATCCTGAGTTTAATGTGCATTGAAACCAATTAAGCTATCACAAATAAACTAGTCCAGTTTAGTGACAATCACACTGTAGAGGCTCAGCTGTTCAACCTCATGATTACATGACTGATGGGGAGCTGTGGCTTCCTGCCACTGCACAGCATCGAGAGAGATAAGAGAGAGCATGCCAGTCCAGGAAAAGATCAAAATTCAAAATTCAGAGTACAATTTTTACTTAAGGCATATTGCTTTTACAACATCAAAAAGTTGAAGGATTGGTGATTGAATTGTCCTAGGCCAGGCATTGTCAGTGCTTCTTAGGAGGTGTGGTGTATATACGTAATTGCAGTGTAGATGTTAGCATATGAGTTATAGCATAATGTTTCAAAATACTTATTAACTTCAGACACGTTACTATACCTCTAAGCACAAAAGCCAGACTATCTTCCTGGAAAGGGTAAAGGACTTGGGTTTTCATCATTACTTGGATTTGCTCTAGGAACTTGCCCTTATCCCCTGGACTGCACCATTGGAGGTGTCTGTCCTAGGTACCGCTTACAGAGACTGGTTTACCCCGGAGCATTCTATTTTGCAGTCTTGGGCTCCCTTTTTTTGGGTAAGATTCTCTATCATATAACCTGAGGAAGGTTGTATCTTCTCATAGCTCTTCCTGGCCATCTCTCTTTGAAAATATAAATCAGGGTGCATCTCTGAATCCAACAGTGCAGTTGGCCAAGGAATTCAAAAGAAGTGAATTTTCTCACATTTTTGTGAATTTATGGTAAATCAAGTGGCAATCACAAATAAACCTCAAACCAAATACATAGTCCTTCCACATGTTAAGAATGTCAGAACCTAAGCTCTAAAGTTAGGATGTCCAGTTGGCTCTTTGGCCTGGGGACAGTAGCTCTCGCCTCCCCAGGGCCTCTGAGTTGCTGTAGCCACAAGGTGATATGCAATAGGTCTCTAGAGATAGGTGAATTACCTCCACAGGGACGTGTGGGATTAGACTGCTCCTGAGATCTGGCCAGGCAGACATCTGGATGATTATGAAAGAGAAGTCCATAAACTGATGTCTGGCTTATCTTTGAGAGGACCAGCACAGGAACACATGTTTTTCATTTTTATTCACATATTTGATCCCTTTATAGTCTAGGTCTTGGTGAGGATGAGTAGGCCAGAAAGACTTTGAATAAAGGTCATCAGACAGACTCAGAGTGGCCTGGAGAGGAACAGATGTGCCTGGTGGGTGCCTCCCTTTCTATCCTGTCTAGAGGTTCCCCAGCACTATGAGCTGCAGGCCCCAACTGTGAAGATGGCCTTATCTTGCCAGGAATCAGTGGGAACTAGGCCTGGAGGTGCATGGCTTTCCTTCCTCCACTAGAGGGGTTGGGAGGTTTGGATGGGCAGCACTGAGGCAGCCTGCCTGCCTTCAGTAGAGCTTGCTGGTACCCCAAGAATGGCTGAGCCTCAGGACTAGAAGAGGGTGAAGTCCTCCGATAGTTGCCTGTTGAAACAGGTTGGGGTGGGCAGGTGAGTCTGGTCCAGTTTGTTTCCAGGAGGCCTAATCAGGGAAGGCACTCTGGGTGGGGACTCTTGGCAGTCCTGACCTTCAAAGTTCTTTGCAAGCCATCCTCCATCTGGACAACTTTGTTCCTTGTCATGCATCAGTCATTAAATGTGGATGGTGACTTGGTGGAAGACAGGCATAGGATTCCTCTTCAACAGTACCAAGCTAGATGGCCTTCTTCCCCCCTCAGCAGGAGGGGCCACGAAGCCTACTGAGACACAGACCTCCCTCCCTCCCTGGCCCTCCTGTTTGCTGCCTGGATTTCCTGCACTGGGATTAGTAATTCTGTTAACTCCAGACAATGATATCTCCCAGGGATTTCTTTTTAAAGTGCTGCTCTTGCATGATTCATAAAAACTAAATCTTATAAGTAACTCATATATCCATCAACAGATGAATGGGCAAAGAAAATGTATTTATACACAATTGAGCACGATCATGCTATAAACAAAGAAATTTGCCTCATTTATAGGAAAGTGAATATACCTCAACCCCATGATGTTAAGTGAAATAACATGGTGTCACTTAAATATTGCATGGCATCTCTTATATGAGAAACATAAAGTAAAAAAAAGGAGCAAAACAAAAGATAGATAATAGGAAGTAGGAGAGGTAGATCATTCTCAGAGGGGAAGGGAATCAAGAGATGGGGCAGGGAGGGAAAGGAAAGGGGACAAAGAAAGGAATTAATGTGTATTATGCCCCTGTACCAACTTCTAGCAAGGACTGTAAACATGGAGACACATATAATAAAGCTAAAAAAAAAAAAAAAAACCTAAAGAAAAGCCTATATCTAACTCTATTGCAATCGCAAAAAAAGGCAAAAATCACAGTAATAAAATCTTCACAAAGTGAGAAAATAACTTAATATATAATTGTGAATTTAAAAAGCTTTCAAGAACAAATAGCTTTCAGATAAAATGTTTATCATTAATGTATGCTTATTAAAGTTATTTGAAAGAATTATCTCAGGAATTGTGAAACTGTGAAGTGAAAGAATGTCAAAGAATATAAATGTTTTAAAAAATTTAGAATCTAGTGAAGATGAACATAATATCAACTACTCTGTGGACAGAAAAAGACAAATGAATATTTGAGAATAACATTAATTGGGAGTGGTCAGTGTGTCATAGTGTTAAAAAATTCTTGTAATATTTGAAAAAGGCAGATTTCTGTGTTAAACACAATTGTGGAAATAGTTTTTTTAAATGCTGACCTTCCTGAGCAGGGAGGCATCAAGAGCAGGCTGCCTAACTACCCAGCGCAGAATTCCATGGTCGCGTCTCTGACTCCCTGAGGTCCTGTAACTCCAGTCAGGTGAACAGAGGAAGGAAGAGCTCCAGGGACTGGGGAGGGGAAGCTCACAGAGGAGAAAAAGCACTTGGAGGACAGGAGCACGTCCGGAAGGAGGACATGGGATGTCTCCTGGCAGTTTTCTGGGAAGGAGAAAAGAATGGAAGGTATGTTTCTAGCATGAAAACTGAGACTGAAGAGAAAGGAGTCGAGTGAAAAAAACCTCACAAATTAGTCTGCTGTTTGTTCTCCAAGCTCTTTGAATTTTGATCTGAATTTTTTGTGTGTGTGTGTCAGGGATTTGAGCTCATGACCTCATGCTTGCTGGGCAGGCGCTTATGCCGCTGAACTAAATCCCCAGCCCTTGACCTAAAATTTTAAACTCTTGCTCTTGTCAACTCCTCTGTTACTTATGGAGGAAGCAAAGGAAAGACATTTGAGTTTGTTAACTCTGAGTTTAGCTGGTAGAATGGAGAGAATTCTGTCCTCCTGCTGCCACCAGCACAGTTCTCAAAGTTCCCGGGGAGAAGGGTGGTGAAGAACTTTGGATAAGAGTCAAGAATACAGAAAGCAGAATACAGAATATGGATACGGAATACGGAATACGGAATACAGAATACAGGCAGAGTCCTCTAATGAGAGGAAAGGAACTGCTCAATCACCTGAGTACATTATTTTATACGTTCGGCAAGTCGATGTCATGTGATGCCCCTCTGCATAGCAACCTGTTTGCATGGCAGCCTCAGGGTGCCTCGAGTTCTTAGAGCTGGAGTAGCTTGTTCACACAGCTCACCTTGGCGTTCTTTGTTATCAGACTGGCCGTGCTCCAGCCCCACACCTGTGATCAATCTCCAGCTTCCGTTGCCCCCCACACCCTTCATTAAACAAAATGAGGCATGAAAGGAATCAGCATGGCATTTGTAAGGACATACAGTTGTCCCTTGTCCCTCAGTATCCATGGAGAGTAGTTCCAGGTCTTCTGTAGATACAAAACCTTCAGGTGCTCAAGTCTTAGTATAAATGAGACAGGAGTCCACATACTTTTTTCCATATATTTTAAGTTATCTCTAAGTTATTGATAATATGTACTACAACATAAATGCTATGTAAATAGCTGTAATTGTTCAGAGAATAATGACAGACAGAAAAGTCTGTGTATGCTCAGTACAAATGCATTTTTCCCCAAATACTTTTGATATTGAAATTAGTTGAATCTTGATTGTGGAACCCAATGTGGAGGGCTGACCGCACAAGTTTCTCTGTGCCACCAAAGAAAACCTAGAGTGTCTCCATTTATCCTTTATGTGGCATAACAATAAACTAAGGAAGCCACAGTTTCTGGAAGCTTCCACTGAGGGCTCTGGTAAGAATGGGATGCCAGAAGATGCTGGTGTCAGCCTGTGGATGGCTGTCCAGGTGTGCTGGATGATGCCAGCCGCGGAGAGTAGGAAATAGCAGGTAGGTTAGCCTCAGAACGTTTCAGGCGAGTGGTCTGACTTTTTTATTTGGAGGGTGGGTGGGACCTATGTACACTCAGGCTATAAGCACACAAGAAATTTTTAAAAAGACTGAAAATGATTTACAAATACCACTTTTTGATGAATTCCACCCAAATAAGTAATTTTAGAAAACCACAATCTAAGAAAAGTATAAAATGAAAAACCATATAAAATGCAAAATGTTCCTCCATGGAACAAATAGGATGCTTGCAGTCCTATGTGCAGAGACCTCTTCCAGGTTCCAGCGTCTTCATGGAGTGAAAGAAAGGCTGAAACATTTATGAATTTATGTCTACATCTTTAAGGCACATGTAATGAATGCATAGAAAACAACAGAATGACCTACATGAGTAAGAATATAAGAGATAAAAGAGAGAAAATAAGAAAAATCAGAACTAGACTTGGGCACAGATACAAATTTAGCTGTGAGCTTACTGGTAGCCAAAAGAGAGAGGGACATATGATCCACATAAGGACCCATGAGGTCCCCTAACTGAACACAAGCTCCTTCTAGGAGAAGAGCAGTTTTCACTGGAACCAAGGTTGAGTGGGTTCCTATGCTGGGTTTCTTGGAGGAAGCCCTGCATGAGGAAGTCAAGGTCTTCTCTGCCCACCTCTGCAGGACATGGAGCATACTTACAAAAACATCCAGGCCTTAAACATTCACCTATTTCGTGATTGGGTCTTACCCAAAGATAAAATGTGGAGCAGTAGTTATCACAGTGCATCCTCTGGGATAAAAGCATGCATGATATGAAAAAGGTCTAAAAAGATTGACTGATTTAAAAATTTAGTTTTTTTCCTCCCTGCACCGAAGGATTCATGTCTCAGGGGCTTGTAGTCTTTCCAAAGCCTGTTTGGCTGGATTATCCTGTAAGTACCTATAGTATTTTGGGATTCCACAGGAAGGGAGAACTGAAAATATGGAAAAAAATCTGTAAGTCTCAGGCTAGAGACATGCAGTCTTGTTTCCTAATGACATGCTCTTCTTAAACTCAGGAAAACAGAAAACACACTAGAAACTGCACTTTTATGGGGTACTATTGATATTGCAATACATTTATACATTATATAATTAAATCAGGGTATGCACATCTCAAAAATTTATAATGTTTTATAATAAAAAGCATTCAAAATCCTTTCTTCTAGCTTTTTTTTTTTTTTTTTTTTTTTTGGTTTTGGTACTGGGGATTGAGCTCATGACCTTGCATTTGCCAAGCAAGCACTTACACTGCTGAGCTAAACCCCCAATCCTCTTCTAGCTTTTTTTTGTTGTCTATAGGCACCACACTGTGCAATAATACACCATAACTTCTCACTCTTACCTACATGTAACTTAATCCTTAGTGACAAACCTTTTTTCCCCTTCCCTCCCTCATTCTCTTTTTCCTCCTCTAGCCTCTAGTAACCATTATTCTGCTTTCAACTTTTATATCAACTTTTAAAGATTCCATTTATGAGTAAGATCATGTCGTATTTGTCTTTCTGTGCCTGGCTTATTTTACTTAACATAATATCTCCCAGTTCCACCATGCTGTGACAAATTACAAGATTTTAGCCTTTTTTTTTTATAACTAAGATTTAGTTTTGAAAAGGATACTCCTGATAGTGGCACCTTGAAAAATGCTCAGTGAAGCAGTGTTTCATGTATTTCTTATGATTTCCTAGGACTTACACATAAGTGAGATGAAACATTTAGAACTACTTTAAAAATAATATTCAGCTAAGCCTTGCCTCTAATGTTCTTGCATATGTTCGGGGGTAAACCTGCCTAGTGGCCCTGTGGAGCCTCGCTGTAGTTGATGTTGTGGATCGCAAGTCTGTGCTTCTTCAGTGCTCGATGGATCTGGGGTCTCAGCTCAGAGATGCCATGAGAATCAGGCAGAGAAATCAGTGATGGTCTGCTGTGGTGCAGGCCCTTGTGTGCCTGCCTAAGGGCTCATCCACCCGTCTGGCTTTCTGTGGGCTGCAGAATGGAAAAAAATGATATTGTTTGACCCTAATGGATATGAGCTATGAAAAAAAAAAAAAAAACAAGTATTATTCCCAGTGTCTTAAACTCTCACTGGGTCCACTTCTTTCTCCTCATTTACACATTTTTTAAAAAATGTTTTTGCAGGGAGGTTTCCAGATGGGATCCTTCAGGTTGAAGAGTGTGAATCAGGTTCATAGCTCATCCTATCCTCTGCATTTCCCCCAATTTTGGGGCTAAATGTTTGGAAATGTTTGCCTTCTGAAGGCAGACATTCATTTATCTTTTTCTTCAGCAATCATATAGTCTATGCTGGCCATATGTAAAGAGCAGTGAGCCAGTGCACACAAATATATACAAAAGTCATTTAGAAGTTACATAAATCTCTATATAAATAGCATAAACCAGATTTCCAGCCAAAAATGGCATTATGTATTTGATAAAGGACAGTTATACAAAATATTCTATTGTTTGAGTAAGTGATTTTTAAACAATTTATGCTCACTGATCATTGCTTGTCCAGCCCAGTCTGATAATCCAGTATGGGCATCCTGATTTGGGACAAAGTGATGCTCTTGAACTTTTTGATGTCTCTCTCTTTCATCAGTGTTCTCCTTCTGCCCCAGCCATTAGACCTTCCTCAGGGTCTTTCCTTTGAAACATTCTGCCTTACACTAACATAGTCATTCAGCAAATACTTATTACCTACTGTACCGTGTCCTCTTTACATTCTTCAGCCTCTGTGCATTGGAGAATTACACATGATCCCTTCCAAAGCCCTCTGGAACCCACCTGGAGACTGCCTTATGTGCCTATTGTTCCCAAGTTACCCTTGGGGACTTTTCTATTTAGCTTTTGGCCAAGAGGCCCCTAAAAGAAAACAGAATACCACCTTCCTTGAGAATTATGGTTAAGAAAAGTTTGAAGCAGTCAAGTGAAATGCTGTACTGTGCTGTCAGACTGTGATTTGGTTGTCAGAAAATGCTCTAATAATAAGGAAAACTTTTCTAGGGTGATTAAAGCGAGCAAACATAAATTACTTTAAAAATACCACTATGAGAAATGAAAGTTTCTCTATGTATTAGATCAAAGATAAGGAGAGGCTGTTGTCTGGGAAGGACAAATAATCTAATACCATAGTCCTTCCTTATTGCAGTTTTGGTTATTGTGGTTTTACCTACCTGGGTCAGCAGTCTGAAAATATTACATGGAAAATTTTATAAATACTTCAGAAGTCTTAAGCGTGTAGTCTTTAAAAAATGTGATGAAATCTCACACTGTTTTGCTCCATCTTAATTGGGATGCAAAATCACCCCTTTGTCCAGAGTGTCCATGCTGTATAGACTACCTGCGCATTAGTCACTTAGTAGCCATGTTAGTTATCATATCCATGTCCTGGTTCAATAACCTTTGTGTCCAATATCCTTGTTTTACTGAGTAATGGGTCCAACACATAGGAGTAATGGTGCTGCCAATTTATATCTCACCTTTAAAGTATTCTCTTTAAATGAAAAGGTAAAACTTTGTGAGTTAATAAAGAAGAAAAATTGTAGGTGGAGGCTACTAAGATTCACAATAAGTTATTGTTGTTAATCTCTTACTGGGCCTAGTCTATTAGTTAAACTTTATCATAGGTATGTATATATAAAAATAAAGTAGTATTGTATACAGAGGGTTTAATACTATCGGGCTTTGCATCTACGGGGGCCTTGGAATGTGTCTCCTGAGGCTAAAGGGAGTAACCATAATAGGACACTTGTTTGTCACTGTATTGTGTAAATTCATATAAAGTGCAAACACTGTCTCCCTGACTTTCCCGAAAGGACTTGGATAAACCAAAGAGACATTCTTTCCTGCACATAGATACATCTGACAAGGAAGTTAATGGATTTGTCTGTTGTTCTTCACTGTTTCTAGAGATTGCTCTAACTTGCAAAGATCTCTCTAGAGACAGAGCAGAAGAGGTTTTGGTGGAATAATCTGTTCCTGTCTTGTTTAGGCTTTTCTTGTGTGTCTTTCTCCATCAAGATGTATTATCCTAAAAGTTTTAGTCTCATGGCTTAAATGTTTTGCACTGGCCTCTACTGAGATGGGAAATATTTCTGGCTAAGGATTTGTAGCCAAATAGGGGTTGTGAAACAGGCCTAGAGAAATTTGTTGATAACATTATTTAACCAATATTTATTGAGCATCTATTGTGTACCAGGTGTTTGTGTGCATGCATGTGTCTGTGCTTGTGTGTTTTCTAGTCCCAGAGAACTGCAGCAGACATTGAGGATTTATAGTTCTCCCCTTTTGGTAATTTATCTTTTTTCTTGGAACCACACATCAGTATTTCACAGCTTGTAAATAACACTTGCTCTTCACATGTATCTCCTTTGCTCCTCCAAAAGCTTGAAACTTTACTCTGGCTCAGAATTATGTCCTTGGAGAACCAAGCCCTCCTGGTCTCAGAGCCCTGTCCTGTGAAATCAGCTTTTCCACCTTGAACATTCAAGATGCATGGTTTTCTCTTCAAAAAATAAAGAGAGCAAGTTTATTTTCCCCTCTTCTGTGGGTAAGAGTAGGTTATGATTTTAGAATGTTGTCCTGGTCCAACTAGTTTTGCAATGCAATTACCTCATCTGTATGAACTCAGATTCTGTGGTCTTACAAAAAGGCATAAAAGATTAATTAGAGGGGTTATTTGGAACAATTGATACTACTTTATCTTATTTGATGTGTCTTTGGTTCTTAACTTGTTGATTTTAAAATGTTTGCTTCCTGATTGATTACTTGATAATGACTTCTGGTTGTGTTTCAGCATTGTGCATTTTAATTAAAAAGTAAATTATTTAAATTATAAAGAAGGCAGAAAACCATAAAGGGGAAAGTAAAGATGGTCTATCAACAGATTTTAAAATTAAATGTAGATTGCTTCTTGGTCTTTTAGTTCAAATATAAAAATTAAATACAGATATACATATATCTATATTTATTTAGAAAAGTCAGTTTGTATTAAACATACCATTTGTAACCAGTTTTGTCACTTAATGCATGATGAAAGTTTCCATGTTGTTTTATATTTTTCTCTATCATTTTAATAGCTGCATAGCTCTTCCCTGTGGATAATGCCATAATATATTAAACCAATCCTTCACTGTTTAGACAGTGAGCTATCTCCAGTATTTTGCTTTTATAAACAATGCTTTGCTGAGTGTCCAAGTGCATGTATCTTTAGGTATGATGATTTTCCTCAGGGACAAATGCTTAGAAATCCAATTGGTATGTTAAAATTTACACATACTTTAAAAGTTATTAATACTCTTTATAATTCTGCTCTCCAAAAGTATTTTACTAGTTTGCCTTCTTGTGAACAGTATACAAGGTTGTTTACCTGTCTTTCCTTCTATCAGTACTAAAAAGGAGATTTAAACCATATTTGCCAGTTGGGTAGGCAAAGATGTTACTTGTTATTTTTACTTAGTTATTTGTAAGGGTCAGTATTTCCATGTTCATTGTTCATTTGCATGTTTTCTTTTGTGAATTATTTATTTATGTCTTTTAGAAGGTGATTTTTCTCTAAATGCTCTTCATACATAAATATTTACCATCAAATGTATTATAAATACTTTTTCCTCCTAATAGTGTACGGTAGTTTTTTTTAAATAAGCGCGTTTTTCAACTTTATGCAGTTAAATCCATAAATCTCTTTCTCTGCAATTTCTGCCTAACCGTATGTCTCATTCTTAGATTATGTTATATGTAATGTCATAAGTATTTTAGCCTATATTTTAAACATAAATGTAACACACTTGTGCTTTTTATGAAGGATCCTAATGGTAACTACAATATAAAACAAACGTAAACATTCTGTTTGCCCCTAAACTACTGCTAACAGGTCACTTGTGCACAGATTGTGACCTTTAGAGTAGGTATGTAATGTGATTAAAAAAATAGTGAATGTTTAAATTTTTTTTATAGTAAAAGATATGTTGCCACGAGTCCCTTTTAAAAGTCGAGGGAGGATTTATGACAATGTATCTTTTACTGTAATAAAGTTAAAATGCATTCTTCATGGTTTTTAATCATGTCTTTGACCAATGGAGGGACCATTTGTACTTGGTTTTGCTCTGGAAATGCGGGGAGCACGTGGTCCTGGCTTTGGCCCCATTTTATGTTCTGTCATTTTTTAGTTGTCCACATAGCATCAGGTCCCAGGGTGAGTATGGTCAGCACTGTGGCTACTGGGGCCATCCCAACCTATAAGCCCTCCTGGTCTTGTACATCCTTGGGACCAGCTGACACCCCCTTGCTGGTGGGTGAGAATGGGAGAGGCTGGCGGGTCTGGCTTTCTCTCCAGGGGGCCCAGGGTTGTGTGAAAATCAGACTTGCTGATGTGGCCCCTCTGGCACCAGTGGGCTGTTTCATTGTGTCAGAGAGCCACTAAACTACCAGCAGGCAAAGCCTCAGGGTGACATGCCTGAGGCCACTTGAGCAGTTGGGACCTGCAACCAAAGTTCTGTCCTCTTGGCTGATGTGTTCTGGTTATGTTATTATAACAGATCAATCCCTGCAATACTTCTGTCAGTGTGAGGAGGAACTGAATGTTCTGAAATTTTCTGATTCATCTGCAGGCAGGGTTAAAATAAAATCCTACTCTTTTCCCTCTGCACTGAGAAAAGCCAGTCTGCGTTCCTCATGTAGCCTTCCTTGGGAGCATGACTGCACCCTGGGGAGCACATGAGGGAGGCAGGGGGCGCCTTTTCTCCCTGCACCTTCCTGATTTGTTTTTCAAGTCAAACAGTTGCACTGAACAAAATATTGGTTTCATTTGCACCCCGTTGATGTCTGATTTTATTCCTGTTCAGTAGTTTTAGAAAATATACAGGTCCAGTTTAGGTTCAAGCTGGTTGCTTCTCTCTTTCTTTCTTTCTTTCTTTCTTTCTTTCTTTCTTTCTTTCTTTCTTTCTTTCTTTCTTTCTTTCTTTCTTTCTTTCTTTCCTGAACAAAAAAAAAGAAACACTTTAGTTTGTTCTACTGTTCAGTAACCAAATTAATGTTTGGGCCCGGCTCAAGGCTCAGCAAACGGGTGTGGGTTGTTTTGGTCATGGATTCACAGCGTGAGCCCTTGATGGGGACTGAATTTCTTCTGTTCCAGGGGAGAATTGCTCGTCTGTTAGAGCTGCCTTCTCAGCTCCCGAGGGCTGCCTCAGAATCCCCGGGAGTGATGCCTGCTTCCCTGCCAGGTGGTGAATGGCTCTCTGTGTGAAGGGGACAGAGCCTGGGCGGAGTGGGTGGAACCGGGTGGTGCAGGGAGTGGTCACTGAGAGCTTACCTCATCAGCTCACAGACCAGGGCACCAGAGTCTGGGTGCCATGAGCTCCTTCCTTGTGGCTGAAGGACATTTTCCTGAAATCTCCTTAGAGCAGATGAGTATTAGTGGATGGTTAGGAGGAAAGGTCCAGGGTGTCTGTGAAACAGAGAGATATGATCCAGAAAGCTCTCATCTTAGTGGCTCTCTGTTCTGGCATGTCTGTCTGGAGGATTTCTGCTAAGGGGCTTGTTTACTGCCCTGTCTTCTTTAGAATGGGGATCCTGAGCCAGGTGTGATAATACGCACCTCTAATGAGGCTGAGGCAGGAGGATGACAAGTTTGAGCCAAACTTGAGCTGCATAGCAAGTTCAAGGCCAACCTGGACTATATAATGAGACTCTGTACTGAAAAATAACAATAAAAAGGGTATCCTGAGATAATAACTATCTTCTGCCCACCGGGCAGCTATGAGGATCAGGAAGGACCCTGTAGGTTATAGGTCTAGCACATGCCTGAATTGTGAAGAAACCTGGTAGGCTTGGATACTCTTACGAGGTTGGGGGCAAGGCACAACATGTGCACAGGCTGTGACCTGAGAATTCCCAGTGGTAAAATAACCTATAAGTGGTTCAGAGGGGTAAATGATAAAAGAGTTCAGAGCAGGGAGGGGTCCCCCGAGGTCTGGGGGACAGGACCGTGCATTCAGGGAATTTGAGGAGTTTGAATTGAAAGAGAATTAATTCTCTGGAAAGGAAAGCAAAGGAAGGAGCAAACCTAGAATGTTCTGCTCAGAGTGTGGGGAAAGATGTATACATCACTTACTCACCATGACAGATGAGGTCCATTGTGTAGAAATTATGTGACACGTACATGGCTGAGTTTATTTTTCTGTGTTCTGGTTGGCCAGTCCTGGATCACCCACTCAAGTGGGATCCTACAAAAGGATGGTTAGTTAATCTTGATTGTCAACTGGACTGACCTGAGAGACACCTAGGAGATTAGCAAAGCACACTTCTGGGTGAATCTGTGTGAGTCATGATCTTGAAGATTACATCTAGCCCTGGCCCGTGGCCCCTTTCTGTCTGGCTCTTTTCTGATGCTTTGCTTCCTGGATGTCACGAGGTAAGTGGCTTTCTTTTGCCCCTCCCTTCCACCATGCTGTTTCTGCCTTGGAGCAGCTGACCATGGGAAACCATGCACCAAAATAAACCTCTCCTTTGAGTTTCAGGTGCCAGGTGTTGTGTCCCAGCAAGGAAAGGTAACAAACACATGGTCAGTGTTCTTACTGGTAGGAGGAGAGTAGCTCCTGAGCAGACCAGAACAGCCCTGTCTTTAGCCAGCGGTGGTAGTGTACTTCTGCAAACTTAGCTATTTGGGAGGCAAAAGCAGAAGATGGCAAGTTCAAGGCCAGCCTGGACAATTTAGCAAGATGCTGTCTCAAAATTAAAAAAAAAAAAAAAAAAGTATTGGCAACGTAGCTCAGTGGTACAGATCCCTGGATTTAATCCCCAGTTCTGCAAAAACCAAACCAAAACAGCCAGCTCTGCTCAGGATGATGACAGGGTCTGTATAATTCTCATGGCCATTTCGCTCTTCAGAACCAGGACAGTGCAAAAGCACCTATAAAGTGTGCAAAAACATCAAGAGCTGAACTCCTCCTTTGTCCTTGGGTTCTAAGGAGATGCTTATTTATTGGGAGCAAAAGAATGCAGTCCTAATCTCAGGGGATTTAGCTCGTGGCATAAGCGCCTGCCTGGCTAAGTGCTAGGTGGTAAGTTCCATCCCCAGTACTGATAAAAAAAAAATGCAGTCCTGGCAACTCATCCCCTAGAAGCTGCAGAACCTGGGGCACCTACTGTGTGCTCCTGGCACATGGCATATAGAGCCCATCTGAGAAGGGCCTGCAGAGCTGCCTGTTAAAGTTCCCGGTCACTGGGACATGGCAGTTGAGCTGTTGACCGCTGAACATTCCAGAGGCATGTGTGGCAAGACAAAGGCAAGTTTGAAGAGGGGAGGGACCTGAGGGCATCATGCAAGGTGGCCAAGATTCCAGAGCTCAGTGTGGATGGAAAATTGCATGCCTGAGCGACCCATGTCACCTCTTCTGTCTTGCTTCTTGGGCATGGAGCCAGACTTCCCTGTGGGACACCTCTGGGTGGTGGGCACTTCATTGACAGCTACTCCCTGCTCTGAGACTGCCTGGAGGGAGGGGGAGAAGAAGCAGCCTTTGTGGTTGTGTGTAGCCTTCTGGGAGTGAGATGCTGAGAGCAGGTGGGCGGGAGGGCCTGAGGCACCCAGCTCTGTGCTCTGTGAGCGATGCTTAGATCCCAGTTGGCCTGGCCTGTTGACACTGGTGTCTTTAGTCTCATCTGGCAGTGCAGGTGAGGGTGTGTGTGCAGCTGATGTTTGAAGGGGTCCTACCAGGGAATCAGGGAGAGCTGTGGGTGGGCTAGGGAGGAGGCCAGGGGAGATGTTGGTGACACAGTTCCTGGACAGTCCTCTCAGTCAGATCCTGCCAGGCACTGGGGAGTGTCAGTTATTCTGGTGAACTGGTAGAATGCTCGGCCCTTACATCTTGTGACCTTCAGGCACCAGCTAAAGAGAGACATAGACACCCAAAAGCTTCTCAAAGACTTGGACTTTCATAAACAAACAGATATGGAAGGTGGAGGATGGCTGCCAATTTAGGAAGAGGCCCTGGGAGTGGAGTGGGAGGACTTGGTAGAGGAGGGACTTCCACTTCAGTTCATAAAACTCCCAGAATGCACATGTGTTCTGCCAAGAGCCCAGGAGCACTGTGGAGCTGCTGCCCCTTTGGGCTGAATCTGGGTCCTGCAGATCAACTTCACCTTGGGCCCCACTCCTTGTCCGAGACTCCAGACTCTGTCCCCTTTGTCTCAGGGGTTTTCAGCAAATGGTACCCGGCCTGTTTCAGCTGACCTCTTGCCCTTTGTCTTGCTCAACCAGTAGAGACAAGCACCTCCACCTCCCTGTACCAACTTCTTGACTGCCAGGAACCAAGGCTATGGAGGGCCAATATCAGCCCAGTGTCTCATGTGAAATCCACCCACCTGCCTGTACTGGGTGGGTCACATGACTAAGATTAGTGGTATAAGAATCCTAAGCAGCTGCCATAGGAGGTGAAGGAAGAAAACTACAAGTAAGAACATAGAGGCAAGATAAACCACGAGGCAGCCTTCCTGAAATCTCACTCAGCAATGTACCAGCCCTGTGTAGTACTGACAGGTGTTTCCAACCTGGAGATTGTGGTCAGCTGAGTGTAGACATGACTCCCTCTCAAGATCCACAGCTTAACAAACAGAAAGGTCTGAGAAGACCTGCAATAAAAAGGCTGCTTACTTTCCTGTTTGTCCCTCATTTTCTGTGCACCACCCCCCTTCCTTCTGGAAGGTCCGTAGTGTCTCATGAAAACAGTGTTCACCAGGATTCACAGAAGGCTAATGCAGTCAAGCTACAGCTTTCTCTGACTCTAGAATCCGAGTCTCTACCTTCACGTCTCTGCTCTCGCAATATTTAAAGGTCTCTTTTGGGTGTGTTCCCAGCCATCTGTCCTCTGGTTTCCTCAGTCAGGTGCGTGAATGCCACCTACTTCACACAGTGGCTGTGAGGGTTAAATGAGTTAACACACGCGGGATGCTCAGCAAAGCTGGCATAAAGGCTAACTGTGATGATGCCATTGATGCAAACAACAGGGAGGAGGAGGAGGAGGAGGAGGAGGAGGAGGAGGAGGAGGAGGAGGAGGAAGAGGAGGAGGAGGAGGTGGCGGGCTCCCTGTGAGTCTTGATCTGAGCAGTTTTGCTCTTGACCTTGCCTGTGGAGCCTGCCCTGCTGGCTGCTCGTCAGGACCAGCAGATCTGTGCTCGTCTCTGAGTGAGGCGACAGTGAAGCAGGGCTTAAAGTTTGCTTTCATGTTTTATTTCAGAGGGTCCTCTGGGAGTGATCTGTGTGCTTGGTGTCTTAGGCCCTTGAGCCCAGAGGAGATGGCTCATGGGGCAGGAGTGTCAGACACGTGTCCCCGACTTGCTGAGGACTCAGTCCGCTGGCCCAGCTTCTTAGTCTCAGCTCTGAGAGAGAAAAAGTGAGCCATAGAAAGGGAGCTGTTAAAAAAATGTAGGAATTTATTCCAACTTTTCTGAGGTTCTGTGAAACAGCATACTGGTGGGATTGTGTGGTTTGTGGTTTGGGAGGCACTGGCAGGCTCTAGAGGATGTTATCACTGTGGTTGAGCTGGCCAAGACAGTCCATTCCCAATGCCCATTCTTCCCTTTCAAGTACACTTCTACCTAGCTAAAATATGTCCCATCCTCTTTGGCAGCTGGGCAAGGTCACTTGACTAAATTCTGCCAGATGAAAGAGGACAGTGTGATCATTTCAGGAAATGTCCTTGAATAAGAGGGGACACTGTTTATCTTCTCTTTCTTCTTGGAGTAGGGACATGATATCTGGACTTCAGCAGCCCCCTTGGGCCATGAGGTGACATTCCAAGGACAGTGAATTACAAAAATAGATGACACAGTGGAGCTATCATATCAACCCTGAGTTGTATCTCTCTGGACTTCTTTTATGTGAAAAAGAAATATATTTTTGGCTTATTTGAGCTACTGTTATTTGCGAGGGAGCTGGGAGGAGGGAGTTCTGTTACACTCATTAAACTGACACAGCCGTAATTTCACCTTTCCCTCTTAGAAAGGCGGTGGCCTGAAGTGTAGAATTCTGAAGGTCTAAGGTCAGAAGAGAAATGCTGAGGGCCTCTGGGTGGTGACACATTTTCCCGACTAGCTCAGGCTGCTGCTGTTCACAACCGGCCAAGCTCCTCCTTTTGGCTAGAGCAGGGAGAGCCACGGACAGAGGATGGAGGCAGGAGGAAGCGCTGACTGGTCCTCACCAGGCCAAGCTGCCAAATATCTTGTTCTGAAAAGGAAACAGGTTTCACGTGGATAGATGGAAGGACGGCTTGTTCCCTCCGGAAAGTTCTATTAAAATGACCAACCCAGACACACTTTAATATTGATGGGAAATTCCTCCTGTTGTTTATAAAATCATTTTAGAGTTGATTTTAAAAAGACGGGGGGGGGGCAGGGGGGGGGAGAAAAAGGCATTTGTTAGCTAAATGAAGCCCAGACAATTATTTATAGATGCATCTGAGTGGCTTGTTTTAACATGAAGCAACTGTCTGAAAAGACTCCACTTTGACACCGGTAAGCGCTCCTGGCACTAAGAATAAATTTATGGACGTCTTTTATGAGAGTCAACAAACTAGACAAATAACCCCACAGACAGTCTTTCGTGTCTCGAACCAGAACAAAGACAGGCGTATCCGTCACT
Source organism: Cavia porcellus (assembly GCF_034190915.1). NCBI lineage: Eukaryota > Metazoa > Chordata > Mammalia > Rodentia > Caviidae > Cavia > Cavia porcellus. Next base: position 27,320,649 of record NW_026947502.1, read on the forward strand.
GGTTCTGGGCAGGAACCTGGCCACGTTGAGCAGCCTTCCCTCGGCCGGATGTTGCCCTCTAGCTAAGTGATTTCTTTGGGCACGGCCATGGTGGCAGGCAGATGCCTGGTTTATTTCCATTCCTCCACTTCTCTGATTTGTTTGAGTAGCTAAATATCTCTTTCCCAGGAGAACATCTGCTCTTTTAAAAATGGAAAGAGCAGGAAGGCCTCCAAGATGTGAGTTTGGAGCTCACCCTCCAGTTTGTCAAATCCGGGACTCATGGAATACAACCCTAGGGCCACGCTTTGTCTGCAGAGAGGCTCGCACCACTCATCTCCCAGGAGCTCCTGGGTCTCCTCCTGGGTCAGGGACTTTTGAGACACTTTGACATCTTCACTGTGACACCTGCGGCTTAATCACTGCTTTGCTCGAGCTTTGGTCTTTTTCTTCGTGTCTCACTTATGGTGCCTCCCTTCCATCTGCAGCACACGGTGCTTTGGTTAGAAATGAAAGCACAAAAATGCAGAGGTGCCAAAATATGATGAAAATACTTCAAACACATCAGTGAAAGGCGACTTAAATGTTTCTGATTGAAAACTGTTTTCTGGGTGGAAATACTCTTTCAGAATCCTCCTCTGCCTCCTCCTCGTTCTCCTCTACCTCTTCCCCAGTATCCTAGGGCCTGTGAACACTAATGTAGCTTTGGAGCAGTGCAGGGTACTTTTCTCACTCTGTCTGGAGGCTGGCTATGGCCCGGCTGATGTGGCCAGGCCCCTGGCATCCTGTGTGTGTACCCTTATCATTTCTGGTCTGTGTTTGGTCACACCAGCACTCACTACTGATACTAGTGATCTGCTCATTGTTTTTCATGCTGAGGTTCCAGAGTTTGGAGGGCACCTGGTCCTGTTTCTTAGGCCTCTTGGGGGCCCACTGGTCCTCACAACTCCTCCTGTCTCCCACCCAGTGCTTGTGGGGACTTCTAGGTCTCCCAGACATCCCTGCTAGGAGAGCTGTCTCAGCCTGGTCTCTTGGCCTAGCCATGCCAGCTGGCTGTTTCCATATTGTTTGACCGCTCAGGGTTGCTGGGACCACATTCTGTGAGCTGCTTTCTGAATCAGTTTGCTAGAGCTGCTGTCATGAAATATCACAGAGTGACCTGAGCAATGAAGCCTTATTTTCTTATAGTCTGGAAGTCTGAGGTCCAAGATCAAGGTGCCAGCAGAGTTGGTCTCTACTGAGGCCTCTCTCAGTTAGCAAGTGGACCCTTTTGCTGCCTCTACATGGTTGTTCTGTGCACCTGTACCTCTGTTATCTTTTGCTTTTCTTTCTTCTTTGCCTTCTTTGGGCTGAGGACCAAACCCAGGGCCTTGTGCATGCTAAGTGTGTGCTCTTCCACTGAGCGACAGCCCTGCCTCTCTCCCTCTCAGAAGGACGCCAACCCTACTGCATTATGGCCTCACACTAAGAACCTCACTGTAGCTGAATCACTTCTTTTAAAGACCTTATTTTCAAATATGGTTGCATTCTTAAGTGCTGGGGATTGGGATGAACATAGAAATTTTGAAGGAACATAATTGAGCCCATGAGAATTTTCTTCCCCTTGATATGTGTGGAGTTTGTCCTTCCAGTCAAGGTCTAGATAGGGGTGAGACTGCTGGGTCCTTCATGGGCCACCACTCATTCCACCTCATCTGCCCCTCTCGGATTCTCTGCTGCCTCCTCCACACCACTCTTCAGGCAAGAGTGGCTTTTCTTCCTTCCCAAAGAGCAGAGGAATCCTCACCTGGCAAATCCTGCGTTTTCTCCAATGGTGTCTAGTAGGCCCAGATCACCATACATGTTCTTTGTAGGGGCAGCAATCTAGAGTTTCAGTCTGGAGTGTAGCTTGGTTGTAAAGTTTGTGTTTAACATGTGTGAGAACCTAGGCTTAATCCCCAGCACCTACACAGAGACACACACAAGTCACTTGGGATTTAGAAATCTAGAAATTCCTTTTCCTAACCAAGATGGACTTCTCAAACTATTTTCTTGTTGCTGCCATGACAAATTTCCTTTGAAATCTGAAACTCACCGATAACTCAGACCTGTGAGCAAGGGGCGAGTGGGGAGACACAAGGTGACTTGATTTACAAGGAAGGAGAAATCCACTGATACTCTATTTTATCTAGCTCAGATGTTTTAGTTTCTTTTCTTTCAAGGAGTATATATTCATTTTTGGAAATTTGGGAAATAAATTCAAAGAAAAAAAATCATGCTTACATTTGACACCCCCCTCCCCCAAAATAAAACCAGGTACAATGATCTTTTAGCATATTTCTTTCCAAGCTTTTTTCTGTGGATCATTTTTGGGAGTTATTTAGAAATATAATATGTACTATATTTTAAATGGTTAAAAATAGGATACAAAGGTACACAGCGAGAAGTCTACAACTATTCCTATCTCATGCCTTGGCTTTACCATCTCTTATAAGTTATCACTTGTGCTAAGTTTTTGTTCATCTGTCTTTTCAGAGTTTCTTAAATATATGCTCTTATTTCTCCTCTTTCTGGCATACAAAAAACTAGAAATATGAAGTGTCCTGTACGCGGAGAACTTCCAGCATTAGCACTTTCTCTGTAGCCCCCTGCAGCCTGTAATCTTAGTTCTTTTGGCTCACACCATTACGTGTCTAGGCCAAGCTTCAGCTACGGTGGACATCGTGGGATTCGTGGAAGCCAGTACTTCTTATTCCTTTCCCTGATAACAAGCCCTGCCATACGTTTTTCATCTTGGCGCCAGCCCTGGGTATGAGCACACGACAGCAGTCTGGCTCTGGTGACAGTCATCTGTCTATGAAGCAAGTTCACCATGCACTGGTGACCGACTTATCTGGGTCTGGAGAGCCAGAACATGCTCATGTGAGACAAGGTGCTTGGAGCAAAGTTATTATTTATAGAGAAGCAGTCAGAGCCAGAGCTGATCTCCTCAGGCTTAAAAAAAATAGCTGGGGTGAATAGTGCATGTCGTTTGCGCTGCAAATGAGGAGCCCTGAGAGACACCCTGCTGTGGGTTCTGTACCTCAAGTCATGACTTACTGGGCTAAAGTGTTGAAGGACATTCCGTTGGTAGCAGGGAGCAGTTTATAGGCTCTGTCCACTCATTCTGTCCTTATCTCTGGGTGCTACACATTCTACAGGTATTTTTCAGAACTACAAGCAAGAAAAGAGGGAGGACTATAACAGTCTAGGGCCATCTAGAGGACTGTCCCGTAGCCGTGTGATTCCAGCTGAACAGGACTTTTCTCCTGGTGCTGGTGGGAGTGCTTTTCTCTGACACCCAGTCTTCCTGTATTGTCATAATGCGAAGTTGGTCATCTTTCCCGTCATGTGGATTGGGCCCATCGTGAGTAGGAAAGAGGTGGTCAATGCTCAGAAGGGACGAGAGGAAAATCCCTGCCTACTCCTTGGAGTCCTGGCTGAGATCCACCCTCTTTGGGGTATGGGAGTTTGAACTGCATCTCTGTTACAGCTGTCAGAATCCTAACTTGTACTGATTCAGTGAACCCTGAGCCCCTGGCCGCTGTGGGTATGGTGGTGGTTAAGGGCATAGGCTGTGGAATGAGACTGGCTGGGTCCATAGTCTGACTCCACTGCTAAGTAAGAGGCCTTGGCAAACTGTGTGACCTTTCCATGTCCATTTCTGTCTCATTGAGTGACATAATGTGACTGGGTGAGTTGTTGTCTGTCAAGTGTGTAGGTCATGAGAGACTGAGAGACTGCTCATCAATGCTATTACTTGCATTTATCTGTTCACATTTTACAGGTGTCATTGCCACGCTCACTACTCCAACCTTCATGTTAGTCAATTCTATCTTCCTTCTCACAAACCCAGATTGCTCAACAAGAAACAGTTGGCATCAAGATAGTGGGAAATAGTGGCTGTAGATGAGCTTGTTCAGTTATCAGATTAAAAGACCTAAGGCTAGTCAGAGAACAAACAAACAAACAGACAAACAAACTATAGTCAGGTCTTGGTTTCCCCACTGCTTTGAAACTTGTTGGACGTGGTACTCGATACTTTTTGACATGAAAATTTCACCCTGGTACTTTTGTTTCTTTGGTACTCTACACAGAAGCTAGAACTTGTTGGCCTTGTGACTTGCTCCCCTTTCCAGTCAAAACAATTTGGTACTTGTTGTTTTTGGTACTGGCTGATGGGTACTGAGCTTCCACTGTACAGTTTCCAGTAAAAGGCAATATAGTACAGTGATCTTTTAAAGATGAACTGAGAATGTACGGTTCCACATTTCCTTCTCCAAGAATTTTTTTCTCATCAAGATACTTTCCCAATAACAAAGAGCTACTGTTGTGTTTATTCCTGGTGTTACTTTGCGAGGGCTGCCATTCAATACTGGGCAGTTTAGAGATGAAATTTGTTTTCTCACAGTCTGGGGACTAGAAGGCCGAGGTCAAGGTGTTGGCAGCCCACGTTCTCCTGTTCTTGCATGGTCTTCCCTCTGTGTGTGTCTGCACCCAGAGCTCCTCCTTCTGTAAGGGCACTGGTCATGCAGGCTTAGGACCCCGCTTAATGTCTCCAGTGCACTTTGGTGGCATTTCTAAAGGCCCTGCTTCCAAATATGGCCACACTCCGGGGTCCTGGGGGATAGAACTTCAACACGCACCTTTTCAAGCGACACAATTCAAATCCTAACACTCCCTAAGAGTGGCTTTTCACCCATGCCTCTCCTGCCTGCCACCTTTTTCCTTGTTCAAAAATCCAAGATAGACACTGCCTGGCATGGCGGTTTGGCAGCAGCAGCAACTAAAGTGTTTCACCAGACCCCGGGACCTGGACAGTGGGAATGGCAGAAAATGCCCCTGAAGATGGAGCACGTGGAGGAAGAGGCATGGGGAGCGGGAGTATTCCGGGACTGTTTGTCCTTTGTATGTATTACAGAGTGGCCTACTGAAGTCTTTTTTTTTTTTTTTAATTAGAAGCTGTGAAAAAGTAGACAATTAGTGTGTGGCGTGTGTGCGCGCACAGGATCCTGACTCCAGGTAAATAATACTTTGGTGTTCATTTCTATAACTGAGCAAAGGCGTCTTAGATGTTGAGTAAAGATTTTTTTTTAATAGCAAGATTCTTGACCTTCTGTGTTCTACTTTCCTCAGAATATTTTTAGTTGATCTGTCATCTTTAGCTTTGAGTCTCTCCTAGGACAGATTATTTCATTTAATTCCATCAGCAGGAGAGCAAAGAGCTGACTGTGACATTTTAGGATCATGAGGATTTGGCTGCTCGGATCCCAGCCTGCACACAGTGACTCTGCCTGTGGCCACCGTGCAGTTAATTCCTCTGCATGTTGATTTCCTGACACCATCCGCTGTGCAGCCCCCTTTTCCTTATGCAAGGCTTCATTATCTTTTTATTATATCATGTATACTGTTGTATGCTTTCTTCGTATCTGTTCAGCCATTCATCTAGTCACACATGCATGTTAGTTATCGGAAATATTTTCCTGTATCTCAAGATGATACTGGAAGAAATCCGGCTTTAACCTTATAATTTGAGGTTGTGTCTTATGAACATTCCACCATATTCCTCTATCTTGTTGCAAATATCATCACTTTTTTCCCCCCATACTGGAGACTGAACTGAGGGCCTTCACACTGAGCTACATCCCCAACTCTTTTTATTTTTCATTCTGAGACAGTTGCACGAAATTCCTAAGTTGCCCAGGCAGGACTTGAACTTTCCATCTTCCTGCTTCAGCCTCCCGAGGTATGGATATACAGCTGTGCACTACCACACAGGGCTCTCATCTTTTTATTTAATGCTGAATGATATGTCATCACGTGTATCTCAGGATTTATTCACTCATTTATTGAAGGGTGCTTAAGAGGACATTATTCTGAGTGAATAAGCTAGACACGAGAGAAAAATATGGTCTTACATGGTCCAAAAAATCATCAGATAAATAGAAACAGAAAAGAGACTAGACTGGTAGTTCCCAGATAGGAGAAGGAGGAAGCAGGCTAGAGGGTAAAGTTTACAGTTAGGTAAAAGGAGTAAGTCTGGAGATCTAAAAAGTAGCACAAAGAGTAGGGGTAATAATATTTTATACTGGAAATTTTGCTAAGAGACTAAGTTTTAGGTGTTCTTAACATACACAGAGTGCCTAAGAAAGAATATGTCAAAATTTGTGTGTAGTAATCATTATACATACATATCCAAACATCATGTGTTATAGCTTCAATATTTACAGTAAAAACAAATATAAAATTATGCAGTGCATCTTTAGTTAAAGACAAAAGTAAGAAGGACAAGTGTACTTTGGTTTTGAAATGTGTGTAGATGTCTTTGAAGACACACTCTTATCTTTCAATACAGGGACATACATGTTTATCTAACCATAAATACAATGCACATGTGTTTAGAATTCTCTTATATGGCATAGTTAGGGTATGTGCCCACATAGGGGATATGGTGAATTATTGGTTAATGAATTGGTTGGTGAATTATTCTGGTTAATGATGAATTTTTCTTTATGTCACCTAAAAATCGTCAGTTAAAACAAGGATACAGTGAAATCTCTAATTCTAAAATTAGACTTCACACCATTAAATCTTTTTTTTAAGTTTAAAAATTACTTTAATCTTGACAGTGATGACCTAAAGCTATCCCAGTGCACTAGAGATAAACTAGTTAATTTTTTTGAGACAAGGTCTCATTGTGTAGTCCAGTCCCACCTTGAACTCGCTTATATAGTGCAGGTTAGCCTTGAACTCATGGTTGTCATCCTGACTCAGCCTCCTGAGTGCTGGGATTACAGGTATGTGCCACCACACCCAGATCAAATTAGTTAATTTTGAACTTCCTAGTCATTTAGGATGTATGTATCAAAATAAAAAAATACATGATTTGGGGGCCTAATTTGGGGTCATGCCATCATGTTTGAAATTTTAAAGTAAGATATCAATTTTTAAAAATTGAGAGAATTCTTATGAACATCTATGTTTCAGGTTTTTCTTGAGGTGTCACAGGCCCAGGACTCCAGATGTTCTCCTGGTCCCTCTGACCTGTCTTGTCCTTACTGGAATCTGACATTACAACTTATGAAGCTTGTCCTCCTGGTTTATTAGGACTCCTTTATAAGCAATGGTTAAATTCATAAGATGATCCTTGTTTTGTATTTGGTTTTCAAACCCCTGAGTTCCTTTTGCAGCCCCCAGTTGGAAAAGTTAGAATCCCTGGACAGGAGAGAGGGTCTTCTACTTTTAAGAATCTAACTCTCTTCAGAAAGCAGCTTGGAACTTTTTTTTAACCCATGAATTTATAAAACTTCTAATGAAGTAAATGATTTTTTTCAATATATGTATATATTTTTATTGTTTTACTGATAATATAAACAATACATATTGAACGTAACAGGTCTAATGAATCTAGACATGTGTAAAAAAGAAAGCAAAAATTACCCAAAATATTTCAACACAAAGATAAACACTTCAGACTTTGCTATACTCATCAAAAAATATCTCCCTGAGAGTATGTGAAGATATTTAAATTATGTAAGTGAATCCAAATAATATTAATGATCTGGCTTTATGACCTGCTTTCTTGAAAAGCTCAGGACTACATCACAAAAGCTTTTCATATCTGTATACAAACATGTGCATAATCATTTTAGGGTAACAAAGCATTTCACATTATACACACACCGAGATACCTCCACTCAGTAATGCCTGCTTGGCCATTTAGGTTGCTGTCATTTTTTTCCGTTATAAATAAGGCCATGCTGAATCTTCTGTATCTATCTCTTTGTCTACTTGTTCGTTGAACTCATAACGGTTAGTTACTAGTTTGAAAATGTTCCTGTGTCTACCGTTAACCCATCAACCTTCAAAAGTTCCTGTGAACTCTTGGATTTGAGGCACAAGTCCATATGGACAATGTCCTAGTTTTTGTAAGAATTATTTGGTTTCATAAGTATTAAGTGATCGTAAGTACTAAGTATCATAAGTATTGAGAGAAATTCCAATAAACCTTGATTGACCATCTTTTATATATGCCAATATATGGATTGCAGCAAACATGAATACTGTCATTTTGAATTGCAATTGCCATGGTTACCCCAACTGATTTTTCCTGCATAGTTTCCCAGAAAACTATAGATAGATAAAGCCATTAGAGTCATGTGGGGGGCCTTATAACTGGACTCTCACTCCAAGTTTGTGCCTGACTTTTTGGTATTGATTTAAGATAGATCAGGTGCATTCTAGCTAGGAGAAAGACACTTTTGTCCCAATCCATAAATACTCCTCTCTTTCTGAACTGTGGGACTCTAGCTGGTCTTGCTGCCACCTAGGCTATGCTTCCACGAGTAACTTCCTCAATAAATTGTCTGTGTGCAGTTCTGTGTCTGTTTCTCTTCCTTATGTCTTATGACACTCAAGGTTGGTACTTCTACTCCTACTCTGGGACTGGGATATTCCTGAACAACCAAATAATTCTATGCAAATGAAACACAATTATGTGTCTTCTTAAATTTAACTGCTAATGTAACTATTGGCACCTGTGCACATGCACAGCCTCCAATATATGCACATGCACACAGTAATATAATATGGTAAGTAGGGAAATTCCAGGCAAATGAGTCAATAAGCAAAATAAATATTTATGTCCAGGAAAGTCTGAGATGTTACCATTCCTGCTAAGCCTTGAAGAATGAACAGGATTACACCAGAGAGAGGTGGAATAAATGCATTTCAGATGCACTGATAGCCCGGGAAAGCTTAGCTTTGGAGAAGTTTGGGGAGGTGAGTTGGGTATCCTCTCGTGGCTGAATCTGACCAGTGAGAAGCTGAAAAGCCTTCCTGGGGGAGCGCAGCGCATCCTTAGACTTCCTTTACTACACCTTCCTCACTAGTGGGTGATCATTTTGCCTGTGATATAGGATTGGAGGGTTATAAAAAAGCTAAGGGAATGTAAGGTGCTTCAGATGATGTCTGGCCCCTAGTATATGCTCCGTAAGTGTCAATGATTATGATGAGCTGATCCCAGTTTCGTCTTGAGACTCCTTTTGGTCCTTAGCCTTGTGAAAGCAGCTTGGTCACTTTGCTGGGCACCTCTCATGTATGCCCCTGTGGTGCAGCTTCCTGAATCCTTTATGGATTCTGTAGCCCCACTGCGATGCTCCTAAAGCGTTCCAGGCCCGGATGCGGAGGAGAGTGAAGAGGTGCACGTCCTCCGGTTTTACTATCTTCTCTCTGCAAAGTTTGTTTCCATGCCGAAGGCTCTTGGCTATCAAGCTGGGCTTCTAATTTGGAAATGTGGAAAAGCCATATAATTTCAAATATTTTCCATGAAGTGCTATAAATTTCTAGGCCCCCGCAATAATGCTGTCTCGGGGTGATGAAACGGAAAAACCCACTGGTGTGGGAGACTTTGTTTTGCCACAACTCACAGCTGTGGCATTTTGGACAAACTCTTTCTCTCTCTGGACCTCAACTCCGTGATGACGTTATGATAAGAGTGTTAAGGGTATGATTACAATTGTGTGGGTGACGATGAGGAATTCCTCCTACAGTGACAAAGCCATGTGCCTCCTTCTTGATATCTATAATCATATTCCAGTATCACAATTACTCTGTGATATTTGTATTAATATTTCATTTTTTTTTCAGAAGCACAAACTATGGCCCAAAGGCAATAACTCAATTTGGCTAGGATCAGATAACCAGCAAATGTCTCAGCCAAGTTCAAATCCAGGACCACCTAACTCTCAATATCAAGACTCCTCACTACTCCCTCCCTCTTTCCTTCTGAGAAACTGGAAAGACTTGGTGGGCTGACCTCAGCGAATGCTTTCATTGCTAACCCCCCATGCTTTATGGAAACATCTCTCTCTCCTCACTGTGTGTTGCTGAATATAATACTCCATCTTTGTCACGAGCGTGTTCTAACTTACTTGGTGCTACAGGACAAGTTATTGTGCATGGAAGGAGGCTGGAGAGTTGGTGTCATGGACACCTACATTTATTCCACCTTGGGGCAGGAAGGGTGGAGAGGATAGTTCCTGTCTGTGCTCCTGAATGCCAAGTGGCACTGAATTCATCATTTGATTTGGGAGGTTTTGTCATTTGGGTTTTATCCACACCTCTGAGCTAGTCACTTTTTATAGACAAGAGAGCTGGGGTGTTTTCTGCGGGCAGAGAAGCCTCACAGGCCTCCTGGGGCCAAAGGATGAGACAAGGACACGAGCTCCAAGCTACCTTATTGCTCAACACAGTGAGCCTGCCTGATGCGGGGAGGTCAGCAAGCACATCCTCCCGGACAGCACACAGACGCTCTGCCTAAGCAGAATGGAGTTTTTTGGTTTAGTAGAGGTGAGATGCTTTGGCTTTATCAGTGAGTCTTAAGTTCTGGCCCCTGGATTTACAGAGCTAAGTCTGAATTCAGGATCAGCTGCATAGCCTAGAAAGACATCCTGGATATAGAGGGCGCTCCCAGCTGGAAAAGGTGTTTAAAACTTCCAAGCATCAGTGGGACTGATTATACTCCCTCTGTTTTTAAAATTGGGATTTAATATGCATATGTTATGTGTCTTTTTGTGATAAAATATACATGACATAATATTGATCATTCTAGCCATTTGTAAGTACACAATACAGTCACATTAAATCCATTCAGTGGCATTAGTACATTAAAGATATTTTATTTAATGACACTGAATACATGTAAGGGAATCACTGCTATCTATACCCAAAATTCTTTTATCGTGGCCAATGAAAACTCTATCCCCTTACACTCTGACTCCACCTCTCTACTGTCCTCAGTTTCTGACTGGTGCCCCGTCCCACTTTCTCCATGAATTTTCCTATTGTCTGTCTCTCATGTAAGTGGATTCCTGCAGTGTTTGTTTTTTTTTGTTACTGGCTTACTTGTGTTTTCAAGGGCTGCCTGTGTTGTACCACAGGTCACAGTTTCATCCCTTTAAAGGCTGAATAATATTCTGTTGTATACCTACATCTATATCTATCTGTATAACTCTCTATACAGCACTTTGTGTAGCCATTCTTTTGTTGATGGACATTTGGGTTGTTTCCATCTTTCAGCGACTGCGGATAACGGTACTATGAACATGGGTGTCTAAGCTTCTGGGTATCTGATATGCTCTTGTGTATACATGTAGAGGTGTAATTCCTGGGCACAGTGTATCAGCATTAAGTGTTTGACTTGATGAATTTGTCCATATATTTGTACCTGTAGAAGGAAGACCCAGATGAAGATATAGGATATTTCCATTTCTCTAAAGGGTTCCTTGAGCTCTTCTACTAACAATCCTTGCCTCTTTCCCTGAGGTCAGCATGCAACTTTGCCTCAGTGTCCCTTCACTGGTTGACCTTGAGACTCAGGGCTAGTTAAATAGATTAATGAATTAAAGGAATGCACATATACATCCATGTATGCATGCCCTAGTATACCCACACATGCACCCAATTTGTCTCTCTGCAGCTTTTCAGTCCAAACAAAATTTTTTTCTGTGCAATTCACACTGTCCTTGAATATTTCCCTATGTAGCCTAAGCTGACCTCAAGCTTGCAGCAATCCTCCTGCCTCAGCCTCCTGAGTGCTGAGATTATGGAAGGTGGCCATCATGCCTGGCTCAAATAAACACTTTTAATTCATATTTTCATTTGAATTTTTAAAGTTTCTTGTCTTCTAAGATTGTTTTAGGGGATACTGTGATTTTTGGTCCCTAAGCTCTTTTTTTTTTAAAGAAAACTTTATATTGTAATTGAATCTCTTTATTTCCCTTCTAAGGAAATTTCTTTTATTTAAAACTTTGGATTTTGTTTGTATCGGGGATTGAACTCATGACTTCATGCTTGCCAGGCAGGCTCTGTGCCGCTGAGTTATATTCCTGGCCCTGGAAATTTCTTAATTTAAGGCAAGAGGAGATTTGCACATTCAAAAAAGTGACTTTGCTGGAGTGGATTTTAAATCTGCAGGTCAGAATTGTAATGTTACTAGGAAGTGAGTCATTAAATATTCCCTAGGCAACATACGAGAATCTACCTCTTCCCAGAACAGAAGTCAGTCTGCAGCAGTGAATGGCAGAGGCCTGAGCAGCTTCTGGTGCTGGTGCTGAGGAGCTGAGGACTGAGGAGATCTGTGGCCAAGCCGCAGGGGCCTGTAAAGGAAGGACCATGTCGTGAAAGATACAGGGTAGCAAGATGAAAACAGGTAGTTGTTGGGTCTGACCCTGGACTGGCCTCTAGCATGTGATCTTCTTGCATCATTCTCCTGGGTAGCTGGGATTACAGATGTGTGCTACCATGCCCAATTTCTGTCCTTCTTTTTATGAAACCACCAGGATTTAATTATCAGTATGCCACCTGGATGACCTTACCTAATCTGATCACCTGCTATGGTCCTTCCTCCAAACACCACAGGTAGATTATGTTTTGATTCTCTTACTATCTTATGACGGGGCTGAAATTTCAACACGTGATCTGTAAGGGGACTCGGGGACTCACTCAAACCATACCCATGCCACAGCAGAAGCGTTTGCTCCAAGCTGTGCATTTCATTTTGTAGTCTCATTTATTCCCCTTGAGGTCAACCTCAACCATGAGGCTGATCTCATCTCCACCTCCTAGCTGAGGAATGCTAAGGTGCAGCCTTGGACAACCTGTCCCAACCACAGGGCAGTGACACAGCAGGGCCATTTTGAGCATGAGTGTCTCGGCTCTGCTGTGTGATTCCTCTTTACTCAACTAACTTTGATTTCCTAAATTCTGCTCTTGAGCTTCCACATGACCCATCTCCTTTATAGTTTTGGAAAAGGAAGGTAGAGAAATAAGTGTTTTAAAGAAAGTAAATAGATTCATAGCCTGGACCTGCAGCCACTAAAAATGGGTGTTGTTAGAGTCTAAGTTCCTTATCAGTGTCAAGACTGTATTTTTCCTAAATGGTCAGTGGGCAGGGGAGTGCCTTCTTTATACTGCATCTGCATGTTACTGGAGAAATATTTATCTGTTCATATTTACTCTGTGTGAGCTACACAGTGCTGAGGGCAAAGCAAAGATTAGGCTCAGCAATTTCTTTTCTTGAGATGTCTCCAATTTAAGGTGGTTATCCAGTGAGGAAGGTGTGATCTTTGTCTTAAGAGAAATAGTAGTTAACGATGATGATGATGATGATGATGATGATGATGATGATGATGATAGCAAGCACAAATGTAGTACATTTTTCCTGTCCAGCTATGTCAGTATCTTTTGCGTAAGTGAACCACAAGGAAGGACTGGGACAAATAATTCATTTTTCTGGCATTCCCAGGAGGCAGGTTTGTTACTGTTTGCCTTGTTCTGTTTCTGCTGACATAACAAAATACCATAGACTGCGTAATTTATAAAGAAAAGAAATTGATTTCTCGTAGTTCTGGATGATGGAAATCTAAGATCAGGGCACAGGCAGGTTCATTGTCTCATGACAGTCAGAGCTCTGTTTCCAACATGGCACCTTGCTGCTGGGCCCTCTGCAGAGGACAAATGCTGTGTCCTCACCTGGTAGAATGGATGAAAGGGGTGAAAAGGGACCGAGCAACTTGGTCAAGTCCTTTAACAGCAGCATTTTTGTATTCCCTCAGGACTTAAGTACCTTCCCAAAGTTCTCACTTTCCAGCATTGGTGCACTGGAGATTAAATTTCTAATCTATACTTTTTTGGGAACACATTCAGACCATTGCACTATTCATGTTTTGCAAATGAGGAAGCAGAATCAAGAGAGGTGAAGCGACTTGCTCACAGGTTCACATACAGTAAGTGGGAATAGGAATTGGGATCTAGACAGACTGGCTCCAAAGTCCACTCTCTCAGCACAGATGCACTGTGCCTCCCAGTGCGCTGTGCCCCGAGCAGTGAGAAGACCAGGTTCAATTCCATCTAGGGCATCTGACTAGGCTTCCTGGAGAAGAAACCCCTGAGCCATTTTTACCGGGGAGTATATAGGATTTCCCTGTGGAAACATAAAGGCTGTAAGACTGGCTTGCAGGAAGCTCTGTTTTTCCTAGTGGTAGGAACCCAAGGCTGACATTTAATTTCTCCAAATACAATGCTGTCTAATATAAATATACTGGAATTAGCAATGAAAAAACCTAGCGTCTAAAATAACAACTGTAGCAAGTGTACATAGATCACAGAAATTAATTGCAAGATGTATCTATCTGAAAGCATTTCAATCCATGCTTCTACATTTCCTGTCCTCTAATTTCTTTCCTGATATTCTCCCTCTTTATTTTGTAATACAGGGGATTGAAGCCAGTGCCTTTGTACTGAATTATGTCCACCTTCCTTTTCTATTTTTTTATATTGAGAAAAGTTCTCACTAAATAGCCAAGCTGTCCAGGCTAGATTTGAACTTGTGATCCTCCTGCCTCAGCCTCAGTGAGTGCTGCGGTTACAGGAGTATGCCATCACGCCTTGCTCTTTAGTTTATGAGTGACTTGTGCTGTTTTGGGGGTAGGACAGGATGTGTATGAGGAATAGGTAGGTTTTTAACTTTGTTTTTGATGTGGGGTATTGATCTTTTGAAGACAAAGGGATCTCAGGTCATTCTTTTGTTCTTTCTAAACCCAAGAAGAAACCTTCCCTCCCTTCCTCTCTCCCTTCTCTGTGCATGTGCTGTCTCCGGGGTGCTGAGCACTGTGGTGGGAAGATGGCTGGAAAGACAATCCCAGCTACACAGAGGTTAGAGTCCACTGGGAGCAGCATCCTGTAGGTGGATTATCCTGGACCAATATGGTGCCCTTTGGAGGTACGTATGAGGTACCAACTGCTTAGGGGTCAGGGTGGACTTTATGTTCTTAAGAGTAATACAAAGTTTTCGGAGGGAAGTGAATTGTGAGCCAATCACAAAGAGCATGCAGACATTGTGGAAGATGTACCCTAGGCATTACAGAATTAGTAGGGCTAACAGTAGGCTATGATCTGGATGACATGAGATACACTAAAATGTCATTTATCATCAGAATTTGAGAGGGACAAACTTTGAGCAAGTGAAGGAAATGCCAGTTCTGGTGATCCCTCAGGATTCTTGGACCTTGGTTTCCTAGCCCTTGCCAAGAATTTTAGATGTTTTCCTTTCTTGTCTTCCCAGTGACCTAAAGTCACTTCAGTACCTACAGCTGAAGCTGAGTTACGGTGGTTGGAAGTGGGTCCCCGGATACTTCAGCTTCAGGACGCTTTGGAGATCTGCTGAGAAAAAGGCTCCAAGAGGAAGCGAATGCATTTTCTTTGGTCTTATTCAGGTGAAACTCTTTACAGAGGTTCCACCACTAGAGATGTATTCTGCCTGTGCCATCTGCAAGGCAGAGCCAGCTCCCAGTGAACAGCTTGCTCCAAATTCCAGGAGCGGAGAGCTCTGTGTTAGCTTCCCCATCCCAGCCGCATCTAGCCCCGTGATGCAGCCAGGTTCTTTCCCCATCTTCAGCTGCAAAGTTCTGCTCTATTTAGAGTAAACAGGCCTCTTTGTTTGCTCGGGATGGAAAGGTTTCCTGGGAAGCAGGACGCTTATTTTTAAAGCTGGGAAAGTCCCAAGAAGATGAAGAGGAAGGGGTCTGCCTGGGTATGTTTGGATCCACACTCCCCGGTGATGTAAGGGTGTGTGTCTGTGTGTAGCTCAGTTTTCATCACGGAAGCAGGACCTCCGTGAGTGTTAGAGAGTGAAGGATTTCTTGCAGGGACCTGGCCCTGGGCAGCTGTGAGAGCAGCTGTAACGGTCTGGGTCAGACCACTGTCTTGCGTCTGGGTCTGGGCCTGAAGGCTCAGAGTGGCAGGTGGAGAGAGAAGATGAAGTGGGGCAAGCCAGGGCAAGCTGGGGCATTTGAGGGTGAGCTGGGACCCACAGGAAAGGGCTGGGATCCATGAGCGTGGCTAGGGTATACAAAGATGGCCTGGACCCTCCAGAGATGGGCTGAAACTCATGAAGTTGGACTAGGACCGGGGATTCCTAAAGGCATGCTGAGATAGGTAGGCATCCTCCTCAAGCATCCCTGGTCTGCAAGGCGTGGACAGCCTACAGAAGCTGGTGCCTTTTGCTGTGAAACAATGGAACCACCTAAGGCTCTGAGAAGCCACATGAGGAGACTCAGGGGAAGCTGAGGATTTTGCTGCCTGGCTGCTCCCACACTCTAAGAAGGTGAGCAATTGTGTATATGGTGGTATACATTAGAAATCCCACTTAAGTGTGGGAGCTGCCACACTTAATCCCACACTTTCTTCTGCATGTGGACTTGGCTCAGAAGCCAGATATTCATGTCCACTTTCCAAGTCCCACTCAAGTTCCCTGGTGGATGAGAATCATGCATGGAAGAGAATTCTGAGGAAAATGATTCCAATTAACCTAACTGACATGGAACAAGCTCGTCACCACTTAGCGGGGGAGATGGAGATGGGGCGATTGCACCAAGAACATACTCTTTTTGTATGACCGACAGTTGGTTTCTTTGATATTTTCTTTTATTTTAAAATTTTCAACATTGTTAGAGTTTAATTGACAAATAAAAATTATATATAGATAGATATATTTATGGTATGCAACATAATGTTTTGATCTGTGTATAAATTGTGAAATGATTAAATCAAGCCAATTAACAGATACATCACTTTCATATACCTATCATTTTTTGATGACGGAAAGATTTAAAATCTAACGTTTTAGAAATTTTCACTTACACGATAGATTACTATTGATCACAGTCGCTGCACTGTACAGTAACTGGCTCTTCCTAGCTAACTGAAATGGTTTTTTTTGACCAATATTTCCTCTCTTCTCTTTAACCCTCTACTACCACTCCCACCCCCCAGCAACCAAACTCTTTGTTTTTGTTTTTTTGTTTTGGTACTCACTATGTAGTCCAGGCCAGCCTCAAACTCACGATGCTCCTTCTGCCTCAGCCTTCCAAGTGTTGGGATCACAGGTGTGTGCCACCACGCCTGGCATGGCAACCAAATTCTCTTCTCCTTCTATGAGTTGAACTTTTTAAGGTTCCCAGGGAAGGGGTATAATGCAGTATTTCTGTATCTGGCTCATTTATTCTAGTTTCATGTATGTTTTTGCAAAGGACAGAATTTCCTTGTTTTTTGAAAGCTGAATGGTATTCCATCGTACCCATTAAATTTTACCTATGTATTCATCTACTGATGGACAATTCGGTTGATCCCCTATCTTGGCTGTGGAGAATAGTGCTGCCACAAATGTGAGAGTGCAGGTGTCTCCTTGACATACTGTGTTTATTTCCTTTGCATGTATACTCAGCACTGGGATCAGGGGATCATCTGGTAGATCTACTTTTCATCTGTTGAGGACCCTCCACACTGTCTTTTCCTAATGACTGTGCTAACTTCCATCTCCACCAACAGCATGTCAGGTTCCTTTTATTCTCTGTATTTCTAAGGGCAAACCACCTTTCAGCATCAGGGGCTCACAGAAAATACCACCATGACCACTTCTCTCCCAATTATATGGTCTTGTTTGACACATGAAACACATTAACTGTATTCTGTAAGAGGTGGCATTCCTTGCACATGTTGCCTTCCTTCTTTCCTTCTTCCTTCTTTCTTTTACGCTGGTGGGCCTGCAACCCACCACCTTTCACTGAGCTGTCTCCCACCCTTTTTATATATTTTTTGAGACAGACTTTCACTGATTTTCCCAGCCTGGGTTTGAACTTGCAATTCACCCGCCTCGGCCTTTCTGAGTGTTGGGATTTCTAATGTATACTACCATACCTGGTTGAGCATTTGTCTCTTTCTTGGAATTGTTCTCATTTTGAAGAAGCCCCCTGTTAACCAGAAATACTTCTAGTAGTTTCTCCATGATGCCCACATTTCTGCTTGTGAGGCTCACTTGGGACTAATATGCTGACTACTCTAGCTCCAAAACACATCTGTGGTACACTTCCAACGTCAGCCACCGTGTCCCTCTGGGTTCTGTTGCAGCACCCCACTCCATCTCCCCTGGACAGCTGCACACTTCCCACCCAGCCTCCCACTGGGCGGTCTTATTCCCATGCTTGATACTCTTCAAAGGCTTCTCATTTTCCTGGAGCTGAAATCCAGATTCCTTGCCTCTGCGTGTAATGTGCACTCCCAGGACCCCTGCTGTCTCTCAGCCTCCTCTCCTCTTGTGCACCTCTCTGGCTTTCTGACCACATGAATACTTTTGGCTTCATACACTTGTGGCACCTGCTCTTCCTCCTGGAATGTTCTTCCCCATCTTATTGCATCTGACTTGTTTCTCTTTTCTTTCCCTCAGTCTCCCCAAGTTGCTCTCTAATTCACCATCCCAGTTGTTGCTGTCCTTGTCATACTGTAGTCTTCACTTTCTTGTTTCTTCATGTCTTACCTGTTGTCTGTCCCCTGCTGGAATGCATGGCCTCACCGGCCCCACTCACTGTGTGTGTCCCCTTGCCCAGCAAACAGGGGTGGTTCTCTGTACACATTGCTTAAACTGGTGGGTCGAAATGTGATGCAGTAGAGAAGTTGTGACAAACTGCTGTTGATCAAAGGGGAAATGTGTTAATGATTTTCTTGGTCAGCCATAAATGGGGCGCCCGCTGACTCAGACCCCAAGCAAGAAAGACGAGCTAAATAACACCCAACTGATATTTCAAATGAACTCCCTGCTGTGCAGTCATGTACAGTTTCTCATGCCAGCAGTCAAAACAGGAATCGCAAAGGAATACTGAGTGTTTACTGGGCACTCAGCTTTAGCTATGTAATAAGCAGCCACTGATTCTTAGAAGAGCACACCTAGCACATCTGCAGTTTGCCTGGGGTTTGCCTGACCTTGGCAAGAATGAAGCCTGTGGGTAGGGTCCTCATCTGTTCCATGTGATCCTCGCTCTTAGTCAAGCTGCTTCCTGGAGCTGAGACAGGACCACAAGGGGGCAATGCCAGTTGCACAGGTACGAGTAAGCCCTCCATTAGCTTCTCTTGGAGATCATCCAATCCAATGCCAAGGGCAGTGAAGGCTCCTCCATGTTCCCTGACACCACAGCAGAGATGTGGGTGTGAAACACCCACCACAGGGAATGAAGAAATGAGATGAGTGTTTCAGAATGTGTCAAGCGTGTCATTTAATCATCCAACATCCTTACAAGGATTATTACTAATATATTATGTTATTATACTATATACTGTACTATAAGCATATAGGTATAAATTATACTTAATATATAAGTACATTATATATATTTGTAGTACTGTATGCTATAAATATTCTGCATATTATATGTTTTTACTGTTTACTGAACTGTACTCTCTGACTATATATGATGCTGTAATTTTAAGTTTGTATGCTGTATATCATACTATGCTACTAGCAATATACAGTATACATAATACTATTAAAGGTGTTGCAAACATTTTCCAACAAGGTCATGATGCACTCCTCATTTTTGTTATAAAGACATGAAGAGTGAGGAGTTGAAGAGACTGCCCAGGTTCACACAGTTAGTTAGAGCTGGAATCTGCCCCAGCAGATCATCTTCCAGGTTTTATTTACTGCCTCAGGCTGCCTGTCATCATTTTGATAAAAGAAGCAATTATATCTCTTATTCAGATTCTTTCCTTACTTCTTAGGCATCTTTGGGCATCCTTTGGTCTGGACTTTGCATAAAGTCTTCCTTTTCCTTATTAACACTACAGTGGCTTCATCTCCTTAGGGTCTCTGATACTTTTGGGAGTTAATGCCTCGTGATGACTTATAAACAGATAGCATAGTATGATGCCATTATATATTATACTGCATACTATACTGTATACTACAGATATACTGTGTAAGTACCTATTATACTTAATATATAAATACATATTATACCACTATAAACATTCCAGATAAGTATTGTATACTTTATGTAGTATATTATACACTGTAGATAGGTTTCACTTTAAAGATCTCAAATCTGAGGCCTTGATCAGTGCATAGATTTTAGACCTGAGGCAGGTTCTTTGGAGAAAAGTATGAAGCTAGAAAGCTTTTAGGTATCTTCAAATCATTTTGAAACAGGAAGCTTACTTAACCATCAAGATTTCTGTTACATTTAGTTTCTGTTATTTTGGGGGACAGGAATGAGAGAAAAACAAGGGCGTACGAACCCTCAAGATTGATGCTGTGAGTCAACATACATAGATATGCACTTACATAAAGCCATTCATTCCACAGCGCGTGCAGGGTAAAGCCACTGCTGAGGATCTGCTTCAATTATAATGGAACATTTCGACTCCATCATTTGGCATGTCCTGTAACCAGAGGTCTTTCGGCACAAGATGAGCTAGTGGGAAAGGGATCTGCCTGAGGAACTTAAGGCCATGGGCTGTTCTGTGTGTATGTGTATTTGTATGTTTAGAGAAAATTCAATACTTAATTGCATGCTTGGCCTGTTCACCACTAATTTCTAAAAGAGACATTCCAGTCTTGGTTAGGTTCACTCGTATCTTAGAAAATCCATGACTTGACTGCAGGCACCCAGAGTTAATCCTTTGTGGAAACAGAGGAAGCAGGTACCTGGGAGGGTTGCAGGTTCCAGGAGACCTAGTGTGCTAAGAATTGTTGGTCATACCTTCAGTCTCCATTTGCTTTCCTCCCTCCTAAAGGGACCCCGTGTTTTCCAGCATGTGGTTTAGGTGACTCCATCCCTATCCTCAGATCAGAAGCAGATTGGTTGAAGGTGATCAGTTTAATTTTAGTTAGAGTGAAACCCAAGGGTTTTTTGAAGGTTATAGAGGAGGAGAAACTCTTTCACCCTGGAGACATGAATGAGGAAGATGAATTCTGCTAGTGTTCCTGCAAGTGAGAAGAGCTGTAGATGGAAACAGACTACGAAGGTCCACAAAGAGATGGAAGCAAAGAGTTGTTGAAGGACATCACTCAGCTGCTGGATCAGACCTTACCTGGATCCTGTTCTATCTCCAAAATCTTTAGTTTCCTTTAAAGGCTAAATGTGAGTTGGGTTTTCTGTTACTTGGAACTGCATGAATCCACTCACACAGTGAAAACCTCATCATTTGCTGGTCTTTCCTGGTGTTGGAAATATCCACTAGTAGATCACTTCTTTGCAATAAATGCTATAATACCCCAGGAAGCCCTTGAAAGCATTACCCTAGAATTCATCCCAGAAGAGTTGCCAGTCTCACAGATGAGCCAGAAGTGTCACAGGCCATGACAAGATGGTGCTGTGAGTGCTGTGACAAGAATATGCATATGTGTTCCCAGAGACACCAGAACTCAGTCACTGTCTCATGCTGCCTTTAGATGAAAGGAATGGGGCTGAAGGTACAGCTCAATGGTAGGACACCTGCCCTGCATGCATAAGACTCTAGGATTCACTCCCACCACTGACAACAAGAGGAAGAAGGAGGAGTGGAAGAACAAAAGAACAAGGAGAACAAGAAAAAGAGGAGGAGAAAGGGAGGAGGAAGAACAGACTGAGGAAGAGGGAAAGGGGAAAGAGAGGAGGGGGAAGGAGGAGAGGTAAGGAAGGGAGGTGACTTCTTTAAGCTGAGAGGGAAACTCTGCCCAGGGATCTCCGGGAAAGTTCAGTATTATAATTGGAAATTGTAAAACATAAGCTCTATGCAGCTGATGAAGGAAGAGGATGTAAGTGGAATGAGGAAAAATAGCATAAGGCAAGGGGGCTAGATAATGGCAGGAGCAGAGAGAAGACCTGTCTGAGGGGATGATGATGCAGAAGAGACAAGAGAGGATGCAAGAGGCGAACCAGGGAACCATGTAGGGAAAGAACTCTAGTCTACAGAGGAGCACTCAACAGCAAGAGCAGAAGTCAGAGGTGGGAGCATGCTTGTCATTTTGGAGCTTGGGGCAAGGATGGGACACGGGAAAGCAGGGACAGGGCAGAGTGAGTAAGGGGTGACTGACAAAAATATATGACCAAAGCTTGAATGGGGACTATATCCTCGGGGTCTTCTAAGCCATAGTGAAGTCCTTTGATTTTACCTCGATGAGATATTTCAAGGCATGACATCATTTGATGTGTGGTTTTAGAGGTTCCTTCTGGCCACAGTATGAAAATAGACTCTAGATGGGATTAGTAGGTTGAATGGTGGCCTTATGAAAGTTATGTACATTCCAGAACCTGTGAGTGTCCTATTGTTTGGAACAAAAGTCTTCACAGATGTAATTAAGTTAACAATATTGGAATGACATCATTTTGGATTATCTGGGTTGGCTCCAAGTCCACTGAGAAGTGTTCCTATGTGAGTGAAGACAGATACATAGAAGTATGTCTTCTTGCAGAGGAAGAGAGAGACAGAGGAGAAAACCATTTACAGCAAAAGTAGAGTGTATAGCATTGCAGTCACAAGCTGAGAGAGGACTAATGTCCCCAGAAGATGGAAAAGGTAAGGAAAGGATTCTCTTTGAGAGTGTTTAGGGGAGCATGGACCTGCTGACATTTTGATTTCTTACTTCAATATCTAACTGTGAGGCAATACATTTCTATTGTTGTAAGCTATCAAGTTTGAGGTAACTTGTTGTACTAGCCCTAGGAAACTAAGTCAAGGACTAAGAATGATATCTGGAGATCTGGAAAAAAAGCTATTGTACTAATCCCGGTGAGAAATGAGGCCACCTTACCTTCAGTAGACATATTGACGAGGGCAAGAGGTTGTCATGCTTTCAAGGTGGACTTTACTGAACGACTTAGTCCATATTCTGTTTTTACAAAGAAGTTCCGAGACTGAGTAACTCACAAAGTAAAGAGCTTTATTTTGGGTCATCGTTCTGTAGGGTGAGAAAATGCTGGCATCTGCTTGGCATGCATATGACAAGGGAGAAGCCCAAAGGGGCAGTAGGTATGTGTGAAGGAGCACAGGTACCAGCAGATTGTGGAGACGCTGGTTTACTTTAAAACAGTCTATCTGTATGAGAACTAACCAGTTTCCATGTGAACTAACCTAGTCTCTTGAGAAAGACATTGACACGTTCATAAAGATGATGTCTCTATGACCTGGTTCCCCTTAGACCCCAGTTCTCAACACTTCTGCTTTGAGAATCAAATTTCAATATGAGTATGGAAGGAACAAATTACTTCCAAACTGTAGCACTGAAGGATCAGATGTGGCCTGTGAGAGAAATGGAGGAGTCAAGGAAGACTTATTAAGAGTTTTGGGTTGAATAATGGAAGAATGGATTTGGTATCTTCTGAAAGGAGAAAGACCTAGGAATCAGGCTTACTGGGGAGGAGGGTGGGGAAGGTCAGGAGTTGGAGACGCCTGTTAGATGGCAGGTGGTAATGTCAAGCTGGTGGTGGGTTACATGTACTTGTTACCTGAGCTGGACTTCTTCATAGGGAGACGGGGGCTTATGGATGGTATTGTACTTAAAACCAAGACTCTGAATGAGTGTAGCAAGGAGTGAGGGATAGAGGTTAGACCCACGTACAGGTCAGGGAAGGGGGAAGGACCCTATAAAAGGGACTGTGGAGGAGCATTAGGAAAAGTAGGAAAACATGGTGAGCATGGTGCTGAAAAAGAGAGTAAGATAGTAAATCAAGACAAATTGCACATGGTAACAGTTGTTTCCTTACATAGTAATAAAAATAATTTGTACAAATATCTTAGTTAATTTCACATATTCAGCCCAGCCTTGAGGACACAAAAATTTACATCATGGCCTTCATCATAGTTATCCAACTATGATGTGCTACACAGGTCAGGTAAATAACTGCTGGATGAAATGAGTGTGTGATATGAGGGATGCATATTGAATATTTTTAAGATTGCAGAAACAACGCTGATAACTCCTGGAAGAATAAGCGTTGATTACCCACCTACACATAATCTAGTGACTCAGTAATATATTTTAAACATTTGATTTTTTGCATCCTGTTGTATTTCAAGAAGGGAGAGTAGTTATCTTTTTCAAATGCTGCTGATAGGACAAGACGATGGGATGACCACTGAATACTGAATTGAGCACTATGGGGCGGTTGATGGCCTTGGAAGGAGCAATGTCAGGAGCATGGTGGGTTTGGAAATCGCACAGTGTGAATGTGAGAAAATGGGAGGAAAGAGATCAGGCAGTAGGAGTTCAGTTAATGTGGGGCACTCTTATCCTACCCAAAACTATTAAATCAATCAGTAGATTTATTTAGTAAACACACACCCTTTGTCCCAGCATCACATACTCTAGATTGAGCCACCTCTGAAAAGCCCCACCTATGCCAGTATAAGGCTTTGAGAGGACCTCTAGGCACAACCATAACAGGTGGGTGAGGAGAGTGAAAGCTTTGTGGTGTCTTTTAAAAATAAATTGGCAATGGTTTCATCATGGGTCCTCCACTCTCATGCCTAACTTCCAAAGGCCTCATCTCTAAACGCTGTTGTATTGAGGGGAGGTAAAGATTTCAACAAATGGATTTTGGAGGCACAAATGTTCAGACCATAACATGCAGTTATAGCCAATGACAAAGTTTAAGCATCCAACCAAAGGTGTGAGATAAAGACCGAGTTTTAGTCACTTTCTTATCTCAGGAACAAAATACCCAATGCATACAAATTAAAGGAGGAGATGTTTAGTTTGGCTTATAGTTTCATGGTCAGCTGACTCTAAGGCAAAAGCATGTGGCAGAGGACACAGTGGAGTAAAAGGTACTCAACCCATAGATGCAGGAAGCAGAGATAAGGGAGGAACCAGTGAAAAGCCTATACCTGCCTTGGTTGTTTTTCTCTCATTGCTGAGATAACATACCCAGTGGCCATAATTAGAGAAGGAAAGGTTTATTTAGCTCAGAGTTTGTGGAGGTTTTAGTCCATAATCAGCTGGCTCCAAGGCAGGGTGGCACAGCGCTTCAAAGTAGCAGAAGAAAACAGAGCACAAGGAGGAAGAGCAAGTCTGTTCTCCGTTATATTGTAAGCAGGTTACCACCCTCCTGGGGCAGGTGCAGCACTCACACCACCTCCCGGCCCTCCTTTTGCACAGGCTGAGGGTGTTTACAAATTAAGTAACCTGGCTCCCTTCTGAGTTGCTTAGTTAAACTTCTAAATTTCTCAAGTTGACACAATGTATCAACCATTACAACACTCTTCTAGGTCATGCCTCTAGTGAACCACTTCCAAACAGCTGACATCTCCTAACAGAACATTCAGCTACTGAACTCATCAACAAATAAATCTAATGATGAGTATAGCAATTCCATGATCTGATCACCTTCCACACATGTAAGAATTTTAGAGTACCATAACATTTTACCCCTGGTCCTCAAAAACTCACATCTATTTCATCATGTAAAATGTATTTAGTCCACCTCTAAGAGTTACTGAAGTATTAACAGTTTCAGCATTGCTGGAAAGTTCAAGCCCAAAGTCTCCTTGGAGACACAAGGAAAATTCTTGGCTGTGAGGCTCTGTAAAAACAAAATGAAACAAAACAAAACAACAAAAGAATGTCAAACACTTCCAACATATGAAGGCACAGGTCAAACATTTCCATTCCAAAAAGAAAGAATAAGAGGATAGAAAAAAAATCAAGCAAAAACAAGATTAAAATCCACAGACATTAAATCTTGAGGCTGCATGTCCAGAACTTAGGGCAGGTTGTGATGAGAGGTGCACTCCAAAGGGCTTGGGTGGCTCTGCCCCTATGGCATTGCCAGTTTCAGTGTTTATGCTCTCTTTCTTGAGGTGCCTCTGCTCACTGTCTGCAGCTTTCTTCAGTCCTGGCCATCACCAATTTCCTGGGGTTGTCACTGCACTTTTGGCTTTATTTTAATAGCTTTATGCACTTTCTTCTTAGGCACATACTTCCTGGTCTTCCAGGACTTCTTCTAAAACTTGGACAGAAACCTTCCTGACCCCGTAATTCTTGCATTCTGCATGTACGTAAAATCAACATCATGTGGATGACTCCAAGCCTGCTGCAGGGTTGAGCAATAGCCAGGTGCCCTTGGCTCATGGCTTCAAAGCCTCTGAGTGCTGGAATGAATCCTGGAAGTCAATTCCCTACACAGCCTTTCTTGAGCAGTGGACCCAGGCTCTTCCTAAATAAAAGATTTACACCTTTGCATCCTTGGGCCCACAAAGAGTATGGCCTTGCTGATTCCAGAGATGCTGCAAAGCATCTTTCTTAGTACCCAATGTAAAGTAGTTGGCTTCTTTTAAATACAAATCTATTTTAGCTTTCTTTCTGGCAAAACTCCAAAGTTTTCAAATCACTTAGCACTAGCATTTTCTCCTGATTTTCACTATAGATCTGGCTAAAGGCAGTCAGGAGTACTCATGTCATGCCCTCAACATAGGGCTGCCCTGAAGTTTTTTCCACAAGATTTATTAGTCAATTGCCCTTAATCTCAGTCTCCTATAAAGTCTTAGAATATAGGCAAAATTGTAGACAGGTTTTTTTGGTCAGATCATAATATACATAACCTCTAGTCCCACTGACAAAGAGACTTGTCTCCAGCTGAGACCTCTTGAGCATTTCCATCAGCATTCTGGTCTTCTGAGTCCTGACCAGAATATCCTGGGTTACAGCATTCTGGGACTTCTCTAGCTAGTATCTCCAAACCATTCTGAGCTCTTCCTGAAAACCACTTCCAAAAGCTTCTGAACCTTGTGGTCAGGTATAGTCATGGCAAGAACTCCTCTGTTCTGGTACCAATATCTGACTTAGTCACTTTCTCATCATTAGAAAAAAAGTGCTCAGTGCCTTCAAATTAGAGGAGGAGAAATTTATTTTGGCCTATTGTTTCAGTCTATGGTCAGTTGACTCAAAAGCAGAAAGAACATGGTAGAGGAGCATAGTAGAGAAAAATATACTCATTCCATAGTAACCAGGAAGCAGAGGGAGAGCCGAAAAGCTGGGGATAAGAATGTAGCCTTCCTGGCCATGCTTACAGTGATCTTTCTCCCACCAGGCGCCCCTCCTAACAGTCAGCTACTGAGCTCATCAATGAGTGGATCCATTGGCCAGCATAATACTCCTATGATCTAATCACCTTCTACCCAGAGCAGACTTTTTGGGAACATTTTAGGCCTAATCCATAACAATGAGGAAACTGGAGGTAAGGATATTGAGGAACTAAGAGGGAAGAGTGTTGGGAAAACTATCTTCATGGAATCAAATCAAGCATTATGACATGAGTAGTTTTTGGAAAGAGTGATAGTGAGGCAGGCACTAAAATTTTTAAGGAGTTGGATGGGTGAACACCACTGAGTGGGTGGAGTGGTTATGTGGTTGGATTCTCATGCCAATACCCTGAGTTGGACCCTTTTTAAAAATTAATTTTCTAAATTGACAAAAATTATGTATATTCATTATGTACAACATGATGTTTTGAAATATGTATACATTACAGAATGAGAAAATTGAGCTAATTAACATACGTATTGCCTCACATGCTTATTTTTTGTGATGAGAACACTTAAAATCTACCCTTAGTGATTTTCAAGATTGCAATACATTGTGATTAACTATAATCACCATGTGGTACAATGGAACTCTTAAACTTATTGCTCTTTGACCAACATCTCACCCCTTTTACCCCCAGACTCTGGTAACCACCATTCTACTCTTTGCTTCTATGAGCTTGACTTTTTGAGATTCCACATATAAATGAGATCATACAGCATTTGAATTTCTGTATCTGGCTTATTTCACTTTGACATAGTGTCCTCTGGGTCCATGCATGTTTTGGCTAGTGGCAGGATTTCTTTAAAGGCTGAGCACTATCTATGAACTACATTTTCTTTACTTATTCATCTGATGGACACTTAGGTTGTTCCCCCATTTTGTATATTGTGATTAGTGCTGTAGGGAATGGGGTTTCAGGTCTCTTGAATTTGAATTTTACCCAAGTGATTTTTGGTGAAAGACTGAAACTCTTTGTGCTTTAGTTTCATCCTTTGTGAAATGAGGACAATAGTCCTATCTACCTCCTGGGGTTTTGTGAGGTTTACATATATTATTCAGCAGAAAGTGCTTAACGCAGATGCAGGTAGATTATGATCATCATGCCAACATCACTACTATGTGCCAAGATCAAGTTGGGGCAGGGTAGGGGCTGTTATCAGGGTCAATGAGCCTTTTTAGAGAATTCAGTGTGATAAAAACTTGAGATTGGCTAGGAAGATGCCTCCTGCCACTCTGATTGGTGAAACAAGAAATCTGAGAAAGTAAAGAACTGCCCTGAGCAGGCAGCAGAGGGAGCAGAGCCCTAAGGAGAAATTTGGGATTTGGTTAAGGATTAGAAGGCAAAGGGCAGACTTGGAGAAGAGGGCGAGGACAGAGCATTTTGCTAAGAATTGACAGTGAAAGCCATGGCTCCATGGAGAGGCTGCGAGATTGGGAAGAAGCAATGAGCTGGAGTCACAGCAGGTGCTCAGGGATATTTTGGGGTGAAAGACCAGGTGATGGGGGATGGCTGTAGGCAGCGGCTGCAGCATGATGGAGCTGATCTTGAAGATGTCTTGGAACATGAGGTAGAGAATCACGAGTGCTGGGCGTGTGTGCATGTGTGTGGCAGTGGAAGTGTGCCTGTCCTGCCAAGAGTCCATGGAGGTCTGTGAGTCCTCATCCCAGAAAATGGGTGGTACTGTTGAGTCCT
Organism: Cavia porcellus; assembly: GCF_034190915.1. Taxonomy (NCBI): domain Eukaryota; kingdom Metazoa; phylum Chordata; class Mammalia; order Rodentia; family Caviidae; genus Cavia; species Cavia porcellus. The sequence continues at coordinate 27,349,235 of NW_026947502.1, forward strand.
GCTGTGAGGAGCCTGAGCAGCTAAGCACAGAGCACGCCACTCACAGTGCTGCGGAAGGACAGGGATGGGAAGGATTTGAGCTTGGACTGTTGGACTGAGGGAGCCTCATGTGTAATCTTAAAAATGCAAGACTTTAGCCATACAAATAGATGCACACTTTAAAGATCACTCAGGGTGAGGATGGACGATGGGTATTGAACAGAGAGAAATGCAAGTCTAAGGGGCTGCTGTAGTAGACAAGGCAGAAGATCCTGAAGACCAGAGATCATTACAGAAGATGCAGGGAGAATGGAAAGAGGAAAGATATGAAAGAAATTTCAGTATAAAATCTATTTCCTGGAGACATTCAGAATTGCCTGAGAACATAGGGCCTAGTAAGGTCAAGGGGATCCAAAGATGCTTATCGGAGGCAGAAGAGTGGACAAAAAAGGGTAGAAATGTGCCACTAGATGAGGCTTCATCACTAAGTTATCACCTTTAATGATTCCCCTGGGTTTTCCAGTGATTGAGTTTCCATAGCTTTCTCATGAACACAGGACAGATTCAACTTCCCCTGGAACTTCAGCCAGGAAGAGTGAAGGGATGGTGCGCTGTCATGAGTCGGAGACTCCTGTCAGACGTGCCTCCCTTCGCACAGTGTGAGTTCATGTGTGTGTGTTCACGGCATTGTCTCATCTAACGCTCAGAAGTCAGTGAAGAAGACGATGAAAGGAGTGAACATTCGATGAAGCGTGTCCATTCGATGCCACTCGCTGTACTAAGCATGTCACCTGATTCCTGCAATTATCCCTCAAGGCACACAACAGTATGATTCTTCATTTTAAAGATAAGAGAACTGAAACTTGAAACCATTACACAAATTTTCTGACACTGTATACTTAGTCATGTCTTGGAATAAGATTTTGAATTCAGGCAGTTAATCGACACTATAATCAGTTAACCACTTCTGCTGTGTGCAAAGAATAAGCAAGGTCAGCATTCTTGCATTAGATGAGAAGAAGGCCAATTCCAACCTGCCAACTGTTTTGTAAATAAAGTTTTATTGGAAACTAAGCCATCCATTCATTTGGGTATTGTCAGTATCAGAACTGAGGAGCTGGAAAAGCGAGTTCATAACTGTCAAAGCCTATCTATTAAAGCCATTCTTTGCCTAATCTCACACTAGACTGTTCAGTATTTCCTCTCCTGCCTTTTACCCTCCTCTTCTTCCTTCTTTCTGCCTCTATTTCTCTTTCTCTATGGGGTGATAACATATAAAATATGAAACAGAGGGCAGGGGCTGTAGCTCAGCAGCACAAGCACCTGCCTGTCAAGTGCAAGGTCATGAGTTTGATAGCTGGTACCAAAACAAAAACAAGAACAAAACAAACAACCACTATCCCCAAGACAAAAACAAAACAAATACCCTCCCCCCAGAAAAAACCCAAAACAAAGTAAGATTGCTCATAATGTATCATTGTTTTCACGGATATTTTTCCAATGTCAAGTAGAGAAAGAATGATCTTGTGATAAGATCATTGCTACAGTCATAGCAAGGGTCAAAAGTGACACCCAAGCCTCGTAATGTGTTTGTTATCCATCCGCCCTGGTCCAGGCACTATTATAAATGTTGAGATTTTTGCTCACCTATAAAGTGAAGGAGATGAAATGACAGGAGTTGGTCTAAATTCCTAACCCTTTCACACATATTCTAAACTATCTTTCTGAGAAATGCCCTGCTTCTAAACGGAAGTAATGTGTATGCAAGTGTCACAGATAATCAAAGATGTCCCACTCAGGAGACTGGTTTAGGAAAGTGAATTTGTATGACAAACAGGCAAGTACTAGACCATGGAAAATGTTTGGGTTATGTAGGTCACAACGAGAGGAAAGAAGGAGCTCTGCATTTTCTTCTGACATGTTCCACAGAAACATACCCAGCTGAAGGTCACCTGCAACAGCTGGGAATCCTGTGTGTGGACTCAGATGAGGAGTTACAATGTTACCTCCTGACCGCTAGGGGGTGGCATCCTGTGCTGACAGAGGGAGATTTGTGAGGGGCCTCTCTATGTATGGGGAAGTTTCCTTCTTTCCTTCACTTGAATGCAGCCAGTGTCTTTATGTGTGATTGCTTCTTAAGATATTTAGTATTAGAGATAATCAACGACACACCCATACAGTGTTGAATTGCTAAGCTCACCTCCATTCTGTTTGGTTTTGGGGTCGCGGGTCTTTATGTTGAGCATACACCAATTCTTTGCAACTTTTACTAGTTCTGACAAAAGCACAGAGGTCCCTTTCAAAGAGCTTCCCCCGCTCAGGGAGAACACATATATAACAATCTCTTGGGTGAGCATTCTAAGAGTCTTTCAAATATTAACTTGTTTGATTCTTAGAGTCTCACTGTGAAACAGGTACTCTTATCAGACTCATTTTACACATGAGTAAACTGAGATACAGAACTTGATGAGGCTCACGCACCTATTAAGTGTTTGGGCTTGGACTTGAACCCAAGCAATTGGTGTCCTTTAAATAGTATATTTTGCTAGGCTGCATCTCATGAGAGGGGCCAAATAAACAATGACACAATTTTAAAAATATTTTCACCCATTTTTCATTGTATGCACGTAACAGAAGCTATGGAATACAAGGTAAGAAGAAAAACATTATCCACAACCTTAACCACTCCAGCACAATCACAGTAAACATTCTAGTGTTTTTGCTTTCATTTTTATGTGCATGTCTGTGTCATTTCATATCTCCATGCATGCAAATTGTATCCTGCTTTTCCACTTAACATACAATGTCCTAGTGTTATTACATAATTTTCACAACCACTATTTTAAAGATTTCCAGAATGTGTGTCTGTGGTGACATAATAAGAAGCTCTAGGGTACTTGTTAGACAAGAATGTTCTAAGGAGGAGGAGGAGGTCAATACAGACAGGGCAGGGATGCGGAGGAAGGCTGCCCCGAGGACCTCAGGCCTGGAACAATGACAGCAAAGCCCGCCACACTGATACTGTCGTGGTACGATCACTCGCGTGGCACTGAGCTAGGAAGAGCGGTCGGCAACCCGGTGCTTCATGGTCTTTGGGAGCTGAAAATAGTCATGTGGGGTGACAACGTGTGGTGAAGACTTGGTGAGGAGAGGCAGGGGCTGTGCTCTGCTAGGGCTGTCGAATACTGCACAGGAGAGGCTGCAGTTGGAAGGTCTAAGTGCCCTTCTGCCTCCACTAGCTGTGTGGTCACCTAATTTTATTACTCTGAGTATCAGTTTTCTTAGCTGTCTTATGGGAATAATAACAGGTCTCATAGAGAGTAATAGAAAAAATGAAATATATGGTGTGCAAGGAACATTTTTGGCTGAGAGTAAAGGCAAGCATGATTTACAGCAGATCAAGCAATGAAGACTTTAACTAGTTCACGTCACTTGAGCGCTTTCTCTGGGTGCTAACACCTCCAGGGGGCAGGGGAACTAACTTGGGACAAGAACAAGTGGACAAACGCCCTGACATCCCCATATTTGAAAGGGCCCGGGCAGAGGGATGTGCTATATGGATTGCGAAGAGCCCTCAGAAGGACTGAGCTCCAGCTGTCCGAAGCTGTACCTCACCCATTGCTTGCTCTCCCACTTGTGGCTCACACATCTCCTTTGTGTGCTTCCTGGGATAACTTCTTAAACCACAGGTATCTCTTGGTATCCCACAGTTCTACACTGGGGGTTCAACTAACCATGTGTAAAACATACTTTAATAAGATGCACCTCACAATGTACACTGTTTGTTTTCTTCTCATTATTCCCTAAGTGATACAGTGTAGCAGCTACTTACATAGCATTTACATTGTTGTTAGGCGCCATATGTCATCTAGGGAATGATTTAAAGTATACAACTATTTAGAGGATAATAATATGTAATACAGTAACAATTGTGGATTTCCTACTGTCCTATTACTGTTCTGTTTCATTTTACTGTTCTTTTTTATTTTCTTTAAAATAAAAAAATAAAGCATACATGGGGATGAATATATATATATAGGTTATATGCAGACAGTATGTAATTTTATGTAAAAAATTTGATCACTCATGGATTGTGGTATTTTTGGGGTCCTGGAATGAGTCTTCTGTAGATACTGAGGGACAACTTTACTTGTGTGCTATGGACACTAATTTACATAAAATTTAGATGAGATTTTAGACTTTAGAGTTGAGGCTGGGACTCGTTAAGTCTTTTGGGACTACCGGAAATGAATGAATATATTTTGCATGTGAGAATAACATAATTTTGGAGGGCATGTGTGGAGTTGTTATGTAGTAAATGTCTGTGTGTTCCTTAACTTCATATTGAGGACCTGGCCTTCGATGTCATGGCATTTGGAAGAGTTCTTTTGGGAGGTGATTAGATTTAGATCACATTGTAAAGTGAGGTCTGCAAGATGAGATTAATGTGTTCAAAAGAAGAAGAAATATCAGAGAGCATTTCTTCTTCTCTCTGAAAGCAGTGACGTGCAAGACTGAATCTGTTGGCACCTTGGTTGAACTTTCCTCCAGAACTACCTCCAGAACTATGTGAAATAAATTCCTATTGTTTAAGCCACCTAGAATGGGGGATTTTATTCTGGTGTCCTAGGCTGACTAAGATACCACAGCTAAGTCCCTGTCTGAAAATTCTAAGACAGTCTCCTGCAGAAGATGGGAGCTGGGTCCTCCCCTCTTGAATCTAAGGTGAGACTCTCTCACAGTCCATAAAGTGCATCAGAAGTGGTGCTGCGAGCGACATTCTGAAGGGTTCAAAATTGCTGTGAAAATTCCCTTAAAGTGAAGTCTAATGTCCTTTCCCCTTAAATGTGGGCTTGACTTAATGACTCACTTCTAGCACAGAGAATTAAGTGGAAATGATGGGTGTGACTTCAGAGGTTCTATAGTTTGTGTCTTGAATGTCCCATAAAGAGCTGGGTGTTGAGAACTTGGTTGCTTTTGGGAGGTGGTGGAATCTTTAGGGTAGTGGGAAGACGGCATGCCCTGGAAGGGGATACTGGAGACCCCAGCCACCATGAGGTAAATGTTTCCTCCTCTACCACATGCTTCTGCCATGATGTTTTGCTTTGCCAAAGACCCAAAACAATGGGTCAGGTGGTCATGGACTAAAGACTTGGAAACTGAGTCAAAACAAAATGTTCTTCCTTATGAACTGATTATCTCTGGTATTTTTTCACAGTAATGAAAAACTGACTAACACAAGAAGGATAGACCATAAAAGGAAGGCACAGTACCCTCCCTCTACCTGTCTTTTTTCCAGGAGAAGCTGATTGCCATGCTTTTAGGATACTCTGGCAACATGACAGAGATACCTGTGAGGTGAGAGAGTGACCTTATTTGGAGATCATCTTTATAGAGATAGCCTTCTGTCAACAGTCTCATGAATGAGTTACCTTGGAATCAGGTCTTTAAACATCACCTAACCTTCAGGAGGGTGTGGCTCTTGTGGCTACAATCTTAAAAGAAACTTTGATTAGCAGCAGCCTGCTAAGCCACTTAGCAGAACTTTTGATGCTGTCATATCATAAGGATTTATTGTTTTAAGCTATTAAACTTAGGAAGTATTTGCCATACTGCAGTAGATCATCCATATACTCAGTAACCTCCAAAGCTAGGTCTTGAAAGGCCATGAGTTTCTGCCAGATCCCTTCCTTTGCCTCTGGGTCAAATTTGAACCTTTGACTCTTGTCAAAGACTGGCTTGTAATCAGTATAGTTGTAGTGATGCCTCAATTTCTGAGGCTGAATCAGAAAAGGACATGTAGCTTCTGCTGAATACTTTTCGGAAATTTATGCTGGGAGAAGTCAGGCACCTTTTAGGATACTCAAACACCCTAATACCTCCATGCCAGGGAGGCCACGTGTAGATGCTCTGTCTGGTGAATATCTAGACAAGCCCTCAGATCAGTTGATATCTGACAGCACAAATATGAACGTGGATATGGAAATAGATAATTTTTTCTTACAATAGACATTCCTGATGCTTTTTGGTGGGGTAAGGGAACAGTTTAAATTTACAACTGATTTTCTGATTAAAACATTATTTTGATAATAGAAATTCATGTTTATTATAAAATTCAAATGCCACAAGAAGAGTGGCATTTGAATAGAAATGAAAGGTAAGCCTCTTTCCTTCTTCCAGCTATGTCATGGGTTAAATTTTACCCCTTCACATTTGTGTGTTGGAGTCTTCCCCTTTAGATCTGCAGAATGTGACCTTATTTGGCCTTTAGGCCTTTAGGGTGTGGCTTAATCCAACATGATAGCCTTATAAAAAGGAGAAATTTGGACACAGGCACATACACAGGAAAGTGATATGAAGAGACATAGAAGAACAATGCTGTCTCCAAGACAAGGAGGTCCTTCTCTTGTGGTTGTCCCGAGGAGCCAACCCTGCCAACACCTTGATCCAAGGCTTTTAAACTTGAGAATGCTAAGAACAAATTTTTGTTTTCTGAACCACACCAACTGGTGATACTTTATGTCAATCCTAATGCTGTAGTTTGAATCTTGAGCATCTTCTAAAGACTCATGTGTTAAAAGATTAGTTGTGGAAGGAGCAAAGATGGCGGATAGATAACAGCTGGCTACAGAGGCTCCCTGAGTTAGTCAACTTAGAATTCAACATAATACAATGTGGGGAGCCCCAGAAGGAGATGAATTCTCTTGTCCCAAGAAGAAATTAAGGTGAGAAGAAGCAACCAAACATACAGTCCCAGTGCTATTATTGGAACAGCTAAAGGTTTAGTGTTTCCGCCATGGTGGATGACTTGCCGAGCCGTTCAAGGTCCTACCACTTGACTCACTGGAGGCACAGTTAAAGGGTCAGAGAGCTGAATAGAGAGCTGAGTTGTTGGGGTGCCTGCATCGACCTGTGGTGAGTGATGGGAGTGGAGTCATTCCACAGAAAGGAGGGCTCCGGCGGACAATATTCTGGGACCGGGCAGGACTGGAAAGTACAAGGGGCAGCAGTGACTTCAGTTCTTTCCTGAATGGGATTGGTGGAGTGAGCTAGGCCTGGGTCACCTGACCTGACTGAGACCCAATAGATTATCCAAAATCAAGTTCCTGCAGTAGTGGTGCACATTAATCACATTGACCCAGTGAAGCCTCAGAAATTTGACTGATCCAGAGGAGAGGCAGTGCAAAGTAATACAGTGCAGGCCACAGCAGCTTGACTAATCTGGAGGGGAGGGGCCAGTATGCGCTGTCCCTGTCTGCAACTCACTAGCACACGGCAATGGGAAGAGTCATCTAGCCAGCATGTTTCAGAAGAATTGTAACCAACAAAGAAAGAAACTGGGGCATCCTGGAAGAAGCAAAAAAGATGGGAAGAGGAAGCAACAACAAAAAGTCCCCAGGTCCCAACCCTGAGAACATTGACCCAGGACAGGTAAATACAAAGGAGAATGAGAACAGCAAACATGCAATATCAGACATGGCACCAGTGGATATAAAGAGATATATTTGGGACCTCATAGATGAATTCAAAAGTGAATTATTTAGCCAAGTAAAGCAAGATATAAGAAGATTAACAAAAGAGATACTAAGCACTCCTCAAGCAGATACAGACAGAAGAAGGGAGGAATTCAAACAAAGGAGAGAACCATTTGATGAAGAATATAAAAAAACATAGAATACATGAAGCAAATTCAAAGAGATTACCAGGAAATTAAAAACTCTATGGAAAGATGGCAAATCAGTTTGAAAGAAACTAAGGATTGATTATTCAAACTGGAGGACAGTTTTGCAATGTGGGATTATGAAAGGAAAAACTTTTTAAAAATAACAAGGAAACAAGCAGTAACAATACAAAGGCTAGAAGACAACAAGAGGATCTATAACTTGAGAATAAAGAATGTGAATGAAGAATCAGGGGTACAAACAAAGGAACTACAAAGGTTAGTCACAGAAATAATTAAGGAAAATTTACCAAACATAGGAAAAGGAAATGATATTCTGACATATGAGGCATACAGAACTCCAGCCACCTACCACCAAAACAGAGCTACACCCAGGCATATAATAATCAAGATCCCAAAAATTCAATATAAGAACAGAATATTAATATCTGTTAGAGACAAGAAACAGATAACCTATAAAGGAAGGCCCATCAGAATAACAGCAGACTTCTTGACACAAACCATCAAGTCAAGAAGAGCCTGGAGCGAAATTTTCCAGGCCCTGAAAGAAAATAACCTCCAGCCCAGATTGATATACCCTGCTAACCTGTCTCTAGAAATTAATGGAGAAACAAGATGCCTCCAAGACAAAGAGGAACTGGGGGAATTCGTGACCACCAATTCAACTCTACAGAGAATACTGCAGGGCATTCTAGAGAGAGAGAAAAGTACCTGGATTCTAGGAAGAGTGGCAGAGAGGCCTCAATGCATGGGGCAGAAACAGAATGAAGAAGATAAGCAGACAACTAATGGCAAAAAAAAGAGCATAACAGAAATGAGGCAGAGAAGATTTTATTCAAAATTGATATGACTGATAGTATCAAGTCTGAGAGTATAGGCAACTACACTGAAGATGACAAGACTCTACGATACACATTCTGGTTTGATAACTGCAAGTTTTTTGAAGTTCTATACTATATACAAAGTTGTGTTTTTATTAATACTGTTATGTACTGACATATTTAATTATACTATGTCTGATGATATAGCCAATTCTACCTGAGATAACAAGAGACAACACAGGAACCATGGTAGAACTCTTTGTACAGTGGTCTTATATATTTTTTTCATTTCATGCATTTATAAGAATATGTTTTGTTTTGTCTTGCTTTGTTTTGTTTCTCCCTCTAATATAGGAAAGATATAAATACATGCTAAGATTCATGCATGTGTAGAATCTATAAGCAGTTTATGAGAACTGATCTTATGATACATGATGAAATGAACAGATACTTTGAAGAAAAAGACACTAAAATACCCAGTGCTGATCCTGGAGTGTCATAATGTGAAACCCAGCAATAGTATTATTCTTTGTTCAGAGTGATATTAGCCTGCTTGGGTTTGTTCAATCTCAACATAATTGAAGCTATGGATAACTGCATGTATGTTTAAGTGTATAGGATTGATAACCATATTTCTAAGTTTTTGTTGGATAGTTGAACAGAACTGGTTGCAATCTCACTGTTTGAATCCCACTTTATATGCTCCACTTTAGTATCTTGAATAACTATTTGTAAGAGGATAATCTGTAATCATCAACTAGTGATTTCTTACTGTTTATTTTTTCTTTGAAATTATGTATTATTTCTACCCATTTTCTGTTTTGTTTAGTCTTTCTTTAAATTAAATTTAAAAAAAGACACTACAGTACCCAGTGCTGATCATGGAGTGTCATGATGTGAAATCCAGCAATACTATTATTCTTTGTTCAGAATGATTTTAACCTGCTTTAGTTTGTTTAATCTAAACATAAATGAAGATATGGATAACTGCATGTATGTTTAAATGTATAGGATTGACAACCATGTTACTAAGTTTTTGTTGGATAGTTGAACAAACTATTTGCAGTCTCACTGTTTGAATTTCCACTTTACATGTTCCATTTTTGTATCTTGAAAAACCATTTGTCCTTATTCCTTGAGGGAGAAAAAAATGGCGGCTTGCTAAGGGATCGGGTGGAGAGTCTCTCCGGAGAAATCATATTAGAAGCTAGAATATGACAACATGGAGAGGGTCAGACAAATGGATAATGATTCTTATTAACCAAGACAGCGCAGCTGGAGGATTTAAAGTCGTGCTGAGACTGTAAAGGCTGATAATGGGAGGCTGCAAATCCCGTGCCTGTTAATCAGCAAACTGACCCGTGGACCCAACCGAAAAAGCTGTGTTGGCTTTTGGTGACTGTTGGAAACTGAGACCTGGGACCCTGAGAAGCAGCCAGGACAGTCCCGCTGCACCAGAGGAGATTGTGAAAGGCTCTGGAGCTCCGAAGCCGAACGCTGTGCAGTTTTCTGACCATTCCACGCTGTGCTAAGAGCGCAGGGAGGGCGAGCGACGTGGTGTGCAGTAGACCCAAGAGGAGGACCTGCACTGAACCCTGGTGAGTACTGGGGACCCCGTGGCTCCTGGGGTTGGCCAGAGAACATCTTGGAACTGGGCAGTGCCCGCCACCATGGGGACATCAATAACACAGAGAGTCTGGCGGCAGACATCTTAGAGTTGGGCAGAACCTACAGCTCGGTGACATCACCGAGTCACCCTGTAGGGAGGTCTGGTGGGGGACATCTTGAAATTTGGCAGAGCCTGACGCCATGCTGGCTTCAGCATCATACAGAGAACTAGTGGAAGACATCTTGGATTTGGGCAGACCTGTTGTCCTGGTGCTCCTGTCACAGAGAGGTCTGGAAGAGAACAGCTGGGATTTGGGCAGAACCCTGTGCCACAGTGACATTAATTAGCTGCTTCTGGCACAGAGTGAACTGGCAGGAGCTATTGGGGCTAAACCAAGCCTCTGCTTGGGGCCCAATAAGCAGATACAAAATAGTCACAACTCAGTGACATCCAGAAAGTACAGCCTAATTTACGGATTGACTGGCACAGAGGCTGGAGGCTAGCCTGTACCGCCCCTGCATCCCAGCCTACCCCAGATAACAGCAAATTGGGGAGGACAGCAAAAACTTAAGTCAGCATGCTTCTGAAAGGCCCTAAGCAATATGGAGAGGGCCAGAGACCCCGAGGACACTCCAGTCTGAAAGAATCCAGAAACATGACAAGAGATAAAAATTAAAAAAAATCTCCAGGTGCTCAACATGAGAAAATAAGCCCAGGAGAAGTATACACTGAAGAGAACAAGCACAGTAACCATCCAATACTCGACACAGCATCAGCCGAAATTAAAAAATACCTCCATGACCTCATAGATGAATTTAAAGCTGTACTCCTGATCCAAGTGAGGCAAGATATAAAGAGATTAATTAAAGAAATGACAAGCCCCGCCCAAGAGAACACAGATGGAAGAACTGAGGAAATCAGAAAAGAAAGAGAAACTTCTGAAGAAGAATTTAAACATAACTTAGAATACATGAAACAGATCCAAAGAGATTACCAGGAAACTAAAAACTCCATTGAACACTGGCAAAATGCCTTGACAGAAACTAAAGACAGCCTTCTGAAACTTGAAGAGAGATTTATGGCATATGATCGTGAAAGAAAAAGCCTCTTAAAAATAACAAGGAACCAGAAAGAAACAATTCAAAGGCTAGAAGATGACAAAAAGATACCTAACTTAAGAATAAAGAATGTGAGTGAGGAAGCAGGAGCAACCAAAAATGAAATACAAAGAATATTCAAAGATAGATTAAAGCAAAATTTCCCATGTATAGCAAAAAGAAATGACATCCAGATAAAAGAGGCATACAGAACACCAGCTACCTACAACCAAAATAGATCTATGCCTAGACATATAATAATCAAGATTCCAGAAATCCACCAAAAGAACAGAATATTAAAAGCAGCCAGAGAAAAGATGCAGATTACCTACAATGGGAAAATTATCAAAATAACAGCACACTTATCAACACAAACTCTTAAGTCAAGAAGGGAATGGGGAGAAATATTCCAAGTCCTGAAAGAAAATAATATGCAACCAAGGCTCATATACCCATCAAAACTCTCTCTCAAAATTAATGGAGAAATAAGATGCTTCCAAGACAAGGAAGAACTGTGGGAGTTCGTGGCCACCAATCCAACCCTACAGAGAGTGCTGAAGGACATTACAGAGAAAGAGAGGAAGGGATAGCAGGATTCCAGCAACAGTGGCAGAGAGGCCTCAGTGAACGGGGCAGACAGTGGAATGAGGGAATAAGGTGGATAAATTATAGCAGAAAAGTGGAGTAGCAGACATGAGGCAGAGACGGTAAGCTATAGTCTTTAGTATAGATAGCTCTGAAACACTATAAAAAAAGGCAGAGGTCATTGTTAATGGTGTATAAGGATTTAAAAGACACAGTAGTCTTATCGCCATATTTAGTTTGAATTTAATTTGTTCTGGTCTGTCCACTCATGTCAGATTTTAGGGCACAGACATCTGACCCAAAAATAGCAGGTTATACCATGGTAACTATCCTTACTTTCCTATTAACTTAAACTGAAATCCTGTATTACTTACATTGTCTTACCATGACTGATCTTAATTGAATCTGAATCATAAGACTATGGGTTGGCCTTGGCTGATTTTATTTGAATTTGGTATACTTGTTAGTATCAACCCTAAAAGTAGAAGCAACTACTCTGAAGATGACAAGATGTAAAGGATATCCATACTGGTATTAACTATTAACAGCTCTTAAATCCTACAATGCTTTCAAAGTTGAGTTTTTATAAAAATAGGTAATACTATGTTTAACTATATTAAGCTGGTGTTGTGTACAAATCTATTGAAAATAACAAGAGAAAACATAGTAACTATGGAAGATCATCTATATTGTGGTCTTATATGTCTTATCCATTGCATGTTTTTCTAGGAATTTGTTTTGCTGTCTTGCTATGAATTGGTTTTCCCTATAATACAGAGAGGATAGATATATATGTAGAAATTCACACATGAGTTTTTTTTTAATTATTTATGGGAACAGATTATATAATGCAAGATGTAATGAACAGGTCCTCTGAAGAAGAGACGCTAAGAAACCCGAGGCTAATTTTGTAGCATTATGATATAAATTCTAGCAATACTATTGTTCGCTGATTAGAATGACATTGGTTTGGTCTCTTGAGTTCAATTTTACCATATGTAGAGATGGGGATGGCTACCACGAAGAGAATGAGAGATGTGATGGTAGTTATTATTGTCTTCCCTAATGTTAGATCTTGAAGACCTAAAAAGCCTTTATCATCCTGTAATGATTTTATTAGTTCTATAATATGCAATAAGTATAGAAAGTGGGTGAAGTTGGGGACAACTATTTGTAAGAAACTAGAGACAGTCAGATAGACAGTGAAGATCTCCAGTGGACTTGCTTTGAAATCTGGATTTCTTTAAATTGTTTTTTTTAACTGTTTTGTTCTGTTTGTGATATGTTTAATCTTACCCTCTTTGAGAAGTAAAACAAATGTGTAGGACTGATAACCATATTACTGAGTTTTTGTTCAATCATTGAGCAGAACTGTTTGTAGTGTCACTTTTTGAATGTCATTCTAAATACTTTAATTCCATAACCTGAACAGCTATTTGTAAGATGACAATATGTAACTTATCAACCAGCAATTTCTTACTGTTTGTTTTTCTGTAATTTTGTATTATTTCTACCCTTTTTTATCTCCATGTATTTTTTGTTCCCTTTTCTTTAAATAAAATTAAAAAAAAAAGAAAAACCATTTGTAAAACAATAATATGTAAACATCAACTAGTGATTTGTTACTGTTTGTTTTTTTCTCTGAACGTATGTATTATTTCTATCTATTTTCTGTTTTGTTTAGTCTTTCTTTAAATAAAATTAAATATATATATATATATATATATATAAAAATGAAGCCTCAAAAAGAAAGATTAGTTGCTATTCCTGTAGTGCTTTTAGGAGCCAGTAGAATCTTTAGGAAATGAGACCTAGTGGGAAGATGTTAGGTCACTAGGGATGTGTCCCTGTAAGGGTATTGAGAATCCAGTCTCTTTCGCTCAATTTTTTTACTTCTTGGCTACATGAAGTAAGCAGCTTCCTCTGCTGAGTGCTCCTACTGTGATGTATTACCTTGCCACAGGCCCAAAAGCATCAGGCTCATCATCCATGGATGAAACTTCCAAAATGTGAGCCAAAATAAATTTCCTCCTTTTAATTTGATTATCTCAGGTATTTTGTTACAGAAGTGAAAGTTGACCAACACATGTAAGAAACTAGTATATGTATTTTCTCATGTGTTCCCCAACCCCAAAGTCTGCATATATCTACATTTATGGAGGGGTACATTACTTTTTTTTCTTAAACAAATGGTCACTTAAGAATACCTTGCCATGTTAGGAGCTTTTCATTTTCTAAGATAACCTTTTCACGGTAGCCTATGCAAATGTATTTAATTTTTCTTACAACTTCATTGCATCCTGTAGTTAGGAGAAAGTACACATTATTTAACAACCCTCCTATTAATGGACAGATTGGGTATTTTCAATAATCCCTAGAGCTCATTTAACACCTGCACCTTAAGCATGGCAGGGTTGGTAAAGGATATAAGTGCAACAAATATCTGAGACCCACAGACAGACAGAGGCTCAGCACAGAACACATGTCTGTTTTATTTGCTCCTTGGTTAACACTTCCAATGACTCATCCTTAGCGCTCAGCTGTGAGCGCCCCTTGGATCCTCAGAACACCTGCTCCTCTCATCCTTGTTCTTAGCACACTTGCAGTTTCCAGCTGGCCAGGGTGATTTCCCAAATCATGTGAGTTTCCCTCTGCAGATCTTCTGGCACTGCTCTTGCTAGTCCCTGACACTTCACACATCATCTTAGTCTATCAGAGGAGGCTCCCAAGAAGTATTTATCCAGTGAGGGAATCTTTATAAACTGTAAACCATCAGACAATCACATAATAGATTAATGCCAAGGTAAAACAACTCCCTGGTGACAGAGGGGAAATGTCACATCAAAGCATGTGACCTTGTTTGAGGTCAAGAGACTTGCAAGACCTGCTCTTCTGAGCATCTTACCTTGCTTGACCTTTGTCCCCTGCCTTCTAAAATTTTGGACAACGCGGATTTTGCAGTCACAATCACCAGCAGCTTCCTCCAGCTGGTTCATCCTCTGTCCTGCATGGAACTGACTGAGAAGAACCACTGGAGGAAAGTTACATGTTTATTTTAGAAATAAGGCAATTGACTATAGTAGCAAGGTAGGGCTTTTTAGGTGGGCCAATGTGTTGGAGAGTAGAGTCGAGGGCCCCCATATCAAGAACATATTCTGAGAATTAGGATACCCAATTCACTCGTCATGAGATGTGGGCCAGTTATTTATTAAGAATCAGAGAACAGTATCCATAACAGCTGCTAGCATTTACTGAGCACTTACTCTGTGCCAGGCACCTCATTTGGAATGTGCTAAGCAGCTTCACTCTCAAACAACTCTGCAAGATAAATACTATCCCTGTCTCCACTTTGCACATGAAAA
Source organism: Cavia porcellus (assembly GCF_034190915.1). Lineage (NCBI taxonomy): Eukaryota > Metazoa > Chordata > Mammalia > Rodentia > Caviidae > Cavia > Cavia porcellus. The sequence continues at coordinate 27,364,369 of NW_026947502.1, forward strand.
GAAGCCAGGCTTAACTCTAGAGGCCAAGAGACAGTTCCACAGTCATGCAGCTTGTGAGTGGCAGGAGCAGGTTTTCAATTTAGATGTGCTCTTCAGATTTCTTAACCACTGCACTATGCCTCTAGCGACCTCTGTTTCCTTTTCTGAAAAAGGAGAAAATAGCACTGATTGCTTGGATTCTCTGGGTTCCTCTGACTGCATTAGAATCTCTGTCTAAGAGGAAGACAAGGCATCTCGAGCGAGTTGGCCTGGTGCTAAGGATCATGTGTCTTCATAGTCAATTAAGTCTTCCTCTTAAACATTAAAAAACAAAACAAAACAAAATAAAAAGCCAAAAAAAAAAAAAAAAACAAAAGAAGAAAACTTGGTAAAACTTGAGAACATTACAGTAGTGATCACCTGTACAGTGATAACTGAAAAACAGTAAAAATCAAATCACTTCACACCGGTTAGTATGTCTACTGTCAAAACCACAGAGTTGGTGAAGAGGTGACAATTGGAACTCTGTGTGCATTGCTGGTGGGAAAGCAAGAAAGTAACATCTTGCAGTTACTGTGGTAAATAAGATGACAGTGTTTCAAGAAGTTAGAAGCAGAATCTCCTATGATCACTTATGCTTCTCATGTATCCAAAATAGTTGAAACCAGGGTCTTGAAGGGACTCGTGTGCACCTGCACTCATAGTGGTATCAGTCACCATAGCCACGTGCTGGCCACACAAGTGTCTACTGATAGATGGCTAAAAAACATGGACATACAGTAGACTATTACTCAACTTCAGAAAGAAAGGAAATTCTGGCACATGCCACCACATGGACCAAACACTGGAATATTATTGTAAGTAAAATAAGCCAGTCACACAAGGACAAATACTGAATCATTCCACTTATCTAGATATATAGAGAAGTCAAACTCATGGACTAGAAAGTCAAATGGTTGTCAGGGGCTGGAGGGGAAATTTAATAGATATGGGGTTTCAGGTTTGCAGTACAGAGGGCCTCTGGAGAAGGATGGTGGCGATGGTCACATAAAGCCTGAATGGGCTTACTGCCACTGAACTGTACCCTTCAAAATAGTTAAGATATTGAATTTTGTTCCATGTGTTTAACCAGAGTTTTAAAGAAAGGATTTAAAGAGAGTACCAGTAAAGGTTGTGATTGCACTGGGACTAGCATCGCTGGCACAGGGAGCCACAAATGCAGTGTGGGAGCATCCCGAGCTGTTCTGGGTGAAGGAGACTGAGTCCTGTGTTGGGCCTGTGGCCCAATCAGCTGTGACAGCTGAGCGGCAAAGCACTCTAGGGTCAAGGCTGCCCTCATGCCTTATGCGAGCCCTGTGACATCTGCCCTGCACATACCATTTCAGGAACATGAGGACTCTAATGGCGAGCCCTGACAGCTGGGAGTGGGGGTGGCCGGAAGAGGTGGACGTTCTTCAGATGGCCTTCACGCAGCAGTCGATGGCATGTGGCCTGGTGTGTGCATTAGTTCCATCGCTCTGGAATGCAATTGCAGGAAAAGGGCCCTCTGGGACAAGACTCTTTTTTTTTTTTTATTTTTTAAAGGAAGATGGTTAGGTTTGTTTTTAAGTCTCTAAAGTTCAGGAATACTCAACTTTATTATATCTCTGAGTCTTATGAGGTGGGGAAATGAGGTGGTGACAAGAAAAATGAAAGGTTAACCACTTGCAAAAACTATAATAAATGCATGTATAAATAAATATATGCTATGCAACATTCCTGATGAACAATAATGCACCTTGCTACTGTGAAATATTTGGAATGTTTTGTTGAAGTGACCCAATAAAAGCATAGAAGCCAGTAGCAGACTCTAAAGGAGAATCAAGGACATTCTATGCTTTTTTTCCTAACATCAAATTTAAGCAGCAAAGATGAAAGGAGAAACAGAAATAACTGCCCAGTAAAGCTATGAAGTATCTTTCAGTACAGAAGGATAAAACATTTTTTAGTTCATTTTCTCTTGCTATAACAACATACCCAAGGTTGAACAATTTATAAAGAAAAGAGGTTTATTTAGATCACAGTTCTGGAGGTGCAAGAGCACAGTACTGGCATCTGTTCAACTTATGGTGAAGACCAAGTGTTGCTTCATGCATGGTAGGTAAATGGAAGGGGACACAGGCTTGTATAGAAAAGAGCACATGGAGAGACTTGCAAGAAATCTAGCTGAAGGCACAAAACTCCTTTAGTGACAACCTATTCTTGCGGTAACTCATCCCATACCACAAGAGTGAGAATTCATTCCTGTGAGAAAGGCATCAGTTGTACTTAATGATCTAGTCACCTCCCAAAGTTCCCAACACCATTGCTACACTGGGGATTAAGACTCAGTCAAGCCCCAATGAGTTTTGGTAGTGACAAACCATACTAAAACCATTGCAAAACCCAAACTCAACTGACCAAAGAAGCCAAAAGAAATTTATTGGCTCATTGATGTGTTTAAGAGAGCACTGACTTCAAGCACAGCTGGATCTAAATACTTGCACAAAGTCTTCAGACATCTGTCTCCTTCCACATTTAGCCCTGCGCTCCTCTTTCCCAATCCAGTGTCTGGCCTGGGTTACTTGTCCCCCTCTGAACCACTTGCTGAGGCCAGGAGAAAGGAGTATGCTGAATGGCCAAGGCAGGACCATAGTTCACAGCTAGAGCCAGAGGGAAAGGAGTGCCTTCCCCCACCTTGAAGACTGACAGTGAGGCTGGGGTGGTTCCCAGAAGAGAGTCTGGGGGCTGGTACTAAAAAAGGGGGAAAGAATGCAAGACAGGCAAGCAAACAGTTGCAAACCACCTGATACATGTGAAGGAAAGTAAGACTAGGTTCCATCCAGGATTCTGAATTTTTTTTCATTTCCTAGGTCTAGCTCTACTGCAAAATGAGGCTATAGAAGGAGTGGCTACCCTTTTACATGGATTAGCATCCCAGAGTGCTGAACACTGGGAAAGGCAGCCAGACCAGAAGTCCAGCGATCCTGCCTGTGAAAGAGAAGGGTAAGAGGCTGGAACTTTCAAATGGGAAAATGGAAATGTCCTATAAGCGGACAGATGGTTGTCCTTCCAACATCGACCTTCCTTTTCTCCCATTGAGTAATAGCAACAGTATGGCAGATTGACTCTCTGCTTGGAGATGGCCTTTTTGGTCTGTAGCTGTCAATCAGGGAAGGTCCCTCCCCCTTGCCTCGATGATTGGCTTAGAGCTAGGGAGACAGTTCTGACCAACAAGTTGCAAGAAGAAGTTTGGTATGGGCTTCTGGGAAATTTAATCTGTGCTTTGATAAGCAGAGTTCAAGAAGGGATTCTGTTTTTACTCCTGCCCTAAGAGGGAACAAGAAGGCCAGTAGCCTTGTTGTTTATGGACAGTCATTCTGTGGCTACAGGACAATCAGCCTTGGGAGAGGGAAAGAATAAGTGATATTGCTGACATTATAGGAGATCTATAGAGCTCCTTATTGTTCATTCTCCTGTGAGTTGCCTTTTTTTTTCCCTTGAAGCTAAAGGTATTTGAGTTGGGATAACCTGATCTGTGGAGGGAAGATAAGCTTCATTTGTTTGAAAGCAGAATTGGAGCCATGGGACCCTGGACATTTCCCTCAATAGCAGGAGCTGCCTTGAGGTGAGTATTCTAGCATTGGAAGCATCAGGGTAAGGCTGAAAATGTCAAGGGGATTTCTAAGAAGAAAAACCTTGCTGCTGGCATCCACATACATCAAGGTGAAACTCAAGCGCCACCTAAATGTGGGAACTCACGGACCACTTAAGGGTTAGAACAGGTCCCTGAGGGAACTAATGGTTCCCTGAATGTCCTTCTGTCCCACAGTACAACTTATAAAAAGGAAAAAAAAGATAATCTTTTTAGTTTTTCTTGTACCATCTTCAAAATGCAACAAGATTATTGCAATGCTTTTTCCAAAATCTGTCACATTTTCAGAAGGCAAGTCAACCTGGTACCTATCCACACGTTAAATGTGTGTGATAGGTAAAAAGTGTCTGCTTCAGATCAAGTTGTGATGAAGTTGTGTTGTAATCTTCACTTACTTTCTGAATGCTTTGCAAGAGAATGGGACATTTCATGAAATTAATGTGGTTGGCAAGCCAGTATTCATTTTACTAGACACACACGTAAATTCTGACTCGGTAGATTATTAAAAAGGCTTATACTTGTGATATATTTGCTTTCCTGACGTATTAAAAGTCATAGTTATGATTTAACTATTGCCAAATCTAGAGTCAAGAATGCGTCTTCACTTTGTTGGGACAGTATTGTTCTTCTGGGAGACAGGGAAGCCAATCTGCCTCCATCATTCTGCTAAATTAGTACGCACGTTGCCTGTTTGAGGATCCTTTCACAAATCTCCCTAGGTCTGATGTTTATACATTCATTTAAGCACTTAAAAAAGCATTAAGGTTTCTTGCATGTACCACCTAAATCCTCTGAGAAGCTGTCCTTTATCCTAAACTTCGATTTCCTGGGGTTTCAGGAACCTTCCCTTGCACGGGTCTCCTAAGGTATTAAAGCACAGTTCTTACCTCCTGTTGTTAGCACCATTGCTTTGCTTTGTGCAAATGGCTTATTTGTTGATTTTTTGTTGGTTAACAGAGCAACTGAATAGCGCCTAGATCTAGCTAAATAAAAACAGAAGCAGATATCTTGGATTGCATTGGTGCTGATTTATTAACACAAAGGGGAAACATGGCTTAGAAGTTGATCCCTGTCCAATAAGATGAGAAGGAAGAAATATTACGGACCATGTTTTCTGGGTTGTTACTGAGTCATGAAAGACAGTAAGTAAGCTCCTTATTTGAATGAGTAGAAGCAGCTTTTTAATTCCCAAATCAAATGCTTGTTACCAAATGTTACCTTTGCTTGTTTTGCATCCTACAAGATGGGAATGAGGAGGAAGGACTAGACATGTTCTCAGATGTCTGGATAGTTGGTGTCATTCTGCTCCATGTAGAATAATAGGTCAGTGAGCCCAAAACCTCCCAGCTCTCCTGGGAGCCACCCTGAAGTAGCCCTGTTTGTTTCCTTCTTAGTCCAAAGCCACAGATGAATGTCTGAAGTTTCTTCTTGCCTAGTGCAAAGCAACCGCAAAGGTTGCTAAGGTTTGTCCAAGGGGCAGGCTCACAGTGTACCCATGTTCCCACTGAAACACCCATTCCTGTTATGTGATTTAGAAGACGACTTTTAACAACCTGAAAGTTTGTCCCTGGCCGGGAGCACTTGGTGGCGGAGAAGCAGAGGGATTAAGGGTTTCAGCCATGTGTCTCGGTTCCAGCCTTTGCCCTCCAGTCAACAGGAGTTGTACTATACGCAATTTAGTCTTTCTCTGTAACTTTAGAAAACATGCATAGCTGGTCCTTCTTGAGGGATGACTTTGGCCACATGTTCTCTTTCTAATGCTACCAGTCACCTTACAAGTATTTAACTCTTTCCTGTCATTGGAAAAAAATACTTAACATCTGGAACTTAGAGGAGAGGTTTATTTGGGTTCACGGTTTTAGTTTATAGTTGGCTGGCTGATGGTAGAAACAGGATGGCAGAGGAAAATCTGACCAACCCATGACATTCGGAGAGGAGAGGAGAGGAGAGGACAGGAGAGGAGAGGAGAGGAGAAGAGAGGAGAGGAGAGGAGAGGAGAGGAGAGGAGAGGAGAGGAGAGGAGAAGAGAGGAGAGGAGAGGAGAGGAGAGGAGAGGAGAGGAGAGGAGAGGAGAGGAGAGGAGAAGAGAGGAGAGGAGAGTGAGGTACCTGGAACAAGAATAAACCCTTCCAGCTCGTGTCCATGGTGATACATCTCCAACTAGGCCCCACCTTCTAACAGCACATTCAGCTCTGAATTCATCAATAAATGAAGCTACCATGAGTACAGTGCTCCTATGAACTAGTCACCTTACAAACACAGGAGATTTTGCGGGGAGCCGGGGTGCATTTTTGATCTAAGTCCTATCACAAAGTCTTTGTCTTCCCTCCTGTGGAATAGGTGGGGGAGCTCATGCTCCAGGAAGGGAGTCACCTACCTAGAGTTACTTTGCTTTGTGCTGGCAGGAGCGGGAATTCCCGCCCACCCTGAAATGCCACTTAGTGCATTTGTAAGCACATAATGGGAGGCACTCTTAAGAAATTCTGGGGAAGGAGAAGATGGCTTACCCAGCAGCAGCATCTGGGCTGTGCAGCAGATGAGATGCTTCAGCACATCTTCGGTCAGGCCATTTGCCAAGTTTGTGAGGCCACCTCTTCAGGTGTACTGTATTGAAGGTCGCTATGCCACAGCTCTGTATCCTACTGCATCTAAACAGAATAAACTGGATCAAGTGGAAAAGGAATTTCTGAGAGTAACACAACTCCTGAAGGACCCCAAGCTGGCCCTGTGTGCTCTGAAACTCTATGTCAAACGTTCCATTAAACTGAAAAGCTTAAGTGACCTCACTGCAAAAGAGAGGCCACTGGGGAGAAGTACTTTGCACAGTGATCACTGCGTCCCCTTTAGACCAAGCTGCTCTCTCTGAATTAACAGCAGTCCTGAAGAACTTTCTAGGTCAGGGCCAAGTACTGAAACTGGAGGTGAAGTCTGATCCCTCAATCATGGGTGCAGTGGTTGTCTGCGTTGGGGAGAAATACGTTGATATGTCTGCAAAAAGCAAGACTCAGAAGCTGAGCAAGGCAATACAGAGACTATCTGAAAGTGTTGACTTTCTGTCATCAGTGAAAATTCTTAAACTTGGGGCTACAGTAAGGTGCTTCCTGAACAACATCAGCAAAAGAAATATTGTGGAAAGTCGAGTCGTGTTTTCCATAAATTTCCTTGCCTATATCAACTGATGTGACTTCATCATCCTCCCAGGACATGTGCCCTTGTTCTCCTGTTTACTGAGGCTTCATTGGCAGAATAGGAATCGGTGGGCTCATGGGCCCAGAGAAGGAGTGCATTCCATAGGAAGCTGAGGGTCTGTTATTTTCAAATCCCATTTATTAAGGAAACTAGGGCCATGAGACCAGGGAAAATGCATTGTTTCAGGAAGTGTTGAATTTAAGTCTGTATCTCTCATTGGGTGAGAATAAATCTTTTTTTGTTTTGAAGAGAATAATAAAAACAATAAAGATGATTCAGAGTTTCAAAACAAGATGACAAGAAATTAATGATTATTATACTGCATATTGTTGTCTTCAAAATAGTTGCTCAGATTACTAGACACAGGCAGGCAAAATTGATCAAATAATATAATCAATAACTGCTCCTTTCAATGACATAATAAAATGAGTAGTACAATTATTGTATCTTTTGGATATCTATATCTATTGTACCTTTTGGATCTTAGTCTTTCAGTTTCTTACACTAGGAAGAATAATATGATGCTTACATATGGATATCTGATTTATTTCACTTTTGAGTATGGTCTCTAGTTGTATCCATTTATCTATAAAAGCCTCAAATTTACCTTTTTTTGTGGTGGAGTAGCACTCTATTGTATAAAAAAATCACATCTATCAATTCTTTTTCTATCAATTCTTCAATTTATGAGCATTTGGGGTGTTGCCAAGATTTAGCAATTACAAATTGCTGCTACAAACAGCACACATATTTCTGTGGCATGATATTTTTAGTTTTTCTAGGAAAAATACTCAGAAGAGAATAGCTGGATTTCATGGGGTCTCTAAGCCTAGTTTGTTGAGGAATCTCCACAATGATTTCCACAGTGGTTGTATCAGTCAACACTTCCACCAGCAATGGAGAAGGATTCTTTTTTCCCCACAGCCCTACCAGCATTTGTTATTGTTTGATTTCTTGATGATAGACATTCTTTCTGGGGAATCTCAGTGTTGTTTTATATTGCATTTCTCAATTGACCAATTGTGTTTAGCATTTCGTTATATATTTATTTGCCATTTCTTCATCTGAGAACTGTGTGTTCATCTCAGATGCCCATTTTTGGATTGATCTTTGAATTTGAGAGGCCTGATGCTTTTCAACTCTTAACATGTTCTAGATATAAGTCCTTTGTCTGAGGGACAGTTGGCTAAAATTTTTTCCTATTCTGTGAGTTTTCTTTTTACTCTGTTGGTGATTTCTTGTGATGTGCAAAAACTTTTTAATAAGATGAGATCCTAGTTATTGATTCCTTGTACTTTCTGTGTGGTTTGGTTTTAGCTCATAAACTCTTGCCTATATTTTCAAGATTTCTACATACCTTGTCTTCCAGTAGATTTAGCGCTTCTGTTTAATATTTAGATCTTTGATCCAGTTTGACTTTAGTTTAGTGTGTAGTGATAGTCATGGGTCTAGTTTTTAGTCTTCAGCATGTGGAAAACCAATTTTTCTAGCATCATTTATTAAAGAGACTATCTTTCTTCTAGTGAACATATTTAGCCCCTTTGTCAAATATAAGGTGGCTGAGTGTATTTGTAGTTGTGTCTGCATCTTATAGTATGTTTCACTGATCCTCAGGTCTGGTTTTTTTTGCCAGTCCCATGCTGATTTTATCACAGTAACTTTGTAGTATAATTTCAAGTTTGGGATTGTGATGCCTCCTCGTTTGCCTTTGTTGCCCCAGGATTGCCTTTTGTATTCTAGATCTCTTCCATTCCCAAATGAATTTTAGGATAGTTTTCTCTAGATCTGTAAGATATGGTTCTGGTATTTTGATTGGGATTATATTAAATCTGTATAACAATTTTGTTTTTAATGGTCATTTTTACAAATTTGTTATTCCTATCCAAGAGCAAAAGATATCTTTCCATTTTTTGATATCCTCTTCAATATTCTTTTCCAGGATACTGTTGTTTTCAATACATAGATCTTTTTCATCCTTTGTTAGTTTGACTCCTAAGTATTTCATTTTCTAGATGCTGTTGTGAAAGGTGTTATTTTCATAATTTGTCTCTAAGTGGTTTTGTTGTTTGTGCTTGAGAATTTTATTGATTTTTGAGTGCTGACTTTTTATCCAGCTACAGTATAGAATTTGCTTATTAATTAGCAGTCTTTGGGGTCTTCTGTAACATGATATTATGTTATCTGCAAATAATGATAATTTAACTTCTTCCTTTCCTGTTTTTATTTCTAAGAATAAATCTTGATGGCCTTCCTTTTTCTAACCATCCTTGTGTATTGGCTAGTTTTACTTTATCATTTTCACCAATTCTCTCATGTATTTTGTGATCATTTTAACTTTCTTCTCCTGTAAATGATCAGGTCATGTTTTCTAGCACCATTTCTAAACTTAGATAAATCACAAATAAAGGTCTCTTTTTCTTTTTGAAAAACTTTGTCCACTTTCTGTCTCTGCCTTCCTCGTGGTTCAGAAATCAGATATTTTGAAAGCAAGCTTCTGACTGTTCCTTCCTTCTTCTTGCCTTATGCACTGGCTTGCTGGTTTTGTTTCCTTACACATTTTCCAGCAGTGGCAGTTTTCCTGGAGGTCATAGTGGTGGACTTGGGAACTCTTATGCCCATGAAGCTCTGTCATCACATAATGAGAGATTCGACCCATGCTTGGAAGCTCAGGCTTACACTAAGTATCCCAGCTTCACATACCCTGTCTTCAAAGCACAACACCCTGGGCCATGGACGAGTACCAGTTCATCAGTGCCTTTTTAGAAAGCAGGCTATACATCAGGAGGTGAATAATGTGCCAGTAGGCATAGCTTCATCTATGTTTACAGCCACTCCTTATCACTTACATTACTATCTCCTGCCAGATTAGCAGCAGCATTAGATTCCCATAGTACTGTGTACCCTATTATGAACTATATAGGTGAGGTATGAAGGCTTTCTGCTCCTTAGGAGAATTTAGTGGCTGATGATATGAGGTGGAGCTGAGGTAGTGATGCTAGTGCTGGGGAGGGGCTACCAATACAGTTTAACATTAACACACAGGATTAACTCACAGAGGCCACAATAAATCAATTGCTTTCAGGCTCATGTTAAAACCATATCTGTGAGTGGCAAAAGATAAGCTATATTTGGTGGCAGGCTTTAGAGTGACAAGTGAGTCAGTGTTCTTCAGTTGTACAACAGCATGTGTGGTAGACATTAATCCAGAATTTGACACTTACTTTAACCTGTGGCCTGACAATTATTTTATTTACCATGTCTATCTGTGCCTTTTTCCCATATTGCAGAATTGTCCCAGTCACAGTTTTGATAATACCACAAGCTAACCCTATCCAAAATGAGCAAAAAATAAACATCACTGCAATGCTTCTTTGAAAAAAGGGCAAGGTCCAATGAAGAGATAGTGGAAGACTCTAGGACTACCAACAGAAAGAAAGTTGCACTGAAAATAAAAATATCAAGAGTCCTACTTAAATTATGCGTTCATTGCAATGGGTGATTCACATTCTTTGCTTTGTATAATATGTAGTGCCCAGCTATCCAATAAAGCCATCATATCTACAAAAGAGTTTTGCTACATGTAAACCAAGTAATCTGCATTAAAATACAAGCCTTTGAGTTTTTTTAAAAGAGAAAAATGTGAACACAAGAAACAAAAGCAATTATTGAAGGTCATCACTGCATCAAATATATTTGCATTGAAAGCATTGTTCTTAGTGGCTAATCACACTGCTAAAGCTAAAAAGTCCTTATTATGGTTTGTGTCTAGATGTCCCTCCAAAGCCTCTTGTGGTCATAGAGTTTTTTAGAGGTGACTGAATATAGAATGTGTGGTTGACTGGTGGTGCAATGCTGAGATTAAAGGTGTTAGGATTGGGACTAGGTGATTTCTGGATCAGTTCACTGATTGCATTGGCACTGCCCTAATCTTGGTTACAAAATAAGGAACAGAAAAAGACTTGTCTCCTTCTCCATTGTTGCTTTTTTTGTCTTCCACCTGCCATAAACTGTGGCCCATCTGCCATGAGCCAACCTACCTTGGAGCCAGCTGATTATGGACTGAAACTTCCATAAACTGCAAGCTAAATAAAGCTTTCCTCTTTTAACTTTAGGTGTTGGGTATTTTGTCTCAACACTAAGAAAAGTAACTATGACATCCTTTACTACTGCTTAAGAACTGCTTCTGCCTGCCATTAAGGGCATTTGTCATGAATATTTAGAAAAGACTGCAGTTCAAAAAGAGGCCTGTGCTCCTCTTTTAAACTACCACTATAGCTAGATAAATGGCTGAAATAGTAGAGGATATTGAGGGGCAGTTGTTAGAGAAGATTAATAAATCACTGTGGCACCTAATCCAGGTTGATAAGTCTAGCAACAAGGTCAACAAGGAAGCATGCTTACTTTTGGTGAAATATTTTTTCAAGAGAATGTGCGTGAGAATATGTATGTTTTTGTGGCTAACCAATAGCACAGCAGCAGAACTATTCAAATATCTGAATGATTACATATCAGGAAAACCAAATGGATTATTTTTTTGTTGGTATACATGCAAATGGATGGCTACCAGGACTGGACAGCTTTCCGATTTTATTACTTGGCTTAAGGGAGCTACCTTCTGATGCGAGTCTATACACCATGTTATTTATAGAGATTTGATAGCTAATTAAAAAAATTACCCAAACTTAACTACATTTTATAGGCTGTGATTAAAATTACTAAGCACATTAAATACATGCCTTTAATTCACATATGTTCATGCAGATCTGTGAATGAAAGCAGAACACCATCCTCTCTTACACACACAGAGGAATGGCTTTCTAAAGGCAGGCTGCTGGCCAAAGCTTTTGAATTATGAAAGCCACTTGAAAGATTTCTTTTAGGAAAATGATCACCCCTGGCAGCACATTTCAGTGACACAGAATGGGTCACAAGTACTGCTTACTCATTGATGTATTCAATCTACTCGATGAACTCAATCTATCACTTCAGGTGAGAATAATAACTGTGTTTAAGTCAGCAGAGATAGGGACTGCATTCTCAATCAAGCCATAGTCATGGGGATGATGAGTGAACACTGAGATTTTTCATGTTTTAAACATTAGCAGAGATTTTGGAAGAGACTGAATCAGGGCCTTCTTTCTCCTAGCTTGTGCATGACCACCTATCTCAGCTTTCAAAAGAGTTTGAACATTACTTCCAAACTACAAAAGACCCTTGAACTGGGAAAGAATGCATTCATTTGTGAATAAGCCTGGTTAACTAATTTTATCCATGCTAAAAGAGAATTAACTGCTTGAGATGACAAATGACAGCTGCCTTAAAAGCATGTTTGAGACGACTTTAAATCTCTACGCATCCTGGTTTAAAGTCAATGCAGTCTGCTCTGAGATTGCCATGAACTCATTGAAAAGCATATTTACATTTCCAACATCATACACTTGAGAAGCAAGGTCATCTGCAATGATAGCTACCAAAACAAGATTACAGAGTAGACTGGACATAAGCAGCATACTTCAAGGGTCACCATCTCCCATCACGCCCAGATGGGACCACCTAGCTGCAGGAAAACAAGCTCAAGGCTTCCATTGATTCTGCATTATGATGAGTTGTATAATTATTTGATTATATGATTATTATGGTATACAATGTAATAATAATAAAAATAAAGTTCAATAAATATAATGTGCTTGAATCATCCCAAAACGACTATCTGTGGAAAAATTCCTATCTGTGGAAAAATTATCTTTCACAAAACTGGCCGCTGATACCAAAATGTTTGGGAGCTGATACTTTAAGCCACCAGCACTGACATTCTTTTTAATTACTATTATTCTTTAATATATGACACCTTCCTATATTTTTCTAGTCATAAAAGTAACATACATATCCACATAAAAATAGAAAATGCAAGAGGAAAAAAAACTACAATGAAAAGAAAATAAGAATTACTAAAGGTCTTAGTCTGTTTTCTGCTGCTGTAGCAAGATACCTGAGGCTGGGTGATTTATAAAGGAAGGCTGTTTAGTTTTGCTCATATTTGACAGAACCTGCTTGATTTCTGGAGAGGACCTCATGCTATATCAATCGTATCATGGCAAAAACCCCAGAAAGATAAAGTGAGTATTCATAGAAGTAATACATCTTTTTTTTTTTTTTTTAAGTGAGAGTGAGAGGAGCTGCTGGGCTTTCTTTTTAATAGCTAACTCTCCATAACCAATTAAGTTCCATAATAGTGAAAACATTGACAACCAAACCTTAGCCTGAGTTTTGGAGGAGCCAAACCATCCCTAAACCATAGCACCCTGGTAACAGCAGCACTGATGTTTGGGCATAGGTACATGAAAACACTGTCCTAGGCCTTTTACGTGTATTGGTCCAGCCTATTTTCACAACCATTGCTTGAGAGCACCATTGTTAAAACCCTCATCTTACATTAGAGGTGAATGATGTTTAAGGTGGTAGCAAGATGTGTCTCAGATGTCAGCTGGGACCTGTGCCATCTGGGGATCTGGTAAATGTGGCAGTGGCTGTGTGAGTTGGGGTACACTGGCTGAGGCTTAGAGCTTCTCCTGCTCCTGTGTGGATCCCTAGTGTGGCCTGGGTCTCAGAGTGGGCCTTTGTTTCTCTCAGTTGGATGCGTACAGGAAATTGTAACTTTTGGACGCCACCTGTGCTTTTCTTGAGAAGTCAGATTTTAATCATCAGAATGAAAAGAGGGAGAAGTAGTAAGCACAGCTATGTTTATGAAGTGCTTGCTGTGTGCCAGAACCCATTCTGAGGGTGATGTGGGTAGGGATTCATTTATCCTTCACATAGTAACTTCTGCCGAAACCTCTAGATCATAAGTGAAAACACGTATGCACAGAGCAATTGAGAAATTAGAAGGCACTTACACAGCTAGAAGGTGATACGATGCAAGATCAGAGCTCCAGGACCTGATTTCATCTACTCCTCCTCCTGCCTGAATCCAGTGCTCAGTGATGAGGCAACCAAACCAAAAGCAGGGCCTGGGAGAGGGGCGGTCGCTTGGTAACAAGATCAGAATGAGGATTAAGGAAGAGCTTTGCAGTCCTCTCTCCATCCTGGAGCACAGCAGGGTTCCTAGGTAGGAGGTAAGGGCAGATAGAGTGTGGAACAGGAAGGCCTGACAGTGTTCAACTAGGCAGGGAAAGGCCAGGTCCAGAGATCATCAAGGAGCAGGCTGGGAGCTGAGCGATTGCCCAAGGGCACTGTTGGCATTTTGGAGGTGTACTATGGTCAGAGAAGCCCTGAAAGCTTTGTCCAGCCACTTCAGCACACAGCCTAATGGTCAGTTGAGGAGCATGCATTAGATGGCACTTTATATGGTCTTGGAGACTTTCCTAAACCCCATCTCCATCCTGCTTTGTGTGGACATACTCCATTTCCTCAAGACCCACTCTCCCTGTGTCACCCCTAGAGACAAGGGCAGCAGGGTTTTGACACTAGTTGCTGAGCTTGGGTGGGATCAGACCAACAGTGAAATCCATTTCCTCTTCTGATAGTAATGGATCAAGTTGTATGTCACTATATTAACAGTCATGGGAGATCTGAGAAAGGGGTGATCATGTGCATGAAAGCTGGAGATACTTCTTGAAGAAAGACATGGCTTGTCTCTAGGAGAGCAGAGATGAATTTGACTAGAACAAAAGAGAGGCAGGAGCACACATCAGGCAGAGGGAAAGGGGGAAAGAGTGTGCTTTAATATGTCCAGGATTATGGAATATAAGAACTGCCCCAAATGTCAAATTGAGGATGGTGCCCAGGTTTAGCACCTCTTCTGTCTAGGAGGAAAATGTGATCATTGGAAGTGCGGGCAGTGGAAGTCAGGCAGAACTGGGTTTGAATCCTGCTTCTGTCACTGATGAGCTTCTGACAAGCCTCATACTCTTAATCCTGCTTCAACATCAGTTTCCTCTCTGTGAAATGTAAATCATGACATAAGGATGCTACTATCAGAACTTGTGGGACAATAAATATACTGTGGCTTGTACAGTACCTGACCTGTGCATAGCATTTGCCTAATAAATGGAATCTGTTATGATCATTCAACAGGGAATCTGGTTCATGGGCAGTAGAAATCTCTATGCATTGCTGCTTTGATTTGTATGACTTTGTGGAATGTCTCCAAGTAGAAATGAAAGCACATTCTAGCCTTCATACCTGAAAGAGATTGGGTAGAATTACAGTTTCCAATTTGACCCAGCCATTCCTCTTCTGTGTATCTTCCTGGAAGAATTAAAAACATCATACCACAGTGTGCACCCATGTTTATAGTTGCATAGTTTGCAATAGCTAAATCTTGGAAACAACCCAAAAGCCAATTAACCAAAGAAAGGATAAAAAAAATTTTTTTAAATACAGTGGAGTACTACTCAGCTCTAAAGAGGGATAAACTTGAGAGATTTCTAGGTAAATGGATGCACTTGAGATCACACTCATAAGAAATGAATCAGTCACACATGCCAATATCACACTGTTTCTCTGATGTGAGAAACTTTAAGTGTAAATAAGGACCAAAGTGTATAGTAGGTATTATGAAATAGGAAGAAATGGTTCCAAGGAAAGGGGAACTAGTGAAGAAGGAGGAGGAAAAGAAGGAATGGAAAAGAAAAAACAGTAGAAAAAGAATAAAATAAAAAAAGCTTTGTAAATGAGGGGAAGAGGGGCTGCAGGGAGGGGATTGGAAAAAATAGGAATCAAAGATATATCATGTACAGGCACAGATTCCCTACAATATGTACGATCATTATGTATATCTAAATTGTACCAGTAAACTTAACTAAAAAATCACATTGGGAAAATCCTAGTGGATATCTATCTAGAGGAAATTTATGCAGTGGGTGTAAAGGAAGTGCTGGGATGCCACGCCTCATTTAATTTGCTTTGGCTTACTTTTCATTGGGATCTATATTCGTCCTGAGTAATTTTCCCAACCACACTGGAAACATGTCTGTTCCTCCATATACAATGTTATGCATCTGGCTTCTGTCTATGGAGGAAGAGGTGCTTGTCTTGGTGTGGGGGTGGAATTTGCCTGATCTACCCCACCTTTTTTTCACCCAGCATAAGACTAGAAAATCACAAGAAGCAATGGAAACATGTGCTACTAAATCGCCACCTTTAACCATTCTCAGTGACCACCACTACTCTGCCTCAGTGGTCCTGAGTGAGAATTTGAGGGGCTAGAGATTCTGAAAAATGAAGCACCTGCCAAAAGTTTCTCAGGTTGAGGGATGTCCTATATCCAGAGAAGCTTTGAAAACTCTTTCTATAGTCACTCTGGTGTATGGTCTAATGTTCATTTGTGGATCATCCATCAGAATCTCATTACTGTAGTCTAGAGAATTTACCAAGCATTTATTCAGCTTTCCATTTCTATAACCAAATGCTTGAGATAATGAACTTTAAAAAAGGAAAGGTTATTTCAGTTCAGAGCTTTGGAAGTTTTAGTCCAGGACCAATTGGTCCCATTGCTTTGGGCCTCTGTCAACACCTACACCACAGTGGGAGAGCGTGGTGGAGGCAGCCAGTTCATCTTAGGCTTGGTGCAAAAAAGAAGGGGGAAGCCCCAGGGTTCCAGATCCTTTTTCAGCACACACCCTCCCATGACCAGAAGGCCTCTCAGTAGGCCTCACCTCTTAAAATTTCTATTGCTTTTCAGCATTATCACTCTGGGGACCAAGACTTTAACACACGGGCCTTTGGGATGCATTTCAGATCCAAATCGATAGATCAAGGCTCTTGCAAGCTCCTTGTGTGGACACACCCTGTTTTGTCAGGTGAGATGATTAGTGGCCAGATTGCTTTAACTAATGGGTTTTTAAATCAGAGTAACAAATATTCAGAGATTTTCAGAACTCACCAAATAACAGCAATGTCACAACTAGATGGAAATGTAGCACCATTTGGCCCAAGCTTTCTCTGGTCTCCCTTCAACAAAGGTATAATTACAGAGGGATCTTCTGTCTTCCAGGAGGCTTTCCATATCCATTTTTCTACTTCAAAATAAACCACGCAAATCTGTCTATGCTAGTTTCTACAGGTAGGTCTTAACAAGACAAACCTGAGTTCTGTTTCCTTGCTGTGTTCTACTCCAAACGTCTCTTTGCATGTAATGGATGGCACCCATTCCACTAGGTGTGAACGCTGGCCATGGAAGGCTGTATTTTTAGAAAGTTTTGTTTATTATCACTTCATTGCTTCATGTGAGTCTGGATGCTGTGCTGTCTCTTTCCTGGCCCTCCTATGAAAGATAGGAAGTTGGGGCTGTTACAAATGTTCAGGATCAACTAACACGGTCTTCCAGCCTCACTCACAAATGCATCATCTTCATAATCTTATTTGGTTATTTTGAGTACTAACAGATTTTATTGAATAGACTCTTAAGATCACCTTTTAAACAAATGGAAAAAGATATTTTACTGCTTTCATTTGATTTTTATTTATTTTAAAGAAAAGGAAACAGCTTATTTAAAGATGGGGAAGGAAAAATGAGGATGATGGCAAGCAACTCTAGACAAATAGGAAAAATTCAAAAGTGAATTGCTTATGAGTGTCTTGCCTGTAGCTTCTTTTCCTGAGATCTTTGTCCTGCAAATATTCTTACTGCTATCATTTAAAAGAAGACTTTTAAGACGATATGCTAGATATATATATATTTATATATAGAAAACACAGCTAATAATTTAAAATAAAATAATAATTTGAAATAAAGTGAAACTAAATTGTCTATTATTTTGCATTCCACTTGTGATACAGCCCTGAACTTGGTACATACAGTTATAATGAACTTCTTAATAATACAGGTGAGAAAACTGAAGCCTAGTGATGTCACATTACTTGGTGGAGACCATACAGTCAGCCAGAAGCTAACCTTGGAGTTGAATACAGGATTCTGAATTCATTAGAATGATAGATCTCTGTAGTTTACCACGTACCCAGTCATTCATTCAGTATTGCAAAATGTTTGGAGAGCAAGCACAGTTCCAGGTGTTGTGCCAGATGCAAAGTATATAATAAACACTTGTTCTGGTGGACTCAGGATTCGGTGGGGAGAGTGAAGTTTAAGAAGCTGTCAGCATTGAGTTATGTGGCCAGATCTGCGATAGAGGCAGGTACAGAGGACAGCGGGAGAGAGAAAATCAAGGCCTGGGATCCATCCAGGGGAACCTCTACGCTTCTTCTTATCTAGTGTTTAGGAGAAGTTGTTCTCTCAGCAATCAATACCACTCAGATGTCAAATTTTCTGCCCCACAATCCTGTAACACTGGTTAAAAGAGGGATTACTTCTCATGTCCCTCAGACTGGAGTCAAATCCCAGCTCTACAAATCTCTTGCTTGGTGACGTAAGTATATTGTATCATTCCTCAGGGCCTACTTACTTATCTTTAGGATGAAGTTGGCATGATCTGTTGGTATCTTATGGATGTAAGAAGAAAGTGGAGTCATTCCTAGAAGGCATTGAACACGGTCCCTTGTCCTGTAATAAATACTCAAGAAATGAGAGCTATCACCCATGATTCTGCATAGATCATTGCCTACATTCCCACCCCACCCCATCTTCACACTGAATCACAAGTTTTTTTTCTTTCCACGTATCTGTCTGATATTGCCGAGCTCTGTTGTGGAGATCTAAAGCAGCCCTTCTTGTGGTCTGGGTGGGTCAGAGCTCTGTGCATGTCCTGTGTTAAAGCATTCACTTTCCTTGTACACACAGGTGAGAAGTCACCTGCCAAATGCAATTTAAAGGATGACTCATTACCAAAAATCAGCCTCATAAACTTGGTGACCCCATGGTCTCTGGGCCTAGCAACTGGAAGTTGGCCAAGACTGTCTGACTTTATTTCCGGAGGCAAACATAGCTCCAGCATGACCCACACTGGGCAGTGAGAAATCTCTCGTGTTCCTAACACTTTCAACAATGCCCCATTATGCATGGTGACTCAGAAATGGGCCCATGTCCACGGAACAGCATGTGTCTCTCCGCAGTGAAGACAGTGCCTTGCTGTATGTTTGAATTAATTTCTTAGCCTTGTGTCTGTCACCTACTTTACTTGCCTTCTTTTCTGATAGTGGCTGGAAACTTTTAGAACCAGAGAAATCCAGAAAAGACCTGCAGACCTGCCCCCTGGGCAGCCACACATTGGGGACAGAACTTGGGAGGAAAATGGGTCCAAGCTGAATTAAAAGTAAAGCATTGGGTATCTTTGCAAAAAGATACTTACCTTAGGTGGCAGACTAAAGAAGGTATTCAGCTTGTTGGTAATTGTTGTGATTGTTACTACTGTAAGTTTTCTTTGACACATGAGGGAAAAGACTGCACTATATTTAAACAGCTCCTGAGACATGGCAGAGTCAAGGAGGCATTTTGAATTCTGCGCAGTGAGAGCTGATTTACTTATATTGTCACTGTAAGGAACTTGTGGGCCTGTGTACTCTAAGAACATAGATGATTTCTGACATTCTGATGGTGGAGAACTGCTGGCAGTGGATCTGGCCCAAGGATGCCTTGCCCATTGCTTTTCCCCCTTGCTGGCACTGAGGCACTGGCTGGACTGAACTGCAGCCATGTTGGAGGGCCCCGTGGAGCTGAATGGGCTCAGAGCCATCCTTGCTGGACCACTTTGGACCTTTGCACCGCTGCAGACATAGGAACACCTGCGTGTCTGTAGCTGACTCTGTGGTGCACCTTCACCTGGTGCCAACCACCTGCAGTCAGCAGAGATTCAGTTCCTCCTGCAGGTCTTCTGAGCTGCCCATGCCCTGGGTGGCTGCCTCTGGTCCTTGCACAGGTTTCTATTTCTGCTCTTATCCCGCATAGTTTTCTGTTATCCATGTTGCTGTGTCGTAACAGTAAGGCCGAGAATTTAAGTTTCTTGGTAAGGTCTTTGCTTACTGCTCTCTCTCCTCAACTACATGGTGGATTTCTGAGAGCAGGGAATAGCAGTGGTACATCCCCAGCATTTAGAGAGAAAGCACTCAGGGAATGTTTGCTGAAAGATCAAACAAATGAATGACACCCACAGGTGACTCTATGTATGAGGCAAAATAAGGTTTCAGGGAGCCTGGAACTCCTACAATGGGTGTCAAGTAGGAATATAAGTCTCATGATATTGTAACTACAATTTTCCTTTTAAAAATCACATCTGTTACCTGTTGTGATTCCACACAGGTTTGCATGGATGAGTTTGCAGGATTGCTAGGTACCTGATTACAAGGGCAGTGGTTGAGGGAGGACTGAGGCTATGGGGTGCTGTGAAATGTGGGTTCCCATGAAAGAGAAGAGAAGGCAGGAAATCAAGCTTCCCTGTTATCCTGAGGCTAAGCTGGGGGTACCTTAGACCTGTGAGGTCCCAGGTGAGTTCCCAGGCCAGTTTCTGGCTTCTTAGACCAAGGACAATGCATTAACTGATCTTCCACTGACTTACGTGTTTATTCTTTGAACCAAGTAACACTGACCACCTGTAATATACAGGATTTAGCAACAGAATGGAGACTGTTTTTCCCTTATGGAGCTTTTAAGTAGTTGGAGAAAAACTGATACTAAAAAAACAAATCTACTGTGATACCAAATAATTTTCAGTGCTCTGAAGAAAATTGAAACAGGGAAAGGCAATGGAGGGTTAATGGGAACAGTTTTGGATATTCTGGTTAGGGTAGGGATGGGGGTGGGTGGGAGAGGAAGAGTGTGAGGAGGAGACAGAAGAGCAGAGACAGAGGAAGCGATCCTGCTAGCTGGGCTGCTGATTGGTGGGAGACAAAGAGACTGAATTCTAGCCCAGCTTCATTTCATTGAGCAGGATATGGACTTGAGGCAAAGACGTTCTCTTTGGAGATACAAGCTGCGCCATGTGATGACATTTTGGTCAAAGATGGACTGCATGCATGATGCTCAGCTGACTTGTAAGATTGTGATGGACACAGAGCCTGCCTGGTAAGCGTGAGGTCGTGACTTCGATTCCCCACACCAAAAAAAAAAGGACTATGTCGGAGATGTAAAATCCCTGTCACCTAGTGATGTTGTAACTATCATAATATTTCAGAACAATGTGCTCCTCATGTGTTTGGGGTGATGCTTGTATAAGCAAATTTACTTTGCTTCCAGTTAATTAAAAATATAGCACACATATTTATGGACAGTACATAATGCTTGCCCTTGATAAGAAATGATTTATTATTTACTGTACTATATATTTATTGTTATTTTAGGGCAGACACCGCCTAGTTATTTAAAGAAAGTTTACTTTCAAACAGTGTGCCGTGTTAGCTCACAGCAGCTGGAACCACCTCACCTTCACCACGGCCCTTGATCGCATCATCGTCTCTTGTGCCTCATGTGATCCCATGCTGTTGTGTTCACCGTGGCCTCACCATATGGACGCGATGTAGCGGCTCCACCATCCAGGTTTGTGTAGTGCCCTCTGTGCTGTTCACACAGCAGCCGAGTCACCCAGTCTCTCAGAATGTGTCCTCATTAAGCGAGGCATGGCTGCAATTCGTCCTAACTGAACTGGGTGTCACTGATGACTAGCTGATCCTGGGGAGCTGTTGTCCCCTTCCTTCACAATCCAAGCCTGTTTCCCTGAGCTCGGCTGCAAGATCCTCATAGGTTGAGTGTTTAGCTGCTTTTCTGTAGAATACAGGAGCACTGTAAAATCACTGGCATTTGTTTGATAGGTTGCTCTCTGTGTTTTATCAGATTCTTAATATTTTCACTTTAATGCAGGTAAAATAGAAACTCTGGAGCCACCAGCTCAGTTCTGATTCCACCATTTACCAGCTGTGTGATATGGGTTAAGTTACTGTCTATACACTGTTTCCTCGTGTGAGAAATGTGAGTGCTAACCGAGCCATTTTTTAGGGCCAGATGAATTAAGCAGAGACTTGGAGCAGTGCCCGGCATGTGCCCTGTGTAAGTGTTTGCTCTTCGGACTGCCTGTGCTCCTCCTTCACTGACTCTGTGACTTCTTGTGAGAAGATGCTTGTTCCACTGGGCTCTGACAATGTCTGTGTCAGAGTTGGCATAGGGTGGGTACCTAGAATAAATGTGGGGTACACGGGTGAGTGAATGTATACTTGTTGTTAAACTTTGAGGGTGATGAAGGAAAATCTGGCAGAGGAGGGTGATTTAAAAGAAATGGAGCAAAATCCTGTTAAATCCCCTGTCCTGCAAAAATGCCTGAGAATTGAGGCCAGAGGTGGCTTGGCGCATCTCATGTGGGTTCCACACTGACCTTGATTGTCCACTAGCCACCTGAGGCTCCTTACAATATCATCCACATCTTACTCCCCATAAGCACTCTACGAGGTCATACTGTCACTGGTTCCATTTTACAGATAAGGAAACTTGAGGTTGGAGAAGTGATTTTCTTAAGATCACATACAACACTGTTATTCTAGAAGATTCATACACGGTTTCATTGTTGGGTCTTTTTCATCTGCCACTTATTAACAGTTTTTGTTGCACTGCCCTAGGCCAAGGACTCACTCTTTGGAAACTCTTCCTTCACCAGAAGTGAGCAGAGACCTTTGACAGGTGGAGGTGCCCACCCTGGGTGCTGGGCACTCGTGTCTTGGAGGCTTTACAGCTGCTGCTTCTCAGGAAAGAGAGGTCTGGCTAAGATCAATCCATTTACAGACCAGGAGGTATTTGATATCTGGTATCTGGTAACCACACCCTGAATTTGGAATGTAATGATAGAAGTGTACAATTATGTGGGGAATCAAAGATGGAGGGACATTTTCCTTCTGAGAATGGAGAGAAATGTAGTATTTATTAAGTGCTTACAGTACTCCAGGCACATTGAATACTCTTAATAGTCATCTACTTATGAAGAGCATTTTACTACCCCCATTTTGCAAGGAGGAGACTGAGGCATGTATAGACAGTCTCAGACTAAAAAGTTCAACCCACAGCTTTGAATTTTGGCCAGGAATTTAGCTCAGTGACTTAAGAGCCTGCTTGGCAAGTGCAAGGTCATGAGTTTGATTCCCAGTACAAAAACAAAAAACCAAAAAAAAAAAAAAAAAAAAAAAAAGAAAGAAAGAAAACAGTTTTTCATTTTATGGTCATGTAAATGCCATATGCATTCAATAGAAGTGATAGTTCAAAATTTGAATTTTAATTTTTTTTCCCAGGATAATAATGTGCCGTATGGTGGTTTCTAATGATGCTGGGCAATGGCGGGGAACTACAATTCCCCATCAAACTCCTAATTACAAAGGCGAGCACCTAACACTCTCATTTTCCTCAGTTTCTCTACGGTGTACTGGGTACATTTTCAGTTTTCAGCTTATGATACACCCACCAAGCCATAACCCCATTGTAAGCTGAGGAGCACCTGTACTGGTTTTCTGGCTTGCATGAGCTCCACCAGAGACTTGAAATTGGGTCTCTCGTCCTTCAGAGACTTGTGCTTTGGATTGTCTATTTTTGAGATTGTGTAACTCACTGTGACTTAGAGTGAGGCTCTTACACTATCTGTGTAAACAGGGCACAGTTACTTTAAATGTGAGTAATTTCATGACCTTGACAGAAAATTTACTCATTCTGGGGAAACTTTATTGCTAAGAAAATCCCAAGGATATGTACTTGAAGGCATACATAGATATCCGTGTTTATAACATCATTCTAGAATAGCAAAAGATAGCAATAACCCAAGTGTCCATTGGTGGTTGAATGGATAAACAAAATCTGGTCTATATGTACAATGGGATATTACTCAGTCTTACAAAGGCAGGAAATTCTGACACAGGCCTCAGTCCTAAAGACAATAGGCTAGATAAAGCAGTCCAGACACAAAAGGACAAATACTGTGTAAGCATGCTTGTAAGAGGTATCTTAGGTAGTCAGATTTATAGATGCAAGAACCACAGTGTGATTGCCAGAGCTGGAGGGAGGGGGTACAGGAGCTGTGCTCTAATAGATATGGAGTTTCAGTTTTTGCAAAACAAAAAAGTTCAGTGAGTGGAGGATGTGACGATCGCATAGTAATATATTTTATGTCTCTGAACTGAGCACTTAAAAATGGCTTTGTGCATGTCCTGCCTTTGCAGAGGGGAGATGGGAAGAGGGAGAGAGAGAGGGACAGAGGGACAGAGAGAGACTGCTGCATATGAGCAGTTTGATATTTTCTGTTGAATTTGGCTTCAAGGAACTTAACT
Source organism: Cavia porcellus (assembly GCF_034190915.1). Classification (NCBI taxonomy): domain Eukaryota; kingdom Metazoa; phylum Chordata; class Mammalia; order Rodentia; family Caviidae; genus Cavia; species Cavia porcellus. Next base: position 27,388,394 of record NW_026947502.1, read on the forward strand.
TTCTCAAACTTTGCCAACCAGTGGTAAAGGAGTGGTGGGAAGGGAGGGTCAGGCTGGTTCTGCTGAGCATCCTGAGTACCGAGTCAGCACTTCAGTGGCTGCTAGGCTCCTGGACAGCTTGGAGTTGAGAACCTTTCTCCCCCACCCTCCCTCCTTTTTTCCCACCTATTTATCAAATGTCCTCTGTGCACCTTTCACTCTGCCAGATACTGGATGTAACAATATGTGACCTGCGGCCAAGCATACTCATGATTTCTCCCCTTTACTGTTTTTATCAGTATTGACACACTCTTAATCTTGCTTGATATTGATTCATGTTCCATTATTTTCTATGCCAGTTTTTTCCCCTAGAGGAATAAAATCCATTGCTTCTGCTTTAATTTCCAAAGCTGTATAAAGGCCGAACAGAAGGTTCACACTGGGAGCGAGGAGACCCTAGGTGACCGGCACCCCCTGGACTGTGAAGAGTACCCTGTGGATGGGAAGGGCCCTGGAGAGTCCTTGGGTCTGGAGAGCGAATGTTTTCACATTTTTCTGAATCTGGTATCGTGGGAATTTGCCTGGCTTGTTTTCTGGCAAGTGTCTGCCTTGGGTTCTGAAGACTTGGAAAGACAGACAAAAGATTCTTCCCTTCCCTAAAATAGCCATGCATTTGTTTAAGACTTGACACTGCTCGGAGGCTGGAATTTCCCTCGGTGTTTATTTTCACATCTGGGTGATGGTCTTCTGCCACCCGAGGACTGTTAATGAATCACTTCAGAGATCACAGTTAATGTGTCCCAGATGGGAGGGGGGTGTGCTTTTTCTCCAAAGCCTTGCAAGGGCAGGACTGACTTGGCTTCCTGGCTGGCCACTTGGAGTAGCTCTGGTGGGTGAAGCAAACAGATATTCCTCCTCTTTCTGGGAAACCTGTGGGGCTGCACATCCGAGCGCTCTCTTCCTCCATGATGGGAAAGGTGGAGTGGAATGGAAACGAAGAAGACAGGCTCCTCTTCACTGGCTCGAGACCTCCTCGCTTGCATTCCCTCTGGTAGCTGCCAGCAGAAACCATGCTCTGCTGTGAGAGGCTGCTGCATGCACTGTCAGGGTCTCCCGAGACAAGGCTGGCTGGAGTTACCTTCCTAAGTGCCTCTCTGGAAGCTGTTGACCACCAGGGAATCTTTGGTTGCCTGTGTGTTGTCAGGGCCTCTCATACCAGCAGAGGTTAGTGGTGGCCGGTGTCTCCAGGACCCCAGAGATTAACAGTGCCTGATCACTGCCAGCCTGGTACACAGGGTCCTGCACAGCCAGTCTCTGGTCTGTGTTTCCCTGTCTCCCTTCCAGCACACACGCCATGTTCCAGTCACCCCCAAAGGCTCTGTTGCCCCAGTCCAGATCCACTCTCCACATTTCTCTGTCCAGCTCTATATGGCTGCTGGGGATGCATTGTTCTGGCTGTCCTGCTGGCCAGCTTCCTTCCTGTTACCGGCTTCCTATGTGCTGCTGATTTCCTGGTTTCTGGTTGCATTTGACCAATGGGAAGCCCTGAAGTCTGAGGATTAAGGGCAAAAGGGTGGGCCCTGATCACTTAGCAGTACTTTGGAAGTCTTGGGTCCTCTCTACGTGACTTTCTTTTTCTGCTCTCATGTGACTGGCGTAACACTTCATTCTTTGAGGCTAGGGGTGGTACAGCACCCCTTGTGCCTACACCCCATTGTGTCCATCAGCAGTGACTTTTTGCAGTTTTGCTAACTCACCCACATCTTTGTTAATAATCTCTTTGTTAAATCCTTTTAGAGTTCTCTTGGGTGGTCCAACTGGAGCTCAGACTCCGGCATACTGTGTCACTTTCCACTTTTGTACTAGCATCTATATTTTTTCCCTCGATTCCTGCTTGTCATCCTTCCAAAATTCAGCTGAAAAATGTCATCTCTGAGTTCCCCAAAAGAGTTCATCATTGTTGCTGTGGCCTTTCCTCTCTTCAGGGTGGCAATTTTTCATCCTCATTTTAACCTTTTGCTGTTTAGGCCATACCCTATTTCTTTTCCTCATCACAATTTTGCATTAATTCCTTCAAGTCCTGATTAAATGACTGTCTGAAATGCCTATTTCAGTGCCTAAGGATAGAAGCTTAATAAATAGTAACTACCTTTATAGAACATCTTATATTTATAAGGAGCCTTTTAGAGTTTACATTCTCTACAGTTATCTTAATTTGCCAGGGTGGATTGTGTGTATGGGCAGCAGGTCTTTTGAACGCCTCATTACCGTGTCAAGTGCAAGGTCTCCCTATAGAAAAGCTTCAGGTCAATCTCCAGCATACAGAAGCTGCTCGGAAAAAGGAGACAGGTTGCTCAACAGTGAGTCGGGGGAGCACTGTCTGGAAAGAGGCAGATGTGACCGGACACGGACACATCTTTGCTCCCAGCACTATTGGAATGTGATTTTCTAAGTTGTGACTGGCTGACTTTCTTCTTTCTGTGGTTGAGTTTGTAATAACAGAGACTATGACTCTAGTTTTGCCAAAGTGGAAAAAATGCTATCCAATGGATTTTTATAGTGGTTCTTAAACATTTAAAAAATATTATTAAAGATGGAACTCAATAAGCCTTTCATGTCCTGCTCTGAGGCTGAAGAGCCAAGGCACAGACTTACAAGGCTTGGCGTCGGCAGCCAAGGGATGCTACACCTGGGAGGTGCCAGCAGTAGTTAAGTCGCTCTGTGCAATTTTGCCTAAAAATGGAGCTACCTACGCAAGTACCAAGCCAGAGTAATTTGATCAGCCATGGCTCGGGACCCAGATCAAAGCAAAGTGCCTTCCTCCTCCTTAAGTTCAAGAAGCTGAGGAACCTGCTGTGTTCCAAGAAATCCAAATACATCCTTTCCAGACTCCGGAGGATCCAGCTTCCATCTTAGGTGGCAGAGAGGCAGGAGAAGTAAAAATACCGATTGCAAACTGTCGTCCCTTCTGCTCTGGTCAGAAAAGGGGCCGATCTGATATTTAGTTTTGTAACTGCGAGAACTGGGGACATTTTTTCCAGTGGATCCCACAATGTTCGTGTGGTCCCCTCACTGGCAGGATTCTTCAGGAGGGCCCAAAGTGATATTCACTAAGTTAGTTAAGGGAGTGTCCTAGAGTGGTAGGACAGGAGGTATCCCGGGGACGATGCCCTCAGGTCAGCAAAATGGGAGGCCCCCAATCTCCGAATTTGCTACTAAGTCCTCTCCGCCTCTCAATTCATCAGCATCTTAAATGCCACCATTTTTCCTGGAAGCATCTTAAATGCCACCATTTTTCCTGAGATCCCACAGGCCTAGGAAGGGAGGGTTGGGTACTAGGCTGCAAATGGCATTTGTTTTGGTCATTAGCTGCAGCTCAAATTGACCTCCTTTCTTCTGTCTCCCTGACCTTCTCCAGCCTATGCAGTGGGCATTACTGCCCAATACAGTCATGACCCTTGCCACCCAGCAAGGCTGTGTTTACACACACTTTAGGCTGCTGAGTGGCTCCAGTCAGTATATGGATTCAAGGGCCTGGAATGCAGCTTGGCTATTTGAACCTGCAAAGGTTGGGCACATGGGTGAATAATAATCTACGAGCTCCAGGACAGCTTGCCTTTGTACTCGCAGTGCATGGAGCTTAGTAGGTGCTGAATAAATATCTGTCTGTTGGCTGATTCTGAGCTGTCAGCTGCGCCCCTCTTCTCCCTCCACGTTTCTTTTCCTGGCTCAGACTAATCTTGGGAGGTCACTTTCACTGGTTAGAGGTGGCTGACACCCTTCCTTCATAGTTTTGGCCTCAGACACCCTTACGGTAATCCTGACTATATGACCGAGTGCCTACCTGGCTCAGGACCCTCGCTCCACCATGTCGTACACAGCAGGAAAGCTCTCTGAGTGACGTGCTGTTTGAAATTCTCCTTGTTCAAAGAATGGCATGTCAATATGTTCCAGACATTCAAAAAATGTTCAGACAAAACATTTTGGGTAGAACAGCCAGATTTGTAAAGAAAAAAATAAAAGGCAGTTTTAATGGGCAAAGATGTTCTGAGTTATTCTACGCTTGAGTGGCAGTCCAAGTTGAGAAGAAGCAGTTTAACCGCATTTTCAGGAATTGTGGGCTCTAAGCTGATTTGTCACCAGAGTGTCTGTATTACATCATGAGGAGGGGCTTGGTGACCTTGCTCAGCTGTGGGAGCTGTTTGGTGCCTCTTCCTGCCTCCCGTGACACTGTAACTTCCCACCACCCTTTTCCCCCCACACTGTGCAGATTTCTACATCAGCAAAGTCACACAAATTATTTGCCTTAGCAATGGTGGTGATGGGAAAATTGTGCAGTGAGCCTCTGCCTCTGCTAGAGGCTGGGATGCCTTCCCTGGACAGCAAAGACAGAGCATCTGAGAAGGGCTTGTCCATTTGAAAGGAATAGGATGAATATTACACCCGAGGAAGTCAAGAACACGCTCTTCTGGCGTCCCCCACCCCTTCCCCACAGGGGCACGCACCCGTCCCTGGCTTTGCATCCAGCTTTTAGGGAAGGTGTGGGACAAAGCAGACCCGGGAGGAGAGGGCAAAGGTGCTATTGCTTCTAAAGATAATACTTGAAGAGCACTATGTGAGCTGAGACCCATCTCTTAACAGCTCAGGACCTCCATTTCCCTTTTTGACATAATAAAACAATGTTTTGACTGAGCCCCTGGGAGACAATGTATGAAAATGGGTTTGTTCTTCCCAAATCCTGTTCCCTCCCAACTTCTGAGTGGTCACCTCCCACCTGCTGTCCAAACCTCTCAGCTTATTACTAACATTTAAATCCGTGTTGATAATAACCAGACGTATATTTTCCTTAATAAATCCCCTCCACAAGAAGGGAGATTCTGGAGGTTAGGAAGTCTTTAAAAGGCAAATGAATACATCTTTGTAGATAATATTTCACCTAATATTCATTTTGTCTTCTCCTCCCCTTTCCTTCCTCCTCCCAAGTCTTTGCTAAAAGTCTTTTGTAAAAGTCTGTCACGGTGATAGTGGAGCCCTGCTATAGATGACATCTATAGCTTGCATTTCCTGCTGACATTTGATGTAATATTTTTCTTTTCATTAAAAATATTATTGACATCGATTTTTCTAATAAGTTTTTAAAAGAAATTTTCAAACAATGTAGAAAAGGTGAGAGAATTTCATAAGGAGCGTTTGCTTATTTATCACCTAGATTCCACATGCAATACTGTTTTATTCTGTTTGGCCCTATTTGTCTTTCCAGATGGACTTGCTCCTGTGATTTTGGAGTGCATTTCAGAATAAGTTGAGGACATCAGAGCCCCTCCCCCGTGTGCTCCAGTGTGGGTGGTGCTAACTGGGCTTCACCATTTGCTTACAGTTTGTCTTCTGAACGTACAATAACATGTATGAACCTTAATAGACATCAATTTAGAGATGTCACGTCTGTCTGAGTCCGGGATGCCTTCACTTCCTTACCTAACAGGTAATTAATTAGGTAATAAATCCAGATGTCCATCCAGGATTTGGGAAGAAAACTCTTTTTCATACATTGTATCTCTCTTTGAAAGCAGAGACCTGGGCTTCTTTGTACCTCATGAGTTGCTGATCTCACGTCCTGATTCACCCACAGGGTTTCTCAGCACCCTGGATATGGGGGAAGCCTCACCCTAGGTCTTTGATCCTTCCAAGCCTGGTGCATGCAGGATGCCCAGTCCACTCCCTGTTCATCCTGCTGCAGGTTGGCCCTGCTTAGCCACCCCTCGAAATGCTGATACTGCTACCACATGATAGTTCAATGACTATGGACACCAGCATTTGTGGCATTTCTCAGCCTCTGAAGAGCTTGTTCTCTTGTGATTTTTTTCTTTATCATCACTGCAGCTCAATGGAATAAGTATTATTGCTTTTATACCCATTTCTCAGATTGGGACACTGAGGCTTAGGGTGGAGAGGTCATGCAGCCTGGGACTGGATTAAGGCTTCATGCACTGAACTCTTTCTATGGCCTCACAGATCTGTCACCTGAGTTGATGCCCAGGCTGCGACATAACAACTGTGTGTATCACCAGATGCTGTATGTGCCAGGATAACTTTCTTGGCAACTTGATTTGGGCATGAAGTTAAGCTGCCCAAGTGTGTGAAGAGGACATAATTTTCTGTTCATGCGACTGGGAATCATGTAGTCTGGTGGAAACAGCATTGGTTTTGCAGCCAGCAGACTTGGACTCTGTCATATCTGAACTGTATGATTTCAGGGAAGTCACTTATCAAGATCCAGTATGTTTTGCACTTGGCTTAATATATACTTAAGAAGGTGCATCCATATATTTATTTAACTTCCTCTTCCCCTCTTAGCACTGTTTTAATCTTGCTTTGTAGATGGGGAAACAGGCACACAGCGAGATGAAGAAACCTGTCCATGGTCACACAGCTGAAAGTCCCAGACACCCAGATTCTGTGCCTGATTTCCTAACCACCGTGCTCCAGCTTGCACTGGCAACATGGAGGCAACCAGGCCTTTCTCACCGGTGTTATTAAGACTGTGGAGTTAGACGTGTAAAGTTTTTTATCTGTATAAGCTATGGCTCAAGGCCCAAACACAGACGTTACTACTGGAAACCTCTGAGCCAAATTTGTCTACATACTGTTCACTTTAGAGTTTTTTCCCCCTTTTCATTTGGATTGTCAACACTTTAAAATTTAGAGCGTGCATATAACAGTTTCTTTTTCCAGTTCACTTAAAAAAAATCTGAACATCTGGCCATAGGTCCCCAGGGGGGCAGGAACAGCTGGCTGGCCGCCAGCTCCCTGTGGCCCTCACTGTGGACTCTGCCTTTCTTCCTGCTGCTCCTTACCCTGCTTGCACCGGGGCGTTTCTGGCATCAGGTTCCATTTGCCTGGCCCCTGCTGTGTGCCAGAAGCTCTGTACACGGTGCACGATTAAAAGGCTCCCGGGGACCCTCTTACCATTTCCTGGGGGAAGCCACACGCTGGGTCATTTTCTATCTGTAAGATTCTCAAGAGAGTAAACTCACCAATGTGGATAGGAATATTTTGAAGGTGTTTCTCTCCCAGCATTTCACAACCCAGTGGTTTAACAGAGTATGATGTTTTGAGGAGTGCTTGGCCGTGTTTGGGGCCATCAGCTTGCTTTCCCCTGCAATATAGCAGTCTGCTTTGTCTTCTTGGTATTTTCTGGCACATATCCTGTGCTGGCCCCTAATTCCCTCACCGGTGCCAAGGGCATTCCAGAAGAAACCCATGCCCCCCCAGTCATGCACCTCACGGCTTGGTTGGCCAGGGATCAGATCTGAAATTGTGCTCTGTTGCCAGGCAGAGGTAACATGAACACAGCATCTCCCTGAGCAAGGCTGCCAGTGAGGCGATATCCAAGCATTTGAAAAATGTTAATTGTTACGTATTTATTTTGTGAGTGGTGGAAAAACATGACTAGCATATCGAATTGATGTTTTCAAGAAAATCATTGATTAGGAAGAAGTGAGTTTTTTAGAAAAATATTTTTATTAGTGCTTGTTTGAAGCACAGATGATGACATTTATCATGGGGAATTCATCCATGTGTGCAATATATCTTAATTCTTTTTATGCCTCCTGTCTTTCCCTCTCTCCTGACTCCTTCTATGTCTTTTTTGCCTTCTCGTTTGCAGCAGCTCTGTCTCTATTTTTCACCCAATTCTTTTTTCACCCCATTTTATCCCTCTCCTACCTCTTCCTCCAGCTCTTGTTCCCTTTCCTAATTGATAAATATCTCACCACTTCCTATTATCTATCATTTATTTTGCTCTTTAATTACATGAGAGAAACTATGGGCTATTTGAGCTTGTTTATCTGATTTATTTAGTTTAATATTGTGGTCTCAAGGTGTTTCTATCTACGTATGAATTATTCATTTATCCCTTTTCATGGCAGAGTAATACTTCATTGTACATAAACACCACGTTTTCTTTATTCATTCATATGTTGATGAGCATTGAGACCTTTCCAAAATTTAGCTATTATGAATTGTGCTGCTATAAATATGGGTATGCCTGTGTCACTGTAATATAGTATCTTTAACGCTTTCAAAAAGGTACCTAAAGGGAAATTGAATACTAAAATTCATAAGGAACCAGAAGAGACCCAGAACAGCAAAAGCATTCCTGGGTAACAGAAGCAGGGCAGATGCGTCACAGCCCAAGATCTGAAGTTATATTACAAAGCTATAGTGATAAAAACAGCATGGTGCTAGCACAAAAACAGACATGTTGATAAAAGGAATAGAATAGAGGATACAGAAACAACCCCAGGCAATTCATCTATTGATCTTTGGTAAAGGGGCCCAAAACATACACTGGAGGAAAGACAGCCTCTTAAATAAATGATGCAGGAAAAATTAGATGTCTGTATGCAAAAGCAAAAGATTGAGTAGACCCAAATATCTCACCATATACTAAGCTAACACTGAAATGAAAACAAAGTCTTTTTAAAAAAGATTTTCTACCAACTCAATTTAAAGAGAAGCAGTGAGTAAAAACTATTGCAGATGGAAAGTCACAGCCAAATACTTGTTGGGGGAAATGACTGCTGTGCGGGGAGCTGCGCGAGCCTCTGCCTTGCTTTCCATCCCCGGGTCATGTTCGGAGGCAGAGGGCGGGGTCCGCCTTCGCCATCTTAGTTCCCTTCAGTTTCTCTTCCTTCTCCAGAGTAGAGAGCCTTGCCCTGGCTGTGGGGTGGGGTGGACAGAGTGGGAAGCGTTGCTATTCCTAACCTTGGCTTCTGCTAATTCTCTTGTGCTGTCTGCTCAAATAGCCTTTTACTCGTCCTGAATCTCAAGGCAGGGGAAGACACCTTTACAGTGTTGGGGTAGAGAATAAAGAACATCCTTAATGACACCAGAATGAGACAGTCATCACAGGACAACAGGAAGTGGCAGGAACAAAATGAAGCAACCAACCAAAACCCTCACTAGTGAACATTTTTAAAAAAGTAGTCCCTAAAGCATGTATACAGCGACGGGTCACTCGCAGCTGAATGACAGAAATATATTCTGAGAAGCACATTGTTAGGTCACTGTTCTCGTGTGAGCATCACAGGGGGAATTTATAAAACTCGATGGTCTATGCCAGCGACGGCAAAACTTCTAGAGCTTTCAGTGATAAGAAACAGCCAGCTGAGGCATGTGTGCAGTGGTTCACCACCACTGGCCTGGGGCAATCTTTCCCGATGGCCTCTTGGTGCAATCAGGGGGCAGGTGAGTGCAGGACATGGTGTCACATTGCATGCTGTCTTACAGCAGACCTTCCTTACAAGTAGAAAAAGCACACTGTGAAATAATGATAAAGCATGTAGTATAGTAGCTAGGTAACAAGTAACAGTCTTTCTTGCCATTATTATGTAGCATATATCATCGGATGTGTTTTACTTTTATACTGAGCGGTGAAGTAGGTTTGTTTATCCCCATGTTGAGCAATGTTCTGCACATCTTATGAAGCCTGTGATGTTGCTAGGTGATTAGGAACATTTCTGCTCCATTATCATCTTCTGGAATCACCACGGTACCTGTGGTCCACCACTTACCACTAAGTCCTTACGTGATACATGACGGTGTACGTGTGGAAGACAGTGGTTGCCAGAACCCAAGGACATACGCTGAATTGAAATAAACGACTTTGGCCTGTGACTTCATCTCTCCAGCTCAGTTTTCTTGTCTGTATGATGGAAATGAAACTTGACTCTAAGTTTTTTGGAAGGAATAAGTGGGACACAGTGTGCAGAGCAGCGTATATTAGTGTTCAATGAATGACGGCCAAGATGATGATGAAGAGGAGGGAGGGGCCGTAAGGCATGGTCTTTCTTCAGGATTGGTGCTGCATTAGGGAGACAGAGGAGTTGTACCTTGATGTTCATGTTGGAGTTTTTGTCTTATGAGAACATCTTGACAGAGGACTAGTTTGTTGGCAATCAGCAGCCATGCCCTAGGGCCACCATTTTTCTATGCCTTTATTTGGTCAGTAGGGACAAAGAACATTGTACTCTCTTGGTCATAAGTTAGGACTGTGGGAGTGCTGGCTCTGGGCACTTGGCTGCTTTTTAGATTGGGTAAAAGCCAAGGAGGACCAGCCCCAGCCCACTGGGGCATGTGCAGGAGGAGCCACTGTCCCACTTGGTTCCCATGCACAGGTAGACCCTCCAGGGGGCTCTGCAGATGGTGCAGGGGGAGGGCACAGGAACACACTGACTATGGAAACCACAATGATTTTTACCAATATAACATTAGCCCAAAGGACCAAAATAGGCAGAAGAAACTTGCTTGGCTTCTCCCAGAGACCACTTCCCACTAAAAATGGATTCCTGTCTTTGGTACATTTTGATTTAGCTTGCAGATGTTTTCATTGACTTTTGTAATCATTACATTTTCTAATTTCTATGCCTCATGTTTTAATGTTTGGGACCTGGATGACCCTGGAGGGGATGACCCTGGACCCTGTGGCGAGCTCACAGAGAACACAAAAGACTCACTCACCTGAAAATGTGTCTAAGAAGGCAAACAAATCAACAGAGTCCCCCATACCAACTGCGTCCTTTACTGGGTCTCTGTACTTACGGGCACGAAGGCTGCCCTAATCACCGCAGGGCCGAGTACCAGATGACCAGAGATAGGCCCGATATCCCAAAGCCTACTAAGAGTGTCCAAACCCGGAAGCTTAGTCCTGCTTGTCCTGGCTTGCCATGCCAGACCTGAACACTAAAAACACAACACAACATTTCCACCTTGTTTCCACTGTTCCAGGGTAGCACGTAGGCTGTGCCTCCTGTTTCTGAGAAACTGTGAGCACAGACTTCTTCCTTTCCTACACCCATTTCTGTGTCTGTGTGTCTTACTGTACCTAATCAAAGCCGATCCCAGCTTCACAAGTTTAGTAATGGACATTCTTTAGATAGTAAGTCAATGAATAGGAGCAAAGTAGTGCTTCTGGAAATTCCTTATGGAAATAGCACTGTCTACACTGAGGTAGCACATCGTCTTTCTTGGGAATCAGATAAAACAGGTCCAAAGTCTGGCTTTGATTATGACCTGTGGGAAGAACTCAGATTCTGATTCAGTGACATTTTGTTACCATAAAAATCTTTATGTCCTGCACTCATTGTGAAGAATTAAATAATCAGAACATATTTCCAGGGAACGGAGATTTAGAGCCTTTGTTTTTGGAGGAAATGAGAAGCCAGAGTGACTGGGCACTGCCTGGGATGGAGCTCAGACCTCATGGGGAAGGAAATCAACCTTCAGTGCAAATGTAGCAACTGGCCAAAGGCTGTTCTTTGGATATATATGAGACAATATCAGATTATTTTTTTCTGGTTCTCTTCTTCCATCGAAACAAAAAAGGAGTTCTCCATTTGTTTTCCAAAAATTCCAAAGAGGCAGGAAAAATGGTAAGCAAGGCATATTTTGTTCCCGGAGAGGGATGTTTAGAAAGGAAGTGAATCTGAGCACCTCCAAGAGCTGGCTTTGAGTTTTGGGCTAATTTCTAGGAAGTGGTTTGGGGGTTGTGATAGTTTGGATCTAGAATGTCCCCCAAAGTCTCATGTAGTAAAGGTTTGGTCACCGGTCTGTGGCACTTTTAGGAGGGGAGCCTATTGGTCCCTGAAGGGGATTTGAGGACCTCGTCTCTTTCCCCACTCTTGGCTTTCTGTCTGCAGTGGGATGAGTAGCTTGGCTGCACCATGTGCTCACTACCAGCATGAAATTTGCCTCGCCACAGCTGAAAGTGACAGGGCCGAGCGACCATGGGATGAAACTTCAGAAACTAAGCCAAAACATTCTTTTCCTCCTACAAGTTGATTATCTCAAGTATTGTGTCACAGTGACGGGGAGAGCCTCTCCCTGTCCCAGCCCAGGCCCTTCTCTCAGGCAGGTACAAGGAAGGAAACAGGTGCACTGCTCGCCTTTTGCTGGGTCAGAGGAGGGACCTGACTTCGGGCCAGAAGGTCAGCGCAGGCCCCGTCAGGGTCTGCTTTCGTCCCAGCAGCAACCTCAGCATGCGGGTTTGCTTCAGATTCAACATGGCCTATGAATAATTTTGCTAGTATTTGCTTTGAAATTTTTGCTTCAAAATAATAATAGATTCACAGAAAAGTTGCAAACATATTAGTTTTCTCATACTCTTCACCCAGTTTCTCCCGAGGGATATGTCTTACAAAACATGATACTAAAATATAAGTCAGTTGACACAGATGTGATTGATGTGTCTATATAAATGGTCCTCAACCTAAAGTGGGATTATATCTAAAACATTCCCTTTAAGTTGAATATATTACAGGATAAAAACGTGTTGAATCTACTGTGTCTCCTGAACGTGGTAACACATAGCAGATGTCAGTTAGTCCTCTCCTGACTCAGTGGCAGGGCAAAGGGGGACTGGTCACTGCCATGCATTGTCCCTGCCCAGCGCCACAGGGACAATATCGTACCCACACATTATCATCTCAGGAAAAGATCCAAATTCAATGACAGGTTTTGCATCCGTGTTAAGTCCAAGAATCCTAAGTGAAGCTGCAGCAGGAGGCCATGGTACGGCAGTGTAGCTGGAGTAGCTGGATGTGACCTGTTGAAAAGAATCCTGAAGCACAGAGCAGCAGCTTCCGTGCCTGACATGAGCTCAAGCTGAGCCCTGCACCGGACACTAATTTTCTGACACAAGAGGTCACCAAACCCGGCACTTGATATCAATCTTCTGCTAGCGCCTGATGTGTCTTTTAGGAAGAGATCAGGTGGGAGCACCTGTGTTCACTACCGAAAAGGATACAAAAGCCAGCGACGATGGACTTTGTGTCCCTGCCCTCTTGCCTGTGCAGCGGTCACTCTGCTTGCAGTGTGTATCTTCTCTTTTTCCTTCCAAGTACCCTTTTCCCTGAGCACTACCTTGGCTCTTCTTTTCCTTTCCTTCTTCTTTTTGCCCCAAATAAACGTTAATCTTTCACAGTCACCAATTGTTCTGTCCACTTCACAGGACAGGACAGTAAGAAGCTAGAAAGTCCTGCTGATCCTGAGCCCACCTAGTAACAGAACCATCACAATCAGGGACTGCTGATGATTCTAAATTGATTTATCACACATGTAGATGTGTGTAAGAACCATCCCGGTCAAAGAGCTGCTCTGTCACCATAGAGTAGCTTTATAATCACATTCACCCATGGCAACTACTAATCTGCTAGTTGTTATTTTGAGAATGTCACATAAATGAAATCCTACAGCTTATGGCCTTTTGAAATCGACTTATTGCACTCCCCCTATTGCCCTTGAAACCTATCTAAGCTATTGCGTTTAACAAGCAGCTCACCCTTTTAATTGTTTCACGATATGAGTAGATGCAGTTTCTTTAACCAGCCATCTACTAAAGAACAATTTCAAGTTTGCATAGATACAAACTTGCATGTCTCTGGGATAATGTCCAGGAGTGTGACTGCTGAGTTATATGCCAAACACATACTTAGCTTTGAGAAACTGCTCTCCTGCTTTCGAGAGTAGTTGTATCATTTTGTATCCCCACCAACAGTGTGTGACTATAGTTCTTTGACACCCTTGCAGCATTTGGTGGTGTTACCGTTATTGTTATTGTTAGTGTTATTTGTAGAACTGGAGATTGAACCCTGGCACTCTAACACTGAGTTATATCCCAGCCCTTTTTAAAATTTTAAAACAGAGTCTTATAAAGTTGCCCAGGAAGGACTGAAAATTACAATTTTTCCTCACTGCTGGGATTACAGGAATGTACCACCACACCTGGCTACTGAATTTCATTTGTGTTTTGTCTGTTCTAACAGATGTCTAGTGAGATCTCGAAGGGATCTTAATTTGCCATCCTACCATGGTTAGTGATGATGAACATGTCTTCATGTGTTTATTTGCCACAGTATTTGTGTATCTTCATTGTGAAATGTCTCTTTGTGTTTTTATATAGTATTTTGAAAATTTTTGGTTGGGTTTGCAGTTTAGTAATAAGAATTTGACACTGAGCTTAATTAGAAAGGTGAACAAAATAATATAGAAAATCCAGGTCTTACTGTGGTTGTCAAAAGGAAAAGCAGATGTCGCATTTTATAACACACTGTCTCTAAAGGAAAGTGGGGTATGTTATAGTATTTTGTAATGTGCAATCTCCAAGGGGGAGTAGGTTGCTTAAACAGCAATGAACAGCCAATGACACTGGAAGAACTTACTACTTAATAAATATCACTAGTGTAGCCTTATGTCTTAAAGTTACTTAGTTCTTGTAGCTCCCATCAGGAGCAACAATAATAAATGGTTGCTACTACAGATTTCCATGGGTCTGATTTACTATATATGCTTCTTCATGCATGATCTCCTTATTTAAATTCTTGTAGCAGTTCTTTAGAGGACTTCTGGCTCTTTATGGAAGGTGTACATTAAAAGTATGATTACTGAATAAAAGGAAACCATGTACTTTGATTTACTGATCCTACTGATCCTGTGATATTACAGATGACAAAATTGAGAGTTGGACAGTGAGACCTGTCAAAAGCCACATAGCTAGGAAAATTTGAGCCCAACCATGTTTGATTTTGAAGCTTGTGCTTCCTTGTAATGAGCTGTCTCATATTTAAACATTTTTCTTGGTCTGGTCTCTCCGTTCTGATCTTCTGCTAAAGATGCCCACTTCTTCTCTAGGCACCACTTGTTCCCCTGAGTACTGTGATTCCATTTACATTTCTGGCACTGTCTTTGGGCCTAGCAAAGCAATTTCCTTTGGAACTCAGGTGTGCACTAGAGAATGAGATGGCTTGTCACTGGGCAGACATGTCATCACCCTGCTCCCTCTGGTAGTTTCTGTATACCTGTGCTTTTGCACTCAATCTCATTCTTTTAGAATGAAGCACTGCTAATTAGAAATATTGCATTTGTATTTCACAGCCAGGTCTTGCACTTGGAGCCGTCAGCTACCAGCAGGCCTTAGAAACTCTTCTGGCCATCCGAGGTGGCAGTTGTGGGCAACTCGCCGTCACTTTCTGCTGCTCTCTGCTGCTGGCTATCTTCAGTGTTACAAGCTCTGGCTGTTAGTGGCTTCTGGCACCAGCAGCTTTCGGTGTTGCTAGCTCATCATATGCTACTCTAGACAGAAATCATAAATAGACAGGCAAACATGATCAGAAGAGGCTTCACTGGAACGTACGCTGCAGCCCTCTTCATGGACCTACCTCAAGGAGGGCTACGAATGGGTGGGGTCATCTCCAATAGGTCCTGTATTAAAGCCTGTTTCAGCCCAGGGCTGGTCATAAGGCAGTTGGGGTAGCTTAAAGAGTAAAAGAAACTTTGGAGCAGAGTTAGATCCCTCTCTCTGTGTTGGTGACTTGTTACAGAGGCCATGGTAAATCAAAGCACATGGTTTCCTTTCATTCAGTAAGCATACTTTTAATGTACACCTTCCATAAAGAGCCAGGCATCCTTTTCTCAGAGTCAGCAGGACCCTGTCTGAGTGGAGGACCAGCACTTGCTCTCTTGGGATCTCTGGGGGTAGGGTGGCTGTCACATAGTTGTAACATCTTACCTACCAAAAGATACAGCTCAGCTTGGGCTCAGTATAGGTGTTTCTGCCACAATCTTGAGTCATCTTGGTACTGGTTTCCATCACCACAATCTTGGTGACTTAAAACAACATGGATTTATCTCTTATAGTTCTGGAAGACATGGGTCTGGTATTGGTCAAGACGTTAGTTCTGGAGGCTATAGTGATGATCACTTTCCTTGCATTTCTTGCCTTCTAGTGCTCACCAGGCTTCCTTGGCTGTGGTCTCTTCTTTCATTTTTAAAGTACAGCAGTAAAACCTCTCCTTCTCTCACCATATCATCTTCTCCTCTGACCCAGACTCTGCTTGCCTTGTTATTATAAAAACCCTTGTGATTAGATGGAGCTTACCTAGGTAATACAGAATAATGTCCCCACTTCAAGATCCATGACTAATCATATGTACAGAGGACTTCCGACTATAGAAGGTAATGTTTACATGTTCTGGGAATGAGGGTGTGACATCCTCTGGAGCCATTATTCAGCTTACCATGTGCTTCTTTGGAGAGTGGTGGATGCCCTTGGAATTTCGGTGGGATCCTGGCATGCAGACATCCATGGATGGCCAGGGATAGTATGTAATTAGTGTCCAAGGTTAGTGCTCTGTATATGTGAGCACTACATAACTTAAGGACCACACAGAGCCACCACTTGGCCATTCTTCAATCCATTTGCCCCCAAGTGGGATTTCTTGAAAAGATAGAAATATAGTCATGTGCACATTTGTACACAAATGAACAAATGTGGAGTGTGAAATTTTATAAAAAGCACTCAATGCTTGTTGTAGGCCTCAGGGAGCCCCGTTTCAGCAACCTGTTTTAGAGGAATTCAGACACCTGTGATGGAAGATCTGCCGATTTCCCATGGTGTTATTTAATGCTTTTTTCCTGAGAGGGCTCCTAACTTCTCTGGAGCCAAGCTTAACACTAAATTCAGAGCTCCAGGTAAGTCCAAGTAGTCCCGGATTGTGGTTAATGTTTTCTTGTGTATGTCCACGAGAGCACTGCACACAGCTACTCAAGTTTGGATTCTCTTGAAAGAAGAGAGGAATACTTCTGCAAGCAGGGAGGCATCGCAGCTTCCTGAGGCACCTCAGCCTGTGGTGAGTGCCCAGCACAGTCTGCCCAAATCTCAGACTGTTCCGGACCCCCCCAGGCTTCTGGGTGCAGTGAAGTGGAGCAGTGGGTTAGAGGCCACTACAGCTGCCTCCCCCCCCCCCCCCCCCCCCCCCGGCTACACTTGGAAGTCTGCTGAGCTCCTGACGGATGGGCGGGCCTACACTAACCCCCGAGCCCAGCCGCGCCTAGCCATCTGCCTGCAGAGGAGGAGCTGGGCGGATCTGGAGTGCCTGCAGAAGTCCCTTCCTTTGCCTAGAGGACTGTGGATATCTCTGCAAGCAGGGAGGGATCACAGGCTCCTGAGGCACTGTGGCCTGTGGAGAGCACCCTAACCCGGCTGCAATTGAAGAGCTGTGGATCTTCCAAGGGGCAGGTGGGCGCACAGTGTCCCTGAGGCCCAGCTTGTCTGGAACTGCGGAGTTCTGAGCAGGCAGAGGAGGGACACTGGTTCTGCAGGCCCAATGGCTTGGGGTAGTACGGTGTCAGAGGCTCAGTAGCTCCAAGCATAGAAGGGGATTTTCAACAGATCCTGAGGAAGCTTTCAAATAACACTTGAAACACAGAAATATACAAAATGACAAAACGAAAGACCAAATTACAACCTCAAACCTCCAGCCCATCTCAGGAAACCCTAGGAGCAATGTATATAGAAGAAAATATATCCCATCCACCTCATATATCGGACATAATAGCTACTGAAGTTGACAAAGAACTCCAGGAAGCTTTAAAGAAATTCAAACTCGAAATAATCTCCCAGATAAAAGAAGAAATGATAAAAGAAATGAAAGAGATTCTAAATATATCTAAAGAAAACACAGATAAAAAATTGGAGGAACTAAACAAAAAGATAGAATCCCTAGACGAGCAATATAAGAAACAAACAGAATACATAATGCAGATGCACAGAGATATACAGGAAATAAAAAACTCCACTGAAAGTTGTAAAAACCGCCTTAATGAAAGTGAAGATAGAATTTCAGACCTTGAAGACATGATTGCAGCTAGTGAACAGGAAAGGAAAGATCTTTTGAAAATAACAAGGAATCAGGAAACAACAATTCAACAACTGCAAGACGATGCAAAGAAGAATAACATAAGAATGATAGGGATTAATGAAAGAGAGGGAGACAACATAAAGGATGTCAAGCGGATATTTAGAGAAGTAATAGCTGAAAATTTCCCAAGCATGAGATCAGAAACTGACATCAAGATCAGTGAAGCATATAGAACTCCAAACACTCATAACCAAAATAAAACTACACCCAGACATATAATAATCACCATCCCAGAAATCCAACACAAGAATAGATTACTAAAAGCTGTCAGAGAGAAAAGACAGATCACTTATAAAGGAAAACCTATCAGAATCACAGCAGACTTCTCAGCACAAACGATAAAGTCAAGAAGAGCATGGAGTGAAATATTCCAGATCCTAAAGCAAAATGATTTCCAACCAAGACTGATATATCCTGCAAAACTATCATTCAAAATAGATGGTGCAATACGATACTTCCATGACAAAGAACAGCTGAAGAACTTCATGAACACCAAACCGACCCTGCAAAAAATATTGAAAGACAGTTTAGATACACAAAGGAAAAAACCACTAAGCAAAGCAAATAATTAAACAGAACAGAAAGATAAAGATGCAACAGCAGAGAGATAACATTCCTACAATTAACCAGCATTTAACAGTAATAACCATTAATGTAAATGGTCTCAATGCACCAATCAAAAGAAACAGACTAGCAGAATGGATCAAGAAACAAAATCCAACCATATGCTGTTTACAGGAAACCCATCTAACCCAGAAGGATACTCACAGACTGAAAGTCAAAGGATGGAAAACAATTCTTCATGCAGCAGGAATCCAGAAAAAGGCAGGAGTAGCCATTCTGTTTGCAGACAACGTGAACTTTAAACCAACAATGACCATAAAGGACAAAGAAGGTCACTACATACTTGTAAGGGGAAAACTCCAAGAGGAAGAGATAACTATCTTAAATATATACACACCAAACTCCAGAGCACCAAGTTATATAAAACAATTATTAACAGAAATGAAAACTCAAATTATCAGTAACACAATTGTAACAGGAGACCTTAATACGCCATTGACACCAAGGGACAGATCAACCAGACAGAAAATGAGCAAAGAAATAACAGAACTGAATCATACCTGTGAACAAATGGGTTTGATAGACATATACAGGATGTTCCACCCAACAACATCAGAATACACATTCTTCTCAGCAGTACATGGATCATTTTCTAAAATAGACCATATATTAGCTCACAGAACATATTTAAACAAGTGCAAAAGAGCTGAAATCATCCCTTGCATGTTATCGGATCATAGCGCTCTGAAATTAGAAATTAATGATAAAAGATACTGCAAAAATCCCACAAACACATGGAAACTGAATAACACACTCTTGAGTAATCAGTGGGTCACAGAGGAAATTAAAGAAGAAATCAAACAATACCTAAAAGAAAATGAAAATACAGATACAACTTACCGGAACCTGTGGGATGCAATGAAAGCCGTCCTGAGAGGAAAATTTATTGCACTGAGTTCCCACATCAGGAAAACAGAACGAATACAAATAAATAACTTGATGCTACACCTCAAACAGCTAGAAAAAGAAGAGCAAGTCAAGCCCAAAGCCAAAAGAAGAGAGGAAATCATAAAAATCAGAGCAGAAATCAATGCAATAGAGACTAAGAAAACAATCCAAAGAATCAACAAATCAAAGAGTTGGTTCTTTGAAAGAATAAATAAAATCGATAAGCCCCTAGCCAACCTTATTAAAAAAAGGGAAGAAAAAGCTCAAATTCATGCAATAAGAAATGAAAAAGGAGAAATCACTACAGACCCAATAGAAATACAGAAGATCATCAACACCTACTTCGAAAACCTCTACTCTCAAAAGTTTGATAACACAGAAGAAATAGACAGATTCTTAGAAGCATATGAAGTGCCAAAGCTAGATCAAGAGGATGTAAAACTGTTGAATAACCCAATCTCTGTTACTGAAATTGAAAATGTAATTAAGTCCTTACCCACCAAGAAGAGCCCAGGCCCAGATGGATTCACTGCAGAATTCTACAAGAAATACAAAGAAGACCTAATGCCGACACTCCTCAAACTGTTCAATGAAATTGAAAGGGAAGCAATCCTTCCTAAGTCGTTCCTGGAAGCAAATATTACTCTAGTACCAAAACCTGAGAAAGACCCAACTAAAAAAGAGAACTATAGACCGATCTCCCTAATGAACACAGATGCAAAAATCCTCAATAAAATATTGGCAAATAGGATCCAGCAAATCATCAAGAAGATTATACACCATGACCAAGTGGGATTCATCCCAGGAATGCAAGGATGGTTCAACATACGCAAATCAATAAATGTAATCCACCATATCAATAAAGCCAAAAATAAGAATCACATGATCATTTCTATAGATGCAGAAAAAGCCTTCGATAAGGTCCAACATTTATTCATGATAAAAACTCTACAGAAAATTGGAATAGATGGTCTTTACCTCAATATAATAAAGGCCATTTATGACAAACCAACAGCCAGCATCATTCTAAATGGCCAAAAATTGAAAGCCTTTACTTTAAAATCAGGCACAAGACAAGGATGTCCTTTATCACCACTCCTATTTAATATAGTACTGGAAGTACTAGCCAGAGCAATTAGGCAAGAAAGAGAAATAAAAGGGGTAAAGATAGGAAAAGAAGAAGTTAAGTTATCATTGTTTGCAGATGACATGATACTCTACATAGAAGACCCCCTAAACTCCATTGAAATACTCTTAGATACAATAAATAAATTCAGTAATGTGGCTGGATACAAAATCAATACTCAGAAATCAATAGCATTCCTATACACGAACAACAAAATTACAGAGAGGGAAATAAGAGAAACTGGACTATTCACATTAGCAAGCAAAAAAATGAAATATTTAGGAATTACTCTTACAAAAGAAGTGAAAGACTTATACAGTGAAAACTATAATACACTGAAAAAGGAAATTGAAGATGATCTCAGAAAATGGAAAGACATCCCTTGCTCATGGATAGGAAGAACAAACATTGTGAAGATGGCCATTCTCCCAAAACTCTTATACAGATTCAATGCAATCCCAATAGAAATACCATCAACATACCTTATAGATCTAGAGAAATCACTCCTAAATTTCATCTGGAACCAGAAGAGACCTAGAATCGCAAAGGCAATTCTAAGCAGCAAAGGCAAAGCAGGAGGCATCACAATCCCTGACTTGAAATTATACTACAAAGCAACAGTAGTAAAATCAACATGGTATTGGAATCAAAACAGAGGCGAAGATCAATGGAATAGATTAGAAGATACAACCACAACTACAAACACACTCAACCACCTTATCTTTGATAAAGGAGCCAAGCAGGTTCACTGGAAGAACGACAGTCTCTTTAATAAATGGTGCTGGAAAAACTGGCTCTCCATTTGCCGAAAACTAAAGCTAGACCCATGTCTATCACCATGTACTAAATTAAAATCTAAATGGGTCAAAGATCTGAATATTAAAACAGAAACACTAAATCTATTGGAAGACAAAGTGGGTAGAAACCTTGGAGACATAGGAGTAGGTAGAGAATTCATGAACAGGACTCAAATCGCACGGGAAACACTTCCCAGAATCAATAACTGGGACCACATCTTATTAAAAAGTTTCTGCATGTCAAAAGAAATCTCCAGCATAGTGAAAAGAAAACCCACAAACTGGGAAAAGATTTTAGTGAACTCTCTCTCAGACAAGGGACTCTTGTCTAAAACATATAAAGAATTAAAAAAACTCAGACCTCCAAAATTCAAAGATCCAATCCAAAAATGGGCATCTGAGATGAATACGCAATTCTCAGATGAAGAAATGCAAATGGCAAATAAATATATGAAAACATGCTCATCATCATTGGTCATCAGAGAAATGCAAATTAAAACCACACTGAGATTCCATCTCACTCCTGAAAGAATGGCCAGGATCAAGAAAACCAACAACAACAAATGCTGGAGAGGATGTGGGGAAAAAGGAACTCTCCTGCACTGTTGGTGGGAGTGTAGACTGGTACAGCCTTTGTGGAGGTCTGTCTGGAGGTTTCTCAAAAAGTTGGGATTGGAAATCCCATTTATTCCAGCTATTCCACTTCTAGGCATATTCCCAGAAGAACTGAAAGCATCATACCACAGTGATTTATGTGCACCTATGTTTATAGCAGCACAATTTGTAATCGCCAGATCTTGGAAACAACCCAAGTGTCCATCAACTGAGGAATGGATAAAAAAGTTGTGGTATTTCTATACAATGGAATATTATTCAGCTATAAAGAAGGATCACATTGAGATATTTATCAATAAATGGGCGCAGCTTGAGACCATACTCATAAGTGAAATAAATCAATCTCGCATGTATGAATACCGAATAGTTTCCCTAATGTAAGTAATGATTCAAATATATGAAAATATGTGGCAATCATGATTCCCCATTATGTGGCCTTGAAGCCTTATAAAATTTTCACTTATTAATTAGAAAGGCTTTATTCCGGGCTTCTTGATATGGAAATATTTGAAGCTATAGTATATGAAGTTTTATCCAAATATCTCAAGGAAAAAGACAGACACTATGGTAACTATTATTCTTTAAAAAAATTATTTAGTTATTTCTTATGTTTATTTTAATTAAGGGAAAAATTTAAAAAATTAGGATATATAATAGTAACTCTTTTCGATTTCCTATTAACTTGTTTTGAAGTCCTGTAATGCTCCCACGATCTTGTTTTGACTGATTAGACTCTGTTCCATTCTGTGGGATAGTATCAGGTCCGAGGGTATAGGCAACTACTTTGAAGGCAGTAAGATTCACTAAGATGCCCATTCTGGTTTGACTATTGTCTCCTTTGGAAGTCCTGTAATGTTTACAATGTCTAAGTTTTATTGGTCTTGTTCTCTACTGTTTTGTCCAACTTTATAATATCTAATGAGATAGACAAATCTTTTTAAGGAAACAAGAGACAACGTTGATAACTATTGTTAATAACCGTATACTCTGTTCTACATCATGTGCTAAGTCTATCCTTGGTTTTCACTGACAGCTTTGTTCTGCCATATTTGACTTTATTCCCCCCCCCTCAAAAAAGTAATAAGAACTAAGGAGTAATAAAATCTAAAATGTGTAAATTTTGTTGTAAAAAGAGAGGAAGGGGAAAAAAGAGCTCTAACGGATATAACAGCAAGTGTGTATAGGGATGTTGAATAGCTGACTATATTAATGTTTTTGGATCATTGAACACAGCTGTTTGTAGTCTCTCTGTTTGAATGTCTACTTTGTATTCTTTGATACTGTGATTTGAGCAACTATTTCCAAGATGATAATATGTAATCTATTAACAGGTGATTTCTTACTGTTATGCTTTTTTTTGTAGTTCTGTATTATATGTAACCTTACACTGCAAAAAAAAAAAAAAAAAGAAAGAAAGAAAAGAAAAGAAAAAAAGAAAAGAAAAGAAAAACCAGTTCAAGTTTCAGAAGTTGCACCATCTTTAAAGCTCTGTCAGGAGGGTCTGGGAAGATGGCGGAACAGTACGCAGCAGAGTAAATAGCTTCCCTGAGAGAAACAGCCCAGGTGCTGAAATTTAGCATTCTGGAGAAGAACAGGAGGAAAGAAATGGGTTCCCTCAACTGAGGAAGAAACTAAAATGAGAGTCGAAACCCACAGAGGGAATATTAAAAAAAAAAAAAGAAAAGAAAACACTTAAACCAAAGGTGGTAGCTGGTGGCACTTTCACTGGAGCTGGTCTCACTATATGAGAAGCACTGTCAGAACCTGGGGACACATGATCACTGTGAAGCTGGTGGCTGGCAAGCCCAAAGGCCTTGGCAGGGAGACGTGGTGGCAGAGGGGAGTGGCAGACCAGAGAACTGCACTAGCTGGCAGTGAGTATGGGGGATTTAGTCCTCCTGCAGGAGTGGGTGATTGGCTGGGCACCATTTTGGAGTCAGTCAGGATAAGCCCGGAACCAGAACTGCAGCTGGCTTCATTCAGCCAGTCCCAGTGCAGAGAAGAATGGAGGAAATTGCCTGGACTGAGTACCACCCCTGTGTGTGGTCCAATAGCCATCACCAAAGTTTCCCTAAAGCTGTCCCTAACCAACCCTTCCCTCCCAGCAACACCAACTTGGTGAAGACTTCCTGTGGTTAACACAGCTTGGGAAGGGAGGGGCCAGCCTGCCCTGTCCCTGCTTATATTCCAGCAGTCACCAGCAGACTGGAAAAAGCATCAAACAGCAGAAATCCCTAGCCATCATGCTTCAAAATAATTATAACCAATACAGGAAGTTCCAGGGACCCCAGTACCCACTTGTCTGGAAGAAATTAGGAACGTGATAAGAGGAAGAAGCAAAAGGCAATCTCTGGCTTCCAACCCAAGCAGTACTGGTCCAGGAGATGTAAACACAGAAGAGATCGGGGTTTGCACACCTGCAATTTCTGAAGTAACAGCAACTGAAATAAAGAAACAACTTCATGAAGCTATAAAAAAAACCTTAAAACAGAAATACTATTACAAGTAAAAGAAGAGATAAGAAACATAATAAAAGAATTAATAATAAAAGAATTGCTAAACACCTCTAAAGAAGACACAGATAGAAGAATAAAGGAGCATAGAAAAAGGAGGGAAACCTTCAATGAAAAATATAAAAAAAATTAGAATACTTGAAACAGATTAAAAGAAATTACTAGGTAATTAAAAACTCCATTGAAAGCTGGAAAAACTGCTTGAAAGAAACTAAAGATAGACTATCAGATCTTGAAGACAGGTTTTCAGCTTGCAATTATGAAAGAAAAGATCTCTTAAAAATAACAAGGAACCAGGAAGTAACAATACAAAGACTAGAAGATGACAAGAGGATCTATAATTTAAGAATAAAAATTGTGAGTGAAGAAGCAGGGGTAAACACAAAGGAAATACAAAGGATATTTACAGAAATAATTAAAGAAAACTATCCAAGCATAGGAAAAGGAAATGACATTTAGATAAATGAGGCATACAGAACTCCAGCCAGCTATAACCAAAATAGATCTACATCTAGACATATAATAATCAAGATCCCAGAAATTCAATCCAAGAACAGAGTATTAAAAGCTATCAGAGAAAAGAAACAGATTACCTATAAAGGAAAACTCATCAGAATCACAAAAGACTTCTCGACACAAACCATCAAATCAAGAAGAGCTTGGAGTAAAGTATTCCAAGCCTGAAAGAAAATAACCTCTGACCCAGATTGATGTATCCTGAAAAACTATCTCTCAAAATTAATGGAGAAGCAAGATGCTTCCATGAAAAAGAAGAACTGGGGGAATTTATGGCCACCAAACCAACCCTACAAAAAATAATGAAGGACATTCTAGAGAGAGAGAAAAAGACCATGGTTTCAGGAACAGCAGAAAAGGGGGCCCACTGAATAGGGCAGACAGTGGAATGACGGGGAAAAGTAGACAATCAACGACAGAAAAATAGCATGGCAGAGATGAGGGAGAGAAGGTTGGCTATAACCACTAATAAGGATGGCTTCTATTGACCAATAAAAAGAAACACAGGCAGAGTGGATCAGGAGAGAGGGTCCATCGATGTGCTCTGTATAAGAAATATAATTAGCCTGAAAGAGGGTTTATAGACTGAAAGTCGAAGATGAGAAAACATTGTTCTATGTGACAAGGAACCAGAAAAAAGTAGGGGTAGCTTGCCCATCAGCTGCAGATTGGTTAGGAAGCCATGACACTTTTATACAGTGGAAAAGTACTCAGCTATAAAGAGAGAAAACCTTTTTTTTTGTTTTTTGTTTTTTTATTTTATTTAAGAGGAAAAAGAGAAAAACACAAAACAAAACAAAGCAGTGTAAGGTTACACATAATACAGAACTACAAAAAAAATAACAGTAAAAAATCACCTGTTAATAGATTACATATTATCATCTTGGAAATAGTTGCTCAAATCACAGTATCAAAGAATACAAAGTAGACATTCAAACAGAGAGACTGCAAACAGCTGTGTTCAATGATCCAAAAACATTAATATAGTCAGCTATTTAACACCCCTAAACACACTTGCTGTTATATCCGTTAGAGCTCTTTTTTTTTCCTCCCTCTCTTTTTTACAACAAAATTTACACATTTTGGATTTTATTACTCCTTAGTTCTTATTACTTTTTTTGGGGGGGGGAGAGAATAAAGTCAAATATGGCAAAACAAAGCTGTCAGTCAAAACCAAGGATAGACTTAGCACATGATGTAGAACAGAGTACAAGGTTATTAACAATGGTTATCAACGTTGTCTCTTGTTTCCTTAAAAAGAATTGTCTATCTCATTAGATATTATAAAGTTGGACAAAACAGTAGAGAACAAGACCAATAAAACTTAGGCATTGTAAACATTACAGGACTTCCAAAGGAGACAATAGTCAAACCAGAATGGGCATCTTAGTGAATCTTATTGCCTTCAAAGTAGTTGCCTATACCCTCAAACTTGATACTATCGCACAGAATGGAACAGAGTCTAATCAGTCAAAACAAGATCGTGGGAGTATTACAGGACTTCAAAACAAGTTAATAGAAAATCAAAAAGAGTTACTATTATATATCCTAATGTTTTTAATTTTTCCCTTAATTAAAATAAACATAAGAAATAACTAAATAATTTTTTTTAAAGAATAGTAGTTACCATAGTGTCTGTCTTTTTCCTTGAAATATTTGGATAAAACTTCATATACTATAGCTTCAAATATTTCCATATCAAGAAGCCCAGAATAAAGCCTTTCTAATTAATAAGTGAAAATTTTATAAGGCTTCAAGGTCACATAATGGGGAATCATGATTACCACATATTTTTATATATTTGAATCATTACTTACATTAGGGAAACTATTCGGTATTCATACATGCGAGATTGATTTATTTCACTTATGAGTATGGTCTCAAGCTGCGCCCATTTATTGATAAATATCTCAATGTGATCCTTCTTTATAGCTGAATAATACTCCATTGTATAGAAATACCACAACTTTTTTATCCATTCCTCAGCTGATGGAGAGAGAAAACCTTGAGGCTCTTGTAGGTAAACTTGAGATCATGCTCAGGGGTAAAAAGGTTCAGAATCACTTAGGTGAATAGTGGGTTGCCTCCCTAATATAAAAACTAAAGGAGTTAGTGGGATGCAAAATGTACAATGCTTGTGAAAGTGAAAGGGGAGGAACTGTCTAAAAAGGGAAGGCAGAGGACATTGTTAATCTTGTATCATGATCTGAAACCCATATTTTTTTCACTGCTCTGTTTAGTTTGGTTATATCCTCTTCCAGTTTGTCTACTTGTACTAGATTTCTTAGCATGGACAGCTATTCCAAAGATAGCAGCCTATATTATGGTAACCATTTTTGATTTCCTATTAACTTGATTTGAAGCCTGTCTTGTTTTGACTGATTTTATTCAAATCT
The DNA here is from genome assembly GCF_034190915.1 of Cavia porcellus. NCBI lineage: Eukaryota > Metazoa > Chordata > Mammalia > Rodentia > Caviidae > Cavia > Cavia porcellus. Next base: position 27,415,604 of record NW_026947502.1, read on the forward strand.
GTTTTGTTTGATAGTACCGAGTCTGAGGGTATTGCCAACTAACTTGAAGACAATAAGATTCACTATGATACCCATTCTGGTTTGACTATTATCTTCTTTTGAAGTCCTACAATGTCTCCAATGTTTTGTTTTTATTGGTTTTGTTCTGTACGGTTTTGTTCAATTTTATTATACCTGATGATATGGGCAATTCTTTTGAAGATAACGAGAGGCATTATGGTAACTGTTGTTGATCACCCGATATTTTGTTTTTAAGTCATGTACTATGTCCATCCTTTTGTTTTGACTGACTCCATTTTGTTTTGTCTTATTTGGTTTTATTCTCTTAAAAAAAAGTAAAAAGATCTGTCAGGGTCACTGGACATAGGTGGAGTCTCCAAGCACATCTCATAGAACAATGGAAATTCACATCAAGTGAGGAAATGAAGGGTTGCAGTATTACAAACACTGCATCCTTCTAAAGAATAGGCAAATTTGGAAGATCCTGAGGAGTAGACAGTGGGGCACTCCAGCTGTTTCTAGACTGCTGTGACTGATAGGGTCACGTGCAGGGAAAAGCTAGATAGGAAGACCCAGGCAAACTTTTGCTTGTGAAACAGTCAGGATTTTGGTTGAAAATGATAGAAGCACAACATAGACTGGATTAAGCCATGCCATAATCTCTTAGTGCTACTTAGTACAGCCTGGGTGGGTAGTTTACAAGGAAAATGAATTTATTTCTCACAGTTCTGGAGCTGCAGAATCTAAGGTCAAGGTCCTGGCATTTGAAGCTGCTCTCTGCCCCAAGATGGTGCCTGTTGCCGTGGTCACATTTGGTAGAAGGGTGGAAGAGCCGGAGGTGCTCCAGTCAGCCATGCCAGCCCTTGTACGCTGAGATACTAACTCATTCATTTGTGTATTCCCTCATTTCTCAATCACTTCCTAAAAGACTCTGCCTTTTAATGCCACCTCCATAGGGACTGAGTTTCAACCTGAAGTTTGGAGGGAACACAAACTACGGCAACTGGAAAAAAAAAAGGAATTATTTTTTGACTTGAATACTGTCTTAAAGAGTCCATGGATAGAGGGTGTTCCTCCACGCACAGCTGGATCTGGAAGTCCAGATGTAACATGAAGTCTTCCCTTCTCCCCATCTCTTGGTGCTACCTTCCCATTGGCACCATTATAACTCTGGCCAGCTAAGCAGGCTCTGTGCAAAGAGACAGAGTCTTTCCCAATAATGTCAACAGCAGTTGCTAGGCTGATTTTCAATGGCTTGGTTTGGCTATGTGCTATCCTTAGCCCAGTTACCATGTGGCCAGGAGGTGTAGTGCCTGACTGACAGCTTCTGCATCCCATGCCCATCCTGGAAGTCAAGGCCAGAGGTCATTCCTACTAAAACCATAGATCCTAAACAATGAGGAAGATTGGCTCCTCAAGAAAAGTTGGGTGCTGTTAAGAGAAGATATAGGAGCAGCAAATGCAGATGAGGCAAAAATCACAGAATGTCTGTGGCAACTTACAACTTCAGAAGGGTTCACTAAGGGCCAACAATGTAGCTGTTAGGTTGCTTCCTAATAGAGGGGAATCAATGCAGGGCTTTTATAATCCCCTCTTCAGCTGTAGGAGAACATATCCTACTAGACAGCAAGTCAGTAGAGCACTCTTTTGATGAATGAAGTGGAGAACAAAACCCTGCTTTTGTAAAAAATAAAAACATTTGAGAATTTCTTAAAATTCAGAGCATTGTCTTTCTCACATGATCTTTGGGAAATAAAATGAATAAAAAGTACTAATCCACATACATAAATTATGCCTGGTAATACTACCATGAAACATACCTCAATTAAGAGACTATGGGAAGGTCCTTCCATCTCTGGGCATCTGGGTTCCCAAGGCTTTTAATAAGAATTGTTCTGTCCAGTTGTGCTGGCCATGGTCCAACGACGCTTGCTGCATTCTCTCTCTCAAATTCCTCTCCAATTTCCTGTGGAATTCTTTCTTTTATCCTTTCCTTTCATCTTTTTTTTTGAAATTTTTAAAATTCTTTTTTCAGTCTGAATCGATTTCCTGGCCATTTATAAGAGCTGTGTGCCACTCAGGGATGGTGAGGTTTTTCAAAGACAGAAGTGTTTGTCTTCTGTGCCCTGTCTTGTCTGCTTCACTTGAATGTGGAGTGAAAGCGACCAGACCCAGAGTTTAACTCAAGTGCCACCATGTCTGGAGACTGGCAGTAGCAGTTAGAATACTTTGCAAGTAACAAGAACACCAAAACCAAAGCAAAACAAACAAAACCCCACAAAACATGGACAGAAACAATTTAAGGTTTAAATGTCACAGGAATTCATTGGCTTATACAACTTGACTGTCTACAAAGTGCTAATACTTCAGGCACGGTTTGATCCTCTTTATTTACTGAGGTAACCTAAATACTTTAACAGCATATAGAAAATAACTATTTTTTGAGTGAACAATTATGCAGCTTTGCTAGCTGGGTTGGTCTCAGGCAGCACATTGCAATGGATGGTGAGGTGATGTCTCTCTCTGTCTGTCTCTTTCTTTCTCTCCCTCTCTCCTTCATTTTATCTCCCCCCTTCCTTTCTCTCAAGAGTCTACACACTTGCATTATTATCTAACTAAAGCATCACAAAGTAAACAAAGACCAAATTCTCTAGCTTTTTAAAGGAAAAAGAAACTGAGACCAGAACTCTGAACGAGTCTGTCTTTTCACTTTACCAGGAAAGACCCCTGAAGGATACATTTCTCCTTTAATTTTCCAGTTCCTACCTTCCATTTACATTCCACAGGAGCAGCTGCCTCCAGCCAGCTGGACTGGAGTGAAATTCACTCACCCATCCTGCTGGTCTATGTATTCTCAAACTGGCAGCCCAACTCTTTCAAATAATAACTGCTGTCAGTTTGTGAAAATGGAACACATGGCAGCTTGATCACTCCGCTGGGGGAGCCACAGACCTGTGCCACAGTGGGCAAAGCACTGAGGTCACCTGCGGGTCTGCTTCGGGCCAGTCCCGGTGCAACGCTAAAGGCTCTTCCAAGTCCCGCTGTCTCCACCTCAGTCTTCCTTGCTGTGGAGCACCCATCCCCAAAGTCATGCCACCTTTTCTCACGTGACTAAATGCACCTTGATGGTGGGTACACTAGACTTCCAGTTCTTTATTTCAAACATTTAATTGGTTTTGTCTTCATTTAAACATGCCTAGATCTCTGGGATGAATTTCTTGATGGGGAAAAGAGACATTCCCATTTCTCCTCCTGTCTGCATGGACTGGAGATGAAGTATTGAAATACTTCTGACTCTGTCAGACCTGGAGAGACTTCTGATGGACTCTGACCCACACAAAAAGTGAGAAAGAGGCATAGGCAGAACTCAGTGAAAACGATCTAGTTTGAACTTCCATAGGAACCCAGAATGAAACTGCATGGATGCCAGAAGTTTCTCAATGGGGCTGTCTTGCTGGGCTGAGAATCCATCGAGGCCAGCCAGAGATAACACAAGAGAAAAGTTGGAGTTTCTCCAACATGGATATGGAATTTGCAGTAGCTGCCTGGGTCAGGGGCCACTGATCACGGGCGGGTGCCACTGCGGCTCACCACACTTCCTGACTCTGCAAACCCAAATGGGAGGATACTATTAGCAACTTGGTGTCCAAAGTCTTTTCTTCTTTTTGGCCCACATAATCAAGTGTTACCCTTCCAGGTGAGACAAAATATTTGCAGATAAATCAAAGGTCCAGTGAGATTTGGGATAGGCTCTGTTTCAGAGCAGGAAGTGGCCACAGCATACTGCAAGTCATCGGTTGTGGGATGAGCCTTTAAGGCTTCCGTAGACCTGGATCTTCATGGCTTCCTGTGCTCTGTTGCCTGCTTCCTCATATTGACATGCTGGCCCTTCAGGGCTCTGATTTCTAAAGGCTCTGCTTTTTTTGTTTGTTTCAAGATTTGTGTTACAGTTAAAGACTTTTATCAGAACTATACATATGGATAGTTTGTTCTTGTGTTTTTTTTTTTTTTCATATTAAAATTTTTCTCCTACTCCCTCCAACCCCCAGAGCCTTCTGTGAATATTGAATGTGGAACCAATTACCCTAGGTTGCAGTAATTACTTTTATATAACTAGAGTTGGGGACTTGTGAATCAATTCCATACCCATTAGCAATGTATGCTTGAGCCAAGATATTCTTTCCTTTCTTTTTTTAACAGGACTGGACAATGTTGAATCTTTGAAAAAAAAATCAACACTTTTTTTTTTTTAAGCTGACAGCACATTCCATCCACTCCACAGTGTAGAACTAATGAAGATATAAGTGTAAGAAAACCTATAATTGAATCCAGCACGTAGCAGGCATAGTTGAACACAAAACACACCCAGCTGAAATCGCATGTGCTAGCAGGCTAATCCTCTGGGGCAGCCAGCACAAGGAAATATTTCTGGATTGTGTCTCAGGCAGCCTTTTCTATCCATGTGGCCAAAGCAGAATAAGAATGGCCCTTTTCTTGGGCAGAAGTGTCTGCTCTGCTGGGGAACAGCCGGATTGCCTTTGATAAGGTTGCCCATTGGTTGGTGATTTAAAGGGCAAGGATAGGAAAAATTATTCTGAGAAATGGAGATGTTTGGGGCTCTTGTTCCATTTCTCCTGCCAGTGTTTCTCAGCTCCCTGCATGATGCTGGGAGGTACTTTTGTCCTCTACCTACGACTGGGGTGGTTCCTCAGGGACATGCCAGGATGTGTCTTTTGGTCCAGTTCTCCAGGGTTCAGAGCAAGCCTTGTCAATCCTGCTGCTGTTTTCCCTACATCTGGGGCCCACTCTGATGTGTGGGTCCGAGTAGAAGGGATACTAGAGTGAAAATGTGTTTTCCTTTTAAAATTCCTCAATGATGATTCACAGCCAGGTGTCCCCAGCACCCCAGCTGCTCTGTCTTTTTTGTCCTTCCCTGGGGATGAGCCCTGCTGATGCTTAGTCCTTGGCTCACTGACTGGAGAGGGAGAGAGCAGAATGGCCCTCAGAAACCATGCTCCACAAGTGAGATAGTGAAAGGAAGCCATGGTGTGGGCTTGAGCAGAACTCTCCAATCAGAGGCTGCATCGGGGTCCATGGTTTATTGAGCACACTATTAAGCATGGCTGGGACTTGAGTGACTCTGTGTCATTTCCACAGTACCTACCACTGCCTACTGTCTCCTTGCTCTACATAACATTTTACTTAGTTATTGAGGCTCTCTGCCTGGCACTATTTGAGTTTGGGCGTCCATCTAGCAGAAGTTGGAGTGTGTGTGTGCTCACATGTATAGAATGGCATATTTATACAGCAACACACAGACTCCAGCTTTCTCAAAGCTCCTTCGTGGTCCCTTTAGCTAGGGTGTGCTCTACTGCTCAGCTGCTTAATCCAGGGCAATGACATTTTGTCCCTAATTTGGTGAAGGCAACACAGTCCTTCAGGAGAACAGAACCGCGTGTGCTGCCCAGTCCTGTCTTCAGCTTGGGGCCTTGGGATGGAGCTGCAGGGAAGTCCTTGGTGTCTGCTGAGCAGGCAGCCTGTGTCTGGACACCCAGCCCCTTCAGCTGTTGTGATTCCTAGTTGGAAGAGGCATTCCAGGGACATTCCTTCTGTCTGGAGCAGAAACTTGGCTTGAACCTTGAAGTTAAAAACCGGAACAAACTGCACCAGTTTGCTAAATCTTGAACCAAATCCAATTTTTTTTTTTTTTTTTTTTTTTTTTTTGTAATATCACTGAGAACCAAACCCGAGTTCTCGGGATGGGTTGGGTTTGTTTTCCCACCAGAGAGCCGTTGGGGAGGTGGATCTGGACTGCTTCGTGTCCTTAAGTGATTGGAGGCTCTATAAGAGGACCTCAGTGTGGACCTTGGATTCAGGTATCTCATGGGCAGGGACACACTAGAAGGCAGGGCAAGGTCTGCAGAGGTCACACCGGGTCGGCTGCAGGCGGGAGAAGTGGACGTAACAGGGCTTTGTCCTGAAGAGAGGGAGCCACATTGTGATTCTGCTTCTCTGTGAATGTGCTGTCTAGCATGTGAGGCCCTGTGCTCTGCCACCAGGCAACAGTGATGACAGCAGATGCCAAAAATGCATGCAGCAATGTAGGAAAAGTAGGAACCTTAACAAGATCACTTATCAACGAAGTTTTCCAAAACTTTGAGGACTACACCAGTTAGCCAAAGGGGGTTTAATTAGTCCGTCACACCACACTAAGGAAAAGGTGATGAAGGCATGGCCCTTGCTCTCTCAGGACCTGTGACACACTTGGTTGAAGCGAGCGTACACTTTATTGAAGAGAAATGGTCATGGTTCTGTTCAGTAGTGCGTTCCCTGAAATCATGGCCACTGGCGCCTCAGAAAGCAACCTTCTCTGTAGGTAAAATTAAGGAACTCAAGATGCAGTCAGCCTGAGTGAGCTTTAGATCCAATGACTGATGTCCTTTAAACAAGAAGAAACAGATTCAAAGAGGGAAGGCCCTGTGAAGGTGGAGGCAGGCCCTGGAGAGATGCAAGCACAAGCCAAGCAAAGGCATGGGCCACAAGGGGCTGGGGGTTCCCCGGGAGGCTTTAGAGGGAGCACGAGCTGCGAATGATGGCAGACTTCTGGTGCCTTGGACTACAGGGAAATAAATATCTATCATTTGAAGCCACTCCAGGGCAGAATCACAGATGACTGAGGGGCTTGCCATTAGGTACGGTCCTTTTGGAGAAAAGAGCATGGTGTCTGTGGCGTAATTTACCACAGCTGTGTCATGTCATCCCACTACCTTGGTCACACATGGCTAGACATGGAGAGAGCTCCACTCATGAGATGCCTGGTCACTCTGGATTGGGAGCCCTACCATCACCCTGTGCTTTGAAGGAAGGACACGTCCCAGAGAGAAGGGTTGGTGGGAACTGAGGCAGAAGCCATGGGGTGGAAGTCATGATCAGGGAGATGTGGGGGTTCAGCAAGCGTCTGAGAGAGAGAGTCAGAGAGAGGGGGAATATATGAATCAGAGTATACTGGAGATAGAAAGAGAAAAAGAATGCTGCTGAATGTTGGGAGGAGCAGAAGCATCTGAATGTGAGTGAACACATGGTTCCCTTTGAGCTCATAGGTCCCTGACACGGGCTAAGGTCAAAGGGAAACAGAGACCAGTAGGAATTAACCAAAATGCCAGCAATAGCTAAGGAGAGTGGGCAGCTGCAAGACATGGGTTCAGAGAGAGGCTGCTAGGGACTCTGGCATGTCTGTTTCCTTTATGGGTTGGGGGAGGTAGGCATGGTGGTGCACGCCTATAATCTCAGCACTTGGGAGGCTGAAGCAGAAGGATCATTGCAAATTTGAGACCAGCCTGGGCTACAAAGTGAGCTCAAGGCCAGCCTGAATTGCATAGGGAGATCCTGTCTCAAAAAACAAACAAACAAACAACAACAACAGCTGGATTTTGATGAGACAATCAAGTTAGAGCTTATACGTTATGTGCTTATGTTCTCTAGACTTGCTTATATGTTTGAGGTATTTTATATTAAAGCTTTATTTTGAAAAAATGCTTGCAAAGAGAAATGTTGGACTTTAAAAGGAAAAATAATTTACTATATCAAGGAAGTCTTTATTAGCACATAGGATTTGCCCCATGTAAGCGGGAATGTGAGTGTTGAAATACAGTCTGAATTTGAGTCACCATCTAACTACATCATTAATATAAAGACTAAAATTGCTTTTTCCCCTAAAAGGAACCACATATTTAACCTATGGACACAGGACAGATTCTTGAAGTGTTTGACCCTGTATGGAATTTTCTTCATAGGATGATTCTGTTTTAAGACCTTCCTTGGTGTGGTATTTTAAAATATTTTCCCTCCAGAGCCAGTTTATTTCTCAATATTGTTTCCTACTGCATAAAAACAGGAGCGTTTGTGCCAATAGCAAGTCACCCATTCTTTGAGATTTGTAGTCAACACGGGGATTGTTTCCCAGTCCCAGAACAACTGTAGTCACAGAGGCCACTGCACACTTAATTCCTGTACATTGAAGTTGTGTAGCTGCCCCCAGATTTTGGTCCCAGAGTGCTCATGTACTCCTGGTCATGTTCTATGGGCACTAGGGGAGAGGCAGGGCAGTGAGTTCATGCTCAGCAACTTCGGCAAGCTCTAATTTGCTTCCAAGTGGTTGAGGAACAGGGGAGCACTATTTATGGAGCCCTGAACCCCTTCATTATGAGCCAGTGCTGTTAAGATTTTTTTGGGTGTCTGTGGAGGTATGTAATTACCCTTGGCTACGTGCTTTCAGTGTATGGTGAGGCCACACACACGAAGACCTCCTACAGCTAACAGTACCTTTCTGATTTCTTAGAGGAGTTTTTGGTGATCTCAGTCCATCCCCTGGACTTGACTTAGCCAACAACAAAGAACCTGAGCTGGGCTAAGTGTGACACAGGAGAGCTCAGCAGCCAGAGATGGGCTGTCAGGTCTTGGGCTTGTCACATCACTTGAATGAGCCACCGTTTTCATCTTCCGGCAATGAAGATGTCCACGTCAAAATGTTGTCACCTAAATGGAAGCCCTTTATGGTTAAAACTGGAACAATCTGAACAAGAAAACAAAGTAATAGTGCATTATAGCATGTTGTAGTCAGGGGTTTAACACAGAGAACAATTAGGTTCAGGACATGGAGTTTATAATATTTTTATAATGGTCACTGGGAGTTAACACAGGAAAATGCAGGAAATCTATCCACAACACCAAAGACATAGATTATTTACTCAAGGGCTTAAACTCCACAGCACATGTCCCACATGAGTCCAGATAAAAACCCAGAGCTCAGGACAATGCCTCCCACGAGTCCAACTGGAGGCCCAGAGCCCACAAGAAGGACTCACACCAGTCTTTTTTACGGATCCGTGCTGGGAAGACCCAAGGGTCAGTGGTGGAAGCAAGAAAGTCTATGCCAGCAGGATGAAGGAGCTGTGCTAGTGGGATGAGGGTTCAACGCTGGAGCTGAGAAGTCACACACACAACAAAGGCCAGAGCTATCCTGAAAGGCACCACAGCTGTCCTCAGCCCCAAGCTCCTCTGATGACAAGCACAGTCGGGTACATGCCAGGAAGCAGCGTGACGAGTTCATCCTGGAGACCAAGAAGCACATGTCTTCCCCTCCGGAGCCAGGAAGCAATGCTCAATGTGAGGACCAAAGCTTCTCCAGGAGAACCAACAGCTCAGACAGCAACTCATAGGAGAACCCACCATGTTTCCTTAACACCTCAATCCTCAACATTTCCCTTCTTCTCCACCTATTTATCCTGGCAACTTTCCTCAGGTGGAGCATCTTCACTCAGTGCCATGCTGATGTAATCCAGCTGGCGTTAAGCTGACCACCAGTTCTTAATCCATAACATAGTGCAAAATGTAGAATAAATATCCAACAGTCCATAGCTATATGGACTGTTTGGAAGTCCATATACATGGAAGAAAAGACCAATCACACTTGCAGAACAGTTGTAAATTCATGTAGCTACTTAAAGTAAAGGAAGTGGAGCACAATGTCTCATTTCATCACAGAAAGGACTTACACAAACCAAGATGGCTCAGCCTACTGGGGCCCTATGGTAGGCACCACTGTACATGTGTCACTGATGGAAGTCAGATGGCTCATGATCACATAATCACATAGAGACTAACATATTACACCCACTCTTCCTCAAGGTGCGATCCCCCTCAAAGTTTTCTGGGATGCTACCCTCTTTACCTTGTTCTGTAGACTGTATAGGTCCCAGCTTTTTGCACTGGGGGGAGCTTCAGGCTGTGAATTCTTTTATGTCAGAGTCTCCTGGAGACCATCTTGTAGAGGGGAGACTTGTGTGGTGTGTTACGGCTGTGCTGTTCCATGTGGTAGCCTTGAGTGGCCACTGAGAACTTGACATGTGGCTCACTGAGTGGGGGCACCTCACAAAATGAATCAGATTTTAAAGACTTAATTCTGGTCTTAACAAAAGCATGTATAATAGTTCATTAATCATTTTATATTGAATGCATGTTTAAGTGCTATTATTTGGATGCAATGGTTTAAATAAACTATACAACCAATGTTAATTTCAAACGTGTCTTTTTATTTTCTAAAAATGCAACTACTAAGACTTTTTTTTTGAGACAGTATCTCACTATGCTGTTCAGGCTGGTCTTGAGCTCACTTTGCAGCCCAGACTCATCACAAACTTGCAATGATTCTCCTCCCTCAGCCTCTTGAGTGCGAGATTACAGGCATAAGCCACTATACCTGGTTTAAAACTTTTTAAAAGTACAGTACTTCTTTTGTTATCCATAGAGCTGGGTTTCAGGACTCTAGCAGATAGCGAAGTTTGAGGATGTTCAAGTTTCTTCCATAAGATGACATAGTATTTGCACTTAACCTGTGCATATTCTCCCATACATTTTAAATCAACTTTGAAGCACTTATAATGCCCAGTAATGCCCAATGTGAGTTTTATGTAATTAGTATACTGTGTTTTTTAGGGAATAATGAATAACAAAAAAAGAGTTTGTATATATTTGGCAGATGCACTTTTTAGAAAACATTTTACTTCTGGGCTTTGTTGAATCCATGGTTATGGTATTTGTAGATGCCAAGGGCTGACAATATGTGTCTTTGATCAGATTTGTACAGGATGGTGGCGTTCTGCAGGAGAGGCATCTGGGTCAATTGTGTAATCTGGGAAATGCTGCTTAGTTACCCCTTCCTGGAGATTTATAGGGCACGGGTGCACATTCAAGACTCGGAGAGGTCCTGCAGGAAAGGAATCTGTTTAACCCTGGAGCATAGTCAGGACAGGACAGGGTGGACAGACATATTCCACCAGCTTTCCGTGACCCAGTCCTTCATGTTGGTCCATGCTTATATACACATCTCCATCTGCATGACACCTTCTCTGACCACTGCCTGTAAAGCAATGGTCTCCTGCCAAGGAACTTCATCATATTGTTTTGCTTTGTCCTTCTTCCTAGCTAAAGTTAATCATATGCATCTATCAGGGTCCTTGGAGGAAACAGGTGGCTCTGAAAATGGCTGATTTGTGGAATTTAATGAAGGACTATTTATAAAGGTGAAGCAAGGTTGAGGGAAACAGTAGAGATCTGTAGGACCTTGATGCTGACCTCAGCTGAACGCCAACACTATCCCTGACCTTGAAGGGGCAAGTGCAGGAGAAAGTCCTCAGTACTCACAGAGGGAAGCTTGGTGGAGGGGATTCCTGAGAAGAGCAGAGTGGCCTCAGGTCAGGGAGTATGGCCCACCTGCAGCAAGCCTGAGAAAGGGTAATGGGGAGGATTAATATGAAAACTTCCCTGGCCCTAGCTCTGGATCTCATGCTAATCGCTCCTTGTTTAAACCCTCCAGAAGTCACAGGGAAATTGATCTGGTAATTGGTCAGGTAATTGATCTGATTCACTGTTGATCTCCTCTGACTAGAAGAGCAGATGCAAAAAGTGCAGAGGTGTAGGGGATTTGTTTAGCTCATAGGTGCTCAATTTCCATTTGCTGAATAAGAGAATGAGCACATAAGTATTTGCTGCAAAGGTTTGGATATGATTTGAGAGTGTCACCCAGTAAATTATTTTGAGAGGGGCTGTTATAAAACAGCAAGACTGTCTCCTCACTGTTAGCTGGTTTTCTGTCTCACTGCGTCCTCTCTCTCCCTCCTATCTCTCTCTCTTTCTCTCATGATACCACTTCTAAGCTCTGATGCAGCCCCCCCCCCCCCAGGCCTAACCAGTGGGGCCGACCTTAAACTTTCAGCCTCCAAAAATACAAGGTAAATAAACTTCTTTTCTTTGTAAAGCACTTAGCCATACGTATTTTGTTGTAGAAATGAAAGATGGAGCAATACAGTTGATTATGTTCAAACGCCAAGGCCTTAGGACACTGAGGTCTTAAGGAGTCCTAGGCGACAGAGTTAATCCATCTGCCTATTTTTAAAGCAAAAATCATAGCATGCATCTATAAACATAGCATACATGTATAGAAGTGCACAAAATGAGGATATGTTTCAATGCATTTCATAACTGGGCACATTCATGTAGCACTCAGATGAACAGAGAGACCATTTTGGAATCCAGTAAGTTTCTCATCCAGTAAGTTAACATTTTCCCCACCACTCTTGCATTTTACCACCAAAAGTTAGTTCTGTCTGATTTTGACTTTTACATAGATAAAATCTACCACTGAAGCACACCCCAGCCCTACCCATCCTACTTTTGATGGATGTCATTAATTAGATTTATTCTTAGATGTGTCCCTTGATTGCTTTAGATCACTCATTAGTGTTTGTATGCATAGACATTTTGCACATTATTCATTAAGTTTATTTCTAGATAATATCACACAATTTCTAGATAATATCACACATATGTGATTTTGTATTTGAATTCTTTTGCTCAACCTTAATTTGTGTGAGGGTTATAACTTGTATGTTTTTACTGCTTTATATTATTAAAGTATTTGAATATATCAAGTTATTTTATCCATTCTACTCTTTCTTTTTATTCTGTAGTTTTGGGGATCAAACCTAGGGTTTGGCTTGTGCTAAGCATTTGCTCTACCACTGAGTCACATCATCAGTTCTCTCCATTCTATCTTGTTTTTCTCTTTCCAATGTGATTTATTTCATGTCTACAAAATGAGCTATTAGTGAAGGCATTGTCACAGTTTTTACATTTGTAGCATTTTTCTCCAGTGTAAACTCTTTCATGTATTTGAATATAAAGGTGAGAATTAAATGCTTTTCCACCTTGTATACATACATAAGGATTCTCCCCACTGTGATTTATTTCAAGTATTTGAACATAATTGGGTATACATAAGGCTGTCACAACTTCTCTCCAGTGTGAGTTCCCTCGCTGAAATCAGAGTAGGTATTCCCACATTGCATGTGTTTGCAGGGTTTCTTTTCAGGGTTTGCTCTTATATCTTTGAAAGAGCTGGGAATCACTGCACACTTTCCATGTTTATAGTATTTAGACAGCTTCTTTTCCACCCCTCATTCTCATGTCTTGAGCACACTGTGGGTTATGATGGGCACATTTAGTGATGGACGACTAGCCAGAGCCTTTCTACAAACGAGGTTTTCAGTTGGTTTTGTATCAAGTGGTTTTATGTTCACATTAGTATCTGAAGCACACACACAAAATTCTCTCTGTGTTTAAGCCATAATTCATGCTAACAGCATTTTCTACTTCTTAACTTCCATGATTGATCCTTCAAATTTTTCATTCATCTTGTTTGCTGATAATCCCAATTTCTTCTTATCAGAGCCGTGTTCCTAAAGATTTCCACATTTCCATAGAGCTTCTTTGGGCTGGGTCTGGCAAAGCTCACTCCTCCACAGTGAAACTCAAAGCAACATCCTCAAAGACTCCTGACTCCATTGTGTGATGTGAGGGTTTCCCAGGGCCCCTACCATGGAGTAAACAGCAAGTAGAAGCCACGGAGCTAGGTGATTCAAGCCAGCTGCGTCAGTGTGCTCAGGGTCCTACTTTGGCACCATCTCTATTTTATTCTTGATGGGTATCATTAATTAGATTTATTGCTAGATGTGCCCTTAATTGATTTAGGTCACTCATTAGTGTTTGTATGTAGAGGTCTTGCATATTATTCCTTAAATTAACTACTAGCTACTTTATCTTTATGCTAAGATAATTGTATGCCAATAGTTTTTAACTATGGTGAATAATGCTCTTTAGGAATATTTTGTACATGACTTTTAGGGACATGTGTGTGTATGTATAAATAAATATACAACTTTGAATGGCATTCCATCTTATAGAGTAAGTATATATGTGTACATTTATTTTTAGTCAATATGACCAGTTTTCCAAAGTGGGTATGTGCCCACTGCAGTGGGTTGTATCACATCTCTGCAGTTTCTTAGTATTATAGAGATTTTCAATTGTACCCATTTTGATGGGTATTGAGATTTTTACTGTGGTTTTAATTTTCATTTTGTTGATGACCACTGAGGTTGAGTACATTTTTATATTAGCCATTTGCATATTCTCTTTAAAAATTTTTTTATTGTAGAGAGAATAAAACCAAACAAAATAAATAGAATAAAGCCAATCAAAACAAGACAGTGTACTTTTTTTTTTGGCACAGGGGATTGAACTCTTCGCCTCATGCTTGCCAGGCAGGTGCTTATGCCACTGAGCTAAATCCCCAGCCCAACACAGTGTGACACTGAATTTTAAAACAAAGTAATAGGAAATCAACAATGATATCTTAATGCCTCTTGCTGTCTTCAAAATACTACCCATACTTTCAGACATGGTAAAGTCAAACAAAACAGAAACACAATGCAACCAATAAAAACAAACAATGAATGCAATACAGGACTTCAAAACAAGATAATAAATCCAAAATATGTCATATGTAAATATGTAATATAGCATAGTAAGACCATAATATATCTTGCTATCTTTGAAATAGCTCTCCATGCCATCAGATACAACAAAATCAAACAAGATAAAATAGAATAAAACCCAACCAAAAAAATGCAAATGGTACAGGATTTTGAAACAATAGGCCAGCACCTTCAGAAGGAGCTCCCCCATAGGTGCTACACTGCATATTGTTATCCTATGAATAGATGATCAGACCACCAGCCTTAGGCCTGCAAAGTCAGTGAACCACTAAACACTGCAAGCATTAAGTCGCGTTTTACCTCATTAGTTATCATCACAGCCTGTGTTTCCCTGGATCAGCTGTCAATCATGGCGCGGGGTGGGACAGGGAACTTGGCTCTTCCTGTTTCCCTGCCCTGGCTGCAAGGGGCTGGCATCTGGCTCCAGTTCCGGCCAGTCAACCTGACTGTGGTGCTGACTCACAGGAGGTCTTAGCTTCTTGTTGACTTCTTGCTCTCCTCTGCCACAGTCCATGAATGGTGCAGACTCACAGGAGAGGGCCGCATCTGGCTCTTCCCGGGTCAGCCTGTACATCCTCTTTTGAGAAGTGTTCATTTAGGTCATTTTTGTATTGGTTCATTTGCATTTTTCTTATTGATTTGCAGGAAAGATTTCTTCCATTTATGAAATCTTCATGTATGTATGTATGTATTAAAATCTTTTTCTGTGATTTATCTGTTCACTCTCTGAATGATATTTTTAATTTATCAATTGTTTCTGGTGTGGCTAATCTTTTAGCATACGTATGTGTGTTAGTAGTTGGGTTTTTTTGAGAACTCTTTGGGTACTTCAGAGTCAAAGAACTTCTCCTGTAATTTCTTCTGGAAGTTTATAATTTTACTTTATTTTACTTTCCAGATCTATACCTATCTGGAATTATGTGGTGTCAAGTAGGATCAAAATTCATTTTTTTCTGTACTGACTTCTAATTGACTTAGTATCAATTCTTTAGGAAGACCATCCAATTGCCACACTATTCTCCAGTGTCACCTTTGTCATAAAACAGAGATTATTCAGTATGGGCCTTGTAATGCCCTTTTTGTTATATTTCATAAATCTACTTTTATATGCCTTTTTCCTTATAAACATAACAATCGATTCATTAAATTTCACAACATATTTTTAGGACTTTCATGTGAATTTTTTGAACCTACAATTAATTTTGGGATTAATTTAGCATTTTTATAATAGTGAATCTTTTAATCAATAAATATGTATAAATCTAAATAAATCATTTATTTATATTTCATTTTTCACATTTGCATTTTGTTTTGTTTTTTGAGATAGGATCTCCCTGTGTAGTTCAGGCTGGCCTTGAACTCACCTAGCCCAGGCTGGCTCATGGCAATACTCCTGCAGCAGTCTCCTCAGTGCTGGGATTACAGGCAGGTGCTACAGTGCCTGGCTAGTATTTGTAATTGTTATGCTATTAGAAAAGTATTCATTTACTGTTTTATGTGCCATTTGGTGTTGCTGTTTTAAAGACATACAAATGGTGGTGATGTTGGGTTTTTATCCAATGACTTTCTGAAATTCATTTATAACTGATGATAGTTTGTAAAACCTTTTTGTGTACTATGAACACAGTTATTTTGAAAATAACAATGGTTTTCTTCTTCTTTTGAATATTATGTACTTTATTTCCTGACTTCTTTGCACTCATTAGTATCTTCAGTTTAATGTTTAGCAGAAACAGAAAAACAAGCATCTTCGTTCACTCTCATTCTCAGGCAGAAAGCTTACAATATTTTAGCACTAAATACAATACTTGCTGAGGTTCTTTGTAATACTCCATATCAAATAAAGGCAGTTCTTTTTGTTCCTATTTCTGAAGAGGTTTTATTTTTAACTCAAAAATTATAAATGTATGATCAACTTCATCAGAAGGTGCTTTTCATGTACTTCCACGGTCAAATGTTTTTCTCTTCTGATAATATGCTGAAGTTTAGTAATTTATTTTTTTTTACTATGAAACCAAGTTTTCATTTCTGGAACAAATCCAACTTGCTCATGATTTATTTTACTCTTTATTTTATTTTACTGAATCTGCTTTGCTAGCTTGATATTTTTGCATCTATGGTCATAATACCGATTAGTCTGTGATTCTTCTTCATGTTCTAATCAGTTTTGTCAAGGTTACAATGACCTCATTAAACAAATTAAGAAATATTTTCTTTTTCCTAGTCCATGAAAATGTTTATGTAAGATTGGTGTCACTTCTTCCACAAATATTTGGAGGAACTCAGTTCGAGTTCATTTGGAGGAAAGCCATCTGTGCCTCAAGCTTGTTTTGTAGAAATATTGTTAACTCCAAGTTCATTATGTTAAATAGGTATAAGACTATTTCAGGTTTTCTATTTCTTCTCATGTCAGCTTTTGTTTTACTATCTAAATTCTATCTAAAATTTCAAATTTCTTAACATTAACTTTTTCAAAATATATTGTAATTATTTCTTGCACATGTGCAAAATATGGAATGAGGTCTTCTTTTTCATTATATTTGCAATTGTGCCTTCTCTATTCTTTTATCAGATTTCCCATAAACCCAACATTTTTATTATTCTCTTACAACTGCCAACTTTTGGGTACATTGCTTTTCTTTCTTAAAAGTATGTTTTATAGTTTTTTAATTTCTAATATTAGTTTTTATTATTTCCTTCCTTCTATTTTCTTTAGATATAATTTTCTAGTTTCTGTGTTTTGGAGATAAATACCTAGATTACTTTTGTCCTTTATTCTTTTAAAATGTGTGCATATAAGGCGGTATTTTTTTTCTAAGCAGAGGTTTAACCACATTCCTTAAATTTTGATATGTCAGATTATTACTGTCATTTAGTTTAGGATATTTTCCAATTTCCACTGAAACTTTTTTCTTTGACCTATTTAAAAGCATATTGCTTAATTTTCAAGTATTTGGGGAATTTCTACTAATTTTATTATTTACTTTCAGTTTATTTCTTCTGTGGGCAGAGAACATATTCTGAGTTAATGTCAATCCTTTGAAATTTCTTTTATGGTCAGCATAAATGTCTCATGTACATGGAAGCAGAATACACATTCTTTTAAGGGCAGTGTTCAGTAATGTCACTGTATTAAATTTGTGAATTGTGTTGTTTATATTTTATATATTCTTAGTAGACTGTCCTGCTTATTATAAGTTTTTAGAGAGGAATGTGTTATGGTCTCCCATAATAAATGGATTTACCTATATTTATCTTTCTGTCAAGTTATTTTATATATTTTGAGATTATGTTTTCTATGTACACAGACATTGAGAATTTGAATGTTCTCTTAGGAGATTAACACTTTCATAACTATGAAAATTTTATCTTAATTATGTTTCTTGCCTTGAGTCTGCACTGCTATCAATGTAGTTGAAGCAGTTTTCTTTCAGATAGTGTTTGAATAGTATATTTTTTATCATTTTGTAATGCTTAATTACTCTATATCCTTATGTTTAAGGTGCATCTCTAGCAATCAGCATATTTATGGTTTGGATCTAAAATATCTCCCAAAGGCAAGCTGAGAAGCTTTTGAGAAATGATCAGATCATGAAGGTGCTAATTTCATCAATGGATTAATACACTGATGAGTTCTTAGCAAAAGGGGCTCTCGGAGTGGGACCTAGCTGAACACAGAGGGTCATGAATGCATAACCTTGGGGACACATCTTGCCCCATTCCTTTCCTCTTCTCCCTTTCTCTTTCTGCCTGTTTATACCATGATGTGAACCAATTTGCTCTGATGTTTGTGTTGTCCTGGGCCCAGAAACAATGAAGCCAAGTTCCACTTGGACTGAAACCTCTGAAAGTGTATACCAAAATAAATAAATATTTCCTTCTTTTAAATTGATTTTATGAGGTCTTTTGTCACAGTGAGGGAAAGCTGACTAACACAGCATGTTACATTTTGTATTTCAATGTGATTTGTTAATAATGGAAATTTTTCTGATACTGCATATTGACTGTACCCACCCCCACAGCCTATGCACTAAACTACATCCCCAGCTATTTTAATTTATTCTAATTTTAAAAATTTGTTCTGGGATAGGCTCTTGCTAAATCCTTAAGTTGCCTGTGCTGCATTCAACCTTGTGATCCTCCCTGCCTCAATCTTCCAGACTGCTGGACTTAAAACTGTGTATTACCAGACTCAGCTAATAGTAGACTATTAAGTGAACTACCTATTGTCCTTGCATTTAATGTAATGGTTGATATGTTTGGGTTTCTATCTGCTGTCATACTATTCGGTCAAACTGCTATCCTATAAATGAAAGGAGAGTTAGTCCCTTCTGCCTGAGACACGTTTTCACTTTCCTCTGTCTTGTGCTTCTTCTTACTTGACTAGCTACCTTTTATCTTAGTTTTTTTTTTGCTGTGCCTCTCTCTTCTCTGGAGTTTCCTTTTACTCTGGCCTCACAATTCTTTCTTTTCAACTTACCCCTTAATCTTGTCCTTTCTGAAGGATTTAAATAGCATGCCAAATTCCAGTTGTATAGCTCCATCCTGAACCTCCTCCCTGAATGCCATATATGTGCAGCCAGTATTAATATCATCATCTAAATGACAACAGGCATCTCAAAACCAGTATTTGCAACACCAACGTCATAGAAGTGTGCCGGTCCCTATGTTGATCATCGCAAGTGATATTCCCATCCCAATAAGCAGGAACTCCATTCTCCCACACTTAGGCCAGACCTTGAGATGGTTCTTCACGCTTCTATTTCTATTGACTTCCATCCTCCCAGAAGCCTTGTTTATGATACCTTTAGAATTTATCCTCAATCCGACCACTTTCCAACATCTTGTTTCCTATTATCTGGAGCCAAATTTCTGTCATCTCTCATCTGCGTTACTGCAGGAGCCTCCTAACTGGTTGCCTTGCTCGCAATCTGGCTGCTGCACAGCCTGTTTTCCACATAACTTGTGGAACGATCTTTTAAAAATAGCCAAATCACGCCACTTCTATGTTTAAGACAAAAAGGACTTTCTATCTTCATTAGAATAAAAGCTGACTCTTTAGCATGAACTGTAAGAAACCTATTGGCCTAGTTCCGTTACCTTTCTGAAGTCTTTCTCTTCCCCTATTGTCTCAGCCAAATTTGT
This sequence comes from Cavia porcellus, assembly GCF_034190915.1. Classification (NCBI taxonomy): domain Eukaryota; kingdom Metazoa; phylum Chordata; class Mammalia; order Rodentia; family Caviidae; genus Cavia; species Cavia porcellus. The sequence continues at coordinate 27,435,142 of NW_026947502.1, forward strand.
TGTCCCCGCTCTTTCTCATAAATTCAAAGCGCACTCAGGTTCTTTGCATGGCATCCTCCCTCATATCTTTGTATGACTCATTTGTTTCCTTTAGGCCTGTGTTCCAATATCCCCTTCTGGTCATGCTATTTAAAATAATATAGCTCTTTTATTCCATAGCCCTCATCTCCGTGTCATTTCAGGCTACTACCTGATATGGTATATATCCATTTATTGATTTCCTTTTAATTCATTTCCCTCTACCTAAGCTCTGAGGCACATCCACTCTTTTTATTTAACCATGTATCTTTAGAACCAACGTCAATATCCAGTATGTAGAAGACCATTCAGAAACATTTGCTAAATAAATGAAAGAAACACATTTTTATGACAATCAATCCTATGGAGCTTACAATGTAGGTAATATTGTCTAACTGAAGAGGAAGTGGAGGCTCTGAGCTTTGTGGAAATTTATAGAATCACCAAACAGATGTTAAGTAGTTTAAGTGAAATCCAAACAAATCTCCTTCTGCTTGAGTAAGGAATCATTCCACAGCAACATATACATCAGCCATGGTGGATTCTGTACTGACAGTCAGTGATGACAGAAATTGGAAAGTGAAGGTCATGCAGATTTGGACGTCTCCTCTGCTCTGGTTTCTACATGGATCAGCAATGTCCCTCCTCAAGAAACAAAAATAGAGACCATATGATGCATGTGGATTCCTCATAGATTGCCACACATAGAAAAAAAAGTAGGAACTGAGTGGTGGGTTTGGAAGAGGTGAAGCCTGAGGCTCCCAGTTGTCTGGGAGGTCACAGAAAATAAGTCATTAGGGGAGAAGTTTTTTTTTTTTTTTTCCTCCAACACTTGGAAACAGACAAGAAAAAAGAAAATTCATATAATTACTCAAGGAATACTGAGTTATGTACAGTGTACAGGACATACTCTTATAGGCGCTGGGAATAAATTGTTGAACAAAAACAAATATGCCTTTGCCCTTCTTCAGTAGAAAAATATAAAAGTGTGAGTTATCACTAGATGGATGAATTTCTAAAGAATCTTCTTTAGAAACATTCAGTAATTTATCATATGACTTCCTTGTTGAAAGGAAGGACTTGTACTTGGTGTTAGGAAATGGTGTGACGTGTTGGACACAGAGCTAGGTACACACATGCCAGGTCATACAAGGCGGCCACTAAGGAAGGGTATCAGTGGGAGATGTGCGGGGAAGAGCTGGTATGTGGGAGCTCTAACTTAAAAATGAGGTAGTCTTCTAGCTCTCTAGAGAAATCCATTTGAGCTTGGCATATAGGCTAGCTTTCCTACCTTTCTTTGTAGTTAGCTGTGGTCGTATGACTGAGTTCCCACCAGCGGAATGTGAGCGCAAAAGTGGTGGGAGTAATCCGTGTCTGACCCTTAAATTTCTCTCACCTTGACCCCTGGATTCGCCCTGGGCAGAGGCGGGGCAGAGGCCTTCTCTCAGGCAGGGGCATTACCCAAGCCCTCTTTCCTCTTCTTTCTCTATCAGTCTGTGCATGCTGCTTATTTTCTGGAACAGAAAGTCTTTCTCTTCTATGCATTTCCATTATTACACATTTTTCTGCATCTGCTATTTATGCCTTAAGTCTTTTCTGTGGCCCTTTGACTTGAATTTTCCTTGAAAATTCTCATTCTTGAAGGGTCTGAATTTTCCTATGAAAATTCTCATATGCTAAGAATTAATTTTGCCATAGCTGGTCAGTATTACTTGGCTATAAAGAATGCTAGTGTTGCCTAAACCAAAAAGAACAGAGTGAAAGAAAAAAATCAGGGAAAAAAACACATGCTGCCATTTTGTAAATAAATATTACTGCTTTGAGACTGAGAAAACACATATCCATATACAGTGTTGGTAAGGTTCAGTGATTGTATGGTTTTGCCTGTTTTCTCAGAGCATGCTAACACAGAATGACGTGGTGATTGAAGTCCTCAAATGTTTTAGTGTTAAAAGGGGGTACAGCTAGTCAAAGACCTGAGAATTGCTATCATAATAGACAGCAGAAATGATGCAGTGCGTGGATAAGGGTGTTTTGTGTGCTTGTGCACATGTGAATCGTGCAGGGATCAGCTCATGTATACAGGGCAGCGGCACATTTGTGCACGGAGCTGCATTTAAAAAGCTAAAATGTTTTAAAGAAAGAAAACATTTTATAGTTTAAAAACAGAGAACCTTGCCAGTTTTAACAGTTTTATTCCATGTTAGTCAAATACAATAAACTATGCATATTTAGAATCTAAAGTGTTTGTAGCAATTTACACCCCCACTGGCAATGTATAGAATTCCAGAATCCTTATTAGCACTTGGCACTGTCAGTTATTAAAATTGAAGTTACATTATGGTTTTGTATTTCCATAATAGCTACCAATGTTAGACATCTTTTTTAATGTTGTAATTAGTCGTTAGGATAATTTCTTTGAAAGATAGACAAATTTTTGTCCATTTATTGGGTTATTTTTAACTGAGTTTTTCTTATTATTTAGTTTTAAATATTGTTTACGTATTTTGAATAAAACCTGTGTGTATGTGTGTTCCTACAGATTGAACTCAGGGTCTTTACATGGAGCTACATCCCCAGCATTTTTAATTTTTATTATTTGATTTTGAGACAGAATCTTGCTCATTTGATAAGTTGCCTAGGTTGAGCTCAAACTTGCAATTATTGGTCACCCAAAAGCTTCAGGGACCCACAGGCAGGCCTTTTGGACGGGACTGGATATAGCGGTTTGCAGCTGGTGGCCTGCTGGGAGGCTGTGCCTGGCTGGAAGAGGTGGTCACTGTGTGTGTGGCCTGGAAGGGTTCGTTGGCCTCCCTGGACCTTCCTTTCTTGTGTCCTTCCTCGGGTCATGAGTAGTTCTCCCCTGCCACCTCCCTTTTGTGATGCCATCTTGTTTCGACACCAGCCAACTGTGGACTAATATCTGATCCAAAATAAAGGTTTTCTTCCTTAAATTGTGGGTGTCAGATGTTTTGTTCCAGCAGTAGAGGAGGTAACTAAGACAGCTAATATGGTGAATTTCAATGATTCTATTTGAGTGCAATGTTAGATACAATTTGATAATATTTTTGTTGAGAATTATTTCTTATATATTTTCCAGAGACAAATATATATCTGGTTTTCTTAGTTGTAATGTTTCTCTCTGGTTTGATATCAGGGTAATTTTGGCTTCTATAATGTATTAAGAAGTACTCTCTCCTCTTTAGTTTTATTTTGGAAGAAATTTTGTAGATTTGGTAATTTTTTTTCCTGAAATATTGGCACCAGAAGAGTTTGAGTCTAGCATGGATCTTGCTTCTGTGAAAGCTCTGAACCACAAATACAATTTTTAAAATTAGATATCTGGTTATTTGGGGTAGCCATTTATTCTTAAGTTTCAGTAATTTGCATCTTTCAAAAATTTTGTTCATTTCCTCTGAAGTTGTTAAAAAATATATCCATGAATTTGTTAAAAATATTCTCATATTCTCTTTTTCACATTTATAGACTCTCTAGTGATACCATCCCATGTAAATTATTTTTTTTGTTGCTGAGACAAAAATAACTGACACTGAAAACTACAAAGGCAAGGTTGTAGAGGATTCAGTCCATGATGGGCTGGTTCCAAGGCAAGGTGTTGTGGCAGAGGAGCAACAGTTCATGGCATCCGAAGATACCAAAAGCAACAAGAGCAGAGGGGAGGAGCAGCCTCTTTTCCTCCCTATATTGTGTGCAGGCCACCTGCCCAGGGTGGGTGTGGCATTCACACCGCCAATTCTATCACTAGACAATGAACCAATCACAAACTCCGGATTCATCCACCTCCAAACCCCCCTCCCCCAGGGCTGCAGGAGGGTTTGTGGGGGAATCCAGACACAAACCCCCTTTCATTCTTAGTACTAATTTGTGTCTTCTCTGATTTTCTGATTAATCTAACTAGATGTTTATTATTTTTACTTCTCAAAGAACAAAGAAACAGATTAGTTACATTAATTTTATTCTATTTTTTCCTCTTCTCCAGCTAAACAAAAGATGCTAATCTTCATAGTTTCTCTTTAAATTTACTTTGAATTTGATTTGCTGTCTTTTTAACTTTATATTTTATTAAGGTACAGATTGATGTTATTGACTTGAGACTTTCTTCTTAGACATTCAATACTATAAATTTCTGCCTAAGTCCTGTTGTAGTTACACCCCCAAATTTTGATATGTTCTTGTTTCATTTTTTTCTTTTGATTCAAAACCCTCTAGTTTCTAATTTCTTTTTTTTCCATGAAATTTTCATTTTCAAACTTTTAATTCATTTGGCTTTTTAAAAAGTAAGCGCATTGGTATATTTTAGATAGATAGTGATTATATTCATAGGGAATTTGTACTCATACATGAAATATTTAGATTTGTCTTTATTTCCCAATCCCCTTTTCTCCCTTGAATTTATCTTTCTCTCCCTATTTACAAAGCTTTGTTTCCTTTTAAAATCATTTTTTTCCTTTTCCCTTCCTTCCTTTCCCACTTGCCCCATCCTAGTTCATCTTTCCTTTTGAACGATTTCTTCCCATTTCACAATACTGTACATTTTTCCTTATTTACTCTTTCAGTTTCTTATCCAAGGAGACGATGTGATGTTTATACATGTGAGTCTGATTTACTTAAGAATATGATCTCAAGGTGCACCCATTTACCTACAAATGCCTCAAATTTATCCTTCTGTATGGCAAAGTAGTACTTAATTATATATATAAATCCCCCACATCTTCTTTATCCATTCCTCGACTGATGGGCATTTGGGTTGTTTCCAAGTTTTAGCTATTACAAATGTGCTGCTATAAACAAGGGTGTGCATACATCTCTGTAGGATGATGATTTTTAGTCTTTGCAGGAAGATACTCAGAAGAGGAATAGGTGGGTCAAATGGGGCCTCTAATCCTAATTATATGAGGAATCTCCACACTGATTTCCACAGTGGTTGCACCAGTCTGCATTCCCACCAGCAATGGAGAAGGGTTCCTTTTTTTTTTTTTTTTTTTGTCTTTTTCATTTTTATTGGTACCAAGGATCGAACTCACGACCGCCTGCTAGCAAGGCAGGTATTTATGCCGCTGAGCTAAATCCCCAGCCCCGGTTCCTTTTTTTTCCATAGCCCTACCAGCATTTGTTATTAGTGGATTTCTTGATGACAGTCATTTTCCTTCAATTTGCATCTTTCTGATAACCAGTGATGTTGAATAATTTTTTTTCATATATTTATTTGCCATTTGTATTTCTTCATCTGAAAAGTGTGTATTCATCTCAGATGCTCATTTTTGGATTGGGTCTTTAAATTTGGGGAGCTTGATTTCTTTGAGTTCTTTATATGTTCTAAATATAAATCCTTTTTCTGAAAGACAACTAGATAAAAATTTTCCCACTTAGTGGGTTGTCTTTTCACTCTATTGGTAATTTCTTTTATTGTGCAAAAGCTTTTTAATAGAATGACCAGCTGGAAATAGTTTACCCCACTCTGTCTCTACCACCAAGTAAATTTAATCAAATCGCTTAGCTCGTCTTTGCTAAAGCTGCCTTATCTTTCAAATGAATTGAGCAGTAGTAGCTCCTACTCCAGAGATTTGAGAAGGTTAAAGCTCAACATTCACATTCCATTGCACATGCGATTTAAGAGTTAAACACTCAGCTCACTGAAGAATCCTAATGCAGGGAAATCTTCAGTCATTGTCCCTCATGAGCACTAGCAGTGAAGCTTAGGGCATAGGATCTCAGCCTGGCATGCTCTTACACAGAGGCCTCTGGTTCTGAAAACCCATATCCCAGTTATTGACTCTGCTATTTCCTGTTTGATTGAGAGTTTGTTCATGAAATCTTTGCTTGCACCTATGTCTTCAAGAGTTCTGCCTATTTTCTCTTCTTGCAGATTTAGTGTTTCTGTTTTAATATTTGGGTCTTTGATCTACTTTGTGTATGGTGATATTGTATGGTGATAATGTATGGGTAATTTCCAATTGATTTAGTCTTTAATGAATGGATTGTGTAGCATTGAATCATTTGGTTTCTAAGTATTTGGGTATCATTCTGTAATTTTTTTCTCCTCTAGTTTAACTGGAGAATATGTTGTATATGTTGAATTCAATACACTTCTTAAGGCAGTATTCATAGCCAAAAATATGATCAGTCTTGGTAAATATTATGTATGCACTTGAAAAGAATGTGCATTCTACGTTTGTTGCATTGAGCATCTTCTAAATGTGTGTTAAGCCAAATTAGTTGATAATGTCATTTAAGTCTGCTGTACTCTCATTGATTGTGTTCTATCAATTATTGAGAAAAGATAGTGAAACCTCCAACTATATTCACGTATTTGTTTATTCTTTCTTTTGTTGAACATATTTTTGAAGTTTTGTTATTAGAAACAATATTTAGAATTGTTATGTTATTCCTAATGAATTTCCTATACTATTATGAAATGAGTTTTATTTTTATTTATATTCAATTATTTAGTTTTTGGTACTGGAGATCAAACTCACGGCCATACGCTTGCAAGGCAGGCTCTTATGCCACTGAGCTAAATTCCCGGCCCATGAAATGAGTTTTATTATCTTTGCTAATATTCTTTGCTGAAATCTGTTTTATCTAATGTTAATGCAGCTATTCCAGTTTTCTTTTGATTACTTTCTATGCAGTATAACTTTCCCATCCTTTTATTTTTAACTTACTTTTGTCTTTATATTTAAACTGGGCTTTCTATGGGCAGCATATATTTGCATGTTGTTGTTGTTTCAATGTGTATCATCTCACAAGCCTTGCTTTTTTAATGCAGATATTTTATTTTCCATTTAATTTGATTATTGATATAGATAATTTAAAATCTACTATCTTGCTATTGTTTTCTTTTGTGCTTTTTATTCCCATTACACCCTTTCCTGTATCTTTTGGGTTATTTTATTACTTTTCTTGTCTGCTTTGTTAGCTATTTGTTATTTGAGTGGTTGTATATAGTAGTGGACCTCCTCACTGTCACCTTCAAGCAATATTACATTGCTTCATATATAATATAAGAACCTTACTGCAGTATATTTCCACTATTCTGGTCTGGCTTTATGCTATTGTCACATATTTTATATTGTGACACATATTTAAGCCCACAATACAATTTTATTTTTATTTATAAACTATGTGTAATTACTAAGAAAAACTCAGATATGCATCACCATATTTCTGTTTTCAAGATATTAACATTTTTGTGTACGGAGCCATAGTTCCATTTGCTATCATTTTTCTTCTACCAGAAAGAATTTTTATAACCTTTCTTATAGCGTAGATCTGGTGAAAAATTAGTTCAGTTTTCTTTATTTATGCTTGATGTTTGAAAGATATTATGTTTGAAAGATATTTTGGTGTAGAATTTTAGTAGATTTTTTTCTTACCATTTTAAAGATTTTTTTCTCTTATTTTCTAGCTTGAATTATTTTGATAAGAAATGTGCTGTCATTCTTATCTTTGTAGTCCTGCATATAATGTCTTTTTTCCTTCAATTGCTTTTGCGTTTTGGTTATATGTACCTTGATGCAATTTTCTTTATGTTTCTTTAGCTTGAGGTTTCTCATGTTTCTTTATAGTTGTGCATTTATAGTTTTTATCAAATTCAGGAAAATTTCTAAATTATTTTCTCATTTTTTCTGTCTTCATTCACTTTCCTTTAAAATTAAAATTATGCAAATATTAGACTTCTTTGAGCTGTCCTAGTAAAAATTCCTGTATGATTTTTAAAAAGTAATTTTCTTTATGTGTATCACTTAATACAGTTTATATTGCTGTATCTTTCAATTCACTAACCTTTTCTGTAGTGTTTAACCTGTCATTAAGCCTATCCATTATATTTTTCATCTCAGACGTTATAGTTTTTTATCTCTAGATGTTTGATTTGTATCTTTTTATTGTCTTACATGTTTATATTTAACATATTTACTTTCCTCTAGTTGTTGAATATTTAGAATATAGTTATAAATGTTTACGTGGTCCCATCCACTATTTCTAATATGTGTCATTTTTGGGTCACTTTCAGTGGCTTTCCCTACTCTTTATGGGTCATATTTTCCTGGTTTTTTGTTTTGTTTTTTTGTTTTTTGTTTTTTTTTTTGCTTAGTTGGTAATTTTTATTGGCTGTAATATATTATGAAATTTACTGCTTTTGAATTTATTTTAGACTTGACTAGAACAGCATTTTGGCTGGGGCTAATTATTTTCTAGGATGTAGGTAAGACCCTTCTAGTGCTCTGGCCAGTGCCCCGTGGTTTTCAGTCTGGCTGATTATCCCAGGAATTGTTACCATGAAGCTTTTTGCATGGTTTCTTCTCCAGACCTGTGTAGCTTCTTCACATATACACACTGATCAGTATTCTGCTGAACACCCCAGGCAGATCTCTGGAACTAAAGCTTTCTTTTTTCTGACACTGTATTGTGCCCGCAAACTCTAGTTCTCTGCACGGCCCTATAGTCTCAGATTTATGTCCTCAACTCAGGAAGTTCTCTGGGCTCTTCCTGGTTCCCCTCTCTGTGCCATATTCTGAAAAACATTTTAAGGAAATAGTCTGGGGGGGGGGTCACAGGGCTAATCCCTTTTTCCTTCTGTCTTAGAGGGTCATGGTGTTTTTTCCCCATGGTGTCTGCTGTGGTTTGAATGTGTGTGGCCCTCCAAAGTTCATTTTGAGAGTTTATCTCCAGTGCATTAAGTTTAAGAAGTGAAGTTTTTAGGTCATTAGGGTTCTACCATTGTGAACAGGTTCAGTGGTCTTGTAAAAGGCCTTGTGAGAGCCTGTTGAGTCTCCTTTGACAATCTGCTGCCTGAGGACTCATGTTCATCCTTTCCATCATCTTATCATCAAGTAAGAGGCACCACCAGCAAGCCTTTCTCAGACAGCAAATATGCTGGCACCTTGATAATGGAGTTATAGAACATTTAGAACTTCAAGAATTGTGAGAAACAAATTTCTATCATTAAAATTTGCTCATTCTAATGTATTTTGTCACATCATCAGGAAAGGACTTCAATGTCTTTGAAACTATTGTCACTATTTTGTCCACTTTTGGAGGTCATTTCAGGCAGGAGGGTCTGCCTGGTCTCTGTTACTCCATCATAACCAGAAGCAGAAATATCTGCTTATATATTTTCATTTCTCCAGACTATGTGAGTTACTATTCATCTCTGAGCTCACATTGAGTTGGAAAGCCCCTAATGGTCAGAATTAGAGGTTACAGTGCTCATGAACACTGAGGTCAGCAAAAAAGGATACACCAGGTCAAGGTTTTTTCCTTTGACTGCTTATTATAATCAAATCATTTTTATCACTTTAAAGCGTTTTCAAAGTATAACAATTGTTTGAACCCTCAAGGGAGATGTGGTTCCAGGTCAGTGAATGTTCTAATGAGATTTTATCCTGAGAAAGAGACAGATTTCAGATCTTAGAACTTGCTTAATAACAAAAGCCGAGGCTATTGGCTAGTGAACTTGGTATGTACAACAGAAATTCTGTTACATGTCCTTTACACTCTCCTGCTCTCCATTCAATGCATGAACTGTTTGGCCTCCCAAACAGTGACAGCTCAGGGTTCTGCTCCTCTGGCAGGGGATTCTGCCCTTCTGGCACATCTGTATTTCCCCAGTTACTACGCCAAGTGAGAGCAGCAGATCTCCTAGGTGGGAGCTTCCGTGATTTAGTGGTACTTCATGCTTCAGTTTATCTCGTCTTTGTTGCAGACAGGCTGCAAACTTACTTTTTAAAAACGCACTTAGCAAAGGGTTGCAGAATGGGTAAAAAGTTTTTTGAAAGTAAAAGTGTTCTAGAAGACCTGGCATCTTTCTCCCCATGGCAATCTGCAGAGACAATCAGTTTATTAGAAGCCCAACAGTCCTGTTCACTGCTGCCTGCTGGTTCCATTACCAGTGGCTGCTGGACGTCTAGATTCAGAAAGGCCTCTTTGGTCTCATGGAGTTTACTGCTGTATCCAGGATGTGATCACAAACAACCAGAACTCAATTAAACTTGTCAGAATAAAGAAGAGTCCTTTGAAGGATGGATCATCCTGAACTTTTCTTTCAAATGGAGACATCTTTCTTCTTCCTGAGTGTGTTAAGAGTGGGTAGGGATTTTTGCCCCTAACTTTAGTTTTTGACCATAACAGAAGAAAGATTTAATAAATATCAGATCTTATTATTATTACCAGTTAAATATTTATTACATACTTATTGACAAATTCAGTGAGTGGCAAATGAACTTCTTAACATTTAAATTGCTGTTTCTCTGTTAGCAACATGTCTTCACAACATTTATTTTTGTTAATGGATGTTACAGTTCTGAGTTGGAAGAACTTATGGATGGCTATCATAAGAATGGATAGAAAGCAGGGGGAGGAGAAGAAGAAAGAGGAGGAATGAGAAGAGGAAAAAGTAAATATAAGAAAGGAAAATTCATTTGATGAGGATGATTGTTCCAATTTCCTTCTGGTATTGCAAGTGCTGTGGTGTAGGGTGGCCAAGTCAATAGATATTCATTAATTCTTCCCTCACGCTACCCAGATCTCTGCTCAGAAACCTCGGCCACTCAATCAGAAGTACTTTTCATCCATTACTGTTTAAATTCTTATTCACTTTTATTTTCCTTTGTAGGACTTATAATTGAGATACAGAGGAAAAGTCAAGGAAGAAGAAATAGATGTTTATCTGGAATACTTAGGCAATCAATTGACAAAATACCTTCACTCCTCCCTACAGACACACATGAAATCAAGGTTTGGAAGGCAGAAGAGGGTAGAAGAGAGGTAGTGAAGCCAGTTGCATATCCTCTTTTGTATAGATTTGAAGGATGTATATAAAGAGGTGATAAGGTAAGGAAAGGGACCAAGCATGTGATCTAGAGCAGTGAAGGCGATGAGTAAACAGCAAAAGTAACTTCCACTTGCACACAAATATGCTGTTTTTCTCCCATCTTAAAGCAAATTACTCTTGACCTCTTGTTCTCTTGTAGCTTTGGTGCCACTTTTCTGATTTTCTTAAAAACAAAACTCAAAACTCCTTCATCTACTTTCTCTTCTCCAAGCTCTTTTGAACCCTTCCAAGTAGGGTTTGTCACTCACTACAGCACTGCTCTGTGCTTGTAAAGGTCACACACAGCCCTGCTGCCTTCACTGGCTGATGCTGTTCACCATCGGTGAGCCCATAGGCAGTGTTTAGACCACTCAGCTGTTCTTCCTCTTTGAAGTACTTTAGTCTCCTGGACTTTTGCCTCTGTCATTGATTGCACCTTCCTGGTTTCATGAATGTTACTCCCTGATTCAGTGTCTAATGTTTTCTCTTTTCAAATAACATGCCCGGTATGGGTTTCTCACTTAACATCATAGCTTTGGTTTTGTTTTTACCCTGTCTCGATACTCTGGACTCTTCTGTTCAACAGTTCTCTCCTTTGCTTATTTAAAACTGAGTTCATAATTTCTGCTATGTCTTCTTCCCATGGAATTTTCCCTCTTGATAAATGTACTTTAATCTTCCAGTTGTTCAGATCAAAATCTGTGAGTCATCATCAACTCCTTTTCTTCTCTTTATTTGTTGATTTGTTTGGTGTTACTGGTGATCGAACTTTGCCTGGAAGGTGTTTATGCCACTGAGCTAAATCCTTGGCCCTTCCTTTTCTTCTCTTAAAGTAAGGTATATTCTAATTCTAAATTCTTTCATCTATATTTCCTTTTTTAAAGAAAATCACTTCTTTCTTTCTTTCTTTCTTTCTTTCTTTCTTTCTTCTTTCCTTCCTACATTCTTTCCTTTCTTCCTTTTCTTCTTGAACCAAGGTCTTTCTATATAGTTCAGACTGGTCTTGAATTCACTATGTAGCCCAGGGTGGCCTTGAACTCATGACAATCCTCCTGCCTCAGCATTCCAAGTGCTGGTATCACAGGTATGTGCCACCATGGCTGGTTTACATTTTCAAAATATAGGTCGAATCCAACCTCTTTAACCCTCCCCATCATTTCTATCAAAGTCACTTGCTGCAGAAGTTTGATTGCAAACTGGCCACCAAAGAGCTTCGTTTTCTGATATTGATGCTGTTATTTAATTTCTTCCCATGCAATAGTTGTGCTGATCTGTGGGGCCAATAGAATATGGAAGTGATGGCGTGTGACATAAACCTATGCTCTCTGTGCTCTTCAAACATTCACTCTGGGGGAGGCTAGCCACTTATCGTGAGGACACTCAAGCAGCCATATGGAGAGAGCCATAAAGGAAGGTGATGTGTTTTGTTAGCACCAGCAGATAAACTAGAAATGAGACACATTGGCTATAAATCCTCCATCTCAGCAAGCTCTCTGATGGTTGTAGATTGGCCAGCATTTTGAGTACTATCATGAGGGATCCAAGCCAGATTCACCCAGCTAAGCTGCTCTCAAATGCTGACCCATAAAACTGGAGGAGATATAAATGTTTACTATTGTTTTAAGAAGCTTAGTTTTGAGCAAATTTGTTACCTCCAAATGTATTCTTACTATTGGTTCTTAACTGATCTTGCTATAATTTATTCTTTACTTAGAAGCCTGAGTAAGACTTTAAAAACTAAGTCATACCATGATATGGAAAATATACTGGGTGAGATTATTGGCAGATTACATATTGTAGGATAAAAGATTAATGAGCTTGAAGATACTATGATAGAATTAGTTCAAAACGAGACACAGCAAAAAAACTGAAAAAATCAATGTCAGAAACTGAGTAACTCCAGGAGGTCTTTGCAGTTTGATTCTCTAAAAGAGAAAAAAGGCCAAAAGTAACATTTGAAGAAATAATAGCCATCTTTCCCCAGATTTTGTAAAACCCATAGATCCAAGCTCAATGAATTCTTAACTGTAAGAAACATGAAGAAAACTACACTAACCTATTTAATAAGGTTGTTTAAAGTCAATGAAAAAGAGAAAATGTTAAAAAGAAACCAGAGACGAGATTTTGTACAGAGAATCAAAGATTCTTGTTTAAACAATATACCAGGTAAATAATTTTCTAGACATTTAAAAGGTAAAAGAATAGATTACAACTGTATCCATGCTATAAAAAATCCTAAAAGAAATCTTTTTAGCAGTGGGAAGGCATAAGATTGAAACGTAGACCAACTCAAAGCATTCAAGAGTACCAGATGTGATAACTACATGTGTAAATAAAAGTTATTTTTACTATTAAGACCTTAGAAGATAGCTGAGTTTTAAAAGCAAAATAAGAACAAGTTATTTGGTTTATTGGCATGTGAATTACTGAAGAGTGTGCTAGCAATAACATAAGAAGCCAGGAGAGTGGAAAAGGAAGTGTATCTTGTATAATTCCTTACGTTAGTATAACAGTATAGCATTACTTGAAGGTTAGACTGTGATTAATTTGTTGTAAAAAAGAACAATAAAAATATTTTTAAAAGCACAGTTACAACTAATAAGTGAAAAAATATAAAAGAAAATTTAAAAATAGTCAGTGAATTCAAAATAAGGAAAGAAAAGAAAAAGAAAATGGGAAGAAAGATAGATGGATAAATGTAAAACAAACAAGTGATAAATTTGAACCCAACCACATAAAAACATTAAGTGTAAATGTCCTAAACACTTACATTCAAAGTCAATTTTATCGTAACCACAAAAAACCTATTATTAATATAGATACAAATAATTAAAAGCAAAAGAATGATGATGAATATTAACTTGTTGACCATATTAACACCAATTTAAAGAACACTTGCATGACTATGTTAATAACAGTCGAAGTAGATTTCAGAGAAAATAATACTTGCAGGGTTAAAGTGGGTTATTCTACAATAGTGAAAGTATCAGTTAATTGAGAGACTATAACAATCATGAATGTTTGTGAATCATAGCGACAAAATACATGAAGCAAAAGTCAATAGTACTGAAAGAAATAGACAAATCTACATTCAAGTCAGCCATTTCAACACCTTATAATTGATAGTCAAGTAGATGTAAAGTTAGCCCTGAAATAGAAGACTTACAGATGGTAGTGAACAACACTACTAACCAACTTGACCTAATTGCCATTTATATGATATTCCATCCAGCAACATTGGATTGCATGTTCTTTTCACATTCACATTGAGCATTCACCAAGATAGACCACATTCTGGCCTGTGAAATGACTCTCAATAAATTGTTTAAAAATTAAAACATTTCAACTATGCAGATTGTGTTCTCTAATAACAGTGGGATTAAATTAGAAATCAATACAGAAAGATATCTGGAAAGCTGTTACTGTTTAGAAACTTGGTAATACTCTTCTAAATAAGGTGAGTCGAAGAAATAAAATGGGAAATTAGAAAGTATTTTAACATGAGTGGAAATGATAATAAAACATATGGAAATTCATGGGAAATGGCTGAGTCAGTGTTTAGAGGATACTTATAGCACAGTTACAGCTAATACAGCTTGAAATGTCTATCTTTAAAAAAGTAAAAAAATATATATATATAAATCAATGACCTGTGTTTTCAACTTAAGAAACTGGCAAATAAATAAATGAGTCAAACCAAAAGTAAGCAGAGTGGAGGAAATGATAATGATCAAAGCAGAAAAATAATGGAGAAAAGAAATGGTACCAAAGAGAAGATTCAAAGGACTAATGTCAAGAATGAGAGAGTTGATAACATTACTGATTGCACAGACTTTATAAGGGTAATAGGTGACATAATGGATTACTTTATGTCCACTAATGAAATAATTTAAATGAAAGTATACATTTCTTGAAGGATACTAATGTCAGCTCAAGGTAAAATACATAACCTGAAAGGCCCTATAGGCGTTACAGAAATATAATTGGTGTTTAAATATTTTATCACTAATAAAACTTTATCTTTGGTTTCCACTGGTATTTCTACAAAATTTCAAGAAATTATACTTACACTAATTTTGTACAAGTTGTAGAAAAAATTGAAGATGCCGAAATACCTCCAAATTTATTCTGAGATGCAAATATTACTCTGATACAAAAATAGACAAAGATATTAGAGAGAAAAAAAGCACCTTCAGAGCAATTTTCTTTTGAACAATATATTCAAAAATAATTAAAATTTTTACAATTCTAATTTTGTTAAATAGAATTTAACATGTGGGTTGTACAACATGATCAAGGGGGGGTCAACCCAGCCACGAAAGCTCAGCTTAACATTTGGAAGTCAATCAATGTGATCCAGCATATTAACAGACTAAAAAAGTAGAGCTACATGTTCATCTCAATAGATGTAGAAAAAGCATTTCATACAATCCAATATTTGTTTTCACTTTAAGCTCTCAGAAAATGGAACTTTTTTTTACTTGATAAATAATATACAAAAAATCCACACTGAAAATCATTTGTAATGAAAAGACATTGAGCACATTCCCCCTAAGATCAGGAACAAGTTAAGTATATTCGATTTCACTTCTGTTCAGGATACTAAAATATTTAGCCAATGTGATAAGGCAAGAAAAGAAAGTAAAAAACATTTAGATTGGAAAGCAAAAAATAAAACCATCTTTATTTTATCAAAACCTTACCATCTATACAAATTCCTATGGCATCTACCAAAAAACACCAGAAATAAAACCAGTACAAACTTAGAACTGGTATGTGAGCCTGGCCAGGCTGAAAATATAAGATCAATATATGAAAATCAATTATATTTCTATATCCTAGCAATAAACAATAGCAAGTTGAAATTTAACTACTGGTGTCAGTTACAAGAATTTCAAAGATGTGAATTCCTCAGGGATAACATTACATGAGATGCATAAGTTCTGTATGAAGCTTTTTGTTGAAAACTTCAAAATATTCCTAGTTGCTGACTTATGATGTATTTATGGGTCAGAGACTCAATTCTGTTGTTTATTATCCACTTATTTATCTGCTGATGCAATACAGTCGAGTCAAAGTAATACATATATATATATATATATATGACTTTTTAGAGAAATTGACAAGCTGATTCTATAACTCGTAGAGAAAGAATAATCTAGAATAGCTAGAACAGCTCTGAAACAGAAAAAAGAAAGTTGTAAGATTTACATTATTGACATCAAGATTTGTTATAAAGTTGCAATAGTCAAAGTGTGGTACTGACAGCAAGATACAAGGTGTTCTCAAAATATATGATGAATATTGAAATTTTAAACATTTAGTACAGTAAAAGACACACTGCCACTAATTCCTCTCAAAATAACTTTCTGCACACACTTCAGACACTCTTAGTCCATCATTACTGTTATTTTTTGAGTAATTTTGGAAGTCTTCTCTTTGTCTTTAAATACAGCAAATGATGCTACCAAGTACCACTCAACAGACAGCAGATTTGTAAAAGCATCACACTGTGTCTTCCTCCACCTTATTCACTGGACCTGACATCCTGAGACATCTGACTCTTCCACAAAGTCAAAAGGACCATTCAGGACACTGAGGCTCTACACAGCACAATGAGGGACATAAAAGAGGACGTCCAGAACTGCTTCAGAAGGGGGCCAGAACATTGGGTAAGTGTGTCTGATATAAGGGAAAGTATTTTGAGGGAGGTTAGTGGCAGTATGGGTTTTATTGTAATTTAGAAATTTATATATATTCACTATATTTTTGGTGATCCCTGATAGACAAGTAGTCAGTGGAACAAAGTAATATCCTAAGTAGATGTAGACAGATATGCTTATTGCGGTTTTTCAACAAAGGGGTAAAGAAGAACAGAGAATGGTCTTTTCAACAAATGATACTAGAACAATTGGCTATGATTTTCAAAATGCCAACTGTCATTCACAGTTTAAATCATATACAATAGCTTATTAACATGGGCTATCTATAGTACCTAAATGTATAGCCTAAAACTGTGGAGCTTTTTGAAGAAAACACAGGAGACAAACTTAGCTAAGTTTGTCTTATGTTTTTTTAATTGAATGGGTAATGACAGGAAGTGATGGGAGAGCCTTGGAACCCTGGTTTTTACAAAAAAACAGTAATGCTGGCTCACCCATTTCCCTGCAAGTTCCCCAGGCCTGACTGTGGCATAGAAGTCTCTGAGGTGCTTATTAAAATGAGAATTCCTGAAACTCATCCCAGATCCAGTGAGTCAAAATTTCCAAGGAAGGGCCTAGGAATCTGTGTACTAATCATGCGAACAGCTCTGTGACTGTTAAGAAAACACAAGGACAAGGACATTGGCTTTAGGCTTTCTTATTACCAACAGTTTCTTTTTTCTCTCTTGCTTAGTCAGTTGCTCTGGAGCTCGTCTTTCACACCATAGACAATTACTTCCTTCTCATTCTGAAGACCTCTGAGGGTGCGGATTAATTTTTAATTGAATTAGATTTTATTATTTATCATTGTCACTAT
This sequence comes from Cavia porcellus, assembly GCF_034190915.1. Taxonomy (NCBI): domain Eukaryota; kingdom Metazoa; phylum Chordata; class Mammalia; order Rodentia; family Caviidae; genus Cavia; species Cavia porcellus. The sequence goes on from NW_026947502.1 coordinate 27,452,513, forward strand.
TTCTATTACCACTTCTGGAAGTTCTCATTGATGAAATGTTACTATTTAGCCCTGTTTTATGAGAATACTGTGCATTAGTATTTCTTTCCTTATTTTACAAAGAATGAAAGAAAGCGTTACCAACCTTAAGCAGTTGTCAGAGCACAAATAATTTACGAATCATTTGGTCACGCTATAAAGCAAGATTTTACTTGATTCTAAAATCCATGTTCTTAACCATCATGTCAGCCACGATTCAGGTGCATAAGATACTCCTTCTCATGGGGTTATTTCCTGTAGTCATTCCTATGACAATTAGTTACTGACATCCATTTGAGTTCCTGGCATTTTGCAGGTCACAAAGATGGGCATGAGGCTTTCATCCTGTTCTGAGTTGCTGCTGACTCTCTAGGGGAAGATACTGACAATAAACAAAGAGAAAAAAATTTTTAAAAGATAACCAGACCTGATGATGAAGCGTGATGACAGAAATGACAGATAAAAAGTGGAGAAGAAATTGGCAAAGCCATATAAGAGAGCAGAGAGCAAGCAAGCCAAGAGGACAGGGAAAAGACACCTCTAATGAGCCCAGAACCCAATAGTCTGTGTGGACAATGGGGAATGTTTATTGTGCCTCTTGTGTCACAGTACCCAATAGTCCACCAGCAGGGAAAGGGTGAACAAATTAATTGTGACAAATCAAAAGATAGAAGTATTATGCAACTACACAAAACTGTGTTTGCTTTCATCTCTATATAATTCTTTGTTAAGAGGAAAAGGCAAATGTGTATCATAGGATCACAGTTTTGCAAATTGACCAGCTCCAAGCCAAAAGGTTACCTGTGCATACATTTCTGTGGGCATGGGTTCTACATGTCACACAATAGGTAGCATATGCTACTTTAGCAAAGTTTGAACAGAACTTTATAAAAAAGTTCATCCATCAAGAAAGATGACCATGATGGAGTAACACCAGAAATGAGGTCAGTAACATCCTGCTCTTAGTGGGGAATACAGTAGGTGACACGGAGGAGGGATCAGGTCTCAGTTCACAAGTGATGTCTCAGACTTGTTTCTAAGTAGGAGCCTATGCATGTGGGTAGGACTTGAGACCTTCCTGTAAAGTGACAGTGACTGGTGGGGAGCCAGAGAAAGTGCTTCAGGCCCATCAGCTTCTCCTGATTAGTGTATTACTGTGCTCCCTGGTGCTCAGAGGTCAGGGCTGAAGCCACTTCCCAGACCATCCCTTTAAAGTTATGAAGCGGTGCAACCCTTCTCTTTGTGGACCCTCTTCACCTTCTCTCTTCTCTCCATGACCTCTTACAGGCCTTTGTAAGCATCCCCTGGATGGAACCTAGAGGCAGTAGGTTGGGGCGGGGGAGTTAATGGGAACCGACTAGCCTGACTTCCTAGTGGGCTACTTTTTGTCCAGGCTCTTTCTTCCTGCCAACAGATTACCCTTACCTTGTTGTGTACATAGTCCAGCAAGTGGGGACAAAACCCCACGCAACTGCAGCATGAGGAAGAGCGTGTTTGTAGTCACAGAATCACACACCAGGATGGAAGTCTTGTGAACTGAACATTTGCCACCCCGACTCCCCCAATTCATAGGTGGAAACCTATGGATTGCATTTGGTGACGTGAAATTGCAAGTGTTTAGGAGTGAGAGTATTGCCCTTATGAGAAACCCCAATGAGATAATCTCTCTTGACCATATCAGGATCTAGCAAGAAGAGGGTTGTTTGCAAACCATGAAGAGAACCTCATCAAAAACTGAATTAGCAGGTGCCTTGATCTTGGACTGCTGGTTTCTAGGACTATGAGAAATAAATTACTCACAGCTCCACATCTTTGGGTTTTTAAAAATTGTAGTAATTTTTTTAAATTGAATGGGTAATGACAGGAAGTGATGGGAGAGCCTTGGAACCCTGGTTTTTACAAACAAACTCTCTGCCTGCCAGTCTTCTTTTGGTTCTTAAAGATCAAGCATTAGCTCAAGACCAGAGGGCCCTGGTAGGGCATTTCCCCAAATTCACATGGCAAGCTAAGTTTTGGAGAGCTGCTAAAAGGCTCAGTTGCCTTAACTATTGCCCTGTCCCTACCTCAGTGCTTGGTTTAGATCGGGAATGTCCCTCAAAGTCTTCAGGTGCTCAAAGGTAGGGATTTTGGAAGGTGAGGAAGGTTGGGGGGACTTGCTGTTAGGAGGCAAGGCCTAGCCAGGGAAGGCAGGTCATGAGGCCATAACCTGGCAGTGTATATCTCCTTTTCTGTGTCTTCCTTTCTTTCTCTACTTCCTGGCCACTGTGACATGAACATCTTTCTTCCACCCAGGCCCTTCCAACAGTTTAAACCTGCTGAACATGGGCTGAAATTTCTAAGATGATGAGGTTAAATAAACTGCTCCTTTAAGTTGTGGGTATCAGCAATGAGGAAAGTGACCGAAACATTCAGCTCATATAAAGGGAAAGACAGCTTCAGTGTCTAGAGCACATTGCTTACTTTTCCCCTGCTTGTATGGATTCTTACATAACACTGACATCTTCTCAGTCCAAATCTGCTCTTCTGCTCTTCCCGCTCTGCCTTTACTTCTCCACAGAGTTTATCTTCCAACATGGCTTTCTTTAACTTTCAACCTAATATTTTGCCCATTAACATTCCTCATTAGTCTCACTGCATTTTGTGATATCATAGAATACCTGAGGCTGGGTAATTTGTAAAGGACCGAAATGAATGGGCTCCCTGTTCTGGAGGCTGGGGAGCTCAAAAGCGTAGGGCCAGCACCCAGTGAGGCAGCATGGCAGATGGTGATCAGGACTGAAGGGGGCCAAACTCACACTTTAAAATAGCAGCAATCTCACCCTGAAAGTAAAGTCCTCATGACCTAATCACCGTTAAGTGACTCACTTTCCCGTATTGTTATGACAACAATTAAATTTCAACATGAGTTTTGTAGAGGACAAACATTCAAACCATAGCACTGTCTCCCTATGTTATAGGACCTTTGAATGACATAAGAGAAATATGATTCTTAAGTTCTAAAGAATAAGAGAAGTTAAGAGTAGGAAATATTTATCAAGAGAAAGATAGCTCCTAAAACAGACAGGATGAAGCCTGGCATGTAAGTTGCCTATAAACCCTCTTCTCAAAGGAAGTTTTGTAGAGAGAAATCATGAGGTGAGTACAAGGTGGGACAAAACTACGGGCAACCAAAAATATTACAAGTGTGGTCACTTAGCTAATACTGGTCCAGTGGGGTAGCAAGTCACGTAGCAAATGTACATGGAAAGAACAAGGATCTCTCCCGGAAGGGATGGGTCAAGGAGGTCTTGGTCCCCCACTTAGGTGACTGATGCCTATTTAAACTGTTGATCATTAAAGTTTATGCTCTAGGGAAGTATGCAGGTGTGGTCATTCTGAAAGAAAGAAGTCCTGCCACATTGTGAGGTATATATATACAGTGAGATCTTCGCCAAAAGTCAATTCCAAAGCCTCTGGTACTAGGAGAGCTAGAACATATATCGCTCCAAGGCACAAAGGCCATCTCTTTGCTGTAATGTCTAATTTATGAGTCAGATACTCTACAGGCTGTTAAGTAGGTCCTGGGTCCTGGATAAGTGCTCCCAAAGCCATGCCCCTTCTTTCATTAATATGAATATTGAAACGGTGTCCTGTTGGTAGGCTCAGAGATGGAGCATTTGTTTAAGGTTCTGGGAAGCACCTTGGGAACCAAGATCCAAGGTTAAAATATGGGTATCTGTCTTCTATGTTTCCTTCATTATCTGATAGAGGAGTTGTACAGTCTTATCATATCCTGCTATCCAAAGGCAACACAAGCCTGTGGTTCCTGGGAATTCCCTTAGCTGTCTTAAAGTCTTGGGCAATTGGATTAATTCTCTCTTCTCCCAGACTTGGGCTCTGTAAATATAATAAGGCCTGAGTATTTTACCTCAAACCTGCAAAGTTGTGCCTTAGACCTAGATTCCTTGTAACCCCTGTATGCTAGGAAATTCAGCAGAACATGGATGCTTGAGCTAGAGAGTTCTTCTGAAGGGGCACAAAACAGTATATTGTCTACATCTTACAAGACCATTACTTGGGAAATGCAAAACATGGCAAGTCATGGGGAAGCACTTTCCTAAAAAGATGAAGACTGCCATGAATCCTTGAGGAAGCACAGTTTAAGTTAGTTGAGAAACTTGGTTGAGAGGATTTTCAAAGGAAAAAAGAAATTGGGAATCTTTATGTAAGGGAATACAAAGAAGTCACCTTTTAAACTTAACACTGCAACCAACCAGCATCTTCTGAGATCTGAGAAAGGAGGGTGTACAGGTGAGGTACCACTGGACAGATTGGTGCCATGGCCTCATTTATCAGCTAAGGTCCCCTACCAACCTCTACTTCCCATTTGGTTTTTGAACACCCAAGATCAAAGTGTTGTACTTGCTATTATAGAATTTAAGTAAAATTTGTGCCCTTAAATTATCAATTATAGGCAATAGTCCTCTTTTAACTCCAGGCCTTAGAGAGTATTATCTCTGGTGAGGAAAAGTAGGATCTTTGAAATGTGTTTGCACCAAAGCAGCTCTTTTGCTCTAGCTATTCTATGTTTAGCTGCTTCAGGATTTCTTTCTGTCTGCATGAGGGGGAGGCAGTGACCTGACCTGGTTACATATATATCACAGTATTTAAACAAGATAAAATATGTCTCCCCAGGAGTAGAACTGGACTTTCCCCCATAATTGAAAGGATTGAGTGAAGAGAAAGCCATCCCAGTTACAGCCCAAGGGTTGAGAAATAGCAAGTTATGTCCCCTCCAGTGACTCCTTTTGCTGAGGTATGATGGCTGGAAGGAAGGCCAAGGTGAAAAGAAGGACCAAGAGATACCTGATGGTGCCAGCAATAGGTGGGTTTCTTTTCACTCTAGAGTAATGAGTACCTAGAACTTCTCTGTGGAGGTGACTGTCCCATGGAGATGACAATCTGGACAGAGGAAGAAGGCAGAGAAGGCAGTCTCATTGGGCCTGCTGGTAAGATGGCTCTGGAGCCTTCACCTCAGAGGGCAGTCTGACTCCCACTGGTCATCTGTGCAATCAGAGTATGGACCAGGGAGCTTCTTATTGCAATCTTTCTACAGGCGGCCTGGTTTTCCTCAGTAGTAGAAGATGAGTTCAGTTGTTAAGCTCTTCTTGGAGCCTTGATAACCAGACAACCAGACTTAGATCTATTCTTTTAAAGGCTGTAACCAAGGCAGCTGTTTTCTCTTGGCCTCTTCGTTGTCTCCCTTTGGTCTCCTCCTGGTGTCAATTATAAAATACTAAGGAGGCAATTCACACTGAAGGATCAAGTGAGCTATCTGGAGCAAAAGCCATCTTTTATAACCTTTTCCTAATATCTGAAGCTGACTAGGTAGTAAAGTTCTCTTTAATAATAACTGTCCTTCTGTTGAATGAGAAGTTGGTAACGTATATGTCATCAGTGCTGCTTGTAAACGGTCTAAGAAGGCAGAGGGATTCTCATCTTTCTCCTCCTGAATGGGCTTGGCGGGCTTAGTTCTTGCCCTTCTTAGACCTTCAAGGATGCAGGAATGAAAATGTCTCCTATTCCAACTTCCCAGCCTGTTGATGGGCCAGCAGGGATTTTGTACAGGGACTTCTTGGGCTCTGTAGGAAGCAACTCTTCTCCTGGGTGCCTATCTTCTGGCCTTCTAACATCAACAATATAGTATTCATTTCCAAATGTAACAGCAGCTTGTAATGCTGCTTGTCAGTATGTAGTTTAAGAGTAACATTATATCTTTCCAGTTTAATTCATTGGTTTGAGAAAGCCCTCTAAGGACCTCAATGTACTTATCAAGATCATCTGAAAACTTTCCTAGATCTTGATCAGTCTTTGAGGTCACTGGGGAAAAAGGATACATATATGTTTGAATCCTCTATTTGCTCCCTGTGGCTTATATTTACATTTTGAACACAAATAAAGTTATTTCTTAATCTGAAAAATTCTGAACATAAGATAATTCTGGCCATTTTCCCCTCTCTCCTACAGTACAGTTCTAGGTGTGAAATAGTATTATAATCAGTATTTCTCTTTTCATTCCATTTTGGCTCTAGAGGGTAAGCAGGCCATGCATGTGTTCACACAAAATAAGTGGCTCTTTTTCAATATGTAAGAGTTTAACCTTTTCTGGTCCTTAAGAATATATTCTAGAGGAGTAAGAGATTTTGATATCGAGTCTCTCATCTGATATACAAGAGAAAGAATTGGCATCTCTTTTACTTTCTACTTGATTTCGATGCTCTCGAGGCATGCCCTGAAGTAACCTGCTCCAGAGAAGGGTGATTTCTGTCTGGAGTGTAGAAGATAAGTTGGGTCTGATTAGCCCCCTTTACTGACTTGTGATCCTCTCTTCTCCAGAAACTCCTGCTCCTAATCCCAGCATGTGTTTCTAAAAGCACAAACCACATTGGATTCCAGCTGTAACTGTCATGTTTAAAGAAAGAAGCATTGCTAGCAAAACCGATAAGAAATTGGAACCACTGCTTTACAATTCTTTGAAAGAGAGTGAGGAAAATAGATCAAAGGGCAAATTGAAGCACTTCTCAACCTGCAAGAGATCACTAGTTAGAATATTTAAGGCAAAAATATAAATCATTTTTCTAATAGTTGTTCTCTTCTGTGAAAAGTAGAAGCTGTTTCAAGCTGCTTCAGACTGACCTGTTGGAGAGTGATTTAGCTAGCCAAAGAGATCTAGAGTTAACTCCCAGTGGGTTGGATTAAAAACTGTGATTTCTAACTTATTAGCAGAGAGAAAAGTCCAAACCTATAGCTCAACTCTTAAAGAAGGCTTCAGAGAGGGCCCTAACAGTGTGTTCTCTGGTCACTCTAGGATAGAGGGTACCAGAAGATTGCTGAGAGACTTGCTTCTCACCTCACTGAGAAGTGCAAGTAGGGATGATAGAAAAGTGGAGGTTTTTCTGCTGGCTGTCCAGTCAGGCTGCTGAGACCTAATTTCCACTGAGGAACCTCTGGGTATCTACCAGAGTGTTACCCTGGCCTTGACCCCTCAGTTGTCCATTCAGCTTTAACTGGTTCTGTCCAACTAGAGATTTGTCTCCAGGATGGAATCCAGCTGCTTGTCTGATCAACATTCCATTGACTTCAATGGGGATTAACTAAAAGGAATTCTAGAGTCCTGTCCTTTGTTTTAAGAGTGGCTGGTGCTCTAAGAGTATTTAAGTAGCTGGCAGAGTAACCACTGTTTGTTAGAGTTCTGTAAGGAACAGATAAAGATTCTTAGCAGTTGGATAAGAGGGAAAGATCTGGACACTTTTGGGTTCTTCTCTCCCTAATCTTACATGGCTCAATAAAAAGGAGAGTATAATATGATGGTAAAAGAACAGAGATTAAATCAGAAAAAAGAAGTCTTTTCTTCTCATGCTAACAATGAGTTATTGAGACAACTTGCCCATGAGTCATCACCTTAGCCTGGAAAGGCACGAGTGAGGAATCTCAAAAGCTAAGATTGCCTCCTTACCAGTGGAAGATCAGACCAGAAAGGAAACTGGGGCAGAACAGGCTTAATATTCTATCTAGAGTCTAGAGGGAGACTGGGGCCAGTTTGACTCAGTCAAACATGATCCCCAACTCTTATGAATAGATGTCAGCCTATTGCTTTTAATTTGTAGCTGAGGCCCCATGATTTATTAATAGGCATGTATATTTTCTAAATATGAACCAGATTTCATGCAAAGACTCATTTTACATTTCATAAATTCACAATGTAGTTAGCCTCAAGTACCACTAGGGGACGCTCTAAAACTACTTTTTCCTAGTGCTGCTGTCTAAGATAACAAACCACAGGAGTCAAACAAAAAACACCAGTAAATCCAGATATAAGACAGGAATAGAAGACCAAAATTTCCCATCAAGAAAACATCATAGTCATCCCATGTTCTCAACTTTAATTTACCATCATTTTAACAAAATACAATGCATCAAAGAGACATGGCATACAAATTCAAAGCATAAGCAATTGACAGACAAGGATGACAATTTTTGATTACCTAAATGAGTCACAATTCAGAATCCATAAAACAAAAGCAAATTCTTTCCTCCTTCCAGTTATCTCAGTGGGACCTCCAAATGTTACAGGAAAGATACAGGACCTTCACATGACATAAGGGAAATATTATGATTCCCCATCTGCTACTATCTGCTACATGTCCAATAAGTTGAGTTGTGTTCCTCAGAATCAAAGAATGATTTTTAAGGAAAATGAGAGTTAAGAGTGGGAAATATTTATCAAGGGAAAGACAGCTCCTACCTAAGAGAGACAGGAGGGGACCCAAAAAGTGATGTTTTATAGACAGAAATCATGAGATGAGTACAAAATGGAGCAAAACTATCGGCAATCAATAAGATTACATGTATAGTCATTTAGGTAATTTTTTAATTCAATGAGAAAGCAAGTCACATAGCAAGTGTACATGGGAAGAACAAAGACTGTTCCTGGAAGGGCTGGGCCAAGGAGGTCTTGGTCCCACACTCTGGTGACTGATGCCTATTCAAAATGTCAGTCCTTATTGTTTATCCTTGGAGAAGTAAGTAGGTATATCATTCTACCTTTGTCTTGAGGCCTGGCATTCAAAGAATGTAACCCCACCCACTGTTGTAAGGTGTTCTTATCTTCTGCTGTGTCTTGAGGGTCTAGTCCTGTCTCATTGCCTATAATATTTCTACCTACCTAGGCTGTCTATAAACCTACACAAAATCTTTTGTTACCTTTAAAGACACCTCCCACTGGCATTTGTAAGATGGCTCTTTGGGTTCTGAACTCATGCCTTTCTGAAGAGATGGTCTTAGAGTTATTTGCTATCCACTGTCCTCCTCCCCTCCCATTAAGAATACCAGTTTTGTTCATGAGGGGTTGCAAGTACTCATGGCAATTCTGTTCTCCTTTGGTCTGAAGACTGACATATTCCCTAAGTCTAACCAGTGAGATCTAAAGAAAAGTCTGCTAGGAGGTTTTTGGGAAAATTTTCCCTCTTTGATAGAGTCAAGGTTTTATAAAGGAGAGGGCTCTTCATCCCTCTTATTTTTTGCATGCTTAGGGAGTGAACACATAGTGCAAGGATGTCATAGACATCTTGTAACCCTGGAAGATGACAGGCCATCTGATGGAAGACCTGAGATCCTGCCATCATTGATGTTGTACCACTTGCCTCTGGGCTTCTTGCAAAAATGACATAATAGGAGTCTGTGCTGTTTTAGCCATTTGAGAATTCTTTCCTTGCTGCTGAAAACATTCCCACTGATGCACAGGGTAGTGAGACTAGTACAATCACTCATTTGCCTCCAGTCTTTAAAATCCATTCTATACTACGTAAAGCAAGATCTGACACATCTTTTCCTTTATCTGGAGATGGTGGCAGTTCCTGATGTTCTACCAATCTGAGTCCTAGAGGTCCCAGCAGGTCTAGCTTGAATAAATAATCTCTCTTAAAGGGCTGGGAATATAGTTCAAGAGCACAAAGTGCCTGCCTGGTAAGTGTAAAATCCTGAGTTTGATTCCTGGTACCAAAACCAAGCAAACAAAAAACATAATAAGAATCTCTTTTATAGATCTAATGAAGTAATAATAAAGGTTTTTACAGTGTCTAAAAGTCCACATAGATGTTTGTTATATTGGCCATAAGGAGCAACCAGTGTGACCTAGAGAAGTAATTTTCAGAATTCCTTGTTCAAAACACATTGTTAGGCTTCACTGTCAGAGATTCTGTGTCACCCCTGCTGAACAGAGGGCTGCTGCAGAGCAGAGAATAAGAGAGAAAGGAATTCTTTTTTTTTTTTTGTCTTTTTCGTTTTTATCAGTACCGGGGATCGAACTCAGGACTGCCTGCTTGCAAGGCAGGCGTTTATGCCACTGAGCTAAATCCCCAGCCAAGAAAGGAATTCTTATGGTGCACTTGCTACTTCCAGGAGCTACACCGGGCATGGGACAGGTAGATAATATCCTGCTCTTGTGGACCCACAAAGACTAGTTGATAGATACAAAATTAATAAACACTTCAGTAAGACAAGTGAGGATGCAGTAAGGTCTGTGAAGGGAGCACAGGGGAGCTGCAATGTACCAGAGGTCATGGGAACTCCTCTGGGCTGGTGGCGCTTGTGCCCTAATGATGGTGAGAGTGAACCGTGCCTAACTGAAGAACGAATGTCCCAAAAAGAGGAAACAAGAAGAATAAAGGCCTTGGAGTAGGCACTAGCTGGGTGTGCTCATAGCTCAGAAAACTAGAGTGGCTAGAGATTGGGGAGCAAGGAAAAGTAGCCCAAAATGAAAGCAGAGGTAACTATCATTTATCAACACGACAAATGCCCCAAACCTTAGAGTATCAAACACAACTTTAAACTCAAAGATCGTGTAGTCAAGGATTAGGAAAGACCTAATGTCCTCTGTTCCCTCTGTATGGTAGCTCCAGCTGGGAAGATACGCATGGTCAGGGGTGGTAGATTCATTCCCACTGTTGTCATTGCATGGCCAAGGCCTGGAATTTTAGCTGGGTAAGAGTGTGCTGGGGGAGTCAATGGTCCAGAACCCCTCCACACAGCCCCTACAGCATGCTCGGCTTAGGCAGGACAGTGCTCTTAAAATGGCAGCTCAAGGCCCCAAAGTCCAGTGGCTCAGTCAATCAGACAGAATCTGCCTGGCCATAGTCACCAATCGCAAGAATCATAGTGCGTCTTCTGCCACTGCTTACTGATCAAAGCAGTTGCAAACCCAGTTCACTCAATTGGAGGAATGTTGATTTGTAGCTATAGTTAAAAATCCAAGTTTAGGCATTGGTGCTGCTTCCTAATGTGGTAGGGGCTTGCTGGAATGTTTCAAGCAGCATGGTGCCACGGTCCAGTATTGGTGTTGTATTCTGGGGCAGCAAGGAGAACAAAACAATACAGGACACATAATTTATAGTATTATTTTGTAATAGTCACCCAAGAGCTAAGCACAAGAAGTACAAGAGATCTGTCCATAAACTAAAGACCTAGATAATTCATCTTAAGGCCTGGATCCCATGGAAGTATCCTACATGAGTTTAGCAGAAGACCTATAGCCCATGAGTCCAGCTGGAGGCCTAGAGCCCATGGCAATGACTCATGCAAGTCTGTTTTACAGATCTGTGCCTGGAAGGCCCAAAGGTCAGTGGTGAAAGCTGGAAAGTCTGTGCCAGCGGGGTGAGGGTCTATGCCGGTAGGTTGAGGGTTGTGCACTGGAGCCAAGAAGCGATGCTCAAAATAAGGGTCAGGGCTCTCTCAAAAAGTACCACGGCCATCCTGAGTGATAATGAGGTCCCAAGCTCCTCCAATGATGAGAACAGCCGAGTTCATATCGGGAAGCCAGCATGACAAGCTTCTCCTGGAGACTGAGCAACACACGTCTTCCCTTCCGGAGCCAGAAAGCAGTGCTCAAAGTAAGGACCAGAACTCCTTCAAAGTGAAGCACAGCCATTCTCAGCAACAAGGTCCTGAGTTCCTCTGATGATAACAGCCAAGGTAGAAGAGAGCACGAAACTCTCCCCCCCAGGAGAACCAACAGCTCCTAACAACAATACTCAAGAGAACACACAATGCCTAAATGCTTCCTCTCCAGGTGTCCTTTTTATCTGGCAGCAATCCTCAGGTGGGCCATCTAAAAACAGCACCATGCTGATTCAATTCAGCTGGTGTTAAGTTGACCACCAGTTTTTAATCCACCACAATTGGCTTTCAGACAGTGTATCTTGGCTTCCTCTACTTGCTCAGGAAATCATAGAGGATATATACTTGGGGCTTTAAGTGAGTCCAGATTTTAATTATGAATAGCCTTAGTGCCCCTGTCAGAAACTCAGTTTCACTTGTAAGTGTACTAAGTCATTCATTCATTCCAATGCATTAAGTGGGTACCTCCAATGTGCCGGGATGATGGCTCTTCACAGAAGTGAAGACCCTGTGCATGTATCTCATCGGCCTAACTCCATTCTCTAGATGAGAATATGAGCATCAGAGGAATCTTGGTTAAGGGTACACAGCTAGAGAGCTAGAAAAATAGGATTTGGATCCAGCTCTTCTTGCCATGCGTGGAGTTCTTTTCCTCGCACCCTGAGCAGGACCGGATGGCTCCCTTGTTCTCTTGACTGGCTCTATGGGCACCTGATTTCCAGGAAGGGGGAAGTTGACACTAATGATGTGAATGCCTTGCTTTGTGCACAGAAACAGGGATTTATAGTACTCACCACAAACTGTGGCTAAACACATGCTGTCTCTCTGCTTGAGTGTTGGCATCCGGAGCACCAAAGAGCTATGCTGACCACGTCCGGCCCCTGTACCTCATGCACAGAGGTCCCTGGCAGCTACCTCAGTAGGCAGGGCCCCACTCCTCCATTTCAGTGTTCTCATGAGAAATTCCCTGCTAAGCCATTCTGACCGCCTCCACCTACTATTTGCGTTTATGTTCAATACATGGTGTACTTTTCTGGAGCCCAAAGTAGGGGGGAAACTCTTGGCCCATTGAAGTAGGGCACTTGGAAGAAGTTGCCTGGAAGCGTATTTGCCCTGGCCTGGGAAAATGGCTCTGAATATTTTCCGATGGAGGACTTGGAGGTCGAAATTCAGTAGAGTTGCACAGGAATAGTCAGCAGTGGGACCACGTGTCTTGTTGTTTCTGAACCTTTGACAGAATTAGGAGCAGCTGCTCCAGGCCAAAGAGGAATGCTTTATGATGTGCTGACACCTCCAGGAGACATTACAGGGAGTGCTGGTGCCATCTCCGGAGGATGCGAGTTTATGACTTTCCCCTTTGTGGGTCCAGGAATGCAGGCTTCCCATATACTGGCTGTGGAGAGCAAAAGGGGATCTGTGAAGGGTCACCTTGGCCCAGGGCCTGGCCACGCCCAGGCCCCATTCCTCGAGGTTTTGGCCTTCAAAGGAAAGACCAAATCCTTCCCTGGCAGGACACGCTGCTTCTCTCTCATGTTGCTGTGGCTGATAGAGACACCCCATAGTTACTTCCTATTGAAGGACCATGAGCACAGTCATAAATAGAGCCAACCCAGGCCTGGTTATCACTCTGGTCCTGTCATTTCTGAGTCCTTTGTCCTGGACAACCCACCTTGTTTTCTTCTCCCTTTAACTAAGGCTAATAGCAGCAATCAAGCAATAGCTGTTACTGATCATGAGCTTAGGTTATACCAGGTGTTGTGCTAAACTGTTCCTGTGGATTCTTTCATTTAGCACTCAAAAAGTTCTTATGCCACAGATACCATTTGACAGAAGGGCCAATGAGGAGCAGAGAGGTCAGAAAAATTGCCCAAGTTCACACAGTTGGCAGGAGTTAAACCAACTGGACTGCAGAGCCAAGCATTTTGTTGACAGTCTTCTAGATTATCTGTTGAACTGTGGCTTGACTGTTACTATTTCTAGGAGCCTAGGAAAAGGCTTAGCTTGAGTTGTAGCTCACTAGCCTTCTTGCACACTTTTCAGTAAATGAGACAGAGGAGCAAACCATGGTCTGGGTGCTGTAGGTCAGAGCTGGTAGGAACTCAGTGGGTTCAACTCCCACCATGCACCTGTGCCGAGTCTGGGGCTAGCTACCCCCACAGGTGGGCTGATCGTTGCTTTCAACAGCGCTATGAGCAACTGTCACTTCCTTAGGTTTGAACAGTAGCCTGTAGGACCAAACTAGTGTGATGATGAGACATCTGATGAAATATTCCTGGGTAAGTTAATTTGCTTCTCAGACTCAGTTTCCTCATCTGCAGAAAGGCATGATGGCTGAGTCTAGTGGAGTGTAGAAAGTGCTTAGTATAGTCTCTGGCAGTTAACCAGCACTCAGCAGAGGGTTCATTATTGTCCTATGCTAAATAGTGGAGACAGAGGTCAGAAGAAGGGTGGGGGTTTAGGTTTCCATTACAAAAATATTTTAGGAAATGGAGGGCAAAATAATCAAACAAAGACACATCTATAATTTTATACCAGCAGGCCCTCCCTAGCTTTTTTGCCCTTTATTGTCTAGGTATATCTTTTGCGCCTCTTTTTGAAATATTTCTTTTTAATAACAAAGTTCTTTACATTTCTCCAATATATAAGTCATATACCTTTGCTCCTAAGTATTCGGAATGGTTTAAGTTAGCAGGTTTCTCATGCAGTATCAAACTTCAGTTTTGGTTGGAAAGTACATTCCGATTTAATTCTGAGCTGTAATGCAGAAACTATTTAAATTAGTAAAATGTACTTTGCTCTCATATTTCTAAACATTGTGCAACTGGCATAATACCTGCCATTCATTTGTTTAGCAACTATTTAGTGAGTACCTGTAATACATTGTTATGAGCTCCTTTTAGATCTCCACACTGGGAAAACTAAGAATAAGATGTGTGTTTAAGGTACTTACACACTGTGAGAGGGAAATACAGTAACTACCTGCTCAAAGGTAACACTGACAGGTGTGGTAGAGGAACCAGCCCAGGTGTGTGGAAGATGCCCAGAGCAGGTGGCAGGTGACACTGTCGGTAGATTTCCAGACACTCCCTGGGGAAGTGACATTTTAACCAGGACTGAGTGAGAGGGGAGGAACAGACAGAAGACATCAACAAGTATAAAGACAAGGAGTCCAGCTCCTTGGAAAGATGGGCAGAGAGGCTGCTGGGACAGGGGAGGAGCTAGGAGGGGTCCAGTGAAGTGCTGAATTGAGCTAGGCCTTGTCAGCATTTTCCAAAACCACCTTGCCCTTTTGCTGCCAGTTTGAGTCTCTTCTACAGATTGAAAATGTTATGTACAGGCACAAGCCCATGAGATATTTGACAGACACCTGGTACCTGTTTCAGCCTCCCCAGGTAGTGGTCTTTGGAGCGTCTTTACAAGCAGTTTGCCTTAGAACCATCTGGCCAACTACTTCGGGAGTACTTGAATTTTAACACCAAGACTCCACTGAAAAATAGAGTCTTTTATGTGTTGGCATGTCTAGTTTTACCAAAAACTAGAACAACTTTTACCAAAGTTGTTCTTACTTCTAAGACTTTAGTTGGATATTGTCACTTCCCTGGGTTTGTACAACTTCTTTTTCTTCTTTTTAAAGAACTTTTTATTTTTAAGAGAATAAAACCAAACAAAATAAAGCAGAATAAACTCACTCAAAACAAAACAGTGATGCAGGACTTCAAAACAGGGTAATAGGAAATCAACAACTTCCGTAATGCCTCTTGTTTATCTTCAAAATAGCTACCCATACCGCCAGACATATTAAAATCAAACCAAAAAACCCAGAAGAAAACCAATCAAAACAAAATCAGGGTGCTGCTAGCAAGGAAGGGAGACATATGTAGAGCATCAATTATAAACAGTGCCTGACCCTCACAGACAGTATCATTCTGCTGCCCTCTTGGGTAGGGTTTTGGCAGTGTACCCCAAAGGACAAAGCCCAGCACCCATAGAGTGGTTGCCTCTTGAACAGTGCTGTGAATCACTCAGTTTCCCAAGGTTTAATGAAAAAAAGATTTTACTATTTAAATAATTTAAAATGAGCCCATGGAAATTTAAGGAATTTTTAAGGCCTCAGGAAAAACACACAGCTAATGGGTGCCTTAAATGTGACACACAGAAAACTCTGGCGGGTACCAGCAGTCCATGCTTTTGGGGTGCATTGCTCCACCTTCCTCAGCGGAAATCAGACATCAGCAGCATCTTTAGAATCTCTCATATTTCCCTTGGGGAAGCCTGGAGAGGGATTTCTTGCTTCAGTTGAGAAAAGATTAAAAATACTTAAAAAGGGGGACTGTTCCACAGTAATCATGCAGGTGGGGAGAAGCAGGCAGCCCAGATCCTGTGCACACACAGGCCACCACGGGGACTCTCGCATGGCTAGCCAGCACAGGCTGGGAGAAGCAGCCAATCACAATTTGGTGAGGCCACAAGTATCTGAAGAAGCCTGCCCTGCATCCCACTGCCTCCTGGGAAACCTGGATTAGGAGAAACCCAGGTGCCTGACCTATCCCTCATACTACAGATGGTTAAGCAACATGGGAGGCACCTGGAACCCCACAATCGATTTGTCTGGAAGAACCCAGGAAAATGTCAAGACAAAGGAGCAAAAGGCAGTCTCTGGCCACCAGGAACAAGTCCAGGAGACATGGACATGGAAGAAAGAAGAAGTCACACACTTGAAATTTCTGGGACGATGGCAACTGAAGTAAAGAGACTACTACATGAGGCTGTAAAATAAATCAGATCAGAAACAATATCACAGATAAAATAAGAAATGACAAACATAATAAGAGGCTTGCTGAGTGTACTTGAAGACATAGATTTCTTTTTTTTTTTTAAATGAGAGCATAGGAGAATGAAGAAAACCTTGAATGAGCAATGTAGAGAAGAATTGGAATGCATGAAACAGACTCAAAGAGTATCCAGGAAATTAAAAACTTTATTGAAAGCTGACAAAACTGCTTGAAAGAAACTGAAGAAAGACTTCCAAATCTTGAAGACAGGATGGCAGCCAGCAATTGTCAAAGGAAAGATTTCTTAAAAATAACAAGGAACCAGGAAATAACAATTCAACAACTAAAAGAAGTGTAGAGCTTTCTGAAGAGCTAGCAAAGCTCTCACATGTATAGTTCTCATTGTCTAGAGTGCATTACATGACCAGCCCTAGTTGTAGGCTGTCTAGGAAAGGAAGTACATCACTGGGAGTTCAGTTCATGACTACTATGAACTCAGAAAAGTGACAAGTGTCAGCACAAATGCCGGGGTCAACACAAACGAGACAAAAAGACTATTTACAGAAGCAATAGCAGAAAACTTCCCAAGCATGGGAAAAGGATCTGGGATAAGCAAGGCATACAGACTCCAACTGGCCACAACCAAAATAAATCTACACCCAGACATGTAATAGTCACTTTCTCCCTTCTTTCTACCTTGAGTCCGGACACAATGGGTGGAACTATAGCCACATCTTGAGAACAAGAAGGAAAGGTGAAAAGTATCAAAGAGCTATGGTCCTGACAGCATTGCCAGTGCTTACAGCTCCATCTGTGTGGTAATGGGAGGAAATAAACTGTTTTCTGACAGGAGAAATTCACAGTGCTGTTGTGGGAAAATGACTCCCAAATGGTTAGATGTCAAATATGCCGAGTTTGTGGTCTCATGACATCAAGGAATGAAGTTGTGACCAAAAGAGGAGTTTAGGAGAGTTTTATTGGAAAGAAGGAGAAGAGTATCTCCTGGGTTTCCAGGAGGGGTCCTGAGTAGGAGGCCACAGATACTCTTTACAGCAGTGTTTTACACAGCTGAATCACAAAGAAGGTACAACACAAGTCAAACTATAATCAACCTGTAGGGTTACAATCATAGCCACTTAGCTAATATTGGTCCAATAGGGAAATGAGAAATGTAGCAATGGTACACAGGAAGAACAGTGTAATTCCTGGGAAGGGATGAGAGTCTGGTTTTAGGAGTTCTGGTCGCCCACCTTGTATCTGATGCCTGTCTGGGCCCACTGGACCAGGTGTATAATTGCAGTATAATTTGAAGTTGCTGTTTATCTCTAAGGCCTGGCTATTTATCTCCACCCCCTAAGGCCTGGCCCTCCTCAGATTAGCCTTCAGCCACAACTTTCCTGTGTCTTGCCCTCCATGCTTATTTCCTCGAGGGCCAGATCCCTCTCTGACTGCTTATTAATTTCTATCTAACTTAACTGTTAGATTTGGATCAATAAGATGACTGAACTTCTCTGAGGCAGGTACATGAAATAAGGGCCCTGGGAGGTAAGGGGAAACTCTCAGATATGAATATTTCTACCTTACCTGGGCTCTTCCTGTCCCACATGAGGAAAAACAGTTTCAGTCACTGTAATGGAATTTTTTTCATTACTTGCAGCCTAAGGTATTTCTAATTGAAAAGCAGAGTGCCACATGACCTTTGGAAAGTCAGTAAAAACAAAACAAAATGAAATAAAAACCTGAGGAGTAAGTTCTGGACTGGATATTCTTTCTTTCCATAGTCTTTCTACTCTAGGTTATAGTTTGGTTCATGCTGTACACTAGCAAAAAGAGCTTCGTTACGTTTGTGCTATGCCTAACTTATATGAACAAAGTACCTGTAATGCTGCCATACTGTTCTGTACACATTTTTTGGGGGGGCGACCTAATTGATATGTTAATCGATGCTCCCCTCTGTAAAGAATTGTAAATCCCTGGGCACCTAACCTAATTGATATGTTAACCATTGCTGCCCTCTACAAATAACAGATGTTATGTAAAATTGAATGCTAAGATAAGTTGACAAGGGATTGTTAAGTCCTGCTAGACTTCTCTGTCCTCTGCAAAGGGAAACAAAGCTCTTCCTCATTCCTTAGCAGATTTCCTGATCCACGCCCATAACCCCTTACTTTGTAAACTGTGCTTTCTACAAAAGGTCTGGAAAGTTTTGAGAGGAGACACACAGCTTTTGCAAACTCTAACTGCACTATGTCGCTGGGCCCAGGATAAAATAAATCAGTGCTGCTTTTTTTTAAAAAAAAAAAAAACATGTCTTGCCCCATTTTTGGACTCGAGGTTGGAGGTTCTGGGGGGCTTGTTTGTGGATTACACATAATAGTTCAGTGATCCTGCACTGACATTAGTGTGATCAGAAAGCCCACATCAGGAAGTCTAGATGTGTCACAGACCAAAAAAAAAAAAAAAAAAAAAAATGGTGGCAAGGGCACATGTGTTATAAACTCATAAACTTTTAGGGAAGGATGTCTTTTTAGCATGGGATTCCTATCTCTCCTTTCCTGGGTTCCCATTCAGCTTTGTGAAATTATTCACCATTTCTTTGCCTTGGCTAAACCACCTCCTTTCTTTCAAAGTTTTCATCACCTTTTTCCACTCCTGTATTTGGCTTTTCCTTTAACTCCCCATATAATATCTTCTGTCTGATTTTCTCTGGCTCCTCATTTCTTTCCATCTACACAAGAGGTACTGCTTCTTCTACTAGGTCATTTCAGAAATCTCCATTTTGAGCCCTTCCTCATCCAATAAGATCCTGCTGCTTGTCACACACCAAAAGTGACACTACAATTCATTGTCAGCTATTTATTTCACTCTGGGTGGGAATTGTTGAGGGCAAGATTCCTTTATCTTGACCATGTAAATTTTTTTCTCAAGCTCAGTGTGGTATGGAAGGCAGAAATCAGAAATTGATTGCTCAGGTCTAGTACTTCTCAAAGTATATGCCTTGAAACATGTGTTTCCTGGGATGATCTAAAGAACTGCACACCAAAGTGATTCCACAGTCAAATAGGTATGGAGCTCTCAGACTGAGTGAGGTCAGTGTCTTGGTTACATTTTTTTCATTGCTGACACAAAATACTTGATGCCCAAAATGAAGGAAAGAAAGTTTATTAAGCTGTCAGTTTGTAGAGGTTTCAGTCCATAATCACTTGGCTCTAAAGCAGTGTGGCATGGCAGAGGGTTAACAGTTTACAGTGGCAGAAGACGGCCAAAGCAGTAAGAGCAAAACGGGAAAAAGGTAGGAGCAAGCCTCTTTCTCACCTTATATTGTGTGCAGGCTACCTGCCCCCGGGTGGGTGCAGCAGTTACATTGCCAACCCCAGCACTACACAACGAACTAGTTGCAAACTCTAGATTCAGCTGCCTCCGAAAAGCCTGACCCCATGACCACATGAAGCTTTGGGAGGACATCCAGACACAAAACATACCAGTCATATTCCTACTGCCAGGTTTTTCAGAGGGTCAACTACAATGTCAATCACATGAGGGAGTTTCATTGTGTAAAATGGTTGCACTGGATTTGACTCCTTGGATCATTTTCGCATACAGAATCTTGAGGAATGTATTTTGAGAACCATAAATCACAAGTTTCTTTATTTTAAAAGGAAAGGACAATCCAGTGCGTTTCTTAGGATCTTTTAGCTAGTTGGAGGTCTAGATGAGACCTAAGATTGTGAGCCTTGAAGGAATCCTATAGGTGACTTCAGGGGTCACCAGGGAGATAATCAAGAAACTGTGATTGAGAATCAGCAGTCTGAAAGGTTAAGACCTAAGTGCAGATCTAGATTTTTCACTTTCTGAATCATCATAACCAAATACTTCATTTTTCTCAGATTCAGGCTTCTCATCTTTAAAATATGGTCAATACCCCCAAAATTCAAAGACCCAATCAAAAAATGGGCATCTGAGATGCATACATAGTTCTCAGATGAAGAAATACAAATGACAAATAAATACATGAAAAAAATGTTCATCATCATTGGTCATTAGAGAAATGCAAATTAAAACAACACTGAGATTCTGTCTCACTCCAGAAAGAATGGCCAGGATCAAGAAAACTACCAACAACAAATGCTGTAGAGACTGTGGGGGAAAAGGGACTGTCCTGCACTGTTGGTGGGAGTGTAGACTGGTGCAACCACTGTGGATGTCAGTCTGGAGATTCCTCAAAAACCTGGGGTTGGAAGTCCCATTTGTTCCAGCTATTCCACTTCTAGGCATATTCCCAGAAGAACTAAACATATCATACCACAGTGATACATGTGTGGACCTTGAAACAACCTAAGTGTCCATCAACTGAGGAATGGATAAAAAAAGTTGTGGTATTTTTATATAATGGAGTACTACTCAGCTATAAAGAATGATCACATTGAGATATTTATAAATAAATGGATGCAACTTGAGACCAACTCATAAGTGAAATAAATCAAACTCACATGTGTAAATACCATGTAGTCTCCTTGGTATAAGAAATGGTAAGAGTACATAAGAGTATATGGTAATCATGATTCCCCAGTACATTGCTTTGAAGCCTTGTAATATTGGCATTCATTAGTTGGAATGGTTTTATCCTGGTTTGTTTGATTTATTATCTGTGATAGTATGAACAGCTATTTTGAAGAAAGCAAGACATTAGAATAGCCAGTGCTGATTTAATACCATCTTACTCTGAAGTCCTACCATGCTTTTGTTCTTCTGTTTCCATTGGTTCTAACATATTGCGTCTTACTGGATTTTATTATGTGTGATAATATAAACAAATTTTCTATGGAAAATGAGTTAAGCCATTGTTCATACTCTATTATTTGGTTCTGAATGCCCTGTAATACTTTCATTCTCTTGAATGGTTTTATACTATTTTGTTGTGTTTGATACTATTGTATATGAAGTTATTTTCAACTATTTCAAAGAAAGAGACATTATTGTAGTTACTGTTAATTACGGGTTGTCTTGTGGTGAAATACTGTGTTGCTTACATTGTTCTGTTCTGATCTGCTTTGTTATGTCCTCTTTTGTCTTAATCTCTTTAAAATAAAAAAATAAAAAAATATGGTCAATAACGTCTATCTCACATGATGCTTGTGCTATCTGAAAGGCCCGATATGTATCAAAGGCTCAATAAATGGTTGCTACTGAGGCCAAAAGCATTCTTCAGGCTTCTGGGGATATGAGAACAGATCCTGCAGATAAGGGAAGTAAACACTGAAGAAAAGGTAACATCACTTTGGGTATACATGCCTAAGATGCAAAGAGATACAGCTAGGAAAGCTTCCTCAGGCAAAAGCGAAAACTCTGCGGGCCGGTATTACCAGCAGGACAAGAGCCATTTCATTTTGAAATCTTCCTGGAAACTGACACATGAACATCCTGCAGTCCTCAGAACTGCCTTCTTTCCCCAATGCATGCACATCTGTCTGTGATCTTCCTCATGCAGGATGGACAGACGTTAGCTGGGCCTCCACAGCTTTCTCTTCCTCTTCAGTCACCATGATGGCCCATTGTGCCTCTTTGCCTCTTCCGTCTTCACTCTTGTGTAACTCTGCCTCCCTAACGCTGGCCCTCCTTCACTTCCGCCACACTCTCTAGGCGCCTCCATTTTGTCTGGATGTCTTCCTTTCTTTTGCTCTACCTGGTCTAACTCTTCCTTTTGACCCCATCTCATCTCATGACTGTAAAAGCAGCCTTCCTCTAGACCAGTCATGCTATCTGTGCATGTAACTTCCCCTGCTTTTACTCCATATTAAATATTAGTCATGATTATATATTTTTGTGGCTTAAAAATACTGTTTATCCCTCATTCTAAAGTTAATTTCATGTGGTTTGCTGACATTGGCCCCATGGCCTGAATGGGCCAGTAGACATTGGTCAAATGCTAAGGGATTGGATGATGGTGTGATACACCATTGCTGGGGAGTTCATGTACTCTATACTTTTCTGAATGAGATTATTTCTTCATAGGCCTATAAAGGAAGGTCTGGGGGATTCTCCAAGCTGCTTCTTTCTAAAGATGGTCAGTGTTTGAGCCTTGGTGTGTGGACAGCCTAGCAGAGGCCCGCTCATCAACAAGAGTCTACATCTTTGATATTCCACAAAGAACACTTCGAGGACCTCTGAGAGAAAGATTCCTTTAACCTTTAGTAGAGCATTTTCTGAATACTCAACACATTTTACTCTTTGGACACTATACATTTTGAAACAACACAAATATTCTATTTTTCTTCTACTGTGAAGAATCTCAAGTTGAATTCCTAGTCACCTCATACAAACCAAAGGGAACGAGATGGTTTCAGTTTAGGTATTACCCATAACCAGGACTCTCTATCCCTTTTTATTCCCCTCTTCCTTTGACTTGGGTTTCTTTGTTCTTGGGTACTTATTATGAAGCATGTACAGTGTATTATACTGTCATCCAGGTCAAATACTTTCTACACTGGTTTGGCTATTTTTAAAGTTGAGGTTGAACTCACATAGCATAAAAAGACTCATTTAAAGTATACAATTTGGTGACATTTCGTGCATTCACAATGTGGTGAAAGCACCATCTCCACTTAGTGTTTCAAAGCACTATCCTTGCTCTACAGGAAAGTGTGCAAGCAGTGCTAGGGTTTAATTTGGTTTGCTGCTCTGAAATTCATGTTGATAGAAGTAAATAGGTGATTGATTATTGATGCCTTTCTTAAAGGAGTAGGTTTGTTCCCAGGAGAGTGGCTTGTGACTAAGTAGATTCACCTTTTGTGTTTTGTTTCTGCCACACATACCCGTTTGTTCTTCCATTTCTCTAACATGCATTGACATAGCATGAGACCCTCACCACATGTAGTCACTTGATCTTGAGTCTCTAAAAGTGTGATCTTAGTAAACTTTCTTCTGTAAGTTATGCCATCTCAGGTAGTCTGGCATAGTAAGAGAAAATATACTAAGACAAGTAGTGACTCCTCACTGTTCCTTCCCCAGCTCCTGGAAAGTTGCTTTGTGTCTTCATAGATTTGTCTCTTCTGAATATTTTATATAGATAGAATTATATAATGCCTGGCCTTTTATTTCTGGTTTCTTTCATTTTCGTGTTTCAAGGTTCGTCCAAGTTGTAGCATATATCAGTCTTTCATTCTCTTTTTATGGTTTGTTTTGATGGACTGACTGATTCAAAATGTGGGTCTCCAGAATCTGGGAACATACAGGTCCCTCTGACATTGTGAAAGGAGGAAAAATTGCCCCAGCTCCCTGCAGAGTACACAATACAGAGGTTCCCACCCAGAAAACCAATGTGCCATGGATGGCCCAATATTGCATTCCAGAGGTCTTGGGACCTGGGCACAAGCTGCTTCTCTCCAGAGATACTCTCCTAGAATAGACAGAGGTGTCAGTCAGCATTAAAATAACCTTGGCAGAGATCCCCACACCAGAAAGATAGCCACAAACATAAGCGCCAAGGTACATGGTGGCAGGGGGTAGGTGTTCTAAATTAAGTCTTGGGCTGTGAGTTCTATTGACTTGAGTCTGGTAGGGCTGACTGGTCAGTTCCTCCCAGGGGGCATGTCCCTGGTTTGGCAGGTGGTGGGTGAGAAGGGCCTTAGGAAGGCCAGTGTAGAGAAGCTGCCAAGAAATGTTGTGTGATGTCCAGCACTTAGATGCTGCATGCAGGCCAGAGACAAACCGACTGGGTAGAAATGAAGAGAAGGAAGTGGATTTCAGCTTCTTGGATAGAGCCTAGAGAAGCACTTATAATGGCACCTAAACTCGACTCTGTTAGTGTGTGGATTGATTACTGATATAAGTGATGATCAAGAGATGGGAATGGGACAGGGTTAGATAACATTCACCACTGTAGAAACCACTGTCAGCCTAATTTCTGTCTTCAATACAACACAATGTTCTTCTTTTTAAACCTCAGTAATGAGATCTAAGCTTCATCCAGGTTGTACCTTATATATATATATATGGCATTTGGGAAACCAGGATCCGATCTTAGCTGTGTCACTTCTGGCTGTATCAACTTGGGGACTTGCCTCTGGCTCTTGGTTTCTCATCCGTGACATGGGAGTGAAGACATGAGCTACTGCATGGATGGAAATAAATATAGGTGATATGTTTGACATTTGGAGATGCTTCATAAAGCTTGTTCTTTTCCTCCTCTCCTGAATTGCAGAGAAGAATCTGAGAACATCACAATATACTTATCAGTGGCACAGCTTTAGCAACAGGAGCACATTCAATAGAAAAGCAAAAGACACCAAATGCCTTGTAGTGGAGGATTCAAGGCTTCAAATTGAAAGAGACAAATGAATCCTGGGGAGGAGCAATTAAAGAATACCCCAAAGCATGAGCAGCGAGTGTGCAGTGCCACCACATCGTCCTTGAGAATAATCACTGCCGTCCTCGCTGAGCACTTTCACCTGATGCCCACGTGGGGAGTACCATGCCATGCCATGTTTCCCATCTTGGCATTGGTGGGAATCGGCAGATATAAAAATGATCTATTTCTGAGCTTCCTCTTCCACACCCCCATGAAGATCATCTGCATATCAACATTTTAGCACTGTAAGTTAGCATCTGAGGGCTTCTTACTACAAAAAAGAGCCTGTGGTAAGTGCTTTGCATTAAAACCCTCCTTTTGGGTAAGCACCCCCGGTGAGGGCCAGGAGGAAAATCAGCACTCCTGAGACCAGCCATGGTGGGACTTAGGCGGCTTATTCACCTGCCCTCTTGGTAAGAGCCCCCAGCGAGGACCAGGAGGAAAACCTTTGGCTCCTGTAGCCTACTGGCATGCAGACTGAAAATCAAACACCCTCCCCTCTCTTACTCCCCCACTCCTGCAAGCTACTGGGGAAAGATGTCTCAGCATCTCTTGGGAGGATGACCATATGCAGTATAGCAAATATGGGGGTTTCCTTCTATCTTCTGTTTGAAGGCAAAGGTTGTTTCACTGTTTTGTTATGTTTCTTTTGCTCTAGTCAGTACTCTCAAGTGGTTTTATAATGGTCTGTTTTTGGTTTGATTTCACTATCCCTAATTGACTGGACAACTATTGTAAAGATAATGAGATATACCATTAGTACCTATTATACTATCCCAGTATCCTACTGTGAAGTTCTGTACCAATTTCATTGCATTGTCTCGATTGGCTTTGTTCTGTCTTGTTCTGTTGCATTTTTACTACTTTCAAAATAAAATTAAAAATAAAACCCTCCTTTTTCATCAGCACATCCATGGGAAGTAGATTGTATTAGTAGCCTTGGCCTATAAAGGAGAGAAATAAAATTCAGCAACAGGACATACTTACCAAAAGTTTCAAGGGTAGAAGGTCAGAACCTTGAGTCAAACAGCCAAACTTCAGAATCACTATTCAAAATCTCATACTCCTTATAAACTGCACATCAGATAAGAGGTACACAAAATACATGGGGAACTCAAACAACTTCATAGCAAGAAAACAAATAAGCTGATTAAAAATGAGGACTTAATAGACATTTCTCAAGGGAAGACACATAAATACATGATCTTAGCTGTGTCACTTCTGGCTGTATCCTTAAGTGTATGAAATAATGCTCAATATCCTTAATCACAGGTTAAAACCACAATATGATATTACTCCATGATTATAATAGTGGCTTTTATAAAATTAAACAAAGGATAACTGATGGTGGCGAGAATGTGGACAAAAAGGGATGCTGTACGTTGCTGTGGGAATGTAAATTAGCATAGCCATTATGGAAAACAGTGTGCTGTTTCCTCCACAAGGTAAAAAGTAGAGCTATTTTTGATCTAATAATTCCATTCCTGGGTATAGATCCAGAGGAAATAAAATCACTATGTTGGAGCCATCTGTACAACCATGTCCACTGTACTACTGTGTCCACTGCACTACTGTGTCCACTGCAGCACTACTCACAATGCCAAAATGTGAGATCAACCCTAGGGACCGTTGGTGACGGATCCATGAATAGAGAAAATGTTGCATGTATACCATACTGTACTAGTCAGGCTTCAAAAACTAGAGAAGGAAATCATATCATTTGTGACAACATCCTGGCCGACATCATGCTTGGTGAAATAAGCCAGACACAAAAATACAAATACTACTGTTATCTCCTATTGTAGTCAGGAGTTGTGCAGAGAACAATTAAAAACAGGAGATGGAGTTTATAATATTGTTTTATGATGGCCACCCAGAGTTAACACAAGAAAACTGCAGGAAATCTACCCGCAATACCAGACATAGAATATTCAACCAAGAGCCTGAATCCCTCAGCAATGTCCCACATGAGTCTAGATGAAAGCCCAGAGCTCATGACAATGCCTCCCATGAGTCCAACTGGAGGTCCAGAGCCCACAAGAAGGACTCACGCCAGTCTCTACTACAAATCCATGCCAGGAAGGCCCAAAGATCAGCAGTGGAAACCAGAGAGTCCATGCCAGCGGGGTGAAGGAGCTGTGCTGGTGGGTTGAGGGTTCTACACTGGAGCCAAGAAGTCACACTCACAACAAAGACCAGGGCTGTCCTAAAAAGCACTGTAGCCATCCTCAGCAACACAGAGGCCCCAAGCTCCTCTGACGATTAGCACAGTTGAGTACATGCCAGAAGCCAGTGTGATGAGTTTATCCTGGAGACCAAGCGGCACAAATCTTCCTCTCCAGAGCCAGGAAGCAATGCTCAATGTGAGGACCAGAGCTTCTCCAGGAGAACCAATGGCTCAAACAGCAGCTCATAGGAGAACCCACAATGTGCCTCAACGCCTCAACGCACCAATGCATAGCTTCTCCTTCTCCACGTCTCTATTTATGCTGGCAACTTTCCTCAGGTGAAACTTCTACGCTCAGCACCATGGTGATTCAATTCTGCTGGCATTAAGTTGACCATCAGTTTTTAATCCATAACAACAGCTCTCTTGTATTGAAATAGAATCTTAAAAAAATCAAACTCCCAGAAACAGAATGTAGAGTGGTGGTTACCAGAGCTGGGGAGGAGGGATAGGGAGGAAGGGGAAAAAAGAAAAAGAAGAATTCCCCAGCCAGTTGGCTGTTGCTTCAGCCCTCTTGCCTACCCGGTGCAGTAGAAGGCAACCTGTGCGTAGTATGGGCCTGCCTGGCTTCTGGGAAAGGCTCCGAATAATTTTAGATGTCACTGGCGATATCTGCATTGAAGACCTGGACGATCTCATGAGACAAAGAGACCAGAAAGTTTCCAGTGGCAACAGATAATAAACATCAAGCAGCAGAAGTGGGCGGCAGAGCAGGAAGTAGCCTTCTGAAGAGCTGCTGCTTTCCACACAAGTAGGGAAGGACTGGCTTTGCACAAGCTCAGCAGGTGAGGCTTAGACGTGACAGGGAACAGGAAGGATGCTTGTTATGGAGAGAGAGAGTATGAGAGCAGAGATTTGGGAGCCAGGTCAACCATGACTAGCTGGGTGACTGAGAAAGTCACCTTTCCTTTCAGGCCTATAAAATCAGAGTAGTAAAAGTCACTCCCCACTGCTGTTATTCCCAGGATTGGAGGCACATATGCAAAAGCACTTCCAGCATAGCTAGAAAGGTTTGCTGTCACTGTCATTAGAAGTGCAGGTGACATTAACATGAGTATCATTAGTTAGCATGAACCTGGGTTTTCTTTGGATGGCCTAGCCAATCCATGGTGAATAACAAAAGTCCCACCTTCTTAAAAGCTTGGAATCAACTTTATTTTTATTTTCTTTTTATTAACATGTATTAAGTGTACATATTACAGGAATCTTGTGTGGTAGTTAAATATATCCACTCAGCATGCTCTGATTAAATCTCAGCTTGGCTTTATCTTTGCACCATTCCTAATCTTTAGTAATCACCATTGTAAAATGTCTTATATTTAGAATGAAGTTAGGAAAGTTGGTGTGTGTGTGTGTGTGTGTGTGTGTGTGTGTGTGTCTCCAGCATGGCTGAAGTATGTAAGTAAGCACTAAAGGGCAAATCCATACCAAGTGTGTTGCATAGCCCAAAAGAGGGAATTATTAACCTTTAATTTATAAAAAAAACACCTTCATAGGACATGATGTCTATCTTTTCTCTTGTCAGAAGGGAGGGATTCACCCAGGTAAAGAGAGAAGTGCTGACCCAGAGTCTTGGGAGATCTTGGCCTGTTTAAGGAACAAAGAGGAAGAGCTGGAAGCCAGGACCTTGGGGACAGTGGCAGGTCAGATGGCAACTGCCAAAGTAGCCCAAGCCAGAGCTCCACCACCCTTAGCTTCATTTTCTATCCTTCCAGCCCTAGAAATGGGTGGAGTCTCCGTATTCACATTCCCATGTGCTGCAGGCTGTGTCTGCTCCTGGGGACTGTGGAGGAGAAATATGCCCAAAGGAAGCAGAGAGGAGCCGAGAAGCCAGGCAAAGACTCAGGGAAGGAGTCAAGAGGACAACAGTTTTTGAGATCCCGGCCTTGAGGGCCTGCATAGTTGAGGCTGCCAACTCTGCTAGGGTGACCTCCTGCAGCCTGCAATGTCTCTGTGGCACCAGGCCATGGAAGTCGAGGGTGGAGATAGTTCTTGGCGTGGTACACCATGGTCTGGTACATCTCATGATTTCTCTCAGAGGTCTCCTTGGGTATGCTGCCTGTCATAGACAAGGGTGTCCTCGGGTTCCCCATCTGCATGGCCTGCCTCTGACTTGCTTCCCCGAAAGTGCGGCTGGATCTGCTCAGTGCCATCTGCACAGTCTCACTGGCCACCCGCCCACCAGCTGTTTACAGGCTGTCAGACAGCTGGCTGGGGTGAGGGGGACACTGTGTGACCATCCAATGTACAATGTTGACTTTCTCCAATGAGAAGGACCGCGGGGCCTTCACCTCACTTGCCCTGGGATCCCAGTTAAGCAGTCAAGCAGATGGACCCCAGGTCAGTGTCCACCATGAGCTCGGCCTATGGGGATAGCAATGATGACAGTAATTTATTGAGGGCTTGTTAGGTACCAGGGGCTGTGCAGACATCTCAGTTAACCCTTCTATAGCACTGTAAGGGGCAGGGGTCACTGATGAGGAAGCTGAGGCTCAGAGAATTGTAAGCCGAGCCACAGCCAAGAGACAGATCTGGGAATTAGGCCCCCATCTGTCTGATGCCAGTGGCACAGGATCCTCTAAGCAGGAAAGAATCCCCTTCTTCCAGAGTCCGAGGCCCTTCAGGGTCATGGACTGATCTTCCCTGGCCCCAGGCCCTGCCTGCCCTCATACCCCAGCACTGCCATGGCTGTCAGTGGGCCACTGCCAGGCGTGCTCTGACGTCCAAGCCTTTGTCTCTGCGGTTTTGCCCATCCGTCTCTGGGAATCTCTCACAGGAATGTGGTCTGATCTGTGGAGTCAGCAGTGTCCTCATCTTGGTATCCTTAGGGCCCCAACTGTAGATTTAATGTTAGCACTGCTTTAAAAAAAAACTTTCCCCTAGTTTATTACCATTTGGTACATTTGTGCTTTATCAGACCACTCAATGACTGTCTACTCCCATCACTCAGGTTAACCATTGTTCTGCGTCTTCATTTCCTTATGAAGTTTCTTACGGATGACACTATATTCAGTGTGTGTGTGTGTGTGTGTGTGTGTGTGTGTGTAGTGCTGGGGATGGAATCATGGCCTCAGAATGCTAGCAAGTGCTTTGTCGCTGACCTCTGTCCCAATGTAACACTTTTATTCCAAAAACTACCTGTTCATGGTGAAAGATTTGCAGTGTAAGAAGTGGAGCCCTCCTTCCCCCTCTCATCCATCTTCCATCACATTCCAAGCCCCAGAGGAGGCCTCGGCAGCCGCAGTTTGCTGTGTGTCTTCAGATGGCTGCATCTGCATGCAGCATCTGCTTGTATGTAGTTTTTTACACAAATGGGGTTTAAGTACACCTCTGGTGGCCTTTGCCTGTCCCCTCTCCCCAGTCCTAGAGCATTCTCCTTTTCTTGCCTGATCTTTGTCTGGATGAGTGGCTCCCATAGATGGCACACAATGGCTCCCATGACCTCAGGCCCTTTGATGTGCTGACCAGTGGTGGTTCTACCAGGAAACAGAAGGCAGGAGGAGAAAGAGGTCAAAGTATTTGCTCCTCTCTGCTTCCTGCTCTTGTCCTATGTCCTGTGTGGTTCTCGAAGTGGCCCAGTTCTGCAGCCACAGACTCTATGGGACCCTTCCACAGCCCTGACACTCACTGGACTTTGACCACCATGTCCCTCCTTGACCCCTGAGGCCAAGGGTTGACTGGCTTCCTGCTGTCACTGTCTGTTGTGTGCTTCACAGCCCCTGCTGCCTCCCTCCTTGCCCCAGTGTGGTACTTGACCTTTTCAAGATGTCATTTTCACACCTTTCTAGCTTTTGAGATGTCCCCTGCTTGCTGTGGGAACTCTGTGCCACATATACAACTCTAGAATCTCCATGTCCTTTAGTGCTGTGTCATGAGTATCTTTCAAGATTAGTACCTACCAATCTTTCCCTAAAGCATGCATTGGTGCTTGTATCTGGGAAAATTGTAATTGATTTGCAGATCAAAAGCAAAGGATTACAGAGATAAATATGTTGGTGCTGTGGTGCCATGTGGAGAACATGAGTGAGCTGCTCCAACGAAGATGACCTATCCTGAGTGGGCAGTCCTTCCTGTCCTTGGGAAGGCTGGCAGGTCCCTGGTTGTAGATGGTGGACCATAGTCAATTCCATGTGTCCCACTGATGGACACTTAAATCTTGTCCATAACATAGACACTCTCATGAGTCCGATCTGCCCGTTTGTCCTTGTAGAGGCGGCTCCAGATTTGGGGCTTGTAGAAGGAAATGTGAGCAGACTCGGAATCTGCATGATTCAATGACCAGCGCTGCAGAAGCGATTCTCCCAAGGGAAACTCATGCAAGCAGCAGCCCCCAGCTCTATACTCTCAGGATCTGAGGAAGGCTTGTCTAGGAGCAAGGGCTTGGCAGGAGTGAAGTCCATCCGGCCTTCCTGGAACTGAGGCCTCGTCACAGACTTTCTCATCTTATTTAAAGTGGCAGTAATGGGACTTGCCCACCATAACCTCCCCTTCCCACCACAACTATCTTTCTTCCATGGAACCTTGGAGTTGGTAGAAGAATGTTGCAACCAAATACCAGAGCGTTTTTTGAAAAGTGTGGTCCAAGAGAAAAGCCTGGAAACAATTACTACTTCAACCTTCCGAGTGATTCAGTTTGAGTGAATAAATGTTTTAAGAGTACCCATGTGGTGGTAGGTTCATGCTGGTGCTGGGAAACATGAATGAATGATGCTAACCCTAAGTGGAGATCACATTCTGGTGGGGGCGGGAGCAGAACAGGGTATTGATACAGGAGTTCCCAAGGCTGTCAAGTGGCCTATCACATCATAGTCATCTGGGGCATTTTCAGAATCCAGGTCCCTGGGGCCATTCTGAGGGCAAATATGAATATCAGTATATCTGAGATTCTAGAGAATTAAAAATCTCCTTAGATAAGCTGATGCAAGGTGGATAGTGAGCTGCATTTTGATACATATCTACACATGTCTGCAACATGGTTTTTTGGGTAATGTACAAGCAACAAACTTGCTAGGCACAAAAGCTGAACTTGGCATGTTGTGTAGTTCATATTTGGGCTTGCACACTAAAAAATTTACATCAGTTTCTAGCTTCTGCAAATCAAGAGAGCTCTTATCATAATCAATTTCATCTTTGCTATGCTTGAAATATCTCTAATCACATTGTGCAAAATTTAATACCCATTGTGAGGTATTAAGAGAATGGTATTTGGGGTGGGACTTGAGAGAAGTGATTAAGGTTAAATGAAGTCATAAGGGTGGGCCCTAATCTAGTGGAATGGTAGCTTTCTTTCTTTTACTGGGGGGAGGTACCAGAAATCGAACTCACGATCTTGTGCTTGACAGGGCAGATGCTTATGCTGCTAAGCTAAACCCCTGGCTTCAGAATGGTAGCTTTCTAAGAAGATGAGAGTCATGAAAGATGAAGATGAAGTCATCTTTCTAAGAGGATGACTATTATGATCTGTGTCTGGATGTTCCTCCAAATCCTCAAGCAGTCATGGGGGAAGGTATCTAGAATTTGATTCATGATTCGTGATTGATTGATGGTCCAGTGCTACAATTATGGGTCTGAGTGATAAATCCAACCCTAGAGTGAGTAGCCTACATACAATATAAGGGGCAGAAAGAGTCTTCTCTCTGTGCTCCCCCTTTCTGCTGTTGCTTTTAATGTCTTCTGCCACCATGAAGTGTTGCCCTCTGCCACGCCACCCTGCCTTGGAGCCAGTTGATTATGGACTGAAATCTCCACAAACTGTGAGCTAAACAAACCTTTCCTTCCTTAATTTTGGGTATTAGGTATTTTGACTCAGCAATGAGAGTAACTAAGATAGGAACCTGAGATAGGACATTCTTTCTTGCCGTGTAATGCCCTATACTGCCTCTGAGTCTGCAGAGTCCCCTCCAGCAAAAAGAATGTCAGCCTGTATGCTGCTGAATCTTAAACTTCCTAGCCTTTCAGAAGATGAAGCATAATAAATCTTTATCCTTATAAATTACTTAGTCTGTGGTACTCAGTTATAAGAATAGAATACAGATTAAGACAGTCAGATGTAAAAAATCCTAATATCCTGCTACAATGTCTATGCTGGCACATGGCATGTATAATCTCCACTCTTATGTAGTCTCCAGCATTCTGTAGTGTCTGTCTTACTGTTGTCTGTTGTCCTGTTCTCAGTGGATTTACACTACCGTTTTTCTTATAGTGGAATGCCAGGAAAATGAAATACTTCTTGTCCTTTTATCTATTTCAAAAGTTAAAAAATAACCTGGATGTGGTGATACATACCTATAATCTCAGCACTCTGGGAGACTAAGACAGGAAGATTATAAACTGGATCCCAGTCTGAGCAATTCAGTGACTTGGCAAGACCCTGTCTCCAAAAAATCTGATTTGGGGCTGTAATTCAGAGTGAAGACGCTCAGTTAATTCCCAGCATTGGATAAAAATGTAAAAAATAAGAAGGAGCAAACATTCCATGTCTTATATTGTTTAATTTTTTTGGTTTTCTTCTATTAAGGAAGTATGTATGTTTTTATGAAAGTGTTCAATAGGCACATAAGTGGCTCAAAAGAATATGAGTCTGTTAAATTTCCCTCATTTGTGCATTGAGCCTGGCCCCCAAGCACCAATTTATGGGGAGAGAGAGATGCAAGAGCTTGGACACCTCAAGGTCTTTCAGCCGTTAACTCACAATGTCATGGTGGACCCAGTATTTAACTTTTCTTGGATGCTCTGTAAATGATGGTTTTCCTCTGAGGGAAATTTGGCTTCCCTCCCAAGTGACATTTAATATCTTTCAGTGTTCTTGGTTGTCATAACTGGAGAGCCGGAGGGAAGAGTTGCTGCTGGCATCTAACATGCAAAAGTCAGGGATGCTGCTAAACCTGTTATGATGTGTGGAACA
The DNA here is from genome assembly GCF_034190915.1 of Cavia porcellus. Classification (NCBI taxonomy): domain Eukaryota; kingdom Metazoa; phylum Chordata; class Mammalia; order Rodentia; family Caviidae; genus Cavia; species Cavia porcellus. The sequence goes on from NW_026947502.1 coordinate 27,486,214, forward strand.
AAGCCCTACGGCGAAGACTACTACTGCTTGCAGTGACAGGAGGGCTGAGGTTGAGAATCCTTGCTGAAACTAGAAGGAGCCTTTTCTCTGACAGTCTATAACATTACGTTGGAGCATGAACACATGTGCGCGCGCGCGCACACACACACACACACACACACACACACACAGATATTGTTTTCAGTTTGAGGGCTGACAAATCCCCAGGAACAGGTAGATTCTTGAATAGTCAGTAGCACAGGAGGCAGGGAGAGGACACCAAAGCCATGGGAGCAGAGGCAAGCATGGAACCTGGTCATGGCCAAGGAATGGTGCAGGCTGAGCTTGTTGGGTGTTGGGTGTGGAATGGAAGCAGCCTCCGGGGCAGTGCTGTCAGTGTGGGGGATACATAGGAGTGAATGTGGAAGTTCACAGACACTGCCCCTGTGTCTGTTTCCAAGACAAGATAGGATTGTACTTCCTGCCCGGTAAAGGCAGGACTCACCATGGGAGTCCCTCTGGCCATGGTCAGAGTCAGCAGAGGGGGTGAGTGGTCACGGTACGTGGTTGTGTTAAGAGTGAAGGTATGTTTATAACATTCTGACCCTTTCTCCTAACACAGAGCCTCTAAACACGAAAGGCGGTGAGGAATGCACCAGCCAGGACCCAGAACCACAATAATGAGTTGGGACCTTGCCAGCCCACAACACATATTGGCAAAAATAACTTTAGTATTTTAAACTGCTGAAAATTGAGGATTGTACGTTCCTGAAGAAGAACATGACTATACTGATTGATTTAAATGGAAATCACCATTGGTACCCAGGACAGTCGTAGGTGGTATACAGGGATGGCATAAAATTTAAATACTATCCCTCATGGAGAACACACTTCCCTCTTTAACGATCTGGATTCTGCCATGAAATATGCCTCACTGTGGCCCCAGATTGTTTTTACTGTCTGTCCAAGGGGCTCCGTGCTGAGTGGGCACAGGCTCATTTCTGTCGTTAGCTATAATTTCACAGGCTAATTTTACAATCGAATTTAATTTTAGAGTTGCCTTCTATTTGTGGTAAAGGCTTATGGTTTTCCATTTGTGGCAGTGACATAAAATTTTAAATTTATAATGATTTTATATCACGAAAGGTAAACAAAATGTGTCACTTTAAAGATTTATATAAAGCTAATACAACACAAGTGGTACATTCTTACAGAAAAAGAATCATAAAGTGGTTTCCAGGTGACTGATTGGAAGAGGAGGGGACAGAGCTCACAGTATGACAAAATCTATTACAGAAATGAGCCAGTTGTGTCAAGACAACAGGTGTATCTACAACCACAGCAACACATTTACTGTCTTCTAACAATGGGATAAAAACTGCAATAACAGCAGAATTCCGAGTGGCATAAAATATAATCTGATGACCTCCACACCACCCGATGTGTGGGACACAGGAGGTGCCCAACCAGTATTTGTAGAACAAATGATCAGATAATAGGACTTGATAAAACTGAATGGGCACAGTCTTAGAAAGTTGTGATCCCTGGTCACCATGGTGACCAGCATCTGTGAGTTCATCTGAGAGGTTGGCAGAGACCACACTAGGTCTGCAAAGAAGCTGAGCCAAGGAAGAGCCCATGCTGCAGAAGCTGGGGCAGGAGCAAAGGAGATACCTGAGCTGTGACTGCTGAGCGGGCAGAAAGGGGGAGAAATTACACTAGGGAGGAGGGGCTGGGGATTTAGGTCAGCAGCGGAAGTGCCTGCCTGGCAAGCACAAGGTCATGAGTTTGATCCCCAGTCCAAAAAAATTTAAAAAATTACATTGGAGTTCCTGTGTGAGCACGCATGTGTGTGTGTGTGTGTGTGTGTGTGTGTGTGTGTGTGTGTGTGTGTGTTGGGGAGCTGTTGGTAAGGATGATAGAGGACAGGAGTCTGAGTTTTCAAGTTATTTTACAAGTTTGTATGCAATGCAAGCCACCCCTTTCCCAATGACTGAGCTTCTTGTCTGTATTTGCACAGCTCAGCTCTGAGGTGTCAAGCAGGGAGAGGGGTAGGCTGGAAACCCTGGTGAGGTTTGGGTTTTCCTGGACTGTGGAGTGTGAGTGAGGGGTACTTATACCACAATCTCAAGAACCAATGAGGCCCTGGCTGCCTCCTTGGTTACACACAGGGAGTGAGTTACACATGAGGAAGTGAATGAATGAACAGATGATGACTAATGCTCATGGCAGTGTGACATCCAGGGTCACTTCTATTTCTATGAACAGCAAAGTGGCTGTACCATGACATTCCATCACATGTGCTCTATGGAGAGGTGGTGTCCCTGTGACCTCCTCTTACATAGATGGGACTTGTGATGGCTTTGACCAATAGCATATGGTGAAGTAACCCCATGTCACACCCAAGGCTGTACCCTAAAGGAGAATGTGGTTCCTCTTCATTTTCTAGGATTCTTGCATTTTGAGCCCTGGGTTTCCATGTTGTTTTAGTTTGAATGTGGTTTGTGACCCTGAACTTATGTTGAAGTTGGACTGCTCTTGGGGCTGTGCTGGAAGGTGGGGATTTTAGCAAGAGACAGGTCATTCAAAGGAGTGAAGTCAGCCCACTCTTCCCTTCTCTGACTTCTGCAGCATGGGCCCTTCCTTGTCCAAGCTGAGGACAGAAGTGCTGGAGGAGGTTGAAGATGAGCAAGGTCTTGTTCTTGTGGGATTAGTTACTGTGAGAGCAAGGTGTTACAAAGCAGGGCGACCACTGTATTTTTTTTTTTCACTTCCATGTACTCCCAGTTATCCTTCTACTTTCCACCATGATTCAAAACAGCTCATGGCCCTCATCAACTCCAGAATTGTGGGCCAGAACAAAATGTTCAATTATAAGTCACCCAGCCTCAGGTATTTTATCACAGCAATGGAAATAGAATAAGACTCTGAGGTTGCCATGCTGTGACCAAGTGAAGGCTGTTCGTGAGGAGCTTTTGCCGGTGCTGTGGCCAGCTGGCTTGGTCTTTCTGTTCTCCATTCTCTAGCTGTCAAGGGACCTTGCGGCTTTGAGTCTCCTCAGGTGAGGTCTCAGACATCCAGAAGCCATTTCTGCAGTTATATTTTCTGAACTTCTGATACAAGGGACACGGGGAACACAATACGTGGTATTTTAAGCTAAGTGTTGGGATGGCTTTCTGTGCATCAGTCAGTGATTGAAACATAGTACCTGAGTGCTCCTGACTCTGAGTGCCATGCCTACAGAACAAGACTGTCACCAAGAGGGGCCACACTGAGCAGTGGAGTAGATGAGTGAGGCAGAAAGGGGGACAAATTACACTGGGGAGGGGGAGCTGGCGATTTAGCCCAGCAGCATAAGTGCCTGCCTGGCAAGCACAAGGTCATAAGTTTGATCCCCAGTACCAAAAAATCAAAAAAAATTTTTTTAATTAGCATGCATCTGCTAAGCCGCGCTCACATGTGCATCTGGCTGCCTTCAGGAGCCCTGCCACAGTTTTACTCTATGTCACACGAATAGTCAGAGCCTCAAAGCTTTATAGCAGTTGGGGGCTCTGGAATTGTGAAAAAATTTATCTTTTTCAGTTGTCCTGATGTTCTCTGCTCTTTGACAAGCCAGTCTGGCTTGATTGGCAAACCCTGTAGAAATAAGAAGATGGAATGCTAATGCAAGTGGGAAAAGCGCGTGTGGAGAATGGAAATATTTTTATCAAGCTGTGTTGTAGTTTGGCATTTTCTACTGCAACAAAGTCCTGCATAGCACATCTAAAAAGTAACTCTGAAATGTGTACTAAAACACTGCCAGCTAACTTGTTATTTAACTTGCCACAGCCCCATGTCAGCACCTGGCTGCCAAGGTTGGGGAAGAAATTGCTTCTGGGGAGCCCACCTTCATTCAGTCCCAGGCCTGGATGCAGGCAGTGTGCTGGTTGACATGATCTTTAAGTGCTGTCAGTGCCAGCTCCCTTTGATTTGTCCCAAGCTGCCTTGCAACTGTAGATACAAATCCTAACTATGGAGGAGGATTTGTAAAGAGCCAAGACAGCACTGAGTACCTGGACAGATTTGATCCAGTTAGGCAGTTGTCTGTTGGCTGAGAAGGAATTGTATTACATTCTGGAGGCAAGAGGCCAGCTTCTTTCAAAAGGGGGCCACCCTGCACCCTTAATGACAAAATCACTGCTTCCTGGGGTCTTGCAGCCCTTGGAGGTTTCCCTGACATGTAATCCAGGACTTGTTGGAACACTTGCTGACTGCATCTTGGCAGGAGTAGCTGAAGAAAGAGGGTAAATTTTCTTATAGAAATGAAATCTGTCAAGAAATCTACATGGTAAATCAACTATGAAAGTGCATTGTCAACTAGAGCCTTGGAAAGGGGGAGCCAAGTTTAGCTACCTTTTACTGGAAGGTTACTCAGTAATTTTTCAGTTTCCCAAAGCAGAGAAGCACACAGCTAAATACAGGTTGTGGAATATACAACCTGAAACTTCAACTGAACTTTATTTGTGTTATTACAGCATTTATTCATGTGTGCGAGCTGGTGCCATCTATGGGTGAGTTATGGTGCTGCAGCCTAGCTCTACTAGCCGCAGTTAAGGTCTAGACAGAAAGCAGAATAATCAATAGACAAAATACAAAAGAGAATTTAAAAAATATTCTAAGTATATAAATACTTCTTCTTTTTTGTTTTGTTTTGTTTTGTTTTTTGTCTTTTTCCTTTTTATCGGTACCGGAGATCGAACTCACGACTGCCTGCTTGCAAGGCAGGCACTTATGCTGCTGAGCTAAACCTCCAGCCCTCCCCCCCTGCCCAATACGTCTTAATATAGTCTGATTTACAGGCATGGAACAGAAACTCTTGGAACTGTAGACAAGAATTACATTGCATGTCAAAAACCAGAAAACTATCTTACAGAAAAATCTTACAGAAAATTCTTAGAAAAAAAATTGTGTGTATAAGGAAAATGAATTTACTTCTAGGTCTCTTAGGTTGTGAAGTCAGAGCTCCATTCCCACCTGCAGTAGGAGAGGAGCCCATTCACAGGTGTAAGCCAGCTTGTTCAAATGCATCATGAATGTTGAGCTCACTTTTTAGGAGGTAGACAGGGCCAGCAAGGAACTTCCAGGATTTGGTTTGCTTGTTCAGTTCAGTAGAATTGTGAAGAGGGGAGGGGATAGGTGCAAGAGTAAATCGACACCAGTGACCAGATATAGAGGTGATCTTACTGGGTACCAGGTACTCAACTTACACTATCCCAGTGGTGCCTCATGGGAAGGTAATTTCTCTGGTGATGGGAATAAAAAAACCAAAATATTGCAAACCCAGTCAGTTATCCTGAACTTACACAGCAGGTCTGAGAAGCTAGAGGAGCCAAGATTTGAACTCAGGCCTCCTTTAGGTTTTCACCCCCATCAGCATGTGCTTCTGGGTGGCTTTAATAGGAACTCAGTCTCTGATAACACTGTGAGAAGATGCTTGCCCTGCGGAGTGATGGGCTGTGCCTCACGTCCAGCTGTGGTCACTGCACCTTACTCAGGTTAGTGAAAAGTTCCAAAGCAGTCAGCTAACTTGCAAAGGAAACATCTGAGAGAAGTTGAGAAGCCCTGGGATGATTTCACTTGAAGAAGGCTGATTATGTAATGAGGCTTCAGGTTTATAAAAGATTTTTCGAGATGGTGGCCACCAGCTGTTCCTCATCTCTACTCTGGACAGGAGAGGAGGAAATTGGCTTAAGCAGATGCCTGGGGCTGTCTATATGGAAGAATTTCCTGACCTTGGAATGGGTCAATACAGAAAAAAACAAAGTGAAAAAAGAGCACGCCTTTCTCCTGAGGACAGCAAACGCAGACCAGACCCTTCCTGGTGTGTGGGCTTTGTGACAGCCAACGTCTGCCTCACTAATCGGGCTCACTGGGTGTGTACCTCAGGATTTTCTCATACAGAAGCACATAGGGTCACAAGACAATGTTGCAGGACCCTTTGAAAGTAATCTCTGACAGTGGCCGATGGGTGTATGTCTCCAAGTCAGTCTTTTCAATTTTATTTTTTTAGTATGTACTTGTCATATATATTGATCACAATCATTATAGGGAATTTGTACCTGTGCTTAATATATCTTCATCCAACAGACGTAATTAAAGAGATGATGTCCATGGCAGTATTGTGCCTTTTATAATGGGCCATCTCACTGGACACCAGGGCATCATACATAGGTAAGTGCCAGGGTTCCACACCATTGGCTTGGTTCTGGGTGGGCAAATTATTTAATGTCTGTAAGGCTCAGTTTCCTGGACTAAGTGTACCTTATGGAATCCTTCAGAAAAGGTAACTAAGTCAACTATTTTTAGGTCTAGTACAGTGTTTGGTACATGGCACTGAATAAATTTCACGGCTTCCTCTGTTCTCTAGTCTTTAAGATTGATGTGAAGTCTAAATAAACTTCATTTTTTGAGAGTAAAATAAGTGATTTTGAGCTGATGAGTTCTATGAGATTACTGCTGGCCCTTGTCACAGAGCCAAAAGATGCAGCTTACATTCGTGGAGTGGATGCAACTTACATTTGTTCACTGTCTCCATCACCCTCATGGAGTACAGAGCTTGGGCCTCTCTACCCTCAGTTCAAATATTACTAGATTAGAGTACCTAGGTTCTTTTAGAGCTTACCTTGCTGTTACCTGGGCCAATCCATCGAGCCGATGTTGTCTGGTTGTATCTGGTCCAATCTATGTCTCTAGTCCATCTTACATACAGCTTCGAAAGCGGCTCTGCATTATCTTACATCAGTTTGGCTTCTACGCTCAATTCCTTTACTGACTTTTTCCTGTGGGCTCAGATAAGTCATTTAATCTTTTGAATTTCAGTTTTCTCATCTATAAAGTAAGAATGAAAATTCTATAGCCCTCTGGTGTGAAAGGAATGAAACTCTGCAAAGCTCCAGGTGGAAGACCTTGTATGCAATCGCTGAATAACAACGGGGGGTAGAGCAATGGTTGAGGGATCATTTCCAAATCCAGGCCACAGTGGAGCCACCTGGGTGTCCAGAGTGATGCTGACTTACAGCATTTCCGTGTATAATTTTTTAACCTTACAAGGACATGAAACACTATGCCAATATGCCTTCCATAGAAACTGTCGTTCATGTTCTGACCCTTGCTTGGGTTGGTGCAGGCAGCGCAGTCCTTTATACTGGGCTGCTGCCATGAGCCCTGCAATTGCGAGGGGAAGCAGCCAACTAGAGAGCGCTGTGTGCTGCTGAGGCAAGGTGCATTTTAACTTGGTATATTTTCAATTTAAAATGGGCTTCGTGTGGCCCCAGCATATACTCAGAAGCTTCATGAGTCCATCAGATTGGAATTTATCACACAATCTGAACTAGTTTACAGAAGGTCCCTTTATCTTCTGCTTCCCATTTTTTTTTTCTGTTCATTCAAGAGTAAATTCCTGCCTCCTGGAGGAAGCACGAGACAGGGAGTTGCTTCTGGAGCCTTCTTTGCCAGCCTTACCCTCCTGCTTTCTTGTCTCTGGAGCAGCCAATCTGATTGGCTGGTGGTGGGGGAGGGGATTCCTAGCTTCCCTTCCTGTGCAGGTGCAGACTCTGCTTCTAGCTGGCTTTCCTTTCTGCTTTAGGTCTCCATTAGCAGAAGGTGCCTTCAGAGGGTCACACTTTCTACACATGGTCTTCCAGGAGGCCCGCCTTTGGGAGGTAATTAGATGCTTGCTTAGCCATTAACCAAGCCAGAGTTTCTCGACTTCTGCACTGTTGACACTTTGGGTGGGCTAATTCTTTGTTGCCTGCGGTTGGTGTAGAATGTTCATTAGCTTCCTTCTCTGTACGCTGGATGCCAGGAGCTAGCCCGACCCAAATAGTGACAACCAAAACGTGTCCAAACATTGCTAAAAAGAAGGATAGGGGCAGGGAAGGAGAAGAAGAAAAAGAAGAAGAGGATGACTTCAAGGAAAGGGAAAAGCGGGGAGGAGAAATAGAAAGTATGCCGAGACTTGGGTGTGTGTTTAGGTTGGGGGGCCTCCAGTTTGTCAGAGGAGAACTCAAAATGAAAATGGAATTTCCGTTCCCATGAACCTTTACATTCTTAGATTGTGCTACTGGGTGTTTACGTAAAAAGTCTTCTGTAGTTTTTTCATAGCAAAACAAGGTGAGAGAAGAGAAAAAGTGAGATAAGCAGGGAAATCAAGGCAGGAAGGAAGCAGCAGCGACTGATTTTCATGAAATTCCCAAAGGTAAGGAGTGTGCAGAAGCTGAGGAAGAAGAGGTGGGCAGGAGTTGCCCTGCTTGGGTAAACAAGTCTCTGGGGTAAATATTAGTGATCATCCCCACAGCAGCTCCTCGGCAACTGAAGTGCAAGAAAGACACACAGCATCTTGTATAGAAACTGCAATTTTTCCCCCTCCATCTCCGTCCCCAGCCTGTTGTACAAACTGCCCTGGTGCAGTTCCCTCCCCAGACCCTCTGCCCCAGGTCATGGGCAGCTGCCAGCTGGCTCCAGCAGGTCCCAGCTGCTCATCACGGGCGCTGGAGCCTCGGCTTTTGGAGACCAAGGGGCAAAGGAAACGAAACTCCCCACTCTGTGCCCTCGAGAATAATCACTGCCTTTTCAGAAGCCTGCTTTTCCTGGTGCCAATGCAAGAACTGTCTGTCTCGCCACCTTTCAGTTCTTGTTAAAAAGCAGAAACCATGTCAGGGCCGGGCAGGCCACAGGACAGAGAGCGCTTTCTTTGTAGCTCTGGATGAAATTCAGTGCTTTAATGAAAGCTCTTATTAGCCCCAGCTGGTGTCCCATTTCTCCTGAGCTGGAATAAAAAATTGCCTTGGTCATCCTTTCTCAGGCTAATTTCAAAAGCATAATTACCATCATCATAATTGATTAGTATTTATTTTGGTCATTAATAGTTATACACTCCCTTGTTACATGTGGATTAAATGGTCCAAGAATATTTAAGGCACGTGCATCTGTATTTGTTTTGCCTTGTTCCACACAGATCCCCACCTCCTGATCTCTTCAGGGTAACCTCTTGATTTCATGACACACAGAGATTCCCTTTCTGATTTTTAATGTTGAAACTACCATGTGTTGGTGAATGATATAAAGACAGTTCTATCTCGGCTAGTAAAATTTTTCTGAGGGCTCAACCCAAGGCCTTGCACATGATACCACTGAGCTACAATCCCAGCCCATGGCCAGCAAGAGGACAACAGGGTGCCAATGCTTCAAACTTGCACTGGAGGAGAAGGCAGGGGAGAAGGGGAGAACAAAGAAAGAAGATGATTTTAACACCTATGAAATTATTTTTCTTTTTTTTGAGGCCCTGGAAGGAGGCAGTCCCAAGCATCAGAGAGAAGAGAATTGGTATGTGTCACCTTCAAAACTGAGTTTAGGAGACACCTGCTTATGAAGACACAAGGATCGTAAAGTCCCAGATATTTAAGATATGAACTTAGCTGTCCACGTTGCCCAAACTCTTAAGACTCCATTGATGAAAGTCCTAGAGGAGATTAGCCTAATTTACATCCACATTTCAGTTGGAGCAATTCTATCTCCATATCATCCCACCTCCTGTTAGGCACTGAGTCCCTAAAAGACTCAGGAGGCTGCAGCATGTAAGACAAATACACAGGGTTTAGAGGTTGGAAACTGGGCTGCGACTGCACTTAGTGATAAAGTGCTTGCCTACCATGTGTGAAGCCCTGGGTTCCATCGCCCTTACTGGGGAAGTAGGGCTTGGGATTCCCTGCCGACAGGCTCTTATACCTCCTCTTATTGGCATGCAAAGATAATGGACCCAGGGTAGAAATGTAAATCTGGTTAAACCAAATACAGGGCTCACTTCCTCCCCAACCATCTGGATTATTGATCTGGGGGAAGGAGACCCCCAAATTCACATATGCTAATCAGAGCCCTTTCCTAGACATTCTGAAGCCAGGACCAGTAAGAATACGCCTTGGTATTGGAAGGAGGGAGCATTTGTAGACAACTCTCCATCTGCCATGTGAGTAAAACCAATCAGTTCTTGGTGGAAGGAGATTTAATCAGCAGTAGAGAGAAGATGATTTCAGAGAAGGAGAGTCCTGGTAACAGCTGAGGTTCTACTTCTAATTATTCCTGAAACCTGGAGCACAAACACTGAGAATATCTAGATGTACTGTGGCCGGAAGTGCCATTCCTATGGCCGCCATGTGACAGTTACCCCAACGGCTGTCAGTGTGCAGCTACATAATTGTATATGATGACCCTGCCTGGAGATATCTCTACTTTTTCTTCAGCGTACTTAGAGATATTTCAGCATTCTGTTGTTAAATTCTCTTTTTTGTTAAAAGCCATTGGAATCCAATGTATGGCACTTGAGCCAGTGAGACCTAAGTAAGATAATGAGAGTATTTATCTACCACAAAAGGAAAAAATGATGCATTTCTCCCATTCCACCTCAGATTATTCTAGATCGATTCTAGGAAGCACTGTCTTTTAGCTGATTTATTAGGCAGTCAGGGAGTCAGAAGTCGGGGTGAGGAAGAAGAGTGTAACCCAGGGTGTACCCTAAGGCCCAGCTACAGTGCTGGGGTACTAGGCCCCATGAAGCTGCCAGGCCATCTAGAGGGTGCATGAATGCAAGTAATTTCCGGAAGGCCTTTGGGCTGGCTGTGTGGGAACAGCTGCACAGTTCCATAATGGTGTCAGTGTCAACGCAGACTCAACATTTTCCAGGGGGAATGGGGCTGAGAGGGAATGCTGTCCTCCAGCCAGCTCCTGGGGGGCGGGGGATGTGGAGAGGGAAGGAAGGTTGCCAGGCAGAATAGCTGCACGTCCAGACCCCAGGGAAAAAAGAGAATGGGGAAGAGTCTTGAAGAAGATTTAAACTCGGTTCCTGTATGCAACCCCCATGCCCCCAAGAGCTTTCTAAGTCTCCCTAGTAAAATACGTAGACAATGTTAATAGTGAACAATAATGAATGGCTACTTTTTAAAGAGGATGGGAGAGGGACACTGGCAGAGTTCTTAGTTAGAAGACAGCGGGCAGAGAATTCAAACAATCCTGAGGAATGTAAATAAGTGTTCTACAAAGAGACCTGGTATGGCGCAGTGGGATTAGTGTGGATTTTGAAATCAGCCTCATCTGGGTTCATGTCCTGTCTCTGTGGTCCTGTAGGGAAGCCACGTGACCCTGTGAGCCTCACGGATGGGGATAATAATACCTAACTGCCTGCAGTAAAGCAGCAGACACAATAAATATTAGTTAGCACTATAGAATCAGCCAGGAAAATAATGTCAGAGTAGGGACCCTGTGATAATAAGAGCCACTCAATTTTGCTTTATTGCTGTTATTTTTCATCTTACTCTATTCCTTTTTTAATTTTTTTTTTTTTTGTTGTTGTTGTTGTTGCAGTGCTGGTGATCAAATCCCAGGGCTCCTATTCTATTTTGGACACTGTTCTATGCTCTTAGGTGCCTCTTTTCTAATGTAACTCAGCTCCATCTCCGGGTCAAACACTTTTCTGAGCTATGTGACAAGGCAGCCTGGACAGGAGGGAGCATGGGCTTGAAGGTCTGCCAGGATGCATGCCGGCACTGTTTGAATTTTTACCGTGGCCCTGACCTACCCTTCTTGGTGTACCCTTTTGGTTTTGGTTTACTATTGCTGTTTTTATCTTTCTCTTCCATTGCCTGCTTGTAGAAGCCATGTATTGCAGCATAACAAATTTGTAGTTGTTGCTTGATCTCTGAGGGGACTGGCTGTAGGATCGGAGGATATCAAAATACATGGATGCTCGTTGCTTTTATAAAAGAGTTTACAGTTTCTCACAGTCAGGAATTTCAGGGTCTCTAAGCTAGGTGATTCTATTTATGTGTCTCATGAGGATGCCTGTAGAGGTCATCCTGGGTTCCAGGCACCCAGAGGGCTGATGGGCTGAGCTCCTGCTTCCAAGTGAGCTCTGTTACATGGCTGTTGGCAGGAAGCCTCAGGTTTCCCCCAAACAGCCCCTGCTGCAGCCTGTGGGTGTCTTTACAGCATGGAAGTGGCTCCTCAACAGTAAGGTGTAGAAGAGACAATCAGCAAGCCAAGTCATAGTCCCTTCTAAGACCTTGTCTCCAAAGTCAGACACTGTCATCCCCAGTGTATTCTGCTTGTCAAAAGCCAGTTTTGGAGTCCCTCTGGCACTCCTTGAGAGGTGCAGTTGGTGAAGAGAGGAGCATCAAAAGATCTGTGGGCATTTAAAACCCACGGCTGCATCTAGGTCAGTCAGTTCTCCCACAGACTTTAGTTTCAGGATGTTAAGATTGATTTTCCCAGTAGTCAGCAGGATGAACATCTGTTAAGCAAGGGTTTCTTAACCTTGGCACATGGTGGGGCTGCCCTGTGTGTTGTATGAAGTTCAGCAGCATCTCTGGCCTCCATCCATTAGATGTCAGTAGCAGCTCCATCCCCACTGGTGACTGTGAAAAATGCTTCCATGTTATTTATTTATTTTTGATACCAAGGATCAAACTCATGACCACATGCTTGCCAGGCAGGCGCTTATGCCATAGAGCTAAACTGGACTATTTTGAAGAGAACAAGAGACATTATGGTAGCCATTGTTTATTTTCCTATTGTCTGGTTTTGAAGAACTGTGATGTTTTCATTTTGTTTTGAACAGTTTTATACTACTTTATCTGAACTCATTGTGTATGAAGATATGGACAACTATTTCAAAGAAAACAAGAGAAATTATGGTAATCACTGGTGATTTCCTATTGTCTTATTTTGAAATCCTGTGTTGATTGCATTGTTTTGTTCTGATCTGCTTTGTTCTGTTCTGTTTTGTTTTGCTTTATTCTATTTAAAATAAAAAAATGCTTCTAGACATTGGTGTCATAGGTGTGTGGGTAGCGCTGGCAAAACTGCCCATGCCTGAGAACCACTGTGTTGAGAACCACTGACTCTGGAGTGGCATCACAAAACCTTTTAACTCCAATGCATATTTAAGATGTGGAGTGCAGTGCACAGGGGTGGATGTTTGATCCTGTTCTGACTTTTTTCTAATAAGGTTATACCCATGTAGAGCTTTCTACAAGACTTATTCTTTCCTCAGTGTTCTTCCTCTACCATTTCCCTTTCTCCAAGGATATGTTTTTGTTTTTTTCATGTTCACGTCCTATCTCTACATGCACTGAATCACTGTTTTTTGCCTTTTCAGTCTTTCATGTTGTGTTGGTTACTTTTCTCTTGTTGCTGGACAAAATACCTGATACCCAAAACTGGGGAAGGTAACGTTTATTTATCTCACAGTTTGTGGAGGTTTCAGTCCATACACGGCTGGCTCAAAGGCAGAGTAGCACATGGCAGAGGGCAACAGTTCATTGTGATGGAAGACAGCAAAAGCAAAAAGAGAGGAGCACTGAGAGAAGACTTTCTGTCCCTTACGTTGTATGTATGTGTAGCACTTGCACACATAATCTCAGTATTGGACCATGAATCAATCACAAATTCCAGAAGCCTGCCCCCATGACTGTACAAGGCTTTGGGGGGACATGCAGACATAAACCATAACACATATTATGCATTAGTCTGCCATTGTGTATACCTATCAATGCTTCTTCCACTTCTATGCTGGCACTTCTCAACTCCTCCATAGTTTTCTGTTGCAATTTATCTTGGAAAATGCTATTGTTTCTGATATATCTCCAGAAATGCCTGGAAGGATTGGGCTATGAACCAGTCTTTTTTTTCCCCTTAGAATTAATAAATTTTTTTTTTTGCTCCCACCATCAGGTTTTTTTTTGTGTGTATTTGTCATTAATTCAACCTCTGATTAATTTAGTCCTTTCTTGTATTCCTTCATTTTTAAATCCTCACAATTTTACCTTCTTAAGAAATCTAAGGACATCCAGTGTCCTCCATCTGCTCTAGTTTCCCTCTACCCTTGAGCAAACCTATTAGGCTAGGCTAATCTTTCACCTTTATTCTGAGACTTCCTCTCATGTCCTATTTTGAAATATTGTCCGGGTTAATGTTGCTTCTCAAGAATTTGTGTCCTTCCCAGAACTTCAGAATGTGACCTTATTTGAAAGTAGGTTATTGTAGATGTGATTAGCTAAAGTGAGGTTATACAATTGTAGAGTGTACCTTTAATCCAGTATGTTTGGAATCTTCACTAGAAGAAGAGAGAGAGACAGACACACAGGAAGACATATGAAGGCACAGTGGGAAGGCAGTCACGGGATGCAGAGGTGGAGGTCCGAGTTCTGTTGGGACAAGCCTGGAAACTCCTGGGCCCAGCAAGAGACAGAAGACAGAGAAGCTCGGCCTTGCTGCTGTCATGATTTCAGAGCTTTTGCCTCAAAGAATGAGAGGTAATATGTTTCTGTTGTTTTGGACTGCCTTACTTGTAGTAAAGTAGTCCTGTCCTCAAAAAAAAAAGTGATTCCCAGTTTCACTTACCTTCTGTATAGTTTTAGTCACCTGTGGTCAACCGTAGTCTGAAAACATGAAAGGAAAATTTCCAGGAATAAATGATTCATACATTTAAAAATTGCACACCATTCTGAGAGTGTGATGAAATCTTCACTACTATTCTTTCACATCTCAGGCTCCGTCTTGCCCAAGATGTGAAATGTCCTTTTGCCCAGAATGTCCACATGAGCTGTCTTGGTTATCAGGTCTAGTGTCTCAGTGCTTCGGTGCTTGTGTTCACACAAACTTTTGTTTGACTTAATAACGACTCTGAAGCATAAAAGTGGTCATACTGGCAATTCAGATACGCAAAGAGAAGCTATAAAGTACTTCCTTTAAGTGAAAAGATGGAAATTCTTGACTCAATAAGGAAGGAAATATATACTGAGGTTAGTGAGATCTAATGTATGTGGAATGTCTTTTAAAATTCTTTCTTAATTTTCTCATTCATTTGGTGGAGCATATTCTCCAGAAAACATAGAGAAGTTAAATGACATTTTTAGCATTTGCATGTTTGAAATATTTTTTATTCTTTTCTTATACATTAGTGATGATTAGTCATAATATAGAATTGTACCTTGGAAATCATTTTCCTTTAAAGTTTGAAGTTACTTCACAATTTCCAAAATTAGTTGCTGTGTTTGTTTTTCTCTCTGCGTGTTGCTGAAAATTCTACACTCTAGAAGCCATTCTAATTCCTAATCTTTTGTACTCCCCCCCCTTTCTTTCCCCCAACCAAAAATTTGATGAAGAAATTTCTTTATCCAATTTCTGGAAATTTCATAATAATGTACCTTAGTGTGGCATGTATTTTCATTTATGGTAATATGATCTTGAAGTTCTTTTTCAATCTGGAGATTCATGTTCTTCAAGTTTGGTAAATATTATTGTATTTTTTCTTGATGACTCTCTCTTCCTCCCTGTTTTTAATATTTTTTATTTTTTTTTTACTCATTATTTGCATGATGATCTTCTTGGGTTTGCTGTTAATTATTTTTCTCCATTTCTTTGTCTTTCTGACTTTCAGAAACTTTTCCTCAATTTTGTCTTTCAATCTTTTGATAAAATTTTTGTTTATATTTTCACATTTTTAAATTATAGTTTTTGTTCTTGTTTTGTAGGTTCTGTTCTTAATGGAAGCAGTATCTTTTTTTTTTAACCTCTCAAAAGTTAGTGAGGATCAAGGATCATTTGAGGAAGTTTTCTTCTCCTAGCATAAATTATGCTTGCTCTTGTTTGCATTTTGAATGACTTTCCTAATAGGAACATTTGTCAGATATCTGTGTATCTGCAGTGTCTGAATGGGAGGAGCTTCTTAACCTTGAGTTTTATTTAGGGTGCTATGCTATTTTAGTTTGAAAGGACCCTTGCATCAAGTTGTTAGACTTGGCAGAGATGATTCTTTCAATATTCGGTCTGAAGAGCAAAGGACTGGCTGCCAATATTGTGGGAATATTATGTGCCAATAAAGGAAGAGGGATAGAGATGTTACCTCAACATCCAGTAAACCCAGCCGCTGAATTTTTCTGTTTACAATATGATACCATTGGTCTCAATTTGGCTTGATGGTATAGATCAGAGTCACGGCTGTAGTCAGAGTTTTTAAAACAGTAGAACACATAATTTATAGGATTATTTTATAATATTCACCCAAAATGTCAATTTCAGAGAGGTGCAAGAGATCTGCTCACACTGAGACTCAAAGAATCTAGTTGAGAACCCATGGCAATGTCCTGCATGAGTCCAGCTGGAGGTCTAGAGCCCACGACAATGTCTTATGCAAGTCCACATCAAGATTTGCACTGGGAAGGCCAAAGGTGGAAGCTAGAAAGTCTTTACTAGAAGGATGAAGGGTCTCTGCCAGCAGGCTGAGGATCTGCATTGGAGCCAGGAAATGACACTCAAAGTAAGGACTAGAGCTTCCCAGAAGAGAACTGCACCCATCCTCAGCAACAGCGAAGACCTGAGCTCCTCCAATAATGAGAACAGCTGAGATCATATCAAGAAAACCTGCATGACAAGCTTCTCCAGCAACAGCATGCTGTCTTCCCTTCTGGCTCTTCTTATACACTGTTGGCAGCAATCCTCAAGTGGGCCTTCCATGCCCAAAACCACACTAACTCAGTTTAGCTGGATGTTCCAAGCCGATCATTAGTTAATCCACCACAGGCACTGTGCTTTCCCTTCCCTGGAAATAAATGGTCAGTTTTCACCCAGAGTGGAGGAAAAGCAGGTTCCTAGCAGTGTGCTGTCAGGGTGTAGGGGGGTCCAGGCACTTAGCAGATATCATCCAATATTCATTAATTTATATGCTCTCTCACCCCAGCTTTGCTCTGAGCACCAATAACCTGATGCTATACTTTGCTTAATTTTTCTGAGTATTCTCTTGGATAAATAGTTGATGCATGGACTTTGCTGCTACTGATTAGGAATTCAGCTGAGTAAGGCTGCCTAGTCTGTTGCCTCTCATTCATAAGCTCTATAGCTCCCCAAGTTCTGTTGTTTTTGCCTCTTTTACATCCCCTGTGGATTTATGTCTTAACAATTCCACCACATTGGTCATAGGGAGGCTTGTTGAGGGACTGAGATCAACTGCACAGGTCCCTGTGATCTCTGCATTTGGGAGGTTGTGATATTTTCAGCCTTGTCTGGAGTGCTGTTTTGGAAGTAAAGATAAGTATATCTCAAGTCCATTTAAGAATCCTCTTTCCAGCATTACTTGTCCAAAATGGTATTTTGGACCAAACACGTACTATTCAGCAAAACTCATAATATGTATATATATTTATATTATATATAATATATGTGTACACATATTACTTTACGACAGAAGGAACCACGTTTCTATGAGATGCCTTTCTCAAGGACCTTACCGTGCCTTTCCATCTACTTGCATCAGGTGTGAGAACGCAGGGTGCATTAGTTGGGGGAGGTGTGGAGGAGGGCTTGGTCATTTATTGGTTTGAAATCCATACAATTAAAAGACATTGTGGGCACCTGCCTGACAGGCACAAGGTTGTGAGTTTGATCCTCTGTACCAAAAAAAAAAAAAAAAAAAGTTTAGCTAGAAGATATTGTGGGGCTTATGTTATTTAGGGTAATCAGGAACACCTGCTTTGATGAGCAAACTCACAGGCACAGGATTGACATGTGCAGAAAACCTCATGAAGAATTTCTAGCAGAGGAAAGGAGAAGGCTTGCAGAGGGAAAACAGGAGATCAGTAAGGGGAAGGGGAGTGAGCAAGACTGAGAACGTGGGGAGGGCCTGCTGTTAGAATACTGGCGTTTTCTCTGGTGAGGCTGAGAGCCACACCGTGTCTGGAGAGTCAGATTGTCTGTCCTGCGCCCCTCTGGCTATCGTCGAATGCAGTCATGGAAAGAGGGGAAGCAGAAGCCTGGAGAGGAGGCTCCCGAATGCATTAGTAGGAGCAGTGGTGTTGGTTTAGATCAGGGTATAGCAGTAGGTGGTGAGATAGGGTTGGACTGTGGCTAAGTTTTAAAGACGTAACTGAAAATTTTGAAGTTAAATGGGAGTTCTGAGGGAAAGAGAGGTATAATTTCAAATTTTTTTTCTTTAAAGACATGTGTTTGCTTAAAGAGACTTATTTGAGAAATATAAAAGTGTGACAATACTACACTGGCCACTTTTCACAATAATGTAAGGCTTAACAACATATATTTTTGCATACATAAACAAAAGTATTAGTGACAGTCACACAGATATAACTTCTGAACTGACAAATTGCATTCATAAAGAAAGAGGTCAAAACCCAAAATGTAAATACATATTGCTACAGTTAGTAATTGAGTGCACCCAGTCCCATAGCTTTGAACATCTGAAGTCCCATGGCAGACAATTTAGTCTTTAGATGAGATAGATCAAAAACTTCAATGGACCACTACTATATAGCCCTTGGCCAAAGAGCTGAGATCTTGAGAAATTTTATCTTCCACAAAGGCAGATATACAAAAGACTGCAACTCTTAATTAAGGAAATTCTTTAAAAAATTTAAACATATTTACACAGTCTGCATTGCTCTAGTGCACTGTAGCAAACTCCAAAATTTTTTACTTTGGTTATTGGAAGGATAAATTTGCCAGTTGGTCAGAAGGGCAAGATAGGAGGGAAACTGGGGTTTGGTGAGCTTAGTTCAGCTCTGGCTCTGGCAAATTTGAATTGTGAATATCTATACATGGAAGATATTGCATATTAAAGAGCCATGTGGAGATGCTGAGTGAATTGTGGATCAAGGAAATGGAGCCTAGAAGAACATTCAATGTGAACAGAACTCTTCTGGCAGGCAAACCTCATCTGTGTGCTTTGCATATATTGATTTCTCCCATTGCTACTGCAACTTGATAAGCAGTTATTATTATTCCCATGCCTCGATACAAAAGCAAAGTCACTGACGTTTAAATAATTTGCCAATATCCAGGTGGATCTTAAGCATTGGAGCTGCCCTCAAACCGGGGTCATCTACCCCCAAAGCCTGCCTCCCAGTCACTGTGCACTCTGTAGTCCCCCATTTGGTGTGTGCCCTGAGACTCTTTCAGGTTTGGTGTAGGCACCAGGAACCTGAGTAATGAAGAATCGCCTTGAGCCCAGGGCAAAGCAGGTAGACGGTTTGGGCTGTTGTTAAAATATGACTTTGGGGGCCAATCAGAGCAGATCTGGGTTTGAACGTCTGTCACTAATTCTAAGGTTCTTAACCTGCACCTCGCAGCCTCAGTCCTTTTGTGAAGGTAGGTACCTGCTACCCTGGGTCAGGATGAGGGTGAAATGAAGTGAGAGCTGTCGATAAATGTTAGAGGTCATCTTGGCTGCTGTTATTGAAGACCAAAGTTTGCAGTGGTGGTTGCTCAGATTCTCGTCCGTTCTCAGGATTTCTAAAGCCTTGTGTAGGGAAGGAGGTGGGACTCACATGAGACAGCTCTGCATCTGCTATAAGAGAGTGCGGTCTGAAGAATCTCTGGGGACAGGTTTTCTTCTTTCACAAGTCAGTGGTAGTTGAGGACATTGTCCAAATCCCACGGTGCCAGGGATCCATCATGGCCAGTGAAACCATTTAGGGTCTGTGGAGGGCCACCTGGATGGCTTTCCCTGAAAGAACAGCATTTCACTCTGCTTCCATGTACAGATATTCACAGAGGTGGCTAGGATATTTCTTTTTCCCTCAGTTGACTTTAAGCAATGCAACTTAGTCAGCTAAAGTGCTGATGCATAGTCTTTAAAGCAATGTGAAAGGTCAGTGATGCTCCACCTACGGCTCCCAAGGAGTATATGTGAGCTAGGCCACAGGACACCACACTGTCGGCTGGGATTGAGCTTTGAGAAAGAAGCTGTGACATCTCAGATGTTAATTACACTTCTAAACTGAAGCACCAACCCCAAAACAATAGCTAGTGCCCCAATTTGCGATAATGCAGATTACTCTCTGCATCTCTCTCCTTCTGCATATTAAATTCAAGCCTCCTACATAACCCAGCTCACAGCACTCACATACTCCCCTCCTTTCTCTCAGTCACTCATCCCAAACCATTCTCTCTTCATCAATCAATAAAACCCAGGATCAGCCCTGAGTTGAGGCCTTGGTTCCAGTTAGCCATTTTTCTGACCGAATTTAGGACCCTCTTGGTTCCCCAGAACTAGAAATATGCTTTACTGTCTTTATTCTGGATGTGGATTGCACTGGACGTGATAGACTGGAATGGTTTGTTGGAATGCCAATAACTCTCCCCAGGGATTACTAACACGGACTCCTCCAGACTGTGACGAGGTCCATAAGGACTTCTGCAGTGATCCTTCTGGCGCAAAGCTCTTTGTCTTCCTTTCTATCACTTAGGACCTCAGGCATGAGGGTTACAGTGGGGTTGTCTAGGCTGGAAATTGGATGCATAAAGAAGCTTCCTGTGTCTGAGGCCACCTTGAACTCCCCCTTGGAAGGAGCTGGATGTAGCTTTAATTGGCCCATCTCACCGCACACATGCAGACAGCTGGGGAATGTTTCCTCAGATGGGGCGGCCTCCAGTTTACAGGAATGAAGAGTCACCTTTAATTCCTGGGTCCAGAAGGATCCCAAATGAATTTAGAACAAGTGAAGACTCTGAATTCAGAGAGACACTGAAAAAAGCAACCAATAATTACAGTTTGGGAGCCATGAAGTAGCCCAAAGAGACCAAGGCCTGTCCGTCCAAGACCAAAGAAAGAATTTTGTTTACCAATTTCTCATTTATGCTCCACCTACTTCCAAAAAGAATTTGGGAACAGCTGACAGGGGAAATAAACAAGATCCCAGCCATAAGTCTTTCCCCACTAGTTAAGCTTCTGAGATAGAGCTAATAAATTGGGTTATTTTACCAAGAGGAAAAAGAGACAGCACATGAAACCAAATAAATCATGGAGGAACTAACTCCCTACCTATACATACAATATACAGTCATCCACCAGGATCTTCAAAGGTTGGTTGCAGGACTGCTGTGGATACCCTTGAATGTGAAATCCTGTTTTATATAATAGGGTAGTATTTACATAAAACCTATGCATAAACTCCTATAAACTTTCAATCATGTCTAGATTAGTGATAATTCTTAATGCAATTTAAATGCTATGGAAATAGTTGTTACATATTTTTACGAATAATGACAAAATGTCTGTCCATATCCAGCATAAACGTAATTTTTTTTTTGATATTTTTCAGCCACAATTGGTTAAGCCTGTAGATGATAACTTGTGGATGTAGAGAGCTATCATATCTCAAAAAGCATTCCAAATATTTCTTTCTCAAGTAATCAAGAAAAGGAACTTTTCATCAAATGTTGCCATATTTAAGTTACTGATTTCTGTCCATTCTGGGCATTGAAATAGAATCAGAATTCTTAACACAGTTGTTCCTGGGAAATGACCAAAGCGAATGAGGCGCTTTACCAGGTGGGCCCCATCAGGTTAGTTGGTCTAGGAGAGGCTGCTGGTTGGGTGGAAGAGCTGAGCGTCCAGATGTTTGGTACTGGCCGGGCAAGGAAGGTTGGGCTGGGCTGGGTGGTGGAGTCTGACTTCAGGGGGGAAATGTGAAGAACAAGAAAGATGGGATAATATGTAATAGGAAGAAACGAACATTTGTTGAGCACCTATTTTATTTTAGGCCTTTTACGTGTTTCCTCTACAACAGCTCAGAGAGATGGGCATTATTATTCCTGACTGTACTACAGAGAAAACTGAGGCTTAGCAGTCGTGGGACTGGGTCTAAGTGCCACATCTAGAAATGAAGCAGATGCTGATACATTCTCTGTACGTCTCAGCATTGACTGTTTAAAAATCACCAGGAGGGTTAAACTCCTGGGCACCATGGCACCTCGGAAATTCAGATCCAGGCCATTCTCAGGATTGTCTGAGTCCAAACTCCTCCTTTGATGAGTGAGAAAGCAAAATCCTGGGGCCAGGCAATCCTGCCCACTGGACAGTAGCAGTGGCTCAGCCTCAAAGACCCCTAAATTTCAGATTCGCACCATTTTCTAACTGCCCCTCTCCAGATGCCTGCCACGACGCCCCCTTTCCAAAGCTCCCTACACTTTTCCCAGCCTGCAACTATTTTCAAAAATGGAAAATTTCAGCAGCCACACCTGCTGGGAAGTGGAGTCTATTTTGTGCTGGAAGTCTCTATATTTACCATACTTGCCTTTGGTGGTCTACATCAGACAGTGTTCTCGAGGATGGAGAGACCCACAGCCAAATCCTGACACAGCCGGGGCTCACAGAGAGGCACTATGCTCATGTGTCAAGTGTTTCCAAGCCTAAGTGGCCTGGGGTTTGGGAATATTTTTGACACAGTGTGCCTTTTGTTGCCTATGGGGTTAGATATTTAGCTAAGTATCAGCATGACTTCCAGGGCAAATGTAGACTTTCCTATAGTGTACGCAAGTAAATTAAAATTAACAGCACTTTTACGAGTGTTTTATTGATGAGTCCTGCCAAATTTAGGCAGCTGGGGTATTAGGAATTAACTTATTCAGAATGGGCCACTGTAGCACACATGAAATAGGGTTAAACCAAGGGCATATGACAGGTTCTTGGGAAATGAGGGCGATAGCAACTCTAAATGTAGGCACTCAGAATTACACAGCCAATGGGCGCATAACAGGAGCCAAGGACCATTACTTTTTGAGTGTTTTCCTTGTTCTGGGAGATTTTCCCCAACAGTTATTTAGTATTTGAGGGGAGGCTGCTGACTGCCTGGTTCAATGCTCAGCCTTGCTATCAGTCAATTGTGTGGTCAGGGCCATTTATTTACCTTCTCTGTGCCTCTACTTGCCTTGTCTGTAAAGTGGGGATATTAGTGGTCTACGCACTTGTGGCATTCTCCTTCTGAACAGCAAGCACTCAATAAACATTACAATCCCTATTGAGTTTTACCTTTATCAATATGCCACGCTTGGTTTCTGGGATTCAGTGAATGTGTGCTCTGTGCTCATAGAGGGTGGACACGTTGCCTGAAGCTATGTGGTTATTTTGGGGCAGAGCTGGGCTTCAACATAGACCTTTCTGTCTGGAAAACCAAATGCAGTGAAGAACCAGAGCCAGCTCCTACACCAGTTCAGCCAGGTGACTGCAGGGAGGCAGGTGCTTTGGAGAGCAGCAGCCCATACCTGCTGCATGTCCCGAGGTTAGGAGGGAACGAGCACAGTGAGAGGAGAAACGTGCATTGTTGTAAACTCAGTCAGCTTAAACAGAACGACACTTCAGGAGAGAAGTATTCCAGGGTTAGGAAAACACCTGTACGTGCTCACTTGGCTTCATGAGACCCTGCAACCGGACATCAGTCTCACAGTCAGACCCAGCGGCTCCTCCTCCTCCACTTTCTCTCTCTCTCTCTCTCTCTCCTTCTCCTCCTCCTCCTTCTTCCTCTTCTCCATTTTCTTCTTCCTCCTCTTCCCCTGCCCCTCTTTTTTCTCCTGCCCCTCCCCTCCTTCCTTCTTTTCTTCTTCATAGTCTTCTTTTTCCTCCTCTTCTTCTGTGGTGCTGGTGGTGGAACTCAGGATCTCCCCCAGGCTGGACCAATGCTCTGCCACTGAGCTGCATCCCCAGCTCTCTTTATTGATTTAATTTTTTATTTTGAGACAAGGTCTTGCTAGTGTGCCCAGGCTGGCCTCAAACTTGAAGTTCTTCTTCCTCAGCCTCCTGAGTTGCTGGATTATAGATGTGGGTCACCGCATCTAACATGGTGGCTTCTTCTTATCACAAATATTTCATCAGATAGCTTCTAGCATCCTACAACTTAGTGACACTTCTTTATACTCATAATTCTCTCCTCCAGATTAATGTAATGCCCTATATGTGATAGAAAAGACAAGATGAATAAATTTATTATAAATAGTATGAATGCTAATGGCTAGACACGACATATATGTGCACCAAGCTCTAGTGTATGAATTTGGGCACAAATCAGTTGAAGATTGTTGAAACTTTTATAACTATAAAGGTTTGAGCTAAGAGTCAATGAAATATTTATGTCTATTAAAAAAAACACCAGAATCTGCTGGAATGTAGACCAGCCCAAGCACATGATAGGGGTTATTCAAGTACCTTGGGCAGCTTTATTGTCAGTGACTTCTTAAAAAATAAACAGTCCTTTGAATCTCGGCAAAGATCCAAGTGAAATTTACACAGGAGTGACATTCTGGGAAGCTCAGTGTACCTCAAACTCGGAAAGCCCCTATGATGATGTGCAAAGCTCTGAGGTGGCTCTCAGTCATAACACTATAAACAAGTTTCTCATTTGCATGGGTATTTGATAGATCATTCAGAAGGCGTGAAGGTGTTGATCACAACAAACTAGGAGATTCTAATGGTTCTGGAAGGGTCTAAAGAGATATATGAAGACTATCTAGAAAAGAACAAAGCCTATTAACCAGAAAGGCAGTTTTTAAAAATTTTGTTTTCTTATTTTTATTAGTGCATATTAATTATGCAGAACAATAGGTTTCATTGTGGCATATTCAGGTGTGTATGTATCTCACACTTGGATCCTATCCACCCCATTGTCCTCTGTTACTCTTTCCTCCCCCACTCCTTTCTTTTTCTATAATAATTTTCCTTCTACTTTCATATTATCTTCTTACCCCTAGATCCTGCCTATGAAAGAAAACACATGACAATCATCTTTCTGAATCTGACTTACTTCACTTAATTTCCATCCATTTTCCTGATAATTATATATTTTGTTCTTCTCTGTGGTTGGCTATTACTCCATTGGATGATTACTCCACTCATTCATTCGTTGATGAGAATCTAGCTCTTATGCCTTAGCGATTATGAACTACCGCTGTAAATACGGGTGTGGAGAAGTCCCTAGAGTACGCTGACTCTGATTCTTTTGGGTGTATACCAGGCAATGGAATGCCTGGGTCTTATGGTAGTTGTACAGTGTTTTAATTTTTAAGGAAAACTCCATACTGATATTTGTAGTTGTTGTGCTAATTTACCTTCCTTCCAACAGTATAGAAGGATTTCTTTTTCCCCTGCATCCTCATTGACATTTATTTTTGTGTGTGTCTTGATGAAAGGGATCCTGACTGGAGTGAGACAGAATCTCCATGTGGTTTTGATTTGCATTTCTCTGACATCTACAGATGTTGAATTTTTAAAAATAGAATTATTGGTCCTTTGTACAACTTTTAATTCACTTGCCTTTCATTAGTTGGTTACTTCGGATATTTTGGCGTTGAGTTCTTACATATTCTGAATATTAATCCGCCATCAGATGAGTAGTTGATAAAGGTTTCTCTCCCATTCTGTAAGCTTTCTCTGTGCTCTGTTGTTTCCTTTGCTGTATGGAAGATTCTAATTTGATGTTATCTCATGGTTTTCTCTAGTTAATTCAAGAAGTTCTTGGTAGTTACTATATCTTAGTTTCCTCTATGTCTTCTTAAAGCATTTTCAAAATTTCAGTCTTACATTTAGACACTTGATCTATTTAAATTGATTTTGTACAGAGTGAGAGATAAAGGATCTGGTTTCATTCTTTTACATATGGATATCCAATTTCCCCAGTATCATTTTCTAAAGGAGCTGTTTGTTTGCTCCACTATACATTTTGGACATTTTTGTTGAAATTAGACAGTTGTAGCTGTGTGGGTTCATTTCTGAGATCACTATTGCATGACACTGATCTCTGTGTCTGTTTTTATGTGCCATGCCATTTTTGTTATTATGGTTCTGCAATATATTTTGAAATCAAATATTATGATACCAAGCATTGATCTATTTGTGTAGGACTGCTTTGGCTGCTCTGGATCTCTTGTACTTCCATAGCATTTTAGAAAGACTTTTTTCTAGCTCTGTGAAGAATGCCATTGGTATTTGAATGGGGATTGCAATGAATTTACAGATCACTTTAAGCAGTATGACCATTTTAAGAATATTGATTCTGTTCCATGAACATGGGAGAGATTTCATGGTCTACTTTCTTTTTTAACTTCTTTCTTTGGTGTTCTTCTTCCATTGTGTGTGTGTGTGTGTGTGACAGGGTGTCACTATGTAGTCCAGGTTGATCTTGAACTCACTGTGAATCCCAGGCTGGCCTCAAATTCATGGCAATCCTCCTGCCTCAGCCTCATTAGTGCTGGGATTGCAGGTGTGCTCCACCATGCCCAGCCATCTTCAGTATTCTGTAGCATTCATTATAGAGGTCTTTTGCCTCCTTTGTTAGGATTATTTGTCTCATCAAGTGACTTTTGTGAGAGTTAAAGGCAAGTCACAAAGTAAGAATGTCATCAGTAAGTTCCTCAAAGAAGTCATAGCCTGCTATGGAAACCTGGCAAGAACAAAGGTAATTCCACAGAAGTCTCTCCAGGAAGCTCCTCACGAAAGGGGATCTCTAATTAAGCACACAGCACAGTGAGACCACAGCCTGCTCTCCAAAATGGCTACAGTGAAACTGACGGGTAATACTAAATGTTGGCAAGAAAGCAGAGCAACAAGAACTCTTTCTGCTCTGTGGGGGGAGTGTCAAGGGTTACTATCTTGCAGTAGATACCAAGGCTGCACACACTGGTTCCTGGTTCCTACTGTTCATTTTAGGTACAGGCACAGCAGAAGCATGTAAATCCGCAAATCAGGAAATGTATGTGAATGTGTCCAAGGCAGCACTGTTCATAGCAGCTTCAAACTGAAAACAACCAATATGTCCATTAAGAATTATATACAGCAGGGGCTGGGGATTTTGCTCAGTGGCACAAGCGTCTGCCTGGTAAGTGCAAGGTCTTGAGCTCAATCTCCAGCACCAAAAAAAAAAAAAGAATTACATGCAGCAACGCAGAGTCTCACACACGTGACTGTGAGAGAAGCCGTACACCAAGGGTACATTCAGCATGGACAGGGGCTTCCAAAATGGGCAAAACAAATCTCTAGTGTGCAAAGTCAAGTCTCTGTTAGCTAAGCCATAGTGGGAGCATTGTTTTTCTTTCCGTACTGGAAATTGATACCAAGACCTTTGTTGTAGGTAACCCCAGCCCCTATCTAGAAGTTCCTAACTGCTGCCACTGTTCCTTCCCTTATTAGTGAGTTGTTTGTTTGTTTTAGTAGTGGGAATTGAACCGAAGGCCTTTCTTTTTCTCTTTCTTTCTTTCTTTCTTTCTTTCTTTCTTTCTTTCTTTCTCTTTCTTCTCTCTCTCTCTCTCTCTCTCTCTCTCTCTCTCTCTCTCTCTCTCTCTCTCTTCTGTTTTGAGACAGTCTTGTTAAGTCACTAAATCGCCTAGTCTGGACTTGAATTTGTGGCCCTCCTGCCCCAGCCTCCCTGAGTGCTGGGATTGCAGATGTGCACCATCACGCCTGGCTAGCAATTTAACGGCTAGTGCATCTGCCCCTTGATCTCCCGGCTGAAGATCACCAGCCCTGCCTGATCGAGGTCATTTGAGACATGATCTGAGACTGCATGGGGAGATTAGGAAAGAGGCGGCTCAGCTGGAAGTCGCCGGGAGGGAGGGACAGCTCTCCCTTAAGATGAAGTTCAGCTGCGGAGCCAGCACCTAAAAGAGCAGCAGTGTGGGTGTCACAGTGCCGATTTTTCTCTCATTTGAAACAGCTCTGCAGACAGTTCCGGGTGGCGTGTGGCTCCACAGCCCCTGGGCTCTGGGTTTCTTCACCATCACTGTTTCCCCTTCCTTAGCCTTTGCTTCCATTCTCTGCTTTGCCTCATGGTCCAACATGGCTGTTGGAGCTCCAGCTATCTCTTACGCTGGCTACAGAATGAAGGAAAGCAGTAAAGAGGAAGAGCTATTTCACTCGGCTGTTCCTCCTTTAGAGAGCTCTTCCCCCTTGACCTTGTCTGATGAAGACACGAAGTAGTTTCTAGGCGATCATGCGGAGGGCAGGAGAGAAGCAGCCTGAGGGGCTATGATATCTAGGGGAAGCATTTTGCAGAGAACAGTGGAAGAAGATGGAAACTCTCCAGAAATCTGGACTTGAAACAAGAGTGGAAGATGCTGCTGACCCCCGGAGACCTCTGTGACCAGCAGCAGGAGCTCTGGGTCCACAAGCAACCCGGAGAGACTGCAGATGGCAGGCAGTTGGGTTCAGGGAAGTCTAGATGCTGAACAGAATGCAGACCCAGCCAGATAAAAAGAGGACATGCTTAGACGCACCTGCCCAGGGCTCCCTGCTCCTTGTGACAAAGATCTCCGGGGAAGTCCAGTTCATTGTCATGTGATGTATTTGGGTCCAACTATGCTGTATGTTGACAGTCAGGCCCCTGGGCCCCTCGCAGGACACTGGGCCGGCACTGTCCTCAGGAGGCAGCTTCATACCAGAGCTGAGTCTCTAAGTTCACTGTGCAGTGACGGGTATGAGGCTCCTCCTTGCGGCTGGGCCATTCTGGAGCCTTGATAAAGTCTGTTATCTGGCTTCTTGCAAAGACCGAACCAGGCGACAGCCTTTCTATCCAAGTGTCCACAAGCAAAGGACAAGGCCATGGCACTGGTGTTTGGCTCAGTCTTTGCAAAAGTAGAACTGGGCAGGAGGTTAAAAGGAAGGCTGTGGATCACAGGGCTCAGCACCTGAGAGATCAAGTCATGCTAACAAGCTGTGAAGTGCTGTGTGTTTTAAGTTTCCCTTCCCCTAGTTGGGCTCAAATTCAGAGTCCTCAGACTTGTGCAAATATGTAGGTTGGAACATGGCCCTAGGGGGAAGGTCCAGCTGGCCATGGCAGCCCCCTCACACCTTGTCACTGGTTGGTCACACAGAATGAGGAGCCTCCTGCATAATCTGTGACTCCAACCTTCTCCTTATTTCCTGGGAGCAGAGCCACACCTTGGCTTAGGGGCACACAAACCCACTGCACATCCCACTCAGAGCCCCTAGAAATAGACTGAGCCTCTGGGGGTGGAGGGTCAGTCCTCCAGAACCCTGGATCCATTTACATTTAGGAATAATCCGGGGCTATTTTTCCTGCTAGAATGGCCCTTCACTAATCCTACGGATGCAGGGCTGGGTGGGATCATGAATAGGGAGACCATGGGGAAGCCTGTTCCAAACCAGGCTCAGCTGCAACCCCATGTATCCCTCACTCAGCTGCATTCCTGTCAGCTCACCAGGCAGGCTCTGCCTGTGTCCCTTCTCTCTTTCCCCCACGGCTTGTGTGCCTGGGCTGTGTCACCACGGGGTGGGCTGTGGACTCTGATCTGGAACCACGGTGGGTGGTGCTTTTGGTAGACTAGTCAGGACGGGGCCACTTCCAGATCCAAGGCTAAAACCTGGACTACCTACAGCTAATGGGGATGTGATGTGGGAAAATCCCAGACCCCACCGAGGCAGGCCGATTTGTGTTTGGGACTCTGTTCTTGCCTGCTTCCTGGGCCACCTGAGAACCTCAATTCTGAGAATTTCTCCTCACATGTCTTTTTCCTTAAAATGGTTAAGGAGATTAAAAAGGAGTGACCCCCATGTGCCCCAAAGTCGTCCCTTCTCCTGTGTCCTTGTGTTTAGATTTTCCTGAGTGTTCCTATTATAACTCACAGTGTGTCTGACCATCCAGGCGCTGTGCTAAAGACCTGAAACATATTAAACCCTTTAATATTCACCATGAGTCTTACTAGAAGTAAGTCAAAGTGCTGGCACATTTTTAGATTGGTAAATCTGTCTTTCAGTGCAGAGACCAGTTTCTAAAACATGGCCCCAGAATCAGCCACTGCCTGCATGCTTGTTAAAAAGGGTGCTCATTTTCAAGCCATGGGCCAGACCCTCAGAATCAGAGAGTCTGGGGAGACGCCCAGCAATGTCAGCATGGCTTTTAGGTGAAACTGATGTGCCTGGAAGGTTGTGCTTCATTTATCCCATGAATTCAGCCTCCCTGTGTGACACCTACTCATCAGAACAGCAATACTTCCTTGACTCCTACTGTGTACCAAGTGTTCTGCTTGACAGAAACACGCCCCTCATTGTCAGGGTGTTCCCGGAGGCTGCTACCACCCCCCTTTTTCAAACAAGGAGACTAAGGCACAGAAGCATTCAGTGATGGTCAGGTCACACAGCCAGGCTTTTTGCCCCCTACAGTGATTGTAATGATGACACAGACATGGTAACATATTACATAACTTTAAAAAAAAATCTGTTCCCAGAAAACCTTACAACCTCAAGGGTTTTTCTTTTAAAAATGGCAGTTGACCAGAAAATGTGATTAATGGGAACTGGCTCATTGTCAGTGTCTGGTGAATGCAGGCTTTCCTGTAGGTCTCAGCAGGGAAGCCAGACGCCTGCAGGGCCAGGTAGGTGACAAAACCGGGTGGTGAGGTGGCCTCTGTCCACTAGGAGCACTGGCAAAGCACAGGGACAAGGGGCTTTCACCCCATTTCATGAGGAAAGAGGAAAACCTGGATGCTAAGTGAGCACTCCCATCTTAAAGCCCTCTCTAATTTTTCACCATCTCAGTTCAGCGTTTCAGACACAAGGCAGGCAGCAGAGAAGCCGTCTAGTTAGGACAGGCCAGGACAGCCCACTGTCATCGTGAGTCCTCCCAGAGCCCGTGGTCTGCACTGGTTGATTGAATTTTATTTCCCCAGATCCAGTCAAAGGCATTCATTAACTATCGAGTTTTATACATATCAATATCATCTTTGAGCCAACAGCCAAAGGGTTAAAAGAGAGAAAAAGTCAGACAGTTGCACTGGATCCTAGAGACCTCAGGCTCTCTTCACTGGCTTGAGCCGGTTCTCGCTGGTCAGGCAGGCGCTTGTGCCATGGAGCTAAATCCCCAGCCCTGGCTGCCCGCTGGAAGGCAGGTTAGGCCCTCGGGCTCTGCAGCGCGCGGACAGGAGGGGTTGCGAGTGCCCTCTAGTGGCCAGAGTTGGACACTGCGAAAGCCGGCAGCGGACCGCGCCTCCTCCCTGGAGCATCCCAAAGCTGAGTTGCAGGCTGGGAGGCTGGGAAATGAACCGTCTGCAGCTACAAAAGCTCCCGCTACGCTGCAGTTCGAGAACCACTCGAAATATTAGCAATAGCAGTAGCTGCAACAACCATATTAATATGTAGATTGACAAGATTTAGCACCTCACTAATACACAGTTCACTGGAGGTTTCACTCCGTGTCTGTTAAATAGTACAGGCGTGGCACGTTCTGGTAACGGGTGATGGTAACCTCACTGATCAACACTCAGACAGCACCACAGAATGCTCCCCGAGCGTTATGCTCCTTGCAAAAAGCCTTAGGGAAACACCACAGGACTACAGAAAAGAGCAAAGACCCCCCCCCAGCCACATTTTATCTACTCTGAATATTTAGTCACGTTTGCTTTCTCAATCTTGTATTCTACCTCTTGAAACATGTGTTAGCATTTTTTAAGCGAGGGTCATTTGAGACATGATCTGAGATCCCTTTAACAGTAAATAGCCCAGTGGGCCAGTTGTAAGAACACAGTCACTCGGACACACACTGGTACGGTTTTTCAAAATTGGGGAATTCACGTGGATGGAGTATTATGATGTCATCATCCGAGCTTACTCAGCTCTCACCAGTTACCTTAATAATAATCCCCCTGTGGTAGTCTTTTCTGTGTTGCGATAACAGAGTGGTACAGAACACTTTGTTTTTGAAGAAAAGCAGAGATTTCTTACAGTTTTAGAGGCTGAGAAATCCAGGGTCAAGGATCCGGCATCTGAGAAGGGTCTTTTTGCTGCATATTCCCTGGCAGAAGGTGCAGACAGAAGGACAGAAGCACCAGAGAGAAGGAGACAGGCAGACCAAGCTGGCCTCAGGACAGACCTGATTCTCAGCACTGGTAAATCCTGAGCATCGGAAGATTCGTTTCAACCCGTGCGACTCTTTTTGCTTTTGCAGTTGATTTCTACTATAGAATATTAAAATATGAATGTCTCTTCTTCACCCAGAAGCCCTTGTCCCCTCCTAATGTGTCATTCACAGGGCCCAATCTTACTTTCTTCCACAGAAGCAGGTCTCTCAGCCATAGTCTTAGGAGCAGCCAAGTTCAAGTCCTTCACAGGAAACGAGTCTCACCTGGAGCGTGAAACCTGCCTTGCGGCTTCTGATCAGCTTCTGGTCGTGTGAGCTGCCTTGCTAAGGGCTGCACAGCAGCCTTCCTCATCCTACTCCTGGTGCTTGCTTTTCTCATCCAGCAAAATCAGGTGGTAGGCCTGTTCCTAGCCCTGGGGGCTCAAAGAGAAAACTGCTTGTAGCTGCCCCCGAAACTCCCAGGCTGGTGCTGCGGACAGGGGAGGGGTGACAACACTGTAGTGTTAGAGTCCAAGCCGCCAAGTCCTCCGCTGGCTGCTGGCTCTGGGCCACAGGTATGTGCCACCACCCCTAGGTCCTCCCAAATACTTTAAGTCATTGATAGATGAGTTATAATACTTCATCCAGTATGCAGGGTGTGATAAAAATACAATGTATAACTATCAAAGACAAAATGACAGTAAAGACACAGTGTCGTTCACCCCCTTACAGTATCTCCTCCCTTTGAATGTGTTCATCCTAGCTTTCTTGCACCTTCCTGAAGCAGTTCTGGCCATCTGTTTTCATCTCTTTCTTTATTCAATATGGGCCACTGTGGTATCTGAATTCATTCCAAAACATTTACTGTCTGTGGTCACTTGGACTTTGGAGAAGTGTCAGAGGGTGCTCACTGCCAGGAACAGAGAGATACAGGTGGAGAGAACACTCGACACTTTCCTATAAGCCTTGCCTTTCCTGGATAGCACTCAATAGCAGCAGTCACCAAGATTTTCTCTTTTTTTTTGGTGCCAGGGATTGAACTCACGACCTCGCGTTTGCCAAGCAGGCACTTATGCCGCTGAGCTAAACCCCCAGCTCCACCAATATTTTCTTTTAATCTCACCTGTAAAGACAGGTATAAGTGCTTTGCAGCCGCTGCCGTACTGTATTATCTAGGCAATAACAAGGACAAATCAGCCCCTGACAGAAACGACCCTGCAAATGTGCTGAGGGCTCCGGAGATGGAGAAATTACCTGGGATTCTCTGAATGTCATCACAAGTGTCCTGAAATAGCAGGTTCAATACAGAGTGCAAGGGCCATG
This sequence comes from Cavia porcellus, assembly GCF_034190915.1. Classification (NCBI taxonomy): domain Eukaryota; kingdom Metazoa; phylum Chordata; class Mammalia; order Rodentia; family Caviidae; genus Cavia; species Cavia porcellus. Next base: position 27,519,171 of record NW_026947502.1, read on the forward strand.
GTAAGTTTGAGCTGCAGTGGCAGAGGTGACTCAGCTGGGGCCCCTCGCCCAGCCTGGGGTGAGGGGAGGCTTCTGATTAGTTCTCAGGGAGACAGTAGCAAATACTAACAATTTAGTGGCTTAAAGGAGGGATGTCCAGCCTGTAGCCCATAGTAGCAGGCCCTGGACAGCCTGCAGCCTGTGGGCCTGCAAGATTGTAAACTTGTACCTTCTCTGTGGTGTGGAACTTACAGTAGCATTTTCAGTTGTGTGGTGTTTGCATGCAGACTGCAGAGGGGACCCGGGGGGGGGGGCTGTGTCGGGGATCTGCCCCACTGTCAGCCCAGATAAAGCTCCTGTGTAGCAGACTTTGCCTGGATTCACTCAACTTGGCAAGGAAAACTCAGCAGCTAGCAATAATAGTCTTGCTACCCTAGCCTACGTGTGTGTGCCTCTGGAGATGGGCCTTTATACTGTTCGACAGTATAAAGTACACTTGGGTTTATTGAGGTATTTTGTAAAATAATTTCAGAAGTTCAAATACATCAATGCATACCTCGGAACAATGTACATTCATTCTCTTAAAGCTCTAGAAGTCTGAAGTGAGAAACCAGCTTTACTGGGCTTGGGTCGGGCTCCGTCCCTTCCGTAGGCCCCAGGGGAGAAGCCCTCTCCTTGCCGTTCCCTCCATCCCAGCCCACCTGTGTTTCATGGCTCAGAGATCCTACTTCGCTCTCCCAGCTGCCTGGCTGCATTCTCTGCCTGTCACCCCAGGTTTTCTGCCCTAGGGTCACGTGGCCCTCAGCCTCCCTCTTTGAGGACACCTGTGATGGTATTTGGAGCTTACCCAGACAATCTAGGGCAATTTTCCCATCTCAAGAGCCCTCAGCACACCTGAAGAGTCCCTCCCGTCATGGAAAGTAACACGCCTGGGTTCCAGGCACTGCCCTCACACTGGGCACTGTTTAGCGCCCCATGGCCTCTTAGCGCAAAGGGCCGGGGGCACGGGCTGGAGAGGTGAGGCTGCTCCTGAGTGCCATCCAGACAAGGTGTGGGGGGAAGCCTAGCATGGCTGACCAGGGCAGAAGAGGCAGGAAAGGTGGCAGGGCCAGGTCTCCCAGCCCGGCTTAGACCTAAGGGAGGGGTGTTCAGTGTCCCTGAAGCCAGTACAGTAGCTGTCTGAGCCCAGGCCCCCACGTGTCACAGACAACCCTGCGGGTGAAGGAAATGCCAGTTTGTGAAGGGAGTGGGGTCAGGTGACCCCAGTCGGGGGTGGGGGCTAAGGAGGGAAGCCGTAAAAGGTCACTACCTCTTTAGAAGCTGTGACTACCCAAGGTCTCCAAAGAGGAAGTCAGGATGTGAGTATCAGAACCCGAGAGGGTGGCCATGGGGAGGAGTCTGTGGTAAAGAGACCCAGCAGCCCACAGCGACCTGGCAGGAAGATGCCAGGATGACAGATGTGCCCATCTGCCTTGCTTCTGTCCCCCAGACTGCTGATGCTCGCCACTGGCTGAGCCTCACCTGAAAGCAGAAAGCAACCGTGACTGTCCTGGTGGGCACAGCAGGGAGAGGAGGGCGAGTGGAGACAGGTCCAAACAGGCATCACGCAGGCAGTGACACTGGCAGGCCATGTTTGAGGAAGCTGGGCCCTGCCACCAGATGCTGGAGAGAGGGTTCCAGTGATCCAGAAAGCTCACTGAACGTGGAACTGCGCTCAGGGAGGCAGGGAGTTCTGTGTCTGGGTTGTTTGGAGCCAGCTGTGTCTGTTGGGATAGAAACAATCCCAACTCTGCCATCATACACCGTACTCAGCGCCCCCCTTCCCAAGGGGCAACAGGTGGGCAATCCTGGAGGATTCGGTTCCAAGCAACAGAAATCACCCTCAAGGACTGTTAGCAGAAGGGGAGTTTACTGCAGGATACTGCAGGGGCTCGACAGCTTTGGAGCAGCCAGAGAAGAAAAGAGAGGGGCTCTGCCCGGGAACACACCCTTAATATGCGACTGCGGAGCAGCCCCGGGGGGCGGTGCTGCTGCCAGGCCCCTGCAGAGCCACTCTGGGTGAGGGTGAGCCCAGACTCTGCCCCAGCTGCTGCTGCTCACTGAACCCACCTCATCTCTGAGTCCTGAACTCCTCCATATCCGCATCTGGGGCAGGTGTGTCTACCCGGTGAGCCTGGGCCCATTTCGTATCTTTGTTTCTGAATGAATGGGAGCTTTAGGCTCCTCTGGAGAGTCAGGGGCTCGGGGGAGGGAAGAGAAGAAATGTTCTGAAGCCCTGGGCAGCAAGAGAAAGGACAGATATACACTGCCGGCAAGTAAAGGGTCAATCACTCTACCTGTGCTTCTGTCTGGCTGTCCCCTGTCATCTGCAATCATGTTAGTGGCTTTTGTCCTCAGGAGAAAAAATATGGATGAGTCTGTCTGGTCTCCCCCACCCCTGAGGGGCACAGGTGCCTTGAAGTGCCCCCCAGGCCCGGTCTGGGGTCGCTGCTGTGAGGAGGCGGACACACTGGGACTCTGACCACACGGGCACCGGGTACAGTCGATCTGGGAAGGTTGATGCAGTTCTTCCTTTGGGCTCTGGAAGTGATTAAGGCATAATGTAACTTACACTTTCCTACTCCCGGACACTTAGAGGCTTTGAATTTCTATGTGATTACATTATTTACATATTTGTCCCTAATAGCCACGGTGACACCCCCCACCCCTCCACCCCCCTGGCCCGAGCCTTGCTTATTCCCTCGGGGCTAAATAGCACAGCAGCAGCAAGGAGCGGGCACATTTGGTGTCTATTATCAAACTGGCCTTCGGAGAGCCTGCTCCCCTCTTCCTGTTCACCAGCTGCGCCTGAGAAAGCCTCTTGTCCCCTCTGACCACCCTGGTCACCACCATTAAAGCTTGTGTTTGCATGCATAAACAGACTGGAAGATAATACGTGTACCAAATATAACGGACCAAGGCCTCATAGCCCATAATATTAGAGCACCTACAAATCAAGACAATAAACATCCCTTTGGGAAAAGTAGAGTGAAAATATCAACAGAAAGTTCACAAAAGAAACACACACACACACACACACACACACACACACACACACACACACGGGCTCATGTGCACACATAGAGGCAGGCGTCTTGTGTTCCCTGGAACTTCAAGGGGCGAACTCAGACCACAAGCCAGCCGCACAGTGCGCCAGCAGGAAACAGGAGCTCACAGGCTACAGCTCACCCACCTTCTGAGACACGGGGCTGCGGCCTGGGCACATCACCGCACTGCACCTCCGCCAGCTCAGACCTCTCCTGCACACCTCTGAGGGCAGCCAGGGGGACAGTGGGTTAGCACACAGCTGCTTGGAAGGGCCATGCTTCAACTGCCTGCCTGCAAAGGTCCTAGAAATTAGTTGAAATGTCACCAAAGGCCATGCCGATGGCCATCTCGGATATGCCACCCTTAGAATGCTCCTACCTTGCTGTTTCACAAAAGTCCTCACCCCGCATGGGCACAGTCCAAACATACATCAAAAAGAACTGGCTATAAGTCACCATGGTCTTTCGCTCCTGAAGACTGCACATGCTAATTAAAATGCAGCGTAACAGAAGAATGATTAAGCATTTGTGATCCAAAGCCAGATGGGCTGAGTTTAAACACCAGCCTTGCCCTTTACAGGCTGTGTGATCTTGGACAATTTGCTGAATGTCTCCATGCCATGGTTTCTCTGTCTCAACGAGAGATGACAATAATCCTTACCTGAAAGGATGAGAGGAACTCAGCACACGTCATACAGTGATACTCAAATTTTACTACGCTTTAAAAAAAGCAGTTTCTATAAATGTTTGTCTTTCCATACACTGGGATGGCATTTGTATAAAGAAGTCTGTCAACAAACCCAAATCAACCCCACCAGCACGCGAGAGCACACACACGTGTGTGTGCACAGACATTCTGGGAAGATTCATAGCACGTGTGTAATCCTTGTTATCCGAGGAAAGCAAGTGGGGTGGCGACATTTGAGAAGGAAATTCACATCTATTCCTGGATGTTTGGATTGTGTCATTTGCACAACTGAAAAATAAAAACGATAAACCATTCTACGGGAAACATCTGTCCCTTTTATCCTGGGCTCAGTCTTCTTTCTCTTAGATCTTAGATGTCCTCAGGATGGCTTGGATTAAAGATGAAGAAACTTGCCCGCAGTCTGGCCATCGGGCGCTAATGTCATATGGGGCGCGCAGTCTTTGTTCTTAGGCACTGTTGGTTTTAGTGCCCTGCAATCCCGGCTCGCCCCGGCTGGCTCCTCCTGCCCGCTCAGAGCGCGCCCTCTGGTGGTCATAGCTCACGCCGTGCGTTTGCCTCACATTTGGGAAAGGAAAACGTGCTGATTCCTGGCCCTGGAAGCCGCGAAGCTAGGTCTTGATTTTGGGTCTGATGGTGATGGTGGTGCCAGGTTTCTGTCTTGGGTCGGAGAAGGCACCGTATTCTTTGTTATTTGTAAGCTGTCCCTACCGAGGGTTGCCAGATTTAATGACTAAAAGCGTAGGATGCCCAGTTATATTTGAATTTTACACAGACCAAAATTCTCATATGAGTGTGTTGCATGAAATATATACTATGCATGGAATATACTTATGGTAAAATAAATAAGAAGAAAAAATCCATTTGGAAAAGCATTCATAGTTTCTGTGCAATTCAGTGTCTGAGGGTCCCGCCTGTGGCAGCAGCAGGACTGGGATGAAAGGCAGAAGGGAGGTGACAAGGTCTAGGGGGAAGTGCAGCGTGGAGAGGAGTGACATCAGGTGAGTCTGTGACTGTGGAGGCCCACGCGTAGCCCCAGGTGTGCTGCACGGAAGTTACAGGTTCCTTGCTCTAGGGCAGTGCCGACTGCTGAAACCCAGGAGCTGTGAAAATCGGATGCCTGGATTGAACCCCAAGAGGTTCCCATGTCGCTGGTGTGAGGGTGAGGGTAGGCGCTGGCATGTAAAAAGCCCCTAGGCAACTCAAATGTGCAGGCACAGGTGAAATCCTTTACTGCAGGAAGTGCGGTTGTGTAGAGGGCTGAGTGTGTATGTGTCTGTGTGTGTGCTCACATGTGTACTCACACGTACCTGCGTGTGTCCCAGGTGCCTTTGGTTTGCATATTCTCAAATCAGTAGGCTGGTCCTCTTCCGGAGTCCAGGCCCCTTTATAAAACGTTTCTAGATCCCCCAGGGCTTATATTTTACTTATCACCCGGCTCTGATTTCCTGTTCGCACTGAGCATTCCATCTCATTCCTCTTCCCCCGGGACTATCTTTCTCTTTCTGTCTGTGTCAACTTAATGATGCTCTTTCAGTGACCAGCAGCACACAGCTGTCAAGCTCAGCAGATGTTTCCTGCAGGTCTCTGCCTAGCTGGGGACTCTTTCCCCGTGTAAATTATTCTGCCCTGAAGTCCTGGCAGGTTCGCGGGGGCTCCTGCGCTCAGCTGTTTCTCCCTGGTCTATTTCTTCCTCCAATTCCTTTTGTTTCATTTTTAGTTTTGCTCCCCTCAATTACCCCGGCCCCTCCAAAACACAAACAGTGAAAGAAACAAAACCCAGAAACAAACCCTCTCCATTCCTCCATGCGCAGCTTGTGTCCCAGTTCTAAAATCATTGCTCTTCTCTTGATTAAAACAATTCAATCCTTTCTTTCCCATAGATCTCCCATGTGTCCAGGTATTTCTAAATAACTGAATGACAAGCCAACTCCCACTGTGGCCAATATTTTAAAAATAGCATTTCTCCTTCCTTCTATGTGTGCAAGTCCTCTGAGATCTTAGAGAGCTATTCTAATAGCCAGAGGGCCTTGCTGACTTTGGTGCAAATATCCTGGCCAAATATCCTGGTCCTTGGATGAAACAGGATAGTTGGAGGGTCAGGGGTTTCCCAGTCCTGGAGGAAGACAGCTGGTGTCTCAGCAGATGTTCCTAAAAACCTGGGTTTTGTCCACATCTGTTCTTCCTCTGGGTATGAGCCAGAGAGGCGGGAGGAAAGGAGGAACAAAGGGGGTTAAAGAGTGACATAAAACTACGCAGGCTCCCCTGAAGGTAGTCTCTGGCCCCTGGGAAAGGACTGAGGGAAAAAGAGGGGATCTATGAAGATGAGGACCTGGGATCAGTGATGGTCCACTTCCCTCCCTCCCAGAATCCCCAGGGAGACAGACACAGCCAGCCTTGACCAAGTTGCCTGGGAAGCCACACCCCAAATCTTCAAGCGTTTTCCTATTTTCCTGGAGATCAACAGGGTGCCACAGAGTCCAGAAGATCTGAGGACTCAATCTTTCCACCCCATCAGCTACTCCTTTCCTTTTCTCCTCTCCTATCCCCTCACCAAGGAAGATTTGTCTCGAAGTTTAGCATGAGTCTTTATTCAACCTACTCATCAGATTGGCTAAAATTAGAGGCAGATGGCTTTTTTCAACATGGTGTCAATTGAGATCATTCAGTGAGAATTAATTCATGGCTGGGTTGGTCTGGGCTGGAGAATATGAGACAGCTTTATGGCTGGTGACTCGGGGCAGTGGGGACTCACAGTGGGAAGCTGGGCTCACTTGGGAACAGGAATCAGAGTGCCTAAGCACAGCCTCTCCAGCACAGTGGTGGTAGTGAACAGAGTCCCTGACCCATGATTACAGTTTCCCAGGTTTCAGTTATCTGCAGTCAACTCATAGTTCAAGACATTAAATGAAAAATTCCAGAAATAAATAATTCACGTTTTAAAACTGCACGCTATTCTGAGTGGAGTGATAAAAATCCACTTACATACCACCCATCTTCCAAAGCAGCATTTTACAAGATGATTGACTTCAATATTTTTATAGATAATTTCATTGCTAAATCATCAGAAATTTTTTTCCTATAAATTTTCTACACAGGGAGATTTCACTGTCAAAATTCAACATCTCTATGTTAATTGACCAAAAAGAACACTGCATTAATATAGCAGGAATTTTATTTTTAAATGTGTATAGATCCCTCCTTGTTCCAAAGATGATTCAGGATAAATCATTTTATGTTGTTCCAAAAATGATTTAGCTGTCTTACATAAACATGTGTCATATGAAAAAAGTTGATGCAGAATTCAAGATGAAAGAAAATTAAAAAGAAAATGGAGTGAAAAAGCATCTAGATTGGCACAGAAGTGAACTTTCTTTCTCTTTGAAGCTGGAAAAAAATCCTCAAGAATCTGCTAAAAATAATTAACACTAATGAAGAAGCTCAACACATTTGCAGGACACAAAATTAACATACAGACTTCTGGCCTCCATAATTGCAGACAATAATGTTTTGTTGTTTAAGCCACCCCAGTTTCTTATGCTTTCTGTGATTGCCCCTGAAAACTAATACAGATGGTAATACTCCCAAAATTTATCTACAGATTTAGTACTACGTAGCAAAATTCAAGGGGCTTTTTTTTTTTTTTTTTTTTGCAGAATTTGACAATTAAAATTCACACAGAAATTCAAGGACTTGAAGCAATCTTGAAAAAAAAAGATTGGAGAACTCAAGTTTCCTGATTTAAAAAACTCGACTATAAAAGCTATTGTAATAAAAAGATTCTCTTCTAATTTTGAGACTCCAGAAACAAATCCTTATATTTATAGTCAATTGATTTTTGAGAAGATTGCTAAGACAATTAGATGTAGAAAGAATAAACTTTTCAACAAATGGTGTTATTTGGATATGCACATGCAAAAGAATGAAATTGCTCCTACCTCACACCATATGTAAAGACTAATTCAAAATGTAGCGAAGCTCAAAGCAGCTACAGCTATAAAACTCTTAGAAGAAAATATGGGTATAAATGTTTGTGACTTTGGATTTTGTGATGGTTTCTTAAGATGTACATCTTAAGATTTGTTTCCAAATGTGCAATCAACAACATAAAAAATAGATGAACAAGACATCAGGATGAGACTTTGTGCATCTAAGGGAGAATAAACAAAGTGAAAAAATATAGAATGGGACAAAAATTTTGCAAATTGCATTATCTTTTAAGAGACTGGTATCCAGAATGCAGGGTAACACTCCTTGAATTAACTGTATTATGAGTCCTCACTGGACATGGTTGAGGATCTTGAAATAATATATTAATTAATCTCCCAAACAATGATATAAAAGTTTTCATTCTTTTGTTCTGAGAGGACTATTTAAAACAAAGTCATGAGTTATAAAACCAAAGCAAAATAGTCCTTGCTGGGAGTGTCTTTCCTCATTCTTCTTTTGGAAAGAGTGGCCTGCTATGAGTTATGTGCCCAGACCTCCTGAAGAGAAGTGTTCAAGAATATTCTTCCCAGCCAGTGCTTCAACGTGACCTGGTCAGGGCAAACAGGGCCCTTGGGATATGTGAGTGGGTCCCAGCTCTGGAGTAAAACCACCAAAAAATTTTTCCACTCTGTGATGGAAGGAAAAATTTTTCTAGGTGGGGCTGTTTAATGAAAGGCAAAAGCAATTTGGAAAAATAAGATCTGGCTATGAAATCACAAAAGTTATTTTTACTGCAAAGGGCTGGCATCTAATAAAACGTACAGTGCCAAAGTTCCTCTGGACCCCCAGGAAGTTTTATTGGCATGTAAGTGTCTGTCTGTTTGATAATGGAAATCACTTGCCAGGGACGTTTCAGGTTCAGTGAGAACATGGTCAATGCCACATAGTCCCTATGAACAGACAGTGTCACCTAAAGCCTGAAGTTTGTTCCAAAGGGGAGGTTTCCATGTGTTACACTCACATCACTGTCCTCTGACAGTGATGCCCTGATCATGAGTTTTCGCCCACGCAGAACAGCTCACAAGCTGCTGCAGAAATTGTATTCTGGGTCATTCTGTCCTTGAGATATCTGGAGATGTGTAGGCCTAAAGGTGTTGCTTGCTAAGGTCACATGAGCTGAATAATCACCCGTTTAAACTGGCCAGAAAATATTTGCTGGTTGTTGTCTATGGACAGGTTTATGTATAGCAAACTCCTTGAATCCTACAATGAGAAAAATTATCTGGAAAAGTGGATCTGACAGTTCTTGTCCAGTAAGTATCTGATATTCACTTGCAGATGGTGGCAGTGTCTCTGTCGCTGATTTTCACTGCAGGTTTCCCGCCCTTTTGCAGAGACAAGCAGATGGTGCAAGGCAACCGTGTTGGAATCCTGTATCTACTATTTTTGCTATTTGGCCTTGGATGGTCCAACATCAACTCTGTGCCCACCAGTTTTTATGATTGCAGGTGAAGATGGCATGTACACAAGAGGTCCAAAAAATAACAGATCTCAGAAAAAAGAGATAGTTAATCATGACAAATATGTCTCCTCCTCTGACACATTACTCTGGCTCTTTATTCTTAAAAAACTAGATTGTTGCACATTTTAGTTAATCATGACAAATATGTCTCCTCCTCTGACACATTACTCTGGCTCTTTATTCTTAAAAAACTAGATTGTTGCACATTTTCAAGACTTTCTTTGAAGCTATATTTCCATAGATTTTTAATTTTGCTTTTAGAAGATTCCAAATTTCCCACAAATCGAAATACGTTAAGGAGCAATGGTCTTTCTTTGAAGCATTTTACCTAGTGATGGACCTCTGCAGTCCTGCAGCCTATGGACATTCAGCTGGGCCTGTGCTCTTATGCACTGCGGATATAGTACAAGGTTACCCAGTTGGAGCAGCTGAAAATGTCTACAGCAGAGTAGAGGAGCTTTCAGTATAGATGCACTCATTTCATGAGAAACCAATAAAATCTATACTGACAGTATGGGATAGGAATCTTGCCATCTCTTTTTTCTAATTCATCATTTGAGTCTTGTCTTCCTCAAACACTATTGTTATAAAGCTTGATATCTTGCTTTTGATTTTTCCAACAATTCTGGGACCTGAAACCTGTTTTGCACGTAGCAGATGAAGAGAACCAGCCCTCAGTCTTCCACTGCATTGCTTCTCATCTTTGTTGAATGTCAGTTCTCCATAGCCCTGCACAAGGTGAGGTCCTTGCTCTCACATGGATCCCTGCTGTGTGTTTCAGTGGTGGATCCCATGCTTGGCTCCAATAACAGCTCACTTGGTTCATGCTCAGACAATATTCCTCCAGACAAAGCCCTTCAGCTCTGGTGGCTCTGGGGTCACCACCTCTACCAGCTCATGGGAGTCAAACGTGAAACCTTTACTGCCTAGACACCCACGTGTTTCTTGGCAAGTGCTATGGACTGAATGTTTGTGCCTCTGACCTTCAGTGTGATTGCATTTGGAGATGAGGAAATCATGATCGTAAAGTAGGGTTCTGATCCTGTGGGATTTGTGTCTTTATAAAAGGCACCAGGCAGCTCACACACACACATGCCCTCTTTCCACCAAATATGTGTACAGCAAGGTGGTGTCTATCTGCAAGCCAGGAAGAGCATCTTCACCAGAACTGACCATTTTGGTGCCCTGGTCTTGGATTTTCAGGGCACTGTGAGAAATAAAAGTCTAGTTTATGCCCGTGGTCCATGGTACCTTGTTATGAAAGCCTGCACCAAGCAAGCTAAGATCTCTGAGATCTCTTCCTGTCCATTCCTTACAAAGTGCTTTGATCAGTGTCACCCTGGACCTGCCCGATAGTGCCACCGGGTAGGGAATGTGGGGTTCTGAGTAAGCACTTAGTGTGGAGGACATGGGATCCAGAGGAGGCCCGCAGCAGGGGTGGCTGGGGCAGGGGTCTTTTTTGCCCAGGTCTAAAGGCTGGACTGTGTAGGCTGCCATTCTCAAGCAGGCTATTTACTCTCTTGCTGCCTCTCTGCCCTTGCCTGGAAAGTAGGGATTGCAGAACTCATCTTGGAGGACTGTTTTGAGGGTTAAATGAATTGACCCATGTGATTGCCCGGCTTGTGGCTTCTGTGAGTTGTATGAAACTATGCCCTCTGAGGTATTGAAAACATCACACACGGGCAGCAGAAATTTTAGGTCAACCGCACTCAGGATTTAGGGCAAAATGTGAAATCAACCCAGAAGTCCATCAGCAGACAAAGCAAATGGATAAAGCAAATGTGGTATGTTTATACAATGGAACACTACTCAGTCATTAAAAGGATGAAAGCCCATCATGTGCAGCAACACGGAAGGGACTAGAAATCATTAGGACCTTGTTGCACGAAGACAAGGACCACAGGTTCTCTCTCATTTATGGAAATCAGTGACTCAACCTTACAGAAGTATGGAGAGGCACAGTGGTCACTGGAGATACAGAAGGGTTGGAGGAAAGGGAACAAAAAGAAACAGTGTCTTAAGTGACAGGAAATAGGAGTGCTGGGCGAGGGAGGGAGTAAAAAGCTGGGAGCAGGGAGGATGGACGTGACCAGTGCCCGCTGTGTGCATGTATGGAAATGTCACAGTGAATTCCATTAATCTGTATAGTTCATATGCTAGCAATTATTAAAATACAAAGGGAAAAAGATCTAGGAAGTGGACAGAGGCTAGTTTGCATTTTTCTCCCCAGGATGAAAACAATGTCAAGATCTCCTTCTAGAAGATTCTGTTCCCCAGATTGTCTCTGTTCATCCTCCTGCTCTGGGCCCTCTTACTACAACCTCTAGCATTTCTTCTCTGACACTGATGGACAACGGTGTTTAATGAAGGGTGATGGTGTGTGTGTGTGTGTTTGGTTCTAGCATAAGAGGGTGAGGTAAGGAGCTCGAGGGTTGGTCCCAGGGCAGGTAGAGGTAATTTTCCAGTGGGACAGGAATTAAAGCTGAGGTCAGGAGCTCTGTCTCCTACCAGCCTTGTCACGTGGGCCTGGTCATCTCATCTTCAGGAGTGTCAGTGTCCTGTGTGTGATGAATGTCTCATTGGGATGGTGAGGGCCTCCGTGTCAATACTGCTCTTGTGATGTCACTAGGGCAAGGTGAGCCAGGGAGCACCAGAAGGTAAGTGCTTGCTCTGGAGTGTGAGGTCACAGCAGAGTTCAAAGGGCTAAGAGCCCAGGGCAGGGTGACCGCCAGATGGGAGCCAGGGACGCAGTCTGCAGGCCTTCTGTCCTCAATGCTCTACTTCTGCTGGCTCAACCAAGGGGCTTCTGTGGTCCACCCTGTCCCTGCCTCTGCTGTTGTTTCCACTACACCAGCTTGCCAGCCTCCCATTGACCTCCTGCAGGGTGGCAGCCTCCAGGGCCACCAGGGAGCAGGTGTTTATTTACACTGCCTCAGTCCTGTTTATAGCAGTGGTGCTGCTGAGATCGTGCTGCAGCTGGACCTGTGGGGCTGGCCCGCAAGCACAGCTAGCAGCCTATTCAGCAGAAAGCCAAGGACACAGCATGGCGCGACAGGAGGGAGGCCAGGTCTGAGTGGGGCTCAGGCTTCGTGTGATCTTAGCTACTCCTTAAGGAGGAGGAAATGGGCTGAGAGGTACCTGGTCTGGAGTGTTCAGTTATATATTGAGGAAGTGTGGATTGTTAAGTACTGATACCTCTGAAGTCGAGATAAATAGTATCTCCACTTTGGCTATTTTGCTTTCCTGTATAAAATTAATACCAGTAGCTTTTGTTTAAAGATTCTCTATAATCCTCAAAGCAATCTATTTTACAGATGAGAAAACTGAGGCTCCGAGAAGACCGGTGACTTATCTGTATTAGGAAATAATAGAGAGTGAGGAGATGGGACATATATCCCAGATTGTCCAATTTGGAAGGAGCCTGGGCGGCAGATTAAGAAGGCCTCTTTTTTTTGAGAAAAAAAAGCAAAACACCATGTGCCTCCTCTCTCCAGTTCAACCATCCCCTTCATGTTTGGGGAAGGCCTGCCCCTGCCTCCCCTACACTCTCCACTGCACCCTGTACTTCTCCAGGGAGAATCCCACCAAGGGCACCCCACTTCCTCATTCCAGGGAATGCTCCCAGGACCCTGTTGTGCTGCAGGGCTACTAGTCTCTATTTGCTGGCCAGTGTCTGTGGTCACGTCCTTTCTCTGGCCATTTCATGGGGCTGGAAATGGCTTCTTCTCCTGGGGAAAGCCCCACAGTGCTCTCTCCTGGCATGGAAGGCCAGTGCACCCTCCACCTTGGGAAGCTGCCTCTGGGTCTCATGTTGTCTCTCTGCTTGATGGCTATTCCATCTGATGCTCCTGGACTCAGTGTGCTCCATCTGGGACAGGGAATCATGCACCTCCTCATTTTCTTTTTGCCCAGGTGGCCAAGGCCTTGCAATCAGCATGGTGAATTCCAAGACTGGGGCTTAAGCATGAGAAGCAGGAAGAGTTGGCTTCTTAAGAGCTGTCTGTGGTTCAAGGCCACATGTCATCCTAGGATGGCACAGTCAAACAGCACCCTGTGTGGTCCCTCCTGAATCCCTGGAGCCAAAGGCTTGGTAGATAACAAAGGGCCACTTCACTAGTGTCAAATGTGCAAACATCTTCCTGGGGCACTTATAGAGAGGCAGGAGGCCGGACCAAGGCAGGAGAGAAGTGGTCTTGGGTCTCCGGGTCAACTAGGACCCATTTTACAACTACAGACCACAAGATGTTCCCAGCAGAGACTTAATGAGGAGAAATGGAATGACATACTCCTTTTATGAGAACATCATCCAATAATGTTCCCTGTGTTTTCGTGCTCCTGGATCCAAGCATTTATGGAGAGATTTGTGCTTAGAACGGAAACCAGTAAAATCCTAGCTTATTAATAATTTATGGAATATAAATATGGTTCTGTTGGTTTCCACAGGCCGTGAAAATGGCTGCACGGACTTTGACCAAATTTGGTGCGTGTGTTTGAGAGGACCTATGGTGGTGTGTGGGGGAGAAGCTGAGAGGTCGTAGGAGTATGGAAAACTCCGGAACACACAGGTTCCAAAGCTTGCTCTCTTTTTGCTGTCATAATGCCCAGGAGGCGGCCCCATCATTTCCTCTGGTAGACAAAACTTAGGTCAGCTGAGCCACCTGCTCCCCAGGGCAGGGTCCTGTCACTTGTGTTAACTCAAAGCTTCAGCTGTTTCGTCCCTTCATTGTCACCATTCCGGGGCCAGAGCCTTCTCAGGAAGCAGTTGTCACTTCATGTCATGTGACCTTAAAGCAGGAATCAGGTCAAAGGCTTGCAAATATAGTGACACATGTCTTAATGGGTAGGTCATGAGAAATACTTTGGTAGGTGATTTCGTCACCGTGTGACCATCTTGGGATTGTACACTTGTGTGCTGCATATTGATGTTCCAGGCGACAATGGGTAGCAGATGCCACAGTGCTTCCAGAAAGCTAGACTGCCTAATGATGTGGTAGCTGTCTCAGTCTGTGTAAGAATATTCTGTGACCTTCAGACGATGACAAAATCAGCCAACAGCACAGTTCTCAGAACGTACGAGAACTCACGTTAGGCTACGTAGCGTACATATACACATACCACAGCCTATTGTTCCTATGGCTGTGATGAAGGAAACAACATGAGTTTAAATGAAATACAAGAGAAAGGGATTGATCAAGATGCACACAAGGTGTGAAGGCTGCTGGTGGTGTGACGTGGCACACTTTAACAGGCCACGATTAAAAACTAATCACAGTACGCTCTAACATAACAGTAAAATACAATGAATTCATAAAAATATAGCAAATGCATGATTATTTATTGTCAGGTATTAGGAACCATAAATAATTGTATGTGCTCTGCCTTTAAATATCCTGCAGGGCAGGTGGGTGTGTTTACATCGGCCTCCCAGGAGCACATGAGGCATGCATGCATCCTGCTAGGGTACAACAGCACCTTTAGGAAGCATCATTGTGTGAGTCTGAAGTACAGGTGAATGTTTCAATGACAAAAAACCAATGACACTAAAAGACACACTGACCTTAATTCACCTCAAAACACCCGCCCACGGCTTCAGACATGCTTGTTCATAGCACCATTTTTTCCACTTTTGAGCACAGTTTGGGAAGTCCTTTCTCTTGTCTTTAAGGGGTGTGATTAAAAATTACTGCGAACGCTGAGGCTGAGTGTCATCCAACAGAAACGCAGGCTCGTAAACATTCGACACTGTGTTCGTCCACTTTATTCACTGGACCTGACAGTGCAACTGCTGGCTGTCCCCCAGAGCCAAGATGACCATGAAAGGTCCACAATTTGACTCAATTCAAGGTGTGCAGGCAGTAAGGACAGAACCATGAACGACATGGAAGAGGAGTCCGAAACTGCTTTAGGAAGTGGAAAAGTGGGATAAGCATGTTTGAAGCAAAGGGAATTATTTTGGAATTATAATATGCCCTTTAATGTAATAAATTTAAAAACAATTTAAAAAATATTTACCATATTTGATCACACCTCACATATACAAGGTTATTGACCAAAATGCCCTTATGTGGTGCCTGACTGTAATAGTCAGTTACTAACCGGGGTTGAAACACAGGGAGGTGCAGGGCAGTAGGGGGACCTCTCTGTGGGTTTGGGGAGACGGCAGTGGTGGGAGATTGCTCTGCGAGGAGGGGACTGCCCAGTGTAATGCCACTGGACAGAGGTATGGTTAAGGGAAGGACAGCAACTGGAGTGACCCTGAGAGGCATGTCCAGCCCCCAGAAATGATTTTTAAATACCAGTTAAAGGAATCAGGCCTCCTGAGAAACAGCAAATTTCAGGGAATGTATAAGGTGAGCCTGTGATACCTTCTTGTCCCAGAAAGTAAGGACACGCTTGAAGAGGGATGGAGAGCCAGCTAGAAGGATGGCTCACTGTCCAAATCAGAGAAAATGTGAGCAACAAAGGGAAACTACTAGAACCCAGTGGATACATAGGAATCTGTGGGTCCATTCAGATAGAAATAAGTGAATAAATGGGGATGAGAGGAGCAGTTAGTGCTGAATAGGTGGTAGATGGAAGGAATAATGAAATTATCAGATAGTTGGCCACCATCAAGGTGAAACTTAACCCAACCAAGAACCAAGAAATATCAGTGGGGAAAATGTTTGATGGTGAACACAGTAATCACAAAGTCTTATTGTATCTCCCTACACAATACCACTTAATTACAAAAGGATAAAAGAATTATCTGGCACACATTACAGAAATCAAGCGACCAAAGTTAACAACAGGGACAAACTAAAATCACACACCTGGTCAGCACACAGCATGACTTCTGTGTGTTCCTGCCAAGATGCAGAATCTGGAATGGGTCGGACAAGCCCATCTGGAGAGAGATTCTATCAGAGATCTGACCTGCTGTCGTCAAAAGTTCTCTGGGAACTTTTTCAGATGAGTGAAGACAAAAAACATGTGACAACCAAGTGTGTCTTTTAATTATACATTCTTTCTGCTAGGCAGGATATAATGTTTTCTTTTAAAATCTTTGCACTAAAATATTTTATTTTTGCAGCAACAGCAGCACATTTTCTTCTCTAGGGAAACACTTTCAAAACAATAAGTCTTGAAAATAAAATTCATAGTTATGAAAGTTTTCCATTCAAACTATTTAAAAAATTTTGGAATTTTGGAATCACCCATGATTAATGTCAAATAGCAATGTTTACTTGTGTGTTTATCATAAACCCCATTAAAATGCAAGGTTGCTATTATTGTCCCAGGCCCCTTCCTGCCCCTAGGAACCGCAGGCAGCCCAGTCTGCCGCCTTCTCTCTAGGAACTTTCATTCAGAACACTTAAAGGTGGAGGGAGTGAATTGGCTAAACACAGTGTAAACTCTTGGATGCTTGTCTATGCATGGATTGTCTTTGGAGAGAAAAGCATGAAACCAGTAACAATGATTGTTTGTGGGGAAGGGAGGTGAGAAGCTGAAGGGAAACTTGAATATGTTCCTACATATAAACACTACCATTTAAATAACAAATGCATTGATTAAGGAGATTATCAAAGGCCTCCATTTCTCCCTCTCTCCAGTCCAGCCCCCTACTACCCTGCAATATTTCCCTGCCATCCATCTAAAGTGCTCTTGTTCTTGTTGATACATTGGACTCATTTCTCCTTACCTTCCCATCTGTTTTGTGCCATTTTGACACATGACACAGCATTGTCCTTAGCCTCAGGGAAACCAGTGGCTTGGATCCATGATAAGGGAAAGGACCAGGTCTGTGTGGACCACTGTGGTGTCCTATGGCAAAGTCCATTGCCTGGGAGGACTGTGTATATATATTTGGAATGAACAAAGCATGAAACAAAGAAGCAAAATCAAAACCTAGTGACCAGCATTAAAACAAAAGCAAGCACTGTAATAACACTGATAAATTCTCAAGAGATATCTTTCTTTGCACATAATGAGAAATAAAGGCAGAGGCTATTATGTTCAAATAAAAGAGTCCTAGGTGTACTATTTTACTATCCTTCAGCAAAACCACTGAAGAAACTAATAAACATCATTGTGCACAGAGGCTGTATTATTTTTCAATAATTTATTGTGAATTTACAATTATTTAAGAAGTGTAATTGTAAGTGGCACTGGTGACCCTTGCTTCCTTTGGGCAGCCAGCACCCAGTAGGAGAATCAGACAAACACACCCTTGTGTGCCTGTTGCCATCCTGATGTAGACAGGCAGGTGAGAGAAGCAGCAGGCCCTCTACCACACACACTTGGCCATCAAGAGGCCTGGCCCACACCCTGGCACATCCCTGGAAGCCCAAATGCACTGTCCCATTCCCCTACCCCACGGAGGGCAGCCAGCCTGGGAAGTACCTGGGACCCCACAATTGGCTCACTGGGAGGAACCCAGGAGAATGTAAGATGAAGGAGCAAAAGACAATCTCAGACCTCCAGCCCACAGAAAACAAGTCTGGGAGATAGAGTTATGGAAGAAAATGGAAGTCACACCTGAAATCTCTGAGAGGATAGTAACTGAAGTAAAGAAACAACTTCATGAGACTGTAAAAGCAGTCAGATCAGAAATAATGTCTTAGGTAAAAGAAGAAATCACAAACATAATGAAAGAATTGCCGAGCATATCTAAAAAAGACAGATAAAAAACAAGAGCATAGGAAAATGATGGAAACCTTGAATGAACACTATTACAATGCATAAAACAATTCAGTGCATAAAACAGCAATTACAATGCATAAAACATTCAAAGAGATGTCCGGGAAATTACAAAGTCAATCAAAAGCTGGCAAACCACTTGAAGGAGACTGAAGATAGACTTTCAGACTTTAATGACAGGATTGCAGCTACTGATCGTGAAAGGAAAGATTTCTTAAAAATAGCAAGGAACCAGGAAATAACAATTTAATGGCTGCAAAATGATGCAAAAAAATAATTTAAGAGTGATAAGTATCAGTGAAAAAGCAGGGGTCAACACAAATGAAATAAAAAAACTATTTGCAGAAGCAATAGCAGAAAGCTTCCCAAGCAGGGGGAAAGGATCTGGCATACAGATAAATGAGGAATATAGAACTCCAACTAGCCATAACCAAAGTAAATCTACACCCAGACATATAGTATCAACATCCCAGAAATTCAGCACAAGAAGAGAATATTAAAAGTTCTTAGAGAAAAGAAACAGATCACTTATGAAGGAAAACTAATCAGAATAATAGTAGATTTGTCAACACAAACCATCAGGTCAAGCAGAGTTTGGAGTGAAGTGTTTCAAATCCTGAAAAAGAACAGCTTCCAACCCAGAATGATGTACCCTGAAAAAGTACCTTTCAAAATTGATAGAAAAATAAGATAATTCTATGATAAAGAACAATTGAAGGAATTCATGACCACCAAAACAACTCTACAGCATGTGCTGAAGGATATTCTAGAGAGAGATGAAGATGGCCATAGTTCCAGCAAAGCAGCTGAACAGGAAAGGCAAATGAATGAAGGGGAAAAGTGGAGGGCCCACAGCAGGAGGACAGCAGGGCAGACATGAACCAATGCATGCCAGCTGTAACCATTAATGCAGATGGCCTCGAGTCACCAATAAAAAGAAACACAGGGAGAGTGGATCAAGAAACAAGGTCCATCAATATATTGTATACAAGAAACACATTTAAATAAAAAAGTCATAGACTGAAAATCAAAGGAGAGAAAACAACTGTCACACATAACTGCAACCAGAAAAAACCAAGTGTAGCTTGCCCATCAACCACAGAATGGATAGGAAAGATCCGGTATTTTCATACAATAGAAAGCTACTCAGCTATGAAGTAGAACAATCTCAAGGCTCTTGTAGGTAAAATCGATGCAACCGGTGACCATGCTCATGGTGAAATGGTTTGGACTCATATTCGTGAACACAGAGTTATCTACTTCGCATAAAACACTGAAGGAGTTAGTGGGGATCCAAAACCACAGCAGATATTATGATGAAAGTGATAGGGTAGCAAACACCTAGAAAGGGAAGTGGTAACCACTGTTAATTTCCTATGGTCTGGTTTTGAATTCTTGTATCATTTTCATAATGTTATTAGATTCGGTTTTATTATGTCTTGTTCTGTTAGATTTTACAATGTTTGATGGTATGGGCCGCTATTTTGAAGATAATGGGATATCGTATGGTAACAACTATTCATTTCCTATTATCTTGTTTTGAAGTTCTATAATGTTTTCATTCTTTTGATTGGTTTTATTCTGTTTTTTGATTGATTTTATTATGTGTGAAGGTATAGACAGCTATTTTGAAGAAAACAAGAGCCATTATTGTAGCCATTGTTGATATCCTGTTATCTTGTTTTGAAGTCTTGTAATGCTTTCATTCTTTTGTTTTGATTGCTTTTATTCTATTTTGTTTTGATTGATTTTATTATGTGTAATCGTATGGGTACCTATTTTGAAGACAATGAGAGACACTATGCTAGCCATTGTTGATTTCCTGTTGTCTTGTTTTGAAGTCCTATATTGCGTGCATTGTTCTGTTCTGATTTGCTTTAGTGGGTTCTGTTTTATTTTATTCTCTTTAAATTAAAGTTGTAATTTTAATAAAACAGTACAAAAAAAAAAAAAAAGAGTACAAAGTTGATCTGTTGACCAAAGAAAAAAACATACCAACTGGAATCATTAGTATGAAAATTAATCAGTGAAATTAGGTGGCTGATAACTAGCAAATTGCAAAGATTCAAATGAGCCCACCTAGGTAAAGGAGTGCATCGTACTTACCGAGTAGCAGTAATTCAGGGAAAATCATACACCTAACAGACTTGTGACTGTAAGAGGTTGGAAAACAATGCTAATAATATGCTTCAGTTACACTTGGCAAGCTCTTACAAGAAAGACAAGGTCAGACAAAGTTTCCCAGTTTATCAGCAGAAATTTAAAAAAATAAGAAATTAAAAAGACAAAGCCCAAATACTCAGAGAATTGTAAGTAAACTGATTTTGAGCCCAAAACAGCAAGAAACAAATGAAGCAAATGATTGTGACAAAAGCTTCCATACAATAATCAGATTAAGGATATGGGTTCCGGCAAGCTTTTCAGCAGAACACAATGGCTCAGGGACTGTGTAAGGTTTTTTGTTTTGTACAAAATCCTCATACTCAAGGTTTAAATCAAAGTTTAAGAGTACAAATGCAAAATTATAAATAATACAAAAGATTTGAAAATTGAAGTCACAAAAAAACCGTGTGTGTGGCTTCCAGTCCATGTTGCTGATTTTAATTAATCAGATAACACTTCGACTGCAGTTTTGGAATCATTCTGACCAAAGCAAAACAAAAGGCATTCCGTGTACCCAGATTCCACAAGTCTTTGTTCAAAATTTAAAATGACCCCTGGGTGTCTCTTTCTCTCACGCATTGAGAAAATTATGAGTCTCCATGGAAGAGATGTTCCTTTATCTCCCTGGATATGGCCAGAGAACCATGGAAAGAAGAGAATGGAAATTGAAGAACCTGCAAAGCTCGAAGCAAAGGCCACAGAAAACAAAGATGGGGGCTGGGGGTGGCGCTTCAGAACAGGACTGGTCCTAGATAAGGAACGCTTACCCGACCAGGTAAGTTGTCTCAGGCTATTCAGGGGGATTTTGGAATTGCCACAGGCCAGGAACTACAATTTCCCATTCTTTCCTTTTCTGTTTTGTATTATGCCAACAAATGATCTTTTTAGATCTTAGGTCTACTTGGGGAGAAGGTGCTTAAACCCTAATGTGCAGACCTCCTAAGCTTCAAATTGGGTGAGGTGACCAGGTATAATTTTAGATGGTCTTATACGGAGCAAGATGAGAAGCTTCGTGAGGAAAATAAACTATATTTGGAGGTCAAAAGAATGAAGTTGACTTAGTAGTACTCATTTATATTGCGTGCTTGTCTCCTGCCAGGCATATGACCAGATTAGATTATGCTGCTCTGTCCCCTTTCAGTTAGGCCAGGTCACACTTTTTGTACTGGCCAATGGGTCATGAGTGTAAGTGACACAATCGCTGGAAATTCAAATAATTTAATCCTTCATGTGAGCCCTGCCAATGTTCTCTTGGCCTGCTGTGCTCTTGCAGAAGAGGCCTGGGAGTTAAGAGGACCGGGCTAAAGCACTAGGACAGCCAGCGTGCTCAATGCCCTATGAAGGGCAGTCACCAGTGCTCCCGGATCACAACCATTTTGTGACAAGTGAGAAACACTTTTTTGGGCTAGGCCACTGAGATTTCACCATAGCGTTTATCAACACTGCAGAACCAACCTAAATGTATCATGACAAATGCTGTCCCAGAGCACAAGCAATAGAACAGGATTCAAATCCTGGGCCTTTGCCCAGCACACCCACAAGCTGACTGGCAGACTGCTGGGGGATCATTGCCATTAAGGTCAGCGCCGTATCGTGATGGCCGTGACAAACCCCACCAGCTCCCCCACAGAATCACCTCTGGAGACTGGAATGCTGCCAAAGGATGCAGCATAAACCACTTTGTCCATCCTCACTGATTATTAGTTAGCTTCTACTAGTCTTGACTGATCAGTCTCACAAAATTTTTAGTGACACAGATTAGGCTACATTGCCAAATTCTTTAATGGCTCTGGTCCTAGGAGAGACTGTCACTTGGGGAGATTACAGACTTCTGTGGATATCGTGCGTTGGCTGGGTTGGCCTACATCTTACTTGCACCCCATATTCACCCCCAAGTCTTGCCACTGTCACTCATCCTTGGATAGGTTCAACCTGGACACCCAGATGGGAGGTTAGAGAAGGGATTTCAGTTCCATTTCAATCTTATTAAGATTCTAGGATCAGATGGGGACCAGAGAACATGGCGGACAGACAACAGCAACTACCAGAGGCTCTCTGAAAGGTTCGGCTCAGAGGCCAGAAATAATGCGGACTAGGGAGACACGAATCAGTAGAGATATGCTCTGCTGACTCAGGAACGAACTGGGCTGAGAGAATCCAACTTGGAATACAGTCCTGGCGCTAAAATAGGAACAGAAAAATCTCGGTGTGGAGGCTCGACTCCGCGCCATCGGAAACCGGTTTGGATTTCCCGCCGTGCGGCGGCCGGCTATCTCCACAGCGGCTCAGCAAGGAGAGACGCGCCGAGCTCTGGGAGCGCCGAGCTCTGGGAACGGGAGAACGGAGTCGAAAAAAAAAAGGACGGACAGAGGTGTACACGAAAACTGACTGGTGGCGAGGTGAGTGAGAATCTGACCCCCCACCACAGTTTGACTCTGGCGGAGATCTCTCTGGGCGCCATTCCCCTCTCGGACGGGATTGGAGAAAAGTACCTGGCCTGAGTGACGCTGCTGGCGGACTCTCTAGGCTAGACTAGCCTAACCCAGATCCCAGAGCCGGACGATGGCCCGGAGGAGCGACTGACTTCCGCGTAGGCTGCCTCCTCCGACTCCCTGGTGCGCAGCGGTGGGCGGGAACAACTAGCCAGCGCAATTTGATCAGGCTGTGGCTGACAGGCAGGGAAGCCGGGCCTCCTTTGTAAGATTGCATTTTATAAGGAACAAAAAATATGGGGAAGGGAAGCAACAAAAAAAGCTCCTCGGCCCCCAATCCTGAGAAACAGGCAATAATGGACGCCGCACCAGCATACATTAAGCACCATATTGAGAGCCTCATAGACCAATTCAGGAATGAAGTTATCAATGATCTGAAACTAGAAGTATGCAGAATAGTTAGAGAAATGCTAAACACCACCCAGGAAAAAACAGATGGTGGAATGGAAGAACAGAAAAAGAGGGGAGAATTGCTTGATGGAGAAAACAGAGAAAGCATTGAGTATGTGAAGCAGGTTCAAAGGGACTATCAAGAAATTAATAAGTCTATACAAGACTGGCATAACAGCTTAAAAGAAACTAAGGACAGACTATCTGAACTGGAGGGCAGACTTGAAATATGGGAAAATGAAATGAAAAACTTCTTAAAAATAACAAAGAAACAAACAGCAATAATACAAAGACAAGAAGATGATAAGAGGAGCCACCACTTAAGGATTAAGAACATAGAAGAAGAAGTAGGGACACAAACAAGTGAATTACAAAAGCTACTCACAGAAATAATCCAGGAGAATTTTCCTAATTTAGCAAAAGGGAAAGATACTCAGCTGTATGAGGCATACAGGACCCCAGCTACCTACAACCCTAACAGAGAAACACCCAGGCATATAATAATAAAAATCCCAGAAATTCAATACAAGAACAGAATATTAAAAGCTGTAAGAGACAAGAAACGGATCACTTACAAAGGAACACCCATCAGAATTACAGCAGATTTCTCTTCACAAACCATCAAATCACGAAGAGCATGGGGGGAAATAATTCAAGCTTTGAAAGATAATAATTTCCAGCCAAGATTGAGATATCCTGCACAACTGTCCCTGGAAATTGATGGAAAAACGAGGTGCTTCCAGGATAAAGAGGAACTGGGGGAATTTGCAACCACCAATTCAACTCTACAGAAAGTATTGCAGGATATTCTAAAAAAAGAAAAATACAAAGAACCCAGAAATAGTGGCAGGGAGGCCACAACAAATGGAGCAGAGAACAAAATGAAGAAGACAAACTGACAGCTACTGACAGAAAAAGAGCTCAACAGAAATGAGACAGAGAAGATTGGATGATAGGAACAGCTATTTTTGAGAAAATGACATCTTAATAGGTAATGCTGATTCAGTACCATCTTGTTTTGAAGTCTCATCTAGCTTTTGTTCTTCTGTCTCCAATGGTCTAACCAGGTTGTATCTTATTGGATTTTGTTATGTACGTTAGTATAAGCAAAAACCTTTTAAAGACAAGGAGATTATACAGAGACCATTGTTCATTTTCTGTTAGTCAATTCCAAATACTCTATAATGCTGTCATTCTCTTAAATGGTTTTACATTGTTTTGATATACTTAATGCTACAGTATATGAAGTTGTACTCAAGGACTTCAGGGAGGGAGTCAATATGGTAACTATTTTTAAGTCGGAAATATCTGGTGGTGAAACACTATTCTGCTTAAAAGGTTATGTTTTGATCTGCCCTGTTTCGCTGTTATGCCCTCTTTTTCTTTTTCTCAATCTCCACTCCATTATATACTTTTTTATTGTTATCCATTTAATTAAAGGGAAAAATATAGCAGGATATAATATAGTAACCCACTTTGACTTTCTATTTTCTCGATTTGAAGCCCTGTATTACTCTCACCATCTTGTTTTTGACTGAGGTTCCTCTATTCTGTTTTGCTGAATAGTATCAGGTTCGAAAGTTTAGGCATCAGCTGAGAAGATAATGAGATTCATTATAACGCCCATTCTCGTTGACTTCTATCTACTTTTGAAGACCTACAATATCTCCAATGTTTTGGTTTTGTCGGTTTTATCCTTTACGGTTTTGTTCAATAGTATTACAACTAATAATATAGGCAATTCTATTAGAAATAGCGGGAGGCATTAGGGTAACCATTGTTGATCACCTTGTATTATGTTTTTATATTATCTATTATATCCACCCTTTTGACTTGACCGATTCTGTTCTGTTATGTCACATTTGGTTTTACTCTCTTCCAAAAAAGCAATAAGAACAGTGGGAGCAATGAAACCCAAAATGTGTAATAGTCACTGTACAAAAGAGAGGAAAAGAAAATGCTCTAAACTATATAACTGCATGTATATTTAAATGTATAAGACAGAAAATGATATCACAGAGTTCTAATGGATCATTGAACAGAACTGTTTGCAGTATCATTGCTGGAATGTCCACTCTACAAACTTTAATTCTGTGACTTGAACAATTATTTCTAAGATGGCAATATGTAATCTATTAACTAGTGATTTCCTACTGCGCATTTTTTTCTTCTGTAAATCTGTATAACTTGTACCCTTCACTGTTTTTTTTTTCTTTTCTTTTCTCCTTAAATAAAAATTTAAAAAAAAAAAAAAAAAAAAAAAAAAAAAAAAAAAAAAAGATTCTAGGATCAAATTCATGGAGCTGAAAATCTAGTCTTTATCCTGAGAATGGAAATCAAAAGTCGATAAAATCTGGCCCTGTGGCTAGAGATGTTTTTGAATGATCTTAAGTGGGATGCCACTGTCAGGCAAGGGTCCCTGACTCATGCCCACAGGTGCCCGTGGGATGCTGGAGTTGGTGAAGTCAGCCAGTGGAATTTGCATCTCTCGTGTGTTGGCAGAGTCCTCCGAGGCTGCTCCTTAGCTCTCCCCAATTGTTATCTGGTGGAAACACAAGGAGGCAACAATGGCCTGATCTTGATGCTTTTCTCTAGAAGCCAGGGATACAGACCTATATGGAAATCTCCTTTTAAAATCTCCATTTTAAAATACTGGTAATTGAAAACAAAACACAGTAACTCCATGGTTAATGAAACATGACTACGAGGCAGAGCAGACCGGTCTTGCTGTCTTGTAAACAGCCCTGTGATACACATCTGACTGAGGGTACTGGGGCCAGCTAGAGCCAAGGCTGTGCGCTGAGACATAGGAGACGCTGGCCTAGGTTTGGAATGAAGGGTGGACCCCAGAGGACCTGTTCAAGTCTGAACGCAGCCAATAGGGAGGTAGTGTGGCAAGGGAGGTGGGCGGAGGGGTGAAATCCTTGCCTCTTTACCCAGTAGTTGTTCAGAGTTGCTTTGCCTGTTTTGATTTCTTCATACATAAAAGAGAGATTAAATCCTGACAGGGTCATGAAAATTAAATGAACTTATACATAAGAAAATGGCTGCACTTGGAAAGGATTTAAAATGGATTTTTAAAAGGATTCCCAAAATGAAATGATTTTTAGTGTGCATTAAAGTCACCTGGAGGGGTTTCTGGGCCCCTAGCCCGAGTGGAAGGTTCCTGAGCAAGAAGATATTTGATGAGAGCGCTGTTTCAGGAAGGGTGGCCAAATGGCAGTGTGGAGCCTGGAGTCAGCAAGACTGATGGAGTCTCAGGTGGTGTGACCAGTTTGAGGAGAGCAGTGTTTACTATCCTGTAGCCTTGGAGCCCAGCCCAACCCTGGTGACAAGACCATAAAAGTTGACCTCCCAGCTCCTCCTCCGATGAGGTGATGGACGGGTACAGTGTCTGTGCCAATGAAAGCTTAGCCATGCCAGCTCTCCTGTCTGCTTTCCTCCTGTGTCCTCAGCACCCTTAGGTCAGCTGAGGAGGCAGGCTGGGCCCTGCTCACCTAAACACAATTTTCAAACCCTAACTGTAGCATCAGTGTCAGACCTATGTCAGATTTCGGCCTTTGCTGGCTGCCCACCTATTTCTCTCCCAGGTCTTTAACAGCTGATGAAAGTCTTCTGCAGAGTTCCAGGCAATGCTCTGAGCCACTTTAGCAAAGTCATCTTTAGAAGACTGTTTACAGCTTTTGAAACTTTAGGAAGGTTAAGCTTTCTGCAGCATGGCCAAGTCAAAATGTCCAAATACATACAGCAGTCCTCAAAAGAGACAGAGAACTGAAAAAAAAAAAAAAAAAAACAAAAACAAAAAAAACCCAAAAAACTCTTACCTTCATTAGAATATATCACCTACCAAATATAATTAATCCATTCTTCCCAGTCAAGACTACTAATGCTGAAACAGGTTTCCTAAAATGAAAATAACTTTCAGTGCACATGAAAGTCATCCAGGCTTAGGGGGCCTCACCCTTTTCTGAAATCAGGAGGACAGCGTATTTCTAACTAGTTTCAGGATGCTGCTGATCCTGTTTGGTTGGAGAGTTTGTACGGACCACACGGTGATTGTTAGGGTTTGTGTTCAGATGTCCCCTCAAAGCCTTATGCAGTCACAGGTGGGGCTTTGTCAGGGGTGGACGGATCTACTGTGTGTGATACTGGAATTAAGGCTGTGTGATTACTAAATTAGTCCATTGATTGGTTTGGCACCACCAGGTAGCCTAAATAGAATATAAAAGTTACTGCTGAGTTGCTTGCTGTCTTCGGCCTGCTATGAACTGGTTAGGTATTTTGTCTCAGCAATCAGAGAAAAGTAAGCCAGTAATAAACCTGTGTATCCAGTTCATAGTGCCAGGATATGGAATACATATGAACCCTCACCCTGACTAGTAAACAGAAGATCGAGCAAAATGACAAACATAAGGCTAACATCACTCCTGAAAGCTAATAATCTCACCAAAAATCCAGAAATCAAACAACTGGTTCTAGGTTGAAGCGGTGGGTTGGCAATGCTGGTGAAGCATTAACCTGGAAACTAGAAACAGGCCAGGAACAATGGTCTCCAGTAGCATCTGCAAAAGCTGATCCAGGCAAAACAACTGGGCTTTCAAAATGGGCCAGTGTACTCTCCCTCCCCTCCTACCAATTCCCATCTTCAGTGAGGGTGCAGTTCCCATGACTTAGCTCTAAGGCTTGGATGGCTTTCCAGAGTGGCTGTCTGTTCTGCACCTGCTCTGTGCTCCCCTGGGCTGCAGAAGGTAGTGGGGTTTCCAACCACAGGGAGGGAAACTTAATCGGCTTGAAGTCACTGACAATTCATTTCTTGCTTAGGAACGAACAGTTAGGGTATTTAAGGGGTTCCTCCTTAGGGAGGAACATTTCTATTTTATTTCAGAATATACACACATTTTCTAACACAATACCCAAAGTACAAGGCTCAACTGAGTGTGCAAATACATTTGCCTAGCAATCTGCTGGTGAGAAGCTAGAGACTGGCTGGCTTCCTTGTCCCCATCCTTTTAGCACTCTTGGGTTTGACTAACCCTCCAGCTCCTGCCAATATGAATCCATATGGCCAGGGAAACACAAGCATTTTCCTCCTTTGACTCGGCCAAAAGCCAAAAAGTTGGTCTTTCATCAATAGCAGTGGTATGTCCGCACTTTACCTTTCTACGCTGATAACGTCTCAGTTTTTCAAATAAAATCTTTTGCCTAGGTGATTCCTTGTGGTTTACAACATGAGGATAAACTAACTGGTATCTGAGCATATTTAAGTCTATGAAAATTATGGTGCTTCTTATCAGTAGATCCAGCTTTCTTTCATAACGGGAAAAAAGTCAAAGAACTGAGACAGGCTTAAAACTGTTAAAAAAAATATACAAATATAGCCAGTTGAACATTTGTGGGCAGCAGTAACACTTTCTCTGAGCTAATGGGAGTCGGCCCTCTTTCTGGTTGAACTGGATCACTGCTGGATAGACAAGATGCTGGCAGGGTCACTGGGAAGTTGTATACATAGGTCTCCCTCTTGGAAAGATGCCCCAGGGGAAAGAGAATCCAACTAAAGGTCTATGGTCTGGGAGAAAAAGGCACTTGATCAGTCTGAGAAGTTTCTTTGCAAAACATAGGGCTGGCAGACTTAGCAGTGTTTATTAGCAGCAGTGTGAGGTGGACTGGAGGGTCCCTTCCTTAAGACTGAGGATGCTAGATGTTGGATCCTGTAACTGAAAAGGCCAGCAACCTGCCTCAGCTGGAGACAGAATTGTGTCCACTATGGGGCAGGAAACAGACCATCCTTCAGATGGAACTGCTACCTGAACTGAGGCCAGTTTCCAATGATATCCTACGTACAAAAAGACCTTGCTACATTCTTGGCAGTAGTCCTAATTCAGGGGATTTAAGGTTAAATAACAAGTGGAACATTCATTTTAACATGGAACCACATGAAATGGTTCAAATGTAAGATTAGGGCCGGGCATGGAACTTACTAGCTCATTGTAATGCACGTACTTATTAGCATGTACACGGCCCTGGGAAACTAGTGTGTTCAATTCCTAGTAACATCAACAAAAAAATCAGATTAGCAATACCCAGGAGTAGGCTCGGCTGAAAACTCAGGATTCTTGGTCTGGACTAGTCTCTGACATCACTGAAGGTTTGCTGTACAAAGGTGTCTCAAGGCCCAGGGACATAACATAACTCATCAGCTTGCTGAAGACACAGATGTGCAGGTCTCACCTCAGAACTTCCAAACTAGAACATGTACTTCCCAAGATCCTTGGGGATACTTGTGCACACCCCAGGCTGAGAAACCCTGGCAGGATGTGCTGCCCTCAAGTGACCAGCACTGGTAGTGGTTCAAGGAGGAAGGACACCACCTGTGCCTATCTACTAGCTTCAGAAGTTGTCACAGCCACCAAACCTCTGCTACCAGTCATCTCTCTCTCTCTCTCTGTCACACACACACACACACACACACACACACACACACGGGATCTAATATTCAGCTGAAGCTGCAAAGCAGAAGTATCAAACAATTTTATTACAAAACACCATTTACTGATTTGTTGATCATTTCTCTAAAAAATGCAACCGTGAGAAGAGAAAATTTCTGAGTCTCTGTAGCTCTTGCAGGATGGAAAGATGCCTGGACAAAGAGCTTAACAGTGGCTGTACCTAATATCTGACTTCCTTCTCAATCCACGGCTGCTTGTTTTGTCACCTCTGACAATGGAAAAGAAACTGACTAGGATTCATGTACAAGAAGGTCACAGTTTTAAGGCTATCAAAGTCATCTGCTTGTACATTCTAGTTTGTGACTCCGAGATACAGCACCACGTAAGCACTGCCATATACCTACTCCCAGCTAAGTGAACTCTCCTCATCCTCTGAAGTTATCTTTGGGACTCACTATGTTCTTTCATGATAGCTTCTGTTACCCCAGAGTGCAAACTCTAAAACCCAGGTGCAGTGCTCGCTTCGGCAGCACATATACTAAAACCCATGTGCAGTGTCCACGTTCAAGTATAAAAGTTTGCTTAAGGATCGTGCTAAGTTGCTGTAGTGTTTATAATTCTGTAGTGTTTACTAGGTGTCACACCACTGGACAGGCTGGTCAAATTGCGGCATGGAGCAGGGACACACGAACAACTTTTCTCACGGCCGTTCTTGCTCCCTGTTCAATCTGGACACTGTGCCAAGGCCAAAGTAGCAATCTTGAAGGCAGTGCTGACCCCGGCCAACCACAGTGGTACTCTTGAGTAACAGGAATCCATTTCTTCATCATTAAACAGAGCTTTCAAACGGTGTCGGGTCTATTCTAAAAAGAAAAGACAATCATACCAAAATGTCACTTTTTAAGACAATACTCAATTTTATGTTCCTAAAGGAATTTACAGTCATACTAGAAAGACTTAAAAATGAATATTTTATACTCCATAATGGACTCAAGGTCCATCCCCCAAGTGAAAGACAATCCCACACTTAAGTGAGTGCCCACATAAGCTTGCTGCTTTTGCATCCTTCACTGAAGGCCCCCGTCATTTCACATCACTTAGCTGCTTTATGAGAAATGACAGACATCTCAAAGAATCTTAAGAGAACACCAAGAGCTGAACAAGCGGCTAGGACTCACCCCAAGGATTGTCAACAATGACTGGGTAAGAAAGTCCAAGCTCCTATTTACCGTCTTCTCAAACCTGAAAGTAGCACTCATTTGTGCATCTAGTGCTGATTTTTAAAAATTTAATTCCTAATTTAATAAAAAAGGGAGAACAGAAGAATCTCATGGGAACAGAATGGTAAACCAGAAACCTTACTAAACATGGAAATGTATCAGAGCTCAAAGCAGACCACGAATCCCGTTTGGTACACCACTTTAGAACGCACTGCTTGATTTTATATTAAAATTGCAAATTCAAGTTAACTCATGTCCAGGGAAGAGACTCATTTGAGCAATTTTAGAAAAGGAAGACTTCCATGTGCATTTCCCTGGCACATGCCAATTATCCCAGCTGGATTCTAGTGAAGCATCTACACGTATCTTAAATGCTCAGCTCTAGTCGCACAGAGTATTATACTCAGCGATGTAGGAAAATACTACTTAGTTCTCAGAGAAACACAGGTCCTACAGGAGGGGAAGCCCATCTGCTGTAAACACATCTCTGAATAGGTAAGAACTACGATCCCCTATTACAGCTCACCTCTTTCCTTTCATCGTATGTATCTATAAGACACAGATGTTCCCAGACAAAAATGGGACCACAGACCTTAGGAAGTGTCTTGGGACAGAGCCGCAGGGTCCTGGCTTTCAGGCTCGGGCGGGGGTGCCGGTGCTTCCCTCATCGCTTCCTTCTTCTTGGCTGCCAGGAACTCATGAATTGCTCGTTCTATCTGTGGCCTGAAGATGTGGTTCAGTTTTGGATCCACCACCTGCGATATAATCCTGTCCACTCCTGCTTCCAGCATCCCTGACCTTGGGGAGACAAGACAGATCACTGTTTTTAGTTCCTTTGAGAGTCATCTGCAGCCCCAATAAGCCCCACGTGTCAGGAGAGAGGCCAGAGAGAACTAACTACTCGTGCCCTTCTAGGGAGTTCTTTAAAGGTGATCTACGTACCCCAGGGAGTTCAGGTCACTGTAATCTCTCTTTTGAGGGGAAATTCACAACTAGCAGCTACCCACTATTCCTAACTCAGTCTCACCCACTACTACTTCAACTTTGTGCAAAGGAACCACATAAACCTAGGCAGATCGCCCCAAAACAAAACAAGTGACAACATAGCAGGAAACTGACAACATGCGCAGGTGAAGACCTTAATCATCCGGTCAAAGCCAATCACCTTGGATTTGACTCTATCCCCCCAACGATTATTCTCTTACTACGCAAAGCAGAAATGACATTTGGCAGCAAGCTTGTCGCTATCCTCAAACCACACACAACACAAACCAGTCGGGGTGAAGCACTTTCATCACCAGAAACTCAGCGGCTTCCAGTGATGACCACTACTTATAACACGTAATAGGCAACCCAGAAGCAATGTTTCTAAGCTAGTGGGGCTAAAATACACCCCGAAAGTGCTTTCCAAGCAGAGCAAAATGTAATCAAAATCTAACAATATTTGTATTCAAACACTTGGGGCATGAAACCCATTCTTGAGGCCCCACAACCTCATCCCTTCAACTGGTTCCCAACACTGCCGTGCCGCTGCAGCCACACTTCCCCAGCATAACTATACCCAAAGCACGGCAGCACAGTCTCAGGTGAACAGCTTCAGATAAGCACTGTCACTACGACCTACACCGCCACAGGGGCCCCCTGCGCTACCATAAATATCATCCCCTCTTCCCGCCATCCCTAACCCCAGGGGACCACAAATTTGCTCTCCATCTGTTAGCTCATGAATGTAAAGGGAATCATGCATCAGGTATTCTTCAGAGATTGGCTTTTTCGTACTGATTATAACTCCCTGATATTTTGAAAGACACAGGCTTTCACATATTCAGGAGAGTTTTAAAAAATCTGAGATCAAATAAAGCTCACCTCAGGACACCAGATTCCACATCCCATTTCTACCTGTGCCCTGTAACTCTGAAGGCACTTGGATGAGCTCTCTGGAGCACCTTTACAAGTAAACACTTGGTTTATTACTGCGAAGGACAATACCTTGAAAGACCACATCCTCTGCAAGCTGCCCCTAAGCGTTAAAGAAGGCCAAGATGCATTCACAGAATTTACAGAACTCACATTTGCTTGTGAAAATAAAGACTAAGCTGCTCTTGTCCAAGACCCAAACTCCATTTATCTTGGTAGAAAACTCACGTTTAGACTACACTGAAAACGCTAAAGAACAGAGAACAAGTCGCACAATCTGGAAGAAACTTCAGCGTGCCCAGGAGACCTGAGGGAGGCCTTCTAAGCCTCCGCAAACCAGCAGGAATTGCAGGAGCTTTTCTTCACCCTGGAGTATAACAAAGGAGCAGACTACCGCACTGGATATAAAGTATCACTCCTGTGACTAGATAGTGACTCCCAGCAGCCTGCGTGGGCATGTCCCTGTGACCACTGCTTTCTCAAAAGCTCTAAGCCTGCTTACTTACTGAACCACACTCTGCCGCAGACCGTTTCGCAGTTGGTTCTTGTTCATTGTAGGATTCCATTCCTGTTTGTCCAGATGTGTTGACACAAAATTATCCACTTTCTGCCTCAGGTTTTGGTATGCTGGCTAAAACATTAAAAAGAGATGATGTCAGCTCTTATACGCAGCAAAGCTTTAGGCCTCAGCCATCTAGGACCCACGTCTTGTCACACCCAAATACACTTCCAGCTATCCGTGGAGCTTGCCATGCACAGTGCAGCCAGGGGTCAGTGGCCGTCATAAGCGCCCATCTATGCAGGAGGCACGAGGCCGTGTTTCACTGCACGATCCCGTTTACTTCTCCAGGAACTGCTGGCAGCAGCTCTATTCGCATTCTTCGGCTTCCATATCAGAGACTAGACTTTTAGGCTTGGGAAGGGAAACACCCTGCTCACGTGGCTGAAATGTGGCCAAGTGAGGGTCAGACACAAGCTGTTTTTGAATGATGGGACCTGGGTTTTAGACCTGGCTCCATATCCACTTAGTGACTTTCAACAAGTCACCCAACCACCAAGCTTCCATTGGTAAAACTAAAATGTCCCTGCCCCACTTACCTCGTAGGAGTGTTCTCAGCAATAAACTTGGCAAATTCCCTGCATAAAATGAGGGACCACCTCAGTGTGACTCAAGAATATAGACTATAGTCACAGATGTTATCAAAGGTTATGGGAAAACAACATGTAGTCTATAAAAGAGCTCATAAGGCACTAACTGGTTTCAAATGCTCTGGACTCAACTATGCTCAGGAGAGCAACACTGGAAAGTTCCTCAATAAACCCAAGGAATTCAAGGTCTGCATTTCCAAGAGTGTGTGCTGCTTCATCCCTTCATTTTAGGCAAAGAATACATCTTCAGCCCACTGATGTGGAGATCAGTAATGTGAAGCTCTGCACAGTGGAATGCTGGAGACCAGAGGCTTTAAATGTGGTTATGCTTCTTGTTTGGCTCTTGTGTTCTGGTGACCCTCTAAGAGGTCCTGTCATATGCACCACAGTCTGCTCCTATGGCCCGGGGCCTAGGATGGACACATGGGAAACAAGCCTAACCCCAACTCACAGCCTTGGCCCTGCAGCCCAGGCATACAGCTGAAGCCTATCTAGATCAGATGAATTTGTTTGATTTGTTTCACGAGACGAGAAGCTTGTTGCAAACCAAGATGTGGTTTGTATGCAGCATAATTGTGGCCAAGTTTGCTAACTATCAGGGAAATAAAACAGAGAGAGGAACCAGGGGACCTCAAGTGACTCTGCTAAAGGCCAAGCGAGTAAACTGACGAGGACTCTTCACTAAACCTAGAGAGTGAAGGCAGGAGATGAGGGAGAGGTGTAAATTCCACAAATTCCCATATACTATCTGCCTAGCAGTTCTTTATCCTGGTAACCATGTTCTCGTCTTCACAAGGGTACTGGGTCCTGTGCTCTGCTAAGATAAGGAGGAGATTCTCTAGGATTTCCTGAAGCAGAGGGAGAAGTCTCCCTCTAGAGGAAGAAGCTGCAGGATGTAGTCAAGGGGTACTAGTAATGAAATGCGGGATGTCACTAGGAGGGACAGTAAAATCAAGAACAAAGATGAAAGATTGCCAGTGAACAATCCCTGGCATAGTTTGTTCCTTTAATCCCTCCTTGCTCAAAGGAGTTAGACTTGTCACTTGTAAACAGGAACCCTGATACTATCTCCTCTCTCAAAATAGCCCACCTGGTTTGAGCAAGCAAAAACTTGTTTACAGAGGACAGGGGCTGTTCTCACCAAGCCCTAACAAATTCAAATAATATAGACTAACCCCTCCACTTAGGGATTCAACAGACCTAATAGGCCTTTTCCTGCACATTTTATTGTACTATTTAACCCTCCCTCTCGGCCTGTTCTATTCATACTTTGGATGTACTGCAAAGGAAACTACAGATACCAACTCTTTGCTTTCTTCTGAATACTCCAGCAGTCTGTGGTGGAGTCTAAGAATCTGCATTTCCAGTAAGTTCTGAGATGACACTAATGTTGCTAATCAAAAGACCACACCTTGCAAACCACCGGACTAAAGCAACAGGAATGAAAATGCCCTCGTGGCTCAGACAGAACAGCTAAGGAGGTGTCATGGGGAAGGCCTCAATGGCTTCCACCAACCCTCCTGTTTCTCTTTTAAAATCATACGAATACTTTTGTTACTGGAGTGAAGAACTTCTAATGGGAAGCTGAGAACATCCAGTACTAGGAATGGTGGAAAGCTCTGTCCATGCCTTTCTATATTAAACAAATTACAACAATTAAAGCAAAGGCTTTAAAGAGAGTGCTTCCACTTGGGTTTTTCATCTTGCAGGAGGGTAATAGCATCCATCACTTACTACATATAAACTAGTTGGTTTCCGTGGCAGTTTTTCGATTCTAGAAGCCATGAGGTAGGGCTTCCAGCACATTACAGGTCAATAAACATTTAGTGAATAAATAAGAGTCAGTCTTTCCTTATCTGGACAGTCTAATTTTAAGCTCACAATCTTGCTATCAGGCAGGCGAAAGCTTTTCACTGCAGGGTCAGCGAAGAGAAATTACAACCTTGGAGGAGCCCAGTCAGTCACAGAGACTTGGAACCTTACAACCTTGAAAAGGGAGAAAGTGAATGTTCCAGTAACTACTACTGTATTATGTCTGACGCTAAACACACACACATTTTTATTAAATCCAAACAATTCTGGCAGGCAAATAAGACAGCATTTCACTTAGTGTGTGTTGTGTGTGAGTGGCCTTCAGTATTAAGATTTTAAAAAGCATCAATTCTCTTAATTAGTCAAGAGATACAAAATAAGGGTGTTGGTTCTACAACTTAACCTCATCCAAGTTGCAAATCACAAGGTGGAAAAAAAGGCCAAGTAACCATTATGTAATATGCTGATGACTGCATCCAAAACACTGTATTTAATGTCAGGTCCTTTGGGATGAACAAAGAATGAGTGACAATTCTAAAGCATTTTTGTGTGCCTATCTGTCTTGCTCCACTGTTTTTATTTTTTGAGACAGGGTCTCCCTATGTAGTTCAGGCTGGCCCCGAACTCTCACTGATCCTCCAGTTTCAGGCTCCCTCGTGCTGAGACCACAGGTGTGCGCCATCAAGATTCTTTTCCTCCATTGTTCTTAACATAAAAAATGTTTTTTGAGAGGCTCAAGGAAGTTCCACTTTAGAAAAGACTGCGTGTAGGCTCTAAAATCCGTATTAAGCCCTCAAATTGAGAAACTGGTGGTTTAAAACCACAGCTAGCCCTAGAAGGGCAGAGCACCACATGCCCATCTCGCAGAAACCTCTCCGTACTGTACTGCCCCAGGCGGCTTAATGTGTCACTGCCTGTGCTCTTCCAGTCTTTTGTTTTACTCTCAGCAATCAAAGCAGCCATCTGGCCGGCTCCGGGCCCAGCACGGCTCCCCACCGCTGGACGGCCTCAGGTACCTTGGTGTCCACGTCGGCCAGGCAGTCCCGGCGGAAGCTGTCAAACAGGCCCCGGCTCTTGAGCTGCTCCACGATGAGAGCGATGAGCTGAGGGTCGCCGGGAGGAAGCGAGGCCGGGTTGATGGGGCCGCCGCCGCCGCTCGAGCCCGTCCCGCCGGTGGCTGTCCCTGCCGAGGCCTGGCCCGCTCCTCCGCCGCCCACCGCACCCGTTGCTCCGCCGCTGCCGCCATCCGCCATGCCTGTGCCCCGGGCCCGCGAGATGGACTCTGTACCGCTTTTTCTTCGAGGCTTAGAGTCTCGATGATGCAAAGGCAGCGGGGGCCCCCAAGGAAGCAGCGGTGGAGATGGTTGTGGGGGCGGCAGTGGCGGTGGCCTAGGCCGCCGAGTCCGCGGAAGCGGTGGGGGTGGGAGAGGGGATAGGGGGAGCGGGGGCGGGGGCGGCGGCGGCGGGGGCGGCGGCGGCGGAGGCGGCGGAGGCGGTGGAGGTGGTGGTACTGGAGGCAGAAACCGCCTGCTTGGTTCCCGGCCTGCGCCTGATGACGTCACAGGCGACCTTTGCATTGTGGGAGGGTTGGTTTTCGGCAGCCATCTCCGGCGTTCTTATAGGCAAAGGTCTGTCTCACGGAAACTACAACTCCCGGCAAGCTTCGAGCTTGCTCCGTGCGAGTTCGTGCGGCAGCATGGGAATTGTAGGCTCTCGTCCTTGTAATAGCTACAATTGGCGTTTCCAGTCCTCAAACCTGCGCGTCCCAAAAGAGCCTAATTATAAAACTCATCTGCCAAGCCGGTCAGAGTACCAGGCTTATCCTTTAAAGATAATGGCTCAATATTTTTGGCCTGGAGATCAGTGCTTTTGAGATGGACTCCCCAGCCTGGGAAATTTAGCAAACAGTGGGCTAATCATATTTCTATCCAAAACTACTGTCCCTCTCCTTCTAATTTTTATACAAATTTTTAGAAAATTGGAAAATAACTGGAGTGTGAGGAAAATAAGTTATCCTTAAGTATTTCTTGCATGTATAGATTTTTCTCCAAATATTAAATACTGTCAATATTACTAATAATAAACTGATCTTGAATATCTGATGTTATACACTTTAAACATACTGCTTCACAACTATCTGAAAGCAGGTACTATTTTTTTTTCAGATGCCAAAATGGAGACTCAAGAGAACTTGTTATATTGTCCATATGATGCACTCAGGTGGAAGGTATTACTCAGAGTCATCTGGTGATGCGATGACTGCTAACTGAGCTGTACTTTGCCAGTTCATGATTTCGATGTGAATTGAAGAAGAAGAAGAAGAAGAAGAAGAAGAAGAAGAAGAAGAAGAAGAAGAAGAAGAAGAAGAAGAAGAAGAAAAAAAAAAAAAAAACCTAATAGAGGGATAGGATTTGAACCCAGATTTCCTGAATTCAAATCTAGCATGTTTAACTTAAGGTATGCTACATTATATGAACTTCTTGGCATTATATGATACATAAAACTTCATATCCTATTTTTTTTTTTTTTTGGTCTTTTTCATTTTTATCCAGGGATCGAACTCATGACTGCCTGCTTGCAAGGCAGGCGCTTATGCCGCTGAGCTAAATCCCCAGCCCATGAATTACTTTTTTTTTTTTTTTTTGTCTTTTTCATTTTTATTGGTACCAGGGATCGAACTCACGACTGCCTGCCTGCAATGCAGGCGCTTATGCCGCTGAGCTAAATCCCCAGCCCCCCATTCCTATTTTTTATAGCCACAGTTCACCATTGGAATCCCACAGGTGCCACCACTCTCTTCTCTTTGGGCCTCTAAGCTCTATTGCTGCCAACGCTGGCAATTATGATTGCTGTAGTTACCCTCTCATCTTGCATGAGCAATGGAGCAGATGTAAATATTAAATTTTGGGGCTGGGGATTTAGCTCAGCGGCATAAGCGCCTGCCTTGCAAGCAGGCAGTTGTGAGTTCGATCCCTGGTACCGATAAAAATGAAAAAGACAAAAAAAAAAAAAAATTAAATTTTGCAGTATTCTCTTCTCCTGGGAAGATTCAGAATAGGCAAAGATTCAGAATGATCTCCACTTCAACATTTCCCTCCAAAGAGTTTAAACTAGCTCCTCAAATAAATACCAGGTGTCAGATTGTAGGCCTTTAACATCAGCTTATTCTCAACAGTTAAATTAATGACATTCTCTGTTAATAGTTTACCATCCTTGGGATTGCCTAACATCTATTCCTAGTAGCTGACCTCACACTGATCAGTCACTTCAACGCCAGAAGAAGTGCCGTTCAGGTTTCCCCCAAACTCCCTGATCCTTCTTGACCAATCTCGTCTCTGTTTTTGGAATACCATACCTTCTCTAGCATCAGGATAAACTTTTCTAGTTCCCAAACCTAGTCTTATCTCATGCACGACTTCTAGATCCTCATTGTTGTAGAAATTATGTAACTGGAAGTTTTATAGACTAATGGCTACCTGCTTCCCAAGCAGAGCATAAAGTTTAGAGCAGGAACGGTAACTTGTTCATCACCATGGGCACATATTACCTACTTCAAATGAATGTATAAGATGCAGTCCATTTCCTGTAGTTGTAGGGTAGTGGAGAGAGTATATGGGTGGGCACAGTCTTCAGAAAAGAAGTGTGGTATAGCAAGAGATGATACATTAATCTGCCAAGCCTAGTGGGTAATCCAAATCCTGGAGGTTATCAGTAGGTGGTTTACATTGGCAAGCTCACTTTCTGTCATGGGGCCCTGGCATCCCGATGCTCAGTCTCTGAAACATGCTACACGCTATACCCATGACTTTGCCTCTGGAATAGATAGACATGGTGTGAGCTGTAGGTGGTTGGAAAATGAGGAATAAAGGCGATCAAGGGAATAAAGGGAGATTCATTATAAATCCTGGCCTTGCAAGAGGTCTTCACTACGACCAAAATGTGCTCCTCCGCAGCAAAGAGACATGTAATACAATAAATGGCCATGAGAGGGCACTGTTGCCGTATTAATCCAGAACAGTCGGAAATGTGGAAAGATTTAATTTTGCCCTAGATAGTAATCTAGTTTTCTGGAAAAGAATCATTTTTGATTCTCAGTGCTAAAGCTTATCTGTAATAGGCTTCTTGAGCCTGGTGAAATTACAAGTACTAGATGTTAGAAAAATTTATGTCAAAGAGTTTGTGAAAAGGTGAAATCTCAGGAAACCCAAATCCAGATATTGCACAAGATGAGGAAGAGATCTGTGGTTTGCCAAGGGAAATGTGAGAAAGTAGACAGATTCCTGGGCTTTTTACATCAGATGGTCCTGGATCGGATCCTAACTCCATCCTCTGTAGGGGACATATCTTTGAGAACGTTGTATCATCCCTGAGAACCACACTTTCCTAGTATAATGGAGAAGATTAAGTGTAGTCCTGACATTCCATTAGCATAATTTCAGGTCCTTATCAAATGTATAACATTACCGCCATGAATTTATGTTTGTCATTTGATTATCCTCTATCTTCCCAGTGACCCCCACATTTCACAAAAGTTGATATCAGAGCATCAATAGCACTGAGCATACTGCCTGGTACTTACAAACTCTCCGTACGTATATGATAGATGAATGAAGGGGACATAAAGAGGAAGCTGGAAAATCTTTAAGATTTTGGGTACTGCCCTCGACCGAAGGTCAGAATACAGTCAATATTCAGCACGGTCACGTATAGCTGAGTGATCTATCTGTACTGACTGAGAGGCTGGAACAGGGGGCATAGAAGCGAGCTGGGTCTGTCTGTGGGTTCTCTTGGTAACTATAAGTTTCTCATCTAGGATCCTGGTCCTTAGGCAGGAGGGTTTAAAAGCCCTCACATTCACCTCGGCTGTGGATTTAGACATCACATCTGGTTGGGCAGAAGTTACTGACTGAGCCTGTCTTCGTGGAGTAACTGTTCTTTTTGCCTCTGTGGGTTCATCCAAGGAGCCTCCCCAGTTTCTAGGCTGGACAGAAGTTCACTTCTTAATTACCAGCGTCAAGTTGTTTGAGATTGTCTGTCTCTGGCGTATTGTCTACATCTGTACCATCTGATCTTTGCTTCTTTTTTGTTCTTTTCAATGTTTTTCAGTATCACTAATGACATAGTGGATCCAAATACACAGTGAGAAAAAGAGGGCTTTAATAAGCAGAAGTCTTCAGTCCCAATCAACACTACTCCCTCCTCTCCCACCAAGGCCATGACTTGGATGAGATTTTAGACTACAGTGTGTCTAACACACTGTCATTTCAAATTGTTAATACTGGGTATTTGGTCAAGAGGCAACCCGATGTAAAACAAAGATGATTATGAGAAGTTTAAAATCTGATTTGAGTTTGGAACAGCTGTGTGACCTAAAGCAATTCACTAGACAGTCTGAGCCTCAGTGTGTTTATCCATAAAATGGGGATAAACATGACTACTTCGCAGAGTTTTCACAGAAAACTAGAGATTGTGTGTGTGTGTATAAAAAGAACACAGCACACAGTAGGCCTTCAATACTAAATATGACTTATAAAGTACTCGAAGGTATTTACTCGCAGTCTGTTATTGATAGAAATGTTGACTGCTACGTTATTTAGGATTAATACTAACACATATATTGCTCTGACAGCTTTAATTACTGATGATTAAGAGATCATTTAGCCAGTGCTGAAGTGATGGACTCGGGGAAGTCAAGTTCATACGCAGGCTCTGCGTGCTCTTGCTGCTGAGGTCTAAACGTGCCTCCGTGTTTGTCTTCCCACTGCCAGAGCAACTTGTTCTTCATCATCAACACCCGTGATCGCCTCAGTCACTTCTAGGTGACCCTCTAGCATCCATCACCTTTCTTATCACCAGAATCCAGTTTTGTTTGGGGCTGCAATGTGCCCTGCTAAAGTATCTGCTTCCTTAGATTTTCTCACTATTTGGGGTAATTACAGGAAATAGCAGCTGAGGATTTCTGGACAGAAGCACCACCCTTCCTGGGGCAGCATCTCTTCCCTTTCCTGCACGGGGGTCCGGAAACCACAGAGTATCTCTCAGGGGTTGGTTAGGGTCATGTAACTAGATCTGGCCGAGGAGTTGTGAGCAGAAGCGGCTGACGTCCCTTCCAGGCCAGGACGTTTACACATCAGTCTCATCCTCAGAGCTCTCTTCCGTCTGACATTGTAACTATGTCAGTTTGAGATGGTGGCTGATCTGTCATCCTGGGCCTGCAAATAGATACATGCAGCGGAGGACCCAGCTGACCACGATGGACATACACTACGAGCAAGAATGTGGCCTTGATACAGCTTCCTACTGAAGCAGCATTTTGTTTTAGGCCACCGAGATACGGAGATCTTTGTTACTACATCGTAACATAGCTTCTGCTCACTGACAGAAACCTGGTAACATGCTTTCATTCAACCCATCACTGGCGGGATGACCGAACACAGAAGCTGGTGACTGAGTGCTTGAAAGCAGGGTAATTCAAAGTCTCTCCTAGCTTATAGCTAGATAAGAGGGTTACTGTAGACAATAATGCACACTGCATATTTAAAGAGCTAGAAGAAAGGAACTTCAACATTTTCCTCATACAGAATGACAAATATTTGAGGAGATAATCATGTTTGACCTGACTTAACACTGCACTACATGCAGATGTATTGAAACACCACAGGTGATCTTCAAATAGGGACAATTTTATGTTTTGTGTCAGTTAAAAACAAATTTTGTTTAAATTAAAAATTCCTTCTTCTAAACCCCATCTTTTCATAGTATTTTTTGGAACTGCTATAAATCAACGTAGTCTATTATATGTCTCTTTAGATAGCTCAGATCTGCCCTTCAGTTTTGGTGTTTGTGAAAATCCCCTGCCAACCTTATTGAAAATATAGATGTCCAGGTGCTGTAGTTTGGGTCTGGAGTGTCCTCCCCAGGCCCAGGCGTTAGAGGCTTGGTCCTTCTGAGGGTGGCCGAGGCTTTAGGAGGTGGGACTGGCTGAGTTAAGTCCGGTCATCGAGGGTGTGGCCTTGAAGGAGATGTTGGAACGGGGACCCTGTCCTCTTCCTTTCTTTGCTCCAGCTCCCCTCTAACATGCACCCCACCACCATGTACGGTGCTGTCACAGGCCCAGCGCAACAGATCACGCGATCCTGGACTGCAGCCTCTCATACTGTGGGTCAAAATGAACCTTTCCTGCATTAAGCTTGTTACCTCTGGTATTTTATCACTGTAACAGAAAGCTAAATACCCCATCCCCGCCAAACCTACAGAACTATCTAGACATAGATCACAGCCAGGTTCATTTTAAAACAAACTGGTATTCTGATATTGGGGTAGAGCTGACGACTGTTGCTACTCTGGGTAGAATTTTCAGACTTCAACAAGGAGGAAGGATGGTTATTACGGACGTCGACTTGCAGTGTCTCTCCATGGCTCTTTTTCAGCTCCTCCTCTTTTCCTCCTTGCTAGTTTCCACGTGGCCACTTCCATTTGTAAATGATTCCCTTTAACACGCAGGGTATGCGCTCTGAGTGTTGTCTGCCTGCTGTCCTTACCTCTCTTGTCTATAAAAAAGGGGGATTTTCTGCAGAGTACTAATATCTAGAATATACAAGAACTCAAAAAAAATTAAACCACTTAAAATTAAAGACTCAGTCAAGAAATGGCAAGAGAAATGAACAGACATTTCACAGAGGAAGAAATACAAATGGAAAACAAATATTTGAAAAAATGTTGAACCTCTCTGCCCATTAGAGAAATGGAAATTACAAAGCCCTAAGATTCCATCGTATTCTGGAAGAATGACAATCATAAATAAAACAATAAATTCTAACATGGATGTGGTGGAAAAGAAAACCCTGCATTGTTGGGGGGAATATAAACCAGTAGGACCATTAAGACAGTCAGTGTGGAGATTCCTTAATGTGCTGAAATTAGAAATTCTGTGTGACTCAGTTATCTCTCTTCTAGGTATTTTCTGTTTTTTTTTCATTTAAAGAAAAAAAACAGATAAAAAGGTAGAAATAATACATAATTTCAAAAAAAAACAGTAAGAAATCACTAGTTGATAAATTACATAGTGTCCTCTTAGAAATATTTGTTCAAGTTACAAAAGTAAATCATACAAAGTGGATATTCAAACAGTGAGACTGCAAACAGTTCTGCTCAGAGATCTAACAAAAGCTTAGTAATATGGTCATCTACCTTACACACTTAAACATACATGCAGTTATATCCTTTAGAATGTTTTCTTTTCCTCTCTTTTTTACAATAGCAATTACACATTTAAGGTTATGTTACTTCTACATTTCTTATTACTTTTTATACTAGAGACGCAATGTGATATTTATGAATATGATTCTTATTTCACTAATGAGCATAGTCTCAAGTTGTCTCCATTTGCCTATGAAGGCCTCAAGATCATCCTTTTTATAGCTGAGTAATATTCCATTGCATCCACATCTGCGGTTGATGGGCATCTTGGTTATTTTCAAGATTTAGCTATTACAAATTGTGCTGCTGTGAACATGGGTGCACATATATTACTGTGATATGACCTTTTCAGTTTTTCTGGGAAAATACCCAGGAGGAGAGTAGCTGGATTGAATGGAACTCCCTAATCCTAGTCTTCTGAGAAATCTCTATACTGATTTCCATAGTGATTGCACCAGTCTGCACTCCCACC
This sequence comes from Cavia porcellus, assembly GCF_034190915.1. NCBI lineage: Eukaryota > Metazoa > Chordata > Mammalia > Rodentia > Caviidae > Cavia > Cavia porcellus. The sequence continues at coordinate 27,563,333 of NW_026947502.1, forward strand.
AACAGTGGCTCAGTGTTCCTTTTTCCCCACAGCCTCACCAACATTTGTTATCAGTTGATTTCTTGAATGCACCATTCTTTCTGGGGTGAGATGAAATCTCAGTGCTGTTTTAATTTGTATTTCTCAAATGACCAGTGATGGTGAACATTTCTTCATGTATTTATTTGCCATTTGTATATCTTCATCTGGAAGTGTGTGTTCATCTCAGATACCCATTTTTGGAGAGTGCCTTTGAATTTGGGGGGCTTGATGTTTTGCAATTCTTTACATGTTCTGGACATAAGTCCTTTATCTGAGGGTTTGCTGGCTATAATTCTTTCCCACTCTGTGGGTTTTATTTTCATTCTGTTGGTGATTTCTTTTGAAGTGCAGAAACTTTTCAATAATATGAGATTCCAATTGTTGATCCTTTAAAGTGCTTCCCGTGCAGTTTGTGTTTTGTTTATGAATTCTCTGCCTATCTTTATGTCTCCAAGACTTCTACCTACCTTGTCTTCCAGTAGATTTATTGTTTCTGTTTTAATATTTAGATCTTTGATCCATTTAGACTTTAGTTTTGTGCATGGTGATAGGCATGGATCTAGTTTCAGTTTTCGGCATGTGGGGAGCCAATTTTTCCAGCACGATTTATTAAAGAGGCTGTCCTTCTTCCAGTGAGAATGTTTAGCCCCTTTGTCAAATATCAGGTGGCTGAGTGTCTTTGTAGTTGTGCTTACATCTTCTAATCTGTTCCATTGATCCTCAGGTCTGTTTCTTTGCCAGTACCATGCTGATTTTATCACTGTGGCTTTGTAGTATAGTTTCAAGTCAGTAATTGAGATGCCTCCTGTCTTGCCTTTGTTACCTAGAATTGTCTTTTGCTATTCTAGTTTCCTTTTGTTTCCAAATGAAGTCTAGGAGTGTTTTCTTTAGATCTGTGAGGTATGTTAATGGTATTTTGATTGGGATTGCATTAAATCTGCATTATAGTTTTGGGAGTATGGCCATTTTCACAATATTGATACTTTCTAGACAAGAGCAAGAAATATCCTCCCATTTTCTAATATCCTCTTCAATCTCCTTTTTTTTAGCATAGAATAATTTTCAACATATAGGTCTTTTACATTGTTAGTTAGGTTGATTCCTAAGTATTTTATTCTTTTAGATGCTATTGTGAAGGGCGATATTTCCATAATTTCTCTCGTGGTGAGTCTTTTGTTTGTGTACAGGGATGCTATTGATTTTTGAGTGTTGACTTTATATCCAGATATACTGCTGAGTTTATTACTTCTTGAAGTCCTTTAATGGAGTTTTTTGTATCTTCTATATAGAGTATCATGTCATCTGCAAGTACAGATAATCTAACTTCTTCCTTTCCTATCTTCATGCCTTTGATTTTTCTCTCTTGTCTGATTGCCCCGCCTAGTGTTTCCAGGACTATACTGAATAGGAATGGTGATAGTGGACATCCTTGTTTTGTTCCTGATTCTAAAGTGAAAACTTTCAGCTTTTGCCCATTTTGAATAATGTTGGCTGTTGGTTTGTCATAGATTGTCTTTATAAGACTGAGATAGACACGTATTGTGAGTTTCTGAAAGTTTTTTTTTTTATCATGAACATGTGTTGGACTTTATCAAGAGCTTTTTCTGCATCTATTGAGATAATCGTGTGATTTTTTTTTTTTTTTGGCTCTGTGTTGATTTGTGTATGTTAAACAATCCCTGCATTCCTGGAAGGAATCCCACTTGGTCTGATGTATAATCTTCTTGATGATTTGCTGCATTCTATTTGCCAGTATTTTATTGAGAATCTTTGCATCAATGTTCATTAGTGAAACTGGCCTATAGTTCTCCTTTTTGGTTGGGTCTTTCTCTGGTTTTGGTATGAGAGTGATACTTGCTTCCAGGAATGATTTAGGGAGGGTTGCATCCTTTTCAATTTCATTGAAGTGTTTAAGGAGTATTGGCATTAAATCTTCTCTAAATTTCTTGTAGAATTCAGCTGTGAATCCATCAGGACCTGGGCTTCTCTTTGTTGGTAAGTTTTTAATTATGTTTTCAATTTCAATAGCTGATACTGGGTTATTTTAAATTGCTATATCATCTTGGTTGAAGTTTGGTAATTCATATGTTTCTAGAAATCTGACCATTTCCTCTGTGTTTTCCACTCTATGTGAATAGAGATTTTCAAAGTAGGTATTCATGATTTTATAAATTTCCATGGGCTCTGTAGTAATTTCCCACTTTTCAATCCTTATTGCATGAATTTGGGTTTTTTCTTTCTTTTTGTTCATGAGGTAGCTAGAGGTTTGTCGATTTTGCTTATTCTTTCAAAAAAAACCAGATTTTTCATTCATTAATTCTTTATATATTTTTAGTTTCAATTGCATTGGTTTCTGTTCTAATCTTTACAATTTCCTCTCTTTCAGTTTAACTTGATCTTTTTTTCTAGAAGCTTGAGATGAAGCATTAGGTTGCTTATTTGTGCTCATTCTGTTTTCTTGATATGACAATTTATTGCTATACATTTCCCTCTTAAGACTGCTTTCACTGCATCCCACAGATTGCAGTATGTTGTTTGTGCATTTCCTTGTATTGTAGGTATTGTTTTATTTCTTCTTTAATCTCATCTGTAGCCCACTGGTTGGTCAAAAGGTTGTTATTTAATTTCCATGTATTTATGCAGGTTTTGAAATTTTTTGCCATTAATTTTCAATTTCAGTGTGTTATGATCAGATAGTATGCATGGGATAATTTCAATACCTTTACAGTTACCTAAGAATGGTTTATGGGATAATATATGGTCTATTTTGGATAATGTCCCATGCACAGCTGAGAAGAATGTGTATTCTGATGTGGTGGGGTGAAACACTCTGTAAACATCTACTAAGTCCAATTGTTCCCAGGTATGATTCAGTTCTTTTATTTCTTTGCTGACTTTTTGTGTAGTTGATCTATCTCTTTGTGACAATGGGCTGTTAAGGTCCCCTGGTATGTATTCTTTTGTATTTGATTTCTCATGTCCATTAGTATATGTCTTATATAGTTGGGTGCTCCAGTATTTGGTGCATATATATTTATAATTGTTAGTTCTTCCTGAATTTTTCCACTAATGAGTATGTAGTGACTTTATCTCTTTTAATCATTTTAGGTTTGAAGTTCACATTGTATACAAATAGAACAGTTACCCCTGTTTTTTTCTGGGTTCCTGTTGCATGGAATATTGTTTTCCATCCTTTGACTTTTAATCTGTGAATTTCCTTTTGGATCAGTATGTGTTCCTTGTATGCAGCATATTGTAGGATCATGTTTCTTGATCCATTCTGTCAACCTATTTCTTTCGATAGGTGAATTGAGGCCATTTACATTTATGGATATCTCTGATGTGTACTGGCTTGACTTGCCATGTCATGTTCTAGCTATTTGTTTTCTGCTTTTCCCCCTTATTTAATTGCTTGTCCTACCTGGTGGTTTCTTTCTGTTGTTGCTCTGGGGATTGCGGTCTTTTTTTTTTTTTTTTATTATCTCTATCTAGTATGTCTTTCAATATCCTTTCTATGGTTGTCTTGGTGGACGTGAATTTCTTCAATTGTTCTTTGTCATGGAAGTATCTTGTTTCTCCATTAAATCTGAATGAAAGTTTTACTGGGTACATCAGTCTGGGTTGAAAGTTGTTTTCTTTTAGGTCTTGAAATACCTCACTCTAAGCTCATCTTGACTTGAGGGTTTGTGCTGAAAAGTCTCCTGTGATTCTAATGGGCTTTCTTTGATAGGTGAGTTGTGTCTTTTCTCTGACAGCTTTTAGTATTCTGTTTTTATGCTCTGTGTCTGATACCTTAATTATTATATGTCTGGGTGTAGATTTAGGTTGGTTGTGACTGTTGTGTTTTATATGCCTCACTTATATGCATATCAGATTTTTTCCCCATGTTTGGGAAATTTTCTTGTAGTACTTCTTTGAGTATTTTAGTTATGTCACTTGCATTGACTCCTGCATCTTCACTGATGCCTATTAATTTTATATTTATTCTCTTGGCATCATCTTGAAACTGCAGAGTTACTTCATGCTGACTTGTTATTTTTAAAAGTTCTGTCCTTTCATGATCACTATTTGCGATCCTGTCTCAAGGTCTGAAATCCTATCCTCAGCTTCATTTAAACGGTTTTGCCAGCTTTGGATAGAATTTTTTTGTTTCTTGGATGTCTCTTAGGTATTTCCTTTAAAGAGCTTTTGACATCATACTATACCAATACATGCATACCAGTGTTTGTAGAGGCACAATCTGTAATAGCTAAATCCTGGAAATAGACTGTAGACCCATTAATTAGTTGGCTGGATAAAGAAAATGTGTTATGTATGTATAATTGAATACTACTCAGCTATAAAGAATGATAAATTTGAGATATTTGCAGGAAATGGGTGTCCCTAGAAAATACAGCGTTGAGTGAAATACACGAGATACACAGGGTTAAATACTGTTCAGTGTCTCTCACTTGAGTGGGACAAAGTACAAGCAAAGAGAATAACAAAGGGTAGATAGGAGGGAACAAAAAGGTGAATCTCTTGCAGTCAGGAAGAGGTTCAAGGGAAAAGGGCAAGGGGTGAGGAAGAAGGGAAGGGAAAATAAGAAGAATTAAGATACGCCATGTGTAGGAACTTACGAAGAATGTAACCGTTATATGTCATAACATGAGCTAAAATTACTAATATCAACAAGAAAGAAAATTGGGGTAGGGGAATTAGAGAAGGAAGGAGGAAGGAATAAGGGGAGGGGACCGAAAAAAAGAAACCCTAGTATGTACATGTAGCCACTCCCAAAGATGACTGTAAACTGCATATACAGCAAACACGCACTAGTAAAAAAAAAGAAAGGAGTTGAAATGGTGCCAAAGAGCAGTCTGGGAGCGGTGTCAGTAATGAATAATCCAACAAACCCTGTCACAACACTGTGATATATTATTGTGCTGCTCTTAGCGTAATGTAAAAATTAATGTATATCGTGCATATAAATTAATGAATGTAATGTACACTCTGTGGTGTGATGATGGGGCAACATTTATAGTGGTGGACAAATATCTTCATTGTTCCTAACAGTGTCTCTCTGACATTATATATCTGGCTGTATTTGGGGAGAATATGCCGATTTTAAGGCTCTGGACTGTGGGGTTCAGTAAACAACCTTCCTTTTATTCCACTATGACCCTCTCCAGCCACCCCCCACATCATGATGAGTTTAGGAAAGGCATAGAGAGTGCTGGTCCTGGGTGTCCAGGTATGACTAGGTATGGCTGCTGAGACACAGGTTGCCATTTTTATGCAGCTAGGTCCCATCTGAAAACAGCAAAAACATCTAAACCACGGGGAGCTCCTTCCATTTCTGAGGTCAGAGCTGGCCCTACCATCTAAAGGAGATGATGAGAAGAGCAACAGGAAGCCCCAGACAGAGGAAGGAAGTCATGTTGATTAAGTGCCTACTGTGTATCTGTATTAGTTACTTTTCTGTCATTGCTGACACAAAATACCCAACACCCAAAGTTAAAAGGTTTATCTTGCTCACATTTTGCAGAGGGTTCAGTTCATAATTGACTGACTCCATACTCAGGCTGCCCACCCTAGAGCAAGTGTAGCACTCACACCCTTAACCCCAGCATTAGGTCATGAATTAATCATAAACTCTAGATTCAGTCACCTCTGAAAGGCCCATAACTCATGAATGCATGAGGCTTTGGAGGGACATCCATACACAAACCATAACAGTACCTGAGCTGGGTTGAGATTTTTTACCCTAATTCCTCTGATAAAGACAATGCAAGATAGATTGATGTTCCCATTTTACAGAAAAGATGAGTAAGTGCAGAGAACAGTTACTCTCAGTATTAAAACAAGTGTTCACGCAAGGCCTATCTGATTCCTAAAGTCAGAGACCCTCTACTCTAAGGTACTGGGAGGACCATGTCCTTTGGAGACAGGCTGGGAGTGGGATCCTGCCCTGCCACCATGTAGCTGAATTCTGAGTCATCTCTGTCTCTTCTAGGAACCTCTGGTTTCTTGCATGTGGTGAGGAAAATATCATAAGCTGTGTTGTAGGAATGTTCTGAGAAGTCTATGAGACAGCTCTGAGTAAATGCTAAATTCTAGGTCGGTATAACTATGCTTATGTTAGAGAGAAGCAGCTCAGTTGTGGGGGCTGCTGAGCAGGACAGAGAGCTGCGTAGGGGTGAAAAGTTGTGTAGGTCTTACTGCTCGTGAGTTCTGGAAGTTTTCTCAGGACGCTGGCTGTTGGTAAATGTGGATGCAGCCGCCTGCCTAGTTCCTCAACTGCTGCTACACTCTCTTCAACTCTGCCCTGGTGTGTTGAAATTTAGGACTTTTTGTTGTTACTACAGCATTATCCAGCCTGACTTGACTGATAGGTGCATATTCATCATCGACTTGGTTTACTGGCATTTTAATCCCTTTCCTGTTGTGGCTGAGTTCCTTATCCTTTGAGTCTTTTTTTTTATTTAAAAAAATTTTAAAAAAGATTAAGATAAAAGAGGATATAATAAAACAGGTCAGAACAGAACAATTTAAGCAACATAATGCTTCACCACAAGATGACCCGACATAACAGTAGCTACCATAGCGTCTCTTTCCTTGAAATATATGAGTATACCTTCATAAACTATAGTATCAAACATAAAAAGACAGTGTAAAACCATTCAAGAGAATGAAAGTATTACAGGGTATTCAAAACCAACTAACAGAAAATGAACAATGGTTACTACATTATGTCCTTGTCCATAAAAAATTTTGTTTATACTATCACATATAATAAAATCCAATAAGATACAACATGATAAAACCGATGGAGACAGAAAAACAAAAGCTTGGTAGGACTTCAAAACAGGATAATATTAAATCAGCACTAGCTATTATAGCGTCTTGTTTTTTTCAAAATAGCTATTTGTACCATCACAGACAATAAAATCAAACAACCCAGAATAAAACCATCCCAACTAATGAAAGGAAACATTATAAGGCTTCAAAGCAATATAATGGGGAATAATGATTACCACATACTTTTATGTATTCTTACCATTTCTTACACTAAGGAGACTATTCGGTATTTATACATGTGAGTTTGATTTATTTTCACTTATGATATGGTCTCGAGCTGCATCCATTTATTTATAAATATCTCAATGTGATCATTCTTTATAGCTGAGTAGTACTCCATTGTATAAAAGTACCACAACTTTTTTATCCATTCCTCAGTTGATGGACACTTAGGTTGTTTCCAAGAACTGGCTATTACAAATTGTGTTGCTATAAACATGGGTACACAAATATCACTGTGGTACGATGTTTTCAGTTCTTCTGGGAATATGCACAGAAGTGGAATAGCTGGGTTGAATGGGACTTCCAATCCCAGCTTTTTGAGGTATCTCCAGACTGACCTCCACAGTGGTTGCACCAGTCTACACTTTTGAGTCTTGTTGGAAGGCAGAACCTTCCCATAGGTGATGAGAAGGCAACACTTTCCCAGCATCCTTTGCAGCACAGGAACATAGCCTTACATAGCCAAGGCCAACAGAGATGGTGCAGTGGTTACAGTGCTGCAGTGCTAGCTGTGTTGGTAGTGGCTGTGGTAGTGATATCACTCAGTGATATTTCTGGGGTGTATCTGGAGCAAGAGTATTTGCTGTGATGCTGAGTGTTGACTCTTTTTTCATGCTTGCTTCATAAGCCTGGTTTCCAGAATTCCTGACTATTCTGTGAGTAACCCAGAGATCTTTCAATAAGTTCTCTTTCAGCTTAAATCACCTACTCCATTTACATTACTTGTGACTAAGGGTCTTGGACTAAGACAGCCAGTTAGAGGTGAATATGGAGGCAGCAGTGCAGTCAGGATCGAGAGGGAGGGAACAATCAAGGGGTGATAGACTGTCCTGCCCCTTCCCAAGCTTGCTTATTCAGGAGTGACCTTAGGTATCTTAACTTGATCTTAGGTATCTTATCTTTACTTAACAGAGGGGATCTGGTTTGACTTGGTCAGCCTTTGGCCATATGAACTTTCCTTATCTGTAAATGGGGCAAATAATAGAGCTCACTTATAAGGTGGATGTGAGGAATATATTTGAAAAAGAATGTACCTGGCAGATTTCTAGCAACTACACAACAAAGATCCGGCACAAGTCTACCACATGACTATTGTAATAGTTCCCCTCATTTGTGGGGAATACATTAAACACTAAGCAGATGCCCAAAATTGCAAACAGTGCTTAACCCTATGTACACTGTTTCATTCTTATTGTAGGTCTTAGCAACTTCAGCATACATGTTTTTCCTTATCAAGCTGAGAACTCTCATCTTTTTTCTCAGAGGAAATACTTTACAGCTTTCCTTTGGTATATATGAACTTGTAACTCCTTATGCTGAGATTTGAAGTTATTATTATTACAATAAGCGTTTTTGAACATAAGCAGTATAATAGCACAGTAGTGGGTCTGATGCCTGAGATGATTACTAAAGGATGGGTAGCGTATACAGTGTGTATACACTGGACAAAAGGATGATTTACATCTCAGATGGGACAGAGTAGGACAGTGCAAGAGTTCATCGTGCTACTCAGAACTTGAAAACTTATTTCTGTAGTTTTCCATTTAGTATTCTTGGACTGAAGTTGATGGCAGATAATTGGAGTCATGGGAAGCAAAACATTGAATGAGGGAGGACCCTGTATAAAAATTAATTTTATGCTTCTGTGGAAAACCTTGGCTGACAACCCTGGGTAAAATAGAAGCCAAGCCTGTTCTGTCACTTCTCTCTTAGAAGGACACAGATCAGTCCTCTGAGTTCAGAACCATCTAAAGTTCTGCCGAGGTGCCAGAGACATCAGCCTTAAGGTAATGAAGATTCCTATTGTAGGCTTGGTAGACATAGAAAGGCATAGCGGTAAGAAAAGGCTTTAGAGACTTTCATTCAACCCTCTTAATTTACCAAGTTCAGAGAGTGTGAGGCACTAACATCAGAGTCACACAGCAAATCTACAGCTGATTAGGGTTGGCATGGTGATCTTTTCATTCTTATATTGGCTATAATCTGAGGATAGAGTTGTGCTGCACCCAAGTTTGCAAAAACGAACTGGGAATAAGACAACTTTTCCTCAGAGCAATGATCCCTATTTCATAATAGGGGCTCATAATCTGTGGCTTATGGGATTCTCACTCCCTCCTAAGGACAGCTCCTGAGAGGCTCCTTCTGCATTGCTTTCTGAGCCATCTAAAATACTTTATTGAGAAAGGGTGAAAAATTGCTGAATTGATCTTTTTAAATGAGCACGAATCTGAACCAAAGACATTTGGAGGAAGGGAACTTTCTCATCAAAGTGGCTGCCAACACCCACCCCCAGCTGAAGCACTCCCTTGTTCTCACCCACTCTGCCCCAGATTCATGGGCCGCTTTCCGAATCGTTGGCAATTTTCTCTGCACTGTCCTGACAACCCTCGGCCATGAAATTAAAAAGCTAGTTACTGAATCTTGCTCCTAATGGCTTTGTCCTTGCCAGCCGTGCGACAGGGAAATCTGGAAGAGGGAGCCTTCACTTTTGCCTGCAGTGGGCTGAAATGCCATCAGAATGACAATGGGATGCACAGTGGGAGGAGGAGAGAATGTGCAGTTTGTCAGGAATGAATGAAAGAAAGAAAGAAAGGGGGAGAAAGAGTGGACTTGGGGCTGCAAATTGAAAAATTCCAGTGTCTCAGCAGAAGCCCTGGGGGGCTCAAACTGCTGAGAAGGCACATTTCCTCACACCAGCGCCCTCTGGCCCTGGGCCTGTGTCTAACGTTCAAAGCGGAGGGGTGGAGAATTGGAATTTGAGGGAGGAAATGGCTCCAAACTGGGGCAAGCCCCAGGAGACCAGCCCACCTAGCCAGCTTGCCATCTGGCCAGGCCCTCCTGTGTCTCCCGAATACAGACATCCGTACTAATGCCGCACAGCACCCTTCCCCAGGGAATGTTGAGAAATCCCTTAAATCAAAGGAATTTTAATTATCCTTAATTAAGAAGAAACTTTCTGGAAGACCATTGTGGTGGGGCTCCTGAGACAGGGCTGTCCTGCAAGTACAGGAGACTGAAGCGTGGCCTTGTGGCTTTCTGTGTCCCAGTCTCTGACCTTAGTACCCACACAAGCAAGGGGCCAGTAAATATTTGTTGGATAGCCGACTAGAAATAACTGCATTCAGAGAGATCTTTTTCTGTCTCAGCTGTGCCTGAGACTCCTAGACAGATCCTGTTGTGCAGAGGGAACTGGAGGTTGGCGTCTGAGGGCTGAGTCTCCAGGGGTGAGCTGAGAGAGGTTGGAGCTACAGCCTCATGACTTCACGGCCCAGAAACCTAGAGCAAGTCGCTTAATCCTCAAGAGTCTGCCTTCTTATCTATAAAACAAGAATCACCATGGTGACTGCCTAGAGGGTAGCTGATAGATTAAACAGAATCTTGCATGACCTGGGCTTGTCATGTGGTTAATGCTTGGTCACACATGCATATTGGAATTAGTCTCATTGCTGGACAGGCCTGATGTTGATGACCCTGAGGAAGTAGTGTTAATTCTTGCCATTGAATGAATGAATGAATGAACAAATGAATGAAATGAATGAATCTATTCATTCATTCAAATATTTATCCAGTGCCTTCTACTGCAGCTTTGTCCTGGGAGCTGGGTTGTAAGATTAAGTACAAGTTGCTATAATTTTAGGTCTTGGAGCTTGTAAGCCTACAACAAGCATGCGAATAAGCAAAACTAAAATTATCTTGGAACAGAAAAGCCGGGGTCAAGGAAAGTCTCTTTTGGGATGGATTTGAGCTGAGACCTAGGTAACAAGGAACCAACCATACTCCCACCAGTGGGAGGAGAATCCCCAAGGAGGTTGCAATTGTGCAGAGGCGGGAACCAGCCTGGTGTGGTCAAGGGGCTGCATCCATAGAGCAGTGAAATGTGGGTAGCAAATAAGGTGAGGTGGGGCCCTGCAGCAGTTTGGGTCTAAAGGTTCTGAGAATCCATTGGAAATATCATTTCACACTGTTTGGAATAAGAAATGCAGGAAGCCTGCCTAGATGATTGGAGCTGGGTTGAAGCCCAGAATGTGTGCTGGCTATAGATTACTCTCAACAATAGCTTCTTATAGGTTAACTTGGCCCTCTTATTTCCCAGTACTTGCCACAACTCTGCATGGAAGGGCAGGTCTTTCATCATAGTGATGAAGTCTACTGAACTTAGCATTATCAAGTATAGCCCATCCCAATGTGCATGATTTAGTGTCTTCCCTGTTGCTGTAACCAAATACCCCCAGACTAGTAATTTATAAAGAAGGTAGGTTTATTTAGCTCATAATTATGGAGGCTGGGTAGTCTAAGAGCTTGGTGGGGCCACTGGCTGCAGCATTACATGGCGGAGAACATCACATGGCAAGACAGAATAAATGCGCTGTAAGAACTACCTAAGAGATCAGCAAAGCTCTGAGTGTGTCTGAGGATGGATGATGCATAGGGTGCCAATGGGGAGGGAAGAGCTGCCCGGATGTCAGTGACACCAGCTAAGAAGCTTGTAGCCCAGATGGCATCAAAGAGAGAAAAGAAGGAAGTCCTCAGTGTTTCTTTGCAGGCGCCTTGGTCTTAGGTGCTGCCTTTGACATTGCTCTCGGTCACTTGGGGCTTTTAGCAGGTACTCTAGCCTCCTAATGCAGACTCTAGGTTCTGAGCCAGACACACACAGTGACTCTGCAGTGAAATTCCAGGCCTTCAACCTTTGACTGCTGTTGGATCTTCTGTCTCTCCAGCAAGCAGATGATCATTTTGGACTTTTCACTCTGATTCTATAGATGGCCATTGGGACTTTCCCCCTTCTGATCCTATGTGCCTATCAAATAAATCTCTTGTATAATTATACACATAGTTTATATTGATTTTGTTTCTCCAGCAAATTGTGACCAATACACTCATGAATTTGGGGATTATTTTTCCAACATATGAATTGTGGGCATAATACTTAACTTGTAGTACTACACATGTCTTCAACTTGGGGGAAACATCTGTATGGAGGGCTGGACTTTTCTGCTCCTCCTCATGCATGAGGCCCTTCTGTAAGGACCTACCGGAAGTGAAGCCTGTGTTAGTGGCAGTGGTCAGGTCATGTCCATGGTGGGCCAATTTTGCAGACTCCCAAGCTGAACTCACCCTGCAATCAAGCCTCCCCTGGTCAAACACAGGCCCTGCGGTCACCATTGTCATCCAATTTTGCATCCCAAGGTCCTATTGACATGATCACTAAATTCACAAAGTGATGCTACTGTGGGCTCAAGCAACCAGAGCGACAGGGATTTCTGTTTATGTGAAAGCTGAGACTGTTTCTGCCTAAAGCTAAGAAATGAATCCAGCCTCATTCATTCATTCATTCATTCACTGAATTAATGTCAAGCACCTACTATGTGCCATGCATTATGTTAGTGCTAGATTGTATACTAAATGTGGGGAACTACCCAGTGAAGAAAATAGAAGTAATCATTACAGTCCTCAAGGCATCAGTATCTGGTTAAGGGGAGTAAACAGATATAAAAGAAGTACATAATAGAACAGAGTCTACAATATATATTACAGATCAAGATGTGGTCAAACCTGAGCCAAGGGGACAGGTGTAAATGGCTTGGGAAAGTTGGAATCCCAAAATGCTGAATCATATGAGGTTTCCATTATGAATAGTATCCGTGACATTAAAGAAACAGGGAAACTAAGTTATATTCAGTCTGAATTTTGGATAGTATAGAGGTAGCTGAGGAATCCTGATGTGAAAGCAAATGACTAAATTGAATGTTCTGTTGACTGTAAACACAATGACAGGACAGATGACACATCTGTGGAGCATCCCCCTCCATTCCAGGGGGGATACCAGGGACGAGTGCTCCAGACATTACCTGTCACCTGGAGGTGAATCTTACCACCTCGCTAGAATCTCCCTCTAGCAAGATGGACCCTCCATCCTGCACAAGGGAGAGTTAGCAAGACTGCAAGTTCAGGCTTGTCTATTTTGTTTCTCTTCAAGATTTGACCTTGTTGTCAGATTTCTGTTGAGATTAACCCGGCGGACTTTGGAGTAGAATGCTGTTCACTCTCCAGTGGCTTAGGTTTTCACACTTGATGAAGTCAATTATCCCTACATCTTGGTGAAGCAGGCAGGGAGGAGATCTGTGTCGACAGAGTGATCCCTTTTTAGATTAGGAAACGTGGAATTCATGTTTGAGAAAAGAATGCTGTTTCTATTTCGATTCTGATGTTGTACTCATTTTGGTTTTGAGCTGTGCCCCATTCCAGAGCAGAATCCTCCTTTCCTTCCCACCTCCTCCTCACCTCCTCCCTCTTCCTCCTTCTGTCTTTCTCCCCTCCTCCTGCACTTGCTCCTCTTCTCGTTTCTTCCTCTTGGTGACTGCTTGCCTCAGTGGACCCTCCTTTCTAACGGGAACTCTGTATCTGGGAGACAACGGAATGTGAGTGAGGACACGGGCCCCATGACCTAGCAAGACTGTGCTCAGCGTGGGCCCAGGAAAGCTTCCTTGGACAAGCTAGGATTAACGAAGCCCTAAAATTTGGAAAGATCTGGAATTGGAGGCTAGGCTCACCTGATTCTGATGGAGGGAGAAAGCAGCATCAAGCTGCTCCTCTTCAAGTCCCCACACTAACAGAACTAGCCTTCGAGTGTCCCGCTGCCCGCCTTCACTGAAGATCCTACCCACGAATGTTCCATGTTACATCTTTCCTTCCTCATCATTTAAACTGCCCAGGTCTCCCCTCCTTGCTCACAGCTGGGAAGTTTTCCTTAGCACTCCCAGGAGAACCAAATGTCCCAGGCATGGTGGCAACGAATATTCATGGTGGAAAGGACACAGGCTTTGAAATCACCTTGACCTGAGTCTGGATCCTGGCTCTGCTTGAGATTTTAAGTCGGGTTAAGTCCCTTGACAAGTTGATCACACTAGTCCTCTCATATAAATTAGGAACAATTGTTCTTTGTCACTGGGTTAAATAAGATAATGCCTGAATAAATGGTCTGATGCAGCTAGAACATCCTGAAAATATTAGTTCCAACTTTTCCATGGTTCATTTCAGCTAAGCATGATGGCAACAAAGGCTACCCAAGGAGGAAGCAGGGTGGAAAACAATCAGGTCAACTTGGACCCTGAGTTCTGGGTTCCAGGATGAGTGACCTTTGGACAGGTGACTTATCTATTTGAGCTTCAGTCTTGTCCTCTGTAAAACAGATTTCTAGACACTCCCCTTCCCCTGCAATGGATTGTGCTTGGCATGAAACTGGACACATGAAGTGCTGAATGCTATGTTTGTCACATAGAAAAGGCTCTAGCATTGTTGTCATGGTAACTATAACTGAGCCACAGCCACGGATATCATATCCCTGGTGGCATCAGGCAAGACCTTCACGTCAACCTTAGAAAGATGATGAAATGAATAGAAAATGGTGAACCATCTCTACCAAGTCTTTACTTGGAGACTAGTAAAGTTATCTGTAGGCAAGAAGTCTGCTTGGAAGTACCTCACAGCACAGTGTGTCTGATTTTCTTTGGAACCTACATACCACATCCTGTCCTAAGAACTCACACAATGCCAAGAATTCGTCTTGTGTCAAGTGCAGGGTAACTATATCCAGTACAGCTGGTGTTCTGGGGCACGTCATTCATAAGCCTTAGAAACAAACCAGAACCCCAGTGGCAAATCATGAGCCTGCTTATGTGGGTCAGAGCCTAGGGTCAGGGTGCTTTCTTTGGCTCCTTATTAGAGTAACAGCAGCAGCCTAGATAAAAGTTCAATGTGCCGAAGATCTTTCTATTTTGGGGGCATTCACAAGACTGAATGAGTGACTTCACCAAAGAGTCCATGGAGTGCTGCTGTGTGAAACTGAAAAAGGAGAGAGACTCAGCTCATATGGTGGCAGCACCCTATGTTCTGTAATCACAGCTGTAAGGGCCATGGGTCTTCCTTTGGACATGGCTGCAGGGCCTGGTTCAGGGATTCTCACTTTCACAGATCCACAGAATTTCTGTGGGCATACGTTGTAGTCAGACAAGAGTCAGCCTCCAGAAATAGAACTACTTGCAAGGAAACTGAAAGAACACTTGGACATATTTTCATGCCTCTTCACAGGCTTAAAATGAATGGTGGCGATAGAGCCTGCCTTGATTAAATATTGCATGGGCCATGAAACTAGTGTGAGCCAGAAACAAGCCTCCCACGCTGTTTTATGAAAATGATTATCATTATTATAAGAAGAACAGAATCAGCTCACATTGCATGTTTACTGTGTGCCAGGTCATTTTCTAAAACATCACAACTCTATGAGGTATGGTGTTAGGGTTCCTATTTTACAGGGAGGAAAACTGAGACCTGAAGAATAAAGGCTAGGACCAAGAGATCGTATTTATAGACCCATGTGCTCCTAGCCATCAGAGACCTTACACTCTGGTGCTAAGGTCATTAGGTTTGGAGAATATACAATTGATTACCAGATAGAGGCAAACCACAGTGCATGACAATGTCAAGCAAAAGATAGATCCAGCAGAATAAGCGCCTTCCTGGCAAGCGTGAGGTCATGAATTTGATGCCTGGTACCAAAAAAACAAAAACAAAAAGATAGATTTAAAAAAAAGTTAGAAAGGAAGGGATAGCAGAGCCTGAAAAGACTGATTAGTTTCTAACAGTGGATCAAGAAGGAAGGAAAAAGAGGGACCGAGCTCCCAGTGGAAGTCACCGCTCAGCAAAAGGATAGAAGCAAGTCTGGCAAGAGTTCCAGAATGGCTAGAATTGAGATTCATGAAGGTGGGGCTGAGAAGGGAGATAGAGCTGTTGGAAAGTCTCAAATGCAAAACTGTGTGGCCTGAGTTTATCTGGTCCAGATGAGTCAGCAACTGCAGCTGGAGCAGTGTAGCCCAAGACGTTGCTTTATTTCTTGGCTTAGGAAAGTAAGTAGGAAGCACACAGGTCTTTGGAGTTCACAGTTCTAGTTTTAATCTTGATGTTCTCCAGAGTTTGTTCTGAGTCTGTGAGGAAGTTACCAACTTCCATGAACACAGGGAGTAACTTCCTGTATTTTACAGTTTTCAGAGAGAATAAAATGTGGCAATGTATGTTCAGTATGAGCTGTGTAGTAGGTACTTGAAGGGAGTGGCCAATGTGATTTATTAACTGTAATGAACTCCCATTTATCGTCATTTCTGGACCTGTCTCTGTAAGTTGTGCTTTGCCAATGCCAATCCTTCCTGAACTATAATATAAAGATTCTTTTTCTCAGTGAGCTCCTGCTCAATCCTCAAAGACCCATTTCAAAAAGTTTCCTACATTGTAAAACTTTTGCCAGTTTCCTCAATGTAAAACAGGTCACTTTTTCTACTATGCCTCCATCTGGGCCCTCATCTCATTCTGCGGAACTTACATTTGTTTGTGGCCAATCATCTCAGCTGGACTGGGAGTTTCTAGGGGTGCAACACAGCTCCACTCCCCTCACTTAGTGGTCCTCCGTGTGAATCCTGGCAATTCTCAGACCACTTCAGTATTTTAGATGAAATGTTTATAATATATCTAAGATGCAACTTTCCTCTTTATCCTACTGTCATTTGCACTGATGGGTAAACTGTGGGCACCGTAGTACTATTCAAGGGAATTGCACCTACATATGCAAGTAGTTATTGTGATTTTCACTGTTGCATATTCTCAATGAAATGTGTTAGTGAACTTTTTTTCATCATTGAGACTAAATAACTTACAAGAGGGGTTTTTTGGCTCATGACTTCAGAGGGTTCAGTCCATGGTTCCAACAGACATGGCAGACATGGCACAGTGGAAGGGTATAACTGGAGAAAAGCATTCTCAATGCCCAGCAATCAAGAAAGAGAAAGATGAAAAGAGCTGAGTGAGAAATATACCATCACAGTGACTTACCTTCTCCCACTTGATCCCACCTCCTGAGACCGCATGCAGCCACACAGAGCCAGTGCTCTCTGATGTAACATCTCCTGAAATCCTACCTCTCAACCCCTGAGCCTCTGGGGGGGCATTTTTCACTTAAACCATAACAAAATACATGCAAGTTTCACCTAACAATGTCGTTAATGTAGCAGCAGAATGACTAATTTTAAAACTTGTTAACCCTTGCATACATGCCTGTTTAATAATCTGTGTGAAGATGAGAAGTGTGCATAAAAGGCTTCTGTTGCACGCCGAGAACAATGATTGAAGGTGATGTGCAGCCAAAGCTCACGGGTGATGCTTGCATTTTAGCTGAATTAGGCGCTTTTTAATGGAACATCATTTCTATCTGAAAGAACAAGTAATAAACCATGATTATTCATATGTGAGTGTTTGGCAGTTGTTTTCTCAAAAATTAACAAAATAAGCCTGTATTTTCAGAGAAAGCAACTGACAATGTTTGTTGTCAGTGATAAAATTAAAGCTGTTAAGTGAGAATTGGGAGTTGGGAGAACTTTATGTGCCACTGTGAGTTTGACAACTCCCCATGACACATCTTTGAAAGGATCTGAGACAATACTGATGCATATTATTTTTTGATATTGTATAATGAAACGTGTCAATATGTGAAAGAGCTGTGTAAGGCAATTAGTTTCCAAGTGAACAGCGTATGACGCTATTAAATGATGCAGGGGTGAAAGATCCATTCAAAGTGCAAGACCAACCATGAAGTTTAATGGGGCAGAGTGAAGTTCATTAACCCGCTTTCAGATTTTATACATTACAACAACCATTAGCCATTTGTCAAGCTTTAGCATAAGATTAAAGAAGAGTATCCACAATTACACAAAAAAGTTATTAGAATAATTACTTTTCCAACTATCTATCTATACATAATGATCTAGATAAAAAGTGTCCTCCCAAAGTCTCATGTGTTTGGAAGGCGATTGGATCACAGAGGCACTGTGCTCATGGGGGATTCATCCATTGATGGGTTCACAGAGGCACTGTGCTCATGGGGGATTCATCCATTGATGGGTTCAGCAGATGAATGTGCTGTTAGGAGGCGGAGCCTGGTGGAGGTGGGTCATGGGAGGGGTGTGACCCGGAAGAGTGTATTCTTGCTCCTAGCTCCTCCCTTTCCTCTCTATTTCCTGGCTGCCATGAGGTGATCAACTGTCTTCCTCCAGACCTTTCCACATTGCCCTGGAACCAACTAATTATAGACTGAAGCCTCTAAAAATTGTGAACTGAAATAAACCTAGCCTTCTTTAAATTGTGAGTGTCAGATATTTTTCCCTAGGAACAGGAAAGTGACTAATGCAATATGTGTGATCAGGTTTTCTTTAACCATGATAACCAAAATAAGATACTGCACCACACTGAATGTAGAAGCAGATGTGGAATTCCAGCTGTCTTTGATTAAGCCCAACATTTAAAAGATTTGTAAATATGTACAACAGTGTCACCCTTCTCGTTAAATATCTATTCTGTAAAATATAGTTCATTTGCACAAAATGTTATATGCTACCAAATGCTACCATGTAACAAATTTATTATTGCTACAAATATTTTTAAATGAAAGACTAAATAAATATTTATGTAATTCTTCAGCTTTAATTTCTTAGCAGACACTCTTTAAGGTCCTCAATAAGTTTTAAGAATCTAAAGGGGTTCTGAGAACAAAGAACTTGAGACCTGCTGTCCTGGCTCTTGGCTAGTGCTTAGTGGGTGCTCTGCAGATAATGTGGTTTCTCAGACAGCTTAGTGCAAGTATTACTCTGTACATTAGTCCAGTTATCATTATTTCAATACACTCCCTGAGGAAGACAAAATTTATAAAGAAAAAAGGGTTTATTTAGCTCATAATTATGGAGCCCAACGGTCTAAATAACATGTCTCTAGTGATGATCCCATGAGGAATAAATCAAGAAGCTGGAGAGACAGGAGCCCCAGAATTCCTTTTGAAGGTGTTCTCCTAGTGATCTGAAGACCTCCCACTCGGTCCCACCTCACACTGCATACTAAGCTGCCAATATATGATACTTTGGGTGCACAAACATTCAAACCTAGCACTTCGTTTCTCTGTTCATCAAAAGACAGTCTCTAGACTTCCTGGTCATCTCCCTGGGTCTCTTAGAAGGTGTTGGACTTGGTGACCTTGCAGCTGAGTTCTGTTGCTTGGTTTATGTTAAGCGGGATTACTTATGAGAACGCACGTCCACATGTCAAATTGCTTCTGCAGACTGCAGGTTCTAATCCCATTTGTTTTCTGCCTTTATTGCTGGGTTTAGGCCAGATTGGGAAGCCTATGGAACTGCTGAGATGGTAATTTGCAATTAAATTTCAGAAATGTTAGGGGTCAAGTCTGGGGCAACCATGGGCTATTTTTAAAGACAGACCATTTCAAAAAAGAGCAAAGGTGGGCCACTTACCACCCGGCCCTTCTTTGCCTGGCTCACATAGGAAATGCTGATTGTGCTCTCTTTGCTTAAAGGCAGAGAGAGGTGGGGGAGCAGTGACCTTTCCCTGACACAGGGTAATCCAATCTCCCCTGTCTTTCCTCTCTCCTTCCCCAACTGATCCCTGTGGGCCTGAGAGAGCACATCTTCCCTGTCCAAGCTGAGTGGCTGCCTGTCATTAGAGCCAAGGCCATGATACACTGGAGGAAACGGTAATGGAGCCTGGAAAGAGGCTAATTAGCTAATGTAGCAAAACATAAATAAAGAAACCTGATGACCTTCAAAGCTTTCAGCACCTGTGGAGGTTGTGGTCACCCTGGGGCCTTTGTGTCACCCAGTCCTTGGGGAATGTCTTAATGCTCTCTGGCTCCTTTGCTTGGGTCTTGGGAAGAGACCATTGGGATCCAGAGATGGTTATAGCTTAGGATGGTGACAAACACCCTGTGAGGTGTGTTAGGGTAAACACACCAGGAAGCAGTCTCTGAGACAGATGGTAGTTTTGGAAGAGGCTTAGAAGTGGATCTGTGAGGTAATGAGTGGCACAGGCAGGGCAGAGGGAGAAAGAAGGCTGTGAGGCTGCTGACACTCCAGACCTGCCGCCCCGCCATCCCCACCCCTAGGAGCTTGGGCCAGCCAGTCTCATTGAATCAAAGTGTCTTAACTTTGCTCCCCAATAATGATCAGTCACTGGTTGGCAGCTACTTTCCAGGCGAAGCCCAGAGCACAAGGCCACATAGTTCCCTGCAACCTAGTGCAAATCCCAGAGAAGGACTTGATGAACAGGATTGGTGGCCACTACTCCTGGAAGCCTGAGAACTGAGTGGCTGGATCCCCTTTGTACCCCAGAGAAGTCCACAGAGAGCAACTGGAGGTCACCTGGGGATGCAGGGCATAGAGTGAGACAACTCAAAGAATTTGCAGGAAGCAGAATTAGTAGGGGCTTTGTTTTATTTTAAGAAGAAATGTTATTTTGAAGAAAACAGACAATATTCCAAAGAAAACAGGCAATATTCAATGCATTATCTGTTGAATAGGTGTTTCAATGAAAAAAATGAATAAGTAAATGAGATTGTGTATGGGAATCTATTTATATAAAGGATAGACTTAGCATTTACTTATGCTGGACCCCAGTTTTCACATCTGTAAAATGGGAATGACAGTGGCACAATTGTCAAAGCTATTTTGTGAGGATTAATTAATTTAATATAGATAAGTACTTAGAAGGGTGCCTGACACTTAATAAAACCTCTGTACCAGGTTCTCCTAGTGGTTGATGGCCACTGCTGTGGGATTGTATTACTATTTTGCAAAGTGCTCACCTATTCCAGTAATCCCCAGGTGTAGTCCTGAGCTGAAGGGCCCCAAAGAGCACAGCAGTAAAGCAAGTATGAGATAACCAGGGGCACACATAGATGTAGAGTTTGGCCTCACGTTTTAACTGGGACTCAGTTTCCCAAAATAAGGAGAATTGTGATTAATTTCCATGGTTTCTATAGAGAGACACAAATAAAACACCAAAGAAGGCATTTGTCTTGTCTGAGTCCTCTCTTAATCCTGATTGCACAAACAGAAAGGCTTAGGCTGGTTAGGGAGTGTCCCTAACACCTGATGCTGGTGATTCTTTTAATGAAGGGACCAAGTGGCAGACTGGCCGTCTTCCCAGGGCAGCATACCCTGACTCAGTGTCAGGCTCCTGGAGTTCTTATTTTTATGTGGACCATCTATTATGGCAAGTGCAACCTATCTTCCAATTACTGTGGTAGGAGAAAGATTCTTCACATAAAATTTTCAAATAAAAGCCAATGAGTTCACTTAAAGACGAAAGGTGAATAGCAGGTAGTGTGTGAACATGGAGAACAGGGGAAGGGTTTACATGAAGGACTGAGTTCGGGAAGTGCTGGGGCTCAGGCTCAGACGGGAAGTGATAAAGAGGCAGAATCAGCTGGGGGTTTAGCTCAGTGGCTTAAGTGCCTGCTTGGCAAACACAAGGTCGTGAGTTCAATCCCTGGCACCAAAAAAAAAAAAGATTGGAACATTCTAGGGCTGGTGATTTAGCTCAGCGGCATAAGTGCCTGCCTTGCAAGCAGGCAGTTGTGAGTTCGATCCCCGGTACCGATAAAAAAGAAAAAAAGACAAAGAAATAAAGAGGCAGAATCAGCAAGAGCAGAGCCGGCTCCGTTGCTTATTCCCTGCTTATCACACACGGAATGTCCTAGACGACTTCTTTCCTTGTAGCCCAGCTCTGGTTTACCGTTCCCGTCCTGTCTCATAGTCCCATCCAGCACCACCTCCCAAGATACCCAATACCCAAGATAATCAATTTAAAATGAGGAAAGATTTATTCTGGCTCACAGTGCTAGAGGCTTCAGTCCATGCCCAAAGCAACAGAGTCAACTCCTGTGGGGAGGTCGCACATCCTGATAACAGCATATAGAGGACGAGGCCTATTCACATCATGGAGGCAAGGGAGAAAGGGGAGAGACAGAAAGGGGCTGGGTTCCTGCGATCCCCTGTAAGGAAACTTCTCCAGTGATCTGGGGAAGACCTGTCGCTAGGCCCTCCTCTTAAATTTTCACCATCTACAAAAATACTGTAGGCTGGGGGGCAGCCACTGGAAGACATTCAAGACCCAAAGAACATGGCTCTATTTCTATGGCACTCTGGAATGCAGTAAGTCTTCTCTGTTCTATCAGATAAGTGCACATCGAATGCCAGTCACTTTTGCCTACCACAGTGCAGAGCATACTGTAGGTACTCAGTACCAGATCGCTGGGCATCTGCAGCTCACTAAACCATGGCCAGATCGTATACACATGAACAGACTGAACTAAATATAGACAAGGAGATGGAAACTGCAGCAGAATGCTGGGACCCACAATTGCCAAACTGTAGAGAGTTCCTATGATACAAGCCTTTGCAATTGTAATTACTCAAGCCAAACTTGGTGGGAAGCAGACATCAGAACTGTGTGGTATAGGGCAGAGCTAGGCAGCCACTTTCAGTGTTTCTGAGAAGCCAGAGGCTCCTAATGGAGATGAGGCCATCACAGCTCATGTCTTCAGCAGCTCTGTGTGGTCTCCAGAAGCCGTCCACTCTTACCAAAGTCACCCACCCTCCTTTGAATCTCAGGACCCTGCCATGTCGCCTCTTCAACTGTAGATGACCAGCCACTCTGTGCTGTAGTTTTAGCTGCTCATCTCAGGAGGAAAGAACACCTCTGATTACCATTCTGCTGTTGACATACAGGTATGGAGTTTGACTCAGTGCTAAGCTCCCCAGAAGCTCTGATGTCATGCAATGTGAAGTTTGAACCCTAGCCCTCCATCAGTGGCTTGTGATTTTGAGCAAACCACCTTTCTCAGAGCCTCAACTTCCTCATCTGTGGAGTGGGAATGGCCACCTCTCCCAGCAGGCTGTGGACACAGTGAGGGGCTCAGTGACAGCGGCTGGCAGGAGCTGGATGGAGCTCTGGATCTTTGTCATGATGCTTTGAGGTACTGTGAGTTGAGGGTAAAGATAATAGAGGGAAGGGTTCTTCTGTCCCATTGTAATGGGTGAACGAACATACAGAGCAGGGCCCTATTATTAAAAGGGCAAAATCTGGGATTTGTCATTCTCTCACTTTACTGGGCATAAGTATAATATGAAGGTGCTTGCTAAAACACAGATTGCTGTTGCCCAATTCCAGAGATTCTGGGTTGGACAAATGAACCTGTGAATAGTCCCTTGTGGGAGACTACCAATTTGCTCTCTTCTGAGAAATGAAGCCCCTTGTCTTGATCTTTACCTGACCTTTACTTTAGTCCTACTCACTGAGATATGCAGAGCTGCCTTTAGCAAACCCAGATATTCCCTTAATTGGCCAAAAGAATGTGATTGAGTCTGGCCAAGATGCCAGTATGTCTCATTGCAGCACTGGGCAAGAATTGCACTCCCTACTGACACTAGAATAGGAGCTTGAGCAAGAGTCTGTGAGATTTCAGGGCTGAGACAGGAGATAACATCTCAGCTGAAGCCACGGGACTCAAAAGAATTACCCTTTCCTGGCAGTGAAGGTGCCAGCCTTGCACCCATCAAGCTATCCATTGTACTGCTAACTGGAGGGCCCTGTGCCTGGTACAAAATTGCTCTCTTTCTCCTTACAGCCACCGATTACAAAGTTTCTTTTCTCTAGCACTCTGAAGTGGCTCCCACTCACTTTTCTGATTGATGCTAATAAAAGCCATGAACTTTTGGACTCATGGCCCTTTGCTCCACAGAGAGCCTTGAGTCATCCCGGAGCTCCTCAACTGCAGAACTTTCTCTCTTTTATTTTGCACCCGTGTGTCATATTGCAAGGTAGATTAGACTGACACCCTTTGTGGGAAGTTTGATAGTCCCTCAGGTATCCCGGCAGGGGTTTCCAGCAATACCTGTAAAAGCCTTGCTTTCAATTGCAAGGCAGACTGGCCTAGTTTAGAGGTCATAGATGAGGGATAATCATACAAAATGGATTGTGTGGATTACCACACAAACATCCATATTTCTAGATCTATAGGGAAATCAGAGGCATTGGAATTCTGGTCTGCTTTCCTAGTTGATAGCAAAGGGCAAAAGGTGACTTGTACCAACTTCCTTTTGATCAGGCTACTGTCTTTGGGACCCCATTGATTTAATGTCCTGGCCCAAACGTGGCATTGTTTGTCTTTGTGACCCTAACTGGTCCAGTTTCCTTATACACTGGGTCAAGAAACTGAAGTATAGAGCCAGAGGAACTCATGTGTAGACAGCTGGCTGTGGGCACCCCAGTTAGTGGTGGTTGCAAGATCTGGACCTGAGAGTGGGCTGAAATCCACAGCATGAGGGTTTCTGGGGCCTGGCAGGCATCAAAGCCTAGCAGAGGCCACAGAAAGGCAAAGGGACAACTTCAAGGGGAGACAAAGATTGTCCCCGAGGCAGAGGTGGGGCCTAGTACAACATAGTCAGGGAGGGGAGAGAGAAGGTGGAAGGGACTGATCACAGTCCTAAGTATCAGTGAGCTGCTAGGGGTGACATTTTTGTGTGTGTGTGTTCTGGGAATTGAACTCAGGACCTTGTGTTTGCCAGGCAATCACTTGTGCCACTGAGCTATATCCCCAGCTGAGGGTGATTTTTGACCTGTTGTGGAGTGAACATCCCTGAGGTTATGGGAGTGGGGAGAGGGAGGGACAGAGGGAAAGAGATAGAAGAATGGGTAGATACTCACCTCACCTAGGGCTGTCAGAGAAAACAGAGGCTGCCTGGTTAAATTTGGATTTCTGATACACAGTATTTTTTAGTACAAGTATGCCCATGCATACCTAGACATACCTAGAGTAAAAAGAATATTAGTTATTTATCTGAAATTCATATTTAAATGAGCATCTTGTAGTTTTATTTGCTAAATCTAGCCACTCTCACCCTAGCCCTCCTTTGGGCTTAAACAACCTGGTTGGGTTTTCGAATTCTTGCAACCAAGAAATCTCAAGGGAGGCAGACAGTTGTGTAATCAATCGGGGCTCAGAGAGAATTGAACTTGCCCAGGGTCAGGAGGGTAGCAAGCCATGGTAGCTGGAATAGAACTCGGATCTGTGTCTCAGCGTGACTTTGCAACCTTCCCGGTACTTGGCCTCTAAGGGAAGAGTTGGGCCATGACACAGGAGGAGGATGTGAAGCTGATGCCACAGAATTAGGTTTGCGAAGAATGTGGGGCAGCAGGGAGCAAAGGGGACTGGGACTTGTGGCCTTTTTGACTGATAGGTGACATTGAGTCTTTACATTAGTTAGTAATGGAGTCTAATTGCTTTTTAAAGTGCTAGGGATTGAACTGGGGACCAGGTGCATCCTTGGCAAGCGTTTTATTACTGAGCCACATTGTAGCCCTCACTCTAAGCATTTATCAAACATCTTCTAGGTCTGAGGTTCCTGGCTTATTTCTCTGACTTCTGAAGAGTATTGATAGCATCATTATTACCCCTTGCCCCATTTTAGAGAATAAGAGAGTCAGACTCAGAAAGACCCAGATGTGGGAGCTACAAAAGTTCAGGTTCTCTTTATCCAGACCTCCTGTATAGTATGGAGCCCCATGAAGCTCACAACAGAGGCCTGTCTTCTCCAGTGCTTGGTACAGATTCAAACCTACCCCTTCCCACCCATTCTGAGCAGCCTTCCCCATCTCACTCTCGCTGAACATTGCAACACAATGTGAAGTCACTTCTGAATGTGTTCCATATGTTTGTGTCCACCTCGGCAGACACCACTGCTGTGGCACATGAAATATTCAATCTTGTCACCTTGTGCCCTGCATCCCAGTCACAGCCCTCCTCTCAGGGCCCTGGCCACAACCCCTGTGTGGATGCCAGCTGTATCTCCTCTCTACCTAGTGAGACGAAGGATGCTGGGGAGGGGGTGGAGGACAGCAGCCCAGGGCCTCAGTAGAGCCGGAAGTTGGATCTAGGCCTCTGGTGCCATGGTGATAGTTGCTATAGAAACTCACCAACTGCACTCAGCACGCCTACCCAGATCTGTGGGGGCTTGTCATACACTGGAGCCAATCGCCAGGAGAAACTCTGCAGTGTTTAGAGTGAGAGCCAAGTCTCATCCTGCCCCTCCCTGTGTCTCCATCTTCCTCCCCTGCCATGTCCCTCTTTTGTCCTTTTACTCCCTACAATCTGGAGCGGCAGTGACAGTGGTGTGGTTGCTATGCTCTTGGTCTGCAATGCTCTTTCTGGCTCCTTCACCTGGCCAATTCCTACTTACCCCTAACTCATCTTGATGCCTTCTTTCATTTAGCGAACACTTGTAGTGTTTATCTGCACAGCACATTGTGCTGGTCCTCAGGAACACAGCAGCGACCAAACTGTCTGCTCCCATGGAGCTGCGGTCTCATAGGGAGGACACAAGCATTAAGGAAGTGCCCAGGTAATTAGATGGGCAGGAATGGGCTGATGGGGCTTGGGATGGCCAGGGACGCTGTATTCGGGGAGTGGCACCTGTCCTTCATGGGCCCTCCAGCCCCCTACTCTCCTAGTCTGAACCCAGTACATTGTGTATTCCTTGCACCACAGCACTGATGCCATTCTGTGTCTCTCACCCTAAGCTGCTTCCTCTTTGGAGGCAGGAGTGATCTGATATGCCTGATATATAACAGGGATTTGATAAGATCATGGATTAATTGAGTGCAGTATGTCCACAGATGGGGTCTCACTTCTCCTTTGTATGAGTTCTTTGACATTGTTGTGACACAATATATTTTGTCATCAGAGATTAAAGAAAAAGGCTCTGCTGGACATGGTGGTGCTTTAGCACTTGGAAGGCTGAAGCAGGAGGATTGTCATGAGTTTGAGGCCAGCCTGAACTCGATAGTGAGCTCCTGTCACAAAAAGTCAAAATAAATAAATAATTTTTTTAAATGAAAGAAAGAAAAGAAAAAAGAAAAAGGCTCAACCAGGTTAATAGTTTCACTCCAAGTCTCAGTGCAGGTTGGAAAAGCTGAGGTTCAAACTACTCTGCAGTCTCCATATCCCTTCCATGCAGGGACAGCATACCTTTGTCGAAATATCACTCACATATCATATGATTCCCTCTTTTAAAATGTACACACGAATAGCTTTTAGTCTATTCAGAGTTGTGCAAACAGAAGAGTAACCCGTTTTCCAACACTTTCATTGCAAAACAGAACAACAGCCTCCTTCCTCTAGCTGGGACTCCCAACCTCAGCTTTGTAGGAGGACACGAAGCCCAAAAGTTGCCTGAGGTTGTAAATTTAGAGCTGAAGATTTCTATGTGGGAGTCTGCCTTTCTCTTGGCATATCAATAATGTGCTTTTGCTCACTGGTATTTGCAATGTGTATGCCTGGCTTCTCTGAATTAAGACCCCAGTTCTCTCTAATGAAAGATCTCAAAACAACCTACAGACAAATAATCCGAATTCCAGGAGAGCCTTTAGAGGGCTTTCCTAGCTGGAACACAAGGCATGCAGACCATGTGGCCCCTCAGAATGTCCGGAATTCACCAGCCTCTGTGTTTTTAAAGCCTAAGGCTTTGTGGAAGCCTGACGTTGGGGCATGTGCTGACTGTAGCCAGAGGGGACCGGTGGCTCTTGGCTGCCCAGGACAACTCTGCCCTCCTCTTGGGAAAGGGCCATGTTCAGTTTAACCCAAGCATCCAGTTTATCTCTGAGACAGTCTCTCAGCCCCAGGACCAGCAAGTGGAGTAGGCGATTTATTTACCTTTATCTTTGTGCCAGAGAAGTGCCATTGTTTCAAATTTTCACATTCTTTTCCTCCTTTGACTGACTACAAGGGCTTACAAGATTTTGTCTGTGAATTGTAATTATTAAAGTACCAATGGGTAACTGATGAAAACACCCCCCCCCACCCTGCTGTTACACAGAAGAGGTTGTCTTATGAATGTGCACAGGAAACCCTCAGCTGCCTCATTTAGCAGAATATTCAGCATCTCTCTCCCTTCTCAGCCCTCCTTCCCCTAGGATGGTGCCAACAACTCATGGCCTTTCTTAGACTCTGGAGCATGTTACAGCCAGAGACGAGTGAAAGGGCCTCCAGAAAGTCTTGTCAGTCTCAGCTTCTTATGTTTATGGCTGCTTTGCATTCTCTGTCCTCAACTGGAATTCTCATGCATACTATCTCTTTGTATCTTCAGGAAATTGGTTCCAAGCCCCCCTGCAGATTCGTGAATCGCTACATCCGCAAGTCCTTTATGTAAAATGACATATTATTTGCATGCAATCTAAGGATATTTTAAATCAAACCTTGTCTAGATTACTTGTAATAACTAATGCCATAACAATTCTGCATAAATAGCAGAATTACTACATTGTAGTATTTAGGGAATAACAAAGAAAAAAGTTTGTACTCGTTTAGTAAGAAGCAATTTTTTTTCAAATAGTTTTGATCTACTGTCAGTTGAATCTACACTGCTGGTGGGACCTGCAGCCAGGCAGGGCTGATTGTGCATAGGAGCCAAACCTGGCCAGTTGAAGCAGAAAAGGATTTCTTAATAATGGCTTCTTGTGTAGCTTCTAGATTTTTGGCAGTCATTCAGGGGGGAACAACTTTCCAAAGCACACACATTTCAGAGCTGGCCTTTCCACTAGGCAGAGATACTACCAGCAGCACAACCAGTAGTGCAAGGCTGGACCCTCAATCCAGGGGCTGACACCACCGCTAGAACTTTGGTCCAGGCCAGAACTGGCATCCTGGCAATGTGGATTCCCTAAAGTTCCTCTATCTCTGTGTCTTTGTCAGTGTCCCGAGAAGGACATGTCTAATCAGAGTAGCCTAGCTCATATGCCAATTATTGCCAGGAAGACTGGGAGGTGAATTTTACTTTTTAAGAGATGGTCTCTGCCCCCCATGCAGACTCATGAGGTGAATTCCCCCCAAACAAGCATGCCAAACAAGTCACCAAGTGATTATCATAATTTCTAGGCAAATCTTCTCATCTCCTACCTGGTGCCCTCTGATGTCTGTGTACCATATGTGCATTAGCTTTCTATCCCTAAATGAGTACCTGAGAAAATCAACTTGTCAAGACAAAGGGTTTATTTTGGTTCATAGTTTTAAAGGGCTCCAGGTCATTACCAAGTGGAACTACTGCTTGTAGGTCTCTGCTGAGAGTGCCAGGTGGCCACGACAGCAAGTGTGTGGTGGAGCAAAACCACTTACCTCATGGCTAGGAAACAAAAGGAAAGGGAAAGGGACCAGGTCCCACAGTCTTCTTTAAGCACACACCCTAAATGACCTACAGACCTCCCACTGGGCCCCACTTCCCATTACCTCCCAATGCCATGGGCTGAGGACGAAGCCTTTATCTAATACATAGGCCTTTTGGGAACATTTATCTGAACCGTAACAATAGAATTAGGAGAGAGACAAATATTAACACCTAAATAAATCCCAGTTTTCTTTCCCCAGGGCCACAGGTGACGGCTCCCTTGGTGTTTCAATAAAAAAACAGACCACAAGTGATTCTGCGCAGAACAATATGACCATGCAACCCAAGTGGACCCATATGGAACCAAACAAGAAGAGCCAATCCCTAAAAGAAAATGGGGTGATGTTTCTCAAAGGAGGAGCTAAAGTGGGGTGGGGGGAGGGAGAGATGTGTTCACTATACTTGGGACATCTTGTGGCCAAAATCTTAGAAAACAAGAATAATACATTTATTAGTAAAGAAACAAGAGGGCACTTCCGGGAATGAGGTAGCCTGGAAATGGAGCTTGCCCTCGCCTTGTATTCCTGTTCCCACCACTCATGCCCTTTAGGACCGGCCCTTCCCATTCCTTCCTGGACTGTATGGGGAAGGCCTGAATGCCATCACCAAGTTTTGGAAATCTTGAGAGATGGTGTGCTCTGAGACTAAGAGGATGAACTTGGGTTTTGGCAGATTTGGATTCTATTTTGGACTCCAGTCCTTTTTTGCAAGGTGGCAACTTTCTTTTTCTAAACCAGTACTTCTTCACCCGTAGAATAAATAAAATGACAGTACTTCTGCCAAAGCATCATTGTGAAATTTTAATGAGAGTACTAACGGTGGTAGATTAACCAGTGGTCAGTTTGTAATACCCGTTGAACTGAGTCAGCGTGATTCTGGGTATGGAAGGTCCACCTGAAGATCGTTGCCAATTTCATAAAAAGAGAACTGGAGAGGATATGGTGTGTTGCTGATTCTCCTGGAGATGCTGGTTTTCCTGATATGAACTCAACTGTTCTCATTGTCAGAGGAGTTTGGGTCCTCACGTTGCTGAGGATGGCTGTGATTCTTTTCAGGGGAGCTCTAGCTCTTACCTTGAATATCGCTTCTTGGCTCCAGTGCAAATACCTCCGCCTGCTGGCACGGACCCTTCATCCTCCTGGCACAGACTTTCTAGCTTCCACCACTGTCTTTTGGGCCTTGCCAGTGCCTTTGCTTGATACAGATTTACATGAGACGTTGTCATGGGCTCCAGGCCCATGACAGTTGGATTTGTGGAGGACATGGTTATGGTGTCAGCCTGCTTAGGGGGCCCAAGGGAGATTTTCCAGGGTGAGGTACCAAGATGAGGAATGCATGTGTGCAAGACATCAGCAGCAACAGCAGGCATCATGGAGCAGAGCAGAGCACAAGAGTGCAAGAACCAGAGCATCCTGTGTCTTTATTGTGTAATTCTTATTACAAATTGTTATCTCACACTTGAATTCTTACATAGTACCATAACCAGCACATGCATGTTTACCTATGTTAAGTCATGGCTACATAACTGTATCCCACTGTGCACATTTGCTAGACAAGTGGGGTAACATCCTTAGGTGTCTTTAGACACCCCTGAACTTTGAAGCAATCTGAGTGGTTCCCCACACACAGGCTCTAGGTCTTCAGCTGGACTTGTGCAGGGAATTGCCATGGGATCCAGGCCCTCAGCTGAATTCTTTGGGTCTCTGGTGTGTGGACAGATCTCCTATACTCTTTTGCCTTTGACAGTTTGGGTGAATATTATAAAATAATTCTGTAAATTATTAAATCTCTAGTATTTATCCTCTAGTAAATCCCTGACTGTGACACTGAGGTAAACTGCAGGTTGAGTATCCCTCACACAGAGTGTTTGGGACCAGAAATGTTTCAGACTTCTTTAAACTTTTGAATACTTGTATATACACTGTGAAATATCTTGAGGTAGGACCCAAGTTTAAACATAAAATGCACTTACGTTTTCATAAACGGCTTGTACACGTAGCCTGAAGGTAATTTTACACGTTATTTTTTATTAACTTTGCATGCGAAAAAAGTTTCATTGTGTAGAAATTTCCCCTTGTAGTATCACCGTGGCGCTCTGAAGATTCTGGATTTTGGTACATTTTGGATTTCTGATTTTCAGGTTAAGAATGCTCAGCCAGTATGCCATGCTGCAAAGCACACAGTAACTCTCACTAGAAGGCAGCCGTTTTAATAATACTAATAATTTTATAAAAAATCATTATTATTATCTTTTCTAGCTTTCAGAGTGAGGGCAAGTTGCTTCCTGCTTCTGAGTCCTGGTTTCCTCTGTTACGATGCTGTGTCTGCTCTCAGGGAGTTACTGTGAGAATGTTTTAAAACTGTGAGGAAGGCGCCTCCCAGGGGAGAGAGAACACAGAAAGGTCACATTATCTCTCCCTTACTTCCCACCTCCATATGCTGTTATCTGGGAAAACTCACATTAAGACATTTATTGGTGAGAAGTCACATCAAAACGTCAATGGAATCCACAGCCAGGAAAGACTTTCTAGTCCAGATGACGGGAGGAGAGAACCGTTTTCCACAAAAGCAGTGCTCAGGCTCAGGAAAGTGGGATCGCGAAGGAATGCATCGTCCAGAAATGTTCCTTCCTTCTCCCGTGAGGGACTGTACTTCTTGGTCATGTGTGTGTGTAATGAAATGGGAGAAGCCTGGAGGTGTTACTTATAAGTAAGGCTTTAAGAATTACCCTGGAGTTCTTTATGCATTTTTTTTCCCTTTCTCACAAAATTAACAATTCTAAAAGCCTCTCCATCACCCGAAGTCCCTGGGTAAAGTAGATATGGAGCATAGCTAATGTTAACATGCAGTAGGCATGCAGACAGATAAGAAGTTTACTATTGTCATATGATACTGAAAATTTGGACTCCTTTTTTTAAAAAACTTTTGGCAGTGAGGATTGAACCTGGTGCCTTTACACTAAACTACATCCCTCATTTTTTTTTCCTTACTTTTTATTTTTGAGACAGCATCCAACTTGGGCTCAAACTTGTGACCCAACTGCCTCAGCCTCGCAGAGTGCTGGGATGAGAAGCATGTGCCACCCCACTATGTCTGGAATCAGATTTTATCACAGTGTAATGAAACCACCCTAACTGATACAGGCCAGATACCCCACATAATCTTCCTCCCACAACCCCTATGAGTCTTTGCTTCTAGACTTAGATGTCTTTTGGAATGAGAGTCTTAACTCAGTCTTTTCAAGAGAAGGACAAGGCAGCTGTACTCAGTGAGGATGCTATTTTAGTAGAATTGTGGAGTTGTGCTCAGAGTTGTGCATGGAACATGACCTGGTCACACCCTGCAGCAACTGTGTGAGTGTAGTGTAATGAACACTAGCCAAATTCTGTTTGCCTCAGTGTCTTTTCAACATATCCCTGACTGTCTAAGGTTTCCCCATCCAGCTCCACACATGTCAAAGGGAACTGACACCCTCCTTGGTCTAGGAAAAGCCCATGTTATTCTTACTTAAAGTGTAGTCCATAAAGCAATGTTTTTCTGCATTCTCTCTGCTACTGGTACAAATGAGATAAAACAAAAATGCATAATAAGTGCTTAGACATTTTTATAGCAATCTGACCTTGGTATAGCATCCAAAGCTATGAGCAGAGCACTCTTTTGTTGGACACTGGATAGCCATTTTAGGTGTTGTCAAAATCCAAAGAGTTAAAGACATCATACATGCATACCTATGTCTGTAACAACACAATTTAATACAGCTAAATCTTGGAATCAGCCTACATGTCGAATACAAATGGATGAAGAAAATGTAGTATATATACACAATAGAGTACTACTCTGTCATAAAAAGATAAACGAGTCATCATAGAAAAATGGATACATCTTGAGACTATAACAGTAAGTGAAATAAATCAGATGCATAAGCTTAAATGTTGCATGGTTCCTCTTACATGAGAAGCCCATATAAAGAATAATATAAAAGATAGATAATAGAAAGTAGGGAGATGTTTCTTAAATAAGAATGACATCAAAGAATGGAGTCAGGAGGGAAGGAAGGGAAAGGAAATAAAAGCAAGAATTAGGATATGTTATGTACATGTACCAACTCCCCATCAGAAACATTAACATTATATACTGCAAATATGTAATAATAAAAAATAAAAAATTAAAAGTCCCTGGTATTTCCAGGTAACAAAATAGCCTGCCAATGTTGTGCAAACAGAATCATTTATTGATCCCTGGATAGTCTAGGCCAATCATGTTGGCCCTTTTCTATTTACCAGTGATTGGTCTAGGATTTGATATGTGATCCAAATCTGGCCAGTGAGACATAGGAGAGATGTATCTGATGAGGGATTTTGGAGAAAGAGTCCCTTATTTTTAATAAACAGATTAAAAAAAACATTTCTCATTTTCCATGGATTATTTTGAGGGTCAATAAGATGCATGAAACTGTTGCAACCCTCCCTTTGGAGGTACAGCTATGTGAAAGAACATATTTTCTCACTGTTTAAATAGGTTAAAGCCTGGCTCTGCTATTTTTTGTTGGTCTCCAGTTAATGCACTCAGGGCTACTATGAAAAACGCATCTACCTACTTCTCCCTTCTCTAGCCTTTCTCCCTGTTCTCACCTGACATCTGGTGACCAGAGATTGCACTTTGAAGATACTCAGTCATATAAGACAGTCTTACCCTAAATCACCTTTCTGTTATATGACAAAATGTAACAAATATGTCCAAATAAAGTCAGGCAAAAAGTGTTGCATATAACAACATACATAAATGAACAAATATGCAAATAACAAAGCAGAGAGAAATTGCTTCCAGTGGATTGTAATAATATGTTCCTGCTATGGCACAATATAGTTATATTTTTCTTTTGTCTTTAATATAAAAACCTTAACTAAGTGAAAGAAATCCAAGCTGATAATTTTTTACAATTCCATCATCCTCCATTTTTCTACTTTCCTCTTAATGTTTCTTATTTGAGTTGTACATATTGGTAATTGTATTATAGATGTGTTTGTGTTTAGGATCCCAGGATACATTCATTTTTGCTTAATACCATGTATGTTTTCCATCTTGCTATAGCATCTTTCTCCCACTCTCCTTTTCCTTCTTTGTGTCCCCTCTGATCCCAGGAGGTAAGAATGACAACAGCTTGGTGGGTAACCTTTCAGATCCTTCTCATCCTCATATTAACACGTATGAAGATGTGGGATTCATTTTTATAAATCAGGTCCCACAATAGCATTTTCTCTGTAGTTGCTACTTTTATTTAACAGTAGGGTAAAAATTCTCTTTCCCAATTTCTATACAGAAAGCTGTTGGATTTGCCACTGATCTTTGCTCCTTTGGTGAATGTGCTTCTGGGTGCCCACAATTTCCAAGTACAGGCTTGGTCAAGGGGATTCTTGCCTGTATGGATGGATATTTCTGCTACCCCAACCTAACTTCTCAGGCTAACAGGCATCAGGTTGCTTGGTCCTCAGACTTATTTATAACTTCTAACTATTACTATAATTTTCATGAGGTATTTTTCAAATCAGTGCAATTAAGTGATTATCAAAAGCAAAAACATCCTGCTTCTATGAACACTGTTAAACGCTTAGAAGAGGTTTGCTCTATATAACATCTTTCTGTGAGGACAACAGCAAAGATCTGAGGCAATCTAGCTTTCTTTTGCTTTTTAACAATCTATTGCACACTTCCTTTACTTTTTTTGGTTCTGGGACTTGAACTTGGGACCTCGTGCTTGCCAGGCTGGCACTTGTGCTGCTAAGATGTGCCCCTGGTCATTCCATACTTTAATGGCTTGGTGCAGTACTGACCTGTTATTCCACATCAGTATCCATGGGTTGAAGGTTTTGCCTACGCTGTCTCCCAGGGCCTGTTCAGCTGGAGAGTCACCTGGATTGGAAAATCCAAAGTAGCCTCACTCCTCTGTCTGGCAGCTGGTGCTAGCTATCAGCTGGAGCACTTGAGTTCTATTTCCCATTGACTTTTTATTCATTATTCAGTAGGCTAGGTCACCTTCCTTCCATGGGGGCCTCAGGGCAGTCTTGCAAGAAGATCCAAACCCACAAAGCTACGCAGTCTGTTGAGACCTAATATAACACCACTTCTGTTACATTCTGTTGACCAAAGCTTGTCATAAAATCAGTCTGGCTTTCAGGGAGGGGAAAATAGGCTCTATCTCCTGATAGAGGGAGAAACAAAGTCACATCGAAAAAGAATGTGCATATTAGAATGGCAGCAAATTATGCACACATTTTTCAACTTAACACAAGGAGAAAAACCATAAGAACCTAGAAGTATCCAGTATTCAGATTGTTTCACAACTTTATTCTTTTAAGAGTCAGGTTGGGTTGATCCTTAAACCGGTTAGTACCATTATATATGCAATTTTATTTTCATCAACTGTTTTATAAATCAGTTCAATTAGAGTGTAAAAGGAAGAACAGCTTGTTTCGATGAAAACTAAATCAAATGCTTAAGAAATAGCTGCCAGATATAAGCAAATGTAAATTTTCTGCCTCTAAATTTGCACCTCATTTTAAGAGAGCAGAATTACAAAATGTAAGTGATACATATTTTGTGAAAGAAAAGTAACGCGAAATTTTGCTCAGCAGAGAATGGCCAGTGGAAAGAAGCAGGCTGTTTTAGTTACTTTCTTGCTGCTGGGACAAAATGCCTGACACTCACGAGCTGAAGGAAGGGAGGTTTATTCTGGCTCACAGATTGCGGAGGTTTCAGTCCCATAGTCTGCTGGCTCCAAGGCAGGATGATGTGGCAGAGGGGCAGGGCAAAGGACAAACGGCCCATGACATGGTAAAAGGAATCAAGGCAGGAGGAGGGACATACATCATTCTGGTCCGCGCCTAGTGACCCACCTCTTCCCACCAGGCTTCACCTCCCTGTACCACACCAGTTTAAACTCATCAGTAGACTAATCCAGTGTCACAATCCAATCATCCAGTCACCTTCCAAAAACCCTATTCTGTTGGAGAAGAGGGCTTCTATGATGAGATATGAAAAAATAAACTTAGTCTCTTCCATACTCTCACTCAGTTACAATCAATGGAGGAGACTATTGTGACACCAAGAGGGAAGGGATTTCTCCTGCCTGTAAGCAAGCATCTAATTCTATAGCAGATACCCTCTAGGTTTCTCTAATTCAGTTCAGTTCTGACACTGGCTACCTGGGTCAGATCCCGAAAGTTGGAAGCTCAGTTTCTCTTTTTTGGATTCCAGTTACAGGGGCTGGTATTTAGCTCAGCAGCATAAGCACCTGCCTTGCAAGCAGGCAGTCTTGAGTTTGATCCCTGGTACCGATAAAAAAGGAAAAAGACAAAAAAAAAAAAAAAAAAAAAAAAGAAAGAAAAAATTCTAATGACTGGATTCCAGTTACAAGCACCAGGTTGTTTTATTTGTGTTTCTGACATACCAGGTACAAATCAGATTTCCCACAACCCTCTCTTCAGGTTCACTATTTGCTACAGCAGCTCATAGAACTCAGAAAAATGCTTCCTTAAAGGACATAACTAAAGATGGTGACGAATACAAGTTGAAAAATGCACAGGGCAAGAAATGCAGGAAGGACAATGTGCCCTCTTCAGACATCTGATTCTGGGCTCTCCATGTGTTGGCCATTGAGAAGGTCTCAGAACCCCAGTCTTTCTGGGGTTTTATGGATGCTTCCTTAGGAGGTCTGATCAATTAAACTGTTAGCCACTGGTGATCAATTTAAGCTATGGACCCTTTGCCTCACCCTCTGATCCTGCTTTTGTCTTGCTAATAACTCCCATCCTGAAGCTACCTGGAGTTACCAGCCCCCAATCATCTCATTAACATATACAAATTACAGTATGACTTTGAAGATTCCAAGGATTTTCAGCTTTGCTCCAAAAAATGGGGATGAGGACCAAGGAGAGGAAAACCTGATATTTGTTTCACAACATAACACAGACTTTTTCTTTCAAGCCAGGGATTAGAGAGTTCTCTGTTAGTTTTTCAAATAACTGTATGGAATTCCATGTTTTATTTAACCAGTAGTTTTATAATAGATTTTCAGGTGGCTTCTTTTCTATTCCTTTACTGCACTACAATAAATATCAGTGTAAGTGTAGTTTTGATATTAGTATCAGATAGTGTATGTTTTAGAATGTCTGTGGGCCTGAGTCCCAAAGGTGGAATCTCTGGATCAAATTTCATGTATTACTTAAATTTGAACAGATATTGCCAAATTACTTTCCACAAAGCTCCATTCCTACCAGCAATGTGTTAAGAGTATAACTTTCTCATTTTCTCCAGCCCTTAGGTTTCTCTTTGTGGCAGTGTTTACTCAGCACCCCGAATAACAGCATCTTTGGGTATCTGTGTATGTTGCACACCCGAGTGTCCCACCTGGATGCCTCTTTTCTATTTCTCTGTCGATCAACTACTACTTGGCTTTCAGAATTCAATTAAAATACCTTCTACTTAGAAGGTTTTTCCCTCATTCCCCAAAGAATCAGCTTGCTTTCATCCCTTCTGCCTTTGCTCTCTGAAAGTCCTCTCTGTCAGCATCATATGGGCCATAAATAGAAGCGGGATGTCTGCAAAATTTCCCCACAAACTCTAAGCTGGTATAGAGGATAGGGCCATGTCACAATCTTCTCTGAGTTCCCTGTGCCAGGAAATGTTCATTTATCCAGTGACATGATAACCTCGCTTTTCCACAAATGTTTATTGAATGAGCGGAGAAATTTTTAGAAATGAGATTAATGCTTGTAACCGTGCTGACAGGGTAAGGTGGGAGGAAAGTGCAGATACAGGATGTACGGGCAGAGTCTGTCAGACTAGGGGGGACCTTGAGGGCACTGTGTGGACCTTGATCAGTTCAGCAATTTCTACAGTTCTGACATCCTCTCTCTGTTCTTTCTGGACTCAGACATTCAAGGTCACCTCATTAATGCTCTGTTGGAAGACAGCACCCCAAAGGGGCCACCAATTTGGAACATCTGATCGGCTTTCAGAGTCAGATCCACCAGCTCGTAAAATCCAATAAATGTCAAAGACATGTCAGGCCCATTAACCTCTGGAGGTCTATTAAAAGACTCTGTCTTTGCTAAGGAGATTCTGTCTCTGTTGCATGGACAGCAGTGCAGCCAATTCTAAAACTCTCGAATTTAGGAAATAAAGAAGCGGGTAAGATTTGGTTCTTACGAGATTAACTAAGACTTCAGCAGTACATATTACCTCTGTTAATATGGTCAGCTCTCTGATGGGTATGTTGGGGGAAACACTCTAGACCTTTGCTTGCCCCCGAGGAAATTAGCACAGTACTTCCTTCCCTAATATACCCCCGCACATCTTTGTCCTATGACTCTACAACATCAAAATGTAGTTATTTGCCTGCTTGTGGGTCTCCTCCATTAGACCTTGAGGCCTTTGAGAACACAGCGTTTGGTTCTTTGTGGTAAAATGTGATGGAGCCTGTAACTCATATTACTTCAGCTAGACAGGAACTTAGTATATACAACTAAAACCTGCACAGGTGAAGTTCAGGCACAGCTGGACTCAGAAGCCCCAAAGGTATGATAATGAGATCCTCCCCCACGTTACAGCTCTGTTCCTCTCTGCTGGCTGAACCCACAGGCGAGCCCTCCTGGACCTCTCGAGATGGGTGCCGGGGAATCCTGCGTAATGGCGAATCTGCAGCTCCAACATCCTAAGCTTGACATCCATGTGACAAAGAGCTTTCCTTTCCTAGCAGAGCCAGCAGAATTTCTGCTGGCCCAGTATGGATCCAGTTGCCATTTCCTTTGCGAGGCCATTATCATGTTATCGTGTGATACCTGCTTCCCACCCAGAACTGTGAGTTCCTTGATGGTTGCAACTATCTTATCTCCAGACCCTCAGTACTTAGCTTAAGATCTGGCACAAGACAAGTACTTACTGTGTGTGGAATGAATTAATTGCACTACCATTAAGCTAATATTGATGAGGGTCTCCTGTATATTAAGCACTGCAGAAAATCATGTTTCCAAAGTGGTTGATAAAATGCCCCCTCCCTCCTATACTTATTTTGTGAGGAGACTTTGTATATTAGTTCATTTTGTGTTGCTGAAACAGAATACCAGAATCTAGTACTTTATAAGGAAGTTTATTTGGCTGGATTCCAGTGGTTGAAGGACACTAACAACAAGGCTGTCGTGTCCTGGTGAGGTTTCCCTGTTATTTTTTTACAATAAGGCCGAGAAATGAATGGAATCTGGCCATGTACCAAAAGAGCCAGGCATACTGAGTGTCTCTGCTTTGTAAATGTCAGCTCTCATGAGAATGAACTCACTCCTGCGACCAGCATCAGTCTTTAGGACGACAGGGAGACAATGACATCACCACTTTGCACTAGGCTCTGCCTCTTCAAGTTTACACCTCCTCAGCACTGTCATACTGGGGACTACTAAGCTTTCCACCATGAACCACTGAGGGATGTGCTCCAACCATAGTGGTTTTCTATTCCTCTCTCAGGAGGTACAGTCTTCCAGGCAAGGCTGTGGGGCTGGCACATACACCTGCCACAGTCACCAGGATCTGAAGGAGGAGACCTTGATACCTTCTGAGGCTGGGCCTTAGGAGAAAGGGACTTCTGCCTTCGCCTTTTGATGCCCTTTCTGTTACACGGTGAGGAAGCAGAAGCAGCCCTGTGCAAAGGCATGTGAAAGGAACCAAGACTCCCAGCTCCCAGCTCCCAGCTCCAGCCGAACTCCCAGCCAGCAGCAGACCAGCTGCCAGCCATATAAGCAAGGCCATTCTGAACCTTCCAGCCATCCACTGACACTATGTGACACAAACCCAGCAAGCCACAAAACCATAAGATGTAAAAATTAGTTATAGCAATATTAGAAATAAAATGTCATCTTTGTCAATACTATAGAAACAGAAGCACAGAGGTGGTAAGTCTCTTTCCTCAAATTGCACAGGCCTGAAGCAGTACAGCTTCAAACTTATAGCCAGAATTTGCTAAGGAAATGGATTTTGTTACCAGTTAATGATGGAGAGCAGCAATATGTGGGCAGGCCATTTGGCAAAATCACAGAAATGCACTTCTGAGCCAGGCACTAGATTTCTCTCTTCTCTTTCTGAAGATGTGGCAAGGCCATTGGAGTAAAAGACCAAAGATGAGAGCTGGAAGAGTGGCTTGAAGATGAGGGATGGTGCATGTGGTTCAGCAGGGGATGATGGGACTGTGGTAAGGAGAGAGCGTGGCTGGTTGAGGAGAGGCTGCCAGGGTGGAGGTGACACCTATTGCTGCCAAGTACAGAGTCTGGCCCAGGGTCATCAGGTCCTTCAATAGTTCACAAGTGCTAAGTGTTTAAAATCCTTTGTTTGTATGAGTTGGAAACGACATTTACATGCCAGATCTGGCTCCCTGAATCCCAGTTTTTAATTTTTTTGTTTTTTGAGGGAATCACTTGAGTTTTGAAACCTAAAAAGGGAAACATACCCACTGTCTTTGTTCTGATAGGAAAAAAATCAATTGTTTTTCTCTGTAAGCTCTGGAATTGGCTCAGTGTTTTCTCTCACAGTTAAGGTAGTTTGCTGAGGATTCCTGGTCCATCTTCTACCTCTCCACTGGCTCTTACCTCTCTAAACTTTCATCATCCTGTGACAGGCTGCTGCTTCTATGGAGAGATCGGTGGGGAAGTTGTGTGTGGGCAGGAAGGCAACTTTTCCTAGGCCAAGCTCCAGTTCCACCTAGCACCCTGCCAGGCTGTGGAACTGTGGGTAGGAAACATCCCAGAGGATGACTCATGTATTAGCCGAGTTTTAGGAGAGGAAACAGATATAACACAAGTTACACAAATGTGTGAGAAGTTACAGGATTGGATGGTCAGCCACAGAGTCAAATGAAGAAGTGTATAAAGGCTGTTTGCATGCAGAGGCTGAAAGAGTCAATCCGAGGCCTAGATTTCACTGCAGTGATCTATGCAAATCTATACCATCAGGCCAATGAGTCCACAATGGAAGGCTCAGGAACCTTTGCTAGGAGCTTGAAGGATCCAAGGCAGAAGCTGAAGAGTCTGCACTGAAAGACATGAGATGACGTCCAAGCTGAAGGCGAAGACTGGAGCTCTGAAGCACGGAACCTCATCCATCTTTCCTCCTTTCCTTTTATACCATCCAGAAGATGAGCCACCCTAGGGTGAATCTTCTACACTCTACAGAGTAGAACTGCTAAGCGAATTAGTTAAGCTTCTAAATGTCTCAAGTTGACACAATCAATCAACCACTACAACTCATCTACCAGGTCCAAGACCAGGTAGAGCCTTCCCCAGGGAGGTAAGGCCAAGCCAGATGTGGAAAACTCTGTTCCCCCGTCTTGGCCTTGTGCTCAGGCTTGAGCCCAGAGTGGCTTTTGTTTTACTTTTTCTCGTTTGTAAAAGCCTCAACTGCAACTCTCTGCCTCATGCTGCTGCTTTGTGGGCTTTATCGAATGTCACATAGTTGCTCGCTCAGCTTTCACCCTTCACTGAGATGTTCCAGTGTCATCACAGCACCTGACCAAGGCTCAGGAGAGTGTGTGACTTGATCCATGTCACGCAGTTGGTAAATGTACCAGGTATGGTTATTCCACCGCCATTTGTCCTTGTCAGTAGAATTTTAAAAGGGTAATAAGACCTAAATTCATCATTACAAAGTCTCCTACTTACTCTGATTCTCACATGCCCAGTTCTTCTCCCCAGAGGCAGCTACTGTTACTGGCTCCATGTGTGTCCTTTGGGGATAATACAAATAATAAAAGTACATGAAGTTGGGAATGGTCATGATTAGCCATGGTACACGACCATTGAGTAGCAATCATTGCCTCTTGAAGAGGGCCAGGCACGCATGCAGGGACACTAGTTGTGGCTGTGTAAATGTTTCTCTTGGGTGTTATTCTAGACCTGTGGGAATGAAGTTTTCCTAATCTTTTGTGGTGGGTTTATTTTGCTTACCCAACAAAACAGGACCAACAGAACCTAAAGTTAACGGTACTGCTCTTAATCCTGGATCTCACTGCAAATAAAATGAAGAGCATGGAAATATAGTAGAAAGCAACCCTGCCTCTGGAACAATGATGTTGATTGTCAGCCCACCCTGGTCATAATGCTAAAATCTCAGCACACCGCCCCCCTGAACATGGCATGCATATTCCAGAAAACATGTGAATTTGTGATAAACTGTACCCCAGGTCTGCCTTTTACCTCTCTCTGCTGGAGTCCCCCTTCCCTGTGTAGCCCAAAACCTTATGTAAGCTTACAACAATGCTTTTTCCTTGGTGAATTTGGGGACTTTAGGTCATGAGACTACCCAGATTTCTGATTTGCACAACCCAATAAATCTCCTTCTGTTTGACCCCAGGCCCCGGGTCAGATTTTTGACATGCACTTGAGGCAAAGACCTTGGCACTGATGCATTGATAGACCCGGAAGTGATGAGCCTGGCATTGGCCCCCCAGCTGCACAGGACAGCATGCTTCTCTCTAACAAGGACCAAGAGATCTAGCTTGGGGTGTCCATGCAAGTTATGTGGTTGTTTTCCTCAATTTAGAATCCTGGTCATTATCCCAGGTCAATGGAATCAGAATGCCTTTGAGAAGACTTAAGAATCTGTCACTGTAAGCCTTCATGATCCTTTAGCACACTCAGAAAATTATGGAAAGATTTATGTGTAAAGGAATGTGTGTATTAGGAAATATTGCTGCCTTGTTTGACTTAGTGCATAGTTGGAATATCTGTACATGTCCATCAATAAGGGACAAATACCATACAAGGGAATACTATGCAGCATTAAAAAGAAATGAATTGGATCTTCACGCACTGATGTATTAATATGTAGTTGACCCTCTGTATCCATGGGCTCCATATTGGAAATATTAAAGGAAATTGTGTCTGTACTGAACATGTACAGATTTTTTGGTTACTATTTTCTGAACAATGTGATATAACTATTTTTGAAGCATTTGCATTCCAGAGGAAACTGAGTGAGGGCTGTGTTTGACCAGTGGACTGCTTTTCCTAGCAAAGGAAAGGGGATACACAGGAGGACACACACGGGATACGCAGTGGGTCAGAACAGGCAGTGCTTGTGGAA
Organism: Cavia porcellus; assembly: GCF_034190915.1. Classification (NCBI taxonomy): domain Eukaryota; kingdom Metazoa; phylum Chordata; class Mammalia; order Rodentia; family Caviidae; genus Cavia; species Cavia porcellus. Next base: position 27,606,637 of record NW_026947502.1, read on the forward strand.
ATGGAATTAACTCCTTGCCCTTTTTCTTGCATGCCATGTAGCCTCTGCTTAGTGCCTACTCTGAGTCAGCACAGGACCAGGTACCTACATGGGCATTGGTGCTCTGAGTTTCATACCACCTTATTATCTGCATTGTATAGACAGGAAAAGTGAGGCTTACAGAGGCCCAGTGACTTGTCTTTAGACATAGATCTTTCTACTAGAGAGTGTATCCTGCATTCCATCACACTTCTATGACTCTGATGACAGTGGGACTTCCTGCTGTGGGGCCCCATACTTCCAGTCCTCTTTATGACTTTGCTCCCAGGGATCCAGCCCCGGTTTTTGCTGCTTGGTCGGTCATTCCACTCACGAATGAAGGCAGACACATAGCAGAACAGTATAGATCCCTCAAGGCCAAGTTCAGACAAAGTCCCTGTGTCCCTTTGGCCAAGGGCTGAGCCCCTGTGAGCCTGGAGCTGTAACTATCCACCAGCACTGAGAGCAGCGCCCACCATTGACACTTTGTGGAAGCCCAGGCAAAATATGCACATGACTGCCATGGAGTAAGAGTTTCTTGATCTCAGCTAGAGGAAGCCATGACCTTGTGTCAGAGTGGGGAAGACACCTGCATTCATATTTGTGTTGTGCAGGGAGGAGGGTTATAGTGGTGGTCCTCACTGGATATAGAGTTTGCAAATGGAAGCAGAATTTTGCTGAATGCTTCTGTTTGGAAACTGAATTGTTGTGAAAGAAGTGTTCATGAATTAAGTTACTACTATACTTATCTTTAGGTGACTTAATACCTCATCTAATGCCCACGTATCACTGTATTCACATGGATTCAACATGGCACTCAAAGTCTTGTAAGTTCCTGTATTGCTTTTTTGGACTTTCTGGAAATTTTCTCAATTTAAAAAATTGAATCCATAGATACAGAAGTGGTAGATATGGAGAGTTGACTATATTTTTAGAATTCATGGTCTGGTTGTCAATTTCCTGTAACACCAATTAGCCTTAAATTTATTCTAAGTTTTACTTCTCACACCTGGTATGCAGTACGAACTCAACATTTGTTACCCAACTGAATAAACTGTTGCTCTGTTTGCTAATGCTGCTGGTGACAAACTGGGTGATGTTGGGCTGGCTCTTCTCCTTGCCTCAGTTTCACCATTTCTGAGAAAATAGGTCCCATCCACTAAACCTCAACCCCTTCTGCCTATTCTCATCTGGACCAACCTTCTAGGACCATGAGTTGCTCAGAGAAAGCTGTCCTCCTAGTTGTTTGAATATCACTTTCAAGTTTTAAAAATCCCTTCTGGAATGTTCAGCGTTGCCAAGGCATTATGACTGCTTTCTCTAGCAGAGGTCCCTTCTTCCCTGCCCCACTTGCCCTACCCAGGGAGATGAGCCATCAGCCTTAAGGGGCCAGCTCTGCAATCCTCGGAGAAGCCATAGCAGGGTGTTGCTTCCTGGCAGGGCATTCATTTGCTTGTATCCTCTGAGGAGGGAAATTGTAGCTAGGTGTAGCTAGGTAGCCTTTCCCGGGGCTGCAGGTGGTTACCAAGTCTGTGCCTGAAAAATTACAACCTTCCGCCACGTGTCTCATTTGCATAACAAATGACTCCAGACACAGGCCTGGTAGGAAGGGGGAATGATCTCCTAATGGACCCTTCGACCAGAAGAACTTGATTTTTATAAAAGGTCAAAACACGGCAGACAGCAGAACACTCCCATGGGGTGTTACTTCATGTTGTTTGAAACTCCAGATTTATATTTAGTCAGTGGTTGTCCTTAGAGGTTACTGCCCTGAGCACTGGGGATGAAAATTCTTAAAGGCACCGCCAACGTAAGTGGGAAGGGTGAAAGGATCTAGAAGTAACGTGATTTCTGGTAAAGCTTAATAGTTAATAACTGAGTGTCCCACATCTTCTGGACAAAGAAAAAGAGGCACAGGTGGCCTGTACTCCGTGGATGTGCTTAGTCTGGAGTCGTGTTGTCTAGAACTTCTTTCTCCAAATGGTTTAGGCTCTGAGCTGACCAAAAAGACATATGTGAGAAATCCATAGGAGGAACACAAGATCTCTGAGGCCACTGTTACTGGAGGTGGCGGCGGCAGGGTTCCTTGGCCTCAGTTGCCTTTGATCTATGGTCAGTTTTTCTCCCTAAGGTGTGACAGCACACCCAGGAAACAGAAGGGCCCTGAATTTTCTTTCAAAATCCAGCTCAGTTTCCCACAGGCTCTCCATTTCCTGGTTCAGACCGTCCTTCTCCCGTAGTGGGTAAAGCCCAATTCCAGTTATGAATCTATAATTCCAACCAGTCGTGGTGCTGCGGGCCGTCTCACCCCAGCACTCTGGGAGGCTGAGGCTTGGGTAGTTGAGCAAGTTATTGAGAAACTATCGCAACCACAATAGCAACCAGAAGGCTGAAGATGTGCTGCAGTGCGATGACCCCGTTATAGATGCAAAAACTTTACTCTGCAAAGATCCTGTGGCCTTATCCTCAGTTGAATTTTGATAGATACAGTAAGTCCCCAACTAACTGAGTTCCGTTTTTGGAGAATTACTCATCAGTCAGATTTGTTTGTGAAGCTTCGCTCTACATCAGCAGAATGAGCCTTCTACAGTACACCTGTGAGAGTTCACAGCTCACGTGCTTATAAGTTGGGGACTTACTGTACCTTGCCCCAGGCACAGCTGCTAAGAAACGGTACCTCCATTTATACCCAGGGCTGTCAGACTAGTGAGCCTGTGTTCTTCCCGTGACATTCTCTAAAATGTCAATAAAGAGTTATTGGGCAGCCAGGTGTTTGGTGCTGTGGCAGAGCAAAGATAACACAAATAGAGAGGCCAAATGTGCTCTCAGGGAGCTTTTGTCTATTTAGAGACAGGAAATAAACAGACACAGAACTAGAAATGTACAGCCACATGGCACAGAGCTACAGGGCAGTTTCTAGGCCAAACTGCCGGTCACAATAGAAACCTTGTGTCAGAGTCATTACGGCCAGTTAATATACACTTGGTCCTTTCTACCTGTGGGTTCCCCATTTATGGATTCAGGTACAGATGGAAAATATTTTTTGAAAGTGCATCCATACCAAGCATATACAAACTGTTTTTTCCTTGTCAGTATTCTAAGCAACTCAACATCTGTTCAGTCACATTTACACTGTATTAATGTAAGTAATCTAGAAATGATTTAAAGTGCACAAGAGGAGGTAGGTAGTTAGGTGAAATTCCCATATTGTTTTGTATAAGGGACCTGAGCTCGTTAAGGATTCTTGTATACACAGGTGGGAAAGGGGAGAGGGCTCTGGTATCAGTCCCCCACTGTAATTTAAGAAACTGTGACCTCAAGCCTAATGTCATGCCCTGGTTGGCCACAAAGATGACTACGTATGGGAAATGGCAGAATAAGGGAAGCACTTGGTGGGGATAACTGTTCAGATCTGGCAAGCATCCAAACCTGTTCCTCTGGGTCAGCACTATCCTTCAGTGACACTCCACATGGTTTGTGGGGAGCTACCCTTCTTCTAGTCACAAGTAGTTCTGGAGTGAACATATGACCCAAGTCAGCCTACTTGCCGTCAGCAAGAGTTCTGTTGGAGGTCTGGGAAAGAAGGCTTCTCTTTCACAGAGCTGGCCAGATGCAAGCCTGGAGCCTCCTGGGGACAGACTGAGCAGAATGCTGAGCTGGTGATGGAGAGAGACAGTTGCCTGCCATCCTCAAATCGGTCCTGGGAAGCAAGGAGTTTCACCCTTTTGGGCCAGTGACTCAGGACTCCTCCTATGGTTCCCAGCTCTCCTTGAGCTTTTCTTCCTCATCTGCCATCCTAGATGAGATCACCCAGAGGGATTCTCCCATAGCTATCTTCTCTCAGATGCTGACCAGGAGTCTGCAGGGGAAAGGAGATAGGAGCTACGAGGGTAATGGGCAGAATGTGGTGGGCTTTGAGATGAGCTGTGGAGCTCAGCCCCTGCAGGAAGAGGGCACCACAACAGTCAAGATAGGACATTGACTAGGGTGTCAGCTATGTTTGCATCTTAACCGTCCCCAAAGGTCCATATGCTAAATGCTTGGTGTTCAGATTGGTGCCTGTGGGAGGTAGTGGGAGCTTGTGGGAGTTCTTTAGGTTGTTTGGGGGCTGTGCTCTGAAGGGCTTTGTGGCACCACAATTACTTTCCCATCATCTCCTTTGCTTCTTGGTCATGAGGTGAGTGATTTTGCTCCATCATTTTCTCTCTACTGCCTCCCCACAGATCCAAAACCACAGGGCCAACTGAAACCTCCAAAGCTTTAAGCCAAATCAACTTTTTCTGTTTATTAGTTGATTATCTCGGTTGTTTGGTTATAGTAATGGAAAGCTGACTGACCACAGTGTCTGTCAGGAGACAGATGAATAAAGAAAGGGATTGTTTATGCATGACAGAGTATTATTCATTTATTAAAAGATGAAATCCTGTCATTTGCACCATTGCAAATAATCTGGGAAGACAACATGTAAAATGAAATGTCAGCACAGAAAGATAAATACTACATTTTCTCACTTTTACATCAACGCTGAAGAAGTTGGCCAAATAGAAGTAGAGGGCAGAATAGTGGCTATCAAAGGCTAGGAAATGAGCGAGGAGGGAGGATGGAGAGAAGTTGGTTAAAAAGTACAATGGAACAGTTGGACAGGAGCAATAATTCTGATGTTCTATAGCCCAGAAGGGTAACTATGCTTGACAACAATGAAACGCATGCTTCAGAATAGCTAATGGAAAGGATTTGGGATGTTTTCAGCACAAAGAAATGATAAATGTTTGAGGTAGCAAATATGCCAACTACGTTGGTCTGTGCATTGCACCAGAATGCTACATGCACACCATAAATGCGTACAATTATGTCAATCAACGTATTTTTAGAAAAAAAAATTTTAAAAGAAAGGGCAGTAACACCTACTCGAGGCAATTCATGCCATGTGGGAGTAGAATCTAGTTCTTTAAGGGAAGCCAGAAATAAAGACTTTCATGTGAAGTTCCCAGAGTTTTAAATGTTGAAAACCAACATTTTGCCTCTCAGGCAGCTGCAGAAATGCTGTCAGCGTTGTACAGCATTGTACTCTCCACCCCAGTCTGTAAAAGGAGTGTCCTGCTCTAAGTCATCTTTTCCAGCTCTGCCCTGCATCTTGCAGAGCTCAGAGCAATGCTGGCCACATTGCCTGCTTCTGAGGTCCCCACCGAGCCACAGACATTCAGATATGCAGGAAGGACCAGGTGCCTCCTACCTGTGGGTGGCAGGCTTTTGAGGTAGGTGTTAGCATTACAGGAACAATTCACCTCCCTTTGACCAGTTTATTTCCTCAGCAGTTCAAGCCTGCTGCAGAGAGAGGAGCCTTGCATGAAGCTGACCCCAAAACGAGTGGACCATTTCCCAGGAACAAGCAAGGCTACATCTCATTCATCCCAGCGAGATTGTCAATGCTCTGCTACATCCTCCTTCTTCATTGTCCAGCACAGCGAAGGAGACCCCAAAGAATCTGTGTCCCACCCCTAACCTGCAGTGCTCCCCACTGCTGCGGCTCCTAGTGGTTTAGTATCTTCTTGTGCATTCAGCAAGCACTGATGGCAGGCCTACTTTGTTGGAGGGAACCTGGGGAGCCTGGAGGCAGGACCTACACTCCTGGAGCTCTAGAAGTCAAATTAAATAATCACAAACATAGTGTTTAACCACATGCTTTGCTGAGTGTTAGGAAAGAAAAGAATTGTGTTTTGTGAGGCATAAAACAAGGCATCTGACCCAGTCTGAGAGAGGCAGGAGATTGTCAGGGTGGTGTGTTATTGCTGAGCTCCAAGGAGGAACTTTAAACAGAAAGCTCTGCGATCTGATTTTCAGAGCCCAAGGCCATGTTGGCTGCTCTGTAAAAGCAGATGGGGTGATGGGTGTGCCCTATGGATACTGGGAACATGTAGGAGGCTTAGACAGTGGCCAGGAGGAGGTGGCAGCTTCTAGAAAGAAGGTAGTGGTGGCAAGGGTGGGTGGAGAAGTGGGCAGCTTTGAGCTATATTTAGGGGGAGCTGGTGGCAGTGTGGATGCATGAGTGGGTGGGTACCAGGGTGCTGCTTGCATCTGTGGCTTTTGTGCCATAGTAACTGGCTGTGGCTGTGCTGCATGGGAATCCTGGATGGAAGGCAGCTGTAGAGACTCTGTGGAGGGTTGGGGTGCATCTGAGCAGCCATAGCTTAGCAACTGCATTTCCCAAATGCCATTCCACGGGCAGCTTTCTCCATCTGGTGACCCATACTTGTGTGCTTATTGACCAATTGCACTAATGAGCCAAGGTCCAGGGCAAATGGCTCTTGCTCTGAGAATTCTGGCCATATCCCTGAAAGGATCCTATCTCTCACTTTGTGTGTAGCCTGGATCACAGAGGACCTGAAAGAGCATTTCAATTGAGAAGGGAAGAGGTGGCAAAGTTTACAGTGGGCTGAGGGTCAACTTGGTATTCAAGAACAGAAGGGCAGGAAGAGGTGTGGGGTGGGGGTGGGGGAGGTAGAATGTGAGCATCTATTTGAGTGGATAGCATACACTCCAATGATGGAGGGTGTATGATAGTGTTTTGGTGTCTGAGTGTACATAAGAGTTGGTGGACTGAGACAACATGAGAGTAAGCGACGAACAGTGCAGGAGAGTGTGACAGTGTCTGGAAAAATGTGCATGTGTGAATGAGAGAGAGAGCATGTGGAAGGTGTGCTTGCTGGAGAGAGGAGGTGAGAGTAAAGAGTTGAAACCTGGGCAGGGTCGGTGGTCAGGGTGGTGTGCTCTGGAGGTAAGGCCACCTGGCTTTGAGTCTGGGTTCTCCCATTTAACTAGTCCTGTGACCTTGGGTGCACAATCTTATTCTCTGAGACTATTCACCCATAATGAGATTATGACAGCACCTATCCCTTTGGGCTGGTGTGCAGAGCAAGATGATGCTTGTAAGATCCTCAGCCAGGACCTGGCATAAAGAAGCATGCAAACTTCAGGACTGTTGCCCTGTGAGCTCTCCAGAGCCCCAGGGGTGCAGCGCGCAGGCCCATGCCCCTGTGCACTCCTGGCATCACTCATCTTACATTTATTGGTGTGTTTACATAGTTAAAAATCATCTCCATAAACTCTAAAAGGGCTGGAGTGTGGTCCCTCCCCGCTCTCCACCGTCTCTCTGACACCTAGTATGAACCGGTGCACAGGAGGTGAACAAGGGTTTTTCAAATCAGTGAACACAGACAGAAAAATGATCTCTGCTTCCTCTTGCTACCCTCCTCCCTGCTGGCTTTCTCTTTCTTTGATCCCACTCCCACCCACACATATACAAGGAGGCTGGTGATGCTGGACCAGGAGCTGGACTCCTAATGCTTTTCAGGAGGGACAAAATTGGTAGTCAGAACCTAGAAGAAAACTAAAATGAGACCCCCTGAGACTGTGTGGTATGCTTAATGTCTGCCAAACTGCTGGTGCTTCTCTGTGTCACTGATGGCTTCTGTCACTTTTCACATCTCTGAGCACAGTTGAAAAATGGCACTTGTATTTTTTTTAATCCCCAGGCTCATATTAATTTGTGTTAGTTTGAAGATTTTCCTCTTTATTTTAAGGATCTTAAGTGAAGGGTGCTAATTTATATTCTGCCATTATGGCAGTCCTCTGATTTGTTAATCATGCTGGAATTTCAACTGTTAGATGTTATTGGAAGATATCATTTTGCCCAGAGAACCCTTAAAACTGCTAAAGAATCTATTCCTTCATGTGTGTCTTATCAGATAGACAAATGGAAAACTCAGCTGTCTCATCAAGAGTTCTAAACATCTCACTGCAATCTGAAAGATGTGACATTCATTCTGTAGAATAAAGCTGTTTCCTTCCCATTATATCCAGGAGCTGAGGCTTAGGATATTAATAAGGGAAACCAAGATCAGCAAGCAGTTTGATCCCTTCCCTTTCGTCTTCAGCAAATTGCTCTGTTATGCAAGAGAAATGCAGGTGCACCCATAGTGGATCGGTCAGATGATAAAAAAATCTGTTTGCAAGAGAGGGAAGCTCATTTCCCCACTGAGAAGATGCATTTGTTTGAGAGAGACAAGGAAAGAGAAAGCAGCTTTGGTGGGGACAAGGAAGGGATTAAGCCATCCTGACAAGCACATTGCTTAGAAATGAGCCCAATTAAAAAAACATGAACCCACCTGACCCTCGCATGAAAACCTGGGGCAATCTCTGTCCACTCCTGATTTGAGAAACCAGCACAATTATTTTGCAGATCATTAGGATTCTGGAGGAATGTGTTTCCTGGATATGGCTGTGATTTCCATTTTCTCATTACTGACAGAAGCTGCATTTATGGATCTTTCCCTTTCAAACAGGAGCTTCTTGGGCTGGTTCTTAAAAAATCAGCCCTCCCAAAAGGCATCATGTCAAAAGCTTAGATGGGCTCATCTAGGCTGTTTCCGTGAGAACTGCCCTTCCTCTCCCCCTCCCCCCTGACTTTTTTTCTTTCCATTTTCTTTTTCTGCCATGGAGAAGGGTTTCGTGGCTGTGGGTAGGCAATTAGATTTCAAAGCCGAGAGCTCAGCTGCGCTTTGCCAGGAACTGCTGGAGCGAGCAGGAGAGCCCATGGGCTTGGAATGCCTGGCACGGAAACTTGTCTCCCAACGCGGCCGCTCCCAGGATGGGCTGGAAGAGCATGTTTGCCTTTGTTCTGAAAAGGGAAATCTAATTTCATCCCCCAGCACTAGCTGTATGGTAATTTCGGAGCTCGGCAATATTGCCTCTCAAAAGCTTGGGAGATTGCCTGTCTTGTGAAATGTCAAGAGTTGGCGTGGTCTGGGAGCCAGTTGGAGTCCAGCAGGCAGGGCGCTCAGGCTTGGTGCTCAGCCTGTATTTGTGGCCCCTGCTCCCTCGAGTGCTGCTGTCTCTCTGAAGAATAAGGGACTCTGTGTTCACAATCCAGCCTTCCTCTCACTTGCCACTGGCTGAGTCGCAGGGAGGGGGCTGATGTCTGATTTCCAAAGCCACTGGGAACAAAATGCTCACGTTTGTCTAAGAAGGCAGTCAGGTGCCATGGGTAAAACTCTGGATGGTGGCTTCCTGAGGAGGGGTCCAGGCTTGGTATAACATGTCTGTGTGCCCCAGATAGTGGAGCTTATCTTATGTTCCTGAGGGAAGGCAAGTACTTGACTAAATGGATGAAAAGTTATTAAGTGGCTGTAGGTGCAGTGATTAAAAAGTGAGGCTGAGTGATGCGAAAAGAATTGGAGGGCTTCTTGGAGGAGGTGATATTCAAGCTGAGCCCGGTAAGAAGGAACTACCTGTGCAGAGATTTTTCAGAAGGAGGATCCCAGGTGGAGCGAACTATTTGCAGAGTTGGGGACAAGCTTGCTATATCTTTGGAACAGGGCTGCAACTGGAGCACTGTGAGCAGGGGGGAGATGGTGTGGGATGAAGTCGGCACTGTAGTGTGAAGAAGAAGGTTGCGATGCAGAATGTTTTGCAGTAGTTTACAAGTAGAGGAGACGCTAATCACCTGATTTGTGTTTGAAAAGCATCACTCTGCTTTCTGGGTGGAAAGCTGATGGAGGAAGCACGGGGAGCAATCGGGATTGTTTGCCAGAAAGCTAGTGCTGACTTCCAAAAGAAGAAGAAGCCATTGTTATCTTCTAAGGACAGAAGGCAGTTTCTGCAAAATGAAAGGCTACCCTTCCTCCAGAAAGTGTGTCTAGGTCCTTTGCCTATTTTGGACATTGAGTGGAGAGCCAGCTGGATTCAGGTTAAAAGCAGTTTCAAAAGTACATAGCATTTACCTTGTATTCTATATATTACGAATACTCTAGAAAACACTTTAATGAATAAAGGAAGATGTGAATTGGGTATATGTAAATACTACAACATGTTATATAGAGGGGATTTTTGATATCTGCATAGGACCCTGGAGCCAATCCTTGAGAATACTGAGGGATTACTGAGCCATGCTTGAAAAGGGGCAAGATCTCCCAGTAAGGTGGCTCATCGTCATTTGCATAGGGCTGCACTGGACACAGAATGCCACAGTTATGAGTGGACCTGGGATACACATGATTAGTGCAAAAAGAGTGAAGTGCTATCTGTCCACACTTTCATATTTGAAACGTATGAACTGCCACAGCAATAATAGTAATAACTATGCACTGCGTGGAGGAGGCTTTACTGTTGTAAAGCATATCTGTCAGGGTCTTGGCAGGAAACAGAACTTCATTCAGATGATTTGTTGAAGAGATTTTGGTGAGGACCATTGGCATAGATATGGAAAATGGAGGGGTTCAAGGAATTTGGGCTAACAAGTTGCCATAGTTTTTATGGTGCTAGATAGCAAGTTTTGGCCATACATTCTTCCTATCTCTGTATTCAACTCCCTTTGCAATGTGACCATGAAGCTTTTCCTGTTAAGAGATGGAATACATTTTCTCAGTCTTTGAATCTGACCTGGTCTTGTGACTTGCTTTAGCAATTTGGTAATAGAATGTGCTAGAAACAGTGTTACGAAGTTACAAAGGGAAGCCTTCTAGAAGCTTTGCAACTTCTGCCTTACCCTCCTGGGCAGGTACCCTGAGACTTCTACTTGAAGAAGTGTAGGTTAGCCTAGTGCCTGATGAGGGGCCAAAGGAAGGTGAATCGGGGGATATAAGCAATAGTGAGCCTAATAAGCAATAAGTCATCTACCTAACCAAGCCATTGGATGACTGCAGCCACAAGTGGCTCTGTGGGACCAGCAGATCTGCTCAGATAAGCCCAGGCCAAGCTGCAGAGTCATCTGAAAATAAATGATTATTTTAAGTGACTGTGTTTGGGGTGCCTTGTTACAGAGCGGTAGATAACTGATACCACTCATGTACAGTTGATAGATCGTTCCTCAGGAATGTCAGACCAGGGAACAAAATAGTCCACCCCTTCTCTCCTCTTACTTCTCTCTTCTTTCCTTTTTATTCTTTTTCAATGCTCCAGTGCTTCCTGTGGAGGTAATCCCAACCAGAAGCCAGAGGTCAAGGAGGACCAGGTCATGCAGTCTATTGGGTTAAACTTCGAGGCTGAAAATGGATCTGGGGTGGGTAGAGGGGACAGATAAAAAATAACTGAACAGCTAGCAGGTACTTTTAAAGACAATCACCTATACTTATATGTACGGAGGTGGGAAACTCCTGCCCCTGTAGATGACTGTCAAAATGCTTTCAAAGTTTTTGTTCTTGCTTTCCTGTCTGTTTTGTTTCATACACGGTGCTCAGGAGAGAAACTTACAAGGAGCCAACCATGAATTTGGGTGACCTACAGTAAAGTTGGCTCTTTATAATACTATATTCTTCACCTAGGGGTTCTTGTTTGCCATTTTCTGAGCATGCAATACATGAAAAAGTATCTTCGCAAACAGAATGTGCTCAGGAATGCAGCTGCCTCTAGGTATGATGACAAATCTTTCCTGTATAAATAAGGAGTTTCTCCTATAAAAGCACCCTGCCCTCTCTCCTGGGAAAGACACTACTTTGAAAATTATCTTCAATGTTCTTCTTACTTGCAGCAAGAAATAAACCTTTCTTCACTCTTTCACATTTTGGTTATATTCACTCTCTGCACTCAGGAAGGAGCAAACCCACCATATTGGTTACAGCCACTGTGCAAGGAAGACTGACCAGTCCTTAAACTTATTCTGAATGAGTCTCCACCTTTGTGGTTGCATGAAGGTCTGCACCATTGAGAAAACTCAAATGTACACAGGCTCACCTTTCCAAACATCATCATCCGCGCTTCTGCAGAAGGGAGCGTGATCAGAGACTGCCCCCTTTGTTGCTATTCTCACCACTTTCCGGGAGTCCACAGCGTATTCACCCCAGTGCCCAGCAGCCGCTGTGAACCGGGAAAAGGGAGACACACAGTGCACACGGTTCAGACCCAGGGATCCTGGCTCCTCTCTTGCTAGCATCCCAGACCACCCACATCTCCTACAGGGAAACTTTTCAATCATTTCCCACTTGGAAGGTGGGAACTGGAAGTTGGAAATGCTCCAGCTTCTGCCTCTCCCCACAGTTCTGCACCCAAGCTATGCACAATCCTTCCTGGCAGCGACCTGTGGGAATAAAGGGAACTTGGCATGGCTGTGACACCGAAGCTCTGCCTTCAGGCTGGGCAGGAACTGGGGGGCTTACTTTTTCATTCGTATCCTTACAGGAGGAAAAATCAACTCATATTTTAAAACTTGTTCTCACCTCTGTGGCCTGAAGTTCTAGTATGATTTAGCAATCATTTAACCTGCATTCAGGGAAAGGGTAAGAGATATTTTTCTTGCTCTTTTACCCTGAAATGATATTAACAGATTATAGAACAACCCAACTTCAGAGAGCAGCAGGGCAGAGCTCCTGGGAGGGTGGGTTTATCTAGACAAATGTTAGGTGAAGAAAAACCCAAACAAAGATCGAAGCAGGTTGGCTGATCCAGGAGCAAGAGAGTTTATTTTTTAAAATCTGGCTGGTGAATGAAGACAAAGTAATTTTTTAGCTTCTTTCCAAAGAGCCTCAAGGGGAAGGCAGCTGAAATTCGGGGGATAATAGAAAGGGGGAGGTGGGCGGTGTGAGGATGATGGTATGGGGGACACTTGCTGTTGATGAGAGCCCGTAGGAGTAGAATGTGGCTCCCTGGAGAACAGGACCCCATTCTGTCCAACGCTGACCCCTCGTTCTGAAAAAGCAATAGAATGTAAAAAGGAGCGGCTCCCTTGAGGGACAGCTCTAATAGGCTGAGTTGTCTGGGACCTTAGGATGCTTCGGCTCCTGTTTCAGGTGCTGACTTCCTAATGAGCTCCAGCGTGGAGAGGCTGAGCTGGTGCTGTTATCTGTCACACAGTGATAAACAAGGCCATGACTGTTTCCTGTCCTTTTCTGCTGCAGATCTGGTCCCATCCATCCTCCTAAGGAATGCCCAGAGGTCAACACCCCAGTTTCCCATCCATGGCTGGAGAATAATGATGCTGGTTGGCACTGTGCTTTCAGACCTTGGGACACAAGGGACAAGTTCTCTTTCCTGACACAGATAGGGAAAAGGTGGACGGGCGGGAGGGCTTTCTAACAAGTGTGTAACTTTCTTCTGCTTGAATAGAAATGGAAGAGAAGGGGAAATGGAGTGGGGCAGCCTCGAAGGCCCCGAAACCAAGCTCAGAGCAGCATTCAATCAGAGACTGACATTTGCCTGGCGACCTCTTATCTATTCTCGTTGCTCAGTCATCGGGCCTTTGTGCTGCAGAACTGAGAAGGAATGGTTTGCCCTGCCCAGCTGATCCTGGGCCAGCTCTCTGCTCAAGTGCTCACCATTAACATTTCCCTGACATGTGACTGATATCTTCATCTCACTTTGGTAAATAGTCTACCTCCAGGCCAAGGTGACTGTGACCTCTGGAGCAGTAGAGCTGCACAGGAGTCTCCCCAGGGACCCTGGCAAAGCACTTTCACATGGGTGAGGGCTGCTGTTTCCCATCGCCACCCCTCTGATTAGTGCTGACAAGAAATAAATAAATAACCATGTGACAGAGCAGACAGCAGGCGAGCTGGACAAAGAAAGAGAAGTGAAGAAGGGTACGAGGGAGGACAGGGAGAGGCATGGGGAAGGCCTGACTTAGGAGTACTCTCTGTGACTAAGAATAATGCAGCTGCCCAGGAAGCTACCAAAGGCAGCCCAGGCTATTCATAGGTCTGCACACATGCGGCCAAGCTGCAGCGTTTCTGACGTTCAGAAAGGATCTCCAGCGTGAAGTTGCTTGGAGGGTCTGATTTTGCTAGCACAATTAAATATAGATTTCTTTGGGATGAGGGCTGAGAAACAGGGTGGGTGGATTGTAAGTCTGTGCTGCAATGCAATTTAATCCTAAATGTTTCTGTGGGTGTCTATACACTCAGCACACATTTCTGAGTGCCTACATGAGCCTAGTCCAAGGCACACACAGAAGAAACCCACTTTGCCCTCACAGAAGCCCATGGTCCAGTGAGATTACCACTGCTATTCCTGCCAGAGCTGGGCAGGCAACAAAAATAAATGACACAGACAAGAGGGTGAGACCGTAGGACAGAGTGGGAACTGAGAGGGCTGTGTGCCTGTGTTCACTGTCCACGGGGTGGGGAGCTACTTAACCTCAGTTTATGGTTCTGCATTGCTGCACTTTATGATTTTTAAAGAAGAAACTATATTTGGAACTTTGTGTATCTTTTTCTGGTTTTCTTTTAACATTGCGTAGGCCAAATAAACCATGTCTGTAGCCTGCTGGGGCCAGAAAGGGTCAGAAAATAATTTAGAATAGGAGCTGAAACAGAAGAGGTCCTAGGAGCTTGTGAGACCCTGGGGCAGGAGGGCCTTTATCTTAGCCGGGTGAGGAGGTACACTGGGTCTTGAAAGATGTGTTATGGTTGCATATGTCCTGGCATAGGAAATCTTGAATGACATTGGAAGGCATGGGGAGTAGACTGGGAGCACCACTCGCTGGTAATTTTGCTAGAGACATTGCACATGCCTGCTCAGCTGAAGTCCACATTTCTGAGCCTTCCTTGTAACCAAAGGTAGCCATCTGACAATGGAGCCTGTCTTATGTCCTCAGAGAGAGGAGGCCAACCAGTCCTCTCTTTTCTTTTCCTCCCTTTTTGCTGACCGCACAGAGTCAGGAGCATAAATTGTGCAGCTGCTGATTAACGCTCTTTGGCTCTGGTTTCTGTGAAATTGAGATAATATTATCCAACCCAGAGAGAGATTCTGAGAATTAAAGGATCTGTATCTTTAGAGGATTGCAAACAATGGCAGGCATGTGTCGGGGCTGCGAGGCCTTCTGTCATCACCAGTGCTCTGCTGACAATAGTGTTTATTCTGTGACGATCCCAGGAGGTAGAAGAACAAGACGGCAAGATCCTGGGTCCTGGTCTCACACTGGCACCTGTACGCATGTATGGCGGGGGCAGTCAGCTTCTCGGCTGTCTGAGTCATGGTGCTCTGCACCTAGGACACAGCAGCTGGGCTCATATCCTGCAAACACAGTGAGTACCCAGGGGTCAGCCGGGGATTTCCTGGCTTGCAAGAACCAAGTGAAATGGCCTCAGATTGCCTCAAAGTGCAGAGGGACACCAATACACAGATGTGTGTGGCTTGTGGATGCTCTGCCTTGTGAGCCCAGATATCTCTTCTGTTGGCCTGGCCTGTGCACAGCACTGCAGCTGCGAGAATGAGTTGGTTTCTAGTTCCTATTCATCAGCAATCACAGCCAGTGGACCATGTGACACATAGGTGGGCTGAGCTGGCTCCTTTGGAAAGGAGTTTACAGATGCCCAGATGGAGAAGGGCAAGGCCATTTCATGGACTTTGATTCTTTGCTAGATTGTTGTGTCTCCTCCCCCAGCACTCCTGGAACCCATGTTGCTCCAGCTGCCTGATGGTCACAAAACTCCCCCTGGCAGGCCTCTACTCACTAAATGTGTGCGTGGCAAGCACCCCAGCTGCTGCTGAGCAGAATCCCCGTCCCATGGGTTGCTCTCATCTCACATGCAATCCTGCTCAGTTAGTAGACTCTGGCGCAAGGATGACCCTGCCGAACCCAAGCAGACAAAGAGGCTGCCAGGGATGCTGCATTCACCCTCCTTCCTCTCTCCCTTAAGCAGAGCCTTGCAATCACAGCTGAGCTGCTCTCCAGCCCTCACTACTCCCAAGCTTCTCTCAATAAAACTCTGTACATTTATTCTCAGCTTAGCATCTGCTCTCCCTTGATAACACACTGTCCAAGTTTCTTGGAAGAAGACATAGATTCCTTCTTTCACACTTGGGGGACTTACCCAGTTACAGCACTGTTTGGATATCTCAAGTGAAAAATACCTTGCTAAAGGTGGCCCTTCAGGCACCAAGAGAATATGTTTTGGTAATGGTGGGTCCCTCCCTGTTGCCTTCAGGTATAAGCGTCTGGCTCTGTTAGGAGAGGAAAATGTGAGCTCTGGGTGTTGAGAAAGCCCTAGAGCTTTGACTAGTTTCTTTCATCCTCTAGGAGATACCAGCTGGGATATTTTGGATAGTAAATAACATAAGTTAGTTTAAACAAGAAAGAGCGTTCATATTCCAAGGATGGGGATCCCCAGGGACGGTTAACTCTGTGGTTTTCTGTGTTATCGAGGATCCAGATTCCTTCCATTGTCATTCTGCTTGGAGCCCTGGGCCTGCCAGTCCTGCCACAGGCTGCCCTCATCATGGTGTCCAGATGGCTGCCACAAGCAATCACACTCAGGTACAACTATGTCCTGAGATGAGAGAAGGAGGGAAGGGGTGGGGGGGAGAGACAGAGACAGAGACACGGAGAAAAAAGGAGTGCATAATACAAGTCAGGATAAGGAAGAGAAGGTTAAGTCCTACCAGAGATAGAGATAGCATCTTGGGTAATGATGAGCAGAAAGCTGAGGGAGCCTAAGGAGTGAGCAGAGAAAAGTCTGAGGAACAATTCAGACAAAGCAAGCAACCACGAGGGCTCCAGAGTATGATGATCTGGAAGCTTTGAGAGCCGATGAGGCTTGTGGATTCGAGGGTGCACACTGATTGGGGAGATCCCTAGACAAGGAGAAGGAGAAGGTCAGGAGCGGCCAGGGTGAATTTCCCTGGCTGCATGACAGACAGAACACCATGTGCTGGTGGTTTAAGCAACAGGCACATATTTGTTTATGGCTCTGGAGATTGTAAGTTCAAGATCAAGGTGCTATCAGGATGTATGAGTATTTTCTTCCACTTTCTGTATTGCAAAAGACTGGTTTCTTGCTATGATTCACATGGCATTGCCTCAGAGCAAAAGTTAGAGAAGAGAACCTTCTGGTGTCTCTTCCTCCATAAAGACACTAATCCCATGGTGTTAGAGTCACACCATCATGATCTCATTTGATCTAACTGTCTCCTTCAAGGATCTGTCTCCAAAGATTCACTGGTGGTTAGGGCTTCAGCTTGTGCATTTGGTGAGAAGACACAATTCAGTCCACTGCAACAGGTCATCCAAGTAGGGCTTGGCAGGTGAATGAAACTGTAGCATGGTGTTCTCTGTGGGATAGAGAAAGCCAGGAGAAGATTCCAAGCAGCAGAAGGGATAGGGTTTTCAAGGAGCTTTCTCAGTGTATGTGGTAGAAGGGGCCCTGCAAGGTGGAGGTGAGGGCTGAGGTCAGAAGCTGGTGCCACAAAAAGACCGCAAGTGGTGGTGACTGATAGGAGGTTATGAGAAATACTCAGATTCCAGATGCATTGGAAAATGGCACCGTTAGATTTTAGAGATGGATTTTATCTCAGGGTTAGGGAAAGGAGTCAGATAGTGGTCCTGTGTTTTTTCCTTTGAGCAGCTGGTGAAAATCATGACCATTTACTAAGAAGGGAAGAGCTAGTCTGAGGTGTAGCTCAGCAGTAAAATGCTTGCTATGGTGGATGAAGTCCTGGGTTTGATTCTCAACCCTGCAGATTTGGCCAAATTAGTCAGAGAACATCTTATCCCTGGTTGAATGGAACCAGTACACCAGGCACAGGTTCTTTTAACATCAGTCAGAGTAAACTCAGTGATGTCACATTTTGTGAAAAATGAGCCACAAATTGCAGAATTATCATGAAGTCAAACTTCAAAATTCTACCAAGTGTTGATGACAGGCGAGACTTGCCCTATCTGTCCTGGGGCTTCCCCATGTCTATATTACCTGGCCCAAACTTGAAGTCACTGGACATTCCCCTAAGATGAGATTAATTTTATTTAAAACATCATGTGTTAGTAGTTTTCAAGAAATATGTCTACAGCCTTTCTAATAAGGATACTTAGGGCTAGACATGGGTGTTTAAAGTGATATCACAGGTGACTCTGGCTGGCACTACCTTACTCAGGATTCCTCTAATTCTGCTCTAAGGAGTCATGGAAATGTTCAGTGCCCCAGTCATTTTAAACTGAGGATTTGAGGTCCAAAAATTCAGAGAAGCCTTGATAGGGCGAGGGGTGAGGAGGAAGCAACAATACTTGTGTCAGCATAGATCTGCTTGAATAACTATTTCAGTGGTAAAAGTTTGAAAACTACTCCAGTATACCCTTACAGACATTATGAGGCCCTTCATAAATTATCCATATTCTATCCCACGAACTGTGGTGTGCATGTAATTATACATTACTATTTCCCAATCTCACATTCGAGCTCCCCTAAATAATACACCCACACATGAATTTAATTGATGACTACATAAGAAAGCAAGAATAGAAGTATTTTTTTTTTGCACATTTCTCAGTTGGTTGATTAAAAATAACCGTCAGATGTTACAAACAGTTGTGTTTGCCTCAGAATCGCACATCTCTGGTCCCTGAGCTGCTCAGCTCCATGGTCTCCAGAGCCTCAGCACCTTGAAAGGCCATCCACTTCTCACCTCTATGGTCCACTCCAAGGGAGGTCTCCTCCAATCTGATCAAGGCAGATAAAAGAAGTTCTTTCCAAACACATGTACTGCCCCACTTTTTACCATATATAAAGAAAGGTGTTGGGGCAGGCACACCATTGTCATTTCTCAGAGGGCCATGTCTCCCCCAGTCCCAGCCTTCCTCTTCCTGTGTGTCTTTTCATCTCCCATCACCCCCTCTCAGAATCCCACCAGCCACAAAGGATGTGGCAGAAAGGACTTCCTGGCACCCATTTCCCTAACCTCACCCTCCACATTCTGTATCACCTCAGTGTATTTTATGGTTTGTAACCACTTTTTCCTTGCTTATCTATTTATTTAGTCAGTTGTCACATCTTCTCACAATAGAAGTGTGAATTTTGCAAGGTTCTGAGACCATCAGGCACCATGAATCTCCAAGAGCCTACCCTCTCTCTTCCTAGAAGCTCAAGTGGACGAAGCCTGCATATTGCTAGAATAATACCTTGCCAGTAAGCCCTTGTGTTAATTTTGTACACTGCTCTAACAAATTAATTCAAATTTAGTAGCTGAAAACAACGTAGATTTAGTTTGATCTTCCCGTACACCACGCAAACCAGGTGGGGTCCAGGGAGAGAGAAGCCAGATTGCCTTTCTTGCAAGCCCACCAGCATATGGGCTGAGAATCAAGACTCCCTCACCACCGCTCCCCGCCTTCTCCTCCTATAAGCAACCAGCTGGTTTGAGGACAGCAACTAAGATACAAAAACAACTAAATGCTTGTATTGTTTGATTGGTTTTGCAGGACTAAACCTGGTAGTCTAAGCATCCATTAGGAGGGTGACAGTATGCAATGTGGCAAATAAAGGGATTTCCTTCTGTCTTGTTTTTGAAGTCCAATATTGTTCTCACTGTTTTGTTTTGTTGTGATTTATTGTTTTGTTTTATTCAGTGTTCTGTTTGGACTGGTTTTATTCTGTTTTGTTTTATTGGATTTTACTATGTCTGAGGAAATGGACAACTATTGTGAAGATAACAAGATAGAGCCATTGTTGATGACCTGTTGTCCTGTTTTGAAGTTCTGTAGCACTGTCACTGTGTTGTTTTGATTGGCTTTATTCTGGTTTGTATTGTTTGGCTTTATTCTCATTAAAATAAAAATAGCATAGATTTATTATCTTATAGTTCTGTAGGTCAGAAGTACAACATGGGACTAACTAGGGTAAAACCAAGTTAGTCTTATAGGTCAAAAGTCCAGTTAGACAATTTAGGTCTGTTTTCTTTCCAAACACTTGAGCAGAGAATCTGTTTTCTTGCTTTTTTTCAGCTTCCAGAGGCTGCCTGCATGGCTTGGCTTATGTGCCTATCTTCTGTCTTCAAAGCCATTACCACTCTCTTTGACCGCATCCTGGAAAGTTTGCATACTTGTATACGGTAAAACAACCTCTGTGTAATCCAGGATAATTTCCCCATTTCAAGCCCCTTAACTTTAACACAATTCCTTTGCCATGTGAAGTAACACACTCACAAGTTTCCAGCATTAAGGCATAGACCTTTTTTTGGTGTATGTGGGGGTTATTATTTGACCACCATATGAATCTTTTCCCTTTATATCTAGTGCATAGAACAGACCAGGAAACTAGTTGGTAGGTGTTCATTAAACTTGAGTCAATAAACATCTACAATGTATTGGACTAGTGTACATGGGTGCTGGGCAGATGTGAGGCACTCTTTTGTGTTCTTTTATTTGCTCTTTACATGCCTCAGTGGTAGATTTTACTTCCATCTTGCCAAGGGGGAAATTGAGGCTCAGAGGGGTGACATCACTTGCCTGGGGCCAACCACACAGCCAGTGGCAGCGATGGGATCGGAACATTTTTCATTGTGCCTCCAAAGCTCCTTGTGTCTTATCCTCTCCCTCCTTAGAGCCAAGGAAGCCTGTCTTAAACCAAGACAAGCCCCACGGCTGTCTTCTGCTCTGCAGTTGTCTTCTTCTCAGTCAGTACTGCCAGTGGATTAAAGCTTGCTTAAGGCCTGTCTGCCTCCCTGAACTTCTTTTAATACGAGCAATTCTGCCAATGAGACCTGAGTAGAGATTGGCCAGGATGGAGGTACAAGTTTGTTACCCACGAGCCGACAGCAGTGGTGACGTGGCAGTGTCAGCAAGAGAGGTTTTTAGATTCCCTGAGTTACTGAATCAGGCTTTGTCCTTTCTCTTTCTCTTTCTTTTTTTGTTTCTTTCTCTTTCATTCATTCTTTCTTTCTTTCTTTTTCTTTTATTCTTTCTTTCCTCCTTTATCTTTCATTCATTTTTCCTTCCTTCCTCCTCTACCCCCCTTCCTTCCTTCCTTCCTTTCTCTCTCTCTCTTTCCTTCTTCCCCTGCCTCATGTCACTTTCTCTCCTTCCTTCCTTTTCTTTCATATTTTTTGATTCTGGAAATGAAGTCCAGAGCCTTATAGATACTAGATCAGCACTGCGGCTCTGAACCGTACTCTCAGCCTGTGCATCTTCACAGGATTCCAAGTGGTTTGCCCACACACTAGTCGTTGAGATGCCTAGTAGGAGACACCCGCAGAGATTTAGGCCCTCACTAACCCCAGTAGGAGAGGGACTGTTAGTTTTATAATGAGCAAACCTTGAACTCTTCTGGGATGCAAATGGTTTCAAAGGCTCTTTGAAGTCCGTTTTGTCTAAATCAGAATTAAAGAGGAAGAAAACAAGAAATAACCAGATAAGAAAGACTCAAATGCTTTTGGACACCAAAGCAAACCACGTCAAACCAAACCAAACCAAACCATATCAAACCAAACCAAACCAGAAAGAGGAAGAGGAAAAAAAAATTACAGTGTTCCCTGAGATACCTATATGAAAAGATAACAAAATGAGTCTTGAAATATAGCAGTAAAGAAATCTGGCTAGCCATAGTTGATACAATTATTGGAAATTCTTCTTCCTGGCTGAGGGAAAGACATTCAAATAGATTTGTAATATTGTTTTCTCCTGACATGCTTGCAATTCTCAGTAAAGGTGACAAGTAGTTTTCAAACCTTTTGATTCTACTTGTCTTGTGGTTAATGATTTCCAGTTTACTCAGCAGGCAACATAACGTCTTTCCTAGGAAAGAATTTCTGTGCTCTGGCTGGTAACACTAGGTGGCAGGTCCTCTTAGCTACTTAACTCCTCCCACATTAATGAGGCAGGAAATTAGGGCATGACAAAGCTGGCTGGGGACGTAGATGTGATCTGTTAATTACAAAATCCCAAGACAGTGCACAAAGCAGTTCCTAGAATCTGCATGTGTACTTCTCACAGAAATTCAAGCAGGTTTTCCACAGGGCAGCCTAGACCTGACATCAGCCTGAGGAATGCGTATTACAAAAACCGTTAAAATTGAGGTCTTTACTGCCGTGTTCTTTTTCCCAGGTTTGGGTCACTGGAATCTCCTTCTGGAAATGATTTCTAGAATACGCATATCCCCATAATTCTTTATGGGGTGCTGAGGGAGCAGAGGTCTCCCTTAGCTTTTTCTGGCTGGAAACTAGTGCATAGGTCATCAACAATGGCTGTATCTTGTTATCTTCACAGTAGTTGTCTCTTATTTGCTCTTTACATGCCTCAGTGATAGATTTTACTTCCATCTTACCAAGGGGGAAATTGAGGTTCAGAGAGGTGACATAACTTGCCTGGGAACAACCAGGAAACTCTCAACTACCTTTTGTGATGGTGTAGCCCACTGGCTTCATTGAAGAGAAAAACTGTTGTAAGACAACAAGAAAAATAATTAGTGACTGATGAGCTGCCTGTTTGGTTAGAAGCAGATCAGATTTTCACAGAGGAGAATATATCAGAGAGCTATGTCAAATAAACTATCAACACTCCAAGAGTCACGACCTTAGCAAGATCCTGTTTACTTGTCTGTAAGAGCACTGAAGTCTTGCTCTTTGAAGAGGAGCCTTAAGCCTTCCTGAGGTTCTCAGGAATGGCTTTCTTCTTACTCTTTTGAAAGCTCCAGTGACAATTTCCCAATGTAGTATTTTTACAGCCTGCCACTGCATCTTTTAAAGAAGGACAAAAAATGGATCCTTGGGAACTGGGAATAAGGCTAGGGTCTTGAAGGGTTGTAGGGTTGCCCCCTTTTTGGATCCCTATTAGCCTTTTGATTTCCCAAGGAAACTTTTGACAGGTCTCTTTGGGATCCCTTGCAATAAATGACATCAGCCTGCTGGGGAAGACAGTCTCTAAGAGTTGTAGAATTTCCTGTTCATGTTTTATAAGTGACTGTTTATTAGTCAATAAGCTTCTTCTTTCCAGGTCATAGCATGGGCATATAGCACCAAAAGGTCATATTTGGAATCTATATAGATATATTTAGTTTTTTGCCTTTTCCCAGTATCAAAGCCTGAGTAACTACTTTTGAGTGGAGGTCCATGGATAAGAGGTTTTTCTTCAATGACCTGCTGTAAACTGATGACTTTATAACCTGCCTTTTGATGTCCTTCCATGAGTGGACCATACCTCTTCAGGGTCTCGGAGGGGGATGTCACTGATGTTCTGCCCACTAGAATGGGCCTGAGAGATCATTTGTTCATAAGAATGGTAATCTTCTGGGCTGGTAGGCATCAGAGAGGCAGGATTAACATTAGTGCAAGTTTTTATAATAACTTCAGGGATATCTATGAGCATGGCAAGATTAACATTTACCTAAGTTTTTCTAAGAATTTCGGGAGTGTCTATGAGCATGGCCTGATACTGGGCAAGCCATTCTCCCGTTAACTACAAGCAAGCTTTGGTCTCAAGAATTGCTTTGACCTGATGGAGAGTCAGGATTTCTAGTTTATGTCCTAGCCTTTGGATCAAGACGCCCAAAACAGTTCCTGTCTTTGCTGATGTATTGAGCAAGAAAGCTTTTCTTATACCATACAGCAGGATCCACCTGTTGGGTAATTAGTTCTGGAAGACCCAGCATAGACCCAAGAGATAACATCCATTTTGACCTTTATCAGAATTTGAGAATTTTCCCTAGTTTTGCTAGTAAATCTCTTCCTAGGCAGAGATTAGGACACTAAATGGCAATTTGAAATGCCTGGTTAAACATTTGGCTTTCAAAGTGACACATCAGGGCAGGAGTAAAGATTTACAGCTAGGTATCCCCTTGATTCCAACTATGGCTATGGATATAAAAGAAGGTTTTCCAGAGAAGTGAGTCAAAATAGAATAAAACAATTGAATAAGCTTTCCCATGGCATCCAGCATTAGCCAGGGTTCCTCACAGAAGGTGGTAATATCTGTGGGCAGGTGTATGGTAGGTTTCCTTGGGTCTCTTCAGAGCAGGATACAAGAGCTTTGGCTATACCAGCCCCTCTCTGGGAGCAGACAGTCACCCCTCAAGTGCTATGAGTCAGGCACACTGGCTGCCTCACATTTGGAGCAGGACCCAGGCAGTGGATTGGTGTAGTCACATGCCCAGCATCCAGATTTCCTGCACTTGAAAGAGGAAACTTGTGGGTTTCCACTTAGACAGTCGGAATGAGTTCTGAGCATTGCCAACTGCAACAGCTGTAATTCTAGTTTTTCCCTTTTGATCCTCCTCCAGACCCCAATTACTGAACACAGAAAAGGCTCTGTGTAGACATTGGGACATAGGTATCTGAGGACCCATCTGAAGTTTATTCATTAGTTACAGTCCAATTATTTAAACAATTATTTAGGATGACCAAAAATTGCATGTTTTTAATTAATTTTATAGGATAATATAACAAGAAATATAAAAATTATGACTTTATAAGATTTACTCAACACAGAATCAACTGGTTGAAATGACACCTGCCCAAGCAACACTAGAGTGTTAGTTAGTTTTCTCATTGCTGAGACAAAATACTTGGCACCAAAAGTTAAGGGAGGAAAGGTTTACTTAGCTCACAGTTTGTAGAGGTTTCAACCCATAATCAGCTGACTCCAAGGTAGGGTGGCATCACGGAAACGAAACAGTTTATGGTGAGATCAAGGTAGCAAAGCGACAAGGCACAACCTATCATCTCCAGGCTAATTTGGGTAGGTAGCACTCATATCTTTAATCCTAGTGCCTTGATCCTAAAATTGCACCATGAATTAATTCCAGTTTCACATCTAGCCACCTCTGAAAAAGCCCCATCTATGACTGCTTGAGGGTCTGGGTGGACATCTAGACCCAAACCATAATAATTTGGGAGGTTTCAGTACATAAACAGATGCAATGCCTGAGTGATAGTTGGGGTAAACTGTTATGTAGTTAAAGAAATGGAAGAGACCCATATCCTCCTGAGAGATATGTGGGGGTCTGAAAACAAGATCATCAAAAATATCTCTCTCTTGCTTAAGGGCCACTCTAATTACCATAGTTTCTGGGATTTTACTGAGATAGTCACAAAAGCTTAAACATAAGGGATTTCATTCTACTTTTCATATTTTAAGTGGAAATAGTCTAATTTAAAAATAGTCTCATAATAATAGTCATCTCTCATAATAGTCTCATAATAGTCATCTCTCACTATTTCATAGTTCATATTAAAACCAAACTACGATAACAAATAAGTTACTCCTTTATTTAAATTGGCAGGATCAAACCTTCCCACTGATCCAGGATGTGGCCTTGGTAAAGCTGGTGGATTCTGTGGGGCCTGGTTCACACAGTTGCTCAGAACACATCTTGGGGCCTCTAGACAGATAACTGGGTCTTGCGTTCTTAAAATGACCTCACATGCAGAAAGAGGAAACCTGACTTGAGTCCACAAAGCACCTCTGTGAGACTCAAGTGTTTGCAAGGCTAGGATGACACTGGCGTCTTTCACAGAAGCACAGAAGGAAGCCCTACTGAGGGCTTTTTGTCTCCATTCTGGGACTCTTGACTCCTTAGGTGGAGGACATTGAGCCACTTGATGGCTCCACCTAGCCCTCTGAAACTCTCAGGAGATCAGGGAGGAGTCCCTTCCCACCAGAACTCCCTTCCCCAAGTTGGGCCACTTGAGGGCTCTGTTTAAGCAGGATGGAGCCACTTGAGAAATGGCATCCCTGGATTCTCTCAAGCATTTTGAGCCACTTGAAAAACAATACATCTTGTATCTACTTGATTAATAAAAACTGTGATACTTTGTTTAAAGGTATAGAGATGGAAACCTCTTTTTAAAGAAAAATACCTTTGAAAATTCCAAGAATGAGGATAATTCTGCTGGGGGTTTAGCTCAGCGGCACAGGTGCCTGCCTGGCAAATGTGAGGTTGTGAGCTTGATCCCCAGTACCCGCCTCCAAAAGAATGAGGATGGTTCTATCTGTGACTTACATTCAGTTGAGTTAAGCTTTACTGGTTGTTCTGTTCTGCTCAGGGTTTCGGGATTGTTTCTAAACTACCTGCATTTTGTTAGGAGGAATAAGGGAGGGATCTAGCCTAATTCAAAAGAAAAGAGTGAGGAGGCCTACAAGTTCCTAGGCACCCTCCTGTCTCACAAGGATGAGACTTTTTTGGTGATCATGAAGTCAGTTAAAAACAAAAATGGTGGAAGTCAGATCATTGATTCAAAGAGGGTGGTTGGTTATGTGACAAGGCAAGACGGTTGGTTACCTTGACTAGGCACTCTAAGAAAGAAAAGGTCATCTAGGGGGAAAGTGCAATGGGCCCTCAAGCTCAAAAGAAGGCAACTCAGGTAGGTGGCTACTGAGGAAAGGACACCAAGTCACAAAAAGCTATTTTCCCAATAGTGTAAGAAAGCTGAGCAAAGTATTGTGGGGAACAGAAATATGATGTCGAAAAGAATAAATACCAAGCTGCAGGTCACACACATGGCACCCCACCGACCTGCTCTGCGACTGGAGAACAGCACTCTCTGGCTGTTCCTTACTGACTCGTATCTCTGATGAGTGACAAAAATGAGAAAGAGAAGCAAAGGAGAATTAAACTTTAATGGGGTCCATAGGCCTCTCACAGCTGGGAGAGAAACACCAAAGCCAGGCATTCCCTCTCCCTTCTCACGTGGGGGAGGAAGCAGGAAATAGTTCCCAGCACTATGAGAAGAGTTCCTGAGTTCCCCAGCCTAAAGGAGAGAGACAGAGAAGAAGAAAAAAATCTTTATGATGAGAGAGAGAGGGGAGAGAGAGAGAGAGAGAGAGAGAGAGAGAGAGAGAGAGAGAGAGAAAGAGAGGTATCCAAAGGGCCTCACCTGCTCTCCTGGCTTGCTAAGGCAAATCATTTTATTAGGTTTTGGGATGCTGGGGCTCCTTTTTGGAGGAGGCTTTTAGTTTTTTTCTGTCCTAAGCAAAGAATTGGTCATAGTAAGTGCAAACAGTAGCAATGTTTTATTTAAGGTAAGAAAAAAACCTGAAAGAGTAAATGGGATCCAAAATGTACAATAGATCTTGTGAAAGTTAAAGGAGAAGAAATCGTGCTCAAAAAGAAAGACCAACTGTGACAAGGGAAAGGAGAAAAGAAAGAAGGGGAAAGATTATATACATACATGTAGTAGATAATTAGATTACTTATCTGTTAGTTCATAAAAGAACAATTTGTATTTTCATTGTTTGATCATTTTTTTCGCGCCTTTATCTTATAATCTGAACAATGACTTGATTTTTTATTTTAGAAACAAAAAGTAAAAACGATGATACACAATTTCAAAACAAAAAATAGGAGATAGACACTGGTTAATGTATTGTGTATTGTTATCTCCAAAGCAGTTGTTCTGATTACAAGATTTAGGCACCAAAAAACAAAATCAAACATTCAAACAGTGAAAGCACAGCCTGTTCTTTTTGACGAACTAACAGAGATAGTAATCCATCTTTTGTGTTGCGTGTATGTACGAGTGTGTGTATAATTTCTTTCTTTTCTCCTTTCCCTCATCACAGTTCTTTCCTTCTGAGCAATTTCTTTTCCTTTCACTGTCACAATATCTATTGTACATTTTGGATCTTATTTACCCTTTTCAGTCTTTTTTCATTGAGGAGCCAATACAACATTTATACATGTGAGTCTGATGTATTTCACTTATGAGTATGGTCTCTAGTTGCATCCATACAGCACTAAAACCTTCATGTTTCTCTTTCTTTACAGCTAAGTAATAGTCCATTGTATAAAAATACCACATCTTTTTTATCCATTCCTCTGTTGATGGACATTTGGGGTATTTCCAAGATTTAGCTATTACAAATTGTACTGATATAAACATGGGTGCCCATTGATTGCTGTGGCGTGATGATTTCAATTCTTGTGGGAAAATACTCAGAAGGGGAATAGCTGGATTGAATGGGACCATAAATCTTAGTTTTCTGAGGAGTCCCCACACTGATATTTCTCCCGTGGTTGCACCACTCCCACCAACAGTGAAGAAATGTTCCTTTTTCCCCACAGCCCTGTAAACATTTTTTATTGGTTGATTTCTGGATGACAGCCATTCTTTCTAATGTGAGATGGAGTCTCAGTATTGTTTTAATTTGCATTTTTTGAATGACCAGTGATGTTGAACAATGCTTAATGTATTTATTTGCCATTTGTCTCTCTTAATCTGTGCAGTACATGTTTATCTCAGATGCCCATTTTTGGATTGAATCTTTGAATTTGGGGGCCCTAATGTTTTCCAATTCTTTATATGTCCTAGGTAGAAGTCTGTGTCTGAAGAACAGTTGGCTAAATTTTTTTCCAATTCTATGGGTTTTCTTTTCATTCTGTTGGTGATTTCTTTTGATGTTCAATAAGTTTTTAGTAAAATGAGATCCCAGTTATTGATTCTTTGAAGTGCTTTCCACGTCGCTTGCGTTTTGTTCATATTCCTACCCCACGTCTTCAAGATTTCTACCTACCTTGTCTTCCAGTAGAGGTAGTGTTTCTGTTTTAATATTTAGATCTTTAATCCATTTTTACTTTAGTTTAGTGCATGGTGATAGGCATGGGTCTAGTTTTAGTCTTCAGCATTTGGAAAGCCAATTTTTCAAGCACTGTTTGTTAACGAGGCTATCTTTCTTTCAGTGAACATGTTTGGCCCATTTGTCAAAGACAAGGTGGCTGAGTGTCTTTTTGTTGTGTCTGCATCTTCTAATCTGTTCCATGATCCTCAGGTCTGTTTTACTGCCAGTACCATGCTGATTTTATCACAGTAGTTTTGCAGTTTAATTTCAAATCAGGGATTGTGATGTCTCCTGTCTTGCCTTTGTTGCCCAAGACTGCCTTTAGTATTCTAAGTTTCTTGGTTCCAAATGAATACGAGGAATATTTTGTCTACATCTATGAAGCATGCTAATGTAATTTTGATTTGAATTATATTAAATCTGTATAACAGTTTTGAGATTATGGCCATTTTCACAACATTGGTTCTTTGAGCAATTACTTTGAAGATAACAATATGCAATGTATTAGCCATCGTTAATCTATTACATTGTTTTGAAATTCTGTATCATTTTTGTCCTTGTGTCATTTTAAAGTTAAAAGAGAGACCCCATGTAAATTAATAAAAAAAATAAAACAGGCTTTGCAGAGCAACTTTGGGCCACATGAAGAAGGAAGAGAAGTGTACCCTCCTGCGTGAGGGGAGGCCACCATGCAAGAGAGGACAGTGGCGCAAGCTCCATGTGGACTGTCTCCTTTATCCCCCACTCTTCTGCCTGATGTCAGGTCTAACCCTTTTTACTGAAAAGCTGCTTGCGTCCTTGTGAAAAGTGTACGTATAGGGCTTTGGGAACTGCTCTGCACGTGCCCTGGGATTTTAGGACACCTGCTTCCCCAGTCAGCTCTGGGTGCCCTAACGCCCTGTCCCCTTCTCACAACCGCCTGCTCCCGCTGGGGAGTGTATTCATTTTCCAGCTTTTCTTCACTTAAACTCACCCCGCAAGCCTGTTTTTTTCCCCACCCTTAATAAATGTAAAACCTTATTGCCACTTGTGCTTGTCTGGACCAATTGTTTGTCTGGGACACAAAGAACCTAGAAGTCATCTCTAGAAGGAGATGCCAGCCCCCCAAAACCTGATAACAATAGGATAGAAGAACTAAAAAATTAGGTAAAAGGAGACAAGGAGATCAAGATTTTAAAATTTGAATTTCTAAGGAAAACTGCAACTTCTAGATAATACATCCAGTTTATTCTATTTTTTTCTTCTCAAATACGGTAAATCTGGGGAAATCCTTTGCCCCTGCAAGTAGGTTTCCCCTTCCCTCTTTACTCCAGATAGTCCTTTTCCACCTATGAATATGAGACAGCCAGGCCGTCTCTTGAGGATTTCCCATATGAGTGCGCCATTAGACCATCTTCTCCCAAATACTAGACAAGACTAACAGTACAAATTACCCAATTCCACAGATGCCCACCACCCAAAATACATCAAAGATCCCCAGTTTCCGATTTTTCATGCCTCATTTCTCTGAATGCCTGTTCTCCACTGTTGAGTGCATCCTATTTCTCTAATAAACCCTTCTCTTGTCTCTTACTGAAGCATCCTGAAAATTCTTTTTCCATGATGAGAGCCAGTGAACGCACAAACTTATTCTACTGAACGTGGGGTATATTCTATAGTTCAGCCTGGGGAACCTGCAGCTCCCACCTGGGGATGTTGTTCATCTTGGTGACCCAGACAGAATCTAAAAAGAGACATGGAAAGTGCAAAGAATACTTCAGCAAGTCCAAAGGGCTTTTATTTAGTCACTTTTTCTTTGTCCCCACTTTCTCCCAATTCCTTTGTCTTCTGAAGCATAGTTTGGCAGAGAAAAGCAGAGAACTGGAGAGTACTGGGGCCCAGTGTGCTCCCCCATGTGAGTGAAGGGAGAGGAAGCATGTGGTCTCTGTTTTCTTAGGTGTGTGATCTGTACTTGTTAACTGACATTGCCAGACATTTAAAATCCTCTGAGCTCCTTGCATTTGGTACATGCCCCTAAACATAAAGATCTTTGGGGTAAATTACTGAGTGAAGCCCACGTCTTGTGCACAATTTATTTTCCTGCTTCCCTGATCTGTTGTAAAGGATGGAGTAGTTTTGTTCCAGAAACAAGCATATTTGTTCTGGACATGAGAGAAAACATGAAGAGCTGTTCCCTTGGGCAGTCCGGGGTGATCACGGTTTGGGCCGGGCTGCTCAGCAGACTTAGAGACCTAAGTAGGTTTCTTGCCTTTTCTCTCTTTAATTTTGTTTTTTTTTACTCTGTTTATCTCCTTCCAGAGGTTCTCAAGGGAGATTTCAAAAGTGTGCAGTAGATCCTACATGATTATGAATAATTCAGTGTGTACATCACCTTTAGGTTATATTTTATGAACCCGGAACCAATTTAAGACAGAAGGTTTTTTTTTAAAAAAATGCACTTTTCTCCAAAGGTTAATTAGAGAGTAAACAAATGAGGCCACAAAACTCTTCTCTTTCTCTCTTCTGATTCTTAGTTGCTATAAGCCTATAGTGTTAATTAACAAAAGGTACTCAGAGTAGCTTAAAGTCTTAAAAAGAAATATTGTTTGCATTTAGATAAAAGAAGGAGAGCTAATTGATAATCTCAGAGAAAGATATTTGACAAGTCTATTTGGTTGATAGCCTACAGCTATGAAGGAGATTATTATAATTCAGCATGATCAATGCCTCCACAAATGTGCTTCATTATAGCTGTTGTATATGTGTTGTCTTGTTTATTCATCTGCCTGTTGGTCTATTTTGTTGATTGGTTGTAGTACCTGGAGCTGCTTCACTTAAGAAAAATATTTTTTGAGCTCCACAATTTCTCTTTCTTTCTTTCCTCCTCCTCTTTCTTCTTTTTTAATCTTTATAGACTTCTGGCTCTTTTAGGGGTTTCCATGGAAAACTGACATAAGAGATTAGGGTGTGGCAAAGCTGGCTGGGGAAGTGGGCATGGCCTGTTAATTACAAGATCACGGAACACATGCACAGAGTGTGGACTTCTCATGGGGACTTGAATGGCCTAGACCTGACACCAGGCTGAGGCACGAGATCATAGCAGTGCCTCTCAAGACTTGTATGGAGAAGTCCTCGCAGGTTTCCTTTAGATTTGGACAGGGTACAAGGACACGAACACCAAGAGATGGCTATCATGGCTTTCCTCCTGATAGTCCACTCTATTTCCTCCAGGGTATACTTTTATCTTGCTTTTCCCTCCAAGATCACTCTGCAGAACCGGTTTCTCCCCAACTCTTCACTTTTATTTTTTTCTAATAAACTTTCCTAATGCTTTTTGCTTGTTTCATTCAATTTTTTTTTGAGATGAGAAGACCCTGGAATCTAACTCCAGAAGGAGAGGTGAGCAATTCAGAACCTGGTATTTGGTGAGCCATTTTTAGAAGAGCTACTCAATAAAAACCCAGTTGCACTGGTTTTTAGGATAGCCAAACTCAAACCAGTTCATGCAACGTCATGCTATAGATTAAGGACTGAGCAATAGTTATCTAAAAAGTACATTTGTAAACAACTACATTCTTCTTCAAAAACTATTTTGTTAACACAAATGTAACAAATTTAAGTAGAAGCTTATGTAATTGGTTAAAAGTGATTTAAAAGTTATTTTTGCTAAAATTTAGATGTATTTTGAGAGATAAAAACCCCAAGTAGTTCTATTTTAATAATGGTACCATAGTTGTTAAGATGGTATGTTTGCTCTTGATTTTAAATTTTCCTAGTAAAACTTTATATGATTGTTAACATTCTATAGGAATTTGACTTTGAAGACAACCATGATTAGTGAAGAAAAATGGTAACAGTCCTCTGGTCACATTCCATATTTCAAAGTGCTTCATATCCAGACACGATTATGATAGTTAAACCTACTAATCCATTTCAATATTGATATAACTGACTTTTAGGTATTCAATGACTAAGGTTTGGAGACCAAAGCTAATAAAAAGATATGAAGAGTACAGCCAATATTTTGGCCCTAGCCCTTCAAGATTAACAAGGACCCAAAACATGAAGGAATTTCACTAAAGGATCCTACAACTCTGATGAGTCACCTAATATTCCCATTAGGGGCACTGCTGGACTCCAGAGGACAGATATCAGCCAGTGTACATTGTGCTAAAAGGACGGTCACTAAAGAGAAAAATGTGCCTATGATTCCAAGGAAAGTTACATGTTCAAGCAAAGGCAGATGACAGAACTAGTAAAGAATAGAAGAGCTAAGAAGAGCCTCTGTCCAAGGCTCCAAAAGTTTTGCCTGAGGAGGCTGAATTGACCTTCTGACATCTATCTATCTGTCTATCTATCTATCTATCTATCTATCTATCTAGCTAGCTAGTTATCATCTATCTAGCTATCATCTATCTCTATCTATCTATCATCTGTCTATCTATCTGTCTGTCTGTCTAGCTAGTTATCATCTATCTATCATCTATGTCTATCTATCTATCTATCTATCTATCATCTATCTTATCTGTCTATCTCTACATCCATAGAAAGATTAATTTTGATTAACACAGGTCCCACTTCAACAGGTCTCAAACATCCAGCAGAAGGTAAAAGCAAAATAATTAATGGTAAATTAAAAACTTAGTTTAATATACAAATGGGGCAATTCAGACTACCAGCAACCCTTTGTTGGAACAACAACAAAAATGTTCATAATAAATAAGGCAACACTACCTGAAATATGGATTCTTACCCAAGGCTGTAATCATGCTACTGTATTAAGACATTCTGATTTGTTTGCTACTGACTAGAAGGAATGAGATAGAATAAGATGGCCATCCCCAAAGCTGATATCCAGTGACTCTGTGACAAAAACCTGTGGGGTTGATTACCTCCATGGATAGGAACGTATACATTAGGGCACCCATGCGTCCAAGGGCAATGGGTTAAAATAATAGATCAACCAGCTAACCTCTCAGTCTGTGGCATCATGGACCAGACCTGTTTTTCAATGGTATTGTTAGGGCACAATTATAATGTAAGAACACATTTATAAAATAGCAAATTTATAGGTATTTCATGATAAATATTAGAGAGCAATTAGAGGTCTCTGACCACGGTTCTGCTGCTTCTACTGAATCCAGTTGACCTTGACAGTGTCTAAAACCCAGCTGCATACCTCTGATAAGCACTGAGTCAGAGCAATTGTCTATACCTGAAGACACACTGGGCTAATCAAGGACAGTTTCAAGCATGCTCACCCTGTAATGCTCCTTCTCCTTGTTTCTGGAATGTTTCTATATTATGATAAACAATTCCTTTGTTTCAACAAATCTGTTTAAGACTAGCCTGCCTGCCAATATAGGATTCAATGCACATAACCAACTATGTAACATTTTGTCACTTGCTTTGTACTTCCCAATTTTAAATGCTATATAAACTAAACTCTGTGAACTCAGGGCTGTTGCCTTTGGGAATGATCCAGCAACTGTCCCCTGGTGTAAAGATTAAATGCTGCCTTCTTATCTCCTCAGTGCAGAGTTGTCCTTTCAGTGTGACTAGAGGATTTTCTCACAAAAATATGATCATCAAACCACTATCTTTATTACTCAAACAAGACATAAGGATGTGATGGAGCACATTGAATCTCTCACTAACTATGCATAAAAAGTTCTAGGTGATGCTTCAGAGAGTATTTTACTACTAAATTCAGGAGTAAAAATGATGAGAAAAGCCATTCTACAAAATCAAATGGCCTTACATATTCTAATAGTAGCACAGGTGGAACCTGTACTATTGTCAAAGAAGAATGTGTGTACATTCCTAACAATGCTGCAGATGTGTCTTCTGCATTGCAAGATCTATATTCAAAAATTGGTCAAAAAATGTTTGCAATGTTGGACTCTGCCATAACATAAGATTTAATAACTAGTTAGTGTCCTAGTTCTGTGGAACAAACTGGTAGAATAAAGCACTTATTTTTCTGGTATCTATAATACTGTACATTGGAATTTTTTATGTTGCATGAGCCATTGTTGTGGGATGCCGTGTAAGCCCTTTCTCTAATTTTCAGACTGAAAGAAGATAGTTATTGAAAAGACAGAACCTGATACTCCTCTGTATTCTTTAGATCACTTGGGACAAGATTTTTGGTCCCTGTTTAGGCAGGATGAACACCTCCTGCTCACTCACATACACACATAGCCTGCAGCAGTTACACGAAGCTGGGCCAGTGGGCTTTCTGTACTCCCCAGAAAATAAGGGACCGAAGTCTGAGGGTGGGGGAAAGGGCAAAATGAGGTATGACTAAAGAAATAAAAACTGGGTAGAACAGACACAAGAAAATCAAGATTTTAGAAACTGTACTTTTAAGGAGAAATACAGCTTTCAGCATGTAAGCGTAGTTGAGATGTTTGTTTTTCCTTTCTTTTCTCCCAAAACATAATAAACCTGAGAAATTCTTTTACCTACAGTGAGTTTGCTCATTCTCTTTTTACTTGCAAATGATTCTTTCACCTGTAAATAGACCACCTTTTTAGGATTTCCCATAGGAATGGATCATTATCTCACTGTAGCTGGGCCATCTTCTGCCACTCACTAGACAAAAGTAAGAGTACAAATTATCAAATTCCACAGATGATTATCACTCAAAACACATAAAAGATCCCAGTTCCTAACTGTGTTGTGCCTCATTTCTCTGAGCACAGGCACTGTACAGAATGCATCCTGTATTTGTCTAATAAACCCTTCTTTTGCCTCTTGCTAATGTTCCCAAATTCTTTTTCCATGAAGACAGCCAACAGACCTATAAACTTATTGCACCAAAAGGGTGGGTTAAATTCTGTATTTTAGCCTCAGGGATCTTCAGGCTCAGCCTGGTGACACTCCTGCCGCCACCTTGCCAGCCAGGATTCTCCAGAGGTGTCAGGAATAGTGACTTAGTGTTCTGCTCTGGGGAGAGGGAGACAGAGCGAGAGGAATATTTTCTTCTACTATAATCTGGCCGTGGTAAGAATTTTCTCCTTCTTTCCTGAGAAAGAGCTAATGAAGGACTTCTTTTTTCATCTTCCTCCTCCTCTTCCTCTTTCTCCTCCTCCTCCTCCTCCTCCTCCTCCTCCTCCTCCTCTTCCTCCTCCTCCTTCTCACATCATCATCATTATTTTGCTGGTACTTCTGTATACTAGGCTAAACAAAGTCCTCAAACTCTACCTGCTCCAGCCTCCTGTTGCTATAGGGGAAAGAAACTCCTGAGCTACTATATGTCTGGTACGAGTTTGTGTTCTCTAAAACTGAACAATGAATTTTAGGAACAGAGGTTAAGAGTAAAATATATTTACTGAGAGAAAGAAAGCTTCTGTCTGAGAAACAGGAGTCCCGAGCAGGTTGTCAGACTGTCTTTTCTAAGGACTTTTATAGAGTAAAATCATGAAGTGAGACGGGTCCTAGGTGGGAAAAAATAGGGCATATTTTTGTAAGATGGGTATAAGATTGAGCAGAGCTATGATCAACCAAAAAGATTAATTGCTCAGGTAAAATTGATTAAATTAGGAGTAAATGAGGAGCCAGTCCCATAGTAAGTGGGCATGCTTACCAGCAGGGACTCTTCCTGGGGCGAGTGGGATGCTGACTCCTGGCTTCCTCCGGGTAATAGAGAAGTACTTGGACTGTGGATCCTTAGGATGTGGGTGTATTTGCTTTGCCTTTTGTCTTGAGATCTGGCCCACAGCAGGAGGTGATTGTGTCTTCCAAAGCTGCAAGGTACCTGAACTCCTGCTCTGGTTCCTCTGAATGCTCAGTCCTGTCTGACTGCCTATAGTTTTTTAACTGACTTAGCTGCCTGTGACACTTTCAAGCTAACACTTAGAAATCATCGGGTGATGATGAAAGCCAGAGAAGGAAGCCAGTTGAGAAGAGGTGGACAGCATAGCTCTCGTGCTTTCTTTTGCCCAGTGCCAAAATCAGCAGTGGAGATGTTACCAGGTAGTTCTTTCGCATTGGGTATCAGGTGGGATAAAACTATGGTCAACTAATAAGATTACAAGTGTGGTCTCTTACTCTCTGGCCTATCACGCTTGTGACATCCTCTTATACCTATAGAGTAAAGGTCCTTTTACCATAACCTGCAAATTTCTAGGCACTAGACCTGTTTTTTTCACCCCAAATTGCTCTTTCCTTCAGAAAGTAGCTTCACTGGCAATAGCATATCTTAACTTCAAGCAGCATACCTCAGCTTCAGATGCATATGGAAGGCTTACACTATACCTGTTAGACAGTGACAATACGCAATCTAGCTCACTTTATCCTAAAAATAGCCTTATACCACTGAGTTAAATCCCTGCTTCTTGAGAGATTTTCTAAACTGTTCTTTTGATTTCTCCCTTTCTCTGTCTCTCAACTAAAGAGCATATACTTGGTCCACCTGATGACATGGCTCTCCTTTTTTGGATGACTGGGGAACATGTCCTAAGCCATACATTTTCAAATGGTCATTCAGTGACGTCTGACACTATCCATGGGACTTGGTAAGTCCATGGACTTGAACTGAAAAGGAGTCTTTTTTTCTCTTCTTCTCTCTCCTAAAAAAGCCCCAACTTCCTGTCTCTTCTCGCCCATTTCAGCTTCCATTTGTCTGAAGATTCATGTGGGAGAAGGAAGGTGCACAGCTTCTGAGTTTTCCCTGTATGTGATCTCTAGTTTGCAAGTGACATTTTCAACCTTTTCAAACCTTCTATGAGTTTTATATATATTGCAGGTCCCTGTAAAGGTCTTTTGAGTAGGGTTTTTAACAAAACCCAACTTATACTTTCTTGATCAGTTACTAAAAGTTGAAATAGCTACATTGCAGGAACAAGGATGCTTGTTCTGGACATGAGTTATAGTTTTCTGCTTGACTTTCAGGAACAACTGGACTCCTCCGTGACAGAAAAGGGGGCAGAGCTGCCAATTAAGGGTGGTTGTGACTCTAGGATAACAAGGCAGGGCTGCCTCCGTGGGCAGTTCTGACTCTGAATAAAGGGACAGGCTGTACACACATCTGCCTCTGGGCAGGTTTCACATGTGGCCTGACCCAGTTTAGGCCACCAGCACTGTACAGTGGGAGCCCAGTTTGAGATGAGTGATTCGCGCTGTCCCACCGTGGTAACCTACATAGGCTCCCATCTTTTTATTTTTGTTTTACATTTTTTTCTAACTCTTTCCAAAAGTACACAAGAAAAGTCTTCCAAGGCATCTGGTGCACTTTGCTGGTGTATGGATCACTTAATCAGTATTCCAAAAATGCCACATTTTGGTAATATTTTATAAACTTAAGACCAATTTAAGACAGAAGGTTGTAAGTGGATGATTTTTCTCTAAATGTAAGGTAGACTAAAAAGGCCTCAAATTTGGTTTTATAATAAGGAAAAAAAACCAAAGTTACTATCTAGTAATTTATAGCTATTCTCTCTTTCTCCTTCTGACACTTACTGATTATAAGCCTGTACTGTTAACTAATGAAAATGGTACTCAGAGTAGCTTAAAATATTAAAGAAAACACTGTTGTGACTTACATAAAAAGTAGGGCTAGTTAATAACCACCCCAAATTCTGACTAGTGTGTTTTTAGTTATAAATGTGTAACTATAAAAAGATAGTATCATAATTCAACATAGCTGATACATCTAAGGGTGTACTCTGATTAAACATAATTGTTTTACATGTTGTGTTATCTTGTTTGCTCATGTGCTTGTTAATCTGTTTTAATAATTGGTTAAGGTACCTGCAGCTGCTTCATTAATGATTTTGGAGCTTACATTAATTTTATTTTCCTTCTTTTTTTTTTTTTTTTTTGACCTTGTAAGCTGGTTCTTCTTAGGTGCTCTATAAAAACCTGGTTATATAGTTTTTGGAGGTAGCCAAGATCATTTAAAACATAGTACAATGAAGGCTAGTCGGTTTAGATAGGACTTACAAATTAAAGCTTTAAATTTTGGTAACAGAAAGTTTATACTTGGACTAACATGGATGCTTTGTGTGTTAACTTTCAGTTATACATTATTTCCCAAAAGTTGATTCATAGACAAGTGGGCATGCATAGCCCAAATAATTTATGTTCACATGACTTAAAAGTGAGCTCATTTAAATTAGTGAATAAGTGTAAAGATGTAAAACTAGTGACTTGTTTTCACCAAAGTTGTTGGTCAATCAAAGCAATATTTGTCTAAAAAACTAGTTTTGTAAATACAATGCCTATTGTCCATGCACAATAATTTAAGAGTATTTTTCCTTAGTTAAAGATAATGTATACTCTAACAGTGCTAACTGTTACGCTTTAGTTCTCACAAGTTATCTAAAATAATTGTTAAAGTAAATAAGTGGGGACCTCTTGGACTTGAGGAACTGTCACACAAAACTATACTCTGTTACATGTTAGTCTAAGTCAAGTATAGACTTTCTTTACCAAACTTTAAAGCTTTTATTTGTAAGTCCTATCTAAGTCAAGTAGTCTTCGTTGTGTAATGTTTTCCATGAGCTGAAAAGGCAGATGCCTAAATAAATTTGTTTTCTCCACAGATAAGAAGTTTTTCCACTTTTTTCCCGTAGTTCTATTGGGTCCTACTTCAACAAATGTTATTAAATAAATTCATATATATGCTATAATTAATGGTCTAATGTCTAAAACAACAAGATTTTCTTAAAATATTAAGACAGCCACAATTAATACTCAAACATGAAAATAAGGAGCCCTTGACCTGCCCCATATTCCTAAAACTCCAATGATGAAGGATAACCATTGATTCTTAGATAAATATTTTCAGGTCTGGGATAAGCATATTACACTGATTTTTACTATGGGGTAACTTTGTCAACTAAATGTGTTAAATGAAACAAAACCACCCATGATATGGGACAGATTCCTTCCCTGAGCTGTAATCACACTTACTATGTTAAGAGATACTGAACTATTTGTTACTGACTGGAAGGCCAGGCCTGGAATCAGATGCTCAGCCCCAAACAGTTCCCAGTGGCTCTGTGGCACAAACACATGGCTTTGGTTACCTTTGGAGTGGTGAGAAAGATGTACATTAGGATACTCAGGAGTATGAATACACTGAGTTAAAGCTCTAGATCAGCCAGGTAACCTCCCTATTTTATAACTTTGATAGACTGTATCAGGCTTTCACTGGTTTCCAGGGATCATTTGGCCTCTATATTTATTCCCCAACTAGGACTTGAAAATGTAATGGGACACATTATGTTTCTTACTAACTATACCCAAAAGGCCCTACAGAAGGTATTTTATCACTAAATTCAAAAGTAAAAACTGATAAATAAAAAGCCATTTTACAAAACCAAATGGCCCTAGAAATTCTTATAATCGTACAAGGTGAAACCTGAGCTACTATCAAAGCACAGTGTTACGTGTACATTTCTGACCACTCTATGAGTGTGTCTTCTACATTACAAGTCTACATTTACAGGTCAGTAAAATTTCAGACTCTGCTGTAAACATCAATGACTGGCTTGTGTCCTGGTTTTCTAAAACAGCTTGGTAATAATAAAAAAAAACCCTCTCATTTCTCTATGATACTATACATTAAAGTTTTCTTTTATGTTACATGATAAAGTGTTGTTGTGGGATAATGTCTCATATGCCCTGTCCTCCTTTTTAGACTATCAAAGGATGATGATTTTACAAATAACAAACCTTAATATTCTTACGTCTCCTTCAGATCAGTTAGGATGGGACTAGTGATTCATGGTTAGGCAGGGTCAACACCCTCTACAACATGAAAAAGTTATATAAAGTCACACAATAATCCTTGCACCCCTTAGAAAACAAGGAATTGGAGGATGGAATAGGATATCACAAAAAATACAAAGCATATAGTAAAGACTCAAAGAAATTGAGGTTTCTAAAGTTGTATTATCTGAGTTACTTTTCCCATTGCTGACAGAAAATACCTGACACCCAAAGTTAAAGGAGGAAAGGTTTATTTTGGCTCATAGTTTGTAGAGGTTTCAGTTCATAGCTGGCTGGCTCCAAGGCAGGGTAGCCAGGAAGAGGGTCATCACAAAGAAGAAACAGTTTGTGGTGGGCAGAAGGCAGAAGGTAGCAGGAAGCAAGCACCAAGTGACAAGTGAATTATGAGCCATGACCCTCGTATCTCTTATATCTCATCCAACATACCCATCCTTAGGGCAGATAGCACATACATCCAGGGAGGGATACCCTTAATCTTCCCCGGCACTATGCCAAACCAATCAGTGAATTGATTTTGTGATCACACACCTTTGATTCCAGCATCACACAATCCAGCCCAGCCATCTCTGATAAACCTCACCTATGACTGCCTGAGGCTTTGAAGGGAAGTCTAGACACAACCATAACAGACGGGGTGAGGGAGAATGAAATATTTTTGGTATCTTTTAAAAATGAATTGGCACTGCTCTCATCATGAGGCCCCACTCTCATGCCTACCTTCCAAAGGCTTCACCTCTAAATACTATTATACTGAGGTAACGAATTCAACAAATGGATTTTGGGAGGCACAAATATTGAGTCCATACTGTTTCAGTCTTGATTAGGTACTATTTCTCTTATTCTCCCCTGTTGGAATGGGAATGTTTACCATGTGCTGTTGTATGTCAGTGTCTTTCTTTCTGACTTTTATAAGGACTCAAAGCTAAGAATTTGCTTTAAGTCTCAGAGAAGACTTTGGACTTGGACTTTTCAGCAATGCTGGAACTGTTTGGAGTTTGAAGATTCCTACAGATGGACTAAATGCATTTTGCATAAAGATATGTACATGAGTCTTGGAGGCCAGGGATAGTGTCTTATAGTCTTATAGTCTAGATTTCCCCCTCAGAGTCTCATGAGCTCATAGGTGATGCTTTGGAAGAGGACTGAACCATGGGGATGATATATATAGGATAGGGGTCTGATTAGAATGTTACTATATGTACTGAACTCACAAGTACCAAGATAGTTGTCTCACAAAAATGAAGTCATGAACCAAAGGAAGAGATTAAGGGTGGGGAGTAGCTGAAGCTTGAGATCAGTCACACGTGAGGGGCTAGAGTGGGACCAATGCCCAGAACAGAGAGTACTAGAGGTGAGCCAGGTGAACAAGTTGCTCCAGTTCTGAGAACCTGAGATGCATGAGGGCTGCCATGCAAAAAGGTTGCTAGGCAGAAGGATGTCATGTGACATTAACCTGCTGAATGTCTAACTAAACATGCTATAGTGGTTAGCAATTCCTTTCTTCTATCTGGAGAGAGGGCTCCACCTGACCTCAGCTTTCTGTATTCTGGCTCTTGTCTTTATTTTTCCATCCTCCCACCATCCTTTCCACCAGGAACACTGAGAACTGCACTGAACATGGCAATTAAGAAAGTTTTATTGGAAATAATAATAATGATAGCTCCTAGATTTCCAGAAGGGATCTCA
Source organism: Cavia porcellus (assembly GCF_034190915.1). Classification (NCBI taxonomy): domain Eukaryota; kingdom Metazoa; phylum Chordata; class Mammalia; order Rodentia; family Caviidae; genus Cavia; species Cavia porcellus. Next base: position 27,648,305 of record NW_026947502.1, read on the forward strand.
AGTGGGTGGGTGCTGACGATCTTTGTCAAGGGTATTTTACAGCAAAATCACAATGTGAGTAGCTATAGGTCAAACTACAACCAACTTATAGAATTACAAGCATAATTGTTTAGCTAATATTGCTTCAATAGTGAAGCAAGGCATGTAGCATATGGTGAGTATCATTAGCTTTAGTTTACAGCTACTAACTTACCAAGAACAAAAGTATTCCTTGAAAGAGATGGGAATATGGATCTAGATGTTCTGATCACCCACCTGTGTATCAGATACCCTATATAGGTTCACTGTACCATGTGATGCTAATTATAGTATAGTATCAAACTTCTGTTTATCTCCAGGGAGGCTTGCAACCTGGCCATCTCATCCCCAACCTGAGGCCTTCAAATTCAGCTCCAGCCACAATTTCAGTGTGTCTCATCTTTTCCATTGATTTCCCTGAGTCCTGACTCCTCTATGACTGCCTATTATTTTTTACTTAGTATAGCTGTCTACAATAAGAGATGGGTCTCTGGGAGATGACCAGGTAAGGTGTATCTCCCTCCCTGGCTCCTTCCTCCTCTCTTCCATTCCTAGTTATCATATATCGGTAGCTTTTCCTCTACTACTCCCCTATCTCCTTCATTCTTCCCTGAAACCAGTGGACTATGAACTGAAAATGTCAGTCTTGTTCTTTCGGTTGTGGATTTTGGGTATTGTGTCCAAGCAATAAGAAAGTGGCTAGGACAAGGACTGACACAGTTATTCTTTCATTTACCAGCTGCTCATGACTCCATCTGCATTTTTCTCCGCAATTCTCTGTACCACATAAACGTATCTTGACCAATAATACCACTCCATGTGGTCAACTTACAACCAAAGCCTAACCATCATGAAGGAAATCTGGCCTGTTTCACTCACCTCCATTCAGGACAACTATAAAGGCCACCTCAGCCTCAGTGCTTACCATGAGAAGGGTTGAAACAGCATTCACATGCATTGCAGTTCCAATTCTTTCTCTCTTTCTGCTAAAATCTCTGATGTCTTTCAGTTATCTTTAATGTCTTATAGTTAGTTTCCTAGAGAGCTTTCAATAGACACTTGCCAGGATATTGTAAGGATTAGGAAAGATGATATATGAAAAAGAACTTTACATAATGTGCAGGATATCACACTTCCCTGGTGAGTATTTCATTACTCCAGTATGGTCTTGTCATATTTTATTGTACTTCATGTGTCTTTTATCATTAGCCATTAGATTGTGAGGCCAAGAAATGTTTGTTCAGTGACTGAAAGAATGTCCTGTACTATTGGGAATTTGGGAATGGCATTATGGTCCCATACTACAAAAGAAGACACAGAGCTCAGGGAGGGTACTTGGCTACATATGTTAGGAGGAGGACTTGGGCCTTAAGCCTCTTGAATTCAATTCTCTGCTTCATCCACTGGCCCAGTCACTCCAGGCTGTAACTGGAGAATGAATGGGACAATCCGCAGGGAATGTTTCAGAGGTAGCTGGAGGTGGTGGCTTTGGAGTTAAACAGAGTATTTTCAGTGTTCCCTTGAATTCTCAGTGGTTCCTATCTTTAAACAAATCATTTAGTTTTTTGTGGTCAGTTCCTCATCTCTGAAATCATGGTAATAGTATAAACCAGGCACACAAACTGCCATTTAAAAAATTTTATTTTATAGATATAAAAAATAAAAGCAATGATACAAAATTTCAAAACAAGATAGGAGAGTAACTGGTTAATATGCTGTGTATTGGAATCTTAGAAGTAGTTGCTCATATTACAAGATATATGCATGAAAAATTGATCAAATAATATAAACACAAAGCTTTCTTTTTCACTGAACTAATAGAAATTAGTAGCATAGCTATCTTAGCTATTATATATCTATTTTTTCTTTTCCTTTCTTCCTCTTCTCTTTTCTCTCTTCCCACTTTCTCTTTCCTTTTGAACAGTTTTTCCCAATTAACAACATCTATTTTACAGTTTGCATTTTATTAACTCTTTCAACTTGTTACACTAGGGAGACAATATGATGTTTATACATGCATGTCTGATTTATTTCACTTATGAGTATGGTCTCAAGTAGATTCCATTTTCCTATGAAAGTCTCAGGTTTATCCTTCTTTAAGCTGAGCAGTACTCCATTATATAAAAATATCACATCTTTTTTATCCATTACTCATTGATGGGCATTTGGATTATTTCCAAGATTTATCTCTATTACACACTGTGCTCCTATAAGCATGGGTGCACACATATTGCTATGATCTGATGTTTTTAATTCTGCTTGGAAGATACACAGCAGGGGAATATCTGGGTTAAGTAAGACCTCTGATCCTAATTTTTTGAGGAATCTCCACACTGATTTTCACAGTGGTTGCACCAGTCTCCACTCCCACCAACAGTGGAGAGGGGTTCCTTTTTCTGCACTGCCCTGCCACCATTTGTTATCGGTTGATTTAATCATGGTAGCTACTCTTTCAGGGGTGAGACGGAATTTCAGTGTTGTTTGAATTTTCATTTCTCAAATGACCAGTGATGTTGAACATTTTTTCATGAGTTTATTTGCCATTTGTATTTCTTCATCTGAAAAATGTGTATTAATCTCAGAAGCCCATTTTTTGCATTGAATCTTTGAATTTGGGGGTCTGATTTTTTCAGTCCTTTTCATGTTCTAGACAGAAGTCCTTTATCTATGGGACAATTGGTTAAAATTTCTTCTCAGTCTGTGGGTTGTCTTTTTACTCTGTTGGTGATTTCTTTTGATGTTCAAAATGCTTTAATAAGATGAGATCCAAGTTGTTGATATTTTGAAGTACTTTCCATGCAGTTGGCTTTTTGTTCACCAAGTCTCTGTCTTCACTTGTCTTTGGGATTTCTTCCTACTTTCTCTTTCAGTAGATTTATTGTTTCTGTTTTAATATTTAGATCGTTGGTCCATTTCAACTCTAGTTTAGTGCATGGTGACAGATATGGATCTATTTTTAGTCTTTGGCATGTGTAGAGCCAGTTTTTCCAGCACCATTTATTAAAGAGACTATCATTCTTCCAGTGAATATGTTTGGCCCCTTTGTCATGAATGTGTTTGTAGTTATGTCTGCATCTTCTAATCTGTTCCAATGAGCCTCAGGTCTGGGGTTTTTTTTCAGTACTATGCTGATTTTATAACATTGTAGTACAATTTCAAGTCAGGGTTGTGATACCTCCTGCCTTGCTTTTGTTGCCCAGGATTGCTTTTGGTATTTTAGGTCTCTTCTGATTCCAAATGAATGTTTAGGAATATTTCCTCTAGTTAAGGACATTTTGATTGGCATTACGTTAAATCTGTGTAACAATTTTGGGAATATAGGCATTATCACTATATTGGTTCTTCCTATTTATAAGCAAGGGATATCTTTCCATTTTCTTATACCCTCTGCAATTTTCTTTCTCAGAGCCCTATAATTTTCATAGTTTAAATCTTTACTTCCTTTGTTAGAATGATTGCTATGTATTTCAATGTTTTTGATGCTGTTTGTGAAGGTTATGATTTTACTAATTTCTCTGTCAGTGAGTTTTTGTTTGTGTACAGGAATGCTATTGTTGTTTGAGTGTTGACTGTCCATCCAGATATGTTACTGAATTTACTTATTAAATCTAGGAGTCTCTTCATGCAGTTTTGGGGTCTTCCAAGTAGAGTATCATATCATCTGCAAATAATGATAATTCAACTTTTTCCTTTCCTATCCTTATTCATTTTATTTCTCTCCTTGTTTAATTGCTCTGGCTAATATTTCCAAAACTCTATTGAGTCAGAGTGATGAAAGTGCACATCTTTTTCTTGTTCCTGATTTTTGAGTGAAAAATTTCAGGTTTTGGCCATTTAGTATGATGTTGGTTGTTGGTTTGTAGTAGATAGCTTTTATCAGATTGAGGTAAAGATCAAATGGTGTGGTTTTCTGTAGGTTTTTTAAAATCATGAATGAATGTTGGACTTTGTCAAAATCTTTTTCTGCATCTATTGAGATTACTATGTGATTTTTCTCTTTGGTCTGTTAATATGGTGCATTACATTTATCAGTTTGCATAAGCTGAACCATCCTTGCATTCCTGGGATGAATTCCATTTGGTCATGGTGTGTAATCTTGTTGATAATCTGCTATTTTCTGTTTGGTACTATCTTACTGAAAAGTTTTGCATCTGCATTCATAAGGGAGACTGGCTTGTAGTTCTCTCTTTTTTTATTTAAAGAGAGAAGAAAAAAAAAGAAAGGACATAAAAAAACAATGTGGTAAAAGGGTACAAATAATACAGTATTTCTAGAAAAAAATATATACAGTACGAAATCACCAGTTAATAGGTTACATATTATCTTCCCAGAAACAGTTGTCTATATCACTAAATTAAAGCATATAAAGTGAACATTCATACAGTGAAATTGGAGACAGTTCTGTTCAATGATCCAATAAAAGCTCAGTTATATGGTTTTCCATCCTACCCACTCGAACATACCTGCAGTTATATCCCTTAGTCCACCTTACTTTCCTCTCTTTTTTACAGTAACAATTAGACTTTTAAGGTTTTATTACTCTCACAGTTCTTATTACTTTTTTGAAGAGAATAAAACCAAATGTGACTAAGCAAAACAGAGTCAGTTAGAACAGAAGGGTGGGCATAGTACATGATGCAAAAATGGAATACCAGGTGATCAAAAGTGGTTACCATTGTGCCTCTTGCTATTTTTAAATTGAGTTATCTAGGGTATAATAGAATTGATCAAAACAGTACAGAACAAAACCAATAAAATCTACACTGAGAACCTTACAGGACTTCGAAAAAAAGGATAATAGTCAATCCATATTGGGCATCATAGTGTATCTTATTGCCTTCAAAGTGATTGCCTATACCCTCAAACTTGATACTATCAAACAAAATAGAATATATAATAATCAGACAGAACAAGATGGGGAGAGCAATACTGGGGTTCAAGTCAGGTTAATAACAAAAAAGTTACTATAATATGTCCTGTTATTTTTTAATTTAGTTTTCCCTTAATTAAAAAAATGATAGAAAATAGATTAATTTAATAGGGGAGAGATTGAGATAAGAGAGGACATTGTAATAGAACAACGCAGGGCAGAACCGAGCAATTCAAGCATTATTGTGTTTCACCACCAGATAATCTAACATAATAGTAGTCACCATAGTGCCTCTTTCCTTGTATTATTTGAGTGTGACTTCACATGCTATAATATCAAGCATATCTAGACAGTGTGAAGCCTTTCAAGAGAATGCAAGAATTACAAGGTATTTAGAACCTGCTAATAGAAAACAAACAATGGTTTCTATATTATCTCTTTGCCTATAAAGAATTTTGTTTATAGTATAGCACATAGTGAAATATAGTAAGATACAACATGTTAAAACCAGTGGAAACAGATATACTACAGCTTGATGGGACTTCAAAACAAGACGATATTAAATCAGCACTAGCTTTTATGTTGTGTTGCTTTCTTCAAAATAGCTATAGGTGCTATCATAGATACTAAAATCAAACAACCCAGGTTAAAACCATTGTGGTTAATGAGTGAAAACATTATATGGCTTCAAACCAATATGATTGGGAATCATGATTACCACATACTTCTATATATTCTTATCATTTCTTACACTAGGGAAATTATTCAGTATTTATACATGTGAGTTTGATTTATTTCACTTATGAGTATGGTCTCAAGCTGCATCCATTTATTTATAAATGTCTCAATGCAGTCATTCTTTATAGCTGAGTAGTACTCCATTGTATAAAATACCACAACTTTTTTATCCATTCTTCAGACAATGGACACTTAGGTTGTTTCCAAGATCTGGCTATTACAAATTGTGCTGCTATAAACATGGGTGCACATATATCACTGTGGTATGATGCTTTCAGTTCTGGGAATATGCCTAGAAGTGATATAGCTGGGTCATATGGGGCTTTCAGTCCTAGTTTTCTGAGAAATCTCCAGACTGACCTCCACAATGGTTGCACTAGTCTACACTCCCACCAACCGTGCAGGAGAGTTCCTTTTTCCCCACAGTCTCTCCAGCATTTGTTGTTGTTGGTCTTCTTGATCTTGGCCATTCTTTCAGGAGTGAGATGAAATCTCAGTGTGGTTTTGATTTGCATTTCTCTAGTGACCAATGATGATGAACATTTTTTCATATATTTATTTGCCATTTGTATTTCTTCATCTGAGAATTGTTTATTCATCTCAGATGCCCATTTTTGGATTGGGTCTTTGAATTTTGGGGGTCTGATTTTTTTTAATTCTTTATATGTTTTAGACAGAATCCTTTGTCTGAGGGGAAGTTCATTAATATTTTTTCCCAGTTTGTGGGTTTTCTTCTCATCACGCTGGAGACTTCTTTTGGCATGCAGAAACTTTTTAATAAGAGGTGATCCCAGTTATTGATTCTGGGAAGTATTTCCCATGCGGTTTGAGTCCTGTTCATGAATTCTCTACCTACTCCTGTATCTTCAAGGTTTTTACCTAATTTGTCTTCCAATAGATTTAGTGTTTCTGTTTTAATATTTAGATCTTTGATCCATTTAGATTTTATTTTAGTACATGGTGATAGGCATGGGTCTAGCTTTAGTTTGTAGTTTTCTTTTTGGTTGTGTCTGTCTCTGGTTTTTATATCAGGATAATACTTGCCTCTAGGAATGAGTTAGGCAGTATTGCTTTCCTTTCAATTTCATTAAAGTTTTTGAGGAGTATTTGCATTGAATCTGCTCTAAATTTCTTGTACAATTGAGTAGTAAATCCATCAGGGCCTGGACTTTTCTTTGTTGGTAAGTTTTTAATTACATTTTTAGTCTCATTAACTGATATTGGGTTACTCAGAATTTTTATATCTTCTTGATTCAGTTTTGATAACATACATATTTATGAATCAGTCCTTTCTTCTGTGTTTTCCACCCTATGAGAGTAAAGATTTTTGAAGTAGGTATGATGATCTTCTGAATTCCTGTAAGATCTGTAGTAATTTGACTCTTTTCAGTCCTCAGAGTTTGAGTCTTTTCCCTCCTTCCTTCGACAAAGTTGGCAAAAGATTTATCAATTTTATTGATTCTTTCAAAGACCCAACTCTTTGACTCACTAATTCCTTGTATTGTTTTCTTAGTCTCTGTTGCATTAATTTCTGCTCTGATCTTTATAATTTCTTTCCTCACCTGAGCTTTGGGCTTGTTTTGCTTTTCTTCTACTAGAAGCTTGAGGTGAATTTTGAGTTTGATTATTTCTGTTTCCTGATGTGAGGATTAACCACTATAAATTTCCCTCTTTGGCAAGCTTTCATTGTGTCCCACAGGTTCTGGTTTGTTGTGTCTGCATTCTTGTTTAGTTGTATATATGGTTTAATTTATTCTTTAATTTCATCTGTGAACCATTGGTTGCTTAGGAGGGTGTTACTTAATTTCCATGTGTTTATGGAGTTTTTGCAGTTTCTTTTGCAATTAATTTCCAAGTTCATTGCACTATGGTTAGATAATATGCAAAGCATACCTTCAATTCCTTTTTATTTACTTAATCATGTTTTTTCTGTGTTATGTTTTGTTTCTGGATGTCCCCCGAAAGCCTCATGCAGTCATGGGGTGTGAGCCTTTCAAAGTTAGCTGAATTTAGCATTGAGTGTGTTCATTGTCTAGTGCTGGGATTAGCAGTGTGTGTTGCACCTACCATGGGGTGAGTAGCCTGCATACAATATAAGGGAGGGAAAGACGTGTGCTCCTCCTTTTTTGTTCTTGCTGCCTTTGGTACCTGCCTCCATAAATAATGTGCCAGGCCACCCTGCCTTGGAGCCAGCTGACTGTGGACTGAAACATCCAAAAACTGTAAGATAAATGAATCTTTCCTTCCTTCACTTTGGGTGTCAGATATTCTGTCTCAGCAATGAGAGAAAACTAACCAACTAACCAAGTGGGCTACTATATGGTCTATTTGACAGACTATCCCATATGCAGCTGAAAAGAATGTATATTCTGATAGTGTTGGGTAGAACACTCTTGAGAACAACTACTATGCTTATTTGTTCACAGGTTTGCCTCAGTTCTGAAGTTTCTTTACTGTTTTTTTTTTTTTTTTTTTTTTTTTGGTGTGTAGCCAATCTGTCTCTCTGTGAAAATCAGGCATTAAGATCTCCTGTTAAAATTGTGATATCGCTTATTTGACTTTTCATGTCCATTAACGTTTATCTTATAGAGTTGGGTGCTCCTGTATTTGGTGCACACATATTTATGACTGTTATTTCTTCCACTTGAAGTTTATCCCTATCAAGTATGCAGTGACCTTCTTTATATTTTTTATTTGAAGTTCGTATTATCTGTAAATAGAATAGCTATCCCTGCTTTATTCTGAGTGCCCGTTGCAGATTGTTTTCCATCCTTTGACTTTTAGTCTATGAATTTCTTTTTGAGTTAAATGTGTTTCTTGTATACAGCATATTGTTGGATCTTATTTCTTGATCCATTCTGTCAGTCTGTTTCTTTTGATTGGTGCATTCAGGCCATTTACATTGATGGTTATAACTGAGATGTACTGGTGCATCTTTGTCATGATATTTTCCTACTATTGGTTCCCTGCTTTCCCTCTCTGTTTAACTGCCTGCCCTGCCTGCTGGGTTTTTTTTTTTTTTTTGTTGTTGTTGTTGTTCTGGGAATTGTGGTCATCTTTATCTCTGCCTAGAGTACCTTTCAATTTTCTTTGTAGGATTAGTTTGGTGTTCATGAATTTCTTCAGTTGTTCTTTTTCATGGAAATATCTTATTTTTTTCATTAATTTTGAAAGATAGAACAGTTACTTTGAAGAGAACAAGAGACACTATGGGAGCCATTGCTGATTTTCCTATTGTCTGATTTTGAAGGCTTGTAATGCTTTCATTCATTTGTTTTGATCAGTTATATACTATTTTGTTTTGGTTGAATTCATAGTGTGTGAAGATATGACAACTATTTCAAAGAAAACAAGAGACATTATAGTAGCCACTGTTGATTTCTTGTTGTCTTGTTTTAAAATCCTTTGTTGCTCATATTGTTTTGTTATAATCTGCTTTGTTCTAGTTTATTCTCTTTAAGATAAAGAAAGTTTTGCAAGGTACATCTTGGGTTGGAAGTTTTTTTTTTTTATTTCAGGACTTGAGATATTTCACTCTATGTTCTTTTTGATTTGAGGGTTCGAGTTGAGAAGTCTGCTGTGATGCTAATGGGCTTTCCTTTATCGGTGACATGTTTTTTTTTTCCCCCTCTAGCAGCTTTTAATATTTTGTTCTTGTGCTAAATTTCTAGAATCTTGCTTATTGTATGTCTTGGTGTAGTTTTATTTTGGTCTTGGCTGTTTGGAGTTCTATATGCTTTATTTATTTGTATATCAAATTCTTTATCTACTTTTGCAAAGTTTTCTACCATTATTTCTTTGAAGACTTTTTTTTATGGCATTTGTATTGTCTTTAGCTTTCTCGTTGATCCCAGTCAATCTTGTGTTTTGCTTCTTTGCTTTACCTTATAGCTGTTGGATTGATTTTTCATGGTCTCTTGCTATTTTTAAGATATCTTTGTTTTCATGATCAGTAGTTGCAATACTCTCTTCAAGGTGTGAAATTCTGTCCACTTCTTCATTCAGTCCATCGGATATACTTTTGGTAAAGGTTTTAACCTCTTGAATTTTTGTTTGGATCTGTTTCATAGATTCCCTTTCTTATTTTGGATATTTTTTCTTTCCATCATTTTCCTAAGCTCATCTATTCTTTTATCTTTTATCTTTTATCTATTCTAATATCTTTGATTTTAAGTATTTTTCTTTTTGTACCCAAGAGATTATGTTTTCTGTAGCCTTTTCCACTTATTTTTCACTTCTGTTGCTATCATTTTAGAAAGCTCAAGTGTATGGTTTCCCATTTCATCTATCTCATTGAGTTCTGGGCTTGTCCTAGATGGGCTGGGTGCCTAGGTTTACATTTTGCTTCTGTGTCTTATCATTTTCTATTTTCTCTTTTTTATTTTGTTTTCTATGTTGATTCTTGCTGATTTTATATGATAGATAGCTTTAACACTAGTGTTGAGGCTTCCCCAGGAGGTGTGTGTTATTCAAGGATATCCTCCAGATGTAGGTGGTTCTTTATAGCTGTCCCAAGAATCTATCTTCCCAGCTTTTAAAGTATGCAAATTTAACATTTGACTCTGCACTCAAATGTTTGGCACTAAGCCGTGGTGAACCTTATGACCCAATAAAATTATAGTGTTGTACACAGAAGAGAAAAACTGATTGTAACATGCATGACATCCTGGTTAAACTAAGTATAGTTAGTAATAATGATAGTTTCAGGTACAGCTTAACTGCTGACAAACTATGGTGATCATTAGCCTGCTAGCTCAGGAGCAAACTCAAATGTATAACATGTACTTATATGCAGTGATTTTCCCATTAGTGGAGTGATTTTACCCTTCTGTAGGGAGTGGAGGGATTAAAACGCATAGGGGACAGGATAAAGTGATGACTGAGTCAGATATAGTAGAATCAGGGCTGGAGGTAAAGTATGATCACTGGATTTTGGGAAACTGGAGGACATAGGATGGAAAGAATGAAAGAAAGGAGTAATCAGAAAGGGAAGAGACAATGTTTACCTGCTTGAAAGCTCAAATTCAAAAAGTCATTCAGAAAAGAGAGAAAGGGGATAAATAGAAAAAAATGAAAAAGAAAAGTAAAAAAAAACTAAGCAATTAAAAAGAAGAAAGAAAGGGAAGGAGAATGAAAAAGATAAGAAGAAGAGAAAGAAAGAAGAAAGGAGATTAGAGAAAAAGAGGAGAGAGAGAAAAAAATAAAGCCTGAAACAAAAATAACCACAAAATACAGAATAAACCAAGATCCAACTAGACAGGAAAGAGACAGCCAACCAAACAAATTAGGGAGAATAAAAGCAGTAAAATACCTCTGGTATTTACAGTGCCTTGATAGTGTCCATGTTAGATCCCAGAAATGTGCTGAGCATGGAGCTGATCTTGGCCTTCGGATGTAAGTGCTGGAACTTCTGTTGGTGGAGTTCTCCAGAGGCCAACTGCGGTATCCTCTCTGCTGCTGCTGCTGCTGCTGCTTCCCATTGCTGGTCTCACTCATAACTCTACCCTCCAAAGGCCTGGGTGTGTCCTGGTGTCTGGGGCCTGGCTATGCTTGGTCTCTGTGTGTCAGTCAGTCTATCTGCCACAGGTGTGTGTGCACCCATACACCTGGGCCAGGATGTCCTGGCACTTGGGGTTCTGGTCAATCTGCCTGCCAAAAGGATGTGTATATATTTCTTTAATTAGGTTGATTGATACAATTTATATATATATATATATATATATATATATATATATATATGGTGATCGTATTCATCATAGGAATTATGCATGATATATCCTGAGTTCTCTTTTATTCCCCATTCTCTCTCTCCCTTCACCTCCTCTTCCCTTACAAAGCTTGTTTCCATTTTACCCTTTTTTCAGAAACTATGAGTTCCTTGAAGTTGGGGTTCATTTCTGTTTCTCTTGTAGGTATAGCCCAATGGTTAGCATCCTGCTTTGGATCTAGTACGTGTTCACTGAATATTTGTGGACAATACAGAGAACAGAAAGTAAATGTAGGCATATTCATTCATACTGCTTGTTAATCATTTTGCTGCCTAGTTTTCCTAAAGTGACTCATCCAGGTTAATCAACTCTAGACTTAATGGTCAATCTCTGCCCTCCATCATAGCCTCTCATACGGGCAGCAGTCATCCTAGGTCTAAAATAGGGATCTGAGGATATGCTCAGTGACAGTAAAGACAGTCAGTGATCCAGAGGCCTCTAGGCCATGAATGTCCCTGCAATGAGCCACAAGACTCCTGGGCGCTGTCTCTTTCTCCTTCTAGTGGCTCTCCTGCGTGGCCTGCTTCTGCTCTTCAAGGCAACCCCGCTCTACCTGCACAAGGAGTGTCTTCTCAAGGCACTGCAGCAGTTCCTGTGTCCACCCTTGAACTAGTTCTTCAGGCACTACTGGGAGGTCGGAAGGACCATGAAGGGGAGGTGCAGACTAGGAAATCTGGGGCTCTCAGAAATCCGCAGGACTGATGGGGTGAGAAGCACGTGGCTTCTGAAATGCTCGTCTCATGTCTCAGGTGTGACTTACCCCGGTGGCAGTGAGATCACTCCCTCACAAGAAGCCCGTACTGCCGTTGCTCAGTTCTGTCACACACTCCCTCCTTGAGCAGCTCTGCCATCTGCCCTAGCAGCCTGTACTTGGAGGGCTTTGGTTGGCCCTTACTGCCTTTCCTCTCCAGGCTGAGCACCACTGGTTGTCTTAGCTATTCTTAAAGCTCCAGACTTCTAAATACCTCAACATACCTGTCATTTGATGCCATCATCTCTGCCTGCCTGCAGCTTGTCTGGGAACACAGATAACAGTGTGAAAAAAAACCCCTTCCCATGTGTACTATGTGTCTGTTGACAACAGATGTGAATCTCAGGGTTTGCTAGGTCATAAGATAAGAGTTTACTCTGCCAGGGTGGGTGGGGCCAACTGTCTAGGTAACCAAAGACTGAGGAAGTTTTTACAATAAGTGGGCATGGGAACTCTGAAGTTCATGGGCACATTTGAGACAGAAGGCTGCATCAAGTACAGGAGGGGATGGGTGCATGAGTTTCCTCCTTAAACAGGGTCTGTTCACCTCTGAGCTCTTCTTACACACACTCATACTAAGAGCTCCTTTGAGCCAAGCAAACTGTCCTTCCTCTTCTCCTTTACTCCAGTGCCTACTGCAATCATGGCACAGCAGTTTGGAGTGATGTTGGAAGGAGGGAAAGGAGTAGCCTAAGAGCTGGGAGATAACGGTGCTGCCATCTATGGCCAGGGGACCATGTGGCAAGGTAAGGGGTATTGGGAGAGGGGCTCAACAAGGGGCTGAGAACAGACTTAAGAGCTCACAAGGAGAGCTGAAGTTCTGATGCCCACGGCTCTATTAAAGCATACAGTTTCTTCCTATAGTGGCTGTAGAATTTCCATTGGTTTCCATCCTCAGAAAGGAGAAATTCCTGCGAAATAACAAAGGTCTGCATGCTAGCTAAGACAGAGCATCAGACCAGCTCCACTCCTAACTCTTGCTGAAACATTCAGAGCTATATGTCTCTGTGGTGTTCTGTCCTTCAGTCTAGACCAAAGTCTAGAAATAGAAGATGATTTGATTTTAATGAGTTTTCTTTTCTCTCATAGCAGATCAAAAAAGATGAGACATGTGAGCAGGTTTAGAGATGGGAAGAAAAGTTTACAAATGCTTGCACAGAGTGGCTCTGGGGTTTCAAAGTGCAAGGTAATTATCTATGACTCTGACTACATGAAGAAAATACCCATTCCAGGGGACACAAATCTTTCTTCTGGGTACATCCATGACCCACGTATGTGATACTCCAGAAAAAGATGGCAGTTCAGTCACCAGTGCCAAAACACTCCACCTACTATTCTCCCTGGCATAGCCCAGGGCACAGCCAACAAGTCTTACCTAGAACTAGAGATTTAAAGCCGTTATATAGGAATGAACTTGTCTTTTTAAAACAATAGAGATCATATACATATATATATATTTATATTTATATAATTATACTGGATATTGTCAGATGATAATACACACAGACAGTAGATACAGCACAAGGCTCTGTCCCAGGCTTTGGTACTGAAGAAGCATAATACCTGTTTTCTTGCAACTCTCCATCTTATTCTGGGGAAGCTCAGCTGCTGATAAGTGGATCCTGCCCTTCTGAGCCCAGCTGACCTTCAGCTCAGGTACAGAGAGGACAGAAGGTAGTAGGGGATAACATCAGACAAACTGTCAATTGACCATCATCAGAACTTATGTCCTTAACCACAGCTTCCTTGGTTGCCTTCTTTGTCCTGTTTCTCCTTCTCTTAATTTTCAGACCCCAACGCGTAAGATTTCTATGGATTTCTGGCTCCTTGGCCTGGTACGTACCTCTAACAGTGATGCTGGTGACTGTGTGCTTAGATTTGCCCACCGCTCTGTGACTGGCTCACAGAGAGCAAGCGTCGAGAGGCTACCACTGTGATGGCCCAGTCATAAGCCAGCTCACTTGTTTTCTAATCAGACCCTCACCTTTTCCACTGTAGGGTGCGAGTCCTCTCTGAGGCTTGGCACCTACCTCTTCTCCTGTCAGTTCTCTCCACAGTCCTGGTTATGCATTTATTTCTGTCTCTCCATGACATGCCCCCAAATCTCTTTCAATTCTTATCTCAGAGTTGGCATTCACATCAGATGTACCAGCCCGACTGAGAAATTCACATTCTTAAAAATGTAACCTTTGCTGGCTTTGTCCATGACTCTCCTGCTGCTGCCTCCACCCTGACCTCTCTTTGTCCTCTCTAAATTGTTCTTCTATTCCTTTACAGATACACACAGGCCCACACTTGACCTAGGGTATCTGTTACTTCTGAAGGATGGGCAGACATGGTTCTACAACCCGCAGATGTTGACCCTGGCCTTCCACCATCATGTCGTAAAGCTTCTTATGGGAATCCTGGCTGATTCTGTAGGAGTGATACAGGCAAATCTGTGTGGCTCTCTTTCCACACACCCACTGACAGCACACACTCAGATTTTGCTCTCTAGTGCAGATAGACATCAGAGGCAGTCACACGGAATAAAACTCTTGGGTCTTTATAATGAGTAGGTTTTTCAGATGGGCCTTGGCGTGAGAATTCAGACATATTTGTTCACTGCTGATTGCAGAGAGCTTCTTGGTAGATACCAGTCCCATTTCCCTCTTCCAGGTCATCAGCATGGTGGAGGAGAAGTGGCCAGTCCTGTCAGACTGTAACACTACCTGTCTCTGATTGATCTGCTGAAAGAGTCACAGTGGACGGTTGACACCCCCAGGATGTGACTCGGTCAAGCTCTGATGTGAGTCCCAGGGCTTCTGCTTGAACTTGAGTGACCTACAGAGTGATGAGGCCACCAGATTCACACACATGGAAAAACTTTCCATACCATCACCTCCAGTCACAACTCTGGCATGTAACCTGACAAACTACATAAATGAAAAATTATCAGAGTCCCTTGTTATGAATGGGCATGCAGGCCCGCTTCTTTTCCTTTATATTTTGTTTGCGAGTTTAGGTTTTTAATACTTCTTCAGGTCAAGAGCTGCTCTCAAGAAACTGAATAGTACCATTATTCTTTATATCTTAAAATTTAAAAAAAGGAAGGCTGAGCACGGTGGCATATGCCTATAATCCCAGCACTCGGGAGGTTGAGGCAGAAAGACTGTTGCAAGTTCAAGGCCAGCCTTGGCTAGCTACATAGTGAGTTCAAGGCCATTCTGAACTACATAGTGAAACCCTGTCTCACAAACAAACAGAAATGAAAAGAAACATAACAAAAAATAAACATAAACAAAATAAATGAAATGAAATGAAACCTCCTCAGCCAAAATGTCATAACTGATTCCAAATATTTGAAACTTATTTACAACTTTACAAGAATGTAATTTTAATAAAAGTTTATTTCATGGCAGATATAGTTTACAAATAATTTGTTTCACAAGCTTAATTTGCTGTAAAGCATTTCCCAAGTAGGTGTCTCTTAACTGGGCATCTGGAATTTCAGAGAAGGAGTTTGGTCCAATTATTACAGGGAAATTAAAGAGGACAATATTCACTCCCACCACAGGACAAGTGGCAGCAGCTGAGACCTGAGGACCCCCCTCTGGAGATCTCGCACCATGTCTCCTTGCTGTCACTGGACACCTTCGTGAAGTGTGCCTGCAGCCACCAGGGCCACATCCGGTCAAACGGGTCTGTGATTTCCCCTCAGCACTAAGTGTCTTGTTCTTACACTGGTAGTGGACTCAGAAGTAAGTGGGAAACTTAGATGCCTCCCTGACACAGAGCGAGCTTCACCCCAGTCCCAGGCCCGGCTCTAATTTCAGACTAGACCCAAACTCGCCCCATCCACGCGCCGTGGTGCCTCACACAGGTGGAAGCCTGTCTGCTCCTGCCATCTTCTAAAGGCCTGAGAGTCACAAGGGCTGTGAAAGAGACATGTCGCCTCTCCCACTGTTTCAGTGGCTTCTCTCAGATCCTGCTCTGCCTCCAGGTCAGACCTAATCATGCCCTGTATTTTCTTCATCCCCGCTCTCAGGAATAATCAGCCATACATCAAGGCCATTAAGGACATGAATGACCTGCTATATCCCCACATGAGGAATGTCTTTCATCATAATGACATCTACAGGCTGACCTCTGAGGGCTGCTGGGCCCACTGTCTCAACTGTGTCACTCAGGAGAACATAGGTTCTATCTTTTTTGGACCCCCCTCCTTTACCCACCTTAGCCCAGATGAACTGGTTGGTACTGCTCAGGCAGAACCAGGACCCGAGTTCCCCTGCAGGACCTGAGATATAGTCACCTGGGATTTCCTTCGTGCAAGGGAGCTGACACGCGAAGGTGCCAGGCAGTGGGTGGGGAATTTGTGCTCTCATACTGAAGGAGGTCTCAGGGGACTCTGCTCTTGAGGGGAGACCTGATTTGCATCAAATCATGCTGGACTCCAACTTCTAACCCACATATCATACTCATGCTGAGCTCTGCAAGGCTTTTAGAGTGGAGCAGGGGACATGCGCATGGCACATCCACTGTGTGTTGTTCATTTTCTTTTCTCTCCCTGCTGACTCCCATCCTGGGACAGATCGAGAGATCAAGCAAAGGAAGGCTCAGCTGCATAATGGAGAGATAGAGGAGGTCAGGAGAAAGAGGCACGTGAAAACCCTGAACATTCTTCTATTTCTCAAGGTGAGTGTGTGGAAGAGAACTGAGCTTTTATCTAAGCACAGAGTGAGGGACAAATCCTGTTCACTTACCCATTTTTCTCCCCAAGACAGAAAACGGAAAATGGTTTGTCTGACAAGAACATACAAACTCATGTAAACACCTTAACGTTTGGTGGCCATGACACTTCAGCCAGCAGCATATCTTGGATTCTTTATGCTCTGGCTGCACATCCCAAGCACACAGCAGTGCAGAAAGGAGATTCAGAGACTCCTGGGCAATGGATCCTCTATCGCCAGTGAGACCTCAGGAGGCCGAAGAGCCTGGCATCTCTAGTAAAGGGAAGGGCTTGGTTTGCTCTGGCCCTGTGTGCACTTCAAGATGAACCAAATTTCAGGCACATCTGAACCAGATGTCGTATACCACCATGTGCATCAAGGAAGCCCTGAGGCTCTGTCCACCAATATCATGTATAAGTCAAAAACTCAGTGAATCTGTCCTCTTCCTTGACTGATGCTCCTACCAAAAGGTAAAACCTTCTCAGCTCGCTCATCTAAGCACTCAGCAAGGAAAGGGAGACTTCACATGTGCTTCAGCAGTTCTGACCTTCTCTGTATTTCCTGTTCCCCATCAGTGAACTGGCCTACAGTGAAGTTAGTACATGATGTATCACATGCTTGACTCAGAGCTTGAATTGAACAAAAGATCTTTAATGCTAGTCTATGAATGTGGCCAGAAGATTTTGCCCTATAATTTTATTCTCTGAGATGTGGAGAGTAGAATGAGGATGGCAGGAAAAAGGGGAAGTGATCTTTTCTCATGCAGTCAAACTAGATGAGAAAAATCAGGAAATTTCATGTCATGGGTCAGCTGTAGTCCAATGTCTCAAGACCCCAAAAGGCTGGTGGAAGGAAGCAGCTGGTAACCACATCTGAAACCTGTTTGTGGTCAAATGCTACCACTGAATGCATTTTTACTACATCTGTTTTTCTAGCCTGAGACTCTCCAGCTGTGGATGTTAAGATAATCAATTTTTCTAAGACTAAGAGAGACATCTTTCGAAAAATAAGAATAAATACTGCACTTCTGTTTTGTGATTACTGGGTAAGTTAATATTTTCCAAAGGCTCTTGGAAGATATTTGATGATCATGAATTGTCTCTGTAATCATTTCAAACAGTAGGCCACTGGTACTTTCTTGGTTTTCATTACTGAGTTGATGATTTTTTACTCATTTTTTATGCTCAGATATCTTAAAAAACATATCATCACTCTGGAAGGCAATCATCTTGCTTAAAAGTGATGGTTTATGGAAACAAGCATTTTCTGTGTGCATGGTCCTTGCAGGCTGAGAGAGAAGGACTCTACCTCATTGATAAAATGTCTCTTTGTGTCTCCTACCTTGATGTCTTGGTTACTTTTCCCTCATTGCTGAGGCAAAATACCTGATGCACGAAAGTTAAGGAAAGGTTTATTTAGCTCACAGTTGGTGGAGGTTTTCGTCTATGATTAGCTGGGTCCAAGGCAGAGTGGCAGATGGCAGAGGGCAACAGGTCATGGCGGTGGAAAACAGCAAAAGAAATAAGAGCAAAAGAGAGGAGCATGGAGAAAAGACTCTGTCCCTTATATTTTATGTAGGCCACACCTACTTGGGTGTGGCACTCACACTCATCCTCCAGCATTGGGCCATTGTCATTCACAAATTTTAGAAGCCTGTTTCTCTGACTGCATGAGGCTCAGAGTAGGGGGCAGCCAGACTCAAACCATATAGGAATATAGGAATCCTAGTCACTCTCTTCATTTTTTGCCTCCTCCACAACCCAAAGGCATGGCCAAATCCAGAGGTAGGAAGGCCCAGGTTAAGAGAGGAAGAGGACGAGGGTGAGCTCTCAGGGACAACACCTTCTCCTGCTCCCCACACTGGGCAATCTGTACCCTCATCTACTGGAAACAGGGATAGCACCCGTCCTGACCTACCACTCTCCCTTCAGGTGTTTGATGCTGCTCAGTTTGCCCAGATTCTGCAAATCACAGCCACTCATTCCTGTTGCTTTCAGTAGGACCAAAGTGAGGCATCTTGTTTAGTGATGGGGTGGGAGAAAACTAGTGTCCCTGCCCCATCCCCGAGTTTGTGGTACTCTCTGTTCTTATGTGACAGCTTAAAGCATGTCCTTGGTGTTGGAGTTTAGGAAGAGGCACCCACACGTGCACGTCTGTGTATACAAATGAAAGGTGACATTTCAGGTATACGATGAGGACATAATCCAGTGTCCTTTCTAATAGTCAACCAAAATTCACTGTCAGAATGTGTAATACACTTTGGTGTATCTTGTTATTTTCTTTACTTTTCTCCCCCTACTATGTGTATTGATTTTTAAAAGTCTTAAAACATTTTTTGCAACCTCTGTTAGTTCATCAAAAAGAATAGTTTATGTTGTCATTGATTGATTATTTTTATGCCTGGATCTCATAATATGAATAATTGTTTCTAAGATATTAACTCATGTTAATTTCCTACTTTTTTGAAATTCTGTTTTTTCTAATTTTTTATTTAAAGAAAATTTAAAAAAATAAAAAAGTAGAATAATACAGAATTTTAAAAAATTAACATCATAAAATCTCTAGTTGATACATTACATATTGTCATCTTAAAAATAGTTGTTAAAGTTACAAAATCAAAGTGGTGAGACATTCAAACATTGACAGTACGAACTCTTCTGTTCAATGATCTAACAGAAATCGAGTAATATGGTCATCTATCTTAGACACCATACATACCATTATATCCTTTAGAGCACTTTCCTTCCCTTTCACTTTTACAATATCTATTATACTTTTTGGATGCCATTGTTCTGTCAGTTCTTATTATTTTTTACACTCGAGAGACAATGTGATATTTACTAATGTGAGTCTGGTTTATTTCACTTATGAGGATATTCTCAAGTTGCCTCCATTTACCTATGAGGCCTCAAGATCATCCTTTTTATAGCTGAGTAGTATTCCATTGTGTAAAAATGCTATAATTTTTTATCCACTCAGCAGCTGATGGGCATTTTGGTTGTTTCCAAGATTTAGCTGTCTCAACTTGTGCTACTATGAACATGGATGCACATATATCACTGTGACATGACCTTTTCAACTTTTCTGGGAAAATACCCAGGAGGGGAATAACTGGATTGAATGAAACTTCCAATCCTAGTTTTTTGAGGAATCTCCATACTGATTTCCACAGTGGATGCACCAGTCTGCACTCCCACCAACAGTAGAGCAGTGCTCCTTTTTCCTCACATCCTTGTCAATATTTGTTATCACTTGATTTCTTGAGGGAAGCCATTCTTTCCAGGGTGAGATGAAATCTCAATGCCATTTTAATTTGCATGAAATTCTGTTTTCTTTACTTTTGGAGCATGAGTTTTTATAAATAGATTTTTCTTGTGTAAACCAACCATTCATATTTGGTTTGATGTCTCTCTTTTCCTACATAGTCAGCAACCTCGGATCATTTCTACTTAATCACCACTCAGATACTGTGATGAATTGTTGAACTCTATCCATATATTTAGAATTCCATTCCTTACTATCCCTACTGTTGGAGCCGTGTGTGTGAATCCTGGCAGCTCACTGTACAGTATTGGACATTGTTATCTCACACAGTTTTTAGCTTCTGATTCATCTAAATTTCACTGCTTATCAATGTTCACAGTATGTGTCTGTCTTCTCAGCTGACAAAATTATATACAAAGAGTGAACTCTACACCATAGGCATGGCCCATCTTGTCAAACTCTGGCAAAAATAAGAATAAGAATTCTAAACTTCTTCTAAGAGAAGTAACACTATTTTGTTACACTGCATTGCAGATACTGGTATGGACAACATCAAACACAATTAAAATAGCTTCTGAAATAGGCAACTCTGCTCCAAAAGGATTACTAAGAGAATCCACAAGGCCCGAAGGATTTATAGACTAAGCACTACCAAAAAGCTTAGGAATAATTGGAAGAAAGTAAACTCTTCCATAATAATTCTGTGAATTCTATAAGGCTGAATTACCCTTCTCAGAACAGCACTTGAAAATATTGTTTTGTACAAACCAACTTTCTAGGATAAAGTTTCTTCTTGGATTGGGTTGTTTCTCTTAGATAATTGCTCCAAGTCCTGATGTTGCCATTGAAGGACAGCAGAGGATGTGATAGCTTCATTGCTTGGTAGAAATATTTTTCTTCCATGTATTCTGCTGCATTCTATTTGATTTTAAATTTTAACTAGCTTAATCCAATGATATTTAAAGATATGCTTCTTTGTACTAAGAGGTTGGGATACAGAGATGAAGGATTTTGCCCTCGGTTCAGTGACAAGCACAGAGAGATGTACAGAATCAGGCACCTATGTGCAAGACAGATCCTGTTCCTTCCTTCATCCATTTATTTTTTTTGAAGGTAGTAAAATACAACAAAACAAGATAGATCAAAGCCAATTGAGACAATGCAGTGAAATTGGTATAGAACTTCAGAGCAGGATACCAGGATAACAGTAATAGGTGCCATAATTTATCTCGTTATCTTCACAATATTTGCGCATTCAATTAGATATAGCAAAATCAAACAAAAACAGAACACTATAAAACCAATCAAAACAGAATATTGAATAGAGTAAAACAATTCATCAGAACAAAGCAAAACAGTGAAAACAATATTTTCCTTCAAAGAGAAGATAGAAGGAAATCCCCCCGTATTTGCTATATTGCATAGGGTCATCCTCCCAAGAGAAGCTCAGACCTCTGGCCCCAGGTCAGCATAATCAATGCAGCAATACAAGTATTAAGTTGCTTTATGTGCCTTAGTTGCTATCAACTCCAGCTGTCCTCCGCACCATCCCATTGCTAATGGGGCGGGGAATGACATGTTTGGTTCTCAGCCTGCATGCTGGGAGACCCTGACTTGTTCTCTCCCTGGCATGCCTACTGCTCACTTGCACCGTTGCTGCTTACTGGGAAGGATGGCTCATTGCCCCCAAGTTCCAACATGGCTGGATCTCGGGAGACACTGACTTGTTCTCTCCTTGGCATGCCCACTGCTTGCTCATGCTGCCACCGCTTACCAGGAAGGAAGGCTTGTTGCTTTCTTGCTCAGCCTTCGAAGTTCCCTCCTTCATCCATTTAACCTCTCACTCACTCGTGAATAGTTTGTGGAATGTTCCATGTTCCTGGCACTGTCCCAGACCTTGGATTTTGGTGTGTCCTTGAGTCAAGCACTGATAGCTTGATTGAATGGCAGAGCGGTGCCCCTGGTGAGTGGCAGAGTGGTGAGGGCCAGGCAGTCATTGCCCTGAGCCTTCAGGATGCACAGGCAGAGGTGGAGGAGGACATGCTCGGTGGCTTCGAAACAGGACCAAGATGTGAGAGGGGACGGGCAAGTGTGGGTGGGCAGAGCTGAGGTGCCTGGACACTGTAGTGCCTGATGGAGGGCATAAGCATGTTAATGAGGAAAGAGGACAAGCAAGGAAAGCGAGAAGTCCAGGGGAGGGCACTGCAGATGGCAAGTAGGGGCATTTCTGGAGTAGAATTCGAGGCTGCAATGCTAGTGCGCTGAAGAGGTAAGGAAGAGGCGGGAGCTTCACTGAGTAGAAAGCAGAAGTCAGCAGAGAAGAGAGAAGGTGACTTCACGGTTCCCGGCTTCCCTGTCTGCAAAGCCTCCCGAGTGCTGCTCTAATGCCCTTTCCCCTCTTGTGTTTTCTCTCTGAGCACCTGGATCCCTATTTGTTTCTTTAGACAGTAATCCCTTAGGGTGTGCCCACCCCTCCCCAAGTAGCTGTGACAAATGCACACCACACAGGGAACTAGAACATGTTGGGGGGACAGTAAGCAATCCAGTGACTATCTCTAAATTACGGGTACGACTGGATTCTGCCACTCACCGCACAGGTGCTGTGTTTAAAGAGATTTGATGCCTGAGTGTCCTGAGTAGAGTCAGAACCAGCCCTGGAGAAGTGGGTGGCCTTGAAGAAGGTCAGGAGAGTGAGCTGCAGCCTGGAGCCCAGGTTTGCACGAGCCGTAAGCAAAGAGGCTGAGTTGGTTCCATGAACGAGGAACCCGAATGCCCGACTCTGGGCTGGGACTTGTGGGCAATGCCTGTCAAGTCCAGAATGGGTCACAGGGCCTTTTTTATTTCACTGTCCCTTCTTTATCCAGGAATGGCCTTGGGAAACATTTTTCCATCAATGAGCTGAAGGTGGCCATGGCCCTGACGTTTCTTCACTATGAACTTCTGCCAGATCCCACCAGGGCTCCCACCCCAGGAAAAGTCCAAGAATGGCATTTATTTGTGCCTCAGGAAGCTCCCCTAACCTTGGTGCAGACAGTGACAGCTCTCCGGGCCTGCTGTCTTCCGTCCTCTGTTCCAGGCTCTGGCTCCCGTCTCCCACATGCATCTTGCTGTCTCCCTGTTCATCTACCTTTCTTTCCCTATCAGAGCCTGCCTTCTGTCTCCTGGCCATCTGCCCTTCTCTCTTCCTTCCTCTTGCAGCCTTCCTTCCTACTTGTCTTTCAGTCTGTCCCCTACTTGTGTGCGTGAATGAATGTCCACCTAACTCCCCTGACCGTCCTTTAGTCTGCCTAGTCCTCTGCCTGGCTACTCCTGCTCTGTTGTCTGTCTGTGTCTGGGTGACCTTCTTATTGCTGCTATAATAAACTAGCACCAACTGACTTGTTTTAAAGGGGATTGGAATTCTAGAACGAGTTTCACTGGGACACACAGAAAACATGGTTTTTTCTGACTTATAATAAATTGCTATGTTTTTTTTTTAAACTTTATTATGGTATGAAAGATGATTTTAGTGCAAACTGTACTTCAAATCTGAATTTTTGTCTTTTTCTAAATTAGGGATACACAGTTTGAAAGTCTTGTCTGCAAGACAGCGAACCGCAACTCCCCATTAGCAGGAACCAATACTTAATAGTGTGCCTTGCTGCTAAGCTGGGGTGTTTGATGGGTGAGTGTGTTAGGTTCAGTTCCCTCACTGTCCTCACCCCTCCTGATGGATTTATGGAGATCTAACGCTGTCATAGGTTCAAGATCAACTCTATTAATGAGACCACACTACTTACTTGCTGGGCAGCTAGAGATTCCTTTTCCTTTAGTTTACTAATGAAAAACATGTGTCACAGAAAGACAGTCGAAAGCAGTTGTCAGGGATGGGGAAAGGGTGGGTACTTATTGAGCCTTAGACTCTGGTAAAGAGTTTTACTTAGGTGACGAGAATTTGATTGGGATACATGCTGACGATTGTTGGTTAACAGTCCAAAAGTATTTACTGTCACAGAATTGTACATTTAAAAACAAGGTGATAAATTTTATATTATGTGTGTTTTAACACAGTAAAATAATCATGCTCTTTGACATTCTGGAACAAATTACACTTTTCTATTAGAACCACTTTTTAGGGTATATGAAATGTCAGAAATAATTTTATGATGTTGATGTTTTCAATATACAATATATTCATATTGCTTTGTCCACTGTTGTTACTTTTGTCTTCCGATAACTCTGATTCAGTCATCAAGGGCATCTCTACTGTAAGAGCCTTTGTGACTCCACTGGGCCCACTGTAACAACACAGGATGTATTCATCATTTTTCTTTCTTTTTGTTTGTACCAGGGAACCAACTCATGACCTTGAGCTCGCAGACAGGCACTTACACCACTGAGCTAAATCCTTGGTTCTCATCACTTTTCTACAACTTGCAAACTGTAGGGAGTCCCTATTTAACTTTGCATAGTTCCTCTCTGACAGTCACCTAGGTCAGTAAGGGAGAATTTAAAGATTTGACAATGTATTTTTTTAAAAAATTATAGAACTTAATGGGATTGGCCATGATAATTTCATACATACGTATGTCACCAGTGATCATGTCCATCTGCCATTCATCTATGGTCTCCCCATTCCTCATGGCTCCTCTCTCAGCCCCTAAGAGTTCATTTTCTACATCCAAGATCACCATAATTTTTAGTTTTTACATATAAAAGAAAACATACCTGATAGAATTTTCGGCGCAGCTAAAAAGATAAGAAGTATGAAATAAAAGGGGCCTTTATTTTAAGAATGTGGAGAGAGACTCCATGACCTCTGGGGTCTGGCATTCTCTCTGCTCGACACATGGTGTGGGGGCATACATGTAGCTTAGGTTTGGAGTGGAGCCTAAGGGGCATTGCTGATGCACAGGTAGCCCATTGGAATTCATTTCGCGCCACAGGTAAATTGCATAGGGGCGGGAAGATAACCTCAAGATAGAGCCTCTTGGTTCTGCCTCCCAGCCTCCCACCGCTGCAGCTTCCCATCAGGGCACAAAATCCTTTCAATACCCATTTGCCTATCAGTGTCTAGTTTATTTCTCATAACCTGACATCCTCCAGCTTTGTAGATTTTCCTGCAAATGACAGAATTTTATTCTTTTTTTATGGTTGAACAATACTCCATTATGTATACTGTATTTTCCCTGAAAATAAAATTTAATCTGAAAATTATTTCTTTCAGGATGCTCATAGTATAAATCTTATTCTCCAGATAAATCTCATTTAATATCATCAACCAGAGGGACACATATAATACATCCACTGCAACAAATAACACATTATGGAATTATAAAATAATATTAATATATAATTACTATAAATAAATATTATTGGCATTAATACTTTAATATGTGATAATATAAATTATAATTAAGTATTTATAAGTGCCCAATCTGGCACTTTTGGATGAGAGACAAATGCCTATGTAAACAGATGAACTCAAGACTTATTGCTGAATGACCAAAGTACAAACAGAATGCATAAATAGTGCACACTTGACAATGAGCTGATGTGGCGGTGTATAATACGATTCTTTATAATTCAGCGCATCGTGTGCTGTAGTGTATATTTAATGCACTGTGTGAAGTAAAGAAATATTTTCTGAATTTTAGTAGCTGCATTTTTTTTGCTTTTGTGTGGACCATTGTTCTTAGCCATCATCATGTTTTGTTGCCACTCCTAGCTCCTCAGTCTCCAGGTAACACTTGATTTAATAGAAGCTGTGGTCTATTCTGAAAGAGGTCGCGACTTGGGTGAAGAATTCATGGGATAAAATCACACAGCCGTGCTGCCAGTGCATTATGAGCAGGGGACAGAGACAAGATGTGCTCATTTAAGGAGAGCTCCACAGCTGGGCATGAGAGATCAGAGGCTGTGGTCTCACATGGAGTGGAGTCTCAAGAAACTCAGGCTGGAATTCAGGGTTTGGAGAGTTACAATGATGTTGCAGAAGAAGATGACTTAATTGTACTTGAATAGGTGTAGATTATTTTACCTAAAAAATCCTCTAAAGTAAGCCCTATCACATCTTTTGGACATAATTAATACTAGAAGGGCTGATCTTGTTTTCAAGGAAATATAGTATATACTATATTGTGGTTATTCACTAATCTGTAGATAAGCACCTTTGTGATTTCATATCTTGGCTATTGAGGATAGTGTTACAGTAAACGTGGTTACGCAGATATATATTTTGAATGCTAACTTAATTCCATTTGGATATGTATCTTGGAATGGGCAGAGGGGTCATATTTCCAGTTCTATTTACAGTGTTTTGAGAGCCTCCTTCTCTTGGCCTTTTTGTTTTTCTCGAGCTGCAACACTGGGCTTGTGAACACTCCCTCAAATCCAGTAGCCGCTTCAGATTATCTGGCCCTGTCATCATATCACCTATGATAAGAACTGTTTTGATTGCATTGTTCCCTGCTTCTCTTTCCAGTTTTATATACAAGTTTCTTTTTTCTTCTTGGTTTATAGATAGTGTCTTTTTCCTGTGTCTTCTCATGACAAAAAAGGGCAAGGCAGCTCTCTGTGCCTCTTTTATAAGGGCGAGAATCCATTCTATTAGGAGGATTCATTAAGATATCAACTTCATTATCTATTTGTCTACAATAGGTCCCACCCCTTAATGACATAAAATAGTAATTAATTTTCAATATTAAATCTTAGAGGGTTTCACACATTCAGACTGCAAACCTAAATAACTAAAGAGACTTTTCAATGAATGATATTTATATGGGAATAATAGACCTTTGTGGTGAGTCTTATTTTGTAGTAAACTATGAGCTTATGCTTTTGCAGTGCTCTGCTATTCTCAAATAAATATCATTATTCATAATGGTTACATTCATTGAGAAAAGTTGTTACATGCACATATGTATATATAACACATCTTAATTCCCTTTAAATTCCTTTAAAATGTTAATCAAGCTTAAAGAAGAAACAAAAAGATGATTGAATTAAGACAATAAAATATATGAGAATTTTGGCAAAAGTTAGGAATTATGAGAAGAAATCAAACAGAAATATAGGATATAAGAAATTCAATAAAAAGCGTGGATAGCAGATTTGACCGACGACACAGTGTCAGAACTTGAAGGTACGATAACATAGTGACACCCTGAAAATAACAAGACACCGTAGAAGTTGTGTCCAAGCACTGTTAGGTGATTTTAAAAACCCAAACCTCAAATTATAGGAGTAACAAAAAGTAGAAGATGACATAAATAAAAAATTTATCAAAATCAATAAAAAAATCTGAATATATGGAAAGAATTTAATATTCATGTACAAGATATAACTATAGCAGCAAATAGCCAGGGCCATAAAAGAACCTCTCTATGATAAAACATAAGCAAAATTTCAGAAATTCAGTGCAAAGAGGGAATATAAATATTAGAGAATAATAATAAGTAACCAAAATGCTTAAAGGAATCATATACAGACATGGGGATCCCATTAACAAAGAGATTAAAGTATAGCACACATGTCTTAGTTACTTTCTCTTTGCTGGGACAAAATACACAACACCAAAAGTTAAAGGAAGAAAGATTTATTTAGCTTATAGTCTGTAGAGGTTTCAGTCCATAATTGACTGAATCCAAGGCAGAGGCAGCATAAGCAATGAGGGAGAGATAAGGCTCTTTCTGTCTCTTGTGTTGTAAGCAGGCCACCTGCCCTAGGGTGGATGTAGCACTCACACCCTTAATTCAACCAGAATTATGCCAAACCAATCTGTGGGTTTATTTACTAATCTCACGCTTTTAATCCAAGGATCACACACAGTAGATTCAATCACCTCTGAAAAAGTCGTATTACTACATGAGGCTTTGGGGGAACATATAGACACAAGCCAAAACAACATCTAATTGGATAAACAAAAGGAATAATAAAAAATCAGTGCTAGAAAAATAATATAATGACAGAATTTAGTAAATATTTTTTCAAAATAACTCTCAAATTCAATGGTCATAACTCCTTGATCAAAAGACACAGACTAGCATACTGGATTTAAAAACACTCCGACCATACGTTGTCTGCAAGAGACACACCTTATCCAAAAGGAAACTCATAGAAGAGAAAAGATGGCAAATGATACTTCATGCAAGTGGAGCCTGTAAGCAAACAGAACCTTATTTTCAGACACTGCATAATTTAAGGCAGAACCAATTAGAAGAAACAAAGTTGGCCATTATATACTGTTAAAGGAAAGAATTCAGCAGAGAGAGATAACAATTTTAAAGATATATGCACCCAATATTGGTACATTATTCTTCATACAACAAAAATTACTGGGCATAAAAGGATGGAAATGCACCAGTCTAATCATAACAGCAGACTTCAATACCTCTCATATATAGACAGATTGACAGGATACAATTTTGTTTTTTATGTATCAGCTCACAGAACATTTTCCAAAATAGATCACATCTTAGGTGACAACACGTGTTTAAGCAAATACAAAAGAATTTAAATAATCCCATGTATAGTCATGAGTCAAAGGGGAATGAAACTAGAAATCACAGCAAAAGAAACTGTGTAGATACATGGAGATTAAATAATGCTTCATTAAATAATCAACAAATCACAGAAGAAATCGGGGAAGAAATTAAAAGTTTCCTAGAATCAAATGATATGGAAGTTTAACGTACCAAATCCAATGGGATATAATGGAAGTAGTCTAAGAGAGAAGTTTATGACTGTGTTTGGACACATTGAGAGAACAGAGTGATCCAAAATAAATAACACAGTGATGCATCTCAAGGTTCAAGAAAGACAAGAAAAATCCAAACCTGAAATTAGTAGAAGGGAAGAAAATTATAAATATTGAGCAGAAATTGATGAAATTGAGACTGAAAAAGTAACATAAAAGAATGGTGAGTCAAAGACTTGGATCTTTGAAATGAAACAAAAAAAGACCGCTATCAAGAAAATTAGAAATAAAAAAGATGAAATAACAATGAACAATACCAAAATGCAGAGGACTATAAGAACCTATTCAAAAATTTGTATTTCAGTAAACTAGAGAGCTAGACATGTGTGAATTACCAAAACCTTGAACTCAGTAACAGGCAATGAAATTGTGGCATAATAAACCCCTACCAACCAGAAAAGCCCAGGAGCTGACGGATTTCCTGCAGAATTCTACCAGAACTTCAGGAAAGATCTAACCCAATACTCCTCAAACTCTTTGCATGAAACTGAAAGAGAAGTAACATCGATAAGCTCAAGGACTTCCAAGGGAGCTGGAATTTCCCTGATACCAAAAAAGGATAAAGATTTAACAAAAAAGTAAATTTTAGGCCAATTTCACCAATGAATTTTGTATCACATAGATACAAAAATCATCAACAAATATTTTCAAATAAAATGCAACTAATTATAAAAAGATCATGTATCACGACCATGTTGGTCCAAGAATGGCCCAAACGTATGCACCAATAAATGCGATACATATGTAAACAGAAGCCAGGGCAAAAATCACATGATCATTTCAATAAATGCAGAAAAAGCCTTGAACAGAATCCAACATCCATTCATAATAAAAAAATCCAAACAAAAATGAGTATAGAAGAACCTTATCTCAGACTGATAAAAGCCATTAAAACAAACTCACTTCCAACATCATGTGAAATGGGAAAAAACAGAAAAATTTTCCACTAAAACCAGGAGTAAAGTCTAAGGTTCCCCCTCTCACCACTCTTGTTTAACACAATGCTTGAATTGTTAGCCAGAAAATTCAGGGATGAGAAACAAACAAAAGGGATATGATAGGAAAGAGAGAAATCAAACTATCCTTATGCATAGATGATATGATCCTTTATACAGAAGACTAAAAAAATCATGCCACAAGACGCTTACTATGAATAGGCAAACTCATCAAAGTAGCAGGATACAAAATCACCACAAAAAATCAGTACTGTGTCTGTACACCAACAATGAACCCATTGTGCTAACTTTGGACAACTTGGGCTTTTAAGAATCTTATGGGCCCCGTGATCTTGGAATTGGCCAAGTTTTCTTATTGCTAAGAAAAGTACGTTTAATTCAGCTGAAGTGCTGGCCTCCTGCATATGGCATGCCCCATCTCAGAAACCAATGTGCGTGTACATTCAATAGAGAGGTCTTACATATAAATCAGCTGTGTTTTAATCACATGAAATTTTAAACACACCTGGGCAGGGGACAGAGAGGAATGGAGATGGATGAATAGATCTGTGGGGATTGGATTGGACTGGATAAATGATAGCTGTTACTCAACCCCAGCCTTTCCAGAGCATCACTTTTGGAAGAACTTGAATTTTTGTGAAATTACCCAAATTGAAGGATACACAATAAAAGTAAAGAAATAAGGAAACAGTAGGTAAGCAGGCACTTGGTGGAGGACTCAGGTGTCAGACTCACAGGGAAAAATGGAGAATTTCAGCGCTCCAAGGAAAGACATGCTGTCTTCCAAATTCAACCCCCAAGCTTCTTTAAATTGCTTGATTACTTAGAAATTTTTGTTGGTTTTCTACCATGAACTGGGGAGTGGGACATGAATGAAAAGACACAATTTCTGCTTTCAAAAGATATGTGGAGTCAAACCTGTACCAGCAGGGCCAGGAAGGTGGAAATGGCATTTCTAGAAGGGAGGTTTGTATGTGCAAAGGTCCTAAGGTAGAAATGACACACCACATGTGTCAAGCTACAATCACATGAGTGCTGGGGGAGCTCAGTGTGTGATTGGGAGAGATTTGGGAGGTGACAGCGGAGAGAAAGGAAGCACCCAGAGAATAGTAATGTTTACTATGCACCCAATTAAGGAACTTGAAGTGGGTCCTTCAGGCCCTGGAGGGTCAAAACTTGGGTGCTGGCTCCTAGGTAGGAGGAAGGCATGGTTAGAATTCAGTTTTCATCACTGCACGTTGGCTGTTGAGAGGAGGATGTATTTAATGAGTGGGGAGTGAGTGAATACCAGAAAAGCATCAGGCAGTCAGGGAGGGCTTGGGCAGTGGCCCAGGAACAAAGTGAGGGGGGCCAAGTGGGGATGGAGAGGTGAGCGTGTGCCCGGGGCTGTGTAGGAGTTAGAATAGTGGACACCGTTCACTTGACGGGAACGTTCAGGGAGAAGAGCTAGGTCCATGTCGGATACAGACCACCAAGGTTGGTGAACCAGGGCGGAGAAGAAGAGGCACTCAAGTGTGGGCAGACTATGCAAGAAGCTCCCCCTTGTCCTGCTTGTGAAGATGAGGTACACACAGTGGGGTCCCTGTGTCCCACTCAGTGCCAGAGCCGGGCCTAAGCAGAAAGCAGCCTGTCCTGCTAGAAAGACATTCTAGCTAGTTCTCCATACTAATTTTCTTCATAGGTCTCTTAGTTTTTCATTTCATAATCTCTGTTTTCATTTGTTGACAAATTATGTTCTCTGTGCATTTTTAAAGTCCATAATGGAGATAACAGTAGAGATTGAGCCTTCTAACTGAAATCCCAGCTCGAGTTTTTACTGTCAGAGTGATCTTGGCAAAGTTACTTGTCTCATCTGAGGACGTGGAGGTGAAGAGTACTTGACTTAGTTGCTGTGAAGATAAAAATAAGACCAGTGGTGTAAAGCACTCAGTACATTACATGGCACATAGTAGGTGCTCAGTAATTGCATGCTTCTATTCTCCAGGTCACCACCAGCAACCTGACAGGTTGGCGTGCACTATGAAAGCCATTGGTCCCCTAGAAACAGAATACAGCTCCGAATACACTGTGCTGGCTTACCTGATGCTTGGAGAGGCTTGCACAAAGACCCTTCAAAAGATATGCCCACGTTTTTGTCTCTGGAACCTGTGAATGTGACTTTATTTGGAAAAATTAATTTTGCAGGCAATTAATTAAGGATCTTGCAGTGCTGTGAATCTATCACTCAGAAGCTGATGCATCGGAAACTTGATCTCCAAGGTCATATGGTCATTGTATTTGGAGATGAGGCTTTTGGGAATTGGTGAGCATCAGATGAGATTGTGAGTGTGGGCCTCCGTGATGGAACTGGCGGCTTCATAAGAAGGGAAGAGGGACCTGAGTAGGGACGCTCTCTCTGTTTTGTCATGTTAATGCAGCAAGAAGATCCTCACCAAAACCTGGCATCCAGCTCTTGGACTTCACAACCTCCAGAACTATTAGCTAAATCAACCTCTATGTTTTCTACCTTGCCCAGTCTGTGGTAACCAGTAATAGCAACAGAAAATGAAATAAGATAGACCTGCAGATGCTAGCCTTGGGTTGTCTGAGTGGTCTCTCGATCCATAACAAGTGTCCCTGTAAGAGACATCCAGAGGAGACAGACAGAAGCTAAGGAGACAGGAACGCTTGGAGGCAGCGATGCAGTCACAGGCTCAGGAATATCAGCAACCACAGTGGCTGGACAGGAAAGAGGGAAGCATGCTCCCTAGGGCTATCCCAGAGGTTACTGTCTGGCCCACACTTTGAGTCTGGACTTCTGTCTCCCAGAGGTATGTTGTCAATAGTTGCTGTTTGAAGCCGTCCAGTTTGTGGTGTCTGTCACAGCAGTGATAGGAAGTGAATAACGCACCCTTCCTTGGCTTCTCACCCTGAAATCACACGAGGAGCAGGTAAGGCAACTTCCATCTCACAGAGAGGGACGCTGAGGCTCAGAAAAATGTGGGGAGCTGTTTGGAGTGACATAACCAGTAAGTTTTGCAAGTGGCAAGCTTGGAATCCAGCTTTCCTGAGTCCTGCTGTATGCAAACACTGTCTTTTCTGGAACATTCCACCACCACCCTTATATATACCAAGCACAAGTAGGCTGTGAGCTGCAGTTCTCCCTGTAACCAGCAAGGATTTCCAGGGCCTGAAAGCAGCTTCTCCTAAGACCAGACAGACAGTTGATGGAGTAAAGGACCCTTCTAGAAAGGAGTGATGTCGAAGGCTACTAACCCCAGCCTTCCTCATGAGCATCCAGCTGTAGGGGATGGCTCAGTGGCATCCCTCTTCCAAACACAACAGTCAGGCCAGGAAACCACCTATGCTAGCCTGCACAAAGCCCTGCTTTGAATAATTCCATGAGATTTGTAATGCAGATATACCTAGCAGCCTTACAATTTTCCTACAACAACATGAGTTTAATAGACACCAACAAGCAAGTGTAAATAAGTAAATACATTCGGAATGTCATGCTCCTATTATTTGTGGTCAACGAGTGTGTCTTTACTAAATGTTATATTGTGAATGTAAATTTATTGAAGAACGCTTTGCTTTTCCAGCCAGTTCATTGCATCTTTGTGTCACCCTGTGAGGATATAGGATTACTGCTGAGCTTTTTACAAAGCTGATGAGCTTTTTACAAACACCCTAGACGTGGGTGGGTGGGTGGCGGGCACACTGATAAGGAGCAGAGGCAGAATTTCAAACCAGGCTGATCCACCCCCAGGCTTGTTCTTTGGATTTCAATTGTTGGTTTTCAATCCAGCTTTACACAGGAAGCACCTTCTAGGTGCTTTACATAATCCTGTCACCTGGGTGTCACCCGGGGGAGTTTGAAGTATAGCTGCTGAGTGCAAGGATCTTGTAGTTTGGTAAACCTTCCCAGGTGACCGGGCTTGCAGCCAGGGTTAAGAATTGGTCCTTTAAACCCATTTTGCACATTGTTGTCCTGGGTCAGCCATCGTCTCTTTGAGCTCTGCAGCCATGAATTTCACCAAGTACAAATAGAAAATATTTGGGAAAAACTTGTTTGTACTGAACGCAGGCTTTTTTCTCATTCCCTAACCCATAGAGTATAACAACTATTTATATGACATATACACTATATTAGATATTGTAAGTTATTTAGAAAAGATTTACGGTATATGGCAACATATGTATATGTTGTATCCAAACACTATGCCTTTTTATATAAGGGACTTGAGCATCTACAGATTTCTGTATTTGTGGCGGGTCCTAGAGCCAATCTACTGAGGGTCAACTGTACTGCCATCTTGGTCAGAACGTGAAGCTGATTTTAAAGGTCAGTGTTTCCTTTCTGATTGCACTTTTGGGAATCCTACAGTATTGTGGAGCAAGAGAAACAAGCCTGTGATACCTCAAAAACAAAACAAAACAAACCAAGAAGACTCGGGCTTGATCCAGTGTGGCCTGTGAAGCAGACACTGAGAATCAGGCTCTGTATGTGACTTACTTCTCTCTCTACCGCATTTTCCTTATGTTACAGAGTCAGAAACAG
The DNA here is from genome assembly GCF_034190915.1 of Cavia porcellus. NCBI lineage: Eukaryota > Metazoa > Chordata > Mammalia > Rodentia > Caviidae > Cavia > Cavia porcellus. The sequence goes on from NW_026947502.1 coordinate 27,682,659, forward strand.
AGCCCAGAGAAGTGAACAGCTCTGCCCCACAGGCAGGTGGAGGCCACAGAATCAGTCTTCCTCCTGTCTAGCACTAGTGACTGCTTGCTTTGCTGCGTGCTCACAAACACGAATGTCTGCAAGCGCATTTTTCATTTCAGTTTATTAAATTTGTGACACGGACTTCACAGGGTTTGGGAGTGTGAGTGTGGCGAGAGAGGCCCCACCACCCCTTGAGGGCACGGGGCAGTGTGCTCAGCTGGGCTGAGACGGGACGGGGCTGACAGGGCCGCCATCCGTCTGTGTGGTTTGAACATGAATTGTCCACAGTTGGCATGCTGGAAGTTTGGTTCTAGTGTGGCCATGCTGGTAGCCAGGGGAAGCTTTAAAAGCTGCGGCCTAGTGGCTGGTCATGGAGTTATTCCTTTGAGGGGAGGGACCTTTCTTAGGTCTCTCTAGAGGGCGGTTATAAAAGAGCAAACTGGCTGCTCCCTGCTCTCTGGCTTCCTGTCGTGCCACAGGGTCTCTCCTCTGCTCCCTTCTCATTGTCACAATGGTGACCTCTTGTCATCAGCTGAAATACCAGGGTAGTGCCATGCTGTTCATATGTATACCCTTTAAAGCCGTGAGCAAACTAAATCTCTCCTTCATTAAGTATCCAGCCTCAGGTACACTGTTACAGCTACTAAAAATGAACTAAGATACACTGATAAGGCCTGGTCTCTTCTCTCAGCAGGGTCCCTCTGTCCTCTCTTTGGGCCTGTCTAAACCTTGTTGCCCGGGGTGCATGGAGAAGGGATATGAAAGAACACAGCACCCCAAACTCTTTTGGCATCACTTGAGGGCATTCTCCCTCCCTTTAATTTTAGAGTCTTCTGTACCATGTGAAGCTTGGTTAGCATAGTGTAAAAATTGAAAACGTGAAAATGAGGATATGACTGTTGAGTGTCTACTATGTGTAGTTGGTTAAAATTAGCAAGTTATAAGAATCTGCATTTTCATTTGACCCTTGGGACACACCTGGGAGCACGATAAAAGTGTCCCCTTTTTACCAATGTGAAAGACTGAGACTCACAACTCTCTTTACTTTCTTAAGGTGGCCACACGGCTAGAATATGGTGAGAATGCGAAGCTTGCCTGTGCCATTATGGAGCACCACGCAAATCTGCAACAGGTTGATTTTTATCTGCCCCTGTAGCCAATCACCCTCCTGGCTTCACTTCCAGTGCTGTTGAAAGGATGGATTTAGTGTGTGCTTTGAGTAAAGCAAGAGCATGCAGAAGCCACACACTGAGATACTGAGTAGCAGTCACAGTCGGAAGCAACTTCTGTGGTCATTGAAGGCCAATTTCTATGACTGACAGAAAGGGAAACTGAGGCCCATTGAAACAACATAGTTTCCAAGCCCTTGTTCTCCAGAAATCATGGGAAATCACATGACTGTCTCTCTTTACCCCTCCTGTTCCCATGCCTCACCTCTTCTCTCTCTCTCTCTCAGACACACACACACACACACACACACACACACACACACACACACTCCCACAGCCTTGAGAAGCTGGTGCGGCAGTCACTGCTTTCCTGTTCTCCCTCCTACTCTGCTAGGAACTCTGTTCCTGGATCCCAGGCCATGGCTGCTCTTGGACACATCCAGCCTCACCTTGCCGACCTGCTGGGCAGTACCCCCAGGGCTGGCTGCCCACTGGGAGCCCATTAGCCAGGTCCTCCCACTGCAGGATTATGCTGCCCCCATGGTGATTTCCAGGCCCAGCTGCTGGGCTTGTGTGCAAATTTGTGCTGATTTGATTAGCTTGTTTAGTCAGCACTGCTGATGAGAGCTGAGCAGCAGCTACCAAATGACATTCTGCTGCCCGTGACTCTGTAATCGCTTTTGGAAGGGATATTACGTTAATATCTCACACAAGAGTACAGGACGATGGGGCGACCAGGCCCAGGCCATATGGTGCATCTCGGCCCTCCTTTGTAATCTCGGGTAATTGAAATCCTCTGCCTCATTCAGACCCAGGAAGGCTTGCAGATGATGGGCAGTGGAGGGCTTTTTGGCAATTGACTTGCCTGGGCTCATGGGAATATCATCTGGGGGCGAATGGTAGGATAGGTGGGGATCCATGCTAGAGAAATTTGATTTATTTTAGAAAGTAAAATTTTTGACACTTGACAGTTTAAGAAGAAAATAACCATGACAATAATAGGTGACTAATCACTTCCTGGGTTCTAGCACAAGATAGGGCATCACATAACACGTTTTGTGCTAAAGTATTATTCCCATTTCAAAGATGCAGCAGCTGAGGCTCAGGAAGAGCAATCCATGTGGCCTAGCCAGAAAGCAGATACCATGATTTCTCCCGGGTTTGTCTGGTCCCAAGCCTTGCTGTAATTAGACTCAGCTGGACAAGGTGTTGGAGACCATTTATAACTCACAGACAGCTGTATTCCATGCAGTGCTGGGCAAACTCAAGTAAGTGTCAAAAACTCCTGGAGGTCTCATTAAAACCCAGATCTCTAGGCCATATAACCTCAGAGACACTGACTCAGTGGGTCAGGATGGGACCTGAGAATCAGCATTTCTGCCATGTGCCCAGGTACTGCTCCTGGTCTAGGCAGCACACATTAGGAACCACTGTCCAGGAGGATCCTCACTGGAAGCCTCTTGCTGTCCACGTAGGAGAGGTAGGCATTATTAGCCCATTTTTCATGAGGTTTGGATGGGTGAATTCACTTTTTCTTAGCTAGGACATAGGATGCAAAGGAGGTAACTGTGTCCCTGGGCCCTCTGCAGGAAGGTCATAGAGACAAGACACCACCCAGGGCCCCTGGTCTGTTATCCAAGGGCATAGCCTCAGCGAGTTTGATGTTACAGCTATATTTCACCTCCCCCAGAAAGCTGGAGGGCGTGTGAGTGCTTGCTTCTAACTAGGAGTCTCTGGGCCTCAGGAGGGCACCTCCTGTCCCCTGCAGCACCCAGGCCACAATGAGCTCTTGATGAAAAGCTGTGTATGCCAGGCCAACCTGTCCTTTGTGAGAGCAACTTGGGTCTCACCTTGCAATTGTCCTGTGTTTACATGCAATGACATCATGCTGGACTGAGTGGCCTCCAGGCCCAGAACCTGGGGCAGGTAAGCCACTGAGAGGCTCAGGGCAGAGAGTTATGGCTTTGTTCTGTTCCTCTTCTAGCATGATGCACCCTTTGCAGGGAGGTGGGGACAGCTAATTGAAGGCTCCCTTTTCCTGACCTAGCAGTCAAGGTTTTCCCAGGCTGGCTAGACAGATAATCAGTTCCACCTGCCCTCTCTATTTCCACCAGGTGAAGGGAAAAAATTCAGCAGTTCACCGAGCATCTCCCCAGACCAGGTCCAGCTTCGGACTCTCATTTATGAAGATGCAGTGCTGTCATTATTTCCACTACTTGGGGGTTGCAGATGTGCAGACTTAGGCTTTAAGAGGCTCCTGCCAAGCCACCCAGATGGCGAATGGGACAGAGTAAGGATCTGGAAATGAGCTGGGTGGAACCTGTCTACACCTCCACCTGCTTTCCCCTCCCCAGATTTTTTAAACAGCTCACAAGTGTTTGTTGGCTCTTGAAGATGGGTTGTTCTTAGAGATTCCCAAGCATACTTGTCAGTTGAAATTTTTTCTTTTCAATTTCTTTTCCTTCTTTCTTTCCTCTCTCCCCCTTTGTCTCTTTCTACTTGTGTTTCACCTTTCCTTCCCCACTTTTTTCTTTTCAGGAAAAAGCACCTTATGAGACTCAGACTCTGGGAAATGGAGAACTTCTGATGTTGCTCCTTGGCTACAAGTCACCTGCCCCACAGCTGACAGCTAGGTGCTTACAATGACCCTGTTGAGAAGGATTTGGTTCTCTCTCTCTCTCTCACCCTCTCACCTCCTTTCTTTTTCTACACGTGTCTCTGTGTGTGTGTGTGTGTTGGTGGCAAGTGTTTATATACCATAGCCCAAAGTGTGCAACAGAGTCACTGTCAGCCAGCCTTACTTGTTGACATGGAGAAGTAAATGCTCATTTGCCAGGCAGCACGAACCCAGCGGTGTAGGTGGAAACACTGGGTTAAGGAGCCTCCAACCTGAGTTTCATTTGGTGTCTCAGAGCTGCAAGGTCCTAGGAGAGTTCCTTTCCTCTCTGGACCACAGGTATTCTGCTCTGGCGCCTCCTTCCCTTCTTTCCTCCTTCCCTCCCTCCCAGGATTTTGTGCTGATGCAGAAAGTCTGCAGGCCCTGGGGTGACACTGGGCCACACAGTGGAGGTGAGCTGCTATTGCTGCGTGTTGAGGAGAGTGAGACTTCAGAATGAATGGGGAAGAGGTCACGTACCTTAGGGGCTGGTTCAGTCTGCAAGGTTCAAGGCAGTGCTTACTTGTCTCATGTGGCTATTTAATTTTGACTGATTTCATTCAGTAAAACTTAATACTCAGGTCCTTCAGCGAAGTAGCCACATTTCAGGTTCTTGGTGGCCACACATAGTGAGTGACTGCCATCCTGGGCTACACAGATAAGAGATGTGTCCACCATGACAGAAAGCCAGCTGGTGGGCACTGAGAACACTGTGCTAAGCATATTATTTTTCATGTTTTGCTGCTACCTAAAAATTTCAAATTCAAAGGTGTAGTTTCTATGGAATGTACAGCACTTTCATCTGAATTTTGGACCCCTCAAAATTGAATGTTAAACTCATAAGGCAGGGACTATTTATACAGTACATCCCCCTCCACTCCCCATTTCCCCATTACTGACTTCTGGCAGTGGTGAAGTACATTGGCCGCAATGGGTGAACCCACACTGATGCCTTATTGTTAACTAAAGTCCATAGTTCATATTATGATTCATTCTTGCTAGTAGGTACTTAATGGGGTTGAATGAGTGCTTTCTGTGAATGCCCATTGTTACAGAATCACAGAGAATAATTTTACCACCCTAAAGATCCTCTGCCCTCCTGCCTATTCATCTCCCAGCCCAAACTCAGTTTTCTGCGCATTTTATTTTACTGTGGTTTATGACGATGGATTTGTGGGATTGCTAACACCTGCTGTTCTCACTGTGGAGCTCCATGCTAACAAGCCCACCAGTGCAGTGTCAGTGCCGGACTTCTTCAGCGCTGCGTACCCTGCCCAGGAGCGCTCCGCCAGCTGGACCTGTGGAGAGAGGAGTGGAGAGCATAAAGGAGGAGACATCAGGGAGGTGGTGACAGATGCTGGAAGGCTGTACTGCCCAAACAGCTGTGCCCACCAATGACCCTTCAGAGCAAGCTGACCCTAAGGAAGGCAACTCATAACCCACGCTGGGCACTGACCCGGAAGTTGGTGTGGTTCCTCTTTGCCTCATCAGGATGACAGGGACAGGAGCAGAGGATTGATGTCACTCCTGAAATGGCTCAACAGGGCTCAATATGTCACTGTCTTAATTGTCGCGACTTTTGGAGTCACCTCCAGGATTTTTTGCCCAGTAAATGATTAAGCAGTTAAATAAAGACAGGCTCATTAAGGAAACATGCTTCCCTGCGTATCTGCCCCAGTTACTCCTAAATTTAATCTGTCCATGAGCCAATTTCCAGGACAAACACGCAATGGCTTTTTTATCTCCAGAGCCTTGACCTTGAAGCCACCCATTGGCTGTGGCTTATCCTGATGTTCCTCCCACATCCTGTCTCTTCTGAGACCTGAGGAAGGGGTTCCTTCCTGGGGCCCACCCTTAGGCCAGGTGAAGGGCCAACAGATCCCAAGGGGCCTCCTGAAGCGGGACAAGGTGGTGGCTGGGCCTGTTTTGCTAGCAGACAGGGCTGGGCCCTTGAAAGCGCCTTTTCTTCTCGGTCACACGGTTCTGGCCATGGGGGCTCCAGGGCTTAATCGGATTGGATTTCCTTGGCCAACAGGTTTGCTTTGTTCTGTGGTCCAGATTTTTGCTTCCCCACACTGCTGTTTGACCGCTGTCTGACCTGGATTCACTGAGGACACATTAGGCCTTTGCTGGGATCCAGCAAGGGGTTGGCTGGAGTCCAGGACTGGTAAGGACTGGGTGCGGTCTGAAAGGGACAATGTAGAGCCACGGGCCAAGTCGGGCCGTACAACATTTTCTGATGTGAAATCCCCTGTCTTGCATTTTGCTTCCCTGACCTCTGAACCCTATTTGCTTTGAAGAGTGAGGACAGGTGTCTCTCTGGGCTTCCCCAGCATAGCCTGAGGAAATGGCAGTATGGGCTGCGCTGTTTCTAATCAGCACGCCTTGACCGACTCTCCTGTCTGCTTTTGAGGCTGCACTGCACTTCTGAGCAGATCTGGCCTAGGTCCATACTCCTAATGCTACCTCCCTGATGCTCCAGGACTTAGGGCCTGTAGATGGAGGTTTGTCGGTTAAAAATACAGGGGAAACCTCTTCTCCTCAGATTCCAGGAAGAATACTGTGCAAGGGGAATCTTCTTTCAACCTGCTTAGATTCTGATCAAAAACCAGGGTCTTGTTCAAGAAGGCAGAGCCACCCATGTAGCCTGAATTTCTGGAGAGCAGGTGAAGCCCTATGGCTTCTTCTATTCATGGGCACAGAGCAGGTCTGATTGTCCTAGGGACATGACCTCCATTTCTTATCCATAAGATGAGAATAACAGCAGCAGCTATTTTCTGCAGTCATTTATGAAGATTGAGTGAACTGTGCATGTAAGGGGCCCTAAACTATACCAGCGTAGAGTTAGTTCCATATGTGCTAGCTGCTATTATCGCTGTCTCCCTTGGGTCTAGTGGTATGTGATAGAGCCTCCTTTGGCCCAAGCACTAAGGGAAGTAGAGCAGATTCTGACTAAGGAGTGACATTCTCTTGTGACCTATTTAGCAGCCTGCTGGAGGATTGCTGGACTGGTTCCCACTGAGGTCACTGGGAGCCTGCTGAGTTTGGGAACATGCATGGGGGCCTAGTCTCGGTCTTTCTGTACTGGACTGCCACTCCCTGAGTGCCCAGTACCTCAGCACCAAGGCAGATCTGGGGACAGCTGGCCCCTGCTTAGAACAGAGAGGTAGAGGGATCACTGATCTCACCACCCAGCCCTCCTCCCCCTTTTCCAGATTTCTTAGAAGAGCTCCTACCCATGAGCCCAGGAGCCACATGCAGGAATTCTTAGCATAGCATTGTCTGAGATGCCAACAACTGGACACTGCCCAGGAGCCTAACAGGTGAGTTGTGAGTCAGCTGTGCAAACAGACTTACTGTAAAGAGACACACCAAATACCAGAATGAATGGATAAATGATAGCCATTGCACTGATGTGGAGGACTATAAGACTTAGCAGTGAATTTAGAGTCACAAGTGGTGGAAAAATGTATTTTTCATAATCCCCGAAAACGAGCAAATTGAGCACTCTCTTACTTAGGGACACATTTGCATTTGGTAAACACATAAAGTGAGAGTATGAAACCAAAGTAAAATTTGAGGAGTTATCAGAGTTTGGTGTGTGGGGATGAAGGAGGTTGGCGAAGGCTCCGGGGAAGACCCCTTAGCTTTGATTGCTTTGCAAGTTCTGTTGTTTACACTGAACATTGGAATAGCAGCTGTTTGATTTATTACTGTGCCTTATAACAATGTAAGCAGCATAGGTCCCTAAGTATGAAATATTTCATAATACAGGTTTTAAGAATAAAATACTGGGCTTGTCTCTATCATATTTTTCTTAATTTTAATTTCCTTTTCTTTTCCTTTTTAATGAGCCAGGATAATTTTGCCTCTGATTTTTTCTTTTAAATTTAAGAACACTGACGTTGGAATTCAAAGAGCACTGGATTTGTGCATTGCCTGCACCCAACTCTTGTCATTGCCCGGGTCCCTGCAGCAAGTAGCTTCCTGCCTTCTTCCTCACCCACCCACCTCGGCCTCCACTCAGGCCCCCAAGGGATCTTTGTACCATTAATAGCACTAGGTCACTTTCCTGCTTAAAACTTCCTGCCTCCTGAGATCTGAGGTCAGCTCAGCCTGATCTACAGCTTCAGAAACCAGGACCTACCTTCAGGCCATTCCAGGGGGAATAGCTCAGGGCTGGACAGCTGTGTCTGAGTCTCAGAGGCCAGAAGCCAAGGGGAGGGACAGATGAGGGAGGGAGAGACAGAGAGACAGAGATAGAGACAGAGACAGAGACAGAAACAGAGAGAGAGAGAGAGAGAGAGAGAGAGAGAGAGAGCATACCCTGCTATGATTTCTCCCTACCTCCGATTGATCCCTCAGGGCTTATTTCAGCTGACAATTTCCCAGTAGGCCTTCCCTTGTCCTTTGTCCTTGTATCTCCTCTGTGACCCCTTATCAAAGCACCCTAAACTTTGCTGAGTGCGTGGACATTTTTACTCTGGTGAAAAGATGCGTGAGATGGTGCCCAGGCTGGTTACACACGAATCCCAAAGGCCTTAGACAGATTCTCAGTGAGCCTTGAGGTTAACCATCTGAGTTCAGAGTTCTGTCTCGTCCTCCCTGTGTGGTCCATGGGAAAAGGGTCATGAGTCTATCTGTTTTCCTTGTCCTCAGCTGGGGCCTGTGACCTCTGGGAGTCACCTCTGACTCCTGTGGGCCAGCAGAGCTATTGTGCAGGGACTGTTGGTAGCTGGGCAGCTCCATCAAGTCTCCAGAGCCCAGCTCGTCAGATAACCAAGGTCACGGTCTCCTTTTTCCTGAATGGCTGGCTGGTTCCCTTTTTTTTCTTTCTTTCTCTTTCTTTCTTTCTTTCTTTCTTTCTTTCTTTCTTTCTTTCTTTCTCTTTCTTTTTCTTTCTTTCTATCTTTCTTTCTTGTTTAAACAGAAAAATCAATAAAGCCAAAGATGTAGAATTTCAAAACAAGTTAATGAGGATTAACAATGGTTAGTATATTGCGTACTGTTATCTTCAAAGTACTTGCTCAGATTACAGGATATAGGCATGAAAAATGATCAGACAGTATAAGCACAAACTGTTCTTGTCAATGAAATAATAGAAGTAAGTAGTACAGTTGTCTTAGGTAACATGTATCTATATCTATATCTATATCTATATCTATATCTATATCTATATCTATATCTATATCTTTCTTTTCCCTTCCTTTTTTTCTCCTTTTCCGCATCCCAGTTGTTCTTTCCTTTTAAGCAGTTTCTTCCTCTTTCACAATATCTTTTGTACACTTTGAATCTTATTTACTCTGTTTCTTGCACTAGGAAGTCAATACAGTGTTTACACGTGTGTGCCTGGTTTATTTCACTAATGAGTATGGTCTCAGTTTACATCCATTTACCTATAAAATCCTCCAGTTTATCTTTCTTTATGGCTGAGTAGTGATCCATTGTATAAAAACACTGTGTCTTTTTTATTCTTTCCTCATTGATGGGAATTTAGGTCGTTTCCAAGGTTTAGCTATTATGAATTGTGCTGCTACAAACATGGATGTACATGGATTGCTTTGGTGTGATGTTTTGAATTCTTCCGGGAAAATACCCTGAAGGGGGTGTAGCTCAGTCAAATGGGACTCTAGTCCTAGTTTTTTGAGGAATCACCAGCAGATTTCCACAGTGGTTATATCAGTTTACACTACCGCCAAATGTGGAGAAATGTTCCTTTTCCCCACAGTCTCGCAGCGTTTGTTACCGGTTGATTTCTTGATGATAGCCATCCTTTCTGGGATGATATGGAATTCAATGTTGCTTTAAATTGCACTTGTCGAATAATCAATGACATTGAACATTTTTTCATGTATTGACTTGCTATTTGTGTTTTTTCATCTGAGCACTGCGTGTTCATCTCAGATGCCCATTTTTAGATTGGATCTTTGAATTTGAGTGGTCTGACTTTTTCCCCAATTCTTTATATATTCTACAGAGAAGTCCTTTCTCTGTGGGACAATTGGTTGAGATTTATTCCAGTACTGTGGGTTGTGTTTTCACTCTGTTGGTGATTTCTTTTGATGTGCAAAAACTTTTTAATAAGATGAGATCCCAGGTGTTGATTCTTTGAAGTGACCGCCACGCAGTTTGGTTTTTGTTCATCAAGTCTCTGTCTTCATCTATGTCCTCAAGATTTCTACCTACATTCTCTTCCAGTAGAGTTAGTCTTCCTGTTTTAATATTTAGATCCTTGCTCCATTTTGACTTTAGTTTAGTGTGTGTTGATAGATACGGGTCTAGTTGTAGTCTTCAGCATGTGGAAAGCCAGTTCTTCCAGCACCATTTATTAAAGAGGCTGTCTCCCACTGAACATATTTGGCCCATTTGTCAAAACAAGGTGGCTGAGTATGTTTGTAGTTGTGTCTGCATCTATATTCTGTTACACTGATTCTCATGTCTGTTTTATTGCCAGTACCATACTGATTTTATCACAGTAGCTTTATAGTATAGTTTCAAGTCAGGGATTGTGATGCCTCCTGCTTCACCTTTGTTGCCCAGGATTCCCCTTGCTATTCTAGGTCTCTTCTGGTTCCAAATTAATTTTAGGAATGTTTTGCCTCGATCTGTGAGGTACGATAATGGTATTTTTTGTTTGTTTTGTTTTTATCATTTTTTATTAAAAAATTTAAAACAGAAGGAGATTAAGATAAAAGAGGACATAACAACATAATAACACAGGTCGGAACAGAAAAATTTAAGCAATATAGTGTTTCACCACAAGATAACCCAACATAACAGTAGCTACCACAGTGTTTCTTTCCTTGAAATATTTGAGTATAACTTCGTATATTATACCATCAAACACAACATGACAGTGTAAAACCATTCAAGAGAATGAAAGTATTACAGGGTATTTAGAACCAACTAACAGAAAATAAACAGTGGTTTCTGTATTATCTCCTTGTCTATAAAAATTTTTGCTTATACTATTACATATAATAAAATCCAATAAGATACAACATGATAAACCAATGGAGACAGAAGAACAAAAGCTTCATGGGACTTCAAAACAAGATGATATTAAATCAGCACTAGCTATTATATTGTCTTGTTTTCTTCAAATAACTGTTCATACCATCACAGACAATAAAATCAGACAACCCAGATTAAAACTATTACAATTAATGAATGAAAACATTATAAGGCTTCAAAGCAATATAATAGGGAATCATGTTTACCACATACTTTTATGTATTCTTAGCATTTCTTGATAATGGCATTTTGATCAGGAGAGGTAAACCCTTCAGCAGGCACAGGTGGCTCCTAGCTCAGCTAGATGTCTGATGACTCTCAGGTCCCAGTAAGTCCTAAGGTGCTGGAAAAGAGACAGAATGGAAGAGGAATCATACAGACCTGGGCTCCAGTGATGCTTCCCCCCAGCTCTGGAAGCACAAAACTGGGCAAGTGGCTTCCCAGCTATCTCTGAGCCTTAGCCTCTATATTTGTTAAATGGGAAAACAAAACCTATCTAGGGTTATGAGAAGTAGAATCAATGTATGTGACTATTTTATCAGAGAAGCCTACTCAAGAGTTATACACTATTTAAATATATAATATAAAATCCTAAGATATGATAGTTATATAAATATGAGTCTGATGATGGTGATGCTGCTTTTCAGTGGGTTACCTTATGCGGAACCAACTGTCAAGAAGTTCTGTGCACGTGCGTTTGTGCATATGTGTGCATCTGTGTGTTATATATAGTGAGACATACACGGTGTATAAATATGCACTCTGCATTATATAAGAAAAGTGACATCACATGAAAGTGTGTATATAATGGAACATGTTTGTACAAGTGATTGAAAAAGAAATATGTGTGCTGCTAGATCGGGAGTATAATGCTGCCTAAACACAAACCATTATCCTTCTGTTGCTGGTACACAAGAAGAGGTGTGGCACCCTCTACTGTGGCATCTGCTCATCTAGACCGCACTCCCTCCTGCTCTCACTGCTGCTGACGTGCTGGGCATATCTTATGCCTCAGGGCAAGTGCAATCTCCTTGTTACAAGCTTTCACAGTATCAGTGATGTTTCCTTCACAATTCTTGTTACAGGTGACACTTTCTTGTAATTGTCAGTTTGTGTCTCCTCCACTAGACTGATGGGTAGCTGCACTGAAGTCACAGGTACTATGGATTTTGCTCTCCATTTCCTCTCTAGCACTTGTTAGGATATGTGACATAGTGTGATACTGAGAAAACAGTATAATAACTGGATGGATGGATGGATGGATGGATGGATGGATGGATGGATGGGTTGATGGCTAGGTAGATAGAAGACAGATGGGTGGAAGAAGAATGGATGATTGATATTGTAGACTTACCATTAAGGAGCTTGTTGTCTATTTGGAGTCCACAAGAGATAACTAGACCTTGAATTAATCAGTGGTAACTCAAGATGTCTGGTAGCCAAGGGCCCTGCATCCAGCGTCATGTCTCCTTTGCATGTACCTTCCATGCAAGGAATGGAGAGGAGGAAAGGCCTTGCTGACAAAGGTGGCGAGAGGCCCATGATAGTCTCTTTGAAGTATGATTTTTATTTCTATGAACCAAGAGATGCATTGTCAAAGGCTCCAGGACAGGTTCTTCCAACAGTGAATGATCTCTATCTGTCTTTGCTAAAATTCAGTATTGCACCACGTTATTTCTTCCAGTGTTTGTTAGGTTGTCTTCGTGCTGGGCCCTCTGCTGGGTTCTATACACAGAGATAACCCAGAAGGCTTGTGTTTCAGAATTTCAGAGTCTGAGAGTCAGATCCATAAACCGTGTGGATGGGTGGTCCACACAAGGGGTTGAACGGAGAAGAAATGAGATGATCTAACTACTTTGGTAGGTACAGGTGAGACAGACTAAGAGGGAGGATTCCTAAATGCATTCCTAAATGGATTCCTGACGGATCCGTGGGAGTGTCACTTACACCACGGTGGTTTCCTGCCAGGAAAGAAAGTACATGCAAAGCAGAGAAGCAAGGGAACTCCTGGCTCTTGACCTGAGGGCCACCTGCCTGTGGGAAGGAGACAGAGAGAGAGAGAGAGAGAGAGAGAGTGAGAGAGAGAGAGAGAGAGAGAGAGAGAGAGATGGGGCTGGGAAGTCGGTGGGCCTCATTTGTTTGACTAATGCTTAAGTTCATTTTGAAGTAGTCGGGAGGCCTAGTCGACCAGGAGGCAGGTTGGAAAGAGACAAGAAGGGGAGTCAGAAGCAAGAAGATCAGCGTGGAGGAGGCTGCAGCAAGTTTGCAAATGGTGCTGATCTAAACAGGAGTCATAGATCACAAGGTCGGGGAGGGGCTCAGATAGCTCAGAGTCTCATTTATTCTTCTCTACAAGCAGATGAAAGGTAAGTAAAGATTTGTTATCTCACTATTCGGAATAAATCACACAGGTAAGGAACTGATGACTATTTTTCCTGTTCAAAGACACTGAAGAAACCTGGCCATGTCCATCCTCCACATGGTGTGCACAGCGCCCTTATCCCCAGTGCCATCTGCTCCTGGATCTTCCTGCTCATCAAATATGGAAAGATGAGCTACACAGAGGCTGCACCCAGGGCCAAACTTCCTTGGGGAGAAAGGAAAGGCCAGGCTAGGGGTTAGGCTGGGCAGGAAAGAGCACGGAACAACGAGGATCACAGACCTTTGTAAGACTCAAAAGAAGAGGAGTAAAAGCAAGAGATGGAGAGGAAAGGCTTGATGACCACTGCGGGCAGGAGTTTTTATTTTTATATGGACACAGGGACGAAGATTTCAGAGGGAACATATTACCAAGAGGATTTTGAGAGCAATGACTTAGAGCCACATAACTATAGGTAATATGGTAGCAGTGGGTCAATGCATGTATATATCTTGATCTCATAAAATATTTTTATTTTGAAAAGGAGATAACTCCACAATCACAAATGTATGTCTGCAAGACAGGACAGCTCACACAGATGAGGGAAGGGGCCACAGAGTCAAAGCATAATAGATCCGCTATTATGGAAAACGACAGGGGACATAAGACTGTTGTCCCCAAGCAGTAATGACGGGTGGGGACTGCAGCCATGATTGACCAGAAGAGCAGCAGTGGGTCAGCTCTAACCGCTGTCTGGTAGGAACACCATTCTGGATGGCTATGTCTCCTAATTCCTTCCTCCTCCCAAATCAGGAGTTTGAATTTTTGAAGGAAATAACTTGATTTGTAAAATTGTAGCAACCTCATACATTTCCCCAGGTCATTGTGCCACCCACCCTGCGGAACAGCAGTGGATCTGCCTACTCTCAGCCAATTGAAAATCCACCTTGCGGAGGTCCTGCTACATTTGCTCCTCATGTCTGCAGCTCTCCCAGAAGAGCTTTGGAGAGAGAGCTGGGCTGGATGTCCAGACACAGAATAGATTCCAGAGTTCTGCCTCTGATACGGGTGCTTGAATAAATACTTCAATTTTTCCAGGCTTTGGTTTACCCAACCTGAACAATGGCAGGAAGATTTGTTTCCCCAAATCACTACCATGGTCTACAGATAATGGTCCTACTATGTGCTGAACCATGCCCTGTGCTGTGTGATCCTGGTGTGACCCTCACACCAGGATCACACAGATAACAACATGGCAAAGAATGACCTGCCTAACTCCAAAGGCCACTGGCCTTGGCACTATGTAGTCTATTGTCTCTCATGAAAGTAGGTCATTAAATAATTCAGGCAATTTTTTGGGAAAGAATATGGCCAATTGTTCTCAGTGCTACTGCCTGTTTCTAGCAGCCCCAAGAAATGGCTTCTTTTGGGGGGAAGATACTTTTTTTCAGTTTTTATATTTTATTAGTGTTTCCATTATGTGATGATCACATGTGTATAGCAGCAAAATTCATAATAGGTCAATCTTGGAATCACCATATATGTCAATAGACAGATGGACAGATAAAGATAACGTGGCATCTACACACAGTGGAGTACGACTCTATTGTAATGAAGGATAAACAAGTCAGTTGCAGGAAAATGGATGCAATTTGAGGCCACATTAATAAATAAATCAGAAATGCAAGCTTAGGTACTAAAACGTCTTTTATATGACAGACTCAAGCTATAAGTAAAGACCAAAATAAAAGATGCATAACAGGAATAAGGGAAATAGAGATTGTCTAAGCAGTTACTTTTTGTAGCTTGTGGACTGGTACAGATTTTTGATGATTCTAGCTGACCTTGCTAAGGGCAAGAGGCTGGGGATGGGGTAACCAAAAGTGAGAAGAATGGACCATGTCGAGTGCCCCAGGGCTGTCCCTCAGGCTTTAGACAAACCCAGCCGGGATCACTGCGTGCAGCTGGGGCTGGCATGGACTACAGAGGTCGAATGCAGAGTTCTTCCCAGGAAAGAACTTAACCCAAGAAAAATGCAGACTGGGGAAGGTGAGTGCACCCAGAGTGAGGTCCCTGTTGGATGGCAGAGAGACCCTTCAGACTCCAAAGGAGTTGTTTCTTTACTCAAAGATGGGGCCTGGGTGGGGGGGGCACGGAGCTGGTTTAATTAAAATGCTGGTTATAATTCGGAAGCACCCAAGGTGGTTTCCGCTCAAACATTACTTGAAATGTCATCACTTCCTGCTCAGTTGTTGAAGTCAGCCACCTGGTACCATCCTGGATCTCTTCTTGCAGCTCATGTCCTAAACCCAATCTGTTGCCAAATTCTATGACTTGTCTCCACAGGTCTCATGATCACATTAGCATCTGCCCTCCCTGTCCAGCCACAGCTTCTCTGATGGGCTACATATTAGATCTTGCTTCTTTCTAGTCTGCTCTTAGAATAACAGCCAGATAAAGCTTGGTAAAATGAAGATCTGGCCCTGTCATTCTCCAGCTTTAAAATAGTTTCCTGCTTCCCTAGGGTCCCCTTAATAAAACCCAACTTTCCCTCCAGGACCTACGAATCCTCCCATTTTCTGGCCCTCATATGCTGTGCTCTAGCCATACTGGCCTATTTTCATTTCTTCAAATATGTCACGTTCTTTCTGGCTTTGGAGTCATATAGACCTAAATTTAAACCCTGGGTAACTTTGGATAAGTGACATCATCTCTTTGAGCCTACTTTATCTCTGAAATGGGTATAATTGGGTCACTTCGTTTCAAGGTGCTAACAATGTGACTGATATGGAACACTTCTTTAAACCTGAAAGCCCAAAGAAAGGAAGGGGAGAGAAGGATTAATGTAGTCTGTTTAATGCAGTCTATTGACAATTTTACCTTAATCATTCTCTGTGTTAACAATGATAAAGTAAGTTAGACAATCATGAATTTTGGCTTCTTTGTGAATTGTACAATCATGTATCCACTATTGTCATAAAATACTGAAAAGTTTATATGATCTTATTTTGAATTTTGGGTTGATCACTCCTCTGTGCCAAAGCCTTCTCTGACCACCTAAAATAAAGTCCATCCCCCACCATTTTGTTCCTTCCCTTGCAGACATGATCTCAAAATGCTCTATCTATGGATGCATTGGTCTCTGCTCCTCCACCACTTGGGCTCGGGATGCATCTTGTTTCCTGTTGTTTCTACTGTGTGCTGAGTGGCACTACTGTGTAGTGGATACTGAGGACAGAGTTGTTGAACAAACACACAAAGGGAAGGAATCATTCATCATGCTGCACAACTTCACCTCTGGAGATTGTTTCAAAACTGAACCATTTTCTTGTCCTTTCTTTTCTTTTTTTTGTCCTTTTCTTTCCTTTCCATCCTCTACTGAAGTAGGAGGATTGCAAGTTTTAATCCAACCTAGCAGTTTAGCAAGATCCTGTCTCAATTTTGACAATAATATAAAGGACTGAGAACATAGCTCAGGTTGAAGACCCTAGGTTAAAAACAAATATCCCCTATTAAATTTTCAAAGAGAAATTAATAAGGTAGTATACTCTATGCAAAGTGTGTGCACAATGATTTAATCAGTATACACATATACACGTATATTATGCTTCTTGATTTATGATGAAGTGAAAGCCTAATAAACCCATCCCAAATAGACAATGTCACAAGTCAAAAAAGCACCGAATTCACCTAGTCTATGAAACGTCACTACCTAGCAACATAGTGTTCTGTGGCATCTTGGTTGTTTCCTCTTGTAATTGCATAGCTGATTGAGATTTGTAGCTCCCTGTCACTGCCCAATATTGCTGAGAATATCACACCATATATCACTAGCCTGGAAAAAGATCCACACTCAAAACTCAAAGTATGATTTCTACTAAATTTGTATCATTTTCCCAACATTGTAAAGTCAAAAACCCTTAAATTGGGGACTGCTACAGTTTATATCTAAAACATTCTCCACAAGGGTTATGTGTTCACAGGGGGAGCTTTTGAAGGTGATTGGATCATGGAGGGAAGGGCTAACCTTATTGGTGGAATAAATGTATAGCTGAATGATAAATGTATAGCTGAATACTTTGTTAGGGAGAAGGCCTTGCTGGAGGAGGGGGCTAACTGGAGGCGAGACCTGCAAAGTTGTATTCATATCTCTCGCCCCTTTGTCTCTCTGGCTCTTTGCCTGACTCTTTCTGTGTCCTGGTTGCCATGGGTAAGCAGCTTCTCTCCACCAAGTCCTTTAAGTGTGTTATTTCTAACTCGAAGGCAGCTGACCATGGACTGAAACTTCTGAAACATGAGCCAAATAAGCCTCTTCTTTGTGAATGTTAGATATTTTGCCTCAGTGATGAGATAGTTAACTAAGACAGGGACCATCTACATATAAAGGGAGTCCCTTAGAATTCACTTCTTTTCACATTTCTCTAACTAACAATGTTAGTCATCCTCATACTTGGACATGTACCAAAGATAGAGGTTTTTAGTTATTTTGACTAAAAAGTAATAATATATTATTGATATTTTTCTCTCTTTTGTTTTTCCATTTTATGATAACACCCTAGATATAAATTCAGGCCATTGGATATATAATGAACTTTTAACAGCCACATACTATTCCTTTTTGTGAGTAACTCACAACTTATTCCACTGTTTCCCAGGTGATGGGCATGTAATATTGTTTTTTTTCAGATCTTTGCCACAACACAACGTGGCAAGAAGCATCTTGTACTCACAACTCTTGCAAGTTGGTGTCTGTTATATAAAATAAATTTCCATGTAAGGAATTGTTTTGTCCAAAGCTATGTGTGTTTTATCTTTTAGCAGAATGGCCAAGTTATTTCAGCAAATTGCTCATTCTGCACCTTTGCAGGCCCATGTGACTTTCCCAGTTCCTGACTAATGCCTAGCTGTGTCCCAGGGGAACCAGGAGCCAGCTATAAACACCCACGGCCTTGCTATTCTTCCTGGAGGATGAACCCCAGCCCCACATCCCTGCTCACACCTGCCGGTGCCCTGGCTGTCTGCCCTCCACTGCCCACGGAGGCCAGGCCTGGATCTTGGGGGCTTTTAGCAGCACAGACAGAGAAAGGGGAAGGAGAAGGAGGACAGGAGCAAGGGCGTATTCTCATTTCATCCATGAGTTCCCTTCTGTTCTGAGTGTCTCTAGCTAATGCATAACTGATGATGATGACAACAATATGAAAAATAATAAAGGCCAGCATTTCCAGAATGGGTTCTTGGTGGGTGGGGTGGTAGGATTTTGTTGTCCGTGGAGATGCATGGCAGTGTGTGTTGAAGATATTTTTAGCTGTCACAACTTGGAAGGAGGTTGCCATTGGCACGTGATGGGTAAATGTCAAGGATGCTGCTGGTCATCCCACAGTGAACAAGGCGGCATCCGTGGTACAGAATCCTGCAGCTCTGTGATGTTAACAGTGCTAAGGCTGAGGGTGCCTGGCAGACAGTGTGCGCAGTCTGAGACAGAGCGAGTCTGGGAGAGCCATATGCATCACCTCGTCTAATCTTCACACTGTTCTTTGAGCTAGGTGTTATCATTCTACCTACTTTACAGAGAAGAAAACAGAGTCAGAAAGGTGAAGTGACTTGCTGCAGGTCCACAGCTACAGAAGGGAGAGGCAGAAGTTGAACTCGGTTCTTTTGACTCCACAGCATTGAATGGGCTGTATGGGTCAGCTGGCCTCGTGCCGTAGCAGCGGGCAGGGTCTAGCACAAGTGATGTGCCAAAGGCGGTGCGGGGCAGGCATGGCCTTGATGTGAGTTTGCATCTACTCTGGTACAATGAAGTGGTCTCTCTCTGCCTCCCCCAGCTCCTGGGGCTGGAACTTGAGAGCGATATGGCGTTGTGGAGTGGGAGTCAACAAATGAGGCAGAAAGTGTTGGGAGCCGCAGCCCCGAGCCCGGTCGCCTCACTTGGCGGACGTGAGGCCTATAGTAAAGAGTGAAGCCTGAGGTAGATTGCCGCTCCCATCGAGCACGTTAGTTTCCTGCTTACCGCGTAAGCAACCCGCTCAACAATATAGTCTGCCTGGCAACTGATGATGTTAGCCAATCAGCTTGCCTTGCTCACTTTAACATGATTGGACACTGTATCCGTATATATACTGGTGCCACCCCTGGGGGGAAGAAGAAGCCCGGAAGTAGAAGCCCAGAAGGAGCCGCGGAGAGCGGACCGGTAGAGGCTTCGGAGCGAAGCCCGGAAGGAGCCGCGGGGAGCGGACCAGAGGAGGCTTCGGCTGGGAGCGATCCCAGGGCAGGCTGTACGGAGAAGAAAAATAAAAGAAAAGGTTGTCCACTGCCAGACTTTGTCGTGTGTCCTTCCTGCCGGCCGGGAGCGGACATCGACATTTGGAGGCCTGCCCGGGGACTGATCACCCCCGAGACGTGACAGCGGACAACGCTCCAGTACAGAGCTGCGAGACAGGTGAGTTGGGGATAAGCCTGGGCTCTGGGTGGCGCGCACCTACAGGGCTTTTAGACTCCCCTCAGGCTCACACGTAAGTGGCGGATTCCTTGGGCCTCACGCGGTGAGTAACATATTAAAAAATGGGAAACATGCTAGGTAGCAACACTAAGAGCGAGGGTGGTTGTGGAGAAAGCTCTCAAGAGCTTACAAAAGTACGCAGGGTATTTGAGCAGGCCCAGTCAGGGAGCTCCCAAGAGGGGCCCGTCAAGGGGAACAAAGATGCTAAGGAGGAGGACGGGGCTCTAGCCTCGGAGTCGTCTGACTCCGAGGACGAGGGAAAGTTGAATGGCAAGGAGGCCAAAGAGACCAGCTGTCAGGAGCCCAAGTCGCTCGATAAGGAGTCACAGGGTTCTTTTCCAGCGTTGCGCCGCGAATTGCGCTCTGCTCAACCTGGTCTGCGGAGGAGTAGAGAGCTCCTGAGCGCTCCCCGGCGCGAGAGGGAGGCGATCCCTCGCCACGAGGCGGCCGCCTGGGAGCTCCCTCCCCTTTCGCCAGAACAGGAAGTGATGCACGGGCCCCCATTTTCCGCCCAATCACGGCCGCTGTCTTATGCTCCGCCGCCGGCGGGTCGGTATTTTTACAGGCGGCTTTGGCAGGGGGGACGCTTGTCTCATGAGGTACATCCACCTGGGATAGATAGTGGCCCCTACGGGATATTTCCTGTACAAGTAGCTATGGGCCAGGGACGCAATGTATGGGAGCCTTTTGAGATAAAGCAGATTAGAGAACTTAAAAATGCAGTTACAACCTTTGGGCCGACTGCGCCTTACACCATTGCCATGCTGGAGAATCTGTCTTCTGGGCCCCTCACCCCCGCGGACTGGATTCAGCTGGCAAAGGCGTGTCTGCCCTCGGGCAGTTACCTGGATTGGCGAGCCTGGTACGCAGAGTTCTCTGCAGAGCAGGCTGAGAGAAACGCCAATCGGGGAAACCGGGGGTGGAACAAAGAAATGCTTATGGGAGAAGGTCGGCACGCTGATGATCAGACTCAGTTCCCCGGCGCTGTCTATGAACAAATCAATGCCATAGGGCTCCGCGCCTGGAAGCAAGTAAGTGGTGCCGGAACAGCCTCCTTGTGTCTTTCAAAAATAATTCAGGGTACCACAGAGCCATTTGTTGACTTTGTGGCCCGAATGCAAGATGCTGCCGATAAGATATTTTCTGATCCGGGAGTGGCTCGACCGCTGGTAAGGCAGCTGATTTTTGAGCAATGTACAAAGGAGTGCAAGGCAGCGATAGCTCCTCATAAGAACAAGGACCTCAACGCCTGGATTAGGATATGCAGAGAGATAGGGGGGCCGCTCTCCAACTCGGGAGTGGCTGCTCTCCTGGCCGCGGCTGTACAGCAGAGGGGACCTCGCGGGTCAGGAGGGGAATGTAAGGCTAAAGGGTGTTTTGCCTGCGGGGAGCCAGGACACATTAAACGTCATTGCCCAAACAATGCAGATGCTAGGCCTCGCCCTAGGAATGAAGAACCATATGTTTGTGGGCGATGCAAGAAGGGATCACACAAAGCTGAGGAGTGTAGGTCGGTCTTTGATGCTCAGGGCAACCGTATTTGTGGACGAGATGCTACAGGGCCAAAAAACGGCCAGAGGGGGCCCCCTTCACAGGCGGGCCCCCGCCCCAGAGACAGGACAGCTCAGGATGGCAGCCTTCAACAAGGGCCACCCCTGGGTCAGCAGGTGTGGACCTCAGTGTCGCCTCCGGACTTATATTAGTGCCTGATATGGGTGTTCAAGTGGTTGAAACCACCTTTAAGGGACCGTTACCCGAAAATTCCGTGGGTCTGGTGATCGGGAGATCCTCCACGGCCCTTCGGGGTCTCACAGTAGTCCCGGGGGTCATAGACTCAGACTACACAGGACATATTAAAATTATGGTTCAATCTCTTGTGGGTACTATGGTAATCAATAAAGGAGACAAGATAGCACAGCTCTTGCTGCTCCCCAGTCTCCACAAGAGATTTCCCTCAAAGCAGAAAATTAGAGAAAGTCAAGGTTTCGGTTCCTCAGGGGAAGTCTTTGAGGGACTCCATATGACACTTGGTAAAAGGCCCATGCTCTCACTTAAGGTCAATGGCAAGAATATAACAGGGCTCCTAGACACAGGAGCTGACCGTTCCATTATCTCCAGAAAGGATTGGCCTTCCAACTGGCCCACCAACACTGCAGATAACACGCTGCAGGGCCTGGGGATGGTGTCAGCTCCTCAGGTTAGTGCTTCAACCCTGCTCTGGTGTGATGAGGAGGGTCATCAGGGCCATTTCCAACCATTTGTGTTGCAGTTGCCAGTGTCTCTATGGGGAAGGGACATCCTCACTCAGATGGATGTCACGCTTACGTCAAACTGCTCCCCCCAGGCTAAGGATATACTCAGGAACCAGGGATATACCCCCGGCAAAGGCTTGGGCAATGCCCTGCAGGGTCGGACATCCCCAATACCAGTAGAGAACAAAAAAGGTAGGCAAGGATTGGGTTTTTCTTAGGGGCCGCTGAAGAAGCTCTCCTACCCACTTCGATCAAAATCACCTGGAAATCAAATGATCCGGTTTGGGTACCTCAGTGGCCCCTGCCTAAGGAGAAGCTATTAGCCTTGTCAGAAATAGTCAGTACACAACTTAGATTAGGACATATTAAGCCGTCAACCTCCCCATGGAACACCCCCATTTTTATAATTAAGAAAAAGTCTGGCAAGTGGAGGCTGCTCCATGATCTAAGGGCGGTCAACGCACAGATGCAGTCCCTGGGGGTGGTCCAGAGGGGGCTGCCAGCTCTCTCAGCCATCCCTCAGTCCTGGCCAGTTTATGTTATAGATCTTAGAGACTGTTTCTTCTCAATTCCCCTGCACCCAGAGGACACTCATAGGTTCGCCTTTACTTTACCCACCATTAACCAAGAAAGCCCTGATCTCAGATACGAGTGGGTAACGTTGCCCCAAGGTATGGCCAACAGTCCCACTATGTGTCAGATTTACCTTGATTTCCTACTGGCCCCCCTACGAAAATCCTTTCCCAAGATAAGATGTGTACATTACATGGACGACCTTTTGCTCAGCGGCAGGGACCCAGACATGCTAAATAATATGCTCGGCCAGTTGGTCGAGGCCCTGAGACAAGCTAATCTGCATGTTGCCCCCGACAAGATTCAGGGAGGAGAAATGGTGACCTACTTAGGCGCGAGAATCTCCCCTATGCTAGTCTCTCCGCAGAAGGTCACCATTAGGATGGATGGCGTTAGGACCCTAAATGACATGCAAAGGCTATTGGGAGACATTAATTGGATTAGGCCATATTTACATATACCAAATTCAGATCTCAAACCCCTGTTCGGCCTTCTGAAGGGAGACCCAGATATAGCCTCCCACAGGAGGCTCACTCCTGAGGCAAGAGCTGCCTTACAGAGAGTGGAAAAAGCCTTAGGTGGGGCTACCTTACACAGAATTAAACCAGGGCGACCCTTTGATGTCTGTTTGCTACAGACTAGTCTACAGCCTACAGCGGTGATTTGGCAGAAAGGACCACTACTGTGGATACACCCTAAGGTCTCACCTGCAAAAGTCATAGAGCATTACCCGGAGGCAGTCGCTTCATTGGCCCTTGAAGCGCATGATAGAGCTGTCCAACATTTTGGCTCAGGACCACAAGCCATCCGAGTACCCTATACCGCCAGCCAGATCAAGACCCTGGCTGCCTGCATAGATACATGGGCCATTCTGAGATGTGTTTTCCATGGGGATATAAACAATCAATACCCTAAAGACCCTATCTTGTCATTTGTCACTCAGCACCCTATAATTTTTCCAAAGGTTACTGCCTCTGAGCCATTAGTCCCAGCAACTACAATATATACAGATGGCTCCAAGACGGGGATAGGCGCCTATGTGATCCTAGGCAAGCCCCCGGTTACCATACAATTTGAACCAGATCAGCCTCAGGTGGTGGAACTGCAGATCGTTAAAATGATTCTTGAACGGTTCTCAGAAGCCATTAACATTGTCTCCGATTCTAGGTATGTGGTCAATGCTATGCAAGTGCTTGAGACTGCCGGTTTAATTAGATCCACTTCCACAGTGGCTGGGCTGTTCCTGTCTATCCAGACATTGCTTCAGAACAGACACCATAAGGTCTTCACCACCCACATAAGAGCACATACATCCCTGCCAGGGCCCATGGCACAGGGGAATGCGGCTGCTGACACTGCCACTCGCCCGTTATGGATTTTTACCTTACTAACACCAATCGAGCGAGCCCGTGCCTTCCATGATAAGTTTCATGTCAATGCCAGAACACTAGCAAACCATTTCCATGTTTCCAGAGCAGATGCACGAGATATCGTGCGACTATGTGACTCCTGTGCCACATACAAACCTGCCATACCGATGGGAGTAAACCCTCGAGGTTTGATCCCTGGTGATATTTGGCAGATGGACATCACACATATACAGGAGTTTGGGACTCTTAAATATGTTCATGTTTCCACAGACACCTGTTCTCACGTCATATTTGCAACAGCAGAAACAGGTGAAAAAGTGTCTAATGTGATCAATCATTGCCTGGCGGCTTGGGCCGCATGGGGCAAACCAAAAATATTAAAAACTGATAATGGACCAGCCTATATAGGCAAAGCCTTCAATGAGTTCTGCAAAATGATGGAGGTTCAATTAAAACATGGTATCCCATACAATCCCCAAGGTCAAGGAATCATTGAGAGGGCTCATAGAAGCCTCAAAGAAATTTTACAAAAACAAAAAGGGGGAGTAGGCCAAGGCCTGGCCCCAAAGGCACGATTATCCATGGCACTATTCACACACAATTTTTTAAATTTAAATAATGATAATTGCTCCCCAGCCGTGGAGCACTGCAACCCTTCCCCCAACCATAAAGGGTGGGTGAAGTGGAAAGATGTCCTGACAGGACAATGGATGGGCCCGGATCCAGTGGTCAGCTGGAACCGAGGCGCGGTTTGTGTTTTCCCACAGGAATCGGGACGAGAACCACTGTGGGTACCGGAGAGACTGACACGGGCGACAAAGCCCTCGACTGAAGATCAGACCTGCCCTACCGGAGATCCATCACAGACCAACCAACAAGATGAATAGAAATAGCGGTAGCCCGAAATGGACAAGAAGATCCTCAGGCATATGCATGGCTCGCTCGCCTAGCCTACGACCGAGTCTAGGGGTGGTGAGCTTCCCACACTCCTCCTCTAAAAAATTATGACATAGCTGGGTAGGAGAGTCAATGACGGGTAAGAGCGTACTCCCCCGGTGCGACTCAACCTAAGCCAGGCCCTACCCCATCCTGCACGTAAGCCGCTGGACTGTTAGATGCTGCCCAGGTCTAAATTTCTCTCCGAGGGGATTTCTTTACGGAGAGAAAATGAGTGCAAGCTTGTGTGCATCCAGGTTCCGTCCAGTTTGTGCCTGGCCCTAGAAAAAGGACGAGGGCCTCAGGGCCTTGGCAGACCATGGGACGGCCGACCAGGGTCTAAGCCAAGGACCTACGGTGGGCCTACGCATAGGGCATAAGCCTCTGCACCCAGTCCAGAAAGGGCTACGATGCGCACATTCATAAAAAATAAAAAAGGGGGAGATGTTGGGAGCCGCAGCCCCGAGCCCGGTCGCCTCACTTGGCGGACGTGAGGCCTGTAGTAAAGAGTGAAGCCTGAGGTAGATTGCCCCTCCCATCGAGCACGTTAGTTTCCTGCTTACCGCGTAAGCAACCCGCTCAACAATATAGTCTGCCTGGCAACTGATGATGTTAGCCAATCAGCTTGCCTTGCTCACTTTAACATGATTGGACACTGTATCCGTATATATACTGGTGCCACCCCTGGGGGGAAGAAGAAGCCCGGAAGTAGAAGCCCAGAAGGAGCCGCGGAGAGCGGACCGGTAGAGGCTTCGGAGCGAAGCCCGGAAGGAGCCGCGGGGAGCGGACCAGAGGAGGCTTCGGCTGGGAGCGATCCCAGGGCAGGCTGTACGGAGAAGAAAAATAAAAGAAAAGGTTGTCCACTGCCAGACTTTGTCGTGTGTCCTTCCTGCCGGCCGGGAGCGGACATCGACAAGAAAGGTTTCCTTCCTTGCTCCCAGTGCCTGGCTTAGTCCCGGCCATCCTCTGTGAGCTATGACACTGCAAGAGAGGGAACAAATGGTGAGGACAAACAGCTTATGTCTGATATGACAAAATTGTGCTGTTCTTCATTATAGTTGAGAGCGTACATGTGCGTCTTCTGCACACATGCACAGGTGTGTGTGTGTGTGCTTTGGCCTATGTGCACTTGCCTGTGTCTGTTCTAGTGGGTTTCTAGATAGGTATGGAAGTGTGGAAGTGTGCCATGTTCTTTGTGTATATATTTGCCTTTGTACATGTGGGATCTTTCTCTATAGGTTTGCTTGTGTATATGTTTGTCTGTGTGCTTATTTATATCTGGCTGTATTAATGCTGCATATTCGTGGGCACATGTACATGGAGGTGATAGTGAGTCCTGCTTGTGGTGTCAGTGTGTGTAAGAAGTGAGTCTGTGCACACATGAAGGTGAGTTGGCGTGTTGTCATGTATGTAGCCTTTCCGGAAATCTTTGGGTTAGTTCCAGGACTTCTTTGATGCATATTCTCCTGTATACTTTAAATCATCTCTAAATGACTTATAACTCCAAAAGCAACATAAATGCTGTGTAAGTAGTTGTTAGACTGTATTGTTTAGGGAATAATGACAAGAAAAATTCTGCACATGTTCAGAATAGATGCATTCTCTTTTTTTCCAAATATTTCTATCCTCAGTTAACTGAATCCACCCATGGAGGCAGACCTTCAGCTACAGAGTCAAATGGATTTATTTGGAGAGGATTTTGTGTGTGTGTGTGTGTGTGTGTGTGTGTGTGTGTGTGTGTGTAATCAGGGTATTATCACTGCAGAAGACGCTGCAGATGCTCTTCTCCTTTTGCCTCTTTTGGCCTCTGAGGGTCTCAGTGTCCCCGTAGGTCAGAGGTGGCAGCTGCGGGGTGAGGAGCTGGCCCTGAGCTCTCCTTCCCTGCCCATCACTCCAGCCTCCTGCCCTACACCGCCAGCTGTCGGGGACACTTTTGGTCCTTTGGTTCTCACCCCCACCCCTCTCTTCACCAAGGCTAAACATTTACCAAGGCCTGAGGCCCTGTTTGCTTAAACCTCAGAGGTCACCACACACACAGTATGTGACCAGGCTTCCCATCTGCAGGCTGAGAGTAAAGATTGCAGGGCCTGCTGTGACGCGAGTTAGCCTTGCTCAGGTGTGACCAATACTTACTTCATATTTCTCTTTAAATTGGTCCAATTATTTTAAATATAAGTACCTATTTTAACTTTATTCAAATCAAATATATATACATATATATATACGGTATATATCTATATCTATATATATATTTCTCCTGGTGTGATTTTGTTCACTTTTGTGAAATTTTAATTTGCACATGGAAATATATTACATCTTAGGGAGGGAGTGGGAAACATGAAGTTGAAGCTCCAAAGTTTCATTTTTCAAAGTTAACTTTTATTGCCATAATAATTGTATCTACCTAGGAGATGCCGTGTGATGTTTCTGTTCATGTTTACGGTCCACTGTACTAATTAAAATCTGAGTAATTAGCATACTCATGCCTTCAAATGCCAATCCTTTCTTTGTGGTAAGAACATAATATTGCATAATAATGCATAATATTGTTGATTACCCCACTGTGCAACAAAACACCGGAACTTACTCCAGCTACCTAAAATTTTGTACCCATTGTCCAACCTCTCCAAAGTTCCATATATATATATATATATATATATATATATACAAATTTATAATGTAGTATACAAATATTTATAGCATATGATATGCATATATACACTTATAAATGAAATAAAAGACACAGATCCTTATACTCCCCAGCATCACCTTGCTTACTCTGTGTAGGGATGATACTGCCCTAAATGCAGGTGTCTGTTTCAGAAGTGATTTCCATGCAACCTGCACAGGAAAACAGCCTTTGCATAAAAGCAGCCAGCTCTGCTGTACTTGCCATTGGTTACTGAGAGACAGGTTTCCGAATCCTTACTTGGGCCTCCACTAGGGACCTGACGGCACAGTGGTGTCACTGCCTTGGTAATCCTGTGTGGTGCTTGAGCACAGAGCCTCCTCCCTTTGCAATGGAGAGGAGAGGAAAGCAGAGGAGGGGAGGGGAAAAGAGAGGAGGCAGATGCCCAGACAGATGGGCCTGGCCCAGGGCTCTGCAGGCCTAATGAATTTCCTTCCCCAGCCCTCAGGCAGGTCAGTAAATGAGACCAGCCACAGCATTTGAGTTGATTCCAGGACGAGTCTCATAAATCAGCCCTAGAATGAATCCTGCTTCCCTGGAGATAGAGAAGGCAGGCGAGGCAGCAGGAGGCTGGAAAGGTCCTGAGACGCTAGCCCCAGCCAGCCTCGGAAGGATGCTAGAAGGAAATGCTTTCTGACAAGAGGTGGTGGCTACAGACAGTCCCAGATGTGCAGGGCTCTGTTCATAGGGTTGATCATAGAAGGGGCAAGATCTCCTAGAGGCCTGGCTTGCTGACTTCTGGCCTTCAGCCCAGGGATACCTTTCCTCCACTGTCATTTGAGGGATTCCCAAGAATCTGTGGGTCTCAGTACAGAGGATGGTTCCTCCTTGAGGAAGCTTTGTGAACTGTGGAGCCCCATCAGGTGCTCATTAGCATCCCTGAGCTTCTGCTTTCAGCACAGTGAGCACACCAGGGCTGCGAGTAGACATGCACATGGGCAGATGTGGGCAGGGATGGTCTATGGCTCTATGGCCAGTGAAGTATACAGTGCATAATAGGTATTTGCTGGTATTATTTGAATGGAAGAAGGAAGGTTTATTAATTCCAGGTGAGTAAACCAAGCCTGTTCCTGGATAGAAGAGGCTGGAAATCTATGCCAGTAGAAACTCAGTTGCTATCTGACACGCACGTACTCAAGGCTGACACCAGCACTAACTGGAGAAGGGAACTCAGGCCACATGAGCCTCACCATGCCTGGTAACAGGTCAAGTTGCCTGGGTTATACAATCAAATCAGGTAAGGAATTTGGAAAGACTGACAAGCATCAAATACTTCACATCTACAGGGTGTTAACTGTGAAATCATGATTTGTTAGCTATAACAAAAGAGAATGTGTCACTAAACTTAACTTTTTGGTAAACAGTGGAAGCTCGGATAAAGGCAGTGAACTACCCCCTGCTCATACACTGAGTAACTAGCCCAGAGTCCAGTAGCCTGGGTTCCAGAGCCAAACAGTCTGTGTTAGAATCTTACTGGGACTGGATAGCCGTGCACCTGTGGATGTCACTTACCCCCCAGACTCTATCATCTCCTCCGCGTGATGAGACTCCCAGCAGTGCCTAGTTCATGGGCTTGTCTGGAGCATAAAACGAGATAAATGAGATATTCACAAAATCACATTTTTACTCACTGCCTACTCAATGCCAGGCACTATAGTATTGGAAATTAATCAGTGAACAAAGTTGTGTTAGTAGTGATGATAGGGGACTTGTCTTCAGGAAGTGTGTAGACTGAACAAAGATAAAAGTTTTTTCAGTATTTTAGTGCTGATAATGCAAGCTGTGGGCTAGGGTTCGTGTGTGTGTGTGTGTGTGTGTGTGTGTGTGTGTGTGTGTGTGTGAGTGTGTGTGTGTGTGTGTGAGTGTGTGTGTGTGAGAGTGTGTGTGTGTGTGTGTGTGTGTGTGTTTATAAAGCAATGGGGTTTGTAAGGTCAGCTGGTGAAAGCTTCTCTAAGAAGGTCTTTTGTCTAAAGTCCTGAGCATAGGGCTGGAAGCAGGCACCCTCAGGGAAGAAGTCTACTCACATAACCAAAGGAACAGAAGAAACAGGCCCTCCCCATCCTCCTTGCAGGTTTGTAGGACTGAAGGCATTCCTGCTCCCTCCTCTACCTCAGTCCACTGTGCTGGTTTCCTTGTTCTCTCTTGATCCTGCACAGCCTGGATATGAGTTCTTCCTCAGAAAAGTCAGTTTCTGTATCTGTGCCTGTACGTCCAGTGTGGAGAGTTTGCATGTGTGCATGAGTGGAAGCATAAGGTCTGGATTCAAGTGTACAGATATGTTCTGCAAACCTGTGAACTTGTGTCTGTATGTGGCAGGGGGAACAGGCATGGTATTTTATGTGTGCTTGTGTATGTGTACACGTGCACATGCTGGCTGTGTACCCTTGTGTATATATGTCTGTCCTCCTGGAGAGAAGGGAGCAATGGGTGGAGAGGCTTCCTTGTGGACAGGTGGATTTCAAATGATAACAGGAAGATTTTGGACTTGGCTAGGAGTTTTGTGCTTTGCCATCGCAGCTGGGTGGAAATCAGGCTAGAGGCTGTTATGGTTCATGTTCAGATGCCTCCTCCCAAGTGTTATGCAATCATGGACACAGCTGAATCTGGTGTTCATGATTGGTTTGTTGTCTGGCACTAGGATTGGTGGTGTGAGTGATGCACCTGGCCAGGGGTGGAGCTAACATACAGTGTAAGGGCGGAAAGTAGATGTGCTTGGCTCTCTCTTTTGGCTCTGTTTACTTTTGCTGTTTTCAGTGGCCGTAAACAGCTGCCCTGCAATACTATCCCGCGTTGTAGCCAACCAAGTATGGACTGAAACCTCCAAGAACTGTAAGAAATAAAGCTTCTCTTGCTTCACTTTGGGCATTAAGGATTTTTCTCAACAACCAGAGAAAAGTAACCAAGACAGAAACAGTGGAGAAGACCTGGTGCAAATGATCGTTTTCCACGGAGGTTGTGGGGCCAAAGCAAGGCTGACTTATGTGTGGTCAAGGTTTCTGTGGAAAAAGCCCAGAAGCAGACTGTGATACTAAACACTGTGTCTACAGAAAACAGCCCCATCCCCCACTCCACACAGGTCCACATGGAATTAAATGTCTCACGTTCTTCACAACTTCTGAAGCAAAGAACATTTACTATGTTTATAATTAGCAATAGCAATTATTACTAGGCACCTTCTGTTGTGTTATCTTTTTCAGTCTTCACAATTTTTTGTAAAGAAGATACCATTATCCACCGCATTTCCAGGTGAGGAAACTGAGGTCCAGGAAAGTCAATCAATTTGTCCAAGGTTATATACAATATTGCAGAGCTTGGATAATGCACAAATGATATAATATCAAAGCCTGTGCCTCACTCACCATTCTGTGCTACCTCTGTTCTCCCAAGCATGTGGGCTGTGCCATATGGATATCACAGTTCCTGAATGCCCCAAGGATGATTTTATAGGTCAAGAATGTTAGAAGTTGATGCTACTTTGGGATGATTTCAAGGTCACCAAGCAAGTCAAATATCTGAGAATTAGTTATCTCTTGATTCTTGAGTTGAAGAAACATTTCGCATGTGTATCATCAGCAGAGGCTGTACCTCTTTCCATTAAAAAATTTCTAAAGAAGTATTCTAGCCTATTTTTTTTTCAGAAAGCTCCACAGAAAACCTGAAAACGTCAGAGCACCTGTATTTTTTTTTCCTAAAGCAAACTATTAACTTAATGGAACACCACAGACTGGGTCATATACAAAGAACAGAGGGTTATTTAGCTCACAGTTCTGGAGACTGGAATATCCAAGAGCATAACATGGTGCTGCCACTGGTGAGGCCCTTATGCTGCTTTATAACACGACAGAAGGTATCTCAAGGCAAGACAGAGCACGTGTGCTAGCTTGCATCTTTCTCTCTTTTATAAAGTCACTAAAGTCTTCCCAGGTCGGCTCTCCAATCTGACTTTGGGAATTGGTTTCCAACACATGAATTTTGAGGGGACACATTGAAACCACAGTGGGAAAGTATGATCTGTTTCTTTCCACAGAACCCTTTGATACCAAATGTATGATTTTTTCCCCCCACACCATCAACCAGTTCTTTAGCTCTCTGGACATTAACTAGGTGCCTTACAACTCAATTCAAATCTGATACTTTGTACCTGGAATTAGGGTTACACCTCACATGTATCTAGTCCCACATGCCTCATTTCAGATGCCAGTGCAATTCCCAGACTTCCATACTTCTGACCAAGTGGTTGTAAATCAGAAGTTCCTTCCTCTAACTTGAAAGGTACTTTATTTACTGCTACCAGATTATGATAAGGGCTGTTTCTCAGGAATAGCCAGATGGAAGAATGCACAGGGTGAGGTATGGGAAAGGGGCACCTATCTTCCACATCCTCTCTAGATGCACCGGTATTTGTTCTTCAGCTGCATAGAGTCTCTCTGATCCCACTGTGTGGTTTTTTTTTGTGTGTGTGTGATGCAGAGGCTCTCTATGTTTAGGCTTGACTTGAGCTCACAGAGGTCCTCTTGCCTCAGCCTCCTGAGTGCTGGGATTATTGCACTACTATGCCTGGCTTGTTTAGTGTTTTTAAAAAGATTTCATTACATAGGCATGGTTGATAAATCATTGGCTATTGGTGATTAGCTCAATTTCCAGCCTCTCCAGAGGTTGGGAAGTTTGGCTGTGAGTCCTAATCACCTAATAATATCTAGGTCTTTCTGAGGATGAGCTTCATCCTGAAGGTGATTAGAAGTTCCAAACACCAGTCATCTTACTACTCTTCTAACGCACTCCTATCACTCTGGAATTCCAAGTATCTGAGAAGTTCTTGCATTAGAAACCAAAGACTAAGAGCAAATATTATAATAATAAAAGATAATCCTATCATCAGTCTAACCATCCTGGAATCTGCAAGTGTTTCAGGAGCGCTAAACCAGGAATTGGGGAAGAAACCTAAGTGTGTATTTCTTACTATAGCACAGAAAGGTCTCTGATTGATATGATTTGGACCAATCAAAGCTATGCTTGAGGTAGGGTGCACCGTGATTGGCTCAGTTTGCACCAGTGACCAGTAACTGGGGA
This sequence comes from Cavia porcellus, assembly GCF_034190915.1. Lineage (NCBI taxonomy): Eukaryota > Metazoa > Chordata > Mammalia > Rodentia > Caviidae > Cavia > Cavia porcellus. The sequence goes on from NW_026947502.1 coordinate 27,715,267, forward strand.
GCAGGTCATATAAGACATCACCTCTGCGTGTTTGGAGCTCTGTGGTTGGAGTGGGAGCCATGTAATTCCTAGCAAAAACAATTGGTGCTAGGAAGATGAGATCATAGTTATCAAACACACTTTAATTTTGGGCTCAAAGCTAGAATTTTCCTCAGAGGTTTATTTGATTGAACTCCCAAGGTGTTTCAGTCTCCAGAGATTCTTATTAATACTCTAAGAACACTGAGAATATTCACACTGAAGAAATTGGCTGCCAAGGATCTGAGAGCAGAATCCTTTGGGAAGGGATCAGAGCAGATGCCTATCAGATGGCTTTGCGATTCGGTCCCAGAACTTGCCAATGTATGTATAGAAAGAACATAAAGAGAAATAGCTTTGGAAAAGTACAGGCTTTAGAGTCAAGCAGAGCCAGACTAAAATCTCCATCCTCCTGGATGAGATTACCTACCTCACCCATGATCCAGAGATGCTTGTCAAACAGTGCATGTGGCCATTATTTTTATAAAGAGAGCCTGGTTTGTTTCTGTTCTTTAATGATCAGAACATGAATTCTATAAGCTACTCTTAGGTAGAAAATAGAGCGATACATTTCTACATGGATTCTATCCCATTATTTCCCTTTGTCTTAGATGCAGTGAGAAGTACAACAGATGAGTTTTGAAGTCAAGCAGAACCAGGCTGACTCCCACTTCCATCCTGAACAAGTGACCATGGGCTTATTACTTCTCTTCTTCTGTGTGATCTGGAAAAGGTAGCTAATTCTTTCTTCAAAAGTTGCTCATGAGGATTAAATGCAATAATTGTAATTGCCTAGCATCCAGTACCTATTCAGTCTCTGATTTTAAACACTTCATTGAGTACCTATGTTTCATTCATTTATCTGGCTAGCATTTATGGAGCACCTGCCATGCCCCACTAGGAAGTCTACTGGATGCTCGTAGACATTCACAAAGCTGGTGTCTCAGCCTGCAGCCCACATTCTAGCATACTGATGCAGACAGAGAAGAAACTGACAGGTAAAGAAATGCTCAACGTCAAGTTCTTTGAGGGAAAATAAAGGGGTGGGGCTAAAGAGTAATGGGGAGAAGGTGTGGAATTGAGGATGAGATGTGAATTTCATCGTGACAGGCCAGTTATGTGAGCTGCCAAGGAGAGGCTGGGTTCCTTCTAGGAAGTGGCATTCCAGAGGGCAGTCAGAGAGTACAAGGTATGATTAGGACAGGAACGAAGAAATATGCAGTTCTAACCACTGTGCACTGGGGCTCACACAGGTCATGACCTTGTGTCTCCTGCCTCTGTCTCCAGCCCCGTTCCTCTCTGGGGAAGGAGGTAACACTTGTCATGATCTATGCAGGATTCAAAAATCCACGTAGCATTGTTCTGGTCCCCTGAACACTCCAGTCCCTCAAACATTTCCTCAGATGCCTGATACAGTCACTTCCTCACCCGCTCCCCATCCGCCTGGCACTCCTACTTCAGGGTTCCACAAGTAGGGGAAAGACCTCACATTGGTGAATGCAGAGTCAGATCTGGTTTTAAGTGTCACTCAGTGCCTGCTGTGGAGGTGACTGGGGAAGAACTCTTAACCTGACTGAGCCTTGCCATCCCAATCTGTGAAATGGGGAAAAGATGGAATAGGGTTATAGAGCTATCTAAAGTTTCTCTGCCAGGACCAACAGAGGAGAGTGTCTGCTCCCCTCCCACCTTCTTCATCACTCTCTGTTTCCCCTTCCTTTCTGCACTTGAGCTCTCAGCAGTCTTTTTGACAGATCTTTGAACCCTTTAACATTTCCCCCCTGGATGTTCTATGACATGTGGGAGACAGGACAGGGCATGACCTTGCATGTCAGAAAACAAAATGCTAACTTCGTTTGGTCATTTGTCTGCAGAACCTTGGACACTTGCTTCCTGTCTTACAGCTTCCCCATCTGTCAGTCATGTGGAATTCTATCCCTGCCTCCCAGAAGGGGATGAGGTGGGAGGATCATTGGAAATGATGCAGAGAAAATGCCTGGGATGTCTGGCCCCTTGACAGTTGGCTCTTTAGTTCCTAATCTTCAGTGCTTCATCTTAAAATGAGTCACATTTACGCAGCACTCACTATGTACCAGGCTTTACCTGCATGCTGTTTAATCGGAACCACAATTTGTGCTGTTGGTATTCTCAGTATCTGCTTTATATATGAAGTCACTGAGCACAAGAAGCTAAGCAGTTTGCCAGAGTCCTGTAAGTCAGTGACAGGTTCAGCAGTCAAACTGTAGTATCTATCTCCAGTGATCTGTCCTTCCACCAGAGGACTCTGCCTCTCATCTGCCTGATCTCTCTGATGGGTGGTATTCTGGGCATAAAGATTTTTAACTCCAGAGCCTCTTCTGTGTGCAGAAGATGCACAGAAGGTCCCAGGAGAGTCTGCCCCCATTCAATCATAATGTATTGTTCAAGCTGTCTGCAGAGCATTTGTGCCAATCACTGTCAGGCACAGTGCTAGATTCTGAATGAAGCCACCCTGTCTTTAATGAACTCAGAGTCTAGGGACAGAACACCAGGGGGGTAGCTGCACAATACTAAGCAGGGACATACGGGGACTTCCCAACTGTGTGCCTCTGGTAAGTCTTTGAGCCTCAGTTTCCCCCCTGTAAAATAGTGATAACAGTATGAGTCTCACTAGCACTGTATTGTTGGAATGTAGGAGGATTTAGAGAACACAGCCAGCCCTTCATACCTGCAGGATTCTCCTCTGGAAATTCAACTAATCATAGATCAAAAATATTTTAAAGGGGCCAGGGATTTAGCTCAGTGGCTCAAGCACTTGCCTGCAAATGTGAGGTTGTGAATTCCATCTCTGGTACCAAAAAAAAAAAAAAAACAAACAAACAAAAAAACCAAAACCGAATAAATAAATATATAAAAATTTAAAAACTTGTTTCTGTTCTAAATATGTACAGACTTTTTCTTGTCACTATTCCCTGAAAGATACAGTAGAGTTATTTGCATAACATTTACATCGTGTTAGATATTATAAGTCATTTGAAGATAATTTAAAGAATACAGGAAGATGAGTGTAGGTTTTATGCAAATACTTTGCCATTTTATATAACAGACTTAAGTATCTGAGGATTATGCATGATACTGAGGGATGACTGCACATGGAAAGCATTTATAAAAATATTGCCCATGGAGACTGCCCAGCGGTGGTCATTTCCAGAGCAGGAAAGACCTGTGTGGCTTCCCTGTTCAGAGGTCAGCATGGGCCTTGTGTTCCGTGTTCACACACCTGCTCATTGCATCATACTCAATGACTGTGCTATCATCTGATCTTTACAGCAACTGTGGCATGACAATTCCTGACTACAATTTAGATAAAGCAGATTCAGTTTGTAGAGGGACATCACCAGTCAAGGTCATACAAAGGGCACTCAAATCAAGTTCCATTTTGGCCCCTGAGCCTTGGCTTCTTGGCAGGATCTACAAGGCATTACTGTCTGAGCCTCTTTCCTTTCCATCCTTTTTCTCTGCACCTCCTCTTTTTCCTTTATTTCTTTTCCTTCATTGTGTCTCTAAGGCTGGCTGTGGATTCCTGGACCCAAACAGTCCTCCTACCTCAGCTTCTGTGTAGTTGAGACTACAATGCCTGCCACTGTGCCCAGCTGGCTCTCTCGCTGGCTTCTTCTTTTACACTTCCCACAGCTGTACCCCAGGGGTTCATACAGGGCTCTCCTTTTTCAGATTCCTTCAGAACCCCTCTTTGTGTGTCAGATTTGTGTCCCTTGGTATACCCAGCCTCCTCCTCCCCAGGTGCTCAGTGACTAAGTACAGTTCAGCCTCTGTTCTGTATCCATGGATTAAACCATTTGTACATTGAGAATGATCAGAAAATGTAATCACAGAGGCACTGAACATGTATGAGCTTTTTTCTTGTCATTCCCTGAACAATGCCACATTTGCATAGCACCGGCCTTATATCGGGAATTATAAATCATCTAGAACACTGCATCATTTTTTGTAAGGGTCTAAAGCATCCATGGAGTTTCGTATCTATAAAGTGTCCTGGGACCAATCAGTCTTCTGTGGATCCAAGAAATGAGTGCAGAACAGAGCGGATCTCCCATTCAGAGCACTGCTCACTGGAATCTTCTTGCCTTCCCTGTCATCTTCTATGGACCCACCCTGCTTGCCTCCCCCAGGACCCCAGACTGTTCAGCTGGCAGACTTGGCTCCTGCTCCTGCCCGCCTCTTAATCTGCAGCCGGTTTCACTGCCCTAAAAGTCAGACCTCAGGACCCACCTCACTGCCCCTGCCAAGCCTGGGTAGCACCTGACCTGGCCTTTCCTGTGTCTCAATTTCCATCCCCCTTTCTGGTAAACATCCCAGAATTTCTGATAACCTACAACAAGAAAAATCTTTATTTAATGCTGTTTTGAATTTTTCTTTCTTTCTTTAACCACTGGCTTTTTCTTGACTCTTGCAAAAAACATGAATTCATTTATCTCTTACTTAGTCAAAAAGTAGCTAGTGAAAATCTGTAGTATGAATCAGATTTCTTCAGAAAAACAGAGCCATTAAGAAGTGTAGGGGTATAGAAAGAGATACAAGGAACCCGCTCACACAACTGTGTGGCAAATCCAAAGGCTGGCAAATCCAAAACCTGTGGCAGACTGCAGCTCCAGGAGAGCTGACATTCAGAAGAAGTCCCCAGCCTACTGGCTGGAGAATTCTCTCTTATTCAGGGCATGATCTTTTTGCCCTTTTACAATTGACTAGATGAGGACCTCCCGCACTGTGAAGGGCAAGGTGCCTACCCAGTGTTCGCCAATTTAAATATTACTCTCATCCTAAAATACCCTCCAGTTGAAACATAAAACTATCCATTTGCCCAGCGCATTGTCCCATGATAAGGAGAAAACCAAAGTAAAATAAGATTCTCAGCACCTCAAAGCTTAAAGTTTAGTGAGGAGACCAATCCCATTCTCAGTCTCGTCCTGGGCTTGACGTTCATTGCCTGCTTTGTCCTGTCGATTGCACTTGTGTTTTCTGAGAAGGAAAGTAAGCCTGATGTTGCTTTCTCCTCTCTGGCTCTTGAGTCCTGGGCATCCTGCTGCCCCAAGGGAGCAAATGTTGCTTTATGAACCCAGCACTTTGCTCACTGACCTTGTTGCCCCTACCACATGTCTAGCAGTTCTGCCTCTCTCCTGCCTGGGAGTGACCATGTGACCCAGCTGGGTCAGTCAAAGCCCTGCCCTGGGAGTTCCTGAATGAATACTAATGAGAAGGAGGCAGAGAGTCCCTCTTCATGGTAAAGCTGGGACACATGAGCTTGAGGTCCGTTAGTAGGGCTACAGAAGTGACAAGAAGCGATAAAAATAGGATGTCCTGGTGTTATTCCTGTTGCTGATTCTGCTTGTCCCTGAGTTCCAAGCTCACCTTGTCTCTCCTCCCTCCATCTCTTTGCTTTACCTTTGGACACTGATTCTCAAATGAGGATAAGTTTTCCTTCTGGGGTACATCTTGGCAATGTCTGGAGACATTTTTGGCTATCACAATTCAAGAAATGCTAATGTTTTTAGTGGGTAGAGGTTGAGGATATCATAACATGACCCAACCAAAAATTATGTGGCCTAGGTGGCAACTGATGCTGAGAAGCCCTGCAGCAGTGACCTCCTTACTATAACCATGTCCAGTGCTGACAACACTCCCCAGGGTCACAGTCCTGGCTTACACTCCTGGGCTGGCCTGAGGCAACAGTTTCACATACCCAAGCCTTCACTTCCACCATCCATGACTGCAGTGGCCAATGTAATAGCCACGAGGAACTCGTGGCGACTGAGCAGTGACAGTGGATGAGTCCACTCTGAGATGTGGGGAGAGAGGGAAGATGCACCAGACAGCTGAGATTTGAAAGAAAAAAGAACATGAGACATTGCATTAGTCATTTGTATATGGATTCCATGTTCTACTGATAATATTTGCATGCAGTAAATTAAACAAATTATATGATTAAAACTTACAGCACCTATCTTTTATTTTGTTAATGTGGCTACTAGAAATGTTAACATTATGCATGTGTCTGATCAAAAAAATGACAAGCAGAGACCAGGACCATTATGAGATAGGTTTGATGTTGAAATGTAGCCACCTACCTATTGTGTGGCGTGTAGACTGTATGTGAGGAACCTTTGGGAATCTGTATTTCTTTGTTGTTGTTGTTTGTATCAGTACCAGGGATCAAACTCACAACCTTGCACCTGCCAGGCAGCACAGAATCTGTATTTTTAAAATCTTCTAAAAACATCCTTTCTATGAAGTCCTCTCCACTATGTTCCAAGTATAGCTGTCTTTCGTATCCACAAGGGATTGGTCCCAGAATGTTCCCATAGATGCTCAAATCCTTGAGGATGCTCAAGTCTCTTATATGGAATGGGGTACCATTTGCATATAACCTAAGCACATCCTCCTATGTAATTTAGATCATCTCTAGATAACTTATATCACCTAATACAATGTGAATTCTATGTACATAATTGTTATGTAACATTTAGGGAATGACAAAAAAGTCTGTGCGTGTTCAGCACAGATGCAATTTGTTATTCTAAGTATGTACAATCTGTATTAGGTTGAATCCATTGAGATGCAGAGCACAGTGGAAACAAAGGCTGGCTGTCCTCTTATTTCTTTGATAACAGGTCCCTCATTCTCCTTAGGGCCTTGCTCCAGCACTGAATCCAGAGCCCAATCTGCGGTTTACTCGGTGCTTCCATACGTAGCCCTGTTCTCTGCTTCTCAACACAGGTAAGTCTTGTCAACATTTCTTTCTGTTGGAGCTGAACTAGGTTAGTCCTGTGCATTTTTGTTTCCTTTTTCATTAACCAAGGAGATAAAAAATATGAAGATCCCTCCTTTTTTAGCTCTCTGCAGTTTCATGACATAATTTCCTGCTGGTAGCTCTTGCTTTCCAGACACGTTTTCAGGACTCTGTTGTTGTTATAGAAAATTCAAAGGTGAGTTGGAAGTTGATGCTGCCTTGTTACCATGGCAATGTGAGCTACCTCTAGCTTCACTGCAAGGCAAGAGCGGCCACAGGGCTGACAGGATGTGGCCAGAGCCTCTGAGAACAAGCCCTGCAAGTAGCCCAGTTTCTTTAACTCTTTCTCCCAGACCTTCTCCACCACCACTTCACGAGGATGCTCATTTATAGCGAATCTACTGGTACAGTGAAAGGAGCCCCTCTCTGAAGAACTGGAGGCCTACAATTGTTTTGCCAGCCACCTCTGAGGTTCTGAAGACTTACTGTGTGACATTTCAATGGTTGTGAACAAATACTGTAGTATCCTTCAGGGTGTTGGCAAAGAGCCTGTCCCTAGGGTCCCACCTTTCTTAGTTATCATCATTGAAAAGCACTCTTCTTAGAAAGAGAGCTGTTTTGGAGCTAAGGTGACTAAGCTTGACTTGGTCCTTTTCTGTTGCTATAGTGAAATACCTGAGGCTGAGTACTGTGTAGAGTACATGTTGATTTGGAGACTGGAAGTCCAAGTGTATGGTGCTGGCGTCACTGATGGGACCTTCTTGCTTTATCCTGATGTGATGGAGGGCTTCTCATGGTGAGACAGAGCAAGCATCCTAGCTTGGATCTCTTTTCATTAAGTCAATAATGTCATCATGGGGCCCCATCCCCATAATTTCATGTGACACTAATTACCCTTCAAGGGCATTACTTCCAAACACCATCAACATATAATTCAATACCTTCAGAGATTTTGCATCTTCAGAAGGACAGCAAGTAGTTGTTCAGTGAAGAGCTGCTAAAGACTCAGCATTTTTGGTGGCAACCGGATCATCTAATTAGGTCTTTACCACAATCTAGTGGCTGAGATAGTACCACTACCCCATTTCACAGTAGAGAAAATAAGCTTGCAAGGCCAGAGAAGGCATGCACCATGGAACTGCTGGAAAGTGGCAGAGCCAGGATTTGAATAGGGAGATTGCATAAGTCAGTTTTCCACTCATGTAACAAAATACTTGAAATAATAAACCTCTAAAGAATAAAGGTTTATCTTGATGCAGAGTTTTGGAGGTTTCAGTTGATGGTCAGTTGCCCTGATTGCTTTGGAGGCTGGGGTAACATCACACACGATGGTGAGAGTATCTGACAAAGGAAGACCTCACCTTATGAGCCCCTAACCTAAGAGAAAAAGGAAGCAGTCAGGATCCCAATATTCCTTTCCAGGGCATTTCTCCAATGACCCACCTTTTTCCCATTAATGCTACAGCCTGGAGATCAAGCATTTAACACATGTTATAGGACACGGAAGATGCAAATTATACTCCAGGGTTTTGAGGCACTCTTATAAGTAAATGTGAGAAGTGATGTGTATCATCTTTAATTTCCCAATAAGGAAACCAAGAAGTAAGATCAAACACCTAGAGACACAGAGAAAACAGGAGATAAAAACTGTATTTGAGACTCAGTCTGCGGGCTTCTAAACTTTACATGGTTATTTTGGACACATGTGAGAGCTGCCCAGCTGTAAGTGGTTATTGTAAAGGCAGGGAGCCCCTCATGCATTCTAAAGTCCAGAATATCATATGATGATGGGGATCCTGTTTGGTCAGACTCCAGATAGAGCTTGGGGCCAATGCCATGGTGTGAGCACAGGACAGACAGCTGCACCCGTAGCCTGTTGGCAGGCCCCCAGAGAGTCAGAAACAGGTGATGCTGTGGAGATACGCTGAGAGTGCCTTGTTTGGGGCAGTGCCAGCCTTTTCTGTGCTGGGAGGACCCTGGCAGTTGCTCAAGTTAGTCAGAGCTCCTCAGCCCATGTGGCCACCACTGATGGCCAATCCTTCTGAAGAGGAGCTCCAACCCAAGTGAGAGAAACCTAGAGATCCCAAGGAGAATATGCACAGGGAGAGGTTTGCTGAGGGGGACAGCCAGGAACATGGGCTAGTGTGGGGAGCCAGGATGGCCATTTTTTGGTGGACTTATACCCCAGACAAAAGCAAGAAAAGACAAGGACAGAAAGCCAAAATCACAAGCCCAAATTTAAATCACTGGGCTTCCTAAACCATTCAGCCTTCTAATGTCATTCTGCGTTTTAATGTTCAAACTCTGTGACCCTGGTAGCCCCACAGCCAAGCCTATGTAGGATTTCGTTTCCTGTTCCTCATGCTCTCTCAGCCTTTCTCTGTCTCTGTCTGTCTCTGTCTCTTGTTCCTCTTTCTCCCTCCATCTCTCTGTCTCTGTCTCTGTCCCTGTCTCTCCCCCACCCCTGCTGAGATCTCCGTGAAGAACCATGTACCACTCTCCTCAGGTGTGTGAAATTTCGGCAATTTGCTGTAATTCTGGAAACTTCCATTTCTCCTGCAAAAGAGTAAATTGTACCTGTTGCTCCAGCGTGCTTGGGGGATTACATGAGAGAGTGGGGGAGAAAGTCCTCGCTTAGCATAAGACCCCGTGACCAGTATTTGGCCCTGTGCTCTCTTCCATCTCCCCGCCTATTGTTAGGGCCATGGGTGTGTGGTCTACAGGTAGCAAGACGCTGAGCTGGTTCCCCTGAATCTCCCCTGCAGGCCCCTGTCTCTCCCCAGAGCCAGGCCATGTGGTCTCAGCCAACCCATACTTCTCATTACAGGGCCGGCCTATAATTAGACAGTTGCCTGGTTTGGGAGAATGTGCCCGTCAGCATCCAGCTTCCCTACCTTGTGAAGACCTACCTCTCTGCTTGTTGCAGAGATCTCGTCCCTGCACACAAGAACATCTTTGAACACTGGAAATAAGGCAAGGTATTTTGTTCCTATGGCCTTCTTTAATTTGGAGTCAGCTGAGTCAAAGTTTGCATCACAAGAATTTTACAGATGGGTCTCGCCATTCCTGAATAGAATGCTCAAAATTTTAGTTTTGACAGGGAGGGTAAGAACTGAGTTCTACAGAGAACTTTGAAATGTCTTCTGCCATGCTCCCAGCCCAACTCATTGCAGATTCTGGGGATTTGGGGGGCATGGCTGTCTTTATCCTACCATCCTACTATCTTAGCCTGAGAGGCAGGGAGATAGGTGATAAAGGTTCAGGCACACATTAGAATCCTAGGTTGATCTTTTGCTAGCTGTGTGGCCAAGTGATATCCCACTTAAAGGTCCCAAATTCTTCATTGAATATTGGGAGGAATGAGCCTCATCTCTGAAGATTATTGTGAAAAGTAAATGCAAGAAAAACACTTAGATGCACTAATCACTCCAACAATGAATGATAGCTGTCCTTATTTTCTCTAGCCTGGCCTCACCCTTATCTCCTTTTCCTTCCCTAATCAGGCTTTACATATGACTGAGCTTTTATACATACAGGTCCCTCTCTACACAGAATATTAATATCTTATACGATTTCCCTAGCAAACTCCTATTGAGTCTTTGAGACCCAGATCAAATGTCACCTCTTCAGTGAAACTTTCCCTGATTCCTCAAGCAATCATTTACTTTGTCATCTGGACTCCAACAATAATGTTTATACTTTTGGCAGCGCATTCAGATTTTGAGTTAGGCATTAAAACTGCTCTATTCTGTTGCATTAACCCTGTGGCTAGGTTAGGAGGTCATGGACTATAGGGCCTCTACTTGTTTTTCCTGGTAAGTCACAGAGTAGGTGCTTTGTAATTCTTTAGTTGAATAAACAAATGACCACATAAGATAAATAAATGGATTGAAGGATGATTACACGGAAGATCAAACATTAATATAAGAAAAACACAGAGAGGCCCAAGAATCTCTTGGTCTTTCCATCACTACTGCTTTCTTTAAGCCCAGACTGGGTTGGAAGTTCAGGAACAAGAGGAAGGAAATACTCCACCTAGAGAGACAGTGACCACTCAGGAAACTAGAGACAAAGAGCGAGTCTACTCCAAGAGGCTGCGGAGTGGTCTCAGAGCAATTTTTACCCTCTATGATACAGAAGGTTTAAAAAGGCTCCCAAGTGGTTGGCAGATGAAAAGCACAGTCTGGAGGAATGTGGGGGCCCAACTAAGTGGGCCACACCCAATGGGCCTTGAGGAAAACACCACGCCTTAGCCTGTGACCGCAGGTCCTGGTGACATGTGCAGACTCTTCCCTGCAGAGGAAAGGACCTTGGCCATAGCTACAGCTGCCTGCAAGATGGAATGTTTCCAAGAGAGGCCCCAGGGAAGGAGACAAGGACTGATGCTAAAGAGAGCTGCAAATCCTTGGTCACAGACAGCATCAAACCCAGAGCCACTTGCCTCTTGAGACAAAGAGGTCTTTGGTCTTCTCCTACAATCCTTACACACTCTGTGGGCTTGCTGTGCTCCTGGACTGACTCCTTCTCTTCTTTCTGGTCATGTGGTAGATGACACCCACTTAGGTCCTTCTTTGCCCACCCCATAGCTTTGGCTAATTCTTCACTGGATCTCATGTCTTCACAGTATGCCTTCCTATCTCTTTAGTTACTTTTTTCTCATTTCTGAGACAAAATACCCAACCTCCAAAATTAGGAAAGAAAAGATTTATTTAGCTCACAGTTTGTGGAGATTTCAGCCCATAATTCAGCTGACTCCAAGACAGGCTGGCGTGACAAAGGGGCAATTGTTCATGGTGGCTGCAAGTGACAAGAACAAAAGGACAAAAAGGGAAAAGCAGGTCTCCTTCCCTCCCACATATTGTATGCCTGCTACCCGCCCCTGGGCAGGTGTTACACTCATAGCGACAATCCCAGAGCTAGACAACGAACCAATCACAAATGCTAGACTCAACTGCCTTCAAAAGGCCCACCCTCCCATGACCACATGAGGCTTTGGGGGACATCCAAACACAAACCATAGCACTACCTGAGCTGGCTCATCTGCTTCTGTGCCTGTGGTCTCACTGTCCTTTGGTACCCTCAGCTCTGTGAGGTGGTGACAGGTTCTCTTTGTCCCAGTTATATCCCCATATCTTGGCACAGGACCTCATTCAGAACAAGTCATAGGGGTTGGCTGAGTGTTTGTCAAATGAGCGAGTGAAGGAACGAGTGGAGGGATGGGTGAGTGTGCAAAGTCTCTGGGCCTGATCAGAAACAGGACTGCATGACTACTAAGCTATGGGTTACCTCAAACCTATGTGGACAGAGGGAGCCTGTGATGAGACCCTGAAGCCCCTCTACAGGATCTGATTCTTTATAGTACCCACAGTGGTACCCATAGCATAGTGCTGGGCATGTAGCAGATGCCCAAAATATGGTGTGTCCAGGTCCAATACACTGACCACATAGGCTACTCATGTCGGATTCCATTCTAAAGTGCAGAAGATCTTTGAGTTATGAAGGGGTTGTGTGCTGATTAAATCCATCATAAATTAAAAATATCTGAAGTTGAAAATGCATTGAGGCAACCTCATCTACTGAACATCCCAGCTCAGCAGCACAGTGCACCAGAGTCTCGGTCATTTCCCCTTGTGATCTCAGGCTGAATAGGAGCTGCTGTTTGCTGCTGAAACCCAGAATCTCAAAGGTGTATGCACCACACAACGCTATCAGGGTAAAAGCATAAATTCAAAGTATGGTTTCTTTTCCATGTATATGGCTCTTGCACCCTCCCGAAATCTAAAAAGTGTTCGCTGCAGTTGAGGACCAGCCAGATTCAAACCTCAGCAGTGGTACTTTCTCACTGTATGAGACCCCTGACTGTTTTTTACCTTCTCTGGGTTCCCATTTCCGTAAGACAAAGCAGCCAATAATGACAGTTTCCCTACTGAGTGTCATGAAGACATGCAGGGACAGAAGACAGAAAAAGCACTGGCGCCCCGTAGATGCTAAGCACATGAACAGCCCAGTATCCCATGACTCCCGCTCCTTTAAGAGCTTTGCCCACTCCCAGCAGGCACAAGCTTATCTCAAATTTGATGCCACCTCAAATCTCTCCACATACCTCACTGTTATTCTCAGTTGAGACTTTGGAGGGCTTTAAGGCTCCTTTCAACACCTCCCTTCTCTCCCTGCACCATGACTTTTCCCTGGGTAAGGTTACACTGGGATAAAATTAGCAGGGCTGGTGTGCTGGGAAGAAGACCTGGGAACACGCATGTGTACTTCCCTTGGTCCGGGGCTCCACTTGGCGAACACGGACCAGTTGTTTACTTCATGAGCAGTGGGAATGCCAGGACAAGGCACAAAATCCCAAATAATCACTGACTCTAGCAGCTGTGAGGATCTAGAAGGGCTATTCGGGCTCTTTGTCTTTGAAAATGAGGAAACTAAGGTAAGTTCAGGCCAGCGCTGGGAACTAGCTCTCTGTGATTTCTCAGCCTCCAGAATTACAGAGACTTGAGCTCAGAGATGAAGGCTTTTCACGTCCTGAGAAAAAGCTGGGTGGCATTTTTAAGTGGTTTTTAAAATACCATGACTGTTTCCCAGATCATCTTGAAAATAAAAACAAATGAAGACAAAGAAGCAAACTGTCTCCGACTGGCTCAAATAATGAGACAACAGCCAGCTGGGTATTGACTAAAACCCTTTCCCCCATCCTGTCCAATGCACCGTGCCCTGGGCAGCCCCGGCCCCTGCTGAGTCCCTCCCCTCACCTGGCACTTCAGCCTTCGCCTCCACCACCATCCCTTCCTGTGGCTTTCCTAGAGCTTCCCTGGCAGCCTCTGCTGCATCTTTTGGCCTAAACCAGAGTCTATGCTTATTCCTAAATCAACCCTGCAGCTCTTATGGGAACTCAATACATCTTAATTAAGTACCTATGCAGCATAGCAATGAGCAAAACAAAATTTCCAAACATGGACTTATATGTTATCAGGAGGAGAGGGGCAAAATATATTTTTTTAAAAAGCCCAATACACAGTCAGTAATTTTTAGATGTGGTAAGTTCAAGTGCCGTGAAATAAAAATAAAGCAGTAAAGGGAGATGGCTAATGCAGGAGGGAGAAGTTGCACCGCTAATGGGGTGGTGGAGGCAGAGACCCGAGGAATGCAGGAGAGAGGCAGGAGAATACACAGGGAATAGCATTCCAGGCACGGGAACAGCCAGTGCGAAGGCCCTAAGCCAAAGCTTGCTTGGTGTTTTCGATGAACAATAAAGTAAATGATTCAAACAGAGCAGCTGAAAGGGAGACTGCAGGAGAAGAGGTCAGGAGTTAAAGGGACAGGGAGCCTAGTCCTTGAGGCCCATTCTGAGATTCTGGCTTCCAAGGAGTTAAATAGGAAACTCATGGAGGATTTTGGCCTCATTTAGGTTTGAGGTTTATGCACACCGTGGATGCACAGTTTGCTTGTTACCTCTGCTGCTTGGATCCCACAGTACTATAGTGTGTTTAACCGTCTGGGTGCCAACCAGGCTGTCACAGGTGGAGCTGCTTGTCAGATTTTAAGTCCTGACTGCACAGTGATGGCCCTGAAAAGATTTACAAATACGGAGTCTGAGTCTCCTCCCCAGAGGCTCCGAGTTAACTGGGTCGGGAAGGGGCCCAACTTCCAGATGATTCTGACGTCCAGCCAGAGCTGAGGGTTCTGTATGCTGAGGGCCCTCTGCTCCTTGGGTCTGACACAGCACATCCCCATTTAGATGTGAGCTCCCAACTTTCGATCTCTATTTTGATGTCTAATAATTATAAAATCATGTTCAACTTCATCTGGTCTTAATCACCCTCCTGACTCCACTGCAAACTTGTTACTTCAGAGTCTTCTCTGTCTTGGTAGGCTCCCCATCCTCGTCCTGCTTGAGTTCAAACCTTACTTTGATGTTATTTTTATGTCTTATGCCCAGTGTTTTAGGAAACACCATTCACTGTTATATTCCATATTCACCCTGTTCAAAACGTATCTATACTTGGGCTGGGGTGCAGGTCAGTGGTAGAGCACATGGTTTAGGATGTGAAAGACCTAGTGTTTGATCCCTAGCAGCACCACACACACACACACACACACACACACACGCACGGACGCACGCACACACGCATGCACGCACGCACGCACACACGCATGGGCGCGCGCGCACACACACGCACACACACACACACACACACACACACACACACACACGGGGGCGTGCCTGTGATCTCCACAGTCTGCTATTGCTCATCGTACCCACAGTTACCATCCTCACTGAACTCTCCTTGCTCTCCATGTCTGCCTCCCCTGCCTCCAGCTGTGGTGCCTAAGCCTGGATCCCATAAACTCATATTGGAAGCTTTACAAACTATCAATGAAAACCATTTTCATCTTGCTGATGCTTGATGCTATTTTTAGTTTTTGAGTCTGATTCTGAAATTATCATTTGTATACCCAGAATTCTCTCCTGCTCCTACTCTGGTCCCAGCTCTTCCACAAGAGACAGCCACTTCTGGAGATGCTCAGATCGGAAGAGACCCAACATTCTCTTTCCCACCAGACACTGCACACCAGAGCCCTAGTACTGTCCTCACATCACAGAGAAACTTAACCTGTAGTTCAAAACCTTTTGTTACTGATTCCACTTATAACAGCCCCTGTTTTCTGACTGGGCAGAAAAAATTTTAGATCCCTATAACAGAATATTAGCTTAGCCATAAAAATGAGCTATAGATATTGGCAGCAATTTGCATGTTGCTCAAGGCATAGTGGTTCAACAGTTGCATGCATCATGATTTCACTTGCATGATATTCTCAGAAAGACAGAGCTATAGTGATGAGGAACAGAGCCATGGCTGCCAGGGAATACAGGTCAGGGAGAGGATGTGATTAAAAGGGCACAGCATAACAGAATTTTTTTTATCTTTTGAAAGATCTCTTTTTGGGGGTGGGAGTAGTACTGAAGATCAAAGGCGAGACCTTACATATGCTAAGCTGCCGAGCTACACCCCTAGCCCAAGAGAGGTTTCAGGGTGGCGGCACATGCCGAATCCAGATTACGGCGGTAGTTTCACGAATCTGCATTTACGTTAACATTTGTAGAGCTATAAAATAAAATAGAGGAAAAGCCATTTTTATCATATAATTTATAAATTAATTAATTTTTTGAGAACACTTTGGCTGCCTGGATGCTGAAAGCCTGCCGGACCCTGTTGGGTGAGATGGTGCTGAGAGTTTAGTAGTTCTCCAGGTACTTTTGTTGTGCAGCCACGGTTGAGGGCAGTTGATACTGATGGAATTAAACCCAGAGAATTTAAAATTTAAATCAAGAGAAGCAAAGGGATCCAAAGATTGAGCTCTCCTAAGGCATATATGCTGGCAAGTGAGGAGGGACTGAGGAGAGAGCAGAAAGGGGACAATCTAATGGCTGGGGCAGGGCAGGAAGGACCCTGATCTATAAGACACATTGCTGGAACTGTGGATGAGGTGATGGCCCCAGAACTCAGAGAAGTCCAGAGGAAGGAGAGTGGATCTCAGAATCAGCTTCTCTGGGAAGGGAAGTGATCTAGCCCTGCTGATACCTTAACTTTGACCCAGGGAGACCTATTTTGGACTAACACCCTTTATGACTATAAAATAGATCTGTGTAAATCATCAGACTTGTGGTGATTCACTACAGGAGCAATAAGAAACCAGTTTAATAGCCTCAAAGCATGCAGATTAGGATCCTGGTTCAGACTCCTCAGCTGCATCCCACCCTGCTCTCAGATGGTCTGACTTCATACCAGTTATACCTGTCCACTGGGCCATCTTGGGCACTCTTGCCATCTCTCTGAGCCTCAGCTGTCATCTGTGAAAGGCAGCTCCTAATCCTGCTGGTGTCACGAGCGTGGCTATGAGGGTGAATGCGACAATACTTGTGAAATCTCTTAGCAACCATCGTTGGCACGAAACTGGTGCTTGGTGCTATTTTTAGTTGTTGAACATAATTCTGGAACTTTCATTCCAATACCCAGACCCCCTCCTGCTCCTACTAGGGTCTCAGCTCTTCCTAAGGGGACAGCTACTTTTGGCAGTGCTTAGATCAGCAGGGAATTAATGTTCTCTTTCCCATCAGCCTTGGGGCATTAGGGCCCTGAGCGTGTTCTCAAAGGGAAGAACTCAACCTGGCGTTTATATCCTTCTGTTGCCATTGCACAGCTGGTTGGCATGGGGAGTTACTTCATTTCTCTGAACCTCTATCACCTTATTTGTAGAATGCCCCGCAATAAGTCCTAGCACAGGGTACCAGTGGGAAAGGTAAATGGGCTCACAGCTGGGTATGTAGCAAGCACTCAATAAATAGCACCAATCACTGGAACCACTGGTCTCCCAAAATACACATATGCTTTTCAACCAGGATTTGGGCCAGGTTTGTGGGTCCAGGAACCCATATAATTTGCAGCATCCTTTAAGCATCCAAAGGCTTCAAGGGTTTCAGGTAGAGCCAGTGGCACAGAAATGTTTAGCTTTTGATCTTTGCTATCAACCTTTTCTCCTCCATGATGCCTTGCACCAAATGCATCCCAGAAAAGTCCTCTCTGACTATCCTGAGTAAACCCCTATAGCCTGAGATTTTCTGGAAACGTCAGAGGCAGTGACCACCTGGGGCAGTATCCAGCCTCCCGTGGTAAGCCAGTAAGTCTTTCAATGAAGCAAAAGCAAAATCTTTCCTGCATGGTATCAGTGCCTTGGAATAGAACAAACATTTTATCTCCTTTTTCTTTAGACATTAAGGTTGCCAGATTTAGCAAATAAAAACGTCAATTGCCCAATTTAACGATGAGTAAAATTTTATTATAAGTAAGTCCCACATATTGCATGGCATATTGGGAGAGATCTTATTTTATCTGGTAGCCTTGTCTGTCAGGGACCCTGTCAAGTCAAGCACAGTGCCAGAAGACACAAAATCAACATTAGCAGTGGGACTCTGGGCCCTTCTTCCCCAGGCGAGAGTGTGGATATTCGAACTCACGTTATGTTTTTCAAAAGTGTTGCTGCTTTGAGAAGTACCTGATACTTTTGATCTTCAGCACAGAATAGCCAATGGCAGAAGACTGAGACACAGCCACCCCTTAAGCCACGCGGTACTTGATTATCAGCCACACCTGGAGTCAGGCACATGAGGTCTGAATCACAGCTTTGAGACCAAGTTGTCCTCTCTGATTCTCCACTGATGTTTCTTATGTCTTTGGGTAGCGTCATCATTAAACAGGAAAACGTGGATAAAGTGCGTGCACTGGATGAGACTCAGTGGTAACTATTTCAATTTCTCAGTCCACTCTTGGTTGCTGTAACAAAATACCTGGCACTAGGTGCTTTACAAAGAACAGAAGTTTATTTGGCTCTGGAAGGATGGGAAGCCCAACAGTATGACACCAACATCCTCCGGACACTTGGTGAGGACCTTCTTGCTGTGCCATAACATGGAGAAGGACAAAACACGAGCTGCAAGTTTCAATGTCTCTTCCTCTTCTTGTGAAGCCTCCAAGACCACCATGGGCCCCACCATGATGACCTTATCTAGTACCCTACCTCCAAATCATATTTACATATGAGTTGGGGATTCAGTTCCCAATCAAGAACTTTTTTGGGATGCACTGAAACCACAGTACCCTCTTTGGTTTTTATTCTCTTTTGGAAAACAGGCATTGCCCCAAATGGTCAGACATGCTTTCCTGAAACAGGCAAATTAGGAATTCACAGGCATATATCCATGGTCATGAGCTGAGGCTTCTCCATGTGGCACCTTCTATCCTCTGTTGAACACCCCTGTGTTCATCATCCCTGTGGTAGAAGCTGGCAGACATCCAGCTGGCCTGTTTTTTTCAAGAAGCCTCCTTGGAGCACCACCCATTTCTTGGCTCTAACACCTGGAGGCTTCTTGGCCTCAGTTGCTGATGCCCATTTTCCAGCTCCATCTCAGGACTGGGTTATCAACCCTGCCCTCTACATGCCGGGCACCCAGGGATGCCTCTGTGGTCCCTGCAGAGTGACCTCAGCTCAGTTGACCACAGACAGCACACAGCAGCCTGTATACTGCATGTCCTAAATGAGTTGCACAACCACCCCTATGAACAGGTGTCTTCAGTACCCTATTTCTGCAGGTGCTGAAACAGAAATCCAAGTGGACAACGTATGGTGCAGGACTACTGTATGCCATGTTTTACGTGCAATTAGCTCGTAGCAGGTAGAATTTTCATCATTGCTGCTTCTATTGCTATAATACATGCAAATACCTGAGAAACACAGCATTGACAATAAATCCTGTCCACACGCAATAGCTCTGATCCCCCTCAAAACTCCTCAAGATTTCTAAACATCTCAGCTATTAACATTTTCTGTCCGATGATTCGCTGTGGTCACAGCGTGGTCCACCTGTGCGTGGTAGGATGCTTAGCACATCCCTGGCCTCTTTTCACTAGATGCCAGTGCCCCCCCCCCTCAATACAATCATCTCCAGAAATTGTCACATGTTCTTTAGGAGTGGGAGTAGGCAAGTGGCTGCTTTAGAATAATCACAGTAATAGTTTCTTGAGAATCTTTTTGAGGATATTTTTATGCACATGCACGTACCTTTAAAGAAAAGATGGGTTGATATACAGGTTTCTTCCACTACTTACTTTTTAACTTAATATGCCTTGAATCTCATTTGTTAAGGGCACACAGAATCCTTAGGGCTCCTTTGAATGACTGAGTGGTATTTCTTTGCAGGCACTGCTGCAAGTGATATAACAGTTCCTTAACAATGAGTATTTGAGTTGTTTCTTGTGCTTAAGCCATTAGAAATACTGCTTATAAGCACACTCCAACACACGCATCTTGATCAATATAGACAGAACACTTACTCATGAGGGAGTCTGGGGTAAACCTTTAAAAGTCAAATTGCTTGGCCAGAGTATACACTAATTTTGATCTGCCACCTTGTAATCTAAAATAGTTTGCACCAAATTAGTACACTGCAACTCATATTTTGATTAAAAAACCAAATACGAAGTGAATTCTGCATTTCACACTATGTTTAGTTACTTGCACGTGCTATCTTATTTAATTCTTACTACAAGTCTGATCGCCAGGAATTATTGCCTTTTACAAATGAAAGAATTGGGGTTTAGAGAAATTAAGAATCTTTCCTAAGCTTGCCAGTATCAGCACTCAAACCTCAGCCCAGAGCAGTCTCCGACTAAAACTGTTCTCTTAACCAGTAGTACATTTAGTGTTCTTAACAATGCTTTTAGGGAGGCTCCCTTATTCCCATTCCCTAATGGGATTACTGAGGCCCAGAACAATTAAAGTGACTTGACCAGCACCATACAACTGAATCGGGAATCTAAACCTGACTCCAGAACCTCTGCTCTTCCATAAAGCTGCCAATGTCATCCTTCTTGAAAAGCTTCCTGGGGTTGCTCTAGCCGCCCTCATCTGCCCTCCAGTAGCAGTTCCCTAGGAATATAAGGGGAAGGCGTGTGGTGACAGACACTGCAGGTACCTCTCACTGGCTGCACATCTCCCAGGTCAGGTATCACACTTTGCATGGAACATCTCATTTTACGTCTGGCAAAAAGCCTATAAGACAGGAAGTATCGTCCTTATTTTACAGGTGAGAAGACTGAGGCCCAGAAATATTCAGCGATGTTCAAAGTCTTTGGGGCCAGTGCATGGCAGAGCTGGTCTTTGAACTTGAGTCTGTTTCGATCCAAGGCCTGTCCTCATCCGTCCCCTCCCTGACCTAACCATGTGACTCATGGAAGAGTTTTCAGTATTTTTGTTTGTTTTTGGGAAAAACAGATTTTGTCATAACAACACAGGTGACCTTCATGTTTTAACAACAAGCTTGATGCCTGGGGCACAATTTTTACAAGCCTAACTGGCTCTTCCTTGTCTGTTTCTTGAGAGGAGAAAGTCCCTAGACCAGAGTACTCACCTTGACTTGTGCGTGCACACACGCACGTGTGCACACACACATACACACACACACACACACACACACGGAAAGGGAAGGAGAGGGGGAGAGTGAGGGGGGAGAAAGAGAGAGAGAAACAGAGAGAGATTTGTTTGTACTGCTTTCCTTTAAAATGGAGGCAGAAAAAACAGAGAGAGGCCTGGCTGAGGCTTGCAGCTAGAATTTAACAACAAACTGAAACCTCACCAAAGTTGCTTGTGCTGATTTGCTTTGGATGTTAAAAATCCTAATCCTGCCAGGATGCTAATTGTTGAGGCTTTGTAGAGCTCAGAGGAGTTTCCCAGAATGCACAGCCAGAAAGGCAGGCACAGGCAAATGAGATGAGGTAGTGTGGACCTAATCCTTTTTGTTGTGCATTTGGGTTGCAGCAACCTGGAAAGATATAGATAGGTACATGTGAAAATACTTTGTTCACTAGATTGTGCAATGAGGAGGAGAAGGAGACTATGACTCAAAAGCTGGAGTCAAACTCAGCTTTGCCACCAGCTGTGTGACCCAAAGGAAGCTGATTATCTGAACCTCGGAGTCTCAGTCTGTAAAAACTGGTTGGACTACCCCATGTCATTACTTTATCCAAGTCTAACAGAGATGATCTTAACCTGTTCAACAGAATTTGGTTTCTGAGAAACACAGCCTAACAAGTGATAATGGTAATAAATGCTAAAAGTAGATAATTTTTATTAAGCATTTCATATAAGCCAAGCACTGAGCAAATTATTTTGCATGGCTTATGTCACTTATGTCTCATAATAAATGCAAGAGCAGGATAATTTTATTAACCTCACCCTACACATGAGGAAATTGAGGCTCAGAGAAGCCAAATGATTTGCTCAAGTTCGAGAGTTAAAAATAAAACAGACAAACAAAAAACCTGAAAGATCTAGCCAGCAAATTTGCCCATTTCCATGATCTCCTTAGGCAAAGAATAGTATCAGATGCTGCTGGTTGTAGCAGTGGACGCTGTCATGACCACTAGACGGGCAATCATTTTAGGGTCACCGGAGAGCCAAGCTCTGACCTCCTTTAACTGGGTACCTCTGGCTTAGGCTGCAAGGTAGACCTGTAACCCGATCCTCTTGGAGAGGCCCCAGCTTGCTGTTCACTGGGCTGGAAACCTGAGCTGCTCCGGAGAGGGCTGGAAGACAGCTTGGGGCCTGGGGATTGGTTCATGCTATCTCAGCTTTTACTCTAGCAGGCTAAGTGGCTTTTGGCCCTTGTTAATGGCGCCATCTCAGATCAGTGTCAGGGGAACCACTGGCCACTTGGGGGACCTTGAGAGTAGGAAAGGCAGGAGGAGGTGGAAGGTGACAAGCATGCCCTCCACCCCCTTGGTCGCCTAGGTGGACTAACCACTTGCTCCAGGGTGGTGCAGCAGAAATTTCAGGTAGGAAGTTTGACCAAGTTCAGGGTCCCTTTCCCTGGTCTATCCAGCAGGGGCGCAGTTGATCCTCAGAGGTACATGCCAGACAAAGAGTGCAACAGCAACTGTGTCTTGTGGTTGTTACCTCAAGTTAATGCAGTCACAGCTTAATCCTATAGTGGAACACCCCACCTCCACTCTTGGCCCCCACCCCCTGCCTTCACCACGCAGCAGGGAGCCCATGACCCAAGCCTGGGCAGTAGGCGCATCTATGCTGATGACTCCATTTGCCACCCCAACCCCAACCTCCTCTGCCAGGGCATCCTGCTCTCAGCCCAGGCTTCTTCCTTGGCTGCAGCCTGCACTGGGCTCTGGTGACACTGTTTCCTGTCCTTGCCCCTTTGGGGTAAGAGATTCCCTTGTAACTAGTGCCAGGTGCCACAACACCCTCCCTAAACTCACCCCAAGACTCCATGCGTGGATCTTGCACAAATTTATATTCAGAATCCCACCACCTGTTCTTTCTGTTTCTGTTTCCAACTGAGACTCTGCTTCATCCAGACTGCAATTCCGGATGCAGTTAGTCAAGTCACGGAAGCTTCATTATCCCCTCCCTCAACTGACAAGATGGGGACAGAACTGCTTCTCCAGGCTGTTGTGAGAGAGAAATCAGGTCATGGTGAACAGCAGCTAGTTTATACTTGAGTCACGGCGACCAATTACAACACAGGTTAGTTCTCCGCTATTGCTACCAAATCTTGCTACTATTAATATCTAGTGTTAGCAGAAATGAATATTTGTAGATTGAAAGGCCCTATGGTAGATTTTCTTCCTTTGACCTTTTGATTATTTTTCCTCTTGAAATAGCAGAATAAGACACCTAGTACCATGGTGACAGTCTCTATAGAAATCCATAGCTTGTTCTCAGCACACTCACGGATGCAGTGGGAGGCTGGCATAGATTTGGACCAATAGAGAAAAGGCATGCTTAGCCTTGTCCTGGTTACAAAGAACATTTTTTCCCCTTAGAAATGGACCTTCCTGTCCCCAATTTGGCATCACCTAGCACTTTCCTAATGTGGGTTAATTTTCCATCAGCTCCTAGAAAGAATGTATTTCCAGTCTCTCCTGGGACAGACAGGAGTTTCAAACCAGATAAAGCAAGCTTCAGTGGAGAATATTCAGAGCCTGCAGAAAGTTAGACTGTTCCAATTGCATCTCTGCCAAGGGGTGCAAATGTATTTGCTTGGAACAGGTAATCCTTTCAGATACTCTAATCCAGGGTTAGAAATAGACTTGGTAGCTACCAGAAATCCCTGTTGTTTTGATCCTTACTGTATGAAGCTTGCCCTAATAAAGCCTGAAAATATAGAGGCCTGGGAGTGAGGCACTTTGCTGACATCAGCCAAGGCCTCTGTCACTTTAAGAGAGTCCTTGAGGCAGGCGGTTGGAGAATCACAGAGATGAGGGCCAGATGGCCAGCAAACAGGATGGCAGTGAGTTAGGGAGAGGGCAGCCAGTGGGCCATCTGCTTTATCACCTTGCAGTAGGAGGCTTGTGACTGGTGGCTGCAGGTGGACTGCTTGGGGGAAGAGTGGCACCCTGACCTGGGGCCACTCATTGATCCAACTAGCCCAACTTCTGTCTGAAGTGGAACTCAGCTGTGCAGACCCAGTGGGCCAGACGAAGATGGGCTGTGGAGTCGGACAGGTCTCAGTTCACATCCTGGTTGTCTGCCCTCTGTCAGAGCTCCTGTTTCCTCATCCATAAACTGAAAAGAGAGGCTTGCAAACTTACTCATGAGGGGGAGGTAGATATGCAAGTTAAGGAGGCTATTGTACACAAGCCAGACATTTTAATCCTCTCCTCTGGGGAGCATATAATAATTTTTCAACTGAGATGGGTACAAGGAAAATATTTCCCTGAGAGTCATATGTCCTGGCAATCTAAAAATGGAGATTCTCAAATTCTGTTTAAACATCTCCTAAAAATGCAAGTGTATCACTCAGGACTCCTATCAGTTACATGTAAGAGAAAACCCAGATAACCGGCTTAAATAAGATAAGGATTCACTTTTCTTTCATATCAAAGAAGTCCTGACACAAGCAGTCAAAGACTGGCATGGTAGCTCCCCTGTCATCCCCACCAAGGAGCCAAACTCTTCCACCTTTGCATTCTGCTATTTTAAGAGCATGGCTTTCCATCATCAAGGTCATTGCATGGTCAAAAAAATGATGCTGTGATTCCGTCCTATGTGCCCACATTCCAGGCCCAGGAAGAATGAAAAGTGAGAGAGGCGGCATCTGTCAGATGAGTTAGCACTTTAGAAAATGTTTTCCAGAAGCTTCTCCCAAAGACTTCCACTTACTGTACATCTTATTGGGCATCTTCTACAGCAGAGAGACCGGGAAATTTAGTGGGCAGGTGGGCAGCTCCAGTAATGTGAAGGCTTTGTCAGAATAATAAAAGAATGTCAACTCTGCCATAGCCAACGTCCCAGTTCCAGGAATCTTCCCTTCCCTAAAAAAGTTCTAACTGGGCCAAGACTGGGAATATTTCTCCCCACAGTACAAGAACAAAAACATGACTCAGTTTTTCTGTCTTCTCTACAGCTGGTTGTAGCCCAGTGGTCCAGATGTTTCTGGAAGGGCCTTGATAAGGGTAATGTCAGAAACCTGCCGTAGACATCTGCCCTCAAAGGCAGAGCTGTGGTCAGAACCTGGTCTTGCCTCTGATTGGCTGAATATCTCTAGGCAAATTACTGAACTGTACCCCTCAGGGTGCGTTGATCTCCTTAAGGACCAATGAGATCCTCATTCAGCAAAGGCAATAGGTTTTTGCACAGTTTCCTGTCCCTTTGGAACTCACATAGCTCACCTACCACTTTAAAGCTAGTAAACCAAGCATCAGTTCACACCCATCTGATACAGATTTTGTAAATCAGAATCAGAGCCTCAGAGGGATCACAGGGAACAGTCTAAGGCACCCAGGATAACTTTTAAAATCTCAAATATTTTGCACTGTCTCACACCTGTCTGCCCTATTGGCTGTATCAGCTACCTGTTGCTTTTGTGACAAATTACCCCAAAACTTAGTGGCTTAGAAAATGACACAGCTTTACCATCTGGCAGTTTCTGTGGTTCAGGAATCTGGGTGTGGCACGGGTGGGTCCTCTGGCTCAGAGTCACAAGACTGTCACACACGATAGCAGTTGAAGCTGCTGCCAACTCAAGGTTCGGTGTGGGAAGATCAGTGGCCAGATTTACTCCTGTGGTTGTTGAAGGCTCCAACTCCCCCCTGGCTGTTGGCCCCAAGTTCCCTTAGTCACCTGCCACATGGGTGTCTCCACAGGGTAGCTCACACCATGGTGACTGGTTTTATCAGAACAAGGGAGAAGCCAAGAGAAGGAATGTAAGCAAAGAGGAAGACTTTACAAATTCATTTCAGAGTGGCGTCTATCACCACCTTATTGTGTTTATTAGATGTGAATTACTAGTCCGGTCTACACTCAAGGGAAGAGATTACACATGAACATCAATACCAGGAAATGGGAGCCTGGTAGGGGCATTTTAGAAGCAGGAATTGATGTCCTGCTTCATTTATCTGTCCTCACTCTCAGGTTCCTGGCATAGAGCCTCTTGTATTCCATGAACACGTCTAGCTCCCTTCTTATCCCAGGACCTTTGTATAGGCAGATCTGTCTTCCTAGTGGCTCTTCCTTTCCTCCTTCGTAGTTGTGCTTATTTTCAGATTTCATTTCCAGCCTCATTTTTGTAAAGAAGTCTTTCCCGGACAGTTCTCTGATGAAACACAGGAAGAAACCATCCCCAAACCACAGCACGGCCCTGGGTGACTCCAAGGTGTTGCCTTCAAGCAGGATCCTGGACCTTGATTCTTTCTTCATGCACTGAAAGGCTCACCACGCTGAGAACTTCTAGAGGAACAGTAATCCTCCAAAAGGAAAACTTTAGATTTAGTTCATGGGTTTGTGTTCCAGGAGTCAAAAGAGAAGAGCTGATCCTTGTTTTAGGGGAGATCCCAGCTCAGGGTGTATGTTTCTCTAGTCAGGTTGTCTTTCTCATCTGCATTCATTTATTCGCTGGTAGGATGTGTGATTGTCAGGACATAAAGTCAGATGTGAGATAAGTGTACGTTTCTCTATAGTCCCATCCTGAGTTTGACTTCTGATTTGAGTCTCCCTTTGGCCTGGGAAGGGAGCAGCTCGATCTCTGTCAACCTGCTCCTCCTGTTTTTCAGAGATATCATCTATGCTTGTACAAAGGTGGTGAGAGGATGGATGCTTGGTCTTTGATGTCACATAGTATTTGTCATTTTGAGTCACTGGTCAGTGATTCTGCTCCCTGGCTCTTCCACAACCTATCTCAGGTCTGATGACTATTACTTCTGTGACTTTCTGGGGCTCGCAGGAATCCTTCGGTTACACCTGTGCCTCACAGGACCCTCCTATGGGGATCTCAAGTGCCCACTTCTGCTCTTCTGGTGTTTCCTGTGTCCCTGAGGGCCCCTCTTCCCTTTTGCTATGAAATCCTAGTTTGTGACTCTGGAATATTTGCCTTTGTCCCTACACCTGGCCCCCAGAGCAGAGCATATGAGTCTCTTTCCCAAGGACGCTGACACCTTCAGCCTATCCCTAGAATTCCCTTATCACAGCAATTTGGGGAACATTTTGCTGGTCTTCAGGAAAAAAATTTTGCTTATGGCATCTTCTTGTAGAATGCTTAACCTAACCATGAATTCTTTCCAACCTCCTGAAAACTTCATCTGGAAAGCTCAGAAGGTGAAAAGTTCAATTTTCTCCTCTTTTCTGCTGTGATACAGAATAGCCTCATGGCCATAAAGTAAGAAAGGCCAAGCAGGAAAAGCTAATGGGGGAAGAACCCCATTTGCCTCTCAGATTCATTCCATGTGTATTTGTTAGGATTTGCCATGGGTCAGTCCCTCTTCAAGGTGCTAAGGATAACAAAATTAAGACTCAGTTACAGCCCTGAAGAATTGCAACCTTATGGGATAGGGGAGGATGGGCTTATGTAACTGATCCCCCTAGAACAGTGTCATCAGAGATGCTTAGGGTGTGGGAACCTTGAGGATGCATCCCCATTGGAGGCAAGAGCTAAGCTGGAAGGTAGGCTAGATCTGGAAATAAAAGCAAAGAGTAGTTCAGCAGAGAGTGAAGCCTGTCCCAAGGCACAGAGCTATGATGACTGGCCGCTGAGCAGCTGCCAGCCTGTTGTGGAGGAGAACACAGGTTCCATCTGCAGGCATGGCTGCAGATCAAGTTGGAGAAGTGGCAGGAATCAGGTAACGAAAGGTCTTGGGTGTCAGGCTGAGGCATTTGGAGTTTTATCTTCAGGAAATGTAGACTCATGGGAGGATTTTTAGGCATGCAGTGATATGACTAGCTTTGTGCTTTAGAAGGTTCTCCTGGGCCATGGTGGAGGACGGGCTAGAGAGAGGGTTCCTGGAGCAGAGTCAGCTACAGCAAAGAAGAGGGTGGAGCACTTGGCGTCAGAGGGGTTGTGGGGTTGAAGAATTGCAGCCTAAGAGGACTCTGAGACTACTAATGGTGTCAGTTAGCAGATTGGCAGGAGGAGATCCTAACAGAAAGAGGCTGGAGAAGAAGAAACTGTCCAGTGCGGAGTCCAATTTGGTGTCAGGAACCTGTGGATAAGGAAACTTAGTTTTGCAGTTCTGAACATTAGCAGAAAGTTCTGGAGTATGAAAGCCCACCTAAGAAGGGTGTAAAGAGGGCAGCTCCAAATTCAAGTACTTTGCAATAGTTGCTATAATGGTGGTCAACTAGGAAAATGCAGTTCACAGCAGCTCAAATACACGCAAGCATTAAGACCCTCAGAAGAGTCCCACAGCTCTGCTGTTTCAAGGACCTGGATTCTTTTTTCTTTCTGTCCTTCTCTCCTTATCTATGGGCTTTTGTTCTCTTGCTAACAAGATGGATCTTGCATCTGAAATTTCAAAATATAAATGAAATATACCAATATTTCAGCGAAATGAGACATTGCATTTTTCCTGGATCCATCAGTGTATTAGCAGTGGCACCTGACATATAAAGCGCGCAGTGTCTGGCAGTCTTTTAAGAGATTGCAAAACATTTAGAAGGCAACAGGGAGATGTGGAAAGAGACTTTGGGGCCACACAGGCTCTCACGTTAATCTCAGGCTCTCTGTGAATGTTGAGCGGTTTGTTTCCTTTCCTGATACGCCCTTGGCCCATATGGAGCTACTCCAGGAAACACAGTTTGCAAAATAGGAAGCAAGAGGTGATACAAGAAAAAAACCCCTTCTAGAAGTTACCTGTGTCACCTTTGGGTTTGAGCTGTCAGCTGCAGCTGCTTCACTCCCACAGCCTCTGTTGTGTACCTCGAACTGGCAGAGCTGTGAGTCAGTGCCCCCCCTGTGCCTGGTGTGCTCATGCGTCACTGTCGCCTGCCCCAGCCCCTGCCCTACCAGGTGGCTGTGATCTTTGGACATCTTTGTTTTCCTTTATGGGAAAGGATGATGCCCTGCTTCTGCGTTCTGCCTGCCTGGAACAGAGGCAAAAGGCTCTCCCTGCAAACTCCCTGTTTTCAGGGAAATGAGATGGGAGCTGGGAGGAGGGGGTGGCGTTTAAGCTCCTCTGAGGTGTGCAGAAACCAGAATGAGGCAGTGTAAGAACCTTTCAGGATCTGCAAGCCGCTCAGCTGAGCACACACAGACTCTGCCAGATGCAGTTGTTATGCAAAGCAGCTTAATTGGCCCACAGGTTGGTTGAGTTTCAAACCCACAAATTATACCAATGCAAGAGAAAGAAAAACAGATTTGACAGATTCTGGATGGGGCCCTGTAGTTTATACAAATGGAAAAGGAAAAACATGCAGGGGCAGAATGAGCCTCAACTGGAAAAGATGAGCATACACACATATATGCATACATATGTAACACTCATTAATGCGTAATAGAAGTATAATGGACACGCTTTCATATGTAATATATTGCATTTACATTATATTATGTGTATTCTATGTATTAGCTGAGGGAAAGCAGGAAGAAATGCAAGCATGAGGGTAGTTTGGGATTGTGAGCTGCTTAAAATGCAGCCCCAGTGAAAGCTCCATAAAGACTGAGACTGAGAAGTGGATTGAGGATCATACAGGTTGTTCATTCTCAAGAGTTAGTCTATACCCAGGAGAGGCAGAGTCTGCGGTAGAAGTCATCTGCTGAATTGTGTCACTCAGGGAAAATATTTATTCATCTGGTCATTCACAGAGGTTACAAGGGTGATGCTTTGAGTATGGGTTTAGCAACCAGAGATCATAGTTTGAATTGCTATCCCAAGAAGCTAGTGACTTTGGGAGACTTATTTAACATATTTGGATCTCATTTTTCTCATCTACAAATAAGTATCTATTTTATGGCATGGAGAAGATGAACTTAAGTAATAGCTATGCCTAGCATAGAACTGCGACCGTGATTGTATTTATGCTTTTGTGGATTATTCTACTCAGTAAAGTTTAACTGGACATGTCTTACTTTTTACTCGTTGCTGAGACAAAATAACTGATGCCCAAGGAAAGGAAGGGGAAGGAAAGGTCTATTTCTTACAGTTTTTGGAGGTTTCAGTCCATACTCAGTTGGCTTCCAGGCAAGGTGCCATGGCAAGGCCACAATTCACGGTGGCCACAAACAGCAAGGTAGAAACCTGCAAGAGAGAGAGAGACACACCTTCTTCCTGCCATTACATCATACGCTGGCTCCACCCCTAGGTGGGTGTAGCACTGACACCATCAATCTAATTGTTAGACAATGAACTGATCACAAATGCACAATGCAAGTGCATGAGGCCTGGAGGCCAGCAACATAAACCATGACAGGGCACATACTGTGTACTGGTCCCTATCTTGTACCCTGAGGCTGTAGACTTGGTTCATGTATTTCAAAAATATCTGCTGAGCACATATGAGCTTGAGAGGCATTGTGTTGGGCTTCCAGTCTGGCAAGAACAACAGACACCAAAATAACTGAAACAAGTAACTAGCATGAAAATCTCCTCCCAGAATGCCAGAACCTCAAGGTCTGCAGTCCAGCAGTCTTGAAAAGGGACTAGCAGAGCCTCTGTAGGTAAGAAAATGCAAGCTCAGAATGCTACAAAGATGTACCCGGCCGGCATCAGTGGTCAGTGAGAGGCAGCACCAATGGAGAGCAGAGGCCAGCCTGACTCCAAAGCTTTCCCAACAAGCACCTCTGCTGGCTGTGTTTTCCACCTGTTGAGTTGAGACATTGGGCTGGGCAGGGTCAAGAAAACATATGTCTGCACAGGGAGGGGAGGAAGTTGAGTATGCCTGTTTGTGTGTCAGTGTGTCTGTATGAAGATCTGTATCTTCCATGTATGTATTTCTGTGTTTATACCCCTTCCCGTGCCTCTGCTTGACTGTGTGTGTGTGTCTGAGGATCTGCCTATGTCAATACAGTTGTGTCTTTATATTTCCATGTGTGTGTGTTTCTGTGAACCTGCATATGTATTGTCACTGTGTATATTTTTGGTATATGCCTCCTGTGTGTTTATCAGATTGTGTGTCTCTGTGTATCTGTGTATGTGCCTATACATCAGTGAGTGTCCCTGTGTGTGCTTCTATGGCACAGCGTGGTCTGCTCCCTCTTCAGCTACCAGCTGTCACCTTGGAGCTCATCTACCGTGCCCTTCAGGGTCAGGGAAACTGACAACGTCAATGGCTTAGCCTTATCTCCAAGCTTGCTACTCTGTCGGGGGAAATGAAATTGGCCTGGCACGGCCTGCTCCTGGTGATGTCATTTGGCTGTGATTGGCATGGTCTGCCCTCCGAGGTATTTGTCTTTTGATTGTTTGATGAATACCTCCAATATAGACATTAAGTGAACATGAGTTTTGGGTTGTCCCTTTTCTTTTTTTAAGAGTCATACCAGGGTGAAACATTAGCTGTCCATCTTTGTTGTGAACTTGGGAACCAAGGTAAAGGAGAAAGAGCTTTGTCTCAATGATGGTGAAACCTTGGCTCAGGCCTCCCATTTGTCCCTTTGAAAGTTGTGTGGCCTTGGGGAAGACCCTGTACATCTCTGAGCCATCATATGTTACCTTGTAAGATAATTCCTTGGAAGGAAAGATGCAATAATAGATTATTAAAATGTTCTCAGGAATCCATAAGCTTTCAACTATGTGATGCTGAGGCAGGGAGAGAACCTTAGGCTCAGAGGGCAGACGGCAATTATCTAGGTCCTGACTCTTTCCCCAAAATACAGTCCTGAGTAAGCTACTGGATCTTCCTGAGCCTTTGGTTGCTCTTCTGATAAACAGAATAGCAGGTGAGTGTGATAGTCCCCAGACTGGGAGCTGTCACTCTTTTAAACAGTGCAGCAGGGGTGATGGTAGTATCAGTTTCTGCCCTCTTTTGAACTTTCAGTGAACATAAGCAAATTAAGCCTCTGGCAGCACAGGGCTAAAGGGACGGACAGCATGATTGAAGTGATTTACTATCACTGGTCTTTACTATTTCAAGATGCATATATCAGCAGAGTGTTCTTGGCATTGCCAATAGTTGGCAAGCATCTGCACTCCATCTAGAACTTAGGGGCTGTTCTCTTCATGGACAGAAGCTGAGTATAAGGTGTCCTTCCACCCAGAGTGGTCCAGGCTGACTTCCCCGGTTCCCATGCCAGCCCCACCAATCGCACCCTTTCTATGTTATCTCCTCGCCTCCAGGGTGGCCTTGTGTCCCCTTTGTCTCTGAAGACGCTGTTCCCTTTGCCTGGAACACACATGGACAACACTCACTGCTTAGACAATCTGGTCTTGGCCCAAGGTCCCTCTGCCTCAGCCAAAGCAGATGTCTGTGCTCTGTGTCCCAGGGCAGCCTGGATTCACCCCGTCCTGCATGCGGTGCTGGGTATTCAAATCATCTGCTTCTCCTCAGAGTTCCCTTGCATAGATGCCTTCCCAGAGGGCAGAGATGGGGCTCCCAGGAGTCCTGACTGGATGCTCACAGAGTAAACACACAGAGACCCATGATCTCATATTTTTTCTCCCACACTGTGGGTGCCAGTGCCTTCACCTGCAAATACATTCTTCTTACATAAATCCAACCATTTTGCTCAATAACAGATTTCAGAGATTCCGCTCTTTTCTTCCTGTTGAACTGGGTTTTGAAGCAGATGTCTTGTCTTTCCTGTATCTGCTTGTTTCTAATGACAGTGTCATGCAGATCAAGGACAAAATCTTCCCAAGTGTTTGAGCAGCTCCAGCCTGCGTTCAGAGATAACCTGAGAGTTTGATCCAGAAACTGTGGCACCAATAGAGACCTATAGCATCAGGAAGGACTAGTTGGATTCCAAGCCTTAGTTCTGACACTTACTAGCCATATGGATGCACTTTGTGACTCAGTGTCCTTATCTGTAAAATGGGGATACAAAATGTTACATGTTGTCTTTCTGGATTTTGTTGTTGTTGGGATTAAATGAAATCAGTTGCTCTTATTTAATGGAGCAACCATTGTGTTGCATTTGTAACCAGTGGTAATATCCAACAAGGGCCTCCACTTTGATGATAAATAACTGAGGATGAGCATCTGGTTGAAATACTGTATTAGTCCATTTTTCATTATTATAACAAAATACCTGAAGGTAGGTACTTTAAATAAAAGTTTATTTAACTCACCAGACGGGAGATTCAAGAGCATGGCGCCACCATCAGCTCAGCATTGGTGAGGTCTTAGTGATAGATGACACCACAGTGGCAGGAGGGTACCTGGCAGTAACAGATCACATCATAAGACAGAAAGGCAGAACAGGAGGAGGAGTTTTTTGCAGTAACTCTCTCTTGCAGGAAGAGTCTCATGATAAAAACTTTTGTCACTTCTAGAAGCACCCTTCCAATGATTGAAGGACTTCCCATCTTCTAATGTCCTGATACTTCCCAACATTAAACTGGGGACCAAGTTCCCAAAACAGGAACCTTTGGGGGACAAACTCAAACCATGTCCAAACCATCACAAATTTCTGTTCTTGTCCTGCAGAGCAGAACTCCTAGAATTAGACATTAGCGTTCATTACTCTGCAATTTCAGACAAGTCTTTTCGTGACTGTGGGTGTGCTCCAAGGATGGCCCACTGGTACCTGATACAGGTGTGAGGCCCAGGAGATTCTCACCTTTCTTCCTCCAGGTACATCCAGTTGGCAGCCTGTTTGACCCTCTTTTCACCTCATGATGCGGCACAGTGGTCTGTGGAGGTCCGCCAGGTCACCCTGCCCCAGACCCACGTATGTCTGTGCTCACTTAGAAGCAGTGCAGGCTGTATGGTGGTGACATCCTTAAATTGGCTTCCAGTTTCATTAGTGAGTCTGACCCAGGCTGTGTGTCTTCATGAAAGCAGCAGCTGATAACAGACTCTTACAGTTTGTTATCAGTGGCCCTGAGCCCTGTTGGGCTCAGATAGATGAGCTGCGATAGGCATAGAGGGGCTAAGATATGAGATAATGTCTCCGCTGAGGCCCGCATGATTCCAGAGGAAAATTCCTTCCCAGAATTAACTACAAAGCAGATTACTCATTAACCGTAACCTAAATCTGTCTGTTCTGTCCCTTCCACAAGAATGCTTCCTTTCCTCTGTTACAAGCCCTGCCAACCTCGCCCCTTGTCTACCACATCCAGTTGCAATCCCCTCACCATTTTTCTCAAATAATAAATACCAAACTTCTGGGGGACTCCTGGCCTTCTGCTCCCTGAGAAGTACTGGTCATCCCAGATCCTTGCCTGTGCCTCTGTTTTGTGTCTTGGTCTTTCTTCCCGCCATTTGCCATTAATCTGAGCAGGAGATTGAGAACTCACTGCAGGGTTTTCTGAATAACTAGCATCATGGAAATGTCTCTAGTAGGAGGTCAGCAAACTATAGTCCTCAGGCCAAATCTAGCCTACCACATATTTTGTTAAATAAAGTCCTAGCCCAACACAGTTTATTTGTATGCTGTCTATGGCTGCTTTAGTAATATACTGGTAGAGTTGAGTAGTTGTAACAGTCTTTAAGGCATAAAATATCTTCTCTAACCCTTTAAAGAAAAGTTTGCCAGCCTTTGGTGCTATATAAAAGGGTTAAAGATGGATTCTGTTGGGTTAACCCGGAAAGTGGAGTTCCATCCCTTCCTCTGTGCTCTCCTTCAGTCCTGACATGGATTAAAAACCAGAAGACTTTCTCCCGCTGTGTCTCAGACATATAATCTTCCAACACCACTGCCCCGTTTCCATGCCTGCAAGTGTCCTTGGGTGAACTGGACTAAGATAACCATGTTAGGGGGATAAAGCTCCATGATACATGTCACTGGGCAGCCAGAGGACCTCTGTGCTGGCAAATCACATGGACCAAACCCTGTGGACCACACCTAATCAATCAGTGATAGCCACGGCAACATTGTCTGTTGATTATATTTTCTCTTATTGTTTCCTGTCTAGCCAGCTCGCCACAAAACAGAGTGATCAAACAGGCCATGTCCCTTTCTTTCTCAAACACCTCGATGGCTCTCTACTACCTTCAGGATAAAGCCTATGCTCCTGCATGTGACGTTCAAGGCCTCTTGCGGTCTTACCTTTGCCAGCCTCCCAGCTGCGTGCCTCCTGCTCAGCCTGCACAACTGCTGAGCATTCCCATACCACGCGGGGTTCTTCAGACCAAGACGTCCATGTTTGTTCATTCTTCGGGAAATGACACTTGTTCATCCTTCATGAAGTACTTTGCTCTTCTCCTCCATCTGCCAAATCCTGGCCATCCTTCAGTCCCAGCATGAGCAGCTCCCCTCTGTGGCATTTTCCCTTATTTTGCAGGTGAGATGTGCGCATGCCTGCTGTGGATCACTGTCGTCCTCATGAACCTTGGCTCCTAGACCATGAACGATCACAAAGGCAGTGCAGTGGATCTTGGGCACCTTTTAAAGGTCACTTGGTAGTGCGCTGCTCCTTATCAGGTGTAGTTAGAGCACAGGACAAAGAGCACAGGCCTGGAATTCAAGTCTGGCTCTATTGTTGATCAGTCATGACCCTGGGCAAGTGACTTAATCTCTCTGTTCCTCAGTTTCCCAATTTTTTAAAACAATGGTAATGATAACACTGTCCTCATAGCATGTCATGAGAATTAAATTAATTAATGTGTTTTGAGTCTCCAAAAATGACAAAAATCTGAAAGCTCCACAATTCTTGGGTATAATGAAATAAATAGAAAATTCTATAGTATAGTACCAGTTTTCATCCACAAAATTATATAAGTATTCTGTAATATTGGTTTCAGGCTCTGTATATAAGATGAATCAGTGAATTTACTGCTTAGACTTGAGTCGCAACCCCAAGATGTCTCGATATTTGTATATGAAAATATTCCAAAATCTGAAAAGCCTGGAACAATTAAGCATTTCAGAACACATTTAATCTGAACAGATTTTGCATTCAAATATAAATATATAATTTATAGCATACATCTCTGTACGTATTGTATATGTGTATGTATAATACCTTAGAGCAGTACCTATCCACATAGACAATATTATAAACATGCTAGCTGGTGTGTATGTACACACACATGCATATGCATTTGTGCATGTGTACATGTGAGTGTAAGTGTGTGCCTGTAATTTATGAGAAGCACTGTCTAAAAGCTTCCAGGCTGATGGAAATTCATTGTGACATTTATTAAAGTGATTATTTGAATATATTATGATTTTGTTTTTCACTCTTTCATAGACAGGGACCTCCTGGTGGGCAGGGAATGTGACTTGCTGACTTCTGTGTTCTAAGCACCCAGCAGCACCCTTTATAGGTCTTTTTGAATAAATGACAAGATGAGTGCCATATCCTGAAGCTGAGCCACCGCAAGGTCCCTTTTCTGCAGGCTCAGGTCCTGCATCCTTCATTCCCCTCCTCCACCTCCTGCTTCTCTAAGCTTATATGAGATTTGGGGGACTTTCTGAGGAAATCCGGTCTTCACAGGGAATACGCGATCACATCTCACTGTCAGCGGAAGGGAGGTAAGCACGAGGAACCCTCAAGCGAGAAATGGAGTCTTCAAACTGACTCTGAGGAAAA
The DNA here is from genome assembly GCF_034190915.1 of Cavia porcellus. Taxonomy (NCBI): domain Eukaryota; kingdom Metazoa; phylum Chordata; class Mammalia; order Rodentia; family Caviidae; genus Cavia; species Cavia porcellus. Next base: position 27,751,540 of record NW_026947502.1, read on the forward strand.
TGGAAACTCCAGCTGACCTAAGAGATTTCTATAATGAGAGAAAACCAATTTAAATGCAAATTACTCCTGGCATGGTTAGGGCAAGGCTTCTTGCCGCAGAGAAAGTCTGGGAAAACAAACACTGGCTTCATCATGAAGCCACCTCACCATCGGACAGGACAGCTATTTTATCCACTCAGGATCACAGTCTAAACTAGTGACAAAGAATCACATGCATTGCTGGCAGCATCCCCTGGTGCCGCAAGGTGCTGACTGGGAAGTGGGTGTCCCTGCGGCCACTACCACTTACCACACCCAAGCAGGTCAGGCGCCAGGCAGGCCTGCAGAGAACAGAAGGTGGGCACACCCAGGAGCTGACCTTGATGGTTGCAGCTGAGGGCATGCCCTGAAGTCCATTCTGGATGCAAAGAGAACTAACATTTCATTAACTACACACCAAGCCAGAGTAATAACTATGTGTGATAGTAACTCACAAATTCCCACAGAAACCCTGTGATGTAGAACCTACTATTTCTCCACTTTTACAGATAAGGCTGCAGGAGGGTAAGAAATTTGCCCATGACTGCTGAGATTCACCCAGGAGAAAATAGTGCCAAGTAAGTGGCACTGTTCTCCCCCAAAAGGCTGGGAATAAAGGTTCTGCAGAAGGCATGGGATTGCTGTGTCCAGCCCTGGGTTCTGTCAGTGTGCTGATGCACACCCAGAGGTACCTTCTGCAGAGCAGGTGCCCAAGGTCAGGATGTTGTGGGACAATGTCTTCCACCAGTCTTGATCGAGTCAGCAAAATGCAATATTCCTCAAGGTATCAAGACCTGTGGGTTGCTGTGCCACTAACTGGCTGTGTAAACTTGGGGATCAGTTTCTGTCTCTGAGCCTCATTTCCTTATATAAGACGAGGAGCTCCAAATTAGTCATGACTCTGAGAATGTATTCTTCTGGGACTCCAGCTACCCTCAAGAACCACCACTGACCAAATGACAAAACACCTCCTTCCTTCCCTTGTCTCTACTCCACCCTACTCCGGCCCTCTCCTCTGTTGGCCCATATCTGTTGCAATGGGGCACTTTAATTTCCTCCTTTGGTTTCATAATTCAAGGACAGCACCATCTGCCACGTTAAATCCGCACACTCTGCTTGCCTCTTTCTTAAAATAAAGGATGGATAAAGGCTTCATCCGGTTTATTTCATGGATGGAGCAAGAGCTGGCAAAACCCAGTGGGAGCAGCTTTGGTCTCAAAAGCTGCATTAATCCCCTAATCTTCTGGTAGGACCCAGAAGCTCATTCTTTCATCTCTCTGCCTACCCCAGCCAAATCATGATGATGAGGAGGATGATGGATGTTTACTGAGGCTTTTCTTTGCTAGGCATTTTCCTAATTGTTTTGTGGGTTAATTTACTTACTCTCTCTTGCATCTCTGGGACAAAAAGGCTGACAGTAATGACCCCATTTTAAAGATGCAGAAACTGAGGCCCAGGAGGTTAAACAATGTATCAAGGCCACTTAGCCAGCAAATTACAGAGGCTGAGTTTAAACCAAGTGGGAAAATGAACATATATATGTATATATACACACAAAGATGGTCAAGAGAATCCAGAGAACCCAAGAGAACCCAGGCTTCACTGCTGAACTCCTGACTGTTAATCTTCTTGAGTTGAGGCCATATTCGCCTTTTAAACATTTATGTGACATGTGTGCCCTTCACTGTGTGCTGGTAGCTGCTATCCACAGAGGGAACCAGTTTTGAGGAAGGCCCTTGGGGACCCACTTCCATAGGATTGATCTAGCCTGGCAACAGGTACCAACCAAGCAACTGAACGGACATTGTCACTACAGGCGACAAGAAAGCACCATGAAGAAAAAACAACAGAGATGTGAGAGAAAGCCCAATAGAGTTAAGAAAGGGCCTGGCTACAGAGGCCATCAATCTCAGACGCTGGACTGTACGTGGTCTTATGCATTACAAGACATTCAGTAGCATGCAGCAAGATCCCAGGAACTGTCCCCTCCTCATTGTGATCATGAACCTTTTCAGCCATTGCCAGATGTTCCTCTGGGGGCCAACCATCAGCGGTGAGAAGAGCTGCAAGCAGAAGCAGCTGTGTGAGAGGAGAGCAAAGTATTGTGGGAAGTTTCTCAGAGAACCGAGAAGCAGCCAGAGGACTGATCTGGCTGACAGGCAGTGGGCCAGGGAAGATGGCACAGTTGTCACTGCCGTGTGCTCTTCAAAGCTCTCCTAAGAACCAGCAGTAATAATGGAATTTCTGCTCTGTGTCAGACACTTCACAAAGATGCATTGCACACTCCAAGGTGCTAGGTATCAGGGCAGGCTGACCAGACACACGTGTTCCTGAAAGCAGCGGTCAGCATGGGGCTGTCCATGGTGACAGAGTATCCCAGACAGAAGGCACGGAGAGTCACTTCAAGGAGAGTGACCAGGGGACCCGAGACCCTGGAGAAAGCAGTGGCAGAGCTGCTGTGTGAAGAGGTCAGAGGCAGCTGAAACCTTCGCCCCCCAGCATCCTTCCCTATTGTCAGCTACCTGCTGCCACTTCTGGGGCTCACACTTCGGTGAAGTTTCTCATGGCAGTGCTCCCGAGCCTCACGAAGGGGCTGGCATGAAAGCCAAGGTTGGCCATCAGATTCTTTCTTCCCGGAATTAGAAGATTGGGCAGAAAAACTCAAGGGCATTAAATGGTCATAGTCAATTTTTCTAATGGAAACGGAACAAAGCATGCTCTTTGTTCTGACATTAATTTTAGCCATCTCAACTCCCTAGGAAGCAGTTGTATGTGCGTTTCTCTCAAGGTCTAGGTTTTCAGCTTTTTGTTCTAATACCCTCTTTGCTACAGGGAATTTGCTCAGGGTCTTTGCCTTGAGCTACATCAACAGCATTTACTTGTTTATTTGCTTGCTTGCTTGTATGTTTGTTTATTATTTTGAGACAGGGTATCACAAAATTGCTCAGGTTGACCTCAAACTTGTGATTCTCCTGCCTCAGCCTCCCAGAGTGTTAGATTACAGGCACATGTCACCACACTCAACTTTTCTGAAGTCCTTTTAATGTACATCTACTTAATTCACCAGAGTGAGTTTTTGATGCTCAAAGTGCAATTAAAATAGAAACAATGCCACATGAACAGGGGGACAAGACTGTAGGTGTTTCTGATTCATTGCACTCACAAGTTTGTATTCAATAAGCTGTGTGTCTCTTTCTTTCTTGGTTGCAATCAAGGTTTCAACACCAGGACTGTGTCTTCCCATCTTCACATCCACAGTGCTGAGCTTATTGACTTTTCTTTCTTTGTGCTCACCATGGTTTGTAATTCTATTCATTCTGCAGTATCCATGGAGAATTGGTTCCAGAATCCTGGTAGATACCAAAGCCATAGAGGATCATGTCTGTTATACAAGATGGCTTAGTGTTTACATAGGACTTATGCACACCATCATGTACACGCGCTTAAATTGCCTCTGGGTTACTTATTATATCAAATACAATGTCAGGGCTGTGTAAATTGCTGTTATACTATATTATTGAGGAATAACTACAAGAAAAGAGTCTGCACACTTTCAGTACAAATGTAATTTTTTTCAAATATTTTCAGTTCAACGAATTGAGTCTAAAGACAAAGGAGCCACAGATACAAGGGGCCAACTGTGTACATTTCTTTGTGAGATCATTTGTTTAATGTCGTCCTTTTTCACCATGTAGAGGCCAATGAAGATAGAAAGCAGGTAGCTTACCCTAACCAGTGGGCTGGTCAATCAGCTCTGTATACCTTGACCTGGAGGATTTTTGGGGATATGGACTTCCAGGGTTAAAAGTGAGAAAGTCCCAGGCAAGTTAGGATAGTACCCTTCCAGTGTATGGCATACAGAAAACTTCAAGCACCATTGATGCTAGTCACTCAAGAAACATATGTTGACATGAGCTAAACTTAACTATAAAGGCAGCCAAGCATATTCATGCATTCCAAAATATTTCATCATGCCTACCGCATGCCAGGTAACCAACCCACTGGGAAGACACAGAGGATTGAAAGAGAAGAAATATTGGCAGCCATGGCTGCTCTAATGTTACAGATTGAATTCAGATTGCAGGGGTATTGAGAGATAGGCTCAGAAACCTGGGAATATGCACAGCTTCGCCAATTTAGAGGCACAAAGGAGACCCCAAGAGAGGGACACTTTTCGGGTGATGTATTGGCAGCTCGTCCCTGACTCCCTGACAAGGAAACATCTACAAAGAGAAGAAGCAGAAGGTATTGAGAGAGGGGATGGAACTTGAAATCAGCAAGTTATTTGATTGTTTCCTTCTAAATTCTGTGCTGGGTAGAGAAAAGGGGTTAGAAACATCCCTTTTCATCTCAGGCACAGCCATCTGCTCTGTTCAATGAGCAGAAAAATCCACCCCCGGGAAACGTGAATTTATTTGTGGGTATGTGATGAATCCCACATCTTTGCTTTGCATGGAGAGCCAGTGACCGAAACCATCTCACAGGGTCAATTTGATGAATTACAACCCTGTTTCACTAGTAGGTGAGAAACACATTTTTATGGAGCTGCTGGAACATTTTTATGTTCTCCAACTTACAAGTTCTTGTATTAAAACCTAATCTCTAAAGCGAAAATATTAGGAGTGGGAGCCTTTGTTAGGTGCTTAGGTATTGGTGAGATCTGGAAGAATGGGATTAGTACTCCTACTTAAAAAGCTCCAGAATGTTCCCTCTTTCCTTTCGCTATGTGAGGATGTGGCAAGAAGGACTCACCTATGAAGCAAACTGCAAGCCCTCATCAGATACTAGATCTGCTGGTCTTGGACTTCCAGACCCTAGCATGGTGAGGGGTAAACTTGTGTTGTTTGTAAGCCACATAGTTTATGGTATTCTGTGATAGGAGAGTGAATGGGCTAAGACATGAGCCAAACAAAATTTTAGATGGCCTTTCACAGAATTTTAGGGCCTAGAAGGCCTTAGAAAAGAATATTTCTCTAATTTGGTTCCCTCATTTCAAACCAGGGAAAGCATCTTCCTAAAAGGATCTGTAAGTGATAAGCCAAGGCTGGGCTACTCTCTCCTTAGCTCTTCTCATAAAAGAACTGAATCACATAAAAGGGGTCCCTTGTCCCTCAAGGTCAGGAGAAGGTTCTAGAAAAAAAAAAGCACTAAATCTTATAGTGAGAGAAGTTTTTTTTTTTTTTTCCTGTTTAAATTCTCCTTTCAACTCTTCCCATTATACCAAGAAGAAAAATCTAACTGTGGTACTAAAAGGTCTTTAACACCTCAGTAAAATCTTGACACCTCTCCAAATCTCCTTTTTAAATGGAAATCGAATAGGCCTCAAGCCCAGAGTCTTTGATGGGCAACCTGTTCCTCTAGAACTTAATAATACTGCATTATTTTCATGGCATTTCTTTTTGTGGATGGTTTCTATTTGTGGTAGGTGTTATTGGCTTTCCATTTTTGGTAGTGTTTCTTTTAGAAGGAGTCACTTTAAGTTTTCAATTCAAGACAAACTAAAGAAAAACAGTGAAATGTAGACTAGACAACATGGTCTGTGGCTATAGAAAAATAATTGATAATCCTGAAAACAGTTGAAGTTTGAGACAGTGGTAGAGGTCAGAGGGAGTCTAACTTCAGGGCTACTCACCACAGTAGGCTCCACTCATGTCATTAAGAAAATGTCCAGCCTGAAATGGAAAAAGGTAACTTCCTAACTGAACTAGAGACAGAGGCATGAAAATGCTAGAAAGTTCTTTACATGACCTTGAACAGACAAAGCCTTTGGAGATGAGAGAGAACAGCTCTGTTGTTGAATTTGACAAAGGGCTGGTCTGTAAGTGATTCTATAATCTAAATAAAATTATGCCTAGCACCTTTATGTATGTTTCTATGAACAATAACTTTGTTAGCTTTCTGTCACTATGATGAAAACTAAGATAATCTACCTATGAGGAAGACAATGTTTTGGATCATGGTTTCTGAGGTGTCACTACATGGTTGGTACACGCCATTGCTTTTGGGCTGTGGCAATGTTGCAGGCAGCTGAGTTAGTTAGAAATATTATAGGCAGCGAGACAGAGCTAGGTCCTCAATGGAGCCAGTGCAGATACCTGGCAACTGCAGGGGAGTCTGACACCTCCTGCTTTGGGCCAGGCCTCAAGATAAAAGACCAAACAAATGCACCCATATCCTGAGGACTGATATTCTAAATAGTTCCCATTCCCTTAGGGAAGAGTCACTGCTCCTTAGGAATGCCTGCTTTCTATATCACTTGCTTTCTCATTTGTCCCTAATATAATCAATTTTACCTGAACTATTGATTTTATTGGCTAACTGTAGTTCTGTCCCACCTCATGCCCATCTGTCTTGTGAGCTCCCAGTCTTCCCCCACCTTGAACCCATGGTTTTACTCTACAAAGTCCCTGGAAAAGACAGAGTCCTTGGCAACCTGCTTGGGATCCCTTCTGTCTCTCTTTAGACAGAAGTGTTCTTTCTCTCAGTACATATATTCTGCTCTTAACCTCCATTGTTGTTAAAATTCATTCTTCAATTTTAGAGAACACAAGCTCGTATCAGACATAGTAGGTGAGGAGCTTCATTCCCCTATATCAGCAAGGCAGCACATTGTGATGGGATCGTGTACCAGAAGCTGTTCAGTTTGTGGCACTCCGAATCAAAAAGAGACACAGGAAGGGGCTGGGATGCTAATATTCCCTTACAGAACACACCCCCAAAGACCTAACTTCCTTCCACTAAGCCCCACCTCCGAAAGGTTCCTCCATCTCCCTATAGTGCGTGGGCTGGGGTCCAAGCCTTCAGTACGTGGGATTTTGAAGGACATTTCAGACCCAAACCATTGCAACCACTGACGCAGTTAGTAGCAATGATGGGAGAAGGGCAGTGGCAGCAGCTGCTGCTTATCGAGTCTCAGTGCTAAGCTTTTCACGAACTTCTGAGCATGTCTCACAGAACTCCTTTAACATCTCTATATGAATGAGTGACCCCTATCCAAAATGCTTGGGACCAGAAGTATTTCAGATTTTGGACCATTTATATATTCACCATGAACTATTTTGGAGATGAGACCCATGTTGGAATATAAAATTCATTTATATTTCATACACCTTATATACTAGCCTAAAAGTCATTGCATAAAATAGTTTAAAATATTTTTGTGCATGAAATGGAATTTCTGTACTTTACATCATCAGATTTCATGAATGGAACTTTCCACTTGTGGCATGAAACTTCTTATAGTTTGTATTTTAGAGTATTTCAGATTTCAGATTTTTTGACTAGCCCTCTTCACTATGTGCTATTAGTGCAAATAATATGTAACAAGTAAGCAGCACGAGATCTCTCATGTCTGTAGTATTGAGATCTCTTCAAAACTCTTCTTCATTCATTTAGTCCTAACAACCAGCCAAGGAAGCAAGTGTTACTGGTCCCACTTTACAGATTAGAAAACCAATGTAGAAAGAGGCTCAGGAGGTCAGAGATGATAGTAATAGAAGCAGGGTCAAGGCCAGACATTCTGGCTTTGGAACCTGAGCTCAGCCATTACACCTCATGGAGATGAATGAACAATGGCTTCCTGTCTGTGTCACTGAAGAGGACACTGGGCTGCTAAACTTCTGAGTCAGCTATGCCCTCCTCAAAAGTGAGTCACTGCACTAATTCAACAAATATAAGGTGTGATCCAAAATATGGTACTTAAATAAATGTTAAAAATTTTATTATGGTAAAACACATATTACCATTAATCGCCTTTGGCATACTCCTCCTTGCTTTGAACATGCTTATCCCATTCTCCAGAAAGTATTCTTGCCAATTTGTGAAGCAGTCCTCTTTTAGGACTGCCTTTATGGCTGCCTGGATCTGTCTTGAATCAGTTTAAAATATTTATAACAATTTCTGTCAAATAAAAACATTATGGTGTGTCTTCATCTACCTTCTTCACTGGATCAGACACAGTACAACTTCTGGCTCTTTCTCCAGGCAAAAATGAGCATGAAAAGTAAATGTCTTGAACTGGTTCAGGACATCATGGCAATAAAGAGTAACTGAAGACACTCATGGAAGAGGACTTCAAGAACTACTTCAGAAAGTGAGGAAGATGATGGGATAAATGTGTTAGAAGAAGCAAAGGGGAGTATTTTGAGGGCGATTAATGGCAGTGTGACCTTAACTGCAATATTTTTAAAAAATTAAATATTCGTGAGATGGAGGGAAGAAAAAAGAAGAGAGAAAGGAAATGGAAAAAGGAAAAGAATTGAAGGAAGAAAAGTGATGAAAATAGAGCCTTTGCATATGAGGAGACTAAGTATTGGAAGGAGCAGGGAGTGTGAGTAGATGGAAATTTAAAAGAAATTAAGATATATTATGCACATGTACCAACTCCTGTGATAAAGGAAATCATTATGTATTGCAAACATGTACTATTTATTGAACATTTACCATGAAGGAAAAATAATTCTTCCTGTACTGGTTATCTGCAGTGTGGGGAGTGGATCCATTTCTTCCCTCTCCGAAGTAGAGAAGTTACCCTCCATACTTCTTATCCAGGCTCTGAGCTATACAGACAAGTGTAATTCACACCCAGTCATGAGCCTGGCTAGGTAGAAGAATTAGAAAACTTGGAGTCATAGAATCTTGATTCTGGTCCCAGTTTAGCATTTTTTGTGTAAGTCTCTTTTTAATCTACCAACTTCAATTTCCTCACCTAAAAATGGAGCTAATTAACATGGTCTGGAAGAACTCACAGGGAATGTTGAAAGGCAGGTGACACAGTATAGGGAGAGATCTTTTTGAGCTGAATGGTAGCCATAAGCTGGATGCCACAGCACATGCCTATAATCTCAGCACTCTGGAAAACCCAGGCAAGAGGATCATAAGTTCAAGTCCAGCTTGGGAAAATTAGTGAGATTTTTGTCTCAAAATAAAAAAATGGAATAGCTGCCTACCTGAGTGGGAAGCCTTGGGTTCATAGCCTAGTACTGTTATTTCAGGGAGCTTCTTCTAAAAGCAGCTTGCCAAATAAACATTGGCAGGTTGTGGGTTATTTGTCTCTCCTTCTAGAGTTAGGTTCTAGGTTCTTCTAGTCTTAAACAAAGAATTGAACACAATGAGCTAAAAATCAGTGGCAAAGTTTATTTGAAAAAGTAAAAGTGAAGCATAGAAGAGAACCTGGCTCTGCAGAGTCATCTTGGACCAAGTTGAAAAAGGAAGGCAAGATAAAAGTACACCCTGGAGGATGCAAGGTGGGCTAGCATCAGGAGAGCCACAGTGGAGGGCTCCTCTTGACATCCGTGCCCTTTATGACATCCACATTTTTGGGAAACGTATGAGAACTTCTATATACGGGTCCTGAGGGGTGATGCTAGAATCCCAGGCCTCAGGCTGATGTCCCATCTAGGCCACCCTGTTGAAAACTGGCTCGATTTCTCATAAGTCCACGTGCAAGGCTTGGAAACTGTTCTGCGTACATGTTCCAGGATCTTGTTAACAGGTCATGTCTACCTCCCCAGCCAGCTTTGCCATGCCCCAGTTGCCCATTTCATTTTCTCCTGAGAGACACACAATTTTTATGAAGTGCTGAGGAGTGGAGGTCTCTGTCTTGTATAGCTTTTTCAAGCTGGATAAGGCTGTAAACCCTACAGAGATCACATGTTCTCCAAATATCTTGGGGTTCTGTGGCTCTCTGGCTGGACTGAAGAAAGAAAACCCTGTCATAAAACAATGAAAAAAAGAGTCAAGGACAATTGAGCTGCCTGTTGGACAGGAAAAACTTCACTATTAGTCCAAAAGTGGGGAGCAGGTCAGAGTTCCATGTTTCCTGTAGCAGCACTGGAGTCTTACTTTTGAAGAGAAATCTCAGCTCTTCCAGAGGTTCACAAGTAGCTTTCTCCTTTTGGGTGATCTTGTTGAGACAATTCAGATGGGACTGGCTGTATTTTAGAAAGATGAGTCAATATCTATCTGCCATCTTAATTGCAATGGGTGTGGCAAGGATTACTGAGAAGGGGCCCTTTCATTTTGATTTTAATCAGTGGGTGTCCCCTGTTTCCAAGCTTTCACAAGCGCTTGGCCTCCAGGATGGACAGTAGGTGGTCATCTTCAGCCAGGATCTGGAAGGATTCTGTTCCTATACCTTTGGATAGTCTGTTGTTTTTGGCCAAGATTAGTGAGCCTTGTGGTCTTTGGGTCTACTATCATATCAGGGAATAGAAATGGCCTCTAATATAACATCATAAATAGATCAACTTATCCCAGTTTGGAGCATGGTATGAATCATCATGAGTTCTACTGGCAGCAACTGGCAGAACTCAGTCATATGTTGGTAAAGTTTTGCTTTAGGGTGTGATTGACTCTTATCTTTCCATCAGATTAGGCTGCCTTATTCTAAAGGTTTTGCCATTCCCTGGGTTATTAGGTAATGCAATGTCCAGTGTCACTCTGAAGGGACTGGAAAGCTAGTCCACAATTAGGAATTCAGCTGCTACAAACCAAGCCATCCCTAGGAAGGAGTGAAGCTGTTGCTTGGTGGCAGGAAGCCCAAGATAATAGATAGCCTGGATCTGGTCCCTAGATGGCTGTCATTCCCCAGATATAAGAATAGATCCCAGATATTGAGCTTTCTGGAGGAATATCTAAGTCCTTTCTTTGGAGATCTTATATACCTTTTTAGGTAGAAAGTTGAGAGTCTGTACAGTGTTAAGAGTTAGATAGTTCCTTAGATGGGCTGCAAACTAGAATATCATCTATATACTGTAGGATGACTCCCTGTTTAAGCTTTAAATTCCTCAAGTCTTTCTCTAGTGTGTGAGCAAGAAGTTGAGACTCTAAACCCTTGTTTGAGAACTGTCCAAATATATCGCTGCTTTTCTCTTGAAATGGGACTTTCTCATTCAAAGGCAAGCAGCAATTGGGAGTGTGGATGTAGGGAGATGGACAAAAATGCATCTTTAAATCTAAGACTGAGCATCAGTTAGTGTGCCCTGAAATTTGAGGAACAGTTGTATATGGATCTGCCACCAGAGGACAGACTGAAATGGTAGCTTTGCTAATGAGGCAGAGGTCTTAAACTGTCCATCATTCTGCTGAGGGTCTTAGCACAGGAAGAACGGGAATATTGCAAGGGGACTGACAAGGCTTCGGAAGGCCATGTTTGAGAAACTTGTCTATGAGAGTCTGAAAGCTTTACATGCCTCTTCCCTGATTGGGTACTGTTTTTGGTGAGGAAATCAGCTGGGAACTTTTAGCCTTATAACTATTGGCACAGCATAGTTTTCCACATCGGGTGTTCCATCATACCATGCAGCAGGACTGGCTTGTTGACTAGTTTGTTCAGGGAGACCTGGTGTAGTCCCAACACACAAAATCCATTATGACCTCAGTCAGACTTTGAGAATTGCACACCCAATTCCAGTTTTGTTAGTAAATCTTTTCTTAGCAAGGAAATAGGACACTGAGGAGCAATTAAAAACTCACAATTAGACATTTGACTTTCAAAGTGACATGTCAGAGGAGGGGTAAAGAATCTCTGACTAGGGGTCCCTTTTACCCCAACCACAGCTGTAGGATGTGAGGAGACTTTAGCGGAGAGTTTTCCAGGGAGAGAAGTAAACACAGAACAAGCTGACCCTGCATTGATAAGCAGTTGAATTGGCTCACACATGATGTCTGAGATTAGCTAGTGTTCTTTGAGGAGAAGGTGCTATCTATGGACAGAGGCACTGCAGGTTCCCCTGGGCCTCTTCATTTGAACAAGAAGTGAAGAGTCTTGGCTGCCTAGGCCCTCTCTGAAACTGGGGATAGTCACTCCAATGCCATGAATCAGGCACATTTGCTGCCTCACATACACAATAGGGCACAGGCAGAGGCTTGGGAGAGCCCAATGTCCAATCCTTTTGCACTTAAATTAGGCATTCTTTTCCTGGCTGTGCCTGTGTTTTTCCTTAGACAACTTGCATGGGTTTATAGCATCACCAATTGCAACAGCCATGAGCCTAGCTTTCTTCTTTTGTCTCTCCTCTGGGTCCTGACTGTTGCACACAGAAAGGGTCATGTCCAGCAGTTGGGCTATTGGTGTCTGTGGCTCCATATGAGGTTTTTGTAGTTTACACAAAATATCTGGGGTTGACAGAGGAAATGATGTCCCACTACTGCTTCTCCCTGCCCTGGAGGGTGGATCTATATTTTCAAATTTATAAAAGATCCTATTAATCAGTTACAGAAGAAAGTTGGAGTTTCCTCTGTGGCCCATATGACCCCACATACTTTATCAGTGTTCATAGACTTTTTCATTTCCATGATAAGAGCAGCTAACATTTGGACATCATTTCTAATCCATGTCTAATATTAGAGTCCCAGTATGGTTCAGTTGGAGGAAGAATAGCTAATCCAGGAGGGTTTCCTTTCCTTTTCCAAGTGTGTTGGTCAACTGCATAGTTTCTTGCCTCTTGTAGGATTCTTTGTCTTTCATCTTGGGTGTAGAAATTGGATAAGATGAACTGGACGTCTCACTCTGATAAAAGCAAGGGTCAAAGTTTGAAATTCCCTGCAAACTTGCTATTGTTCTTTGACTGTTGGCCTAGTCTTTCTTTGCACTGCTAGACAATTACAAATGAAAGAGACCTATGCTTGAGTATTCCATCCTGCCCCTGGGACTTCTTTTAGGGGCAGGACAAGTTGTGGATTAGGTGAGTAAGAAGTACCACTTTGGATTTGACCTGCAGGGTTTAAAGCTTTCTGAGAAACATGATGAGGGGGCTGAAGAATGCCAGGCACCTCTGGGGCACTGGGCTCTAAAGGAGTTCCTGAGTCACCTGAGGGGTGGACTTGATTTCCTGGCATGGGGACTACAAAGAGCAGTTTGAGGGGGTCTCTCAGTTCCATCAAACAGATCAGAGACCTGGAGCCCCCTAAAAGAAAGACAAAGTGGGGGGTCTCAGGATGGGGTCATTAAGAGTATTTTCTCTTCCTTGGGAGGTATACTCTCAGCACCACAGTTCCCAAGCATTCCCTTTGATGGTCACAAAAGCCTGAACAGAAGGCATTTCATTCCACATTGCATGTTTTAAGTCGAAAGCCTGTAATTGGAAAATAGTCTCATAATTTAAAGTACCATCCCATACTCATCCCTCACCACCTCCTGGTTTGTAATGAACCCAAGCCATACTGCATAAGTAGGGAAGCTGTTTCTGTTTTAGTCTGTCGGAATCAAACCTTTCCCACTTATCAAGAATATGGCCCAGTGGTGAAGTCAGTGAAATCCACATGGTGGCAGAATCCAAGAGGCTTCCCATTGGCTTGGCTTGGGACCTATAGAGACAAGGAGACAACTAAATCTTGACTTGTTAAGATCATGTTCTGTGCAGAAGGAGACCTGAGGGTTCCATGAACTGTATCTTGTGAGACCTTAATGAAGTTTAGACAGACATCTCTATCTAAGTGATGCAGGCATTATTAAGCACAGAAGAAAGCCCTTCCTCCTGGGGGCTTTTGTTTTCATATTTGGACCCATTAGCTCACAAGGGACAAGGGACAAAGGCACCTGCTAGCCTTACCTAGTCCTTTAACTCCTGGCCTCAGGGGTGGAACTCCCCCAACCAAAGTTCCTTTAGCCACTTAGTTGAACTTCTTGATGGTTCTACTTGCATTTCTTGTCCCTTGATTACTCTGTTTATATTCTGAGCTTCTGGATGGATCAGCTGGTATTTTAAGTCCCTTAACAAGAATGGAACCAAATGGGGAAAATGAAATGAAACGAAACAAAACAAAACATAAAACAAAGCAAAGCAAAACAAAACATAAAACAAAGAACAGGGATGACTCTGTTTTTGTATACTCACAGTGTCTTTAACTAAATTTTAAATGCTATTTGTTCTGCTCAGGTCATCAGGCATAGAATTTTAAATTATCTGAACTTCAACAAGGAAGAAATCCAGCTGGGAAGGTCTAGTCCTAGGCAGTATTTGAGACAGAGAGGAGTGAATTAGCTAAAGACTGAACAGGCCCTCCCAGCCACTGCCCAGCCCAGGCAAAAGTCTTGGGCCTTTAAAGTAGACAAAATTTTCTTTTTTGTATGAAGAAGAGTCACTATGTCAGTTAAAATAATTCAAAAATAAGGAGCTCCTCAAAATCAAAGGGTTAGCTCAGAAGGCCAGTTAGTAAAAAAGAAAAACATGGTGGTAACTGACCTAAGTCCCTCTCTAGCCACATGATAGGGAACCCCTAATCCTAGCGTCACACCAAACCACAAACCAGGGAACAAAGTCCATTTACAAAACCAGGGCAAGTGGAGACCTCATTAATTTCCATAAAAGAGTAACAAAGTATGACCAACAAACAAATGGACAAGGGCCTGTAGAGTGAGCACAAGCCGCTAGAAAGAAACCCCCAAACTGATGTTTCTTTCCCCCATCTCCATGGTCGGCCCTATACCGTGCCTTGAGAAGAGTCCCCCTGTTCCTGGCTTAGGACAGAGCATGAGGGAAAGAAGGAGACAAAAAACAAAACAAAAATTATGCTCAACTTGGGCCTTACCTTGGTCTCCAGTACCTGAGCTTTAACGACCATCATCTGGCTTGCCAAAATGTTATCAGGTAATTCCTTTTAAAAGTGGCTCACCAAATAAACATTCCAGGGTTTGGGCTGCTTGCCTCTCCTTCTGGAGTTAGGCTCCAAGTTCTTCTAGTCTTGAACAAAAAATTGAATGAAACAGACCAAAAAAAAAGCCTGTGGCAAAGTTTTCTTTGAAAAAGAAAAAGTAAAGAGCGAGGGAGAAACTGGTTCTGCAGAGTGAGCGTGGGCTGAGAAAAAGAGGAAACAGCAAGCACAAGTACACCCCGGATGGTGCAGGTGGGCTGTCAGGAGGACAGCCGCAGTCGCAGACCCCTCGTGGTGTCTGTGCCCTGCTATGCCATCTGCATCATGAGGAAGCTCACGGGAACGTCTACCTTGGGTCCTAAGAGACAGGGCTGGGGTCCCATGCCTCAGGCTGATGTCGCCTCTAGGCCATTTTATTGAAAACCTGCTCAAGTTCTCTTAAGAATCCATTCGAAGGGCTTTGGGAACTGTTCTGAATGTGTGTTGTAGGATCTTGTAATAAACATGTCACGCTTCCTTCCCTAGCCAACCTTGCTGTGCCCTAATCGCCTATCAAGTGGGAAAAAAAAAAGATTTATTGAAGTTGCTCTCCAGCACCTTTTTTTTTTGTTGTTTTAAGGTTAATATTTAAAATTTTAATTTTTAATTGACATACTATTAGCACATATTTGGAGGCCAGAGCAGGATAATCAAAGCATGTATACTCTTGTGATGAGATTATGCAGGCTGACCTTATAGAAATAGAAGTCACTTGATCTGGGAAGAGCAGAAGGAAAAGAATAGAGAGTTAGGATACGGGGGCTATGATGCGCTTAGAGAGAAAGAGTGAGTTCTGGCTTTCTGCAGTAGGGATGGTAACAATCGTCTACATCACTCATGTTTCAAAAGTCCTAGATGCGTCTGAAGCTTCTCAACACATAGAAATGGTATGTTTCGGAGGATAGGAAAATGCTCTCTGGTGAGGTCTTTGGAAAATAGGAGTGATTGTTTGTCTTAATATCAAAAATTTGAAATTATAGAGTAGCACACAGAAACAAAAATGGCTTATTACCCCACCACTCATGGATAATCTCTGCTGACCTGATGGCGTATTTCCTTCTGCATACATAAATATGAATAGAAATACAATCATTGCCCCTATGAAAACCCCACAGCACCTGGGATAAAATCCAAAATTCTTGTAAACATCTAATCTTGGCTGTCCATCTTTGCATGACCTGGTCCGTAGCCGGTCCTCTTATGCTGTCTCTCCCTACTTACACAATATTTATCTTCTTTCTCTCCCCATTGCACACCAATCACACAGCTCCTCAAGGCTTTGCTCTCTGCCTGAAGACTCTTCCCCAGACCTTCCTAGTTAGGTTTTTTCAGCATGCAGGTCACACTCAAAATGTTACCTCCTTGGATTATCCTTCCTCCACCACTCACTCTGACCCAGTGCATCTTATGTGGTGGTATGTCACCCTTTTCCTCATGGTGTTGCATTACCCTCAGCAATTATTTTATTTGTTCCATGCTTGTTGATTGCCTAGCTCCCCCACTTCATACACTGGACATGCCCCTCTTTGTGTTCCCAGTATTTAGAATAGTGCTAGGCATGCAGACATACTCATTAAATACTTAATAAGGAAATGAATTGAATTGAGGTATTATAAGACAGGATCCTGCATGAATGTTTTGCTCTCTGATTTTTTTTTCACTTTCAATGATGTGATCACATTGCCTTTTAGTACTAATATAATGTTTTGTGATATAAGTGTATTATAATGCTTAACCAAGCCTATTGTTAGCTAGGTAGCACATTTCTATGTTTGGAAATTAATACTACATTCCACCGACTGTTGTTATCCATACATATGTCTTGCATCTCTCCATCACAGTTTCCCTAGAATTAGTTCCTAATAGTGAAATTGTAGGATCAAAGCATTACGAAGTTTTAACCTGCTTGATAAGTCTTGCCAAACTGGCCTGTAGAAACCACCTCTAGGTTTGCTTTAATGACCCTCCAGTTTGTGGACTCCTCTGAAGGCCATATTCGTCATTATTTCCACTTACCTAGAAGAGCGAAGGCTAAGTCATTGCATAAGACAGATCACACCTACTTTCTCTGGAGAAATCATCTCCTTTTGCAATAATGACAACTTTTAGCCCTCGCTGACCATGTGCAGTGTGGAATATGCAGGGAGATATTAAGGCAGAACTCACGTCTTCAAGGCTGAGAAGTTACCAGTGCTGGAAACCACTATGGTCTACCTCCTCTAGCCTCCAGGAGCTCGTTGTTTCTCCTTTGACTGCCCAAACACACTGGCCTCAGTCTTCTGAACCTTGCTCTTACTTGGCCAAGTCCTCCGTGTTGCTGCTTCACCTGCCTTCACTTTATATCCTACTCTGTTTTATCACACATTCTGGAAACCCCCGTCCATGGTCCAGCCTCAGGGTTTCCTCTCAGCCCAAAACTGCCAGCCTCTCTTCTGATATTTAATCATTCTACTGCCTTGCATTGCTTGTATCCTGGGATGCCTGAGTAAAGTGGAATCTCAACTGAGTGCTTTTTATCCTCTGGAAGGTCATTCATAGTTTCATAGCATTTGGGGGGAGAATTGGCACTGGGATGGGACCTCAGCTCTGCCACCTAGCTCTGTGCTTTGGGACAATATAGTTAACTTTTCTGAGCCTCGGTTTCCCCATAAAACGGGATCACACTGGTGCCGATATGAAGGGATTGGTCTAATAATTCAAAGGATGTAAGTTACTTAGTCCCTGGCACAGAACAATCATTAAAAATAGTAAGAATGCAGTATTTATCTTAAGTTTGCTTTTCTGTGCCTCTAATAAAGAGTGAGCCAGGAACATGCACAATATTAAAGGAAATATTTGTGGAATGGAAGGAAATAAAATTGTGTAAGCATTTACTGAGCACATTTATCCTTTCTAGCCAGAAGCGAGTGTGGGAGGTGGTGGTGGGGGTCCTTGTTTAGACCCTAAGGACCTAGGACAGGAGAGAGACAAATTGCTCCCTGTAGCCAAAAACCTTGGAGCTTAACCCAAAACTCCCTCAAGAAGACCTGTCATGGATCTAATCTCCACAGCCACCTAACAGAAGTGTATTTTTATGCCTTCGAACTAATAAGAGGTCTCATTTGCTGAAACACTTTCTGTGAGCCAGATCTATGCAAGAGGCTTTGGAAAAATGTGATTTCATTGAAACACACACTATCTGGAGACAAGGATTCTTCTCATGGAAAAGAAAACAAAGTCAGAAAATTTAAGAAACTGCTCAAGGGCAAAGATGTAATGAGAGGAAAAAAGCAGAGGAGCCAAGATTTGAACAGAGGGGTGCTAAATAAATAAGTATACACATAGAATAAATAAATAAATAACATTAAAAAAGAGGCTGTTGTTTACCAGCTGGTGTAAATATTCTCCCATGCAATCAGACAGCACTTAAAAAGAGCCACGCTGAAATCTCGTGGAGACCAGTTAGTCTTCGGCCTTCTAACACATGCGTCACAGGGACAGTTTCTATTTCCGGTGCCCGCTGCAATCTCCAGGGAAATTGCTCCCCACCCCCTGCTCTGCGTCACGATGTTCTTGTTTTTCTCCTGGGCCCTGTGACTCAGCACACAGCGCCAGATGGCTTCCTGCGTTTTCAGCCTTGTTATGGACCCTGGTATAGTAAATGCACCCAGAGTAAGATGCAAGGGAGAGGCAGGACCCTTCTGCCCAAACCTCCATCGTGGACACTTTGTAGTCTGCTAGTCTTAGGTTGCCCTTCCCCTCCTCCAGCCCTATGTGGTTCCAGTGCAGGCTTGATGATGTGAGGGGCCCAGTCCTTCTGAATCTAGTGATCATGGGCAATTTACTTTCTGAACTTTAGCCAGAGGACCGCCAGGGTCACTATTATTATTATTTTTTTTTTTCTGAGAGTTGGTTACAGAGTTACTGCCACAAGGTGAAATACACAACTGCCTATTAAATTTAAATAACAGGCACATGACTATTTTTTAAACGTAAGTATGCTCCATATCTTTTATTTGAGTTTTACTGGGGATCTCGTGGCTTTATTTGCTAACTTTGGCAAAGCTGCATGTGGTATGGAGTGAGAAAACAAATGTGAAAGCACTTTGTCATCTGTCAAGAGCTACACTTAATACAATCTTTGTCATGAGACTTACATACTTATCCATTGCAACTGGCTTCATGTGGGGCGTAGAACATTCTTGCAGGCAGATGACAGAGCATCTTTGGGCCACCTCAACCTGTGAAGTGGCACACTGGGTCCTGTTTGTCAGTTGACAGCCCTTTGGACGTTTTCCCTCTGAGGCTCAGTGTGTCCATATTTAATTCCTCTTAATATTTGGATGAGAAACAGCAAGACTACAGATGCCCAAAACTTTGCCTACTGCTGACTACCTGGCAAGTCTGGGGACCAAATCTAGAGCTCATGTCTAAAAGAGTCAGGCAACATGACTTACAAGGGGTGTGTCATAAAGGATGTCTGTGCACAGTGTTTGGCTCTAAGATGTTTGTGCTGCCCTGATTAACATAGCAAGACAAAAGGAAACAGCGTACTATATATAGAGCAGTTGTTTATTTTGGATTTTGAGTGTCTCCTCCTACTAGAAATCTGAATTATGTAAGGGGAGGGAGTTTTACTGTTTTCTCAGAACAGTGCCTTGATCCCAGAAGGGTAGGACATTTGAAACCTAGTTTAGCTGGCCACATTAAAGAACGATCAACGCTTTCATTATCTAACACCAAGGAACCTTTCCTAGTTAGCTACTCTTCCTTTCTTTCTGAAGAATGGCCATAGCTTTATGGTTTTTGGAGCAATTTATACCACTTCCTAACAGAATTGTCACCAGCTAGTGACTCTCTCAAGTGTCTAGTGACCAGGGCTTTGTCTGTCTTCCCCTAAACTCCCCAAAGATGTGATTGCGACACTTTTGCACATTAATAGATTTTCATTATCTCCTGTTTCATCTGTTATATGCCTTCCTGATAAACACCTGACTCACAGTTTGCGAGACTAAGGGTTCATGTGGCTTTGCCTGGCTCTGGCAAGGGCCTGGTGGACTGCATCCCCTTTTGGTAGATGATATTTCAAGCCACAGCTGCTCCTAAGGCAGGAGTGATTGCCCAGCATGTAGCGAGAGCTTGGATTCTGTGACTGGCCACATCCTTAGCAAAAGAAATACAGGCAGGCTTTAGAAATACGCCTTCCAGAAAGCCCTAAGAACCCTGTTGATTTTGCTTGGGAATGTCTGATGGAGGAGCCTGACATGGCTGGCCACTGACATTTGAGAGAGACTCACCAGTCTCTGCAGCTGCATTTGGGTCTCACCACCTGAGCTGGCCCTTTACTGCATTTGATTCTACTTGAACTGCGGTCACTGGCATTCTTGCCTGATAATCCCCAAAGCTGGCTCCTCACCAGCCCTAGTCCAGACCTCCCCACCTTTCGCAGGACTCCTGGTTCATCCTTGGCTTCCCTGATTTCATACTTTCCTTCACAAATTCACCTTCCCCACAGCCCCAGAGTTCACTTTTTGTGAAATAAATGTCACCTGCAGTCATGTTGTCCCCTGGCTTCCATTGTATGAAATTTAGGAAGCCTAATGTCATCTCTAAAGTGTTTCTAAGTTTCTTTCAGAGAGAGAAGGAGAGGGAAACCATGCTCTCATGGCTGTTTGAAGCTGAGAGTCCTGGATTCTGCTGCAGTTTAGTATGGGGACTGGTCATTCTGCACACGCATGTACACATCCATACCAAACGCCCTCCGGTTGTAAGTCACATCTCTGAGACCTGGCTATGGCTCTTGTTTAAGTCTATTTTCTACTTTTATAGCAGAATACAATAGATGGGGCAATTTGTAAAGAATGGAAGTTTATTTAACTTAGGATTCTGGAGGGTGGGAGGTCCTTGACCATGGATCTGGCATCTGCGAGGCTTCTAGTGAGAACAATGTGACACGGCAAAAGGGAAAAGGCTGGGGAGAAGGACAAATGTGCTTCATAACAATTCAGTCTCACCAGGACAAACTCAGTCCTACAAGAACGGGATCAGTCAGTTCAGAAAGGTGGAGCCTTTGTGACCAAACAACACCCACTGAGACTTCCTTCCCAACACTGAAAAATTGGAAATTAAGGTTCTAACACTTGAAAATTCAGTAGAAACATTCAAACCCTAGTAGTCTCTTTCCCCCATTTGCTTCCCCAGAAAATTCACACTCACAGAATGTCATTTTTGCATGAGTCTGTGATCAATTTTTCTGATGGCAGAAACTGTGTGTCAGGGAGACATCACCTTTGATATTTTTCTTTTCTTAAATAACACGTAATTGTAAAGGGGGTATAGGATGATTTTCTGATACATGTATACAACATAGGATGATTAAAGTTGAATGACTACCATATTGGTCACCTTGAACATTTATGATTTCTTTATGTGAGCGCATCCCAAATCTTGTTTTCTAGCTATTTTTAAATGCATAATATTATTGCTAACTATACACATCCATTTTTGAATAAGTAGGAAATGCATACTTTCATTCTCTTGATTAAAAATTGAGCATGTTTTTAAAATGGAGAGCAAAATAGTGATTAAAGAATCAGAGATAATGCTGAGGAGATGGAACAGGCAGACATAGGAAGCTGGTTTTTCGACATTGCCATGGAGCTGGTGTTCAGCCCCAGACTGCATACACTTACCTCTTGGACTTCCTGTTGCAAGATAAAAATAAACTCCCACATCTCAGGTTACCGTGAGTCAGGTTTTCTGCCCCGTGCAGCTGAAATTAGTTCTACCCGCCCCCTCCTACCTACCCCTGAGCCTCTTCCTCTCCCATCATCACTCTTGAGTGCCTTACCTGTCTTTTTCTTTACTTTCACCCCTAGTTGAAAGCATATTATTTCTTAATGGCTTACAAGTTCACTCTGTTTATCCATGATAATGTAAACTCCAAATGGAAGAGGTACTTCTCCATGGTAACTCCAGAGCCTAACTTAATCCTTGGCACACGGTAGGTGCTCGATAAATATTTGTCAAATATAGGAATCAGTGCAAATTCAGTCATGCCGTTCTTCTTTTAGAAGAGAAAATCCAGAGTACAGAGATGCTCTTCAAGGCCATCCTTGCGCTGCACCCTGCCTCCCGCCGCCCGCCTTGCACCCCGCTGTACTGCTTGTCCTGCTGCAGGCTTTTTGAACTTCCGCCAAGCCCTTGCATAGGCTGATAGTCCCTGTGCGTTGCTGAACATCTGCTGTACAGCAGACATTTTTCTAGAAGGAGCAGCTCCCCCTGTATCCATGAGGGATGCGATCCAAGACCACCAGTGGATGCTTGAGACCATGGACAGCACCGAACCCTATTTTAATGTTTTTTCCCGTTACATACGTAACTATGATAGCTTAGTTCACAAATGTGACACACTAAGAGGTTAACAATAACAATAACGAAATGAAAAATCATATGTTATAATAAAAGTAATTTTATTTTTATCAGATTATTTATTTCTAGAACTTTCCATTTAATATTTTCAGACCCCAGTCAACCATGGTAAATGAAACTGCAAAGTGCTAAACTATAGGTCAAGGGGTATACTTCATAGGAGCTGATCTAATGAACCAGGCAAGACAGAGTCTGTATCCCGTTGGAGTTTAAAAAAATGGAAAGAATTTGGCCAGGCGACTATAGTCTTATCAGTTTTGGGTTTTTTGTTTTGCTTTGTTTTGTTTTGTTTTGTTTTGTTTGTCTGTGTATAGCCCAGGCTGGCCTGTAACTCACAGCAATCCTCCTGCCTCAGTCTCCTGAGTGTTGGGATTACAGGTGTGAGACATCCCACCCTGATCATCAGTCTTAATGAAAGCAAGGATGCAGGGAATTATGAGAGATCCTCACTCTCTAAACAGCAAACTCTTTTTCATCTATTAAGGCCCAATTTCAATAGCCTTTCCTCTAGGAAGTCTTCACGAAAGTCCTGATGTGGGGCAAGTGATTTTGGTGCTTCCACAACCACTGGGCCTTCTGCGTTGCAGCACTTAACCCACTCTGCTGTCTTTGTCCCTTTGTCTGTCCAGCAGCCTGTAAGTCTATAGGGCAGGAGATTCTCTTCGTGAATCTCTGAGTCCCCAAGTCCCACGCAAGGGTGCCCGCGGTGTCTTCACTGAGTTCGCTGCTGACCTCTCCCTCCCTCGGCTTGCTCCCCTCCTTCCCAGCCCCTTTCAAACCTTGCTGGAATTCCAGGCTTCCACAGTGTTTCTGTTTCACACTCAACTACTAAGCTTTTTTGTGTCTTGCTCAAAATGAACCCCTCCTCTTCCTAGGGTCTTTCCCCCCTAGGATGACTAGAAAAGTTTGAAGTGATCCAAGCTAGTGGTGATTGTTTTCTGCTTCTTAATTTTCTTTTATGCTCAAAATAAGGGCCCTTACTTCTCCCCTTCCATCTTGGATTGCTACTGGTCCATAGTGCCTTCACCAAACATGCTAAGTGTCCTCTGTATCTTTGCACATGCTGTTTGCCTCTGCTGAAGATGCTGTTCCCAATTGTCCCATCCTAGTAAAGCTGCCCCATCCTTGAAGCCCAGGTCCCATGTTAGCTCCTCAGTACGACTTCTCCTATGCCTCCTTCTGCACCCTCAAGAAACAAGAGTTGCTCCAAAGTTCCCTAGCCTTCCTTGGCTGTTACCTGATCCTATGGCATCCTGGCAGTCGGGGGGGCATGTGGTCCACATTGAACCGAGAGAGAGCAGCAGCATTAAAGATGTGGATGGAGACTGCAAGTGGGAGGTGGTGAGGACAGAAGAAAAGCAATGAGCCTAAATTATCACTAGTCCCTCTCAAATGCACCTATGGAGTTCAGAATATTTGACAGAACCTGGCTATGCTCATATCTCTGTGCTTTTAAGCAGCCAAAGTGTTCCCATCTCAACTCTGCCATCTTAGTGGGAAAAACATTATCCAGACTTAGCCACGGCATTTCCTAGAGTGAAGGAGCTGGGGAAGGCAGTGGGTTGAAGATCTTGGGCTTTGGAGTCAGGCAGTGTGAATGGGAGGCTTAGCTCTGCTGCTCAACACACATGGGTCCCTGAGTCCTTGACACTCAGTCTTCATGAGTAAGAATGGGCACATCAACTTGTAAGGTCACTGAAATAAACACAAAGCACACTCAAGTAGTAGCTGGTCAACTACAATTGTTATTCTGTGTAATTATGATTGGGTGTCTGCTACCATCATTCGTGGTAGGAAATGTCCAGGATAGTGAGACTTAAATGAGGGCACAGGGCCAGGTGTGGTGGTTCACACCTGTAATCCCAGCACTTGGAAGGCTGAGGCAGGAGGATCACTGTGGGTTTGAGGCCAGTGTGAACTACATAGCAAGACTCTGTCTAAAAAACAAACAAAGCAAAACAAAACAAAAACCCCTACAGCACAAAACGGGAAAATAAAAAGAACACTATTATCCAAGTATTGCTAGACAGTCCTGTGTACACAAGTGACAGGAGCCCAGCTTTAAGCATGCTTAAGTGAAGTAAAAGCTACTGCAGAGGAGAAGCTCCCAGGCACATGCAGGAAGAACAGATCTCCGGCTTCTTTACCTCTTCACCCCGCCTTACTGTGGGCAGCCCCGTGGTCAGGTAGTCTTCGTGCACACATCGGCCCCAGCTCCTCCTGGCTGGCATATCTACACAGTTATCATTCTCTGCAGAAAACCAGAGGGTTTCTTTCCTAACATTTCTCACAAAAGTCTTGGAACTGAGTCTCATTTGTGTAATTCAGTTGCATTCGCATGGTGGGGTTAATCTTAAGCATAAGAGGCTGCTCTGATTGGCAATACCTTGGTCACATGATTGTCCTGGGCAAAGAGGAATTAGAGATATGGACTCATCTTAACCACATGGGCTGAGAGGGAAGAGTGTCTCCCAGGAAAACTGGGGTGCTGTCACTCAAAGAAGGGGAGTAAGTATGGTGTGCAAGGAAGCACAATAGTTGTGTCCTAGAGTAGGAGATGGGCTGTCCCAGGGGCTCTGGAAGGCCGGGAAATTGGCAGAGTCAGCACTCACCAGGCAGTTTGAGGTTGCTGCCGCTGGCTTCTGTTTCCAGCAGGCCTCATGCAGGAACATGACTCAGCAGTGCAGCTGCCACACACGTGGTTTGGCGGCCAACCATTCCCCTCTGCCCCAGTGCTGTGTCAGTTTGCCCCCAGAGCTGGCCTGGGATCTCACATGCAAATGCTGCCAGTCTTCTGGGGGTCTTCGCATTCTTCATTGCAGGCCTCCTCTTTCCTCTTCTTCCTTGCTCCAGGGCAAAGTGTGGCAACTGTTGAGAAAAGGGACAAAAGTCACCTTAAACTTTGATGAGTCACTTTGGATAAGTCTGCTGTGGCTGCTCTCTCTGTGCCCAAGCAGGAGAAAGACAAAGACAGTTTGACCGATTTTCCAGACCCTAGAGAGGAGAAGGCCAAGAGGCTGGGCTGGGTGTCCTGGAGGTCCTGGCAAAGGGCTTTTCAGCACCCCAGTGATACAGGGGACCATGAGAGTGGTCCCAGTTGGGTCCATCCTCTGTAGCAAATAGCAGGTGAGGGGATGACTCCAAGATGCCCTTGACAGAGGGAACTGCACCCTCAGCAGACCTTTCCTGGCACCTCCTGAATGTGCCACACACCAGAACAGAAAGGCAAGTCAAATCTCATCCCTGCACTGAAATGAGGGAGTTACTAAAGGAAAGAGGTGGTTCAATTATGGCCCAGGTGATGGAATCCTCTAACAGATGGAAACTTGAGGGCTTGGAGACAAATGGGAGAGATCAGAGGAGTCCGGGACTGAGCTGGCCTTTGGAACAAACATTGCTGGCTGAGAGAAAGAAGAAGGGAAAGGCATCCCAGGAGAAGCAGCATGTGCAGAGGTTGACAGTGGCTTGGGGACCTGAAGCGGAGCTCACAGCCTTTCCCAGCAGAGGGGATGAGAACAGGAAGATTGGAGTGGCAGATGGAACCTGTGTGACAAGTCTTAAATATGACAGTGTTGTGGTCTGATAGAGCCCTCCAATTCAGTTCATTTCCTCTACAACAATTAAACAAAAACGTGTGGGACATCTTCCTTCTCTAGGAAATTGTCTTAGAGAAGACTAGGAGCCTCTCAGGAAAGGTAAACAGAAACCAGACTTTCTGAAAAACAACATCTGAAGGTTTCTTGCACAGTCATTCCCACTACTCCAAGGTCAAGTTCCTTTCTGAGATGTTGAGTCCATGGCGAAGGCTTGGACTGCAGCAGTAGCCAGATGAAGAGACAACATAGCTTCTGCCTACCCTCGCTGGCTAAATACAGTGGCCAGGCAGAAGCCAGCAGCGGGCCTTCTAGCTAGTAAAATCCACCTTTCCTTGTCTTTTTCTTTTGTTATTTCAAATTCAACTCACTGTTGGAGGGAAGTGAGAGCCTTGGTCCCAGGTTCCCAGCTGTGTCACTTTGGCCAGACTCTTGTAAATTTGTTTCCTGAGCTGAAAAGATGATGCGGGGATGAGCCTGGATCTAAGATGCAAAGCCTCTGTGCTAGGAGATTCCCTGGTGGCCTGTTCCCCCAAATCCCACCTCTCCCAAGGCTGTGAGTTTCCTTTAGCCCATGTAGGCCATGCTGGAGGCCAGCACTGCTGCAGGTACTCTCGGGCCCCAGGCTCTCCCCGTTGGGTCACAAACTATGTCTGAGAACTTCCACAGCATTCAGTCCTGCTAACAAACTGTTAAATAAAACTTGTCAGGTCTCGAAGCATGACCACAGAGCTTCCCAGTGACCTGAAGGCAAGGTCAGGAAGTGGGGCTCTTTGGGGTTTCACACCAGCATGCAGCTGCTACCTTACCCACTCCCCACACCTCACAATGTCCAACCTGTGAGACATCTGGACATCAACTTCCACAGCTCCCCAAAGCAGCTGCCCCTTGGTCAGCCATGGGGCCTAAGGGAGCCCCCCTCTAGCCATGTGGTCTGTGGTGGGGAGAGGCCCATGGCACCTTGGAAGTGAGCTCAGATATATGGTCATGGAGTCCCAGGGCCTTGGGAACCTGGAGTGGCCTTTGGTGGGCACATGTGGGGTCCCATATGGCACCCCTCCTTTTTCCCTGAGACTCATCGCTGGGGGAGCTTTGCAGGAACAGAGAAGGGTTCTCTGAAATGCAGGCTTAGGGATGAAACCTTCTCATCCTGTCAGAGGGTATTGGATGGGAACTGGGGGAAAATCAGGTTCTTACTATTTCTAACTGAGATCTGAAATTAGTCCCTGAATCTGGCCGGTCCTCGCTCTTCTGCAGTCTCAAATTATCTCATCTCTGAGTTTCCTTCTAACGCTGGTCCAGGATCTGAAAACTGGTCCTGCCCTTCCTCAGGCAAGTAGATATCAGCTCACCCGCTTCTCTGGGCTCTGCTGCCTGGTGCCAGTACGCCCAGGGTCAAGACAATCTTGGGAGTTCAACGTGAGATTTTTCTGAACCTCAGACCTGGAACTGAGAAGCAAACAAACTGACTACACCTTTGATGTGTCTCATTTGAGACCTTGGATTGTAAAAGCATGCCGGTCTGGACCAGGCTTGCGGAGATAGTTCCTGGTCAGGATCCCCAGGACGACCAGCCCATGCTGATACCTGCTACAGCTTGGCTGTTTCTCTCAACCAGGTCTGCAATCAGAGCCTTGAAGAAAAGAGTTGAACTAGGAAAACTGACAAGAAAGAGAATTCTAGACCTAGTGTAGGAAAAAGTAACAGATGCAGTTCAGGGGGGAAAAAAAGGAAGGAGGTAGGCCTGTGAGTGCTGCAGGACCCAGGGACAGGCCTGGGGAGGACAGATAAGGGATGAGAAGGAAGGGGCCGCTACTATAACCAGGCGGTGAGTTTTACTACATGCTGTGACACGTGCCCGTATTTTCACCTACACTTCCCTAGTAATTTAAGGCTTCCATAAACCAATGAAACCCTTTCCTTTCCAATGTCCCGGATTTTGAAAGCTGATGGGTCTGCCTACTTTCTATTTTGCTGCAGATATTTACTGAGGGCCTAATCTGTACCAGGCATTCTTTGGGACCCTGGGAGGGGACTGAAATAAGACAGACACAAATCCCTGCCCTCCTGGAGAGAGTCAGACAATGGGCCCAAGCAGGAAATGACAGAAGGTCTAGTGGGGTGAGAGCTCTGGAGAGAAACCAGGTCAGGGAAGGGAGTGCGGCAGGGGTGGAGCAGGAAGGGTATAATTGTCAATAAGGCCATAGTCAGGGGAGGTATCTGTGAGCAGGAGACACTGGAGTAAAGTTCCCAAGCCGGTAAGGGAGGGAGCGGCCTGGTGGGTGAGGGTGCGAGTGGGAGGGAGGGAGGGAGCCCAGGGACAGGGACTGTGAGCAGCAAAGGTCCTCAGCCCGCTCAACTGCGGGAAATAAAACTGCGGGAAATAAAACTGAGCAAGAAACAGAGGGAAATTAAAAATAGAAAATCCAGAATAAATCCCATTCCTCTTAAGGGAGGGCGATTGGCGATGTCTTATAGACACACACACACACACACACACACACACACACACAGAGTTGTGCTTCAATATCCCAGGGAGCTGAATTCCAGAAACCCCATGGATGCAAATATTTGTTATACAGTACCATTTAGGGAATAAGAACAGTTATACATTTTTGGGACAGGTGTAATGTATTTCCAGAACTTGTTTGATCCGTAGTTTTGATCTACATAAAGAACCTGCTGATATGTTGAGCCAACTGCATATGCACGTATGTTGTATGTAACACACACATATACGATGGTATTGTTATGATTTTAAGCTGTACAAGAATAAAAACTTGCTCCAAGTCAGTTTCTGTCTGCAGGTGAACTTGCAGCAATTTACAGCGATGACAGTTCACAGGTGAAGCATCCACGCCTCACAAAGGGAGCCCATGTTGCCTATGACACAGTACCCGAGGGCAGGATTTGACCTTGGATCCAGCAGAAGCTTTGCTCTTACCCAGTCCCTACTCTGGCTTGCTTGGCAGCCACACCTCACCCCAGCCTCCAGGGCTCCCCAGGTGCTGATTAAGAGGACTACTTTGCCATCTGGTTTAATCTGATTTCCCTTCTTTCTTTTTTTCCCCCTGAACTGCAGGCCTTGTGGACAGTCACCCAACTGGTAGGACAGGTGGGTGGGCAGGACCAAAGACTGTTCTCTTTCCTGGAGACCAGTGGGCAGTTCCCTGGCGCCAGGCCTGCTGGGGCCTTGGCGTTGGCAGTTGGCCTATTCAGGAAGCCCCAGTTGTGCTGGGGGGTGTGGCCTGGAAGGCTGCATTGCTTCAGACCAGTTCAGGACACTGAGCACAAGAGAGCACCTGCTCTGTGCTCAGCCCTGGGATCTCTGTAAATGACCTCACCGCAAAACATTCTCTCAGCCACGTGCACAGGGAAGTGAGCGATCACTCAGTCACTTGTTCGTCCATTTCGTTCCACCAAATTTTGCTGAGCACCATTTCCTTCCAGGGAGTATTGTCTGAGGCTCCAAGATGTGCCAGGCACAGTGCTGGACCCTTGTACTCTTTATTTTGAGTGTGGCTTGGGGTGAGAATCTTCAAGGTAGATTTGTTCAGATTGGAGGAGACTCAGGTCAGTTTTGGGCAGGGACTTGTAGTTTAGGGTGGGGAAGGGCATTCGGGCAGGTGAACAGCCGGAGCAAAGGCTGGTAGAGAAGAGTGTTTGGGGGCCAAGAGCTGACCCTCTGGCTCAGGGTTTTCCTGTAGGCAGTGGAGGGAGAAGTGATTACTGGAAAAGGAGAGTAGGTGGTGCATTCACTGTCTGCTCTCTGAGCGACCTTCACAGTCACTTCCCTCTCTGACCCTCACTTTGTAACACTACGCGCCAAATGTAAGGATCCTTATCTTGTCTGTTTTTGAAGGGAACCTTTGAAGGTCAAAGGAATCAGAAATTTTATGAGAAGAGAAAGAGAGACAGAGATACACCGACAGACACAGACGAGAGAAACAGAGACAGAGACAGACAGAGAGACACAGATCCATCTCGTGCTTATTCAGTTTCAGGCCTCACTTTTACGAGGCCAAATCTGACCCGAGTTTCACCCAAAGGTCCTCAGTTCAGCCTGGGTTCGATGGTCCCTTCAGGACTGATTTCAGCCACACCTTACCTGGCCCCCAAGATGCTCCTGGAGGTCAAGGATACATCCGCTCATTTGGAGGCCTGCTAGCCAGTCTGCACAGGGCTAGCAAGAGGTAGTGGGCACAGCTGTCCCCAGTCTGATTGTCCATTCAGGAACATATTTCCCTTGAGATGCTCAGCAAATTGGTTCTGTCTCCCGCCTCAGTTTCCTCCTTGATGAAATGAGAATGAACACAAGGTTATTGTAAGATGCAGTGAGCAATTGTTGACATGGAGCCTGTTTCTGCCTCCGCGATGGGCTGCTGCTGCCAGTCTAACCAGGGCCTTCACCACCTCTACCAGGAAAACCTGCTAGAGAAAAGGCTCCTGTGGTTCCAATGCACAAGCCTCTGATGGGCAGGGAGGCCAAACTGAGAGTCAATTACTCATTTCATCCATTTACTCTCTTACTCCTTCAACAAATATTTACTGACCATCTTCTAAGGACCCAGCATAGCACTGCGTTTCTGACTCTGAGTGAAAACCTATGAGAGAATTAAATTAGCAGACAATGGAAAATTGTGTGCTCCGTAGAAGTGAGCAGCAGGAGGAAAGGCCTCAGAAATTGAGAAGTAGGGTGTGGCAAGAGCATGCACTGGGACATCTCCCAGGCGAGGTGACTTTTAGCAGAATTTGTGGAACTCAGATGAGTGGGAGGAGCGAAGGGGCATGTCAGATAAAGGGAGCTGCCTGTGCAAAGGTACAGAGGGAGGACTCTGTGTAGCCACCAGACCTGCTCAGCTGGAAGGAGTGGATGGAACCTGCTTATGCAGGTGGCCAGGGCTGGGCAGGAGAGGATCAGACATCCAAACACTTCCTGCAGCCTGGGATTCCAGGGTGTTGATGAGGTGAGGTTGTGTCACTCCTGAATGTTTATTGGATGTGCAAAAATCACTGCATAAACTCAAGTCTGGCCTTCTTGTTTCCTTGTTTAAAACTCTCAGCCTTGGGATAATCCCCAAACTTCTCAATGCAGCTTTAAAGACCTTGTGTAATCAGATCCGTGGTCATATTTCTAGCCTCAAACCCTAACCTTACCCCCCTCACATTCAGCATGTGCTGCAGAGTCCCATCGCCTCCCTTTCTGTCTTTTCTACGCATTTGATTCTACTGTGTTCTCTGCATGGTGCAGGGTCTCCTTGGCTGTCTCAGGGTTGGCCCTCGGTGTCACAAAGCAAAGAGAACAATGTTTTTGATGTTCCCTGGCCTGGAGGCTAATGCCATCTCTGCTACTTGCTGGCTATGTGAATTGTTATTCTCCAAGCCTTAAGCTTCTCAGCTGTAATGGGCACCATATAATCAGCTTCACAGGGCAAAACAAGATAAGGATTCAGCAAGGAAATGGATATAAAATACAAAGTAGAATCAGAAAATGTGGCACTTTGCTATGTGCTTAGTAAACAAAACTAGCTTTTTCATTCCTGTAACTGATACTCCTCTTGGTACTTTACCCTTAACCAAATAAAAGCACAGTAGTTTTTTCAGTTTAAGAAGTGACCGACAAATACACTTCTGGTCAGGAGTGAGTGATAACACGGAAAGGATACAGTGACAGTTACCATTTGCTTGCACCTACCGTGTTTCAGGCACTACGTGGAATGTCTAAAAACTCCACTCCACTTAATTCCCAAACCCCCCGGCAAAAGTTTCTGTCTATGGGCAATCTCCAGCGTAAGCTGGTTCAGCTTATATTTTTTCAACTTTAAGGTTGTGCAAAATGACAGGTCTCCAGGGTAAATTGTACTTCCTATTTTGAATTTTCATCTTTTTCTGGGCTACTTATTTGCTGAATGATGTTTTCTAAAAATGCTGGACAGTGGCAGAGAGCCACAGCTGCTGGTCAGCAGGGCGGTCACATGAGGGGAGCAAGAGGGCCGCACGGTACGCAGCGTTGCTAAGCTGGACGTCTGGTGCCTGAGGTGCACGAACCGCATCTTCTACTTAACAGTTTTTTCAATTTAGGTTGAGTCTGTAAATCAAGGAGAATCTGTATTTATCTGTTTCAATATGCACATGCACACACACAAAACAAAATAAAAACCAGAG
This sequence comes from Cavia porcellus, assembly GCF_034190915.1. Lineage (NCBI taxonomy): Eukaryota > Metazoa > Chordata > Mammalia > Rodentia > Caviidae > Cavia > Cavia porcellus. Next base: position 27,783,360 of record NW_026947502.1, read on the forward strand.
GCTCAAAGATTTTTAGGAACTTATTGGTATCCCACAGTTTATAAGCTTATGAGTAACAAAGTCCAGTAAACATTGGCCAGGTCTGAGTCCAGTGACTGTACAGTTAAACATATAGACAGACACACATGTATTCTACATCCACACACATTACACACATAGCTTCGCATCTCACACTGTATGTTTACATACATGCACACACACTCTCGCGTTTACACACACAAAGGAATGAGCACAGAAGACAGGATAAATAGGAGATTGGAACTATGGCTGATTTAAAAAGAAGGAGGAGGCATGAGCAATCTCACTTGGTCCCAACCAAGGATGGTGAAACAGCTTGATTCCAGGCGTCCTGACCTCCACTGTCAGCCTCACTCCACTCATCAAGCCCTTCTGCACAGGATGCTACTAGAACTTCCTGGCTTCAGAGGCTGTTTCCCCTCCTGAAAAGCACTCTTGCTTCTCACAACAGTCCCAGGTATTAAAGGCCTGGCAAAGAACACGTGCTCATGGCATGGTCGTGAGCTCTTCCTGCAGGAGGGGAAGGCAGGTTCCTTGTCCTGGGACCTCCCTACCCCTTATCTGCTGAACAACAGATGGGCTCTTGACTGGTCAGTGGGATCCTCCCCTTATTTCTCTTTCTCTTTCTCCTCCATGTAACATCCTTCTCTAAGCCCTTGTGCTGTGCTGATTGTGCAAGTACCTTCATTTTCATGTACTGTCATGCGTGTGTTACTTTTATAAATTTTATATTCAATTCGATAAAGAAAAAAGTTTTAAAATAATATCTGAAAATGCCTGGAGCACTTTAAGTATTTCAGACACATCTCACTTTAGAAATGATGACAACCAATCTTGTGCCCAACATTCATTCATCTGAAAAATATTTATTGCATGACACCTACCATGGGCTGGACACTATTATCGTCACTGTGATAACAATCGTATACCAAATAGGCATGCTTCTGGCATCCAGGGAGGCACAAGAGGAGATGGAAAGCAAGTTAGTAAAAAAATAAGCACAGTAATTTCAGGTGATGTTGTGTTATAGATACAACACAAAAAGTTGTGTAATACAAAAAGAGTCAACAGCAAGGATCCAAACAAATACTAACATTCAAATACTAATATTCAAAGTCATAGCAGCACTATTCACAATATGTCAAAAGGTAGCAATAACTCAATGTCCAATAATAGATGAATAAATGAGATGTGACATGCATGCACGGCAGAGGAGTGTTCAGCCTTAGGAAGGGAATTTTGACCCATGGTTCCACATGGGTGAACCGTCAGGCCATTATATTAAGTAAAACCGGCCAATCACAATAGGTCACATGCTGTATGTTTTCATTTTCTTGGGTTACCAGTGGTCAAATGTACAGAAGTAGAGTTCCCAGAGGCTGCGGGATTTATTTAATAGGTACAAAGTCCTGTGTGAGGACTAAGACAATGCTGGCGGTGAGTGATGGTTACCTAATCCTGTGTGTGCACTTCATGCCACTGAAGTGAGCACTTCGAAATGGTTAGTGGAAGAATTTTATGTTTGCGTATTCAGTTGAAAAGTTTAAATAGACCATATATTGATTTTCACATGCAGTTATGAGATAGAATATACCTTGATGGGGTGGGGTGTACGCTAATTTCACTGAGGTGGCCATAGAAAGCCATGAGAACGAGCATTTGAGCTGAGAGTGGATGGAAGAGCAGCGGTCAGTGGTCAGCTTGACAGCGGGTGGAGATCAGGTGGGAGAGTTGGCAAGGGCCCCAGCTCATGGGGCCTTGTAGTCCAGGGTCAAGGAATGAAGCTTTTATTCTAAGAGCAGAGAAAAACCCTATAGTAGCCGTGGGTGTGACATAATCAAACTTACAGTTTTCAAAGCTCTTTTAGGCTGTTGTGTGCCAGAGAGGGCCAAGGGGTGACGGATGCCGAAGGAAGGACCGTGGCTTTCAGGTCAAGTTGAGAGCTGTCCCTGCCGCTACCTCTGCCTGTTCATCCACAGCCCCTTCCTGTTCCCACTTCAGGGGCCTGCAGTCACATTCTGGGAAGGAAAATGAGGAAATCAGTGTGTTGAAATCTGCTGGTTGCTGGGTTAGTGGAAAAGGCTTTGCATTCTTGGGGATGGGGCGTGGTCTGATTTATTCAGTTCCCCAAAGTACGGAAAGAAAGGCACAGAGATCCAAAGCCAAGGACCCAGTGCAGGTGAGGCTGTGGTTTACTGTAGTGTCAGCCTTAGCACTGGACAGGGCTGGCTCCATCACAGAGGTCAGTCATCAGCTGTATGTTTTGGGCAAAGGAGCCCGTCTCCCACAGTTCCAGCTTCTGCATCTGAGAAGAGGAATAATAGCAGTACTTACACTGCAGAATTGATGTAAGGATTCAATAAAATAACGTGTGAAGCTTTTAACATTGCTTAGGTCAGTGTAAACACTCAATAAAGGATAGTTAATCACTACCACTGTGTTCATTTTCTATTATAGATCTAAAACATGAATTCCATCTACTCTGGGTAAATAGAAACCATGAGTTTGTCTTTTGGATTAATAAGGTTGGTTACTCTGTTGGTTGGCTTTCCATTTCTGTGACATAATACTTCTAAAAAATCAGCTTACAAGGAGTAAAGATTAATTTTGGCTCATGTTTGAGAAATTTCACTCCATGAAATTTTGGTCTCAGTGCACTGGGACTGTGGTGGCTGGTGCCCAGCACATCATGGCAGGGAACACAGGGCAGAGATCAGGCCACTTCACAGTGTTCGGGGTGTGGAGCCAGAGGAGGAAGGGAGGGTCCCAGTATCTCCCTGAGGGCCTATCCCCAGTGACCTAACTTCTTTCCACTAGGATTTGCCTCTTACCACCAATAGTGCCCAAGAGTACCACAGGCTGCAGACCAAACCTTAAACATGTGAGTCTTTGGGGGTCACTCCAGATCCAAACTATAGCAGCTGCTGTTACATACTGTGTGAAGATCTGGGGAGTAGGCTTTGGATTGTCATCTTTCCTTCCTCCCTTAGCTCACATGGTTGGCATTCCTAATGCCCTAGTCTCGAGTACAACATTCAGAATACCCGGAGGTGCTTTTTCAGCATCTGGACAACCTGCCAAAGTGGGAATCAGCCCTCTCTGGGCCACGCTAACTGGAGACAGTTTAAAGATCTAGACTACCAATATGTATCAAAAGAATTGAAACATCTTGAAGAGGTATTTGTTTACCCATGTTCATAACAGCATTATTCACAATGGCCAACAGCTAAAAGCAAGCCAGTTGTCCATCAGTGGATAAATAAAGTGTGATCTATACATACAACAGGATATTTTTCTGCCTTATAAAGGGAGGAAATTCTGACCCACACTACAACACAAACCTTGAAGACAATATACTAAGTGATATGTGATATATATTAACCAGTCACAAAGGAAAAGTTGTATGATTCCATTCTTATGAAGTATATAAAATAGTCAAATTCATAGAGACAAATGGAGAATGGCAGTTGCCAACGGCTTGAGGAAGGGAAGTGAGAGGTTGTTTAATGAATATGAAGTTTCAGCATTGCAAAACGAAAACATTCTGGAGATTGCTTGCACAACAGAATGAATATTCTTAACATGACTGAAATATACTTTTTAATATGGTGAAGATGATAAATGTCATCTTTTGTGGAGTTTTCTTTTTATCACGCTTTATTAAAAAGAAAAGTACCTAGATTTCCAAATAGAAAAATCCAAGGTCTGACCTGGTTTTCGATGTAAACAGGAATCACAATTTTCCCAGTTTCTTATGCCGCACACTGAGTATTGTGTAACAGCCTCACAAGTAGTTCAGTACTTAGTACATGGTATATACTTGACAAACACCTGTGCTTTTGTTATCACAAGTGCTGAAAAAATGCCCATTGAATGGATTAATGGAACACATGTCTGAAGAGCCAGAAACTTAAGTTCTTAGTCTTAAAAGAAAACTGTGTATAAGGTCTTCGGTCAAGTCCCTTCCCTAATCCTACGATAGCTTCCCCATTGCTAACTCTGATGGCCTCATCTTGGATTTCAGTGGCTTGCGTCACAGGTGATCACTCTTTCCTTCCTGAAAACTTTTTTTCACAGTCAGGGACACTAGTCTTTCTTGATTGCTCCTTGTACCTCCCTCGAACCAACATCCCAGTCGCCTTCATAGCTCAGTGCCCAAAGAGCAGGGTTGTTTTGTTTTGTTTTCCTATTTGGTGAACTTCTGTATCCCAAGTTCCTAAAATAGAGCCTGGCACTTAATGGGTGTTCAGTATTTATTTAACTACCTCTTTGTCTACACTTCAAGTCAGGATTCAGCCAATGGGCCTCCCTAGAGCAGGACCGAAGTTTTCTCTACCTGGGAGCTGGACCAGTCACTTCTACGAAACAGATTGAGGAATGTGCAGAGGGAAGAGAAGGTGGGTGAGTAATGAGGGGGATGAAAGGCAGAGAGAATTGGGGGCCTTCCAGAATACATCCTAGTATCCCTATGATAATGTCCTTTGAACAAGCTTAGCAGACTCCTGCCTCAGGGTCTTTCCGTTTCTTCTGCCCAGAATGTTCTTCCTATTATGTATTCATAGTATGCTTCCTCCTTTCTTTCATATCTCCACTCATAAATCATCTCATTAGAGAGAGCTTCCTGCTTTCACAGAGTCATATCCTTCCCCCACTTTATGCTCTACTCCTTATCTTGCTATACGTTTGTAAATAGCACCTCTCACCATCCGATACATCACATGTGTCATTTACTGACCTTTCCCATTGTCAGTTTACCCTCAAGTAGTGTCATATCTACAAGAGCAAGGACCTGGTCTTCCTTCTTATTTCAAGAGCCAGTATCAAGTATTTGGTAATCTGTGTCCAGTGGATCAATGAATGCAAAAATGGACACAGCATGCCCATCTGCAAAGAGGCCAAGACTCATAGGGTCCTGGATGATGCTAACAATCTACAAACAACTGGAAGCCACAGCACTGTGTCTTTCTCACAGATAGGATCGTGGCTTTTGATATTGCCTCCAAGCCACCTGCTGAGTGGATTTATTGGGTAACTCCATGACCTTGCTCCCACTGGAGAACTGATCCTTCTTCCATTTCTACCATGATCTCTCCAAATTGCTGTCCAACAGACTGACCTCCAGTGTCTTTACCAACGAGGATGTTGCTTATTCAGAATGCCATGATGGGCTTCTGAGTCTGCTGGGAAACGGGCAATAGAAGTACAAATGCTCATCCCTGGGAGGCTGGGTTTTGCAGGCCATATGCAGCAGAATGGAGAGCAAATACATTACAGGCAGAGAACAAACTTGCCCCCACTCACCCTACTGCACTGGGACTTCTCCTTCCTGTGCTGTGGCAGGGTGTTTTTGACTTTGGCTTCTGGCAAACATTTCATTGACTCCTGGATTTCTCAGAGCATCAACAAAAGAATTGGGCCTCTGGCACCCTGGGAAACTATATTCCAGTGATGCTCATTCACATCGTGATTATCCTCCCTGATTCCCTAACCACACACACACACACACACACACACACACACACTGACTGTAGTGCACTGGCTCTGACTGCCCTGTGACACCACAGACATGAGAATGAATGAGTCACATGGCAGGCACTTAGAACTCACATGGGGTGCTTATGCAGCTCAAGTGCAAGGATGGGGGAAGTGACCTTGTTTCATAAATGTGATACTCTCGGCAGGAACTTATCTTGTGTTCTCCCCTTGCAGTCAACTAAGAGGCAAAGCCCTGAGAGAAGCTTTCTGCTTGCTGCTTGCTGCTTAGTCAAATAATTGTTCTGGACCACTAAATGGAGAAGGGAAAGAGCAACGTGTTAGTTCACTCAAGAGCGACTACAATCATGTTTCTCTTACAGGGAGCCTGTTACTTCCCACAGCTTGGGTACCTCTGTTTTCCAGGTTGCTGAGGGCCCACTGGTTTACAGCTGAGCCCTGTGTGTGTATGTAAGTACCTGTTTCACATTCCTGCACACATGTGCATGCAGACATGCACACAAAAGTCATGCACAGATCTAAAGACATCATGCCTGTGAATCACAAACACAGGCGTACATCTTTACATAAATGGTTCAGCCCCACAGTCTGCATAGGCACAACAGGTCCATACACAAGTACCTTTACCAGGATGCACACCCACCAAGCATGTATTTGCATATATAGCAACAAGCAAAAAGTGGGTCTTTTTCTACTTTTTGAGATACTGAGAAGCCAAAAATATACAACACTTGGCAAGGACATTGCAAAGTGAGGAGCTACTGCCCCTCAGCAGGAATTCCAAAGATGAGGAAAAAAATCTAGCTTTTCAACCGGAGTTTAATACATACCTGAGGGTAAAAAATTATGGAAAGCAGATCTCAAGAGGTATTTGTGCATCCATGTTAGTAGCAGCATTGGTCACAGCGGCAAAGAGGTGGAAGCAATTCATCCATTGACGGATGAATGCATAAGCAAAATGTGACCTATAAACACAATGGAATGTTATTCATCCTTAAAAAGGAAATTCTGACCTGTGCTGAAACAGTTGAACTGTGAAGTCATCATGCTAAGTGAAATAGATTGAAAAAGGCAAGAAGGAAGATGTTTGGGGAAGCTGTTAGAGTGATGTGACAGTTTCCTCAGCCTCACCTTGAGGCAGGACATGGGACTGTCCTTCACATCCTAACCCTGTGGCTGGGCCTCATTGCAGAGAGCTTGACCTGACCTCCTAAAGTTAGAGGCAAGCATGTTGGGGGTGGCTGGTGATTGTACCCCACACAAAATGCCTAAGGCTGGAAGAGATTGGGCTGGCTCACTGCTCAGCCCCCAGGAGAGAAGGAACACTGTGCTAAGAATGGCCACCACTTTGGCATTGGCTGGGCAGAGAATGCCTGAGCATTTTCCCTGCATATATGGACCAAGCACAAAGAGATCTGGTTGCTTTTCCCCAAAAGCCCCAGGTGCTGTGATATCAAGGGGGAATTTATAAGAGGTGAAGGGAATTGATACAGAACCAGGCAGTAAAAATAGCCACTGCCTTAACAAACTGCATTTGGGAGAATCCCAATGATAAGGGTCTTCACAAACCTACAGAATAACCACAAGATAAAGAATTAGGCTTAAGCCTCTGCTGAAGCCAGATGAAACAAACACAGGATCTAGGGGTATCAGGGAGTCCCAATTCCCACCCTCCATATTACCTAAGGAGGCAGAAGAGGCCTAAGGAAGCAGGAGAGAAGAAAAAGGACCCTCTCTTCTTGCCCCATGTTGGCTCTCTAGCCCTAAATCAGCCACTACAGATTGAGGGAGGTGAGAGGACACATATTTCACTTCCAGTACAATTTGAACTTTCTGCAGTTACCCAGGCTGGAAATTTTCATTATGGAAATGAGATTATTCTTGAGATTATAAGTGTCAGGGTAAGATTTGTGATTCCCTAAAATGAATGACCAGAGTAATCAGGCCTGAGTTTCTGCCCTGTAAAGATTTCCTCCATTAAGGTGGGGAAAAAGTGTGTAAGCCAGCATCTTCCGAGAGCACCCATTTTAAAAAATGAAGTTACTTATTGCCTTAAAAATTCTGCATTTCTATGAAGGGCTACTCCTACATATGGAATAAGCTTAACAAATGATCTAGCAATGAGATTTCTGTTCCCAGCCCACACTTCTGCCAACACACAGACTCTGTTTCTCTGTAACTTGGGGTGATATAATTGACTGTGTCACTTAACACACACACACAAGCACACACACCATGAATGTATGGTTTTGCTGTAGATTGTCCACAGCCAGCCTAGGAAAGAGGACCTCTCTGACATCTAAGAAATACACATTCTTTTCCTTTTAGATTCAAGGGTAATATGAAAACACAGCACATTCAAGGCCCCGAATAACAATGACTTATCTTCAAACCTTTCATAACTTTGGCCAAAAAATCTACAGTGCAAACTTGAACCATAAATTAAGTTCAAGCATTTAAATTGTTGGCATTGTACCATTTCTGAACTACGAAACTGACTTGCATATGGTTCAACCTGTTAATGTTCCTTTTTAGGATTCTTTTTCATAAAACGAGGGTGATAATTCATATAGAGAAGGATTATTTTGCAGACTAAATGTACAACAGACACTAGGACCTACCCTAAAAGCCACAGTCACTGGTTTTCAGATTATCTTTACCATGTATTGATTGGAATAGAAGTCGTTGCTGCTTAAAGTGCATTTAATTTCCAATGTGTCACCCTCTGTAGACTCTGGGAAGAGAAGCAGGATTTCAGAATCTGTTTTATTCTCTTTTGTCATAGAGCTGTTTATTATTTTCTGATCTTTCATCTTTATAGCCTTTTATTCTTAGGAATGTAATATCCACTCTTCTCTTTCTGAACGTTTTACTGCTGCTTTTCTTGTTCCTGGCCAGTTTTCTTCTATTTCCAGCATTGTCTCTGTCACCTTTGGGTTTCTTTTTTATCTGTTTCTCTTGTTCCAGATGCTTCGGTTGCCTAGTGACATTGGCTGGTGCTCCCATTTATGAGCTGGAAAGCTGTTTGAAAGCCCACGAGCAGAGCTTGTTGATTGTCGAGCTTCACTACTGGATGGCAAAGTGAACAGCTTTTGCTGTTAGGCTGGTCAGCTTTCCTATAAAGAAATCCTCCAGTCTCTTTCCTGGGAGTCATTCTCCTGGTGGCGTGTGGTTCTTATTGGCAGCCGTTCAGGTCTCACTATGCAATATGAAAGTTCTATTTAGTATTCTTGTAAAATAAAGTATTTTTCCCTATGCTGAACGATGTTTAGTGTCTCTCCAATTCCTCTTCCCCAAAAAGTACCCAGTATTTTATTGTGGATAGAAGAAGGACACAGCCTGAATTCTCTGTTTGGTGTTATGGTGTTTGGTGTTATGGAGTGATGGTGGTGGTGGTGATGGTAATGGCGCTTATGGTGGCACTGATGTTGTTAGTAGCAGTGGTGGTGGTAGTGATGGTGGTATGGAATTCAGTGGTGGTAGCAATAGTCTGATGGTGGATAGTGTTGAGAGTGATATTGATGCTGGTGGTGATGGTGATGTTGATGTTGGGGTGTTGGTGATGGTGATGTGGTGATGGTGTGGTGGTGGTGGTACTGATGGCAATTGTGGTGGCAGTGGTGATGGTGTTGATACATCTTATTTCTTCAAGTATTTTTATCACTCTCAACCCTTCTTCTCGCCCCACTACAAGATACTTGGTATCTCCAAGTCCTCACACAGGCTTAGTTTAAGGTTTTCCTCTGTTGGCGTAGGAAGTTACTGTTCACCTATCTCCCTTCCTTTTTCAAAAAATTAGTTGACACAGCTAAATTCATATTCTCTTTGTGAACTTATTCCTTTTTATAAATTAGTTCCACTGTCATTTTGCAGAGCTTGAGGAAGAAGCTGATATTAATGAATGGGGTTGCTTTCCATTTAAAATGGATGTTCTCCACTGTCCTTTTAATATCCAGACTTTGCTTCTTTTCATCTGATTTTCTGCTTTTTCTATATTTATTTTATTTTCAGTGCAAAAAAATACATTCCATCTCTAAGCACATTGAACACTCCAAAATGAGGTCAGACTTCTCAGCCTGTCTCTGCCCCAGTCAAACTCAGACAGCAGGGCCCTAAATTTCTTGGTGTGAAAGGATCCTGAGCCATTTTAATTTTTTCATTTTTTCAGAGTGCATGTTTTAAAAAATAAAGATATGCTAAAACAAAATTTGGGAAAATTGAACTATAGGTTTAAACGTTTACATTTACTAATTTCAAGACTGAAAAATCTACAAAGCAGTGAATTATATACTATCCATAAGATAATTACAGGATTTATTAAAATATTCATTCATAACACCTAGGTAGAATGATACAGAATGAAACGCAAGATTAAAATAGTGTGACAAATATCAACTTTAAATTGTATTTCAACCAATTTAGACAGAGTATCAGCCCTTTGAACCTTGGAACATACACAGATATGGCAGTCATGGCAAATGCTTTCGTCTATTCCTCTTCCTCTCCCTGCCTCAACCCAGCATGCACAGCCCTACAACAAAATGGGACCTGGAATCCATCTGTGCAGCTTCCACAAGGGCAACACAAATAGAGTACAGAATGGTGAACAAGTAATTCCCCTTGTGCAGTAGGCCAGGTGGGCAGAAGGTATCTGTTCTACAAGCAGGTGTTGCATCCACCCATTGTCTCTGTAATTAACTGTCCTCTTGCCTCTGGCCAGGAGACAGAGAAGGAGTTGAATGACTAGCATAATTTTGCCCTCCTTTAAGATAACCAGGCTACCAGGATTTAACCCAGAAGGCTTTGGAACTGAGGTGGATTCTTCCCTTTTCAAACCACCTTAACGTTTGGAGAAATACGAAACAGGAAAAAATCATCCATGCACCATTTCGCCCCTTAAAACCCAAGCAAATCATTTACTTTTCATTTTGTCACGTTTCCTTCCTCTCTGTCTGAATCATCATAGGCAGGTGTACCTGCACACACACATATATTGTGGAAATGAACAGAACCCTGGCTCTGAAGTCAGAGAGAGCTGGATTCAAAACTTGTCTCCTTGCCCTCCTCCCTTTACCAAGTGCAGGACCTTGGATATGTGATAAATGCTCTCAGTTCATTTTCATCTGTATAAATGGGTTAACAATAATTAAAATAATGTGAATAATATATGGGAAATGCTGATCACAATGTCTGCTACACAGAAAGTGTTCAATAAACAGCAGCCAAAGTATTGTCAGTGGTGCCTTAATTTAAATTAATGTAATGTAATGAACATTTATTATGTGCCAAGTGACAGAGGATAAGACTATATGTCTGTGTTCCAAAAATTGTATCATCTAAGACTAGAGATGGATACCTACTCAGATAATGAGCATTCTGTGTACTAAGGGCTCCATCCTACATGTGCTAGAAACAATGTGGTCTGAGCTGGCCTAGACAGACTTTGGTTACTGTAAGTCATGGGAATTTGGGAGAATTTGCAGCAAGATAATTTGTATTCTGTCTTCTTAATTTAGCATCATATTATAAGCACTTCTGATGTTGCCACATAAGCTTTCCATCATTTTTAATGACTGCATAATATTATACTGCTTCAAGGTACTGTATTTTCCTTTACGTTGCCCCTATTATTAGATTGTTAGTCACCTACCCAGAGCTATTATAGATATTGCTACAGTGAATATGTACATGACAGCTTTTCTGCCTGGAAATTATTTCCATGGGATAAATTCTGGGTCAAAGGCTATGAGCATATTTAAATAGTTCTTGCAACTCATTGCCAAGTTTTTATCAAAGGGCTCATACAAAGAATATTATAATTTTATGTATTTTGTCAGAAAAGATGAAATGAATTTGTGAATGTTGCTTTTATTTTCATTTCTTTGATGTGTTAGTGAGGCAAAACCTCATGGGCAGGAAATTTGGAGGATACGAGGTCCATCCCACTGCAGGAAACAGTGAAGGGTCTGTCTCATTAAAGCGCAGGTACCCAGGACTTCTTAATTGCATTGTTTTTTTTTTAACCTCTCTTCCCAGTTGACTAATACATAATTGGCATCATAATAATGGGCACTGAATGAAACAGGGCAAAACATTGTCATTTCCACACCACACTGCTGTTTCAGGAGGAGAGTAACTGTTTAACCTGTCCTTTGCTTTGCCTATCCACTTTGAAAGATTTGGAAAAGCAATTCAAACTAGATTAGTATATATTTATAGATCTTCTATTATTGATCAGTAAATTGTTTGGTTTGTTACTTGCCTGTAGCCTTTTGTTATAATGCATTTTCTATTGCTGTGATAAAATACCCGAGACCAAGTTATTTACAAAGAACAGCTGGTTATTTTTGCTCCTAGTTCTGGAGGATAGGAAGTCACAGAACACAAAGCCAGCATCTGGCAGGGCCTCCCTGCTGTATCATAACAGGACAGAGAAAAGCACTCTGCAAGACACAGCAAGTGGGCCTGCTCAGATCTCTCTTCCTCTACTTAAATAAAGCCACTAATCTCATCATGGGCTTCCACCCTCATGACCTCATCTAATGCTAATTACCTCCCAAAGGTCCCATCTCCAGATGCCATTAATATATGAGTTTGAGGATTAAATTTTAGATACATGAACTTTTGAAGGACACATTCAAACTACAGTACCTATCTATTGTGTTCTCAAGGAAGACTAAAAAGCAAAGGTCACTTCAGGATAGAGAAAAAGATTCAACTTAGAGCCCAGATGATTTGAAGAAGGGGAATCCTGCTCCTTCTGCTCCCCTGCAATTGATCTGTAGAGAAGACGGTGCAGATGAAGGGAACAACCACACAGGAAGCTGACTTTCCCAGCTTAGGAGGGACAGTAGGGGATGGCATTGTGGAAGCATTTAGGAGAATCCTGGGAGCAGAGGATGGGGTGAGGGAGAAAGAGCCCTTGCAGCTTGCTTCCCTGTGTGTGGCGAACAGGGCACGGCTGAGGACGGCACTGCATGACGCCTTGTCCAAGCATAACTGGGAAGCTTTTGCAGGAGGAAGTGCCTGGAAAAATGAACCAGACAGTACGCAGTACATGAGGTTTCTGCAAGTTTCCAGGGACCCCAGCAAGGGAGACTGAGTCACTAGAAGAAACAGACCTAATGACGAGGCAAACTTTAGCAATGGATGGCCACATCGCGCCCTGAAGGCCCACTGAGACCAGTCACTGGCCTGAAGCACCAGCCACTGGTTAGTCCAGGCAGCCCACAAGAGATGGACACCAGAAAGATCTTATAAGCTTCCACCCATTCTGAAACCAGCTGCTGTCACAATATCTTGCCTGCCCCATCTTGCCTGGAACAAAGATGTGCTGTCTGGAGCTAGGGGTGTGTCTAGTAATTCTGAGGGACAAACATGCAGGGAGAGGGGAAGGGAATCAGGCACTGGCCCTGGCAGTAATAAGCTGCTGAGCCAAAGCCATCCTCTGCCCCTCTAGACTTCTTGTCAGAAATAAGAACAAACTATGGGGTCAGATTTTTAGTTATATGTAGTCAAAGACATTCCTAACAGGTATGAGGCCGATCGATTCCTCAGGAGCAGCGAGGCTCAGGTGGACTTCTGGGGGCCTGGCTATTCTGCCTACAAAACTGTGCTAATCACTTCTTCCTCAGAGTATCATAATACCCTCAGCCCTAAAATAAGTGAGTCAGGGAAATCACCCCACTTTGCCTATTATTAGAGCTTAGTTGACAAGTAAAGAAAGCAAGGTCAAGTTAGAAACCAAAAATGATAAACCAAAAATTTTCTTTGCAAAGAAATCACTTGGGAGACTGAGGCAGGAAGAGAAGTTGGAGGCCAGCCTGGGCTACAAAGTGAGTTTAAGGCCAACCTGAACTGCATGGCGAAATCTTATCTCAAAAAAGAATAAACAAATAAATTAATGAAATTAAAAAAGAAACTATTGATGAAGAAATAGTTACAGTAGAATTTGAGACTAGAGCCATAATCAATACCACCCTGAAAAATCCTAATACACATGTTTCTACCAAGAAGCTCTACTCCTCCAAAGTCCCAAATATCCCACTGGCTTCCATCCACTTTAGCCTAACTGTTCCTGATTTGTTGCAAAACTTTGAGGCCCAAAATGATTATTCCACAAACTCCTCAAGATTGAGAAGCAAGTAATAATTATCCTTATAGCCCCAGAGTCCCTGGGGCCTGGCCCAGATTAGGAGCCCAATCTAGAACGGAAGGATGAATGTGAGATATTAGGATATAATAATTCAAAATTAAAAATTTCAAGCCTTCAGTAGCACCAGAAAGTCACATGGCAAACCCAAGTCACCTGGGCTCTACGGTGGAGAGAGCTTGGTTCAAACTCTGTTTCTGCCGTGCCACATATTGGTTATGTAACTTGGCTGTGCCACTCAGCTCTACACCTCAGCCTCCTTTTCTGTAATATGGGTTAGTTATGGCACCTTCGTAGAACTGGGTGTCAGTCATTTAATAAGTGACCATTCCTGGAAAGGTCTCAGTGAGTGCAGGCTGGGGGGGGGGTGCTGTTACTACCATTATGCCTGCAACATTAACATCCCCTTGAAAGCTTGTCAAGTCCTCATCCTGGGCCATGCGTCATACATTCTGATTTAATCAGCTTGGGATGGGGCCTGAGATTCAAAAGCAGGGCTGAAATTCTCAAACTGGTTGCTTCTTCCTAACACACATCAGGCCTCTGCACGTCCAATCCTCTCTATTTGGAGAGAGGAGTTGGGGAACTTGGCTATCTATCCTGTTGCCTCTGATCCTGGGCAAGCTCAACCACTTACCCCCAAGATAATGTTAAAATTCGATCATTTCCTATATATGTTTGACTTAAAAAATTTAGGTGAACCTTATTTAGAGCTGCTCTGCCCAATACCATAGCCACTAGAAACATGGCCAATATGAACTGAGCTGTCCCATAAGTGTAAAATGCATACCAGATTGCCAAAACTTTAAACAAAAACAATAGATGCATTTATAATTTGTTTTATGTCAATTATATGTTGAAACGTTAATATTAAACATGCTACTAAAATTATTTTCACCAGTTTCTTTTTATTTTCTTAATGTGGCTACTAAAATTTTTTAAATTTCTTATGTGGTACCCTCTGTGTGCACTGTGCCACCCTAGAAAGTTGACATGTTTTAGAAGCCGTAAGTGTTCTGGTCTTTCTGCAAGGGTGGGATGTGTGTGTGTGTGTGTGTGTGTGTGTGTGTGTGTGTGTGTGTACCTGCATGTGGCTAACTGAGCTGTTTAGGAAGGTGTAACAAACCTAGTTGCTGGTTAATCATTTGCAGATGATCCTATTGGACAGAGAGTGATTTAGAAGTATAAGAAGTAACTTGACCCAGTTAGATTGTTAAAGAGACAGTGAAACTACAGTGGAGGCAGACTGGCAGGTTGGATAGAACACGAAAGCCCAAAGAAGTAGTGTAGCAGAATGGAAAGAGGGTGGTCGCTAGCGTCACTAGCATAGTGGGAAGAACATGGGTTTTAGTAGCACTTCTACATCCTGTGTGACCTCAGACAAGTTCCTTAACTTGCCTGTATCTCAGCTTGTTCGTCTGTAAAATGGAGAAATTATATCATTGGGTTGCTACAAGATAGCTTTTCAATTTAGGTACTTAGACAAATTGTCACAGACCGAGTGGCTTACAAACAGCAGAAGTTTGTTTCTTATAGATCTGGAAGTCTGAGGTCAGGATAACAGTCTGGATATGATTTGGTGAGAGCCCTCTTTCAGGTTATAGCCTGCTGACTGTGACTCTGCATGTTGGAAACAGGATAAGCTAGTTCTCTGGAGTCCCTTTTATAAGAGCATTTGTCTCATTCATGAGGGCTACTCCTCTTGACCCAATCAATTCCCAAAGACCCCTTTCTCCTAATACAATCACATAGGAGGTTAGGATTTCAGCCCATGAGTTTAAGGAACACAGATATTCAGAGCATTGCACAGGCTTGTATATGCTCACAGATGTAAAACAGGATCTGATTGGCCTGACTTTGTCCCATGTTCATTGTAGCAGGAGGGTGTGGTCTTATGATTGGGTTTGCCTGGCTGTCCTGCCCAGCCCATAGAGACAGGCAGCTGGGTTTCTTAGCCTAAGAAAGGGGAGAAGCAGGATGTGCATGGGTGGATACAAACAGTAGCTGCCCCTTCTACAACACCTTCCTGACTCTTTGACCTTGAAAAAGTAACCAATGATCAGAACCAGAGCTGTGGCTTTGGTAGAGCTTGCCTAGTGAAATCATGAAGATCATATGATCCCTGCTGTACAGAAGATGCCTCACAAATGTTAATCCGACTTGAAGGTAATGCTGCTGCTAAGACTGCAGTGAAAATCTGACCTTTGGTTGAAGCTAGAGTCATCCAAATCAAGGAGGAGCTGTCCTGTGTATGGGCCAGATCACAAGTCAGACTCTCAATGTCAACAGAAAGGGTAGCTAGGACCTTGGGGCTGGGCTTGGTGGGCTGCCCAGGCCTAGTGTCTATTTAACAAGCATTCCCAGCCACCTTCCTGGGAGGCTTCCTGCACTCACTGAGCAGTTTTGGTTCAACCAGTTCTTTCTTTGTAGCTGGGATTTTGTTAAGAGGCCAAATTCCAGGCTGGGGCAGGATAAACAAAATTGCATGGCTAATGATTGGCAAGTCTGCTTGGAATGCAACAGGCTGCAGATTTCAGTGGGGGAGGCTTTGTTACCCCCTGGACTGTTGACAGGGACACTGTAGAAACAGGAAGGAGTTTCTAGGCTCTGCAGAATGCCTGCCTGCAGTTTTTTCTCGATCCTCTTTTTAAGGAAAGGAGAGATCACACCTGCTCCCAGCTGGGAATTTTGTGCCTCAATCTGCTTTACAAAGATATAAAATCCTTTGGCCAAATATCTAACACTTCACAGCTTACAAAAGATTCCTGATTCTAATACCACCTGTGCTGTGTTGGGGCTATAGCTGGTAGTGACAGCTCAGAGAGCCCAAAGACCTACATGTAGAAAATGGTAAGGTCAAGCATTATAAATTTTCACCCCCCCCCCAAACAAAAAAACAAAATCAGGGAAAAATAGTGTTTAGTGTCCATATTCAATCTTCTGGATAACAGACTATTCTTCCCCTTGAGTAGGGATTTTTAAATACAGTCTAAACATAGAGGGACTAGGAAAGTTCCTTATTTCTCTATTGGTATTATAGAGGTGCAAGATTTTTCCTTGGACAAATCCTTTTCCTAGGAATTTTAGAACTTTGCTTAACTTCCAGCTGTTCTCTTTCTGTTTAGAGTAACCACCTCCTCCCACCCACCCCCTCACCCCACCTTTGGTTGTGACACTGGGGTAGAACTTAGGTCTAACCTTGCTTTTGCTAAGCATGGCCTCTACCACTGAGCTCCACTCCTAGTTCTCCCCCATCCTTAACGGGGTATCAAAATAGATAAATGGCTAGAAAGAAATCGAGTTCAGTTCCTAGCTTAGCTCACCATCCTACAGTCTAGACGATGACAAGGTACAAACTTCTGGTCATCTGCTTGCAACGCTGCCACCATGGATCTGGGGCCCTGGGTAACCTATGTTTCCAGCTCTGCTAGCCATCCCCACAGATCTGATCAGGCTCCCAGTGAGCTCAGACTAGCACTCCTGAGAACTGGTGGTGGAGATGAGGGTGAGCAACTGAAGTGAGGCCCACTCTGCCTCCGCCCCATGTGGCCCTTCTCCTTTTGAAATAGCTGGGGCCTGGGGAGGACTGGGTGCCAAGTACAGGCAAGGCTCAAGGCAGGTAGTTTCCATTACCTTATTCTGCTAATCATTCTGGCTTGTCATTTTTTCTCCTGATTACCTCCAAATTAGCATTTGGAAGCCCAGTTTGGGTTTGATATTGCCAGCTTTTTGGTAGCTAGTTCCCGGCTAGTTTTGGCTTCGGTGAATCTAAGGCCTTCCTGCTCCTATCCAGCTGCCATTAATGGAAGGACTAATGGGCACTTACACATTGCCTCCCTCCTGACGAGACTGGGACATTGGCCTCATCTTTGCCACTTTCCACCCACAGAAACTGAGATGCATTCAAGTGAGGTAGCAGGGTCCAGCTTCCCACAGCTGGTGAGACCTTAGTGAAGATAAATGCTGCCTTTACAGATTTTCAGATGTGCGTTCATGCCAGTAAGATTGCAGTCTCCACATTCTCCCTTAATCGCCTCTAATTCACTGCCTCACCATGGCAGAACTTGAATTGTTTAGAAGCAACGAGCTCCCAAATATACTCCAGGCCTTCCCACTTGGAAATTGGGATCCTGTGACATTTAAGCAGTTTCTAAACTAGCCTCGGAATCTACCAATCATATGAGGAATACACAAAGCTATCTGCGTTTTAATAACATGGTGAGAAAATAGTGACTTTAAAGTCTTTATTAACCCTGGAATGCATTTTCCAAAGTAGGAATTAGCTGACACAGGCAGAGCGTCAGCTGGAAACACAAGGTCTGAGTTAGGTGGCCTAGAAAAAAAACCTTTGCTTTGGTGCCCAAAGCTTCCCATTGATTTCAATTGCTGGTTAGCACAGGCCAGCAGAACAATTGTCCCATCGGTGAATGTGCCATTAGAAATGACCCCACACAGCTAATAGGGGTTTAATAGTGGCTTTCTTAGTCTTTGGTAGGGTTCCTGTTGTCACTTTTAGTAAGAAAATTACCCATCTGCCATTCCCTTTAAACTTGTACAGTAATAATTAGCCAGGTCCCAAAGAGAAGCTGGTTACATTTGACCTTGGTTGGATGAAAGCTCAGTGACCCATCAAAGGCTGTAAAATCATTTAAC
Source organism: Cavia porcellus (assembly GCF_034190915.1). Taxonomy (NCBI): domain Eukaryota; kingdom Metazoa; phylum Chordata; class Mammalia; order Rodentia; family Caviidae; genus Cavia; species Cavia porcellus. The sequence goes on from NW_026947502.1 coordinate 27,801,676, forward strand.
TCTGACTAACTAGAGAGGTAACATTGTAGCAGGCATTTGTTAGAATATAGTTATGATTCTCACTTGTTCATCATTTCACCATCTTCAGAGCTCAGGGTAACCTTGAAGTCACAAGCAAGGACTCTCCATGAGGGTCCTTGCAAATCAAGGCCTGCCAGCCAAATCCAGCCCACTCTATATATTTGTAAATACAGTTTTATGGGCGTACAGTCAGGCTTCTTTGTTTACATGTTGTCTGTGGCTGTGATACAGTTAAATAGTTTGGACAGAGGCCATATGGCTTGCAAAACTTAAAATATTCGCTCTCTGACCCTCACAGAGAAAGTTTAATGACTTCTGTCCTAATTCATAAAGGCCAAGTTTGACGCCTGTGTCAATCACTTACCAGCTGTTTAACCTTGGACAAATTATTTGACCTCCATTCTTCATTCAGTGTCTTTATCTGTCCATTAAAGCATGTGAAAGCCTGTGTGGTAAGTGTTACTGGAGCTAACTCCAAGTTCTTCAGACACACACATGCTTTTGGACTTGGGCTACGTGCCTTTCCAAGAGCTGTGTGATGTAAGGGGAAGTGATGTGTATCACTTCTACACACAGCTGGGATGGGTCTTCTGTAGTTTCCTTCTCTATCGTGGGAACCAGTAAGATAGGTCATGTGCTAAGTTTTGGATCTGGACTGTCACCTAAATGCTCCTTTGTTAAGAGCTTGGTCCCCAGGTTGGTGCTACTTGGAGATTATAGAAATTTAAGTGGTAGGTCCCAGAGGGAAGTCTTCAGGACATCAGAGAGGTGACCTCAAAGAGAACTGTACGACCCCAGTTCCTTCTTTGCTCTTTCCCTTCCTAGCCATAATGTGAACAGTTTTGTTCCACCACATGCTCCTGCCATGATGTGCTCCCTCACCACAGGCCCAAAGCTACAAGGCCCACAGACTCCAGACTGAAACTTCTAAAACTGTGAGTCAAAATAAACCTTTCCGCGTTATAAGTTAATCATCTCAGATATTGATTATAGCCATGAAAAACTGACTAACATCTGTCATTTCTAACCACAAGCCAGAAAAACTGAGATTTGGTCAAAGTTTTTTCCTAATTTTGGACCAGATCTGTGATCTTTGTCAATAAGGAGACTTGAGATATGAAGAAAAATGAAAGATGAGAAAGTGAGACATCAAAGAACCAAATTGAATTTGAGGGAAATCTTGACGAAGATATTGGAGAAAATAAGAAATAAGAGGTATGGGGTCAACCTTATGCCATCTTAGTACTATTGACCTAGACAGAAGAAAATGGCTGCCACAGTATTCTCTCCTGTCTCTCTGTGCTTTGACCTGCACTGTTCCCACAGAAAACCACTAGACTTTGGGATCCTCAGGGCCATGAAAGTGCTTTGCTCAACCATAATTCTGATAGGGTCCACTCACTGTGATATAGGATGAGTATTTAGCCACTGACTGCTTCACGTAGACTAAATGAAACTAAGTAAGCTCATCTGAAGGGTGGGCCTCTCCTTAAAGACAAGGTTACAGATCTCAATTTTTTTTTCTGTCCCACAGAAAAAAATGAACCAAATAAACCCCATCCATCAGTTGCTCCTGCAAAAAAAAGAGAGAGAGAGAGAGAAAGAAAGACATATTGATGACCAGTTGATAGATAGTCAGTGTAGTTGAACAGAAGATTGGTTATGAGAATCAAATTGCCTGGCTCTGCCACCTATTAGCTGTGTAACCCTGGGAAAATATTTTAACATTTCTATATCTCAGTTCTCTAAGCCGCAGGTGGTACCAAAATCATGTACTTGTAGGAATGAAGTGAGCTGATACACAGAAAGTGATGACAGGTGTTATGTTTTGGATGTGGTTTGAATGTGTCCCCTAAAGGTCCACACATTGGAAGCTTATTCTCCAGTGTGGTGATCTTGGGAGATGACAGAATCTTTAGAGGTAGAATCTAGTGGGAAGTGTTTGGATCACTGGGGGTGTAGCCCTTGGAAGGAATTACTGTGGTTCTCACGAGATCTGGTTAATTGTCTTGCACTTGATCTTACCATGATGATACTGCCATGATACTGATGTGATATAGCTAAGAATTTGAACAAATGGGGCCACCTGATCTTGCAATTTCAATTTTTAAAAATGGAAGCTAAATAAACTCTTTTTCTTTCCAAAGTATCCAGCCTCTGGCATTTCATTATAGCAATGGAAAATGGACTAAGGCAATAATTTTATGAATATTACTATGACTCAGGCCCTTGCACCTCACTCTGATGCCAGTTTAGCTTACAGTCTTAAAAACACCCATAATCTCAGGGAGTCCTCATCAGCCTATTTTTAACTGTTGATACTTATCCTGTCATCACTGATTACTCCCTCATCCAAATTTGGAAACCATTTTCTTGCCCCTCAGAATTTGGGGCATTTCTTTGTAGATCTTGGCTTAGTCATCACCCCAGGCCCTTGTGTCTCCTGGTCTCTGTGTCTCCAGTTGCCCCTGGGGTACCCTGATGCCCCCCTCAGCATCGCCCTATCCCCCTCTGGGCTTGTCCCAGGCATCCTGCGCCTCTCTGTCCTTAAGTAAGTAGGGGATGGAGAGGCGGAGCTCTGTGCCCTGCCAGGCCTGGGCACACTGAGACTTGTTTGTGTATTTCTTCTTTCATGCTTCAGTTGCTGTTGCCCCTGACTCATCAGCTGGCTAACAAGCTCCAGAACCATTCTTCTTCCTTTTGACACCTCATCAAGCAGTCTATCTAGCTAGTGAGAATGTGTTCTCCACGGGGACTTGCTGCGGGAGAAGCTTGCTTGTCTATTTCTCTGCGCTTCTGTCCTCCCTTTATCACTGCTCCAGAGCCACTCAAGGCTAAAAACACTGTGTTTGCTTTCTTCCTTTGTTTGCAGCATGCCTATATATGTGTGTATGTTTATTCATGTGAGTATAGAATTTTGCTCACCATGGGGGGACATCATGGACAATCTAGCTGACTAATAATGAAGGTTACTATTTTTTCAAAAATACTAGTAATTCACATTTCCTGAGAACTTACTATAAGGCATGAAGTATTCCAAGCAGTTTGTGTAAATTAATTTGTAGAATGTTCACAATCGCCTTAAGGAAGCAGGCACTTTTTTTTTTTTAAATGAAAAAGAGACTGCAGCTCAGAGAATAACTTGCCTGAGGCATGCAACTGGTGTCAAAAGCCTGGAGGTCTCCAAAACTGTCTCCCATCAGTGCTTCTCAACATTTTTTGGTACACATCAATCATCTGAAGACCTTGTTAAAATGCACTTGCTGACTCAATTGCTTTGGGCTGGAGTAAGAATCAGCCTTCCTAAGACACTGCCCCACAAGTTCCTGCTGCTGGGCTGAGCACACATTTTTAAGTCATGTTGATCTAAATTATACTACAGTTCCTCTGGACTGTTAGATTGAGTAAGCCTGTTCAATGAATTTATTTCCTGTGAGTGTTAATCATCTGTCATCTTTTAAAATGCACACTCTTTCTCTGACTTTACCCTGCACCTACTAAATCAGATAAGGCCTAGGTATTGAAAAAATTCCATGCTATTTTGCTGAGCATGGAAGAACTAAAAATCAGCCTCATGATATTTGGGTCCTTGAAGTCAATGATACTAAAACATTAACGCTAAAGGATTTACCTAAGGAACTTGTCAAATGCAGATTCTGATTCAGTGGCTCTGGGGTTAGCCTGATTTTATGCATTTCTACTATTGTTATCACTCAGTATCCACATAAGAATAGCTCCACAGTATCTACAGATGCTCACACAGTTCATATAAAACAGTGTAGTATTTTTATATACTCTGTGCATAGCCTCCTGTATTCTTTAAATCAGCTCTGGCTTACTTATATAATGTATATATCTATGTAAATCAAATGCTATGCAAATTGTTCTTCTGTATTGCTTGGGAAGAATGACATGAAAACAAAGCCTGCACATGATTAATACAGATGAAAATTCCTATTAGGATATTTTTTAGTCTGGTTGGTTGGATCAGCAAGTTCAGAACTTGCAAATACAGAGGGCTGATGGTTTTCTCACGCCTAGGTGAGGTCAATGTTACCAACCTCATTTAGAATAGCAAAGCTCTGGGGAGTCACCATTTCCTTTGGAAGCTCTCAGAAGGCTTATAGTACATATGCACAACATTTTACAATGTTTTAAACAAGGTAGCTATACAAGCTGCTTTGAGGTGGCTTTAATGTCCTCCCTCTGTGTAGTCTTCAAGGAAAACTCCCTACAGGAGATGCTTCTTGAGCTTTGCCTCAAAAGGTATAAAGGATTTTGTCCAATAGAAATGTGCAGAGAAGGACAATTGTTAGGGAAGCCCCCAAAAGTCACTCCACATGATTAGGCTCGAGCTGCGTTGTGACAGAAAAGGGGAATGAAGCCAGAAATGATTGGCAGTCAGATTAGGAACAGCCTTGAGCATTAGACTAAAATTCCCAACTTTTGTAGTGTGGGTTATGGGGAGACATGCAAGTTTCTTCAGCAGGGAAATAACATCTCTGTAATCAAAACCTGTTTCCCATTAAAAAATAGATGGGTTGCCCTGATTGCCCGACTTTTTCATGACCATAAGATTGTTATCACAAGACCAACAGATGCCAGGAAGCCTGGGGGTGCCTGGAATTAAACACAGCAGACCCATATTTTGAAAATAGCAGCTCATCTTCCTTGAAAGAGGACAATTCTCTGATATTTTTGAGAAATTGTTCGAGGGAGGAGGAACAACACGATTTCCACTTGCAGAAAGCAAAGCTGTCTCACATGTTCCAGTAAGTAATGTTCTCCATACCACAATGAACAATGTGCGTGATGGAATGAAAATCCCTCCTGCCTGGCCACCCGTGGGCAGCCTCAGTTACTATGGAAAATTCCTGATTAAAGTCAGCAAAAGAATTTCCTAGCTAGCGACTATTATTAATCAGAGCTTCAGCCTTGTGCTGACATTCAAGATTGGGTTCTTTAATATGTCATTGCACAAGCAGGTGATTAAACCCCTATGTTTTTTAAAAGCAAAGAGAATGCACCCACTTTTGCGAGGCTGACTACCCTTTTTAATAACACACGCAGTCCTGCTCAGTTAGCATGAGAACAAAACTGCAACCATGAAATTATTTTAACAAGACCATAAAAAAAAACAATTTGCTTGAGTGATGTTTAGGGAGATGGGGGAGGGGACCCACCCTTTCTCTAAACTAATTAAACTGTACTATATGTCCTTGTGTAGTTCCTGACATTTTTCTGGTTCACTCAGTTTGAATGGTTACACGAGGATCAGCGCCAAGCTCCCAAATGGCTAACTCAGAACAAAAGCAGGGTCCCCGGGGAATTCTGGAGCATTCAGCAAATTGAGAGAAAGTTATTTGGAGTTAATCAATGTGCTTAGCTGGAATCACATCTTGCCTCATAGAGAAGATGAAAAACAAGGAATCACTGTTTGGAGGCCAGCTCAGAATGCAATAGGAAGTAACATTGTCCTTGCTATGGTTTTTATTTTTTTTTGTACATATAAAGTAACACCTTCTTTGGATAAAGCTATAATGGCTTCTCATTTCTTATCCCAACCTCTCCATTGCATGAAAATTTATGCCTTTCCCACTCACACCGGTACTGGAAGCCACTGGAAGTTTACTGCACAGCTTTTATAGGCAAGTGTTCTGTTCTCAGCTTGGTAGGGTTAAATATTGATGAATGGCTGGGAACTTTGGTTTCTGGAAAGATAAGCCTTAGTTTAAGCTGATGGGACCTTTGGGTGTTGGTCAGACTCTCGTCAAAGCCAAACAGAAACAATGAGTATCTTGAACACAGCGCCATCCTGTATGTGTCAGACACAAAGCCCTTTGCAGAGAATTAGCCCTCAGTGGAATAAGCACAAATATCACAGCTTGCACTCCTTTAAACTGATGTTTCTCAACTCCCTAAACTTTCAAGAAAACATTGCCTTTTGAAAAGCTCTTTAACATTGAGGAGGCCATCCTTTAAATCCCAAAGACCTGTGGAGCACAGATAAAGTGTGCCATTCAGTTCCATTTAAAGCGGTATATAGGTGAGCACCTGCTATGTGTAAGATATCGATGGGGCACCATCCTCTGCATGAACAAGATGAAACTGATAGAGGTGCTTCCTGATTTCAAGGAAATTAGACTGTCCCCATTCAAGAGAGGAATTGGTGTGATGAATAGCAATACTGCTCATAGCGATAAGCCCTAACATTTTCATTACGGACGATAATATGCAAAGTGCATGTATATATGCAGAAGTTTATAGACAGCCACAAGGCTGTTCTTACCTCCTGACACTTGAATGCTGGTTGTCTCAGACTGCTTTCCTACTGGTTTATCTACACTGGGGGAGAAAACACAGCTAGAGTCATGGAGCATTATTGAGCTGCCCAAGAAAGTATGAATTTTTAGAGGCAGGCAGCTGTGAATCTTGCTGGGCTGGCTCAGAGTTTGTCCAGTGAGAGACAAAATGCCCATTTCTCAGGATCATCAAGAGGCATCTTCAAGGTAAAATAGGCAACCCAATACCCGGGTCATGGTCATTTCTCATCAACTGTCCTGTCCCCTCCCTTCGTGTTTGATACTTGGTTTCTCCATCCCATCTGTGCTTTGCACAGAAATGGTGGCTGTGCTACAGCTTTACCATGATGTCTTCTTCCCTTGTCTTCTGTCTTGTACCACTGCACATGCTGTGTCTCCAGGGCTCTATGAAAGATTTGTTTTTCTTCTTGCAGAAGAGCTCCCTACCCCTTTTTCTGGAGGAGGGCCTGCTGGGAAGAGACAGGAGGGAAGCTGCCAAGAAGAGCAGCAACCCAAGTCAGGCTACTTCCTGTTCCGAAAGCCAAGGCTGCTTGTTTGTGATCAGGATGGGTAGCAGAGGCTTGGGAAAAATAGCTCCCAATCCCCAGGCATAGCCAATGGCTTTGACTGGCAGTGTGCTCTTGAGGCTGCCCCTATCTCTATATGCTATCATTTAAATACTGTCCTCCCATGAGGTTGCATGGTTTTGGCAATATGCTTTCCTTCCATGGGGTTGCATTTTCCTAAAAATCCAAGATGCCAGAAGAGCATGCTAGCCTGATCTGGAGTAGAAAAGGGAGCCTCGTAGTAGATGTTGCTCAACATTCTTTATGCTCATGGGGAAGAAGTGGCTTAGCGGAGAGAGTGTATTATTCATGACCTGCAGCCCATCAGAAGCTGGCCTTCAATTCTGACAGCACAATCACTGCCCTCTTTCTAGCAGCCATCCCCTCTTGCTTGGATCCCCGTAATGGTCTCAGGATCACTGCTCTCCCACACACACTCTTGACTTCTTGAAATTCTCAGTCCTTGCAGCAGTCAGGATCATCCTTTCAGAAGGCCACTCCATGACCCAGGCTCCATCAGTCAGAACATGACATCTCATGGCCAGTGTGGCTGGTTCAGGGATGGGATATAATTTAAACTAAGAAATAATTATAACTCTCATCTGTTAAACACTGACTGTGTGCCAGTTATAGGACAAAAAGCTTAACAGCCTGCATTTCACTTGAACCTCTCATAACCCTATGGGGTCAATGCTTTTACTATTAGGGGGGATAAATAACTTGCCAAAGAAACCTAATGAGGTCACCATCAGACCTGAACTCAACTCTGTTTCTCTCCAGAACCCAAATCCTGTACTTCAGTGTGTGTGTAAACGTGGATCACTCAGTTAGTGCTTTTTTCCCCCAGCAACAAGATTTTAAATTTGAAGTGTTTATCTTCTAATGAACCCAGGAATTTGGGCAAAGGATGGAAGATAGGGACCTGTCAAACAGCCTGACTGCGTGGAGTTTAGTGAGGTTATCCTTTTCTGCCTCCTGCCAGCACTGTGGGGGCAACATATTTGACACCTTATACTACTAGGTTATTCGTTTTTCTTTCCTGAATAAAAATCTACCATGTTATAATAATTCACTATACATTGGTGGATTGATCAGTTTCTTTCTCTGAAACTGATGTGGACGTTTCTGTGCATTCGTCGTAGAATAACATTTTCTGCAAATTTCTTCCTTTCTGATTTGGTGTGAAATAAAATGGGCTTTGTCACCATTTACTCATTTCTTTAGTATGTGTAACAGGCTAACCAAGAAAGGAAGAGTCCCATTGTGCCTTGAGATCTGGGTCAGGAGGATTAGTGTTCAGAGCTCTGGCTTTCCTACAGGGCACAACAACTGACTAAATCCATCAGTTGATGGGACTGTTGAGACTCAGAAATGACCCTCCAAAATGAACTTCCCTGCAGTAAAGCTGCTGTCTGACCGTTGCCTACCCTCCTGTCTTTTGCCTCTGATTTTCCCTTGAGAGAGGCCAAGGACACTAGAATTCCTCTTCCCCAATGCAGATCACTGAAACCAGAACTCCCGCAAAGCCAGTCAGAGAGCCAAAAATCGTTACTGTAATGCTCAACTGCCTTTCTGTAGAATGGCTGGCCATAAGAAAATCAAGACCCTTATCCCAGAGGAATCCTGCTTCATCCAGGAGGGGAAGAAATGATACAGAAATGAGGAACAAAGGAGAAGATCCGAAACAGACAGGCCTGGCTGGTTCCCCCATTTGATCTGTTGGCATTAGCTCAGACCTATTTTTCCAATCATATTTCTACATGGCTGTGCCTGCTTTGTTGAAACTGAGCATAAAAATGGGCAGTTCCCTCTGGGTCTCTAGATCTTCACTCTGAAAGCTTCTGTGCATGCAAAATTTTGATTGAATCAATATTCACTTGTCAAATGTTCTTTTGTTATGGGGGTGTTCAGCTGTGACCTTAATGATGGGCACGAAGTGATTAGCCCCCTTCTTTTCCCTACAGTTTGGGCTGAGAGGGACAATGCTTCAGGTCTGGGAGAGGACTGAGCTCATTTGGGTCACATACTTAGCATAGTGCCTAGCACAGACTAAAGATTCAGTAAATTTATAGCTGTTTTTGCTTATTTTTTCTACCAAGAAGACTTGATTTTAAAAGTCTCAATTATAGGATTAATTGGTGGGGATTCCCAAATCCAAACACATGTTGCCCAGCCCTTCTTCTGCCTTATGTCTCTGTTTTTGATCAGACAATATTATCACTCTCATAAAATGATTTCTAATACAACTGATTTCTGTGTTTTAAGTTGGAGGATACACGTGACATCGCTTAGTTCTCCCTGTATAAAAACCCACTGAGCTACTTACTGTAGCGAAAATCACAAGGACAGAAAGTGGGATGATGGTTGCTAGGGGCTGCAGGAGAGAAAACTGGAAGCTACTGTTTAGTGGGTGTAGAATTTCAGTTTCATAACGTGAAAAGAGTTACAGAGCTGGACAGTAGCGATGTTTGCACGACAGTATGAATATATTTAATGCCACTGAGTTATATATTTAAGAATGATTACAATGCTAAAGTTTATGTTTATGTATTTCACCATAATAAAAAATTGAAAATCAACTCATTGGGCCTTCCTAATTATAAATTCTACAACTACACATTCTAGAAAATTTAGAAAATTCAGAGAAATAATAATAAGTCACTAATAGTTCCCCCCAGATGCCTAGAGAAAAAATTATGATCAATGATCTAGTAGATTTCCCTCAAAATTGTTGTCTATATTTATGTTTTTAAAAACAAATAGTATTATCCTATGTTTATAAAAAATGTAAGTTATTTCTTTCCAATTTAAAGTCCCCCCAAAAGTTTTTCCCCTAAGATACTAGATTATATTTTCTTATATAATACAAATAATATAGCGTTACATTGTTATTGCATTTCAAGCATCATGGTGTTCTGACCACAAGGACGCTCGGAAGACAAATTTATGGCTCAACTTATAAACCTAGGCTCTTTTTATTTTCTTAAGTTTTAACTTACTTCCTGGTCTTGATCTAGTAAACCTATTCCTAACCCTGCTTTGTTTTCTACTTACAGTTTTTTATTTATTATACTATGTTAGTCGATTGTATGATTGTACATATATAACTTTATATGTTATTGTAAGCTGCACATGTAAAGGAGTTAATTATAGATAGCCATTGGGAAGGTGATTTATTAAAATATCAGTTTTTTTAAACCGTAGCAATCATAATTTGGTGGATCCAGGTGATAAGGAAGTGTGTGTGTGTGTGTGTGTGTGTGTGTGTGTGTAAGAAAGGGTCAGAGACAGCAGTTCCAGCCACATATAAATAACTTGACACCGTTTGGGTTCCTAGTAACAGTCTGTCACTTCAGTGTATTTGTGAGCTTTATCTGCTGCCTTCTGAGAAACCTGGATGACTCATTTCTCTTTGGCCTTTGCATCTTTCATAGCCTTCTGGCCTCCAGAATGGGCTTCTTCCTTCTACTTTCTATGGGCCCCACCATGTATTTTTTTCTTTTGGTGGTTTCTAATGCAAATATGAGCACGGGACTTCCCTGTTTGATCCCTTCAGTGTTACCTGAGAGGTTCCCTTTGAGACTTCCCAGGCTGGGGCCACCCGTGCGTTTGTAGTTTTTAGAGTTGAGAAGAATGGGACCCAGAGAGAGAAAGCAACTTAGTACACAACCAGGACCTGAAATGATGCTTCCTTCCTCTGTTCATTTATGCCAATGTGCATACATTTATTACTGCACAGCCAAGTTTGAGGACTGCCAGGCATCTCACATGTTGGAGGCTCCAGGCACACAGCAGTGAGGAGCCTGCTCTCTGCTTCCTCCCTCCCTTCTGCAGGGGCAGGTGCAAGAAGCAGACTAACACAGGAGTGGTCAAGGTGAGTCAGCTTGTGCTCAGTGCGGTGGATGTTAAAACCTTACTCTCTCTGCTCAAGAGTAAGTGGACCAGGGCCGAGAAGTAGCAGAGACAGCGTTTTAGGTAGGGTGGCCCAGCAGCAACACTGACGTGTGAGCCAACAAATTTCACTGGGAAGATCTGAGTCTGGGTGTTCTCAGGATTCCCCTCTTAGAGAAGACACTGCACCTGGCTTCTAGAATCAGAGAGGTGTTCTGTGTGGAAGGAGGGGACGGGGAAGGAGGTTGGAGACAGTGAGAAAAACCTCTGCTCTGTCATTGCAATTCTGGCTTCAGAAGCTTGTCACAGACTCAGGAAGAGCCAAAAAGTTGGGCTTTTCCTTCCCTTCCCAACCCAATCAAGGCACATCCCTTGTTACACCATCAGATTCACACCTAGGATTATTTTTAACCTTCCCTCTCAAGCTCTCCACACGAAAGAGGAAGCAAATTTATCTTTGTGCTGGAGAAAAGCTTGCTGGTAAGAGGCCATGTGACGGCAGGAATGAGTATTCTTGGAATGAAAGAGAATCCCAGCTCCATACAAAAGCTAAATATAGTCTTTAAGCAACATGTCCTCACCGAGCCACATTAGCGTTCCACCTATAAATGAAGGTCGTAAGAACTGGTGTTCCACTCAGTGAGTTATGTCCTTTATAAATATCCTTTCAAGCCGTCTTCCTAAGGGCCATCACTGGTACTATTGCAATCAAACCCTTTTTAGAGATGTTGAAACTGAGACCTAAAGAGGGAAACCTGGAATCGAAACCAATTGTATTGTGCTAAAGTCCATTTATTTACCACCAGCCAGTGTGGTGCCATTGGGGTTTTAAGGAACTAGGGTTGGTGAAAAGCCTGATTCAACCCTGGCACCCTGCAGTGTTTAGTTAGCCTTCTGTAATATGGAGAGTGTGACAAAGTGTGCTCCATGCTTACAAAAATGAGGTGTGCCAGGAAGTAAATCTGTTTTGTTGCACTGCTTCCCAGGTCCCTAGCCCAGCAGGTAGATGCTGGGGTATCATTCCAGCCTTTCTATTGTGGGAAGAGGGAGTGGGTTTGATTTATTTTAACTGTAGTGTGGTCCTTCAATCATGATCTTTTATTCTAGACTCATTATTATTCAAAAATCACCTGTCCCACGCAGGGCAAAGCCCTCTTCTAGGCTTCCACTGTGCACCCTGTACATCAGATCACAGCCCTTATAAACCTGGATGGTAATTACTTGCCCAGGGCAAAAGTACAAATAGAGACCTACATATCATCCATCAGAGTTATAAATCAAACTACAAACTATTAAATAAAATATGCTCTGTTCATATACCTTGACAAATATATCTCTCTATCCAGAGGGTGAAGATTGAATTCAGAAATTTCAGATGCCTCAGAATTCTGTGCTTCAGGGTGGTAATACAGGACAGCTTGTCCCTAGCCCCAGGTTTGGCCCCTGCCCTCACTTCTCCCACCTACATCTTTGTCCAGGGCTTGTGCAATCCGGAACATCTGGGAATCAAAGCCCTATCAATCACAACTTGCCCCACTGACAGCCACTTTAGCTACCAATAGACTTCAGGATTTGCACTAAAGCACCTTACTCAGCTTTGGGAGGACAGACCTGGGAAGGTGTCTACGCAGCTCCCAAAAATGAGCTCCTAGAAACTTGGACATGGCATCCATGATCCCTAGTATGTATGCAGAGCAGGACTGAAAATGATGCTGTTTAATGAAAATGTAATATTATCCACAAATGCAGCCACAGGTGGAATTTAAAACATACTAGTAACCCGTGTTTTGAAAGCACAGAAGAAGTAAGATTAATTTTGGCAATATACTTTAACACAAATACCCTAAATATTATCATTTCAACAAGTAATCAGTGATAAAAATTATATATAAAGACCTTTCCACTCTTCTTTGTATTGTCTGTTAAAACCTGTGTGTATATCCTGCATCCATACCTCTGCCCATCTCAAGTTACATTAGGTATGTTTCAAGGGCTCAACAGGCTCTGATAGGTAATAGCTGCCTTATTTGACAATACAAGTCTAGAAACTTGCTACTCAGAGTAGTCTATGGACCAGCCATGTCAATAGTACCCACAAAATCTCAGGCCCACCCAGAGAGAATCATCTTTTTTAACACAATTACCGGGGATAGGTATGTAAATTGAAATTTAAGGGGCCCATGGCTACAGAAGGCTCCTGGACATGTCTAAAGTGGCTTTTTCAGACTGTTCTACTGATTCATACTGTCTTTCCCTAAAGATGTTCCAAATGAGAGAAAAAAAATGACTAGCACAGAATAATAAAGGAAAATGATGAGGACCTGAGTGAAGACATTTATGAAAGGGAAAAATAGATGAGAAACAACATGGTCAGGGGAAATAAAAGGCCAAGTCCAAGAGGCAAGCCTGTAATAGGAAGCTTCCAGGAGACTCCAACTACGATGGGAGATAATAGTAAATAGTTGTACTGGTTTCTAAGCATGATTAGGTGAGTGTATGACATATGTCCAAGATCACTACAGGGAAGGCTTTTGGAAAGAGCTACGCAAGGAGATTCCAAACCTGGAATCCTTTATCCTTGACCAAAGTCCTCACATTGTAAAATCAGAGCAGTGTCCCAACAGATTAAATTCCCCAGTGCCTTGAACTGCCGCTGAGTACGGAAGGTAGAAGCCAGTCTGAACGTGTTTTCTTCAGGCTTTTTCAACCGTCCTGAGCTGAGAGGTTGTGGTGGAAGTTCCAGAGCTGAAACTTCACCGTCTCCATTTCTGGCACAGTGGATAGTTCGTAGAGAAGGATTCCTTCACCATAAATCAGGCTGTAATTCAAGCTGCACCTGTGCCATGTTGGGTTGCATGGACAACAGCACCTTCAGATGAAAGGGGAAGCAGAGAGAAGCTAAGAGTTTCCCAAATGAACACTCTGCCTTTGCTAGAGCCATACGGTACCTCCATTCATGTCTACAGTGGTTCTCTGTGTCTCTGTATCAGTCATAGGGCTTTCTGCAACAAGCTGTAGAATGCCAGTTAACCATGGCTTGAAGAATAACTCTCCAAATGTGGTTCACTTGCATCGTCAGCATCACCAGAAATGCCAGAAATGCACATTCTTTGACTCAGCCTTCACTCACTGCATTAGAAACTCAGCGAGTGAGGCCAGTAATTTGTGTTTTTACCAAGCCCTCGAGATGATTCTTATGCATGCTTGGGCTTGAGGAAGAATGGCTTAAGCCATAGGGCATTTACTATTTCTTAACAAAATGTCTGGAAGCAAGCTCCATACTTCCAGGACTCTAGAGGCCAAATCCCAGATTCTGACTCTTTTGACTTTTCCCTCATGGTCACAAAACAGTTGCGATAGCTTCAAGCATCATGTACTCACCTGGCAATGTCCTGAACAAGAACAGTGTGGTAATAGAATAGGGTCTCTTCTTTATTAATACTTTCTCTTTTATTATCAGGGAGAAAGACATATCTCAGGAACTCCCTCAGCAGACTTCTTTCCCCAGTTCATTATCCTAACATGGGTCTCATGCTCATGCCTGGGCAAATCATTAACAAAGTGGGACAGAATCTCTCCAGTCTCTCCAGTGACTTAAACTGAGCAAGGTTCATCCCACTGAGCTCCCCAATCCTCCTCCAATTCATTAACAAAACCATTTTCTGTTAGCAAGGAAGGATCATGGGGTTGTGGTAGAGGATCACTGTTTATAGGCTATGGCAGTGCTGTCATCACATTATTGTCCCCATTTTACAGATGTGGAAAGTAAAGCTCAATGAACACCACATACGCAGGAAATATGGACCAAAATTCAATCTCCTTTTTCTTACTCCCCAAATCTTCCCATTGCCGCCTGCAGATTCATCTGTCATCCAGACCTATCAAGGTATAAATGGTTAACTCTGTGACTGTGCTGTTAAGCCTGTACATATGGATGATGTGGGGTGCCGGACATCAGTAGAAGAGATCTCACCTGGGAGCACTGTGCTTTGTTTGGCCAGAAGTTTAATACTTTAAAAGTTCATGTTCAGTGTTTAAAAGTGGGAGGTTTCACTTAAAATTCTAATTTCTTGAAGAAAAGTAAGATTACCTAGTCACCCTTGAACCAACATTCCTTCATGGCAAGAATTAGTGAGAGTTGAGAGCAATGCATTCTGATTTTCCGCGATCTCCACCATTCCCCAAGTGTCACGCTTGGTACAGTTTACGTGTTTATATCACCTGCCCTTTTTAGCCAGCACCTTGACCCTACACCCTGATACTGTCCTAGCACTGATGGTAGGATCCAATAGCATCTATTCCTCCATTTGACACCTGCCCCAGACCTATAACCAAAGGTCCTTGACCAAGGGCAGAGAGGGCGGAAGCTTTTGGAGCATATATTAGTTAGTTCTTGAACACTATAAAGAAATACTTCACATATTCAACTTCTAAGAAGAATAAGTTTGTTTTGGTTCACAGCTTTAGGGGGTCCATTGCAACATGAGGCAGGCACATTTCTTTGAACTTCTGGTGGGTTCAGATGGCAATGCCAAGTAGCATGATCTGGAGCTAAAGACTGAGAGACCTAAAGTATTTTATATCTATCTCCCCCCACCAAACCAACCTCTAAAAGTTCCACCACCTCCCAATAGCATAACCCTTAGGACCAATGATTTAACACATAGACCTCTGGGGACACTGATCCCAAGCATAGAAGAGAGAATCTGAGTCTCCAGGGCCAATATTACAGGCTCTGTAAGACTGCTCTGCAGTCATTGCTCTGCGGAAGGGTGGTCTGGAGCCCACAGCTCTGAGTATAATTTGAAGGTCTTTAACCCACACGCAGTTTGGGAAAAGGGTCTGGAATTTAGGATGTAGGGATCAGCTGAGCTTCTCTACCTCACAGCACCTCGTTTCTGCTGATGCTCCCCACTTTCCCTGTGCAATTTCATTCTCTTCAGAGTCCTCTTATGTCCTCAGAGACTTGTTTTAGTTATAGAACATTACCCTGGGACTAATTGTCTTCTCACTAATGCCACCACTAAAGGAAGTTGTGTATAAACTTTGGGCGTATTTCTCGGTCTTGTTTTTTTAAATTCTGAAGCCCACCCTGCCATGCACAACCAAGTCCATGCATGAATTCGTTTAGGCAGTGTTACCCCAGGGTCACCGTACTGGGAAATGAAAAGCCGCAAAGATATAAAAATGGCTCCGATCATAGAGTAGCTGAGGAGTGAGGTAATGCTTGGGAAAAGCCCTTGCCCAGCTCTGTGCCATCTCTAAAGTCACAAATACTCAGGGGATTCTCTGTCATGTGAGAAAGCTAGACACAGAAGTGGGCTATTATAATGGAATCTGATTAGAGCAGCTCCAGAGGTAAACACGGGTGTTCTCGGATCTAGGAGACCGGCCCCTTCTTCTCTAAGCCGGAAAAGCTTTGGAGCAGGTGATGACTGACTCCTGAAATTAGAATCTGCCAAACAAAGAAGTGGAAAACGGAAAAAGGTCTGCAATGCAGACCAAAGGACCTGGGGGAGGAAAGGGCCGGGTACAAGAACCAGCACCGAGTCTCGGGCTGACCTGTCGCTGAAATGCGTCTCTGTGCGAGAAACATAACCTGTGGGTGACAGTGGAAGAACCAGGAGCAAAGTGCTGAGAATGAGCACACCTGGAGAGATTCTAAGTAGAAATGCAACAGGTGACACAATCGGGTTATTGGAGGGTGAATTTGAAGCCAGTCAGTGCTCAATACTGTTGCCTGCTAAGCAAAGATGACTAATACTTGCTTTGCTTTTTGAAGACTCTCCATCCCTGTTAACAACACTATTATACACGGCGGATTGAATTAAATTTGGACATCCTCCTCACACCTCTTTAGCTCCCTCTGGATCTCAGTATTTCTTCACTGTACTCATCCCCAGCTTCCTTGACTGTGCTGCCACCATCTTCATTCCCTGTCACTGCTTGAGGTCTTCCTGCTTCCAGTTTCTTTCTGTTTAGTTATTTTTTCCATCTCAACCAAGATGGACTTCCTAAAATGCAGACTTTGATCTTCACATTTCTTGGCAAAAATCCCATCATGGACTCATGAAGTACCTATTTCAATCAGAAATCTAACCTACTTGAACACAACATATATGTATGAAAATGTTATGAAAAAGTATACAAAACTTTCAGAATTTCGTTTGCAAGCTATTTCAAAATAACCTTATGTTTCCCCCTTCTATTGCTGGATAGCAAATTGTCCCAAACTTTAGGACTTAACACAACTGCCATATAGTATCTCTCCTGACTGTCAGTTGACTGGGTTCTTTTCGCTGAGCTTTCTCTTCTATGCAGTGTCAGTGGGGACTGTGATCTACTGGAGTCACAACTTATTAAAATGGCTTACTGTGATGGCTGTGAACAACTCCTGTGTTCAAGTAGGTTAGATTTCTGACTGTCAGTTTGGAAAGAGTTCAACTCCAGCTGTCTAGTAGACTGCTCAATTCTCTTCCACGGGGTCTCGACACATGCTTTGTGTAGCTGGATTCCAACAGGAATCAATCTGAGGATGTGAAAATAGAATTCTAAGATTCAGGACATCACTCTAGTTACATTCCACTGGGCAAAGAAGGTCACAAGCCAGTGTAGACTCAGAATAGACTCCACTTCTTCCTGGGAGCTCAACAAGACAAAAATGTCCAGCCATCCCTCAATTGAATACTGTTTCCAAAGCCATCTAGTACAGTAAAGGACACATAATCGGTACTTACTTAATATTTTTTAGGAATTGGTCAATTGAATCAGTAATTTACTTATTCAAAGTGACTTGGGAGTCACTAACCACAAAATATATCAATGGTCTTTGAATAAATGAAAAGGAAGCCTAATGTACTAAAACAACCAGACTGATTGTGGTCAAATCTTATGACCTCAGGTATGTCATTCAGTCCTTTTGGAGCTCAGGTTGTTTATCAGTAAAATGTGGGTAACCTTAACTACAAATGATAACAACCACACACATATCTCACAAGGTATTTCTGGGCTTAGTTGGTCATGTGCCCTAGCTCTGCTGATTAATCTCGAGGTAGTATGACCTACTATAAGAAAATTGGAGTTCCCAGAGAAATAAGCCTTATTCGAATGGGAAAAACAAAACAAAACAAAACAACATTAACAACAGACCTCTTATATTAACTTTAGAGTGTTTTCATTTGGAACATATATTACTTTTTTACTTTGTTTTGTTTCTCAGTTCTGAAGTTCGAATTCAGGTACTTTTTTATTTTTTGAGATAGGGTCTTGCTAAACTGCTAATTTATTCAAGCTGGGCTCAAACTTGTGATTCTCCTGCCTCAACTTCCCAGAGTGGTGGGATTATAGGCTTGCACCATCATTATTGGATTATATGTTAAAGATAATTAAGGAAAACCCATAATATATGTGTCTCTGGGACCAGGAATCATAAATGGAAAGGAAATCTGTTATTTGCTATTTATTTTGGGGGACTATCTGAATATTTCTTTCTTTCATGGAAAAAAGGAAAAAAATTTAAATGAGGAATTCATATGTTGTTCAGACAACTTCGTCTTGGTTACGTTACCATGATAAACACATACTTGGCTATTAATATACTTTGTAACCACAAAAAAATGTAAATCACATTTTTTCCTGTAATAAGAAGTCCTAAAAAAAGCACCCAGAATAGGATGCTAAGGTTTTTTCCTACTTTCCACCACTGTTGCTGTTTGCTCCTGGATTTTAAGGGTATCTTCGCATTTATTCATCAAATACTTGCTTGGATTGGACCCATTTCAGTCCATATCCTGTCACTGCTGGACACCATGAATCCCAGACACTCACAGCCTTCCTCGCTACACACCTCCCTTAGTGGTCTCTGCTTCTCTTCAGTCGAATCACTGAACATGTGACAACTAGGTAGCCTAGCCCCTATTTCTTTAGGAAGATCACAATAGGGTGCATATTAGAAGTCAACCAAGTAGGGGTGGGGAAGCTTCAGAAAGCAACGGATGGGAGGAAAGAAAGAAGGCCAAAAGAAGGGGGAGGAGGAGTAGGAAGAAGTGCTGATTGTTGCACCTCTGTGGAATGAATTCCTGTCCAAAGCCTCTCTCTCTCCATATCGCTTCTACTTCCCACCAGGGTTTTTTCCGCACTACCCTTGTAGTCTACCAGTGTTGCATATTGTACAGGCTGGTGCCAACCCATAAATGTTACTCTCAAAGGTAATAAAAGGAGATTTAAAGAATATATACCTTTATTCCCAAGCTACCAACATATGCATATGCACTGCATGATGTACAAGACCTGTCCTATAGAAATGATGATCTATACAGTGATCTACTTCTCCAGGTCTCCACTATCACCACCCCTGTCACTCCAGATGGGAATAGTAATTGATGTGAGTCAGTCTACTCACTGCTTACCTCTGTGATCATTAAAGCACAGGGGGCTGCCACTTCCTGTTCATTGTAACTTTTGATTTCTTTTCTTGAATCATTTTAAGAAGCAGTCAGAACCTCCACCAAGTTGATTCTAGTCTTTGAGTCAAACTGTGTTGCCCAAAAAGAATTGCTGAAGTCCTGACCCCCGATATCCTCAAGTGCAACTTTATTTGGAAACAGAGCTGTTGAAGATAATACTTAGTTAAGATGAGGTCATAGTGGAGTAGAGCAGGCCTTTAATCCAATCTGACTGATGTGTTAACAGAAGAAGAGAAAATACACACATACGTGGACACTTGAGGAAAGAATGCCCGTGACAATGAAGGCAGGGGCTGGAGTCCAAGAAATTGCAGGCCAAAAAATGCAGATTGCTGGCCACCACCAGAAGCCTGCAAGAGGCAAGGAGGCATTTTGCTTGGAGTTTCAGGAGAACGTGACACCTTGACTTTAAAATTCTAGCTCAAGAACTGCAAGAGGATGCATTTCTGTTGTTTTGAGCCAAGCAGTTTGTGGTCCTTTGCCTGGCACCTAAACAGATGGTTACAGCTTCATCTCTGAGTCTACGGCAAGACATATCTTCCCATAAGGATCACACAAAAGATTTCTAGTGGGTGATTTTAAACAGAACTTTGATGCAAGCCCAGGGTCTTGGTAGACTCTAGAAGGAAGGGCCTGCTAAGTGACCCATAAAATGTATAGAGATAGTTGAAGAGTAAACACAGTTCAGTTTTTCTTACCCCAAAATAAATAACAATAACTTTTCAGGAAAGCAGGGAGGGTAGAATGACATGAATTAGAGACACGTAGAAAGTGCCATTGACCACATGGTCCTAGACCAAGGTCTCAGTCAGACTCATTAGAGGGAACACCACTCGCTGCAGATGGCTCGGAGGAGAGGGCCACAAGGAAGTGATCACATGTGAAAGTTCTCAGAGTGGTGAGCAAACCAGACTGGAGGAAACCTGAAGAGACAGTAACAATGGGAAGAAGATACAATCTCTAGATTGAGAGGACAGACAAAGCAAATGACATTATTGGAGTCTTCGGAAGTGAAGTCACTGAGGGACACAGAGATGGGCAGCCACATGCATCTAGCCAGAAAAGACTGGGAGAAAAAGCTTTAACTTCTGTCTTTTATAGGTGGTGTCTCCCACTGGCTGAACCCAGCAGAAGAGAATCCAGCACAGAAAGAGATCAGTGACGATGAGAGAGGAAGAATGTAGGGGTCAAATGGAGAATAATTTTGCAGCATATTGGGCTACATTCTGAACATAGCATTACCCTCTGCAAAATGGGGATGAGAATACCGACTTGAAAGGGATTAACTTAGTAATGAATTATAGGGGACTTGCTGCAATGCTTGGTCTTGTGGTGTATCTTCCATAAATACCTAATGAATAAACAATCAACTGACTGAATGAATTCTTTCAAAAGACATGCACAGTATTTTTCTTTTTCTAAAAGAAAAAAATTCTTTCATAATACACTTGGATAAATTATGCCTCAACTCCATGTCATAAAAGCTACAGAGGGAATTGTACAGCATATTAGAGCTAATTAACTCCAAGTTGAATCAGGGCTGCCAGGATTCAGAGAGGACTCCTTGAGTCAATCTTCTTCTAAAAAGGCACCGAGGCACACGTACAGGAAGGAAAATAGAAGCCAATTAATTCAAAACATTTGGTACCTTGCAGCCTCAAGAGGTTTAGATGGAAACACTTAGTGACTATGATTGAAGGAGTTAGTGCATCCGGTGGCATGTCATGAAAGCGGGGTCTAAACTGGCCTTGCTGCAAGGGGTTCACAGTGGTGCCCATTTCCAGGGATGGGTGACTCAAAGGCAATGTGCAAGATGGAGCTTCTCTAGGGCAGGTGGATTTTGAAAAGAGGTGAAATAAAGATTATTATTCTCTCTATCTGCTTATGTTGGAATCTTGCAAGAAGAAAAATAGAAAGTGTGGATTGACCACCAGCTGCGTGTGTGTGTGTGTGTGTGTCTGTGTGTGTGTATGTGTGTGTGTGTGTATGTGTGTGTGTGTGTGTGTGTGTGTGTGTGTGTGTGTATGAAGCTCTTGCACTTGGCTTTGGTGCATCCCCAGCTTCACAGGCTCCAGGAGGGCAGGAGTCTTACCTAGTACCCCTTTTTTGTCTCAGTGACCCAAGAAAAATTCAGACATGTTATTTTCACTCTAGACAGTGTAATATTTTTTTCTGTCCCACCCTATGAGCCAAATACATTGGCAAGTCCTCAAGGTACAATCCTAACATTATTACTATCTTGGAAGAAAAACAAAAATCAAACAACACTGGAACAGAAAAAGGAGGCCTGGACTTAAATGGCAGGGGAGTTAAATGGCTGCTGTAAAGTTGATACCATCATATTTCAATGATTCTAATGTGTGAAAGCACACATTCCTGTTTTCAAATTTTAATATCTTAGAGTAGAACATGTTTTACAGTCAATGGCATGCCAGAGTTTAATTGAAAGTGATTATTCCTTCTGAGTGATACATAAAATAATGGTGAGCCTTATCATTGTTGATGTCTTACATTTTTGGAATTTAGTTGACCCTTTGTATACTCGATTTCTGCTGTGTGGTTTTAACCAACTGCAGATGGAAAAAGTTGTACTTATACTAGACAGTTACACACTAGATAATGTAGTGTAATATAATATATTTTTAGATAGTATAAGAACTTTAGAGACTATTGAAAATTTATAGGAGAACTATAGATAGAAACATAGGTTATGTGCAAATTCTAAGTCATTTTTTAAAGGAACTTGAGTATCTGTGGATTTTGGGACAGACGGTGGGAGTCCTCTAACCAATCTCTCATTGATACCAAGGAACCATGGTGTATATATTACTATTGCCTTCATTTGTAACAGATCAGCCACCTTGCTGCTCATAAGCAAATCAAGGATCCGCTGCCTGCATCCCTGACCTTACTGCTTTCTGGTACACCTTATTCCTTCTACATCTGCTGTTTCGTCTTACCTCTAACCACCCGGTTGTTCCTATTGGTACTGGGTACTGCTGCCTGCATGTTAATACACTCTTCCCCTTTCTCTTGGACAGCAGAACCCTGATTTTGGTCAAAGCATTCACCCATTAGGAAAGATTATGTTACTTCATTCCAATCAGGTGTCCAGTGTATCATGGAGAATGATACGTCACCAGTTGTGGGGGCCAGGGGGCTAGGCTTGTGAACCAAGGCAAGTCTAAAGTAAAGGATGCTGGGATAAGTCTGCTTTTGTTTTAAGGAAGACACAAGCGATTTATTTGTTTCCCCGAGACATGGTTAGGTCTTGATGTGCCTGGCTCTACAGGCACCAAGGAGGGATCCAGCCTTGAGATGCTGAAGCAGGCAGAGTAGTAACATTCCATGCAACTGGGGTCCTGGTGATATGATTGAACAGAGCTGTGTTCTCCCACCCCTGCCTGCCTTCCTGCTGAGCCCTTTCAGCTCACTGAGATTTAAAAAGTGAGCTTATCATAGCAGCCACCTTGAGGCTGACTTTTCTGTTACTATCAGCAGAAGTTCCCATAACTTGTGTACAGCTTCAGGGTTTTCTTCTTGTTGTTTTTTCTGCATGACTCTCTTGCTTGGCTGCATGACTCTCATCCTTCAGGCCCAGCTCAGAGGTCCCTCTCTGTCACCTCCCTGATGAATGTGCCTCCTGCCAGTCAATCACTCCATCCTCTCCTGTTTCCTGCAACACCCTTGGGACCCATTAAATACCTTCTCCTCCCCGTGGTAGAACATAAGCCCTAAGGGAGCAGGGACATGTCTGTTTTATTTGCTCCTATTTTGCAGACATAACTTAGTGCCTGGCCCATATAGGTACTCAATAATGAAAAGTGGAAAGCTGGCATTCAAAACCCAAGCACTTCCCCTCTTGCTAGACACCTTTCACAGTCCTTCATCTGCCTCTTTTCAGACTCAGTTTCTGTTTCCCTGGCAACACTCAGTGTGGTAGCTCACAGAGGCAACTTCCTGTGAATTAACCTCTCTGGCATTTCCCTCTACCCATCAGCATTCTATCTCTGCAGATGAACTCTTAAAAAACCAATCAACATATAAACAGCTCCCTGATCTGCAGCTTATGTCTCTGCTCAAGACTGGTAATTATATTCTTTGTGCCATGGTCCTGGGCACAGAATTAGAACAGCCTTATCGTTCCTCTGGTCTTTTCCCTGGCTTCTCTGCCAGGAGACCCTGCCTACTCTGGTGCTAGGAATGGGAATGGTGGAAATTAATGGGCATAATACACCCCCAAGAATTCCTTTGAAGATGGAAACTGAGGCTCAGATGGGGAAGTGATCTGATAACAGGCCGTAGGTTGAAGACAGAGGAAGAGAACCAGATACTCTCTGTATTCTACTTTTTCCCAATAAGTTGTTATTTCTCTTTGATGAAGACAGAGAAAACTGGAATCAAATCCTAATGTTTTCATTACCTCCACAGTGTTCTAAAGCCTGTTATAGCATCCTCTAAACCTCAATGTGCCCATCTACAGATTGGGATGCTCATACAGTTTCCTTTTGATGTCTGTGTGTGTCTCTGTGTGTGACTGGGTATATTTCTTAGGAGATCATGTGAGGGTTCATAGAAGGGTCCAAAAAACATTAAAGGAGTTTTTTCTACTAAGTCCATGTTCCAAAGTGTACCTATATTGGGAATTTTAACATTTGACACCTAGGGCCAATGATCTATCTCAGTGGAACAGCGCCTGCCTGGCAAGCATGAGGTTTTAAGTTTGATTTCTGGTTCAAAAAAACAAAACAAAACAAGAAGAAAATAACATTTGGCACCTTATAAATATGCTGCCTCGTGCTTAGCAAGATGCTCAGCATGAAGCATCCACGGCTGCTTGTCTCCTTCCTGGACTGTCTATCTGTCCTTAGCCTTCTGGTGCCTGTGGCTGATCCATTAGCTGCCTTGCTTGTCCCTAAAGCAGGGCCACCATGAAATATTTAAGCAGCACTGACAGCAGATAACATCGTTCAACTGGATTCTGTTAGGATTGTGTGTTGGATTACAGAGGAGAGGGCTGACCACTTAAGTCAGAGAAATCAAAGACCTGGTGAAGGGCTTCCTGCAAAGCAGGGAATGAGCACAGGAAACAAATCACAGCCTCAGATGCTACTTTTAAAAGAAATGCTAACTTGGCAAGCTCAAACTTTATGCAGGATGCTAAGAAATAGTCAAGAAGTAAGTATCCATTCTAAATTGGACAGAATTTCTGTCTTTAGAATCAAAAAGAGCTGGGGTTCAAGGTCAGCCTGGCTATATTCTAACTACATTCTGGCACTTAATTCTGCTGAGACTCAGTTTCTCTATCTATAAACTGGGAAGAACTTGCCATACCTCCCAAGATTGCCAAGAGCCTTAAATGTGATAAGCTGCTTGGAGGTGCCTATAGGCACTTTTGTTACATGTGTTCCCTCCTTGGGAACACAGCCGGTGGCCTCTTAACAGCTTTAGGAGTGACAGCCAGCCAGATACTGCCCAGTAGATATAGGATGACTTTGTTAAGGATCACCTGCATTTTAGCCAAATCATTCCATCTATCCAGCAAGACTAGAGCATATTCTTGACTCTTAAAATTTCTGTATTGTCCATCTCATTCTCCAAGAAAAACATCTGTGGAGATATATATATGGAAATGCATACACATATATTATACATCATATAAAAAGAGTAGGAACCTGTGTTTATAGAGAGCTTCTATACCAGGTTCTGTGTTAAGTGCTTTGCTCATATTTTTGTTCAGAGATAAAACACAAGGCAGCACCCTGCAGAGCAGGCAGAAGCACACCTGCTAAGCCCTGATGCCCTTTCTGACTTTAAAACCAGAGCAACTCTGACTTCTAGGTCATAATTATGAAGTAAATTGTTCCAATGGGATCAAAAGAAAGAGCAGGATTGGACTAGAGAATTTTAGAGTCACAATAACACAATAAGTTTTCCTGTAGAAATGCCAACAGTAAAGGTTTTTTTACAGTTGGAAGTTTATGGCCGTAAAATCTAAATGTCACCAGCTCCTGAGGCCCCAGATCATGTGGCATCCTCAACACCAGCTCTGACACTGCTGCAAAGCATGTTACATATTTGGTTATCTTTTGTATCATCTTTCCAATCTGTTATGGTAAAAATCTCTCCAACAAAGCAAATGCTGCAACTTGAAAGCCTTTGGCCTATTGTCCTCATTTGTTAAGGTAAAGGGGCCCTTATGAGGCCAGTTATATGCCATACACTATGTAATCCACCCTGTTACACCCATTTTTGTAGTTATTTTTGTTTCATTTTGTTTTTTGAAGGAAACTATTGCTGTGTATTTCAGGCTGACCTTGAACTCACCACATAACCCAAGCCTCGAACTCACGGTAATCCTCTGACCTCAGCCTCTTGAATGCTGGGATTATAGTTTGTACCACTATACCTGACTATGTCCAGTTTTCAAAATGAACACTCCAAATGTAGAAGAAAAGCATTAGTTGAGTACTCAGGGTCTCTCTGAGCTCTCTGATAGCCAATATCCATAGGAAAACAAATGGGAAACTCCTAACCAAAGGGACCCTGTGAAGTTCAGAGTCAGGGGAAGCTTCTTGGAGCAGGAGGCATTATCTGAGAACTGTGTGATGTATGGAAGGCAGCTCTGATAGAGAGAACAAGGAAGGACGAGGGTCCAGATGTTAGCAGGAGTTTACCCTGGAAGGAGGGTGGAGATAAGGGCAGTACAGCCAGAAGGTCATCAGAAGGATCTGTATGAGGGGTGGGCCCCAGGCCTTGAAGATGGAGCCCACAGAATGAACAGCTTCCCAGAGGTGCGGAAGTGTTTAGGCTCAGAGGTGCCACAACTAAGTTTGCATTTTAAAAGATTTTTCCTTCCTCTGTCCTCTTTTTCCTTTCCTCCACCTCTCCCCTCTTCTCCCGCTCTGTCCCCTTCTCTCTCTCCTTTCCCCTTCTTTTTCTTTCTTTCTTCCTCTCTGTTTTTCTCTTTCCTTTCTGTTGGAAAAGGGAATTATGCTTAGGGAGGATTGAAGGTAGGGTGCAGGATAAGGCAAGCCAAAGAGATGCTGTGTGCTATGGTAGATGCCTAGGCGCATCTGGACAAAGTAACTGGTCGTGAGGAGGGGATAGATCTGGAACAAGTTTAAAGACAATATCACTAGGACTTGTTGCTGGGTTGGAAGTGAGCAGTGGAGGTAGAAGAGGTGATCAGAAGAATCCCCAGGCTCCTGGCTGAAGCACAACACATGAGGACGGTGAGAAACAGGGCCGTGACAGCAGGACCTGGGGGCAAAGATAGACAGCCCGACTGCTGAGGAACCAGACCCCTCCACTCACACAGCAGGCAGAACCAGCACCCCAGATAATGATCCCTTCTGCCTGGAGCCTTCCGGGAACGCCAGCCAGCCCAGCCCAGCTGCAGCCAGGCACTGTGCTCTCTAGATTGGGTTCCTGGAAAAACTGTTCCATTATTGATAAGAAGCACTGCTGACATCATTGCAAGATGATGAGGCACTCCCCTCACTGCCCTGCAGATCTGGGCCCTCCAGGTCAGCAGCAGGAGTCCAGGGGAGGCAGGCAGGGGACAGTGCAAAAGCTGAAATGCAGCCAAAAGAAAATGGCACAAAAATAACCGTGTTGTAACTCTCATTTTCTGAACATTTGCTGTGTCAGGCCCATTGTTCCAAGGCATCGCATTCTTCTTAAAAACTCCAAGGCAGAGATCCTGTAATTACTCCCACTTTTCAAGGAAGAAAACCCCACTGAGGCTAAGGCAGTGGAAGTAAGTTGCAGTAGGATTTCACCCCTCACAGTCTGGCTGCAGTCAGTGCTTAATCCTGTTACTCTGAATGTTCCCGAGTGGTAGCCCAAGTGAGGAGATGGCACAGTAGCAGAGGGAGCGACTTGGCCTTTCTTTAGGCTGGGATGTAATTCAGCGGTAAAGCCCTTGCTGAACATGCATGAGGCCCTGCGTTCCATCCCTGGTGTTGCAGAAAACAAACAAAAAATGAGTGAATCAGATAAACTGTCATGGGGAACACTGAATTAAACTATCCCGTTAGATGGTGATAGTCACACTTAACTTGAATATACCAACTCCCTTGCTGTCTTTAAAGTTTTTTCAATATTCCTTTCTTCTCCTTACCACCTTCTATTTTTGTTCAATCCACCTTTGTCAAGCATCTGCTGAGCAATGTGATGTTGCAGAAAGATCACCAAAGTGGAGCCAAATAGGCCCCACAATCAAGTCCCAGCTTGGTCCTTCACTTGACTAGTTCTGCAACTTCAGGTAAGTTCTTTTGCCCCTCCCAACCTCAGCATCCTCATCTATTAAATGGGCTACTCCTACACTCTTATATCACAGGGACTGCCCCAAAGAGACAATCACAACTATGAGCTTACCTTATGAGATGCTTCACACTGAGTTGGTGTTCAGTAAGTGTTTGATGGCCTCTGAGACTTTGGGAGTGAAATCAGACAAGAAGGATCAGAGGCAAACCTGCCCTTGAATATATTGATCCCTGCATAGAAAGGGAAATAGATCAAAATAAAGCAGCCTGTGACAAGGGTCACACAAAAGAGCAGATAAAGTGTCCTGAGGATGAATGGAAAGAAAAACACTTGTCGTGGAAGTGTCTTAGGTTTTATAGAACAACCTAAAGGCCTCTCTGTGTGTCTCTCTCTCTCTTTCTCTTGCTCTCTCTCTTTCTGCCTTCCTTCTCATCAGAAAGATATTTATGTTTCAAGCAGACCAGAGTCTGCCTGAAGAGAACAGGGCAGAAAGTGATGAGAAGGAATTGAGGCTGATGGTTTAGATTCAGTAGAAAACACCTGAGGGCTGACTGTATCCATGGGCAGAACCCAGACATACAGTCATGCATGAAGTCCTGAATCTGCTGCATCCTGTGTTACTTATAGACAAGATGGACAAGTGCCCTGTTACTCCAAAGTCTCAAGGCAAATTTTTATAAAGCTCAACAAAGAACAGTTTCTATCTTCAGAGCTGTTATGATTAGCTATCCAAGTTCAGGGCATATGGACTATGCATAATAAGGACCAGCATTTAACTTTTATTCTCTCTTTTTTTAAAAGTAGGCATATGTTGGGGACTCTTCTAAAACCATTGGATTTTACTGGCCAATTAGAATTTTGGCAGCACCACTGCAGAAAAATAAAGGACAGGCACTTGGTAAATGTTTTTACCATTCCATACCGGAAACTGCCAGAAATGTGTGTGTTCAGAGTCAATAGGAGCAAAGCAAGTGTAACGGCCAGGTTTCTTCTGTTCAGTTTAGAGCCAAATTCAGTGACAGCATCTATCTGACTGACCTTATGCTCAAGGTTTGAAGTAGGTTTTCTGAGGAAACTGTAAGTGGTCTCATCGATAGCAACCTGAAAATTGGGACAAATGGTTTTGAGTACAAAAATATAGTCACATAGACATAAGTAGATAAGTTCTAATATCCTACAGCTCCTTAGGGATGATTGGTGATTATACTTCATAGTAACCTATCGCATATTTCATAAATTACTATAATAGTAGAGATCAAAGGGTCTAAACATAAATAAATGATAAAGAGGTGGAAACATCAATTCTGTGATTTGTTCAGTATGCACTACATGCAAGCATTGAAATATTGCACTGTATTCCATAAACATATACAATTATTCTATGTTCATCAAAATGTTTTAATTGTTACAAAAAAGGAGATAAACACTCTGAGCGGGCCAGCACTATCAATGATAGGTCCAGAACATCACAAAGCAGACATAGACACAGAAGCTCTGTGGGCTCTGCTGGGCTCATTCATGCTGCCAGCTCATAAATATGCATGAAGTAATTGCTCAGTGACCAATCAAGGGACAGCTTCTGAGCAGAAAGGAAAAGAGCATGAGACCAAGGCAGAATTCTATTCAAATTTATGTTCTGCATTTTTTATCTCTCTGAGCCTCAGTTTCTTAATTTGTAAAAATGAGAATAATATAACTAGAGTTGTTGAGAATATTAAATTAGAAAATTGATGTGAAAATAGCCTGGCATAGTGCTTAGAAAACAAATGCCAGTTAAATTGGAGTCTGTTGAAGGCTACGGAGACTAAAGACTTAACGAATTTTTATTGGTATTCCACAATATGTCAGCTTCATGTCAGGTTCTTGGCATACGGAGATGAATAAAACATGCCATTGTGAGTCTATAGTTTGTGTCTATACCCTCAGCCTCTATATTCTGGGTCTATGGCTTCAATCCAATATTGAAAAGGTTTGAAAAAGTTTCATCCGTACTGAACATGTACAGATGAATTATTCCCCTGTCATTATTCTCTAAACAATACAGGCTACAATGATTGATATAGTACCTATTATATTAGGTCTTGTAAGTGACCTAGAGATGATTTGAAGTATACAGTAATGTGTGTAGGTTATAGGCAGGGATATTTCATTGTGTATAAGGGAATTGAGCATGTATGAATGTTGGTACAGAAAAGAGTTTTTGGAGCCAATCTCCCACATATAACAAGGGACAGTTGTATTTTCTGTTGTGTATGTGAAACATACATACACAAAATCAAGGAAGACATCACAGAAGTGAATACAGGTTGGTTGTATTTAAGTCAGGACAGTTTGAGGGGCACGAGGAGTCTGCAATCCATCTCCTCTGAATTTGTTGAAGTCCCATTGGGTTATTTTCCTGCATTTAAGAGGATGGTCATAGAGAAAACTTAAGACTCCATCTAAGTTTCAGTTAGAGTGGTGTAAGAGACCCCATCCAAAGTACAGAAGGACAAAGGTAAGGCAAAGTCATGTTTTCACCTAGGCTAACACAAGTTTCGTCATGCCTCAAACCACACCTCTTCTCAATCTCAGGCACAGACCACCAGCACTAGAATTCCAAACCCTAGTGGCTTTTTGTGTGCAAATTTTTGGTTTCAGGGAGACAACATCCCATGGTTCTGGTATTCCTGAAGTCTTCCCTTTACCTGTCCAAACCCACACTCCACACTCTGCCTTGTGCTCCTGAAGGCTGATCTGCATGCACTGTACCCACGGTATTCCTTTGCCTAGTGGATTCTCACTGGGTTCTGACAGTGGGGAGCCCAGCCACGAGATGGAGGAAGGTTTGAGTATTTATTTCCCTCCTTCTGCTTTTCTGGGCCACTCTGAGTTGGCCACGTCCCTCCATCAGAGGCATTACCTCCGCCAAGTAGCTCTGTCCACACAATGCTCTCTGTCCTCTGTCCCCTCAGGCCTAGTGGAGGCGGCAGCACTGGGCTGTTTCTAGCCCCAGGGAACTGCACACATCTCATGAGTCCCCCTCACCTTCATAAATAGCTCCTTTATTAAACTCTCCTTGAATTGCCTAATTTGAGCGGGCCATCTGTTCCCTCCCAGTCCCGACTGACACCTCCAGGTTCCCAGCCTAGAGACTGCTGCACTGCGCATATATTTTTCTGGACTAGTGGAAAATAAGGCTGGAAATTTGGCTGTGACAAGGTTATCCTTTCTAATCTTCACACATCCTGTTTGCTATTCAGTTGAAGCTGGCCATGAGAGTCACTTTTCCTCCCAGCCTTCAGGAAAAAGTGGTGCTCGGGTCTAATTTGAGATCAGGAACCTCTCAGATGTATGTACACAGCACTCACATAAACCACCTGGATCTATTCTTTACCATACTTCGTGATTCGCAGGGCTAAATTGGACTTGCCAAGCCCCTAGGAAAACACTTCGCCTGAAGCTGGTACTCTTAACGTTATTCGATCGCACCATTGGCTGGATTATTGCCCTAAACACCCATTTGGCTCTGTAGCCTTGTCATTTACTCGTCTGTAATGTACAGAAATAAAATTCACATTTTTAAATGCCTGCTAGTGCCAGGAACTTCAGATCATAGAGTAGCAGTTAGCATAGTAGATAGTAGTTTGCTCTACCTGCTTACTGCTTTATCTACTTAATAGTTTGTAGTTTCAACCAGTTACTTAACACCACCATTAATGCCTCAGTTTCCCCATGTGTAAGTGCATATAATACTTTAACCTTCATACTAGAGTTTTTAAGAGAATTAAATAAGGTGTGTTGAGCATTTATTATTATTGTAGCATTATCCCATTTAATCTACATCATAGCCCACGAAGTATATGTGATAGTCACAACTTTGCACATCTGGCTGACTTTAAAGTCTGATTTCTGCATATTATCACTGTGGTCATGAAGAGAATTCTGGGCAACAGAATTCAAGCAATGTTATAATAAATATATTAACAATGGACAATTCTGTATCTGGTCATTACTATCCACCAGGAGCCATGACAAGCACTTCCCATACATTATCCTGAATTCAACTCATAGTGATGCAGTAGGGAAACCATGCTCAACTCCTTTTCCATGAGAAACTAGGGCACCAAGAGTTAAATTACATGCAGAGGGTTGGGCATGGAAAGTGGCCTCAGCAGGAGTGAATCCCTGTATCTTCTTCTCAGGCTTTTGTACTGTTAACCGCTAGGAAAAAGACAGTGTTGCACCTCTCAACTGACAAAACTCAGGGATTCCCAAGAAATCTATCTGCAGTGTGAACTCCATCCTCATATAAAGTAGGCTGGCATTCTCTGCTGCAGCAGTGAGGAACACAGCTCAGCGCTGAGCCTGGCAAACACACCATCTGATGTAATCTATTCCATTACTGAATGCGCAGTAGCTCATGCAATAAAAAAAAAAATGCTGTAGAAGTAGAAGGAAGGCAGAGAGGCCCAGAACCCAGCCAGCTGAAAAGTGGCAGCTGGCATTACCAATGCAGATCACAGCTGCCATCAAAGAGGAAGCAGAAGAGGACCTTAAATGTCCAGGTCATCACTGAGCCAACGAGAAAGAACGAGGATCCTCTGACAAGGCTTGCTCAGCCAGGCTCCCACAGCTGTATGAAGCAGTGTCACTGCCTTGGAGGAACCCATCTGGGGGACAACAGCTCTAGTATAGTCTATTATCTGTCTCTGTACTCTGTCATTCTCTGGGTCTGCCTTAGCTTGCCGCCCATGTCAGGGTAAAGGAGACTTCCCTTTAAAATAGCTCACTCAGGAAGCAAGAAAGCGAAGGGAAAAATATATTTTTTACTTCATCTAACGCAACGAAGGGGTGGGATAAAGAACAATTGTGTGTCAAACCCAGTATGAGAGATTAGCTTGTCAGGCTAATGAGGTAAGGGCCATCCTGAGAGAGGAACACCGCAATCTGCAGCGAGCAGTTATTTATAGAGGAGCTGCAGACTTGCTAGAACCAGCACAACGATACAGTGAAATCTTCTGTGCCGAGCACCTCCAGATTGCATGCCTGTTTCACTCCCAGAGCTTCCGGGCACCACGGAGCCCATTCTCAGGCAACAAGGACTCGGCCCGCGGTCCGGCGACCCAAGAAAACTAATCAGAATCTCACTAGAAGGATGCCCACAGGGTAGCTTGGTTTTTTTTTTTTTTTTTGGTTTTTATTTTCCTATTTTGTGCAGTTCTGTATTCCAAGTGTCTAAAATAGAGCCTGGCACCTAATAGGTGTTCAGTATTTATTTAACTTTGTCTACACTTCAAGTCAGGATTTAGCCAATGGGCCTTCCCACAGCAGTACTGTAATTTTCTTTCCTGGGAGTTGGACCAGTTATGTCCTACAAAACAGATTGAGGAATGTGCAGAGGGAGGAGAAGGTGGGTGAGTAAAGAGAGGGATGAAGGCAGAGAGAACTGGGAAGGCCTTGCAGGATACATCTCCGTATCCTTATGATAATGTGCTTTTTCTTTAAAATAGCTTGATTGAGTCTCAATATTTAAAATCAAGTCATTCTAATCAAACACCAAGTTTCTCTGAAAGCCTTTTCCAAAAGAATTCCTGAAAATTTCTGAGAATACTTTAAATATTTTAGCTGGGTGCACTTGAAAGCATGGGAGACAACTTTAGTCTTTCCTCAGTCCTTGCGTGATCTGTC
The DNA here is from genome assembly GCF_034190915.1 of Cavia porcellus. Taxonomy (NCBI): domain Eukaryota; kingdom Metazoa; phylum Chordata; class Mammalia; order Rodentia; family Caviidae; genus Cavia; species Cavia porcellus. The sequence continues at coordinate 27,834,862 of NW_026947502.1, forward strand.
CACTGAGACACAGAGGGCAGGCAGTGTCACTGCCAATTCCAGCGCTTGACAGCCTGGTTCCCAATCCTGGATTTATCCTTTCACCCTGCAGCTCAAGTTAAGTTTTCTAACATAGCTGAACTTAAGTTTTTTCTTTACCAAATGGAGATCAGAATGGCACCTACTTCTTATTGTGAAGATGTACAGCACTTTGCACAATATTTAGCTAAGGATTAGGGCTGGATACAAAATAATAATGTATCTAATACATTGAACAAGGACTCATAAAAGCACCTATGTAGGCCAATGATTTAGCTAAGTGATATAAGTGCCTGCCTGGCAAGCATGAGGTTGTGAATTCGATCCCTGGAACCAAAAAAAAAAAAAAAAAAAAAAGGAAGACGAAACAAAAAGTATCTATGCATTTGTCTCCAATTACTCTTACAAACTATTCATTGTGTGCCATGTGACTTTTGCTGTTTAATGAGAATATGAACTCATGAGTTTTTTAAACCTCTGTTAGGTAATAAAATGTTTGTGGTCACTTTAAGTCAGGGCAATGCCTCAGTTTATTAGTTTATTATTAATTTCTCTTCCTGCAAGGGCCCGCTGTCAGGAGGAACCTGAATCTAATGTTTCTGCTCTTTTGCTTGCTTTCTAACCTAGTTTTTGGTCCCTCCAAGAATCATAGAGAGATTAAAAAGAAAGAGGAGGAGGAGGAGGAGGAGCAGGAGGAGGAGGAGGAGGAGGAAAGGAGAACGGAAATGTTCCTAATTGGTTGACCTTTTCCAAGGCTGACTACCTCTCTGAGTCTGACAGAGGTTTTAAGTTGGCAGTCCTCCTCCGAGGAACTCTACAGGTTTTCTGCAGACAGTCCTGTTTTGATTCCAAATTCCTTAACCCAGGTAGACTTTTCATTTGGTCAGTGGCTCCCCACCCTCTTACTGCCTCCCTCTTCAGGTCCTTCCACCAACACAGGATTCCTTTCACAATGAACCAAGGCTCACATTCCTCCTGGCTTTTCCAAATGTGACATGCCCTCCTCTGCCTTCTGCTTTACTGACCTGAGCTGCCACAGAAGGTCATGTCCCTATTTGTCTCCTCTGCAGCCACCAACCACCACTGCTTCCGTAAGCATAAGTCAGACCCAGGCCCAGCAAATCTTCTAGCTGTGGGACAGAGAACAAGCTCTCTGAGAGTCTGCATGAACTAGACCTGAGAGTAATCGCATAAACTCTTTTGCTAAGGAAGTGATCAGAGACTTTTCCCTAAATGTCAGGAACCCCATCCATTTTGAAAGTTTTGCAACTGGATTTTGCTTTGTTTCTTTGCAAATTTCTACCTTATTCAACCTGCAGAGTGTAACTGCCATTGGGGCTCAAGGGAATGTTTAATTTTAACCTCCTTTTACATTAATTTTTTTAAAAAGTGACCTGTGTGAGACCCCAAATTCAATCCCAGCACCACTGGAGAAAAATATCAGCATGTGGCATGTGCCTGTAATTCCAGTTACTGCCCAGGAGGTTGAGGCAAAAGAACACTTGAGCCCAGGTGTTCAAGGTTGCCCTCAGCAACATAGCAAGATCTTGTCTCTGAAAAAAACTACAAGTGAATATGTACATTTAATCTCCCAGTTCATAAAATGTTATCACATGTATCGTCTCACCTATACCTCACAGAAGTTCTATTGAGACAGAAATTCTGGGGGAAATCGAGACAGAAAAGTCAAGAACCTTGTTCTTGTTCAGGATAATACACCTGGTAACTGATGTGCATTGATTTCTGCCTGACTCCTTCCCACTGTAGCACACAGCTTCCTGACGTGTCTGTGACTTTGCTGTCTGCACCCTAGCACTTAGATCAGAGGATATCCTAAAGGCCCACCTGGAAAGGCTGGCTGCAGCCTCCTCCGTGCAGCGCTAAAACACAGAAGTGAGACTTGCTTGAAGTGGATTGAGGCATACAGCTCTGAGACTGGCAGCTGGGTTCAGAGAACCAGCCAAAGAAAAGCTTCGCTTCCTTTGCACATAAAGCATCCACTCTCAGGCATGCACACTGGCACAGACCCTTACAGACCAGCGCTGCACAGACTGCACAATGAAACAGACACAGGCAAGAGTAAGAGATTTCTTTTCTTCCTGAATTCAATACCCAGATAACACATCACACTTATGTATAATTTTCATATGAGCTGGCATTTTTACAGAGAAGGCTGAGATTTCTGGTGCCAAAATTTAGGGGGCAGATGGTGAGAGGAAACATCTACAAAGACAACTTTATAGCCTGTGGCCATTTCCTCATGGGCTGAAGATACCCTCCTCTGCTGAAAATACCCACTCTCTTTGCCTTCCACTTTTCTCATCCTTCTCTCCTTCACCTCCTCTCCATCACTAATACCTTCTAATGGCCATCCCTGAGCTAGCAGAAATGAATATTCATTCTGCACCACCATCTCTGGCTTTCTGGGACTCAGATTCAGATAGAGAAGACTGGCAAGAAAGGCCAGCAGTGAAAATGCAGGATCAGAGAACAAAGATGAACATGGTCACATACCACATAGCAACACTTCAGTCAACCAGAGACCGCAGTAGTCCTGTAAGGTGATAATGAAGCTGAAATTTCCTATTGCTTTGTGACGCTGTAGTTGTAATGCTGTTGCACAATGCCCTGTGTGTTTGTAGTGATGCTGGTGTAAATACACCTACAGGAATTTTAGTGACACGGAAGTATAGCACGTGTGATTCGGTGCCATATATAATTCCTGCAAATAAATGATCATGCTACTAGTTTATGTATTTACTGTCAGATACTGTAATTTTAAACATTTTAATGTGTCTTCCTTCTATTTATAAAAGCCGGTTATTGTAAAGCAGCATGTCAGGTTCCTCCAACAGCACCTTTATCTTCCTTGTACTTATCATATCTTTTGATTGCATCAAGAGGCCACATGGGGTAATTGACCTAGTCTATCTAAGTTTGTGTAAGTGCATGTTGTGATATTTGAACAATGGCAAAATTGCCTAGAGATGCATTTCCCAGAACATGTCCTATATCTTCATGGTAAAGCCACATATAAATGTATATACAGAATGCTCTGGGACCACAGAATGAGAGAGAGCTCTGGGATACTGTATTTTACCACTGCTACTGTCTGGCTATGCGGAAAGATTGCCTAATCCATCAGAATGCTTTCAGCCTTTTCATGGAATTGAGTAACTACTGGCTCAAGGTGGAAACAGAAAAATAGCTTCATAGAAAAGATAGTACATGAGCTGATCCATGATGGGGATATTTGTTAAGCAGACATACCCTGAGCAGGGACAGAGTCATATCAGTGAAGCAGTAAAGGTGGGCTGGAGAACAAGTCCATTAGGAGAACTCTCAGAACCTGTTCTTCTCTGAACTCTAGAGGCCCATAGTGTTCAGTAAATATCAGCTGAACTCATGAAAGAATAATGAGTGAAGGAATTAAGTGGAAAAATGTAATGGGGAGCCATAGACAATCAGGCTGAAGAGCAACCATAAAGGACTAACAGTTACTGTTAATCACTATGAACTATGTGGCAGGCTTCTATCCTTCCTGTCATGGGTAGATAAATGCCCATGATTAGAGAAGTAAAGTTCTAGAAAACACCCAGAATAGTTTCTGCCACATAATATGGACTATATAGATATTATCATTTTCATTATTATCCTAAAGTTACAGTTATGCATGCTGAAACTGAGAATAATAAGATTATAGATGTGCAACCCGGTCTATCTGAGCCTAAATCTCACTCTCTTAGTCCATGCCCTAAAAGGAAACAGGGTTATTTAATTATATAATTCTCACTATAAATTGCAGATAAAGAGCAAAGTGTAAGGTCATCTCTCTTTTCATAATCTTTGAATGTTCCGGAATAAATGTGGTACCAAACCTTGAATCTGCAGTGACTCCCTTCATTCCTCTCTGTTCCCATGGGCTGCTCACAGCTGCTCACAGCTAACATCTGGCAGAATATATAATTTTCCTACAACCAGGTTCCTAAATGCAAGCCTACTATATCATTTGGGGCACAGTCAAATAAATAGTGATTGATCTTGTCCAATATTGGAAATTTAATGATCTTACTGTACCAAACACCTGATAGACAAGTTAAGAAATGTTCAAAGGTTGAACTTGATAATATGCATGCAATTCAAACTATGGTTGGCATGTAGAGACCCAAATAAGGTGTCATTGTAGTGTACACAATCTCCCAGGTTAGGAATGGTCAGCTGGGCTGTATGTTAAGGGTCTTACCTTGCCAGCTATCTTTGTGCCCTTTTGTCCCTAGAATGTCTGGGAATAATCTGATTGTCAATAGTGAAGCATCCAGATTTTATTTAAAAAAAAAGCCACCACAAGAACACAAATTAAATTTAACAGACCCCACTCTGGTTTTGTAAATTGTACCCACAGCTTCTCCAGCATGCTGTTCATTTTGTAACTTTCAGATCCCAGGAATAAAGCTTCCATAACAGAAGTGCAGTTCTCTCCAAGAGAAGGAGAAGGTTCTGAGCCGAAGCTTTTCTCTTGATACTCTGAATATCAAAATTCATTTAGTTAGGACAGCCACTGCTCGGATCCACATTTCTAAAGTGACCCAGACAGACAAAGCACTACAATGACATCCAAACATTATCTTGCACAGCAAGCAGAAAGAAAAATAAAATCAAGCTACTTCATCATTTGTCTTTTATGAACATATCTTATGAATATTTTCCTTTAAAAGACTAATCTGCTGAGGACTCGGAAAAAATGTATTTGTGTACATTCATTAAGCCTCCAACTTTGAAGCATATTCTGGGGCTAATTATTTTTTAACTAACTAATCAGCATGTTTCATTCATAAATTGGGATTTATCAGTACAGCACATGAAAGGAGAGAACATATTATTATTTTAATTTGGTTAATATGCAAAAACACTCTGTGTTTCTAATGGCCTGCTTTTGTTAAATAGGAGCAGCCTGGAAATAGTAGCAGCTTCCACTAATGAGGGCACAGGCTCCCAGCCCCAGCTGCTCCACAGGAGACACTTAGTTTGCACCCTGACTTTCCAGTGCGTGGATACCTCCCTGAAAAACTAACAACCTCCTATTTATGTTGCTGATAGACCCACTTTATTAGTGGGAGGAAAAGGCTTGGGTGCTGAGGGTAGAAGATGGTGGTGGTGAAAAGTATTCATTTTTGAAGGTAATGAAACACACACACACACATGTGCGCGCACACACGTGCTCTCCCTGAAACTCTTAAAGACTAAGGTCCTGGGCTTGGTGTGTAGCTCAGTAGTAGAGCAGATACAGGTACTAAGTATGCATAAGGCCTTGGACTCCATCCTCAGCACAGAGAGACAGAGAGAGAGACAGAGAGAGAAAGAGAGACAGAGAGGGAAGAGAGCGACCCAATTTCATTAATAAGCAATTGTACTGTAATCTAGTGATTCATGTTTTCTGTCTTGTACCTAGCAGACTATGTGTAGCTTATCTGCCATGCAAATAAATCCTCTTCTGAAATTCCCTGATACAGGCCTTGTTGGTGGTGTTTGTTTATTTTTTTATTTTATTTTATTTTTTTTTGTCTTTTTCCTTTTTATCAGTACCAGGGATCGAACTCACGACTGCCTGCTTGCAAGACAGGCGCTTATGCCGCTGAGCTAAATCCCCAGCCCCTTGTTTATTTGTTTTACCAGCTTGACCTGAGTATACTATTTGGTCTTACAAATGTGTGTGGTTCCTTGCCTCTGGACTGCTCTTACAAACACTGATTTAGAGCTCAGGGCCCGGAACACAGGGTATCCAGCCTATCAAGAACCTGGATTATTTTGCTAGTCCCCGGAAGCATGGAGACCAGTTTGAAACCAGAGTTTATCTCTGCCCTGGCTGACAACTGCTCTGGCACCTAGAAGTGCCACTTGGGGGTGGGGGAAGGAGTCATCATTGGCCTTTCTGTGACACATTGGAACAGGGTCCAACTGCATTCTTTCTGTCCAGCCCTGGAGCCAGCCTGCCGAGGTCTCCACCCGGGGACATCCTGATGTGGCACATTCTAGAGTCAGGCGCTGCTTTTGTGTTTTTAAAAGAGGACGTTTCCTCTTTTTTTTTTTTTTTTTTTTTAAATTTTCACTAGGGGAGCTATTTTTAACGTATGACAGAAATACACATGCTCATTGGAGGAAATTTAGAAATTCACTCAAAGTAATCCATAATCCCTCTACCAAAGGACAGCCAGCATGCTCACTGATATTTGGAATATTTCCTTCTGGTCCTTTGTGTCTGTGGCAGAACAGATTCCCAGTCCTGCTCAGACATGGGGAGCAGCAGCCTGGCTTTACTCTGTGCGTAAAACTCTGGGCATGAATATGAAGTAATACTAAAGCAGGTTGGAAAAAAAAGAACACAGTGCTGTATTTTAAATGTGTAGGCTCAACCATCAAAGTCGTATGTGAAATGGAAAGAGTGTATCTGTGACTGTGTGGACTGAATTTAGAATATCCCTCTGCTTATTTGTGTACCTACATGTAGGGATCATGTCAAAAGTCTAAGTCAATAGCAGGAGTCTTAGCCAAAGGGCTGTCCTGGATCACCTCCCCTTCCCCTGCAGACTATATCCATATGCATTTGTGTTCATATTAAAGATCATATCACCTTCACATTTTCATATTCCTTCTTTATATTACCTTGTTACTCTTCTTACCAGTCAGTAAGTCTCCTACCACAAGGATTTAATGGCTATCTACATCCCACTAGGTAAATTTAGCATTTAATCTTTCATCCATTGTTGAACAATTTAGATGGTTCTTGTTTTTCTTCACCATTATAAATAATCTGCATTGAACATTTTTCTATGAAAATCATTGTGTTTATTTTCTTTGGATGAATTTCTAAAAGGAAAATTACTGGGCCACAGGGTAGGAACATTTCATAGTGTCCAGTTTCATGTTGCTTAATTTGTTTCCAAATGGATGGTGCTAGTTTACTTCAAAAGTTAGTACATTTTTATTTTAATTATTATTTAATTGCACGAGTGATTCATAGAATACACACTCTTTGCAAAATATTTAGAAGGTTAGATCTAAGTCAAAGTCAATCTGTTTAGTACCTCTTCCAAACTCTAAACCCCTCAGATGTAGCCACAATTTTCATGTTTAAAAAAGTCCTCTAGCAATGCATTTACTTAGCTATTTGTGTTCTTATATAAAATTATATATCTAAACTAATAAAATTTATGTATCTCTTTAACTCTATGCATGTTTTGTGTATAGGTAATTTACATGAGGTACATATTGCATATTTTGTGACTTATCTTCTTAAAATTTCCTGTGTACATCTAGGTTTACCTCACTCCTTTAATCTTTCCATGCATTTTTATGGAATAGATACAGACTTAGCTATTTTTCTATATATTTTTTCAACAGAATCTTTTTCAACAGAATCTTTTCATACCCTTTTACAAGAACAAGTCATTTGAACAAGCATTTTTTCCTGTAATTGAAACTAAGTAGAACAGTTTCTGGGTATTGGGTTTTGCACACTTTTAATTGTAATAGATATTATCAAGCTTTATGGGACTTTTTAATTGCTTTTATTGGCATTGTTTTAGAATGCTTTGGATTTAGGCTTGTTAAGAGTATAATTTCTGATGGCAGCAAGATGTCACCCAAAGATCTGTTCATATCTTCGTTTACCAGCCCATACGTCTCTATCTCCTCAGACCCAGCATGGCCCCTGACCTGTAGTGCACAGCCAATGAATGTGGGTTAGGTACTTTCCCCTTCACCAGCTCCATTCTCTCTGAGCCCCAGCCAGACACTTGATTCCTTTTAGCACCAGCCAAGCGCCTGCTCATCTTTCCAGGTAGCGCTTGAATGTCTCTGTTGGAAGCCCTCTCTGGAGGCCAGCTGAGTAAGGCAGCCTCCCTTCAGTGTCCCTGTCCTTCAGTGTCCCTGTGGCACCCTTACTTCTTGACTTTCATGCTTATTAGAATTTGAAATGTAGGCATCTCTCTGGTATTAAAATAGTCAGTCTTGTGTTCTCAGAGGTGCATAGTGTTGGATGTTACTGATAATTTGTGAACCACTGAAATGACAAATGAGTATGTATGGCAGTCCTTTGGTTTTTAAAGGGGAGGAATGCACTTTTCTTCATGTACAGGAAGGCTATAAAAAATTAGATGGCTAATAATTAACCCTCAGTGTGGATAATCTTAATATAAATGATGAATAGTTGGTAAATAAGTCGCAAACTCTTATATGAACAAAAAATTTAGAACAACTTCACTTTGCTTGAAAGTGTTTATAAGAAACACTTCTAAGAAACCCAGAAGCACTGTATGAAATTTATCTTTAAAAATACACCATAGCAAATGACAGACAGGAAAGATGATCAAACAGTTAAGAATATGGCAACTTTATTGTCATAAATTTCTCAATAGGATTTCAATTATGACGAGAAATGTATGTACAAAAGGACTAGAAATAAATATATTTAAGTGCTAACAATAGTTGCTTCAGTGGAGTTAGGATGATGTGTTAGTTTTCTTCTTTTTTTAAAAAAAAATTAAGTAGCATATTAACACATTATTTTTCCATATATATGAACTCAAATTTAATCAGAGAAATAGAAATAACCATGACATTTTCCAGTTATTATTGCAGTTTCTAAGGAAAAAATTTTAAGTACTCAGTGATGTATGTGCATATAACTAGTAAAGAATGATTACAAAAGAACCAACACAAAATATCAACTCTCAGAGTAGATAGTTACTCATTCAATATTAATTAGGTACCTGTGATGAGCTGGGGACTACTGGAGCAGGAAATAAGGCAGTAAACAACTCAGGTACCATTCACACTCTCATGAAGTTTCTAATTAAGTAATAGCCACAAATTCAAACACTACAGGCAGCAAGGAGAAAGAGACTTGGTAAACTTTGGCTGCCAAGTACAGAGTATGCTTGAAGCTCTTGTATCAAATAGCATTTCTATTTGCAAAAACCCCTAGGTATGTCCCCCTGTATACTTGAAATCATTTTTGGGTTACTTATAATAGCTAAGCAGTATAACTGTTATGTAAATAGTTGTAATACTCTGCTGTTTATGGAAAAATGACAAGGAAAAACATCTGTACATGTTTAGCACAAATGCAATTATCTTTCTAAATATTTTTAAACTGTTGATTGAACTCATGGATATGGAGAACCAACAGTTTCTATGAACCATTTATGTGTGACCTCTGTGGAAATCAGAAAGAATGACAAATTAGAATTCCACTCCCATATTGCTCCCATGTTGTTCAATTTTGAAAATAATATTCTTCAATTCTCTAATGTCACTTGGATCCATAAGTAGATGATGATAGTGCTCCATGCTGTATGCATGTTTGAACTTCATGCATCTTCTGTTTCCCATCAAAAATTCAATTTACTTGGCATCGTCCAGGACTGATGTATGTCCCCAGTAACTGCCAGAAAGGGCACGATGTACAGATCTGTGCATTTTTATTTCTTGATGCTGACTTTAATGATGTTCTTCTGTAACTTGCCATGTGAATCTAGGCACATAACTTTCACTGCACTGCATATACAATGATGTCATTATTTTTGTGTGTGGTTGTCACTTCAAGAATTATCTCTATGTCCATAGAGCCTGCCACAGAACTTGTCACATGTACACATCTTCCCCATTTTGTTTGTCATGCATTTTGCTTTCACCAGTGTTTGACTCTCTAGGATGACCTATATCTCCCAAATCAAAAAATTAATAACAATTATAACTCACATTTATTATGTACTCAATACTGATAAATGCTGTATTAAGACTTTTATGTGTTTTACTTAATTTAATCCTCTCAACCAACTACTTAAACATTTTGTTCTCATTTTCCAGGTGCATAAACTGAGGCCTAGAAAGATAAGACCTCTTCAGAAATCAGTCATATGGAAAGTGGCAGAGGTGGGACTCGATCCAATCTTACTTGATTTGAAAGGTCTGTGTTCATAAGCAGTAAACTAGTGCATCCCTAAATGTCCTTGAGGCAGATAGTACACAGAGAAACAGTCTTTTATTTTCGATTAAATATTGAGCTGGGCTCAATATGCATTTATTCCAGCACATATTAGAAAAAATTACTGTCAGCATCTGTTTATGGCATGTCATATGGGTTTTTCTATTTACATTAGTGATATAAGCTTTTTCTTTGAGCTTTTTTGCTTATGTTCTGAAAAACCAATTCAATTTACAAATGATTTTGAACAAGCAATAAGTAAATAGTAGTACAACAGTACAGCATAGATTATGTAGCTTCAATACATAAAAAGAAGTAGAATTTGGAGAATTGTGCCTCAGAAACCCCCCTATATGGATTTATAATGAACACACACACACACACCCCACATAAAATTAAACAAAGTTTTAAATTCTCACCATGCAGTTACAGGTTTGTAGAATGTTGTTTAAAAATTGTATCACACACCCCGTCTAATGAAGACTTCAAAGCAGCCTCTAAACAAAATTTGAAGCATTTGTTTATTTCTTTTTCCCATTCCCATTCCTATTTTTGGATTTTGAATGGCTGAATGGATTTTAAAAAAGTGCCTTTAAATAAAAAATGAGCCAGGGGCCTGGAGCACTCCTCTGCCTCATTTCAATTCTGAGCAAATGGTGAATTACAGCACCCCTGGACATAGTGGTTTCTAACTACCAAGCTGCCAGGCTTTTAAATAACAGCAGCACAGAAGTGTGGCCATAATGCTACCTATTTCCCTTGCTAAATTATTTATGCATTTATTATATCTAACATGGACTGTTGAATGTGACGGTACTTCTGGGGGCCTAGGTCATTTCAAGAAGCCTATCACTGATTATCAACTTGACTATATTAGAAACTGGCAAAGCCACTTATATGTGATATTCCTTATTAATATTAGATAATTGCTGCCTCTGCAATTGGGTTAGAGTGGTGGTAACTTTATGAGTGTGTATGTCTGTGCACGCACACACTAGCCAGTGGCTTTAAGGCAAGCCACTTCATTAAGGAGCTGTTTAACAGTGAGGGATATCAATAAAGACCAGCTTAATGCCATTGAAGCACTGTACCTAAGATGGCTGAGCCAAATGAAGCTATTACCCTGGATAATGTGTTTTACACAAGATTGAATGGTTTACAGTTTACAAAATCACTTTCCAGGATTTACAGTGACTGATTTGCCATACGATCTACAGTATGGTAGAAGTTTTATGCCAATAGTTACTTCACCTACCCTGTTAGGAATTACTGTAAGCTTACTTTAAAAATTAAATAAAACAACATTAAAGTTTAGAGTCATTTTAATAAAATGTTCCAAATACATTTGTTTCTAAATTCAACCCAATGTGTATTACTGTACTTTGGATTTACTTGTATCTTGCATAGAATAAAGAAAAAAATAGTTAATTTAACTTTAATTAGAGGAATACGGAAAAGAGAAGCTTCAGAGATGGATGAGTAACTCTATAGGTTGGGACTTAAATAGTCAATTACATAAAAATCAATTATGTGGCTACTGCCTTTGAAGATACTACTTCCGCTTGCCATCAAGTGAAGGACCCCTGACGAAGAGTTCTCTGGGCAAAGAAAGTAAGTATTCTTGGCAAACAGACATGCACAGCAAGGCCTAAAGTCACTGTGTGATGTGCATGGGAGACATTTGTTCATTCCTCTGAGGACTTTCTCTTCTTTGTCAACAGAATCCTGGTTTTGTTCATGTTTCATTCATGAGGAAGGTGAGCCCAGGACTTTCTAGATCAATGCATATGATCTAGTTGTGTGTGCATCAGCTTTGGGTAAAGGCCTTCTCTTCCTGATCAGAAGAAAGTTCCTGACAAGAAGCTCCAGGCTCTTTGCAGACCTTGACTTGTGTTTGAAGATGGAAAGTGGCGCCAACATGGCGAGACCCTAAAAGGAAGGCCCAGAACATCCAGAGATTCCAGCCCAGAGCCCTGACATGACTGGCCTGCTGGCCTCAGCAAATACACACCTCTAGCCATTGTTTCTGCTTTTTCCTACCCTGCCCACCTCCTTTTCCTCCTCTTCTTTTTCCTCTTCCTCTTTCTTATTTTTCGATTGTACTGGGAATTTAACTCAGAATCTTGAGTATGCTAGGCAAGCATTCTATCCCTGAGCTACACTCCTACTCTCAATCCTAGACAGGGTCTTGCTGGGTCATCCACTTTGGCTTCAAAGTTGCAATCATCACATCTCAACCTCCTGACCTCTGGTCTTCTTGAGAAGTGAGAAAAATAAGCTCCTACTGTGCCAAACGTTTTTGCTCATGTGTCCTGTTACTTGGAGCCAGTAGTAGCCATGACTGATTGGTTATTAAGTTTATGGAAGCAAGTTTTTCTGGATGCTTTGAGCAGTGCTCTTAGAGTGTGGGAAGAAGGGGAGCTGAAATGTCAGGCAGGTGCTGAGCTGATGAAAACCCGGATGGTGACCATTTCCAAACAATGGGTGCCTCCCAGTGTGTACACAAGATGACTCGTAAGTGGCACACAGACAAGGGCTGGGAAATCTTTCGCACCGCTCTCCAACCCTTTTCTTTCAACAAAGAGAAGGAAAGTCTCAGACTTAGGCCCTTTGCATTGAATATAAGATCTAGGAGAAAGTCAGTACTATTCTTCTGTTTTCTTTATTTTAATTTTTTAATTACTTTTTAGTTACAGTAAGTGAGAAAAGGTTTTCCTTTGGAACCAAGTTTCCTAAGGAATCAAGGGTTTTTTTTAAACGTATAATTCCTTTGAAAAATTGTTAAAAGTAAGCTAACTATGATAGTAAAGAAGCTATACCACTCATATGGCAAAAATTGTGACAGTGAAATAAAAACCATGGAAGTCTGAAAATGAGTATATCAAGGATCCACTGAAAGTGTTTAAACAATGCAGTAATATGGTGAGACTCTCCCTTAGGAAGAGTCAGTGAGCAAGGCCAGGCTTTTAACCTGAGGACAGTTTTCAAAAAAAAAAAAAAATTGAGTTGAAAAACAATTAAAGTAAAACAAAAGAGGAGGTGAAGAGAAAGAGACGCTAAGGGGAGAAAATGAAGACAATTTGGGGACCAATTATAAGAGGACGGAGGAGCGGGAGGAGTTCAGGATGACTCCTAAATTTGGCATTGTTGACCGAAAGAATGAATCACGGGACCATTAAATTAGCAAGGGAAAACGGGAGGAGAAGTAGGGCTGGGAGGGAGGGAGGGAAGGAGGGATGGAGAGACTAGAGTACGCTGGCCACACTGAACCGAATGCCCCTGGTTAAACCCAGATGAGAGCGTTCTATTGACCACTGGTTCCCAAAGTGTATTCTTCAAACACACAGCATCAGTATCACTTGAAACTTGGTAGAAATACAAACTCTTGGCTTTCTTATACTTATTTGTTTGGGTTTATATCTTAACTGTTCCCCAAAGGCGTATGTGCTAAAGGTTTGGTCACCAGACTGTGGCACTATTATGAGATGGTGGGACATTTAAGAGGAATGTGGAAGGCAGTTCGACCTGCGGGTATGCCATAAAAGAGGTCCTGGAACCCCAGCCCTGTCCCCTCTTTTTCACTTCCCAGCTACCATAAGGAAAGCAGCTCCTTTGCCACTGAGGTGGTGATCATGATGTACTGCAGTGTACCATGGCCCAAAGCTACGGGGCCAAACAACCATGGACCTGAAGTTCTGAAATCATCAATTAAAACGAACCTTTTCTCCTAATTTTCTCAGGCATTTTGTCACAGTGATAAAAAGCTGATTAACATTATTTAACCAGAAATTCTAGTCCTCAAGTGATTTTGATACACGCTAAAATCCAAAAGAGTTCTCAGTGAAGACAATTGGGTAAAAACAATTGTATTATATTAAACAAGATCTTTCCCTGGACCTCAGTTTCCTCAACTTCTAAATAAGGATACTGACTTGAAACCAACAGTAAGAGACCTACAGTCTGTCAATAAACCTTGGTGGGTTTTAGCATACCACTCCCAAATATCCATCTCTTCCTTCCATAGTAATAGAGCCTCAATTTTTTAACTCTTCAGTAGAAGAGCCTAGAAAAAAGACTTTGTAATTTCTTTCAACACTCAGTAAGTCCACATGCTCCATCTGTGGCTAAGGGAGAGAGACTGGAAGTGAAGCACATGTCTTCTGAAAATTGTTCCCTCAATGAGATAGGTTCTATGTTTCTTCATTTTGTCCTCTGTCCTCCAGTTTAGAATATAGGCATAATGGCTGGATCTTGGTCAGCTATCTTGAGTTTAAGGGGGAAGTCATATTTAGAGGAGGAAAGAGCAATTCAGTGGATGGAATTGAGTTTCTGATCACTTCTGGAAACCACTCCACCAGCTAGCTCTGTGTTAACTTTCCCCAATTTCTCTTATGTGACAATATGATTTTTTAAAGTCAATCTTATTTTGGTTTGTATGTGTTCTTACATTATTATCAAATTTATTGTACCTTATAATTTTATAAGAAAATACTATGAGAAAAAAAGCAAGATACTATACTCTGCATCTTGGTGGTCTTTCCTGGGAATATGCATTTGATGAATTTCCATAGGGTCTGATGTATTCTGAAGTTTGAGTTTGAATACTTAGGAATCAACTCTTTTCATTCTTACTTAGTAATATTTATACTTGAGGGTCAGGGGAGCAAGAAATTTGGACATAAAAGGGAAGAATTACTTTTAGTGTTTTAAAAAACATATATAGATGATTTTCTTTGCAGTTTTTTTCTGCTTAAAGATTGCAAAGTGAAGTTCTTTTCACAGTGGAAATTCTAGCCACAAGGGAACCAACAAACTGAACTAGTGCCTGTGAATTCATGGTTATACTGAGGTTACAGTTTTCATCTCTGACTCCCAGCTGTCTGTCCATTGGATCCCACACATGCTCTGAAAAAGTATTCTTTTCCAGGCATGGCAGGTGAAAATCCTCCAGCCCAGGCACTGGGTGTGAGATGGCAGCTGATTGGTGGCTCCACTGCAACGTTTTCATAGGGGAAGCAAAGTGTACCCGTCAAAACATCGAGAGATAATCTGGGTCAGCAGCCCTTCCACGGAAGCTGCAGCCACAAAAAAAACCGAGTCGCTCCCTGTGACGCACATCAGAGAGTCACAGTGTGGAAGGCCAACTTGCTGTTCTGGTTCACCCAAATCTTTTGCCCAGTTTACGGCCATTTCAAGTGAAGCATGTCTGTGCCTTGTACCCTTCCAAACCAGTTATTCAGTAATAATAAATTGGAAGAACTGGCTTCACCACTCCCGAGCAGAATGGCTTGTTAACTACTGATAGATTCTATGTTGATGAAAATGTCTCAAATCAGAAGAGGAAAATAGTACTTAAAATGCAGAAGGCTTGCACAGGTTGCAAAATAACAAACAAAAGGAGAAAACATAACACAGCAATTAGTTGTTTAAAAGTGGTGCTTTCTAAGTAAACATTCACACTTTCCAGTATTGAAACAGGGTGAAGATCAAAGGTACACTTTAATAAAACCTGCCCTTGGGACTTGGTCGAGTTTCTGTCCAGTTTGCTTGTGATAGTGAGCTTTCATGTACTACTGGGAAAGGTATTCCAAAAGTAACTCAGTCCCCTCTTCCCTTCCCTTCACTGGACTGAGTATTTTCTTAGATTCTTTGCAATATGTATCCCAGCACTATATTAGAATGCTTATTAATGTTGCCAGGCGAGGTAACTGCTGAGAACTAATCTCTTGGGGAACTGGACCGTATGCATGTCCAGACTTGTCTACCCACTACAGCTAAAACCAATACCAAGGACGTGATGTCCTTCAACTTAATTATGAAAAGCACTGGGGCCACTCACTGTACAAGGATCAACTGCATTTAATATTTCTGCATGCAGTGAGCATGTAGTTATGTCACAGTAGTGTTTGGTGGCTTTTTAAAAATAGGAATGTCACATTTTAAAATATGTTCCTGCATCTTATGGAAATGAAATACAGCAGGACTGGTGACTTGTACTTCAGTGGGCAGCTCTCAAATACTAGTCTGGGGTAGCTTAGGCAGTTGCATAGCACACGACATTAACATCCTTGAGGGGTGGTTCTGACTGAGTCATTTGATAGCTTTGGGGTGTAGGCTGATGAGAGAAGACTGACAATGTATGCTTTGGGGACAGTAGTGGAGGACGTCAGGGTTAGAGGGGTCAGACTTCAGCCTAAGAGATTAGGGGGTGAGATTTATGTTGTCTGCCAAGCTTTCAAAGAGGCTAGTGAAGGAGACATTCAGGCTGTGCTTCCTGGGAGGTTCCAGGTTCAAGGTGTGGCTGACCTCAAATCCCAGAGGGGGCTGAGCAGCAGTAGCAAAGTATAGACATTCTCTGGCCTACAACTTCTCTGAAGGTATGTCTGTGTGTCTGTGTATTAGACAAGAAGGAAATACAAACAAAATGTTGGTAGCACTTTAATGTTTGGGCAGAGCTTGTTTTCCATGGAGTCAGAAGGCTTCTGGTGAATATACTTCATGGGAAGGGCTCTTTTCTGCCAGCTGTTTTCCTGTCAGCACTCTTCTACAAGTATAGCACCCTTCTGAGATCCTAAATGGAGTTGCTGAATTGTTGTCATGGTTACCAGGGTACAGTTTTGAAGCCAGAATGTTTTCAAGAAGGATAGCCCTAGGTCATGTATCTTGGTTTTGACTAGGCCGGGGACCTAAGTAACACTTTATTCTGCTGCTTCTTCGCAGTAGTTATTCAGGAGCTTAAGGACTCCAGTAATCATCCTAGCTTCAGCCCAGCTTCAGCCCGGCTCAAACCTACTGGCTGCACTTGGTTTAACTATACAAGATCACACTGACCTGACTGTGGCTCTGGGTACACTGGGTACAACTCCTTCTTCTACAACCAAGACAGATTCCTGGATTTACTCATGCATTCAACTGCTTTTAAGCGAAAGATTCTTGTGAAGTAATTCTTCTTCACTTAATATGTTAATAAGGAATTGATATTTTTAACCTCTAAAAGCCAAACCCTTATTCGTATCTTGTATAATTTATAAGCTTTAATAAATAAGGGGGAAGTAGCATATACTTTTATATATGAAGGAGGGTTTGTAGAGGTAATGCCCAGGCTTCACAACAAGGACATATCAGAGCTGGGATTCAAGTTCAGGGCAGCTCAGATGCAAATATGGTTCTTTTTCCTCTAAATCACAGCTGTCACTTTAGCTGCTGAGAATTGGTAGCTTCATGAAAACCTTACCATCTTCTGGGCGTGAAGATGCCCAGAATTCAAACATGTTCTGTGTTTGCTCTATGACAAATGCTGTGCTGGCTCCTGGGGACATAAGACAGATCAGACACCTATGCGTACCATAATCAGGGTTTTTATTCTTTCATTGTACTATAAGCATGAATTTTATCATAATTCTATGAGTTCCTTTTTGCCCTCAAGAAACTAACCCATTGACAATCAGTAGTAATTTAAAAGGAGCAATCTACAAGGTCTAGAGAAAGGACAGGCAGGGAAATAATTCTGGAGGAAAGGGCACCTGACTGAACCAGCGAAGTCTCAAGGCACATCTGCAGGTGGGAAATATACAAGCGTAGAACCCAATACCTATGCTCAAGGAACTCACAGAGTTATAGGGATAAAACTCATGCTTATAGTACAATGAAAGAGAATAAAAACCCTGATTATGGGCATGCATAGGTGAGCTACACAGAAGTGCTGGAGAATCAAAAGATTGAGGAATAGAAGTTGGAGCCACTGATAAAGGCTATAGAGATGAAATAGAAGACACCTTTGTTTATAAATTTCTTTTAAAAAAATCTCATTCTCCTCTAGTTTTGCCTATCACTTCTGGATCTACTCTGGACTTTTTTTTTCTTTCAGTTTTCACTTTCTGCTAAGGAAAAGCCCTTTTTCAAGATCTTTAGAGCTGGTGCAGAAAGAAAGGCATTATTCTGGGTCCTGGGGGAAATGTACAAAAATGAACAAGCCAAGGAGCAACTGAGTAGCAAACAAAGAATCTGAATGATGAAAGTTTATGATACCAGCCCCAAATCAAATGGCGCAAGGATGTAAATTATTAATTCAGACTGAAAACAGGAGCTGTCACTTAGAATTCACTGTTGCCAATTTGTCCATTCATGTCTTCACAATTCATTCACTGAGGCATCCTATCTATAATGGTCACTCCTCAAAGAGCCCATAGCGGAGCGTTGGTCTGGGAGACATGCAACGATTGCAATATAGCGTGATAAGCACTAGATATACACACAGCCATCGACGCTTTTAGGAAAATTCAGACAGAGCTAGTAGCTTTTGAACCTAAAACTAACTTTTGATTTACCAAGTGGGGATTCAAGGAAAGGGTATGCAAAACAACAGTGAAAATATGTTTGGAGACCCGAAGTTAAGATATACTGCTCATAAGGTGAAAAGGCTTGAATAATTCCAGACTACCGACTGTGGTGGTCATGAGAAGCCAGAGAATAGATAGGAGCAGAGGAGGACCAAGACTGAATTTTTATTTTGGAAATGTTCCTCCGTACAGTATCTAAACTAGACTAGCACAGCGAGATGGAGGCTCAGCCATGTAGGGTTACAGACGCTGTATCTCAAGCGCAAAATGGGAACGCCAGGATGCGGGTGGGCAATAGAGGGTAAGGGACAGTCCCTAAGAACGTTTACATTCTAGGTAAGGACATACGCAATTCTAGGCACCTCAGACCGGCAGGGAAGATCCGCCTTTCATTGCAGATCCCTCTGGGGCGGAGCTCGGTCCAGAACACGTGAGGCCTGGGGCACCACCTTTACTAAGGGCACTCCTCTCGTCGCTCTTCGGCTTCATGAGTCTCAACTTCGATTTTCGACCCTTTGAATCTATTCCACGATGTTCTAGGAGTCGAATCTATTCATTGCGTTTCTATATGGTCTTCCCACGAAGTCCAGTTGAGAAAGATATACATCGAAGGAGTCCTTTGCCCACACAAAAGATGGCGACATGTTGCGGTCACTCTTGGGGAAACCGGTTCCAGGCGACGGGTCTCACTGGGCGAGGCGCAAACGGAAGGGGTGTCTCTCGAGGTAACTTCTCGACCTTCCTGGGCGGGACCTTAAGGCTAGGAGGCGTGGCCTCTCCTGAATCATAACAGTTTATTGGTCTTCCGGAAGGTGGGTGGGGCACTTGAGGGACCCCACCCCTCCCTGTTCGAACCGGAAGTATCTCTCGGTCTTTCCAGCTGGTTGTCATTTCACTCGGCTCGGTCCTGAGGAGAAGGACTCAGCCGCGGCTGCGGGACCCGGGCATCGGGAGGCAGTGGCGGCGGCGGCGACAACTACAGCGGCGACAGTAGAGGAAGAGGAGGAGAAAGAAGGGGGGAAAAGAAAAAGAAGAGCCAGGTGGAGTTCGCAACAGCGACAGCTGGGACTGCGGGACCGGGTAAAGCGGCGGTGGTGACGGAGGCGAAGACGGCCCAGCAACCGTGAGGAGAAACAAAAGCCTTCTAAATTATAAGTTTTTTTTAAAAAAAAATCTGAGGAAAGAGAGAGAGCACCAAGGGGGGAGGCATTTCTCCTTTAAAATAACTACGGTAGTGGGATTTTCTTTTTGCCCTCCCCCAACCCCCTTTGCGGAGACTTGAACTGAGAGAACTGAACAAACCGCCCCTGGGTCCCATGAGGGAAAAAAACCCCGGAGCCGCAGAGAGGGGAAGAGACAGAAACCGCAGGACCTTCCAGGTCGCCCCTTTGGTCCCCGCACCCCCGGGCCGCCATCTCGCCCTTGTCCAGGCTCGCTAGTCCCTCCAGATCGCGATCCCCCATCCCCGCAAGAGGGAGAAACGGGTGTTTCCAACCCCTTTCATGGGGGAGAGGAGATCAGGGGGAGCCCAGGAACAGCAACCGCAGCAAAATCTGCACCCGGACCCTCAGGAACAGCCCCAGAGGCCAAAACTGCACCCTGCGAAAGAGCAGAAACAGGACCAGGAACAGCAGAAACCTCCCTGCAATCATCTTTCCATTAGTCAATGCTGATTTCCTCTCCCTCAACCAGGAATTCACCTCCCACCCCAGATAACCTAATATAATCTATCTATATATAAATATATATAATATATAATGTTCTTAAATTATTCCTGATTTTTTTAACCAAGCTGCCAAGAAAAGAAGAGCATATACCCCTTTTAGTCCTATTCTAATTTTTATGTGAGTGAATCTAAACTGCTGAGGAAGACCACAAGTGATTGTTAAATTATATAAATATATATATTTTTATTCCGCACAATGCTTATTCTTCTACATCCATAGATGTTTGAGAAGCTGTGTTTTTGTCATTCATGTACATTTTCCTTTGGAAAAGAAAGCGCCTATTTTACTAACCAAAGACTTGATTTTTACCCTCTTCGTTTTTATTTTCTCCTAGAAATAAGCCTAATTGGATTCGTGTTAATGTTTTAAGACATTTTTTTTTTCAGATTTTTCTTTCAGAAAGAGACCAGAATTCCAAATCAGAGCTACTTAGGGTGATAATCTGCAATCTTTGAGCTAACTATAAATAAGATTTGTAGCAAACAACTAAAATTTTGGATAGAGGACAAAAAGGTGTGAGACATCAGGTTGTCAATTATTTTTTGTGAGATTCTGATCTAAAAATAATAAATGGGGGATTACGGGTTTGGAGTGCTAGTGCAAAGCAACACTGGGAATAAATCTGCTTTTCCAGTCCGATTCCATCCACATCTACAGCCTCCACACCATCACCAAAATGCCACCCCCAGCCCTGCTGCTTTTATAAATAATAACACAGCTGCTAATGGCAGCAATGCTGGGTCAGCTTGGCTCTTTCCTGCCCCAGCTACCCATAATATTCAGGATGAGATCTTGGGATCAGAAAAAGCAAAAAGTCAGCAACAGGAACAGCAAGACCCTTTAGAAAAGCAGCAGCTCTCCCCGAGTCCAGGTCATGAAGCTGGAATACTGCCTGAAACTGAAAAGGCAAAGTCTGAAGAAAACCAAGGGGACAATTCTTCAGAAAATGGCAATGGGAAGGAGAAAATACGAATCGAATCACCAGTGTTGACCGGGTTTGATTATCAAGAAGCCACGGGGTTAGGTACTTCTACTCAACCCTTGACATCTAGTGCATCATCTCTTACTGGTTTCAGTAACTGGTCAGCAGCAATAGCGCCTTCCTCCTCCACAATAATCAATGAAGATGCAAGTTTCTTTCACCAGGGAGGGGTCCCAGCGGCTTCAGCTAATAATGGTGCTCTGTTATTTCAAAATTTCCCCCATCACGTCAGCCCTGGCTTTGGAGGCAGCTTCTCCCCTCAGATCGGGCCTCTCTCACAGCACCACCCTCATCACCCCCATTTCCAGCATCATCACAGTCAGCATCAGCAGCAAAGGCGGTCTCCTGCCAGTCCCCACCCCCCACCCTTCACACACAGAAATGCTGCTTTTAACCAGCTGCCTCATTTGGCAAATAATCTTAACAAGCCCCCCTCTCCATGGAGCAGTTACCAGAGTCCTTCTCCAACCCCATCTTCTTCCTGGAGCCCAGGAGGTGGGGGATATGGTGGCTGGGGAGGTTCCCAAGGCCGAGATCACCGCAGAGGGCTGAATGGTGGAATAACGCCCCTGAACTCCATCTCACCTTTGAAGAAAAATTTTGCAAGCAATCATATTCAGCTCCAAAAGTATGCTCGTCCCAGCTCTGCCTTTGCTCCTAAATCCTGGATGGAAGATAGCTTGAACAGGGCTGACAACATTTTTCCTTTTCCGGTAAGAATATATTCCATTAATAGATTAAGATTAATAAGGAAATAGCACTGTGTAGTATCTGTGGAACTAAAGAATTGTCCATATTTACATGAGAGCTTTTAGAAAATGACTCAATTGACACACTATGTTAGCAGGAGAAAAGTATAATTTGGAACAAAACATTCACCTGTTTCTTTGGCAATCTTCTAATTGTGGTAGTCTTAACTTTTGGTGATAATTATGAATACCAGGTAGATAATGATGTCATAATTATTAATTCTAATACTTTGCTTGCCTGAAACGAGAATCAGGATCAGTTTTCTATGCTTAGTGTTTAGGTGAGAACAAGTAATATGTAAATATAAACTATTTTGTTGTACAAACTAATGAATGTTTTCTGTCCATATGAAGTAACTATATATCTAGAAAAGTCATTTGTTTTTGCTGAAAAGATAGTGATTCATAGAAAACCAACTATTGACTATAGCTATTTTCTCACTGGTTGTATTTTAAACCTAGGACCTTGCAGTGTGAACAATCTGAATTGATCAATTCAGCACTTCCTCCCAAACCTCTGCAATTCTGGGTGCCTTGTGACAGTAGGAATTACTAGCTAGAGTTATAATCTAAGTATTTCCTTTCTCATCATTTATTTTTTTATTGAATTTGAATTTTTTGTGGTTCTGGGACTCAAGCCCAGGACCTAGAGCTTCATGAACACATTTCTTTTTGAGTACTAGGAAAGTCTTGATGGAAAGTCTTGACTCTTTTGTAATGCCTTTCATGCATTTGTTTTATTTCCCAATGTTAACACTAGGCGGGTGGATAATTAAGCTTCCTAAAAATAGAACCAGGCAAAGATCACTTGTCTTTCTTGTTACCAGTATATCCTTTTTCTGGCAAGAATCACATTGATGTTTTTGAACTAGTTAGCAGACACTCTACTTGATAGAAACAGGGTATAAGAAATTTCATAATTAGTTGAATATCACCCTACTAAATTTGTATAGTTTGGGAGTATTGCCAATTATGTATGTTTAGAAAAATTTTAGAAGGTAATATGGTAACACTGAATTAGTCCTTAGAGCAACCCCACCGGTTCTATTTTGATTCCCATTTTAGAGATGAGGAAATTACACACAGCTAGTAAGATTACAAATTCAAGGCTAAAAAGGAAGCATTAAAAATTTTATACATGTATGTACATACCTATACATGTGCCACAATTAGAGGATTATTTTAGAGATCTTTCTGCAAGGTCTAAAACAGATTACAAAATAATTGTAGTGTTCTCAAATAGAAGATTAGCAGAAGCAGAATTACCTGTTTTAATTAGTCATTTGTTTAGGGGGAGGGGAAGTTTGCTATTGAAACTGTCATTCCAAGGACTGATTTACATTTCTGTTTCATCCTTGAGGATTCCATGCAGTAGTTTCTGGTAAATTTAGTCTTAGATTTTTAAAATGTTTTTTTCCCCTATCAAAAAACAGTTGGCATTTGCTTTTAGAAAGTTTTTACTCAAACTAAAGAGTAATTATCATGTTTTAGTGGTCAGATAAATGGCTGAGACAATGACAATCCCATGAAGTCTATATTTTAAAAGTTATTTTAGATATTCCTTCAGACATAAATTTAAAGAAAATTTAATCCAAAGGTAACCTTTATGAATTGTTTATCTATTGCTAAGTTGAAAAATCTGAGATGGCATTCTATTCATTTTAACTGAATTAGGCTCAGAATGAATACATTTTTCTTCCTTATTTTGCTACTATACAGTGACAGAATGAATTAATGTGATCTCATGATCTGTCTCACATTCTCATTTTAATGACATGATAAACGTTTGCTTTGGGAAAAGTGAAAAGTTCAGTAAGTGAATAAGATATGCATATATGCACGTTAATATTTTTTTCCTTTGGAGGTTAATGGCTTGTGTTTAACATCTGAAATCTTTTTGATCACTTCTTTTGGGGATTTAGCTGATTCATGAAAAGTAGACTAAGATTGATTGATAATAAAAGGTATTGTTGGAAACTGATGCTTGCCTGTTTCTTATGTTGAGGACAAGAAAAGGGTTGTCAGTGTTCCTGGCTCAAATACTGTAGGATTAGAAAGCAAATTGCTAGTTTTTGCCTCTCTGACCCCCCCATTTTTAGGAGTGTGTGTCGGAGTGAGACAGGGAGAGAGGAAGCATACATATAGGGGTGATTTGAAAGTCACAAGAGAAATAAGTGATTTTTAAAATTCTCTCATGACAAGCAGCTCCTAGTTGGGATTTGAAAAAAAGAAGTGAATAAACTGACTACTGTGGTGCTTACTTAAACGAATACAGTTCTTGTGTGTGTTTTTAATATAATTCTTCTGAATCAGTTGCTGACCTAGATGAACCCTGAAGTTCTTAATGTTTCAACCACAAGTCACATTCTTCTTTCTGCATATTATTGTCTTACTTAAATGTCCAACTTAAACACTAATTTTAGGAAACAGAGTTTATAGATATTAGCAGTTGATTTCATTGCCATTAAAAAGAATTCCTCAGGTGTTATGAAGGGAGCTTGAAATATACCATGGCAATTACAGAATAGAATTTAGATGATAATATTGGTGTTCAATCAAAGGCTACTACTGTACTGTTATATTAGATGGAAGTAATTTACTTGAAATTCAAACACTGTTACTGTGCAGTATTTATTTTGTAATGAGCTAGAATAACTTTGACATTTGTTTACAGTGGTTTTGGGTACATACAGGGAATTAATATGAATAAAATTTTACATTAGGTTTTTTTGTTCCAATCTCAACATTTCCTTTTATCCATGTTTATGAAGCAGGAACAGAGATTCCAAATATATAGTTAACTCCTCTTCAACTTACATGTGAAGGCATTATATTTTGGAAAATTTTTGTATTAAAATTTGTTTCTAAGTTGCTTTTGCTTAGCATAAAGCTCCATTATATAAATTCAAATGGCATTTCTCAAATCCTATTTTCAGATACATTAATTTAGCTAACATGCCTAGTTTGTTCTGTTTTAGATATATTAATTTAATTCACTCACCAATCCTATGAGATAGAAATCATTATCTTTATACACAGGATTTGGCTCTTCATTATTTTATATTGTGACTTTATAAAATCAGGAAGAGGTGGAGGTGAGAGGAGGACCTCCCAGAAACACATAAGATGAAAGGAAAAATTTTTACAAAGATATGTGACGATTGATCAAAAGCTAAGCCAGGTGTAGTGCTAGCTACTCTCAAGGCTATGCAAGAGGGTCAGCTTAGCCTACGGAACTTCGGTCTAGGAATCATAGCGAGACCCCATCTCTCAAAACAAAACAGAAAGCTAATGGTAGAAATTTGAAAATACAAAATAATAGGATATACTTATCAACTGTGGTTAGATAATGTTCAATCAGTACTTGTGATTGATAGGTACTGGCTTAGCAGTTTTCACACATGTTATTTCACTTCCTATATAGGATTTCTCAACCCTGTGACTTTTAGTTTTAATGTCTTTCTTTCAAAATGAAGAAACAGGGCTGATACTCATGTGACCGCAGACATGATTTGACCCTTACTTCAAGGGAAGAATAATCCTACCTGTCCTGCCAAACACATCCTGGAATTCTGATATCCAACCCAAATAATTTATTGGGACACCATCCAATAATATTTCAGTATAGCACTTCTTTGGAGAGATGCCTACATCTTCTGTCCTTACAGGAAAGTAGAGGAGAATTGCCTAGTATGTATGCTGACACTCCATTATTTACAGCTGATTTAATTTGCTCTTACCTCTGTTAGCTAAGAAGCAATCAATAAGGGAAAAGATTCTCTATGCACAAAGATTATCCTAAAATTCTATTGTAGGGAAGTACTGTAGGATTTTACTTAGTACTTTTATTTGCTTTTACCATTGCTACGAGTGCCACAGATTTCTTCAGTTTTCTTAAGCAAATAATTTCTAGCACTTTAGTAACTTAGTGCTGTTTATGGTTCCTTAAAATTATATACTGCATCATATATATTTTTTTCTTTCATTTTTTGAGACAGGGTCTCACTGTGTAGTGCAGGCTGGCCTCAAATTTCCTTTGTACTCCAGGTTGGCCTTGAACTCAGGGCGATCCTCCTGCCTCAGCCTCCCGTTGAGTGCTGGTATTATAGGTGTGTGCCACCACACTTGGCAGTGCTTCCCTGCCGAAAGTCATGGTGAATTATTAAAACTGTCTTAACTTGAGACTTCATCAGTATAGTTCCAAAAGAGATTTTTGGATAGGAAACCTTACTTTGACTTACAAAGAAAGAAACTTTAATTTTTCAGTGAATAAAATCTGGGTTGAATGGTTCTAGTTCTATGAGAATTGAGTTAGTGAAAAAAATTGGGGAAAAGCCTACCAAGTAGTTTCTTTCCTCCTTGTAGAAAGGGTTCTAAGTAGGTTTAATTGGTTTTTCTCTTCAAGTGAAAACTAATTTCAAGGTAGAATTTTTTAATCATATTTTGTCTTCTGCAAAGCCATGGAATATGATCAGCACATTACTTTACCATCTGTCAGGAAAAACTTGTTTACCGCAGGCCAGCAGATATGGTTATTGCTAGTTGCAACTAGAAAGATGCAACTTAATGCATTAGGTTAAGCTTTTGAGAGAGTGATCCTTGTTGGTGTTCATAAGAAATAGAAAAGGTCTTAAAATTAACATACGCCTCTTTGACATTTACAGTCTCAATTCATTTTCCTTATGATCTTTGTCTGTTTTGCTACAAAGAAAATAATCTTGAAGTCCCAGTATCATTTACTTGATTGTACCTGGGTTTTTGGTTTCATCTCAGATAATGTGAATAATGTTTTTAAGGCAAGGAGCCTGTAATATGAGTTTTCATTTTAAATTTTTGTGACAAATATTCATTTATTCATTTATCCTCACAGAAACTACAAGTATGGTTTTGTCACAATAAATCTATAGCAATACATATAAATTAAAATTTAGTGTTAGAGTCTCATTAAGTTTTTTCTTATATTTTATAATATTGAAACAATGAATTACATTTTCAAGTTTTTTAAACTTGATGGATAAGGTAAAGGTGTAGATTCTTTTTTAGAAAAAAATCAGTTTCTGAGTGTGAAACATATATAATTTTGCTAGTTGTAACTAGAAAGATAGTATATTGAGAAAGGCCATTGTATGACGTCAAAAATGTAGTACAGGAAAGAATGAACTTTGGAACTAGACATTCTTAAATTTGACTCTGAACTCTAATCATCAGTGTGGCCTTGAGTAAATCCATTAAATTGGGAAATCAATACCTCATCAAGATAACAATAGATAACAGGGAAGGTACAATGAGATGCTTTAAGTGTATAGACATACTAGGTACCTTACATATTTTTTAATTTATAATGTGGCTGTCAATCGTATGAAAAATTTTATGACAATTTTTGTATTGCTTATATTATGTATATACTTTATTTCTCATATTATTTCTTTTGAATCAACTATAAATGCAGCGTAGGACAGATAAATGATTTAGCGGAACTGTCAATTTTTTTGAAGGGAAGTTTAATAATTGTTTGCATACTTAAACTTTCGTTAGCATAGCAGCTCATATCAGTATTTTAAAAAATGTTGCCTATGTTTGTTTTACTAAGAACTTTAGACTATGTATTGCTTTTATATATAGCAAAGAAGGTAACATTTTAATAGAAAATTGTGATTTTTTAGTAAGAGGTTGATAATAATACATAGATTTAAATTGGATATAATTTGACTTTTATCCTATGATTTAGTTTTTTTTTAATAGCTTAATGTTTTAAGCACACATTTATTTAACAGCTGCTATGTTATGGAATAGGCACAGGGCTCTAATAAAGTGATCTGACATTACATTTTGTAGTATATTTTTGACGTATGATAATCTTTGATATCAAACATGCATAATTCCACTTACACATGTAAATAGTTCATGAGCTGATTTATCTTTAAGGCAAACAATCATAGTTCAATTTCAGGTATTAACAAAAACAACACGTGCTTATTTACATTCTGTGACAAAATGGTGCCACAAAAGGCAAATTTTGGGCCGGGGATATAGCTCAGTGGCAGAGTCTGCCTGGCAAGTGCAAGGTTGAGTTCCATCCCTGGTACCAAAAGGAAAAATAAAAAAAGCAAATACTAACTATGGATAGCGGACTTCAGGTCCCATTACATGTGAAAGAAAAGCGCCATCAGTTATGTGTCGGTCCAGCACATGTTTACGGAAGGAAGAATGAGAGAGGAGGAACAGGAAAGGACCAAAGTTTTTGGTTGTTTTTGTTTGGTTTCTGATTTTTAAGAAGAATGTACGGATTTGGCTATTAAGTAGACCCTTGGACTGCATCAAACTTTTTCATTTCTTAATCCGCAAATGTTTGATGTTTTTTTCATGGATTGTGGGCTGGGAATATTTAACCATAGCAAGTGTGATCCTTCTTCTCTTGAAGAGTACAGTTTTGGTGACTTCCTGTTTTGTGCTTGAGCATTGAGGGATTCTTTCTGCCCAGAGACTGGGGAGTGTGAGACCTGGAAGGCCCCAGAAAGGCAAAAGCTGGGCAGGGGGTGCTTGTTGGGACTGTTGTTGGAGCTCACAAAAGAGAAGGGACATCAAAGATTACTGAACACAAAGTTTAGGAATAAGGATTGTGCATTTGGGTGGGGCATTTCCCCTCCTGACCTCAGATTCTGATCAGATCTGGCAGACATGGGGCCGAGGAAGCCTATCAGCCAGTCAGGGCTTTATGGAGCTTCTTGACTTCATCCCTCACAGCTGAATTTCACTAGTCTGCTTTAACACATTGGCCTCTCTCTTGAAGAGTTCATTAGGTAAAAGATCTTCTACGATGTTTTTCAGTTTAGAGGAAAGATTTGGCCACATTTTTATGAAAACTGGTTATAGGAAATAGCACAGAACAGTGAATTATTCAAATACCTCTAACACCTAATTTAAAATGTGAGTTTCAGGCTCTTTAGTGTCATACTACAGAGAGAAGGAGCAGAGGGAATGTTTACTGCATGAGTTTCTTGACTGCTAGGGATTTAGCATGGGCTGTGGTATACCTTGTCTCATTTACTCCTTAACACAGTTTTATAAGGCAGTTGTGTCCTTATTTTGTAGATGAATTCAAGGTTCAGTGATGTTGCAGTGTCAATATTACTTGCCTAGTAAATGCTGGTTTAAACTAGGGTCTTCTAGTAGATTTTAATTATTTCTTTCTGCCAAATGAGGTTAGTATGAACAAATTGTCAAGGAAAAAGGAGTCATCTGAAACTGTAATGCCAGATTGAATTTTTTTTTTTTTGGTTTACTACAAATCAGTGCTCACAGAAAGTATTTATTGTGGTAAGAATTTCTAATACTCAACATAAGTGTGTTTTATTTAGTGAAGGGGAAATAACAAAATTTTCTTAAAGATCTTGTAGAGAACCTAAGATTATCAGTTCACATGGGGACCAAATGGAGCCTTTGATACAGTGAAGATAATATATTGAAGACATTTACTCACTTAGTTATGTTTTACAGTTCTGTTAGGGAATATTTTGTAGCCTAAGATCTGTAAGACTGTTTGCTTTCATTGAAGAGGTCATGATGAGAAAGTACTCAATGAAAAAGGAACTTGCTAAGATATAAATGATGCTACTAAATTGTAGTTCCATGTACCTCAGATAATTACCCCTTTGACATTAGCCTCTGACCCTTGTTATTGGCTTTTAGGCATATACAATAAAGAATTTCATACCTTTTGGATGTCAAAAGTGAAAATTCTAGGTCTTGACAAAACTTACATAAAGGATCTGCTCTTTTTGAGCTTATTTAAAGACAAACTGTCATTTACTATTTACTCTGAAGGCAATTAGTTAATGTCTTATAATTTCATTTGCTGAAAATAGGGATATAATATGGTGACTTCATATAGTGGTTGTGAGGAACTAATTCATATACATGATATATAATTCATGTAAAATGCACAGCAAAGAGCCAGGAAGAGCGTGTTAGTCCTTTTCTATATTGGTGTTGATAGATTTATAGCATGCTGTGTATACATTATATTCTGTGGATGTGAAGATGAATGAAGCTTGGAGTCTAGGGTAGAAATAGTCGTAACCAAATTTGTCAATATCCTGTGCAATGTCAGGGTGCAAAGGGGATAACAGGAAAATGACTTGCTACCTTCACAGTGATAGGACAGTAATTTGAAAGTAGAGTCTTGAAAGTTGCCTATAAACTCTACTCTTGATGATCCAAGAATTTAAATACCATTTATTCCAAGAAGAATATTTAGATTTTGGAAAATCTTGTACTACAACTCCTGTAGTTACTTTTGATTAATTGTGGACTCTACTGGCATCTCAAATTTCCTATTTATTTTGGCAGCTAACACACTTGCATAGACTTTCCTTTTAAACCAAAATATTTTCCTTTCCCTTCTTCACCAGGGAAAGTATAAGTCAAAAAGAGAAAACTTCCATAGTCCGATTCAGATTCTGAGCAGTCTCAAATGTGATCATGTTAATATGTTTTTACAAAGGGGGCTTTGGCTTTGGATTTTAATAATTTGGTTCTGTTTCATTAATTACGTTTTATGTTTTAGATTCAGCCTAATAATGGTAAAAAAAATAGTAGCTCAAGTATGAAAAGAGCCAATAATATAATGGTGGTGATGGTGGGTAAAATGGGCCACATTTAGATGAGAAAATATAGGCTGAAGACAGTTATTACCTCTGAGCATTCACAACGTCCAGGACAATAAAAGTAGCACACAATGTGTTATGTAACTCTTATTCTCTGATAGAGGTAAACATATTTTGACATAAGAATGAAACATTTTGGAGAGAAATTTATCTTGTAGGTCTCTAATCATGGGCTATTGATAGATATAATGAATTTTATCCTTGGTAACAGATTTTTTCAAGAAAATCTAAAGATGTTTAACATCTTTGTTAAATTGAAAAATTTTTCCTTATTAAAATCTGGAGACGTAATATTAAGCCATAATTCTATAAAGGCAAGTCAACAGGGACCAAGATATAGTATACAGTTTTGTAATATGACTTGATAATTACAAAAATCTTAATAAGAGTGTATGTTAGAGTATCTCTTGTTTTTGAATAGAGATGGCTTTTAGGGCATGTGACTAATAATTTTGAGAGGAGACATATAATTAGTGAATGTCTGAAGGCACATAGCCTATGTTATGAAAGAATCATAATGCTTAAAGTAATAGGTATATAGATGCCAAGGATAATATTTTATGGTGAAAAATATAGAAGTGTCAGATTTGTATTTTGTTTGTTCTTGATGATGGCCCACTTAATTTCTTGAAGAGCAACTCCCTGTTTGTTGAATTTGAATTTGATTGTAATTTTTCCCCAGGGTGTGCACTTTAGAGCTTGAAGAGAGAGTTTTGTTTTAGATTTTGAGGGCAAAGTCTTTTTCTTTAGAGGAAACCTTAAAATGAGTCCTGTGGGATATTTAAGCAGGACTGCATATAGCTGGTCAGTCAGAATGTGAGTTACACATGGCAACCCCAACTCATGTTTTTAATGAACTTAACCTGTTGAGTGAAATCACTTAATTCAGTGGTTCTTATATTGTGGTCCTTGTCATCACTTGGACACTTGTCAGAAATGTGAATTCCTGGAGCTTTACCCAGACCTCCTGACCGAAATACTCTGGGAGTTGACTCAATATTTATGTTTTAACAAGGCTCAAGTGATTCTAGGAATCATTGGTTTAAGTTATCATCTGGATGTTTTAAAAACATTGCCTCAGGTGTGTGTGTACCTGTAATTCCAATTACTAGAGAGGCTGAGAATTGTGAATTTGAAGCAGGCCTGGGCATTATAAGAAAAACCTGTCTCAAAAATAAGATAAAGTAAATTGTCAAAAATGATTCTTTTCTTCCGTGGGTTAACAATTTAATTATTCTTCCTGACAGTGATAGGCCAACAGGTACACATGCTTCTTGTGGTTACTTCTGGAATGTTAAAGAAGTCCTTGTCATTATCTGTGTGCTGACGTAGGTCCTATTTTGTCATGGCAAGAGAGATTTTTCAGGTATATATTAAAATGAAGCATCTTATCCTTTGAAATAGGCTGTTTTGTGAGGTGATTTGTTTTAACTTTTATTTTCATTAGTGGCATTATATAATTCTTCTATTAGAAATTGTTCTGTGGTATAGAAATGACAAAAACTGAATTAGTTACTGGTATGCAGTTTAGCATATTAAATATAACAATTACGATTACAAAATGAAATGAGGTCTAAGCATTGTAACGAAGTGTGTTTTGCTAGGCCCTCAAAGTAATGCTATTTTATTTCTGTGTGAGATTATTGAACTCACATGGTTCTAAAGTTACAAGGCCTGTGTTCAAATTCTGCCTCTCCTACTTACCTGGCATTGTTAAAGTTATTTAATCACTATGAGTTTTAATTTTTTCATCTGTGAAATAGGATAATAACTGAACATCACCAATTACATAGTTTCTATGGGGAATAAGTGAGATTATGAATATAAACCTATAAAGTTAGCATCTTATTCTATTAGCTACCATTTCTCCTATGGTTAGCAGTGGGCGACCTAGAGATACATTTGTGATAAGTCTGCAATTTGTCTTTCACACTTGTCTGTCATCCCAAGAAAGAGAATAATGTCTTCTATGTCTCTAATAGCTCTCACATCTCTGATATGACCTTTGCCACTTTTAGTAAGTAATATTTGATTTGAGATAGATTTTTCTTGTGATGCCCAGGCTTGCTTCAAATTCGCAATTCTCAGCCTCTCCAGTAGCTGGAATTACAGGTACACACAATGGAGGCATTTTTTTTTTTAAAAAACATCCAGATGATAACTTAAACCAGTGTTTCCTATAATCACCTGAGTCTTGTTAAAACATAAATATTGAGTCAACTCCCAGAGTATTTCGGTCAGGAGGTCTGGGTAAAGCTCCAGGAATTCACATTTCTGACAAGTGTCTAAGTGATGACAAGGACCACAACTTAAGTTCATGCTCGTGGTGACTTGAAAGCACAGTGTCTCTTTAATTCAAATATGTCTTAAGGAGCATAGTTCTTTGACTGTCATAACCATTGTCTTGCATAAGGAAGTATCACCAACCATGGAGTGAGATAGGCTTGAGTCCTGCCTCTGATACTGAGCTCTATGGTAACCTGTCTATGCAATAAACTGTAAATTTTCCTCAGTCTCAGCTTTTATTATTAAAAATAAGAAAAATACAATCTAATTTAGGAGATTTGAGGATTAATTAAGACAATATTAACAAAGTGCCTGGGCTAAAGTCATATACTTATTTGTGCTTAATAAAGGGAAATTGTATATTTTTCCCTTTAGCCTGTCATAAGAAACTGGCAAAGATGAGTTAAAGTAAACAGAGTTGTTAAAAAAAAATAGAGTTTTGGTTTCATAAGAGATGCTTTGATCTTTTATCTGAGATCAGGGTGCTTTTTTCCTTACAACAAATAATTTAAGTAATTGTTTTTCAAACAAAGCATATTGCTTTGCATTATGTATAGCACACTGAAAATGTATTGACTGTCCTGCTAAGAATCTAAGTGGACTGTGAGTGTAGCTCAATGGTATGCAGTGGTGATGATGGACCTTTTAGAGCATAGATGTCTTAGGATACTGCTAAGGTAAAATATAAAAATAGGCTGGATATGTAGCTCAGTGATAGAGTACTTGCCTAGCATGCAAAAGGCCCTGGGTTTGATTCCTAGCACTGCAAGAAAAGAGAAAAAAAAAAAAAAAAAAGCTATTTTGGAACTCAGAGATATGTTAGAGATCTAATAAGGCCTTTGCTTTTATGGATTTGGAAAAAGTTCTAGAGGACAGAGCTGAGCTTCTAGTGTCTAATATCGTTACACTGATTTATATTTGTTCATATTTTGGACATTAGCTCAAGTTCAATCACAAAGACCTGTCACTTGACACATTATCTATTTTACAGTTACTTTACTTTCTGAGAAATATATCCTAGAAAACAGATCAGTAACTATATTTGGTCCAGTTAGCAATCTAAAGAGACAAAATCAAGGAATGAAATATGAGCATCAAATATCTTATTCCCTTGATTTAACTCCTTACTCATTAGAGAGGAAAACTGGCATTATTTGTGCAGTTCTTATACAATGTATGTATAACATATAAAAGGTCATTATGGTGTAAATCAAGAATGATAAACTTCACTCTCTGAAAATAAAATGTTTATTTGATAAAATAGGTGACTTTTGAACTCTTAGAATGACCAGACCATCATAAGAAATAAAGTGCTTTACAAACATACTTTATAATAAATTTAACTTGTAATGCTCTTGGGTTGTGTAGAAGACTTGGAGTTAAACTCCAAGATTGTGGTACTCCTAAGATTGTGGTACTTGGATTTAATATGAATACCAGTAATCTGCTGTTTCCTTTTGAATTCTGTTTACACATTGTATCTGATAGCCACTCCCTAATTAGAGGTTGGATATTGATATTTACTTGTCACTTCTGTAATTAAACTATAGCAGAATTGAAGAAAAAATATTATCAGTGTGAAAAGGATAGAGAGGATTTTTTTTTTCAGTCTCACAAAATAGTGCTGAAATTTTAAAATTTCATTTAGGGTTTTAGTTTAATATACTTTTCCAGTTAGAAGTCATCAGTTGTTAAATTTAGCAGACATCTTTCTGTCTGGGATGATATACCTGGAGTGGAGGGAAGTTATGACTGAATTCTGATACCCTCTTAAGAAACTTATGGGGCTTCTTGGTATATTAAAAATTGCTTTTATAAAAGAAACCGAGCAAAAACAACCCTGTTGTATTTATCAACTATGTCTCCTCTGTGCTCTTCATTCTGTGATTGGCACAATGCAAATTCTAGAATTCATAAAATTAGTTTCATGAAAAAGAATAATAGATCTGGTTTTTACCTCTATTCCCATTATTTATTTTGGCAAAAGAAAACATACAACTCTATAGGGAGAAAGAGGAAATATATAAACAAACCTTCAGAAAGTAGAAGAGAATTTTTAAACATTTAAAAATTACCTGAAAGAATTCATTTGTTGATTTAACAAACATTTGTGGGCTTTTTATTCATTAGGATATACTTGAGGCACAGTAACACAGAAGTGTGGAACAATACTTCTTACGCTCATTTCATAATATAGTGCACATAGGAAATGACAGTATTTAAAGAAAGATCATCTTCCAGGGAGCTGTGCCTTCTCAGACCCTTCGGGTAGTCCTGTGGGCTAAGGTGATGACTGTCTTGGAGCACTGTCACCTGTTAGAGGTAAACACTGGGAAACCGTTGATATAAGATAATTTTTGCTCTTGGGAAACTGTCAGAAGATGCAGCCAACTGATCAGTAACTGGGGATTCTGGCCTTCAAGATGGGGGGTTGGTGATGGATATGGTGATACCCCAGTTAGAGGCGTTGCTTGGAGATTTCTAAAAGGTGAACAAGTCCAGCTACTGTAAAGTGAGAAAGTGTGACTTTGTATTAACTTCTAAACTTCAAATTATGCCTCAGATCAATTTCCCTTCAAAAGAAAATGCAGTAAGGGTTTTGGGCTAATTCATTACTTCACAGGAAAGATACAAACAAAACGCCAACCATTAGGAGCTTTGATTCTAGCCTCTGCTTGCTTCTGCTTCTCTATGACCATGTTAAGGAAGAGAAGGCAAAGAAGAAAGGAGGAAAAGTCTAGAGCAGAATAGCCTGTTAACCTGCCTCCTCCATCCTCATCCTCACCCCTTTCCTGTCCCAACCCTGTCACTCCTGGCGGAAATAACCTGCAGAAGTCTCTCTCATTTCTAATATTGGGTTACATCCAAGTATCTGCAGTTAGATTCCTTAAACTGCAGAGATAAAGTTTGTATTATGAAGCAATTCATTCAGTGAACATTAATGCACGTTCATCTATATAGTGGGATTGGGGGATGGAGTCAGGAGGAATGTTCTTATTTCAGGAGAACCTTATCACGCAGGGTGTCATGTGACAAGAGAGCTGTGAGTATAGCAGCGTGGTGCAGTGGTGCAGTGTGGTTAGTGTGAGTGGCCTTAGGTTCACTTAAAGTTAAAAACAAAATGTAAGAGGATATGTAACTGAAGTTACAGAATACTGCATGTCAGATTCCTTTGAAAGACCTTTTTTCTTTAATTCTGTTGAGCTGATGGTGATGGTGCGTATTTACTGTCTCCTTTCAGAGTTTAACTTTAAAATGTTTTCATCCTTCACTTTTGACTTACTAAACGAAACTTTAACTTTGGTTATACCTAGTATTCTTTATCCCAAGGAATGCCAGAACAGTTGGGACATTGTATATTTTAGGATTCCTCACCCACTCTTAAAATGCCCTTCTTTAAACCACAGACAACAACATACTCCATATTCTTTCTTCCATTTAATTTTTATGGCAGCAAAATCAAGTCTGAAATACTAAGTAAGAATTGAGATGATTTTTGGTTTTCTCACCTAGATGCTAGCTCTAACTGGTATTCTTTTATTTCTTATCATACATAATGACTGGTGGTTTGGAAACCTGGTACTCTTCACATGGGGGCATAGGGAATGACAGAATATCCTGTGTCAGTTCTCTATTGCTGGTCCCATTCTCCTTAAAGAAATCTTTGTCCCAATAATTGAGAGCAAAGCCTGCAGTTCATTATTTGAGGTTTAGTTTTATATTTGGGGAGGGAAATTCTATAAAGATACCTTAATGTGTTCTTTATGTGTGTAATGATTATAGGGAAAGCTTTTTTCTACTTTCCATATGTATAAGTTTAAAAAGTCTTTAGAGAAGTTAAATCATCAGTGTTCAAGAACAACCTCGGTATTAAACAGATGGCTTTATCATTCATCTTCATATTCTTTTATTAAGGGAATAATTTATTTTTTGATGATGCCCACTGATATGTATTTTGGAACCTTTATGATTTAGTGGCCTAATAGACAATTGTTGACAATTTTCACATGTTGGCTAATAAGAAAGTGTAACGATTTGGAGTGGTACATCTAAGTGGCAAATTAGTTTACAGCTATTAAAACAAGCTTAGAAAGTTTTACATCACTATTTGAATTCATATGTGGTGGAGAAGATTGAGAATTTTTTTACATTTAATGTTCCTTAATGTGGAGGTTCATTTTAATGATTTAGGCTTTGTAAATGAAAGTAATGCTTTTGTTGAAATTGTTTTGAAATCAAAATCACATTCCTACTGAGTTTCGTATATGTTTGTGAGTGTTGCTGTTTTGAAAGTGTTTAGTAATAATTTAGTAATAACCAAGGTACCTCATACTAAGGCGAGAAAACCTACGACTTTTAGGTCTGTGTCTCATCAAATGCAACTCATTTTCCTCTTTCATACTTAAATGCTGTTTTAAAAAGTGGTTTATGGCTGTGTTTACAGGATCGCCCCAGGACATTTGACATGCACTCATTGGAGAGTTCCCTCATTGACATAATGAGAGCCGAAAACGATTCAATTAAAGGTAAGTTGAGAAAAGAAATTATTCTACTTTAGTCAATAGTTAAAATATTTTGTATATTTACTCTGATGAGGAAAATAGTAAGTATTTTGGAGTCATATTTTGTATCTAGTAAGTTTCATTAATTTTGTATATGAACTTTTATTTTAAAATATTTGGTGGACATCCTTGTGATACCAATTAAGAGTACTGCGAGTTTGCTAATTGTGAGCCTGGAAGTGGACGCTTACAAGATAAGAACTATGTGCTTCATTTTAAAAAATATCTCAGGCAAAGCCCCTTATTGCCTAAGATTATGCCTACCTATATATGATAGTGACTATATACAAGAAACAGTTTAAATGTTGATTTTTAAAATCTAGTTTTAAGTTTTAAAAATGGCAAACAGCTTCACAATTAAAGTAAGTTTCATAATTTTTGAAATTTTTTCTATATATTTAAAAATAGTACTATTCTTTAAAAAACAGTACTATTCTTTCTTAGATTCTGTTCTCAATTGTATTAGACTGACTAGCAGTGTTATCTTGAGTAATACATTCAGTTTGACTAGCTACTTTTATGGTAAGGGACTTATCACCCATGAGGTTTTGTTTTGTGGTTATTGTTTGTTTTTGGTCCACTTGTGAGTTTTAAAAATAAAGTACAGATGCCTGGGTTCTACCTTACATCTGAGATGAGGGAGGCGGTTGGCATGATATTTTTTTTAAAGGGCACAGGAAGGGTTTATTAGGCAGAAATTTTAGGACACACTCCAGTGGAGTGCGAGTGCTCAGAGAGACGAGACACAGCATGTGCTCTTGCAGTGTCTCAGATGATGCTGACTAGCTGTTCTTAAAAGGGCCTTCCTCTGCTGTTGGGAAAACGACTCCAGAAAACAAAAAATCATTTTTCTTCATAAATGTCTGTTAAGTGAAGAGCAGGTTCCTTTTTCTTTCTTTGAAGAAATTGTAAAATGTTTGGTGTATTCGGTCACGCCATTTAGGTTGTTTGTTCATTCATTCATTTCGTGTTCCTCAGCCTGCCTAGGCGTTCTTGATGTATAGCTCTGTACTGGGTTTGGGGGTAACAGCGCAGCCTGCTGCTTTTTGGGTTTGGTTTACTATATACTAATGCAGTAAGATTTTTTAAGTGTTTTTCAACTGATGAATAGGAGATGAATTTTTTAATGAGGAAAGTTTTAGAGCTTCCAGAGAGATGAAAAATAATATGTGAAAAAAGATGCATGCATCTTATGAGATAAATTTGAAATAAAAATATATTAAAGATTCTTAGTGAATTCCTCATGAAATTCTAGTGAATGACTCTAATCCAGAATCATTTTATATATCTGAAGAAAGATACCAGAGCTGGTTTTGTGCTATTTTTTAGTGTTCTGACTTTGTGTAACCCTTCAGCCTCTTGGTTTTCTCATCTAAAAAGTAGCCTAAGGCCATTTCTAGCATCAGGAAGAACTGTATACTTAAAAAGTAACTGAAGGAAAGATCTGAGTAAGATCTATGAGTTGTACGATGTCAGTTTCCTGGTTTTGTAATGTAATTATGGCAGATGTTACCATTTGGGCATACTTGATAAGGGGTATAGGAGGATATCTCTGCTATTTTTTGAAATTTGCTATGAATGTACAATTATTTCAAAATTAAATGTATAGAAAAAATAAAATTGAAAGACATTTGTTTATTCATGTATAGTATTTAATTTTTCCAGGCTTTTTTTTTTTGAGAGCCTCCTGTCTACTAAATTCTAGGGATAATAGGTAGTAAGAAATCATTCTTTGTGGTAAATGCCTATGGATTTGATCAGAAAAAATACAGCTAGGAGGAACAGTAGTTATAAACAGTGTTATATGAGATTTCTAAGAAGCATGTCTCTAGTACTTAAATTAGATAAGAAGAGTTTGCACACATTATTTTTAGACTAACTGCAGGATTTCCTTGGCTTATCAGTAAAATGCCAGAACATCTCAGGTTTGTTTCTGTTTTTTAGTGTACTAAATTAATTATTGTACAATGTCCACTTTTATTCTATAGTCTAATATAAATTTATTATCACCAAGTTTCACTTAAGTCTTTTTAGCTGATATAAAGATAATAAAAAACTGATGAAAATTTTGTGTCACAATTTCAGAAAAATAGAAATAAATTAACACCAGATAATATATTTTGAAATTCTATATCATTTTTATCCTTTTTTGTTTGTTTTTAAAATAAAAACATTATGTGTCACTCTATTCTAGGAATGCAAAGATTTTGTAAAAATTTTGACTTATAAAAGGCAGCATTACAGAATGGAAAGATCATGAATTTTGTCATCAGGTCTGGATTTAAGTTGCCACTCTTAAATCCAGAAGTTTAGATGATATGCTATATCTTAAAAAAACAACATATTTTTTAGTTCATAGAAGACATTCAAGAGAAGATACAGAGTGTGTTTACCAATGAGAAAGCCAATTTCAATTTAAGTTTTGATATTAAATGAATTTATGTGATTTTTTTCCTTCAAAAAACAATAAAGAATTCATAGAAAAGAGTATATAGTTCTACAGTGCCAATTTATAATTATGCATAGCATTAAGAAACAAGATCATGGTATATTACTGTATTCTATCACTACTAAAATATAGTTTTGCTAAGGGGAATATTTTATTATCAAATTCTTTGATTTAGTTAGTTTTAGAATACTATCGAAGTTTTAACAGCAATTTGTGAGATTTTGTTTGACAGCGATAATAAAATTTGAATGCCTTAAAAATAATACATTGTCTCTTTGAAATAGGTGTCTAAAACCTGCCAATCTATTTTGAAAGTAAATAGATAAAAAAAAAATAACTCTCTTAGCGCCCAGCTTCCTTAGGAACAGAAAATAGAAACTGGCGTTAATTTGATGAGACTAGTGGAAAACAAAATACCTCTCACCAAAAAAAAAAAAAAGTAGAAATGCAGTTAAGATTCATTTGAGAGGTGTTTTTTTTTAAGATTTCATTTTATAAAGAATTTGGGTTAATTTTATACTAAAAATAACAAAGCATATTATAAATGACCCCATTTATTTTTCTTTCTCATTTGTAGTCATAGAGATAAATGGTTGTGTATTGTTTAAATAATAAAGCTCCAAATTGATAGAAACTACAAGTTGAACCTGTTGATGTGGTTTATATTAATTAAAGGAAAACAAGCCAGAAAGTTGTATTTATATTTTTCATTTGGCAAAAAAGAATCTCTCTTGATTTAATGGGGCTTAACATTTTTACTTTTGCTGTTAGCAAACAAAATGCCTAGAGACCTTCACATGCAGCTTTTGAATTTCTTTATTAATGTGTTGTTAATTCCAGCTGGCTTCAAGGAAACACTTTTTAAAGCAAATGTTCAAAAAAAGGACTTAGGCTTTGTTCTATAATTTATATAAAATTTTTTGTAATTACGTTTTGGGGTTTTGAGTGGGGTAAGAATTTTAAAGCTACCATCATGTTCTTCATATGGAAGGACTGAGCTCTTTTGTCAAGGATCTTCCTCCCTGTTCCTTGTCTCTGTCTGTTTTCTGGTCGGCAGATGCGTATGTTACTTGTACCCTGGAAATTGTGCACTGCCTTCTCCCTTAGCAACCCCAGTGACATTTCACAGAAGCTTGGCCCTGGAGTTGGATTCTGCTTTCTTTAGTGCACATCCAGTCTCACAAGCCTGAAGCCTGTCTCATACAATACAATATTAGGGTTACCAAATATGTTCTGCTTCTGGACAGAAAAATATTATTGTAAATGCTTAGATGACTATTTTGGAAATATTGTATCTTATTGTTACTTTTTCTCACTTTGAAATTGGTATTTATTATGCCAATTATTATTGTATCTATTTGTTATCTTTTCTCACTTTGAAATGGGTATTTATTATACCAATTATTATTATTGTTATTATTAGAAATGAGCAGCATGAAATAGTTTAAAACCACATGTGAGTATATTTGTTTTCAGCCTTCTGAGACATAGGTTAGAAATAGTAAAATAAAGACTCATAAAGCAATATTATATTCAGGTATATAATAAGAGGTCTATGAAAATTAAGGGGCCTTTTTTCCATGTGTCTGAAGGGAGTACAGAGGTATAGCAATGAACTATGAAATAGTGATTTATATAATGAAGCCAGAAGCAGTACTGGGTAAAGAGACCAAATATGGTATTTGAAAATTATAAGATGTCAGAATATAATAATTCACAATTTCATGATAGTGGTTGAGCATGTTAAATATATACAAGTGGCTAAATATTCAATTTGATTTATTTCACTGGAAAGCCAAAATGAGACGGCAAAATTATTAGAGGATAAAGGTAATTTGTATATTGTCAAAACATTATAGTTGTTTTTCAGACATTAATTAAAAAGATTATGTATCCTTTTCTTTTGCATATGAAAATGGAGCCTTCCATTTAGAATACATCTTGATTTCACTTTTTGAGAGGGTAAAGTATTAATATATCTACCACAATTCCTGTTAGTTTTGGACATTTCAGATACTTAATTTGAATGTAACTGGTAATGACTGCATTTAGAAATGCACATGCTTAGAGTGACAGTCTTTTACATCTCCACTTGTGGAAGAAGCCTATTGCATATGTAGAGTAAGTAATAGATACCTGATACGCAATTAAATACATCACAATCTTATTTGCTTTATGCATTCATTTAATAAGAATTTAGGAGTTGTGGATTCACGCCAAAGATCCTTTGTATTTAATTCCTGACTGCCAACCCTGTTTTGACCTTGCATTTTAAAGCTCTTCTGATATTTTTTATTCCTTTGCATGTTATATTTAGGAGCCCTTCCTCTACTCTTTTTTCACTGCAGTAAACTTGTTTGAAACGGATGCTTAAAACAAGTAGGCAAGTGATGGTTCCATCTGTGCTTCTTTGTTGCTAAGCAAAAGATTTTATAATTTGCTCTATGCAAGATCATGAAACTCTGTTGAAGTTTACTACATAATGCTTGTTGCATTAATCTCAAATAGGATTTTAAAAATATCACCACAAAGAAGCAATGGTTGGGATAATTATTGTATACATTGCCAAAGCAAGCACTGTTGGGCTAAATATTTAATTTCTATATCTTTATTTTGGAGACAATGAATTTAGTGCTAGTTGTTAAAAAAAGATATACAGTTGCTGGGCAACCTTTTCTTTTGAAACAATTCTCTGTTTCAAATTACAGTCACTTAGTTCCTTATTTTAGAGGAAAAATGATAAAGCAGATACTTTAGAACAGAT
Source organism: Cavia porcellus (assembly GCF_034190915.1). Lineage (NCBI taxonomy): Eukaryota > Metazoa > Chordata > Mammalia > Rodentia > Caviidae > Cavia > Cavia porcellus. The sequence continues at coordinate 27,877,389 of NW_026947502.1, forward strand.
TTTATGTGCATAATAACTTTAGACTGAATAGCTCTAGCTACTTGCTAAGACTCGCTGAATATAGGACTAAATTTTGTCATTTGCATATGGCACATGTTATAAACTTGAAATAACCGGATCACAAGTAAAAAAAAATAAAAGTAACTCCTATTAAAATAGGTTCTTTTGTTTTAAAATTACAATGTTTTATTTCAAGTAGGAATGGTGTTAGGGGGGTGGTTATTAATCTTAAGATACTTTACCTTTTTCTGTTTAAGTCAATTTGCCTATGGCAGTTTGAATACAGATAACTCTGCAACGTAACCCAACTTTTTTTTTTTTTTTTTGCTATGGGCATCAAACTCAGGGCCTCATGCTTGCTAAGCAGGTGCTGCACTACTGAACTACATCCCTGGCCCCCAACTAACTTTTAAGTGTTAGAAAAGACATTTTCTTTTCATGATTATGTAATGGGACATGATACAAAGTATCATAAAGAAGAAATGAACATGGCAAACTAGTTAATTTTACTTGGATTCATATACAAATAAATTACTATCCATGGTATCAGATGTCTTCTGGCAAGTTGGGGCACCTTTAAATATTACAAGTGCTCAGATTTAGACTCAGCCAAGCCAATGCCCCCTGCATGCCTGGCTGGAGCCTCCCTGAATCAGGTTGGTTCTTTCTGTTGTGTTTGGATGATTCCAGGTAATTCAAAGCACTGAGCAGGAGAGCAGCTGAGGTCTCCAGAGAGTAGAAAATTGCCTCTTTTCTAGAAGCCTCATGAGTAATGGGGTGAGGCGCATAACCAAGAGTGTAATCTAAACTGGGCTACAATTAAGTTGGTGTGTAGCTATTTAGAGTTGAAGGATGTTTTTGCTGCTTGTGCATTCTCCCTTTCCTGACTGCAGGATGTGGAATATCCTGAACAGTCTTTCCCTTTTGCCTTGACTTGGTGGTGCCATGGCATCGGGCCTGGGCATCTGTGTTGAAGTAACTTCTCTTGTGAACAGAGTCACAGGGCATGATTTTCTTTGTGTTGCAGTCAAGGACCTATTCTTGATTATAACTGCTTGCTTTTTGGTTTACTTTTGATCAGGACTTACTGCATTTCTCACAACCCTGGGTAGCAGAACCTATAAAAAGTTGTGGACTTTGAACCAAGCAGCTATACAGTACTTTTTCGGACTTAATATTATTGTTTTTACCCCACCTCCCTCCTCCTTGGGGAGGAGAGAAAGGAAAGTCCTGGAGAGAGGAAAATATGTGATGTGTAAATGTTGATTTGCTCGTAGAATTGGTCTTTTTGCCTCTGAGCTGAAACTCAGTTCCTACTCACCATACCCATATCGTATTCATTGGTCAAATCTCATGTGGCCTGTTTTCTTAGGTAAGGGAACTAAGTACAAAGTGGTGATCCTCAACCTTTTACCTTCTTACATTTGTGCTAGAATATTTGACTCTTGTTTTTATTCTGAAATCATATAAGCAGTTGTCACAAAGGGAGAGTTTGTCTTATGTCATCCATGATGTGAGTCCATAATTACTTAAGCAGGCTCCTTATTTTCATCTGGAACATTGTACACAAGTAACCCTGTTTGAAGTCTGAAAATTGAGTGTTCATCTTAAAACGTTGCTGCACCTCTAATTTTACCTACATTAGAGGCGAGGTGAAGGTAGGCGGGGGCAGGGAGAGGGTAATACCAAGATTTTATGTTATTAGAAAGGTAAAAATCCTAAAGATTCTTTTACTTCATTAACATTTTTTCTTTTCAATTATATTAAGGCTCTCATAGTCTGTGGTTATGGTGATTTAATTTTGTTGACACATTCAGGGCAAGGATTAGTCAAGGAGTAAGGTAGATGTAATAATATACTTTTTAAAGGTAACATGAGAAAAAAGTGAAAATTAGGTAACAAGTGCTTTTCTTTAGTGTCTCCATTGTCACATTAACTGTTGCCTAGACTTACACATGAGTGGGATTTGCCAGATGAACCGTCAAAAATAGTAATGTTCTTTATTTAAAAGTGAAATTTAAGTGACATTTAAGTGGTGAGGTTTTCAGACTCCAGCACTCTGTCAATAACACTAGAAACGTCGCTGCTGTGTCAAAGAGTAGGTCCGGAGGTACGTGTTGCTCAGGTTCCACGTCCAAATTAAGAGGGTGTATTGTAAACCATTGCTATTGCCAGTTATTTTTCTTTTTAAAGTCTTTTTATACAAAAGTTCTGTACAATTACAGAGAAAAGTGACTCATGCTGTTTCATCTCTTGACAGCTACTGAAACGTAAAATAAACCCATATCCTAATATCTGCTTAATAAGCCTTTGTTGTCTATGACGATTTTAAGGCCTCCCCTGATCCTGTTATATAATCCTGGACTATGTTATTGGTTGACTTTGGAGGAGGGAAAATAGTGCCATGTGATTCATAACTGTCATAAAAATATCCAAGATTCTTTTCACATTCAGTTTAAGAACAGGAAGGAGGGAACAGTTCACAATTGTGCCACAAAAATTATTGCTTCCTGACGTGCATGGAATTTTTACCTGAATATTGTAAGCAGCTGATTAATTTGTCAGCTGTGTGTGCCTGATTTGTGATGTTTTCCCTCTCATGATGCATCTATCTTCACTACCAAAGCTCACATAAAGGAAAAAAAAAAAAAAAAAAAACCTTTCAGTGAATTTGTTGCTGTTTCAACAGTACAGGTTTTAAAATTCAGACATATTAACCAGCTTTCCCTAGTTACTAGTCTTTAAAAAAAACTATTGAGATGGCTGTGCTGTCTGTGGGCTTCATTATTTTGTCTAATTGACTGGTTTTTAGTTCCATGCCACACCAGTGTAGTCAGTTCTAAAAGCAAGGCTTTGTTTTATTCTGGGTATTACCTGGTAACAAGTCAATTAAGAATGTTAGTGGAACTCTAAAGAGAAAGTTCCATAATCTGTTTGGAATCTAGTTGGGCAGATGCCAGTCGTTTTATGTTGGGAAAGAGTAGGAGGATTCAACCAATTAGAGGACCTTTTTTTTTTTATTGCTTGAGAAGCTAATAGAACACTGCAAGTCTTAGTCCTGAAGAGCAGCTGGGATTAATTGAAGTATAAGGAACTTTAAAAAAAAAATCTCACTTCCACTGGCTCTAATGTTCCAAATAATAAATGCCTGACATGATTGGCTACATGGAGATATTTAGTGAATCATTATTTAATCTCATTGTTGCGATGATCAAAATTGTTAGCATATAGTAGACATTCCAAAATGTTAAGAAATAAAAGGAGAAACATTTAGGATCATGTTCAGAACTTTCTCTACCACTGTCATCATCTGTATAGCCTTAGGTTGGACACTCTGCTAGTCTTCATTTCCTTAACTGTGAAAGAGGTATTGAACTTAATGATCTTTAAATTATTGGCAATTCTATTAGTCTTACATTACAAAACTGAAAGTTTTTATAGATTGACTGAAACTAGCATATAAATATCATGTAATTATGGATGAAACAATTGAATATTGAGTAGCATATGTTGAAAGGAAATAGCTAGTCAAAGTTGAGGGAAGGCTTTGTTTCTAGTCTGTCTCTTTTCAAGATAGGCATTAAAACTATTTAGGAAACAGTTGTTTCAACTTGTTCTCCTGAAACATTTCTGTTTCCTATTTGTGGATCATAGACTTTTTTAGCCTTGGAAATTATTTGGTGAATCCTATGAACTCACTGGTGACCAAGCATTTTAGTTAGATGATAACTGTCACTTAAATATGCTTGATTGTCTTCCAAAAGAACATGGAATTTGATGCAATGAAATTGAAATACATTTAAAGGTTTCACTCAGTTTATATTGTTGTTAAGGTTATCTTGTTAAGGTTTTAGTGTTTGTGTTCAATTGATGTCATCACGTCATCAATTGTTACGGTGGGAAGGCTCTGAATTATTTTGTTCATTGTAGGTCTTAATAGTTACAAAATAAAATGCTGTTGTAGAGAACTTTGTTAACTTTTCTGCTTTATACTCCTGCCATTATAATGCTCTTCATTACAAAGGAGGCCTAACATCAAAAAGAAATTTAGTAGAGGAAATGGTGAGGGGAAGGACAGAAAAAAGTAAGGCTGTCACTAACCCTAGATGGTCATCTGCACTAAATAGTATTTTGGAGCCTCATCTCTGACATCTGAAGCTATCTTCTTGCCCATTTAGCAAGACTGGGGGAATAGGGTTAACCTGATGGTGTGTAACATGGAGGCTTGGAAACAGGACTGTTGAAGTCTCTCTTAAACCACATAGTTTGGAAATATCTTACATTTCAGTTTCTATTTATATTTGAGCTTCACAAAACTTTTTGGCCTAGTCTATGAACCGGTAAATCGAAGAACACTTTTGAAGTGTTTTTCCTTGTTGAGGTAGATGTGGACATTCCGTCATGACAGTAGTGCTGACAACCAGTTCGAAGCACTTCAGACACAATTTCTAACTTACAGGGGCCTTTCAGAGATGATCTCTAATGCAAATCCTTACAATAATCTTTTATATTAGTTTTGTGATCTCCTTTATATTTGGGGAAAAAAAACTGAAGTTCAGAGAAGTTCAGTAGCTTCTGTAAAGTCACATAGGTTTCTGGTACCTAGAGTGGGTAGAAAACTCCCCTGGCTCCTAGTTCAATGGCCTACACATTTATTGTATAGCCTTAATGGGGGGAAAAGATAAGAAAATGTATATTTTTGTCTCAGTATGCTTTGACAGGGCTTTGACAGGGTAGATATTAAAATTTGTTAACTTTAAGAGGCTGGGACCCCAATTTAAAATACATATTTTATTAGAATCTTCTATAAAAGATTTGCAGTGCATATTTGCTGCTTTCATATTGCAGAGTAGAAGTCAAGATAGGCTCATGGAGAGAATTTTTCTTCCCTATTTCTGATTCAGATCTGTTGTGGAACTTGTGTGTGTGGACCTCAAGACATTTCAGATACACTACACCCCCTTCCCACCACAGTGGTCACTCCTCTTTGGGTTTATCTGCGAAGTCCAAAGATCTCTGAAACATTTATGCAACAAATTCACATGACGCATCTGTGGTACACTGAGCACCGTATCAGCATTGGGATACATCGCTCACTAAAAACAGACTCCTGACCTGATGAAGCTTATTCTCCATATGATTAATAGCCATAGTTGCATAGTTGTTTATTATTTTAATTTTGAAGAAGACTTAGAGCATTGTGTATCTGTAAGAGAAACTGGATCTGGGGCTTTTGAGTAATAGTATGAAACTAAAGCTCACCCTCCAGTAAGGTTCAGAAAGTCATCTGACTATTAAGTGATTAAAGTTGATGATAGGTCTGGTTGCAGACAGGCAACTAGTAACTTAGTTGATTAATGGGGAGTGGAGTTTAACTTAAGTGAATAGAATTAAAAACAGGTATTCATCTGTGTGGGGTGGTGTTCTATTTTATAAACTAATGGGTATAAAGAAATCACTTATTTTTTGTTTGTTTTTGTGATCATTTGGGAAAGTGTTTAATTATATTTCTTTTAGTATTCATCTTGAAGTTCTCAGTAATTTACAGAGACTGGCCTGGGGTGCCTAAGGATTTCATGATATTTATGTATGTATGTATGTATGTATGTATGTTCATGTCAGTTGTCAGTAGGGGGCCATTTCTCAAAATCATTTTTACCTTGGAGACAGTTGCACAATTCCTTGTTTATTTAGTGGTCCTTTCAATATATGTTTTTCTTAACTCATGCTCCCCTCCACCACCCCGCCAAGATAGGAGAGTTTTAATTTTCTATATTGGCTGGTTTTTTTCTGGATTACTTAATTTTTTTTTTTTTCTGCCCACTGGTCTGTTTTTCTACTTTTCATTATGTCACCTCCCTTTCCCTTTTTAAACTGACTTTGGCTGGTTTAGTTTGGACAAAAGCTGCGTCAAGTTTTTTAGAGTTTAAAAATTGCCATTAATCACTGGTATCATAACATCCTCTTAAGGCAAGTTATCTTGTTGCTCTGTCCTCTAAATGTAGCATCCAGAATCAGGAGGCTTCTGGCAAGGATAAAAATAGCCTTCCTGCTTGATGGTTTGTTGTTATCTTTCCTGGCAGTAGGAAATCTTTTGAATTCCTTAATTGGGTCAGCTCCTTGCTAGCTTCTCTAGACATCCCCTTCTGCCTGAAGTTCTTAGATGCTTTTAGATCTTGCAACTTTGCATTTACCTTCAGTTACAGTGGAACAATTTTTCTTTATATGAACATTTTTCAGTCTATAGAAACTTATTCTATTGACTTTTACTTACTGATAGAAATTTATTTTGCCACTACTATAATCTATTTTTCCACTGTCCTATCACAATTTAATAAAATTTAATAAATTAAATAAAATTTAATTAATAATAAAATTTTAATAAAATTTAATAAAATTTGAGTTTTTGGTGCAAAAATGCAACCTTCCCCATTAAGAATTTTAAGTTGAATATTCAAAGTTTTCCTCTTAAATTCTTGTGATTTGAGATAGAAGAAAGGTAGATGTCAGGATTTTTTCTTCACCAGAGAGAATTGTATCTGTGTTTGTGTTCCTAACCCAGGGCAGTAGCAAACTTCCATTTCTCAGAAACTGAAAAATCCCCCAGGTTGCCACACCCTAAGGTTGGGACTGGCTAGCCAAAGAGAATCCTCCCTCTTCCTTTCTTGCTCAAGTGGAAAATTGTTAGTTATCTCTGGCTTATAGTTGGAGAGGGGAAATAAGTTAGTATTAACCAGGCAGCTCCTACATACTGAGGGATTTTTCTTGCTGTTCTGCAAAAATTTATCTCAGGAATATAGCAGCTTTGTGAAGTAAATGAAAATACGGATCTCTGTTTTTCTGTGATTCAGTAAAGCTAAGGTATTTGACTGGTTAAAAGGTTGACTGGATTTTATCTGTTTCACTGTATCTTCCAAGATAGGGAGGTCACTAGTTGCTGGCTTTGTTTCATTCATTTAGTAGTTATTTACTGAGCAATTTTCTCTGTTTAAGGTTCTGGGATAAAGATTCAATCTGTCCTCAGAGATTTTTTTAAGAGGAAGAGTTAGGTTAGAATGTGTAATTTGCTATTCCTGGTATATTTGCCTTTAATCCCAGTACTCTGGGAGACTGAGACAGATACTGGTGTAGGCAATTTAGTTACTTAGTGAGACCCTGTCTCCAAAAAAAAAAATGTTGCTGAAATTGTAGCCTAGTGTTCAGGCTCTGTGTTCAATTCCAAATACCACACACACACACACAAAGTATAACTTACACAATGTAATACGCTCAAGGGTGGAACATGTGGGGTTATTTGAAATCAGAGAATGGGTATTTTGGGGCAAAGAAGACTTTGCATAGGATAAGAAGCCTGAAAAGGAGAACTGCCAGACAGGAAAGTGAAGAGACCTTGCAGGTCAAATAGAAGGGAGCCATTTGACAGAGCAGGTAAAGTAGAAGTTATAAGCCAGTTGTTCTGAATGATGGGAGTACATGTGAGAAGGGAAATGGCACTGTGTGAGGCAGGAAAGGGGTGAATTCAAGAGGTTTTAGAAACCTTGGCTTTGAAACTAAAAGCCAGATTCATCCCAAAGAGGGTTTTTGTTAAGCCTAAACTCTCTGTGTATGTTTAATGAATTTTAAACGGCTTTTTTGGCAAGAAGCAAGACTGTCCACTTGATAGTGGTCTTAGCCAGTTTCTGCTACAAGATTTTGCATAGAAATGTCATAACGTGAAGTTGTGACATAGATAAGTCAGGGAGTAGAAAAGGTATCAATTTTATTTGGAGACTTATTTTTAGGTCAATAATGTAAATTATTAAAAATTACCTTTATATCATTAAAGCGTGTTGAATTTTTATTAGTTCATATTGATTTTGTTTCTGCATTTGTACAAATAGAAAGTTGGTATTTGCAATCAGTGACTTTATAATGCATTTTAAGTCTTGCTATATATTGTCCAGATCCCCACAATGGCATCTTGCTGCATGTCTCAGGCATTATTGATAAAATTACCAGATGTGTAAGAGGGAGATAGAGTATTTCCTTTTTAAAAAAGTATGGTAATACAGCTTTGATTTACTTGGTTGTTACTAGATGAGTTTAGCAGAAGCAGAGATAGGAGGAGCATTTCTAATTAAAAACAACCACAGATATGTATGTATGTGGATTCAAAAGTTTTAATAGTGTTCATTAAAAATATCTTTTACTTTTCCTTTGGCATATGCAAGGATTTATAGCTTGAACCAAATATAAAATTGGAGTTAGAATGTTATGCTGCATGTCCATTATGTACAATTACGTGGAAATGTTTTGGATAGCCTTGCAGAATAGTTTCTTATTACTGTTCCTTCGCCTGTACCATGTTAGCACAGATGCTGGCATGACTCTGAAAAAAAGGTCACAACATGAAACCTAATAGCATTGTAGAGCATTTGATACATTTTAGCTTTTGTGTATGAAATTGCATCATTTCTGTCATTTCCTACTGAGTTATCAGTAGCAATAGTGTCTGAATGTCTCTTAAACTTTTTATTTTACCTTATGAAAGTAGTTCATGTATATTGTTAATATATGTGTTAGTTATTTTTCTTGTTGTCCAGACAAAATACTTGATACCCAAAGTTAAAGGAAAAAGTTTATTGTACCTCAGGTTGTAGAAGCTTCATTTCATAGTTGGCCGGCTCCAAAGCCTGGGGGCATGGCAGAGGGCATCACAGAGAAGAAACAGTTCATGGTGAGCAGAAGATAGCAACGCAGCTAAGTAGTGGAGAAGCACAAGTGAGAAGTGAGGACCAGCACAGGCCTTTCCTGTCCCTTATTTTCAGGTTACGTGCCCTTTGGGTGAGTAGCACTCACACCTACGCTGACCCTTCCCCTTACCCACACTCAGAACTATGTCAAACCAGTCAGTGGACTGATTTAGTAATCACACACTCTTAATCCCAGCATTATACACTCTAGATCCAGCCTCTGAAAAAGCCCAGCCTGTGACTACATGAGGCTTTAGAGGAACATCTCCACACTAACCATAACAATGTAGTAAAGTATTTTCTTTTAATCTTTCCTACTTTCATCTTTTAACTAGGCTGCTTAGAATCTTAATGAAGTACATATTGTTCTTTAAAGCACTTGTTTCCATGCTTATTCTAAGTCAGTCTAATTGGTAAAAACTGGTTCTGTCCAACTCATAAATACCTAGCATAGAATTGTCTAGTTGTTGCGTGGATCTTTTCTAGGCTGCAGAATTTGGTAATGTATTTCCCAGAGTCACACTGTATCAGCTGCCTATATTTGGCAACGTTGAGTCATGTCACCAAATATAGCCTATGCCTTCTTCATGATGTATGCCAGGCTTCTGGCTCCAAATGCCATGAGTGGCCTTTGGAGACTACTATATTTCTTTTGATAATGTCCCTTAAAAGAAAGACTGCTGGTCAGGCAGTATTTTTTACATTTGTAACATAATGCCAAGAGCATTTTCAGATTGAATTTTACCCACCGAAGATTCACTTTCCTGAAATCCTAATGCTGTCCGTCTGTCTCCAGTAATTAAATTCTAATTGTACCAAAACCTGTGTTGTGTTTATAAATAGATGAGTTATTAAAAACACAGTCAAGTAAAACATCAGGTACTGGATTATATTTGTATTAAAATATCTCAATCATTTTTATTTTACTATATTCATTTGTGAAATGCTGGTGTTTCAAGTTCAGTGGGATGAACTCATTGAATGTTTGCCTGTTGCCTAAACAGGAAACCCAAGACAAAGTAAAAAGGCTGTGGTTCCTACGGGGTTATTATGTAAAAGAGATAAGAGTTAGCCAGTAGCTAAATTATTATGTAAGAGAGCCAGCTATTGCTGTGAAGCTAGAAATAAAAATTGGTGAGTTAACTTTTAAAAAGGCTTCCTTTTCTGGGAGAGGTGTCCTAGAAAAAGGTGAACCTAAGACAAATTTTTAAAAGCTTCTTCAGAAACTTATATGCATACAAACCCCCAGAAAAGGCAAATTTATCTATAATTACCTAACCTGGAAGCATCTGAGATGTCTTTTTGTAGGTAAATGGGAAAGTAGACTGTACTTCATACAAATAATGGAAAATTATTCAGCACTAAAATGTAGACATCAAATCACAAAAAGACAGAAAATGTAAATGGATACCATTGAATAAAAGGAGCCAATCTGAAAAGGATTTATTTTATGATTTCAAAGCTATGACATTCTGGAAAAGACAAGATTATGGAGTCAGCAAAAAGATTAAGTAGTAAGGAAGGATGAGCTGGTGAAGGATGGAGAATTTTTAGGGCAGTGAAATTACTGTGTATGATACCGCTGTTAAAGACACACCTCATTATACATTTGTGAAAACTGATAAAAATATACACCATCAAGAGGAAACTTAATACAAGCTGTGGACATTTGGGTATTAATGATGTATCAATGTAGGTTCTTAAGTTGTAAGGAATGTACTACTCTGGTGGAGGATGTTGTTAATGGGGAGGCTACACAGGTGTTGTTGTATATGGGAAATTTTGCTGTTAATCTAAAACTGCTCTAAAAAATGTTAGTGTCAAGTAAAAGACATTATGGTTCATATAGAATAGCCACACTTTCAACTGAATGTTAGCATTAAAAATTAGAATATCTCCTTTAGAAATAATTTTCTCTTAATTCTTAATTTCAGTTAATACAGTGAAACATTTTTGTTTCTGTATTGACTTACATCTTTTAAAATGTTTTGTGATAAATGAAAGTGGTATTTGATATGTCATTAGGTTGTTTACTAGCTTTATAGGTACAAACTTACATTCCATTACAGAAAATCAGCTACTGATTAAGTAATTCAGGAATTATCTTTTAGATAGGTTAAAAAACTATAACAGACACAGATATACACCATCATTCACTGGGAACACAGAATAAAGGTCATCGATCAAATGTGGCAGAAATTGTCAGTAAAGTAGCCATAGAAAATACAGAAATTTTGTTGTAAATTGACATTAATGGAGCAGAGAGCATATTGGAACAGAAATAAAGGCTGTGTACAAGAATTGTGAATGGATTGAGTAAGATTCTAAATTTCCTCGGCACTCATGGGAATGTTGGGAAGATTTCCAGGAAGGAAGTGATATGTGTTATCTGTAATTATGAATGACTCTTTAGATATTTTAGTTGTAGAAAGAATTTACAGAAGAGTAAGGCAAATAGGTTGGGGAAGCATTATCAAAATTAGCACAAAGAAAAAGGTTTCTTAATGTCACTGTTTATATTTTAAAGTAGCAATAGAAAGAATTAATGATTGTTTAAGAAAATGTTACGAGTTGCATTTGCTACTCAGAACAAAACTGAGTCTGGCATGACACAAATCATGTGACAAGGTCAGGTCAAAAAAGTAAAAACAAGTATCACTTTCAGAGTTCCACCCTAAATGTGGCCAGCAGTTCTTCAGTGTCATATCTCAGTGAAGGATAGGATTACTGTAGTAAGAAGACTAAGTAACAGAAAGTGTCAGACATCACCTGCCTTGGGCATGGCATATTTTCAAGAGATGTACCATGAAGCAAACTCAAAGACATAAGGGTATTTTTATGGATTTCAAGTTGAAATATTTCTCTCTTGTTAGAAGTTACCCAGAAGATGAGTTTCTGATAAAGGGAAATTTCCTATGTTAAACTGGGCTAACCAGTTTGAAAACTGATCTTTTATATTGTCATTGTTAATTGTACTTACTGTTCCGTAGAGTCTAGTAAGAGACATTGTGATTCATATAGAATAGCCACACTTTTGAGTGTTAGCATTAAAAATTAGAATATCTCCTTAGAAATAAATTTCTCTTAATTCTTAATTTCAGTTAGTACAGTGAAATATTTTTGTTTTTGTATTGGATTACGTCTTTTAAAAATGTTATATGATTAGGGGCTGGAGGTTTAGCTCAGCGGCATAAGCGCCTGCCTTGGAAGCAGGCAGTCGTGAGTTCGATCCCTGGTACCGATAAAAAGGAAAAAGACAAAAAAAAAATGTTATATGATTAATGGGAGTAGGTCATTAGGTCATTGGGTGTTTGATAGGTCATTAGGTTGTTTACTAGTTTTCTAGGCACAAAATTTATACCTATGTTCCATTGCAGAAAAGCAGCTACTCATTAAGTGACTCAGAAATTATACCCCCCAAGTTTTTAAGTTGTTGTGTACTTATTCTTAGTATCTGAAATCTATTGTTTTTTAAAAATTACTTGTTGCAAATAATAATATCTAATAATCATTACTTGTTGAAAATAATATCTATATAAATTTTATTTGTATACAAAGCAGTTCAAATGGAATTCAATAGATTTGAATTTTTGCTGTATGTTAGCATTAAAGAATGATACCACTATTTAGGAATAAATTAAAATTTCAAAATTAAGTTTTATCTTTATTCCCTCCTATATTCAAACCTACTATCACTATCAAAATAGAAATAAACTGACCTTTGAAGTGAAGCACTTAACAATTTTAGAAAACCTTTTTATTTGGTATTAATTATGAAAAATATTGTTTTAATTTTGTTTCATATTAGTTTCCAGGTTTTGGATCCAGATTAATGAAAGCAGGCAGTAGAGATCAGTTTTCTCTTTTCACAGCATGAATTCATTTCTTTGGAGACTATTTCATGAAAGACATGAAATTTAAAAGCATCATAAGGCTAAAGTTATTTTCTAAAGAGTTGGCAATATATGACTGTTGGATTGGTAGGACCACATATTAGGTCTGGTTCCCAAGACACTAGATAAAGTCTTGATGGCATCTAGGAAGGTTTGTTATAGCCTTTTGTCTGGGGAGAATCTCTGCTTTATCTACCTTTTCATAACCTTCAAGAGGTTTATCTTTTTCCATAGCCTTCAAGAGTCACAGTGAAGTGTTATTTCTGAAAGAGATGTTTGTAATTCTGAGTCAATTTTAAAGTCCCTCAGTACTCCTGATTTATAGTGTTGGACTACACTAAAGAATTATCAACGAAGTTTTCTTGTTTATTAGATGAGCAAGACTCATTGTGGGCTCTCCACCAGTTTTCTGAAAGTTGGTGCAGATGAGCATGTGACGTGTGGATGTTACCATCATTGTTAGTTTTATCTTTTTATTGTATAGCTTGTGTACATGGTTTGTACTCAGAAAAGGCTTGTGGTATAGATACATGTGGAAGCTCTTTATTTACATATAGAAGCTCTTCCAAAACAGAAATATGATTCCTTAAAGACAGAGAAATCCCATTGTTATTTACCTCATTTATTATGGCTACCAATTGGGAAGAGAGTTTATCCAACAATTTTAGAACTGTCACAAATTGTTTTTATGCACAAAGGCCATATTACCTTACAAATTTTGAAAGACTTCACAATTCAAAGGAAAGTAACCAAGTATTTATTGACTACTGTGGTCTTTGGTACTGTGGTAGGTGGTTTTGGTATTGTCTCTGTGTTAGGTACAAAGAAATGTTCTTCTCTATCTTCAGTTTGTTTTGCCTAAAACTTGAGTTTAAACCCACTGGCATGCTTGCCAGGTAGGCATAGGTCTGGCACTTTTGTTATGAACTACAAAGAAAGTATCACTGCAAAATCCTACACAAATAAAGATTTTTAATATATATTTATGAGGTATGAAGATTGTTATTGCAAGTTGGTTTAGAACATAATAGTATAAAGAAAATTATTTTGGGGGGATTTGGCAATTAGGATGACCTAGGCGTTAAATCTGAGGATATTTTATTTTACACCTTCTAACTATTTTAGCGGATATGCTGATTGATATATCTTCTGATTCATTGTTTTATAGCACAAGTTTTATCCCATAATACAGTTTTCAAAATACTTTGCCTATTACAAGTAATCAGTTATTGAATTACTTTTAAACTATCTATTAAAAATAAATTTAGTAACGGCCTTCTTTTACCTTCAGGTCGTCTAAACTATTCATATCCAGGATCCGATAGCTCTCTGCTTATTAATGGTAAGTGATAACTGATTTACCCTAGTGAAGTTCCCAAAACTGAAGTTAGTACTAGATGAGAAAATACAGTATTTGTGCCTCATCAAAGAGAAATGATATTAGTTTGTTTTGTAAGGACAGTTGCAAGTTACTGTTAATCAGCTATTTCAAGAAAAATTCTTTCCCTCAAAATTGTGACAGAAACTTAAAACAAGATTCCCTGCCCTGAAATTGATGACAGTGAGAGTAAATGAAAATCACATATGATAAAGACTGGCATTATCAAGCATTAGTTTCTGTAGCATGACCTTTGAAATGTCAACATAAAAGCCATTTCTACGTAGCCAGATAAATGTGCCAGGAAAAGGTTAGGACAATCAGATGTGAAAAGAGAAAGAGGCAGCCTAAGATCACAGTGCTGCACATTGCAAAGGACAAGGTCATTCACTGTTTGCTGCCAAAAAGCGAACAGGAATGACCAAGTTGTATTGACTTTTATCATACCTTAGTTTCTCCTTATCTGTTCTTAATTTTGCTTGTGTGCTCATTAGTTCTGTTTTATGTGGAAACAGCTAAATTTCAAAGGGAAGATGGAGGATATTTACTTGCAAAGAGTTAATTTTAAAGTGTCTACATCTTAGTGCCATAGTTTAAAGTGACTGAATGAAATAGAATCTTTTTCACTTTCTTCTTATTTGCTTTTGAATGTGTATTTCAAATTTCTGTGTTGATACTGCCTTCCATTGGCCAAAGCTCCGTTTAAGTCCTGCCACTTCCAAATAAACAGAAAACAAACACAAAACCTTGCCTGTTGTATGTGGTAAAGGAGAAACTGAAAAGTATGTATTTGACAGAATCTTCTTTTAGTTAGCATTTGAAATATGTGCTGTAAAACATAAACTTACCCGGTCAGAAGACATTTGATTGGTGGCAGTTGTTGACAGCATCAGCTCTTTTGGAGTAACACCTCGCTTGTTTGTCAGACTTTGGTCTTTTCATGCTACAGTGCAAGGACTAATGTAACAATGACAAAAATAACAATAACAATAAAGTCAAAGGAAACAAAAGATAACTTTTCTCAAAATACTTATGTTTTGAAATTTTATAGGTCTTTCAGCCCTAGAAAGGGAGTTAGATGGTTGGTTTTAATTGTTGCTTATATAGAAATTTTATTTATTATGAAGATAAACTGCCTGAGGTTAACTTTGACTCAAATTGCAAGTTCCTATCTTTGACATTGCAAAGAGCAGTGAGTGTGAGATTATGATTCCCTATGTCTAGTATTCAGCTTCAGGGACCCTCAAAACTGGATTTTGGCAGATGTGACCCAGTGTTAGGTTTTAGTAACCAACCAACTAGGACAAGATACCGGTATTCACTTACAATGAAGACTAAAGCTTGTAGGTCTTTGATGGTGAACCTTTAGAGCTTTCAATGATACAAACAGCCACTGTGGTGCTACTGTTCGCCATGACTATTCTAGGTGGAGCAGATACTGAAATTGAGTGATGGATACAGTCTCTCTTCAGCAGCAGAGTCTACATTATAGCAGAAGATTGCTTAAAAATCATGAAATTAAAGGTAGGCAGGGCAGAGGACATTGAGAACATTTTTTAGTCATCTTGATGTAGAGGTGGGCATTGTCTATTTCCTCAGCTGTATTTAAAAAATATTCTCTAGAGTGGATCCCATCTACAGATGAATTAATCTCCTTCATATATTGACTGTTAGTAGCTTTGCTGTTGGGTTAGTTCAGGTTTTGATGGTACTTAATCTAGTATAATAAATTAATAGTGTTTAGTGAAGACAATCTCAGGAGATAAAAACATAAGTATCTTCCTATCTCTGAAGTTTTTGTGAGATTAGTATATGTAAATAATTTGGTATAATACCTGGCAAATGTCAAACTGAAATACCTAAAGTGATTTTGGGGAAGAGAGTGAGGAATATTAGTACAAAAGATTTAAAAAAGGAAAAAATACAAAATGAAATTAAGATGAGTTTGTAAACGCTGTTTGTTGTTAAACATATTTTCTTTGTATATTATGGAAGTAGACAACTTAGCTGTACTCACTTTTAAATGCAGACCTTTTCCTTAAAACTGAAAATAAATATCTAACTTGTTTTATCACTTTTTAGTCATTGCCTCACTTTAAGCTTGAAAGAAACTCCAAGTGGCTGTTTTGCACACATTATGAACTCCAGAACATTCTATTTTTCTGCAGATGACAAAATTCTACTCTCTCTTATGGCCAAATAATATTTCATTGTGTATATCTACCAAATTTTCTTATCTAGTCATTTATTGAGGGGCACCTAGGCTATTGTATATTATAGCACAGTGAACATGGGTATATGGGTATTCATATGGTAAATTTTTGGTCCCTTTAGGTGTATATTAAGGAGTGATAGAACTGGATCAAAACATAGTTCTATTTTTAATTCTATGAGGAACCTCCATATTGATTTCCATAGTGGCAAACTGACATTCCGACCAATAGCGTGTAAGAGGTTCCTTTTAGGCAAGATAGATTATAACACCCATTTATATATCTTCTCCTCTGGGATGTCTGTTCATTTAGTAGCATCAGCTAAATATTTGGTTATTGAAGAAGAGGAGATTCATAAGACATCATTTAAAGGCTATTATAAAACAATATCTCTTAATTATAACTCTGGAATGAAAAGGGGAAAATTTCTTGAGATGGAGAGCAGAAATCAATAAAAAGGAGGATACAATTTACAGAAGAAATGTAGATTATAATCATATTAAAAATAATCTGCTGTAGTTCTTGTTATAACAAAGCACACGTTGAAAGTTCTCATCGTGAAAAAGATAATAGAAAACATTTGAATTTGTGTGCTCTACAATTGTTAGCTACTGAAAACCCTAGAATAAATGTTGAAGATCAAAATAGAATATGTACATATGAGTTTACTTTTGAGAAAAGTAGGGAGGGAATTATTGGTTGAGCATAGGGCTATCTGACAATGCATATACATGTGGCATCTTTTGATAATTTGTCTTTTGCTTCCTATTTTTATACCTAAAAAATTGAGGACTAGAGATATATAGAAACTAGAATTGCTTTTCTCTGTGGTAGCTCCTCTATATAATAATGCCTTATGTTTTTCATATCTTGTGAATGTTCTTTGGATGCTACCATACCAACAAAAGTAAACTCAAAGCAGTGTGACGTAGTAAATTCTGTTGAGCATATGCATAAATTAATTTTGTGACATTGAACCTGTTAAATTAGGGCTTGATTTATAAAATCATTTAAACTACTTCGTATTTTTGTCAGACTCCTTGATCTTTGTAGTAATTGTGTCAGATTTTTGGTTTTCCAATCATTATTTTTATTTTTTTTTTATGTTTACAGATTAACTTTTAGTTTTGTAGCTTTACATTGTTTTTAAAACTGACTTACTAATTTGGCTATTTCTCCCCTCTTTTTGTTTGTGTGTTGAGATGGCTTCCCAGTATACTGCTCATTCCTGGGCTCAAGTGACCTTCCCCCGTCAGTCCCAACTAGCTAGTCCTGTAGGCATCTGCCACTGTACCTGGATTCCTCTACATTTTTAAAAGCCTTTCTGGAAAAAATCAGTTATTTGATAACATATTTTCATCTGAGCCATCCTCCCCCAGAAGAGTTGCTTCTCACCAGGGGGCATTGAGGGGTGAAAATATATGGGGAACTTAAAAGTAGACCAGTTACCTGACAGTATCATTTCTTCCCTGCCTACTAACACCTACTTATCCTTCATGGCCTGACATCTTGATTTCCCTAGAATTAGTGCTTTCATTTAGGGAAGGATACTTTCTGTAATTTGTTTTTAGTATTAAGTACCAAAATACCAAAATACCAAAAAAAGGTCCTTTAACAAATACAGCAACATAGAATATAAAATGATGATGAATTCAGCAGTACAGAAAGAGATAAAAGAAATAGTGAAGAACTTTGTTTTCCCATTCCTGTTTCTCTTTCAAAGATTCTCAACATTGTTCTAGAAAATCAGTTTTGTATATTCTCATGTATCTATATATAGTATATTTTTATTTTTAAGTTTACACAGTAAGGATTGTTCAATGCATGTTAGACACTGCAAGTAAATGACTTATTAAATGTCAGCACACGAACATGTGCTATGTATTTAAATGGCCGCATAGTAATGGCTCTCTGTCTCTCTCTCAGAAAACTTCTGACAAATATTTCTGTACTTGCTTTGCAAGTCTGGCACCACAGATTAATGAATTATTTTATTGAAGAGAATTTGATGTTAAATATAGGGTTAATAATAAGAAATCATTTGTAAGCAATACTATAAAGACATTTTAGAAGTAAATATCAATAGATTTAATAATGCATATCCAGAAATAATAAAACTTTCTGATTGTAATATTTCAAGTCCATACTAATATTCTTGAGGCCTGTTAGTCCTGAACATTAAACTTATTGAGGACTTTATTAATCAGTACTGAGTCATAAAAATAGGTGCACATGTAAAGAATATTCATCCTAACTCAATGGAGACTGGGAGATTTTTATAAAGTGGTAATAGATATACTTAGAAAATATTTTAATAAGTTACTCTTCAGTAATGAAAGAATTCTGAACAGTTTATTTCAGCTCACTTAGCCAGAACTTTTTCAAAACATAGATTTCTTTAAACAGTCATTTGCACCTCCTCAGTTCCTTGGAAGTCTGAAAAATATCATGTAGCAAACAATATAGTTCTAAGATTGAAAATCTTAACATTTTCCTGAGGAAAATGACAAGGATATGTGGTATGAGTTTTTCATCATAAGGTTTGTTCCAAATATAATTTGAAATAGATAAGAAAAAGATTCTCACTACATCTTTTATATTTATGATGAAGTAACACCATTTAGCATTCTGTTAATACTGTATATGGGATCTGGTTGCTTATATAGATTCACTTTGTGGAAAACTCACTAAACTTATGATTGGTTTACTTTTCTACATATGGCATTGTTATGGTTTGTGTCCTGATGTCCCCCCAAAGCCTCCTGCAGTCATGAGGGGGTGCTTTTCAGAGGCAGCTGAATCTAGAGTTTGTCATTGATTCATTGTCTAGTGCTGGGATTACAGCTGGGAGTGTTATACCCACCCTAGGGTGAGTGGCCTACATATAATATAAGGAACAGAAAGAGTCTTCTCTTGCATTCTTCCCTTTTTGTCCCTTTCCCCCTTTGGTTCTTGTTGCTTTTGGTGCCTTACACTGCCATGAGCAGTTGCCCCTCACCCACACCACTCTGCCTTGGAGCCAGTTTAGTATGGAGTGAAACCTCTACAAACTGTGAGCTAAGTTAACATTCTTAATTTTGGCCATCAGGTATTTTGTTTTAGCAATGAAAGAAAAGTAACCAAGATAGGAATATAACAAAATTTACACAGAAAATTGTAAACTATTTTAATAAATGAAAAAAAAGTTTATGTATTCTCATTCTTTATGCTCCAGAATGTCATCATGTTTACTTTTTCAGTACTAATTTACATTCACTTCTCTATTTTTTTGCAAAGTTTTTATAATTGTAAACATTGTACACATGAAAATGCATAGTTTTCAGAATTTAACCATAAATTTCTCTGTATCAATGACTTTATTTTGAAGTACTCAAAGTTTGAAATTTCACAGTTGAAAATATTTAAGAGATTTTATTTAACTGTTGATCCATATCTCTTATTGCTTCCTAAAACTATTTATTTTTAATGGTAGGTATGAAAATTTGTGTGTTGTTGATTTTGAAAGCCTACTCTTTGGAATGTTTTCTCAGATATCTAAACAGCATCAATCTGCTTTTTAAGATAGAACCAAGGTTTTCAAATCTTTGTTTCCCCAAACTCCTTTCTCTTTGAAGCTGTTGTCTAAATAGACTATTCTTAAGCAAGGCAAGTATCTACTTTTGATATCAGTGATCTTTCTAACCTCTGCATGGTAAGTTGGAAAATAATTTTTTCTTTCTGAACTCAACATCCATTAAGTTAAAAACTATTAGGTATTACTTGAGGAAAGTTTTATGTTGTTTTAATACATTTGCTCAAGTAGTTTGATGGAATCCAGTGCTACTTAGTAAACGTAGAAATGTATTTTAGTATGAGGTATAATTTCATTTTGGAAAATACTCATATGGTACTTCTGAGTTACACTTATTTAGCATTTATATGCAAGGTTAAAAATAAAAGCCCTGACCATTTTGTACAGTGATTTCTTAAATGTGCTGTTACTCAAAACCTATCCTAGCCATGTCCCCACTCATTCCATGAGCTTCTGTTCTTGCCACTTTTCCAACCTATCCTCTGTGGCAGTGCCAGGCCTAGCATGCTTTTCTCTACTTTTCGTTAATAATATACATCATAGATACTTCCTATCCCCTTCACTCTTATCAGATCCAGGTGCTCTTCCTCTTCTGTTCTATCACACCTATCTCGTGACTAGTCCAGTCATTTCTCCTTATTCCTAGGGGATGTGTTTTAAGATCCCCAGTAGGTACTGAAACCAGTGGCAGAATGGAAGCCTATATCAACTATGATTTTCCCCATATATTCATATATATTGATATATACTGTATAAGATAAAATTTTATTTATAAACTAGACCCAGTAAAAGAGTAATGTGTAACTAATAATAAAAATAGACATGCTGTAATAAAAATTATGTGAACATGGTCTCTTTTTCAAAGTATCTTAATTGACTAATAGGGGGTAGCATGTACACCATGAATAAACTAATAAGAGGTGATTCATGTCCCAGGTAGTGGGATGGTGCAAGATTTCATTGCATTATTTAAAAGCCTTTGGAAACCTCATTAATTGCTTGTTCATAGAATTTTCCATTTAATATTTTCAGATATTACTCTAACTGAAGTAATGGAACCAAAACTGGATAGTGGGGGAGACTATTTTATATGGTATATTAATTATCATTATGTACTGGATTATGTGGTCCTCTGACAGATAAAGTTACTAATTCTTTGTGGTCAGGGCCATGTGATATTTATGCACAGGGCCTAGCAAGATCAGGCATTCAAGAAATGTTTGTTAAATAATAATTTGGACAAGCTAGGCTTTAAGTGCCAGTTCGTTATTTTCTTAAAAATTTCGTGATTTAAATTTTATGCTGTTGTTTATTGAATCTTCAATTATGACTTTTTCTTTTCCTCTTAGCTTGATGATATAATGTCAGACCTTTTATTTTTCAACATTTAAGACTTGGTTTAGATTTGACTAGATACACAAAACTGTTAGCTAAAAAGAAGTGTATGAATTACCTATAGATTTCACTTGTTGTGGTTCTTTTATAGGCATGTACTGTGAATATTATAAAATCATTTATGCTATAGTGATAACATATCTTAAGTTAAAGATGTGTCTACTAAATTGATTGTTAACGGGGAAATCAGAGAAAGTATGATTAATGTAGTAGTACTTTGTTTAGATCATGTTACATATTATTATAATTTCATAATGGTTTGGACCTTAGATGATAAATATGGAAAGAAGTTTTCTTTAAAATAAATAAGATTCAATAAAGATTTACTGGTTGTGATTGGAAAATATGGTGACTGTGTATAATAATATTAGAGTAAAAGACGTATTATCATTAACTCTCCTCAAAATACTCCCCCTCACTGAACACACTTAGCCCATCATTCTTGACATTTTCTATAGCAGTTCTTTAAGTCTCTTTTGTGTCTTATTTGTGCTGCCTGGCTACCTTGATGTCCTGAGTTGATTCTGTTTACTTTTCATGGTCATGCTGATTTTGGGGAAGAGCCAGAAGTCCCAGAGTCTCAGATCCAGGGAATAAGATGGATGTGCATACATTGTAATTTTTTTTATAGGCCTGCCTTTTGTTGGATGACTCTCCTTAGCAGAATTTACTGGCTTTTGATCATACATTATAAAGGTATGAAAGAGGACTTCTAGAACTTCTTCAGAATGTGGCAAGAATGATGAGACAGGTGTGTTCAGAGTAAGGGGGACTATCTAATGGAGATTATTGATAATTTTACTTACTGTGATTTTAAAAAGTTAAACATTCAGCATACAGCATACACACACACACACACACACACACACACACGCACACACACACACTGCCTATATAGTGTCTTTGGAGAACTTCGAAGAAAATGTGTTAAATTGACCTTTCATGCTTGAATTCCTTGTTTTTGAGACATTTATCAGGAATTAAGTATATGGACTTTTTTTTTTCCATTTCAAAAACTGATAGATGAAATCTCAGTTGATTCTTTTGACAATGTTTGAAAGGTTATTTTTTTGTTTTTTTTTGTTTTTTCTTCTCATTTGACATGCAGCAAGGACATATGGGCGAAGGAGAGGTAACATTATTGTTTCTAACTTTTCAATGTGTCAGTTATATTTGGAGAGAACCCAAGCTTGCTCAGTTTTTAACCTTCATGGGGAAAGGGAGAGGGGAAATGAAATATAACTTTGATCTTTACATTGTGTCATGTTGTAGTTAATGTTTTATACATTCTAATTTGAAGGAATTAGTTGTAAACAAATTACCAGAATGATGTCATTCATATTTGAATTCAAAGGATCTCCCTATATTTTATTAGATGTTCAACTTGTTTACATTAATGATTTGTTCCCTTTTTCTTTCTGAAAGAAATAATTAGGAGAAAAAACTCTTTAGAAAGAAAATTAGGAAGCTGGGTATGTCATGTCTATAATCACAGCACTTGGGAGGCTGAAACAGGATTATTGCTTTAAGCTTGAAGCCAGCCTGGCTATATGTGAGATCCAAAAAAACCCCCCAAAAAAGAAAATACAGTCAAAGTAGTCTCACAATACATTATCTTGAAAGTTTAATTATACTTAAGTAATGTATATCATCTTGTTTTATTAAGTAAACAATACATTTGTTTAAAATGAGCTTAAATAAGTGATGAATTCTATAAATTTCAAACATTGGAGAAAAACACTCTACAAATATTAGAGGATTTTAAGGACTCACTTCTTAAAGATACCTTTTTTTGCTGTCTGTAATAACTGTCATTTTACAAGAAAGTAGCGCAGTTAAATGGCTTAGATTTAAAAATGTGACATTTGAAGATTTAGAAAATAACCTACAATTTATACTTATTTTTACCTTTATTTGATATATAGTATTAAAGATTAAATTGTTCCATTGATACTATTATTTGAGTTTATTAATGAAAGTTAAAGATGAGGGTGGCAACAAAAGCACACTGAAATGTGTGGATGAGGAGCCTGAGCTGTGATGAAACAGTGTACAGAGATTCTGCAGTTACGGATTCTGCAGAATCCTATTGTTGAGAAAAACAAAAGAAGCAGTTTTATTGAATCTGCTATTTTCCTTGTTTCTTGTGCATAGCTGTGTGTCTCGCTTGTGATATAAAAGTTCCTATTTTGCTACCAGGGAAATATGGGAAGACTCTTACATACTTTGGCATGTCTGGTCTTTTTGGGTTATTATTTTCTGGATGGTATAATTTTCAAATGGCCAATTTAATGATAGATTTTAGAAATAATGCAGCATAGTTGGAAGCTGATAACTATATATATAATCTTTAGTGTGCCTCCACATTTTAAATTCTGTGAGACTAGACAATGATAATGGCACTAAGTGGGTTTTGTTGTATTCCATTAGTTAAAATTTAACTAAAATGAATTTAACTTTGAAGTCAATTTATTATTTTAAGCACATTCTCAGAGGAAATTTTGCAGGCCATACCATTTGGCTTTTTAAAGAAACTTCAGTGACTTACATCCTACAGCTGGATTTAATACTTAGTGACCATATCTAGGTTGCCAGTGGCCCTAGAGCCCTGCCAAGTCAGTGAGGTCTGCTGCCAACTGCTTTTCACAGATTGTTCTCTCCTGCTGTACTTTCATGTCACCTCACTGCCATTTTTTGATCCCAGTGGGATACTTGAGCAGCCCTCTGTTTAACCATATACTTTCTTTCTCAGTTGGGACTTTAATGGGAACTCAAGGGTGTTTTCTAACTAATCCTATTAGTGAGTGAGAGAAACAAAAGAAGCAGTTTTATTGAATCTGCTATGTTCCTTGTTTCTTGTGCACAATAATCAATGGCAAGCAGCATTTTCTGTTAGCTTTCTATCCTGCTTTGTTTCAGGTCAGTCTTCACTGTTTCCAATGGAAGATGGGTTCTTGGATGATGGCCGTGGGGATCAACCTCTTCATAGTGGCCTGGGTTCACCTCACTGCTTCACCCACCAGAATGGAGAAAGAGTGGAACGATATTCTCGCAAAGTATTTGTAGGAGGACTGCCTCCTGACATCGATGAAGGTAAGTACAGCGAGAAATGTTTAAAGCAGGCGCCTAGATAGTGGCCTAACACAGTAGGAACTCATAGGTCGTGATTTCGCTTGTAACTCCAATCTTATGTGGCTTCAGTTAAGCAGTCTTGACTGCCTTGTTCTCTTATCCTGTGTTTTTGTCATAGCCTAAGATTAGTTCACAGAAGGAAGGTGAGCAGGGCTATGATAACCAGCTAAAGTAAGGAACTGGCTCAATGACAAGAAGTAAGTGTCCCTGGGAAAACTTCCCCAGGGTTCTATTGTTGTGGGCAAACATGGGGCTTTTTGTTTATGTTCTCACATTTCTTTCCCACCTTTTATGAGCTTCATAAAGGTATAGTTTATTGTTTTAGGATTTAAAATCTTAGATTAGGAATGAACTTTAGAAAAATGTAACCTGCAGTTGAACTATAAGAAAGAATTTTTTTTCATTCAGCAAATGCTTACATGGTTTCCAAACACCATGGACTATTCTTAGTCTTCTTCACAGTAGTAGACAAGATGAAAGGGCTCTGCTTGATAGAGTTTATATTCTAGTGGATGGAGGCCCATAAAAATATGTAAAGTGCTAGAAAATACCAGGGAAAATATTGAGAAAAAAAGAAAGTGTGATTGAGCAGTGCAGGTCAGGTAGTTAAGGAAAGTCACTTTGTAAAAGTATTTATTCTGAGACTTGAGTAGAGAACCAGCCATATGAAAATTAAGAGGAACAAGTTATCCAGGAATATGGAGTCTGAATGACCAGTAAAATCAAAGTAGACCACATAGATTTCATACGTCTTCTATTGTTTTCTCCCTAATTTTTTGTCTTAGTTTCTTAAAAGGAAATTGAAATATGGTAATTAAGAATCATTTCCCTAAAATCTGTAAATTCTTATCAGGCCACTTCATTATACTTAAGATAATCTTATGGAAGAATGAGGGGAAAAATGGCTGAGGGCTGGCAAAGATTGAAATAAACATACAAGCAGGGTTTTTTTTCCTACAGTAAAATATCTTGATGAAGACTATGCTGAAATTTCAGTTTAATCTGAGTCAGTCTGTACCCTGCTATCAGAGAGTATAGCTTGAAGAATAATGTATTTTATAGAGTTATGCACTAAAAATTACAGAAATTTTGCAGAAAATAGAGTTAGAAGTATATCATTTAAACTAGAATTTGTACCTGAAACATGAACAAAGAGAGAATTAGTACTCTGGACATAACTTGGACAATTCAAGCAAGGAGTTAGAATGCTTGTGTTTACCTACAGGAATATTGAAAATGCCCAATACTGTTAGGGCAGAAATACTGAGTTGCAAGCATGAAGACACCACAGATTAAATCTCTGAACTCTTAAGGACATACAAACTTCTAGGAGCCCTGTCAGGTTGAGATTACACCTTTCCCTGTAGGTTTTTAATTTTCTTCTAATAGAACTGGAAGTGTTCCTTCATGTACAGCCCACAAGATGGGGGCTTTTCTTTTCTGATGATTGTAATTCTATTTTCATTATGTTGGCTGACCTGGCATAGGAAAAATCACCAGTGAACCAGTACAACTTCCATACACTATGATTTTACTATGTATCAGTCTCACATAAACTAAACTATACCAGATTGTATAGCGGAACAAATTGTACTATTGCACAGCCTAGAGGAGGAAAAAACTGGGCAGATATTACTTGGCTAGGTGATCAAGATGAACATGTCTAGCAGTGAGACAGGGCACCATAGCATCAATATGGTAATATTTGTGTTTGAAATACATAATATTTATGTAGTCTTGAGGAAAGACTGTAGATCCAAGGGTTAGGGTCATTAAGTCAGTTTTGGCATCTAAAACAAAGTACCATGGGCTGGGTAGCTTATTAATGGAAATTTCTCCCATTTCTGTACTCGCTCAGGAAACTAGCCACTTCAGGGTCCAGTAAAGGCCTGCTTTCTTAGCACTCAGCAACTAGACATCTCACTGTGCCCTCGCTTGACAGAAGGGACAAGGGGTTGCTCTGGAGCCTTTTATGATGGTCCTAATCCCATTGATTAGGGCTCTGTCCCGATGACCCACTCACCTGTCTTGAATCCCCACTCCAGATAACCTGGCCTTGAGGATTAATTTTCAAAATTTGAATTTGTCGTGGAGGTGTGCACAAACCATTCAGAATATAGCAGGGTGAAAGAGGAAAGAATGAAAAGCTCTCCAAATTGAAAAAGACAGGGATGTGGCAACTAAACAACATATGTGCTGTATCAGAAAGGAAAAAAGGAGATATTGTTGCGATAATTTGATATTTAAATAGAGTCTGTGATTTGATAGTAGTGTTGTCTCCAATTACATGGGGGAATAAAATTAATGTTGCTTTGAGCAAATAACCAACAGTAGTGTTTTGGGATCTAGGGCGTTTTGTCAGGGAAGGATGGATGGGGGGAGGGGATGGATGGATGGATGGATGGATGGATGGAGGGATGGATGGATGGATGGATGGATGGATGGATGACTAGGTAGATTTTTGCATGCACACAGATGGAGGGAGGAAGGGGAAGAGAGAAGGTGGAGTGAAGACTGATCAGTCCAATTATTAATAGATGGTGCATCTAGATAAAGGGGGTACAAGGCCACTTTGTACTGTTCTTGGAGAGAGTAGATTTGTAAGTTTTTTTTAAAGACTATTACTGCTAAGAAATGACCATAGTAATATTTACATCTACGTTTTTTTCATTCCATTAGATGAGATCACAGCTAGTTTTCGTCGCTTTGGCCCTTTGATTGTGGATTGGCCTCATAAAGCAGAGAGCAAATCCTATTTTCCTCCGAAAGGTAATTCTCAAGATTCTATATAGAAGTGCAGTTTAATCCTTACATTGTTTATTATTTAGCCCTTTCATAAATGTTTACCTTCACTAAAAAATTTTTTGAAACTCACTTTTCTAAATGTATCTTTAAAATTTCTACTTAATATATTAAGTTAAAATTTAATTTTATTCTAAAAGATGTTTTAAGATATTATCAAAGTGATCAGTATGTTGATAATATGAATTTGAATATTTTTAGATTTTTTTCATATTTTTCATTTCTTTTTTTTTCTTTAGTGTTACTTATTCTTTGTACTTCCAAAGAATTACAAAAAAGATTGGAAAATGTATATGACCCACCCTTTTTTCCTGTTTTGTCAGGCTATGCATTCCTGCTATTTCAAGATGAAAGCTCTGTTCAGGCTCTCATTGATGCATGTATTGAAGAAGACGGAAAACTCTACTTATGTGTATCAAGTCCCACCATCAAGGATAAGCCAGTAAGTGCAGTGTAGCATAGAATAGCTTTTTTTTCCTTCTATCTTCTCTTTTTGAAAAACATCTTGATGTAGCTTTTATAGTAAACTGGTATACTTATAAGTGGAATCAAAAAGTCTTTATTGTTATATTCCTAACATTGACATTCTGTATATCTATATATCTCATTTTTGATAGTGAGTTTTTGGTTAGTTGAAATATTGGTAAATCTTCACTATTTAAAGACAGATGTATTATGTACATGTAGCAGTTCTCCACAATGAAAGTAATCATGCAGTGATAAAAATCAGGCAGTGATGAAAATAATTAAAAAAATAAGTACTTCATTTAAGAATGCATTTTATAAGTTGCTGAATTTTCTCTGAATAATAGAATTCAAATCATAAGTATCTTCTTTGGCTTCTGTCTCCTTCTTCTCTTTGATTAATTTTTTACCCAATATTGTCCTTACATTTTGTATTTATTTCTCTCCCAAAGTAGAATGAATTATGTATATTCATATAGATAAATTGCATGCTGTTTTTTTTCCCTTTTGAAGTTTTTTCATTAGCATAAACTGTAGTTATTGGGATAGCCAACTGGTCTGTTTTGATGAATCTAGCAAATCAACAATTTATTATCTGTCAGCCAGCTCTAGTGAAGGGGACAGTACACAGTGTTGTCAGTGGGTCCAGGTCAAGCAATAATTTGTGGAACTTCTATTTATCTCTTGGGTTGTCTAGGTCAGAACATTCTTTTAAGTGTTCCTATGGCCTGGACTCTTTCTGTTGTCTATATTCCTTGCCAGTTCCCACAAGTACATGAATTGTGTATGAGTGACCTAGGTTGGTGTGAGTAGTTGGGAAGACCTTGCTATTAACTCTTGCCTTTGGGGTTAGTATTTGTAACAGTTAATAAATGCAAATGTTTTTAAATTAGTACATGATTCTTGATTGAACTAATAGTTACACTGAAGTGTTTATGACGAAGTTTCTGGCAAATATCAGCAATATTTTTATTTCTACATGCTTTTGAAGTAATTTTGAAACTCTTGAATATTAGTATTCAGGAGTAGTTTGCATTCCCTGGACATAGGTTGATTGCACATGAAATGTAACTCTGTCTACAGTTCTTTGCTAAATTTAAATTATGTATATAGGAGGATTGAGTAGACCAGAAAGGTGGAGAACGACTAATTAACTTACTGGTAATTAAGGACCTTTTAAGGGCTTTGGCTTATAATAGACAAGTTTAACACTCTACCTTAGTTCAACTTACTCTAAAAGATGAAATAAAGAGTTTGGGATAGGCGAGTTTTAAGTCTTTTAGTTTTGTAGCTTTATTGATTGCAGTAATTTTAACTATTTAAAATAATACTACATTTCGGTTCCCACACTCACTAGGTACAGATTCGGCCTTGGAATCTCAGTGACAGTGATTTTGTGATGGATGGTTCCCAACCACTTGACCCGCGAAAAACTATATTTGTTGGTGGAGTTCCTCGACCATTACGAGCTGGTAAGATTAAATACACAGTAACGTCTCTCTTCCTTCAGCATAAGAATTGTAAAGATATTTGGGATAAATTCCGCAGGAGCATTTGAGTTAATGTCTAATAATGAGAGTTCTTAAATCAAGATGTCTGGGTTTGAATATGCTATTTCCAGTTAATAGTTGAATGACCTTGGACAAATTATATAATTTCTCTAATTCTCAATTTCCTCATCTGTCAAGTGCAGTGAAGAGTGTACTTCCTATGGTTGTTTTGAGGATTAAATGAGATAACCAATGCAAAGTGCTTAGTGTAATGCCTCATGATGCTAATCATGTGGTCATTGTCTGGGGAAAAAAATCCTTAGGATACTTTATCTACTGAGATGGTCAACATTTCCTGTATCCTTGGTTGCTCAGTAATACAGTTGCTCTGAAATACAGTATTGTTCTTAGTAGTGCATCATGTTTTTAGAGTAATAATTATAGAAGAAATTATATCCCTAACTTCAAGTAACTTGAGGTTTAATGATATAAATGAGATAAAAAACATAAAATGAATGCAAATGCTATTTTAAAACTATAAGATTTCTTGGAGAAAATGCATTTATTATTTCACTGAAAAATAGATGAATAGTTAGATTATAGAAAAAGATAGCAGATATTTTGAAGACAAGTTAGAAGAACCTCCAGATGTAATCTACCAAGATACTTTTCTAGTGTTCAATTAAGTATTTATAGTATGTAATATCTTATTAAATAATAAGTGCATGACAGTAAATAATTTAGGGCAGATAGACATAAATACCACGCCCAGAACTATCATTTTGAGATCTGTGACTTTAAACAAATTGATCATATCTTTGCCTCAGTTTCCTTAAGACATTGCTACCTGTTCCATAGGATTATTGAGAAAATTAAGAGAACATTTTAAAATAGCTAGTGGAGTCCTGCTTATAAAAATTAATGATCAACCTATTGGGCAATTGGATGCAGCGGTGGGTTTGATATTCATAATTGTTATCGTGATCTGAACTCACAGAACAAATGAACTACTTTTGATGAAACCATTGTTGAAAAGGTGAATTTTTCTAATTTCAAATATTCACTTTGCACATTCTTTATTCAGTGGAGCTTGCCATGATAATGGATCGACTATATGGAGGTGTTTGCTATGCTGGCATTGATACAGATCCTGAGCTAAAATACCCAAAAGGAGCCGGGCGAGTTGCATTCTCTAATCAACAGAGTTACATAGCTGCTATCAGTGCCCGCTTTGTTCAGTTGCAGCATGGAGAAATAGATAAACGGGTAAGTCCTAGACTGCATTCTTGAAAGTTAAAGAATGATCCTCTAAATATGTCATTGTTGAGGTTAGAATGTGGATGCCATATGACTGTAAATTGACAGTTCAGAGTTACATCTATAAAGTCAATTAGATGTGTGTTCTAAGAATTTCCTATGAATTTCTTCCTTGTTAGGTTTTGAGTACAGAATACTATAATACATTTACCTGAGTTAATGTTTCCTAAATTACCTCATTCATTCATTCATTTGATAAATATTGGCCGAATCCTGTGTACTCAGTATATTAGGGATACAGATGTGAACACACTTGACATCTGCTGGTGTTGTTTTGTTGTTGCTGATGTATTATCCTGCAACAATCATTAATAGCATAGTAAGAATTATTTTTCAATACACTAATATAATAACATTAAATTGATTCACTTCCAGGATTGGCTGTCTTAAAATGCTTTCATTTAAGCAGATTAAGTTAAAAAATCATCTTTTCATCTGTAGTCTGTTTTTCCATCTAAAATTAGGTGTAAAACTTAACATTGTTTTCAGCACTTTAAAATTTTTTCTTTATTAGTTTTATCTCTGAATCAGAAGACTGGAGAAAAACCTCAGATTTTTTTCTTTTTACAATATATTTCATCTAGAACTCTATATTAGGTGTTTTGTCTTTTTATTCACAGATTTCTTATCTTTGTGTTTCATCCATTCAGTAAATGTTTTAGTGCCTAAGATAAGCATGTGTGACCTTATAAGCTTATGTTCTGGTACATAGAGTCGTGTTTTATACCAGGACTACTCAAAGTGAGACATGTGAACCAAATGCCTATCCACAAACTAGGGGGAGGCAGGACCTGTGTACCAGAATATACGTCAGTTACATTACTAAGCATAGCATTTTGTTCAACTGAGAATTGTTTTTCACAGAGGGACCTTAAGGAAGAAAACAGTACATTAATTTATGTTCTGGTATGAGCTCTCTATTTCATGGCAGACTGACAGTTTCATTGTCAATGACATTGGTATCTCACACTGCAACGCATCATGCTCAAAAGTCTTTATCGATTGACCTATTGACCTTGTGCTGTTCTCAATCTGAGATGCAGAAACTGAACTGAGTCATGATTCACGCACACTGCTCATGTTTCGTGTCAAATATATTCTACTTCACTAGCAGTACAAACTTTAATAGTGATCATCCTACAGTATTTTGACTACATTAAACAAGTATGTCTGATAAACATGGGGAGAAGAGGCAAGATTAGGCGAAGTATACACTGCCATGCCTAATGACTTTCCTTCACACTAAAAGATGTCTGCCATCTCACTGCTGCATCCCAGCAGAAACTTCAGAGTTGTGGGCATTGTAACTAAAAATTTAGGCTTAATTTGTGTCATTTACAATGAAGTCCTGTAGGTATGCACTGTAGTCCTGCACTCTAGGTATGGAGCAGCTTGGGGATCTAAAGCCTCACCATGTCTACTCTTCCTGGCCTTCCATGTCACTCTTGTCTTGTGGTCCATGGCTCACCTTTGTCAGGAGCCCTCATTAGAGCTGAATGGGCTGAGTAATGATGATAGCTTGGTGTGAGGAAGTTTCAGCAGGAGCCTTTCCAAGACTAAAAATAACCAGCGCTTTTCTAGCTAGTGTAATAGCCAGGTTATTTTTAATGCTTAAGAGGCTCAAATGTCAGGTTGGCTTATTGAACACTGGAACAAACCCAGTTTAATAAAGTCACCTGTGACTTTTTAGACTCAAGTAAATGATTCTTACTGACAAAGAACAAAGCTAGGTTTTGGATTGGGAGTCCATGGTTGAATGTTGTTTTACCAGAATTCCAGGTGATGATTTTAACCTGAGGTGTAGACTCTGTAAATAGAAATCCTGAGCCAGACTTTGTGACAACTCAGAAGCTTGTGATGCAGACGTCAGCCATCTTCCCAATGGTTGCAAGCTTGACGGGCTATTTTGTGCAACTTGAAAGTTCTCAGTTGGTTTTGTTTAAATTATAATTCCACATAGGAGAAAAATCCAGATCCACTAATTAAAGTGAGGTTTTGTGTCTGTGAAAACTGTCCTGTAGGTTTAATCTCAGAATGTGATAGACAGTTGGCTTCACATTATGATTTCAGATGTAGTCCCTTTTCCTCTTTGAAGTGTACGTTTAAAAATAAAATGTAAAGTGGTGACTATGAAAGCCTTGTAGAAGCTCTTAAATGATGCGCTCTTTAATTTCAGTACATGGGTTACTGGCACTTCCCCTTAAGTTCCTTGGCACAGATTCTTTTCGATAGTGGATGGAAGTGCACTGTGTATATGCTAAGATTGCCTTGTTCAGTCACTGTAAAGCATAACCTTTACTTTTTGATTACAGGTGGAAGTTAAGCCATATGTCTTGGATGATCAGCTGTGTGATGAATGTCAAGGAGCCCGTTGTGGGGGGAAATTTGCCCCATTTTTCTGTGCTAATGTTACCTGTCTGCAGTATTACTGTGAATATTGCTGGGCTGCTATCCATTCTCGTGCTGGCAGGGAATTCCACAAGCCCCTGGTGAAGGAAGGAGGTGACCGCCCTCGGCATATTTCATTCCGCTGGAACTAAAGGATGCCTAACTACAGTGCTCATTTTCAGGCCTCAGAATAAGTGCACTCTTCTGTTAATTCTGGCCCCTTCCTCAATCTCTTCACGCTGGCATGTCCTTTTGTAGCAGTGTGTTACTAAACAATAGTATAATGAAAAGAATGACCTATAATATAGGTGTTTTGTAGATTCTTGTGTCACTGCAAATAATACGTATGAACTCCTTTTTCATATTACCATCATGTTGTATGGAAGTTTTATTCTCTTACGTTGCTGGAGACCAAGAGGATCTAGACTTCCTGCAGCACTTTCTTAGAGGAGAGAGAAATATTAACAGAGAAATGAAACAATAGAGTATTTTGGGTTTTTAATTAAATTATTGTTAATAATATAACATATGAGAATACTTTTATTGAAATAACCGTGCAACAATAACACTATTGGTCTATCCTGACAGTTTTTCCCCCAGGGAAGTGCTTTTGCCTTTTTCCTTTCTTTATTTTTTTTCTCTCTTTTTTCCATCCCCTTTTTAGTCTTTTAACAGCAATGGAGGAAGTTAATAATTATTAACAGGAAAGAGCATGTCAAAGCAAACCAATGCATGAGCAAGATTGAGCAGCATTATTAATTTTAAGGGTTTGGGGCTGGAATTAATTTTATGCCTCAAAATTATTAATGACTCAGAAAAGTAGTAAAGTAGGCAGAGCTAGGTTTATTTTCTTTTAAACACTTTTTAACATTGAGAATGTAAGAATGGAGTCAAACTACTACTGAGGGGAAGTGCATTTATTTATTTAACTGACTGATCTGTCACAGCCCCAAAAAACCTACCAAAGCTAGAATTGATGACAACTGGTGGTATCCTAGCATTTCCTCTCTTAAAGAACAAATGTATAGGTCTTATTTTTGATGATCCATATAAATTCTGTACCCTAATATACTAAAACTCATCAGGTGTCAGTCAGCCTTTGCTCTCCATTTTGACGTTAACAGATCTAGAGATACCTCAAGGATATCATTTTTGATTTTTATGTTACAGTACACTTGTAGTCAAAACCAGACAAAAACATTATACAGATTGGCTGCTGATTGGCTTACTTTTTAGATTTAAAATTACTTTGGATATCCTGTAATTTAGTTGTAACATAGAAAATGGGGAAAAAAGTTTTTAAAAAGTGAAGTAGTCACAAAGTGTTTTGCACTGTCGAAATAAGTAACTGTGTAAATCTGTGCAAAGGTACGTATGTTTATCTTACTCTTCCTATAAAATAAAATAACATTACAGTTTCAGAACTTAGCATGGGACATAGTCAGTGTTTGAAGTGCCAACTTCATCAAGTAATGCATGCTTTCTTATAAATAAAATTCTAGCTTTGAAAGGCATTATGTGTTGAACAGTACGCTTCAGGAGTAAATTTCAATTAGTCTCTTGAAGCTTTAGTCAAGGAAGTCACTTTTATGTTTTAATTGACATTCTCTTATTAATGCCCTATCCATCATTCAAAGGATTATGACCTGTGTGTAAAAACGTTGAAACAAAAAACAATCTAATGGCAATCTTGCTAGTTGTGCTACCTAACAGTACCATCTTGGATCCTTCAAAACCAAAGACTTGCCCCAGCGCTGCTGTGGAACCACCTGGTTGATGACCCCTACTGATTATCTTTAGGAAAAGCAGTCCTTTATTTTTAATACAGGCTTTAATGAACTATACCTGTTAAGTTCCAAAGGTCAAAATGGAGACATTTGCTGTCTTAAGAGTCCAACACAGAGAGGGAGCTGCTTTTAAAGAATACCCTGCAAACAGTAAAGCAGTCATGCGAATGGAGGGTGCTCTCATGTAGCTGGTCAGGGACTTTTTTCTTTTCTCCTGAACTACACGATTCTAATTGGAATGTTCATTTGCCTATTTTAATTCTTTTAAATGCTTGTAGGTGGCTTGGGGTGTGCTATTGTGCTGTTCCTACTCAGTAAACAGGTGTGATGAGTTAACAAGAAATAACACTGTTTGAGAACTAGCTTTGAATAATAATTTTTCCCTTTGTACATGACCTGCTGAATTTCGGTACAGTGTTTTTGTAGCTAACTTATTTTGTCATGCACATAATGTATATTTGTTATGCACTACTTTTGTATATCTTGTTTTTCCAACAGTGAACATTTTTAGGCACACTTTTCACTGACGGGATATCTCTTTATGCAATACCTCAATTTTTCATATTGCAAAGAGTAGCTTTTTGTACTTTTATTACTGAGAGATCTTCATATACTTCATTTTTTAATATAAATAATTTTAATAAATTTTATTTTCTTATATTCTGCTTTTTATACATTTCAGTGCTCTGCATACATTTTAAATTATGAATGTTGTGCACTGGCAATGCTATTTTAGAGTCTGCAGAGAAGAGAAAGCATGTTGCTTAAACATCCTTCCCCAGCACCAGCTATTGGTGTACCTATAATTTAAGAAATAGTCTATATGAAGTCACAAATTAATGAAAAAAATTCGCATGAAAATGACAGATAACACTGTAGTTCCTAAAAAATTAAATGCATAAAATAGGGTAGAAATTTAAAATAACAAAATTGTCTACAGCTTCTTACTAAGTTTTTAAAATTATTCATAAAATGCAGACATTTTTGGTGAATGTTTAGCCATTTTTAATCTTAATAAATTGATGTTAAGTGTTTGATTCAGAGATGTCTGCTCTTTTAAATTATATATAAGAAAAAATAGCCTGCCGTGGGACAGGTGTGTAATGTTAGTATGCATGACTAATGTAAGAAATTGTTATCTACTAATATTTACTTGTGATTGTGTGACAAGCGTGTTTACAGATTATTTGGTTATACTTCAATTTACAGGGCATACACAATGATTATCTATTACTCTGAACTTTATTGAATACATGTCCTTCAGATTACATGGGATTGTAGTTGGGAGTTACCATGTAACTCAAACATAATTAACATGTAATTAGTTTACAGATTTTAGGGTATCACTTCAATTTACCAAGCATGTAGTTCTAGCGCACTAGCATGGCACCAGCCATGTACTTACAATGTAGTTACAGAGTAATTACATGGTTATTTTTGCAATGTAAAATAAAGTGTTTCTGATTATTTTCTATGTAAAGAAACCCTCTCCCTCTTCCCTTCTTGTCCCCACGCTTTGGTATAATATATATACTTCTCCATACACAGACCTCTGCAGAATGCAAAATAAAATTTGCAGTGAATGAATTTAGCATTTTATGAGAGTGCTGTTGGAAAGACTTGATACTTCACCCCTTTTGTTTTGAAGAGTTGAATCTTCTGTTAAAAGGTGATTTAAAAACTTGAATGTGATGAATTGTGGCAAGTTAACTTCAAGTTATGTGCAATACTTATTTCAAACTTTTGAAAGATCTTTGCAGTGTAATTCTTTGTTTTTAATTGCAGACATTTAAAAATGTCATTTTCTACTGTTAAAGAGTAATCCTCTTTCTTGCTGGTGTTTCTAAAGAAAAGAATCAGAAATCAATCTTTCTACTAATGTAAATTTGAGATTATTTTTAAAAATGGAATAAAAGAGGTTTTGGTCATTTGCTTTATTTTATTATCTTATTTTAAAGCTACTGTGATTGATAGCATTGTAAGAATTGGGACTATTGTATTCAACTGTTTTATTTTTTATATTTTTAAAATTTAAAGTATAATTAGTTTTTATAATTTTCATCAGATTTTTGTTATATTTTTTGGAAGTGAAACTTTTAGCAAGTGGGTGTCTAGTTTTTACTAATCCCTAATTTTTTTCCAGTGTATTGCTCATATTATCAGAAGGAAGAGTTATTTAAGTATGTCAGTTAATTGTACTACTTGGCTGAATTTCCATATAGTTTTTACTGTGTATGGGGAGGTTGTAGTATTTATTATAGCATTTTAAATAAGGGTAATTCATTTTTTTATTAAAGTCATTTTCACGTTAAGTTCCTATTTTTGTATGTTCTACTCTTAAGTTATATAACACAGTTCCTTTTTTAAAAGAGTTCATTTGTTGAAGTGCTAGTGGAAAATTAATGTTATTAAATAGTTTGCAAATGACTATTTATACCAGTATGCATATA
This sequence comes from Cavia porcellus, assembly GCF_034190915.1. Taxonomy (NCBI): domain Eukaryota; kingdom Metazoa; phylum Chordata; class Mammalia; order Rodentia; family Caviidae; genus Cavia; species Cavia porcellus. The sequence continues at coordinate 27,914,402 of NW_026947502.1, forward strand.
ATTTTTAAATATTTGTAATGTGAGATGTTGAATGAATAAAACTTTTAACTCAGATTTCTTTTAATAATCTTATTTCTTTTCAATATAAGTTGATTGTGCTTCCATGATTAGGAACATAGCACTTAAAAAATATTAGGAATGACTGTTGGGCCAAAGCAAAATGCAAAACTGTTCAGTTTAGTGCTGGTGGTAAGTATTCTTTTCTTACATAAGCCTGTGCGGGTCAGCAGATTCTGGTGTATTTGGCCTGTGCTGTTGGTTCACATGCTGCCCCTCAGAGTTCTTTTTATTCATAGCCTTCAGTGTGTGTGGAGGACATTGCCCTGCTTAAGGCTAAATGTCCAAAACAAGTAAAAGAACAAATGTTTAAAGATCCAAGCCTAGGATGTTTGTCAGTGAAGAGCCTTGATTAGTCCACACCAGAAAAAAGATTTCAAAACAGGTCTCTCTTTTTTTCTTTTTTGTACCAGAGATTGAAACCAGGGCCTCATGCCTACTCATGTGCTCTACCACTGACCTACACCCCGAGTTGGGGTTTGACTTTGAACTCCCAGTTCCTCCATAGACCCAAGTGTCACAGGATATCACCCCCATGGGATAATAATCCCTGTACTTTGTGATTTGAAACTATTATCTTGGATTTGGTTTATGAATCATGTAGACCACTCAGTAGTATAGTGTGTTTTATATATTCAGCTATATTCTCAGACTTCTAAGGATCAATTACAGGAAGTTATAATGTCTGAGAAAATCTTGTTTTGTCAAATTTAATATAGTATCTGCTCTTTCTTGCCAGGTATATAGTAATTTCAATATTAAAAATTCTTGTCCTGAGACAAATAGTCTGTGAGGTCTTTTCTTCTTAATTGGCTTTCCCAACAGGCAATTTTTTCAACTACTAGAGACCTTGAGGAGAAGGAAGGGGTAGACCAGCAGTACTTGGGATTCCCAAGAGCTCTTGTTCACTGGAGTTTTGACTGAAGAGCTTTTCTGTTCTCTTGGCTGGAAAAATCCAAAAATGTATATCCAAAGTCAGCAAAGAGCTCAGCCTTGAGAGGCCCCAGCAATGTGGGAGACGGGCAGTACTCGGTTGCTGCCTCCACAAACATCCCTAGGCATTCTGGAATGGTTTCAGAATTTTAACGGGGGGGGGGCATGAGTACATTTGATTTCTTTATTTTGGGAAGAATTTATTTTAGGGAAAATGATACATCACCTATGAATTATAGATAGATAGATAAAGAATTGAACTCAAGACCTCGTGCTTTCCAGGCAGGTGCTGTGCCACTGAGCTGTATCCCTGGCCTGAAAAATGCTCTTAAAGTCATAAAACAGCAAAGAACATAAATTCCAGATTTTAAAATTTGAAGAATAATTAAAAGTACCAATGAAATGAGTTAATATTTAAGGAGGAGTAATTTTCTCCCTAGAATATGTAGTGACAATAATAATAAGAAACTTCGATATTTATTTCTCAGGTTGTGACCTAAAGACTATGAGAATCCTTTTCTGGGGAAAAAAATAACACTGAATAAGATACTAACAGATTTTAGAACAGCTGCCTATTTATTTGACCTATTCACTTAATCTAAAACTGAATAAATGTTTCTTTGAGCTTCTTTTTTAAAAGACAAAAATAGAAAAATTCTGTCATGAAATGAGGTACGATCCTGTTCGGAAAGCTAAAACAGTGCTCTGCTTACTAGGCTTTTGAGAAGTTGATACTGTGAAGAAACCTATTTTTTTTGCAATGTCTGAGCATACAGACTCCATTTATAGGTAATGCAGGATTCCCATGGAACACCCTGCTTTAACATTTGAGTATATATAATGATTTCGAGAAGCCTTAGAAAGCCCACTTTTTTTGTCATCTGTACATGTGTCCTCTGTTAGGTTCTGTAGGGTGCTTTGCTCAGTCCCCTGTTAGTCATATCCAGAGCTGTTTCCAATGTCCACACCTGTGGACATCAGGCTTCTAGCTTCTAACCCATTTGAAGCTGTTGCATTTTCAATTCAGCTCCTGAAATTCTTCCCTCTTTTCCTACCTCAGATGAGAAAAAGAAAAGTTACTCTCCAAATGAACCGTCATTTGCAAAGCTGTTTTGGTTGTGCTATTAACTGGCTTGGGCCAGCCTTCATGTCTTACAAGAGCCACAAATACCACTTCAGACAAGCAACATGGGCTTTTAATCTGCCATCCCATGATATGCTACCTTTCTATAATCTGTATTATTTCTTCCTTCACAATTTTCCTTTACAAACTTCCCTCATCTTCCCCTGCGCTCCAAGGATAGGAGCCCCAGGCTTTAACTAAACTCTGAACAATTCAGAGCTGTTTTATCTAGCAGTGCCAATTTGGTCTCTTATTAGAGAACATTGTGTTTTGGCATGCCTTGAGTCTTCCCAGGGTATTTTCAATTCTAATCTTTCTCTAGCAAATTGGGTGTCATTGCTGGCTGTCAGGCAAAAGTGTCTTATTGTGATTCAGCATGGTGCCCAGAGTTGGAAAAATAGTTTGTCTCAAGGAAGTTAAAAATGAACAGCAGCATCCAAATCCAAAATGGGTGCAAACCACCAGTGTTTTGTATTGCATATAATCTGATTAAGTGTCAGTGAAAACCTGCTCGTGGGCAGATGGGGGCGGAGGGTAGTGAATCAGAGACTTCAAACGCCAGAAGCTAAGCTTGAGCTTTCTTTATCCTTTTCATTGGAGTTCTATTTCAGGAAGCAGAACTTTGATACCATAAAAAATGTCAATGTGATCAAGCAAATGTCACCATTTTACAGAGATTATTTTCAAGTCTTTTCCTTCCCACTGCCTTGCAACACCAAAAGAGAAGAAACAAACAGACATGGGGACAATTTCACAAATTTACTGAAAACAATAGGGTACTTGAAAGCTGTTTTGAAATAAATTTTTCAGAAAGAGAAAATAAAATGGTAGTGATAATCTGCAGCCTAAATGGTATTTGGTAGGATCTGGTGAAGACCTGAAATAACCTATATTTGAAGGGAAAGAGGTATTGTTTGATTCTCTTATCTGAGCAGCAAATGATGTGGCCATTTGTGTGTTTAACTGTTGCAGGAAGGTTTGGTTCCAATGACCTTCAGGGACAGAGTGGGAATAGGATGGTGCAGTGGAATCAAATATTAGATGCCCCTCACATTGCTGACTGCATAGACTGAAGATTTGGTTCTGGAAGAGGAAACTAGGCAGTGCTGAGCACCTGATACATCCTGGACACCTACGTGCATCCTCCAGATTAAACTCACATAAAGTACTGAACAGAGTGAGAACAGCCCAGGGAGACAGTGAGAGACATGACCAAGGCTACAGGCTAAAACATGGTGAAATTTAGATTCTCATTCTTGTGGATCCAGTCGTGACTGTTCTCCTATGTACCCCATGCCTCTGGGTTAGCAAAGGTCAAGATTTCTTTTTTAAAGTTTTGTTTTGTTTTTGATTTTTTCCCTAAACCTAATATAGTTCCAAGTGTCACATTTAAAGGTAATTGGCGAAGACGATGAAACAAATTAAGAGAGTATGAGTTTTGGTTGTGCGTCCTAAAATGAGGCCACATTCTTAAACAGCCATAAGCTAAGAGATTTGCTTAAAGCTGTGGAATTGGTTAGTAGTAGTCTACTAAGGAGTTCGGATGGCTGTCTCTGAGTTTCAAAGCCAAGTGGCTCAAATCTATCTGTACAGGTCTTATTTGCTGTACAGGCTTCTCTTTACACTATGTTTGTGGTTCAGTAGTAAAAAAATTGCAAATATATTTTTAGAAGCAGGGCAAAGTGGTTGAAATGTCGTTTCTATTCACTTTGAGGATGTACAAGCTTTTTAGTGCATATTATTTGTCTCTGATTCAACCACCAGGAAAATACCCATCAATTTAGGATAGGAAAAGAAAAAGGAGAACCTTTTTCTCTGGCTGTGTACATCTAGGATTTCCAGAAATCAAACATTATAGTAACTACTAGTACCCTGAACTAGTAGTAACTACTAGTCCTGAAATCCAGGCAATGTGTTACTGATGTCTGTCTCTTTTTTTCAAGCTCACCCACAACCCAGTGAGATAGGTACTGTAATTATGCTCAATTTAAAGTGAACAAGGTTTGGAGAGATTAACGAACTACAAAACTGGCATTCAAAATGAGACACAGATGCTAGTCTTGTTTTTTGCTATTCCTTATACAAATTTCTAATGTAAACAGAAAAATATTAAAATTTCATTTTCCCCCTGCTTTAAGAAATCAGCAAGAAGTTATGCTAAAAGTTTGTATATCATTTTATAAACTCATCTAAAAATAATTTAGCCTTCCTTTGATTTGGTAAAGATACCTATAGAGTAATGCAATGGCTATGCCTCGTTCTATTTATATCATCTCACAAATTATTAGGGAACTAAGCAATGATCCAATTAACTAAAATCACATCGGTCCAATCACATTGTCCAAGACATAATGTCTAGCTAAGTGGAAGGATGTAGGCTTGTAGGTAGACTGATGAAAAATACATAGGCATATGTCATATGTTAATGCGCATATATACATATATATGAATATATGTATATGATTTCCCTTGATCTAAGAACAGATTTTTTTCTATAGAACTATCATAGAACAGCACATTTTATATAGAAAGCCAAGCCTCCTCGTAATGCATCTCATCCTTTGATTCTCTGTGTGGTCTCTGTGAGTTCACAAAAATAGTCCTGAAATCCAGAGGAATGGAGGAGAGGCTTTGTCACTGATACATCCTGAATTTTAAACAGCCCTTGAATAGCTCAGTTCTGCACTGGGATATCAGAAGCATCAAAATAGATTTCTGCAGAGAATTTGTACTCCTGATTTTATATATATTTATGAAAGAGATAAAGCGTGTGCCATTTTTAGAGCACTGGAGCTCTGGAATGCACAGATTTGATTCCTACCACAGTCTGAACAGCTGTTCTTGAACAGATGTGATGCTGTACAGTACAGCCTGGAAGAACCAACTTAGAATGCGTAAACCTAGATTTGTAGTAAAACACCCTTTTGAGGGCAACGTTCAGCCAGCCTGTGGCCACACACAATGGATAGCAATTTCCTTTTTACCACTCAAAAAATTGAAATCCAACAAAGAGCCAACAAAAATTCCTAAAATTGAAAAGGATGCACACAAGATTAGACTTTGTCCCTCTTGATTTGCCATATGTTTACTGTACATTTTAATGGGCTTCTCTTTGAATTCCATATGGAGGATGGAGCTATTTAATCTTTGGAAGACAGGGTCTATAATGTGATCATGAGAGCAGTGAGGGCCGTGGCTTGTTGCAGCCGGTACTGGCTGAATGGCAATTCTTTTATCACAGTCATCATGCTGCTATTGTTATCTGTCCACTTACAAACTGCCACTTCTTGTACTGGGTGAAAGCAGCAGTAGGAGGACAGGATCACCACTTCAGGGCAGTAGGTTTGGCTACCTCTCTCCCAAGTTAGTTTCCTCCTGTGGATTCTCAGTTGCTTCCCACTCCAGCCTACACTGTTGCCATGGTGACAAAGAAAGCACCAGACTCCAGGCCCTGTGCTGCTACTGTAGTGCCAAGCTCTTGCCACCTTCTCTCCCTCCATTCTAGGAGCTGGCAACTCCTCCCACAACGGAGACGGATACACTGCAGCAAAGTCTGTGCTGTCAGATTGGAAAAGAACTCCAGCTGAGCAGTATCCCGAGAATGGTTTCTGGAACTTCGAGCCTTAGATCTTCTAACATGGTTGAAAGGCAAGGAAGCATACACAGAGAAGGAAAGACACCCAGACATTAATGAATTCATTCTTAGCATAATTGTCCCACTGCAAAATACAGCTTAATCCACTTATTATGACAAAGCTCTCATTAGTTTGTTAAAACTCCAAACTACTTTCTTTTTTTTCTTCCTTTCTTCTTTGCTTTCTTTTTCTTTCTTTCTCTTTATTTCTTCTTTCTTCCTTTCTTCTGTTTTTTCTTTGTTTCTTTTTTCCTGTCTCTTTCTTTGCAGTGTTGGGGATGAAACTTAGGGCTTTTACTACTGAGTACATTCCTAAGCTTTGTTAGTTTTTATTTTGAAACCTGTCTCACTAAGTTTTCCAGCCTGGTTTCAAGCTCTCCATCTTCCTGCCTCAGCCTCCCCATTAGCTTGGATTATAGGTGCATGCCACCTTACCCTAGCTGAATACTGTTTCACTGGCAAATTTTAAGTTTATAGGGAATATTCAAACCATAGCAATAGCCTCTCTGGCATCATCTTTACTTGTTATCAGAAGTCCATTTCTTGACTAGCACTTACTACAATATATAATTTTCATTATGCACCATGCTTACCTTTTGAGGGGGAAAGAGGAAGACAAATATCATCTTGCTCTTAAACAGGTCCTCAAAGTCAGTCGTGTGTTCAGTTTGCAATGTGAGCTTAATAAATGTTAGCTAAGTAAGTGGCTAACGTTACCAAGGTGAGTTCTTCTTCCTAAAATGCTTCTTGAAATTATGATTAAGAGGGTTTCTTTGCTGTAAGAAGAGAGCCTGACAGTTAATAGGGCCCTGGTGCTTATATTTCAGGAACAAAATAAAGATTGGAATTCTTGATATCGGTAGTTCTGAAGACCCTGAAGCAAATGTGCAGCAAGTTCACCTGGGAATTTTGGAAAAATGCAGTAGCTATGGAGGCCCATGACTCTGCATTTCTAGACGGCTGTTAGGTCAGCTGCACATTAGTGCTTCTCAGGAGCAGGCACTTGGATGCCAAAAAAGCACTGGAGTTCCTGACGGTGGAGGATAGGCTGGGAGGTCCTGGGAGAACAGAGCTAGGGTAGGTTGTGGGGGAGTCTCCTGAGCTGAAGCTGTCCAACGCAGCTCCAGGGCAGGTGGGAGGTGTGCAAAGGAAGAGCTGACTTCTCTTTGGGCCTAAGCAGACCAGGCAGGCAGGAGCCAGAGGCTGGAACTGCTGTTTGATTATCTACCTTTAGCCCAGGGAGGGAGAGAGAATTTTATCCAGGAGTTTGTGTCTTCATCCAGTCAATCATGCATCCATTCTTCAACAAATATCCATTATTTGGTCTTGAAGGCACTAAGAACAGGAAACAGACAAAGCCTGTGTTCTGTTGGCATTTACATTTTTGAGACAAAGGCCTGAATTTGGACCCTGGATGCACACTGTGTGTGTGTGTGTTTGTGTGTGTTTATGTCTGTGTACTTGCTTTTGTAAGCAAGTGCTTTAGGTGAGTTATTTCATCTCTCTCTGGGTCTAAGGCAAATATGACTTTCTATATTCATCTTCCAGAGTTGTTTTTAGGACCTCAGGAGATAATGTCTTGCAAAGGCATTATAGACACCTCAGCATCCACTGGGCATTGGCTCCAGGACACACACTACCTTCACCCCAGACACCAGCATCCAAAGATGCTCCAGTCCATGATATAAAATGGTGCACTGTTTGCATATAAACTATACAAATATTCCTGTGTACTTTAAATCATCTCTAGATTACTTATAACCCCTAATGCACTATAAATAAATAGGTGTTAAACTGCACTCCTTAGGGAATAATGACAAAGAACATAGTCTGCATGTATTTAGTACAGATGCAACTTTTTTTGAAATATTTTTATTTGAGTTCAATCAAATTTGCAGACATAGAACTCTGAGATATAGAGGACTGACTATATATACATGTATCCACAAATACACATTTTGAGCTTGATAACTGCCACCCAGAGTTGTCAACCTGCAGAAGGGAATTACATCAGGGATTTATTTATTTATCTGTTTATCTTTGTTTTGGAGACAGAGTTTCACCATGAAGTTCAGGCTGGACTTGAACTTACTTTGTAGCCCAGGCTGGCTTCAAATTTGCAAAGATCCTTCTACCTCAGCCTCCCAAATGATAGGATTACAGGTGTGCAGCAAGACCTAGCTCGATAAATAGGCAGGAAGAGCTGTGTGATTGGGCTCACAAAGGGGAGGGGGCGGGAGCAGACCTGTGTGAGGTGGAAACATGGTTTATGGCAGGTTCTTCCTAGTTAGGATGAAGACTTTGGATTTTATTTCAGCTTTATTTTTAATTTTGTGGTTATTGAGGAATTTCTATATTGTTGTCTGCAGTGGCTATATTAATTTACATTTCCTCCAATAGTTTGAAAGATTTCTCTTTTCCCCACATCTTCTCATCCTTTATAATAACTAACTCCTGTTGTGGTTTTGATTTGCAATTCTCCAACAATTAGTGATGTTGGCATTTTTTATGTATCTGTTTGTCATTTGTGTGTCTTGTTTGGAGTGGTTTCTTCTTGGATCTTTTGCTTATTTTAAGTGTGTTGTTTTCTTTCTAGTGGGTTGAGTTCCTGGTATACTATAGATATTAACTGCTTATCACTATATATTATTGCAAATCCTTCCTCTCATTCTAAAGCTTGTCTCTTTATTCTGTTGAATGTTTCCTTTGCTATGCAGAAGATTTTAAGTTTGATTTCATCTCACTTGTTTATTTTTGCTTTTGTTGCCAAAAGCAAGTGAGAGATCTTGAGATCTCTCATTTGAGAGATTGCACTTGAGATCTTGCTAAAAAATTCCTTGCTCAGTTCAAAGCCATAAAACATTTCCTTTAAGTTTTCTTCTAGTAGTTTCATATTTTGAGCTCTTACTTGAAGTCTCTAATCAGTTAGTTTTGGGGAGAGCCACTGCAGAGAGGCTCCAAAGGAGGGATAAGAGCTGTTTTGTGATCACTCTGGAAATTGTGCAGAGACCTGATTGTGGGAGTGGGTGGAAGCACAATTTAGGAGGGGAGGGCAGGAGTCTTGGTGGGTAATGTTGACATACTTATCTTGGCTGATGATGGTGAGTTGAGCCAAGATGAAGAAGCAGTTTGCAGGCAAGTTGAGGGAATCATGGGCGGTGAGGAAGACACCTGTGAACTAACTGGGTGTTGGCAAATCCCACATGCTCTACTATTTTGGGAGGCAATACAATTCACATTGCATTACTAATCCTTTTCCCTGAGACCCCATTAGCAAAGGCAAATCCTTCATGAAACAGAAATAAAACCTATTCTAATCCTGCTTGGACGCACAGCACCCTCAGAAGGAGGATACTGATCACAAAGACAGACTTGTAACACAGTTCTCTCCCTGTCTTCTGAAGTCTCATTAAAATCTTTTTCTTGTTTGAAAGGGCACTCTTTTAATCAGTAGTGCACAGTGTTCAGAAACACTGCAGATTCTAGTTCTAAGGAAGTGTTATTTTAATTTGAGGAGAGGTTATGGAAGGAAAATGAGTTAGAAATAATTTCATAAGAAACAATTTAGAGGAAGCTGAACTAAAATAAAACTAGGAGTGAACTATGTGGTCATGTTGGTTTAGAGACAGGGAGGCAGCAGTGGAATGTGGTGCGCCTGTGTGTGTGTGTGTGTGTGTGTGTGTGTGTGTGTGTGTGTGTGTAGGGGCGGGGCTAGGGGCGGGGCTGGGGGCGGGGCTAGGACATTCAGTTTTCTTGCTATCAGGTCTGGAGAATCATTTCTTCGCTTTCTTACAGGGAAGAATCTTCCCATCCATTCAGTGATCACCAAATCAATGTTGGTCTTGGCTTTTTTTTTTTTTTTTTTGTATTTTTTTCTATTCCCAAGAACTACAAATGGAGACTGTAGAACTTATCCTGAGGTTGAGCAATAGCCTTAGAGGTTCTTTGACTTGACTGAGAACAAGCGTGAGCCATCAGGAACCTTTAAACTTGGATACCATTTATCATATCCTCTGAGTGCAACATAACTCAATTTCACATTAGCATTATGTTAGATTACATTCTGCGGGTTAAAACTGCACGCATGTGTTTGAATTAATGTGAGTTTCTTGATTTTAAAGGACACACTTTCCTTTTCACCCTCCCATGGAATTGGGCCGCTTTCCTTCCTAGGTAATTCCTGGGTTCGCTTCAGGAAAGCTGAGGCAGCTTACGAGCAAGACCCATCCAACCCCTAGTCCCCACTCAGAATCATACCATTTCCAGAAAATCATAGAAGCTTCCAGAAGTGTGTAGCGAAGCAGCAGAAGGCGAAGGAAAAGCGTTTCAAGTGCCTTCTCTGACAGTCATAGAGGACATCTCCTCTGGCAACCCTGTGTCCCATGCCTGCCCCTGGGCAAAAGGAATCAGGACTTAGGAATATGTATGATTTGGTTTTCCCTTCAACTCTAGCAGCTGCTTGAGGAGGAGTAGGGGAGGAGGCGCACATCATCTCTTCTGTGGATCGGAATTAAACCCTAAGCAGTGGATCCTGCGTTCTGTGCTGTGTGCATTATCTAAGGGTGCTCGGGCTCTGCACCGGACCTGGCACCCATGGTCTCTGTCACTGGCCCCGCATTATATGTATGCGGATGGGAAAAGCACTTTCTTCAAGTGCTGTTTTCAAAAAGCTCAATCAGACAGGCGTGTTTCGAATCCAGGCTGCTTATCTCTTGGTAATAATAAAAGTCGAGTTTCTCACGCGAGGAAAGGTGAGGGGTGGGTTGGGGGGAGTGGGGGGGACTGGCCCACAATGTAACAGAGGGTTTTATCCGGGAGCTGTGACTGCCATCTGGTGGTTAATATTAGCGGAGCAACTAAAGATCATCCTGCTTTGCTTCCTTCTGGGAGAAACTCGGTTGAGGGGAAGACAACTGCACTTGCAAGAAATGTGATAACGACAGTCTGGAGCAGGGCTTGAGGCTCTGCAGCCACGCTTCTCGGGTTTAAATGCCTCTGTGATTCTGGGGCTTTCTGTCTGTGATTTGGCTGAGCTACTGTGCACTGTTGGTCTTATCTGTAAAATGGGGTTGATAGCAATTCCTACCTAAAGGAGTCCCTGGCCAACCTTGGTTCAAAAATATTAAATGGAAACTTCTAAAATAATTAATAAGTTTTAAAATCATCCACCATTCTGGTTGGTTTGATGAAATTTTGTGTCATTTTGCTCTATCTCAACCAGGACATGTATCACTCATTTGTCCAGTGTCTGTCTCCATGCTGTCTCTGCTACCTGCTCCTAGGTGGTAACTTTCTTTGCTATTAGATTGACTGCTGCAGTCTTGCATGGCTTATGTTCAACTAACTCGTATTGTACTGAAGAATGGTCTCAAAGTACAAAGTTAGTGATGCTGGCAACTCAAATATGCCAAGGAGAAACCATAATGTCACTTAAATAAAAAGGTAAAAGTTTGTTACCAAGATGCATGCATAGGAAAAACACAGACATGCATATAAAAACCTTATATGTATTGTATACATATGTAAATACACACATATATGTATGTGTATGTATATAGATGGGTTTAAATGCCTCTGTGGTTCTGTGACTTTCTGTCTGTGATTTAGCTGTGTGTAATTTGCACAGTAGCTGTGAGAATTAAATGGCATGGTCTATAAAACCTTAGCACAGAGCCAACTCATAAGAAGTGTTCAGTGGAGATTGGTGGTAATAAACATGAGACTATGTTGAACTTTGTATTTACTCTGTGTCAACTGCTTTGCTGCATATTGAGGATATAATAGTCAACAAAAAATACTGTTTCCGAACTTATCAAGATTGTCACCAGGTGAGGAGGCAGATACAAACAAGTCACTACATGAATGAAGAACAAAAATCATTGTCTCTCCCACCATGGCCTAGCTGGGCAGGTAGGTATGTCCACAGGTTATTATAATTTATTAAATAAGCTTATTCTTCAATGGTTCTCAGCATCACTGGCGCTAACACCCTGGAGGAGGGGCATACTTTGTCAGAAAGAGGCCAATAAACGGAATTCTGCAGGATGAAGAGAAGAAAGTCAGCTGAGGTGAGGGGAAATGGGCTGGAGCAGGTGAAATGCTCTTTGCAGTAGCTCCTAAATAAAATCAGACTGTTTTTGAGGAACTAAATGAAGCTTGGTGAAACTCGGGGCCAAAGACACAGGTGGAAAAAGCTTTTAAAGAGCTGGGCATGGACCAGATCCCTCCGGGGACTGCATTTTGTGCTCACAGCAATGGGAAGTCACGGAGGACACAACAAAAGTTTCCAAAGTGGAGACTGACCGTGCCAGGTCAGTGGAAAGACTGAGGCAGCACAGTCACGCTGAGGACTGACACTGGCCACAAGTGGTAGAATGGGAAGACTACGGTCAAAGAAAGCCAGGGAAACTCATTTGGGGAAGCTGGTGCCATCTCTCAGAAATACAGCGAGCGACAAGAATGGCTCCTTTTGAAATGATAGCACTAAGAAAGTTGAATGCCAAATGGGAGAGGACAGTTCTTAAAGATCTGCTGCAAATCATGGTCATAAAAGAAACAAGAAGCTCTCTTTCCAAAGACGCTTGGCCTCTCATAGCCAAGGAAAATTCAGTTCATCTGTCTTGCATGCATAGTACAGAGAAATGCTGTGTGGACAGGGACTCGTGGAGTTAGGACAGTCATATTCATTCTCATTTGTGGGACTCTATTCTGACCTGTTCCTTCTCCAGCAGCTCAGATAGAGTAGAGAAGGCCACAGCGCCTTCCTGGAAGACACCAGGCATTGACCAGTTCCCTATGAGTGCACAAAGTGGTGAGGTTTTCGTAGAGAAGGGCAAAGTTTTCTTAGGGCAAAGGGAAGGTCTGGAAGGCGTGGCGGGGTCAGAGTATGGGGAAGGTGGCAGAGTTGGGAAAAGAGGAAGAGTGAAGAAAAAACGAGCTGTGCTCTTTGCAAAGGTCTTGAGTGAAAGATGACCCTCGTGAGATCTTTACCATTGCATGTTTCTGTATTTACACTTTTGTAATTTGATCATTTGTTTAGCTTTTTGTTCATTTATGCAACAAATCAGTGTGGCGTGCCTGAGTGTGTCAGGCACTGGAGGAGGTACCTTTTCATTTCACTGGGGAAATGAAAAGGTCAAGGCTCTTGTTTACATGTGGCAGTGCTAGGCATCATGGGTCGGGGAGGGCTGCATTCAACGGGAAGAGAGGTCATTTCAGACCATGTGAGGGGCAGCACATGTGGGAGGACTAAGGATAGAGAGAGACCCAGAGTGGCTGCTCTCAGGAGGGGCTTTTAGGCTGAGATCGGAATGGCAAGAAGTAGCTGACTGCGTGGACTCCATCTACCAAGTTCTCTTGCCACCTCCAGGCATCCTATCAAGCAGTAGCCCTCCATGGCTACTGCTCCTGGAGTTCAGTAGGCCCAGGAGATTGGAAGGTGAGACAGCTCTGTGTTGTCCCCTACCAGCAGGCTACAGGCTCTTGAGGTACAGTGGCTTTGATCTTTTTGGTGGTCCCTGTAATTCTTTTATTCCTGTTTTCTGGTGACATAAAAGTACCTTGTATCAGATTTATTGTTTCGCCTGCCAAGACAAAATAAAGCTCTGGATTCAAAAGGTAAAAATCCAACTATTTAAAAGGAGTGGAGAGCTACTGAGCTGGTGAAGCCTCGAGGGGTTCACCATTTCAGGGAGATCAGAGGCACTGAGGTGCCTCCATGTCCAGCATAACCTCTCTAACCCACTCAGATACTGAATGATTTGGGAATGGCAGCCTAACAGCTAATAAGTTGAGCAGAACAATGTCTATCTAAGTCTTCTGTCCATTTTTAATAAGGCTATTTGCTGGTGCTTTTGGGGATTTTATATATATATAATTATTATATGCCAATCAAAAATGATAAAACTGTTTAAAAGAAGTTGGGCAGAACTTAAGGTCATTTCATGGGTCTTGAGAGACAAACCAAAGTCAGGGTTACCCAAACAAGGCCCTAGGAAACATCCTAGACTTCTGGGCATCTATAGGAATAGAGGAAGTACAGGAAACCACTAAAAAGACCAAAGCTACTACAGCTCTATGGGCTGTATTCTAAGGATTAAAGACAAGTGAGATACATGCCAGCCTTAATAAAGATTAAATGCAGTTATAAATCAGCCTGACTCCAGATAGATCAAGATGTACTTCCCTTCTTTAACTGCCTGCCAGAAACAAACATAAATTCTCTCTGGAGAAAGACATTATCACCTAAGCACCAGATACTCTCTACTCTTTTCATTACTCAGTATTTTGCATTTGATAAAAAAATTCTCCAGCACATTTAGTATTCAAATTTCAATGGCAAAATAAACATGGTAAAAATTTTTTTCCTGGGTGTTAGGGTACTGAAACTTCGATTGATATATTCTAGAAAATATACTGAAGAAATTCAATAGAATAAAATTCATCAGACTAAAATAATCTCAGAATTGGAAAAATATAACTAGAATTAGGAACTTAAAACTGGGTTTAATTGAAGAAGCTTATAATATTGCCTCTTAGGAGGCTGAAGCAGGAGGATCATGATTTCAAGGCCAGCCTGGGCAATATAGAGAGACCATATTTCAAAATAAAAGAAAATAACTTAATAGACAAGTTTATGTAGCTTAGCTTTCTGTTGTTTTAATAAAGTACCTGGGGGCAATTAATTGATTTTAAAAAGTGTCTATTTTAGTATACAATTTGAAGGTGTCAGTCCCTGACTAGTCGGCTCTGTTGCTTTTGGGCCCATGATATGAAAAAGAGGGACAAGAACTGAGGACCCCCGGGACTCCTTAGGGCAAATCTGCGGTGAGGGAACCATGAGGCTCCATTCCCTGAGGGGCCACACCTTCCAACAATGTCACTAGGGGGAAGCTGCACATGGGCCTTTGGGCCCAAACTTCCAGGCCCAAACTTTAGATCTGTCTGGATAGCTTGGAAGTTTAATGAGCCAGTTCACAGATCAGTAGAAAACAACCAGACAAAGGCATTTAAAAAATAGCACAACAGGTGGAGCAAAGCAGAAGGATTTAACATGGGTAGTGGAAATTCAGAAAAGAGAAAGTGCAGCAGAAGAAATAACTGAAGAAATGATGGCCTAGAACTAACCAAAAGTGACAAAAAATTACCAAGTCATACACTCAAGAATTCCATGCAAATACCTTAAAATGAATTAAAATGAAAATATGACATACAAAAGTTGTAGGATGCAGCTAAAGCTACATGGTCAGAGGAAAATGTATAACTTTATACACATTATTGGAAAAGAAGAAAAAAGGCTTAAAATCAGCAATTTAAGTATCCCTACAAGGAAATTATAAAAAGTCAGCAAAATCAAAAGTAATACAATTGATAACCACCTACTGATACTGAATGGGTAAAAAAGAGAATGCACAAATTATCAATATCAGAAGTTAAAATGGGATATCAGTGTTTCTAAAGACATTAAAAAGATAAAAGTAAATTTGAACATTTTTGCCATTAAGTTTAAAGATAGAGGAAATGAGCAAATTCCTAAAATAGTACTTACTGCAACTTGATAAGATTATATAGTGCATCCAAAAGATGAGAAGTATAAAACAAAAGAGGCCTTTATTCTGAGAACAGGGAGAGAGAAAACAACCCCCTGCCCCCATCACTGGAGTTTGGCTTTCTCTCTGGGGGACACATGGCCACATGGCGTGAGGGCATATAAGTAACCTAGGTTTGGGGTGGAACCTAAGGGGGCATTAGGGATGCACAGGTAGCCCATTGGTCTTTGTTTGGCGCCATAGGTAAATTCCCAGGGGCGGGAAGATGGAGTCGAAGGTAAATTCCTAGGGGTGGGGGAGATAGGAGCTCCTTGGTTCCCCTTCTAAGGCTTCACGGGCTACAGTGTCCTGTCTGGGCCAAAACTCTTTCACAACTGACCCAAAAACAGAAAATCTACTCATAGCATGATTATTAAAAACTTGTGACAAAGAAAGATTTATGCCCAGATGCCTTTATTAGTGAGTTTTACAAAACACATGAAGGATAAATTATAAGCTATTTTCACCCATAGAAAAGAAAACTGCAAGCTTCTTGCCCTAGTATAAATTATTGTACAGTTGGGGCTGGGGGTTTAGCTCAGCGGCATAAGTGAGCTAAACTCAGTCGTGAGTTCGATCGCTGGTACCGATAAAACAAAAAACAAAAAACAAAAAACAAAAAAAGACCAAAAAAAAATTATTGTACAGTTATGGCTGTGGTCTAACATGGCAGAAGACCAAATTG
This sequence comes from Cavia porcellus, assembly GCF_034190915.1. Taxonomy (NCBI): domain Eukaryota; kingdom Metazoa; phylum Chordata; class Mammalia; order Rodentia; family Caviidae; genus Cavia; species Cavia porcellus. The sequence goes on from NW_026947502.1 coordinate 27,930,421, forward strand.
GGATCACTTACCATTTCCTGCTGCTTCTTCAGCCCTAATTTCAATTCCCTTTCCTGTTTGCGGGCAAAGAAAATTCTAGTCAGTTCCTCACACATCATCAGTGTCTTGCCCCATGTGCCACTTCTGATCAGAGGTCATAGAACCCTCTGCCTCTCTGTACCTGGTTGAAAGAGACAGCCCGGCCTCCATGGACTGTGTGCTCCTTTCCGCATCCTCAATAAACTTGTCCTTTTCTTTTTTACTTTTGCTTCTCTATTGCACCAGAAAACTCTAACAAAAACAAAACATTAACAAATCAAATTCAGATGTGAATCTAATGTATGGAGTGATAATATATCATTGGCAAGTAGAATTTATTATGGATACCATTATATATATATATGTATGGTTTTGGTCCACAGTTCCTGGATTCACAGCTTCCAGGGAAGATCAGAGAAATTGGAATTTATCTGATAGGATTATTTCCAAAAGATGAAAAACACTTCCAAAAGATGAGAAGCATAAAATAAAAAGCTCTGGCGGACACGTGGCATGGGGGTATGTAAATAGCCTCGGTTTGGGGTGGAACTTAAGGCGGGCATTAGGGATGTATAGGTAGCCCATTGGTCCTAGGTTTCGCCATGGTGTCAAAGGTAAATTCCTAGAAGGGGTGGGGGATAGGGGCTTCCTGCTTTCGGTTGAGGCTTTCCTGGCTACAGTGTCCTGTCTAGGCCAAAACCCTTTCAATCCTTACCAACACTATCTGTCTTGGAGCTGGCTACAAAGAAATCCTCTGATTTATCTTTCTCTGATAGTAGGTGGAAAGACCTTCCTCATTCCATAGGGGCCCTGCCCTATGCCCTGGAGGGAAGAAGGTTGCAGTGAGGCTAAAAATGAATGGCTTGCTAATTATGCCTTTCTGGTCTATTAGCATCTGATTAGACTCTTCCTCTCCAATCCTACTTCCACACAGTTATCCATGGAGCCATCACACCTATGCTACAAAGTCTCTTTGAAATCCAAGAACCACAGGGTTCTGAGAGCTTCTGGATAACAGATTTCCAAAGGGTGGTGCTCCTGGAGAAGGGATGTGATCTTTGTAGTCTTCCCACCTGTATATACCTCACCTTGTGCATCACTAACTTTTGTAAAATGTTTTTATAATAAATTTGGGAATATTCTTATGAGTTCTGTCAGCTGCTCTGCCAAATTAAACTCAAGGACAGGTTGTGAAAACTCGGATATTTAGCTGGTCAATCAGAAGCACAGGTTTGTGTGACTGGCATCGAAAGTTTCGTGTGTGTGTGTGTGTGTGTGTGTGTGTGTGTGTGTGTGTCTGTCTGTCTGTCTATCTGTGTGTTGGGGGCAGACTTTGAGACTGAACCTTCAACGTGTGGAATCTGATACTTTTTAGATAAGCAGTGTCAGAACCTAACTGAATTAGACACCAGTTGGTGTTTGCTACAGAATTGTTTGGTTGCTTGCTGATGGGAAGAAATTTCCACACCTTTTTAGATGATAGACATCTTATGTGTTGATTGTCATGTAGAACAGAGATAAAACCACACAGCTTTTCTTCCCAACTCATTAGAATAAAGAGTTGGCTTAATAAATATAAACCAATGTAATTCATCATATTTACAGAAAAAATAATAAAATCATATAAACATCTTGGCAAATACAGCAAAAACACTGAATAAAACTTAGGCATCCAGTGTTAAAAACTCTTGGCAAAATATGACCAGGGAACTTAATGTGATTCAGGAAATGACAAAAACCAAGCCGATGGCAAATATTATACCTTAATAGTCTAATATCAAAGCTTTCAGATCAGAAGAGAAAAATATTTACTATCATCATTTATATTCAACATTATATTGATGTCAGTATAATTGAATATTTATATGAAAAATAAATTAATCCTGTCTCCTCTACACCATATTATTCATAAAATTCAGTTCTAGGTGGGTTGGAGATTTACATGTGAAAATAAAGCAATAACTTTTAGACGATAAAAGAAGAGTATTTCCTGCAATAGTCAAAAATTTATTAAACCAAATACAGAAGTATAGTTCTAAAGAAAAAAGGTTGATACATTGAATTATATTAAATTTATGCTTTTATTTATCAAATGTCCATAGAGAGGATAAAAGATGGGAGTAATTAGAAAAAATTACTTGCAACACATATAGTAAATATATAGAGCTCTTCTTAATGAGTGAGAAAAATATGAGAGCCTCAAGAAACGAGATCTAATAGATTTAAACACAAAAATATTTATCCAGGTGTCCAAACTGAAGACCTCATCGCTTATCAGGGAAATGCAAATTATTATAATGCAATATTACCCTATAATGATTATTATGGGTTCGTATGGTTAGGCCTCAGTAGCCTCATATTTGGTCAAACTTTATTCTATGTGTTTCTGTGAAGGTATATTTTGGATGATACTAAGATTTAAGCCAGCAGACAGGATATAGTGAGTGTATTACTCTCCATAATGGGGCTGGGCTTCTTCCAATCAGCTGAAGACCTTCACTGAAAAAGGTGGATCTCATGGAAAGCAATGGGAATTCTGTGAGCAGATGGCCTTCAGAATGGAAGTGCAGCATGGATTTTTCCCTCGATGTCTCTGTGTACCCTGCAATCAGAAGTCAGTCTTTCTCAAACACATACACACTTTACTGGTTCCTTTTCGCTGCAGAACACTAATATACAACCTACCAAAATGGCTAAAGTGAAGACTGACAGTGTCAAGAGGTGGCAAATGTGTGACATAATTGCAGTTCCTATACTTTGTTGTTGGGAGTGTAAATTGGTATAATCACTTTGGAAGCTGATTTATTAGCAGCTATTAGAGATGAACATAGGAATACCTAAGTTAGTAGTGGCAAACATACGGGATGCATGCCACAGCGGGCGGTATCATTGAAAGCTTTAAAATGCTTGCCATCACCACCCTAAATAATTCCAAATCAAGATATACACAATATAACATATATCCCACAAAAGATATCTATATGTCCCTATGCACTACTATTCATGGTCTCAAATTGGAAATGACCAAATGTTCATTACCATGGAATGGATGGGTAGTTCTGTATTCAAGTGATGTACAAACTCATGTAATAACTGTCTCACAGGAACAACTTGAGTGAAAGAAATCAAACACATTGGGCAAATCTAACTAATGATGCTTGAAATTAGGAAAAAGGAGAGAGACAAGATGAGAGGTGCTTCTGCATTGCACCATTTCTCGGTTACTTGGGTATACTGAATGTGTGTAGATTCATATTTTTTTATTCTCAGGCAATTTTCCATGTATACTTATAATCAAAGAATATTGGTTTATTTAGAAAGTATTTCTCAGTCACTATCTGTTACTTGGGGATGTCATTCTGCATTTTGTAACCTAAGTTTTTCTGCCACAAATGTTATAGGATTTAAAAAGATGGTCAATAGGAAAGCTATTTGTGAAGTTTCAATTGTCAATTACAATGTGCACCTCACAGGGATGTGTTGCATAAATGGAAAATGAAAGTTAAGTCAAAGGGAACTGCCCTTTACTATATGCCAGAAAATCAGTATTTTAATTTATTCTTGCGTCTGAGGAAATAGGAGGCTCAGTGTAGCTTGCTGCAATAACCCAGCTGCCCAGGGATTAACATGCGGGGACTCTGGTCCAGCTCAGATGCTGGTCTCAAGCCCACATTCTCTCTAAGGGGCGTTTCTTGAGCAAATGAGCCCATAACCAACAGTTGACAGGCCAAGGTCCTACTGGAACCCTCCCTTAGCAAAGGGTTTTGCTTCTTCTCCAGGGTCCCAGCATCATCTGGCACTCTGGACTGGATCTCTCATCCCTTACTCCCTCGATCTCACAGCCCACAGTGGTCTCGTTTCGCAGCTCAGGCCCACGTATATCCCACCCCCATCCCCTGCACATGTACAGTTGTCCACGCCGCACCCCCCCACCCCCCGCCCAGTGGTCTCTTCCGAGGCTGGTGGGGGCAGAGAGGGTGCCATGGTGCCAACAGGCCAGGCTCAGAAGCGGAACCCAGCGCGCTTCGTCTACGTGACCCGCTTCGGCTCGCACCAGTGCGGTGGCGTCCTGGAGCTGGGTGGTCCCGGGCCTGGAGCCCGCCGCCGCCGCCGCCAGAAGGAGCCACGGGAAGCGGTGGCAAAGCCGGGGGTCCTGGGCAGCGGCGAGCCGCACACCGGCTCCCGGCCCAAGGGCGCTGTGGCTCCCACCTCCGCCGGCCCCCAGCTGCGGGCGTCGGGCACTGCGAGGGGAACCAGGCCCGCGGCGCGTGCAGACGGCGCGGGTAGGCGGGGCGAGGCGAGGGGTGGGCCGGGCAGGGCCGGGCAGGGCCGGGCCGAGCCGGGTAGGGCGGAGCCGCTGCGGCCGCCATGTTTCCCGCGCCGGCTCTGGCTGCCAAGCTGTCGTCGGCCTTCTGGGCCACGGGTCTGTTCTCTTAAAAACTGACCATCCGGTCAGCCCCTTCGCCAGCCTTCGCTCTGGTCAGCCCCTCAGGCGCCAGTCAGGCCTCCTGTGCTCTATGTTGCAGCCCTAGGTGGGGCTAGAAGCCTTTTAATGCACTGCAGAGAGCGCCCTACAAAAGGCAGCTGCTGCACAAACACAGGCTGAGATAATCCAATGCTAGCCCGGGTACTGCCGAAGTGAGCTCGTGGTTGGGATAACCCGGACCCGAAAGGAGAGGTGACTGTGAGCCACTTCAGTCTCCTGGACTCATGGGGACCCTGAATTGCATGATGGTGGGGACTTCAGTTGCATGGGGACTTCAGTCTCCTGGACTCATGGGGACCCTGAATTGCATGATGGTGGTTCACAGAGGTTCGCTGAAATTGCAAATTAATTTACAGGGTGAAATGATATCTGGAATCTGTGGAGGCGTCATCTAAACCCAGGATGTGTTTGCATTAAATTTTCCTCATTGTAGGATTTCCATTGCTAAATTTATTTCTAATCTTTCTCTATTTTTACTGTTATTATAATATTCTTCTTCAAAATACCCTCTAAATTTTTATGTATATGAAACGTATTGACTTTTTAAATCAACTTTACTGAGGATTAATCTATGTTTCAGAAAATTTGACAAATCCACACTATATACCGCAATCAAGATATGGAACGTTTTCCATTATCTCTACTGCTTTTCTTTTGAGAACCCATACTTCTCTCTTTTTCTTTCTTTTTTTCTACCAGTGATCGAACTCACAACTTCGGCCTTACAAGGCAGGTGCTGTACTGCTAAACTATGTCCCCATCCCCCATCTATACTTTTAAAAAGTGATTTTGTGACAAGTTATTCACAGTGCATAGAATTCAACCCGCTTAAAGCACATCATCAGTCATTACGGTCTTTGTATAGAAAACTTGTTTTTCCCTACAAAAGTTGACATATTTACCATCCCTGCAGTCAATTTAAAAATATTCTTGTTATCCCCCAAACTCTATCCATTAGCCGTCACCTGCCATTCACTTTTATCCCACTTCACTATCCCCCAACTCAGCCAGAAACAAGTACTAATCTACTTTGCCTCCATAATTTGCATATTTCAAATACATAAATGGAATCATACATAGTGAGGCCTTTTGGATTAGCTGTTTTTCACTTACCATGTTGATTTTTGTGTGTTAATTTTAAATTCTATAAATTGATTAAATTCCTTTATTAATAGAGCAAATTTTATAATTGATTTCTGTAACTTTTCAGGTATATGTATATCCAGGAATGTATTTATGTAGAGATAATTTGATTTCTTTTTATACATTCTTGTGTACAATAGATCTTTCTTTTTTAAATTACACTAGCTACTCATGTATGGGTCAAATAGTAGATAAGCATCCTTGCTTTGTGACTTCGGTTATACAAAATGTTTCTAATGATTCTCAGTAAAACAGGATACTGGCTGTAAGGTTAAGTCATACACATTTTTTTGAGACATATGCTTATTATGTGATCTAGGCTGGCCTAGACTCTTTTGCTTCTGACTCCTGAGTGCTAAGATTACAAGCATGTCCCACTGTCTGGCATACACTATTAGAAATATTCTTCGATTTTTATTATTTTTAGTGTCTTTTAAAAATCGTGAGTAGATGTTGAATTTTGTCAAAAGCTTTGTTAGATCTTTGGAGGTAATAATTATTTTAGATTTATTAATATGAGATATGATATAAATTTTCAAGTGTCAAACTAACCATGTGTTGCTAAAATGAGTCTCACTTGCTTCTGTTGTATTATTTTCTTAACAAAGTCTTGAGCTCTGTTTACTAATTTTTTGTTTAGAATTTTTGCATTGGTATTCAGGAGAGAGAGTAATCTGTAGTTTCTCTTTCTTTGCATTTCTTTACCTGGTTTAGATATCAGAGTTATGCTTACGTTGAGAAAGTAATAAGGATTTTTTCCCTTCCTTTTCTATGTTCTGGAATAATTTATATAACACTGAGACTCTCTAGACTTGGAAGGTTTGGTAAAATTCCTTTGCAAAGGCATCTGACTATTACTAAACAGAGGTCTGACCAAAAGCCTACTGCTTTCTTTGTGGCATGATTTCTTAATAGATTTCTTGATATCTTCAATGGAAATTGGTTTGGTTACACTTTCTAACTATAAGGCATCAATTTTTGTAATCTGTATTTCCTTATCCATTGCATCTAGGTTTCCAAAAGTGTTTGTATGGTGTCTTAAAGTTTCCTGTGTTTTGCTGTTTATTTCTTAAAGTTTCCTGTGCTTTAATGTTTATTTTGCCCTCATTATTTCTTTTTTAATATATGTGCTTTCTCCTTTTTCTTGATCAAAATTAGCCAGTGTTTAATTTCTAAAAAATTATTTATTAATTAGATGATAAGTATTTATGCTTGGTTCTCTAAAGGGAATAACGATGAATTATTTATTCATTAAACAACATTTATTTAACATCTACCACTCTGTGGCTACAAGGTCTGGTGCTAGTGACAAAATTTATTTAACATCTATTCCACTGGCCACCAGGTCTGATGCCAGTCCACATGATGTATCAAACAAATGTTTACTCAAGGAATTTATACATGAATTATGGTAATATAAATCAGTAGTTGTGCATGTTATCAGACAGAAGTAGGCTTTAATAATCAAGTTTAGAGAAAGAAGAGACATTGAGGCAGAAAATCGAGAGTATTAAAAAAATTTCTAGCAGATAGTAAAAATTATAAAGAGCATTAGCTTTGAAGTCAGATAAATGATCTTGGCTATTATGTATCAGCAATACTGACCATGTTGCTTAACTATTATGAACCTCTCTTTCTTTGTCTGTAAAATGGGAATGGTAGGCCCTATCTTAACATAAAAGCTATATGGAGTAATTTGTGCAGAGCACCTAGTATTGTGTTTGTCACAGAATTAAGTGTCTGTCACATTAAGCAAAAATAACTTGAGGGAAAAAGGTATTAATCTAGCATCCACCAGATAGTTGACATGTATTACATATTTATTGAATGAACGACACAAGTTTTGAATCAGATTGTGGGTTGCTTGTCATTTTGTAATCACTAAAGATTTTTGAATGATGGAGTGAAGTTATCAGTTACTGGTGCACTCTGGAAAGTGAGCTTGTAAGCATGGCCAAGATACATTGGAGTCAAGATCCAAGGGCAGACAGATTAAGCCACTCTTCTAACATTTCTAACCACACCAACAATCAGGCTGATTTCCTGTCTTACAGGGTTAGGAAATATAATCATAATTCACAAATAATAGAGGATAATAGATACTATTGCAAATTAAAGTCTTGGAAGTTGCAAATAGTTTGAAGATGAGGGAATCAAGGGAAGCTTCTTGGTGGTAGAAGTTCCGTGAGATACTCAGTTGGTGCTGAGATAGGAGCAAAGGACAAGTGGAAAAAACACGTGAGCAAAGTTTGAGTATGGCTCAGTGATGGGCAGTGATTATGGAAGAACTAGAACCACAATTTGGGTCAGAATGTATTGGAAGAGGGCTAAAGAAAGATTTGAAACATAAGTTAGGACAGAGTTCATGGATTATACTGGGGTGACCTCAGTGCATTACAAAATATCAGTGGAAAAATATTGTCTTTTTACTTTTGCATACCCTCTGTACTTTACAGAGCTTATATTTCCAATTATTAAAGATAGAGTTGATTATTCTTATCCCAGCCTTAAGGAGTGTAGGTACAGTTTAGATAAGACTTAGCAGGAGGTATTTGGGGATGATGCTTCTGTAGTGCTCTGAAGTGTGTAAGCATTTAGGGGGAAGGATAAATATGGCAATATGAAGAGAAATTTTCCAAAAATAAGTTATTTTTCTATGCATACCATCTACATATCATCTGTAGATGTATTGTGTACTTATATAAATACATACTTTTTCCTGTCAATTAAATTTATTTTTAGAATACTTTGCCTCATAACTCAATGAAAAATTTGTACTGTTTGCCATAAATAGAAATTTATTTCAAAAATCTAGTAAAGGCAAAGCACTATTATTAAATTCTAGTTAAATAGGTTGTCTGCTGAAGGTCATTGATAGTCATAAAGGGCAACATTTTAGGGACATTTAAATGACATCCTAGTACCAAACTCAGACTTCCTTGTTGATATAATAAGAGGATTGAAAAAGAATTGGAAAAGGAGTGAGGTTCTCCATTGCCTAGGCCATCCTTGAACTTTCAGTCTTTCTGCCTCAGTCTCCTGATTAAGTGGGGTTATAAGAATACGTCATCATGTTCGGTGAGTTGATATTCTTTAGTGCTGTATCTGGGCTTCACTCAGCATCAAATGGCGTGCATCTCACAATTTAGGAAGTGGCATTTTAGAGCATATTCCAATTCATTAAAAAATATCCAATATGTGTATCTAATATCAACAGAATTCAAAATAGAATTTTATTGAACAATAAATGCACTCTTCAGGTAAGCAATGTTATGAATACTGTGCTGAGAATATGTTGCTTTGTGATATCAGAGAATACCTCCTAGAATCCTAACCAATAAATAGGTAGGGAAAGCCAGGCATTATAGGGTATTAGCAGGGTGGGAATGAAGAGAGGAAGGGTTAAGGTGGCATGAATGTCAGAGACAAAAGGAAAGCAAATATAAGGCCTTCAGGGACTACATGCATAGCGTTTTACAGTTTTGTGTTTGGACAAAGCCCTGACTTTATTCTAATAGCTTTAACATTTAGAAAGGCAGTATGGCTTAGTGAATGGAGCCAGGAAGCTTATTTTCTCTGGAGAATCTCTGCCAATTTATGACTAACCTAGCCAGTTTTTCAACTATTATGGAAACATTGATACATGGTAGGATACTCCTTACAATTTCTGGCATTGGCAGAGAGCTACAACTCCAGTGGTCCACATGATCTCCAGTGTAAACAACAGATACTCTACGTTGTATAGCATTGCCAGTTTTAATCAAATTTTGTGTTTTTCCATTTTATTATGTCTACAAAACATCATCTGTGTGTACATGAGATATTCAACACTTTATTGTAAAGTAGGTACTATGTTAGATATCCAACAGTTAATTCAATGTAAGTTTGCTGAGCACATTTAAGGGAGGTTGGGCTAAGCTATGATGTTTGGCAGTTTGGATGTATTTAATGCATTTTTGACTCAGTACATTTTCAAATTACAATGGTTTTTATGGGATTATAACCTCATCATAAGTCAAGGATCTCTGTATTACTGTGTGATTGGATAAAAAACGAATAAAACACACGTGGCCATTGCCCTGGAATTCAGAGCCTAGTAGAGGAAACACATGATAAATATATGATATAAAAGTATGCTAAGTGCTGTGATAAGGATTTATAAGAAACAGTACTGTATGCGGATCTGTATACCCTTGAGAGAAACATGTGAAGAGGAGGTGATGCATGAGTTGAAGAACAAGTGTAAACTTGACCGGAAGGTGTATATGTGTGTTTTATATATACTATTTTAGCTTGATAGAGAAATATGTACAAAGCTTAGCAAGGGTAAGAATAAGACATGAAGGAGAAATCACAAGGTGTTTTGTGTTATTGGAAGCATACAGTGTTTTTGGAGCTGACCTAACGAGATAGAGACTAGAGGAAAACAATGGGGCAAGGTGTAGTTTCTGGTATTTCTGTGTTTTTATTGACACTTTGAGGGCTTACCTCATTAACAGAAAAGAAGGGAGAGTGAAACTAGATGGAGGCTTTCTTTGCTACTTACAAGTTTATTTAGTTCCAGTTTTCATGACTGTTTTCAGCATGTAACTAGCTAAATGGTAAAGTAGCATTACCTAGTGATCAGAAATACACCAACAACTGTAAAAATACACAGAGATCAAGAGAAATTTCTGAGGTCTTTATTGTCATGATAATGAGTTCCTTAAACATATATTCATTTTCACATCTTGCATTTTGACTTTTTTTTCAAAATTAGATTTAACCCAGAAGGATGCAGCTAAAGTGTTTGACTTTCCCGTTCAGTTGCGTGAATCTTGCAAAATAATGAAAAAAAGAAAAAAGGTATGTTATTGTAAAGGGCAGTGAGCAATATTTGAATTTTAGGTAATCCTCTCTGAATAAAATGTGTGAAGATATTCAAGATGTGAAAATAGTTACGTCTTTTGAATAATTTAATTTTCTGAAAGGAGAAAATAGAATTTGGCAGAAATGGAACTAGGCTTGGAAATGTTTATTAACTAAAAGGAATAGATATTCTAGTATTTGAAGGTATAAAGTACATTTTAATCAAGACATAATCCACTGGGAGATTTTTTCAAAGCATAACTATGCTATAGAGAGTATGATAAATTCTAATAGGTAATGTGGTATAAGAAGAAAAAATCATGAATTTCGTAGACAAGAATAATGCATGTATATTGGTATTGTAGCACTCTTTTCAAAGACAAAGAATACATATTAAATTTTTAGCAAGAAAACTGACAAAGATGAACCTTTACTGTTCAATTGTTGACATTGGTTGTCCAGCTATCATGGTAACTTGAGTGTTTTAAATATACCCAAGATCAGATGCTATACTAATATTTGATTGCAATTTTAGTTTAAAGAAAGTTTTGATTGTGGCATATACAATTATATTGTTTCTGAACTTTGAGTTTGTTTGACATATAATCTGTGTAGTATAAAATAGCATTGAAGTTGACTAGCCCTTTGTCTTACTTTTCTCATTGCTAAGACAAAATACCTAACACCCAAAGTTCGATGAGAAAATGTTTATTTCATCTTAGTTTGTAGAGGTTCCAGTCCATAGTTGGCTGGCTTCAAGGCAGAGTAGCATGGCAGAGGGGCATCAAGGAGGAAAAACAGTCCATGGCAAAGCAGGGCAGACAAGGCAGCAAGCAGCAGGCTGCCTCTCCCTTTCATGCCTTCCAGGCTACCTGCCTTTTGACTGTTGCCACCCACACCTTGAGCAAGCCTTCTTTTATCCCAGTACCACACATTTGATTGCACATCACATCCTTAATCCCAGTGTGACCCACCCTAGACCCAGCCACCTCTAAGAAGCCACCTATCACTGTGTGAGGATTTTGAGTGGGCATCTAATCTCACTGAATTAAGAACTATTTCTTCTAAGAACCATTTTATTTTGAGTGAGAACAATATTTAATTTGAACTGTTATGTGTCAGCCACCAGTGTAAATGCTTTATATATACATTTTTCATTATTGCTAATAATTCAGTGTGTGAAGATACCCCTGTATGTTATTTAAACACTTATCTAGTGTCAAGAAACTCATAAAGTGGCAGTTTGGTTTCATAGTTCATATTTTATCTATTTTGAACTATTAACAACCTATAGTAATTTTGCTTTGGTATGTTCTGGGAGAAATCTTTAATTCTCAACTATAATAAAATGCATTAAAAATCAAATCGCTGATCAAATGATTTATAAATCAGAATAGAAAGTCACTATGTTTGTTGCTTTTGAAAATTGAATATATTAGAACCATTGAGGTAGAAATTTATGACTTACAGGATGAAGCTTCATCTACTACAATTAATTTAACTACTATAGGAAAGAAATTCTTGGAAATTAGAAAAGAGAGCAGATAGTTTGTGATCATGGGTAAACTATGACTTTTAAATTTTAGTTCTCTGTGTGCCAGTTTGCTTTATAACAATTGACATGCAACATAGCAGAGTCACTCCCAATCAAAATGTATTCCTACTTTTCTGGTTTGTGTTCCCTAACTGTGCTTTTCTTTTTAAGATATCAGTGTGGGATAGTGTATACAAAGTCATTTCTAGAATGCTTGAAGAAAATGAAAATTACAGACTTAGGCTTAACTGCCAAAGATCATCTAGTGAAAGTAAGTTAACAGTTTTCATTGTATTAAAGAAGACTGGCTTCTATCAACAGTTTAGTTAATGTTAGACCACATTAGGCTAGTAGTTTTCCTAATTATCATATTTAATGTACAGAACTATAGAAATGAGATTACCACATTACCACTATTCATTGTAATTAAAAGTGCAAAGCATCTTCAAGCGAGTGTAGAGTGAACTTTGGTACTGTATAGATATTTATTGATATATATGAGTACAGTGCAGAATATGCATGTAACTGGAATTTATGGAGCAAAGTAAACTCACTTGTCCATTCAATGTGAATTTTAATGTCAGAATTTTAATTCAGATTATAAAATTTATCCATATTGGTGAAGACAAACATTTAAACTCCAATATAAAGTAACGTATTATACGTAACTTCTTGTAGTCATTTCCTTTTCATGAGTACTGCAGTACAATTTAATGCATTTAACAAAAACTGCCCTTGTATTATGGGCTTGATGTCATTATTTTATTTCTGGAAAACGACTCATGAATTAAACTGTGTTCTAACACTGCACCGATATTGAGTTCATATTGTTGTCAGGGCAAGTTAGATATAATTTGCTATGTTTACTAAAAGAATTGAAAGTTCTGGATCCTCAAAATATTAACTTGAATAAAATTAACTTAGCTAATAATGCCATAAACTGATGAATCAAAATAGCTACTGTTTTTCCCTACAGATATGTGTCCTAATATGCATACTACTACTTGGTGCTCAGTATGATACCTTGATGACTGTTTCTATTTAACAGTTATTAATCTTGCAGTATTTTAATTTGTGAAAAGCATTTTAATAAAATAAGAAATAAAACAATGCCATTTTATTAGCAGTATAACACTGGAAATGTTCATGTTCATGTACTATTGAATCAATAGTAACATAAATTATTTGCAATAATGACGTATAAACCAATGTTTAGATTTATAGTACTCTACTTTACTTACCCAATTAAGCAGGAGAATGGGGGACATTAGGAAGTAGTCAGATATTTCTTAGAAGAAATAGATGTCTGACTAGGCAGAGCAATGTGCAAAGAAAAATCTGGATGTAATTCAGAATGTTAGTCCAGTCATTACATAACCTTGAACTTTGTGAGGTCTTTTCTGCCTCAGCAAGTGGTCTTCTATTGAACATATAGTAATCTTGTAATGATCATTTAACAGTTTAAAGTAATACGTTGTATTTTTGCAGAAGTATTTTATAGTTATTGTTTGTTTTTTTGTGGGGATCTCACTGTGTAGTGCAGGTTGACCTTGAACTTGCATATGTAGCCCAGGCTAGTCTGAAACTCAAAGAGATCCTCCTGCCTCAGCCTCCTGAGTGCTGAGATTACAGGTGTGCACCACCATGCCTGGCTTTAATAGTTTTGTTTTGTTTTTGTCCTAGGGATCAAACTCATGACCTTGTGGCTTTCCAGGCAGGCACTTACACCGCTGAACTAATATATATGCTTTTAATAGTTTTAAATTACAAAACGTTTTTGGGGGCTGGGGGTTTAGCTCAGCAGCATAAGCGCCTGCCTTGGAAGCAGGCAGTCGTGAGTTCGATCCCCGGTACCGATAAAAAAGGAAAAAGACAAAAAAAAAAATTACAAAACGTTTTCATAAAACTAATAATTATGTTGCAAACTGTTATAATTATATTTCTTAATAACATTTATTAATAAGGAAATCAGTGCTAGAGGCCATTCTTAAATTTTTGTTGCATTTTATGTTGTTCTAGACTCAAGTTATACAAAATAAACCTTCCTGTCATCATCCGGTAAGAATCTATATGATAATAATTATATATTTTTCTCTTCCCTTTTATATCTCACCTTCTCCAACTTTTAGTGTATAACCATTGCTAGTTCCATTCTATTTTCTTCCTTAATCTAGTGTTTGTCACATAGTAAGCACTCTTTCTGCCTTTCTAATTGTATTCTCTGTGTATTTCTGATGTTTCTCTTTTGCTGTCCTAGGAATAATTGTTAGTCCTTTCTTTCTTTATATATTTTCTCTCGGATAACTCATTACATTTTTAACTTCAGTGCATCTTTCTGGGTAGATGATTTAATATCTATTCCTGACTTCTTTCAGATATTTTAAAGATATATTTCTACTTAAAAATATATATCTGTTCTGTTCCTGAATTCTTTAAGACATTCTAAGATATTTTTCCTGAATTTCTTTAAGGTATTTTAAGCTGCGCATATCATATTTTCACACTTCCTTTCTGCTGTGTCCCTGACTCCTTAATTACCTGGCCTCATTCCCCTCTTAGGGCGAGATCATGCCCAGTTTCCCAGAATTTGAAAGTAATGGGGAAGGTAATATAGGCCTTGGAAAGAAAACTAGACTTTCGTAAGTGGAAATGTGAGGCACAAAATATATTTGAGATATGAAGACGAGCAAAATTTATCGATTTTAAAAAAGTGTTTATGGAATGTACAGTTTGGCAAAAGATTGTTTAAAATAGTAATTAAAGAAAGGTACAAAAGAATGCTGAGCCTATAATCAGAGTCTCACTTGAACACTGGGGAAGGATTCGTACTCTGTTCAGGATACAGTAAAGAAACATGAAACTTTTTTGAGCTTTTATTTTAAATAATTCCAACTGTAAAGAACATGTCAAGACTAATACAATGAATTCTAGTAACCCTCTTACCCAAACTCACCAGCAACATGTCACGTTTGCTTTCTCATTTTTTCTCTGTATTTATACATCTTTATTCCTTTAATATGTATATCTTAGGAACAATCATATACTTTAGATAACTACACTACAATTAGAAAATGCAAGAAATTTAGATTGATATAAAATTTTAAACTAATCAGTACTTTTTATTCTGTCATCCCACTGTCCAAATGTTGTCTTTAATTGGAGTTTTTTTCATATACCACATCCAATCTAGGATCATGTATTGCATTTAGTTGTCATGTCTCTTTTTTTGTTCTTCTTTTATCTGTAACAATTCTTTAACCTTTCTTTGCTTTCATTATATTGATATTTTTGAAGAATATAGGTCAGTTTTTTTTCAGACAGTCTCTCTGGATATGCTGATACTTTCCTGTTATTTGATTTGTTATGCATTTTGTCTAGAACTTTACATAAGCATCATATTTGGAGTTATGTATTAACTTTCATTGACTCCTTTTTGTGGGGTTACTTTGGATCTTTGGTGAAGTTGTCTATTTATAGTTACAGTTTTTCTTTTGTAATAAGTATTGCATGGAAAAATAAATAAGAGTATACACAAATATCTTATTCGCCAGCATTATATAAAACTTTTTAAAACAGCTTTCAGGACTTCGTTTTAGAAAGAGTTGAATTCCATTCATAGAAAAGGTTTTAAAGGAGGCAAATTGGTAGGTTAAAACTCTAGGGTCTGTAATAGCAGTCCAAGAGGAAAACAAAATGCATTTAAATAACATGACAGAAGGGGCAGAGAGGGACACATTGTTAGACGTAGGGATCAAAAAGAAGGTACTGAGTGTTGAGAATTAGTAAATAAGAAATGAGGAAGCCAGGCAGAAGAACTTGTTTAATGCATGCATTGAGTTTTATTTTTATCATGTTGAGGGTTGCAGGTGAAAATACAGAGCAAGCAATTAGAAGCATTGTATTGGATCTGGTGTGATAGCTATATCCTTCATAAAGATTATATTGTGGTTCTAATAGTAGTTGCAGATAAAAATGTCAGTGTAAGGATGGAGAAGGAGCAGAAGATTGAGTACAGCATGTCAGACAATGTCAAGGATAAAGGCTTTTCAGTTTCAGAGCCCGGGTTTCTAGGGGCTTAATCAGGTGTAAAAAGAGATGGCTGAGGGGCTGAAGATGGAGGCAGGTGAAGCTTTCAGATGATTAAGGAACTGGCAGTTCCAAGAAGAATGAAGACCTTATTGGGTGACAGTAAAACGGAACTAAAGTAGAAGGACAGACATGTATCAGTCAGGAACATTTTAAGAGTTCTAGTGCCTAGGAGTAAAACATAAATGATGACACTGTCTAGTAAATAGGCTCACTTGTGAATGGCTGCAATGGCCCGGAGTTAGAAGCCTGTGATGCAGTGCTGTGACATGATTCTTGTAAATGAAGTGTTGAAGTTACCAAGGGTGTTAGCAGGAACTGGAATGGAAAGAAAAATATGAACTACACATTGAATTCATCAGATACTTCTGTGGTCACCTGTAGAAAGTAAAAGTTGCCAAAACAGTATGTAAAGAGAATATCTAAATGTTCTTTTTAGTCTTAGAATGTTGCAGTTTTCAATAACTACTGACATGATAGTTAATTTTAGTATGATTTAATTTTGTCACTTTTTATTTAGGATTAACCTATCTTTGGGTCTGTTTCCTGGGGAAGACGATGAAGAGTTGAAAGATGGAATGTTAAATGGAATCATATTTATTTATTATTTTGGGATGTTTTGTTGGAATTATGACTTTATAAATTGAATGGAAAAATGTCTCTAAATTAATGGCATTTCTTTGTAAATCAATAAAAATTTTAGTTAAATGTTGTTATATGCATGTTATTTTCAAAATTAATACTTATTTTGGATACTGTAAATAATTGTATACATAAAATTTGAATTAACACATCAGTACAATTGCATGTGTTTATAATTGCCAATTTTTCCTCTTCATTAGTCTGCAATAGCTGCTTTATAATCCTTTCTTTTATATGTAACAGCTTTAAATTAAACGTGCATTCATTTGAATTATTTTGACTTCCTCGTTTTTTTTTTTTTTTCTTAAAACCTACCTGTATAGCAGCAATTATCTTGGGTATTGTAATGGTTGATACATTATGTCAACTTGGTTTAAAAGTTTCTGGAGCCAGGATCCTTTGTAAATATCCTGTGCCTATGCAAGAGGAGGGGAAGGAGGTGGTGTATGTGCTATCTCACCCTAGTGGGTGGTAGCTCACTTACAATATGAGGACAAGCGACTTGCTCTTCTCCACCTTGTGCTTTTGCTGTTTTTGCTGTCTTCTGCTGCCTTGAACTGTTGCCCCTCACCATACCAATGTGCCATGGAGCCAACTGATAAGGACCTGAAACTTCCACCAACTGTGAGATAAGTAAACCTTTCCTTCCTTAATTTTGTGTTAGGCATTTTGTCTTAGCAATAAGAGAAAAGTAACTAAGACAGGTCTTAAAAATGATGATTATTTAAGCCATCTTTTTATCCTAAGGAAATTTAGTGTATGTATACATTTATTACATAGGCATATAATAATGGACTATATAACAATACGAGTATTTTAGGAAAATTTTTGGGCAAAAATCAGAGGAGATACTCTGGATGTACGTGGTGCATTTAAACCAGTGAACTGAAATGTTTAGAACTTGAAAATCATTTAGAAGTGTTTGTTCAGTGAATTACTTTGTTTTCTATACTATATTAAATGGTAACTAATATTATGTGCCGGCTTGCTTGTATATTTATTTATCTATTGATGGTATGGTCTCTCTTCTTAAATTGAATAAAAGGTTAGTAGTACTAGTAACTTGGTGGGGGAGGCAAAAAAAGGCTTGCCTGTGGTCAGCTTCTGTGTATGTCACTTGCTTTTCTCCTTGAGGTGGCAGGTCCTTGTCCTTAAATATCCAGGATGAGAACATTCCCTGCCATTCTTTTTGGGGTAGATGAGAGGATGCACTTCTTCACTTCTCTTATAAAAGTGTTATAATAGAGAAAAGTGGACTTCTTATGAAATGGTATAAGATATGAGGAAGGTAAAATAATTCATAGTTGTTTCTTCCTCTAGCTAGAACTTCAGATTATTTCATGAGACTCCAGCAGAGTAGGATTTTGTGATAGTGTGTTCTTCTGCTGACCATTTATCAAATCCATCTATTTCTAGTTGAAGGACACATAGCTTATATGATTTAAATTCAGTGCTAAATAAGACTATGTCTATATAATATATATAGTAATTTATGCTATATAAAGTTTTGTGATTAATTTGAGTGAGGACTTTAGATTTGCTTCACTTTATATTTCTGTGACTTCTAAACGTGACACAGCAATGTAGTGCTTTGTCAGACGTGTCAATATTTATTAAATTAATTTGTGTTACTATTCCAAAGCCAGTGAAGCAATGAAGACTCCCACTGAAATGAAATGAACATTCTAAATCTTTTAATTTTTGTTTCATAATCTCTGGTAAAAATTACTAAATCTTTGTTTTGCTAAATATAATATGATAGGATTTTTTTACTGACATATCACTCAGTATCAATTGTATCACTCAGTATCAATCAAATACTCAATTGTATCAATTGTATCACTCAGTATCAACCAAATACCATGAGTTATTTATAGTTCTGTAATCTAGCAAGAGTGAAGGACTCCTACATTAAAATCGTAGATTGCTATGTGGTCCTGCCTTCCCTTTCTCTCCAGCACAGACTTTTTCTCTGGTCTCCATGAACAGGAAAACTTAGTAAATCTATGTCTGACTCTTTGTTTCTTTTGTTTAGATCAAACAATTTATTTTAGCTCAACAATCCTATCATGTAGAAATACATTCTGAAAAATGTGTTTTTAGGTGACTTTGACATTGTGCAAACATTGTGGAGTATGCTTATGTAATACTAGGTGGTTTGGGTCAATCACTGTATGTGGCCTCTTGATTGCAATCAGCAGATGTGGTAAGCACAACGTATGAGGGTGCTGCTGGTGTAAATGACATACTACTATATAGGAAATTTTTTAATTAGAAAGAATATGCCTACTACTTATTAAAAGTAGAAAGAAATGAAAGACTTTGATGATTACAGAGTAGAGATGAAACATGTTGATACCTCTAATAATCATTCAGTCATTTATTCCATGTCCACTAGATAATTTCAGGTGAACTTTGGAATTATGAGGAAAGCCTAAAAGGATCTTTTTGGTACAGGAACTAAATGAAGTTTAGGATATTTTCAAATATAATGTAACTTGAAGAAAGTGTTTTGGAAAAGTCTTGGGTAATTTATGGGAGATGTGTTTTGGAAAAGTCTTGGGTAATTTATGGGAGTCAGGTTATAATATAGTGAAAGAATAGTTTTGAGTTTGGGAGCAGGGTTGTGGGAGTAGAAAAGCTGAAACCCCTGGGAATGGAAGGGGAAATAGCATCAGCACAGATTTTATTACAGGGAGAACATTTGGCTACTAGAGAAGTATCCAAATTTATAACTCAGGGACCATAGCTGTCACAGATATGAAAATATACTTCTCAGATTTCCTACCAGAAGGGTCATAATTAATGGTAGTTCAGCTGTGCTGCATTGTGAGTTGACTACTATATTTGTTTAAGGCCATTCTCAACAAGTGCTTTCTACTAGTGATTACACATGGCAAGACTAACAAGGCAGGCCTCAAAGACTGTTTTCCATGCTGAAACTTTTTAAGAGCTGCGTTGGAGCCAGAATTTAAGACTTTTTCTATCCATCTTTCTTTTTTTTCCATCTCTTTCCTACAGAAACCACGATGAGAACATTCCCTGTCATTCTTTTTGGGGTCAATGAGAGAGTGCACTTCCTCACTTCTCTTACAAAAATGTTACCGTGGTCTAATGGCTGCGGGATAGAACTCTGGTCTTGTATTCACGATCAGTTGAAGCAATCTGCTACGTTGAAGTGTGGATCAGATAAGGAAAAAAGCTGAGACTCTGGAATGTGTGATGGCAGTATCCAAATGTATTTGTTGGACCTTGAGAATTTACAGAGGTGGCCTTGTTGGTCTTTGCTGGAAGTGCTGCAGGAGCTCTACCCTCCTCAAGGAACTGGGTTCCTTACTTGGGAGCTCTTCTCCTCTCCTCTTCTGCTACCAGGCCAAGACTACATTTAGGTGCAGTGTAACCCAGAGTTGGGCCAGGTAGAGGAGGGATGAAAGCTGTCTTAGCGTTAGCTAAGGATATGCTGACATGAACATGGGACATACCACGGATTAGATTTTGAGGACGTTTGATCAAAGAGGTTAGAATACAAACCTGTAGAAAAATAATTCATAAACTGGGCCATTTTCTTGGGAATTTGAGAAAAGAGGACTATCCAAAATTATTAGAAACAAGTTCTTAGTTTACTTTGACCCCTGGAGCTCCAAAGTGTCATCCTGTCACCTCTAATAAAATGAGAGCTCCTAGGGATCCAGTGATTTCTTTAATAAAGTCTGGCTCACAACAGGCCAAGTAGGTTTATAAATCTAACCACTGCTCACTTCCCCAGTCCCCAGTCATATGTTTGAAATTGTTGTGCCTGGCAGTTGGAGTAAATGCCACAGTGGATACATGTCCTGTAGATTAAGATTATCATACTGGGGAAGCACAAGTGAAAATACTTAAAGCTGTTTCCTTGCTTTTAGATATACCAATGATATTAAATATAAAAAAATCACATTCTTGGAATATGAGGAAGAGGGCAAAAATTAGAGACCTGAAAGACTACTGCAGACTTAATCATAACGTAGAAGTTGCTTGAGAGGTACTATTTGGAGAGAAAGAATATTGTATAGTCCACTGATATGGGAGATGTATTATATTCCATTAATATTTATTTAAAATTTAAATATTTAAAAATTTATTAGTTTGCTGAGGATATAACTCAGCAGCAGAGCATCTACCTGCAAGCACAAGATCATGAATTTGATCTCAGGTACCGAACAAAAAATTGATTAATTTAAATGTTAAATATCTAAAATTTTCCTCAATATGTGTTTATTTAGAGATTTGCCTCAGGGATATGTTAACTGTTTGTCTTTCTTCACAATGTAGCCCAAAGATAGATGGACCACTTTATTAGCACACAGAATATTGATCCATTACGTTAACAACCTTATTGTGGTCATGAAGCTCAAGCAAGATATGGCTCCTTGATTGGAGGCTTTGGTAATATATCTGATCCTGGGATGGGAAACAAACTCTACAGAGTTTCAGGGATCTTCTTGAATTTTAAGTGAAGGTTCTAGGAGTCCGATAAGACTTTATTAGCTTCTTAAGGGGTATAATTGTAAAGGATATGCCGTAATACTCGCTCTAAAGTACAAAATAAATTATATGCAACCTGAATGTCTTACCACAAAAATTGAAGTAAGCTCACAATAGAGCTTTTTGTCATTCTAGAGGTGAAGCAGTGTGGATGCCGCAGTAGTACAACCAGCTATGTTCTAGAGTGATGGTAACACCGTGGAAAGGAGAAATGGTAGAGCTTGAGCAGTCCATCAGGTTATCTACTTGTTACTGTAGACCAAGATAGCAATCTATATTACTTCCCAGACAGTGATCAGTGATCTAGTATCTCATCTGGGAATCCAAGAAGGAATGCTTGGAGAGAAGAAGTGTGAGTTAGAGGTATTTGGATGAAAATATGGAAGTGAGAACAGTGTGAAAATTTTCATACCATATGCTGTTGCCCACTAGAAAGTATCTACTGCGCAAATACAATAGTCAACTAAGAGGATAGATTGATTCCCAGAAAATATTAAACACCCTTTATCATTAGCCGCCCAGAAATTTTTATTTTTTGTCTTATGATTTCTTTAATTTCTATTTATTATTTTGTTTCTTAAGTTTGGATTTATTTTGTTCATTTCTATACTCTTGAAGTGAAAGATTAGTTTAATAACTTAAGATTTTTAATATATACATTTAGTTTATAAAATATTCCTGTTAACATTACTTTAGCTGCCACACAAATTTTTAACATATTTTCTTTTTTGTTCACTTAACTGTATATTTTAAAAATTTCTCTCAAGAGTTCTTCCTTAACTTACGGACTATTTAGGATTATGTTGCTTGCTTTCTAATTGTTGAGATTTTAATAGTTATCATTATTTATTGATTCCTAGCTTTACTTCATTGTAGTCAGAGAACACAATCTGTATGACCGATACCCCTGTCTTTGTAAAAGTTCAAATAATAGAACTGAAAATAATATATATTCTGGTATAGTTAAATGTTCCACAACTGTTTTATATCCTTTTTCTTTCCTATTGAGTTTCTTTTTGACTATATTCTTATTTTCTATCTATTCTATCAATTGTTGAAAGAAGTGAATGGATGTCTCTATCATTTTTCTACTTATTCCTTAAGTTCTATTAATTTTTTACTTCACATATTTAGCAGTTACATTATTTAGTTCATAAATATTTAGAATTACTATGGTTTCTTAGTGGACTGATAGTTTTATTTTTAGAGAAAAAATAATAGAATTTCAAAACACAGTAGTTAGAGGGTAACAATGGTCAATGCATTACATATTGTTATCTTTAACTTAGTTACTCAGGTACAAGTTGCCTGCATTTAATTGTCCAAGGAATATTAGCACAAACCATTCTTTTCAATGAACTAAGAGAAATTAGTACTATAACTAGCTTAACTATCATTTATACATGTATAAATAGAAATATGTAAATATATATAAATTATATATATATGCATAATTTACTTTTTCAGCTTTTCACACTAGAGAGAGAATGTGATGTTTAACTCTTGCAAGTCTCATTTATTTCACTTATGCATTTTGTCTCTAGTTGCATCCCTTTACCTATAAACGTCTCAAGTATATCCTTATTTATTGCTGAGTAGTACTCCATTGTATAAAAATACCACCTCTGTTTTATCCATCCTTTGGTTGATGGACTTTTAAGTTATTTCCAATACCAAGGTATTACAAACTGTGCTCCTAATAAAAATGGGTGCACATATGTTGATAATTTTCTTCTCTGTTTCTAGTAATTTTCTTTGCTCTTAAGACTATGCTACTTGTTATTACTGTAACCATTACAGCTTTCCTTTTATTATATATTCTCTCATACTTTATGCTTTCAGCTGCTTTAGTCTATCATATTTAGAATGACTTTCTTATAAACAGCATATAGTTGATTCATATTTTAAATCTATTCTGGCAAACTATCTTTTAATTGCTATATTTGTATCATTTAGATTTAACATACTTATTTAGTACTTAGGTCTTACAATTTACTTTTTGTTTGTTCTTTTGTTTTCTTTTCTTTATTTCTTGGTCCTCTTCTTGTCTCTAATGATGTTGAGCCAGCAAATGAGTGAGAGAATGAAGAGGAAACAGAAGGCTCATTGGTAACCAGTATAGCAAAAGTACAGGCTTCTTCTTTGGTCTCTTCTGATATTACCCTTTTGGGTATTTGAGGGAACATAAATAGAGCCTCATAAGGGCTGAAGTCTTGTTCCCCACTCAGCTTTTGCTGATGTTTGTGTGGAGCACCATGTTTTTTTTTGGGGGGGGGGTTATAATGAAGTAGTTATTGCCTTAAACCTTTCTGTTTTGCCAGACTGTCTCTTTCCTGTTGATTCAAAAGAAGAGACAGGATTTTGTTAAGCCAGTTTTGGTCTGTGCCCATTAGCATGTCAAGGTTTTTGATGTCTTCAAATTCAATTCTGAAATATATGAGACAAAAAGAAAACCCAAGGAATTGATCATGGTGTTGTACCTTATATCTTAAGGTCCTTACCAAATTTGTCTCCTCTCTACAACTCTTTTAGTTTTCTTTTATATATGAATGTCCAAGAACTTTAATTTTAGAACTTTGTGGCAGAATGGGAAAAGATGTCTGAAAACAGTGTATTTATCA
This sequence comes from Cavia porcellus, assembly GCF_034190915.1. NCBI lineage: Eukaryota > Metazoa > Chordata > Mammalia > Rodentia > Caviidae > Cavia > Cavia porcellus. The sequence goes on from NW_026947502.1 coordinate 27,954,323, forward strand.
TTGTTCTATAGAGAAAAATACCAATTTAAAATATAGTTTATTATATATATGCATATATGATTAATAGAGGGGATTTATTAGATTGGCTTACATGATCATAGATTGGTTAGTTTCACGATGGCTCTCTGCGAACAGGAGAGCTAGGGAAATAAGTAGCTATTCAGCACAAGAAGCTGGAAGCTTTGGAACAAGAGACACCAGTGATGTAGCCCTAGCCCAAAGGCCTGGAGACTCTGTAGAGTATCACTTGTGTGAGTCTGCATTCATGGTTGAAGAGTCTGGAGTCTGATGCCCATGGATAATAGCAGCAGCAAAAAAACATAACTGCTCAAGAATAATTGAGCTTGCATGTGCCTGCAAGCTCCCCTTTTCTTTTTGTCCCATCTGGGACACTGTTTATTAGATTGTGCTACCTAGAGAACAGATCTTTCCTCTCATATCATAGAGTCACATGCCAGTTGTCTGTTGAAATGCACTTATAGACATATCCAGAACTGTGCTTTGCCAATTTTCTAGATGTCTCTTAATCCACTCGTTGATAACCAAAATTAACCATTCTACCTAGTTTCAATATATATTTTATAAGGGAAAAGTATGAATGCAATGCAGAAGAAAGAGTAATCTTCAGTAAAACATGCTAGAATAAAAGGTGTGTGGAAAAAGGACCAAAATTTCAAAATTTATATAAAATAACAATTTTTAAGTGAATCATGGATATAAACATAATCGTAAAAATTTAGGAAGACAGAAAAAGTCTTCATGATGTAATATTAGACATCAACAACCTGGATGAAATCTTCAGAAAATTCTTAGACATGAAACCAAAAGAATAGGTCAAAAAATAAAAATTGATAAATTTGTTTCATTAAACTAAAATATTTTGCCCTGTGGGAAAAACATTGTTACGTGAATTGAAAGTTGTAGACTGGGAGAAGATCTTTGATACTCAAATATTTGATAAAAGACTAGTGTCTAGAATAAATATATAAAGAATTCCCTAAGTGCAGTAGTAGCAAGAAAACCCTACATTTAAAAATGAACAAAAAAGTTTGAATGTACTATTCATGAAATAAGGTATAAGGAGGTGATAGGTTCATTATAAAATATTCAATGTGATCTTTAGAGAAATGAAAATGAAATCCACATACAATAATATATACCTATTGGGATGGACAAAATGATACAGATTATATCAAAATCTGAAAAGGATACAGAGCATTTGGGACAGAGAGTTGCTAGTGGGAATTTAAATGTTACAGCCACTTTGAAAAATAGTGTGACAATTTCTTTAAAAACTATATAAGCAACTGTACAAAACTCAGCAATTGAACTACTGAGCACTTACCCAGAAAAAACAATTTAAACCTTCACACAAAAAAGACCTGAAACATACATGAATATTTATATAGTAGCTTCATTTGTCATAGTCAAAAGTAGAAACAACCTAGATGTTTTTCAATGGATGAGAGATTAAACAAGGTGTCTCTAAACCCATGGAATGCTTACTAATAAAAAGGATAAATCATTTATGTATGCAACAACCTGGATGAATCTTCAGCAAACTATGCTGAGTGAAAAATCCAAGTAAAAAGGTTATGTTCCATCTTGCTTCATTTACATAGCATTCTAAAAACCGAAAAATTATTAAATTAAAAAACAAGTTGGTAAATTCCAGGGGCTAATAAGGGGGATTGAGGCTGGATATATATGTAGGTGGCCATAAAAATGCAATCGGAAGGTTTCTGGTGGTGATGGAAATGTTCTATATCTTCACTCTATCAATGCTGTATTCTACATGTGATTGTCATTATAACTTTGTATGGTATCACTATCGGAGAAATTCAGGGCGAGTACAGGAGGTATTGTCATTGTTTTTTATAATTGTGATCTGCAACTGTTTCAAGACAAAAAAATAATTTAAAATACTATATCCTAATCCTGAGGCTAGATTACTAGATTACAATAATACAAAATAAGTATATTTTTCTTTAAAAATATCAATGACCATATCCCTGTGCTTCTATTTCAGGGTGCTATATTCTGTCATCAACTGATGTGTCTATTCTTTCCCCCATAGTACACTGTCTTGACACTGTAGTGTTTTTTTTTTAACACAAACTGTTAACAACAAGGTACAGTAATTTTAGAAGTTATATAGTATGTGCTGTAACTTAAAATAGTTTGTCTTCCCCCAAATTGTTTGGCTTTTCTAATTCCTTTGCCTTTCATATGAATTTGAGAATCAGTTAAAGGGTGTCTGCAAGGAAGCCTTAGTATTTTTATTTAAGTGCCTATAGGAAAGTTTGGTGGAAGTTTCATCACAACACTATCTAATCTCATTCATTAACATGGTATATTATTTCATTTAGTTGATCTTCTTTGATTCTGTTAGACCTTGAATGTATAGTGTTTCAGAAACCTACAGATCTTGCACATATCTTTTAAGATAGAGTTCTAAATAAAAGATAGGTACCAAGAGATAGAGCTCTTGGTCTTCTTCTCAAAGCAAAGTCTTTCACTCTGCAATTTTGAAGCCATAAGCGACGGAGACCTGCTGCTTCCGATGATGTCCTCCACATCTTATCTAGTCTCTTGTTTCTTCTCAGCAATCTAGATCTCTTGTACTCTATCTTTCAGGTCCAGAGCTTTATGGATCTTCCTTTCTGATCAAACTCACAAAGTTTTAAATCATTCTGCTGGCCTCTTTGCTCTTGAGTCTCAACATAGATCTGGCTAAAAGCCCCCTCAACATTAAACTGTCTTAAAATTTCTTCTGTAAGATTAATTAATCTGCTGCCCTTAATGTTAGTCTCAGGAAAAGTCTCTGGACATGAGGGAAATGCAGATTAACTTTCTGCCAAGGTATTACATACCTTGCCTGAAGTCCAACTACCAATCCAGTCCTTCCCAACAAAAAACTCCTGAGCCTGGTTTTTACTAGCAGGTTTTCTAGCAGTCTTCCTGTCTTCTGAGCTCTAATCAGAATCTCCCATAAAGTACAGCCTAAGACATTCCAGTGCTACAAAGCTTTCCTAAAACTTCCCCTTCCCACAAGCTAGTTCCAAAGGCTCTTGAGCCACATGGCCAGATAATATCACAGCAATGACCCTACTTCTCTAGTAACACATTCTTAGTTTCTTTTCCTTAGTTGCTGCAACAAAATACCTGGCATCCAAAGTTAAAGGAGAAAAGGGTTTATTTAGCTCACAGAAGAAATTTGTAGAAGTTTCAGTCCATAATCAGCTCCAAGGTAGGGTGGCACATGGCCCAGGGGCAACCATTCATGGCAGCAGAAGACAATAGCTGCAAGAGAGCTTAACAATGTCTTTCTACACCTTTTATCCAGATTTATGTTGGGTATCTCCCCTTAATCTAGTGCCCTTGAACCTAACATTGAACCATGAATCGAATGAGCATCACACACCCTCGATCTAACCATCTCTGAAAAACCACCTATGACAGCATGAGGCTTTGAGGTGGGGTATCTAGACACAAACCATAACAAGTAAGATGACACATGTATAACCATGTTTATACCAATACATTCATAATAGCTAGGTCTTAGAAGCAGCCTATACTGCCATCAAGAGATGAATGGATAAAGAAAATGTATACCTATGCACATTTAAGTACTGCTTTGCCATAAAGAAAAATCAATTCAAGTCATTTACAGGAAAATAAATATATGTGCCTTGGGGCTATCATATAAAGTGAAATTAATCAGACACACAAGTTTAAATGTTGTACAGTTTTTCTTATGTGGAATATTCAAAAGATAAAGAGCAAAATAAGCAAATAATCATAAAAATAAGAGGCAGGTGGGTGGATGGTCGGGAAAATGCTGCTGGGAGGGAAAGGAGGTGAAAAGATGTACATGTACCAACTCCTCACAATGAATGTAATTTACATTATGTAAATATATAATCATATTACTACAAATGTGCTAACAAAAGCAACAATGACTACAAGAAAAAGAAACATTCCAAAATATTTTTATTTTTTCTTTTAAAATTTTTATTAGTTTGGTTTTCAGTACATAATAGTTATTTTCATTGTGGGTAGTTAGCATATCTACATAGGACATTTTAATTCTTTTATGTACCTTCTTTTTCCTCCTCCCTTTCTCTCCTCCATTCCTTGGGCCCCTTTCTATTTATAGAAGACACATCCAAAGACTATTTATCCTCTTAAATGATCCATTCATCAGTTTCTTCTAAAAGATTTCCTGAGTCTCAGGCCGGACTGTGGCGGCTTTCCTGCTCCCAGCCGTGCTTGGAGGACTCTAGAGTTCTGAGCAGGCAAGCCGGTACCATCGGTTCCAGAGGCTGGGCAGCCTGGTGTCAGTGTCCCACGCATTTTTCTCCGAGTCCAACTAGTTTGGGACCCTTGCTCAGCCCCAGAGAGGGAACTTTGTGGCTTCCTGGTGTGCTGGACAAGCGTGGCAGCACAGCCTCCCCGCTCCCAGCTGTGCTTGGAGTACTCTGGAGTTCTGGGTGAGCAGGCGCCATCAGTTCCAGGGGCTGGGCTTGGGTTGGCCTGCCCCACCCCCAGTGACCCTCTCTCAATTAGGGGAGCTGGGTGGCCAGAGTCCCTGGAGCTGACAGCATAGAAGAGGATCTCCAACAGGAGAAGGGTTCCCTCCCAACAGGCTTCTCCCTAGGAGAAGCCTTGGAATAACACTTGAAACACTTCAAACACAGAAATATAGGAAAATGACAAAATGAGACCAAATTACAATCTCAAACCTCCTGCCCATCCAAAGAAACCTTAGGAGCGATGTGCATAGAAGAAAATATATACCATACACCTGAAATATCGGTCATAATAGTAAATGAAATAAAGAAGCAACTCCAGGAAGCTTTAAAGGAATTCAAACTAGAAATAATCTCCCAGGTAAAAGAAGAAACAATAAAAAATGAAGGAGATGCTGAACATATCTAAAGAAGACACAGTTAAAAAATTGGAGGAACTAAACAAAAAGATAGAATCCCTGGATGAGCAATATAAGAAACAAACAGAATACATAAAGCAGATGCACAGAGATATATAGGAAATCAAAAATTCCATTGAAAGTGTAAAAACCACCTCAATGAAAATGAAGATAGAATTTCAGACCACAAAGACAAGATTGCAGCTAGTGAATAGGAAAGGAAAGATCAGGAATCAGGAAATAACAATTCAACAACTGCAAAATGACACAAAGAAAACATAAGATTGATAGGGATTAATGAAAAACAAGGGGACAACATAAAGGATGTCAAGAGGATATTTAGAGAAGTAATAGCTGAAAATTTCCCAAATGTGAGATCGGAAACTGACATCAGGATCAGTGAAGCATATAGAACTCCAAATAGTCATAACCAAAATAAAACTACACCCAGACATATAATAATCACCATCCCAGAAGTCCAACATAAGAATAGAATATTAAAAGCTGTCAGAGAGAAAAGACAGATCACTTATAAAGGAAAACCTATCAGAATCACAGCAGACTTCTCAGCACAAACAATAAAGTCAAGAAGAGCATGGAGTGAAGTATTCCAGATCCTAAAGGAAAATGATTTCCAAACTAGACTGATGTACCCTGGAAAACTGTCCTTCAGAATGGATGGAGAAATAAGATACTTATTTCTCCATGACAAAGAACACCTGAAGAAATTCATGATCACCAAGCCAACCCTGCAAAGAATACTAAAAGATAGTTTAGATACACTTAGGAAGAAACCACTAAGCAAAGCAGACAATTAAACAGGACAGAAAGATAAAGATGCAACAGCAGAAAGATAACATGTCAACAATAAACCAACATATAACAATTATAACCATTAATGTAAATGGTCTCAATGCACCAATTAAACAGACTGGCAGAATGGATCAAGAAACAAAAATCCAACCATATTCTGTCCATAAGAAACCCATCTAACCCAAAAAAATACTCACAGACTGAAAGTCAAAGGATGGAAAACAATACTTCACACAACATGAAACCCCCAAAAAGAGGGAGTAGCCATTCTGTTTTCAGAAAAGGTGAACTTTAAACCAATAATGATCAGAAGAGATAAAGAAGGTCACTACATACTGGTTAGGGGAAAACTTCAAGAGGAAGAGATAACCATCTTAAATATATATGCATCAAATTCCAGAGCACCCAGTTATATAAAAATAAGTATTAACAGAAATGAAAAATCAAATTATCAGTAACACAATTGTAAAAGGAGACCTTAATACACCATTGACACTAAGAGACAGATCAACCAGACAGAAAATCAGCAAAGAAATAACAGAACTGAATCACACATGTGAACAAATGGACTTGATAGACACATACAGAGTGTTCCATCCAACAACATCAGAACACGCATTCTTCTCAGCAGTACATGGGTCATTCTCTAAAATAGACCATATATTATCTCACAGAACATATTTAATTAAATGCAAAAGAGGTGAAATTATCCCTTGCATGTTATCAGATCATAGTGCTATGAAATTAGAAATTAATGATAAAAGATACTGCATAAAATCCCACAAACACGTGGAAACTGAATAACATGCTCTTGAGTAATCAGTGGGTCACAGGGGAAATTAAAGAAGAAATTAAATACCTACAAGCAAATGAAAATACAAATGCAACTTACTGGAATCTGTGGGATGCAATGAAAGCTGTCCTCAGAGGAAAATTCATCGCACTGAGTTCCCACATCAGGAAAACAGGACGAATACAAATAAATAACCTGCTGTTAAACCTCAAACAGCTAGAAAAAGAAGAGCAAGTCAAGCCTAAAGCCAAAAGAAGAGAGGAAATATAAAAATCAGAACAGAAATCAATGCAATAGAGACTAAGAAAACAATCCAAAGAATCAATGAATCAAAGAGTTGGTTCTTTGAAAGAATAAATAAAATTGATAAGCCCCCAGCCAACCTTATTAAAAAAGGGAAGAAAAAGCTCAAATTCATGCAATAAGAAATGAAAAAGGTGAAATCACTACACACTCTATAGAAATACAGAAGATCATCAACACCTATTTTGAAAACCTCTACTGTCAAAGGTTTGATAACACAGAAGAAATAGATTCCTAGAAACATATGAAGTACCAAATCTAGGTCAAGAAGATGTAAAATTGCTGAATAATCCAATTTCTATTAATGAAACTGAAAATGTAATTAAGTCCTTACCTACAAAGAAGAGCCCAGGCCCAGACAGATTCACTGTAGACACTCCTCAAACTCTTCATTGAATTTGAAAGGGAAGCAGTCCTTCCTGAGTCCTAAGCAAATATTACTCTAGTACTAAAACCTGAGAAAGATCCAACTAAAAAAGAGAACTATAGACCAATCTCCCTATGAACACAAATATAAAAATCCTCAATAAAATATATATAGGCAAATAGAATGCAGCAAATCATCAACAAGATTATACACCATGACCAAGTGGGATTCATCCCAGGCATGCAGAGATGGTTCAATATACATAAATCAATAAATATAATCCACCATATCAATAAAGCCAAAAGTAAGAATCACATGATCATTTCTATAGATGCAGAAAAAGCCTTGTTATTTCTTTAGTCTCATTGCCTGATACCATGTTTCAAGGGTCTTATGGTCTTTTTGGTTCAGTTGTGGTAGTTCCTATGTATCTAGAAATTTACCCATTTCCTCTACATTTTTCACTTTATTAGAGTACAGATTCTCAAAGTAGTTACTAAATAACAATTTCAGTTTTTTTCTGTTTGATTTTACCTCTTTAATTTCTAATTGCTTTGATATGAGTTATTTCGTTCTTTCTTTCTTCCTTCCTTCCTTCCTTCCTTCCTTCCTTCCTTCCTTCCTTCCTTCCTGTAAGATTGGCTAGGGCATGGTTTGTTTTTATTATCCTTTCAAAGAATCAGCTCTTTGATTCATTTATTCTTTGCACTGCTTTTTAGTCTCAATTTCAGTAATTTTTGTTCTGATTTTTGTAATTTCCTTCCCTCAACTACCTTTGGATTTGTATTGCTCTTGCTTATCTAGGATGTTGAAGTGCATTGTTAAATTATTTATTTGGGCTCATTCAGTTTTCTGGATTAGGGCATTCACAGCTATAAACTTTCTTCTTAGGATTTTCATTGTGTCCCATAGGTTATGATATGTTGCACTGGCATTGTCATTTAATTCTAAGGACTGTCTAATTTCTTCCTTGATTTCATCTCTGACATATTGATTACCAAAGAAGGTATGGTTCAGTAATCATGTGTTTACATACTTTCTATGATTTCTTTTGCTATTGATTTCTAGTTTCTATGATGTGATAATATGTAATGCATGGGTTAATATTAATTTCTTTGTATTTATTTAAGCATGTTTTATGGTCTAGTATGTTGTCTATTTTGAAGAAAGTCCCAAGTGCTGTTGAGAAGAATGTGTATTCTGTTATTGACTGGGACACTTTTAGATATTTATTAAATCCATTGATTGAATTTTGTCTAGTTGATGTATTTGTAAAAGTTGGGTATTGAGGTGGCCAATTATAATTTTGCTGGTATTTATCTGATTTTTTTATATCCAAGTGTTTGCTTTATAAAGTTGGGCATGCTGGTGTTTGGTGTGGTACATATATGTTTATAATTATTATCTCTTCCTGTTGAATTGTTCCCTTAACCAATATATGGTGACCTTCTTTCTCTCTTCTGGTCATTTTTGGCTCAAAATGAAACACTGTCTGAAATTAGGACAGCAACTTCTGCTTTTTTCCAGATTGCTGGAATATTGCATGGAATATTGTTTCTCATCCTTGAATTTTCATCTGTCTATTTGTTTTTAAATTAAATGTATTTCTTGTAGAGTGCCTATTTTTGGGTTTTGCATCTTGATCCACTCTGCCAATCTGTGTCTTTTGGTTGGGGAATTGAGAGTATTTGCCCCGAGAGTTAATACTGATAGCTAGTAACTTCTTTCTGGCATTGCCTTATTTTCTTGTTGCTGATTCATCTCCCACTTTTCTGTTTACCTGCTTACCCTGCCTGGTGGATTAATTCTATTAATTTTTTGGCATGGTTTATTTCATTGTCTATTTCTAGGATATCTTTGAGAAATTTGCATAGTGCTGGCTTGGTGGTCATGAATTTCTTGAGGTGTTCCTTGTCATGGAAATACCATATTTCTCCATCAATTTTGAAAGACAGTTTCATAGGATATTTAAGTCTGGGTTGGAAGCTGTTATCTTTTTTTTAGGACATTACATGTCACTCAAAGCCTTTCTTCTCCTGGTCTTCAAGGTTTTCATTGGAATGTGTGCTGTAATTATAGTGAATTTATCTTTATAAGTGATTCATTGCTTATAAATCCAACAGCTTTTAAGACTCTGTCCCTGTGGCAGACTTCTACTGTTTTGAGTATGATGTTACATGATTATGATGTCATGAGGTTCTCTTTTGATCATGGCTTTTTGGGGTTCTGTATACTTCCCTTATCTGTACATCTAATTGTTCTCCAATATTTGGAAAGTTTTCTGTTACTATTTCTGAAAATAGTTTCATATCCCTTTATACCCTAGTGTCTTCTGATTTTTCCAATTCCTATTAATCTTAGTTTTCTTTGCATCATCTAGCAATTGTTGAGTCTATTTCACATGTTCTTTTGTTGTTTTTAAGATATCTTTTTAGTCTCCGAGTACTTAGTCTTTTTCTGCTGCTCATAGTTTCAATATTATTGTTGGTCTTCTGGATTTCTGTTTGTAACCTGTTAATTTGCTCTACTTTTTTTTCTAAACTGGTATTCATGTTTCATATAGTTTTCTTTAGCTCACCTGGCTTTTTATTATCTTTTGAAAGCTACCTGATTGTTTAGTTTTTATATCCATAATCTGATTAGTTATATTTTCTGTTAGCACACTGAGCATCTCATTGATCAAAGTGTTTTAATTTCTTTTTTTACCCTTTAAATAATTTGGCTATGTGCCTTTTGCTTTCCTCCCCCTCAATGGTCTATGCAGAGTTTGGAGGTTGGGGAGGTCTTTTCTTGTTGTCTTCTCATGTTTCTATTGTATTTTGTTTGTTTGTTTCATGTTGTGCTTAAGTATGCTTGTACTTCAGTGGAAACATATTGTTGTTGTTTAGTTTATTTCAGTGATACACTCAGGGCATGACTAACTATAGTCCTCTGCATCTATCCCAAGATCTGATTACCTCTGTCAGTGTAGGGGGGTTCAGTATAACTGGATGAGCACTTTGTTCTCCAGGAATGGACTGCAGTATTGCTAATGTCACAGAGACAATGCAGATACTGATATGTGGAGAAAACCTATTGGTAGCAACAACTGTGACTCCAGTATTATCAAGTAAACCAGTAGTAGTGGTATCATAAAAGACAAACCTGATATTGACATACTGTAAGAACCAACAATATACCACCATTAACTTTAGAAAGCAAATATATAATTACAGTAGATAACTAGTTTCCCATCACTGTTTGTTGAATAGGCTATCTTTCCTCCAATGTATATTATGGACCCATTGTGAAACATCAAATAATAGTTGAGTGTGTCTGGGAATGTTTCTGTATCCTCTATTATGTTCCATTAATCTCTGTGTCAGTTTTTTTTGCCAGTGCCATGCTTTTTTTGTCTGTTGAATTTTAGTATGACTTGAGGTCAGATATTGTAATGCCTTCTTCTTTGATCTTGTTGCCCAGAATTACTTTGGTATCATGGATCTCTTCTGGTTCCATTTGAATTTTGGGATTGTTTTCTCTAGATCTTAAGGAATGCTGTTGGTATTTTCATTGAGGTTGTGTTGAACCTTTGTATTAGTTTTTCAGAGCATGATTATTTCAACAATATTGTTTCTGTCTATGCAGGAACAGAAGATTTCTCCTCTGGCTGGATATCTTTCCATTTTCTGATGTCTTCTTCAATTGTTCTGAGTACTGCAGTTTTCACTGGAGAGATCTTTTACTTCCTTGGTTTGGTTAATCCCTAGATATTTAATTTTTCTTGATGATATTGTTAATGGAATTGTGTTTCTAATTTCTTTATCAGTGTTCATTATCAGCATACCATAATACTATTAATTTATGTGTGTGTTGATTTGGTAATCTTTAACAGTGCTGAAACTGGTTCTAAGATATGCAGGGCACACTGTTGAAATCTGGATGATAGATAGTAACTAATATAGAAAATTATATTTCAAGAAATTGGAAACTCTTGAAGAAGTGGACAGATTCCTAGACTCATGTGAATTACCAAAACTAAATCAAGAAGAATGAAATACTGAATAATCCAATAACAGCCAATGACATTGAGGCAGTAATAAAAAATTACCAAATGAAAAAAGTCCAAGACCTGATGGATTCCCTGCTGAATTCTACAAAACCTTTAAGGATACTGTGTCACCAATACTTCTCAAATTCTTCAATAAAATTGTAAAGAAAGGAGTACTTCCAAAATAATTTCTGGAGGCCAGTGTCGCTGTAATCCCCAAACCAGACAAAGACCCAACCGAGAAAGAAAATTACAGACCACCCTCTTAATTACTATAGATGCAAATATCTTCAACAAGATTCTGGCAAATAGAATGCGACACATTGTCAAAAAGAGCATGCATCATTGCCAAATAGGTTTCATCTCAAGGTTACAAGGATGGTTCACCATAAGCGAATCAACAAGTATAACAAATAACATAAACAGAAGCAAGGACAAAAACCACATGATTCTATCTATGTATGCAGGAAAGCTTTTAACAAATCCAACATTCCTTCATGATAAAAACCCTAAAGAAGGACCTTACCTGAATATGATTAAAGACATGACAACCTGAATATGATTAAAGACATGACAACAATAGTTAACATAATACAAAATGGGGACAAAACTGGAAGCTTTCCCTCTAAAATTAAGAACAAGACAAGGATGACCACTATCATTGCTTCTGTTCAACATAGTACTCAAATTACTAGCCAATGCAATCAGGCAAGAGGAAGAAATAAAAAGGATACAGGAAAGAAGGAAGTCAAATTATGCTTATTTGGAATTGGTTTTTTTTAAAATTTTATTTAAGGAGAAAAAAACAGAAAAAGGGTACAAGTTATACAGAATTTCAGAAAAAATAAACAGTAGGAAATCACTAGTTAATTACATATTGTCATCTTAGAAATAGTTGTTGAAGTTACAAAATTAAAGCATATAGAGGGGACTTTCAAACAGTGAGACTGCAAACAGTTTTGTTCAATGATCCAACAAAACTCAGTAATATGGTTATCTATTTCATACACTTAAATGTATATGCAGTTATATCTTTTAGAGAACTCTCTTTTCCTTTCTTTTGTACAATGACATTTACACATTTTGGGTTTTATTGCTCCAACAGTTCTTATTATTTTCTTTTTTTTGAAGAAAGTAAAACCAAATGTGACATACCAGGACAGAGTCAGTCAAATCAAAAGGATGGACATAATACATAATGTAAAAACAAAATATAAGGTAATCCATAATGGTTACCATAATGCCTCTTGTTATCTTAAAAAGAATTGCCTATATCATCAGTTATAATAAAATTGAACAAAACAGTAAAGAATAAGACCAATAAAACCAAAACATTGGAGACATTAGAGGACTTCAAAAGAAGATAATAGTCAACCAGAATGGGCATCACAATGAATCTTATTGTCTTCATAGTTGTTGCCTATACTTTCAAACTTGGTACTATCAAGCATAACAGAATAGAGGAAAATCAGTCACAACAAGATGGTGAGAGCAATACAGAGTTTCAAATCAAGTTAATAGGAAATCAAAGTGGGTTACTATAATATATCCTGCTATTTTTTATTTATTTTTCCCTTAATTAAAAGAATAAAAATGAAAAAGTAGATAATAAAAAGGAGATTGAGATAAAAAAAGAGGGCATAACAACAAAACAGCACAGGTCAAAACATAGCCATTTAAGCAAAATAGTGTTTCATCACAAGATAATCTCAACATAATAGTAGTTACCATAGTGTCTCTTCCCTTAAAATCTTTGAGTATAACTTCAAATACTGTAGCATCAAACATAGCAAGACAATGTAAAATCGTTCAAGAGAACGACAGTATTACAGGGTATTTAGAATCAACTAACAGAAAAATGAACAATGGTTTCTGTATAATCTCCTTGTCTATAAAAGTTTTTGTTTATATTATCACATATAATAAAATCCAATAAGATACAACATGTTAAAACCTATGGAGACAGAAGAACAAAAGCTTGATGGGACTTCAAAACAAGAGGATGTTAAATCAGCACTACCTATTATGATGTCTTGTTTTCTCCAAAATGGCTGTTCCTACCATCAAACCTTTTCTGCCTCATTTCTGTTGAACTCTTTTTCTGTCATTAGTTGTCAGTTTGTCCTCTTCATTTTGCTTTCTGCTCCATCCATTCTCTGCCATTGTTTCTGGAATCTTGGTATTTTTCATTTTTGGAATATCCTGCAGTAATCTCTGTAGAGTTGAACTGGTGGTTGCAAATTCCCCTAGTTCCTCTTTATCCTGGAAGCACCTTGTTTTTCCATCAATTTCTAGGGACAGCTGTGCAGGATATATCAATCTTGGCCGGAGGTTATTATCTTTCAAAGTTTGAATTATTTCCCCCCATGCTCTTCATGATTTGATGGTTTGTGCCGAGAAGTCTGCTGTAATTCTGATGGGTGTTCCCTTGTAAGTGATCTGTTTCTTGTCTTTGACGGCTTTTAATATTCTGTTCTTATATTGGATTTCTGGAATTTTGATTATTATATGCGTGGGTGTAGCTCTGTTTGGGTTGTAGGTGGCTGGGGTCCTGTTTGCCTCATACATCTGAGTATCTTTACCTTTTGCTAAATTAGGGAAAGTCTCCTGGATTATTTCTGTGAATAGCTTTTGTAGTTCATTTGTTTGAGTCCCTACTTCTTTTATGTTCTTAATTCTTAAGTTATAGATCCTCTTATCATCTTCTAGTCTTTGTATTTTTGCTGTTTGTTTTCTTCTTATTTTTAAGAAGTTTTTCATTTCATGCTCCCACCTTACAAATCTGTCCTCCAGTTCTGATAATCTATCCTTAGGTTCTTTCAAGCTGTTATGCCAGCTTTCAATAGAGTTTTTAGTTTGCTGGTAATCTCTTTGAACCTGCTTCACGTATTCTATGTTTTCTCTATTTTCTCCATCAAACAATTCTCCCCCTTTTTTTTTTCTGTTCTTCCATTCCACCATCTGTTTTTTCTTGAGTGGTGCTTAGCATTTCTCTAACTATTCTACTTATTTCTTGCTTTATTTCATTAAGTATTTCATTTTTGAACTCGTCTATGAGGCTCCAGAGATACTGCTTTATGTCTATAGGTGCCGTGTCTGATATTGCATGTTTTATGTCTTCATTCTCTTTTGCATTTACCTTTCCTGGATCAGTGTTCTCAGGATTGGGGACTGAGGACCCTTTCTTGTTGCTCCCTTTTCCCATACTTTTTGTTCCTTCCGTACAAGCATATGTAGGAGGCCCAGTTGTTTTTTTTTTTTTTTTTCTCTTTGTCTGTTACAGTTTGTTTGAATCCGCCAGCTAGGTGTTCACACCCACTGCAGTGTACTAGGGAGACACAGACCTGGGCAGCCTCTTCTGGGCCCGCCCCTCCAGGTCAACCTACTGAATGCTTTACTGCTAGGGTGCACCACCAGGTGCAGGGACGTGATTTGGGCTAGCCTACTGGATCTTAGTCCGCGGCGTAACCAGGCCAAGCGCTCCCCACCACTCCCGCTTGAGAGGGGAATATGTGACTAAAGTCACTGCAGTGCCCTGTTCTGGCTAGTCTGCTCATTCCCAGAATGTCCTCTGTTGGAGCCTCCTAGTCTATGAAAGGATCCCCATTTCACTCACTGCAGGTCTAGCCAGTCCCTCTCTCAACACCGTTTGGGCCGATCCCTGCTCCCAGAGCTTTGGCGTGCCTCTCTCCCTGCTGTGCAGATTGGGACGCAGTATCAGCAGAAGGAAATTCAAATTGCGGCTTCCAATGGCGCGGGATCCAGCTTCTGCACTCAGATTTTAACTCTTCCTGTTATAGCATCAGGATTGCATTTCCAGTTGGTTTCTCTCAGCTTAGTTCGTTCCTGGGTTGGCAGAGTACATCTCCCCTCACGTAGGACTCCTCACAGGGCACCACTCCTGGATTCTAAACTGGTAATCTCAGAGAGCCTCCGTGGCTGCTGTTATTTGTCCACCATGTTCTCCCGGAAGTCTGGAATTGTTTTTTAAGGGCATAAAATTCTAGGCAAAGTTAAAAAACTTTCTCAAAAACTCTTTAATAAAATAAACTCATGACTTTATGAATGGATTCCTACACTTTAATTGAGAGAAATTTTTGTAAGTCATCCTACTTGTATTAAGTTGATGTCTGTTTTCACTCTAGGGCTTGCTTCCTTTTTTTTTTTTTTTTTTTTTGAAAATTTCCTCCTTTTTCTGTTTCTATCCAGCCAGAGGAGAAATTTTGCTTATCTCTTGTCCTTTCTTCTTTTAAATCAAAAGTAGACAATGCTGTCTTTCCTTTTTAAGAAGAAAGAGAATATCATGCTTTTCATAGCTTTCTGAATTCTTTTATTTGAAATTTAAATATAGAGCTTCTTCTAGCAATCGTGGGAGCAGAGGTTCCTTTTACGCTTGCCTCTGGGAGGTTCTCAGAACAAATTTCTAAAAAGCTTACATTCTGATCAGAACATTAAATTTTGAATTACTTAAACTGACAGTGTAATAATGATTAATAGTCAAACATTTAAAATGCTTTTATTATCTCTTTCATTGGATGCATACTTATTCATGGAAACAAAACACTAAATGCTAAGTCGTGATGAAAACTGGTTTCAGAAGTACCTTAGATCCTTTGAATCATTGATGTATAATAATTATTTTTAGATAAAGCATTATTTCAGGCCTTCTGGAAGAAATCTCACATTGTATTCACTTTTCTTTCTGTTTCCAGTTCTGACAATAGTGTCTTAGGAAATGGTAATATGCATTAGTGAAAAGAAATACTGGAGTTTGACTTTTAACATTTAGCTGCTAAATATGGAAGAAGGAGAGGCAGAAAAATGAGAAATAAATGTGTGTTGAGTATTTTATTTCACATGGGAGATCAAAACTGTCCTATTATTGAACCTGGGAGATTAATATTGATTCCATTATGTTTGATACATTAAATTATAAATTGGCATAATTAAAATAATTATGTGTACTTTCTAAATTATTGTACAAAAAGTTTATATAGAAAACAGGTAAATGAAGGTAATAGTGAGGAGTCAGAAAAAATAATAGATATAAAACAGTACATGCTATTATATGGTTAATTTAAGATGTTAAATTTTCATATTAAAAATTTATTTACAATGACTAGTCAAGAAAAAATCCAAGTATAAAAGACTGAGAACAGGAAATACAAGCCATATAAATGAGAGTTTGTAATTGTATTTTACAAAAAGAATTAAAATCACAAAATGCTAATTAGGACAAATCATTTTACATCCATAAAAGCAAAATTCATAAGAAGATATGATACCATAAAACTATGTGCCAAATATTTAATGCAAGAAGAAATTTCACAACAATAATGAAAAACTGAAACTCTCTTCTCTTGACATATCATGCAAGTACAAAATAAAATGAGGGCATAAAATATTTAAATAACAACATATAATTTAATAGTTATGTGTAACAATCTGTATTTATAGAAGGTGTGACTTGTTTCCTTATGCCTACAGAATTTCAATAGGAAGAGTTCATATGTTAGGGCACAAAGAAAATGTACATTCCCCCAGAGCAGAAAATATATAAACCACAATCTTGGACTACTTGCAATAAAACTAGAAACTACTCTCAAATAATATACATTATGGTAACACTGAAAACCAAGCTTTTAGGGGTTAAAATAAAACCAAATATTTTTCTGAACAATGCTTGTAGCAAAGGGAGAAGCAAATGTTCATTTACATAATTCTTGAAAAATGATCATGAAGAAGTAGCAAAAATCAGAGATAAATTAACCAATAACATCAACTTTTTCATTATCAAATAAGAAAGAGGTAAATGAATAAGCTAGATATCTTCCCACAATGTTAAAAAGAAAATGACATAAATTTTAATAGAATAACACAGTAAATATTTGTTTTGCACTTACAGGTATTGTTATAAGCAATTTATATATATTAGCTCATCTACTCTTCATAATGACCCAATAAGTATTAGAAGTTTGCTTAATTTACAGAGAGGAAATTGAGGCACAGAGAGATTAAATTACTTACCTCCAACCATAAATATGTCATGTGTCAAAGATGAACTTTAACCCCAGACAGTCTGGCTCCAGAGTCTATCTTTAGTTTCCATACTAGCAATTTTTAAGAAAAACCATTTCAAACTCAGAGAAACAGTATTAGTTTAAAATCCTAATGGCAAATAATGAATATGATACTATACTAATGTACTATAATTTAAAAATATTCTTTGTAAATTATTGATGGTGAAAGTCACCAGAAATGTCAGTTAGATTATTATCAAAAGAGTGAGTATTTCTGTGTTTTTTTTTAGGTCTATGTCAATGCATAGCCTTAAGGATGCATCCTTCGGTTAAGGGTGAAACTGATAAAGTTTAAACTCTTTAGCACGGCCCAGTGGTGGATAGATGACTGTTGCTTAAAGTGTGCAATACTCCTTCCCACTTTTTAAAATGTCCCCTTCATTTCTTTCCAGAAATGCTATTGCCTGGTTCAACCTTGCAGGTTCTTACATCTTCTTGCCAATTTCACTTTCTTTCTTAGAATTGGTCCCTGGACTCTACTTGGAAGAGCCCTTTGTCAGTAGTTTTAAACTTCCCACCTGAGAAAGCCTGAAATTCATCTTTAGTATGATGGAGAAGCTTATCTTAGCAGTACTTCTGCTGATAACAACTACACTTTTACAAAAATAGCTGTTTAAAACACTTATGAGACACTACTGTGTTTGCTTCCTGTCCCTGTAATCAAATATTTCAAATAATTTATAAAGGTAACAGTTTTGGCTCACAGTTTTGGAAGTTCTAGTGCATGAACACTTGGTCCTATTTGCTTGGGCCTGTGGAGCTGGGAGCCCATGGCGGAGCAAAACAGCCCATCTCATCAGCTATGAAGAAAGAGGCTATGGCAGGAGTCCCACAGATTCCTGATCACTTAAGCATCTCCTAATAACCCCATCTCTAAAGGTCTCATCACCTACCATTAATAGCACATGTGTATGGGCCAAGTCAACACACAGACTTCTCGGGGGCACATTAAGCATCCAAACTAAGCAAGTTGTGAATTTTTCAAGAACTACAATCTTGCTGGTAGATTAAAAATCTCATATCTGACACCATAATTCATATACTCTGTATACTTTACATGTTGCCTTATGAACAAAGTTGGAACATTGGAAAGTTTGCCTTTAAAACATGTCTTCCTCACCTTTTATTTATCTATGTCCCTCTTCTTTACTTACAAAAACCAGCCTGGGTAGGAATGTGATAGATTGATTGATTTAGCCAATACCATCAACATAGTCACAGTGTATTCAAGACCCTGATAGATGATAAGTTTGAGTAGCCTTTAGTATGTTTATCTGATATTTATCTATCCTCTTTGATGAAGCATCTGTTCAAATTTGTGTTCAATTTTTAATTGGGTTGTTTGTTTTCTTATTTTCGAGTTCTCAGAGTTCTTTGTTTATTCTAAATGAGTCTTTTGCAAGGCATATGATTCACAGATACTTTCTCCTCAGTCACCGTTTGCCTTTTCATCCTCTTAACAATATCTTTGGAAAACAAAAAGTTCAAAAATTTTAGTGAACTACAATTTATCAATCTTGCTCCCTGCATGGCTGGGAGTTGCACGTGTAATGCTGAATAGTGTGGTAAGAGCGCGGACGCTCTTGCCTCATACCCCATACTAGGGTGAAGGCACTCACTGTTTCATGACATTCACTTTTTGTAGTGCCCTTTTTAGGTAGAGAGTATTTTCTTCTATTCCAAGTTTTCTAACAGTTTTCACTGAAAATAAATGTTAAATTTGATTAAATGATTTTTCCCTGTTCAGTTGCACTGCTATGATAAAGCTCACTTGTTCACAGTGTATTTGTTTCCTATTGCTGGATTTGATTTTCTAATATTTTTCTGAAGACTTTGTACCCAGATTTATGAGGCATATTTTCCATTAGTGGTCTGGTCTGGCCTGGCCTGGCCTTGTCAGGTTTTGATGCTAGTGTATTGATAGACTTACACACTGAGTAAGGAACTGTTTACCTGTTTCCTGGAAAAGGTTACATAAGATGGTATTGTTCATTTTAAAATATTTGGTTGAATTTAATAGTGAAATGATTTGTATTTGCAGATTTATTGTGGGGAATATTTTATCTACAAATTTAATTTCCTTAATGCTTATTATTCTTCAGGCTGTCATTTTATTTTGGGTAAGTTTTAATAATTTGTGGTTTTTGAGGAATTTGTCCACTGCATCTACTTCACTGTATCTACTGCATCTACTGCTGTTCTTTTCATGTTGTTGTGCTCTGTAGCATTGTCCCCTTTTTCAGTAATAATGATAATTTTTGCATTTTCTATTTTCTCTTTGGCTTTCAGTCTACAGATTTGTCAACTTTTCTGATCTTTTTTACTTTTTATTTTAAAGAGAAAAAATAGAAATAATAAAATAGTTTCCAAATAGACTAGTAAGAGTTACAGTAACTAATATATTGTGTATTTTTGTGTCTATAGTAGTTATTCGGAGCACAAGATACAGAGAACCAGGTTTGGTTTCATTTATTTGCTCAACTGTTTTGATTCTCAATTTCATTGATTTTTGTTCTTTGCTTTCTCTCTTTTCCTTTGTTTGCTTTGAGCTTATTTTGCTTTTATTTTTTTTCTGAGCAACAGCATATTAATATATGCTTATTTGAGACTTTTTAAAAATAATATACACATTTAATGCTGTACACTTTTTTCTAAGTACTGTTAGCTGCACTCCCAGGATTCTGACATTTCATATTTTCATTTTTATTTAGTTCAAAATACTTTTTAACTTTCCTTGAGGTTTATCTTTAACATATGGAATATTTATAAGTGTGTTTAATATCCAAATATTTGGAGGTTTTCCTGTTAATATGTCACTAATTTGTGGTCTAATCCAATTGTGGTCAGAGAATATTCTTTGTATCATCTCAAATTTAAAGAAATGTTCAAGTTTGTTTTATAATTAGATATAATCACTCTTGGTAAGTGATTCATGCTCACTTAAAAACCATGCTTCTTCTTTGTTTGGATGAGGTGGTCTATCAGTTAGATCCAGTTGATTGATGGTGATTTCGGTTCTTTCATAGCAAAAGTTCTCAACTGGAGGTGGTTTTGCCTTTCTTCCCGCAGGGGATATTCATCCATGTCTGGAAACATTTTTGATTTTCACAACTTGCAGAAGCAGGTAATAGGAATATTGCTAAACAATACACAGGGTGAAAGAGAAATATTCAAGTCTCCAACTGTAATTGTGGCTTTGTCAATGCTTCTTTCAGTTATATCATTTGTTTTGCTTAATATATTTTGAATCATGTTAGTAGGTTTATACACATTAAAGATTTTCATGTTATCCTTGAGAATTACTATTTTTGTTATATTCAGCATCCTTCATTATCTCTAGTAATTTGCTGTTATGGAGTCTACTTTGATATTAATATAGCTAATTCATCTTTTTATTGATCTGAATTATCATGATATATCTTTAAAAAATATCCTTACCTTTTTGATTGTTACTGTCAACTGATCCTTTGTTGAAATATTTTCCTTTGTAATTATTAGCCAGGTGGACATTTCACTGCACCATCATTGATATCACCTACATGTTTGAAAAGTGGTGACTGTCCATACTGCAGACCACTAGAATGGCAAATCTTTAGGCTCTGTTAAAAGATTCAGGAGAGTTTGCTAGGTAAACATTAGTGTTGTATCTGTCAGACAATGTTGACAAACACACTGAAGTTGTGTTTCTACTCCAATTACTGTTTTTCTATCTTTCTATCTCTGGGTAGTTCTTTGAGGGCCTTACTGATCAGAACAATGGTAGACTGTTCTGTTGTAATCTAGGTTTATGTGTTCATACTGGTCAGTGTTTCTGTAACCCTTAGGTTCTCCCAATCAGCTAAACAATACATAAGATCTAATCTGCATTTGAAAGTAAGACCTGGAAAGTTCATTTTAGGGACCAGGGAAGACATGGCACTGACTTTTCCACTGGTATGTCTCAGGCACATGACTAATATTGTGATTAAATCTGAAAGACATGGAAGAGATGACTGATACTAGATGAAATTAGAAATGAAGTGATACAAGAAATTTGTAAAACCAAAAGCCCATCTTTTTATTTTTAATGTTATAGTATTATGTTTGAACTGTGTATCTGGGTGATAGCATATATTTGGTTCATATTTTCCTCCATTTTGAAAAACTGTTATTATTTGGCTAGTTTCATCATTTTTTTTTATTTAAGAGGAAAAAGAGAAAAACACAAAACAAACCAAAGCGGCGTAAGGGTACACGCAATACAGAACTACAAAACAAAACAAAACAAAACAAAACAAAAAACCATAACAGTAAGAAATTACCTGCTAGTAGATTACACACTATTTTCTTGAAAATAGTTCCTCAAATCACAGTATCAAAGAACACAAGGTGGACATTCAAACAGGGAGACTGCAAACAGCTGTGTTCAATGTTCCAAAAACATTGATAAAGTCAGCTATTTAACACCCCCAAACACACTTGCTGTTATATCCGTTAGAGCTCCTTTTCTTTTTTTTTTT
Source organism: Cavia porcellus (assembly GCF_034190915.1). Taxonomy (NCBI): domain Eukaryota; kingdom Metazoa; phylum Chordata; class Mammalia; order Rodentia; family Caviidae; genus Cavia; species Cavia porcellus. Next base: position 27,976,138 of record NW_026947502.1, read on the forward strand.
CCTCTCTTTTTTACAACAAAATTTACACATCTTGGATTTTATTACTCCTTAGTGCTTATTACTTTCTTTGGGGGGGGGAGAATACAGTCAAATATGGCAAAACAAAGCTGTCAGTCAATACCAAGGATAGACGTAGCACATGGTGTAGAACAGAGTACAAGTTTATCAACAATGGTTATCAACGTTGTCCCTTGTTTCCTTAAAAAGAATTGTCTATCTTATTAGATATTATAAAGTTGGACAAAACAGTAGAGAACAAGACCAATAAAACTTAGGCATTGTAAACATTACAGGACTTCCAAAGAAGACAATAGTAAAACCAGAATGGGTATCTTAGTGAATCTTATTGTCTTCAAAGTAGTTGCCTATGTCTTCAAACTTGATACTATCATATAGAATGGAACAGAGTCTAATCAGTCAAAACAAGATCGTGGGAGTACTACAGGACTTCAAAACAAGTTAATAGGAAATCGAAAAGAGTTACTATTTATATATCCTAATTTTTTTGAATTTTTTCTTTAATTAAGACAAACATAAGAAATGACTAAATAATTTTTTTTTGAAACAATAAGGGGGAGATTGAGATAAAACAGGACATAACAATATAACAATAGAGGTCACAGCATGACTGTTTCAATAACCTAGTACTTCACCACTTTATAACCTGACTTAATAGTAGTTACCATAGTGTCTTTTTCCTTGAAATATTTGGGTAAAACTTCATATACTCTAGCTTCAAATATTTTCATATCAAGAAGCCCAGAATAAAGCCTTTCTAATTAATGAGTGAAAACTTTATAAGGCTTCAAGGCCACCTAATGGGGAATCATGATTACCACATATTTTTATATATTTGAATCATTACTTACATTAGGGAAACTATTCGGTATTCACACATGCGAGATTGATTTATTTCACTTATGAGTATGGTCTCAATATAATGTAATTATTGATACGATTATGTAAGTGCACTATTTCATTGTTATTTCTGCTCCTTCATTATTTAATTTCTCTTTACTATCTTTTGTTTATTTGAACTTTTTTCTCTTCTGTTTTGATTTATCCATTGCATTTGCCTATATATCTTTGTGTCTTTTTGGTCATGCCAAGAATATTATAGACATATTTAACTTCATAATTAGTTGCAAACAGTGTTTTACCTTTTTAAGTGGAACATAGAAACATTATCACCATATTGACCCCTATATTTTCCACTCTTTGTATAATTTTTTATATTATATATTGCATCTACATACGTTGAAAACCTCATCACAAGAAATATTTTCACTTTCAACATCAAATGTAAAAGAAATCCATATGAGAACAGCAGTCTGTTTTATTAAGAACTGCTCAGCTTCATTCTCTAAGAAGGGGAAAACCTTCCACATTGCTCCAAATCCCTGGTTATCCCTGTGGCCTCTTTCCTGCCCCACACATTAAGATTTCCTGTTGTTGTGATACAAGCTTTTCTCCTGGACCTTAATAACGCTCATAAATTCTGATATGGTGCTATTAAATGTGAAACTTCTCCTTGTGAATCATTGGTGCAATATTGTTTTTCTGAGGGGTTGTATTAGGGGTGGCAATTATCTGATGGAATACAAGTGTTCACAATTAAATACATGTGATTGGCTACCTTCTGTTGTCATTAGATGATGCTCGAGCTTAAAAGTCATCCAGGCCTTTGGGGGAGGGATTAGATAATTAACGTTAATTAGAATCCTCCTTCTCACCTATATGCATACATGTTTTAATAATGCTCCATTTGGCCATGGTGTGTTATAGCCTTTATTGCCTCAGAAATCTCTCTTTTTCTTTCTGTTTCTCTCTCCCTCTTTGTCTGTCACACACAATTTCATTATTGAACTATACAGATAATATGTATGCTTTCATCTGGGTTTTACCTAGAAGTGAACATTCTTAGCATGTAAGCATTAGTGAGGGTAACCAAACACTTTATCATACAAGGAATACTACTTTTGAAGCAAAAGGGGGTAATGGTACAAGTGCCAAGACAGCTGAACCCCATAAAAAGCATCATAAACAGTACTGTAGCTGAGGATGAATAACCAGCAGTTATTTGAACCACAGCAGGAGAAAACCAGTGCAATGGTTTTGACCTTAGAGAATTTGAAGACAGTGTAAGATCAGTCTTTGGGATTGAAATAATTCTGTCATTTAGAATCTCATTCCCAAGTTGAAAGAAATTTCCTTGAACATAAGATCTCATGTGCACAACTACTTCGCAGGAGAAGCCAGAGATAAGGAAATGAAAGCTTGGGAAAGGCTTACAAAAAGTTAAACATCATATAGCCAGAATTTGGCACAACTGACACTAGAATCTCGTCCTTTCTGATTTTGGATGGTAACTGGATGTTATATAGTGTTGTGTGCTGGATATAAACTTTGGTAGCAATGGATCAGGGTCCAAATCCCAGTTCTGATGCTATTTCAGCTCAGTGACCTTAGTTAATCAGTATGATTACAATCACAGTACACTTGTGAGGGTAGTGGCTTATGTTTATGCAATGCTTGTCATTTGCTGTTCTTGTACTGATTGCTTTCCCTGTGCTATCTCATTTATGCATCACACTAACCTCATCATGTAGGTACTATTAGAAGCCACATTTTGCAAATGGAAGAAATAGCTTTGAGCCTCTTTCAGCCTAGAAAAGTGCTCATTGCATGGTGAATATACAGTAAATATTGTTTTTTCTTTCTCTATGATTGTCAGGTTATGGTGTAACTCTTGAAACACTGTTTCATAATATTGTTCAGAAAGCTGTTAGGAGATGATCACCTTCCTTTTCTTAAAGTGAGCTAGTGTTTCTAGTTTTCCCAAAGTTGCAAGAATGTGTGTGTGTGTGTGTGTGTGTGTGTGTGTGTGTGTGTATATATATATATATATATATATATATATATTTTTTTTTTTTTTTTAATAACGTGTCCTCCCACCTTCTTGAAACCGTTTTGTACCATGCAGTGGTTGTGGCCATGCATGAGAAACAGCAGGTGGTGCCAGATGACAGATGGTGTGGAATCTGTTTCCCGGTGGGAGGGGGCGCGAGCGAGCCAGCGAGCAGGCAGCTGCAAGAAGAGGCGATCTTCCCCGCTTGCTCGCTGGCGCCTCGCTCTCAGAAGCTCGGGATCCCGCACACGAGGCGCTGTCCTTTCAGCACCACAAGCTAGGGGCTCTGGGAGGAAGGACTGCTGCTTGTCCTCCTCTTCAAATTGGCTTGAATCTGCTGCGACCCCCAAGAGTGCAGCGCAGTAAGTAGCCATTTGTTTTTGTTATAACCATTCTCCACTATCTTCTAAACCCTTTCCACCCCTGATTTCCCCTCAACAACCCTGTTTTGTCTTGACAAGAGAAATTCAGTTGCGCTGGGGTTTTGAGGGTGGGGTGGAAACACTGTTTGACTTCCAAGGGAGCTGAACAGGAATAAATGTGATTTGTTTATCTAGTTGGCAATCTTGCAGTGCAGGGGCAGCTAACTTTCCATGGAACAACAATAACAACAAAAAAATGGCCCTTTGCTATTGAGGAAATGGAGGCATTCCATAGCTGAATAACAGGATCAGGCTCATGCCAGCTCCCCATTTTTAAATTTTGTTTTAGGAAACTGAATCTAGTGTACAATCTACATATGATGTAAAAGGGTGCACCTAGAGATAGTGCATGTATTTATTGTGCTTTCGGGGGATTGGTGAAGAAAAATCCATACAATAAAATAACAAACCAGATGGTGAAGTGAAATTTATCTTACTGCAGGATTTCATTTTGCACTAAGATTGCACTTCCAACTAGGATTATATGAACACTTTAACTGTAGTGTCTTGGGTATTTTTAAGCTTGTATTTTTTTATGTAGGTCTGGGATTTTCCCTGGTTCCACCCATTTGAGGGCTGATGAACCCAGTGGTCAGGTGGCATGTTCTGGTGATTAAAGAAGTTTTACTGGACAATGGAAATCATGTCAGGAAATCTAGCGAAGATCGATGACTGATCACTAGATTGAAAACCACCCAAGTGGAGCTGTTGAGGACAGCATTATTTTCTCTGTCATCAGCTCTCTCCTTTCCTGCCTCACCTACTGCTGTAACCAGAATCCTGCTGCTTGCCTTAGGTCTGGGAAGAAAGACGTAAGGATGGTGAAGCTGAACAGTAACCCCAATGAGAAGGGAACGAAGCCACCTTCGGTTGAGGATGGCTTCCAGACCGTTCCTCTCATCACTCCCTTGGAGGTTAATCACTTACAGCTGCCTGCTCCGGAGAAGGTAAATCAGGTGCTCTTCCTCTCATCAGCCTCTCAAAATCCCTCCATCCAAGGAAATAAAACAGCAAAAACCATTCCACCTCAAACCCTTTCATTCCCTAATCAGCCAAATATACTCCCTCTCTTATAAAATGTAGTTATTGTTTCCAGAGACATGACAGCTCTTTTGTTATTTTAGATTTATGATGTTTATTTTTGGCTCAAATCTACATACATGAGTGAGCAAATTACCCTTTCCTTGTTAAAGTTTTATCATAGCAGATGAATACAAATAAGCTCCTAAATGGTGACAGAGAAAAGCCTGTCTTGATTATTTTTGAGAGGTGTTTCAAAAATTTGCTGGTGTAGATTTTGGACAGAGAATTGGATTTAGTCCAACAAACATTCAGTTTGGACCTGCTCAGATCTTGTCCCTATCCTATGAGTTGGTTGTAAAAAGCAAAAATACGAAAGCCTTCTTCTGTATGACAAATGAATGTGATGCATCATGTAAATGCTATGCCTGAGCATTATAAAGCTGTGAGAGTAAATGCATGGAAACAATTAAATTGTGTCAGGGTTGGAAGAGAGGGGGATTTTGGGATAGGACTGGTAGGATAGGTTAGATAAGCTGCAGAAGGGAACATTTGAACTGGGTTCTTGAAGGTGCTAAAAACCTTCCAGGTAGACCATGGGGAAAAATATAATTAAGTCAGAGAGCATGCATATGCACACCTGGGAAGCTTTTGGGGAACAGCATGACTGGAGTAGAGTGTCTTTGGGGGAGGCGTGGCTGGGAATGAGTGACTGGCTGATGGCACATCTCCTGACATGGGAGTAGTCCATGAAGAACGGAGGTGGCATTCATACAAAGGTTGGGGTAGAGGGTGTTGTGCCATGTACAAAGATGGGAGAAATATTGTCATTTAGGATCCACCTGAGAGAACTTGCTATTTTGTAATATGAGCTTGTGCATATCATAAGAGAGAGAGAGAGTTTGGAGGTAAATGATGGAGTTCCCTGGCTGAAGAGTGAACAATGGATCATTCCATCTGTTTGATTTTCTCATTGGCATGTCTAGGAAGGCATTGTGTGTCTTAACCAATTGGCTACATCCAACCAACAGAAGAGGAACCAAAGCCAGATAAAGAGCATGGCTGATTGGTTGGGGATTGAGTCATTTGTTTTGAAAGTGCAAAGGTTATCAATATGAGAATGTGTCAGGATGAGTAGCAGAAATAAAGAATTCTTGAGCAGTCCTGAGAAACTGATGAAACCTTTAAAAATAAATTCTGAACATACAGTTAACACTAAAGAAACATGAAGAGATAGTATTGAGTACTTGTTAGATATTTATCAGACATATTTTCAATTACATATTAGAATCGTGAGGATTTTAAAGTCCTGATATCTGGATCCACATCTTAGAATAAGTGTATCAGAATGTCTACAGTGTGAGCCAGGTATCTATATTAATGATACTTCCCCAAGTGACTCGTACCTGTATTCAAAGTTGAAACCACTGTTTTAGATGGATGATACCCCTGTATAGTCAAGAGTTATGAACATATACAGTTAAAATTTGGTGAATTATCCAAGTTACCAGAAGGAGTAAATAGAAATGTTACAGTTTGAATCCAAACATAAGAGGAAACTGGACTGGAGAAGGAGGATATTGTCTTGAGGTTCTGTGAGGCCAATACAAAGCTACAGCTTTGCAGCCCTGAGCGATGTGCAATGAAAAAGGACTGTGATGAGGCTGCCTTTCTCCCAACCATCCTACAAGAAGAGATGATTGTGATCTCTTTCTTCTCTTCTCTCCCTGTCCACCTGAGATTTTTTTCAAATGAAGAGACTGACCCAGCGTTTACTCAGCATCCCATCCAGCAGAACCAGAAAGCCACCCAAAGTGTGAACCATAACTATCTTATTTCTATGGTCGGATGTACCTGGGTGGAAATGGAAACATGCATCTTAAAAAGTGCTGTGGGTCCCACTGTGACTCCAGATTCCTAAAGGGACACATTGGAACAGGGGCACATTATAGACTCCCTCAGACTTACATTGAAAAAAATCTTTCTATGAAGTCGAGCTTAGTTTTATCTTCTGTGAAGTCAGGGGAATCACACCTAACTTAAATAGTCAGAACAAAGACAGATGTGGCCTCATTTATAAAATTTCCAGTACAAAATTGACCATGAAAGCACAATGGTTAACATTTTCCAAGTGCTTCCTCAATGTTAAAAGATGTCCCGAGGCATATATACATGTAGAGACACACACATATGCATGAGCACGCATGCACTCATCTTTCATTCTTTCAAAAGTTAACAGAACCAAACAAAGGAATTGTAACTTTTAAAAATCCAAATTGTAGAGAAACTCAGACACAGAGAAGTAATGTCAACTCCAAAAACAAAGCATTGGTTATGGACTTGGCAATGTTGTTCCATCTAGAACCTTCCACATCAGCAAGAATGAGGAGTGAGCTTGCCTGAGAATCCAGAGAGTTAGTCTCTGGCTCTAACTTAGTCACAAACCCACAGTGTGCCTTGATTTTTCTCCCTTAGGTGTCTGAAGTGAGCTTTAGTGCATCCATCTCACTAAGGAGGAGAACAAGGCTCTGGTCAGTGGAGAGATCCTTCAGAATTCCTCGGATTACAGGCAGAGCAGCCAGAGTAACTGTTTCTGACACCCCAACTTTTTCTTTTGTATCATTCTAGCTTCGGTGCTAAGAAACCCCCCTCCCTGGGAGAATGCTTCCTCAAACTCTATGTTCCCTTTATTTTGACTATAACTCCTTAAACTTCCTCGCAGACAGACTCCTGTACATGCAGTTGAGGCCTTGGGGGTGGCCTCCCAGAAAAAAATGTCACCACTTGTATGTTTTCTCCCTGTCTAGTAATGGAGATTGTCCACCTTGGAAGAGGAGATGGCCAGCCTCAGGATGATCATCTGCCTCTGCTATCTTTACTTAATTCTCCTCACTACTCCCGAGACTCCTCAGAGTTATAACCAATCCCCTCCCATGGAAACCTTTTTTAGTTTTTTATTCTCACAAGGTACCATCCTCAGGTCTTCACCTTGGCATTCCAGGTCCTGAATTGTCTAACTACTGACTTCCATTATTTTGTTTCTACATTGTCCCTTGAACACCAGCATGTCACATCTCTCTAGAGTGGCAGTTTTCAGTGTGGGAAGAATTTTGCCTTTCAGGGAGACAGTTAACAATGTCTGGAGACATTTTTGTTGTCACAGTGAAGGGGTAATTCTACCGGAATCTAGCGAGTAAAGGCCAGGCATGCTACTAAATATCCTACGATGCACATGACGCCTTCACCTGCCGTCTCATCCAAAGAATTGTTCTACCCAAATGTCAGCAGTGCTGAGGTTAAAAAACCCTGACCTAGACTTTCCTGCATTCTCAGGGAGTTTTGTATGCCTCATCCTCCTTGAACATGCCCTTCTCACCCTTTGCTGTCTGATAAGACAGTACACATCCTCTAAAACTCAGTTCAGATAGTAGATGTACTGCACAGCTTTCTTGACCACCCGTGACTATAGCTATGGTGTTATTTATATGCTGGAATGTGTGCCTCCTTCTTTCCCTTCTCCCTCCCTCCCTCCTTTCCTTCCTCCCTCTCTTCTTTCCTTCCAATTTTGTTGTGTACCTTCTATGCATAATCACTGTTCTAGACTATGTATATACAGTCAGTAAAAGACAGTTTGGCCACTGACTGCTGTGTCCAGAGGGGAAGAGGAGTTTCAAACAAGTGATTGCACAAGTAAAACTTCATAGAGGCAAATTACTAGAAGTGCTTTTGAGAACAAAGAAGGTACTATAATGTAAGAGAGGGTAAAACTGAGGAGAATCTAATTGTGATGGGAGGACGGTCAGGGAGGTGTTTGTGAAGAAGCATCCCTGGCTGAGTGAGGTAAGGTGGGTGAGGCAGAGGGCTAACATGCAGGCATGAGCTACCCCAAGGAGGGTAGCGGAACAGTCAGGGAGCCGGATTGACCAGGGATGCCAAGAGAGGGGTAGAGAGTAGGAGATGAGGTGGATAGGTGCAAGTCATGGTGTACAGTTTACTTTTTGAAGGAATATAAAGAGTAAAGGATCTTAGTCTTATTTTAAGAAGTGTATTCTGAAAAAAAAAAGAGAAAAAAGTGTATTCTGACTGCTCTGGACCACCCAAGGGGACCAGGGATGCACAGGTTCAGTTTTATGATTGGTATTCAGGGCTCCTTTTCTTCTTTTCTCCAATCATTCTTACTTGTATCACCAGGACATTTATCCCTGAAACAAAAGTGGCCTGTTTCTTGTGGCTGCCCCCCTCCAAGGACAGTGGAAGAACAGTGCAAAAGGAACGGTGCCCGCTGGAAGAGCACTGCTGTGTTAATGGTGGTGGTTGGGGCTAGCGTGGTAGGACTGGGGACTTGGCTGGATTCGTTGGTGCTGCTTGGCTGTGAGGTACTTCAGTCTCTCTGCTCCACTTTCCCACTACCTGGATCACCTCAGGAGTTTCAGTCCTGACATGCAGAGGCAATGAGAAACACTAGCTGAAGGAGGTAACCTCTTCCCCGTCTAGTTAAAACTGGCCTCATTTCCTTCATTTGATATGTGGAGAAATAGACTCAAAACTAAGCAGGTGAGTGGGCTTCTCTAGAAACCAGGAGCAAGCTTTGGAGAAGCTGGGACATTAATTGTTAGACATCCATATGCTGGGACATGCCTTTGGGGCCTTAGGGCCTTTCATTTATCTAAGTAACTACAACAGCTCATATATTGCCACAGTGCATCTGTGAGGTTTCTACCTTTATTCAATAGAGGTAAAAAGAAGGCTCAGAGAGGTTACTTGCTGTTGTGGGACACACCTAGAGAAACTGCAGCCATGACCCACATGCAGGTGTGCCTAGAGATGCTAACTAATGGATGGCAGGTCTGCAGAAACAAACCACAGATGGTACAACTCCACCTTGGCAAAGGCCCAGGTGAATTGTGTATGTGGCAAGCCAGCTGCCAGCCTTTGGGAGAATGCTCCTCTGTTTTCTTGGGATTACTATGCCTGTGTGAGTCCTAGAGGAGCTTAGTTCACCTGCATTGGGATAAGAGGAATGCAGACATCTAGACACCAATTACCGATGCTTGGCATGCTTCAAGTTGCCGGGTAGATCCTATGCACTTTGCAGTCCTGGAGACCTCAGCTAAGCTATTTATTTACTACGTGGCTTTGGCAATTTACTTAGCCGCTCTGGACTTTATTTTGTTTCATTTCAACTGTAAAATGGTTACCATCAAGGAAATAATGTGAAAATTGTCTAATGAGTCTGGCATATGAAGAGAACTCACTGATACAGTTTCCTTTCTTTTACTGGACTCTCACAATATGTAGCCTAAGATTACATGTTTGGAAGAACAGTAAAATAACAAGATGCTAAGAATAAATGAAATCTCAAGGGTGTGGCTCTTGATCTGGGCATCTGATGCTACATAGGGAAGATCTGAAAGGACATTGGGCAGAAAGGATGTCATCTCTATCCCTGAGATCTCTGCCTTCTTGGTCCCTCACATGGCTTCCTTTGCTCTCTGAGACATGGAATTAGAGAAATGTCAGCCTTTCCCTAGGGAGCTACAAAAATGCATTCTGCAGAGTCTAGACCTGTAGAGCTCCTGTTTTCAGAGTTTCCCAACACATGGGGTATAAAAACAGCCCACAGAGGGGCAAAGGCAATTCCTGAAAATAGATATAGAATGATCAATAAATGCGTCAGCAATGCCATATAATTTAAAATCAATAATTTTAAACAATACAAATTTTATTCAGATTGTTAAAAATAATACCTAGCACCGACAATGCTGGGAACAAATCCAACCTCAACACAGGTCAGGTTATGTAACATTTTCAGGAAATATTTTGACATTGTTTATAAGCTTTAAACTTATTTTATTGATATATTTTTCACTGATAGGAAGCTTTCTTTTGGATAAACTTTTTCCAAGATTTCAAAGACTATTTATAGGTATAACAAAATAAAAACAAAAACAGAAAAAAAGGGAATAACTTGAACTAACCCATAAAAGGACTGGTTAAATCAGTTCTGGTGCATGGATTGAATTATTTAGCTGTGGTTATAAGAAAGAGGCAGAGCTGACTATTCCAACGTGGAAAGAAGCACTAGGCACAGTGCTTAGAATTAACACCACTCCAAATGGGGTGGAAACATACAGTGTGTGCACGTTTTATTCATTTTACTGTTTTTTTAATTGAAACATTATGGCACATATATTGGGTACAATGTGACATTTTGATAAATGTATACATTATGTAATGGGATCTACACAGATCTCGTCATTTTTAAAACCATGGATTAATCTGGAGGACATTATGCATGTGTTTTAACTTATAGTGCATAAAATAGTTTTTGAAAGGTCATAAAATAAGCCATTAAGTGTTTAGGAAGCAAGGATGGGGTAAGTGGCATCCATTTGAAGACTTTTTAAATGTAACTTTTGCCCTTTTAATAATAATCAGACATCTAGTTTTTTCTTTAAAAATCATCCCCATTTCATGGATAGTAAGACAGTCTGGAAGAGCTGATGTAACTTGCCTGCTTACACCCAGAAAGTGTGCACACTGGAGATTTGTCAGTGTCCCTATTTGTACCGAGAAGGTTATAGCAGCCCAGTCTGAATTCAAGCACAAACTCTACCACCTCCTTCCAGCATGACCCTTGGGAATTTTATTAGTCAGTGTGAACCTCTGTTTCCTCTTGACAATAATGTTGTCCTCTAAATATTCTGAGGATGAAATGAGACAAATACATGCTACATGTTGGTCATAGTGTTCAGTACATAATAAATGTTTCATGCAAAGCCATCATCATTATTGTTGTGACTAACATGATTTTCCTCATTGACTCAGTTTCTGAATCAGGTCCCCTCTTCTTAGAAACAAATAATGTGGCCCCAGGCAGCACAGAGAGATGACCTGTAAAGTACCCTGGGCCTCGGTGCCGTGGAGGGTCCCATGGTGTCTCTCATCACACCCCATACTCTGCAATGCCAAGGAACTGGATGGTTGCACCTTTTGATTTAGACATTTATTTGAGACCCTTCTGGGCAAACTTCAGTTTTTTGTCTGAGAAAGCAAAGGTCAGCAAGGAAAAGAGACTTGAACTCATGGGAAGAACCAACTGACATTTGGCAGATTCATTTTAGAGATCTGTTTCTTAGTCTCACTGTGTGGCCTATACCAAAGTCCTTCTTTGAATTACAGTTTTCTACATATAAATTATGGAATTGGACCATACTGCTTTGAGCACTGATTTTTCTGATATTTTAACTCTATTTTCTACTTCACTCCAAGGTCCAGGGGCCAGGGTAAGATTCAAACTCAAGAAGAGAGTGTGGGTTTAGATGAAGGGAGGCAAATAGGGTGAGTTCTCAACTGAGGACTTAGGCTGAATCTGGGAAGCTTTACTCACTTTCTCTATAAAGGTGAGATATATCCACTTATTCTTTGATTCATTGATTGATTCATTCATATATTCACTCATTCAACAGTATTTGTGGAGCTCCTTTTATATCCCCATTTCCATAGAAACAGAGTGTGTTAGGTAGCACTTGAATATGAGATTAGGTTCAAGTCTTGTCTCTGTCTCATAGTGACCATGTGAGGGTATGCAGTTGTTTCTGCCCTCAGACTCAGGCTTCTAATCTGTAAAATGCAGATAAATGCCCATTTTTCATAGAGTGAATGGCAGAGTTTTCTGAGATATAGAAGTATGTTTTTGATACATAGCCAGGGTCATAGTAGGTGCCTTAAAAGCACAATTGATAGGGAATACCCTAATAGTGCTGAGGTTGCATACTGGTATAACCACTCAGTAGTCATTTGATCATAAAAAACACGGGAACATTCTGGATCTAACTTTCCTCAGGAAAACTAAAAAGAATAATAATAGGGATTTTGAGGGAGAGCCATGAAGTTTGAAGAAAATGTGGTCAAGAGAATTATGAGGATGAAACAGATCCTCTCATTTGTGGGGTACTTAGAATGAGGTCTGGCACATACTAGGTGCTCAGCAGTCAACTGCTCATTGTCCTGGCCCTGAATTTTTCTCTTTGTTGCAGGGATGAGCTAAAAATAGAGAGTAGATCTATTTTTGGCCCGTGCAAGTCCAGCCCATAAAAATACAATATTGCTCCCTGTCAGCACTTCTGCCATTTTATTTATTGTTCCTGCCAATCCTGGAACCTCTCCATGTGGGAACCTCTTCATTATTGATAATCCTGGGAAGTAGTATTTTAAATTTTTATGATCTGTACTTTGTGCGATCTGCAATACCATGTATTATCTGGCCTTTTCAGTGAAGGGGGAATGATAGCCAGACTTGAGGGGTCCTTTTGGGGATGAATAATTAATTTCATTTTCAAAATGTCAATTACATTAACTTAGGTTCCTGATACTAGCTGCTGAACAATGGGGTACCAAAGTGTAAACATGAAAAGAAAACAAAGTTACTACTGTGCCACATCCACAATAATATTTGAAAACTTGGAGTTTCATTTTTCAAAATATCTATGAAACTATAATTTTAATAATAAAAAACTAAGAGCAATTTTTTCTCCTCCCATTTCTGTTATAAATCAAAGAACTTGGGGTTCTGTTTTGACCCATTTTTCTAACTACATAAAAAGAAGGATTTATAGAGTAGACCCATTCTTTGCGAATTATCTCTTTGTCTCTCTTTACTCCCCCTTATGCAAGCTGATTGCTCCAAGGTGCAATTATTAATAATGAACAATGATTGGCTAACATTTATTATTCTTTCCCTTTCACAGTATTAAAAAATCAGTAACTAATACTGTATCTTTTATATACAGAAGGGAAATGTTTGTGTTTCCACTCCATCAAACCAAATGCCAATCTTCTTGCAACTCCTAATACCTGATTGGTTTCAGTAACTTCTTAGGAATGTATTATCTTTGTTTTCTACATCTCCTGCTCCAGTGTATCTGCACTGTAGCTGAGAGTTCTCCACTGCATGGAATGCACATATAGAAAACCATCATTTGGTTTATCATTCTTTATTTCCTCACTGTCCTCAATGTGGTCTTCAGGTCTGTCTATTTCTTCTAACTCCATCTCTATCCTCTCTCCCTTCACTGCCCCATTCTCTGGTCTCTCAAAGCTGCCTTTCTGGTTTTTCCCAAGGTACCAGCCTCTTGAGTGTCTTCTGAAGATTTGCTGGTATATACTTCTCTTTTGGTCTAGAAATTTTTTTCTTTGGGCTTGGGGAAACAAGGACTTTGGCCAAGAGTGAAAGCTCACAGAAAGGTAACATACTCCAGATCAGGGAAGAGACAGGGTAGCCTCCTAGGAAAATGATCAGTTCAAGAGAAATATTTGAGGAAGTTGGAGATACAGTAAGTGGAATGATGGAATGGATTTTCGAACTGAAGAATATGGAAGGCTCATGAAAGATTTCTGGATTGGTTTGATAAGAACAATGATGTGAACAACACTGCTATTTTCTGAGTTGGAGATTCTGTGGGCTTTAAAATATTGATAGCAAGGTAGATGGGGAAGATTGATCAGAGACCAAGAGGTGGACTTGTGGCCATGAACAACTGAGTGGTGTGGATTGAAGCACAAATGTCCAGTAGGTTAAACTGAGTTGATGAGGTCTGAATGGAGAGATACATTTGAGAGTCATAAAAATAGATAGACTTGGCAATGATTGGGGTCGGTAAGGACTCCTGTGGTGGGGGTTACAGAAGGAGAGGAGAATATCTATGACCTCTCCTTGAAAAATTCCATCATTGAGAGGTTGTGTAAAAGAGGAGGAGTATGAAGAGGAGACTGAGGAGAGCTAGTTAGTATGGTAGGAAGAGACCAAGAGAAAGATCATTAATGGACCCAAAGGAAGAGAATCAAGAAGGAGGGTAGAAGAAGTCCGTCAAATATAAGTACTTCTCAACTTTAATAGGGCTATGCCCAGATAAAGTCATTGTAAGTCGACTGTATCAAAAGTCAGGAATGTATATAGTCTACTTAGCCTACCAATTGTGACTTAATAACACAGCGCATTGCAGAGCATCCATTTGCCCTCATGATTACAGGGCTGACTGATTGCTGCTACTGTCCATCATGGGAAAGGAGAGCACATATATATCCTGGGAAAGGATAAAAAGTAAAAGTAGTTTCTAGTGAATGTGTGCACCACTTTCATACCATTGTAAAGTTCCACAAATAGTAAATCAAATCATTGTAAGTTAGGGACCATGCAGAGCTCTAAGAGGTCAAAAATGACAAAAGGCAGAACAGTCTCTACTTGTTCCAAGCAAATAGATCAAGACTTCCTGAAATACAGGTGAGTTCTAAAGAGCTAATACTTCCTTAGGGGTGAAAGTAAAATGTTATATAGGAGCCTGAGTTTCTTTTGTGCCAAGCTCAGGCTAAGAAGCATTGGCCAGATCCCACCCTAAGGGCAGACTTCACAGCAACTCCTGCCCTGCCTGCACTCTTGCAAAGTCTCTGTTCTCCGGGACCTCACCTTCCCTACTCTCAGGGAGGACCCTTCTAGGGCTGCTGTTGGTTAAGTCTCAGCCTTTCCCAAGGGATATGGTTCGGGGTTGCTTTTGGAATAAAAATATGACTTAGCTAACAAAAGAGAGTCACATGATGAGGATCACATAATGTAAGGTATTCAGCTGTCTCTTAGTCTGTTTGAGCTCTGTGGTTTCCAGAGTGAGACAATGAAGCTAAAAAAATTATTTTTGTTAGAGAGTCATCTAGTGAATGAGCGATATTTCAGAGGAGTTCAGAGTAAAACAATATAAATTTGAAGAGAGAATTGTGACCCCGACTCTGTTTAAATTCAGCACATCCTAACCACATTACTGCAATTGGCAAATACCATTATACTTAAATACCATATAAAAACTGATGTTTAAAATTGCTGTAAGTGAAATCACAGTATATGTAAGGCCTTTTCGTGTTTGATTTGTTTAACATAATGTCTGTGAGATTCATCCATGCATGTGGAAGAAGGCTATGTAGTATTCTCATCTTATGAATAAACCACAATGCACGCATTCTCCTGTTAATGGACATTTGAATTGTTTCTAGTTTGGGGTTATGAACAAAGGTGCTCTGAACCTCTTGGTATGTATCTTTTGGTGGATCCATTATATTTTTTTGATCTGACTTTTTGCTGACACCTACTAAATCTATTGATTTTGGTATGCTTATTTAGATTTGGCTATCTTAGTGAATTCTAATGTACTTTTCAGTTCATTTTCTTGGAGCATATTTACATGATACTGAAAGCTTTTAGTGTCATGTAACAGAAAAGCTAACTCAAATGGAATCAAGGCCCAAAGAATATATATTTGCCCCTATAACTGCAGAGTTCAGCATGGATCTAGCTTCTGGAAAAGTGTGATCCAGAGAGCAGGTTGTCATCTGCACTTATCTCCATTCTTTGGGTTTCTCTTGGTTTTACCCTCCTTTGTGTGCTTACTTTGTCCTCCTCTCCACAGGAGAAATAACTGCCACAGCATTTTCCCTCACAGAGATAACAACTGCTACAGCAGTTCCCTCTACTAGGTGCAGTAGTTGTTACAGCAATTCAAGAATTCATGTCCTCACCACGGCATCCAGAAGAAAGGCTCATTGTGAGGGCCACAAATGAAGATCAAAGAAGAATTTTGCTCAAGTCTCTAGTTAATACTAGAATTTTGCTCAAGTCTCTAGTTAATTCAAATATCATTGGTTCAAATTAGATGATATTCCAATGTATAGGCCAATTAAATGGTGTGGTGGATAGGATAGTCCTCCCTAATTGGCTTAATTTAAGTGGGACCATCTTCGCCCTGAGAGGTGGTTCTTACTAAATCATGTGACTTCCAGGAGTGAGATCCTGAAAAGAATTATAGAAAGTTTTCTATTGAAGAAGGAAAGTGACACTGAAGAAGCAACCTCACCATGTTTGTTTTTATAGTAAGTAGAATGATATTGCCTATAAGGATTATTTATCATCTCAACATTAGTAGTTTTCAGCTCTGTGTCTTGACTCGCATGTTGGCCAAAATATAGTCTTTCAACTTACACAAAATGAGAATGCCTTTAGGTTTTTGGAAAACTGTTAGGAAGCATGTTTACAAAAACAAAGAGAAGGTGGGAAATTCAAGAAGTGAATGCTCCCTAGTATTCTGTGTGAAGAGGTTCAACATCAGGGTGTACCAAGGATATATACAAGGAGGGATCAAAAAAGCAAGAGGTGGTTAAGATGGGCTTGGCAATGTGGGAAGATAAACTGCTTTTCTGTTGCTGTGTAACAAATCACAAAATTTTTGTCTGAAGCCAACCTAGTTTTACTACCTCCCAGTTTTTGTAAATCAGAGGTCCAAACACAGTTTAAAGATCTCTGCTCGAGGAAAGTGCTGACTGCATTCTTGTCTGGGACTTGGCTGTTCTTCCAGGTCATTCAAGTTGTTGGCAGAACTCAGTTTCTTGTGGTAATAGGGCTGAAGTCTGATTTCTTGCTGGCTGTCAGCTAGAGGCTACCCTCTGGTATTTGCTGCGTGACCCTGACACAAAATATCAGTTTAATTCTTCAAGGTCAGTGGAAAATGTCTCCCCAGTCTGCTATGACACAGTTTCATAAAGCATAAAGCATCGTGGAAGGTCTGTATTCCGTTATGTTTCTATTTCCTCATTCTTTGATACAGGAGGTAGGAAAAACACAATGATAAAACATCCTTCCCTACCCATAAGTCTGTGTTTGAGTTTGCCTGCATAATTTTCTTATTTAAAGAAGCCAAAGACTCTCTTTTTATGTTGTTTAACGAAGGAGGCTGCAAAGAGAGCATTTGGATATGAGTTCTAAAGGTCAAGGAAAAGGGAAGTTCTGCATGGGCTGGAGACCTGGACCTCTTTTTTGTATAGTAAGTCCCACATAGTTGACATTCTTTATACCACAGTGCTTTTCCCACTCCTTCCTTGAGCTCCACTGAATCAAGGGTACCCTCATGAATGCCAAAGAACATGCTTTCTTGAAGAATTCTTAAACTAGTTAATGACAGTGCCTGTAGGACACGTTGGTGGGAACTTACAGTGAAAATTGTTAATTTAAGCCACCATGAGGATTGAGTGCTCATGGTTAGAATATTCCTTCTTTTTAGCTATGTAAATTTGGACAAATGACTTAGTATCTCTGATCTTCAATTTCTTTGTCAGGGGAATATAAATTGTAGTATGCATGTAAAGTATATGAAGTGCTTTTTCTAGCTCAGATGCATGATAAATGATTTAAAAATCTGAACCTTTTTCAGCTCACTTAACTTTCCAAGGAAGCTTATTAAATCAGAATTATGATTATGATTATTTTCCATATTTTCAAATAATCCCCAGCAGTTGACAGTTTTGGTGTTTCTCATGATACTGTGATACTTTGTGACAGTTGATTATATGTCAGGCTTCTTCCACTGTACCTGCACAGTAGGGTGAAATTTCATAAATGTCTTGCTAGGTTGGCAGCATGTCTTAGGAAGAGATTAGCCAACTCTGCAAAAAACAGTCAAGCTATAGAAATACCAGATGATACAATAGACTGAATAGAGTTCGATATTTTTTTGTCCAGATCTTCAAATAAAACTGGAATTAAGAATATGTGCAAACCTGGTTGTTCGATTTTAGTATCTATGATATACAAATAGCTATTTTGAAGAAAACAACACAACATAAAAGCTAGTGCTGATTTAATATCATCTTGTTTTGAAGTCCCATCTAGCTGTGGTACATCTATTTCCACTGGTTTTAACATGTTGTATCTTACTATATTTCACTATCTGCTATAGTATAAACAAAATTCTTTATAGGCAAAGAGATAATAAAGAAACCGTTGTTCGTTTTCTATTAGCTGGTTCTAAATACCCTGTAATTCTTGCATTCTCTTGAATGGCTTCACACTGTCTTGATATGCTTGATGTTATAGCATACGAAGTTACACTCAAATAATTCAAGGAAAGAGGCACTATGGCGACTACTATTATGTTAGATTATTTGGTGGTGAAACACAATGATGCTTGAATGGTTCGGTTCTGCCCTGCTTTGTTCTGTTACAATGTCCTCTCTTATCTCAATCTCCACCCCCCCTTTTTTTAAACTTAATCTATTTTCTCTCATTTTTTTTAATTAAGGGAAAACTAAATTAAAAATAGTGGGGCATATTATAGTAACTTTCTTGGTTTTCCTATTAACCTGATTTGAACCCCAGTATTGCTCTCCCCATCTTGTTCTGTCTGATTATTCTATATTCTATTTTGTTTGATAGTATCAAGTTTGAGGGTATAGGCAACCACTTTGAAGACAATAAGATATACTATGATGCCCATTATGGTTTGACTATTATCCTTTTTTTGAAGTCCTGCAAGTTCTTCAGTGTGGGTTTTATTGGTCTTGTTCTGTACTGTTTTGATCAATTCTATTATACCTGATGATATAGATAACTCAGTTTAAAAATAGCAAGAGGCACAATGGTAACCACTTTTGATCACCTGGTATTCTATTTTTGCATCATGTACTATGCCCACTCTTCTGTTCTAACTGACTCTGTTTTGCTTAGTCACATTTGGTTTTATTCTCTTCAAAAAAATTAATAAGAACCGTGGGAGTAATAAAACCCAAAAAGTCTAACTGTTAGTGTAAAAAAGAGAGGAAAGGAAGGTGGACTAAGGGATATAACTGCAGGTACGTTCGAGTGTGTAGGATGGAAAACCATATTACTGAGCTTTTGTTGGATCACTGAACAGAACTGTCTCCAATTTCACTGTATGAATGTCCACTTTATATGTTTTAATTTTGTAATTTGTACAACTTCAAGGGAAGATAATATGTAACTTATTAACTGGTGATTTCTTATTGTATATTTTTTTCCTTGAAATACTGTATTAAATGTACCCTTTTACTGCTTTTTTAAATATCTTTCTTTTTTCTCTTTAAAAAAATATGTGCAAAGGCTTAGCAATAGAATGTTCATCATAACTTGTTTATATAATCTAAACTTTAGAAATGTTCAACAGTTAAAGTTCAGTTGTAGTACATACACACAGGGAAATATCATGCTGCATCAAAAAGCAAAATGAAGGGCTTGGCAGATAGCTCAGCAGTAGAAAGCTTGCCTAGCATGCACTTGGACTTAGTGTTCTTCTCTGGCATTGCAAAAAAAAAAAAAGGCAAAATTAATTCTTACATTTCTCTATACTGGAAAAAGTATAATGTTGCATGATAAAAACAGATCAAAAACTAGGTCATGAAGGATGAATTCATTTCATGAAACAGAATTCATGTTGTTGTAGATAATACACGCATATGCATAGAAAAGCATTTGGAAAGGTAGAGTTAAAATTACTTGTGTTTGTCTTTGTTGAAAATGGGAAAGTATTATGGGTAATTTGAATTTTCACTTGTGTGTGCTTGGAAGGGGGGTTCTTTATTTTCTGACCTTTATATGATGGATAATAAATTCTAGTTATTAGAAAAAGGAAAAGAGAAAGAGAAATGTTTCACCTTTCCATATGTGCTGACACTGTTTGATCATTTCAGGTAATTGTGAAGACAAGAACAGAGTATCAACCAGAACAGAAGAACAAAGGGAAGTTCCGGGTGCCAAAGATCGCAGAATTTACGGTCAGTTTCTTGCTGGTGTAGGAGAGTGTAAAGGTAAGGCTGGCAGCGGCCAGCTCAGCAGCCTTGTGCTGGGAAAACAGGTGTCACTGTGGATTATAAAAGTAGCCCAGGCTGTTTTTGGAGGTTTTCTTGAAGCCACTCTGTCTGTAACTGAATTCAATCAAAGGATAAGAGCTCTACACATGTACTTTTATATAGATGTTCTGATAAGCCCTTCTTTTATTCTTTTATTTATTCTTATCTCCTCCTTCCTACCTTTTCATCACTATCTTTTGAAAATGTGATGGAAATACACAAAAAACTCAAAACTTTGTCAGTGGATTCCAAATAGACAAAGGGAAAGAAAAACTCACTTGATAGTAGTGCAACCCTCATGGTTGATTTTCTGTTTCTTAGTGGAAGAGTCTGAAGCAATGATAAATATGCATCACCTGATGTGATGAGTTGCATGATAGAGCCATGATGCAAGCTCTAAGAGGATGAAAAAAGAGATCATTTAGGAGTTAAGAGACAGGAGCAGGGAATGAATTTAAGTAGACACGAGGTTTCTGGTGCGTGAACAGAGTATAACCTGTGTAAAGGCTCTGAGGCTATCAAAATGGTAGCTCTAGTTTGAACAAGGACAGGGGAGATTCGGCTCTAGAAGAGGGGTGAGGAGTATCAGAGATAAGACTGGGCAAGTAGGCAGGATGCAGTCTGTTCCAGCCCTGGAAAGCAATGGGAAGATGCTGAAGGACTTTAAGAAGACGATGGATATAACTGAATTAGGGTTTTGCAAAAAGTATGCTGTGTTTTAAATGGCTTAAGGGGTGCAGTGGGCAAGAGGGAAAATGGGGCAACTACTAGGTGCAATAATCAGCCAAGGAAGGAAGGGCAGTAGCTCAGACAAGACAAGGAGTGGGTAGAGAAATGCAGGCCGACCTAGAAGATTGGTAGGAGGCAAAAATCAGTCAGGAAGACAGTAGAAAAAAGTGGTTCTATGGATGGATATTGGAGCAGGCTGGTTGGGTTTGAGCCTTGTTTTCACTATTATTATCTACATGGCCACAAGTAAGTCACAAAGCCTCATTTATCAAATAAGGATAATAGTAGGGTTTGTTTGAAGATGAAGTATAGAACACATACAGATTAAATGGCACAGTTAATTGTAGCTATTTTGTGTCATCTTTGACTAGTGGCTTTGAAAGTGAAGTCAGCCCTCTGTTGGTTATCTGGGGGTAGCTATCTTTCTGCACCCTAAATCTGGTTAAAGCAGTTGGGTGTGTGAGCCTGAGTAGGAATGTGGCACCTCCATTGTCAGTCTCCTTTTTGAGGACAATGACTGCTCTTTCAATGTTTCTTTGGTGTCTGCCACACAATGTGATTATAGAACTGGTCCAGCTACACATCAGTACCTGCAAGAACAAGTCCGCTCCAGCAGGAATGAACACGCAGCTTTGAGCGGAGGCTGCGGTATCTCGGTAGATAATGCGTGTAACCAGGAAAGCAGTAAAATTGGTCTTTCCTGGCACTGGAGGTCAGAAAAAGTATGCCTAGACATGAATGTATATTGCCATGCTATCTATAAAAATCAAAGTATTGGACATTGTTATACTTCTCAACAACTTTCTTGTGATTCCATAAAGAAAAGCACAACTGTGTGACAGAGTCATTTTTGCTGTTCTAAGAATCACTTTTTTCAGAGTAATTTCACAGTCTTATGAGATAGTCTTGTCTTCTGTTTTATGCTTTCCATACTTTTACAACAGACTTGCATTGCCCTAATAATCAGATAACAATAATAATTACTCTTTAAAAATTTTTGTTCTTTTGCTAGAATTTTAGGAGTTTTTAATGAAATCTTTCCTTACCCAGAATATTTCAAAGGTTGGCTATGAAGATACACAGTTTTAGGAAGGGCTTGAGAGAGAATGCTGAGTAAAAGAAAGCAGAGGTTAAAGTTGTATGTTTTCTAGTGTTGGATCTATGAAGAAACGCACAAGTATATGGGAAAAAAGCTTAGAAAAAAATCTATTATGGTGCTGTCTGTGGCTGTGTTACCAGTCTTAATGTTGGACAGTGTTGTAGTTTTCTTTCTTCTTTGACAGCTTTTGATTATGGCTTTTTAACAGGTAAATGTGAGATACTGACACTAGCCCCACCTCCAAAGTTTCACTTTTCCTGGTTATAGTTACCTACAACCAACTGTGGTCCAAAAATACTATATGAGGAGTTCCAGCAGGAAACAATTCATGAGTTTTAATCTGGCCCATGCCATGAAATCCCATGATGTCTCACCCTGAAAATCATCCTTTCTTTCAGTGTGTCCATAGTGTATATACTACTTACCTGTTAGTGATTTAGTAGCTGTCCCAGTTACTAGATTGACTATCATGCTATCACAGTGCTTGGGTTCAATCACCTTTTTTATTTTATTTAAGAATGGCCCCAAAATACAAGAGTAATGAGTCTGGAAATTCTTTTATGTGCCAAAGTGGGAATATAAAGTGTTTCCTTTACGTGAAAAGATGAAAACTCCTAATTTAATAAAAAAATATACTAAAGTTGCTGAAATCTACGGCATATTATTATTGTTACTCCCTTACTGTACTAAATTTATAATCCAATTTTTATCATTTAGGGTTTAGTATTATTTGAAGTTTCAGGCTTCCACCAGATCCATGCCGGGTCTAGGGCTTTCAGTGATTTAAACAGCCAGTTGCTGCACATGTGCCATAGGCTTGCCATCACGGCAGTGGGTGTTTGCTCCCCATGCCTAAGAGGGACTTCTCTAACTCTATCTTTCGAGGGGCAGTAATGACTCAGAGAGCTGACATAATCTGCTCATCCAGGCACCCACTGGCAGAGCTAATGTTCAGAGTGAAGCCTGACTGGGCTTTCCTTTCAACCGTGCTACCGCCAACAGTAACTACCAGTCAGTACAGAAGTGAGTCAGCTGTGAGAAAAGGCATGGTGTGGTCAGGGTGCAGGGCCTGTGGAAGTCCCCGGTGCAGTTTGGCCCAATTAGTTCTAGAAGTCTGAAAGGAAAGGATTTGTGGTTCCACAGCAGCGGTTTGTCAGCATTGTCAGGCACAGTGGAGGAGGGCCCTGCCACTTGGAGCAAAAAAAAAAAAAAAAAAAAAAAAAAAAGGACGAATGAAGCAAGTTCTTGTTTGCTTAAATAGAGCTTGAAGCATTAATTAGCCTGGTTTTTCCGCTTTCTTCAAGAGGGCTCTCTGTGTCCCTGTGGAGGATACATCAACTGCTGGAGGGTGGATGTGGGGAGAGCAGGGAGAAGGCTGCCATGATAATTAGGAAGAGACTGAGGGTCTGAGCTGAGTCAGCTCGCTGAGACTCAGGGAGCCACGTGGGGCTGTGTGGAGTTAAAATTCATGGGCCTCGTTTCTGCTGGAAAAGAGAGCCTGGGGGACTCCTTGGCACTTGGCTTGTCTGCCTGGGTCTAGTAAAGCAGAAGGCTAGGGAGATGCAGTGTGTGTGAGGTGCCTAAAGCTGTGGGTGGGGTCTTTCTACCCTCAGATGTCATTCAGAGGTCTGCAGCAAAGGATGGAGATTTAAGCCAGAAGACGAGGGCCGGAGGTTGGAATTTGCAGTCAGTCTTAGACAGCTCTGTGCTGGCAAATCATTTCTGGTCGGTCCATAGAATATATTGTCTAGGGTAAAGGTAACTTTAGAGATGACAAAGTTACATCCCTGTCACTGTCATCACTTCACTGAGTGATTTCAGATTTCAAACTTGTGATTTTAAGAAGCTTGTGACTTAAAATCTGAAGACTGCCTTGGAGAGAGCAGTTTATAGCAATTATGTTGCAAGAAAGGGAAATGAGTGTAGGGCGGGGAGAGATGAACAGAGAAAGACTGGCTGAAGGAATTACCTGGGAGTTTTGTCCTTTCTAAAGCCAAAGACGTTCTTGCAGTCACTGTAAAAGATCATGTGCATGTAATATTTTCATCAGTATAACTTGAGCCAACGAGAGGGTCTAGAGAGGAAACTCCCCCTTCTTTCTGTAGCTTGGGAACTGGGAGATTGTCTAACGCTGATTTTGCTACAGAGTGTGCTGGTGTCATGGAAAGTGCTGGCACAGCAGGAAGCATGGTGCTGTGCAGGGTGCTGGGACTGTGGTCAGTGGCTGTTTTAGGGAGGTGATGATTTTGCGAAAGGTCCTGGTGATGTGGAAGGTGGTGATGCTTTGCAAGGTGGTGGTGAAGTTGCAGATCCTGTGGAGAATGTTGGTGCTGTGGAAAGTGCTAGGCTTATGGAGGATTCTTGGCTATGAGAGGTGCTATGGAAGGTGTCGATGGTGTGGAGCGTGCCAGTGGTATGGCTGATGCATGTGTTGGTGAAGGTGATGCTGCTGTGGATAATGCCCAGTTGTTCCAGGACTGGTTCATCAGTGGGAATCATGTTGTATCTGGAAGCTATTGTGTTAAGAGGATAAAAGACATTTGGGGGAACACTTGCACTTGGAGGCTGGGCTCACCTGGAAATTTCATGAATTCATCCTCTGTTAACTTCATGACCTTGGGAAGTCCTTCACCTCTTTAGGTTTCTGATTCTTCATCAATAAAACTTGAGCATTAGTTTTGAGATAACAAATAGTATAAACACTTCACACACTCAATGGGCTTAATAAGTGAGTATTTTATTGATTTCCTATTCATATCCTTTTTATTTCTCCTGGGTTTTTGTCTTCCTGCATAATCAGCTGGATTTTAACTATTGATCGGGTTCTGGGCCTCATTCTCCTGGCTTTTCCCATGTGGATTCTCTCACAGAAATGTGACTGAAAACCCGTAGGAGCCATTCAAGGTTTTAGTCAGTTCAACAGCAGGATCCGTGGGTGGCCTTTGGTTCTTAACAGTGACCTCTGACGTCGTATGCTTTTCTATTAGTAAGCACAGGGTATACTTTGTAGACTATTTTTCATTAGTTAGAATATGAATAATTACAATGTATTAAGAATGCTTTGGCTCCGCTTTTCAGTCTAACAACAGTCTTGTGATTGTGACTGTGACATATTACTCCCATTTTGCAAATGTGTAAAGAGGTCCAGAGAAGTGAAGTGAGTTTTTCAAGCCAGAAAATGTTAGAGCAAAATAGGAATCCATCTCTGTGACTCAGTATCCTAATCTAGAGTCACATCTGGCTGTCACTTTGTCACTGTCCTTGTTACACTGGGGCCTGTCTTCTAGTCTTTTTCTCTGTCCTTTTGTTCTTCATCTTTGTTAGTATTTTCTCTGAGCCAGGCTCAGTGCCTGTTACTGGGAGACAATAAAATGGATAAAACAAAATCCATGCTGTCAAGGAAGTCATCACACTATGACACAGACAGCACACTTTCTGGCTGACTCTTCACCTCATCTTCAGCCCCTTCTCTAGTCTTGTCAGCCTGGTTTCAGACATCTTCTGAGCTCTGCAGAGTGTGCGACAGGATCCAGCACTGGTGACCTCTACCCAGTGCTCTGTACCTGCAGCCAGATCTGGGAAATGCCTGGTCCACTTCTCAGCGCAGGACCCAGCATAGAGTGGGCATTGGTTATATCGCAGAGTGGGCTCGGTGTTGGGGGCTGGTTTCAGTATATCTTCCTGACTGCAGGTCCTCACTTAGGAGTCAGAAGACTTGGATCCTTTGACTTTGGTCTGAGCAGGCTCAGATGGAAGGGCATTCATGAATTTGAGGGGAAAAAAGGGACTGGAATTCATAATTTCTGTCAGGCAAATGAACACAGGACAAAAGAGTAAAGTCAGGGAGACTGGAAGTGAGAGGACGAATGTCTTTAAAGAACTAGCATCAGTGGGCTCTTACAAAAATCAAACTGAAACCAACAAAACAGAAATGAAGCAAAACCTTCCCCACTCAGACCTGACGTTATAGAGTGTGGCACCTTCTACTAATTCATCTGTTCACTGATACATTCACCTGTCTGGGCTCCTCTCCTATCCTCATCCTATGATTGGTGTTTTTACACACTGTCCCACTGACTGATCTCCAGAAACAAAGCTAAATGGGTTCACTGTCCCACAGAGAAGAAAGAATACAGCTCAGAGGAGCTGGTAATTTATCTAAGTCCACATCCAGCAGCCTGCAGAGCTGGGGTGTGTTCCACGGTCCTAGGCATGGAACCACTTGCCCCAGGAAGGAAGGGATTGGGAAGATGACTCACTGGACCCCCAGCAGAGTGCAAAGGGAGCCCCACTGACACATGGGGAGTTCCCTAGCGAATGCTGCTGAGCCATCTAAGCTTCTAGTTGTTCTTCATTTGCTTTTATAATATAAGGCCAATGGGTGAGGTTATGGCAGTCTATCTCAGGCCACACCTTTGCTCACGTTCCTTCTAACACCAACTGAGAAAGAAACATCAGAAGCAGCCTCCCAGAGCTGGTGGCTATGTCTGCCAGTTGTCAAGGCTAGGCCCTTCCTCCTCCTGAGAGTTGTTAGTGGCAGTCATTTCTTTCCTGTTCTCACTCTCCTGGTTTAGTTCTGCCATATCATCTCCTATCCTGCTCCTCTCTGGTCTCTCTGCCCCCTTTCTTGGCCCCCTCAAGTCTGTTTTCTCATTGCTCCATGGGAGATTCTTTTCCAAAGCTCACATCTCATTTGGACATCACCGTTCCGAGAACTCTTCATGATTTCTTTTGCTGACCTGACTCCTTGATAGGTGGCCTGACCTTGGTGTAACATTCACACTTTCCTCATGACACTCTGCTCTTTATGCCTTTGTCCAGATCTGTCCCTTCCAGCTGCCTGCGTCTGCTGCCTTCACCACGGGCCCACCTCCTTATTCATCCCTCAGCATCTAACCTGAATAGCTCTCCGGTTGTGCAGTTGTGTTGCACTCGGTACTTACCCCTTCCTTCCTTCTGGGGACCCTGCACCTATTACCAAGTGTAGGGATGATGAGTAACCATCTGGTCACACACAGACTGGACTGTGAGCTCCTTTGGGAAAACATGGTGTTCTCTTTATCCTTGCACTACACCTGACTAAGCGTCAAAAGATGTCTTTAATAAATGAATAAATAGATAAATTAACAAGCAAAAACTCTCATGGCTGACTGAGACACTCCAGTTAGTGTTGATAGCACTGACAGCTTTTGCTGCCTCATTTTCAATATCTTTGTTTAAAACCAGGGCCTTATGTGTTCTTCTGAGCTTCTTGCCAATGACACATTCTCATAAATGTCTTCTTCCTGACCCTGCATTCTTGGGGAGGTGAGACCTCATTTATAGCTTTGCTGTTTGCTTCTACTGATTTTTCATTAGAACTCCAGAGACTGCTTTCCATTTGTAAGATTCTAATATTTGCTGACAGAAGCAACTGGAGATAGAGATTTTACTTTATTATCAGTTGCCTTGGTTTTTATTGCTGTCCTTTTTTTTTATTTTGAGGAACGTTTTTAGGCAAGTTAATAAAAACACTGCCTGCTGGGCTGGGGGCAGATTCATTATTTGGCACAGAAAGACTTTGCACATGAGTACTTGTGGAGAAAGGCTGCAGGAGTATGTTTATTATTTCATTTCTGGCTAGAGTTTTATTGAAAATCAGAATAAATATGCTGGTTGCTTCCTCCTGGCCTGATGGGCATAGGAGAGTGATTTTCAAGAATATATTTTGATATTAATTGATAGTTGAAAAGCAAATGTGGCCTGATTTTTTGTATTAAATGTTTCCTGGGGAGTGATATACATAATGCTGTCTTAGGAGAAATGAGCTCAGGGTTTGGATGAGGAGCTAAGAGATTTAATGACCTCAAAGCTAAATAACTGGGCTGCTTTTATTACTTGCTCCTCTTTCTCACTGATTTAAACACATCCTGGTAAATAACTGGTGCAGTGAAGCAAGTCACTGGGTAATAGCACACAGAAGGCTTCCAGAACCTTGAGATGGTTCTTATTCCTGTGGGACTCCTGCAGAGGGGAGCTGGACCCACTTCTCACTCCCTCCCAAGAGTTGTTTGTTTAAAGATTGCAAGCCAGTGGTTAAACTGCTGGAAGCTTAAGACAAACTATGGTGGGAGCCTTTACATCAAGAAACCAGCAACCACCACATAAATTCACCTTCCCCTGCTGAGAGCTGGTTAACCAGAACACCATGTTGTGGAAGGCATTATACAAGAAGGGAGAAGATGTTGATTACAGTTTGACATCGTGGGTTTTTGTAAACTAAAGCAAGTCATTTCACTTCTTAGAATTGGTGTTTCCCAGTCTGTAAAAGAGAAGAATGCTATCTATATCATAGACCGGTTGTAAGGCCTATAAAAACATAATATGAATGCATGCTCTTGGTCCCCAGTGGCTCTATAAATGTGAACTTCCTCTTGTCCTTACATGATAGGTACATTTCTGTGGAGTGGGTCATCTCACTAGATGAAATGCTGACACCATTTTGAGTCTCTGCTGGGAAGCCATGCATGGTACCCATCAGCCCTCTTTCTCAAGTGGCACTGCCCTGGCTCGATTGCTCTCCATTGCTTACCATTTCCAGAGTGCCAGCTTTGCACTCTTGAGTCTCTGTTTCACTCACTTTGCTTACCTGAGCAAAGTGGGCAGATAATCAAATTCCTCTTTTGTTTGGTAAATCTTTGATGGTTGCCTTATTTCTATAGGCAGCTGGGTGAAATCCTTGCACAGCACGACAGGCTGTTTGCCTCCAGTTCCTGTCCTTCTGCCACTGACTTCCTGAATGTGTAAGACTCAGCACTCTAATAGCCTACCAGGCTGCCTCTGCACATCTGTAGCTCTTTGACCATGATGTTTCCTTTCTCTTTTTTCCTGCCTGTGACCCAACTCAGATTTCACCTCCTTCTGAAAATAGTCTTGGTGCTGCAAGTCAGTTTCTCTTCTGCCAGTCCCACAGTCCTAATTCCCTCTGTTCCTGCACCTCTAGTGGCCTGAGATGCCATCTTTGCTTCCATAGAGCCCTCTTGCTGCCTGCTGGGCCCCTGGAGGTAGTTCTGAAGGCTCCATAAAGGTATCTTAGATCTCAGATTGGGGTGACACAAGGAAGATGTTCACAGAAAGTAAAATATTTAAAATGATTCTTTATAGTTCAGTAATAACCGTTATTTTATTGGTCTCCTGTGATGTGCCAGGTAGTATGCTAGTTATGTTCTACGTTATGAAGTAAGTACTATTTCCGATGTACAGATGACAAAATGGTAAAGCATGATTGATTATGATAGTCAGGGTCGCACAGCCAGTACCAGGGGGAGAGTCAGGCTTTTCCAAAGAACAGTACATGTCCAGATATGTTCCTGTGTTCTCTCTCTTTCTCATCAACGTTATGTTCCATTTGAAGAATGGCTTAAATGAAACCAAGCTAAAAAGTGTTTGCTATAATCCCTACATTTTGCTGCATATTCTTGTTACTTGTCAAGCACTATATTGATTTTGTTCTTTATTTTTTATTCTCTTTGAATATACTGTTCGGTTAACACTTGAAGTACACCGGCCCAAAAGGAAAAAGGACTAGCAAACACTTCCCTAAGAAGAAATGCCATTTTTCTCAATGCTTGTCATATGACCTGCTTTATTATCCCAGCTGCAAAGTTGGAATGTTCACCTCCTGATTTTCTTGGTCTCTTGACCTCCACTACTTCAACGTGTGATTATATTAAGTATGATTTACTTATTTATATTTATTTATTTTAAAAAGAAAAAACAGAAATCAAAAAACAAACAGTTATAAAACAACATCAAAAGCAAAATGACAACAACAACAATAAAACAGTGGTGATACAGGATTTCAAAACAAGATGATAGGAATTTAACAATGGTTGTTATATCTCATATTGTTATCCTCAGAATAATTGCTCAGGCATGCAAGATTGATCAGACAATAAAATTTCCCTTTGAGCAGTTTCTTTACCTTTTCCTGAACCTATTATAACTTTGGATCTTACTTACTTTTTCAGTTTTTAAAATTCAAATTTATGGTTTCTAAGATCTTGTAACTGTCAGAGGAAGACAGGCCCTAACAAGGTGAGTGTATGTACAGTTGTCATGTCTCCATTATGTTCTATAATTATAAGAAAACTAGTTGTTATGGCAACTGCCATAAAAGCCTGGTTTCATCTGAGGATGCCACGCAATTGGGAGAAAATGGAGTTCTTTAAAGGGGATGCAGTACTTGGGTGATCATCATTAACTCATCCAAGTTCTTTGCAATCTGATCTGCATTTTTCTTTAAGTGATAGACATGAGTTCAAGTGCTGCTTCTATAATTTACTGGCTGTGTGATACTGGGCAAGTCATCTGCCACCAGGAGCCTTGGGGTTCTCTTTTGTTAGGACTTTGTTTTGTAATGATTATGTATATGATAATCACACAGTTCCTGGCATACAGTAGCCCCAGTTATGTGTTAAATATCTTGATCTCTTTTCTGAACACATGAAAATGTTGAAAATAGAGAGGATGATTTTTTTTTGTCTTTTTCTTTTTTATCAGTACCAGGGATCCAACTCACAACTGCCTGCTTGCAAGGCAGGCATTTATGCCGCTGACCTAAATCCCCAGCCCCAAGGATGTTTGTTTTTAAAACAAGTTTTAAAAAATATTATTGATTTTGGTAAAATTATGGGTAGAAAATTAACTTACTACATAGAAATTCTAGACTGAATCATCCACTATATAAGAAGAGAGGGAAAGAGACAAGGAGGAAGAGAGACATAGAGATGGAAGAGAGGATATATTAAGCTAGATAAAACTGGCTTAAATTTAAAAATTCTTCTTTTTCATTAATTTCCTTGAGACTAAGAGATAAATCCCTAATTGCTAAAAATTTTTTTTTCTGCATTAAATAGAGAAGCTAGTTTTTGGTCTATCTCTGTACTTCAGTTTTTTCATCTGTAAAATGGATAGTTGAATGAGCTGATCTTGGAGGGAACTTTGGTGGTGATATTTTACGATGGTGATTCGCAAGCAGAGAACCTGCCCAAGGAGCCTTGGAGATATTTTCAGGTGTCACAACTCTCCCTTCTCCCAACTGTGTGTGTGTGTGTGTGTGTGTGTGTGTGTGTGTGTGTGTGTGTTTTATTGGTATCTAGTGAGCAAGGCTAGGGATGCTGTTAAACACCCTGTTGTGCACAGAACAGCCCTCTACAACAAAGAATTTTCCTTCCTCAAATGTCAGTAGTGTCAAGACTGAGTAATCGTAGTCTAGAATTTAATACCACATTTATTGGATTTAAAAAACCGGAGTTGTATAACGGCAACCAAAATAAGTCAGATTTATCTAATATTTCTAATATTTCAATTTCATATCCTTGCAATCTCTTACAGGTTTGACGCTTTATAAAAATTAGTAAAAGGAAAGAGACAATGATTTTGCAAGGTTATAGAGGGCTTCATAAAAAGTGGAATGGCTGTGGGAGGTATTGTATAACTTTTTTTTTTGATACCAGGGATCAAACTCATGACCTCATACTTGCCAGGCAGGCACTTGTGCCTCTGAGCTAAATCCCCAGCCTGGTACTGTATAACTTTAAATAGACTGGATATGATTGTTTCATGCTCAAGCGAAATGTACTGAATGCAATTTCAGGTTCATAAATAGCTTTATTATATTTTCTATAGAGGGAGATAAAAATAACTCTTGCATATATTTCCACTGCCTCCTCATTTCCAGCTTCTGTCTTGGGTCTTGATATTTCAAGAGAAGCCAGAGGGTATCTCTTCTAAAGCTCATATGTGATTGCTTCCTCCCCCTACTTAGACATGCTGGGGCTTCTCTTGGCTTCATGGTAAAGTCTGCACTTGTTAGGCTGCTGACTCTGCTTCTCAGATCCCGTTCCTTGCTCATGTCTTCGGTCTCTCCTCCTATTTGCTTCCATCTCTTCTCATCACTCCAAATTACTTGAAGAATTCCCAGTGTATTCTGCCCCATCTCATTTGCACTCATCCCGCATTGTGCATGCTTCCCTTTCCCCTGTGGTCTGGTGGACACCCGCTAATCTTGTGGGATGGCTCAAACACTCTCTTGGTAGTATCTCATTTTTTCATGTTGGTAGAATGGGACTGATCACTTCTTCTGGGTAGAAGCTTGTGTCACCTTTACCTCATTCATGCAGTTATTTCCTTGCATGCATTTTCTCCTGATTCTAGGAAAGCTTAATTTTCAAAAATGGTATCTGCTCCTGATTCAGTTCAATAACTTCTACAATTGTGTACTCTGGGGCTTTGAATAGGATGTACTTTGAATAGAGTAGACAGTCCATGACATTTATTCTTCAACAATAGCAGCACACACATGAATGATAGTCTAACAATAGAAACATAATATATAACAGTTTTCTTTCTTTATAATCCTTCTTACCCTAAATATCAATCATTCACATTTGCACAGTTCACATTGGGAACTTGTAGCCACATATATTTATATGCATTTAAATGAATCAAGACGAAATGAAATAAAATTCAAAATTTAATTCTGTAGTCATATGAGCCATGTTTCAAGTGCTCAGCAGCTGCATGAGCCTAGGGTCTCTGTCAGTGAGAAGTTCCATCGGGTCATCCACAAATCTTTTCCTTATGTGCCTATCCAGGGATATTTTCCACATCTGTATTTATGTATGCATAAACACCTCACATCTTTTCTACTTCCTCAAATGGGATGATTGTATACACATTCTTCTATATCTTGCTATTTTTTCTCTTAATGTATCTCATCGATTTTTCCACACCAGCACACTAAAACCATTTTGCTTGTTGTTAATTACTATAGACTGAGGACATTTCATTAATCTTTCTCAATTAGTCCACTAGTCTAGATTTCGATATCCTGCTACCAAACACTTCTGCAGTGAACTTTCTTGTGTATCTTCACACACACACACACACACACACACACACACACACACACACACACATCCATTTCATATATTACAGAAGTATATTTGTAGGGTACGAGTATATTGGAGACTGAAATTTTACAATGGCTAGTTTTTTATACTTCCCTAAGGAATGAATGGAGGTTTGGGATTTTTGATATCACTCTTTTGAGATTTCCCATTATCCCATTAAGAGTGGGCCATTCTCTCCCACCTACTAAGACTAAAACTATGACTAAGACTAAGACTAAATGTTTTCCAGTAATACAGTTAGAAAATAAAACCTCATTTTAAAGGTTTGCATTATCTTGTATTACTGATGAAATTCAGCCTCTTCCCATCTCTTTTTTTAGCTTAACATATGCTAACTGAATTTATAAACAGGGCTCAGTAATATTTCCGCTCATGCAGACAGTAAGCAATGATAAGATCCAAGCTGGATGTGGTGGCACACGCCTGTAATTCCAGCACTTGGGAGGCTAAGGCAGGAGAATCACCATGAGTAGGAGGCCAGCCTGAGCCACATAGTGCATTCAAGGATTCCTGAAATGTATAGCAAGATCTTGTCAAGAAAAAAATAAAATCAAATGTAACCTCCCTTGATCGACCCTTCCTCCATCAAGCCCAACCTCTGCACTCTGTAACACTAGTTTACCCTCAGATTGACATTTTGACTTCCACATATAAGACACAACATGTGACACTTGTCTTTCTGAGTCTGGCTTATTTCCTTTTACATAATACCCTGTGGTCCTATCTGTATTTGCTATAAATTATAAGATATTTACCTTTTGCTGATGAATAACATTCCTATCTATCTATCAATCATCTATCTTCTATTATCTATCACATTTTCTTTATCCATTCATCTTTTTATGGGTACCTAGGTGGAGTTCATACCTTAGCTATTGCGAATAGTTATAGCAAACATAAGAGTGCCACTGTCTCTTCAATACACTGTCTTCATTTCCTTTGGACATATTCCCATAAATGGGGCAGCTGGGTCATGTGGTATTTTGAGGAGCCTCCATTCTGTTGTGTGTAATGTCTGTACTAATAACATTTCCCATCAACAGTGCATAAGAGTTTGTTTTTTCCATATCCTTTCTAGCATTTGTTATGTTTTAGCTTCATATTTACTCTTTGACCTTTAGGTCTTTGCAGAAAGCTTCCTATCTGGGTAGACTACTAATAATTTCTTTGTACTGACTTGCCTGGCTGCTTCCTCCAGCTATAAACTTAGTCTTTCTCACTTTCTTGGTTTCTTCTCAGCTATCCTTTGCCTTTTGGTTTTGTTTATAGTATAATTTCCTTTTTAATCCCACAGATTTTATTTTTAACTCAATCACAAACTCCAGAAGGCATGAAAGAAAATACTGATACATTTGATATATAAAGATTAAGGTCTTCTCCCATCCTAAACTCATGTATTCTTCTGATGCTTTTATCATTTTATGTTTTATATCAAAATGCTGATCCATGTGAAATTTGTCTTTGAGTAAAGAGTCGGTTGGGAATCCAAGTTGCTTTCAAGTGGCTCTTTGCCAGTTGCTTAAAACCCATTGCTTTCTAACCTGACGTGCAAACATTTTTTATACCGAGACTGTATTTCCATATTTTTTGAGTTTACATCTGATCTCTTTTCTTCCATAGTTCTGACACTTATTTGACATTGCATCCCAATTCATTTTCTATTTAATAGTTTTAAAATACTTCTTTATTTTTGGCTTCTTGTTATTTCTTGATTCTTTGCAGAAACTTCTTGCCCATTCTTGCACATTTGCTTTTCTGGATGTCCTACCATATTTTTAGTTGCCAAAGCACTCCTGCTATTGTTTGATTTGGATTACTTAAATTTATAGACTAAGATGAGAAGAAGTTGTGTCCTCAAAATATTAAAACTTCAACTGTAAATGAAATTTCATTTTGCATATGTGGAATTTTTCCATGGGTCTTGGTTGGGCTTTAAAATCATCTGTTTCTCTGCATCTATCCCTATCTATGTCTCTCTGTCTCTGTCTCTCCCTCTTTCTCTTTTTCTGTCGCTCTTTCTCTCTCTGTCTCTGTCTCTCTCTTGTCTCTCTCTGTCTTTTTCTGCATCTCTGTCTCTGTCTCTCTCTCTCTCTCCTTCTCCCATCCTCCCTCCCTCCCTCTCCCTCTCTGGACAGGGTCACACTGTGTACTGTAGGCTGGCCTTGAACTCCTCATTCTCCAGTCTCAGCATCCTGAGTTCTAGGGTTACAGGTGTTTGCTTTCATACTTTGCTTATCTTTTAAATTCTTGTTACAATGTTCCAAAGAATTTGCTTCTTTTTATATTTTAAAATGGATCTTCTCTTTCTTTATATTTCTAACTAGTTATTATTGTATTTATATAAAAATTATTTTTTGGTGCTGGGATTGAAACTGGAGCCTCACACATGCTGACATCCTCACTTAGCTACATCTCCAGTCCTTTCTTTTTATTTTATTAGTACTGGCCTATGATACATGAAGCTTGTGTTCATCTCGGGGAGTGGATAAATGTACATAATGCAACTTGTTTCTTTTTTAATACCCTCCCCATCTGTCTCTCTTTCTCCATTTCCATTTTCTCGTTATTATTCTTAGCTCATATTTATGACATATAATGTTTATGTTCACTGTGGGTATTGGTTCCTGTGTGTGGCGTATCTTAAGTCCTCCTACTGTCCCTGTCCTGTGCTTCTCTCCTCATCCTCAGTCTCTGGAACCCCTTCTCATTTGCAAGATTTCTATTCTTTGTTTTCTCTATCCATCCTTTATTTTGCTCTTTGTATTTTACTTTGCTTTTGAATTTTGTACACCTATTTGCTCCCAGGCAATTATCAATTTCTTTATTGTTTCTAATGATTTGTTTAAAATTTTAGAGTCTTTAGATTTTTGATATAGATTATAATGTAATGCTGTTGTTGTTCCCCTTTTCTGACATTTAATATTTTCTTATGTTATTTTTCCTTTCAAATATTTGGGCCCCGTCGTCACTTTCATGTCTAATCACGTTGGTCAGTAACTTCAGGACTGCTGTTTCTAATGTTTTACCGATTAAATTTTGATGGATTCTCCTTTGTTCCCCTATGCTTTCTCTGCATTTATGGAGATGACTATATGGTTATTGTATTTGTCTTGGTCAATTTGTCCAGTAGATTTTCAAATATTAAGCCATTCTTACATGTCATTTTGTTCATGGTGTACCACTGAGAACTATTTGCTAATACACTGACTAAAATTTTAGTTTAAGCAATATTATGAGGATTTTTTTGTGCTATCTTTGTTTTGTATAGGGTTATACTACCTTTGAAAAGCATTACAGGTATATTTCTTTCTTTTTGGCTCCAAATTTGAAAGAGTAAATAATATGTTTAAGTTTTTTTCCCAAAATAGAATTAATCAATATAATTATTTGAGTTAGTAGGTATGGGATATATAGTAATCGTCAGTAAATATGAAACTTGAAAGATTACATTTTGAAATGCACCATTGTCATTCCCTTAATTAGACCTCTCTTCGGCAATTTCTCTCCAAATGGCCCCATTCAGCCAATACATATTTGTAGAATGGCTGGCACCATGTGCCAAACCTTTGAGTATAGGTGATTCATAGAAACACAAGGCAGGGTTCACAATCTGAGGTTCTCAGGATGCTATTGTACAGTGGAAACTTCCAATTAAGTGAATTTGATTCCAAAGGAACATCATTTATCATTATAGATTAACAAAGCTTGGGGTTCTGTATTTACGGATCCCCCTTTAGACATCCACTAGTCATTCTTAGATGTAAAGCAAATTACCTCCCTCCAGGCTGTACACACGAATGCAACAACTTGTCTTTCCTTTATGTTTGCATCTGACTCTGGTTTCCGATGCTGTTCTGAAGAGGAAAGCCATATTGGTCTCTACGTTCAAGAGCACATCAGACCTGCCTTGCCTGTATGAGTCATTTCTCTTGCTCCCTGAACTTTGGCTCTTTTATCTTTAAGATGGAGACAATAATCTTATTTTTCAGGATGCTTAGACAACACATATAATGCATTTAAATGCAGTTGGCATCAGAAAATATGCCCTTACTTCTTTGGTTTGATACCTCCCTAAACATCTGGTTCAGTCTTGAGCTGTGAAGGGACCATGAGTTGTGGAATATTTGTTTAGGTCTGGATTATTTTTAACACCTTCAGCTGGCTTTTCTACCTCCAATATTTACCACCTCTACCTCAATTCCCACCCTAATTACCACAGTAGTCTTTAAAATTCCAATGAAACCATGTCAGTGAGCGTTGGATATTAAACACCTATTAGTTGTCAGGCTCTTTAGTCTGAGGCTTAATGACTTCATACTGCCTTTGTTTACCACTGAGGTTCCGTCATTTACTGAAATGTGCTGTGGTCACTCCCATACCTTTGGCAGTCTGCTCTCTCTGCCTGGACTGACCTATCCCCTCTGCTTCAGGCTGGCTCAGGAGTGTCATCTTCATTACATTACTTCTCCTTCCTTCTAATGTCTTGTCTGAGAGCAAAAATCTGCGTATATCACCTTTGCATCCCATACTTCTGACTCTAGACTTGCTATGAGTTAGGAATTCAGCCTTTATCTATAGTTTGTTAGAAGGCTAGGCTTTGGGGTACATGGTAAAGTATGAATATTTCTCCGTTTTACTTCTCCAAGAAGCCTGGGGAAATTATCCATTAAAGCAAATGAAAATCAACTGCATTTCTCAGCTGAAGGTGATGATGGACAAGTGTGCCCTTCCTGAGCAGATCCAGGGCACAGCACTATGATTAGGAGCTGGAGACTTCTTTCTTCTTTATACCATTACAATAATTTAAATCTTTTGAGTATCAGTCATTCATACATCCTTAAATCACTTTCTTGGTTTTTCTTATTAGGTTTTTAAAATTTGATGCTTTGGTTACCACATTTAATATTTCTTTATGAAGTACACTGTGATGTTTCAATCCATATATATTGTATACTTGAGTTGCATAAATAATCACCTCATATAATGTCCATCACCTTTAGCTTGCATCATTTTTAATGATTAGTTCATCCCATACTCTGTGCATCTATCTGCTGTGTCATAAAACACCAAAGTTTATTCCTCCTCTCTAACTGTAACAGTGCCAACCTCTTTCCTTTTGCTTTAATTGTCTCCAGTTTTTGGCAATCATTCTTTCACTCTCAACTGCTAGGAAATCAGCTTTTTAGATTCCACATGTGAATGATTGTCTTTCTGTGCCTGACATTTCACTTCACATAATGTTCTCCAGGTTCATGCATGTATCATAAGTGACAAGATTTCATTCTTTTTGACACCTGAATAATCTGCCATTGTATAAATACTGTATTTGTTATCCATTTGTCTTTTGATGGACACAGGTTCATCCCTTAACCTGCCTATTGTGAATAATCCTGCAATAAACACGGTAGTGCAACTGTGTCTTTGGCATGTTGATTTTATTTCCTTTATCCCCAGTAGTGGGACAGCTGGATGACATGGCAGTGACAGTTTTTGTTTTTTGAGTTTTCCACTGTGGCTGTACTAATTTACATCCCTGCCAGTAATTTACAAAGACTTCCGTTATTTCTACATTCTTGCCAGAATTTTTTTGTCTTTTTTATAAAAGCTATTCAAATTCTGGTGAGGTAAAATCTCACTGTGATTTTCACTTGCATTTATTTCCATGATGCTTATTGATGTTGAACCTTTTTTCATATTTCTGTTAGCCATTTGCCCCTTTCATTTAAATGCATATTTCAGTTGGAGCCTGGACTAGAATTCATCAAACCATTCAGCCGCCCACTGCTCATGAAATCCAGGAGCAGGTGCATTTGAAAAGCTCTTCTTCCACAGCTCCTTCTTCTTTTTCAGTAATGCTAGTGATTTTACAGTTAACACCCACACTCCATGACATCTCCTTCAATAAGTGGAGAGAGAAAAAAGCCAGGAATAAGGCAAGGAGACGAATATTGACAGAATACCTCTTCTGAGTTCCAGGACCTGTGCTTCCTGTATTTGTCATCTCCTTTGTGCTTTGTAACTGCCCTGAAATGGGGACATTATTAGAATCCCTCCCTTTGGACAAACAGACAGGGAGAAGTGGCTTGCCCAAGACCATACAAGTTAGATAGGAGCCCTTTGTGCACCTTCTGAAAAATCAGTTTGATTTTGTTTTCTCCATTGTGTAAATTGATCACTGATCTAGTTCTCACTTTTGGGCAGGTTTCTAGAAAACCTTGAGCTAATTTATTGTCCAATTCTAGTGCAGGCACTGTTATCCTACCTTCCTTCAATTTATATCCATTCTTATTCCTTGTAATTACCTCATTACCTTAATAATACCTGTCACAACTTGAGTATCCTTTGCCCAAAATGTAGGCAACAGAAGTTTTTCAGATTTTGAATTTTGTAATATTTCCACATTCATCATGAGATACCATAGGAAGGGTCTCAAGTCTAAACCGAGCATTCATTTATGCCTCTTATATGCCTTCTACAGAGGCTGAAGATGATTTTATACAATAGTTTTACTGTGTCTGTGTTTTGACTACAACTCATCCTTTGAAGTCAGGTTTAGCATTTTCCACTTGTGGCATGATATTGGTGCTCATAAAGTTTCAGGTTTTGGAGTATTGTGAGTTTGGATTAGTGATGCTCCCTCTATATATGGTGAAGGCAGGAGGGGGAGCCATTTAAAGCACTGAGGGCAGAGCATGATATGAGATGAGCCCTCAATGAATGTTAGATGTTAGTAAGTCACATAGCCTAGAAAGCTGCCTTACATCACTTCTGGAAAAGATGGGTGTATAAGAAAAATTAAGATGAATGAAGATAGGTGACATTTATTTCCTAAGCACAGATTTATTGATCTCCTACTGTAACCAAGTCCTGGCCAGACAGGAGGGCTTCTGAATTGAAGCCCCAAGGCCTCACTCTTCAGGGAGTACACAGGCCAGTGAACACAGGTCTGGCCCAAGCCAATGCCAAACAGACCTCAACCAGCTGGTTGAATTTTTCCCATGGAGCCTGTAGCAAAGCATATTCTCCATTCCCTCCAATTCCTGTCTGCCTTTATTTTCTGCATAGAGAAAGGATCCCTGGCTAGAACCTCACATCCAGACCTGTGGTTTGGCCACAGTCCTTTAAAGACAGTTTCACATAAAGGCCACAGCACGGACACATCTCCTCCCTTGCAGCCATGGTGCTATCCTTACCCTGCCAGGGCTGTGGAAGTCATGGTTGAACAAACACAAAATTCAGGTACCCAAATTGTGACCAATGTAGGGAGCTCACTGAGGGAAAGAAATTTCATTAGATTCCGGGCCTTGCTTTGAAAATGCTGTGTGGAGATGCCTCGCCATGGGCTTGTAGGGTTGCTACATATGTCATCCTGTGTCTATGGGATGATTTTCTAATGTCTTAGATCAAAATGGCTTACAAGGACATGCACTTCCACTGCTTACAGCCAGGAAGAGTGAAGGAAATGCAAGGGTTTGATTCTTGTGCCAGTAAAACCATGGGAAAACTGATTATGGCTGTGACTCACCAGGCCATCTTAATGAAATGAAGCCAGGCAGA
This sequence comes from Cavia porcellus, assembly GCF_034190915.1. Classification (NCBI taxonomy): domain Eukaryota; kingdom Metazoa; phylum Chordata; class Mammalia; order Rodentia; family Caviidae; genus Cavia; species Cavia porcellus. The sequence continues at coordinate 28,016,506 of NW_026947502.1, forward strand.
TAGCTATTTTTGTGATAGGAAGTGAAGCAGTTGACTTTATTGATGTTTGCTTCAGGAATATATTTACACAGTAAAGACAATAATGAAATTCAACAATTATGGGAACTTTATATTCATTGCCTTTGGAAGTCTTCCCAATATAGCTGGTAGATAGACAGGTACCTGGTTTTGCAGATAAGGAGATGGGCTTAGAGAGATAGCACCACTTATTTAGGGTAATATAGCTGGTAAATGTTGGAAAAGGCATTGTATCTCAGGTCAGTCTGATGTCAGAGCCTGATTCCTTCTCCCAGCTTCCACTGCATCCTTTGTAAATTATTGCCTCCCAGCCTCTAAATAGCCAGAACCAAATTCCACACCACCTGTACCCTGCCTGAATTTTCAGCAGTCTTTCATTGTCTTAATAATAAATTAAAATCATCATTTTATTGGAAGCAGTAAATAAACTTCCTGACTTCGCTTCTCAAAGCCCCCCTGCTGGCATGATGGGAATATTTGTAACTATGATCACTTCCTGCAGAAATCACAAGGCTGTATGACTTCTTAATATCCTGAGCTGCACATAGTGCAAGATGACTGTGTTAAGACCCGTGGGTGTTTTTCTTGTCTGGCCCATTTGTTCGAAAAACTGGTGATAGACAAGGTTATGGTGTAATTTCACTGCCCTGGAAAGAAGACATCCCACATATATTGAGCAAATGCCAGGTAAAAAGAGGCCCTACCTGATCAGAGTGTGATCCTGGGAAGTCTTCGCCTCTTGCTTTAGTAAGACAAGCATAATATCTCCATCTGACCATGATTGTTGTGAGCTTAAAGTAGTACATGTAAAACTCAGTGCCCAATTTGCAGTAGATACTCAATAAATTTGTAGTAGGTACTCAATAAATTTTATGCTCCCCCCTGAATACTCTCCTACTGTGGTAGGAGGTGGTAGACCTATACTTATTTGAAGATGTTTTGTGAATAGATGCTCCAGACCCCTTTATCTTCCTACCTTGTCTCATGTAGTAATTGATGATAGCATCAATGATGCCACTCAAGAACTGGCTCTACACTTAACTCCATGCCAGTCAAACTCCCTACCTCAACAGGAACTTTGTCGGAAACAGACTAGCGGGTCTGACAGATTACTAATTATCTGACCTTGTACTAACCACATCTGGAAGCTTATTCCTTATAACATAGAAGTAATAAACTCTAATTTATAGAGTTGTTGAAACATTTAAAATGAATAATGAAACAAAAACATTGAAAACATTTTTGGATCTGTTGCCCCCAATGTAAAATTTGGGAAATTTCCTGTAAGTACATTATCTCTGCCTTTTCCTGAAAAAATCAGAAGGTCAGCTATTGTAGGACTTCATTTTCATCCTTGACAATATATTTTCTGAAGCAGAGCAGCTGCTGTGCCCTGGAGATGGGTCCCTTCAGTCTCTCCAGCATGTCTAATACCCCCTGTCTAGCCCGTTACTTATTTATGTTGTTTCTCTGTTCTTTGCCTGCACAGAGGAGATGACCAGGGAGGTCGGCTCTGCACATCTTGATAGGCTGGTAAAATATGAATAAACATATTTGGATATATTTTGCTTTTACCTTTGCTTTATAAAGATAAACCTTGTAGATTAAGGCCTCTGCTCCTCCACCCTATAAGAGCTTCACTGTCAAATACCCTCTGGCCCAAACTGAGTGATGGTTTGAACTTCTAAAATGAAAAATACTTCAGGAGACTGGAGATTTATCTCCTATATAAGCAGGGCCCCAGACCCTCATTTCTTCTTTCTAATGATTATGCCAATAGCACATTAAATTGGGAAATGAGTTATTGCTTTGGAATGTTCCAATTTAAATGGTGCTTTTTCTCTTTCAAGGATTCCACAGATATTAATGAATTCCTGGCTCTATACCTCAGGATCACACTTCTACACCACCTCCTCCATCCTGTGGGGAATTTTCCTCTCTGAGTTCTGAAAGCGACTCTTGAATTATTGCTCATATAAAGTTTGAGGCCACAGATGTTTCATTTTTCTTTTCCTTTCAAAAGGCAATTTACTCAGCAGGATTCATTGGGGCCCTAGGGAATGGGGTTCTTTAATGAGTTTTTGGGGGCTTCCATTGGGCGCTGGCCAAACATTATGATAACACAATCTTTTTGGTTTGAGGATAAAGAGAATCTCTGTATTCCAGGTAGCCATTCTAGAAGCAGTCACCCCACAGATAGGGAGGTATATGAATGGAAGGCACACACAGGCTTGGCATTGGATGTGAATTTGAATCTCTGTTATTTCAATAAATTGAGTTTCCTGGAGCAGTTGACTTAACTGCTCTGGGCTTCATTATTTTCAGTTATAAAACAGAAAAAGTGATAAGACCTATAACATAGTATTGGTTTTAAAAATATTAATAAGAAATGAAAGCAAAATAATCACTGTGTTTAACGAATTGTAATGTTCATTTTAAGCTTTTTTTTAAAAAAAAATTCCAATTATGTAGTTTTGGCTACCGCAGAGCAGACCAAAGCCAATCTCCCTTTAACTGAGGAATTAAACAACAGGCAGGAAACAGAGCCATCTATTAGATGCTCTCTCCCAGATCTGTCTTGTCATTTTATGATTAAATTTTCTAGTCAAATAGTATCTTTCTAGATATTTTTCTGATACATTGAGCTGGATGACATTTAGTTGAACTTGTATACTTTTAGACTAAAGCCAGACAGTTGACCTCTGTGGTCCCATTTCATCTTTCAATCCTCAAATGCCAGGGATCACTATAATCCCCATTTTATAGGTAAACAAACTGAGGCATAAAGATGTCACAAAACCTGTTCAAAATCATGAAAATTACCGTAAGAAATGACTCTTAGAGAATACGTCTGTCTTCAGAGTCTGTACTGGTTCAGCCCAGCTCTGGCTAGTAGCCATATCTATCTTTAGCCTTATCTCAGAATTTTATAAAGTCCCAAGAAATTATTTATTTTCTTCTGATTAGGCCAAACAGACCAAAAAAAAACAGCCCCAAAACTATATCATGGTCACTTTAGTTATCTTTTACCTCCAGGTATGTGTAAGACTCTGATGAATCCAAGTTAGAATAAATTCATTTGCATTGAATGAATGCAATCTTAGAGCCATTAAAAAGACTCAAAACAATACTAATAAGATTTAAATCCTAATGTATGTTTATTCCTCCCTGCTCTTTGGTCTCTGGCCTCTTGTTCTGTGCCAGGCGCCGCATTCAGCATTCCCACACAGTGATCTCATTTCCCCTGTATATCAGTGCTTCTGGGCAGCTGGTATGATCCCAATTCCCAGGGGAGACAGCTGAGGTCACAGAAATATAATTAGGGAACCAGAAAGTTAGAGAGTTGGAGTGTGAGTATGGAAGTTTCTGGTTTAAAAGCCAAGAATCTGGTCACCTCCTTGTTTTTCTGCCTTTATCAAAACAGAACAAACTGATGGAAAGACTCCACCTGAGATCACTTTGAAATATATACGCTGACTGGTGAACACTTAGGCTTTGAAGGAAAACTCAGCTTCTAGGTATTACCTAGCAAAGTACTGTTTCAGTCAGACTGATGGCCTCTGTGATCCCTCTGTGGAGAACAAACCAGGGCCCCATGAGAACTATCTTATCTCTTCCAAAGGTAACATCCTTCAGATATCCTCATCATATCCAATGAGGCCCACTTCTTAAAGGTTCCACCATCTCCTAATATCACTGGGGACAAAGCTTCCAACACATGAACTCAGACCATATCCAGACCATAGTGGTAGCCCAGAGAAGTGCCATCACCAAAGACAAAAATATCTATGGTAAAACATAGGAGAAAGTACATTTATTCCCAGTTTCTAGCACGAGACTCATCAAGTGATAGCCTAGGTCAGGATCTTGCAGAAGAGGAGAGAGGTAGACTGTAAAGCAGATGGGCAAGCTCCATCATGCAGAAAGAATAGGAGTTTCACCTTGATCTTGACCCCTGAGGGAAGAAGGAAAGGAAGAGATGTCAGTGTTTCTGAACCCTGGGTGGCAGAAAGGGGAAGACAAATACTCTTTAAGGCACAGGATCCCTAATAAAGTCTGGCTAACTGCCTGCCAGGCTCTGAAAAATAGGACACATAGGACATTGTTCTGTGGGGAAAATCAGAAAAGAAGACAGGGGTGGGGCTGTGTTGAAGATCTCCAAGACCATCCTTGGGGTCAGTAGTTACTTCACCAGGGCTTATAAGATCCAGTGTACAATTATATGCATGGATGTGATTTATTACCATAAGAGGATTCCCAGAAAAATCATTCAAAAGAAGGAAAAACTGTGGCAAAGTCCAGAGTAAGCTAAGCACAAATTTCTAAGAGTCCTCCCGCAGTGTGACACATAGAACATTCAGTTTTCTCAATTTTAATAACATGGGTGATGCACTGTCTGCAAGGGAAGCTTGTTAGAGACTCAGTGCTGAGGCTGTTTACTGAGGATTGGTTCACAGTTACCCTCTGATCAGCAATACCCAAGTTCCAGCCTCCTGAAAAGAAGGAGAATTTACATATTTGTGTCCAATTTAGTCACTGGGAACTACTGTTTGAGGAATGGTGGAAACATTTCTAAGTTCCAGGCCCCCCGCTAGGCCAGCCTTAAAAGTAGACCCTGCCAAGGCGAGAAAGTCATAGGACCAGCATATGGGCTCTTTTCTGTTAACCCTCCAAATCATCTCTCTAAGTACAGTATCTGTTATCTGCGTGCCTGTGTGGAGAAGGAAGCATGAAAAAGTAGAAGATTCAGAAGAATTTTTTCCTGTTCATGGACAAAGGTAGAAAATTGAGTAGAAGGACTGAAAATCTGCCCGCCCCCAACACTGCTGACTTAGGCAGAGGACGTATGTGCTGCTGTACGGGCTGGATAGCAGCATTAACAGGCATTATTTTTCACACTAGTAGGAATTGTAAGAAGGCTTCGATTTGTTTATCTGGTTTGGGAACCCCCTCACTGGTATGCCTACCAGCACTATTTGTTGAAATTTGGAAATGATTTCTAAATTTTCAAACAAGTTTCACTGACCTGAGTTTTCATTGTCTTTTTTTTATTTTTTCTTAACAGTAACTATTCTGCCAAGAAAGGGGATCGGGGAATGAAAGCAGCTTAATGGAACAAGTCATTTGGGCAAGAAAATTTGTGTCTCCATGGAGATGAGAGTACAGACTGAGCCTAGACCAGCAGACTGACTGAGACGCAGTGAGATGATTGTGTATCTCCAATCATGCCAACTGTGTCAAGAGTGCTGTAGGCGGAAGAGACAACCTGGCTCTTCTCTAGGGCTTATGGGGACTGGCTGGAGCTAAAGGGTATCAGTCCTTTATATGCATGCCAAGCCCAGGCCAAGAACTGAGTGAGAGGTCACTGGTGTACAGTTCCCACTCTTGGGAAGCTCACAATCTGCTGATACAAGCTGGTAGGTCAAGAAACCCCAGTCTTATAGAGTAGTGTACCAGCATGCTCAGGACTTGTAGCCGTGGAAGCCCCACCTAGACCTTACTCATGAAGGAAAGTTGGGGTACCTTTGAAAGGGAAGGCAGAGAAGGCACACCAATAGTAGAAAGTTTAGAACTTCCAAGAACAAGGACTCTGTGTGTGTATGTGTGTGTGTGTGTGTGTGTGTGTGTGTGTGTGTGTGTTCTTGGGGCAGCAGCATTAATGTCGTGAAATACTATAACTTGAATACTGAAGGATTTTCATTCCACTGGGAGTCCTGGAACCAGTCCCCAAAGATAGGTAAAAACAACTATATATGATAACAAAAGGATGTGAATTCCTTGACCTTTCCTTTTAAAATGCCAGGCAAAGAAGATTGGACTTTAGCTTGAGCTAATGACGTGATTCCAGTAACTTGGGTAGCTGTAACATATACTGATTTCTGGATGTTGGGGCAGAGTTAGCAGGAGCTGTTGATGTAGTGCTCAGGGCTTTGCACCTGATCCATCTCCTTATATGGTTCCAATGTTCAGTGAAACCACAAATCCACCGTGCTAGAGGGTGAGAAGTCAGGGAACGTTTTCAGTTTTACCTCCAATGTTGAGAAAAGTAAGAAGATCCTTCAGTGGTCAGGGCAAATGGACTGGGCAGGGGAGACAGGAAGGGCCAATGAAGAGATACATACCCAAAATGCTTTTTCTGGCTTGTCAATACTTTTAAAGATAGGACCCTCAGGGACTTGGGAATCTCAAAGACTGGGAATGGGTCCTGCCCTTGAGAGGGTGTCAGTTAGCTGAGAGGACAGACAGAAGGTGATACTGTAACACCTAATGACCCTGGTGCCCAGGCAGCAACAGAACCAAATTCACCCCTGCTGATGCACAGTGATAACCAGAATAACAATAGCAAGAATCACTAGCTGATAATGTTAGAATTGATGTGGCACTCTTCTTCTGCATTATTTGTGTTGGTTTTATCTCCTTACAGTCTGATGAAGATTAGTGTAGTGATTCAGAGTCATTTTACAGATGGTAAAGTTGAGGCTTTCAGGTGGCCCACACTTGGTTGTGAGGATTTTCCGTGTGATCACAGGAAGCTGGAGCCAACACAAGTATGTAAAGTGAGATGAAACAGAAGGGCTCAGGATTCACGCTATAGTATATAGAGAAAGGAACAAGAAGCAAGTGTGTAAAATGATTTAAGAATAATGGGGGATTATTATAGATGTCCTCTTAGATTTCCAATATTGCTTTTAAAATAATGCTCCATGATTGATTGATTGATTGATATTATTGGGATTTGAATCCAAGAGTTCAGGCGTGGTAGCTAAGTGTCTACCACTGAGCTAAGCTCCCAGCTGCAATATATTTTTAATGCCAATAAACTAGTGTATTAGAGATTCGTAGGCATTCTAATCTATGGTTAGTGTCTTAGTCATTTCATTCTGTGACAAAACGCACAACACCCACAACTCAAAGGAGGCGAGATTTATTTTGGCTCATGTTTTCAGTTTATGATTGGCTGGCTGCCAGATAGAAATGGCATAGTAGAAAGGCCTGGGAAGAGGACAGCTGCTCATCCGATGGCAGCCAGAAAGCAGAGAGAGAAGAGAGGAGCTAGGTGCAAGAATATGCCCTTTCAGGTCTTGCCCAAAGTAAGCTACCTTTAACATGGCCCTACCTCCTAACAGCTAATTCAGTTACTGAATGCATCAGTGGGTTTATCCCCCTTGACCCATTCGCCTTCCACACACATGAGGTTTTGGGAGGACATTTTAAATCATAGCAGTTGGGTTAAACACACTTGAGTTCAAATAACATCTGCAAAGTAATGGCCCTGGTGCCTGCCCGACCCAGCGCTGTGAGGACCCTGAGTGATGTCATATGTGTTGTATACTATGTGTGCCAAGGTCATTTTCATGAGTGGCTGAGCATGCAAGATGGGGCATGTACTACCATGATGTGCCTGTCCACTGTTAGTGTAAGGAAGCTACCAGTATCACTACCATTTAAAAGAGAATTAAGCTGAGGGTTCCCAGAGGCAGGCAACCTGCTCAGGTTCACATGGACAGTGGCTGACCTGGGGCTTCTGTTCATAATCCTAAAGCTCTGCTTTGTTCACTACTGTTCTAGGGAAAGGGATGAGGAAACCAGGGTGTCGTAAGTTACAGAGGCTGTGATCTCTTACCCCTTCCACTCAAGCCCTATCGTCAGGATCGTTGGGGCCAAGTCAAGAGCAAGGCACTGAGCACCTGGTTCTGTCTCTGGAGACTCCAGATGCCATGTACGGAAGATGAATGTGTTCTGAGTTGTTCTGTTACTTTGAGGTTTCTAGGATCTGTATTCTTCATAAGGAGGTTTATTTATTTGGTGTCGTGGTGCTGAGAGGTGGCATACCTGAATGTTAATGATATTCATGTTTCCTAGTGTATTGAGGGTCCTGAATAAGTGGCTTCCCTGGCTAGACAGTGGGAGGGGTGTTATATTTCTCTGCTCTCTTCCTGACTCCTGGGATTTCCACATATGCAATGATGGGTCTCCCATGAATAAATTTAGAGTATGTCCTGCATATAGCATCAGTTGCATTGCAACGCTGAAAGAGATTTCAACTGTGGGATAGAGAAGTGCTATCCACAGGCCAGCACACAGCAGGGGCTGGGATTAGGGCTTTCAGCATCAGCTGCTGTGGACATACTATTAAGACCTGCTCCTTTGATAGTCACGAAGCTGAGGTCCTGCTGGCCTCAGCTTCTATAGCGGTCAAGTAGGATTATATGGGTTACTATGAAGTTTAGAGGAAAGACTACGTAAACATTCTGTTCCATAGCACCCAGCCTGTTATTCAACAGCCATTAAGTGGTTTCTCTTATCTGTTCCACCCATGAGTCAGAACAGCACTCGGCAATTTATAGACGTCATCTCATGGAATCTTCACATCAACCCTGTAAGGTGCGATTTTTTTTGTCCCCATTTGACAGATGAGTAAACAGATTAAGAGGGATGAAGTGTCTTGCCCAAGATCACACACTTCATTAGAAGCAAAAACAAGGGAGGAGCCCGAATGGAGTGTGGCCCATAGCGACATCAGAGAACTGCCCACAGATGTCTGCAAGGGCAGGTCCAGCTCTCCCAGTGCACAGAAGCTTCCTATCTTTTAGGGGCGCTGCAGGAAGGAAGAAAAGGACCCCACTCCAGGGGTCTGTTCTGTAGCCGGACTAGACTTCAGCTGACCTTATGCACTGATTTTATTCAGCTGGGCTGTTTCTGCTCTTCCTTTGTTTCTTTGCCTCCTCTCCCCTCTCTCTTCTTCCTTCTTTTCCTTACCAGGCTGTGGAGCAGGTAAGAGGGGTTCTGGAAGCTCACAGCTTTGTGCCAAAAACAATGAAAGGGGTAGGGTGTGAGGAATGTATGGTCATACTGCCAGGGCAGGAGCTGGAACCAGGACTGGAGGGACACAGACATGATTTCTGCATCTGTGGCACACAGTGCTGCATGGTGGAGGGAGGCACAAAATGTAATGAGAGCTCAAGTAGGCAAGGGAAGGCTTCCCAGAGGAGGTAATATGTGGCGTGTTGTATTTTGAAGTGTGAGTAGGAGTTCACCAAAGAAGCAAGAGCTGAAAAGTTATTTGGATCTTCTAAAGTATATGCTTAATGTGTGTGTTATATGGATGAGTTCGCTTTCTCCATGTCATCTGCTTTGCTTTTCAGTATATATTTCAGAAGATCCAAATACTTCTAAAGACTACTGTGTTCTCGTCATGTGTACCTTTTGTAATGGCAGCTCCAGGAAACTAACACAATGCTGAGAAAGGAGGCAGGTGACATGGAGGAAGGGAAGAGCTCACAGCTCAGCTGTGTAGCAGGTACGGTAAGCACTGTGGGACAGCATTGTGCTAGTTTCCTGGAGCTGCCATTGCAAATTACCATAAACCACGTGGTTTAAGGTAACGTAAATTTATTCACTTACAGTTCTGCAGGCCAGAAGTATAGGTGAAGGTGTTGGCAGTGGCCACATCCCCTCTGGAGTCTCCAGAGAAATGTCTTTCCACCTTTGCTAGCTTCTGGTGGCTCCGGGTACTCGTTGGCCTGCAGATGCGTCACTCGGATCTCTTCTCTTGCCCCTGCACGTTCGCCTCCCTGCATCCATCTCCCAGGCGGGCACTTTCTCAAATTCCTTAACTAAATCTCAGCTACACAGACACCTTTAAAATAGCCTAGACAAAGTCACATTTATAGTTTTTAGAGATTAGGATGTGGATTTATGTATGGAGGCCACCACTCAACCCACTATAGGGCTTCATGTGCATTATCTGATTTAATCCTATAAACTCTGAGAGATAAAAGTGAGAACTTATTCCAAAGCAGTAAAGGCAGACAGAGCATCTCTTGTCCTCTTTAGCAGTATCTGCTTAGCATGTGGGATTATCTCTAGCACACTGTATGCAGGTGCACAGTTAATGAAATCAATAAATACACTATATAAGTAAAGTACCATAAACTAAGTGCCCAGTGCACACTTCTTGGAGCTCCAGAATGTATTACTTAAAATCTGTGTGTCTGAGAAAATGACAAAGATGCTTTAGTCTTGGTCTCCTTATTGAGATGATGAGGCTACAGTAGTACTTATCTTGTAAGGCTGATGTGGGATTTGTAAGAGCAGATCTGCGCACAGCCTTGAGAACTGTGCCTGGCCAGCAGTCAGTGCATAGTAAGTGGAGTGCCAAGTGCTGTCACAGTACACTGCCTACTGGGAGGTGGTCACTTAGAGAAAGCCACGGGCAGACAGGGAGGGGTTAAATATTGCCTGGGGGCTTTGGAGGAATATAGGGCAGGGGGAGATTGATACTTTGAACTGCAGACAGGGAGGGGTTAAATATTGCCTGGGGGCTTTGGAGGAATATAGGGCAGGGGGAGATTGATACTTTGAACTGGCTGTATAAAGAACAGGGACTTAGCAGTGTGGGAGGCAGGAATGCCATTCCAGGACTGGGAACAGCAGCTGTGAGAGAGGTTACGTGGGGTAGGGTGTGATCTACAGTATCAAGATTTGGTGATCTAGGAGTGAAGTCCTTATTCATCAGGAAAGCAACATGGCCAAGTTGGCTTGTTAGAAAATCCAGCATGGTCTGGGAGCCAGGAGACTTGGGAGCAGGGAGAGGTGGCATGTCCAGGGGCAAGGTGGCAGAGGCGGTCTTGGATGGGGACTCAGGCTGCAAGTAGTGGGAGAGATAGAGAAGCGAGTCGGAGGCACAGATTCTGGGAGCAAAGAGAGTGTGGTGGCTGCAGGAGGCCATCCACAAGGGCGGGTGGCAGCGCAGCCTCCTAGTGGCTGGTAGGAAGAGGCTGAGGCTGGATGTGCACACGATGAGTTTAGGGGACCCTCGAGCCATCTCAGCTCATTGTCTGGACTTTCACCAACTGTAGACCGAAGTGAAACACTTTATGCTGTATGATTGCGATCTGAGTATTCAGTAAGCTCCTCCAAAGTCTTAGCATCTATTATTACTTTTATCACTACCTTGACTACTGTGATTATCATTCCACAGATGTGTGGATCATGGGAGGGGTTACGATGATTCCAGTCTCAGCACAGATGTGCCAGATGTGCCGAGTCTAAATTCAGTTCTAAATGCTTTCTCTGATCTCTCTCTGACTCAAGCGTTTAAAGACAACTCTTGGGTCTGTCTGAGCAGATACTAGCCCAAACCCTCACTCTTCCTCCCAAGGTGAATGGGTTTTTGTTTTCAGTTTTTGTATGTATAGGTTTGAGGGGAAGGAGGTTGAAAAGATGCAATAGAAAATAATAGAAGGTGAAGTATGTACATTTCATGCCCCATCCCACCTGAAAGCAGTGTGAACCAGGTTTCACATCTCTGCTAGTGTATTTATGGGGAGAGGGCACATGTGCGTAGATCTGTGTGTGTGTGTGTGTGTGTGTGTGTGTGTGCGCACCTATGTGTGTTACCTTGAATGCAATTCAGTATTGCAATTCAGGATCTGTTGCTGGTCCTCACCCTGCATGAGCCATCCTAAGCTTGGTGAAGACAGAAAGTGAGACTTGCTGGCTGCCCAGGCAGCTCCTAGCCAAAGGAGGATCCCAAGGGATGTGACGGTGGTGACTGAGGAGCTAAACAGAGCCTCAGCTCCTGACCAGAGAGGAGTCAGGTGCTCAGGACTGGGCAGGAAGGCAGCAGAGACACTCTTCATGATGCTCTAGGAAGGATACACAGGGATTTCCAGGCCGAGCCAAAGCATGGACAGGAAAATGTTAGCTGGGGAGGGGCGGTACACAAGCCGGAGAGCAGCTGAGGGGGCCAGGCTTGGTGGGATGGTCGTACTGAAAGCACCAGGGAGGGTGCTGGCACAAGGGTGCTGTCAGCCTCTGCAGCTTCATGAGTCTTGCTGTGTCCCCATCCTCGGCTGTGTGTCTTTTTGTCCCGTTGTCACAGCCAGGTGCTCCTTCCAGGCCCTCTGGGACCCAGTGCTCCTCTCCTTTTCAAGGTTTCCACTACCACCCAGGGCCATCTTGTATCTGGCTCTCTTTCCTTTCTTGTGATCCCTATTTGAGCTCTTCCCTTTGCAGTCTCTGTTCTAGATCCTGCTCCAGTTCCCATTCTGTCACTATTTGGCTATTTGTGCATTCAGGTCCTGTCTATGCCCACCATAAACTCCTTGGGGCTATGACTATCACAGAATATGGCTCAGAGAAGACCTCCTGATGAATCCATACTGAGTGAGTGAGGAGGGAGGATAAGTGAGCAGGAAGACGGGGAACAGAGAGGGATTTTCATGTAGTGGGGTCATGACTACTGAAACATTCACATCTAGCACCAGAAAACTAACAGCAGTTTATTGCTAATCTCAGGTTGTTAAATTCAAGTGGTGAAGCTAAGGCCTTTACAGTGTCTCCAAGGGGCGAGTTTATATAAATTGAGTCAATAAATATTGATGTGGAGTCAGCCTTTCATGTTCCAAGGAGCTTTGGAGGAAGTAGGAGTTTCTTGCTCTGACCCTCTGTGTCCAGGAGCTTTGCTGCCTCATCAAGCATGTAAGGGTCTGAATTCCACAAATCTGCCAGAAAAGAGAGGCAGGTTCTGGGTAATCAGGTCTGCAGGGTGCCTCCTGAGATGGCCTGCAGGCCCCTCTTGGGCCAAATAAGAAATCACCAACTCCTTACCTGCTCCAAAAACCAAGCCAGATGTATTCCTTAAGAATCCAGTCCTAGCTCACCTACCCACTTTCCTCCTGTGAGTCAGTCCCTTCCTCCTATTTCACAGCACAGTGCCCACCTCCAGGCTTCCTCAAGTCACCACCTCTTTCCATGGCATCACACAAGTCTGGCATTAGCCTCTGGAGCTGGTCCTACTGCATCAGCCTTGCCACTGGCCCCCTGATTCCTTTATCCCTATCCCAACCACCCTTGAGTTAAAGTTCAAGTTTTAACCCGTCCTCTTCCTGTCCTCCTCAGCCCCCAGAGCCTTTCCCTCCCCCTGTGTTGCTGTCAGATCTGCCCATGTTCCCCGCAGCTTCTGTTCTAAGGCAGCTGCACTTTCTTCTCCTGGTGGCTTCTGCCTCCCATATTCTGATATGTGTCCAGGAAGTCACTTCCGGTGTCACATCCCCAGGAGGCCTTTCCTGGTCCTCTACCCCCAGGGTGGTTAAGCCTAGGATTCCCTCTGCAGATTTCCTCAATTATGATGTCACCCCTTGTGCTACAATGCCCGTGTCCCTCACTCGACCTCCACCTCACCCGTAGACTGAGCTTCAAGTTGGGTTCTCCTTGATTCACTGCAGTGCACTCTCTGGTCTCCTTGGCTCTTAGCGAATGGTTGGTGTGAGTTGCAGAAATTACCAAAATTCAGGAAAGGAAACAAACTTTTCCTTCATCAAAGCAACCTCCATTCACGCTAATTCCAGGGGTGTAGTCCAGCCTGGCATAAGTTAGTCTTGCTTGGGCAGAATCCCATACATGGGTTGTGGTTGCAGCCCCATGTCATGCAGAATCCATCCACTTAGCATTAAGTCTTCCATGGTGACTGTCATAGGCGTCACCCTGTCTAGCATCTACTAGTAGTCATTCCACACTCTCTTTAGTAGAGAACGACCTCAGGGCTTCCAGACACCTTTGAGCAGGATTCCACACCTAGAGATTCTGATGCTGTTGATCAGGGTGAAGCTAAAGTATCAGGATCATTTAAAATGCTGTCCAGGTGATCCTACAATGTGTAGCCAGCTTGAGAGTCACTCATCCTTGGGGAGTGGCTCTCTTCTCCTGTTACACATTATAATCACCAAGATAATTTATAATAATGCTGAACTACCAGTCCCACCCACCCCTGGCCTATTAAATTAGAATTTGGAGGGGTGACAGCAACCTAGATCCGTGCATCTAGGGTCCCTTAGATATGTCTAATGTAAACAGAAATTAAAAGCATTGCACTTATAGAGAGCACCCACCATCTTTCCCTCCCTTTGTCTCTTTCCACCTTTTCATTTCCCAGCGGCATTTGCTGAAGGCTTCCTCTCTGCCCACACTGTCAAGCTCTGGTGACACTTTGGTGACTCAGTCCCTGCTTCTCCTAGAGGAGGTTGTTAATTTGGGAACTGTTTGGAATGTAAAGCCCACCTTTGTGAGGGAAGCTGCTGAGCCCTCTTCACTAGCCTGCTGCTGGCTGGGGAGCAATGCTGATGATGCACGTACTTGTCCCCACATTTATACATCTTGCCTTGCTTCTGAGTTTTCCAAGAGGTGTGGAGCTCTGCTCAGTAAATAGGATTGCGAATGGCTGGGAGGATGAGAGATTTTCTGGGAGTTCCCCTACATTTTGCATCAGGCTAACTTGTGACAGACAGCACAGTGGGGCCGCAGCTCTCTGCTCCTTCCTTAGCATGCATGAAGTCTGCAGCAGCTTTGCTGCCCTGAGTGTACCTGTGATTGCATCTGTGTCCTGGCATTGAGGGCAACCCTTTTGGCTGGATCCAGTAATACTCTGTGAGGTAAAGGGATGCTTGTGGCATTTTAATGTTCCTTTGCCACAGTCACTTAGGAACAAATCTTCCTACCCTGGGTTAGAACTGTAAGTACCAGGTTGCTGCCTGGGCTCTGGGGATTTATTTTTAAAACAAGTTAAAATTCACATAATTCAAAGTTAGTCACTTTAAAGTGAACAATTCAGTGGCACTTAGCACATTCACAGTGCTGTGCAATCATTACCTGAATCTAGTTCCAAAAATGTTTCACCCCTGTAAAAAGAACCTGGTACCCCATGAATTGACATTCCATATTCTACACTACCCTCAGCCCTGGAAATTTAGATTTAGCTATTCAGGATATTTAACACAAATGAAATTACATGGTATGTGTCCTTTTGTATGTAGCTTCTTTTGGGTTAGCATAGTTTTGTGGTCTATCAACATTGGTAGTATATACTTCATTCCCTTTTCTGACTGAATCATGTTCCATTCTATAGGTACAGAGCCATACCTCAAAGTTTCTGGGGGACTTCAAATTTGTGAATACTTTATATAAAATGGCATAGTATTTGTGTATGACTTATGTATATCTTCCCATGTACTTTAAATCATCTATATTCTTTATAACCCATAATATAAATGTTATAAAATAAGTGCTATTCTGCTATTGGGGAGTAATGAGGGAAAAGTTTGCTCGTGTGCAGTGTAGAAGCAATTTATATGTTTTTCCAACTTACATGTTTTTAACTATTTTTGAATCACGATAGATTGAATCCATGGAGGTGTTTGATTGAGTCAGTGAATGTATAACCCATAGATTATGGAGGACTGGCTATACAACAATTTGGCTGTCCATCACTCGATAGGACTTTGGGATCTTCCTACAGTTTGACTACTGGAAATGTTGGCAGTTTTTAGATTATTTATATCTATATTCCAACATCTGCTGCTCTAAGGTGCCAGGGGCCTCAGTAGGTAAGCAGTGCCACTATCTTACTTCCCTACACTACTCCAGTTCAATCCCTGGGGTTTCTAGAAGGGTGAAGTGTCCTGAGCGCCTCTCTTGGTCCAGATTCAGTGTCCATGGACTTAGCCATCTGGGCTCCACATCTTGGCAGCCTGGGTGACTCTGGTCTGATTATCATCTCACCCTGCACTATCATCACCCCAATCCTTGGCGGGAGGCCACTGTGTGTACAACAGGTTTCAGCCAAAGACTGGAGGTAACAGCAGGTGGGAGGTGTGGGCTACGCATTGTGTCAACAATAGTTTAAAACTACCCACACATGGGGGGATTACTGTAGACTGTGTCTGCCCAGAGGGTACAGACTGGCTCCCTCCTTTTCCATCTTCCCCCTTTCCTTTTCACGTTCCTCCCATCCAGTATTTAAAGCTTCCAACAAGGAATTGCATCTGTCTGGAATATTAGAGTCCGGTCTTCTCCTATCCTTATAAACATGTCTTGGGTTGGGAAGGAGATGTGATCTGGCTCCTCAAGCTTTATTGTATTTTTCTTCTTAGTCCAAAGGAACCTTCTCTGTGTGAAAAGGATTTTGTCACATTTCGAGGTTGATTGACACAAAGGAGAATCAGCATTTAAAATAGCATAGCTAAAAATTCTGCTTATCCCAAATATGGGCGTCAGATGGTGGGATGGCACCAATAGAAACCTGAAGGTACTTCTGATATTAGATGTTTATTCCTTTCTGGTAAATACTGATGGAGCCTCCACCTTAGTATTTTATTTTAAACAACTACTTTCTCTCTCTCTCTCTCTCTCTCTCTCTCTCTCTCTCTCTCTCTCTCTTTACCGAGGATTGAACTCATGACCTCGTGTTTGCCAGGCAGGTGCTTGTGCTTATTTTTAAAGATAGATAATCAAGAGCTGAATTTTTCTCTAAGAAACTTGAGGTTATATGGCATGATTTTGTGCCTTCCCTTAGATTTCCAAATATCTCTCTGGTTGCTGTGTGTCAAGTAGACCAGAGTATGAAGAATCTGCCAGCCAAAGACTGTTTTCATACTGCAGCTGAGAGAGGATGATAGCTTGGGCCCTCTTGGGAGTGGCTGAAGTGGTGACAAGTGGCCAGATTCTGGATGTATTTAAAGGCAGAGATGATGGGTTCTCCAGACAGGCTGGCTGGATATACAGTGAGAGAAGGAGGGAGAGTCAAGAATGACTTCAAGCTTTTTGTCTAAAGACCTCCCAAAGGTGGAGCCTATGTTTCTCGTCATGCAAAAGAATGCAGGTGGAGCACAGCTGGAGTAGGAGGAGAACAGTGGCTTGAGGAATGTGGTCAAGTGTATCTTCAGTGTTCAATTGGAGGAGAAACCAGCAGCTGATGTCTGAGGTTGGAATTCAGTGCTGATGAGTGAGGTGGTGGTGATGGAAGGCGGGAAGAAGAGGAAGGGATAGTTTACTAATTACTCCTCTACTAGCACACATTGCTAACTAGAAAAACAAAACAAGGGGGAAGCCATATGTTGTCATGTCAGGAAAGAACTTCATAGATTATCCTGTAGGATGGGGACAATAAGACCCAAAGACTGTAGATGGTGGTGGCCACACTGAGAGTGATGAAGTCAGTACAGAGCCCATCCACTGGATCCCACACCCTCTCCTCTTTCTGTACTACCGTGACCATGCTGCCTATGAGCTGTAGGCTTTGAAGGCTGCACACATGCACTAAAGGTGGGTGTGCTGAGGCTGAGTGACTTCAACTTTTTACTTATTTATTTTTTATTTAATGGAAAAAAGGTAAAACAAAATTTCATAACAAAATAGTAGGAAAATAACAATTGTTAATATTTTACATGTTATCTTTAAAGTAGTTACTCAGGGTACAAGTTACTCAGGGTACATCCATGCTTATAGCAGCACAATTTGTAATAGCTAGGTCTTGGAAACAATCTAAATGCCCATCACCTGAAGAATGGATACAAACGTGTGGTATTTCTATACAATGGAGTACTATTCAACCATAAAGAATGATAAACTGGAGACTTTTGTAGATAAATGAATACAACTTGAGACCATACTCATAAGTGAGATAAATCATCATGCACTAGTATGAGAAGCTGAAAGAAACAACATATGTATATGTGTATAAAATAGTTAAGATAGGTATACTACTGATTTCTCTGAGTTCATTGAAGAGAAAGATTTGTGCTGGTATTGTTTGGGAAATTGAATGCAGATGTCTTGTGCTTTTAGGGATGACAATGAGCAATGCATGTACCATTGTTGCCATCTGATTGACGTGTTTTAAATTTTTTTTCTTTTTGAAATAAAATGGATTTGAAAAAAGATAAGAGAATAAAAATGTCTCCAATCGATATTAACACAAACATTTCTTTTTAATGAACTAAGAGACACTAAGTGCATGACTGACTTGCATTTTTCCTAGAAAATGTAAAGACTTGAAAAAAATCAGACCTCCTCCAAATTCAAAGACCCAATAAAACAAGGGGCATCTGAGATGAATGCGTACTTCTCAGATGAAGAAATACATATATTCAAATAAATATATGAAAAAATATTCAGCATCACTGACCATTTGAGAGATGCAACACTGAGATTCCATCTCACCCCAGAAAGAATGGCTAACATCAAGAAATCAGTCAAGTTCTGGAAGGTCTATAGGGAAAAAGAAATCATTTTCCACTGGTGCAGCCACTGTGGAAATCAGTGTGGAGATTACTCAAAAAAACTAGGATTACAGATCCCATTTTACCCAGCTGTTCTCGTAGATATCCTCCTAGAAGAATTAAAAATGTACCAAGTGATATATGTGCACTCATGCTTATAGCGCCATGATTTGTAATAGATAAATCGTGGGAACAACCCAAATGCCCATCAACAAGGAAGGGTTTAAAAAGATGTTATATTTTTATAGAATGGACTTTATAGAACTCAGCCACAAAGAAGGATCAGCTTGAGACTTTTTTAGGTAAATGAATGCAACTTGAGACCATATTCATCAGTGTAATAAATCAGACTCACAAGAATAAGCATTGTATTTTCTCCCTGATGTGAGAAACTGAGAGTAAATAAGATCCAACGTATACAATAGATATTGTGAAATGGGAAGAAATTGTTTAAAAGCAAAAAACAACTTGGATGACTTTCAGTTTTATCTTCCTCCAGGTCACCATCCTTGTCAGCCTGGCCCTTGCTTTCCTTGCCTGCATTGTGTTCCTGGTGGTTTACAAAGCCTTCACCTATGACCACAGCTGCCCAGAGGGATTTGTGTATAAGGTAAGGGGCTCTGACTGTAGCTCCGTATGAAAGGATCCTCATGTCTTTGTTTGTGCCCCAAGTTTGGGCATGACAACTTCTTCCCAGTCTGTTTTAAATTCTCTTAGATCATTGAAAAGACTATTCATGGTATTGTCTATTTCTTTCTTCCTTGTAGTAAGAAATACTTTTGGTTCAGGTCTTGCACTGAGTACTTTGAACATAATGATAAGCAGTATAATAATTATGGTATTCTTTTATTACTTGATTATCAAAATTTGATTCATTTTTTTCATAAAATAGAGAAATGAAAAAGCAAAATGCAACAGGTTTGGAAAAGAATTTTTCCTGAAAGACTCAGTGACCGTGGAGTTCCTCTCCCAGGGGTTGGGAGGTGGTCCAGCTGCCAACTGCTTATCAGTGGTGAAGTGACCTCAACTTCACTGGGCATTGGCTTTTCCATCTTTAGAAACCTCTGCTCGCAATGCTCTGAGCCTTGACTTAGTCTTCATGGATACACGGCTGGTTTCTAACCTTCACATTGGCCCTGAAGTGTAAATAGAAGGAACTATACTACTGAGCTTTCCTCCTTTAGTTTTGCAGCTGGAATCATGACCTGATGGTCTCTTTTTAAAGTTATTTTTATTGCTACATATTTGTGGTAGATAATGAATATATTCACCATGAGGAGTTCGTACTTGTAGCTATCAAATTTTAATCCTCTTATTTTTACTTTCCCTCCCAGAATTCCCAAAATTCCCAGCCTATAAAAGATTTACCTTCCTCTTTCCTACACTAATATTTATAATTATCATTTACTAAGTATTATGTGTCAGGCCCTTTGCTAGACATTTTTATAAGCATTATCTCAGGCCACACAACCATTCTGCAAAGTAAGTTTTATTGTCTCCCATTTTACATATGAGAAAATACATGTTAAAAACATTTAGTTAAGGTTTTCCAAGACATCACAGCTTTGAGAATTCCACAGTAGAAGATCAAATGGGTGATGTTTCAACTCGGGAGCATATGTCCTCTTTTGTTCTGTTACATGATTCCCTAAGACCTTGTTCTTAATGGGAAAGTTCTGAAAACAGCTATCACTAAATACAATTTAATAAAGTAATAAAATATTCACAAGTTAGAATTCTACAGCTGTGTGAAGGTAAGCAAAGAATGCCTTGAGACATAAACGTGGAAAATCCTCTAAGATGATCTGGTTAAACAGAGGAAAAGGTCTACCTTCATGTGAATAAAAGAGGAGGTGAAAATATTTGCTTCTTTTTTTATGAAAGAAATTTTTTGAGGGATAAATTTAAAAATCAGTAAAATTGATTACCCAGGAAGAAGAGAGGGAACAGCGGACAGAGATGGAAACAAGGCTTCTCAGGATATACCTTGTTATATGTCTGTTCTCAAAACATGTAAATAGTTGTCATATTTAAAAATAAATATATGCTTGAAACATAAACCATACACATTAAAAACAAAGTAAACTAAGAAGCTGGCTCTATATCACATTGAGGACATATGTTTACAAAGAAAATAAATAAATTTAAAATGACTGTAGAATGCAGGATTTTGACTTTACACTGTCATGGAAAATTCTGATGCTCCTCAAATTATAATGGAGTTATGACATGATAAATCCATTGTAAGCTGAAACATCAAAAGTTGAAAACATTTTGAATATATCTAGTCGACCAAACATCATAGCTTAGTTTAGTCATGGTGCAAATGGAAAATTCCAATTACATTTCTGATTTAAGTACAGATGGTCCTCTACTTACAATGGTAGGGTAGACTGATAAACCCATCACTGATTGAGAATGTCCTGTTAAAATGCACTTATGTGGACCCAACCTACTAAAACCATAGCTTAGCCCAGTCTATCTTAAATGTGCTCAGAACACTTACATTATTACCCTACATTTGAGTGAAATCATGTAATGCAAAACTTACTTTATAATAAAGTGTGGATCTGTTATGGAGTTTATTGACTAGTACATTGAAGGTACTTTATGTCATCATAAAGTAAAAAGTCAGCCAGTCAAACCCTGGATTGTCTGTACCTTAGAGACACAGATTTCTGTAGAGAAATACCTGAATTCCTTTAGTATGCTAATTCTGAGTAGGAATATTTGTGTTTTTCTGTAGGACACAAATTGTAGGAGAATGAAAATGCATGACCACATTAAAGTTGATAGGAACCAAGATACTTGATGTAAACAAGAGGTGGAAGTGTAGAGTCACAAAGAGCTGTGGCCCGTGGACAAAGCGCAGAGAAGCAAGTGGGGCCTAGATAGCACCAACCACGTCTGCTACCGGGAAGGTCAATGAGCAGATAAGGCTGACCTTGAATCAGTGCCAACGCCAAGTTCATTCCTTCTGGCTTCTGCTCAGTAGCTCTGGTGATGGAATAATGATGATGATGTTGGACTCTCTGCTGTATGCCAGGCCCAGTGGGGTGTTACCACATGCCAGTGTGGATGACAGCCTGATAAATGAGGGCTCCTTGGTAGGATAGTATGTCTCAAGAGGGGTTGGAAGTTGCCCACTAAACTACTCCTGATTCTGTCTGTTTCTTCCCCAGCACAAGCGCTGCATCCCAGCCTCCCTGGATGCTTACTACTCATCCCAGGACCCCAACTCCAGAAGCCGTTTCTACACAGTCATCAGCCACTACAGTGTGGCCAAGCAGAGCACTGCCCGGGCCATCGGGCCGTGGCTGTCGGCAGCCGCTGTCATCCATGAGCCTAAGCCGCCCAAGACCCAGGGCCATTAGAGGCCTACCCCAGCCAGAATGGGGGTGGTGTGATAGGGCAGGGGCCTTCCCCATCGGCTAAGCCAAGCTTGAGTTACAAGACAACACTGTACTCCTGGGATATGGGGGTGGGGGCGGGGCAGGGTAGGGTGGGGGTGGCACTCTCCGAAAATATCGTGCACTGGAGTTGTCTGAATCGATATTTCTTTTTGTCCTTTGGTATTGTTGATTCGTCCCTAAGTCAGGCTCATGTACAAAGGCATGTTTCGTGTTGATCGTCCCATGTAAGATATTTTCAAAGCCACTGCTTATTCTTTGTTAGGAAAATTTAAAAACAGAAAAGATATACAAGGAAGTAAGTAGAAAGCATGAAACAGGCTCCACCTGGAAGATGTTAGACAGCAGTAAAGAACACAGAGTCTGGGCTTCTTAAACAAGAATTTGTAACTTCACTGTGGGCTTTGGAACATGTGAGTGACAGGGACTGAGCTTCCAGTCTGCAGGATAGGAGCCCTGGAGGCTGGGAATGGCTGAGTTGTAGAAAAGAACTGATTTTGGCATTTCTGAACCCAGGACGCAAGTGGCCTGGAGCCAAATGTACTGATCACTGGTACATTTGGCAGGATGAGCACAAACTTCAGCTGGGCATTGATGCTAGGGCTTGGGCAGACCCACATGGCCTAGGCCAACCCCTCATGGCCTGGGCTCTGAATGCTCACCCAGTGGCAGTGTGTTTTGCCTCAGCAGACACTGAGATGTGGGCAGGTTTTGTTCAGTGCTTTGTTTTTCTAGATCTATGCCTGGATATCACCTTTGTTTATGAGACAGCAAGGGTAGAGAGGGAGAAAGGGAGGTAAGGAGGTGAGAAAAAAGAAGGTACAAGGCAGGGCTATGAGCCTTGGCCAAGTCAGAAGCACAGGCACATAATTTTTAAAAATTTTATCTGTGTTTCCCAAAATGCTAACAGCACTAGTGACAGTTGGATTACAAGCAGAAACTTCAAGCGGTATCCAGAAAGAGTCCTGAAGATTTGGGCTGCAATAATCCCAACTCATTTCTGGAAGAAATTGGAAGAGGTGACTTGTTCACTGCATTGTACTGACAGGGGATATTGGTCCAAATTTCTCAATCAAGTTCTACATGCTCCTGACAAGGAGGCAGCATCCGGCATTGACCAGGCCTCCTGCTCCATGGAAACATACAGGGCAGCCCAGGCCTTCTCACAGTTTCAGGGAGGCCCATTCTGTGCGGGTTTTGGCTCTAGGCCCAACAGGGCCAGAACTGATTAGGAGAATTGGTGATGTGAGATGTGTTACTGTTTCCCCATGAGTCTCCAATAGGCCATTTAAAAGGGATTTTTTGTGGCTTGCTATGCTGCTGAAATCATTGTACACAACAGCTGGGAAATAAGACTAGTATAGCTCAAACTATCCTGCCAAACGCTCTTATCTGATTTTTCCTTTATCCTCCTCCATGCTCCCATCACCTTGAGTAACCTGTAAATTCACTTGTCATCTGAAGCAGAATGACAAGTTGTCCCTAGCAAAACTGCTGAACGCTTTATAATTTCGTGGTGTATTTTTGTCAGTAGGTAGCAGAGTCTGAAGTATTTTTTGGTGTAATTCTTGAAATTTTCTGACAGAAAACAAATAAAGATAGATGTGTCTGAGAGTCTTGACCTTCCCTTGCAACTTTCTTTGTCTTCTGCTCAGTGAGATGACCAGGAAGATGCTGGGGGTAAGGGCCTTGAGGGTGGATGAGCCCTGGGGACAGAGTGACCTGTGAGGCAGAGTGACATGCAGGCCCTACATCTCCAGGCAGCTGGGGCCTGAGATGATGCTGGGATCCTAAGCACGGATGAAGAGTTGCACCTGGCCAATGGGCTTGCAGTCCACTGCCCTTCATTCTCTGAGCCTCTGCTGGTCAGCCAGAGGACCAGGCTGAGCTGGGTGTGGGGCATTCAGCACTAGATGTCAAAGAGTAGAGTGCATCAGTCTCTTTTCTGTGGCAACTGAACATAGTCTGTATTCCTCATGAAGAAAAGAAATTCGTTTCTCACAGTTCGGGAGCCTGGGAGCCAGCATCCTGTATAAAGGATGGGTCTTTTTCAACTATCATCCCAACGCAGAAGGGCAAAGAGAAGGTGAGAGACAGCAAGAGATCTGACTGGCAGCTTCAAACCCTCTTATAATGGGCATCGCCCACTCACATGAGGGGAGAACTCATGACCTAAACACTTTTCCATAGGCCCCACCTCTCAACGCGGTTGCATTGGGGCTTAAACTTCTAATAGGTGCTTTTGGGGTAACCCATTCAAGTCATAGCACATAAAGGTGACTCTGAAGTCTGCAAACAAAACGATGTAAAATAGTGGCAGGAGGAGGGTCTGATGCTACTTTTGATAGCAGGCAGCTGGTGGCCAGCCAGCAGCCTGAGAAGGAAGATAATGAACTGTGAATGGGGCTCTCCTCATAATTAAGGGATAGGATGACCTGGGCATGTGGGAGTCATTGACCCCCATTAAACAGGTAGAGACTGTGGCTCAGAGGTATGAAGAAACTGTTTCAGGGTGATGGTAGGAGAGCTGGGATCTAAACCTGGATTTGAGGGGTGCTTTTACTTCTCTCGGCCTCTTCTGTGTAAAACCTCAAGCAATGCTGTCAGAGTCACAGTTAATCCCTCATAAAGTCAATTTGTAGTTATCATAAAAGTAAACTCACTTATTCTTGGCCAGAAATTAGTCTCAGTGGTTAATGTCAAAAGAGCAAACACCTAACTATCTGTGTTCTGCAGTAAGTAGTCAAGTGTTTGATGTTCACAGAGCTACCCACAAATTCCAGGAGATGAATACTTCCGTCTTCAGCACCATCAGCACAAGCATCACCATTACAGCCCTACATGAAGAAATGGAGACAGAATAGGAAAGCAGCCTGCTTAAGGCCATTTGGTTAGTAAATGGCACAGCAGCGATTCCAAGTTGTGCAGTTTGGTAAACCAATGTCATACCACTGTACCACCCATAGTTCGTGGTTTGCTCTGAAGTTCATAGTTTGTGTCCATTTTCTTTATGTTAGATGTCAGGCCATTTGCAGAAGTGGTATGGGTAGGCCGAGAGTAAAGGCTCTAAACGGATTGCTGTACTGGGGGTGTGTAGTTGGGCCTGGGTGGTAGTGGGGAGAAAGAAGATACAGTATCTCTTGCTCTTTGGGGTTACACAGGCTATGAGCACCAAGCATCAGACAACCTTCGGCACACAATATGGACTTAGGTACCCAGCATGTCTTTAGGAGATGGTAAGGTGAACTGAGCTGGAAAGGCCCAGGCAAGGATCAGGTCTGGCATCTCTATCACAAAGACCGACTGATCCATATAGCCACCATACAAACACCCAATGTCCTGTTCAGCTAAACCAAGTCAAGTAAAGACTTAATAGATGTTCAAACATTCGGTCATAAATTTCTCACTCTAAAAACAAACTAAATCTAACTTTACTTGGCAACAAACAGGTGATGGGTGTGTTATAGAAGGAAAGGAGGACGGGAGGGTAAGGAGATGTGTGAAGCTATTTGTTTTCAAGAGTGACCCTGAAGCCATGTGCTATTTCTGGCAGAATTGTAATTTTCATATCAGGATAAAGGAGGTTGCCTAACTCCTCACATGGATATCCAAGGAGTGGAAGATCACTCAAGAGTTTAACCAAAGCAAGTTTAGTGAAGAGGAAGCTCCTCTGAGTTTTGGAAAGCGGAGTTGTGCAGAGTTTCTTCTGGCTGACAAGGGAGCCAGGATAAACATAGAATGATCATAAAAACAGCACCTTTGTTAGTAGAAAAACTGCATTTGTGACTTTTGAACACTTTTGAATCTTTCCACCATGAATGGAAGGTGATCCTGAAAGGCTCCCAGATAATACAGGACCAAGGCTATGGAGTCAAGGTTGTGATTGTCTCTGGAACTTCTAAGAGGAGAGAGCATGTTAGTGTGTCACCTAACAGGGCTGACCTGGCCTTTGAACTGAGCCTTGCAGGTCAGGTCACATTCCAACAGGAAGCCCGGAGGAAAGACATTGTAATGCCTTCCTCCCGGAGAAATGGGAAGTGTAAGATGTGAAGGAGGGAACTCCAGGGCTTCCTTCATGAGGGCTGTGGTATAGCTCTCCTTTACCAGTGCTGAATGCAAAGCTGAAAAACAAAAAGAAGCTGCCTCTGCTCCTCTGGGGCTCATCGCCCAAGCTACGGTGGGGTAGAGGTGGCGGGGGGGGGGATGAATGAAGGAACAATTTATGCCTTTTGAGGAGAAGCAATCATGGTGGCCCAGGTACATCATGGTGCCTGGTTCCAGCAGTCGGTCAGATCAGAAGACATTTAGGAGGAGATGTTTTTCTGGAAATTCAAAGACTGAATTATTGGAACTATTATGGATTGACTTATCTGCCCTCCATGTCCTCAGTGTGATCTGATCCAACTGGGGAGTCAAATGGAAGAAGAAATAGATCCCAAGCAATTTTTCAAGATGCATACAATGCCATTTATTTAAAGAACAGTGCTCCTGAACAGTTGCAATGAGAAGCGCTAGTTTCCATGGCGACTTCAATGCTGTTTCCCATAGATCAGAGTCACTCTAGCACAATGGGGTGTTTATCCCACTCTGTCCTTTTGTCAGAGATGATCTGTCCCTGGGCACACAGAGTCAGTATTGCTTTAGTTAAATTTGCTCTTAAACATGGCCGTACATTCTCTCGGAATACCCTTGGCCTCTCTACTCTCCCTCTGTCTCTTCGCCTTCTTAATCTCTGGCTTTCTCTGTCCCCTTCCAAGAGAATTGTGTTCAGATGCCCTGATGTTCCAGTGATGAATGCTGTGCTGAGTTTGGGCTTTGGGTAGAGGGGGGAATAGGTAGAAGGGGAAGATGCCCTGGAAGGAAGGCAGCTACCCCTAGGTCTGGCCTTGGCAAACTCCTTTTTCCCTCTGTACATCAGCCTCCTTGTCTTTATCCTTCATCACTGTGTGAAGATTCTATGATAGATATTTAGAGATTTACCTATAGCAGGCATTTGACATTGTAGCTGCTGTGGATAAAATTCCTACTCTGTCCCAGGTTCCTCATTTGCAGATTAGAATTATTTACACTCTAGTCTCAGCCCCTATATAGTGTCTCCATGGGATAACATATAACTAACAGCCTTCAAGTGTCTATAACATAGGAACTGATCACTTCCTATCTGCCTTTAGAAGCTCATGGGTCCCCAGTCCCAGGCCCTGGCTCCTCCTCCATGATCTGTCACATGCATCTTTGCACAAAGCTAACGGTTGCTCCAGTTCTCCATGTCTGTTGTGTACTAATAGTTTTTAGTTGCTAAATTCAGTGACACAGATATATTATTTTTTATTATAAACTATTGCTTCAGTTCTCATCACATATCCTGAAATAATTTTGATAAAACTCTTTACACACATGTTTGTAAAGAAAAAAGAAAGCAAAAAAAAAAAAAAAAACAATAAATAAAAGCAAGCAAGCAAGCAAGCAAGAAAGCATAGACTCTCTGAAGACTTCACCAGTTTTTCCACTAAAATAATCTTTCTCTTCCAGGATATAGTTTGAGATTCTACATTGCATTTAGGTGAAGAGTACTGGTAAGCTATTTCATAGTGTCCCTCAATTTGGTGTGTCTGATGTTTTCCCATGTTACCTTGAAGATGTGTATTCAGGGTAGAGAATCACACTGATTCATGTCAAGGGCTTACGATTGGTGATGTTCTCCTTAATGTGTTTGCTGAAGTGATCTTTGTCAGGCTTGTCTATTACAATATTACCATTTCCCCCATCATAATTATGGAAAATCTGAGGACAATGAAGACAACTTGTTTCTCCTTAAATTTTCACATGCACATTCTAGTATTTATCAGCAGATTTTTCCTGCAGCAATTATGACACTGAAAAGTTAATAATAATTTCCTTTTCCCCTCTTTCTTCTACATTGATTGTCCCTCTTCCACATTCCTTTATTTTTCCATTCATTTCTTTATATTAGTATAAACTCACGAATCTTTACTTTTTGGGGGGTTATAATTCAACATTATCTTGTCTTGTTCCTCAAATTGTCTTGATTTTTGTCATTAAGAGCTGTTTTATGCTAGCCCCTATCTCTGTCTATCTGTCTATCTATCTATCTATCTATCTATCTATCTATCTATCATCTATCTATTTGCATCACAAGATCTTTTAGGCTTATCACATAAGCCTATTGATCATGCCTGAAATTGATCATGCCTGAAATTGATCATGCCACCAAACAGCCCTGATTCCTTTTATTACTATATAGATGTCCTTGATTGCAAGCTTATTAGGCTGAGCTAAATATTATGAATATGAATTCCATATGCTGTTATCTATTTACTTACCCATCTATCATTTATCAAGTCAGCCTATCTATTTTCTCTCCCTCTCTCATATGTGTGTGATCTATTTACTTAGCTACATTTCTACTTATCTATCATTTATCTACCTATCATCCAGCCATTCACCATCCTTCTATCCATTTAGCCATCTCAAATTCATATGTGTTTACTTACTTACTCCAAACACAACTGTAGCACCACCATAGAATTCCTTGTAGAATACCTTTTGCTTGCTTGTCATTTCTTTCATGGACATTAGGAAAAATGATTTTATTATCCACAGTAGTTGTATATATATATATAAAGTTGCTTCAGATATGTACAATTTTTGATATTTAGAATTTTGGACATTACTACAGACAAATTTTGGGGGCATATAGCACTGTGTTTTAGAGAGTGCACTCATACATAAAGGAACTTTTATTTTCTGAAGTTAACACTTTTGGTGGTAGGTAATGCATGGTGTTATACCTGGATTTACAAAGACCTTACCACTGAGACCAATAATGAAATCTTATTAATCGTAATGGTGTAAGTGTCATTCACATCTACCATCACCTGCCTGTGCAGGATCCTGACTTCTTTGTGAGGGTATCACTTCCCAGATTACTACAGGTGTTTCTGGGAGCTCCCAGGTAGAGTCTCACGTGTGCTGACGAACCAGTGAATACCTGCTGAGCTGAGCTCCACGGATGCCTCAGATGTTCTCAGGCTGATGGATGGCTCTGTGGTTGCTCCAGAATCCTTGTAATTTCCAGCTGTCCCAGGCTCTGGAGGAGTAAAGGAAGAAGCACTCCATTTCCTTTGAATTTCAGTCTATTATGAAGGGTGTACTGTAGGACTGCTTGTATCTCCTATGCCCTATCATGTTCCAACAAAGATAGTTCTTTATGTGTTTTTATTTTATTCATTGAACCCTAAACCTCTGCCTCATCCTATAAGGGACCCATTCATCAATGCAGAGGGTTTGCACATTGAAGGACGGATTTAAGCAAGGGTTGTAGTGCTCGGGTTGTAGGTAAATAGCTCACACATTCTAACTTTTCTGTCTTCACCATGGCAGATTCAGCAAATCATTCACATCACTCTTGTGCACTGAGCCTTGTTGCAGCCAAATCATCTTCCCCAACTTTATTCCTTATCCTCCTTCTGCCTTTCCATTTGATGCTGATAGCAACTGAGATTGTTGGCTCCTTAGAAGGCTCCACCATCCCTTTCCAGTGCAGAGCTGTCACCAAGACGGCCTTGACTGGTAGGGAGTTATCTTCCACAGCCTTTCTTGTTTCTGAGCTATTTTATTCATTTAGTTTTAATTTTAAATTTAGTTTTAATTTTCACAGTACTGGGATTTAAGCCTATGGCCTTCACTCTGGGCTGTTTCCAGCTCTTTATTTTTTATCCTCAGATAAGATCTCATTAAGCTCCTAAATTGCCCAGGTTGGGATCAAACTTGTGATCTTCCTGCCTGAGCCTCACGGACTATTGGGATTATAGGCAAGTGCTACCATACCTAACCTATTTTCTATTTTTAAAAATATTTTTTCTGAGATAGTGTTTTGCTAATTTACCCAGATTTGGCTTGAATTTGCAATCCTGCAACTTCAGCCTTCTTAGTAGCTGCGATCAGAGGCAATCCTATCATGCCTAAAGCTTCTGAGGCACTGAACACACTAACAATAACCATTTGAACATGAGTGGAAGTAATGTGAATCACTTTTGGGTTGGGACTTTTTATTCAAGGAACAGTGTCTCTGCTTTCTTTTCTTTCAGTGTCTGCAGCAAAAAATCTCTCAGGCTTCTAGGAACGATGGAGCCGTGAGAGAGAAGGAGCCTGGATCCCTGAGTCTCCATATAGGACACAAACCTTTTATACTCATATTACCTAAGTAAAAATCGACTTTTTCATTCTTAGTGAAATTTTGGTTTTTATATATTACAGTGGAAATAATTGCTCTGACAAATTTACAAGTAAAAATCTGTTTTGCATTTGGACATCAACAGTGACCAGGTATCACTGTTCCATGAATTTTCCCCTGACCTCTCTCAACTAAGCGGGTAGGATTTTGCCCTGTAGACATCCCAGATCCTTATGTTCCTTTGTCACAGAACTATCACAATCTTTATCACTGTTTGTATGTAGGTTCCTGGAGTGGATGGTGATTGATAAGTGAACAAAAACATTTATATGTGAGTAACCTCTAAATATTTACCATCATCCATGTCTTTTTCCTGAATGTTACAGTCACCACACCTCTCTCTGCTAGTTACCACTGGCTATCCTTTTGGGCACCTTAGACTTAACACATTCACCAAAAGTTTCCAATTGCTCCTAGGGTGATTTATTTCATGTGTCCCTTAAACTAGAAGATGCTATAACCAACTATTTGCTTACTTAAAGTAGAAATTAGAGTCATATTATTATTTCATCTAATGGATGAAGAAACAGAGTTTCAAAGAGACTGAGTGCCGGGTTTTACTCAGTTCTGCTGCTGTAGAGCTTGGGCACGTACCCCTGTGCCCTAGCACGGAGTCTGCATGCTTCAGTCATCTGCCTCCACCTTCCCTGCAGGCCTCCACCATCTGCACCTGCTCAGGACTGACATCTCCTCTGGACTGATTTTTCCTGTCTTCAACTTTAAGTAAACACATTTGATTAGGAAGATACTTCTTTCCATGTTAGTAATTTATTCCCTTCTATGCAAGTTGTCCAATTAACATTGAAAAAAAAAAAACACAATTCAGACCAGTGAGTTCCTGAAAGAGAAAAAAGAAGAAACTGTCAGCAAGTTGGCAAGGGTTAGAGAATCCTGGATTTGGAGTCAGGCAGACCTACCTCGGAGTCCCAGTCCATTGCCCTTTGGCTGTCCTTTTCTTCTCTGAGCCTCCTTTTCTACACTTCAGAAGTAAGGATATTAATCTTTGCTTTACCGGGTTATTGTAAAGATTATTTGAGAAAATACACACATGCTGTTTGAACTCTAAGGTGCTCTGGAAGTGGAGAAGAATATTCTATTATGTTAATTTGCAGATTGTACACTTTGACTCAGATATCCTCTTAAGGACTCCAGAGCCCATGGTTACACTAATAGAAACTCATGGAGCCATGGTTTGATGTAGGTCTCTCTAACTATGTCATGTGCTGAATTGTGTAATGCACAAAAGATGTACTAAGGTCCCTACCCCCCAAAACTTCAGAATATTACTATATTTGTAGGTAAGCTCTTTACAGAGATAATCAAATTAAAATAAGGCTATTAAAGTGGCCTCTGATCCAATAGCACTGGTGTCCTTAGAAAAGGGAAAACTGGACACATTCGTGAGGTCAGAGGGTGAATGTCTTGTGAAGGCCTTTGAGGTGATGCTTGTATAAGCCAAGGCACCTTGAAGACGCCAAGAAACTACCCAAAGCTGGAGGAAAAGCAAGGAAGATTATTCCTTGCAACTCTCAGAAGAAACCAACCGGGCTAACATCTTGATATTATACTTTATCATCCAGGATGGAAACAATAAATTTTGGGCTTAAATTTTAAGTCACCATTTATGATGTTTGGTATGATAACCAGTAAACTAATACAGTGTTTGAATATTATGCCCTAAACTGCATGTGATAGTGTTCATGTATAGATATCGTAATAAATACATACAAAATCAAATGAGTTTATCTAAGTCAGTGTTTTATCCAAGTCTAGCCTTTACTATCATGCAGAGTACCTGCTAAAGACTGTTCAGAGAGAGATAACTAAAATGCAGACCTCACCTTCAAGATGACAGTGACACATGTCAGATACACACAGCCCCAAAGTGACGCTCTTTCACTGTTTTAAATGTCTCACAATCAGTCACTAAGTGCCTATTCTGCCTGAATGAACTGCTGGGAAGGATCTTGTCCTGACCCTACAAAACTCCCAGATTGATACTCATGAGACAGGACATGTGATAACAAAAAATTTGGAGATCAAATGAAGGAAATATTCCACGGGTGTGGTCCCAGGGGTTTTGCAGTGCACTGAAGGGAAGCACCGTCCATAGTCAGTAACAACAACCATTATGCCCACAGTAACACCCACAACCACCACTAACTAGCTAGCTGGGGGGAAAATAGGAGCTAAATTACACTGGGACTAGATGAGCTGGAAAATGAACCTTTTTCTCACATATTTTCTGCCAGTTTTCAATCTCTTTTGTAATCATCAGAGTCAGATAAAAATGCATCAGTAATTTGGGCTTGAAAACAGCAAAGGTAGTTGACATTTAATTGCATTTGGAATGAAAATACTGGAAAATCTTTTTAAATCATTATTGTATTTTCTGTAGCACAAGAAGAGGTGCTTTTAATTAGTTGTTCTTTGACTTTTTCTCACCATCACAGATGAAATCTGGGCTGAATCCTACCCCAATTTCTTCCAAACTCTGTGCCACACTTCCTAAGTAAGCAGAGATGTGGCTGCTGGTATGGATTCTTCCTCCTTGGTAAAAGCAAGGCACCCCCATCTCCCCAAGAGAGTTCAGACCTGGCATTATTGAGAAGCAACAAATAGCACTTTTTGGTTAGGCATTAGTATGCAATATCGTCCTGCAGCTCTAGGAAGAAAACAACTTTCAGCACAGGTCTAGGAAATGCATAGCTGAAAGCACCATGGGACTCTGTGGCTTCCTGATATGCCTGTCTTTCACTTGATTCATCAGACAGCTTTATTGTGGCTGACTGAAATATTTGCAAATAAATTTCCTTTCCCACAAGCAAATGGGGAGCTTGCTTTTCTCCCCTAATGCAATGAGATGAAGAGAATTCAATTCAGATTTCCTCTTGAGTAGAGCACTATATTTATTTGACATGGATGCCTCAAGAAGCTAGTGGAGGAACAGGTGCTACCATAAGGCAATAGTCTTCAAAAATGTTTACTTGAAATTTCCCTAAAATAACAATAATTTAAAACAAATGTTTCTCCTTACACACTATTAAGATGATATGTACATTCTTTAAATCACAAGTTTTGAGCATTTGTAAAAGATATAGTTTACTATTTATGGTATCTGAATATGTCCCTAAAATATGTGACTTAAATATGTGCTTTGAAACTTATATTTTTACATCTTTTTATTTGGGGGAGATATAATACTTATACCCATTTATGGGGTATTGTATGACAATTCAATACATGTATACAATGTATAATGATCAAATCAGAATAATAAGCTTTTCCATCTCTTCAAATTTTGATGATTTCTATGTTCTGAGGGCTTCCATATTTTCTTTTTTATAATTATCTTGTCATATGTTACAGATTGGTATGGAGTATAGTTACCTACTCAGGTACAGAACACTAGAAACTTCCTTCAGTTTTTAAAAATGTCTGCTAAGTACCCAAACTGGTAAGGCTATCTATTTAAGCCATTAGTTAAATAAAAATGTCAGAAAACACCTGACATTATTTAGTTCAAATAAACTCTACTCTGAGACATGTATCTGTGTTCTGAATCCTATGTTAGATAGACAGGGATGCGATTGAATGAGGCTGGTCAGTAGAGATGCCTGAAAGAAACTCATCTCTTTCTTTCCCACAGATAGTTTTGCCTGCTACAGTGCATGCCCCTCAAAAGCCATTCTTTTTCCTTTTCCTTTGGCCTGCAGGTTTCTTGCTCTTTTTGGAAAGCCCCTGTGGTAATAACAAGGATGGATGAGAAGCCAGCCTTACTGTGGCTAAGTGGGAGAGGAGAGGTTGTCTCAGGGGAGACAAGAAAGAAAAACAGGTAGCCCATGGAATTTAGTGGAGGGCCTATTTTAGAAGCAAATGCTTCTGGAAACCGAAGAGCTAGAAATGTATTTTCTAAAACAAATCCACTCT
Organism: Cavia porcellus; assembly: GCF_034190915.1. Classification (NCBI taxonomy): domain Eukaryota; kingdom Metazoa; phylum Chordata; class Mammalia; order Rodentia; family Caviidae; genus Cavia; species Cavia porcellus. Next base: position 28,050,177 of record NW_026947502.1, read on the forward strand.
TTTTTTTTTTTTTTTTTATCAGTACCAGGGATCGAACTCACAACCGCCTGCTTGCAAGGCAGGTGTTTATGCCGCTGAGCTAAATCCCCAGCCCCAACAAACCCACTCTTTGTGCATCCTCCAAGAGTCTGTCCTCCCACTTCAAAGTCTCACAGAGTGTCAGCAGGAAAAGTGATTGAATAAAGTATGCTAAGGGAATTACATTTTGCCTGAAAGACCTGGAGACCCCAGCTTCAGACTTAGCTTTCTGGGACACCTCTCAGAACCATGCTGCAGTGGGAACTGGTACAAAGGCCAATGGCCAAGGATGTTGATGTAGGGTAGAAAAGAATAGAGAAAAAACACCAAAATGTCCTTACCTTTCAGACTTCAGTAGTCCCCTCTAGTATTAAATAGGCTGAACTATTATGATTAATAAAAGAACAGAAGTACTGGCTTGGTATTAAAACACTCTACATCTGTATATTCTTTTTGTCTGAAGATATTACCATCCAAGTTAAGAATTAAGTCTTCTCGTTCTAACCCCTATATGGTATCTTTGTAGTTTGGAATTATTCTGAGAATACACAGAGAAACAAAATCATGCCACATTTCAAATACTTATAAAAGGTGAGAAAAGTCTTTCTGATAGGGTAGGTACATGTTAAACTCTGTCATCCTTCTCTGGGATAGTGCAAAATCTTTCCAGCTCCTTATCATCCTGTTTGGGATTTTTTTCCTCTGGTATGTCTTGCTCTGGGACACCAGAGTGGTGTCTTTTTCAAAATGTTAAGAAATCGCTATTGGGAAGCCATACTGGTCCTCCTCTGAGTCTGCAACAGCCACACAGGCTGGGAGAAGAACCAAGAAGCCAACCCCATCCTATGAGCCAGTGTCAGTCATGCAAGCTGGAAGAAGAAACAAGAAGCCAACCTACGCCTACCATGATCCACCTGATACTTGGGAGACAAAAAGAGCCCCCCTCCAACAAAGTAAGCAACAAGCTGATTTGGAGGAACACAGTCTGAGTTGATAGCAACTGAAGTACAAAAACAATTCCAAGTTTGTATTGTCTGGTTGACTTTGTAGGTAAAGCTGGTAGTCTGAGCATCTATTTAAAGGATAACAATATGCAATAGAGCAACTACAGGGGATTTTCTTCTGCCTTGTTTTTGAAATCCAACATTGTCCTCACTTGTTTTGTTCTGTTTTATTGTTTTGTTTTATTTCCTTTCAAAGAAAAGAAAAAGAAAAAAATCGCTGGTGGGAGTATAGAATGATGTTGCTACTTTGAGAAAATTTCTGGAACTTTTTTAAAAATGAAACTAAACATATACCTCTCCTATGACTCAGCAATTACAATTCCATGATATATAAAACATGTTTATATAAAGACTAATTCAAGACTACCCACAGTGGCAGTTTACATAATGATCAAAATGAGAAAAAAAAACAGAAGAAAAATGAGCAAATGAACTGTGACACACTAGTCATAAAGTTGTATAATAATCAACGATAGAAAGAATGTGTCACTGACATATGCAATGACATGGGTGGATATTAAAATCATATTGGATGATTCCATTTACAGAGTTTTGCAATAGACAAACCAATGGCAGACAGTCTCTAATGTTAGAAATCAGGACAATGGCTGCTCCTGAAGGTGACTAGGTGTGGAGGTTAACTGGGAAAGGACAAGGAAAATTTCTCTAGTGATGCAAGTATTTTGCAACTGAATAGGTGTTTGCATTTTGCAGGGCTATTTTTGCCAAAACCCACCTTCAGGCACTTAAATATTTATGCATTTCACTACATTACATTTCATCTCAAACAAAGAACTTAAAAAATGTCAAACACTAGTTAATGATTTGCATGCTGGAAGGTTTAAGAAGACATGTACTGATGTCTGAAACTTACTTAGAAATGAATGAAAATCAAGATGGAGTAGTATATGAATAGAAGAGACAGCAGACTGAGAGAAATGAGACATGAGAAGCACAGCAAAGTGGTAGTTACACTTAGGTGATGGCACACAGCAGTCCACAACACACTTTTAAGACCAGTGATGTTTAAAAAGTCTACTTTAAAAACTATCTGAAATGCTTGAGCTATATTTATCAAGCATTTTGATCACTGAATGATAACATCTTGTGATGTATATGTCTTCTGCATTCCAGAAAGGATAAAATAGCTGTGCAAATTCCCATAGTTGTCTCCATGTGAGCCAAGATTTGACCCCTAACACGGTCTACCTCTAACATTCACACTTAAGTCATCTCACCAAATTAAAGACTCATCTTTTAGAGGTCATGGCTATTTTATATCTTGGGGACTAAGATTGGAAAAAGCAAAACTGTATCCTGTTGTTTAAATCTGAACCATGAAGTCTCTGCAGAGATTTTGCTGCCATGGATTTTGTTCCCTTATTTTGTTCTTGAACATTTTGATCTTAAGCAAATGAACATTATGGGTTGAATTATACCCTCCCAGAATACAACCTTGTTTGGAAATAATTTTTATAATTAACTTCAAGTTGATAAGAACATTGAGTGACCCTAATCCAATATAATTTGGGTCCTTATAAAAAGGAGAAATTTGGACAGAGAGACAAACACACACTAGGGAAAACGCCATATGAAAATGCAGATTAAGATGATATATAAAACTCAAGGTCTTTCAAAGAATGACAGTCAACTACGAGAAGCCAGGAGAGAGACGTGAAATGCAGTCTCACAACCAACAGAAGGACAGGATACTGCCAATGTATTGATCATGGACTTCCAGAGTCTAGAACTCATAGATGACACATTTCTGTTGCTTTATAATCCAGTTTGTTGCACTTTGTTCCGGCAGCTTTTGGAAGCTAATACAAAGTCAAAGTATTTCTTAGTGTCAAGGCATTTTATTTGGTTTGAATACTATGTATGCACATGTACATTTAAGTCGGGGACATACTTCTGGTTGAATTTTTTAATATGACTTGACCAAGAAATACGTTCCTAGAGAAATTTGACTTAGTAGCATAATGAAGGCCAGGGATGTGATTTATGCCTGTAAATCACATTTAAAATCTATTTTCCAGAGATCTTTCAGGAATCACCTATATGTGATGTAGTTTGATACTGAGAGTGAAAACGAAGCTGTTCAGTAAGTAATATTGAAGCTTTCACTGAGTTACTCTGTCAGTACATCTGTGGGAGAAGTAGTTCAGAGTCATTCAAAAGAGTAAAGACTCAAGAATGAGCAGAACTTTTCTCACTTAAAGGAAAAGTGTAGGGAGCCTTCTGGTCTGGGACCCTTTTTTCCTTTTCTTATACCATATTCCACCACTCCTGTGCTAGCTCTTGGTGACAGTGAGTGGCAGATATGGTTCACGAAGGATTGATTCATGCATTCCTTTGATGGAGCACAGTTGTTGCAGGGAAGCAGATCTTGAACTATACACTGCGTTTCCCAGATTCCTTTGCATCTAGGAGGGCATCATGTGACTAAATTTTGTCAATCAAATGTAGAAGAAAATGATGTAAGCCCATTTTTCATCTGGTTCATTCTTAATGACAAATTAAGATGCTGTTTTCCTGTCTATTTGGTCTATGAAAACATTTCATTTTGCTATGACATTTTTGCTTTTTTATGATTAGAAACCTATTAGTAGGTTAAGGAAAAGGAAATAAAGAGAAGAAAAGAAGGCTCTATAAGAACACTAGATTTTACAGATACCATTGAGGCAAGTAGATGCATTTAGAAGATTGAAGAAAGAGTGTTAAATAATATGAGTCACACCAAAAAAGTTAGTTTTTTCTAAAATTTTTTGTATCTTGATTCTATTAAGGAGAAGATTTCCCTTTAGATCTACTTTTTCTTAACATATTTCTACTGTATTTACTTTGAGGATGTGAGTGTACCTAAGTAGAATTTATATTATTTTAACTCTATTTATTTCACTATTACCTCTAGCTATAGCAGATGGTACTAGTTTTATGTTTACATAAAATTATATAGTTTCCTCTTCAAATAAAAAATTAAGAAAATACCTCTATCTAGTCAAAAGTATTAAGTAAATATTAAGTCAAAAAGTATTAAATAAATAATAGCCCACCTGGTAAAGGCCTTATAAAGCAAAGATAAAGGCAGTATTTATATGCCAGAATACTACTACCTTTTGGAAAGTTAGTTGGGAAATACAGTGTATTAGTCAACTTTACTATCATTGAGACACAATACCTGACGCCTGAAACATGAAGGAGAATAGGTTTCCTTGGCTTACAGTTTTAGGAGTTTTGGTCAATGTTTGCTGGTTCTAAGGCAAAAGCATTATGATGGAAAATGTATGTCAGGGAAAGCTTCTCAACCCATAGCAGAGAGAGAGAGGAATAAGAGAGGAAATAGGAATAAGAATGTATCCTTCCAGGCCATGTTTCCAGGGACCTACCAGCAGCCAGACCCAGTTTCCAATAGCACATACATCTATGGACTCAGCAATGGATTAATTCAGTGAAGAGTGCATCACTCTCATAATCCAATGACTTTTCACGTGTTCATCTCTGAACACATGAGACTTCTGGGGGACATTTTAGATCTAAACCACAACAGGCAGGTCAAGAAGATACTAGGTTGTCTGAAGCAGCTATGCCTTAGGAACCAGAGAATAGAGTATTCAGGGGCATCTCTCGGCATAGCAGCTTAATCATAGCAGAAAATGATCAGCAGCAGCTCCCAAATTGTGAAGTTACCAAGGAAGTGATTGACTGACTTGCTCTTGGTTCCAATTTCACACGCGCAGTTGTATCTACAGGTCGGGCATAAGCAGTTGCACTAACTGCTTGTACAAAGGCAACGATGACATTGAGGTGCATGACCACACTACATCCTGACTGGGGTAAGGAGTGAGTGGTGACAGAAAAAAGAGGTTACCACAGAATATACAGCAAAAATTGATATATTTGACATTAAAGTAGAGATCAACTTTTTCACAGAAGGAAAAGTTCAAATGGCTAAACAATACCTCACTAGAAATCAGGGAAATGGCAGCATGAACAATATCATGGTATCAATTTATACTTATTAATATCACAAATGTTATTGAGTGAGTAGTTTGAACTGGTGATGGGATGTGAGAAACCCAGGATTCTCTTGGCAGAAGTGGAAATGTAAATTGGCAAAATCCTTCTGAAAAGTGGTCTGTATTAGTAAGCAAAATTAAGCATGACTCTGCCACATGCCCCAGTTAACACTTTCCTAGGTCTACAGCATTTTCAAGGTCAGTAAAGGCGCATGTGCTAGAAGAAACACTGCCCAGATCTGTGGAAAGAGAGGTGAGGATGGAAGGCAACTTGGGTGCCCATCATAAAAGGTAAGAACGAGTAGATGTCATGAGTTCATCTGGAGAATACTATGCAAGAACCGGAGCAACAAATAAGGTGTGCACACAGCTACACTGAAGGATGTCCATACAACAAAACTGAGAGACAGAAGTGGGAAACCAAATAAAGTTAATTGCATGATACTATATATTCACATTAAAATACACAGAGCAACGTTACTTATTTGATCATAATCAGTGCCTATTTCAGGCCACATATGAGACCCATATAGGAGGCAGGTATTGCAATACTAACAATCAGGGAGAAAAGGGAGAAATATAAAATAAAGAAAAAGAGCAGCTCAACACATTGTCAAAGTTTGCTTGAACAGCAGGCTGTGTATGTTTTTGGGATAAGAGCAGGATGGGACAGAGAGGCCATTAGAGGCTGTTAGAATAGTTTGGATGAAAGAAGATAAGCATTGAACTATTTCAGTAAAGGTTGATATGTAGTGATACTAGTGGATTTCAGAGATCTAGGAGAGGAACAGAAATGATGAAACATTCAATGGGTTGAATGTTGATGGTTGTGGTGAAAGGATCTAGAATATTTCTTGCGTTTCTAGATAGCTAAGTAGACTGTGCTGGCATTACCAGGACATGAAATTCAAAAGAAGCACCAGGTGTGGGGTGAACATAGCGAGTTCCTCTCTGGTAGTCAATGTAGAATGAAATCATTGGTGTGACCATGATGAAGTGTGTGAATGCTCTAGTGCAGATAAACATTTAGACAACACATTGCAGCAGGTTCCCTGCCTAGCACCATATATTCTGCTGTGCTAAATTAACCTTTCAGAATGGCTAGGATGACGTAGTGAAATGAATTTCTGGGTTGAAGAAGAGAACAAATAGTATTTATACCCAGCAAAGGTCAGGACTTGGGCAGACTCAATCTGAGTAAGAGGTTTGCATTTCTAGTTTGAATCAGAAATGCTGGACTTCATTTTTAAATTTCTAAACTATAAGCTGGGATTTGCGCAAAGCATTTTATTTCCCATTGACGCTGAACATGATGAATATCAATATGCTGGGCCTTTGTAATACAATGCTAGGGTTTATTGAAGGAAATAAATCCTCATGACAGTGACAAAGATTTCATATCCCAAATTCTCAGTTCATGCAGCAGTTGGCAAATAGAAGGACTGGGGGCTGGGGGAATGCCAGTTTGACCATATATAGTGACTTGAAGGTAAGTAAGCTTCATCGTTGAATTACTAAGTTCCATAGAGACCTTACAGATGTCAGGAATAGAAGAATGAAAAATAAATGGGAGGCTGGGGCTCTGAACTTACTGCAAAGAGGCTTGGGTTTCAGTTATGCCAAAACTTGTTTGAAGATTTTGAGGTGAGTTAATTTCACTTACTTCTTGGAGTCTCATCTGTTTCCTCACTTATGAAACACATTAGTTCAAAGATAGGAGATTTTGAGCTTTTACTCTATTGATTCCAGGTTTCTTTATTCCACTGCTAACCTTCCTGTCCTCTGAAATGGATCAGATCACCTGTTTGTGATCCTTTACGAAGATTTTCCTATTCATGACCTTGATGAATCCTCACCATGCGTTCATCAGATAGGAAGTACGTGACTGGGCTTCACTATCTAAGTGAAGAAAGTGAGAAAACAAAGTTCCAAAAGGAGACATGATTTTACAAGGATGGGGTAGATTAAAAAAATAGGGCAAACAGCTGTCTCTGTTTACTGAGATAATGTCAGTTTTGACACTGAAAATTCCTGTTCTGGTATGGACCTGGTCTGAGTGTGTCTCCCAAAGAGCTCAGTATGGAGAAATAGTGAAAGCTTTACGAGATGGGGTTTAGTGAAAGGTAAACAGGTCCTTGGGATGCTGCCCTTGAAAGGGATTAACAATTCTTAAAGGACTCCAGTTAGATTCTCTGTGTGGATTCCTGGCCCCTCCCCTTTCTTTAACTTCCTGTTTCCCAAGTGACCTCTCTCTCTTTCATGCACCTCTGCCATGATGTTATTTGCTGTATTGTGATGTTGCCAAAAAACTTCCACTAAAGCCAGAAAATCTGGGCATCATGATCATGACTTCCAAACCTGCTAGCCAAATAAACCTCTTTTTATATGTTACCCAGCCTCATGTGTTTTGTTACGGCATCAGAGAAAAGACTAACAAAGTTCTACATTTCAGGAAACCCTTTAGTCTGGGATGGTCTGGTATCTCAGGAAAGCATAATTGCAGGGTTAAAACTGTGCGTGTAAGTTTTCAAATCTTGTGTGCTTGTCAAATGAATATTTTACTACAGACTCAGAAATATGGTCCTTCCCCTTCTCTTTCTGTTTCCTGTCCCTACGCTCTATCCCATACTCCTACGTCACAGATTTCCGGAAACCTTCGGAACAATTTTGTGGAATTTAGCCTAGAAATTAAAAGAATGGCAGAGTTGCTAGTGGTTTGTCAAAGCACACTTTTCTCTTCCTCTAGGCACACAGTCACAATGTACCTCATGGACAGTACTGACTTGGTGACCAAGTTCTGGCCAATACCATATGGGTACACCAATTCTAGCTTGCTCTTTCCTCCTGCTAATACTCTATGATTTTTCCCATCCTCTAGATGCATAAAGAATATTCTAAGACCTTGAAAGAAGTTATTGATACATCAGAAGAGGAACCAGGACCCTTGAGTCATTGGAGATAGTCTCACGTGGAGCTCTACTATTTTTGCATGTGTCATGAGCAAAGCGATTAACAGATTTTGTTCTAGACTACTTTTTTCCAGGATGCCTGTATAACAAATAGGCTTGGAAGGTTAAGATGATATCCACTTCTGAGCAGAGAGCACTTGTGTCTTGGTTACTTTTAACTCGTCGCTGAGACAAAATACCTGATGCCCAAATTTGGGAAAGGAAATGTTTATTTCTTACAGATTTTGGAGGTTTCAATCCATACTCAGTTGGCTCCAAGACAGGGTGGCATGGCATGACCACAGTTCATGGCGGCTGCAAACAACAAGGCAGAAACAGGCAGAAGAGTGAGACATGCCTTCTTCCTGCCATTACATCACATCCTGGCTCTACCCATATGTAGTTGTAGCACTGACACCATCAATCCAAGCATTTTACAATGAACCAATCATAGATGCAAAGTGTAAATGCATGAGGCCTGGAGGCCACCGACGTAAACCTTGACAACTTGCTTGCTGCTTGATATAGTAAAGATAACGTCCCCTCCTCACTCAAACTTCTGTGCAAATGAGCAATGGGCCTTTATTATGATTTGCTGAAATACTGGGCTACTGAATAGTGTTTCTTATAGTGGCTACTCTATGGCTATTCTATATTACAAACACAAAGGCCTGGGAAGAATTTACCAAGTCCAATTACATTTCCAGGACTGCTCTGAGTTGGCAGGTATCTTTTATCTAATGTAGATATTAATGTGTTTGGATTCCGACTTTAGCTACTTCTCATGTCATGTTACTGTCCTCATCCAGGTTGGGGCTTCTAACCAGCTGAGCTTGAATAGCAACTCAAGGCCCATTGGAGCACATGGCAGATCTTATTAGGGTTCATCATCCTCCACCACTCCTTCCTCTGACCTCTGACTGTGGAGACCAGAATATTCTCCAAATCCCACTCATACATTATCCACATTCTCCACATTAAACCCCAGTTTGGCTGTGAGTAAGCCAAATGCACATTTCTGAGACTTTTGTGTGCTGGACTTGGCCACCATCCATTAATCTTGCAGTTCCAACTCCTCCAATCCCACTTGCAGACCCTGTAATCTTCACCTCAGCTTCTGTTGTGCTTGATTTCATGAAACTGACTCTAACCATAGTGGTCATTCTTATCTTATAAAATGCCAAGCTGCCATCCAGTGTCTTGGAAGTCTTTCAGGTGGGAAGGCCTGAACTGAATTTTCATGTACTCATACTGGGTCGTTATGCCTGCCACCACAGACATCCAGAACTCACTCTCCCCAGCTCACTTCTCATCCTCAGTCAATGAGCTCTAACGTCACCTCCTCTAAAACGCCTTTCAAAAGCACACCATCAAGTCTGCCTGTCCTTGTTCCTTGTCATCTTATCACTCTGCTTCATTTATGTCACAGCACTTCCTACTAGCATATATTATCTATCATTTTCCACCTCCCAAGAATTCTTCTAAAGCTCTTTTCACATCCTTATCTCTATTCCCTGTCCGTAACCACCACTACACTGTGACCCAAGTATTACCATTGCTTATCTAGATTATCATTTCTCTTACTACAGTGTACGCTTCTGAAGAGATGCTCCTGTCTCTTTTTTTATCTAAACTCCTGGTACAGGGTTTCCTACACGTGGTGTGCCTGCAAATTCCCAACCATGATTGTATTTCCTCTTACCCATAGATTTTCCAATCTCTTATGCCACGCTCTCTTGTGCCTCTGCACAAGGCAATTGCACTTGCATTGCCTTTGTCCAGAGTAATTTTCTGTCTTCTTCCTTCTTGACCTCCTGGCTACTTGAGCATCAATACTTCCTTCAGGAAAGATCTGTGGATTGTTAGGTGGGGTTAGATGCATTGTCATGGGTGGCCACAGCCAATTAATTGATTTTCTGTCATGACACTGATGTCTGTAGGGGTCCAGTCTGTTTATGCAGCTGTTTCCCTCTGTTTATGCAATGCCACAGCATGGGGGCTAGAATCACATCTCACTATCTCTCTATCCTCTGGCTCTAGGACCTGTAACAGAGCAGATATTAAATAAGGCTATCATGTAATGCTACATCCTTTTATTTCTACTTTCAGCCAGCATATATTTGGTATCTGAGTAGGCCAGGTTTTCTCAGCTTGTCCACATGTGAACTCACTAACCCACCCAATAAACCAATGAGCTGGGTGCTATCACTATTCTCAGGATGCATATCCAGAAACTATTGGCATAGAGAGAGTAGACTGCAGAACCTGGACAGGTGGTCTCTGGGGCCACACTGTTGGCTACCTGAACTCTGTTTGCAGAAATTCACACGCTCTCTGGGGAATGAGTTCAAGCCCCTGAGTTTTCCTCTTGTGTTAAGGAGTCCTTTCTCTATGTACCAGGGACATCCTTCCAGCTGTGCTGGCTGACCCATCTTAAGGGTGAACATAGAGTGGAGATGATAGAGATCTGTACATCAGTGCCCTTCCAAGCAACTCCTGTGGTTCTGTGAAGGGGCTGAGTGAAAGGGTAAGGTTCCTGCATGGCTCATCCAAACTTTTCAAGAAATGCCATTTTTTTCCATGCTTGGCAAGGAGAATGTGTAGCTTCTCTTACATCCAGTTGTCCCCATTTCCTAAGTGACAGAGCCTTAATAAAAATGCCAGTTCACCCTCTTTTTCATCATTCATTCTTCATCCATTCATCCACCAATCAACCGATTCATCCCTTACCAAATTCTTTGTTATGTCCCACCCATTACTCAGAGGCTTTCTCAGATCCCCGTCACTTAATACAGCAATCAAAAGAATTACTATCTCTATTTTATGGTACAGGAACAAGGACTTGGTGACTTAGCAAGTTGTTCAAAGTAGTGGGGGTCCAATCTAACTAAGCCTCATATTAGGACTTCCAACAATTGTACCGCTGGGAAAAAGAGTAATCTGACTCACTGAGAAAGGATTGCTGAGAGAGGCAGCCCCAACACAGACAGTTATTGCTTTTGCTTAGCTGGAATAATTCTTGGTCACATATTCCCTCATCCTCAGGAGGAATATAGTGTGCTTTCAGAAACTGGCTGCAGGGCATCTTGGGGATGAATTCATGGTACTGATTATAAGATTTCCTACACAAAGGAAAGCCAAGAATATCTTTATACTCCTATCCACTGTGAAATCAGGCAAATCCTCTCTAGTTTGCCCATCTAGTCTTTTCTGTCTGGAATATTCTTCTTCTCATGAAGGCTACTATGTGTCTTGAAATTTCAATGACAGTCATGTGTCACATAATGATGGTTTAAGTCAGTGACGGTCCATACACTGAGGTGGTCCTGTAAAACGCTATGGCCTACTGACATTGCAAATGCTTTACTTTGTTTGAGTGTATTCAAATAAGTTGTACAGTATCAAAGTCACCTAATGGTGCATTTTTCAAAATGTGTCCCTGTTGATAATCAACACATGCCCATAACAAATTCACTCACACACTCAACTAAGTCTTTGTTCAGCAGATAGTGCAGTGTCAATCAGTTTTCTAGGTTTTGGGGATAAAGTGATGAGCCATACGGGCAGGTCTCCATTCTAGGGCGCCTGTATTCCTAGAGAGGAGAATGGAAATGAGCAAACTAAATTAGGAAATAGACTAACTACCATCAGTGGTGTGGAGAAGGGGTCTTATTTTTGGTAAAGGTGTTGGAAGGTGATTGGGTTTCCTGAGGAGCAGCCAACCATGTGAAGAGCCAAGATCAGGAGATCTCATGAAAGAGAACAATATGCTTAGCAGCCCTACAGCAAAGAGTGTATGGGGCTCTGGCAGCTGCAGGAGTGGACTTCATTGACCTCTATCCTGAAGGGAATTCGTCAGCTTCCCTTCTGCATTTCTACAGCATCCTGCTTTCTTCTATTTGAGCTTGTGCCATGTGATCATCACTGATTCATGTTTTTATCTTCACCCATGAAACTTGGAGTGCTTCTAGGTCAGGGATCATCTGTAACATGTGTTTGGTAACAGTGTAAGTCATATAGACCTTGGAGATGAGTGGGGAAGATTAGAACAGAGCATCTAGGAAGAGCCACTCGCCCTGGTTCTGGAACTGTGAATGTCCCATGAATGTTCACAGTCATTATTGATAGTCACCTACTGCCCTCTAGACCCGGTACTGACACTGAGAGGAGTCAGCACTGTTTGCAATGTTCAGAAATGAAAGCAAAGTAGGTGCTGATCCAACCACAAGGCCACTGAGGCTCGCTGGTAAGGGGTTCTGTTTCCAAGAAAGTATACCTATTATGAATCTCAGACCATTAAGTTAGTGCAAGAAATATAAATTCATTTTCACTAATTTATGTTATTTTTTGGCTCATATTCCAGGGTGGGGCATTACATTTTTAAAAAACCCCATTTTTTCCTAGAGTTGCATGTAAGATATGGAGAACTCAACTACTATCCAAGAATCAAAACTATAGCTCTCAAAATCTTTGCTAAGCCCCACTTAAGATTCTATTTTATTGTTTCTTTGCCATCGGTCAACACAGGTCATTGGTTGATGCAATAACTATCCATTGATCACACAGGAAGTGGTAGGAGTGGCTTGAAGTACCAAAGAGACAGACATTAAAAAATAGATATGACAAAGCCATGTCTTTGGTGCTACATTCCAATGGAGGGGAGAAAATAATCAACTGAACATAGATAATGACAAGGGCTATCAGGAAAAATAAAGCATTTAAAATGATGAAGAGAAGCCAGTTGAGGATGACTTTAGAATACTGAACCAAGACTTCAAAGTAGTCCTGCATCGCCTAGGAGCACTCAAGGGCATATGCAAAGACCCTGTGAGGTGTAGTGCTAGCTCAGTGTGTTGGAGGAACAGCCAGAAAGGCAGGGAAACTTTGTAAAAGGCGCAAGAGGGAGGCTGCTTGTGATGAGATCTGAGGAGCTGGTAGGTAAACCCTTGTGGGTTGCGAAGGGAATTTGCATTTTGAGCTGAGGGCAAGGAGCAGTCACTGGGGATTCTGCGCTTTGGAGTGTCAGTTGTTCTTTTTTTAAGGATCACTAACTGCTATGGGCAAGAAAAGCTATAACAGGTTGAGGGTGGAAGTGAGCAAGGATGCTGTGTCCCAATTTAGATAAGAGGTGGTGGGATGGCTTTGGGGGAGTCTGAGTTATGAAGATGCTGACAAGCATGACAGCAGAAATAGTAACTACTGGTACAATCTCCTGCGTGCAATCACACACAACTGAAGAATGAAGCACATTCTGAGAGACGAATCAGCGGGTGGTTTCATTATGTGATCATCACAGAGGGCACTTGATCCCACCTGCCTGAGTGTCGGGTCAACTCAACCACTTGATGTGGCTGAGAGGTGCAGTGAACATCACCCGGGTGAGGCTCAGACTGGTGTAACATGGTATGCTGTCTTGCAGTAAGCTACTTTTATAAGCAAGAGTCTACTTTAATGGTTTAAAAGGGTGGTGTAGTAAATCTTTGTCAGTCACATAGTCATGCAACATCATTATCAAATATTATTTACCGTACATAATTATATTGCTGCTATACCTTTATATGAATGGCAGCACGCTGGTTTTGTTTATAACATTGTCACCACAAACTTATGAACAATGGATTGTACAGGCTGTAATGACAGCTGGGTGTCATGCAGTGAAAAGAAGTTTTCAGCTCTGTAATCATCTTTAGGAACTATCACTGTCTATGTGGCTTGTTATTGCCCAGAAGTGTTGTTATGTGGTATGTGGCTGTACTTGTGTTTTAAATGACCAGCCCAAGGCTTCCTCTAGATTGGATACGATGGGGAGGTGAAGACAGAGAGACAGAGACAGGGCTCTCCAGGCTGCTGTCTTTCAGAGTTCTTCGCCAGGTCTTTGGCTGCACACCTCACACTTAGGGTGCTCAGAACCATTTTGTTGCTTCTGCAGTGTCTGTCACCAGTAGCTGTACTGAGCATCCTTTTCTGTGGTTTCTTTTTCTTCTTTTGAGCTTCCCATGAGAAATAAGGTATGCATGCTCTTTGCTCTGGAACTTCACACCCCTTGGGGATTGCCTGTCTTTCTGAGACTCACTCAAGAGGAAAGATCAAAGTTATTTCCTTAAGACCCATGTAAAGTCTCTTAATTTTTGCTGAATATCTCTTGCTTTCAGTCTAGAGAACTCTGTTCTGATTCAGAGGTGATCACCTATAACAGAAGAGGAAACCTTATTCCTACAGCCTCCTGTGTTTGTGCTGTGTGGATCCTTCCCCTAGGAGTTAGGATTCCAGAAACTGGAATTGAAGTGTGAGAAAGAATCTCCCGTTTTCTCTGCTTTAAGCACCCATGTCCATTCCCTGAGGCAGCAGAATAGGGTCCAAATTTGAGGTGACAGGGAAGCAACAAGCATGGGAAATAATGGCAACAGCGGGGTGGGTGGGACATCAGTTGCAACACCCACAAAATGAAGGAAAAGATTGTTTGGGATCTGAAAAAATATTTTTACACAATTTTTATTGATAAAGAATTGCACATATCTGAGGCACACAATTTGAGGAGTGTGAATACTTGCAAACCCCTGAGGTTACTGTTATCAGAATCCCATACCTCCCAACGTTTCCGAGTTTGTCTGTTTTTATTTTTATTTTGTGAAATTAAGAGCTAACAAGAGATCTACCGTCTTACAAATCTCCAAGTGCTCAATACCATCTTGTTAATAATAAGAATATGTTGTACTCCAGATCTCCATAGCTTACTCATTTTGTGTAGCTGAAACTTTGCACACATTGAATGATTCCCTGTTTTCCTCTTTCCCCAGCCTCTGTTACCTTCCACTTCTGTTAGAGTATTTCCTACATGTGAAATTAGCAGTATTTGCCTTTGTGTACTCAGTTAATTTTACATTAATACAATATCCTCCAGAGTCACTCATATTGCAAACAGCAGGAGTGTCTTCATTTGAAGGCTATACAGCATTCTACTGAACACAAACCATATACGTGTGTGTTTCACAACCTTATCATTTCTGAAATGCAAAATGAGCCCGTTTCTGCCTCAAGAGTTTTGCTTTCTGATTTCTTTTTCCAGGCACATGGGCCTGGCTTTGGTGGGAATGGGTTTGATGGGGGCACACTTGTACCCTTTGTAGCTGCCCTATGTGACCATCTTCATGGCACTCAGCCTCTGTCACTCAAGGGCTGTGTGTGGTGGAGGCTGCTCTGTTTTGTGAATGTAAAGTTGGGATCCCTGTGAGACTGTTCTGCTTTCTCTGCTGATTGGAGCATGACTTCCAGACAAACTCCGAAGGAATAAACATTAGGTTTCAGGCACTGTGCTTGGAAGGGAAAATAGAGATACACACTTTGGTGTCAGAGTGAAAAGGTTGCCCTCATCCATCGATCTGTACATGAGGCACCTTGCAAGCATGCCAGTGACACAGTGGCCACACTGTGCCCTGTGATGACCAAGTGACCCCCATTATATGACACATCCAGGTGAGCCGCACTGACAGTATCGTCTCTGCTTTCTAGTGTAACTGTGTGAAAAATTCCACCTCTGACTCGGTTTTTTCATTTATCAAATGGGAATGATGAAATGCCATGATCCAGTGATCTCCTAAGGATGGTAGGAGAGATGATCGCTTCCCCTAGAGTGCTGAATGCCTGAGCTTTTCTTTCTCTCTCAGGAGCTTGGGGTGTCTTTTCTGAAATTCACATTTGCAAACCTGCTCTACATTTTTAGGTGACTAGTACCACAAGAGCAAGGGAAAGCAGGTCAGGATTCAGGCATTTACCACGGATGAAAGGGAAATGGTGCCTGAGTGCGGGGATGGGGATTTAAAAGAAAGCTCTGATATTAACGAAGTCAGCATAGAGAACAGCATGACTGCTCACTTTACTACTACCATTAGACGGACTGAGTATGACAAAGAGAAAGTAAAGTTGCCATGGGGGTGAAGCCCCACAGGTGCCATGGTTTTGTGCTCTACTATTTTTTCTGTTTCCCTCTTCTCAAACTTGTTCCCCAAACCTTTTAGCAAATGACAGTATAATAAAAGGAAGCCAGATTTTTATGTTAGGAGAAACTGAGTTTGATGCCTTTCCCTCTCCTTTCCAATATGTAGAAATTTGGAAAGAGTTTTCAGCTTCTCTCAGCCTCAGTTTTTCCATCTGTTAAATGGAGATAAGAAGTCCAGCTCATGGGCTGCATTAGGCAATGGATGTAAAATGTGTGACGTGCAGTGAATATCAACTTGTGACATTCCATGCCTTTCCTTTCTTCCTTGGGAATCCAGGGCTGTGACACTGTGATGAAACAGTGTGGTTTTTCAGTTGCAGATCTCTGAGGTCCTCCTTGCTCCTAACTTATTCTCTCCCTGACTCCACACACTTGATTGTGCTTCCTCCTTCTGGGGAATGAGCTTCCTGCCCCCTCTCCAGTCTGGAGGCCTCACCTCTCTCCTGCCTGGTCTCCCACCTCCAGGCCCTCCCTTCACCTCTCCCCATAGCACTAAATTGAGTTTCCCCTTGTAAATCTGACCTCATCCTGCTTCTTTCCCAAGCACTCAGAGTTCCTTGTTGCTCTTGAAAGCAGATGTGGTCATCCTGATCTCTCATCTTAAGATCAGTCTTCTTTTGGCTGATGCCCCATGAACTCTGTGCTCCAGCCATAATGAAAGAATGTCCAACAGCGACACTTCATCATTTGTCACCCTGGTTCTCTGCACACCTAGTTCTACGTCCGCCTGGCTAACTGCTACTTTTGCCTCAAAACCAACTCATGTCTCTCTTAAGGGAATTGTCTTGCTTCCGGTTGAAGCAGCATTTCTCCTTTTTCTTTTTGTCTCCGTTTTTCCTTCCTCATGTGCTCTCAGGGAACTTGTATCACAGAATCAATACCTTTTGTGTACTAATCTGTCACTCCACCAGATAGTAGGATGCAGAAATTGTGCTTTCATATAATTTTCTTAGAAATTTAGTCAGCATACACCTATTCAGTGTTTTGTAGACCAGGTCCCAGGTTGCTACTGGGAACTCCGTGGAGAGTAACTCAGACAAGGTTCTTGCTCCCTAGGAAGGCATTCCTATTTCAACAAGAGAGTAAAGAGAGGTAAACAAATACAGTTGTCTCTCTTTGTCTCGTTGAGTACTTCTAAGACCCCTATTAGGTGCCTGATACCACAAATAGTATTATGAAGTTCAACCATCCCTGTGCTGTAGAACACTATAATTTATTATTTCTACCTAACTCTGTGTATAACCTGTTATTCAGACTCTCTTTATCCTTTTATTCTCCTTTTACTGAAAGCTTGAGCCAAAATAAAACTGTCTTTTAAGTTTTAAGTATTCAATCTCAGTGAAGGGAGGTCGACTAATACTGAAAATTAGTATCAAGAGTGGGGTTGTTGTTATAACAGATCCTAGTCATATGATTTAGAATCTTTTGGAACTGGCTTACTGAAGAGTTTGGTAAAGTTTGAAGAGACTGATGAATCCCTAGAATACTCTAAGAGAGCTGGATGGATAATTCTGACCCAAGATCTTTTCAGAAGATAAGAAAATACAGTAAGTCTCCTGAATACAGATACAGATGGACCTTGTATTATGAATGTTGTAGATGCAAATTAATCCTCAAAGTAGCTTGTGTGTCACAAGGCATTGTCACAGTTGTGCTTATTGTATAGTACGATAGTGTACAGTAGTACAGTGTTCAATCAGGGCCCAAGACGTACACTGGCACCTTGGTTCATGAATGGTTTTGTTTTCAAACAATCAGAAGTGTTTGACAAAATTTTATTTTTGTTCATGAATTCTGCATCCAGTGAAGAACATGATCATGGCTATCTTTTTTGGGGGAACACGAATGTAGCTCTTCCCCAGAATAGTGGGACAAATTAAGTTCGTGAACTGAAGTTGCACAGTATAATGTTTTACGATGTATATTATTGGGTTCTGTCATAGATCCCTGATCTCCCAAATGAGTGTATGGCGGAGGTTAAATAAAAAGAGACTAATTGTATGATTTTTAGGGCTCCAGGAGGGTCAAAACACTTTAATTAAGCTCGAGGCTTTGAGAGTAAAGACAAAGGATTCTCTAGATCAGTCCACTTATATTAGGACCAAGGACAAAGGGCATAGAGACTGAGGAATGTTCAGGCAATGAGCAGGACCGTGGGAGTCACTTCAAGGACATCTCCAAGTCATGCATCAAGTCAATTCAGTAGCACTGTCTTATCATGAAGACATGGTAGAAGTGAGACTGTAGGAGTGATCTTTGCAGCTGCAGACTCTACCTTGTTAATTTGGGTTGGAGCCAGAATGTCTGCAGCTGTGGCCTTATCTTGCCCTTTGAGGTATCTCTGGCCTTACACGCCACTACAGGCTTCAGCCAAGACCAGTGATTCATAGAGGTTCACTTACTGTGAATCAGCTCCAGTCACCAGGCAAGGGGCCTAGGCCTAGGACAGATGCACAGATAAACATAGAAAGCCAATTAGTAAAATTTAAATCCTACTCAGAGCCCCTTCATAGTGGTCTCCAACAGTATATTATATATTGCATATTTCTTTCCTTGGTATGTAAGACTCAACTTTGTCAGACCTAGGAATGAATCCAACTTACAAACATTCTCCCTAAACAGAACTCATTAGTTACTTAGGGACTTAACATAATAAGAGTGTGGACGATAAATGCCAGGCTCAGGCTCATGACGTTGCAGATAAGAAGGAGAAGTCTGTTTGAAATTGGACTATAGTCAATTTGTTCTACATCCTGGCGAAGAACTTGTTTGCATTTTGCTAATGTACACAGACTTTTCAGGTGACTAAATTTAAAGGAGGAAAATGAAGTAATCTTACAGAGAAAATTTCAAGGCAGTCCAGAACTCAGGCTGAGGCATGGCTACTCTGGACTTCTTTTGTCTGGATCTACAATAGGAATCAGGAGCAAAAGCACAGAGACAAAAGGTGTGAAAACTACAGTTTGGTAGCAAGGGAGCACGTAGGAAATTAAAGCCACAGAAGATATGGTTGTGAAGTAAGTTTAATGTCATTTAAAAGAAGCCAAGTTGACCATGGTGACACATGCCAGAAGCCAAAGCAGGAAGATGGCCAGTTTGATCTCAGTCAGGACAATGTATTGATTAGTGAGACTTCATCTCAAAATAAATATATGAAAACTGGCTGAGAGTATAGCCATAAGTTAATACCTAGCACTAAAAGAAGAAGAAGAGGGGAGGAAGAAGAGGAGGAGGAGAAGGAGAGGAAGAAGGCCATGGTCCAAGGGGGTCAGGTTGTTGTTTGAGCCGGCAGCAGTCCTTGGCCTCATTCTTGTGAGGCTGTGTTTTGGAGCATTCAGAGTGCAAGAGAGATGGGGTCATGGATGCTTCAGAATTTTCAAAGGAAGACCTGGGAGGCCAGGCAGTGCACCAGGGAGGATGATTCATGAGGCTGTGAGGGTGCTGTGGGTGTTGGCTATTGCATCCCAGTGATGAAATGTGACTAATGCAATTATGCACATAGAATGCTTTTGCATTGTTCACTCATCTGCTGATAGGCACGAGACAGATTCCACATCTTGCTGATTATGAATAGTGTCTCAGTAGTGGAAGGAATTTTCTGCTTAATATTTTTGTACTGTAGTTGACCCTTGGTAACTAACTATAGAAATAATCCCCGAAAGGGTAGCCTTGACCCTCGGTAACTAAAACCATGGAAAGTGAAGGGTAAGTGAAGAGTAAGGAAGAGCAAATGAATGCAGATCAGTGGGAAACTGTCAGATGATGACGAGCTCTAGACACGGAAATAAATCAGCAGGAGACAGTGTGGGATGACGCATGATTTCTCCGTGACACTCGGGATGGCACACAAATTAAGATTTACAAATTATTTAGTTCTGGAACTGTTTGTTTCTAGGGTGAAATGTGTGGGATGTATATTGAGGGGTCTTAGAAATTGTGTCTCTATCGATCAGAGCAGACAGAGAATGCTGTGGACAGAAGAGAGAAGAGGGAGGGATGCCTCAGCGCTCCCTCTGCAATGCCCTTGGCCTATGACCGGTAGCAACAAGACCCTTAGCAAACACTCTTCTCCATCCATATTTTCCCAGCATGACAGTTCCTAGGTTGGAGCCACATTTTAACAAACCTTACAACTTATCCTTCTCACTCCAATCAGCACATTACCCTCCGGGTGGAAAGGCCTAGTTTGTAGGTGCTAGAAGGGCAAATGTGGATTCAATATCAGGGGAAGTTCTGGAACAATTAGTGTTATGTGACGTCCTCATAATAACAGTAATTGTGATAAAAATAAGTCTCACCTTCCCACACAACTTGCTGTTTCAAAAGTACAACCACAGCCATCAGAGTCTCTCTGTAGTCCTGTGTATAAAGAGCCTTGTTGATGGAAAGGGAGGGGGAACTTGGGGTGATGGGGCTGGTGCACTCACATGGTGGAAACTAATATCCACCTAGGAGCCTCATTCCAAATCCTGGCTTACAGAGAGGACTGTCTTGGCGGGCAGTAAGCTCTGTATCTGTAGATATGGAAGCTATGCACTTTGACAAGGTGATAGAGGGCGTTATTCGGTCACAGGTAACATGTGGCCTCTGTACTCTCCTCTTTGGTTCTGGGTTCCTCATTATAAAGGCTGTGAAGAAGACCCTTCCAGGTATGGGGGAGGCCCTCTGTCCTCATTTATGTGTGACATCAGCAAACTAGTCAGCCTGCCCTTTGCACAAGCTCGGGGAGGGCAGCTGTACTGCTGGGTGGGGAAGCAGTTCTATGGGAAGTGCACTGCTTTGGAAGAGAACTGCTGTTCTCAGCATCGCCTGAGAACCAGGACCACCATCCTGCACAACCTGTCATGCCTGAGATATGAGATCTCCGTGACAAAGTGTCACAAAACATGGATTTTTGGAAAACCTTTGAGGATTGGTTCCCAGTCATAGATAGCTGTCCCCAGGATGTCACCTGGATGGAGGGGGAAAGCTGGACTTAGCAAAACAGGGGTGACACTGAGGGACTGACTGTACCCTTCTCAGTGCATCTGCTTTGCCTAGCAGGGATACAGGCAGTGGGTAATGCGAGGTCAGGGAAGTTGCCAGCAACCTAAGCAAAACAGGACTTCTGCATGACAGCAGTTAGCCATTGTTAGGGAAAACAGCACTGTCTTGGCTAGAACTCATTAGGCTGAAATTCTTTCTCAGCATAGCAATGGCAGTGACTTTCAAGCTGTCAGATATCTAGGCTTCAAGTGGTAGGTGCTGAAGACAATTGTGTGGGTAGGAGGCTAATTTCTTGATTTTAGTCTTTCTTGGAGTCTTTAGAAATGAAAAAGGCACACTTTATGATAAACATAACAAAGTCATATTTATGGGATATTTAGCATTGGTGCTAAGTGGTTTCCAGTCATGAACTCTTAATCTTTCTGACATCATTATATACATGTTGTTAGTAAGCCCATGTCACAGATGAGGCAAACAGAGGCTAGGTGATTTACCATAGGATACTGTTTACTCCTCGCTGACCTCACAACTTAGCAGCTTATAATGGCATATACTTACTATCTCAAAGCTGCTGCATGTCAGGAAAGTAAGAATGACTTCACAGGCCTTTGGGCCAAGATATCCCAAAGGCATGGAATGAAGGTGGTAGGTGGTGCTGCCAGTGTGTGAGGGTTTGGTGGACTCCAAAATTCACTGCTGGGTTAGTCCTTTCACACTCTGGCACAAGACTGTCCTCAGGGTTGCTTGATCATCTCATGACATGACACTCTCCTTCCGAGTGAGTGATCTGAGACAGGCGGCAAAGACCCAATTCGAGGACGTCTTGGAAGTCACATGCTATTACTTCCACTTTGTCCTGTTTATTAGGAAAAAAATCATTCTATCCAGCAGACACTGGGAGGAAGGTGCATAATTAATTCCTAATCTTTGAAGAGACTGTAACAAACTCTGTGGACGATTTTAAAATCACCACATTCATACAACTAGTAAGGGGCCTTGCAGATATTTTAACTTTTCCTCCTGTCCCACAAGCCTAGGGTCTTTCTGCTGCATATGCACCTAAGGTTGTGGTGTCTGTTGGAGAGATTCACAGTACAAGTCAGCGTCACCTGAGGGTAACTGAAGCATCCAGAATCAGGGATGAGCTATTCCTGACCTGGAATTTGGAACATGAACAGTTAGGCCTAGAAGGTGCTTCAGCTGCCCAGGTCACAAGCTACCCTCGGTTCATCTGTTCTCAGGGAAGAGAGAGGAGCTCACTCACTTAGCACTGAGGGGAAAGGGGCTGAGTGGGGTCTGTGTGTGTGTGTGTGTGTGTGTGTGTGTGTGTGTGTGTGCTGGGAAGTAGGCATTGCAGGTTTGTGGAGGCTCCTAGAAGGATTTGGGATTTAGGGCTGCAGAAGAGGTAGACCCATGATAGATGTTTAAACAAGGGAAATTCAAGGCCATAGCTAACATTTAGGAAGAACTCCAGTGTTGAGAATGGGAAAGGAGAAGGGACCCAGTGGATGAGAGTGTTGTGTCCAGGGGACCAAGGCTAATATTGAGAATGGAGAGGAGGACATGTGAAGGTCCCTATTGTGGGTGGTTTCTTGACTAAATAGGAGACATGACAAACACACCTAATATCACACCAACTTTGTTAGCATTGGGTGATTTCTGAGATAAAGTGATCCCCATTGAGGACCCAGAAAAAGAAGGAGCTGGATGGGGGCAGGTAGAAACCCCAGCTTTTATCACCTCCAAAAAGCTGCTTGTGATCCAACCATGGGTAAGGCCCAGAGAGTTTGGATTTTGGGATGTGAAGCTCTATAAAGAGGTCAGGGTGAGGTATGGGGCCGGAGAGACATCAGTATGCTTGTGGCTTGGTAAAATGCATGGGGTTTTCCAGGGCAGATTGAAATTTGAATTTTGATTGTTAATCCTCTCTGAGCCTCATTGTCCTTAGCTGTAAAGTGGGGATGTGTTATTCTGAAGATTTAGAATGCATAATGTATGCAGAGTACTCTAGCAAACAGTTGGCACCCAACCAACCATCCTTATACCAGAAGGAACTGTGAGGAGTGTGGTTCTCAATGGGGAATTGGGGGCTGAATCCTCCCTAAAGCCAAATTCTGGGTGGATCTGATCTCTGCCAGAAACAAGGCCCTGCTCCCACCAGTTCCCAGGGACTGGCTGTGACTCATTTTTACTTCCTTTGTTTTGACTGCAGCCAGGCAGTCAAGGCTCTGCAGTGATGCAGATGTGGATGCTGTTGCTAGGCAACAGAGCTACAGCATGAATCCTATGTGGCTTCTTTCACTCACCCCTTATCCCAGAGCTGCTGGCAGTGATTGATTTGGAATTGACTGTGACAATGAGGAAGGGTTCTTGCACCAGTGCCAGGGTGTTTCAGGGCAAGGACTGTGCATGTGTGTGATGGAGAGAGGAAAGCTGCACCAACAATAGGTCCTATTTATCGAATGCTTGTTCTGTGCCAGATCTGTACATGGATTAACTATTTCATTTTTTTATACCAGCCCCAAGGTGCATGTTCTAAACGACGCCTATTTATAGACAAGAAACTCAGGACATAGAGGAGAAAATAGCCTTATTGAAGTCCACCTAATTGTTCAGGAGTAATGATCACATTTAAACACAGTTTCATTTTATTTCAGGCTCATGATGAAGAGGAATCAGGTTTTGATTTCTTCCCTTCATCACTCACTGTCTATTGCAACTAATTCTCTGCAAAGCAATCAGATAGAAATTATGTATACATGAGATTCTGAGCTCCTGCTGGAGCCCTCCCACAGATGCCCAGTGTCCCCGGGACAAAGTCTAGATCCTTAGATAGTCTTGCTGGATGTGGCCAATAGTGTGCAGTCTGTGATGGCATGATGGTCCTTCTCTGTTTTTGCTTCTCACTCTTTTCTGTGCCTGATTCCTCTGCTCTAAAAGTTTGGTCTTGCTTGTCTCAGACAAGGAAATGCCCCCACTTTGACCTTGGCAGTCCCCTTCCTGCTTCAGGTTTCAGCTTAGACCTCCCCTTCTGTCAGCCTTCCCAAGGCTAAAGGCACTTCCAGGTCACCTGGACAGCTGTTCACCTGACTTTCCCTTAGAAGACAGTAAGATTTCTCATCTTGTTTATCACTTTATCCATTCCCATACTTGACCCAGCACTTGGTTCACAGGAGAAGCCTTTTTGAATGAATGAGCATCTGAAAAAGTGTTTGTCTGAGTTGGGAGAAGGCAGTGAATTTGCATTTAATCTGCCTCTGTTATGAGCTGGCTATCGTGCTGAGGACCAGTGCATCTCACTAAGGAAGCACTCATGCCTTGTGATAGTACACTTTGTAGATGAGGTGCCCGAGACTCAGAGATGGAAGTGACTTGTCTAGGTAGTACAACTTGTGATTCACAGAGCGGATACAAGCCAGAATTTATTTGGTTTCACAGCTCTGCCATGAAGTTACAGGGTTCTCTGAAGAGTATTTAAAAATGAAATCACACAAAAATAAGAGCAGTGACATTTTCACATAACCAGCCTTTGCAGATACCATCAGTTTAGAGACAGCATCTGCCAGAGAATGAAAAGGCCAGTGAGAGAGCAGGAGCCTAAGAGTGTGGAAAACAGGGAGGGTGAGTTACAGGGAGAGCAGCAGAGTGAGCTGCAGCCCATTCAGCACCAGGACCAGCCCTCTCTCCATGCTGCCAGGAACAACCACCGCTCACCTCTCACCCACCCTTCTCAGTGGGGCCAAAGCCCAGACCAGAGCTCATTGCTGAGTTACAAGTCTGGAGGCGGGTTACACGGCTTGTATCCCCTCACCCTCTTCAGCAAGGCAGCCCTGCCCACTTCAGCCTGTCCCCTGGGGGCGGGGCCTTTCTTGGCCTGGATGGTGCCAGACAATCCCAAGGCTGGAGGAGCTCTTCTGAGAAAGTGGAGCAGCAGACATCCAGAGAGGGAAGCCAGAGAGTTTTGGGACCAGAGGAGCAGTTGGCCAGCAGTGGGGAGGGGCAGGTGGATGGTTAGCTCAGGGTTAGGCCATGGGGAGCCTGTCCTTCTCTTCCGGGCCACTGGATCAGAGCAACTTCTATCTGTGCATCTACAACCTCATTTCCTTTTCACAAAAGGAAGCTTTTATCTCTGTGTTCCAGAGGAACCTGACCCTCATTCATTCAGGTACAGCCATGCATCACTTAACACTGGGAGCACGTTCTGAGAAATGTACCATGAAGCGATTGCATTACTGAGCACACGTCATAGAGGGCACTTGCACAAACCTGGATCAGATAGCCTACTATACACCTGGGCTATATACGTGTACACACACACACACACACACACACACACACACACACACACACCTGTTGCTACTAAGGCTGCAATGAGAAAAACAAGATTAAACTGAGCACAAGAGAAAATGATCAAGCAATGCTGTAAACGTGAGTTGTGGGCTGGGGATACAGCTCAGCAGTACAAGCACACGCCTGGCAAGAGCATGCTCCTGTGGTTGATTCCTGGTACAGATAATAAAACAAACAAACAAAAAAAACCCCAGAACAAAAACAAAACCCCACCATGAGATGTGTTGTGAGGTTGCTGCCAACATAGAGAAGCACGATGTTCTGTGGCAGGATTTTTATAAGTGGCCGGGAGATAATGTAAAAAGTATATAGTACAATAAATGCATTAACCAGTAAGAGTGTTTATTATCATTATCAAAAATATTTAACCTGTCATTCTATGTGTTGTAGTTCCTTTATTTTTCAGGGCTGAGGCTGGAACTTATGGCCTCAAGCACGCTGTACCCCTGAACTACACCCTGACCTGCATGTGCTATGCCTTTATGTAACTGCCAGTACTGTACACATGAGTAATGAATTGTGCTACAGATTAAGATGGCTTTATCATCTCAAGGTGACAGGTGTGGGGAGTGATGGAGCTAGAGATGGACACAAATTCAAGGCTAGAACAGGGCCAGCCCTGAGAACATAGAGCACAGAGGCAGGCCATCTAAACAAGTTATTGGGACTACAGCAAAGCCAGTCTAGCACGTGTCCGGTGTTGGTGTTCCTCCCCATTAAGTACAGCATGGCTAGCTCTGAGAATGCTTTGCTTTAGTCATCTCAGCAAAACACCAAGACCTTGCCCTGTTAGCCCTGTTGTGAGCTTCCTCTCTATACTGTGTAAATAAAGACACAGACCTTGCTGGGTTGTCACTGCATCTGTATCAGGGAGGTCAGGTCCCACTCAGCCCGTTTTCCCTTTATATGTGTCTAGTTTTTAATCCCCCATCACTGTCTCTGGACCCCTGGCTGCACAGGTCAAGGCAATAGGAATGTTTCATCTCCATTGTTTTTACATGGGACCAATGTCATATATATATACCTGTTATTGACCCAAATGTCATTAGTGCCACATGACTGTATACAAGCATCCAAGTTTTATTGAGAACAATTTAAACAGTAGATGTCTAGTGGGCTTTGCAAACTCTCTCCAAGTTTATAATAGGGTAGATCCAAGCGTTTAAGAGGTTTAGATCGACAATCCAAACCTTTTATTGGAGTGAGTGCTAGAGACCAGACACCACCAAACTATTCATATTTGTCATCAGTGTTTTTCCTAACAAAAGCCACCCTCTCATAGTTGAGGCTCAGGGAAGTAAAATGATCTTAGTTTCATCTCCCTGGTAAGTGGCAGAACCAGACCATGAGTGTAGTTTGGTGTGAAGTCCACATCCTCAGAGACAAACAGTATGGAAGATTCCTGCTATGGTTCAAATATAAAGTGCCACCAAAGCCTCATGTTATGGCAGATGTGAGGTCCACAGGGGTGACTAGATCATGGGTGCGCTGGCTTCACTGATGGACCAAAGAATTAATAGCTGAATCGGCTATTAGGAGATAGAGCCCATTTGGATAAAGCAGATCAGTGAACGTGTGACTTCGAAGGATATAACCTGTCCCCAGTCCCTTTCTCTTTTTCTGGCTCTCTTGGTCTCTCTGCTTCCTTCTGCCAAGAGGCGAGGAGCTTTCCTGTGCCAGGTCTTTCCACCCTGATGTTTCTGCCTTGGAGCCAACACAGACTGAAAGCTCTGACACTGAATAATATAAACCTTTACTGCTTCAGTTGTGTATGTCAAGTATTTTGATCCTATAATAGAAAAGTGACTAATACTACGACCTAATATTTATTGCACATTTAGCATGTGCTCATCATGATGACAGTTTATGCGCATTTTTCTTATGTTTAAACTCTTACCACAATTGATGATGAAACTTCAAAGAGGCAAAGCAGTTTCTTCAAGGTCTTCCACATGGACAGGTAGAGCTTAAGATGGGAGCCCCAAACCATCTGATTCCTAATTTTTTTTCACTTTGTGATACTGACCAGGAATAGCTATAATTACATCAAACAGCTGCTGTAATTAACAAATGGACAGAGTATAGAGGAGAGAATAAGGGGAGTGTCTTGCCTTCTGAGAAGGGGATAAGAGTTACAGAAATTAGCCTAGAAACAGAACAGAGAGAATTCTCAGGCAAGCCCGGGTACCTCACATGAAAGGGCCTGGAGAAGTGAAGTGAACTCCTAATTTATTATTATTGTTCGAGGTGACCCTGAGACCTTCTACATCCAAGACCATCCCTTTACATACCCAGGACTCTGCCTTTTTTGTTAAATCTCCCCTTTTGCATAATGTACAACTAGCAGGGATGTTACCTAGGCATCACTTGGAATCAAAATGAGCAGTGGTTTTTCAAGCAAGCTGAATCTTGCCAAACTCACCTAAAATAAAATTTCTGATGGCTAGAAAGGAGGGGAAAGAGCTGCTATTTTTTCTAAGTGCTTCCAACACTGAAATTGGGGTCTTTGGAATATAAGTGATTTGAGGGAAAGGGGTTTAGCTGGAATGTAGCCGGAAAATCACCATCTTTTGGTATTCCCCACTAGTGAGACTTCTACCTACCTTCTACCTTCTAACTGACCTCCTGTTTAAGTTGCATGCTTTCATCCCTCAGTAATTGCACCATCTTATTTCCTTGTTTACATCAGAGTGGGTCATATCTATGCCTGTTTCGTCTAATACACTCCCTACTTAGTCACCAAATTTTCTTAACTCCATCTTCCAACAAATACTAGCCCTGTGCACAACCTCCATTCTCTGGTTCTATCTCCAACCCAAGTTTCTTTCTTGTACTTGGTGCTGCTGATGCATAGCTAGTTGTAACCCCAGGAGGATGGTGCATGAAGAGGAGACAGTCATTAGTTCTTCCTAGCATGGGACGAAATAGGGACATTTAAGCTAAACCTGGAAGGCTGGCTAAGGTCTTGGTCCAGGAGGTTTACAAAAGAGCTGCTGAAAGAGAGCTCCAGAAATTCGGAAAAGTGCATGGGAAGAGCAGTTTCCCAACATACTTGTTAGTGATTAGCTCTTTAAGTTGAACAGACCTGATTCTAAGCATCATGTGCTCCAAGCCTTATGCCCGTGTCCTACACAGGCAGACATGGCACCTCCTGGACAATGTTTGATGAGCAGGAAAAGAGTATAAGGGATGGTGCAGTTTTCACATCTGTGCAGTGGGTAGAATCATTTTCTGTACAAGAACTATGTGAAGGTTGAATAGGACCGTGGTTGACTGCATCTGCCATAGCAAAGGAAAGTAGATGTGATGGATTGGAAACTGATAGTTTTCAACACCAGCTGAACTGAATCAACGTGGTGCTGAGTGTAGCTGGCCCTCCTGAGGATTGTTGCCAGCATAAACAGAGAACTGGGGAAGAAGTGTTGTTGGTTCCCCTGGTACCATTGGCTCTCCTGGAGGAGCTTGCTGAGCTTCTTTCCTGATATGAACTTGGCTGTTCTCATTGTCAGAGGAGCTTAGGACCTTGTTGTTGCTGCAAATGACTGTGGCTCCCTTTGGGGGAGCTCTGGTCCTGATGTTGAGCATCGCTTCCTGGTTCTGCAGGGAAAAGTGGTGTGCTGCTCAGTCTCCAGAAGGAGCTCATCATGCTGGCTTCCTGATATGAATTTGGCTGTTACAATTAGAGGAGCTCAGGACTTCATTGTTGCTGCGGATGACTGTGATATTTTTCAGGGACCTCTGGTTCTTACTTTGAGCATTGCTTCTTGGCTCAGATGGGGAACCCTGAGCCTCCTGGCACAGATCCTTCATTACCATGGCACAGACTTTCTGATTTCCACCAGTGACATTGGGACCTTCCCAGAGCAGATTCATGAAACAGACTTGCATGAGTCATTGTTGTGGCCTCCAGTTGGATTTGTGGGAGGTGTTGTGTTTTGGGCTCTCATTTTTCAGCTGGACTCATGCAGAACATTGCTGTGAGATTCAGGCCCTCAGCTAGATTCCTTGGGTCTTAGTGTGTGGATAGATTTCCTGTACTCTTTTTTATTTGACTCTTTGGGTGATTTTTTTTTATAAAATAGCAGTATAAATTATATGTCATGTATGTAATTGTTTTCCTTGAAATTCCTGACTGTAGGAGTAGGGAATAAGAACTCAGGACCAGGGTGTACATAGCTGGGCTTTCCTTATCATGGAGGGCATTGCTGGGGTCCTGGCTATTAGTGTTCAAATCTCCCGCCTACCTTTGGTAGGTGAGTACTTTGAATGAATTAACTAGCTTGGTGCATCCTACCATTTTCCACATCAAGGCACTCACCAAATGATGAAACTTATTTGTCATCCTGGAGAAAAAGGGAGAGTTTTCTCATTATCTCCCTCCATGGCATAAATACTACCTCAGTACAACCCTAACCCAACAAGAAAACCTAGGGAGGCAGTGTGACATAATCTTCCTGTACTTGGTTTCCATAAGGTATGAAATGGGAATGATGATAAATCTCTGTTATTCACTCTCTTCCTAGAATTTTATTGAGGATAAAATTAGAAAATCAGCGTATAAAGTGCTTCCATCATAAGAAGACATCAACGCATATTCACTGTTTATCTTGTCTATTCCTTTCCCTGGCTTTGCTGCTCAGATACATCGATTCCTTGGCTCTCATCTGCACTGCCCTTCTGATAACTTGCAAGAGTATTCTACTTGATGGCTCAGCTCTCTCTCTCTTTTTTTTTAGAGTTCTGTTTTTTACAGAACATGGCTTCTGGTTTATACATCTCTCTGTGTGAGTCTGATGAGTTTGAGCCTGTCAACTCCAACTGGCCTTGCCAAGCCATACATTTGTGTCTGGCAAGTTGAATCCTAGCTCTTGAGCATATGGCACACTGTGTGCATGAACATGCATGTATATTTTGCATGTACACATGAAATAGGACAGAAGAGTAAGATTCCTGAATGGTAGACTCTGTAGGTGATCTTATTTAATTTAATAAATGTTTGGGCTTGCTATTCTTATAAACACTGCTTTCAGTAGTGGAAGCTGAGATTGGAACATCATAATATACATTCCTTAGTTTATATATGTACCTGCTAACAGGCAAACAGAGCTTATATTGACATAGGCATGAGTTCTGACGAGTCATCTGTCCATATATCCATCTATCCATCCGTCTCCCGGCATTGAGCAAAATCAATATGGCTGTTTCAAAGAAGCCTTTGTCTCATTTTCTCTACTCTCTTTTTCTGTCCCTGATCAGAACTCCTTGGCTGCTTTTCAGTTTCTCCAAGTGGTCAATCAGTTCCCTGAGTCAGGGACATCACACAGGCTATTCCACCTGTGAAGAGCACATTTCACCTGGCCACTTGCTGGCTCACGTTTCAGATTCCAGTTTAAGTGTCCCATCATGGAATGATGCCTCCTGATTACCCTTTGTAAAATAATTATTTTCATGATTTCTGTCACTGAATCAGTTCATTGTTGCAGCAGTAAATAAATTCAATATTCAGTAAAAATAATATCTAACACATACTGAGTGTTTGCTACATTTCAGAAACTTTTTATTACTCCATAATAACCTTCATAACTGCCTGATGGTTTTTATCATCTCTGTTTTACAAATGGAGAAATAGAGGCTGAAAAACATTAATTTTACCCATTTCTAGATTATTACCTTTCTCTCTAGCTGTACTGTAATCTTCAGAAAGGAACAGCCATTATCCATAAGAGGTGTACATTACACATTTCTTGAAAGAAAGAATTCCAGGCTCTGTGTTCCATGTTGGAGAGGAAGGAGAAGCTGGGGACACAGGATAAATGATTTTAGAGTCAGATAACCAGTGCAGTGAGAGGCGGCCATACAAAATATTTATGGAATTCAGAAGAGGAAAACTTCATGATGTAGGGGAGGTCTTAGAGGGCTTCACAGAGGAGACAAAATTTAAATGATATTACTTGATATCATTTAAAAATCAACTTGATTGGTGTATGTAATGATTGATACATTGTGTCAACTTGAGAAATTTAGAAGGTTAAGTGACTCAGTAAGGCTCCATGGTCCTTGCTTTGTAAATATTCTGAACCTTTTCCAAAATAGGGCATGGAGGGCTGGGGATTTAGCTTAGCAGCAGAAATGCTTTCCTGACAGGCACAAGGTCATGAGTTTGATTTCCGGTATAAAAAAAAATTAAGCATGGAAATGGTCTGAGTGCTACACCCACCCTGTAGGTAGCTGTCTTGGTTACTTTTCTTTCATTGCTGGGACAAAATATATGACACCCAAAATGAAGGAAGGAAAGTCTTATTTAGTTCTCAGTGAAGGTTCAGTCCACAATTATCTGGCTCCAAGGCAGAGTGGTATGGTACTAAGGTAACACTTCAAGACAGCAGCCAGCAAAAACAGCAAAAAAAAGGTAGGGGGTAGAGCAAGCATCTTTTTCTCCCTTATTCTGTACAAAGGCCAACTCCTCAAGGGCAGTTGTCACACTCACAAAATCTCTTTGCCTTCCTCTTTCACAGGAGGAGGTATATGTACAAAGTAAGAACCCGCTCCCTGCTGAGTGTTCTAAAGTTCTCAAGTTGACACAACGAATCAACCATCACAGTAGCCTAAACATAATATTAGAGAGGAAAAGAGATTTGTTTTTCTTTTGTTCTTGTTACTTTTGCTGGCTTCTGCTACCTTGAAGTGTTGTCTCTGTGCCATACCACCTTGCCTTGGAGCCAGCTGATTATGGACTGAAATCTCTACAAACTGTGAGCTAAATATATCTTTCCTTCCTTAATTTTTTTTGGTTGGTATTTTGTCTCCGTAATGAGAGAAAAGTAACCATCATAGAATCTGGTACTAGAGAAGTGGGGGTTTTGTTGTGACTATACTCATCTATGTGATTCAAGAACCTTTGGGAATGGCTTGTGGGGAGAGTTTAAAAATATTTTGAGATGCTGCCTGCAAAAGTAACTCTATAACAGCTTCAGCTGTTCTGTATGGGATATTCTGGTTACACTCAGAAGATCAGAAGGCTGATAGAAATTCTGCCAGTAGAGACTAGGATTTGGAGGTTTCTGCTGGGAAGAAAGACTAGCATTGATTGTTGGACTCCAAAAGATATATGCCATGGCTTGGCAGAAAGTTTGTCTGCATTTTGGTCATGTCCAGAGTCCTTATCTGAGACTGAAACTAAAGGTGGTGGACTAATTGTTCTGGCAGAAGAAATTTTAACGCAGTTGAATGTTGAGGTTGTGGTAAGATTATTGTTGGGGATCTTTAGCCAGATTTGTATTGCAAATTAAGAGCACAGAGCCCAATAGGATGATTTAAAATGTGAGTTTGGCCAAGAAGGCAGCTCGAGTAAGACTGTGGGCTATAAAAATAGAGCAAAAGAGAGCTTGATTGATGAGAAGGAACAGGAGAATACAAAAGATGGTGTGAAAGCATCACAAGAAGCAACAAGTATCCACTGTTTGCATTCTCAAAATTGCAAAAGTGAAAGACTTTGCTTTGAGGAGAAATCCACAGAGTACCATGTTTCAGAATGGTGATGGCCATACCATGTTTTAGAATGGCTACAGCATAGGAAATACATTCTCAGAATTGCATTCAGGATGTTTAGTGATCTGGGCACTCAAATCCTACAGCCAAGAGAGAGGGAATTCTGGCTATTGTTTCAGCTGGCAGCAGACCTTGGCATCATCCAAGTGGTGCTGGTTTTAGGTGCACATAGAATTCAAGAGTTGTGGGGTTAAGACTCCCATCCTGATTTCAGAAGGTCTAAGAAGCCAGGCAACATGCCTCTGAGAGGGCAATGTGTGCAACTGTGTAAAGCCACAGGTACAGTGGAGATCCCAGAAGTTTGGAAAAGCCAGGAACACAGATCATCTAAGAAATCTACAAGGAAGGAGCAAAGTGAGTCTAAGAGAGAAGCCACTACCCATAGGAGTGAAGCACAGAAGCCCTTGGGTGGTCACAATTTGCCACAGATTGCTACAGATGCTATACTTGAAACTACAGGACTGAATGTATACTCTGCTGAATTTTGGACTTGCTTTGATGCAATTCATTGTATTCCCGTTTGTAACCTTTGGAATGAAAATGGTTATCTTTTATTATTGAATGTTGAAAGGGGTTAACTTTTCATTTGTGCAGGGGCTTGCAGCTAAGAATTTGCTTCACATCTGAAAGGAGACTTGGGACTTGGACTTTTCGGCAATGCTGAAATGGTTAGGACTATGAAAAACTCTTAGAGATGGACTAAATACTATTTGCATAAAGAGATGTGCATTAGCCTTTGGGGGGGGGCCAGAGATGAAATGTTATGGTTGTAATGTAATGTAATGTTGACAGACTTAATACTAGTTCTTAAGGGTTGTCAAACATATTACATTGTTTAAGCTGTGAAATGATAAATAAGCATGTCTTTGTATCTGGAAACTGGTTTAAAGAAATATTACTGGTTGCCAAGTTGACAAGGGGTGGATTGTAATGATTGATACATTCAGTCAACTTGAGAAGTTTAGAAGTTTAACTAAGAGACTCAGCAGAATATTAGAGTCTTCACTTTGTAAAACTCCTAAACCTGTTCAAGAGGAGAGCATAGGGAGGATGTGAGTGCTACACCCACCATAGGGGAATAACCTGCTTACAATAGAAGGGAGGAAAAGAGGCTTGCTCTTCCCCCACTCTGTTTGTTCTGGCTGCTTTTGCTGGCTGCTGCCTTGAAATGTTACTCCAGTGCCGTGCCCCGCTGCCTTGGAGCCAGCTGATTGTGGACTGAAACCTCCACCAGCTGAGAGCTAAATAAGTCTTTCCTTCCTTCATTTTGGGTGTTGGATATTTTGTCCCAGAAACAAGAGAAAAGTAACTAAGTCAGAGTATAAAAAATACATTATTTAAAATGTAAAATTCAATGAGTTTTGACAGATTATGCATCTATGATTTCAGTGTCACAGTCAGTATATAGAATCATTTCCAATGCTTCAAAAAGGTCCCCTATTGTTATAATCTCTATTTCCTTCACCTTCCCAACTATTTCAGAGTGTTGTTGATCTGGCTATAATTATTATGCATTTTTGACTTTCCTTTAATTTTATTAAATGGAATAATGCAGAATTTATAGGACAATTTGATCAGAATATTAATTTTTAAAGATTAAAGTAAGATATGCGTACATTAAAATTCATTCCTTGTAGCATGTGATTGTGTAAGTTTTGAAAAATGTCTCAAATTGTACAATTATTACTACAAACAAGATATAGCGCAGTTCCATTCACCACCTTCAAATTCCCCTATGACACTATTAGTCATTCTTCCACCCTAAGCACTTGGAATCTAAAGGTCTGTTTTCTGTTTCCACAATTTTGTGTTTTTCAGAATATCTACCTACCAAAGTCTAATGAGTCTGCTTCTTTCATTTACCAGCATGAATTTGAGATTTACTTATACATTCATGCATCAAGAGTTATCTTCTTTTTATTGCTAAGTAACATTCCATTACATGAAGGTACCAAAGTTTGGTTTACCCCATTATCAGTTGCGGAATATTTTTAAGACTGTATCTAGATTTTGCTGAGTGCAAATAAAGCCATTGCAGTAATATCTTGATTCATGATCACTTCTGTTTGTGATCAATTTGATTCATGAACAAGAGTGTTTGGCAAAGTTTTGTTTTTGTTCACAAACTCTGCATTGGCTCATGAATGCAACGATAACCATTTTTCCTACACAAACACAACCACAGACATCCTCCCTGCTCTGACACATGGTTGAGACTTCCTCTAGTTGAGATCTGGTCACAGAGAAATCTGTGAACACTTACTGTGACACTTTTTGTGTGCTTTTTAGCATATACAGTATTCCATCCAGCATGGCTCCAAAAATGTGCAGAGCAGTATGATGGTGGAGAGAAAGCCCGAGTGGTAAAGGATGGACAAAAACTCACAGAGTCATAAAAGGAAGGCAACCAGAATGTGAAAAGCAGTGAAAAAGAAGACAAGAAGGCAGAGAATTAAGGAGGCTAATAAGAAAGTGCAGAACAAAAGTGATAAGAAAGAGGTTTTTGAAAATAATCATTAAATTGAAGAAGGAAGTTGTAAAAAAGCATCAGTGTGCCGTTCGTGTGGTTGATCTAGCCACAGAGTATAAGATAGCAAAGTTAACAACCTCAATTATTTGGAAGAATAAAGATCCCATCAAAGGAGCTGATGTGGCAAAAGGAGTAACAATATCAACCAAGCTGAACACACAAGTCTGGAGGAGGTGGAAAAACCATTGTTCGTGTGGTCAGATGAGAAACAGCTGGCAGGTGATAGCGCTAATGAAGTTATGGTCCATGAAAAAGCCAGGAAACCGCACACTGATTTGCTTCAAGAAAACCCCTCTGCAAGTGCCACAAATGATGAATTCAAAGCCATTAGAGGGCGGTTGATAAATTTCACAAGAGAAGTGGCGTACACAGCGTGAAAAGACAGTGAGATCTCCAGTTTTGGCAAAGAGACTGGAGAAGCCTATAAGAAAGACTTCATGGGATTCATGAAGGAAAGCAGGCTACATTTTCCCACAAGCATTTGACTTCGATGAAACAGGGCTTTTCTGGAAGAAGATGCCACATAGAACTGAGGTCACACAGGAGGAGAAGGCACTGCCAGGATACAAGGGCATGAAGGACTGATCGACCGTTTTGTTGTGTGCAAATGCAAGCACCAACCTAAGACTAAACCACTGTTTGTGTACCATTTTCAGACCCCTCATGCATTCAAGAAACAGAATGAGAATGAATCTCTACTGCCTGTGGAGGGTCAGTGTGATCCTTTGGATCACAAAGCATTTGCTCATGGAATGGCTGCATGTGGCGTTCACACCCCCCATTAAGAAATCTCTTTATGACAACACTGCCTGAAAGAAATGCCTTCTTCTGATGGACAGTGGCCCAGCACATCCTCAAACCTTGGTGAATGATATGGATACTGACTACGAATTCATAAAGGTCAAGTTCCATCCCCCACCCCAACATGCCACCTGTTCTGCACCTGTGTACTAGCAAATGATCTGGAACATCAGAAGTCTGTACCCAAAGGTCCTCTTCACCAGGTGATTTAATTTCACTGAAATTAAATGTTGAAAGAGTTTTGGAAGAAACACGCAATGTCCTCCCCTGTATCAATCTCATACACAAAGCCTGGGTAGATGTCAGATACCAGATCTTAAAGTCAGCCTGGAGGAAACTGGGCAGCATGTGGCACTGAAGATGATTTTGAAGGGTCTGAGGCCCAGACAGTGGAGGAGGTTGTGTCCATGGGCAAGAGTTTGGGTCTGGACGTCGATGGTGGCTGATATAGTGAGCTTATGGAGGACCATAAGGAGGACCTGATGATGGAAGAACTTGCTGAACTCCAGAGGGAGCAGCAAAAGGCACTTGCTGAGGAGCATCAACTGAGGAAGAGGAAGACAGGGAGGAGGTTAGCAGTGATGTTATAAAATCCAATAAGGGAAAATGGAGTGAGTGCCAGCATTTCTTTGAGAAACATGCCACCAATGCAAGTAGAATGAACAGAATGTTGAATCTGATGAACAATATCATAGACTGTCATTTCTGGAGAGTTATACAGAGCATTAGACAGATTTTTTTGTCAAAGCTGACCATACAGACAAGAGACAAAGAAGAGAAATCTCTGATGATTTCCCTGACATCTTTAGGGATAGGGACTCACCCTCCACATCGGAAGTCACCCCAAGCAAGATTAGTGTCCTCTCTCTTTGTACTCTACAGTACTATACTGTTTCATATTTTGTGGTTAAAAGCACACATGGTTCAGAATGGATTAAATTGATTTACGTTGAACTTCATGGAGAAATTTGATTCGGTCTGTGCCCAACTCAGTTCACAACCAGAGTAGTGGAATTAAGTTCATGAACCAAGGTATCACTGTATTAAAATTTGTATGCACAGTTCATATTACTTGGATGAATATCTGGAAATAGATTTATAGGGTCCTACGATGACTGTATATTTAACTTTAGAGCATATTGTAAAGCCCTTTTCCACAGTGGCTGTACCATTACATTTTCTGATTTGTAATATGTAAGAGTTCCAGGTGCTCCTCTTCCTTACCAACACTTAGTAAGTTTAAAATAACCATGTTACCTATCCTAGTAAGTTTGTAATGATATCCCTTGTGGCTTTAACTTGCTATCCTTGATAATTTCAATGATATTGAGCATATTCTTATTAGCCCACAGTACGTATTCTTTGATGAAATGTTTCTTCACATTTTTTATTTGTTTTTTTTTCTTGGACTATTTGTTTTCTTATTGTTGAGTTTTGTTATGTAGTCTAAGTTCAGGTCCTTGATCACGTTGCATTATTTGCAAGTTATTTTTCTCATTCTGTGGCTTGTCTTTTGCTGTTTTAACAGTGTTTCAAAAATCAGGAGAATTTGTCTTCAAATATTATATTGCTTGTAGTTTTACGATCTTATGAGTCTTTTCCAAATCTACTATACTGTTAATAATATACAATTTACTTCTAACTATGCTACACATTATACATTGCTACAATTGTTTCTTTGCATAGTCTGTTAACATTTGATCAGCTAAAGTTCTGCAAAATGATTTTTATATTTAACTATTTTCTCCACTTTCCATATTTTACATATTTTGTTGTAGAGTCATATTTTTGGCTGATACCATATTCCTTCTGTCTGACAAACTTATTGAAGGGAAGGTCTGCTGGAAGACAATGGTCTGCTTTTGTTTGAAAAACTCTTGGCTTTTAATGTATCTTTTGAAAGATATTTGCTAGGTAAAAAATTCTGTTAGCAACATCTTGATTTCAGCATTTCACACTGATTACTGCACTGTCTTCTAAGTCATATGGTTTCTAATGAGAAGTCTGTGGAGGTTTTTGTTGTTGTTTGTTTGTTTAAGTTTTAATCTCTCACCACATGAAAAGGAAATGTGTAGTTTCCCTTCTGGATACCCTCAAGATATTTTTATCTTAAATTTTCAGTTGTTTGAATATGATCTCCTCAGGTTCTGCAGGTAGTAAAGTGGTAATTTTTAAGACAGGCTGTTATTCTGTTGTTTCCATGAAAGTGAGATGAGTGCCCTTTCCAGCTCGATATATCTAAGCTAAACTTGGAAAGCCAACATTATCCAGCTAATATTTTATTAATTTCAGATTCTGTGTTTTCCAGGCCTGAATTTTTTATTACACACACACACACACACACACACACACACACACACTTTCTCTGATGTATTTCCTTTTTATCCATTAGCATGTTGTCTTATACTTCACTGGGTACAATAAGATTTTTTCTGATACACACTGGAAGCATATTGTGGTTTACCAGCACTGATTTTTCTTTTCCCTTGCTAATAAATTATAACTTTATTGTTCTTCACATATGAATTACTTCTGAATATTTTGATTATTATGTTACAGAAATTTAAGATTTTTGTGACATTTCAACCAAACGTTGATTTTTTGCTGTAGTAGAAAGTTAATATTTAAACTATTGTCTCTGATTTGCCTGTAAAGTTGGTAGCTCACTTTTTAGATCAGTGTTTAAAGCTTGCTTGAGTTTCTTTGAGTCTTTTATGCATGTATGGCTCACAAAGCTGGTCAGATTCTTTCACAAAGCTAACAGAGAAAACCTAGAGCTCCCGTCTCTAGGTCTCTTGGCTCACTTTCTGGTGACTGGGACCATCCCAGGCTCTGTACGCCAGCTCCTCAGAAAGGTAGTGGGTTTTCTAGCAGCTAAAGTTCTTCACACGATTCTAAGGTCCTAGCTCATCCCCAGGATGAAGCTGCAAAAATGTGGGGACTGACCCTATTCTAGTCCTTTCACATCTTAACTCTCCTCCAAAATTTTGCTTGCTCTTAATCTCTCTGCAGTCTTTTGTGCAGTTGCTGTTAACATTTTTTCCACAGTTTGTAGCTGTTTCTGGGAGGATGAGTATCTACTAGGAGTTAACAACCTCTAATTCAGTGATGGCAAACTTTTTAGAGATTTCAATAACGAACAGCGAGTTGCAGCGAGTGCCATAGGCTCACCACCACTGTGACTTCTAAACTGAATTCTAAGGAGAAGCTCTTTATGCAGAAATAGTGGACAACAACACCCTAGACAAAGTGAGCAGTATGTACAAAGCCATGCAAGTAGGAAGCAATGGGATAAGCTCAGGCTTCCTTTGTGTTCCTTTTCCTTTAAATAAACACACAAAAGAAAAAGCTTGCAAACAGATACAGTTACAGTTTCTGGCATGCTGACAGCTTGCTTTATTCCTCCAAGAGAAGAATTGAGATAATGAGTGTTTTAAATTCATCTTGCTGCATATAGACCAAACCCTACCGCACACGGTCTCTTCAGCTAGCATCCCTGAAGGGCAATGACACACTTTGGGCCCATTCCCTGAGCCTGGGTCCGGAAACCTATTTAAGACATTCAGATATTGTCAAAAGGAATATATTGCTTCCCGTCTCTTTAAAATTCTTTGCATATTTCCATAGCACACACATGAATTTATTCAGAAACAGATTGGCAGCGAGCTCAATGTCAATGATTTAAAATGTGTCCCTCTTTGGAGCCCTCTCTCCTTCATTTCTTTACCCATCCCAATGTGGCATGTGTCTCAGAAAAAGCAATCTGCACACTATCAATCCTACGGGCTGGAACCCTATAACATACGATCAAAAGTTACTACATTTCATTCCTAGGATGCTTATAAATGTGCCACTGCAGGGTGAACAGAGAGATGATTCATTCCATTTGACTTGTGCATTTTTTAATTAAAATAAATTTTAAAAACTAATTTTAATAAGCCAAAACCTTGATTATCATTCATACCCACTTAGTAAAATAAAAGAATAAACACGCCTTGCTGGTTGCTATTGTATGCACTCTTGTCAGTAGTATCGGGAAAGAATGAAATCAGAACGGATTCACAAAAGATGAAAGTGATACATTATTTATGGAAGTGTTCCTTGCTTTTGCTTTACCAGTCAGGTTTTACTAGACAATGGATGTTTCTTTGTGGATGTTTCTTTAAAGGGTACCCTTCTTCCTCTCCAAGCTTGTTCTGTGATAGCTGAGGATGAAGCTGCACACGCCTGTGCAGGCCGGGTGACCTGCCCTGCCTCCCCTCCGTCAAGGGGAGTGAGGATATGGTCTTCTTTGTTTGAACTTGGCATGCACTCCAACCTCTCCTCTGACTTGGCTGCTGCTGGGGAGCCTGCTCACTCTTGGTGCAGCTTTCTCTGTGTGCAACAGACGGAGGAACACGGTATTTCTGAGGTCACTCTCCACTCGCAGCTATGACTCCTAGTCAGCGTGTCCTCATACACCTGGTTCTGTGGGGGTGGAGGCAACATGAGCTGTGAAAGATTGGGCTTATTTCTGAACCTTCCTGCCTGCTCAAAACCTCTTAACAAAGCATTTTAGAGACTGTTTATCTTGCTTATAATAAATCATACAGTCTGAAAA
Organism: Cavia porcellus; assembly: GCF_034190915.1. Taxonomy (NCBI): domain Eukaryota; kingdom Metazoa; phylum Chordata; class Mammalia; order Rodentia; family Caviidae; genus Cavia; species Cavia porcellus. The sequence continues at coordinate 28,090,977 of NW_026947502.1, forward strand.
ATGACCTACTTGATCCTCTGTAATTTAGATTACAGTCAGCTGATGGACATCTTCCCCTGTCCATACTGTTGCCTGTACCAGGTGCTCACCCCTCTCTTCCGCTTGTCCCCAAGCCCTCTCTCACCACAGTCCTCTTCTTTCAGCTTGACTTGCCTGTCACCAGATATATCACAGTTCTGTTTGTTCACTGCATGCCTTTTCCCACAAAAATGTCAATTTCACAAGAGTAGGGACTTTGTCTATCTCTGTATCCCCGGTCCTTTTGTTGGCTCCTGGTTCACCATAGGTTTAATACTTAATAAAATATTGAATGAATAAATGAAATGACATTTGTCAAATGTTTCAGTTGTTTTTAATTTTCTCACCTTTAAAATGGTAATAATGATACCTACTTCTCCAATTGTTGTGAGGACACGAGTTACACTGATATAGGTTGGGAAGAGTTCTGTCAAAGTGAAATAAGTAGCATCCACTTTCTTTTCAAGTAACTGTAACTGTACAGGCCAAACACTGTTGTATATTATGTGCCATTTACTGTGCACTTATTGAGTGGCAAAAACAGTGTTAGCACTTTATGTGGATTGTCTTGTCTGGAAAGAACCTGGTCCCTTAAGAGGGAATTCCTTGGAGAGGGACTGTCTTCAGTCAGCCATGTGGTTCCCAGGATACTAATGTCCCCTGCCCCACGCACTGTGTAGAATTGGGTTTGTTGAGCCTCAGGAATCAGGTGTTTGATGGCAACTGAGGGTAGAGCGTAAGTTGGAAAGTACTGGGAAGTTGAGAATCATAGTGAGAGTAAATGTGCCAGCTGGAAATCTTTCAGGAAGATGAGGGAGAGAAGGGGAAAATAGGGATGTGAGGAGTCCTCTCTGATTTCATCAAATACCCCATGTGTCCTTTGGTGAAACAAAGAGCCAACTACCCAGCAGCTCAGCTCACCCATGCTTACATGCTCTCAGTGGAAAGCAAGCTCCTCCAGTCAGTGCTGCCTTCATCCAAAGACCTGAAGGGGAGGAGCCTCCCCCTGCTCACGCTGGGAGGTTCTGTCTGCTCTCACTCCCAGCCTCTGCATGTGCCACCCGCTCCCCCTCTCACTGCCCAGCAATGCCTGAAGTTGTAGCGTAAGCATCACCCTTTGGCTAAGACTTCTATGATTCCTCTTTTCTTCTCTGAGCCTCCACGGATGCAGCTTCTAAGAATATGAGCTTTGGAATCAGACATGCCTCTTCAAGCCTTAGCTCCATCAGTCATTGCTAGATGGTCCAGGTCAGTTGGGTCAGCTTTCTGAGCTTCACGTTTGTCTTTAAACATTCATAGAGAATATCGCCCTCACAGGGTTACTGGAAAAATAAATGAAACCATTTAGGTAAAATGTCTGAAGTAGACATATAATGAGCCACTAGTTATCATTGTCATTGTACCCTGTACCTTTACCCTGTCTATGATCACAGCACACCCTTATGGTCTGTCTTTATTTTTCAAACATGGACTTCCATGAGGAAAATCCTCATGCTGATCTGGGTGCTTAGAGCAGAGGTGGGCAAACTCAAGCCAAACTCTGGGTTTTGTAAATTAAATGCTATTGGTATAGCCCTGCCCCTGTTTGTTTGTGTATTATTGATGTCATAGAGCAGTGTGGAGTCGTAGCAACACAAAGCACAGCAGAAGCTTGCAGGCTTTAGCTTTCACCATCATGTTATTTATAGCAGAACTGACTGATCTCTGGCTATGAGCAATGTTTAAACCTGACAAATGTTCATAAATGCCTGCTCTGAGAATGAACAAATGTGTAGGTGCTGTAACTGTGGCTCAGACTGTGGGACTAGGTTAGCCCAACTGGAATTTTCCGCATTAGCACCCCCCCCACCTTGGCAGGTGGGATTTTCCCCTTGAACTAGCTGGTATTTAAAGCTGACATCCTGATTACTAACTTCATCAGAATGTGGCTGGCTGTACAGGTGGGTGGGAAACTCTGGAGAAAAGAAAGAGGCAGAAGAAGTGGGAAGAGGGAGGAGGAGGCACAGAAACAGGAAGCCCAAAAGCTGTCCCGGCAAGCTCTCTGCTGCCACTGGCCTCGGTCAGGCCTTTAAGTCAATCCGGACTGGGGCTCTTTACTGTGCACTTACTGACCGCCCGCTGCCCAGGGTGTGAGAAACATGTGGGAGGTTTTCTGAGAGTGAGTGAATGAGATGGTTGTGATGTATTCTAAAAAGCACAAATATGGGGCCCTGAGATTGAATCTGCATTCCAGCTTTATGTAATTAGTGATCTTAAAGAGGTCAGTTCACCTCCCTGGTCCAGAAGAGCCAGGATCTTAGCAGGGTGGAGAGTGGTGAAGAGCACCAGTAGGCACCGGAAGGATAAAGCTCATTTATGCAGCAGTGACCATGTGCTGGGCACTGAGGAGGGTATTTCATGCTCTTTAAACATATTCACAACAAGCCAGTGAGGTTGAGATCATCAGTTTGTCTCACAGATAACAAACTGTGTTTCAAAAAGTTGAGCCGGTGGTCTTTTTGAGCTTTATGATCTGGGTTTCTCTAAAGAAAGACTTTCTCTGGTCTACAAAGTGAACTTCTTACCTGGAAAATGAATAAAAATATGAGAAGAAGAATTCACAACTTATAGCATTCGGAACACATCATCCTAGTTCAATGAAATAATTTTAAAGATAACACAAAAATAATGCTGCATGCTGGGAATGCTTACCTAGGGCAACATATGGGGAAGCTTACTTTCACATGTGTTATTTTGCTGATTTCACATATCCATGTGCTAGAAATCATTTTAATCCCATAGTTTCTTCTATAGGTGGAGAAACTAAGACTCTGAAAGGTTAAGTGACTTGCCCAAGGTCACCCAGCTAGTCAGGGATAGACTGGGAATGGTCTGATCCATGTTGACTCAGACCACTAAGCTGACTGTCTCTCCTCCTGTTAATTATTTGCCATTTAAAAACATTCTCTTTGTTTTCCTTCTAGAAAAAGAGGTCTTCATTTAGCACTGTAAGGGTAGCATGATTGATGGTGATAATTATAATATTGTGCAAGTAGTTTTGGGTGCCTTTCAGTCCAACACCACAAACATAGCTCCAAACAGCCTGATGTTTTATTGAAAAATCTGATAATGAGGTTCTTATAATTGTCCTGTTTTCTTGAAAATAGACAAAAACTGGTCTTGTGGGGTGAGGGAGAGTTCTTTACCCATTGTCAGAAATGACTATTTTAACTGAGCTAGGGAGAATGCAAAATGTGCAAACATGCCTTCGGGAGCTGGGGTACACGGAGCATATGGTCAATGATTCTGTATCTGGAGGGTTTTTTTTTTTTTTACTTTTAATAACTCTATAACTGAAATACAAAAAGGCTTAGGCAAGGCTTAATTTTAGCTTAGATTTCATTCACTACAGCTGGTGCTGAAGGTAAGCATTTGATTATAATGGGCCTCCAGGTACACTGGGCTGGGGACTGGTGGTGGACATTCTGGAGCCCATACTTCTCCTTCTGGGTCCAACAGACAAGATCCTCACATGGGACTCATCCCTCTGCCAATTTCTGGATGTAAAAGTTAAACTCAGAACTTGGACATTTGGCCCGCCAACCTTTGCTGTTTCTTGGGCTAATTTGGGCGAGCAAGCCGCCTCTCTCAATCTAAGGTTTCTAAACTGCACAATGGGCACAGAGATTGGATCTGCGTAAGAGGATTGCTGTGAAGTTAGAAAACAAAAGAAAGAAAACTCTACAGTTTTTGTAGAAGTGAGTGCTTGGAAAGTTAGCTACCATCATGATTATTACCACTTGCCTTCCAACCATCCGTTACCTGGGCACCAGACACATGCTTCGGTTCTCTTGTTCTGTCTTCTAGTCTTGATGTCTTGCCTTTTCTGAGTTTGTCTGTGCTTTTTTCTTGGCACTGAATGGCCAGTAGCCCTTGAAGCATTGTTTATCTTTTTTTGGTGACAGTCCCATGAATGTCTCACGTATTTAGGAAGACTTAGTACCAGGCACTTAGCAGGGCAAGGTGTTAAGGTTGAGTAGGGCTGGGGAGGTGGTAGTCACCCAGGGATGCTTTCATGCTGCTTGTGTGAGGAACCCGCAGCCCATTTGTCCCCCCCCCCATCTGTTCCCTGATTCTCATGAGCACCCTGGGAAACTCCATCTCTAGAAAGAGACAGGATGTGATTTCTCACCATGTTGCTGGGAATGATCTCACTCCTGATGATGTTTGCTCTCATCTGTTGGTGCTTACCATTCCCAAGTACCATGCATCCCACACTATCTTATCCTCACAACTACCTTGAGAAGAATTGATTATTATTACTGCCATTTTATAGACAGAAATGTAGAGATTGTGAAAATTGATGAATTGGTTAATTTTCCATTACTATAAGAAAATATCCTAAGACAAGCTACTTTATAGGGAAAAGGAGTTTAGTTTAACTTATAGTTCTGGAGCCACAGTGCTAGTAGCCTCATCTGGTGATGGCCTTCTTGCTGTCAGAGTTCCACAGGATCATATACCTGCATGTGAGCGTGCATGCATATGTGTGAGTGTGTGTGTGTGTGTGTGTGTGTGTGATTGTTCTTTGTCCTTCTTACAAAGCCACAAGGACTCAGTCACGAACTTCTGCCCTAATGACTTTATCTAATCCCAATCATTTTTCAAAGGTTCCATCTCTAAGGACCAGTTATATATTAGGTTTCCGCCATAATTAACATATGACTTTGAGGATTGAACTCCTGCATGAATATGGGGGAGAAACCATTATCAAACCACAGCAGATCACTGTGAAACTGAATTTAGGATCCCAATGTGTCTCACTCCCTGCATCTGTCTCCTTAGTTTTGCACTCTGCCTTGTGGCTGCAGAGGAATCTAGGGCAGCCATAAAAGCCACCATGAATCATCACATGGGGACAGCCCAGCAGGGCTGGGATTCCAGGCATTTTACACTCAGCTCCATCTCTTAAGGTTGTTTATTGACTGTGGTTGTACTTAATTATCCCTGGATTGTTTCTTATAAAATTCAAAATACATTTATTGTGTGTCTGTTGCACACCGGGCACATTATTAAATGTTTCACCGATGTGATTTTATTTATGCTTTTTAAAAGCTTAGTGACAACCCCTGCGGGGGGAGGCAGATACTATAAAGCCATTTCTATGGAGAGGGCAACAGGCTTCATGAGCCACAGTCACTGGACACACCATCCAGTGAGCAGCAGCAGGCTGCACTGTTTATAGGACTCCTGTGAGTGAGTGATCTGGACAGGGCATGAGTGGCAACAAGCACTTTTAAGTCCTCAAGCAAATAATAAACTTTTAGGCATCACTTAGGTTTCTCATTTTCTCACTACCTGCTTTGACCCAGTGCTAAGCATGGAGCCTGTGCTCAGAAAAGATCTTTGAATTGATACTTTCTCACTTATGTGTGTGCATATAAAACACATGTACACATAACACATATAAAACACATGCACGCACATGTCACAGCTCTATGGTGGCATGCTTGTTTTCTTGGTGGAAGGGTTAGCTACAGGATTAGTTAGGAAAAGTCCAGAGGGAAAGGAAATAGGAACAGGGCTCCCTTTCTGGGTCGGGGACTTGCACAGTAATTGTTTAAAGTAGTGGCCTGGGACGGCAGGAGGGAAGTGTAACGATGCTCATTTTACAGATGAAGAGATGGAGACCCTGCTGGAGAGGTTCACTCGCTGTTTCAAGCTCTCATGAGTTATGAAGGCAGTGCTCCTCCTCTCCATATTTCTTTTCTGCTTTGCACACTGCAGCTGCCTTTCTCTTTCACTCAGTGCCAGCAAGCTGTTGAGCAAGGAGCCCCCACCTGTGGGCTTCTGTTTGGCTGTGTCCGGTAAGAAGTCCTCTTAGATTCTTGCTGGGCTGCAGATGTCAGTGTTTTAGACTGGCAGTCACTCTTCTCATTAAAGTCTTTGGGAAGGCTGAATCAATTGTGGCTTTTTCCTCAAGGAATCAATATTTTTGGTGAAGCAAAACCCTGAGCTAGAAACCCATGGAACACTCAGGCTGGCCAGAGCATTAGCAATTCTCCTTGAGTTTGGTTGAGGAAAGGAGATATAGAAAATCTTTAGTCCGATGAATCCTCAGCTAGGGTGTGCAGAGAGAATTTATGAGATCAAGCTTGCAGGAAAAAATGCAAATCCCATGACTGCTGTCCTGGAACCTACTCCTGGACTCCTGCCTGATAGCCAGTCCTGACTTGCCTTGACTTGGAAATTTGGGGATTACATTATTCAGGAAATGGAAATGGAGGCTCAGAGAAGAAAAATGGCCTGAGGCTCACAAGATGGTTGGTTCGGGAATTGTTTAAAACCTCTGTGGTTAAGGAATGAGATGGCACCTGCAAGGACAGAGAAGGATGTCCTTCGTCTAATCCTGGGAGATAGAAACTAAAGGGTCTGCTCCAACTGGGTCTCTAAATATGAGGGTTACAGGGATGCAGTCACTCTGGACTGGGCTGGGTGGAGGAAATGGCTCCTTTTATATTTGTTCAGTGTCTACATCCCCAGAAGTATGTGAAGTTTATCACATTTGGTGAATTTAAAGACCAATCACATGACTTCTTAAAATCATCCAATAGCTATTTATTGAGTGATTGATAGAGGTCAGATGTGCTTCCAGGTGCTGAACATAGATGGCAAAGAGCAAATATGAAGTCCCTGCTGACCTTCATTTTAATGAGAAACAGTTTGGTGCATGATTGTGATATGAGAAACCAGGGAATGATGACAAAAGATGAGGATGGATATTTGAGAGGAGAGCACAGGGCCCCTTGTTGCTTGTTATTTGGTGGCAAAGATACCAGGATCTTGCTATCTACCCTCTGCATACTTCAGGTGGAAGGCTGAGTCTCTGTTGGCTGGAGGAGATGGCACTCAGAGAGGAGTCAGGACGAAGCCAAGGGGTGTTGAGGAACGCAGTCCAGGTGAAGTATCCTAGGAACCAGACAGGCATCCAAGTGAGGGCAGGTTCAGGAGACCAGAGACAGAGCTGGCTCTAAGGAGGCCAGCTGTGCCTGGGGACAGCCAGCCAGGCCAGGAGAACACAGAGGATCACTTCAGAGAGCTTCCTGAACTCCCTACAGCTCCAGACCAGTTTTGCAAGCATCAGGGTCTTTCTCACCATATATGAAAAAAGTCTTGTTTTTTTTTTTTTCTTGTGAATTGTTATTATGGAGGGTATGAAATCAAGAAATACATTAACACCTTTTCAACATGAAAGATTAAAACAATCTAGGAGGATGCAAAGCAAAGCAAGACATTTTATGACACCCCTTCTCCATCCCAATTTTATCCCCAAAGTATCCTTGGTAAACAGTTTAGCATGTACTTTCTGGACTCTTTTTTACTTAAATATACTTAAACCCATACAAATGTACACATGGCCCCAAACTTGAGATTACTTGATTTAGGATTTTTTTAACTTTATGATGGTAGGGAAGTGGTATATGCTAAGTAGAAATTATATTTCAAATTTTGAATCTGAATCCTTTCCTAGGCTAGCGATCTGATATATAATGTAATCTTTTCTCATAATGCCAAGTGGTAGCATGGAGATTTAACTCTCAGTCACCAGCACATGGAAAGAAGTCACTGTGGACCTGTGTGATCATTGTGCTTCTCACTTTCAGTAAACATTCCATAAATTCCAGGAGCTATCCTGAAGTTTATTATAAAATAGACTTGGGTTAGGTGAGTCTGCCCAAATGTAGTGAGTGTAAGTGTTCTGAATGCTGTAAGGTACGCTGAACTAGGATACAGTGTTGAGTAAATTAGCTGCAAGAAATGCATTTCAACAAATGAAATTTTCAATTTATAATGGGCATATCAGGCTGTAGACCTGTTGTAAACTGAGGATCATCTGTACTTGCATCTCAGATCAGAAATAGCATTAGAGTTTACCCTCTACACCATGGCAATAATTTTCACTTTACCTTAGTTACTGGAAATCTTTTTATGCCAGTAAGTGTCCAATAATGTAATTATTTTTCAGGGATATATTTAGTAACAGATTTACTACTTTAATTTTTCTTACTCCTACTATATGAGTGTTATATTTGGTGGTATTGTGCTGTTTTTGTTATAAAGAGAAACTTTAATTATACCTATAATTAATTATTATGTGCTAAAGGAAATTAATTTTTGAATGATATACATATCTATATTCCTTATTTACTGATGTCCCTTTTGAGTTCTGTGTACTGTATGGTATGCTAGGAAGATATTGTTGTATACAAGTAATGACAATATTCTTGGTTTCAAATTTTAATCCATTAATTAATTACAATATGATATTATATATATATCTCCTTTATTGTGTATGATGTCATATAGCAGGAATGACATAGAAAGTATAGTTGTCTAAGACTTAAATGAAACTGATTCTGTATTTCAGTAGTACATCTTATATTTTGTCAAAAAATCAACAGATATGTTTTGATTTTATTTTGCAAATGAATGTTTGATTTTATCAGGTCTTTTGAGGTATCTATTGAAACAATCATACATCATTTTCTTTTCAAATTAATCAAGCTGGTGAATGATACGAATAGATTTTTCTGACATTAAATAGTGCAATGTCCTTTGAATCAGTACATGAATTTACCCCTGGGTTTGATTCGTTAATATTTTATTTAGCATGTTTATACCTATGTTCTTGAATGAATGTGGTCTACCATTTTTTGTGTTTTGATATCAAATATTTTTCTTGGAAATGAAAGAGAAATAATTTCACCCTATTTGATGCTTAGTTTATTATAGACAGCAATTCTTATTTTGAAAACCTCGAAGACTTTGTTATAAATCACTTATGTTCTTTTCAAAGGAGTTTTTGTTGGTCTTTCTAATTTTATCTATGTTTGTTGATCTATTTAGGTTTCTCTCTTCTTCTTCAATCAATTTTAATAATTTACATCTCCTTAAAAAACCACTCATCTCATCTAAATGTTACCTTCAGAAAAGCAATGAAATAGATGGTCACCTAGCTATTAACGTTATATAAAACATTCGTATATTTAACGTATATTTTAATACTATTTTTATCTATAGTTCTTTGCCTCTTCTCATTTCTAAAGCTACTTTTTAATATTGCTTCTCTAATATTTTATAAGATTTACCAGAGATTTGTCTGTTATATTGATCTGTTCAAAGAGTCATCTCTATGTTGATCAAATCTACTGATTTTGTTTTGCTTGTATTCCATTTCACTAATTTATGCTTTCATCTCTTGAAGTTGTTTCCTTTAAAGAGTGAGTTATTTTGTCCTGTTATGCCTCTCTTTTAGATGTGTACTAAATTCTTTCTTGTCATTTTTTGTGGCATTCTAGTAAATTTGTTTAAGGCCATAGATTTTTCTCTAAGTCAGTGGACTAACCAGAGATGTTAACGGTACACAACAAGTTAAAACAAGATGCTCCTATTCCTTGAACATGCCTGAATGACCATGCTATCAGCTTGGTCATTGATCCAATACCAGATTGGACTTGTTCATAATACGCCAATCATGTTCCAGTGACTCCAAAGAAGCTTTAAAATTGAAAAGTAGCTCACCCAGCACCATCTCTTACTGGTTTAGCTTAAAACAACCTTTAAAAGCATCTCCACCCTTTGTTCTCACTGTTCATGTGCAGGTATGAATATGCGCATGTAATTTGATCATTCAAAAATTCCTAAGCACCTATTGCATGGTGAATTACCGAAATGAACCGGAAATGGTCTCTGTCCTCAGTCTTCACAGCTGGGGGAGGAGACAGATGAGTAAGTGGGTAATTTTAGAAGTTACATGTAATTCTGCATGGAGGTGAAGAGGGAGATGACATAGGCAGAAATTCAGGTTTGACCAGGAGTTTCCAAGCACAAAGATCAACTAACATAAAGGAAAAGGTGCCAAAAGAAGCATGGAATGCTTGTTTAAGCTGCTGGTTGTCAGGTAGTATCATGTACATTTCTCAGGGGTGATACCATGGGAACCACTCATGAACTCAAAGGTGGGGCTCTGATAATGTTGCTATGAGGCTTAGAGTTCATCCTTTGCTACCTAACCAAAAAGGGACATTATGACATTGTGACCAGGTCATGTTTGGGTAGATTTTTGTGGCCTAATTGAGGGGAGAATTAGAGTAAAGAGGCAGAAGTTAGGGAAACAAAAACAGAAACTCAAGTCATCCAGGCTGTGTGGTAGTGGATTCCAGAGACACTAGGTCTCCAGTACTACGATTACAATATGTCCCTGAAAAGTTCTTATGCTGGAAACTCCATCCCTAGGCTCACATGGTGATGGTACTTGGCAGTATAGTCCTTAAGAAACAGGTTAGATGCAGTCATGAGGGTACTGCCCCTTCTAACAGCATTAGCAACCTTTTAAGAAAAGAGAGACCCAAAATAGCAGCTTGCATGCCCTGTCTCACCATGTGATGCACTTTGCCATACTATAATGCAGCAAGAGATCCCGTACCTTGTTTTAAGACTCCTTGGTCTCAAGAACTGTGAACCACGTTAATTTTTGTTCATAATTACTCAGCTTCGAGTATTCACTTATAGCAACAGGAAAGGGGCTAAGACATCTGGGTTTCTTCAAGGTTTTCACCAGCACTACCACCTAAAGATAGAGAGCCAAGAAGTCCCATATTCCTTTGCATCCCTCAGAGGCATCTGGGTTCTAAATCCAGGTAGGTACTTCTGGCAGCATCACTGTTTCCCATGGTTGTGGAGCTGACCCTTGGGATGAGCAGGGCTCTGAGGAAGAAACTCAGCACCAGAAGAAAGTTGCAAGTCCCCACCTTACTCCCCACTGCTTCTGTGAGCTGACACAGGTTGCTTCACCTCCCTTAAATTCAATTTACTCATTCATAAAATGGGTACGTGGCAGGATCTAATATCACACAGCACAGCACACAAAGTCCTTATTGTCATTACTGTGTTATTTTCATTGAAACACGAGTATTTGGTTTCCAATTCCTTTGCTAGGCACTGAAGACCATTTTATTAGTTTTGCTTTGTTTTTCCTTTAGATAAGCCTTCATTGGATGTAAGGAAATGGTTTATGTATTTTATTCAATAGGAAAAAAAAGTCATGAAAAAGGATTTTGCCCTGCGGTGCTGCCCTCTCAGCTGCAGCCTGACATATCTTGGCTTTGTTTGCCGCCTACTCCTCACAGCCTAATGACATTCCCGAAGGTGGCAGAGGAGAGCTTCAGGTTTCCATGGAAACAGGGTGCCAGTAAAAATCAAGAGAATTCTAGCCCTGAATGGCTGCAGATTTATTCCTTGTTGCTCAGGGAACTGAGCTGTGAACACCTTTAGATTCCACCATCAGCAATCTCTGAAGGCGAAGGAGGACTGATGAAGCCAGGAGGTGCCCACACTCTTCTTTGGGGCACTCTGTGCCTCTTACTTTCAATGTAGCCAAGACATAAATATTCCTAGCCAATGAGAGAGGAGCAGGGAGGAAGGAGGGAATGCGTGACTGTCTACAGCCCTGGCAGCCCACAGCTGCCTCCAGCATCATAGCCATGCAGGCTTCCTGGCTCCTGGCATGCACTCTCCCAGGATCCTGCCTGAGATACCAACATTTCTGTGACTCCCATGGCCCTACCCCCACCACCCAATCTCCTGTGCAGGTGGTAGAGCTCTTCCAAGTGCAGTAATTCATCAACTCTTCACAACAACCTACATAAGGAGAAGGCACATGTCCTATGCTCATTGCATAGATGTATACAGATGTGGATGTTGGCAGGAAGAGAAGATAGAAGCTTTAGTTCCCAGTTTTGTCCAATAGGATCCTTCAGGAGGCAGGGTAGAGAGGGTGCCAGTGGGGAGTTTTTGGGTAGTAATTGATTGATAGAACAAGAGGGGTTTAGGAATAGGCAAATCACAGCAGGTACCGGAAGAGGTATCTCTAGGGAATGATCCTGAGCTCAGAACATTCCTCCCTCTGAAAGTGTTTCCCAGATATCAGCATGCCAGGAATGTTACTTTGAAGAGCCTCACAAAACCACTCTATAGCAGAGGGATGGCTCACCCACTTTGCAGGTATAGAAACTGAGACTCAGAAAGAAGTCAGAAATATGACTGAGCTGCTCCCATGTGAGTATGGAGCATGGCCCAGGGTAGAGCACGAGGTCTGTCTGACTCCAAAACCTCCCACCAGACCCTGGGGCCAGGTCACCCATGAAAGGTGCTAAAGGAAGAACCAACACCTGAGGAAGCCAACTCAGGTGTGGTGGAGCCCTCACGCTCACATGTGTGCACTCTCAGGCACCTCTGTGTGCACATTAAAGCACTCTCACCTGCATGCTCACGCTTGTCCATTCACACTCACAATGGTGCGTAACACCCTTGCTCACAGCCACACTCAGGATATGCGTACCCAGTATACTCACACCCTCACGTATCTCCACATGCACGTGTACAACTTTTACATGTATACTCATACATTTACACACACAGACTCACCATCACTCACGCACACACATAACACATTCACATGCACTCACAGTAGCCACACTGTGGGGCACTGAGTCATTGGCTGCTCCCAAGGCTGACATGAACATTCCCTTTCCCTTCTGCACCCTTTGACTAATTCCCAGACCCTCAGCAAGGCCTTCCCTCCAAAGAAGCTGACCCCATATCGGTCAGCAAGGCCAGACCAGAAAAGCACCTGGCCATTTCCTGCCTTGAGAACCTCCTACAGGGCCCCCCAAACCTTTAGACAGAGCCATTTCTGATACTCTGACTCCGGTAGATCCCTGCATAGCCACCTCGAATCTTCTCTGCCCTGAGCAAAGCCCACTTTCCTGGGATGCCTGAGCTCTCCTGCTGGCTGGCTGCCCTCGCTCTCATTCTTCCTCACTCAGCCTCAGCAGCCGGGGGTGGGACCTTCAGTCATTTATTCAACTCCATGGCCAGTATCAGCGATTTTCACACACGTAGTCCTTGTGGTATCTGTTTAGTGGAACAGATCAGCACTAAAGTGTGTGTGTGTGTGTGTGTGTGTGTGTGTGTGTGTGTGTGTGTGCAGCATGGAACAAACTAAGAGCTTCACTTATTGAGACAGTTTTAGATGACTGCTTCTATCACAGTGAGATGTTGATGGCTGTGTCTAGTCTTGTGATCTAAAATGTGCATCTTTCTGTGGCTATGGTCTCAGAAACTTGAAATCTGGTGGTTGTAGTGAAAATTCATCTGAGCAGTCAAAGCACTTTAATCTAGTTCCTCCTATCTTCTTCAGCTTCACCACTGGAAGCTACCCCTCCTTGTCTGTGTCCAGACAAATCAGATCCTCGTTCTCAGAATGCACGGGGTCTCTGCTCCTCCGTGCTACCATCAGGGCCAGGCTCTCTGTCTGGAGTACAGTCCTTCCCATGCAGGCACATGTTCCCTCTGTTTCTCTAGCATTCCAGTGTCTCCTTAACACTCCTCTCAGCATCGCTGACATTTTTCTGTTCTTTACAAAGACATCATTCTTTAGACCTGTTCAAGCTCTGGTCATTTTTATTTATTTATTTTTGCCTTTTCGGTTTTTTGAGACAAGGCCTTGCTATGTTCCACACTTGCCTTAAACTTGTTTGGTAGCCCAAACCAACTTCATACTCATGATTCTCCTGCGTCAGCCTCCCAAGTGCTGTGATTACAGATGAACACCAGTACACTCAACTCACTGTGTCATTTTCTCACCGTCATTAGTGTTGTCTGTTTCCCTGTCACTTCTACCAGACAGAATATTCATCTGGGAATACTGAAGGAGGGCTTGCTAGCTATTAGGTAGTAATGAAACAGATGTGCCATGTTGCTTTTGTAAAACTTAATATTTAGTGGCAGAGTCAAATAACGAGCAGGTAAGCAAACTGAAAACGTCATTGTGAATCTTGACAAATGTTGTGAAGAGAAACAAGGGTCAGCTATTTTAAAATAGGGTCTCAGACAAACCTAAAAATATCAGTGGCTTATTAAATAAATCCATTTCACTATTGTGTCAGTTCACTCAATTTTATGGGTGGGTAATTCCTCTAGAAGTCAAAGACCCAAGTTGCTGCAGGCCATAGCCTCTTTAAGACATGGCATCAAGTCGTCCTCTGTCCACACCCTAGAGGCAGAGAGAGAGGTCAGAGCACAGAAAGTCATGGGCAGAAACATGTACCAGAGTAGTTTCTGTGGGCAAGGGTGGTCAGGGGCATGCACTGCTTTTAATCACAGGGCTTCGGTTGAAATTCGGTCACATGATATATTCATTCCATGCCACTCCTGTGACTTGGGTGTGGTATGTGTTCCAGGAGTACAGGATGAACCAAACTAGATTCTGAGTTTATTTGTGAGTATGAAAGGAGCAGTGATGCAAAGTCAGCCGAGTGGTTAGAACAGTTCATCCTGACTTTCTAGGGCTGCAGAACATAGTGGGTCCCACCCCAAACTAAGCGACTTAAACAGAAGAAATTTATGGTCTCATAGCTCTAGAGACTGGAAATCCAGAAATAAGTGTTGGCAAGGTTGGTTCCCCCTAAGAGGTGCAAAGGGGATCCAGCTCCATGCCTCTCCTACGGTTTCCAGGTGTTATCTTTGTTGTTCTTGGATTTATAGACGCATCACCTCCAGTCTTTATCTTTCCTCTTCAAGCAGTGTTATCTCCATGCTGTCTCTGCCTCTAGCTTTTCTCTTTTTATAAATATGCTAAGTAGAGAGTATTGCTTCACTCGAGTAATATCCTACTCTGTTCTGACCTCATATTGAAACTTGTTACATCTGTGACAATTGCATTTCCATGTGAGATCACATTTGATGTCTTAGGGGTCTATCCTTCAACACATGCATTGTAATGGGGCACAATTCCGTCCGTGAATATGGGGGTGCCCAATGGCAAAGGTGACTGGGAAATAGGATTTTACATATGCTCAGGAAGAGGAAACTGTTGAACAGCTATTGCCTCCCTGATAGTGGGACAGTTTTAAAATAGAAAAAGACCAGGTCTGGTCTGCTTGAGATTTGCAGTCCTCAAAGATAGGCATGTGCTGGAGCTGTGCCTACACCCCTTGCACCAGCTTGAGGCCTGGGTTTGTGGGTGCTCGGTGAAAAAGACAGAAATGAATAGAATCAGAGTCCAGTTGTGGGTGGAAAGGAAGCAGTGGTGTGGAGCTAGATGGGGGAATTGGAGCTGAGCAGTTAGATTTGGAAACAAAGACCCCTGTGTGTCTATTCACATTCACAACGGCCTTAGGATCCTGGCTGGGAACCCATGGCAACGCTGCCAACTCTGACAGAAGCCAAAAAGAAATAGCCAAGGCTGCAAAGAAAACGTGTGTTTTCCTTGCTAAGCATCCCCAGCCAAGGGCAAGGAGTCTGGGTTTATAATAGATGAGGAAGGAAACAATTAGCTCCTCTTTTATTTTTTGCATCTCATGGATCCAGTTCCTCACCACCTCACAATCATTCACGCACAGAGTCCTCAGGAAGGAAAGACTTCTCATGGCTGAGAGTCAAGAAAGTATTGGCAGGAGATGGGTCTATTTGCATCTTTCCAACACTATGATAGATTAGGCTTGGTATCAGTGTAATGGCTGGAGCCTGACTTTGTACTTAGCAAGTACTGATTTAAGTCAGATAGTCAATTCTGATGGTGCTGGGGCTCTCCCAGTGAGCAGCTGCAAAGATACTTCCACCATGATGTTCAACAGTAGTAAAAATAACTCTTAGATTGCGAGGACCTCTCATATGTGCCCAGAACAAGACTAGGTGTGCAGCACCTGAGTAGGTCTTTAAACCAGCATCTAGGGTTGCTACTAAGTTCTTAATTTCACCCCAACTGTAACCGTGGCTGTGAAATTAAGAAACAGCTAACTGAGATACTAAGCTTTCTCTCCCTGTGAAAAAATACGTGAGATAAAGCAACTTGAAAAGAGGAAATACTTTATTTTGGCTGTTTCAAAGATTTCTACCCATGTCACTTGGCACCATTATGGGCCTGTGATGAGGGCCTTTCCATCATGGTGGAGAGGCCGTGTTAGAAATATCTGCATACTTCATAGTAGCCAGAAGCAGAAAAGGAGTCAGAACGGGTTGACACAAAATGTGCCCTTTAAGAATATCCCTTCATTCTTTCTGGAGTGAGATGAAATCTCAATGATATTTTAATTTCCTATGCAGTACTTCCTATACAGTTTGCATTTTATTCATGAACTCTTTGCCTACCCCTATGTCCCCAAGATTTCTACCTACCTTGTCTTCCAGTAGATTTAGTTTTTCTGTTTTAATATTCAGATCTTTGACCCATTTTAACTTCAGTTTAGTGCATGGTGATACACATGGGTCTAGTTTCAGTCTTGGACATGTAGGAATCAACTGATAACAAATGTTGGCGGAGCTGTGGGGAAAAAGGAACACTTCCCACTGCTGGTGGGAGGGTAGACTGGTGCAGCCTCTGTGGATATCAGTATGGAGATTCCTCAAGAAACTAGGATTGGAAGTTCCAGTCAATTCAGCTATTCCCCTCCTGGGTATTTTCCCAGAAAAATTGAAACGGACATGCCATAGTGATACATGTGCACCCATGTTTATAGCAGCACAGTTTGTAATAGCTAAAATGTTGGAAACAACCAAAATGCCCGACTGCAGAATGAATGAAAACGATGTGATATTTTTATATAATGGAATATTACTCAGCTATAAAAAGGATGGTCTTGAGGCTTAGGTAAATGGAGGCAACCTGATACTATCCTCATAAGTGAAATAAATCAGCCTCACATTTGCAGATATCGTATTGTCTCTCAAGTGTAAAAATAAATAATAATGAAAAACTGAAAGAGTAATAAGATCCAAAATGTATAATAGATATTGTAATAATGAGAGGGAAGGTGCTCAAAAGGAAAGAACAACTTGTAGGTATACACATATAACTATATATATGTTTGTGTGCAAGATAAATAGCCATATTACTAAGAATAGTTTGTACTGTCATTGTTTGATTGTGTGTTCACTTTTTATGCTTTGATTTTGTAATTTGAACAACCACTTCTAAGATAACAATATGTAATATATCAAATAGTAATGATTTCTTAATGTATTTTTGAGATTCTGTATCATTCTAACCTTTTTTTTGCTTAGTTTAATAAAAAGATAAACTTTGTTAATAAAATAAGAACATCCACTCAGTAACCTACTGAGTCAAAGAAGCCTTACACCTAAAGTTTCTCACTGAATTATGAATCCATTGATGAATTTCTGTCTATTGATGAGGTCAGGGTCATCATGATCCAATCACTTTTCGAAGGCCCATCTTTGAAGAGAGACCAAGATTCAGTGCATGAGTTTTGGCAGATGTGTCAGGTCCAAACCTTGGCAGAACCTAAGCATCAGAGAGGTACAGGGCCTTGTTCAAAGTTTTGCTCCAGAGAGTCAAGCTCAGAGCTTGCTGGCACCCACACCAACAGTGTCCCCATACTATAGTGCTTCTTACGTCCATCTTCTCTGGCTTGGACTTTGGTCCTGGGAGTCTGTAAACTGTGGCTACTGAGCGGAGTTATTTATTAGACCCTATGGACTTCAAATTCCAACCCCTTGGCTCCCTAGTGGGGCAACTATCTCACCTCATTGAGCCTCGCTGCTATAACAGAATATCATACACTAGGTGATTTGCATGGCAGAAGTTTGCATCTCAGTTGGAGGCTGCGGTGTCCATGATTAAGGTGCTAGAAATTTGATTTCTGGGGAGAGTCTGTTCCTGGCCAGTAGGTGCCCCTCTTCTTGTGTTGTCTCCATATGATGGAGATGGTGATGGAGTCCTCTGAGGCCTCTTTTATAAAGGTACTAATGTCATCCATAAGCACTTTAGCCTCATGATCTTATCATTTCAAAGCATCTCCTCCCCAATACCACTACACTGGGGGACAGGATTACAACATATGAATTTTGGGAAGACATAGTCTATAGCAAGCCTCACATGCAGTATTCATAAAAAAGTCATGGTAACAAGTTTTCCCTTTGTGTCTATGGGGATTGGTCTCAGTAGACCCTTATGGATTCTTGAGCCTTTTATAAAAAATGGTTTGGTATTTACTTAAAACCTGCCCACAATTTTCTGTATAATTTAAATCAGTTTCAGATTACTTGTAAAATGTAACTGTTAAGTAAATAATTGCTATACTGTATTTTTAGGAAAGAATTATGAGGGAAAAAAGAAGGTACATGTTTAATATAGACTTCTGAACTGTGGCTGGTTGATTCCATGGATGCAGAAATGGTGAGTAAGGAGGGCCAACTGTAATTACTTCAAAGTACTATAATAAGCATTAGTTTAACTTAACACAGAACTCAACACACATTAAGTGCTAAGAAACAGTTCGTTAGTTTGCTAGATTTTTCCCACGCATAGTTTTAATTTTCAACTTAAAATCCAGCTCTCAGAAAAGCCTCGCTTCGCCATATGCAAAGTGATCTTACCCATCCTTCTGGCAAATCAGATGCGTCATTTCCCTTACAGAGCATATTGCTGACTGTTCCATAGTTACAGTCCACTAACCCACTGCCCTTTTTCAGTCTCATGGTGGAATAAAAGCCCCAGAATGCATGTGCATTGCTCATGCTCTTTTTCCGGGCCTAGCATAAAGCTTAGCACTGGTAAATACCCAGCAAATGCACAAGCTCTGTGTCATTTTCCTCTTCTGAACCTGAGTCTTTTCATTTGTAAAAAAAAAAAAATGTTCATGTCCCTGAGGGTTGTTGCTTCCTGATCTTCTGGTCTCTGAGCCTCAGGTTTTCCAAGCTTTGGGATCATGAAGCCCACTATGTGCCACACATTTACTCTGTGAGTGACCCACTGCCAAATGTCAGTGGCAAATGCAATTAGGGCATCTAGTCTTGTGACTCCAAAAAGTACCTCGTGCACCACATCTTTTGTCTGGAGTCAAGTCAAGACCAGTAAAAGCAGCCGTTGTTAGTTACTGAAAACTCACAGTGTGCCTTGCAAGCTGTTCTAGGCTGAAACACTGGCTTTTAACAATAGTCCTCTTGGGAGAAACTACTTGCGTTCACTTTACTAAGGGGAAATAGAAATGACTTCTCCAAGGGGACTCCACCTGTAAGTGACAGGACTGCAGAAGCATTGCGTCATGTGGAAAGATCCTGGGTTCAGACTGTCAGGGCCCAAACATTTCCTCTCATGCTTTCACAGATCTAGTTTTCTTCCCTAAAAAAAAAAAAAAGAGAGAACAAAAGCACCATTTCATGGGACTGTGGTAAGAACTGAGTTCAGCCATGTGAACTCAGCATAGCACCTTAGCAGTACATCAAAGCTGAGCTGACAACATCACACTGAGGGGGAAATCTGAAAGTATTTCTTCTAAAATTAGGAACCATGCAAAAAGGATGTTCACTTTTATCACTCCTATTCAATGCAATAGTTGAAATTTTAACCATGGCAATTGGGCAAGTGAAAAAATAAAAAAAAAAGCCACAATAAGAAAGGAAGGAAGGACCAAATCAAATTATCCATATTTTCAGATGATATAATTCTATATGAAGAAGACTCTAAAGCCTCCACCAAAAGATACTGACCAGATAGACAAATTCAGCAAAATAGCAGGACACAAAATCAACATTAAAATATCTATAGCATTTCTAATATACTAGTAAGGAAAACATTTCTATTTACAATAGATTCAAAAGAAAAAAGAACAAGATATTGTAGACAGAGCTTATAAGGGAACAGATTTAATACAGGACATATAATTTATAGGATGATAGGAATATTCACCTAAAAATACAAAATGTTGAAGAGTGTAAGAGATGTCTCCATACATTACTGTCCCAAAGAATCCAACTGAGGGCCTAGATCCCACAGCAATGTCCTGCATGAGTCCAGATGAAGGCCTAGAGCCCATGACATTGTCTCATGCAAATTTATATCAAGGATCTGCACAGGGAAGGCCCAAAGTTAGTGGTGGAAGTCAAAAGTCTGCACCAGCAGGATGAAAGATCTATGCCAGCAGGCTAAGGATTCTTCACTGGAAGTGACACTCAAGGTAGGGACCAGAGATCCCCTGAGGAAGGCCATATCCATCTTCAGCAACACTGAGGGCCCGAGCTCCTCCAGAGATAAGAACAGCCCCTTTCATAGCAGGAAGCCAGTGTGACAAGTTCCTCCAGGAGCACACTGTCTTCCTCTCCTGTTCTCCTTTTATGCTGTTGATGCCAGTCCTCAGGTAGGCCTTACACACCCAGAACCACACTGACTCAGTTCAGCTGGGTGTTGCAATTTGCCCATTAGTTAATTCACTAAAAAACAAAACAAAAACTAATCTAGGAGTCAACCTACAGAAGGAGGTAAAATATCTGCAATGAAAATTTTAGGATGCTGAAGAAAGGAACTGAAGACTCCTGAGGATACAAAACCTTTAGTGTTCACAGATTAGCTGAATTAATACTTTTTAAATGGCTACGTTACCAAAAGTGAGCTACAGATTCAGTGCAGTCTCCTTCAAAATTCCAATAGCATTCTTCACAGAATTAGAAAAAATTCAATCTTAAAATTCATATGGAAAAAAAAGAATCAGTTATACAATCCTGAGTAAAAAAAGAGCAATGCTAGAGGCATCACAATACCTCATTTCCAAACATACTGCAAAGCCATAGTAATGAAAGCAGCATGGTAGTGGGGCAAAAACAGACATGTAGACCAATATAATAGAATGGAGAGGGTAAAACAGCCATGCAGTTATGGCCATCTGATACTGGACAAAGGAGCCAAAAACATGCATCGAAGAAAAGACATCTTCTTTAACAAATGGTGAGAAAACTGAATTTCCTTATGTAAAAGGCTGAAACTATACCTTTATCTCACCCTTTTCAAAAATCAATTCAGAATGGATCTGCTAGCTGAAAACAGGGGAAAGTCATAGGCATAGGCATAGATTTCCTGAATATGACTTCAACAGCCCAGAAGATAAAAATAATTAACAAGTGGAACCGTTTCAAATTAAAAGCTTCTGCACAGCAAAGGAAACAATCACAGAGTAAAGAGACAGCCTAGAGAAAGAAGAAAATCTCTGCTGGCTACTATCCTAGCATAGAATTAACATCGACTACATAGAGAATTAAAATATCTTGCACCAAATAAATAACAAGCAACACCAAATAGCCTAATCAATTAATGAGCAAATGACTTAAACAGCCACTTTTCAATAGAAGCACTAATAAGTATATGAAAAAATGTTCCTCATCTTTAGCTATTAAAGAAATGCAAATCAAAACCACATTGAGATTCCCTGTTATACTAATCAATAGTTACAAGCAAGAATACACAAAACAATGCAAGCGAGAATGTGGGCAAAAAGAAATGCTTCCACACTGCTGATGAGGATGTAAACTAGTACAGTTACTATGGAAATCGGTTTTTTGAGATTCCTCAAAAAAATAAAATGAAAACTCTTACATGCCCTTGCCCTATTACTCCTTGGTATGTATCCAAAGGAATTAAAATTAGTATACCAGAGGGATAACTGGATATCCATGTTGATTGTGGCATAATTCAGTAGACAGGGTGTGGAATCAGCCTCAGTGCCCACTAATAGATGAATGGATAAAGTCACACACACACACACACACACACACACACACACACACACACACACAGAGCATATTATTCAGTTATAAGGAATAAAATTAGGTCATTTGCAGAAAAAAATGGATGACATTGTAGATCATTGTCTTAAGCAAAATAAGCCAGACTGAAAAAGGCAAGCATCACTTACTTTCCCTAGTAGGTTAAAAAAAAAAAATCAATGAGAGACTCCTAGACAACAGGAGAAAATGGAGCAGACAAGTGTGACGGAGGACACTGAAGAGATGGATAGGGTCAAAATTAAAAAATACTTCAAAATAGTTTAGTCAGTTTTCATCTTTCTCTTTCTACCCATGTCTGCTCACTTAACCAAAGACTCTCAAGGTGAGCACTGTGACCGGCACAATCAGGGTCCCTGGAGAACTTGCTAGTTACGCCAGTTCTCTCTTCCATCTGAAACCTACCGGTGGAGAATTCGAGGTTGGAACCCAGTGATCTGGATTTCAATAACCCTCTGGATAATTCTGATGCACACTCAAGTTTGGGAAATTGGCTCTTGCTCCCCTAATCTCCTGCAAAGAAGAGCAAATACTTAAGAATATTTCATCACTGCTTGTAAGACACATTGCATTATTCCATGTACCACCAAGATCCCCAGATCAAGAAAGCACTGTCAACTAAATTATAATGCAGTTCTTTCTTATCACAATGATTATACGACATTTTTATTTCAGAGACATTAAAATATGAAATGAAAATTGCCTCAGCATCAATGAAATTTAGCAGCAGGAATATTTAGAATGTAAGAACTAAGTTGTCATTCTCCTCTCATGGTTTGAGACTTTGGCTGCACAGGAGACTCTCAATTCTGGTTATATGAATTTGCAAATCCCTATGTCTAAAAAAAAGTCAATCTTATAGAAGTTGAGAGTAGACTGGTGGTTATCAGAAGCTGGGAATAGAGAAGGTAAGAAAGATTGGTGTGTTTCTAAGTTACAGTTAAGAGCAGGAGGTTCTGTCACCCTACCACACAGTGAGATGGCCGTGCATAACCATGATATAACGTACATCTCAAAAACCCACAATAAAGATTTTGAAAAGCTCATCATGTAGCAATGATAAATATTTGAAGAGATGGATATGTTTAACTTGACTTTAACATTGTACAATGTGCACATGTATCAAAACATTACAAAGTACCCCCAACATATGTACAATTTTATGTTTTATTTCAGTTAAAAATAAAATGAATCTTTAAAAATTCCCAGGCTTGGATCTGGGACCCCAGCATCAGAAGTGCTAAGTCTCCTCAGGTTTGTAGCCAGTTCTGAGCATCTTTGCTAGAGGTCAGATTTTAGCTTCATCTGTTGTATGAGAAGGAGCAAGTCCAGTTTACAAATCAAACTCTGTTCCCACAAGTCTCAGGTAGAATTTTTTTGGGTGCTTGTGGCATCTAATTAATAGTGGTCATGTAGTGGACACCCAGGCCAGTTTCCAATTCTTCACATTCTGCTGGGATTTGAAGGTCCTCCCAAACCCAAAACACCCCACTACACTCCCCTCCAGTAGTTTACTGAATCCAGGCCTTTTTGTGCCCTTCTGAAACCTGACTTGGGAGCCTATCAGGCTGAGAATAATACACTGCCCTCCTGTGAACTGCAGGCTGAATCCCTGCAAGGTCAGATAATTGAAGAGTCAGGATTACCCTATCACTGTAGTTTGGGAGTTGAGGGAGCTTCGCTGGGGCACAGGGAATGAGGGTGGCATACTTACTTCACATTTTCTATGAGCCCAATTTTATGCTATCTATATGTGGCTTCATTTTGTGCTCTATCTGTAAGACAGATTCTATTCTTATTTAATAGGAGAAGAAACTGAGTGTCAGAGACTTCTCTAAGATCACAGTGAGTGAAAAAGTCAGAATCTGAATCTGGAATTCTAACACTCCCCTCTACACAAATGCCACTTTCCTCCCTGGGTCATGAGCACTGTGCTTCAGAATCTGGGAACTGGAGGCAGGGATTCTGAATTTACCATACTGTTTTCAGAAGGAAAAAAGAAAAAGACAGAAAGACAGAGAAGTGATAGAGAAAGGGAAGAAAAAAGAAAGAAGGACAAAATGAAGGTTGGAAGAAAGGAAAGGAAAGGAAAGGAGAGGAGAGGAGAGGAGAGGAGAGGAGGGGAGGAGAGGGGAGGGGAGGGGAAGGGAGAGGAGAGGAGAGAAGAGGAGAGGAGAGGGGAGGAGAGGAGAGAAGGAGAGACGAGAGGAGAGGAGAGGAGAGGGGAGGAGAGGGGAGGGGAGGGGAGGGGAGGGGAGAGGAGAGGAGAGGAGAGGAGAGGAGGGGAGGAGAAGGGAGGGGAGGGGAAGGGAGAGGAGAGGAGAGGAGAGGGAGGAGAGGAGAGGAGAGGGGAGGAGAGGAGAGGAGAGGAGGAGAGAGGAGAGGAGAGGAGAGGGAGGGGAGGGGAGGGGAGGAGAGGGGAGGGGAGGAGAGGGGAGGGGAGGAGAGGAGGAGAGAGGAGAGGAGGAGAGAGGAGAGGAGGAGAGAGGAGAGGAGAGGAGAGGAGAGGAGAGGCGAGGAGAGGAGAGGAGGAGAGGAGGAGAGAGGAGAGGACAGGAGAGGAGAGGAGGGGAGGGGAGGAGAGGGGAGGGGAGGGGAAGGGAGAGGAGAGGACAGGAGAGGAGAGGAAAGGAGGGGAGGGGAGGGGAGGGGAGGGGAGGGGAGGGAGGAAGAAGAAAGGAAGGAAGGAAACCTCTTAGTAGAGGCTAAGAGTTTACATTCGTGATGTCACTGAGACCTCACAATAACCCTGCTGGTTAGGTGATATTTTCTCATTGTACAAATAATGAAATTGAGAGTTAAGTGCCAAGGTGACTCAGGTTTCCCACAGGAGACGCTGTGGATAAGCGGGTGCTGGTGATCCCAGGACAGTAGAATTCAGTGGCTTCTCTTGACAAGATAGGGAGCTACCAGAAGGCAGCAGTGAATCTGTCCCTTCCCTTCTCCCCCAGTCCTCAGCAAGGGCTGGGAAACATTAAAAGCCAGTGTGCCTGTTGGGAAAGTATTTGTCACCACAAGATTACCTGTTAAGTACTAGCTGCTGGTCTTTATTTTAAGCACTGATATAATTTTCTGGGACCAAATCTTAAAGTAGGTGACCTGAGGATTTGTCGTTTATATCTGAGATCTAAAATTTCATACTAAAAATGATAAATTTCTATCTCTAGAAAATGAGCACTTTCTAGCAATACTAGAGTCATTTGTATATGTGGCAACAATGTTTTGGTGAGGAAAAGAAGCTTTCTCCTTTACACAGAGCCTAGGCTAAGCAGTTTACCATGAGCCCCACCATGCCATATTCAACAAATCTGATTATTGATTTCTGTGGTTTGGCACTGTAGGGACTGCAGTTTTTAACCCTGGCTTTGGGGACTTAAATTACAGCAAAAATAAAGAATTAACTTTGAAATAGTTGTTTTAAATGGATCTCACTGTCAAAAGTACAGCAATTGCTTGTAAAGGCAAAATCATACTGACTGTGAACCATTTGGTCAGAACACAAACCCTGATGCAGATAATTCATTACTTTCCCATTCAGTTATGCATGAGCTCCTATGGGCTATACCACCCATGGCTTTGGACTTCCAGGAATAGCACCTCCCAGATTGAGTTGGCAAAGCAAATACAGAATACCATGCATAGGTGAAGGGGAGTCCCAACGTGTCAAAGAAAATCACCGCAGTAATCTATTCAATTGTGTTTATGGTTCAAGAGATTTTGTGTTGAGTCATCCAAGAATGATTTAAAAGACTGAGTGAAAATGTTCCTTATGCACCATAAAATGTCTTCCCTGTCCTGGAAGCAAGAGAATACAGTCATAAAAATGCCATTCCAACCAGGGCTATAGGTAAATTTCAGTCCCTGAATAAAACATTCCCTCTTTCCTTGGACCCAGTAGTAGGAGAGGAACCCTGTTTAGAGAGTTGTGACTGTGCCATGTACTTCTATTTTTCTCACAACAACTTTTCAGGTGGGAGACTGACCCTCATATTGAAGATAAGGAAATTGTGACTCAGAGAAGGAAAGAATTTACTTCATGATTGACGCTGAGTGAGCACCCAGTAAATACTAACCACTGTTACTATGATTTTCATAATGGTAGATAGCTAGTCTGCTTTAAGTGGAACTCAATATGGGGACAGAGATGTGGAATTTCAGAGAGACCTGGGGATTGGTTCAGTGCTGCACAACTGAGTGAGTTGTTTAAGATCCACAGCGGGGATGCATCAGGATTGGAGTTGAAAACCCACTCATTAGGGGAGGGTTGGACCTTAGCCCGATCTCCAACCAGGGACCTGGTAGCCCCGGCTTATTCCTCTGTGGGTCCTCCTTAGTCTCGTGATGTGTGATGGCGGGTGAGGCGGACTTTACTTCTGCAGCTCTGCCTTTGCTTCCTGAGTGCCAGCTACCCACTAGCTGCCCACCCATCCCTCTCCCTGAAAGTCTACTTCCCATCAAAACACCATGGAGAAGGTAGCCCTCTTCCCTACCCAACTGAGTTTTTATCTGACTTTATGGTGTCAGAAAAATAGGTGTGTTATTATTTCTGTAAGTAACTCAATGTTGAGGGTTTTATGATTCCTCTAATTTCCCTTAGTTTTCGGTTAGATTGGTCTCAATTCTTTACAGTTTTCTTCCCATTTGCCTCTTTCTTTGCTGCTTCTCCATCCTATCTTGTTCTAGCTTTAGGAGTTCTCACCTGAGCACTGGTGTAAGCTCTCATACTGGTCTTCCTTTCCCTTCTGAGTTGTCCGTCCTGTTCACAGCATCATCCTTTGCCCAGTTCACTCTCCCTTAACCCATTTCTCTGCCACCCAACCCATCTTGCCCCCACCCAACCCTTCCAGTGCGTCCTTCATCCAACCTATCCTTCACTTATCCCACTTGCCCTCTACCCAGCCCATCTTCCACTCATTCTGTTATCTGCTAAACCCATCCTCTCTCCAGCCATCTCATCTTCCTCCCAGCCTACCCTTCACCCAGAAAACTCCCAAAATGAAGATCCGATGTTTCAGAGTGACATTTAAGGCCTCAATGGGTAACCTGCTCCCTGATCATCTTTCGTGTTTCCTCGCAGGACCATGTGCTTTTTTCTAAAATGGTTCTTGGTGCTGCTACTTCTGAGTTTGGCATAGGTTCCCCCTGCTTAGAATGGCCTTCCATCCCGGCATGTTAGGGCCACATTCATTCTTCATGGCCAGCCTCAAAGGACTCTTGTTTTAATAAAGGATCTGCTTTTGTGACCCACAGCATTTTATACTGGAACAAGGAGAGGTTTTGGCTTTGAACCTTAGCTTTACAACAAGCTTCCCTGTGTGGCATCAGTTTCTCCCCTGATAACATCGGAATAATAACCTCTAGCTCCTAGTGTTTGGGGAATAATTAGATCAGATTGGGGTAGAGGTCTGGGATACCATAGGCCCGCTGCGGAAGCCCTGCTCTTACAGATGAGCTGGCGTGGAGAGTATGTGTGTTAATCAAAACTTCTTGGGCATCAAGTGATAAGAACAACAAAAAGAAATTGTTATCAATTCAAACAAATAACAGCCCAAGACTAGATTTGGGCACAGCTGGATCCAAGGAGTGAACAGATTTTACCAGATTTTCTTTCTCCTATCTTTTCTTGTATCTCTCATTATTGGATTTTTGTGTATTTGTTTTTTTAATTTTGGCTTTTTGTTCCCTGTTTAGTCTCTCTGTACATAAGGACTCTGGATAGCTCCCATTCAAATCCTGCTAATTTAGTAATCTTTATGGAAAAAGAAAATCTGTTTTGGCAAAGTTCCAGCAAACAGACCCAGCACTGACCCTGACTCCACTGGTGGGTCACACGGATATCTGTGGCTCATTTCCTGTCAATATCTTCATTTGACACCGTGCCCAGGCCTGCCAGGCGTGCACTGATTGAGTTCAGGGAAAGACTGCTTCCCACAGCAACTCTGGGACGTATTCACAGAAAGAACCGACATCAGGCAGGCCAAGACAGAGGTCCACACTGAGGAGGCAGAGCCAGTGTGTAGCTGGTTATGCATACAGAAGATTACTTAGCAATGTTGCGCTATGTTTCTCTCCCATTCACTCTTCCACAGAAGGGCCCACCTTCCCAGCTTTGAGCTTGTGGTTCACTGGGTCTCTGACTGTACTGTGGATAAACAGTCTCTGTTCCCTTCTAGTCTCTGCTGATACCTTCACAGCTTCCCATTGTCCCTGTCACCCTTCCTGCCCATCACCATCTCCTGCCTAGTGCCCACCAATGGGTGCAGAGGCCCGGTGCTGGCAGTGTTAACCCCTGACTCAATTGTGCAGCACAAAACCAATTACTGGGGCTCTGAAATTCCACATTCTCTGAAATTCCACATTCTCTGAAATTCCACATTCTCTGTCTCCATATTGAGTTCCACTTAAAACAGACTAGTTATCTACCATTATGAAATCTAGTGACAATAATTAGTGTTTTTTGGGTGCTCACTCAGGTCAGTTATGAAGTAAATTTCAAGTATGATTTCATGGAATCTTTTCATTGGTCAAACCAGGTAGAAGATTCTCTTTCAACTTCCTGTTTCATGGATGGGAAACTTGAGAAAGTTGAACACAGCTGGGGATATAGCTCAGCAGCGCAGTGCCTTCCTGGCAAGTGTGAGGTCATGAGTTCAATCCTTGATACCCACCCCACAAAAAAGAAAAATAGAAAAAGAATGTTGAGCATAGAAAGGCTTAAACACATTGTGTTAGGCCTGTGATGTTCAACCTTTTAGAGGTTTCAGTGATAAAAACGGACATATGCAGTAGGCTCATCACCACTGACCTAGGACATGCAACTGACTAATTGAAATAAAGCTATAATTTCCACCCAACCTATAGAATTTGTATTCTTAACTGCTGCAGTCCTTTAATCTATAAAAATTAATAAAGCCATCACTACGTGTCAAGAACTGTTTCTGGTGCTAGGGATGCAAACATAGATTGGGGAACAAAACTACTGATATAAATTTATTACTACACTGAATTGAATTTGGTGTGTGTGTGTGTGTGTGTGTGTGTGTGTGTGTGTGTATGTGTGTGGCATTAATAAGTGTGCTTAAAAGTATTCATGCATATTATATGTGTGCCTACATATTTGGTGTCAGGGAGAAATCTAAGCAGGCAGAAGGGTGACAAGGAATCTTAACGAGTCCAGTCCTCGTTGTGAAGGGGTACCCACTGTTTGGTCATTTCATTAGTAGGTATTTGCTACACATAATGATCACACTCATCATGTGGAATTTGTGCCTGTACATAATGTCTTAATTCTTTATTCCTCGTATCTCTCCCTTCCTTTTATCCCTTCTTTCCCTCCCTGTTTGCAAAAGCTTTGTTTCCATTTTTTCCATTCCACGAGCTTTTATAAAAATCCCCTTCCCTTTCCTCCCCTCTTCTTTCTCCTTCTCTTGATCCCCTTCCTATTTGAACATTTTAAAATAATATCCTTAAGGAGGGTTTTACTGAGAAGGGAACAGGTGAGTCAGAGCTGAGAATGAAGGAAACATTCAATGAATTTCCCTGAGGGAGAGAACAGCAGGTTACAAAAATAATAGGGGCAATTTTGTGGGATGTGATTGGAAACTTTCCTTGTGCCCATCTGTCTGCCATCACCAGTCCTCCAGCTGCACCAGTCCTGGGCCTTTGTGAATAACTAACCTCCTTTGAAAGCTTAGTGGACACCTGGCCCCTAGAGCCCAAGGGTGGGTGGAAACAGGTTGGTTATGAGTCGTGCAGTACAGCAGTGAGCACATGGCCATAGGGTGAGAGGGAGCACGGGCCCGCACAGATCCAAAGAATGAGGGTGCTCAGCAATGTCATCCAGCCTCAGGCTTTGACATCACCAAGCTCCCTATGTGTACCAGGTCCATGCACAGGCACCCACTCTGGGCACTGTGCTCAGAGTGTGGTGTTCTCCCCATATTCTCACAGCTTCAGAGGTAACTCTCATTCCTGATACCCTCTCTTTCCTTTGTCTTAGTTACTTCCCTTGTTGCTAGCACAAAACATCTATCACCCACATCTTAAAGGAGGACAGATGTGCCTTGTTTCGTGTTTTAGAAACATCAGTCTTTGCATGGTTGGTCAGCTCTAGGCAGAAGTGGCATGGTGAAAGGGTCTTTTGGACTCCCACCTCTTGGATGTCAGGAAGCAGAGTTAAGGGAAGAGCTGGGACCAGAGATTAAAACTTCCAGGTCATATCCACAATGACCCATCTCTTTCAGCCATACTCCACACCATAACACAAGTCAGCTACAATATCCCCCTAATCTAATCACTTTTCAAACACACGAGGCTGTGGGGACCATTTTGAATCAAGACTCTAATACTTCTCGGAGGAGGAGCTGGGCGGATCTGGAGTGCCTGCAGAAGCCCCTTCCTTTGTCTGGAGGACTGAATATCTCTGCAAGCAGGGAGGGATCGCAGGTTCCTGAGGCACCTCAGCCTGTGGCTTCCGGGTGCAGTGAAGTGGAGCAGTGGGTTAGAGACCACTACATCCGCCTCCCCATCCCGGCTGCACTTGGAGGTCTGCTGAGCTCCCGACGGGTGGGCGGGCCTACACTATCCCCCAAGCCCAGCCACGCCTAGCCATTGGGGTGCAGAGGAGGAGCTGGGCGGATCTGGAGTGCCTGCAGAGGCCCCTTCCTTTGTCTGGAGGACTGTGGATATCTCTGCAAGCAGGGAGGGATCACAGGCTCCTGAGGCACTGCGGCCTGAGGTGAGTACCCTAACCCGGCTGCGATTGAAGAGCTGTGGAGCTTCCAAGGGGCAGGTGGGCGCACAGTGTCCCTGAGGCCCAGCTTGTCTGGAACTGCAGAGTTCTGAACAAGCAGAGGAGGGCCACTGGTTCTGCAGGCCCAATGGCTTGGCGTAGCATGGTGCCAGAGTCTCAGTAGCTGCAAACATAGAAGGGGATTTTCAACAGATCCTGAGGAAGCGTTCAAATAACACTTGAAACACAGAAATATAGGAAAATGACAAAACTAAAGACCAAATTACAGATATTTGGAGAAAATGGCGGCGTGCTAGGGGATCGAGCGAAGAATCTCTCCAGAGAATTTAAACTCAAAGCTAAAAAAAAAACAAAAAAAGACAGCATGGAGAGGACCAGACAAATCCATAGCGATTCTTATCAACCAAGACAGTACAACTGGAGGATTTAAAATCGTGCTGAGACCGGAGGCTGCAAATCCCGCGCCCTTAAATCAACGAACAGACTCGTGGACCCAACACGAAAAGCTGAGTTGCTTTTGGGGACTGCGGAAACTGAGACCCAGATCGAGACTCCAGGCGGCAGCCAGTTCTGCACCGCTGCACCAGAGCAGATGTACAGAGCTCTGGCGTTTCGAATCTAAACGGTGCACAGAAATCTGACCAGTCAGCACTGAGCCGCGAGGTGGGGAAAAGTGGACGGCTTGGTGTGTGGCGATCCCAGAGCGGGGACTTGCACCGGACTCTGGTGAGTATAGAAAACCCCGCGGCGGCTGGGTTTGGCCAGAGAACAGCTGGCCCGCCACCACGGGGAAATCAATAACACAGAATCTGGTGCAGACATATTAGCCTGGCGGCAGAAACCGCAGCTTGGTGACATCACCAGGACCCCCTGTAGGGAGGGCTGGTGGAAGACATCTTGAGTCCTGGCAGAGTCTGATTGCTTGCTGGCTTCAGCTCCACACGGAGAACTTAGTGGGAGCCATCTTGGTTTTGGGCAGATCTGCTTTTCTAGAGCTCCTATCACAGAGAGGTTTGGAAGAGAACGGCTGGGACCTGGACAGAATCCTGTGCCATTACCCAGCTGCTTCTGATTCAGGGAGAACTGGCAGGAGCTGTTGGGGCTAGATCAGGCCTCTGCTTGGGGCCCAATGGGCGGATGCAGAATGGTCACAACTCAGTGACAACCAGAAAGTACAGCCTAATTTATGAACTAACTGACACAGAGGCTAGAGACTAGACTGTACCGCCCCTGCATCCCAGCCTACCCCAGATAACAGCAAATTGGGGAGGACAGCAAAAACTCAAGCCAGCACGCTTCTGAAAGGCCCTAAGCAATTCGGAGAGGGCCAGAGAACTCCAGGACAGTCTGAAAGAAACCAGAAACATGACAAGAGATAAAAATTAAAAAAAAATCTCCAGCTGTTCAACAGGAGAAATTAAACCCAAGAGAACTAAACACTGAAGAGAACAAGCACAGTAACCATCCATTGCTCGACTCAGCATCAGCCGAAATTAAAAAGTATTTACATGATCTCATAGAGGAATTTAAAGATGTACTCCTGATCCAAGTGAGGCAAGATATAAAGAGATTAATTAAAGAAATGACAAGCCCTGCCCAAGAGAACACAGATGGAAGAACTGAGGAAATCAGAAAAGAAAGAGAAGCATCTGAAGAATTTAAGCATAACTTAGAATACATGAAACAGATCCAAAAAGAAAATCAGGAAACTAAAAACTCCATTGAATATTGGCAAAATGCCTTGACAGAAACTAAAGACAACCTTCTGAAACTTGAAGAGAGATTTAGGGCTTATGAACGTGAAAGAAAAAGCCTCTTAAAAATAACAAGGAACCAGAAAGAAGCAATTCTAAAACTGGAAGATGATAAAAAGATGCATAACCTAAGAATAAAGAATGTGAGTGAGGAAGCAGGAACATCCAAAAATGAAATACAAAAAATATTCACAGAGATATTAAAGCAAAATTTCCCATGTATAGCAAAAAGAAATGATATCCAGATAAAAGAAGCATACAGAACGCCAGCTACCTACAACCAAAACAGATCTACGCCTAGGCATATAATAATCGAGATCCCAGAAATCCACCAAAAAAACAGAATATTAAAAGCAGCCAGAGAAAAGATGCAGGTTACCTATAACGGGAAATCTATCAAAATAACGGCAGACTTATCAACACAAACTCTTAAGTCAAGAAGGGAGTGGGGAGAAATATTCCAAGTCCTGAAGGAAAAAAATATGCAACCTAAGTTCATATATCCATCAAAACTCTCTCTAAAAATTAATGAAGAAATAAGATACTTTCAAGACAAGGAGGAACTGTGGGAGTTCATGGCCACCAATCCAACCCTACAGAGAGCGCTGAAGGACATTACAGAGAAAGAGAGGAAGAGATATCAGGATTACAGCTACAGTGGCAGAGAGGCCTCAGTGTACGGGGCAGACCATGGAATGAGGGAATAAGGTGGACAAATTATAGCAGAAAAGTGGAGTAGCAGACATGAGGCAGAGACGGTAAGCTAGTCTTTGGTAGAGACAGCTCTGAAACTATATTTAAAAAAAAAAAAGCAGAGGTCATTGCTAATGGTGTATAACGATTTAAAAGACACAGTAGTCCTAGTGCCATATTTAGATTGAATTAAATTTGTTCTGGTCTGTCCACTCATATCAGATTTGAGGACACAGACCTCTAGAACCAAAAATAGCAGGTTATACCATGGTAACCATCCTTACTTTCCTATTGACTTAAGCTGAAATCCTGTATTACTTACATTGTCTTACTATGACTGATCTTAATTGTATCTGAATCATAAGACTATTGGTTGGCCTTGACTGATCCTATTTGAAATCCGTATGCGTGTTAGAATCAACCCTAAAAGTAGAGGAAACTACTCTGAGCATGACAGGATGTAAAGGATATCCATACTGGTATGAATCAGTAACAGCTCTCAAATACTACAATGCAGTCAAAGATAAGTTTCTATAAAAATAGGTGATAGTATATTTAACTATAATAAGCCAGTGTTGTCGACAAATCTATTGAAAATAACAAGAGAAAACATAGTAGCTACGGAAGATCATTTATATTATAGTTTTGTAAGTCTTATCCATTGCATGTTTATCTAGGAAATTGTTTCGCTGTCTTGTTATGACTTGGTTTTCCCTATAATACAGAGAGGATAGGAACAAATACTCTGAGGAAGAGACCTGAAAAACCCGAGGCTTATTCTGTAGCATTATAATGTAAATTCTAGCAATCTATTGCTTGCTGATTAAAATGACTCTGAACTGGTTTCTTCAGCTCAACTTCAGCATATGCAGAGATGGGGACGGCTATCACAAAGAGAATGAGAGATGCGATGGTAGTTGGAAATGTCTTCCCTAATTTGGAACTTGAGGACCTAAAAAGACTCCATCATCCTGTAATGATTTGATTAGTTCTATAATATGCAATAAGAATAGAAAGTGGGTGAAGTTAGGGACAACTATTTGTAAGAAGCTAGAGACAGTTAGATAAGGTAGATCTCCAGTGGACTTGCTTTGAAATCTGTATTTCTTTAAATTGTTTTTTATTTTTTTTTAAATGTTCTGTTCTGTTTTGATATGGTTAACCTTATCCTCTTAGAGATGTAAAACAAATAGGTGGGACTGATAATCATATTACGGAGCTTTTGTTCAGCCATAGAGCAGAATGGTTTGTAGGGTCACTTTTTTGAATGTCATTCTAAATACTTTAATTCTATAACCTAAACAGCCATTTCGAAGAAGACAATTTGTAACTTATCAACTGGCAATTTCTTACCTTTTGTTTGTCTGTAATTTAGTATTATTTTTCTACCCTTTTTTTCTTTAATCTCCATGTATTTTTTTTTTCGTTTCCTTTTCTTTAAATAAAAAAAAAATTAAAAAAAAAAGACCAAATTACAACCTCAAACCTCCAGCCCATCTCAAGAAACCCTAGGAGGAATGTATTTAGAAGAAAATATATCCCATCCACCTCATATATTGGACACAATAGCTACTGAAATTGACAAGCAACTCCAGGAAGCTTTAAAGAAATTCAAACTCGAAATAATCTCCCAGATAAAAGAAGAAATTCTAAATTTCTTTAGAATGAAAGAGATTCTAAATATATCTAAAGAAAACACAGATTAAAAAATTGGAGGAACTAAACAAAAAGATAGAATACCTAGACGAGCAATATAAGAAACAAACACAATACATAATGCAGATGCACAGAGATATACAGGAAATAAAAAACTCCACTGAAAGTTGTAAAAACCGCCTTAATGAAAGTGAAGATAGAATTTCAGACCTTGAAGACAGGATTGCAGCTAGTGAACAGGAAAGGAAAGATCTTTTAAAAATAACAAGGAATCAGGAAACAACAATTCAACAACGGCAAGATGATGCAAAGAAGAATAACATAAGAATGATAGGGATTAATGAAAAAGAAGGAGACAACGTAAAGGATATCAAGAGGATATTTAGAGAAGTAATAGCTGAAAATTTCCCAAGCATGAGATCAGAAACTGACATCAGGATCAGTGAAGCATATAGAACTCCAAATAGTCATAACCAAAATAAAACTACACCCAGGCATATAATAATCACCATCCCAGAAATCCAACACAAGAATAGATTATTAAAAGCTGTCAGAGAGAAAAGACAGGTCACTTATAAAGGAAAACCTATCAGAATCACAGCAGACTTCTCATCACAAAAAATAAAGTCAAGAAGAGCATGGAGTGAAGTATTCCAGATCCTAAAGTAAAATGATTTCCAACCTAGACTGATATATCCTGCAAAACCATCATTCAAAATAGATGGTGAAATACGATACTTCCATGACAAAGAACAGCTGAAGAACTTCATGAACACCAAACCAACCCTGCAAAAAATATTGAAAGACAGTTTAGATACACAAAGGAAAAAACCACTAAGCAAAGCAAATAATCAAACAGAACAGAAAGATAAAGATGCAACAGCAGAGAGATAAGATTCCTACAATTAACTAGCATTTAACAGTAATAACCATTAATGTAAATGGTCTCAATGCACCAATCAAAAGAAACAGACTAGCAGAATAGATCAAGAAACAAAATCCAACCATATGCTGTTTACAGGAAACCCATCTAACCCAGAAGGATACTCACAGACTGAAAGTCAAAGGATGGAAAACAATTCTTCATGCAGCAGGAATCCAAAAAAAGGCAGGAGTAGCCATTCTGTTTGCAGACAACGTGAACTTTAAACCAACAATGACCATAAAGGATAAAGAAGGTCACTACATACTCGTAAGGGGAAAACTCCAAGAGGAAGAGATAACTATCTTAAATATATACGCACCAAACTCCAGAGCACCCAGTTATATAAAACAATTATTAACAGAAATGAAAACTCAAATTATCAGTAACACAATTGTAACAGGAGACCTTAATACGCCATTGACACCAAGGGACAGATCAACCAGACAGAAAATGAGCAAAGAAATAACAGAACTGAATCATACCTGTGAACAAATGGGTTTGATAGACATATACAGAATGTTCCACCCAACAACATCAGAATACACATTCTTCTCAGCAGTACATGGATCATTTTCTAAAATAGACCATATATTAGCTCACAGAACATATTTAAACAAGTGCAAAAGAGCTGAAATCATCCCTTGCATGTTATCAGATCATAGCACTCTGAAATTAGAAATTAATGATAAAAGATACTGCAAAAATCCCACAAACACATGGAAACTGAATAACACACTCTTGAGTAATCAGTGGGTCACAGAAGAAATTAAAGAAGAAATCAAACAATACCTAAAAGAAAATGAAAATGCAGACACAACGTACCGGAATCTGTGGGATAAAATGAAAGCCGTCCTGAGAGGAAAATTTATTGCACTGAGTTCCCACATCAGGAAAACAGAACGAATACAAATAAATAACTTGATGCTACACCTCAAACAGCTAGAAAAAGAAGAGCAAGTTAAGCCCAAAGCCAAAAGAAGAGAGGAAATTATAAAAATCAGAGCAGAAATCAATACAATAGAGACTAAGAAAACAATCCAAAGAATCAACGAATCAAAGAGTTGGTTCTGTGAAAGAATAAATAAAATCGATAAGCCCCTAGCCAACCTTATTTTAAAAACGGAAGAAAAAGCTCAAATTCATGCAATAAGAAATGAAAAAGGAGAAATCACTACAGACCCAATAGAAATACAGAAGATCATCAACACCTATTTCGAAAACCTCTACTCTCAAAAGTTTGATAACACAGAAGAAATAGACAGATTCTTAGAAGCATATGAAGTGCCAAAGCTAGATCAAGAGGATGTAAAACTGTTGAATAACCCAATCTCTGTTACTGAAATTGAAAATGTAATTAAGTCCTTACCCACCAAGAAGAGCCCAGGCCCAGATGGATTCACTGCAGAATTCTACAAGAAATACAAAGAAGACCTAATGCTGACACTCCTCAAACTATTCAATGAAATTGAAAGGGAATCAATCCTTCCTAAGTCATTCCTGGAAGCAAATATTACTCTAGTACCAAAACCTGAGAAAGACCCAACTAAAAAAGAGAACTATAGACCGATCTCCCTAATGAACACAGATGCAAAAATCCTCAATAAAATATTGGCAAATAGGATCCAGCAAATCATCAAGAAGATTATACACCATGACCAAGTGGGATTCATCCCAGGAATGCAAGGATGGTTCAACATATGCAAATCAATAATGTAATCCACCATATCAATAAAGCCAAAAATAAGAATCACATGATCATTTCTATAGATGCAGAAAAAGCCTTCGATAAGGTCCAACATTTATTCATAATAAAAACTTTACAGAAAATTGGAATAGATTGTCTTTACCTCAAGATAATAAAGGCCATTTATGACAAACCAACAGCCAGCATCATACTAAATGGCCAAAAATTGAAAGCCTTTACTTTAAAATCAGGCACAAGACAAGGATGTCCTTTATCACCGCTCCTATTTAATATAGTACTGGAAGTACTAGCCAGAGCAATTAGGCAAGAAAGGGGTAAAGATAGGAAAAGAAGAAGTTAAGTTATCATTGTTTGCAGATGACATGATACTCGACATAGAAGACCCCCTAAACTCCATTGAAAGACTCTTAGATACAATAAATAAATTCAGTAATGTGGCTGGATACAAAATCAATACTCAGAAATAAATAGCATTCCTATACACAAACAACAAAATCACAGAGAGGGAAATAAGAGAAACTGGACTATTCACATTAGCAAGCAAAAAAATGAAATATTTAGGAATTACTCTTACGAAAGAAGTGAAAGACTTATACAGTGAAAATTATAATACACTGAAAAAGGAAATTGAAGATGATCTCAGAAAATGGAAAGACATCCCTTGCTCATGGATAGGAAGAACAAACATTGTGAAGATGGCCATTCTCCCAAAACTCTTATACAGATTCAATGCAATCCCAATAGAAATACCATCAACATACCTTATAGATCTAGAGAAATCACTCCTAAATTTCATCTGGAACCAGAAGAGACCTAGAATTGCAAAGGCAATTCTAAGCAGCAAAGACAAAGCAGGAGGCATCACAATCCTTGACTTGAAATTATACTACAAAGCAACAGTAGTAAAATCAACATGGTATTTGAATCAAAACAGAGCTGAAGATCAATGGAATAGATTAGAATAGATTAGAAGATACAACCACAACTTCAAACACACTCAACCACCTTATCTTTGATAAAGGAGCCAAGCAGGTTCACTGGAAGAACGACAGTCTCTTTAATAAATGGTGCTGGAAAAACTGGCTCTCCATTTGCCGAAAACTAAAGCTAGACCCATGTCTATCACCATGTACTAAATTAAAATCTAAATGGGTCAAAGATCTGAATATTAAAACAGAAACACTAAATCTATTGGAAGACAAATTGGGTAGAAACCTTGGAGACATAGGAGTAGGTAGAGAATTCATGAACAGGACTCAAACCGCATGGGAAATACTTCCCAGAATCAATAACTGGGACCACTTCTTATTAAAAAGTTTCTGCATGTCAAAAGAAATCTCCAGCATAGTGAAAAGAAAACCCACAAACTGGGAAAAGATTTTAGTGAACTCTCTCTCAGACAAGGGACTCTTGTCTAAAACATATAAAGAATAAAAAAAAAAGAATTAAAAAAACTCAGACCCCCAAAATTCAAAGATCCAATCCAAAAATGGGCATCTGAGATGAATACGCAATTCTCAGATGAAGAAATGCAAATGGCAAATAAATACATGAAAAAATGCTCATCATCATTGGTCATTAGAGAAATGTAAATTAAAACCACACTGAGATACCATCTCACTCCTGAAAGAATGGCCAGGATCAAGAAAACCAACAACAAATCCTGGAGAGGCTGTGAGGGAAAAGGAACTTTCCTGCACTGTTGGTGGGAGTGTAGACTGGTACAGCCTTTGTGGAGGTCTGTCTGGAGATTTCTCAAAAAGTTGGGATTGGAAATCCCATTTATTCCAGCTATTCCACTTCTAGGCATATTCCCAGAAGAACTGAAAGCATCATACCACAGTGATATATGTGCACCTATGTTTATAGCAGCACAATTTGTTATCGCCAGATCTTGGACACAACCCAAGTGTCCATCAACTGAGGAATGGATAAAAAAGTTGTGGTATTTCTATACAATGGAATATTATTCTGCTATAAAGAAGGATCACATTGAGATATTTATTAATAAATGGGCGCAGCTTGAGACCATACTCATAAGTGAAATAAATCAAACTCACATGTATGAATACCGAATAGTTTCCCTAATGTAAGTAATGATTCAAATATATAAAAATATGTGGTAATCATGATTCCCCAGTATGTGGCCTTGAAGCCTTATAAAATTTTCACTTATTAATTAGAAAGGCTTTATTCTGGGCTTCTTGATATGGAAATATTTGAAGCTATAGTATATGAAGTTTTATCCAAATATTTCAAGGAAAAAGACAGACACTATGGTAACTACTATTCTTTAAAAAAATTATTTAGTTATTTCTTATGTTTATTTTAATTAAGGGGAAAAATTTTTAAAAATGGGATATATAATAGTAACTCTTTTTGATTTCCTATTAACTTGTTTTGAAGTCCTGTAATACTCCCACGATCTTGTTTTGACTGATTAGACTCTGTTCCATTCTGTGCGATAGTATCAAGTTTGAGGGTATAGGCAACTACTTTGAAGGCAATAAGATTCACTAAGATGCCCATTAGGGTTTGACTATTGTCTCCTTTGGAAGTCCTGTAATGTTTACAATGCCTAAGTTTTATTGGTCTTGTTCTCTACTGTTTTGTCCAACTTTATAATATCTAATGAGATAGACAATTCTTTTTAAGGAAACAAGAGACAACGTTGATAACCATTGTTAATAACCTTGTACTCTGTTCTACACCATGTGCTATGTTTATCCTTGGTTTTGACTGACAGCTTTGTTTTGCCATATTTGACTTTATTCTCTCCCCCCCCAAAAAAGTAATAAGAACTAAGGAGTAATAAAATCCAAAATGTGTAAATTTTGTTGTAAAAAAGAGAGGGAGGAAAAAAAAAGAGCTCTAAGGATATAACAGCAAGTGTGTTTAGGGGTATTAAATAGCTGACTATATTAATGTTTTTGGATCATTGAATACAGCTGTTTGCAGTCTCTCTGTTTGAATGTCTACTTTGTATTCTTTGATACTGTGATGTGAGCAACTATTTCCAAGATGATAATATGTAATCTATTAATAGGTGATTTCTTACTGTTATTTTTTTTTTTTGTAGTTCTGTATTATGTGGAACCTTACACCACTTTGTTTTGTTTTGTGTTTTTCTTTTTTTCCTCTTAAATAAAAAAAAAGACTAATACTTCTCAAGCCAGGGAGAGACCCTTCTGGTCTGAGAACCTATGTGCAGGACACAACCCAGTTGTTAAAAAAAAATCATAGTTCGCCTACACCATAATTTAGGATTTCACCTTTTCTTCCTCCGCCACACTCTGTCTTTCGTGTGTTCTCCTTTATGAAGAGAGAAGCAGTGAGGAGCCAGTCCCTCTTCTGAGCAGGTGGCGCTCAGCCCATGAGCAAACCCCCGGGCTCTGCCAGAATGACCAGTGCAGCCCGTCAAGCCATACAACAGCAGAGCCCAGTTGTACGTAGGTAATTCTTTGTCTCTGAGGAGAAAACAGAGGAAGGGGAATTCCTGAGTCTGAACAAAATCCAAGAATCTAATGGAGTCACACTTTCCCCAGCCTGATCAGACTCCTCTGGAATTACTCCCAGCTTGGTTAGTTATGCCAACAAGCACCCGGGCACCTGGTCCAGGAGGGTTTCTAAGCTCATTCAGATACCCAGCCTCCCTTGTGGAAGTTTCCATAGGGGAGCTTACTTTAAATCTGCAGATGATAGTTCAAATTCTTTGGAAAGACATTGAAAGTTCTTTGTGTGAGGACTCCCAACCTTCTTTCTGCCTCTCCCCATCCACCCTCTCTCTCTGGGCTCTGGTGATACTGGCAGCCTAATCCTCCTGCAGTGAGGTAGCTTTTCCCCATCACTAAGAGATCTGCCAAGGAACTCCTTTAAGGTCTATCTCAAATGTTCTTTTCTCTAGGGGGCCTTTTGTGGCTCTAAATGGGGAGCCCGCACTCTGAGTTCCTCTTGCCTGGGAGATTAATGGCTCACACATGTTTTATTCACCAATAATCTTGCAGGAGCAAGTGTCAAAAACCCAACCCTGTACAACATGGTGACTATAACTAATAAAGAATTTAATCAAGACTTGCTATCAAAGTTGATCTTAAATATTCTCACCATTAAAAATTAAGTATGTGAGGTAATAAATAGCTAATTGACTTGAATCAGCAATGTGTGTGTATCAAAACATCACATTGTATGCCAGAGTTATATATGAATTTTATTTTTCAATTATAAAAAATGAATAATATTATCAAAACCTATCCTAACAGGGTTTAACAAAAAAGATAATTGAAGGCTCACAAAATGCAAATGTCTAT
This sequence comes from Cavia porcellus, assembly GCF_034190915.1. Lineage (NCBI taxonomy): Eukaryota > Metazoa > Chordata > Mammalia > Rodentia > Caviidae > Cavia > Cavia porcellus. The sequence goes on from NW_026947502.1 coordinate 28,132,402, forward strand.
AGAATTCTGTCTTCAGGCATGTCTTGATCCAGTTACTCATTACAAGATCAACAGGAAATTCCTTTATCTTTGCACAGGGCTTATTCTTACAGTCACTGATAACTTTAAATGTATGTTCCACCATGTAAGCAGTGCCTTCAGGTAAATAAAGTTATTTTTCCTCTAAAATTTCCAGAAAAACATTCCAAGATGGATCCTTGCTGACCTTGCAGGGATCAGGTACCAGTGCTGACTTAAGCACTGTGACTTGAACTGGCCAGGGAAGGTCACGTCATACCTGGGGGAGGTGAACAGCCCCCCTAGGTTGTACCCAGTGAGCAGGGCACAGGGTAGCTGTGCTTCCCTGAAGGCGACTAGGTCTTCATTGCTCATTGAGCTGAGACCATCTCAAGGCAGGATGTGTGTTAACAGTTGGCACAGAGTTTGTACCACTGATGGAAAATGGTCAAGTGAGTGAAGGAATCAGTGCTGGGCTGGGTGTAGTTGGAGTGCATGTTCTGGAAGCTCGGTCACCAGTTGTGGGGTGAGACCTTTACGAGGCAGGACCTGGTGAGAAGAGACTAGGTCACCGAGAGTGCTACCCATGGAAGTAATTAATGTAATTGGTTCAGGTCTCAGGAAGGGGTTCTCATAGGAGGGTGAGACCGATCCTGGAATTGTTCCTTTGCATCCTGTCTCAAATTGTGAACTCTCCTTGTTACATGGCTCCTGCCATGATGTCATCCCTTCTGAGACCCTCATCACAGCTAGAACCCATTGACAACAGTCCGTACCCTTGAACCTCCAGAACCCTGAGCAAAATAAATTTCTTTTCTTTATATTTACTCAACATCAGACACTTCATGATAGCAATATAAAACAGGCTAATGTAGTAAGAAGGTTTTCCAGAACAAAGGACAGTTATTAGTCAGTGTTCTCAGAGAAGGGTACCATGTAGGATATTCTCAAACAGTTTTTTTTAGCAAACTGGCTCCATCATAACTAAGTTGTCTGACTTCATCCAGGTTTCACAGACACTCTTGCTTTCATTTCCTCCTCTGTTAAAATGATAATTATACTAGCTACTAACCACGATTGCATGATACAATGTATGCATGCCAATAAATATCGTGTTGTCACTCTAGTATAAAAAACTGAAAGAATAATAAGACCCAAAGTGTATAATAGATATTGTGATAATGAAAGGGAAAGAAAGTTATCTAAAGAACTGTATGTATATTTAACTGTGCAAGATAAATGACCATACTACTAAGTTTTTGTTACTTCGTCAAACAGAATGGTTTGTCCTGTCATTGTTTGATTGTCTGTCCACTTATTATGCTTTGATTTTGTAACTTGAACAACTACTTTTTAAAAGAATTTTATTTAAAAGGACAAAGAGAAAAAACAAAACAAAACAAAGCAGTGTAAGGGTAAATTAATATAGAAGAACAAAAAAAAAAAAAAACCAGTAAGAAATCACCAGTTAATAGATTACAATTATCATCCTAGAGACAGTTGAACAACTACTTTTGAGATAACAATATGTAATACATCAGCTAGTGATTTTTACTGTTATTTACTTGAAATTCTGTATTATTCTTACCCTTTTTTCTGTTTTGTTTTTTTCTCTAAATAAAAAATAATGATGATTACACTCACTGATAAGCATAATTGCTGTGGAATCAAAATGTATTAAAATTATGAATTCTAAAGTGGTGTTCATACTTTTAATTTCCTGTGATTGTCTGGGTGCTATCAGCAGCTGTGTGACTTTCCTGAAAACAGAAAATAATGTAGCCCAATATATGAAAGCATTTAAACATGTACTCCTTTCCAGGAATCCTTTCATTCACTATTCATGGGTTCATTTAGAACTTTAGTCACTCAAATACATTAAGTCCTCAACTTACAAATTTGTTCCATTTCAGAGCCAGTCCTGGAAGGCTTGGGAGGAGGTACTTATTGAGTATCAGAGACCTAAGAGACTGGAATTTCAGATGTTCAAGGAATAGAAATGCCAGAATGTTTTAGGGGGAGCTGGAGCACACAGTGGACAAGAGAAGTAATCAGATGCATCCATGAAGCCAAATTTATAAACTAGTTGCAAAGAAATTCTTGGCTTCTACTGCTGAGGCACAGACAGTGGAGGGCTTCACCTGTCCACCAGTGCTAGGTAGGTGTCCGTGTTAACTAACATCCTACCAACAATTCTTTGTTATTCCCAAACTCCTGCCACTTTGCTTCCTATATCCCTTGAAGATCCTCTAAAGTTATATCAGAATTACCGTTCCTGTTTTGCTGACAGAAGCCACAATGAGGAAGAAGGTGCCCCTGACCCATGGGTGACTGAAAAGCCTGTCTCACTTCCACTCACAGCTGTTTGCCAAGGGCCTTGCAGTACATGAAGTGCTTTTCACACATGTCACTTCGTCTTATCTTGATGCAACCTGCAGGGATGGAGTAGGAGACAGATTCACTCCTTGGCACTTCAAATGCACCATTGAGCCTTTGCCCAAGGCTTGCCAAAGTGATCATGACACTGGCTTGTCTCTTACTTTCAGATCATACAGCAGTGTCTCCTGCTGGGCAGGCTCTGACATGATCAGTGAGGACTCACCCCAGTTACCTAGCTACTCTCCCCTTCATGACCATATTTTGGGACTGCTGTATGAGGGAGCACATTTATCCTTACTCTCCAGATGGCCTGGGTATAGTCACAGGGCAGGGCTGCATCTCCTTCAACCATGTATCCCTCACACCCAGGTCATGATACTGGGCCCCATGTTGGGGCTGGGAATATAGCTCAGTGGCATAGCACTTGCCTGGCAAGCACAAGGTCCTGAGCTCCATTATGGGTACAGAAAAAAAAATATGACTGGGCTCCATGATCTCCAGGTGCTTGTGGAATGGGGTTATCATCCTCATTTCATAGATGAGAGGCAAAAATGTAAGTGGATTCCCGGTTGACTTGTTCTGAAATCCTCTGTTATTTACATTGTTTTGCTCTGATTTGCTTTGTTCTGTATGTTTTTGTTTTGATTTGCTTTGTTTTATTCTCTTTAAAATAAAAAAATGTAAGTTGCTGGCCTGAGAGTTCCCAGCTGGATTTGCTCTTTTCATGGTTCTCCTTTCCTTATTGTCCAGCAATTGATTGAGAAGCAGAAGCTACATGCACGTGGCATAAACACAAACATGTAATTATTTTGGACAAAAGAGATACATATTTCCTTTCCCTTCATGGTCTCCTAGTGGAGATTTCTAGGGAAGGGGTACGTTTTTCAAGGGGTATATTTGATTGCTTTTTTCTTTGCATCATTCTATAAAGCCTATAAGATGGGAGGGACCCACATGTGTGTGTAGACAGGCACACCGGCATACAGACACATATAGAATCTGAGCATCTGCCACTCTAAATCATCAGGACCATATTCTCATTGTGAGAGGCTTACTAAGGCTCTCTCAGTCTGTCTATCCCCAAGTACCTGTTATTGCTACCTTATGTGGCAAAAGGGCTTTGCTCATGTAGCTAGGGCTCTGGCAGTAGGGATATGATGGCCTAATGATCACAGCAGCCCTTATAAATGGAACACTGGGAGTAATAGAAGAGGATGATGTGATGAGGAAGTAATGATTGGGATGACAAGGAATGAAAGAAGCTGCTTGAAGCTGGAAGACACAGGGAACACACTCGCCAGAGATTTCAGAAAGATCCAGCTCTTCTGAAATCTTGATTTTAATTTTGTAAGACTGATTTTGATCTTTTGACCTAAAGAATCATAAGAGAACAAAGCTGTGTTGCTTTAAGCCATCAAGCTTGCAATAATTTGCTATAGCAGCCATCAGAAACTGGTAAACCCATCACATCCTTGGATTAGGTGTGGGCTTTTAGAACCAGGAAGATGTACTCCATTATGGTTGTTTTCTCAAAAGGTCGAGACCTTTTGTGATCCTTGTAAAATATCTGTTTCTGTTAACTCTAAGACTTTATAGTTTTGGCAGTATGTTTTTTGAGCAATCGCAGTAACCAAATCTAGGTGTAGCAAGCTTTTCCACCTAGTATGTTAGTGACTGGAGGAACAATCACATCTCCAACTTGGAATTGTCTGGAATGATAGTCTTCTACTGCACAGAATCAAACTGTTGCAGAAAATGCCCCCCACCCCGTCTACTTAGTTCCTATTGCAGTTCCAACTGTTTCTGTCTCTTAGAAGTGGCTGGTCACTGTGATGCATATTGTAAGAATCAATCAAAGATAATCAAGTACTCTGGCCTTTGTACTTCTTCCTGAAGACCCCATAAAACTTGTCTTCCCTGAGCCTTCAAGGCCTGATATTTTGAGAATGATCTGAGATCAGTACCCACTGACATATATAAATCTGTCTCCAAATCCCAGGTGTTGTTTTGGTATTTCTGTTTGCCATTGTATGTGGTGCATTGGCCAGGAAGACCAACCATGCTGACCTCTTTGGTCAGTAGTCATCACTCTCATGGATGGAGCAAGACCTCTCCAGGTCCTGACAAGAAGACACACCTTCAAAATTTCTGAGGATCCCCTCAGAGGTCTGGAGGAAGATTCTCGGCTCTCTGCTAAGGTGGCCCCATTCCCCTGAGTGGGGAGGATGCAATCTGTCTGTCTGTCTGCCTACTTGCCAGATTCCAGTAAGATCATTGGGGGCACTCCAGTAGGTCTGTGTGTCAGTTCTCTTGAGCTCAAGTAGAAGGAGAGTCTGATCAGCTCTCATTAGTCAAATCAACTCTCCAGGGAAAGGGTTGGAACCTCTGAGTGCCTGCTAAATGGATGTGTAAATGAACAGAATGACTAGCATAAGCAATAGGCTGTTCCATCTGTGTACCAAGACTGGAAAGCACTGGGTATGGTGGCTGATTGGGCTCTCACCTGCAGTTCTGTGGTGATGACATAAGGCACAACATAGGCCTTGCACCCTCTTTAGCTAAGTCATATCTAAATTCCTGTAAGGGTTGTAGCCAGGCAGGCATCCAAATAGACTTTCTCTGAGGGGCACCCACTCTTTGGCTGTTGTGCTATCGTTCAAGGGCACAGAAGGGTACACAAGTAGAAGTCAGAGATTGGAATTAATTAGTAAAAACACACATTTCCTGACTGCAGGAAGAAGGACTTTTATGGAGTTAAAAATGAAACCAACTCACTCCCTATGTCTCAAAATAAAAAACAAGGAAGAAAGAGACCCATTTTTCCTAAGAATTCCACCTTGCTGTCCTCATCTGCTACCACAGGTGTTGCCAACACCTATGACTACTCTCACCTCTCTTAACTCTTCTACTTCCAGTCAGTTGAAATGGTTCCAGCTAGCCATTGCCTGCATTCAGCCACACAGGTGATCCTTCCAGAGCCTCCTGCTTCTTATCCGGGTCAGATGGTGTCATCTAATGCACACCTGAGACAACTGCCAACAATTCCTTCTAACTTCCACATTTTGACTGAGAAAAAACTGGTCTGTCATCCCAGATGGTCAAATCCTTGGATCCAGTTGGTAAGGGCTGCTCTACACCTTCCTCCTTGCCTTCATACTCTAATAGCCACTATCCTTCTGATCAGGAAAGCTGAATGCTCACCTTAGGCTGAGACTTAACTTTCGCGGTGACACATTATATACTGGGCCTCCTGAGTATCTGTGGCTCACTCAATCCTGCCCACCAAGCTGGGCCCACCAGACTATGGCTTCCTGGCACTGACTGATAAACAGTTCTTGATCTGACCAGAGTTAAAATAATGGAAACCCTGATAGATGCTAAGTACCCTCTGTTTATGGATGGAAGTAACTCTATGAGGAATGGAATCTGACAGGCTAGATATGCTGTGATTACTTTTTGACTAATTGTGTCCTGCTCTGGCTTCCTGCTGCTGTTTGGAAACCTGCCACCAGTGTAAAATAATTCAACCCAGCGGCCATAATCTCTTTGGACCTGATTGGCTGAAACGAACCCAGCCAGAAAAATTTTGCCTGGTACTCTTATAAGATCAGAGTCAGACCTGCCTCATCATATGTTCTTCATGCTCAAGCTGCAGTACTGGCACTTATAACCTTGCAGCCAGCTCAGGCTTTAGCATCTGTGTCACTGGTTCTGACCTCATACAACATAGTGGACTGTCCTGATTTAAAAATACGTAGATAGATTACACAAGAATAAAGCCTTACAGGGGTTACAAATATCTGTTAGTGCTTATCTGAACCCACTTAGGCTAGCCCAAGACATTCCCTACCTGCACTGAAAAGACAACAGATATTTATAGGGTCCTGTTACCAGCTATACCTGTAGACACTCCTGCACATACTATAACCAAGGTGAATATTAAATACCTCTACAAGTTTCAGAAATCTAGCCTTAGATCCACTAGATAATTTTTCTGGACCAGAGAGCTCACTCTGAAAGGACAAAATACTCAGTTCTGCTTTGGTTACTCTAGACATTGCCAGTCCATCAATGATGTAAGCCTGAGGACACTGTTCACAGAATTGCTCCATACTCCTTGCCCCATGATTTTTGCCTCAAACTCTATGGATGGTTGCCCTCCAAAAATAAAACAACCAATCAAACACTTAACCAAGATTTGATGAGTGTTCAAGGCACAGTGACACTCTCCTAGAGCAGATTAACTCCCTCACTACCTTATCAGAGTAATAGCAAAGCACAACCACTAAAGGCGAAATATACATCTTCCTAAAAGTAACTTAGGGAGAAACTCTGTAATCAAAGAAACAAAACATAAACTCCTGGTGGGAGTTTTCCATCTTGGAGACTTTGGCTAGATCCCATCCTAAGATCACTGACAAATCTAGTGTTACTGCTTCTAGTTGGGCCTTGTCTCAGAAGGTAACATGTAATATGCCCAGCAAAGATTTACTGGAGAATTTTTTTAAAAGGGGAGAAATGTAGCAGAAAATGTCCCACCCAGCTAGTGTACTTTAGTTGCTCAAGTGATAGTGCACATTGCAGTTCTAGTTGCTCTGTGTCTTAGAAGAAGCTGGTCACTGTGTTGTATAGTTTGTTCCTATGCTTCACATTGTAAGAAATAATCAAAGAGAGACAATGCTCTGCCTTTGTACTTGCCTTTACAGACCCCATAAGTCTTCCCCCTCACCCTGAGCCTTTTGGGTCTGATATTTTGGGAATTATCCCTATCAGTGCCCATCAATATAGATAAATCTGTCTCTAAATCCTGGATGTAATTTTATTGTTTCTGTTCACCATTGCAAAACCAAAATGGTATCAGAAAAACTATGTGGCCTCAGGAGTGTAGACATCAGCTCTATCCATCACTTGGAACTCTTCTTAGTTGGGCTCCAGGCTGGAAACCAAGAGGATGCTTGGGTAGTGGCAGGAAGACCCTCCTAGTCTGTGAGGGCTATTCTAAATCATGATTATCTCTTCTTCTCCTTACTGTACTCTCTTGCTTCTCTGGCAATATCCTCTTGTTATTGGAGAACACAATGACTATCCTTACTTCAGAAAAGAAAGATACAAAATGCTTCAAAATATTAAGCTTGTTGATTCCAGGCCTTGTACCATAAGCAGAAACTTCTGCATCGTGAAACATTGTTTCATGCATCAAATTATTAAAAATACTATAGAAAATTACTTTCATGTTGTGCGTATAAAGTACATATGAAACATAAATGAGTTGCATGTTTAGACTTGAATCCTATCTCTGAGATATCTTATTATGTATATACAAATATTTCAAAATCTGAATAGATTAAAAATCTGGAACACTTCCAGTTCTCAGAATTTTGGGCAAAGAATATTTAACCTGTTATATATGTCCTTTCTTATTTAAGTGATAGGGACTTGTGAGGGCTTTCCTCATTTTTGAGAGACTTACAAGCACTGGAGGTGACAGAGGGTCAAAGACTAGGACTTGGTCCCTTTAATGGGTGCCTGCTTTGAAAACAACCTTTGATCTACAGTGAAGAGATGAGAACAGAGTGGAGTGCTGGATATTTCCAGGAAAAGAAATGATGGAGTCTTAAAACCTTGCTGTGAGCAGTGATTGGATGAAAGCATGCCTGGGACACATTCTGGGATCACTATAGAGGATGGAGACTTCCCTAAGGAATCCAGGTCCTCCTCTCCTCTGTTTCCTGGTTGAATTTACATCTATCCTGCTCTTGAACCCATCCCCTTTAAACAGAATACCAGAGAGACCTCAGCTCTACAGGGCTTTTGCCACTGAGTAGCTCCTGCTGGCAGGATGGCCTTTTCGCACTGAGGTGAGAAGACAGCTTCCTGTGGTGCCCAGAGAAAATGTCAGGAGTGATTTACAGAGGAGAAACTGCAGACAGGCAAACCCAGATGAACACATCCTTGCTTGAGTACAATACCATAAGAGGTTCAGGACACTCTACCTCTTCTGGGACAATAATCCCTCTACGAGAAGGGATGAATATCAGGTACATGGGAGCTACAGGTGGACATGCTCATAATTGGGTGGAAACACAGGAGGAACCTAAGTACTTGTACAAAGCAGTGGGTCTTTCATTCTGCTGAGTCTATGGTGGGTTTAGATTTGAATTTTAGGGAAGGAAAAGAGGATGTATGGTTTTGACCAACATAGTGAGAAAAGTCCCTTTGGTGCTGGAAAAACTGGCTTTCTTCATGCCAAAGACTGAAACTAGACTCATGTCTATCATGGTGCACTAAACTAAATTCAAAATGACTCAAAGATCTAAATATTACAATCGAAACACTAAATCTACTAAAGACAAGGTGGATAAAAATGTTGAAGACATAGTGGTAGGAAAAGAGCTCATGAACAAAACACAAACCACACTGGAAGTACTTCAAAAAATCAATAACTGGGATCTAATTTTATTAAAAAATATTTTCACTTCAAAAGAAATCACTAACAGAGTAAAAAGAAAACCACAGAGTGGGAAATAATTTTAGTCAGCTGTCCCTCAGACAAAGGATTATACCTAGAACATATAAAGAATTGAAAAACAGCCGGCCCCCCAAATTGAAAGATACAACTCAAAAATGGCTATCTTAGATGAATACAATTTCTCAGATGAAGATATACAAATGGCAAGTAAATACATGAAGAAATGTTCGCCATCACTGCTCATTTGAGAAATGAAGATTAAAACAACAATGAGATTCCATCTCACTCCAGAAAGAATGGCTGCCATCAAGAAATCAACTGATAATAAATGTTGGTGGGGCTGTGGGGAGAAGGGAACACTTCTCCATTGCTAATGGGAGTGTGGACTGGTGCAGCCACTGTGGAAATCAGTATGGAGATTCTTCAAAAAACTAACATTGGAAGTCTCATTCAATCCAGCTATTCTTCTTCTGCATATTTTCTTCAGAAAAACTGAAAATGTCACGTGACAGCTATGTATGTGCACCCATGTTTATAGCCACACAATTTGTAATAGCTAAATCTTGGAAACAACCAAAATGCCCATCAAGTGTAGAGTGGACAAAAGGGATGTGGTATTTTTATACAATGGAATATTACTCAGCTATAAAAAGCATAATCTTGAGGCTTTTAGGTAAATGGAAGCAACTTGAGACTAACCTCATAAATGAAAAAAATCAGACTCACATTTGTAAATTTTGTGTTTTCTACCTAGTGTAAATAATAATAATAATAAAAAGAGTAATAAGATCCCAAAATGCACAATACATATTGTAATAATGAAAGGGAAACAAAATGCTCAAAACAACTGGGATAGGGGAAGGGTGAAATGAAAGACAGAAAAAGATTATATATAGTAGAGATATATATATCCTTTGACTCTTAGTCTATGAGCTTTCTTTTGAGTCACATGTGTTTCTTGTGCAAGATAGATAACCATACCACTAGTTATCTGTTAGTTATCAAAAAGGCTGTCATTGTTTGATTGTTTGATCATTTCTTATGTGTAGATCTTGTAACCTGAACAACTACTTTTAAGATAACAATATATTAACTAGTGCTGATTTCTTACTGTTTAAAAATTCCATATTATCTCTATCTCTTTTTCTGTTTTGCTTTTTTAAAAATAAAAAGTCACCTGCCCAAGAAGCCCTCCCTGACCATGCCCACTTCCCCACAGTTCGAAAATACATGCACCTTCTGCACCCTCTGCCTGGCCCTGCATTATTTTTTAAAATTTTATTTCAAGAGAAAAAAAAGCAAAACAGAAAAAGGGTACAAATAATATGGAATTTCAAAAAAAATAACACTAACAAATCACTAGTTGATAAATTGCATACTGTCCTCTTAGAAATAGTTATTCAAGTTACAAAATTAAAGCATACAAAGTGGACATTCAAACAGCGAGACTTCAAACAGTTCTGTTCAAAGATCAAACAAAAACAGTAATATAGTGATCAATCCTACACACTTAAACACACATGCAGTTATATCCTTGAGAGCACTTTATTTTCCTCTCTTTTTCACCATAGTAATTACACATTTTGGGTTATGTTACTCCTACAGTTCTCATTACTTTTTACACTAGGGTCACAATGTGATATTTATAAATATGATTCTTACTTATTTCATTTATGAGGATGGTATCAAGGTGTCTCCATTTACCTATGAAAGTCTCAAGATCATCTTTTTTATAGCTGAGAAATATTCCATTGTAGAAAAGTATCACATCTTTTTTTATTTAAAGGGAAAAAAAACCCAAAACAGTATAAGGGTACAAGTAATACAGAATTACAAAAAAAAAATGGTACTAAATCACCAGTTAATAGATTACATATTGTCATCTTAAAAATAGTTGTTCAAGTTACAGTATTAAAGCGTACAAAGTGGACATTCAAACAGTGAGACTGCGAATAGTTGTGTTCAATGATCCAACAAAAACTCAGTAATATGGTCATCTATCTTAACACACCTAAACACACTTGTATCCTTTAGAGCATTTTTTCCTCTTTTTTTACAACAAAATTTATACATTTGGGGTTTTATTACTCCCATAGTTTTTATTAGTTTTTTTGGAAGAGAATAAAACCAAATATGACAAAACAAAGCAGTCAGTCAAAACAAGGGATAGACATGGCACATGATGTTAAAAACAGAATACAAGGTTATCAACAATGGTTATCATAATGCCTCTTGTTTCCTTAAAAAGAATTGCCTAGATCATTAGGTATAATAAAATTGAACAAAACCATACAGAACAAGACCAATAAAACCTAAACATTGTAAACATTACAGGACTTCAAAAGAAGATAATAGTCAAACCAGAATGGGCATCATAGTGAATCTTATTGCCTTCTAAGTAGTTGCCTATACCCTCAAACTTGATACTATCAAACAGAACGAAACAGAGTAAAATCAGTCAAAACAAGATAGTGGGAGTAATACAGAGCTTCAAATCAAGTTAATATGAAATCAAAAAAGTTACTATAATATATCCTGATAATTTTTTTATTTTTCCTTAATTAAAAAATAGTAAAAAAATAAATTTTTTATCAATAAGGGGGAGATTGAGATAAAAGAGGACATAACAACATAACAATACAGGTCAATGAATGACAATTTCAGCAACCTAGTGCTTCACTGCAAGTTAACCAGGCTTAATAGTAGTTACCATAGTGTCTCTTTTCTTGGAATATTTGAATATAACTTCGTATACTATAGCATCAAACATATCAAGACAGTATGAAACCATTCAGGTGGATGAAAGTATTACAGGTATTTAGAACCAGCTAATGGAAAACGAACAATGGTTTCTATATTATGTCTTTGCCTATAAAATTTTTTGTTTATACTATCACATATAATAAAATCCAGTAAGATACAACATGATAAAACCAATGGAGACAGAAGAGCAACCGTTTGGTGGGACTTCAAAACATGATGGTATTAAATCAGCACTAGCTATTATGATGTCTTGTTTTCTTCAAAATAGCTGTTCATTTCATCACAGGCAATAATATCAAGCAGCCCAGAATAAAGCCATTCCAATTAATGAATGAAAACTTTATAAGGCTCCAAAGCCACATAATGGGGAATCATGGTTACCATATACTTTTATATATTTGAATCATTTCTTACAATAGGGAAACTATTCGGTATTCATACATGTGAGTTTGATTTATTTCACTTATGAGTATGGTCTCAAGCTGCATCCATTTATTTATAAATATCTCAACGTTATCCTTCTTTATAGCTGAGTAGTACTCCATTGTATAAAAATACCACAACTTTTTTATCCAGTCCTCAGTTGATGGGCACTTAGGTTGTTTCCAAGATCTGGCTATTACAAATTGTGCTGCTATAAACATGGGTGCACATATATCACTGTGGTATGATGCTTTCAGTTCTTCTGGGAGTGTGCCAAGAAATGGAATAGCTGGAACAAATGGGACTTCCAATCCCAGCTTTTTGAGAAATCTCCAGACTGTGGTTACACCAGTCTACACTCCCACCAACAATGCAGGAGAGTTACTTTTTCCCCACAGCCTCTCCAGCATTTGTTGTTGTTAGTTTTCTTGATCCTGGCCATTCTTTCAGGAGTGAGATGGAATCTCAGTGTGGTTTTAATTTGCATTGCTCTAATGACTAATGATGATGAACATTTCTTCATGTATTTATTTGCCATTTGTATTTCTTCATCTGAGAAGTGTGTATTCATCTCAGATGCCCATTTTTGGATTGGATCTTTGAATTTTGGAGGTCTGATTTTTTTAATTCTTTGTATGTTTTAGACAGAAGTCATTTGTCTGAGGCAGAGTTCACTAAGATTTTTTTCCCAGTTTGTGAGTTTTCTTTTCACTATGCTGGGATTTCTTTTGACATGCAGAAACTTTTTAATAAGAGGTGTTCTGGTTATTGATTCTGGGAAGTATTTTCCATGCGGTTTGAGTTCTGTTCATGAATTCTCTACCTACCCTTATGTCTTCAAGGTTTCTACCCAATTTGTCTTCCAATAGATTTAGTGTTTCTGTTTTAATATCCAGATCTTTGATCCATTTAGATTTTAATTTAGTACATGGTGATAGGCATGGATCTAGTTTTAGTTTTTGGCAAATGGAGAGCCAGTTTTTCCATTACAATTTATTAAAGAGACTGTCATTCTTCCTGTGAACCTGTTTGGCTCCTTTATCAAAGATAAGGTGGTTGAGTGTGTTTGTGGTTGTGGTTGTATCTTCTAATCTATTACATTGATCTTTGACTCTGTTTTGATTCCAGTACCATGTTGATTTTACTACGATTGCTTTGTAGTGTAACTTCAAGTCAGGGATTTTGATGCCTCCTGCATTGCCTTTGTTGCTTAGAACTGTCTTTGCTCTTCTAGGTCTCTTCTCGCTCCTGATGAATTTTAGGAGTGATTTCTCTAGATCTATGAGGTATATTGATGGTATTTTTATTGGTATTGCATTGAATCTGTATAAGAGTTTTGGGAGAATGGCCATTTTCACAATATTTATTCTTCCTATCCATGAGCAAGGGATGTCTTTCCATTTTTTGAGATCCTCTTCAATTTCTTTTTTCAGTGTATTATTTTTTTTTTGTCTTTTTCATTTTTATCAGTACCAAGGATCGAATTCACGACCGCCTGTTTGCAAGGCAGGTGCTTATGCCACTGAGCTAAATCCCCAGCCCCTTCAGTGCATTATAATTTTCCCTGTATAGGTCTTTCACTTCTTTCATAAGAGTAATTCCTAAATATTTCAATTTTTTTGGTTGTTAGTGTTAAGGGTGAAGCTTCTCTTATTTCTCTCTCTGTGATTTTATTGTTAGTGTATATGAATGCTATTGATTTTTGAGTAATGATTTTGTATCCAGCTACATTACTGAATTTATTATATCTAAGGGTCTTTCAATGGAGCTTAGGAGATCTTCTATATAGAGTATCATGTCATCTGCAAACAATGATAAGTTAACTTCTTCTTTTCCTATCTTTACCCTTTTTATTTCTCTCTCTTGTCTAATTGCTCTGGCTAGTATTTCCAGTACTATATTAAATAGGAACGGTGATAAAGGGCATTCTTGTCTTGTGCCTGATTTTAAAGTAAAGGCCTTCAATTTTTGGCCATTTATTATGATACTGGCTGTTGGTTTGTCATAGATGGCCTTTATTATCTTGAGGTAAAGACCATATATTCCAATTTTCTGTAAAGTTCTTATGAATGAATGTTGGACCTTATCAAAAGCTTTTTCTGTATCTATAGATATGATCACGTGACTCTTACTTTTTGCTTTGTTGATATGGTGGATTACATTTATTGATTTATGTATGTTGAACCATCCCTGCATGCCTGGGATGAATCCCACTTGGTCATGGTGGGATTTGCCAGTCTTCTTGATGATTTGCTGCATCCTATATACCAATATTTTATTGAGGATATTTGCATCTGTGTTCATTAGGGAGATTGGTCTGTAGTTCTCTTTTTCAGTTGGGTCCTTCTCTGGTTTTGGTTCTAGAGTAATATTTGCTTCCAGGAATGACTTATGAAGGATTGCTTCCCTTCCAATTTCACTGAACAGTTTGAGGAGTATCAGCATTTGGTCTTCTTTGTATTTCTTATAGAATTCTGCCGTGAATCCATCTGGGCCTGACTCTTCCTTGTAGGTAAGGACTTAATTACATTTTCAATTTCATTAATAGAAATTGGGTTACAGTTTTACATCCTCTTGACCTAGCTTTGGTACTTCATATGTTTCTAGGAATCTGTCTGTTTCTTCTGTGTTATCAAACCTTTGAGAGTAGAGGTTTTCAAAATAGGTGTTGATAATCTTCTGTATTTCTATAGAGTCTGTAGTGATTTCTCCTTTTTCATTTCTTATGGCATGAATTTGAGCTTTTTCTCTCCTTTTTTAAAATAAGGTTGGCTAGGGGCTTATCAGTTTTATTTATTCTTTCAAAGAACCAACTATTTGATTCATTGATTCTTTGGATTGTTTTCCTAGTCTCTATTGCATTGATTTCTGCTTTGATTTTTTTAATTTCCTCTCTTCTTTTGGCTTTGGGCTTGACTTGCTCTTCTTTTTCTAGCTGTTTGAGGTGTAATATCAGGTTATTTATTTGTATTCGTTCTGTTTTCCTGATGTGGGAACTCAGTGCAATAAATTTTCCTTTGAGGATAGCTTTCATTGCATCCCACAGATTCTGGTAAGTTGCATTTGTATTTTCATTTTCTTGTAGGTATTGATAATTTCTTCTTTAATTTCCCCTGTGACCCACTGATTACTCAA
This sequence comes from Cavia porcellus, assembly GCF_034190915.1. Taxonomy (NCBI): domain Eukaryota; kingdom Metazoa; phylum Chordata; class Mammalia; order Rodentia; family Caviidae; genus Cavia; species Cavia porcellus. The sequence goes on from NW_026947502.1 coordinate 28,147,568, forward strand.
GAGTGTGTTATTCAGTTTCCATGTGTTTGTGAGATTTTTGCAGTATCTTTTATCATTAATTTCTAATTTCAAAGCACTATGATCTGATAACATGCAAGGGATAATTTCAGGTCTTTTGCATTTATTTAAATATGTTCTGTGAGCTAATATATGGTCTATTTCAGAGAATGACCCAGGTACTCCTGAGAAGAATGTGTATTCTGATGTTGTTGGATGGAACACTGTGTATGTGTCTATCAAGCCTATATGTTTACATGTGTGATTCAGTTCTGTTATTTCTTTGCTGATTTTCTGTCTGATTGATCTGTCCCTTGGTGCCAATGGTGTGTTAAGATCTGTTACAATTGTGTTACTTATAATTTGATTTATCATTTCTGTTAATATTTGTTTTATATAACTGGGTGCTCTGGAATTTGGTACATATATATTTAAGATAGTTATCTCTTCCTCTTGATGTTTTTCCCTAATGAGTATGTAATGACCTTCTTTGTCTCTTCTGATCATTATTGCTTTAAATTTCACAGTGTCTGCAAACAGAATGGCTACTCCTGCTTTTTTGGGGGGTTCCTGTCTCATGAAATATTGTTTTCCATCCTTTGATTTTCAGTCTGTGAGTATCCTTCTGGGTTAGATGGGTTTCTTGTAGACAGCATATGGTTGGATTTTGTTTCTTGATCCATTCTGCCAGTCTGTTTGTTCTAATTGGTGCACTGAGACCATTTACATTAATGGTTATAACTGTTATATGTTGGTTTATTGTTGACATGTTATCTTTCTGCTCTTGCATGTCTATCTTTCTGTTCTGTTTAATTATCTGCTTTGCATAGTGTTTTTTTCCCTAAGTGTATCTAAACTGTCTTTCAATATTTTTTGCAGGGTTGGCTTGGTGATCATGAAGATCTTCAGCTGTTCTTTGTCATGGAAGTATCTTATATCACCGTTGATTTTGAAGGATAGTTTTGCAGAGTACATCACTCTAGGTAGAAATCATTTTTCTTTAGGATGTGGAATAATTCACTCCATGCTCTTCTTGAGTTTATTGTTTGTGCTGAGAAGTCTGCTGTTATTCTGATAGGTTTTCCTTTATACGTGATCTGTCTTTTCTCTCTGACAGCTTTTAATAATCTATTCTTCTGTTGGATTATATGTCTGGGTGTAGTTTTATTGTGGTTCTGACTATTTGGAGTTCTGTATACTTCACTGAACCTGATGTCAGTTTCCAATCTCATGCATGGGAAATTTTTAGCTATTATTCTCTAAATATCCTATTGATATCCTTTATGTTGTCCTCTTCTTTTTCATTAGTCCCTATCAATCTTATGTTGTTTTTCTTTGCATCATCTTGCAGTTGTTGCATTGTTATTTCCTGATTCTTTGTTATTTTTAAAAGATCTTTCCTTTCCTGTTCACTAGCTGCAATCTTGTCTTCAACGTCTGAAATTCTATCTTCATTTTCATTGAGGTGGCTTTTACAGCTTTCAGTGGAGTTTTTGATTTCCTGTATATCTCTGTACATCTGCTTTTTGTATTCTGTTTGTTTCTTATATTGCTCATCTAGGGATTCTATCTTTTTGTTTAGTTCCTCCAATTTTTTAACTGTGTTTTCTTTAGATATGTTCAGCATCTCTTTCATTTCTTTTGTCATTTCTTCTTTTACCTGAGAGATTATTTCTAGTTAGAATTCCTTTAAAGCTTCCCATTGATTGTTTATTTCAGTTGCTATTATGTCCGACATTTGAGGTGTATGGCATAAATTTTCTTCTATATACATCACTCCTAAAGTTTCTTGGGATTGGCTGGAAGTTTGAGATTGTAATTTGGTCTTTCGTTTTGTCATTTTCCTATATTTCTGTGTTTCAAGTGTTATTTGAAAGCTTCCTCGGGGTGTGTTGGAAATCCACTTGTATGCCCTCAGCTCCTGGGACTCTGGCACCCAGTTCCCCCAGTCCACCGGGCCTCTGGAACCAGTGGCACTTGCCTGCTTGTTTAGAACTCCAGAGTCCTGCAAGCACATGAGGAGGTGGATGCAGGCACCCCAGACCTGCCTAGCTGTTCCCGTGCGCCCAGAAGTTGTGAGGGTCCCAAACAAGCTGGGCTCCAGGAAAAGTAGGTGCCTGCCTGCTTGCTTAGAACTCCTCAGTTCTCCAAGGACAGCCGGAATGGAGAGGCGGATTTATCACATCTTTTTCATCCACTCTGTGGTTGATGGGCATCTTGGTTATTTCCAAAATTTAGCTATTACAAATTGTGCTTCTATGAACATGGGTGCACATATATCACTGTGATATGACCTTTTCAGTTTTTCTGGGAAAATACCCAGGAGGAGAGTAGCTGGATTGAATGGAACTCCCTAATCCTAGATTTCTGAGAAATCTCCATACTGATTTTCATAGTGGCTGCACCAGGCTACACTCCCACTGAGAGTGGAGTAGTGTTTCTTTTTCTCCACAGCATTGCCAACATTTGTTATCAGTTGATTTCTTCATTCTTTCCAGAGTGAGATGAAATCTCAATGCTGTTTTAATTTCATTTTTTGAGTGTCCAGTGATGGTGAACATTTCTTCATGTATTTATTTACCTTTTGTATATCTTCATCTGAGAACTGTGTGTTCATCTCAGATGCCCATTTTTGGGGCGTGGCCCCGCATTATTGATCTTCAAATTGTGTTAAAATTGTCTGCTAAATAAGAAACCTAAAACAATATTCCTGCATCCAATCTTCTGTTCCCCCTCCCATTCTTCAGAAAGACAAACTTATAACAGACATGCTGAGAATATCTGTGCTTTGGGAATGTCAAAATATCCCACTATATGCTTTTTGTTTCTTTTGATCTTTCACTCACCTAAATTCCAAATCTTTGTATGTTTTCTGTTGCCACAACAAAAAATACTTGAGGGTCAATATATTATAAGGGAAAAAGTTTTAATTAGGCCATACATCTGAAGGTCTAAGAGGATGTTATAGGCATCTTTTTTTGGTGAGGGACTATGATAAATGACATCATGCAGCAGAAATGTGTAAAACTGTAGCAAATAGATATAGTTGAAAGAGACTACAAAAACAAGGGTAGATCTGCTTTATAACAATCTGCTCTTGAAATAACTAATAAATACAGTCTTGAGAACAAACTCAATGTCAAAGGATATAATCTAGTCTTCTGAAAAAAAAAGTGAGAGGGGTGAGTCCTTTAAGAGATCTAACTATCTCTTAAAGTTCCACATCCTTACATTAGTAATCAAATTTCAACATGCTTTGGTGAGAATAAACCATATCTAAATTATAGCATTACATGAGACTCCCTGAAAACACAGATACTAAATCAGATCCCAAAGCTTTATAAACTAATTACAGGTTTGTGTCTTTAAAGTCACCTTTATAAGATAAAGAAGATTTATCTTTTGCCAATTGGAGCAATCTATTATAGGACCCAGCCATACCCTATGATACTGGCTTCATATCCCACAGTTATATGGCTAAATACATTCATGCTATATTAGGAATAGAACCGGTAGAATATATATATATATATATATATATATATATATATATATATACAGTTATTAGAGGAGATTCATTAAGTTGACTTACATGATTGGCGCCTGGATAGTCCCTTGATGACCAACTTCACAACAAAGAACTGAAGAAACCAATAGCTCCTCAGCCCAATAAACTAGAACCCTAGCATAAGAGATCAGTGATATAGCCCCAGTTTGAAATAGAAGGCCTAAAAGACCCATGGAGAGTCACTGATCTGAGTGCATATCCAAGGCTGAAGAATCTAGAATCTGGTATCTGTGGGTGGTGGGAAGCCCTGTTCAAGCATAGAGCTTGTGGGAGCATATATAATTTCTTCTTCTTCCACTTTTGTTCCATTTAGGCCCAACCAGTTGGATGGTGCTGTCCACATGTAGGGTGGATATTCCCACTGAGTTCATTAACTTACGGGCTACTAATCTCTAGAAACACCTCCATAGACATACACAGAAGTGTGTTTATCAGTATGTCTGGGCATCTTCTAATTTGACTACTGTTATTGACAACCAAAATGAACCACACACTGAAAGGAAGCCAATGCTCTGACATGTTGAACACCCATCCCATAGAATTTTGAGGTGACAATTCCTCATCACTAATTTCTCTATGGAATAGGATTCCAGGCTCAGGATCCTCTCAGTACTTAGAAGTGAGACTGAATTCTAGATCCAAGATGCTGCACTATGATACCTACAAACAGATGCACCCTGACATGCTCCGGGTTACTCTAATGAAACACCAGAGGCACTTAAATTCACTATGCAATCAGACTTACTGTGTGCTGTGCAATTGTGTTTTAATTACCAACAATGGAGAGTTTGTGGATAATTTAAAAGACACCTCTATTTTCTGTACACAAATGTAAGAAATACACAATGAATGCTTTGTCTAAAGTCAGAAATGTTAAGGTCTGTACTTGAACTCTGGACATGAGATTCCTGAATGTAGGTGTTAATCACTGTGCAAAGTTCAGCATTCTTTGCTTTGCTTCCTTTTGTTTTCATAAAAACTGTGGGAAGCAAGAGGTGGTCAGAGAGACTGATAGCTTCCAAGAGAGGCCTCTGGAAAGCAGTGGCAGAATAGGACTTTAAAGTCCACATCTGCCTGAGACCAATTCCACAGATCTTTTGTTGGCCTGCTTTACCCTGGGTTTGGCCTTTGTCATTTGCCTGCTATGTCTATGGGGCTTATCCATGAACACATCAGCTGTTCAGCCTGAAAACAGCAGACTCCATGACTAAATTTGCCTAAGATTTAGTACTCAGGGAGCAGCACCCCTCTGTCCTTGTAGGGCTACTCACTCTGATAAAAGTTACCAATACCAAGTCTTCTCTACAATTGGAAACAGGGTCCTAGAGGGTCTCCTAGGCCTTTCTGTCAGATCAGAGGAAGCTGAGACTTGGCCATGAGAGAGACTCAAAACTTTAATTCTATCCAGGACTCTTTCTTGCACACTGAATATCTTTATTTGCTTGCTTATTTATTGACCATTGCTATGGTTTGAATGAGTCCCTCAGAGGTCTATGTCATAAAGGTTTATTTCCTAATGAGATGCAGTAGAACCTTTAAGAGGTGGGGCCCAATAAGAAGTCTTTAGGTAACTGAGTGTGTACCCTCAAAGGGGATCATGGGATCTCAGCCCCTTTCCTTCACTCTTTTTCTTCCTGCGCTTGGCATAAGTGGTTTGCTTTGCACACATTCCCTGCCAAACCCATGCAACAGTCACCCCATCCCCATCCTAAAAATATTGCGTCTGTCTAATCATGAGTTGGAAACTATGTTTTTATTTTATTTTATTGTGGGTACTGGGAATTAAACTCACAACATCACACTTGCCAGGCAGTCACTGTGTCACTGAGCTATCTCTGGTACCTGCAAAACTACGCACCTAATTAAACTTTTCTCTTTTTAAATTGGTTATCTTGGGTATTTTGTTATAATGATAGAAAACTAACTCAGCCACTAACTCAGACAATTCCAGAGTCCAGAGTACCACTTGTCTGTGATAACTGTGAACCATTTATTAAAGGAAGGAATGAGCACTTTCCATCTTTGAAGCATTTAAGGACTTTCCACCTTGTGGTTGACCTTGTGCAAGGCATGGGGACAAACACAGCCCGCAAAGCATACTCAGGAGCTCCGATTCTAAGAAAGAGAGGCAGAGTCACTTGTCACTCAGAGTAATAAATAAGGAGGCAAGAAGGAAGTCAGCATGGGCTTCAGTGAATTAATGATCAGTTCCAGGAACAGGCTGCCTGCGTGGCCTGCGGAGTGGAAGGAAGATTAATTAATTACTCACTCTCCGCTTGCCAATTAGTGCTGACCTCTGCTTGGTCTCTCACCCTCTTGCTTTAAATACTGCCCTTAAGTAATATATTCTGAGAAAGAAAGTGTCCCCTTGCAACTTCAGAGGGAAAATGGAACAGAAGCCCAAAATCTGCTGTGGCTTTTTCCTTGCTAAATGGGAGCCTCCAAGTAAACCTGAGTAAGAAATTAATTAGATCTTGCTAATGGGGAGTATGTTTGGGGCTGGGTAAAAAAAATATGCTGAGTGCTGCAGAAGCTGCTTTGCTCCCTACGCAGCTGCATCAGCGATAGATGTGTAAAAGGGTTTGAAGGAAAAAGAAGTCTTGGCCATCTGCTTGTCAGGGAGCGCATCTGTTTTACTTAGTAACCTTGATTCCAGGACGATTGATTGACTGGTCAGGTCCTGCCTCCAGGATCAGGGGATCCATTCAGGAAGCAGCACTAGGTTCTAGGGTGTGGGACTGAGCCAGGGTCGAGATACACCCAAAGCCAGCAGAGAGAATGCCCAACTTCTCCAGTCTCCCTGCATCTTCCTCACTGCCATGGCAACAGAGGCTGCTTCCTGTCCAGGCCACTGTGTACCCCATTAATCTTGGAGCTCACAGACCCATGTTCAAATCCTCTCTCTACCACTTCACAATCAGGTTGGTTTTTTTGTTTTGTTTTGTTTTGTTTTTTTGTTTTTTTATTTAAGGAGAAAAAAAAAGCAGAGAAAGGATACAAGTTATACAGATTTACAGAAAAAAATAAACAGTAGGAAATCACTAGTTAATGGATTACATATTGTCATCTTAGAAATAATTGTTCAAGTCACAAAATTAAAGCTTGTAAAGTGGACATTCCAACAGTGAGACTGCAAACAGTTCTTGTTCAATGATCCAATAAAACTCAGTGATATCATTTTCTATCTTATACACTTAAATATACATGCAGTTATATCATTTAGAGCACTTTCTTTTCCTCTCTTTTGTACAATGACAATTACACATTTTGGGTTTTGTGCTACAGTATACGAAGCCATACTCAAAGATTTCAAGGAAAGAGACAATATGGTAACTACTTTTATGTCAGGATTATCTTGTGGTGAAACACTATTCTGCTTAAATGGTTATGTTTTGATCTGCACTGTTTTGCTGTTATGCCCTCCTTTATCTCAATCAGGTTGTTTTGACCAATTCCCTTCCCTTCTGGGTCTACATAAAATTGTTTGCAACTTGAGAGAACAATAATAAAGGCCTTTGAGTAAGGCAAAATAGCAAAATGTACCAGAGTTTAATGCCAGTATCCCAGATTTTCAAATTCAAGATATACATCCTCCCACCACCACACACATGAACACCCAAGCATATTCATGGCAGCGTCGTCTGAAGGCAGGGAATGGAAACGAGGCAATCTTTCTGACTAGAGGATGATTAAACACTTTTGTTTCTGAGTTATTATTTTATAGCTATTAAAAGGGACAAAGTATAATAATCTGACAATAAAAGATCTCTAAGTCATCTTTAGAGCTTAGAAAAATTAGATCTCAGATCCATGTCTGTGATTTGACCTCATTCTAAAAGCAAAACAAAGGTGCCAAGACAGAAAATCAAACATGTAATGGTACATGCAGGGACGATCTCAGGGACCCTACTGAACCCACCCATGCACACCAAGAGGGGCATTGTGGTCTAACCTGCAACTGACTTTTAATCTTGTATGGCCTCCACATGGAGGTTGAAAGTATAGTTGTTCAGTTAAGTTAGATTGGAGCTGAGAAATATGAGAGCAGTTACAGATGTTAGTGGATGTCACACAGCCTGGCCTGATGAATGCTCACTCCTTGGTGTCACCCACAGTAAGCCTAGCCAAGCACTCTTTGGTGCTGTTCATGAAAGATGTCCACTACTGCTACCTGCACTGTACATGGGCTGAGCATGGTGCAGGAAAGTGTGGAAGCCTCATGCAGGGAGGTAGGTGTTCCCCGCTGCCGACCTCTAGGCTCTCTGTGAGTCTCTTCTGCTTGTTATCCTCACTTCCCACTCTTTTCATCCTTTCTCCTTTTTATCTTTTCTTCTCCCTGAATCTCCATGAATGCAGCAACATGACAAGTGGGACCACTGACTCTGATGATGCAACTTTATTTTTTTGTTTTTTCAGTTGGACATTGGCTTTGGAAATTTCAAAATCAAGATTAGGATACTTTAGGTCCCTGGTCTGTTGTGATGGTTTTCCCTGGGCTGTTTCATGTCAGACTGTCCAAAGAAGGATGATCAGCTTGCAGCATAAAAGGGGACACTGGTTAAAAAACATAAATTTGTTACTACCACTTACTGTTACTGAGCTCTACAGTACACAGAGCAACACGCACAGGTCTTTTCCATCCTCTTGATGAATCATGGTTACTCCTTCCTCCTGCATCCTTCATCTCAGGGACACTTGAAGCAGAATCTGTCACAGCCATCTTCTCATATTGGCCTTTCCCAACATTCCAACAAAGCTCTTTGCCCTGCTGATACTAATTGTGATAAATTGCCTGGATATTTGGAAGCTATTGGAGAATGTGCTCTCCATTACCTGCTTGGGAGAGGAGAAAAGCAGACTAAATCCTTTAGTCTTCAATGGTGGCCTTTCTTTCCCAGCTCCCTTGGGTCCCTTGAGTCATTCCTTGAATCTTTTTTTGTTATTATCACAAAATATTTGAGACTGTAACTTACAATGGAAAGAAATTTATGGGATCGCAGTTCTGGAGGTTGGGAAGTCTTAAGATTGAGGAGCTGCATCCAGTGAGGGCCTTGTCACTGTGTTCCCATCCCACGACAGAAGGGGAAGGGGTGAGAGTCAAATTCATTCCTTTACCAAGAACCCACTCCTGAGGTAACTAACCCATTCTTGAAACAATAGCGTGAATCCATTCATGACCCAATCAACTCTGAATTGTCCTGCTCTTCACCACTGCTACAGAGGCAACTGAGTTTCTACACCATAACACCGGAGCTTTGGAGGAGACATCGGCACCATGACACCCCCTGCACACTCCTAAGATTCTTTTGAAAGTAGGTAACCAGTAGTGTAACTTCTAGAAATCCCTTCAACAGTTTAGGAGGAAGAACAGAATCTTTACCCTAAACCTCCTAAACCATTGAGCCCCACACTGGCTCTTGCTGGCTTCTCCCCCATCCGTCTATGCCAACTATCCTCACCCCAGATGGCTTTCTCTACCTCTCTGGGACAGCCAGGCTGTTTCCCACTCAGAGTTCCTTAATAAGAGAACCCAGGACCACTTCTACTTTGGGACCTAGCATATCTCTCAGCTATAAGAACGTGTTACCTTATAATCACACTTCATGCAACTTCCAAAGTACTTGAAACTCCTTGGCTTCAAGTAGCAGAGGCAACTCAAATTGGTCACTGAGCATTTTGAAGATGGATACTGAGCTTAAGGTTTCTAATTATAAACCGCCAAAAGAGGCCTGATCTGCTTTAGGCCTTTAGTTCTAACAGCCCTGTTGTTGGTTCAAATGGGGTCTGATTATCTGTCATTTTATAGCCCTGAGAGGAAGTCTTTCCTCAGCTCTGCAACCTGCAGCAGCCTTTCTGAACAGGTGCCCTGTGCAGGTCTGGAGCAGAGACTGGTGCTGGGGCAGTGTTGGCATAACCAGAGCAGGGTCCTGTCCAGCCCTTTCCAAGGCTAGTGGCTAGATATATGCTTCTGGAAGCAGAACAGCTGTGACAATGATCACCACGGGGCTCGAGGGAGCAATTTATGGAAATCAAGACTCACTTTGGGCTCAGGGGTCTCCCAGGACCTGACCCTGTTCCTTACAGGATGCAGATGCTCTGGAAGTGTGGAACCACTCAGCAGAAATAATACAGAGGGAGCACTTTGTTGATACCAGACATTGTGCTAGTCCCTTCATTGCCCAGGTTCCCCAAGTCCACTTGGTGTCTACCACACAGTCAAGCAATTTTCTCACCATGCAATGGAAAGGAAAGCAGAACAACAGAGGGGCTGGCCCGTCTGCTGAGGTCACATAGCACGTACCTGGCCAGGCATAGGTTCCAAGTTATCTCTGTCAACACCAAAACCCCTTGGCTTGTCACACTCCCTCTCAGTTCTACCACAAATGCCTTCCGCTGTGTGTGGCTTGCATTATAATGATTCTAGCTCATAGTGATGGTGGCGTGAGGAAACTTTCTCCCTAATCTATAAAGTTTGATATTTGAGCTGAAATTGGCTAACAGTGGACACATTAATGTGAGAAAAACAAACAAGTTTAAAATGTATTATAGGAGAAACCTCACAGAAAGGTGAAGAGCAGGGGCTGAGTATTCTGGCTTATATGGGATCTTCAAGGAAAAAAACAATGTATTTTAGAGGAATGAGAGGACAAAGGGAAGTAATTTAGAGTTTGAGGCCTGAATACAGAAAGGTGAATACGTGGGGAGAAATGGCAGAGAAGAGGTATCCCAGGGGACACTGGCACTGTTGGTTAATTCTGTCCTTCCAGGTGGCCAGGGGAAGGGTGACACCTTCACAAATTTCCGTGCTGCTTTTTGGCAAATAAGGGGTAGGCAGAAAACTCTTCTGCTGCTGATATTGCTTAATTGCCTTTCACTCATCCACGCTTCATTGTCTGGGGTGACGCATTCCAACTTACCACAGTGGGAATGCCGGAGAAGGAAGGGTTAATTCTGCCCAGTGCAGGACAAAGCCAGGGGATGACATTTGATCTCCACTGCTTCTCTCTAGTTTGCTTCTTCCTTGCCTGCATTGGCTAATTTGGATTCATTAAATAAGCATAAAATTAATCGAATTTATTTAGGCAAGTATTAAAATGCTCAAGTCTTGGCTGAAGGGATAAGTTACAAAATAAGCCTGGAGCTTGATAGCAAGAATTTTCTTCCTTATTGTACACATATTTAACTAGGTAATTCCTGAACTTGAGAAAAAAGACTACAAAATTTGCTTCCCTTTCCTCATTCTGCTTCCGGGCCATCTAGTTTGTTGTGTGACCAAACAGGGATGCTCCACAGAGACTGTAAACATGGAAATGTGTACCAGGCTCCTACACCAATGATAGGGTGTTGTATACTCTGTGTTACTTTGTTCGTTTGTCTTCTACTTTTTGTTCATACTGGTTCATAAATAATTTTTTAATCTGTTCTCCATGGTATGATTTACCATGATTTATTTAAACAGTTTCTTATTAAGGGGCTCTTAGGTTGTTCTGAATCTCTTTTTTATACAGTGTACAGGACTGAACCCAAAGTCTTGAATATTTTAGGCAAGTGCTTTACCAGTGAGCAAACCCTGAGGCCCTATTTGGAATCTTTTGATATTGCAATATGGTAACACAGAGCTTTTTATTACCTTAGTCCATTTTCTGAATACCCCACGCTGGGTAATTCATAACCAAGAGAGGTTTATTAGGCTTTTGGTTCTGGAAGCTGGGAAGTGTAATATCATGGCGTTGGCATCTGGTGACAGCTTTCACACTGTGTCATAACAAGGCAAAAGAGTGAGTGATAGAACAAGGCAGAGTGAGAGAACTGGGTGGGGCTCAGCATTTATTCAAGAAGTCACTTCTATGACAATTAATTCACCTTCAAAATAATAGTATCAATCTACCTCCCAGCGCAACACACTCAAGGTTTAATCCTCTTAGTACAGTTATAGTGAGGAATTCATTCCACCATGAGTTCTGGAGGGACATTCACACCATGGAGTAAATTCATGATTTTGCACAGCATGAAAGTGTAGCTATGGTAAATTCTCAGCGGTGTAGTTCCTGGGTCGCCTGCACTGAGTGTCTGTGATTTTGACAGGCATGACCGCACTCCATTCTCTAGCCCCCTTTCGTACTCCCACCATCAATAGAGGACGATGCTTCTTTTCTCAGAGTTTCATCAGCACCAGGTGTTATCTAATTTCTGGACTTTTTTTCAGTTTGATGGTGAAAATAGCTTTCACAAGCAGTTTTCCTTGTCCCACTTCTTGTTGTAAGATTGAGGGTGATTCAAGGCTTTCTATGTTTCTTTCTTTGTGCATTTCTGTTCATCGATGGCGAACTCTTAGTAGAACTGCAGCTGTAGGTGGAGTACTTCCCTTTGGAAGGTGTTGCTGCCTGTGCTTCTGGTGGAAATACCTGGGGACTGTTCATGACTCACCAGTGAAACTCGTCAAGGACGAGCAAATGGCCTTGACTTTGTCAGAAGGTATAGTTTGTAGAAAAGCCCAGGCTTTTGAAGTTCATATACCTGGCTTCCTATCTCAACTTCTTCACTGTCGTGGGATGATTTACATCTTTGCAAATTTATAACCTAGAGTTTTACTCCTAACACTTCAGAGTGTGACCTGAGCTGGAGACCAGGTCTTCGCAGAGATAACTAAGAGAAAATTTGGACACAGATGTGCAGAGTAAATGAGCGTGTGAAAACCCAGGGAGAGGATGGCCAGTTACAAAACCAGGAAAGACATTTGGAAACAGTTTTCCTTCACAAACTTGAGAATGAACCAATCCAGTGACTTCTTGACTTTGGACGTCTGATCTCTGGACTGTGAGACAATGTATACATTTCTGTTGCTTTAAACCTCCAGGTCTGTGGAACTTTGTTGCTGTAGCCCACACTAATTATTCACTGAGTGGCTAGTATTTGGGACAGGGAGCCTCACTTTTTTTTGGAGGGCATTTCCTCATTCTCAGCATGGATACGGTGACCTCTACTTCATAGGTGACCTAAAGGTCTGGATGACATCAGCAGTCTGGCCTGGAAGTGTGAGAATGGTTTTCTCCTACCACTGATGCACCTGGAAGTCCTCTGGTCAGAGATTTTCCCAGTGTCTAGCATGCACCTGGCCAAGGCCATCCAGCAGAGTGGTCACTGTCACTTCTGCTGTCAGATGAAGGCCTCCTAACCTCTCCTAAGTTACCTCATGTTTGTGTTAGTTTATTCATCTGCTATGTAGCTGTAAAAATAATCTCTTTAATAGGACCGGGGGATCTAAGATGGTAGCAAACACAAAAGACCTAGCATAAAGTAAAAGTTTAGTAGAGGGTAGTCATATGTACTTGTCCATTTTCTGTTTTTGCACCAAAATACTCCAAGCTGGGTCTTTTAAAAGAAAATAAGTTTAAGTAGCTCACAGTTTTAGAGGCTGAAAGCACACAATTCGGTGTCCTTCTCTGCACAGTCACAAATGAGACACCTCTGCTACATTATATCATGGAGGAGCTCATGAAAAAGAGGGAAAGATCACATGGTGAGACAAGAAGCCAGATTCACTGGAAGGACCAGTCTTTCTCTCATGTTAATTTGCCCTCACCAGAACTCACTCACTACAGTATTAGCTTCCATCCCTTCCAAGGGCAATATTCCCTGACCTAATTAATTTGTACTGGGTGCCTTGCCAAAAAGGTTCCACCACCTCTAAATTACACCAGATTGGGGAGACCCTCAACACAAGAACACTTGGGGGACAAACCGCCTCCAAATCTAATACCAGAGCCATGCCACTGGTGTTTGGTTACTTCTTCACTAGTACCCGAGAGCTTGACCAAGCCTACAGTTCCGGACATGAGAAGACTGAATCAGAATCTGGGGCTGCTGACTCCATTTCTGGCTTTGTCTGTGAGTCATCTTCAGTAATGCTACAGCCGGGGGCCTGGGCATAGCCTCAAGGGCAGGACAGAGCCCTGGAGGATGGATGCATGATGTCTGCTACACGAGCACCGTGGGACACATGAGGATGCAAGGCGACAGAAAGCACAGCTAGGTAAAGTGTTTGTCCCTCTGAACAGCTCGCTTCCCCTCCCTGGGTCCCAGAGCTCCCTTCTGGGAATTGGCTGATTTCTAAGCACGATTCCAATGCCAACCCTCTAAGATTCCAGCTGGCTCATCTCCGTAATAATTGTTTAAATAATGTTTCAAAGTTACTTAAGACAAAATAGCGTAGCAAAAAATTTACCTTCTACACTATCTTTCAATGAATCACAAGTAGATTAAGTAGCCTAAATACACTTATATTGGTGTGTAACCACCACAATTATCAACTTTCAGAAACTTTTTCCATTTTCAAACTCTGCACCCACTGAGTAATAACATCTCTCTCCTCCACTCCCCTGGTTCTGCCAACCAACATTTCATATTTATCTGTAGTGTGACTATTCTAGGTTACTAGACTGCAAAAAGAATCATATAGCATTGGCCCCTTGGTTATTTCATTTGGTATAATAACCTCCTTTAGTCACTTGCTTGGACAAAATATCCAATCTGACTACTTAAAGGAGGAGAGGTTTATTTTGATGCATGGTTTCAGTGGGTTTCCCCATGATTAGCCAGCTCCACGGCAGAATCCACATGGTAGAAGGGTCAGGCAGAGAAATAGTGTTTGCAACATGGTGTCCAGGACACAGAGAGAAGGGAGGAGCTGAGAACGTGAATACACCCTTCCAGGCAATGCCCCTAGGTGACTGCTCCTGACCAGGCTCAGCTTGGAGCATGAGACTTGGGGGGAAATTTTAGATTTAAACCCTAACAACCCCCAAATTCATCCTTCTTGTCATATGTATCAAAATTTCGTTCCTTTTTAAGCCCAAATAATATTCCTTGCTAAATATATACTACATCATTTGTTTCCCTACATCCATTGTATGTAAACAATGCATGTGGGCTTCTACATCTCACACATAGGCTTCTACATGTGGGCTTCTACATTTTGGCTACCGTGAAAAATGTACCAATGAACCTGGGTATTTAAATATTTTTTAGTATCCTACTTTTACGTCCTTTGCATGTATACTCAGAAGTGAAATTTTGGATAATATGGTAATTCTAATTTAATATTCGTGGAACTTCCATAATATTTTCCATGTTGGTTGTACCATTTTTATTCTCCCAACAATGCACAAAGGTTCCATTTATCCACATCCTTGGTAGCACTTATTTTCTGTTTTCTGACAGAAACCTTCGTAAGAGAGGTTCCTAAGATTTAGAAATCTCGTGCTTTGCTTGTTCCTTATGAGCCTAAACATTTTGAGTATAAAGCTTAAGTCACTAAATTAAGCACTGAGTAAGCCTGACTTTCTTGGACATAGTGTAAGTAATGAGTGTCTACTTTGAACTATCACTCTGCCAAATGGTGGGGAGGTAATGTAGTGCCCCTTCTGGACACTGAAGTGGTATCTAAGTTCCACAGAATTAATGATGCCAGTGTGAGATGGAGGGGCAGGGTGTTTATTTATGTACTGAATATCCCACGTGTTGCTCAGACCAGGGTCATTTCAAGCAATAGATTCTTGTATTGAGTGAATTTGATTAAATTTTAATTTTTAATGTATCTTTTTATCTTATAAAATAACAAAAATATGCCCTTTTTTGGTCATCTTGTATTTAAGTAATTGGGCTGGTAAATGGTTAAGTGGAACAGGTTTTGTTAGAAGGTTTGAAGCTCCAATCTCTAGCAGGCCTGAGAACAGAGCTGAGGTTCTTACAGCCAGGAGAGGCAACAGCCACTTTAGAACTCACGTAGTGAAACTTCAGGCCTGCCAATGACGGATGCCTCCCACTTGGCACAACATTGCCGTGACAGGATGCTATGACAACTTGAGTCCCTTATCTGAAATGTGTGGAAGGAGAAGTGCTGTTGCATTCTGGACTTTTTCAGATTTGGGAATATTTGTGTACACATTATGAAATATCTCAGGGATGGGACCCAAGTCTAAACACAAAGTTTTCATTTTTACATACACCTTATAATAGCTTGAAGGTAATTTTACACATTATCTTTATAATTTTTGTGCATGAAGTTAAGCTTTATGGTATGAAAATTTTCACTTGAGAAGTAAAATCAGCATTCAAAACTTAGAGAATTTGGAGCACTTTGGATCTTGGAATTCTGATGGTTTAAATTAGGGGTGCTCAGCCTATACTTCCATCAAAATTCTCTTAGAAGAAACAGACCCTTCCCCAACTCTTCTCACTTCAGAACATCACCCCTAACCAATGTCCTTTGCATCCTGCCCCTAAAAAAGTCAGCATGTAAAACCTAAACCACATAAATATTACTAACGACAAGGCAATATGGGGAAACAGATTCTTTCACTTTCAACCTAATTGGTGTTAAAGTAGGGAATCGGGGGAGAGTTACACAGTTAGGGAGTGAGTAGCCTCAGGCACCAGACTCAGAAGTTCCTGATTAAAGGATCTTGCATCCTTAAGCTACTCCAAATCTTTCCTCCAGGGCCTTTTGAGACCCTTCCAGGCACACCCCATGGCTTTTCCTCTCTGAGGGGGTCCCTCCCTGGAAAAGCCTGTTGCTATCAGACCTCAATTTCCATGCCTTCCTTACCCTGGGGCTAGAGAGATGCACACTAGCCTGCAAAGGCACCTGTCACAATCTAGTCCCCATTCCTCCTACCCCGGAGAGTTCCTGGCCTGATGTTAGTGGCAGGATCTAGTTTTTCTATAACAATGTGTCTTCCCAACTTTATTGTAGTACCAAAAATTTTACATGCTCCTTCAAAAGGTTTAACTTTTGAGATTAAAAGGCCTGGCTTAACATTCCTTTTTAGAGGACACCCATCCTGGCAGTCCGGGTGAGGTAAGGGGTGAGGTTGCAGGAAATGCAAAGATATGTTATTCTTTCAACTTCCAATTCTGCCAAGTCTCAAGTGTCTGGTCAATCACTAGGAAGCTTGTAGGTTGATAACTAAGAACAGGAATGGGGAGAACACCTCTTAGGGTCCATGTGAGTGTCCTTGTGATTGCATGCTTTATCTCTTATCCTTATAAAAACCTTGCAGGGCAAGTGTTCCCACCTTATCGTCCCCTCTAATCTATGGTCTATGTGTTTCAAGACCCTCAGTGATTGTGTGAAACTTCACATAACGCCAAACTGTACATGTGCCATACTTTTTGCTGTAGGTACAAACCTTCAATAAAATGTATAAGTTAGACACAATAACAACTTATCAACAATTACCCATAGTAAGATAAAACAATTATAATAATATATTGCAATTAAATTTAGATGGAAATAGTCTACACCACAGAGTCAAATC
This sequence comes from Cavia porcellus, assembly GCF_034190915.1. Taxonomy (NCBI): domain Eukaryota; kingdom Metazoa; phylum Chordata; class Mammalia; order Rodentia; family Caviidae; genus Cavia; species Cavia porcellus. The sequence goes on from NW_026947502.1 coordinate 28,164,452, forward strand.
AGATGCTACTGTGTTTCAACATCTGTTAATTATTGTTAACAGAAGTCTTGGAAAGTGAAGCTGTAAGTAAGAGAGGGGGCCTCCGCCCAGGGAAGAGAAGTCCCTGAGAGCCAAATCATCTCCTGGAGACGATGGATGCAGTAACAGGGAGGAGCTGTAATTTCTCTCTCTCTACTGTCTATCCATCTCCAACTGCAGAACTTTGCCAAGATCTCTTGTGAATTCCCTTGCTTTGAGCCTTTTCCATAAAGCAAGAATTCAGCATTTTCATTATGTCTGCCTTATTGAAGTGGGAATCCAGGAATAAAACACATTTAGATTCTAAAAATCAAACTTTTTTTTTGAGTTCTTCAGATAATTCTGATTTTGTGCTTATGCCCTGCAGAGGAAGGAGAGGCATACTGAGAACTCTTTTAGTTATCTTTCTCTCATTGCTGAGACAAAATACCTGGCACTCAAGGTTGAAGGAGGAAAGCTTTATTTAGCTCACAGTTTGTGGGGGTTTCAGTCCATAATCAGCTGGCTCCAAAACAGGTTGGCTTGGCAGAAGAGAACAGTCACGGAAGGCAGAAAGTGGAGAAGACAAGGCTCTTTCCGTCCTTGATAATGTATGCAGGCTGTCACTCTAGGGCAGGTATAATACTCATACCATTAATCCCAGCCAGAATTACACCAAACCAATCAGTGGATTGATTGACTAACTTCACACCCTTAATCCCATCACACGCTTTAGATTCAGCCACTCTGAGAAAACCCTATGACTGCATGAAGCTTTGGGGGTACATCGAGGCACAAATCATAACAGGAACTGTGACACTTAAAAATAAATAAAGCCAAGCTCTCTTTTTTGTCCTGGCTCTCAGTTTGGAATTCTTAGATGTAGAACAATGGTGCTATAGGGGGAGCAGAACAAGGTGGCAGGTTTTTGGAACAGGTTTTGTGACAACCTTGGAACCATCTTTGTGACAGCCTGGCCTCTTTCCTGTGTTCTCCATCCCTCCATGACCACCCTCTTCTCTGCATCCCTTGGCATGGGTGGTGACTTGGGCTAGTGTCCCCCTGCACCTGGCCCCTCCCCTTTCAGGCACACAGAGCACTGTACTTCTAAGCCCTGCAGTAGGCCAGGCTTGCCAAAGAAATGTAGGTAGAAGAAACTGTATTATTTCTGAACCCAAATACAGAAAAACCCGTGCTCCCGTATTCTCCGGCCTCCTTCTCCCTTTTTAGTGGCAGGTATGGAGGAGGCTGGGCGTTAGGACACAGAGCCACAAGCTAAGAACAGCCAAGACTGCTATACTGGAGACGGAGTACTTTTAACAACACCCAGGGATTTAGTTACTTTCTCATTGCCAGAACAAAATACCCAACACCTACGGGTTAAAGGAGGAAAGGCTTTTGTTTTTTATTTTTCTTCATAGCTTTAGCTCAAAGTCTGTAGTTGACTGCTCCAAGGAAGGGGAGCATCACAGAGGAGAAAGAGTTCATGTATGGCAGGATGAAAGGAAGCAGAAGCCTCTCTTCTGGTTTCCTTTTTAAATTCCATCCAAGCTGCAAGCCTATTGGTTAGTGCCGCCTACACTCAGGTAGGTTTTCCTTCTTCAGTAAATCTATCCTTCACACCAGGAACTATGATAAACCAATCAGTGGACTTATTCAGTATCACACACCCATGATCCTGTATCACTCACCTATAACCCAGTCTCCTCCTCCAAGCCCATCTAGGAGCACATGAGGCTTTGGGGTGACATGCAGTCATAAACCACAATCTACATCCTACTTAATTTTGCATCAGATTTTATATCAGATGTTTGTTGTAAGGTGAAGCTTAATGGGAAGTGGTTAGGCCATGAGAGATTCACCTCCATGAGTGGATTAATGTTATCTATAAAGGAGCTTTAATTTACAGGTTGGATTCTTTTTCTCCCTCTTTCTGTCTTTCTCCCCTCTTTTCCTACCCTCCTTCCCCTGTATCACTTTCCGTCTCCTCTTATTCTTTGTCTTTCCTCCATGGGATGACTGAAACAAGGCCCTCACCAAATGCCAGACCCTTAATCTTGGACTTTCAAGCCTCTACAACTTGAGTCCATATAATAGTTGTGTGCTATAAACTATCTAGTCTGTGATATTGTATAGTAGGGCAAAACAAACTAGGACATTTAACTGATGGGTGCATTCAGAAGAAGGCACAGAGACACCACGATGTCTCCCTCTTAGAATGGAGTCCATATCTGACCCCTTAGCACATCTGCTTTGGTGAATCAACTTTCCTGAGTTATCTTGGTTTTGTATTATCTGGTCAGATATTCTTATTCAAGCATTCATCCGTCAAGATGATTGGATATAATTGTCCATCAAAAGCTAATAAAATTCCATAGGGCTATGAATTAAGGAACAGAAAAGTTTTGATAGCTGAATTTAGCCAATAATGTGAAATCATAACTTTCACTTCTCTAATGAAAATGTTCTCCTTTTTTTGTCTTTTTTTTTTTTTTTTTTTTTTTTTGAGATGGGGTCTTGCTATGCAGTTCAGGCTGGCCTTGAGCTCATTTTGTAGCCCAGGCTGGTCTCGAACTCGCAAAGATCCTCCCAGCTCAGCCTCCTGAGTGCTGGGATTACAGGCATGAGCCACCACGCCCAGGATGAAAATGTTCTTGTGATCTTATATTCCTGGGAATTCGCTATTGACTTGACCTGGATAAGACTATCATGAAAGTAATGCTAAGTACTATTAAAAATACATGAGGAGGACTGATATCAGTGGACACCAAAATGCATTTTCCTTTTCCAAAATAATGTACTTGGAATTGGGTAAACTGCTGCCCAGTAGTGTTTCAGCTCCCCTTAGTACTTCACTTTCTAGGTTTTAAAGTGTTTGGAATGACTTCTCTGTGTCTCCTTCTCCTCCCAAATGGCTGGTAATGAATGGCGGTTGGGAGGGGTCCCTCAGGTCCTGCCATATCAGCCAGGCCAGACACCAGCAACAAAGATCCTTGAATCACTGTGTGGATCAGAGCTTCTCTGTCATCTCAGGTCTATTATGGAGAGAGAAATAAACTTTAAAGCAATGAATCTTTTTGCCCTTCTCTAGGAACTCATCTCTGTTCCCAATATTATCACTGTAGGCCAGGGTGTATGCTGAGCATTTTAGATACATTATCTCAGGTAAACTTTATAACCATGCAAGATGAGATCAAAATTCCTACTTTACAGATAATAAAACAGATTGGAGGATGATATGTGATTTTTCCAAGGTCTCAGAGATCCAAAGTGGGTGGGAATCTGCCTCTGGGAGCCTGATACTTTACCCTTCCACACATCACACTGCAAAAAACAGGACAAGGAATTAAAATCATATGGAAAGAGAAAAAATGCATACTTTACTCCAAGGTTATGTAGGCCGACCAGTTTCTGCAGGACACTGACATAGCTGGGTTCAGGTGTGGAAGATGGCATGACAATTGTTTAAGAACAATCAGATATTGACTACAATCTTTTGAACACCCCAGAGGGAATTCATTCTGAACAATATCATGCAAAAACTCTTTCTCTGCAGTGCATCTCGACTACCAGCACATGGGCAGATCTGTTTGAGTTTGCCTATCTTGTTAGATCATGGCAGCGTACAGTGAACCTGAGCTGGTACTTCAGAACTGAGGTTCATGCTAGTAAATCCTGGGGACCCTCAGTCAGGAAGAGGAGAAGAGTAACCCATGAAGTTAATTACTAGTAATTCTGGCTCTGTTACCTTCCTGGCTGTAGGAACTGGGGGAAATATCTCTCCTTTCCAAGCTTCAATTCTCTCAGTTGAAAGATGGAGATGATGATAATAAAATCTTCCCCCACAGACAGCTAGGAGGATAGAATGGTAATTAAATGCACTCAATGAAAACTCCTAGACTAACAAATATAATTTTTCTTTATATCAGCCAGTGAGAATTTGCTTCCTCCTTTGTGCAAATGGTGTAGTTTGAGTCAGGGGCAAGCAAACAGATGAGCTTTCATTGTTAGTGTTAATTTTTTTTTACATTTGATCTTAGCCAAAAGGCCGAGAAGTGATGTGTTAATTAAAAAAAAAAAAAAAAAAAAACTATTACTTCCTGAGGACTAACATTAAACACTTGAATCCTCATAATACCTCGAGTTGGAGAATATGCTTCCCATTTTGCAAATGAATCAACTGAGGTTCAGAGAGCACCAGGGACTTGATTAGGACATGTAGTTAAGAAGTAACAGACCTAGATTGTGTAGCCAAATTTACTGTCAGAAACTATTCTGCTCATAACTCTCAGGCAGATTTGGTGCTGTTAGGAAGTTTTAGCTGCTAATCCATCATGTCTGATCCACCTTTGGAACAAGAAGACTGTGAGTGTGACACCTGCCAGGACAGATCTCACCCCTGGGGTTGGTCACTTACTTCTTCAATGCCTCCTGTCTCTTCCACTATGGTACATTTTCTGTATGTGATAATTTTTTGCTGTCATGATGAAATACTTGAGAGCAATTTAAAGGAGGGAAAGCTTGTTTTGGCTCATGATTTCAGAGGTTTCAGCCCATGGTGATTTGGCTCCATTGTTTCTGAACTCATGCGGAGGGTAGTGTACCATTGTGCAAGCATGTGGTGGGGCAAGCTGCTTTTCTCATAGCAGCCAGGAAGCAGACAGAGCTTAGGAGGATCCAGTGGCAAACTTACACTGCTAACAGCCAAGTCGCTATGACCTGTCTCATCTCGTCAGGCCCAAGCTCCCAATAAGCCCAGCGGATTAATTCACTAAAGCCCTCATGATCCAATCCCTTTACAAAAACCTACTATGTGTCAACCAAGCCATCAACGCAGTGAACTTTTTGAGGTACACTGCAGATTCAAACCATGATATCTTAACTAAATGACCTTACTATATTCCCAGTTTGATTTCACAGCTGCACAAAATGCCTCAGTAGCCCCTTGTCATCCTCAAGAGAGGGACTTGATCATTAGCTGTTCTGGGTTTCTGCTGAGTTTTTAAAATTCCCCTTTTCATGTCCTCTCTGCTGGGATGTTAAATATTCTTTACAGTTTCATAGATTAAAAACTTGGTTCCCAGCTTGGTGCTATCAAGAGTTGGCAGAACTCTAGTTGAAGTGCCACATGAAGGAGACATTACTCAGTGACTTTATCTGTATATAGGCTGAGAGCTTGAATTAAAAAACTTGAATGAATTATTAAAAGGAAAATTGGATTATTGAAATGCACAACATTCTAGAAGCTTTGAACTATTGGAATATACACAATTGAGTGGCTTATTCAACTAAAAGATTCTGTGTGGATTCAGGGGAATCCATAAGGGTAATAATAAAATGAAGTTTTAACTACAAATTATCATTCAACAAAACTTTTTTTCTATCTATTATCATAACTTCTTTGGAAGGAAAATGAAATAAGGAGAAGAAAATAATATATCTTATTAAGTTAAGCAAGAAGTTGAGAGAAGTGAGAAATAAATTATTTTGCTTATCAGAGAAAGATTTTGAGTTGTAAGAGCAGTAAAGAAAGAGAAATTGTTGTGATGAAGGCAGATGAAGCAGGAACAAGGTTATCAGCAGAAACTTTTCTCAATCGTACGGTGGTGGAGGGGGAGGGACAGAGGATGTTTGTAAGGTCCTTGGTCCCAGTGAGTGCTCTACATTCTGAATACAGCCCCTCCAGCCACAGAACAGGTATAATAAATATTTATAAAGTCAGTGAATACATGAACAAACAAACCAAAGTTACAAGGATTTTACAAATGCACATCAAGAAGTGTAACTCCAGATTTAGGCAAACTTCCAGGTGATAAACTCTGAAGGTGTCATTTTCAATAAGTGAGCGAGGATGAAGCCCAAGGAAACGTGATTCCAGCTGTAGACAAATTTGCCTACAGTCACTGCCTTACTCCTTATGCTTCCATGGTATGAAGATAGAATGAGAGAAATAGAATTGAAACTGACACGGGCTTTCCATAGAGATTTATGTGCACTGATTTCACTTAACAGGTCAGTTCCCATCTAGGGTGACTGAAAGGGAAAGTGCAATTGTGTTTATCTCCAGGCTGAAGAGGAAGGATAATATTTCTTAGTTGTTTAAATAATGTAAAGAGGTAGAGAAAGGACAGACATTTTTGCAAAATAAAAATTCATTCAATCATTCATCTACTCATTCCTTTATTCAAATATTGCAAATATTGCACTGTATTCATGCAATGCATAGTGTGTTGGGGAAATGGCAAACAATTATGAAATTAACATAATATAGAAAGTACTGCAAAGCAAGTAATAATTATTCAAAGAAAGACGGAGAAGGCTCTTACAGCCTGGAGCACCAGGAAGGGATTCGCTGAGGTACATGAGCTAGGCCTTCATTATTTCCGGGAGTTTTAAATACTTTTGTCTTTCTGGGCCTCTCTCTCCATTAAAAATAATTAAAAATTATTTCAATACTTTGTTGGCCTGTTGGTAAAATATGAATATAATTCAAGCTTCTTTTAGTATTATGTACATTACTATCCCATCAATGTTTTTCTTATTTTAAAATAAAATTAAGCACTTTGTGAGCCTATAGGCACAGTTCCTCTGGCGCTTAATGAATGTGCTGGGCTGGTAAAAGGTATGAGCAGAGATTGTAAGGAGACAAGAGATACCTGAGCACAAAGAGCAGGCTTAGTGGCTCGCCTTAAAGAATGGATCCTGGAGGGGGGGAGGTCCCAAAACGAGGGTCAGAGATGGAGTAGTGCAAGGCAGGAGACCCCAACAGGAGCCAGATCATTTGTTCTTTAGGATATGTCTGGCCAAGCTGTGTGTGGTGCAAGCCTATAATCCCAAAAGTCTGGCTATCTGAAGAGATTCAAGTTCAGCCAGGACAATTTAGCAGCTTAATCAGAGCTGATATAGAAAGAAATGACAAGAGATAAGAAAAAGAAAGAAAGAAAGAAAGAAAGAAAGAAAGAAAGAAAGAAAGATTGAGGATATAGCTCAGTGCAAAGGTTGTGGGTTTAATAGTTTGAGAAAAGGAAGAAGAGAAAGAAGAAAAAGGAGGAGGAGGAAGAGGAAGAAGAAGATGAAGAGGACAAGAAAGTAGCAGAAGAAGAAAGAGTAGAGGAAGAGGAAGAGGAGGAGGAGTAGGAAAAGATTTTTCTGCCCAAGACAAATGACACAGCCTCTCTCTCCTCAAGACCTATCTACCACAAAGATATAGCAACATCTACTGGGAAACCTTCTCTGGTCTTCCTATCCAGGCCTGATCTCCTTCTCTTCAGAACCTCCCTGTCCCTTGATCTGTCCTACGCAGGTCTGACATCTGCCGGAACTATGTGCACCTAAGTCCTCTGTATGTATTGAGCCTCTTTGCACTTCGAAGGCAGACACTTGTCTGTCATTGGCATAAGCAGTGAAGGGAAATTCTTGCTCACATAAGGAACATTTTCAGGGCTCAAAGGATATCTCCACCGTGCATCCTCTTCCCCTGTTCTCCTTGAATATGCCACCTTTCTCCAATCTCAAGTAGATTTTCTTTCATAATGGTGAGAAGGCCACCATTGCCCTGCCTAAGAAGGGATTATAAAATTGCATGCCACTGACTATATATTAAAACATTGGAGGAAAACAGAATCCCCATATTCCTGTTCCAGATAGAAGGTTTGGACACAGGCAGGCTGACTAAGTGACCCATTGTCACCCAGAAAGTAGAGACCTAGGATTCAAATTAGGACTATCAGCCTTCAGACCTTATGACTCCGTGTCCCGCTGTCTCATTTTAGCCTGAGTACCATGTCCCAAGACAGACTTCTAAATCAAAAAGTTGGGAGAGTGTTTCTTCCTTCTCTGTAACATTCTGCCAGTGGCCCACTCTGGCAAACTGCTCCCAGCTTCCTCACGGCATGGGAGTTACAACGTGGAAAGGGCAGGCAGGCCTGGTTGTGGGAGGTTCTTCCCATGAAACATTTCCAAAACAATTGGCCAACACCCATGTTGACAGCTGCACTTCCAGTCCTGGGCTTCAGGTTCCCTCTCCTTTGTCTAATTTCTTTCTAATTTTTATATTATTTTATTAATATGTTTGCAGTACATGCAAGATGATTTACAATAATCTTGAGAACCTGGGTACATGCACATAATACAACTTGTTTCATTAATTCCCTTCCCCCCCTCCCTCTTTCCTCCTCTAATTTCTCCTTGTCACTTTTTTTTGGGGGGGGCTACATATTAGTTCAACTACATATTAGTTCAGACTGGTGTTTAATTCACTTTGTAGGCAGGGTTGGCCTTAAGCTCATGGTAGTCCTCCTGCCTCCAGCCTCCTGAGTGCTGCGATTACAGGCACACACACTATACTGACTCCCATTTTCATCCTGATTGATATTAATCTTAGCTCACGTTCATGATGGGTGCTATTTACATTCACTGAAGTTATAAGTTCCCTACATGGCATATCTTTATTTTGCTGGTTTTCCCTTTATACCCCTCAACCCTCATGCTGAGTCTCTTGGACTCTTTCCCATTTGCAAGAGATCCATTGCCATGTCTCCTCTCTGTTCTTTATTAATCTTTTTGTTTGTACTTTGCTTTACTCAAATGACAGGTACCATGTGATATTTAAGCTTGTGTGCCTGATTTATTTTAATCAACATTATATTTTCAAAGTGCATCGATTTGCCCACAAATATCTCCAATCTGTCCTTTATTGCTTAGTAGTATTCCATCATATATAGATAAAACAAAGTTAATATACAAAAATCATTACCATTTGGTACATCAACAATATACTTGATGAAAAGGAAATTATGAAAACAATACCATTCCTTTGTGTAATTTCATGGATAAGCATATAGAATTTTATAAAACTTGTTTTCCAGTTGGGAGCAAAAAGAAGCTCTTAAAAACAGGCAGGACAATTTTTAAACAAAGTATACTGAGGTATAATTCATATAGTGTATAATCCATTTATTTAGTGTGTAAAATTCAATTGCTTTTAGTATACTCAGGGCATTGCATTCTCGCCACAATCAATTTTAGAATGTTTTTGTCACCCCCAAATAATCTTTGCTTCTCTTAAAGTTTTCACAATCCCCTAGCCCTGCTGACAGCCATTAATCTGCTAATCTTCAATCTTTTATCTTCTTGGAGTCCCTATTATTGGATATTTTGTATAAGTTGAATCATAATGAATGTTTGTTTGAAACTATTCCTTCTTTTACTTGGTGTAAGTTTTCAAGTTCATCTTTGCTATCGTATGAATCAGTACTTTGTTCCTTTTCAGGGCTAAATAGTACTTGTTGTGTGTTTATGCACTTAAACACCCATTCATCAGCTGATTAACATGCAGGTTTATGGATCTTTTCATGGGTAAGAAGATGTAGAAATGGCTGGCAGAGAGAACAGTCAATGGTAAGTGGATTAATCCTATATCTTTCACTCAAAACCTCTGCACTTGTCAGGGAGTTCAAGACAACTCTTTTAATGTAAATGATCCTCTAGGTCAATTACTTAGCTCCATCTTGATGACGAAAACATTGAGTCCGAAGAAGATAAGGAATTTTATCTAAAGATCTCAAAAGTGCCACAAAGCAGCAAGTTCGAAATGCCATTGCCTCCAGTGACCACATTGTACCTCAGCTCATCAAACGTCTTTTACACAATCTAAGATACTGCTGATTGTAAGACAATGTTTTAAATGCACACTAAGCATAAGAAAATGCAACTGACTAACCTATGATGCATGGCTTTCTGGAAACATTAATTGTAAGATGCATTCTTATTTAGGCAATGTTAAAGCATGAACGAATGTACTGTAGAAACAGTGAAGTAGTCTTCTCTGAGCAAGTATTACGTGGTTCTAAATACATCCATTTGTCTCATCCCTTGCATCAACTCCTTTTTTCCCTCTGATTATTGTCTCTTAATATATTATCATTCAGGCACCACAAACTATGATCTCAGATTCCTCCTGCCTTTCCCCCTCTTTCCCTCTGTTCCATACAATCCATCATTTTGTCAATCCAGCCCTCTAAAAGTCTTCCCACACCAGCCAATGCTTATCTGTCTCCAGTGTCACTTTCTAGCTTCTTCTCCGTCAACCAGCACACCTGCTGCCTCACTCATTCCTGCCAGAATCACCCATGTGACAATACTGATTTGTTTCCTGCCAACCTCTGCCATGGTTCCCCAGCACCTACAGGATCCAGCCAGAACTTTTTTGCATGAAATACAGGCTCCTGTTTGTCTCTTGAATTTGTCTTCAGGTATAAGTGTGTGTCTCAGGTTGTGTTTTTTCTGATTCTGGAAGACTTGCTGTTGTAATTGTGTCTTAGTCACTTTTGTGTTGCTATAACAAAGCTTCTGATGCTGGATAATGCACCAGGAGGAGAAGTTCAAGGGCCAATTTGCTCATAAAATTTAGTCATAAAAGTGCATTGTTGTGGATGCATAATACTCACATGTTTTCTTCAGAATATTTCTATTGATAAATTATTAACTTTATGAGTTTTATTATGCTAAGCAATCAGTAATTAACAGAAAAATAAAAATTATAAAGTGTTGAATGTTTAATATTTTTTGAGTATTTATTTAAAAAGCATCAAAATTTTCAACATGGACTATTTTTTGGTGCATAGTCTGAAAAAAAAAACAAAAATAAGTTCCTATATTCACTACAATGAAAATACAAATAGAACTCTACAAAAATAATTTTTACTTCCATTATCACACCTGAGTCAGTCTTCCCACATGACAATGGCATTTTCTATACGCATATATTGTTTATGCTGACAGCCCATGTGTTTGCTTTCCTAGACGTCTTGTAGGACATATTTGACATCTAGCTGGTCTTGCTATTGTTTTACAAGGTTCTTGTTTTATGATACAAAGTGTAATTAACAAGAGCATAAAATATCAATAAAATTAAGTATTAAACTTTTAGTATGTCTTATACATTTAGAAAAAGCATCACATTTTCTTTTTTCTAATTTTTTAAAGTAAAAACAGATAAAAAGGGTAGAAACAACACAGAACTTCAGAAAAATAAACAGTAAGAAATCACCAGTCAATAAGTTACATACTGTCATCTTAGAAATAGTTGCTCTAGTTACAAAATTAAAGCATACAAAGTGATATTCAAACAATGACACTGCAAAAAGTTCTGTTCAATGATCCAACAAGAACTTACTAATATTGTTATCAGTCCTACACACTTATTTTTTATCTTAAAGAGGGTAAGATTAAACAGAACAAAACAGTTTATAAGGAAACAATTTAAAGAAACAGATTTCAAAGCAAGTCCACTGGAAATCTTCACTATCTTATTTTCTCTAGTTTTCTTCCAAATAGTTGTCCCCATCTTCACACACATTGAATATATAATGAACATTATAGAACTAATCAGATCATTACAGGATGATGAAGGCTTTTTAGGTCTTCAAGATCTGATTTTGGGGAAGTCAATAATGTCTACCATAATGTTTCTCAATCTCTTTGTAGTAGCTGTCTTTATCTTTACATATGCTGAAAATGAACATAAGAGACTAGACTAATATCACTCTGAATAGTGAATAATAGTATTGCTAGATTTCATATCATAATGCTACAGAATTAGCACTGGGTTTCTTAATGTCTCTTCTTTGTCAGAGCATCCATTCATCACATCATGTATTATATAATCTGTTCCTGTAAATAGTTTAAAAATTCTTCCCATGCGTGAATCTCTATGTGTATATCTATCCTTTCTGTATTATAGGGAAAAACAGATCAAAACAAGACAACAAAATAAATTCCTAGAAAAACATGAAATGAAAAAGACATATAGGACCACAATATTAGGTGATCATGGTAGTTACTATGCTTTCTCTTGTTATTTTCAATAGAATTGTTCACATCATCAGGCATAATATAATTAAACATAGCATTACATACCTATTTTAATAAAAACACAATTTTGAAGATATTGTAGGACTTGAAAGCAGTTAATAATTAAAACCAGAATGGAATTCTTTTACATCTTGTCATCTTCAGAGTAGTTGTCTCCACTCCTAGAGTTGATACTGTCAAGCATACCAAATTCAAACAAAATCAGTCAAGGCTAAACAGCAGTCTAACAAACCAGCTACAAATAAGATCAGTCATAGTAAGACAATGTAAGTAATACAAGGTTTCAGTGCAAGTTAATAGGAAATTAAGGGTAGTTACTGTGGTATAACCTGCTATTTTTGGGTTAGCGGCCTGTGCCCTCAAATCTATTGTGAGTAGACAGTAAGATTACTGTGACTTTTAAATCCTAATACACTGGACTTTGGAGAACATGGCGGACAGATAGCAGCAGCTATGGAGGCTCTCTGAAAAACCCAGCTTAGAATTCAGGAATGGTGCGGAGTAAGGAATCATAAGCAAGAGGCGATATGCCCTGCTGACTCAAGAATGAACTGGGCTGAGAGAAACCAACTGGGAATGCAATCCTGGTACGATAACAGGAACAGAAAAGCCTCAGTGTGGAAGCTGGAGCCCGTGCCATTGGAAGCTACCATTTGGGTTTCCCGCCACCGCTGCTGCGTCTACATTGGCTCGGCAGGGAGAGAGCCATGCGAAAGCTCTGAGAACGGGAGTCTGTGAAGGAGTTGCAAGCAGGACAGGTGGGGAGCCCTGCATCGACCTGCGGTGAGTGAGAGAAACTGGGACTCTTCCACGGTCTAGGAGACTCCAACACAGGACATTCTGGGACCGGGCAGACTTGCGGAAACAGGGCGCTGTAGTGACTTCAGTCACATATGCCCCTCTCAAGCACGATTGGTGAGCAGTGCCTAGCCTATGTGACACTGCTGGCTGAGACCCAGTAGGCTAGCACAACCCAGGTCCCAGCGCCTGAAGGTAGGTTGACCTGGAGGGGTGGGCCGCGCATAGGGTGCCCAGTCTGCAACTTCCTGGTGCGCTGTGGTGGGTGGGAACACCTAGCCGGCACAATTCAATCAGACTGTGGCCGACAGGGAAGGAAGCTGGGCCTCCTATATACACTTGCATATATAAGGAGCAAAGAATATGGGAAGAGGGAGCAACAAGAAAGATTCCCCGGCCCCCAATCCTGAGAAAGAGGCAATAGCAGACACAGCACCAATAGATCTAAAGTGCTATCTCCAGAGCCTCATAGATGAGTTCAGGAATGAAGTTATTAATGACCTGAAGCTACACATAAGCAGAATAGTTAGAGAAATGCTAAGCGCCCCCAAGAAAAAACAGATGGTGGAATGGAAGAACAGAAAAAGAGGGGAGAATTTTTTGATGGAGAAAATAGAGAAAGCATAGAATACATGAAGCAGGTTCAAAGAGATTACCAGGAAACTAAAAACTCTATCGAAAACTGGCATAACAGCTTGAAAGAAAGTAAGGACAGATTATCTGAACTGGAGGGCAGATTTGTAATATGGGAGCATGAAATGAAAAACTTCTTAAAAATAACAAAGAAACAAACAGCAATAATACAAAGACTAGAAGATGATAAGAGGATCTATAACTAAAGAATTAAGAACATAAAAGAAGAAGTAGGGACACAAACAAATGAACTACAAAAGCTACTCACAGAAGTAATACAGGAGAATTTTTCTAATTTAGCAAAAGTTAAAGATACTCAGATGTATGAAGCATACAGGACCCCAGCCACCTACAACCCAAACAGAGCTACACCCAGGCATATAATAATCAAAATCCAGAAATCCAATACAAGAACAGAATATTAAAAGCCGTTAGAGACAAGAAACCGATCACTTACAAGGGAACACCCACAAGAATTACAGCAGACTTCTCAGCACAACCATCAAATCACGAAGAGCATGGGGGGAAATAATTCAAGCTTTGAAAGACAATGATCTCCAGCCAAGATTGATATATCCTGCACAACTATCCCTGGAAATTGATGGAAAAACAAGCTGCTTCCAGGATAAAGAGGAAGAAGGGGAATATGCAACCACCAATTCAACTCTACAGAGAATACTGCAGGATATTCTAAAAAACAAAAATACAAAGAATCCAGAAACAGTGGCAGAGAGGCCACAATGAATGGAGCAGAAAACAAAATGAAGAAGACAAACTGACAACTAATGACAGAAAAAGAGCTCAACAGAAATGAGGCAGAGAAGATTGGATGATAGGAACAGCTATTTTGGAGAAAATGACATCATAATAGGTAATATTGATTTAGTATCATCTTGTTTTGACGTCTCATCAAGCTTTTGTTCTTCTGTCTGCATTGATCTAAACAGGTTGTATCTTATTGGATTTTATTATATGTGATAGTATAAACAAAAACTTTTATAGACAAGGAGATTATACAGAAATCATTGTTTATTTTCTGTTAGTTGATTCTAAATACCCTGTAATACTGTCATTCTCTTAAATGGTTTTACATTGTTTTGATATATTTGATGCTACAGTATATGAAGTTATACTCAAAGATTTCAAGGAAAGAGACAATATGGTAACTACTTTTATGTCGGGATTATCTTCTGGTGAAACACTATTTTGCTTACAAGGTTATGTTTTGATCTGCGCTGTTTTGCTGTTATGCCCTCTTTTATCTCAATCTCCATTTTATTATTTTTTTTATTTTTATCCTTTTAATTAAGGAAAAAATAAATAAAAAATAGCAGGATATATTGTAGTAACCCACTTTGACTTTCCATTATCTTGATTTAAAGCCCTGTATTGCTCTCATCATCTTGTTTTGACTGATGTTCCTCTATTCTGTTTTGCTTGATAGTACCAGGTTTGAAAGTTTAGGCAACAGCTGTGAAGATAGTGGGATTCATTATGACGCCCATTCTGGTTGACTATTATCTACTTTTGAAGACCTATAATCTCTCCAATGTTTTGATTTTGTTGGTTTTGTTCTTTACTGTTTTGTTCAATTTTATTATAACTGATTATATAGGCAATTCTGTTAGAGATAGCGGGAGGCATTATGGTAACCATTGTGGATCACTTTGTATTATGCATTTACATTATCTATTATGTCCACCCTTTTGATTTGACTGACTCTGTTCTGTTATGTCACATTTGGTTCTACTCTCTTCCAAAAACGTAGTAAGAACTCTGGGAGCAACAAAACACAAAATGTGTAATTGTCATTGTACAAAAGAGAGGAAAAGAAAGTGCTCTAAATGATATAACTGCATGTATATTTAAGTGTATAAGATAGATAATGATACTACTGAGTTTTGTTGGATCGTTGAAAGAACTGTTTGCAGTCTCACTGTTGGATTGTCCACTTTATAAGCTTTAATTTTGTAACTTTAACAAGTATTTCTAAGATGACAATATGTAACCCATTAACTAGTGATTTCCTACTGCTTATTTTTTTCTGTAAATCTGTATAACTTGTACCCTTTCTCTGCTTTTTTTTCTTTTTCTCCTTAAATAAAATTTTTAAAAACCCTAATACACTATTAACTATGTCCTCTGTCTTCCTTTTTTAGACAATTCCTCCCTCTTCCCTTTCTCAGGGTGCTTTGTATATTTTGGGTCCCACTAGCTCTTTTAATTTTTAGATTAGAGGGCCAACCTGTTATCTATCTGAGTGTGGCGAAGCCTTCTTACCCCTGAGCTTGATCTTGAGCTGTACTCCTTTACTTACTAAAGTCACAAGGTTGTCCTCCTTCCAGCTGTGTAGTTCTACACTGCCCAAAAGTGTCATAGCTTTCCAGTTATGGAATAACTGGAAATTATATAGAAATAGGGACAAGTTGTCCCTATTTCTCTCTGGTTTCCTGTCACATATAGCATTGTTTTCTCATCTTTGACCCTCAGTTTATTAACCCTCTTTCAGGTTGAGTGTATCTCCTATTCAGAGCATCTTGATTGATTCTGCCTCCTAATCTACTCTGCCTGTGTTTCTTTTTTTGTTAGTGTATCAGGGCTATCTATATTAAAGATTATAGCTTACCATCTCTGCCTCATTTCTACTATTTTATTCTTCTGCAATTATTTGTCCACTTTACTCCTTCATTCCACTGTCTGCGGCGTTCATTGAGGCCTCTCTGTCACTGTTGCTGGGAACCTGGTATTCTCTCTCTCTCTCTCTCTCTCTCTCTCTCTCTCTCTCTCTCTCTCTCTCTCTGGAATGTCCTTCAGTATTTTTGTAGGGTTGGGTTGGTGGCCATGAAGTCCCACAGTTTCTCCTTGTCTTGGAAATATCTTGTTTCTCCATTAATTTTGAGAGACAGTTTTTCTGGGTACATCAGTCTTGGTTGGAGGTTATTTTCTTTCAGGGCTTGGACTATTTCCTTCCAGGCTCTTCTCAATTTGAGAGTTTGTATTGATGTCATTATTTTGATAATTATTTTTCTGTTGCAGGTAATCTGCTTCTTTTCTCTGAATGCTTTTAATATTCTGTTTTTGTGGTGGATTTCTGGAACCTTGATTATTATATATCTGAGTGTAGATCTGTTTTGGTTGTAGGTGGCTGGAGTTCTGTATGCCTCTTTTATCTGGATATCATTTCTTTTTCCTGTGTTTGGGAAAGTTTTGGGGAAGTTTGGAAATGCTTGGGAAGTTTTCCTTAATTATATCTGTGAATAGTCTTTGTAGTTCATTTGTAGTTACTCCTGCTTCTTCACTCACGTTTTTTATTTTTAAGTTATAAGTCCTCTTGTCATCTTCTAGGCTGTGAATTGTTTCTTCCTGGTTCTTTATTATTTTTAAGAGATTTTTTCTTTCATGATCACACATCATAAATTTCTCTTCAAGTTTCAAAAGGCTAACTTTAGATTCTGTCAAGGCATTTCACCAGTTTTCAATGGAGTTTTTAGTTTCCTTGTAATCTTTTTGTTTATATTCTTCATCAAAGGTTTCTCTTCCTTTTCTGAGTTCCTCCATTCTTCCATCTGTGTTCTCTTGGGAGGGGCTTATCATTTCTTTAATTAATCTTTTTATATCTTGCCCCACTTGAATCAGAAGTACAATTTTAAATTCATCTATGAGGTCATGAAGGTATTTTTTTATGTCCACTGATGCTGTATCTAATATTGCATGATTACTGCACTGTTTCTCCTCTGTATTTACCTCTCCTGGGCTTATTTTTCCAGGGTCAGCAGCTGGAAGTTTTTTTTTAATTTCTATCTCTTGTCATGTTTCTGGTTTGCTTCAGACAGGTGTGTGTGTGTGGGGGGGGTCTCTGGCCCTCTCCGTATTGCTTAGGATCTTTCTGAAGCATGCTCACTGGAGTTTTGCTGCCCTCCCCAATTTGCTGTTGTCCGAGGTATCTTAAACTCCCTCCCAGGGGCTCAGGATGGTGTGAGGACACTCACCCCAGGCTGCCCAGTCCAGAGTTCAGGGAGCAGGCAGGCAGGCACAATTCCCTGAAGCTAGTCAATCATGGCAGGAAACCAAAAAGTTCTGGCTCTGTATTTTTGATTATTATCTGAAGAGGTGTTTTCAGAAGCAGATTCTCTGGGCTCTGTTCATGACAGCAGCTCTGTGGGGCTCTATTGACACACTCACCCACCCAGGGACCTCAAGGGCGCTCTTCCAGTGGGGGCCTGCTCAGCACTGGCACCGCTGGCTCAGGTCCTCATGTGAGCAGTGAGTGTGAAGGCAGCAATGCGTCCCAGCAGGTCTGCTCCTACACCCAAGATGCTGCAATGCACCCTCCTCCTCGCACCCTCCTGGACGTGGCCCAGATCCTGGGAGGTGGCAGCAGCGGAGGTAGCAGTGGTGGTGGCGTCAGTGGTGGGGGAGGGGGCAGCTGGTGGGCTCCATGTCAGTCGACTCCCCCAGCCTCTGGCTGGACCCTGGCAATAGAGTCAGAGGTGGCAGCTGGAGCGTGGTGGCACGGGGGTGGCCTGTCTTGCTGGCGGCCCAGAGGCACTCAGGGCTGTGCTGTGGCATGGCAGGCTGGGAATGTATGTTTGATTGGTTTTTCTCACCTTAGTTTCTTCTTGGTACGAGAGAATTCCTCTCCCTTTGTTCAAGGCTCCCCATGTTGTATTATGTTGAGTTCTAAATTGACTATCTCAGGGAGCCTCTGTAGCTGGCTGTTATCTATCCACCATCTTAGCTCCCAAGCACCACATTTTCAATCAGCTGTGTAACTGCTTACAAAACCTAAAATATAACATCAGAAATAAATTCCTATATGAACTACAATGCAAATACCAATAAAACTCTTCAATAAAAATAATATTTGCTTCAAAAGTCACATTTGAGGCAATCTTCATACATGACAACTGTGTATTTCACATACATATCTCATTTTGTTTTATTATCATACAGATAAAGACCTAGTGGTTGAGTTCAAGGATAAATTTCTAAATTGAAAGTGTAATATGTCTTTGCATCTACAAGAATATGAATTCTTATTTTTAATTTTAAAGAGCAAAACAAAAATGGTAGAAATAATACAGAATTTCAAAAAAATAACTGTAAGATATCAACAGTAGTTAATACATTACACATTGTTATCTTAGAAGTAGTTGTTCAAGTTACAAAATCAAAGCCTATAAAATGAACAGACAAGCAATGACAGCACAAACTATTCTTTTTGATGAACTAACAGAGAACTAGTATCATGGTTATCTATCTTGCACACTTAAACATATATACATTTAGTTTTATGTGTATACCTCCAAGCTGTTCTTTCCTTTTGAGCAGTTTCTTTCCCATTCATTATTACAATATCTATTGTACATTTTGCATTTTATTACACTTTCAGTTTTTTAATATTATCATTTATTTTTAAAGGTATAAATTCTTATGCCGAATTTTAAAGACTGTTTTGGTATACATTGTTTGAAGCCATGAAATGCTGCAAGATGTTCATCAATAGTGACACATTCAGAGAGTGTGTAAATTGTTTTGTCAATTACCTACAACTCTTTCAAAATATGAGTGACTAGCAGCCAGATTATTGGTTCTTTTCTTTCTGGTGGGTGGTTTTGTCATTAAAACTCAGGCAATTTTGAAGGGAACAATATCTTCTCAGTGTCATTGTTATTATGCAAACCTCAAGCTCACAGTCATAATGTTCCATGGTCTTTTACATTCTTGTGGTTATGATGATAAAGCCCTGCTAGGTAGAGCAGACCTGTGCATTCTTTCAGTTCAGATAGTCATGTGTCAAAAAAAAATTTTTTTTTGAGTAAGGCTATTGGTGCATAGAGAACATCTTACTTGTATTTTGGCATTTCTGTATATCATAACATTTTGCAGCAGTTTGCCTTTTGCAATTTACAACATTAAATGGCAATGCTGGTATTCCATCTGGTAGGTTTTAATCTACTAAGATTCTCTCTATATTTTCAGACCTAGTTCTAACATTAGATCATTCCATTTGGTTGTGTGACAATTTTGTACTATTTCAGTTAATCAAAAATGTACTCATTTTGCTGTTTTCTTTATCATCTGAATCTGCATTCTTTATATCAGTATTGCTTAATTCTTGCTTCATTTCACTGTGACAGAAATTTTGGCTCACATGTCCAGTACCAAAGTCTTTATCATCTTTATCATCAATGCATGAATATTCTGATGATTCACTTTCAACCTCCTCCAAAACTTGAAAACATGGTTTTTCATGTGCCATCATGCTGAACTGGGCTATTTCTACCAGAAAATTCAAAAGAAAACTTAAGAAAAATCCTAAATGCCCAGAATTTTAGTAATGAGCATTTCATGGATAAAACTTATCCTGTTGCTGCTTTGGAGCTCCTGTATATACCTTCCTGTTCATCTGCCAAGTGGATACATGTGCACATGGGTTTTTGCTTTACCCAGGCACAGCTACTGTGAGTCAAACATTCCATTCTGGTAAAATAAACATTTTTGTAATAGAAGAGTGATGTGGGTGTATTTTACCCACTGTGATGCTCAGACAAACATACGTAAAAACTGTTGGAGCATTATGTGGGTAAAAATTCCAGTATGGTACTTTTGTATATGTGCACACATCTTGCTGTTTGTTGTATTATATTAAGTGGATAAACACAAAGACTGATTCTTATATCCCCCAGCCACAGATACTGAGACACACAGCTAGCCAATATATATCAAAGGAAAATTTGTTTAGAAAAGTGAGCCCAATGTTGTGCCCTGCAGAATTGGCTTATAATTCTGGTGCTTAAAATGTCCAAATAGCATGTCTATTTCACAGCATAGTAGAGAAACAAAAAACAAACTGGCTTCATGTAGAAGATATCAAGAGCATGTGATGGTCTCATTTTATAGCATTTTATAACACACCCCACTCCAATGATAATGAATCTAGAATCTAATAGCTCCTTTAAGATGGGCAATAATCCCTTCTAAAGATGGTGCCTCTTAAAGATTAAATCACTTCCCAACATCACCACAATGGAAACCAAATCTCTAGCACATAAAATTTTGGGTCAGATCCCATTTAAACCATAGCAAGGAGCATGTCCTGTATTCCCAAGCTCCATTCATGGTTATCCCAACAGGCATATTCTTTCCATTTCTCCAATTTGGGAGAAATGGAATGGCTACACCTTGGTTTCCCATTCCCAGCTAATCTGGCTGCTGTATTCATGTCTCTCCAGAGCTCTTTGCACAGATCTCAGGGAAGTCCTTTACTGGCCTGTAATTGATTTAGTGATCTCAGTCACTGACTTGTGATCATAAGCTACATCACAGGACCTCCAGATTCCTGGCTTGAGTCATGGTCAAGAGTGTGCACAAGCAGAATGAGAATGAGAACTACAAGATTCTTCTTTGATTTCTCCAGGCACCCTTATCTCCTAATCTCTTCTTCACCTCACCTCAAGAGAAGAGGATGGTAACCTTTTAGTCACAGCCAACAAAAAGAATTGCATCTCAAAGGTCGGTGTGTGGGCAATGATCCTTGGCTTTCTCCTGCTAGACGGGTGGGTCCTGGCTCCCAGTACACACTCCAGGAAGTTGTGTGTGATTATGCCACCATTATCTCTGCTGATCAACCCCACTCTAGGTTGGCTTAAGACTGGATTTGGAAGGGTGATGTCTGTTGGATAAGAGGCTCATTAAAGTCTGTACCTCAACTTTCTGTTTCAGTGCAGGTCACATCAAAGATCTCTACTCTAGAGGGAAAACTAGGAATGAGTAATTTGCATTAGGCAGTTGTCCACTTAGGCACCTTAGGCACATTAGGTCATTTCAGTCTTGGTTTTTGCAAATAACTCTTCTGCTTTGGAACTCTACAGGTAGGGAAGTGCTCTGGGGAGTTTGGTTTTAGGATTTTTGTATCTTTTCTTAGTGCCAGCTGAGTAAAAGCAGCATCTTCTTTCACCTTGGCAAGAATGATTCTGTTCTGGAATGTGACTCTTTTGCACTGTTGGCCATGGACGTTGTATACACATCATTGAGAAAGAAAGTTTCTGACATCTTTGTGCATGTGGGGCTCAGATTTGGCCAAGAAGAGAGGGTTCTTCAAGCTCGTCTACACCGTGTGGACTTTTCTCTCATAGACATGGATGAGAAGGAACTCTAGGCCTCTCCTTTGCTCCATATTTGAAATCAAACTTCTCTATTTCTTCATAAAACTGCAGTGTATGATGTCTCTTTTATTCAAGGTGATTTTGATAATCTGAAGGAACCACTGAGGCCCTGTGAGCCCAAATGACTCTCACCAATACTTAATAAAGGAAAACATGAAATAGTTCATAGAAGAAGGAAGAATAGATGAAATATTTCCCTTCCCTTGGAAGACTCTGGAATATAATGGAATTTTGGTGTATATTCCTCCCTAGCTATTCTAATGGTGGCCATTTATCAGGATGGTACTTGTTGACAGACAATTGCAAAGGGTCCAGGGATGATTAGACCAAACCTGAGTTGCTCCATTGTGGCTCCAGGATTACATTTAAGTTGATGTCCTTCAAGGACAAGCCCACAGACAAGGAAGAATTGAATGACTTTCAGAGATTTATTTCAGATGTTTGACTCTAACTCCAGCTAACTCTAAACTAAGGACTCCTATATCCAGTCCTAACAAACATCCTACTAACTCTCTGAGTTTATAATGTACTGATCTGATTGTCAAGCTCCCAAGTCATCAAACTCTTTTTAATCCACTTTATTTTAGACAAAATTTGGCTCACACTAATGAGCACAGAATTCTCATGTACTCTGTGCCCACACATGCAAAGCCTTTTCCATTTTCAATATCCCTTACTAAAGTAGTTCATCTATTACCATTGGCGAAACTACACTGATGTATCGCCTTAAATAAAGTTGATAGCTCACATTATAGGTTACTCTTGGTGTTGAACCTACTCTGGGCTTGAACAAATGCATAAGGACATATATCTAATACTGCAACATCATACAGAGTAGTTTCACCACCCTACAAATTTTCTGTCTATTCAAACTTCCCACCTCCCATCCTTACTCTTAGTACTCACTGATCTTTTCACTGTGTACACGGTTCTGCCTTTTGCAGAATGTCAAGTTAAAATCATGCACTAAGTAGCACTTTTAGATTGGCTTCTTTCATTTAGCAGTATGAATATCCCCAGGTACTATGATCCCCTTAATAGTATGATTTCCCCAGGTCTTTTCATGGCTTGATAGTATATTGTTTTTTAGGACTGATAAATTATTTTTTGTGCTAAAATTTATTGTTTGGCTGGATCATAGTTCACCTACTCATCTACTAGAGGACATATTGGTGACCTCTATGTTATAACAGTTACGAATAAAGTTGTAATATGTGTCTGTGTGTGCAGAGTTTTATTTTAAATTCTTGGAGAATACCAAGGAGCATAATTTCTGGGTCATGTAGTAAGAGTATGTTTAGCTCTATGAGAAATAATGGAGCAATCTTCCAAAGTGGTTAAACTCATTTGCATTTCCACCAGAAATAAATGATGGTTCTTATTACTCTGCCTCCTTTCCAGCATTTGAGATGTCAGTGTTCTGGATTTTAGCCATTCCAATAGCTGTGGAGTGAGTCATATTTGCCAGGTTAGTGGAATTACTCTTTATGTAGTTGCCCACTTTAACAACTGGGGAGTTATTTGAGATTCACAATTTTTCCTCATCTTCTGAGGTAATGGCAATCCTATGGCTTCCTGGTCTTTCCAATCACACTTCCAGAGACATTTCCCATGTGTCTTTGCAGCAAGGTATGGTTATATAACTGAGTTCTGACCAGTAGGATGGCACCAAAAATAGTAACATCACTTCCACACCTGGCCCAAGAAACTCTTTCCACCAGGAACCCTGACTCCTTTTTCTCATTCAAGGCTGGAACAGAGGGACTCTAAGGGTGTGAGAGATAGCTGAATTTTAAAAAAAGAATCTAGGTCCCTGAATGGCTATGTAAAGTTCAGTCACTAATTGGATTTTGTATAAATAAGAAATAAATTTTAAACATTGAGGTTTTGGTGTTTATCAGTTACTACAGCTGGCATAATTTTATCTAATACTTTTCAAATATTGTCCAAGGCTTGTCCTTTTCCAGGGTCCCTATTGAGGGAACTCCTTGATGACAACATATTACAGCATAGATCATAAAAGGCAGAACTCACTGACATAGTATAAACAACTGAACCAAATTCTTGGCTATATCCTCTTTGATCTAAAGCAGACAAAAATCAAAAGCACTCCTTCACTTCAGCCCCAAAACTAAAGGTGTTCAACCAACACTGAGTTGCTATGGACTCCATATTGCCAGATGCAACTCAAATGGACACAATCCACGTATCATATGGCCCTGTACTCCACTTTCAAGAAAGCTCTACCAGGACCAGTGTGTTGGCTTCCTGTGGCTGCTGTGACAAATGACCACAGACATCATAAATTCAATCCACATGGTCTTATTCTCTCACAATTCTCCATGACAGAAGTGCAAAGTAGGCCAGCACCATCTGTTCCAGAGGCAGGGCTATCTGGGGTGAATGTCCATGCACCATCCCCCAAGAACAGCTAGTTTGAGACACTTGCTCAGTCCCAGACAGGAGTTTTGCAGCTTCCTGTTGCAGTGGACCAGCTCAGTGGGTCTTGAACTGGCCTGTGTAGGTCTTGCCACTCCCTGCCAGGCTTGGCAGTTTCTGGAGTTCTGGGCCTGCCAGCACCATAGATTCCAGAGGCTGGGCAGCCTGGGGTGAGTGTCCCTGCACCATCCCTCGAGCTCAGCTAGTTTGGGACACACCCTAGGCCCTGGACAGGGAATTTCCCAGCTTCCTGTTGCACTGGACCAGCTCTGCAGGTCTTGAGCTGGCCTGCCCCACCCCTAGTGACCCTCTCTCAATCCAGGGAACTGGGTGGCCAGAGTCTCATTAGCTGAGGGCATAGAAGAGGATTTCTAACAGGCCCTCAGGAAGCCTTGGAATAACACATGAAACACAGAAATATAGGAAAATGACAAAATGAAGACTAAATTACAATCTCAGACCTCTAGCTCATCCCAAGAAAACTTTCTTCATATAGAAGAAAATATATGCCATACACCTGAAATATCAGACATAATAGGAACTGAAATAAAGAAGCAACTCTGGGAAGCTTTAAAGGAATTCAAACTAGAAATAAGCTCCCAGGTAAAAGAAGAAATGATAAAAGAAATGAAAGAGATGCTGAACATATCCTAAAGAAGACACAGTTAAAAAATTGGAGGAACTAACTAAACAAAAAGGTAGAATCTCTGGATGAACAATATAAGAAACAAACAGAATACATTAAGCAGATGCAAAGAGCTATACAGGAAATCAAAAATTCCATTGAAAGCTGTAAAAACCACGTCACTGAAAGTGAAGATAGAATTTCAGACTTTAGGGGCAAGATTGCAGTTAGTGATCAGGAAAGGAAAGATCTTTTTAAAATAATAAAGAATCAGGAAATAACAATTCAACCACTGCAAGATGATGCAAAGAAAAACAACATAAGATTGTTAGGGATAAATGAAAAAGAAGGGGACAACATAAAGGATGTCAAGAGAAGTAATAGCTTTAGAGAAGTAACAGCTGAAAATTTCCCAAACATGAGATTTCAAATTGATATCAGGATCAGTGAAGTATATAGGGATCCAAATAGCAATAACCAAAATAAAACTATACTCAGAAATATAATAATCACCATCCCAGAAATCCAAAAAAAAAAAAAAGAATATAATATTAAAAGCTGTCAGAGAGAAAAGACACATCACCTATAAAGGAAAACCTATCAGAATCACAGCAGACAAACAATAAACTCAAGAAGAGCATGGAGTGAAGTATTTCAGATCCTAAACGAAAATGATTTCCAACCCAGACTGATGTACCCTGAAAAACTGTCCTTCAAAATCGATGGAGATATGAGATACTTCCATGACAAAGAACATCTGAAGAACTTCATGATCACCAAGCCAAACCTGCAAAAAATATTGAAAGACAATTTAGACACACTTAGGAAAAAACCACTAAGCAAAGCAGACAAACAGAACAGAAAAATAAAGATGCAGCAGCAGAAAGATAACATGTCAACAATAAACCAACATATAACAGTTATAACAATTAATGTAAAACGTCTCAATTCAACAATTAAAACAAACAGACAGGCAGAATGGTTCAAGAAACAAAATCCAACCATGTGCTGTCTACAAGAAACCCATCTAACCCAAAAGGACACTCACAGACTGAAAGTCAAAGGATGGAAAACAATATTTCATGCAATAGGAACCTAAAAAAAAGCAGGGGTAGTTATTCTGTTGCAGACACTGTGAACTGAAAACCAATATTGATCAGAAGAGATCAGAAAACCAATATTGATCAGAAGAGAAGAGAAGGTCATTACATACGGGTTGGGGGAAAACTTCAAGAGGAAGAGAAAACAATCTTAAATATATATGCAACAAATTCCAGAGCATTCAGTTATATAAAGCAAGTATTAACAGAAATGAAAAACCAAATTAGCAGTAACACAATTATAACAAGAGACCTAAACACACCATTGACACCAAGGGACAGATCAACCAGACAGAAAATCAGCAAAGAACAGAATCACACCTGTGAACAAATGGACTTGATAGGCATGTAGAATGTTCCCTCCAACAACATCAGAATATACATTCTTCTCAGCAGTACATGGGTTATTCTCTAAAATAGACCATATATTAGCTTGCAAACATATTTAAATAAATGCAAAAGAGTTGAAATTATCCCTTGCATGTTATCAGATCATAACGCCATGAAATTAGAAATTAATGATAAAAGAAACTGCAAAAATCCCACAAACACATGGAAACTGAATAACACACTCTTAAGTAATCAGTGAGTCACAGGGGAAATTAAAGAAGAAATTAAACAATACCTACAAGCAAAAGAAAATACAAATACAACTTACCAAAATCTGTGAGATGCAATGAGAGCCATCCTCAGAGGAAAATTTATTGCACTGAGTTCCCACATCAGGAAAACAGAATAAATACAAATAAATAACCTGATGTTACACCTCAAACATCTAGAAAAAGAAGAGCAAGTCAAGCACAAAGCCAAAAGAAGAGAGGAAATTACAAAAATCAGAGCAGAAATCAATGCAATAGAGACTAATAAAACAATCCAAAGAATCAACGAATCAAAGAGTTGGTTCTTTGAAAGAATAAATAAAGTTGATAAGCCCCTAGCCAACCTTATTAAAAAAGGGAAGAAAAAGCTCAAATTCATGCAATAAGGAATAAAAAAGGCAAATCACTACAGACTCTGTAGAAATACAGAAGGTCATCAAAACCTATTTTGAAACCTCTACTCTCATAGGTTTGATAACACAGAAGAAATAGACAGATTCCTAGAAACATATGAAGTCCCAAAGCTAGATCAAGAAGATGTAAAACTGCTGAAAACTCAATTTCTATTAATGAAATTGAAAACATAATTAAGTCCTTACCTACAAAGTAGAGCCCAGACCCAGACAGATTCACTGCAGAATTGTACAAGAAGTACAAATAAGACAGTGCTGACACTCCTCAAACTCTTCAGTGAAATGGAAAGGGAAGCATCCCTTCATAAGTCATTTCTGAAAGCAAATATTACTCTAGTACCAAAACCAGAGAAAAACCCAACTAAAAAAGAGAACTACAGACCAATCTCCCTAATAAACACAGATGCAAAAATCCTCAAAAAATATTGGCAAATAGGATACTGCAAATCATCAAGAAGATCATACACCACGACCAAGTGGGATTCATCCTAGGCATGCAGGGATGGTTCAACATACATAAATCAATAAATGTAATCCACCCTATCAATAAAACCAAAAGTAAGAATCACATGATCATTTCTATAGATGCAGGAAAAGCTTTTGATAAGGCTCAACATTCATTTATGATAAGGACCTTACAGAAAATTGGAATAGATGGTCTTTACCTCAATATAATAAATACCATCTAATACAAAACAACAGTATAATACTAAGTGGCCAAAAATTGAAGGCCTTTACTTTAAAATCAGGCACAAGACAAGGATGTCCCTTATCACCTATTTAATATAGTAATGGAAATACTAGCCAGAGCAATTAGGCAAGAGAGAGAAACAAAAAGGATAAAGTTAGGAAAAGAAGAAGTTAAATTATCATTATTTGCATATGAAATGATACTCTATATAGAAGACCCCCAAAACTCCATTAAGACTCTTAGACATAATAAATTCAACAATGTAGCTGGATACAAAATCAATACTCAAAAATCAGTAACATTCCTATACACTAACAACAAAATCACTGAAAGAAAATAAGAGAAGCTACACCCTTCACACCAGCAACCAAAAAAAAAGAAATATTTAAGAATTACTTTCCACACACACACACACACACACACACACACACACACACACAAACGCATGCGCGCGCGTGTTTCTGCAGCAAAAAAAAAAAAAAAAAAAAAAAAAGAATTACTTTCATGAAGAAGTGAAAGATTTATCCAGGGAAAATTATAATACACTGAAAAAAGAAACTGAAGAGGATCTCAGAAAGTGGAAAGACATCCCTTGCTCATGGATTGGAAGAATAAATATTTTGAAAATGACCATTTTCCCAAAACTCTTATACAGATTCAATGCAATCCCAGTAAAAATACCATCAACATACCTCATAGATTTAGAGAAATCACTCCTAAGATTCATCTGGAGTGAGAAGCGAACTAGAATAGCAAAGACAGTTCTAAGCAACAAAGGTAAGGCAGGAGGCATCACAATTCCTGACTTGAAGTTATACTACAAAGAACTGTAGTAAAATCAACATGGTATTGGAATCAAAACAGAGCCGAAGATCAATGTAATAGATTATAAGATACAACCACAACTACAAACACACTCAACCACCTTATTTTTGATAAAGCGACCAAACATGTTCACTGGAAGAAGGACAGTGTCTTTAATAAATGGTGTTGGAAAAACTGGCTCTACATATGCCGAAAAGTAAAGCTAGACCCATGCCTATCACCATGTACTAAAATAAAATCTAAATGGATCAAAGATCTGAATATTAAAACAGAAACACTAAATCTATTGGAAGACAAATTGGGTAAAAACCTTGAAGACAGGGATAGGTAGAGAATCCATGAACAGGACTCGAACCGCACTGGAAATACTTCCCAGAATCAATAACTGGCATTACCTCTTATTAAAAAGTTTCTGCATGTCAAAAGGAATCTCTAGTAGTGAAAAGAAAACCCACAAACTGGGAAAAAATCTTAGTGAACTGTCCCTCAGACAAAGGACTTCTGTCTAAAACATATAAAGAATTTAAAAATATCAGACCCCCAAAATTCAAAGATCCAGTCCAAAGATGGGCATCTGAGATGAACACACACTTCTCAGATGAAGAAATACAAATGGCAAATAAAAACATGAAAAAATATTCATCATCATTAGTCATTAGAGAAATGCAAATAAAAACC
Source organism: Cavia porcellus (assembly GCF_034190915.1). Taxonomy (NCBI): domain Eukaryota; kingdom Metazoa; phylum Chordata; class Mammalia; order Rodentia; family Caviidae; genus Cavia; species Cavia porcellus. The sequence goes on from NW_026947502.1 coordinate 28,193,292, forward strand.
GCACTGAGATTCCATCTCACTCCTGAAAGAATGGCCGGGATCAAGAAAACCATCAACAACAAATGCTGGAGAGACTGTGGGGAAAAAGGAACTCTCCTGCACTGTTGGTGGGAGTGTAGACTAGTGCACCCATTGTGAAGATCAGTCTAGAGATTTCTCAAAAAGCTGGGATTGAAAGTCCCAATCCACTTCTTGGCACACTCCCAGAAGAACTCAAAGCGTCATACCACAGTGATATATGTGCACCCATGTTTATAGTAGCACAATTTGTAATAGCCAGATCTTGGAAACAACCTAAGTGTCCATCAACTGAGGAATGGATAAAAAAGTTGTGGTATTTTATACAATGGAGTACTACTCAGCTATAAAGAAGGATAACATTGAGATATTTATAAATAAATTGGCACAGCTTGAGACCATATTCATAAGTGAAATAAATCAAACTCATATGTATAAATACTGAATAATTTCCGTAGTGTAAGAAACGATAAGAACACATAAAATTATGTGGTAATCATGATTCCCCATTATATTGCTTTGAAGCCTTATAATGTTTTCATTCATTAATTGAAATGGTTTTATTCTGGGTTGTTTGATTATATTGTCTGTGATGGTATGAACAGCTATTTTGAAGAAAACAAAACATCAAAATAGCTAGTGCTGATTTAATATCATCTTGTTTTGAAGTCCCATCAAGCTTTTGTTCTTCTGTCCCCATCAGTCTTACCATGTTGTATCTTATTGGATTTTATTATTTGTGATAGTACAAACAAAAACTTTTATAGACAAGGAGATAATATGGAAGCCATTTTTCATTTTCTTTCAATTGGTTCTAAATATTCTGTAATACTTTCATTCTCTTGAATAGTTGTACATTGTCTTGATATGTTTGGTGCTATAGTATATGAAGTTATACTAAAATATTTCACGGAAAGAGACACTATAGTAACTACTGTTGTGTCAGGTTATCTTGTGGTGAAACACTATGTTGCTTAAATTGTTCTGTTCTGACCTGTGCTGTTGTGTTGTTATGTTCCCTTTTATCTCAACTCCTTTATTTATTTATTTACTTATTTATTTATATATCTAAGGGAAAAATAAATTTAAAAATAGCAGGATATATTATAGGAACCAATTTGATTTCCTGTTAACTTGATTTGAAAACCTGTACTGCTCTCACCATCTTGTTTTGACTAATTTTACTCTATTCTGCTTTGCTTGACAGTATCAAGTTTGAGGGTATAGGCAACTACTTTGAAGACAGTAAGATTCACTATGATACCCATTCTGGTTTGACTATTATCTTATTTTGAAGTCCTGTAATGTCTCCAATGTTTCGGTTTTATTGGTTTTGTTCTGTACTGTTTTTTTCAACTTTATTATACCTGATGATATAGGCAATTGTTTTTAAGATAGCAAGAGGCATTATGGTAACCCTTGTTGATCACCTTGTATTCTGTTTTCACATCATCTACTATGTCCATCCTTTTGATTTGACTGACTCTGTTTTGTTTTGTCACATTTGGTTATATTCCCTTAAAAAAGGTAAGAAGAACTGTGGAACTAATAAAACCCAAAATGTGTACTTGTTATTGTAAAAAAGAGAGGAAAAGAAAGTGCTCTAAAGGATATAACTGCATGTATATTTACGTGTATAAGACAGATAACCATATTACTGAGTTTTGTTCTATCATTGAACAGAATTGTTTGCAGTCTCACAGTTTGAATGTTCACTTTATATGCTTTAATTTTGTAACTTGAACAACTATTTCTAAGATGACAGTATGTACTCTATTAACTAGTGATTTCTTACTGTTTATTTTTTGGAAATTCTGTATTACTCGTACCCTTTTCTGTTTTTTTCTTTTTCTTTTTCTCTTTAAATAAAATTTTTAAAAAGTGCAAAGTATCTTTTAGGAGGCTAAAATCACGGTGTTGACACGGCTGCTTCCTTCTAGAGATCTCAGAGTGCTCTCACTCTCCCTCTGTCTCCCCCCTCTCTCCCTTTGTCCTCCACTTACCTCTCCCTTTCACCTCTCTCTCTCTCTCTCTCTCTCTCTCTCTCTCTCTCTCTCTCTCTCTCTCTCTCTCTCCTTTCTCCCCCTCCTTTCTCAGCTTCTACAGGCTACTTGTACTCATTGGCTTACAACTCTGATCATTATGTGTCTGAATTCTCTCTTATAAAAGCTCTTGCAATTATATCAGGTCTACCAGGACAATACAAGTTCTGAATAAAGCCATGCAAGGATACCTTCACAAGTCTCTGGGGTTAGAATGCAGGCATCATTTGGGGCCATTTATTTAAGCCAGCATGGTCACCATAGCTTATGGCTATGCATTGCTGGTCAGCAGCACTAGCAACTGCTAAGGGTTGCAGTGGCCTCAGGATGAGGAAAAGCTGCAGTATCCAGTTTGGGTGACTTGCAGAGCATATAAAAAGTCCTTTCCAGACAGTCCAGAACAGGAGTTGTCCCAGAGTTAGGGAGGGGTTTGGGGACAGAATGTTTACAGGACCTTTGCAAAGGGGCAATTGGGAAAGTATATGCATGAGCTAGACCATAGTAATAAACCAGAAGGTTAGCCTTTGTACCTGGCCTGTCACCTTCAGAACGGAGAGATTTTCCCAGATTTTTAAATAAAGCAAAAGAAAAGAGGAACACAGCCACTTCTCTAAGCCTTAGTGCAGTGAGCAAGATGCTGCATCAGCAAAGGTGACCAGGATTGGCTGCTGCATGGAGCTCAGCTAGTGAGAAGCCCTGGGCAGCAGAAACCTCCTGTCCCTGACCCACCTCCCACACCCGGCTTTCCTCTCAACCCTCTGAAAGAACCAGCGAAAGCAATAGGAACAATTAATTAAACAAAGTGGTCTCAACTCATTCTTTCCCTTGATGGAGGAAGATAATTGGATTTTTGTGGTTACGAAGACAAATTCAACTTGGGGCTCTCCCAGGAATGAGACCATTTCCATGCTAAATGCAGTGAATTACTCACATTTCATTAGCTGTGATTCCACAGCATGATAAGGATGCTTGGCTTATTATTGCGCCTTCTGTAACGGAACCCCACCATTCAGTGGCTGGTCAACAGTGATGCTAACCAGACTGGACAGCTGGAGATCTGAGGGTAGACCTGTGTCCTTTGCACCTATGGTTGTCCACCTTCTTTCAACTCTTGGGGACATCTTGACTTGTTAATGCACTGAATTTCCCTGGTTCTGGAACCTATATTTGAGCAAGAGTGAATGAATGGGCTGGGATATTATCTGCCTCAGTGTTGAGTACATATTTCACAATGTTAGACACAGAATTTACAATGTCATGGGCTGGACTGTGTCCTATTGTGCAAACCACACCTGAAACCTCTGTGATACAGCAAGAACTAAGGTACCAACTCTTCACCTGCAGCTTCTCCTACAACTGTCTGATGCATATCACTGTCATCCTTTGAAAAAAATGAAGAAAATGATCCTGAAAGGTAATGTCTTGGGGCTCCCACAAGGTACCCCACACCCAACCCTGCATGCTGAGGAGCTACTGTCTTTTCCTAACACATCTGAAGAATTTCATGCAGGAAGCAGACAGCTGGTGAGGGTCACATGCTCATCACACTTGCACAGAGAAAGTGGATCCTTCCCTCCTCTTGCAGGCTAAGCTAGATAGCTGAAAATGGTTTGCATGACCAAATGGTGCTACTCACCAGAATAGAAACTGGACAGTGTCTTAATGGCATCCCATCTTCTTCTCTGAAAGTTCTAGAGAGGCAAGTAGGGGTGTAGTACCATGTTCCCATGGCTTCCACTTGGAATATGCAGTCAGCTAATCCGGTCTTCTGAGTCTATATGTAACAGCTAATTTTACACACACACACACACACACACACACACACACACACACACACACGAACACGCATGCAAATTCAGTCATTGCTCTTAAATCCTCCTCTCCTTCCACATCCCTCGGTCTTCCTTCTTCTTTGGTTGCTATTCTCCCTAAGGCCCAACTTCTCCCATGTGTTTGAGATCTTTGTTTTTTCAATACTTAGATTTCCTGGCTGCCCAGAGAAAGCGTGCCATTCCTGTTAATTAGGACAAGAAGTGTAGCTGCTCATCTCCACCTCAAAATAAATAGGCTTTGAGCTTTCTTTGCACTAAATTCCAAAGAATCCAGGGATGAATTTTCCTAAATAAAACATCTTATTTAGGAAATTATCTTCCATCTTAGGCAATTGCCTCATGAAATATAAAGAGCTGGAAGTTATTTCAAAAGGGAGATTTGCCTTTTACTGTGGGTTGTCTACATCGTTGAGTTTTACATCCTCAGATTGAATCAATCTGGGATTGAAATTTTGGAAAAAAAAATTGCATCTGCCCCAACCATGTACAGACCCCCCCCCACACACACACTGTTATCATTCTACAACAATGTAATGTAACAGCAACTTACATATCAGTGATATTGGGGGCTATAGGCAATCTAGAGGTGATTTAAAGTGTATGGTAGGATGTGTGCATGCACCATTTCACAAAGGACTTGTATATTTGAAAATTTTGTTATCTCAGGGGCTCCTAGCACAAATCAATCCACTGGAAATACGAAAGAAGACTGTGTTTGTGACAGTTCAAATCATTAGGCAGGTTTCTTCCTGCACCAGACAGGGAGAATCCCTCAGAGGAAGGTAATCCCTCACCGTTCCTCCTCCTCCCAGAAAAGTGGGGCTGTGGTGGCCATGGTGCTGCCGAGCTAGAAGCAGTTCCTCCAGGGCTGAAGCAGCTTATCATACACAGGAATTTAGGATCCAGGTGGAAGTAGGGAATTTGACTAAAGAGTCCTAGTTAGGAGCTAGAAGAGAGAGATAAAACTCAAAGTCAGCCCTAAGAAAGTCCCAGAAGAGACGAAAGTCACAAACTGAGCTTTGCTGCAGAGAAAAAGCAAGTGGATCAGAACACTAGATTACACAGGGTTGGAAGAATGTTAAATTGAAAGGTCAGGTTCTTTTTTCTTTCTATTTTTTTTTTCAGTTTTGGTTCTTGAGCACAGAAGGGCTTCACTGTGTGGACAATGGAGGGGAATGAAAGGACAAAATACAGGAGGTATGAAAGTATGAGGTCTATAAAAATGTGCTGAAAAGAAAGATTATGTCCAGCTCCACACAGACTCAGTTGTTTGCTGTCCTAGAAAAATGAAAATAGATAAAGCCCACAGGCAGGTTTTAAAAGCCATATCAAAATTGAAATCTGTTGAAGGCAAGGGCCTTCTGTAGCCAGCAAAGTGGGACTCAGCAGCCCCATGAAAGCCACAGAAATGGCTTGTGACACAGGCACCTTCTAGAGAAAGAGAAACATAAATATTTAAAGCATCAATGCATGCAAATAACCTCTGTGAATGAATGACCCTGACACTTGCTCACATGAAAAGCATACCAAGCACATGCTGAAGGGGAAAAGAGTTCAGGCACTTACTTTGTGGGAAATCCGAAATTCTGAGCTACCAAGGTATCAGCTACAATGTGATTTTGCTCTAGAAGAGCATGGAGCTTTGCATTAAACTAGTGCATTCATTGGATACGCAATTTCTGACTTAAGAATTAATTGCTCAGGAGAATCTGTTAGTGCTTGCATTTGATTGCATTCAAATAGTAATCATCACTACCGACTTTACTACATCCTCCATTCAACACTGCCCAGGAATTATCAGGAGACAGGTATGGAGCCCCCACTGAAGGCAGAGAGCTAGTTCCTCCTACTTCTTAGAACAGTTGCAGAGATGAGGAAATGGGGTTAGTAAAATAAGAGATCAAAATTGGAGTTCATTGAGGCCCTGTTTCACAAAACCAAACAAAAGAGAGATACAACTAGATCTTCCCCTACATGCCACTGCCACCATTGGAAAGCTTGCTTCCTGTGGGCAGCCAGTGCAGGCAGGGAGGCACAGCCAGATATGCCTGGTGTACCTGCAGGCCACCATTGGAGACCATTGCTTCCTTCTGGCAGCCAGCACCAACTGGGAAAATCAGACAAACATCCCTATATATGTCTGACACCATTTGGGGAATCCTGGTGTAGACACACAGGTTGAGAGAAGCAGCCCCTCCACCATACACCTGCCATTGGAGTATCCTTAGTGTAGCTTGGATGGGTCTGCAGAAGCATGCACCACACCCTGCTACCTCCCTGGGAATCTGGGTTCAGAGAAACCCAAGTGCCTGTCCCATTCCCCTACACCATGGAGGGGCAGCTAACATGGGAAGTGCCTGGAACCCCACAACTGGCTTGTTGGGAGGAACCCAGGAGACTATCAAGACAAGCAAAAGGCAATGTCAGACCTCTAACCCAAACAGAATAAGTCTGGGAGATAGAGTCATGGAAGCAAATGAACCTAACATACCTGAAATCTCTCAAAGAATAGTAACTGAAGTAAAGAAACAATTTCACAAGACTTTAAAAGTAATCAGATCACAAATAATGTCTCAAGTAAAAGAAGAGATCATAAACATAATGAAAGAATTGCTGAGCATATCTAAATAATACATAGATTAAAAAAAGAAGAGTACAGGAAAATGATGAAAACTTTGAATGAAAACTATAGGAAAGGACTACAATGCATAAAACAGATTCAAAAAGAGGTCTAGGACATTAAAAAGTCAACTAAAAGTTGGCAAAACTTCTTGAAAGACACTGAAGATAAACATTCAAACCTTAAAGATAGGATAGCAGTTAGAAATCATGAAAGATCTCTTTAAAATAATAATCCAGAAAATAACAATTTAATGGCTGCAAGATGATGCAAAGAAAAATAATTAAAGGATTAGGTATTGCCAAAAAATCAGGGGTCAACATAAATGAAATAAAAAGACTACGTAGAGCAGTAATACAGAAAACTTCCCAAACATGGGGGAAAGATCTAGCATATGCAGAAGTGAGGTATACTGAACTCCAACTAATCATAACAAAATAAATCTCCACCCAAACGTATAATCAAGATCCCAGAAATTCAGCAGAAGAACAGAATATTAAAAGCTGTTAGAGAAAAGACACAGATCACCTAGAAAAGAAAACCAATCAGACTCATGGAAAACTTCTCAACACAGACCATTAACTCAAAAAGAGTTTAGAGTGATGTATTTCAAGTCCTGAAAGAAAACAACTTCCAACCCAGACTGATGCAAAACTATCTTTCAAAATTGATGGAAAAATAAGATACTTATATGATAAGGAATAACTGAAGGAATTCATGACCACCAAGCCAACCTTACAGAGAGTGCTGAAGGGTATTTTAGAGAGAGATAAAAATGATCATGGTTCCAGGAACAGCAGTAGAGGAGGATCATCAAACAAGACAAAAAAAAAAAAAATACAGCCTATTGAACAAAAGGGAAAAGGAGAGGGCCCACAGCAGGAAGATAGCATGGCAGAAACAAACAAATGAATGCTAGTTGTAGTCATTCATGCAGATGGCCTCAATTCACCAATAAAAAGAAACACAAGGAGAGTGGATCAAGAAAAAAGATCCATCAATATACTGAATACATGAAGCACACTTAACTTGAAAGGAATTTCATAGACTGAAAATCCAAAGAGTGAAAACAATTGTTCCATTTGACAGGAGACTAGAAAAAAGCATGGATAATTTGCCCATCAAATGCAGAATGGATAAGAACTATATGGTGTTTTCATACAATGGAAAACTACCCAGCTATAAGGTATCTCAAGGCTCTTATAGGTAAATGGATGCAACTGGAGATCATGCTTATGAGTAAAATAATTTGGATGAACACAAAGCTATCTCCTTAGCATACAAAAACTGAAGGAATTAGTAGATTCAAAAAGCACAATAGATACTATGAAAATGATAAAAGAGAAAACATCTAAAAAAGGGAAAGCAGTAACTACTGTTAATTTCCTATTATCTTCTTTTGTATTCTCATATCATTTTCATAATTTTATTAGGTTTCATTTTATTCTGTCTTGTTTTGTTAGATTTTATAATGTCTGATGGTATGGGCAGCTATTTCAAAGATAATATGATGCATTATGGTAGCTATTGTTGATTTCCTATCTTGTTTTGAGATCCTGCAATGCTTTCATTCCTTTGTTTTGATTGGTCTTATTCTGTCTTGTTTTGTTTGATTTTATTGTATGTGATGATATGGACAGCTATTTTGAAGAAAACAAGAGACATTATGGTAGCCTGTTGTCTTGTTTTGAAGTCCTATCTCACATTGTTCAGTTCTGATTTGCTTTATTCTGTTTTGTTTTGTTCTCTTTAAAATAAAAAATAAAATAAAATAAAAATAAAAACGAACAAAAAGGAGTAAGAGCTCTAGATCCAATACCCAACCTCTATCAGATGGAACACAATTATCTCATCTCTCTGAACCTGGTTTTCACATCTGTGCAGCGTTGGACAGTTAATGCCCCTTGCAAGGCATTGCAGGATCAAAGGTGTAAGTAGCATCAGAAGGTCTTGGCTTTGCTTTGAGTGAAAGGAAACTAAAGCATGATTGAATGATGCTTCAGGTACTAAGTTTGAACCAAGAGTGGCATATTTTTAAGATTTCAGGAATGGAATCTTGATTTTCAATTGCCTAGGAGAGATGACATTTTCCCTACCTTGGGTCTGGATATGGTCACCAGGAATAACTGACTATGAACTCAGATAGGATAGGATCTAGTTTTCCTCCCATTTCCTTCCACACATCTACTACCTCCTGCCAACTGAGGATAATTGGCATTAACTTCAGCATTCACCCAAGACTTTGATGCAGCTTTGAGAAGAACTTCATCCAAATCCTTAATGAAACCAGCCAGCAACCACATCGGCCTTACAAAACTCACAGCTGGATTTCTTTTATGTGAAAGAGAATCATACTTCTATTTTTTTGTTGTTGTTGTTGTTGCCTTTTTGAAACAGGGTCTTGCTATGTGGTTGGCCTTGAATTCACTATATAGCCCAGGCTGGCCTCGAACTCACAGAGATCCTCCTGTCTTGGCCTCCCAAGTTCTGGGAGTACAGGCACATGCCACCACACAGGGCCACACTTCCTTTAAAAGTCTTTTGCCTCTTCTCTTATAAGCAGCCGCACATGATACAAGAGGCTGAGCGATTATTTCAGTGCCCAGCATCCATGCCTCCCTGGAGTCCTCTCCCATTTTCCTTTGGGCTTCCATTCCTTCTGCTCCACATTCAGCTTGCATGTGTGTGACCTAAGACCGAACAATCAAAGTGCTGTATCTCTGAGTGACAGTAATTGATTGACTCATCAGTGGGCGTGTGTTCTAAAATTTCCAGTCAAAACAGATGGAAGAATTTTGCTGAGGATACTAGGTTAATGAAATTTACCTGTTTGTCTCAGCTTTAATCCTAGACACAGGAGTCTAGGAGCTCAAGTGAACTCATTTAAGAATATGAAAAGAGAGCCTGAAGGCACAGAAGCAGCTCTAAAAAAAAAAAAAAAATGAGGCAAACAAATGGAGAGAGAAATCCATCTAGCTCACATGATCTTAGCCCTGGATCAAGCCTTACCTGGAGCTGCCCAATTAGCCAGCTTTCAGAGCCTATAAATTCCGCTGTTTACTTATATACATCCAGGAAAGATTTTTCTGCTGCTTGTATCTAGAAAAGCTCCGAGGATATATTAGTTAACAAAAAAAAAAATATATTCTATGAAGCTAAATTTAAGAATGTCAAAGGAGAACCAAAAACCATGGTGATCTAATCAGAGCAATCCTAGGAAAATTATATCAGCTTGGCTTCCTTGAAGGCACTTGAGGCACTAGGAAAAGCCACACATGTCTGACACTCAGCAGGAGGTGGGATCATGGACCTCTGCTGATGGGATGAAAAAGATGTGTTTCTTTCCATTTAAGTTCACAAAACTCATCTTATGAGAAAAAAAGGTGGTGAGGAAATAATTTGGCCTAGAGATAAGGGTGAGATATTGAGTGGGACTTGGGACAGGAGGGTCAAGGGAGGAAAATCACCAAACTACACAGAGATGCGCCCATTTCATCCAAGGAGAATTTCTCTTTTATGTAGAAAACATTACAGTATTTGCTGTAATGTTTGATTGATATACTACCTTGGCAGTTACCAACATAAATTTAATGGAATATGAATTTTTAAAAATATGTTAATATTTTTAGTTGTGTATTTTTAAAACATATTATTTTTCTCTGCCTAAAGTGGGAATATAACCTATTCTTCTGAAATATATTAGTCAAACAAAATAGTAAATAATAGCAAAGGGATTTATTAGTTTGGTGAGGTTGGAATAGGCTTTTCAAATTGCTGAAGTTAGGGAAAACTTTAACTCTTTAAACTTTATGACTATCATACTCTGTGGAAAATATTATTTCAATTTCAAGGAAAGAAAATGATGCCCAGTGATGTAAATGAAATGCAGGGCTTATTGTGCTGCATAGAAAATTGCTGAAATATTAGCATGTTACATGCCCCAGGATGGGCAACTCAGGGTGTTACCTCAAGAAGAAATCCTGCCTCTGTTGACCTCATACCCTAAAAGGCTTGTGACATCACCAGACCGAAAGATAAGAGAAAAAAGACTCCTTCACTAGCAGAGCACGGGCCTGAAATGGGGTTATAACTTCAAGTGCAACAGGAAAAAACCTTAAGCCTAACCTTAACCCTAACCCTAACCCTAACCCTAACCCTAACCCTAACCCTAACCTTAACTGTAACCCTAACCTTCACTCTAACCCTAACCTTAACTCTAACAAACAAACTGACCTTCCCAGAACTGTGCAAGCCTTTGTTTGAATAGTTTCCAAGGAAGTCTAATGACTCCCATTGTTGATGCTAATGCATTTGCTTTTTAAGGATTTGAAGTTGATGCTACAAGCAAATTTCTCTTTTATTTAAAGCTTAGGAAAGAAGACTGATATTTCATCAGACATGCCTGGGTTTGACTCTGGTTTCCACACTGAGAAAATGAAGGCCTCTGGGGCTGTGATAGGATGGTCAGGCCCTCTTCAGAACACCTCTGCTCATTTGGACGACTTTTCAGAGACCTTTCTTCAGTTGGAATTTGACCGATGAATTTTCGCTGTGTAGACTTTCTTTACCAGCATGTGGATTAAGAACCAAGTAACTACATAAATATTGTGCACATGACAGAAAAATAATTTTAACAATAAGAAGTAACCAAAATGATAACAATAGCTATCATTTATTCACTATGTGCAAACATATAAATGTTTGGGAAGGCAATTCAAATATAAGAAGCACTCAGTGAACATTAATGGTGTGTTGGACCTGAGGCAATGAGTCAGATAAGTACTGCAGGATGAATAGGTCAGTTAGAAAAGAAAACAAGTATGAAAATGGCTCTAAAGATCCATTTGGTATGGTAAAGGGATGACCTGGAGCATCTTACATGAAGCGTGAATATAAGGTATATTCTAGACTTGGAAGACATTTTTCAGTGCATCACAAAAGTGGAAATTTAAATTCCCATGGCTAGGAAGGGACAGAACAGTGATTGAAATTCATGTTTGGTTATTTCAAAAACCCAGGATGATGTGAAGCATGCTACTTTACAGAGGAGTTAAAACTGACCCTACTTGAAGATGAGAAGCTGAAAATGACTAAAATTCTATTTTTGGAAACCAAAGGACTGTTCTGATGGAGACAGCATTCTCTTCCTTGTCTTTAGAAATAAAAGCTCCAGGTCTTTGTTAGTTACCTTGAGTAAGGATCGTATTTCCCAGCATCACAGGAAGTAGATATGACATGTACCTAAGATTTCAACAATGGGCTGTAGGCAGCAGGTAGCATCTCAAAGATGTCCTAAAGATAAAGCTGTATCATCTGTTTGTCCCCTTTTCCCTGTTGCTATTGTAAGAAGAAAGCATGTTCCTTTAGACTCACACAAGTTCTTTGCTGTACCTAAAATGTAGCAGGTATGTTCTTGCCTTGGCTGTGTCCTGGTAGCTTGGATATGAATGTGCTTGTTGGAATTCTGTCTCAGACCATGAAGATTATAAGCCCATTGCCTAGGGGATAGATAGTGGAGGAGAGAGACTTCTTGGTCTTTCTAGCAGCCACTGTGGTAGTCCAGGGAGGCTATACTAGACTTACTGCATGTGAGAAATACCCTTGCACTATAGTAGTTTTGACCAAGATTTCCATCCTTCTAGTGGTTCTGGTTGTAAGCCTCAGAGTCATCCTCAGCTTCTCTCCTCTCAAAATCCACATAAAGTCTTGGAACAGATCCTATCACTTGTGTTCCTCTGTGAGGTCTCTGGACCATCTCGCTCACCATAAAGCAGCATTTGTGGACTCCTGCCACCACCACCACTACAGTCTGTGCTCATCATAGCAACCAAAGTGATTATTTTTAAATGTAGTAGGAACACAGCTCTGCTCTGCTTATAACTCTGCAAGAACTCTGCATGATTGTCTGTCTCATTCAGAGTAAAAGAAGAGGATCTGAAGGGCCTCACATGATCGTTTTCCTATCGTTTCACCTCTTTGATCACCCTTTTGAACTACTCTTCCACTCACTCTGCTTCAGCCAACATAGGCTCCTTACTAAAATGTAGCAGGTACAATTCCTGCCTCTGGCATTTGCATCAGTTATTCTCTCAATCGAGGATGAGGGATGCCCTTCTTCTCGATACTTATATGTCTAAATTCCACATCTCCATTTTTTATTTGCATAAATGCTCCTTCCCCTCAGTTTGCAATTACAACCTACTTGCTCTGTGACTTGCAAAGGCTACTCTGTTTAGAGCTTTTTCCATAGTACTTCTAGTATATCATTTGTTATTATCATTTCTATTTATAGTTTTTACCCCTTGCCTGAATGGAAGCATCATGAAAGTCAGAAATCATATTTTTCAGTATGGCATATTTTCATTATGGTATATTTCAAGTGTATCTATATAAGTAGATAAAATTCTATATCAAGCTCATACATGCCCATCATACAACTTGGACACTTGTCAGCTGTGGACCAGCTTGTGCCATCTATACTACCTTTTATCCTCAGCCCAGATTTTACTAGAAACAATCCTTTGGGTTCTGAGAAAGTACAATGCCTGTATATCCTTGACTTCTATCAACCAGACTGAAGATGCAGGTCTGTTTTCTCCTCAATGATCCCACCAAGCTCCATACTAAGGTGTACTTCTTCTATCATTTCATCAGTCAATATTTCAGCATGTGGCTCTAAAAATAAGATTCCCCTCTAAAAAGCAAAACCATAGTATTGTTATCATAGCCCAAAATAATCAATAATCTCTTAATATTTTTAAATATGTAGCCACTGCTTTCACTTGTTAATTATCTTATGAATTTTTTCTTACCTTACCTTTTTAAAATGGGGATTCAAATAAAACGACAGTATAATGAATTAGCCTCTCTCTTAAAACTTTTTTAAAATTTTATTTTATTTATTTATTTATTTTGCTTGTTCAACTTTATTGTAGTGCTGGTTTTGGTTTCCTGAGAGTCACATGAGTGTCAGGCTGGTCACCTGTCAGAGCCTTTTGGGACCTGGCTACTGGGCAGGGAGCCCCTAAGAGGAGCAGAACTCTGCCCATCTTAATACCTCTGGGGCAGCCCAGACTGAGGGCAAGGAGTTTCCCAGGCCTCCCAAGAAGAAAATAGGCTTCAGCATCAACTCCTGGTCGTCCCTCAACAAGGCCATCACCCAGGGACAATGCACTGCCACTGCCAGTCATCTGATCAGGGTTCTAGCTCATCAGTCACACCCAACAGGAGACCTATGGGTCCAGGGCCTAGAATGGCTGGCTGCTAATGCCAGACACCTGGGCCAGACTGTGGCACTGCCTGTGGACAAGGACCCACCCAAGAACGGTCCTTCCACTGCAGTCTCCAGGGATGGGAGGAGGTCAGGTGCCAGTTCACTGTGCTCTGCCTCTTAAAACTTATTTAAAAGTTTCTATTTTCCTTCGGAGTCATCTTACAACTTGTCATCATTGAAGGAACTGAGATATGTGCATTCTAATTTTTCTGCTGTCTAAACTTTCCTAATTGTGTTCCCTTGGTGCATTTAACTAGTTTCTTTGCCTCCACTATTGCCAAGGAAGTGGCTAATCTTAGAAATTTTGTAGACAGACTTAAGGCTTTGGCGGTCCCACTACACACATGAACTTATGTACAGGAAGCAACTTAAGCTTATTATTTCTCTTTTTCTGATGTCAGTGGCCTTTGACCATTAATGCCCAAATGCACTATTCTAGGGCGGGGCTGCAAAATGGCTATCATTCACCTATAACTTCCTTCCTTGCCAAGAGGTAGAGACAAAATTTCCCTCATCAGCTGCTTGGTTGTTCTGTGGTGAAGTACAGATGTGTATTGCTTAGTGACAGTAATGCGGTAGGAGACTCTCTCCCTTAGATGATCTCAGTGCTATGCCATCACTATCAAGTGTGAAACCTAAGCTCAACTAGGTGGTGTCATCTACTACACACCCAAGCTACACAATACACCCTGTTGTTCCCACACTAAGCAATCTAAGCAGCATCATGCCACTCTACTGAATTTAGAAGGCAAGTATAACACATTGGTATGTGTGTAAATCAGTATATGAAACATAGAAATGACCCACAAGCCCATTGCCATGTCCGCAGGGTGAACAAGGTGAACAGCAAAGAGTGGCCCCACCTATTGCTCTTTCTGCTATCTCAACCCAGGTGAAATGTAATTAAAAACTTAACCGTCAAAAGAAAGTCCAGGTCCTGATGGACTCATGGTCGAATTCCACAAGAAATTTAGAGAATTTAATATGAATATCCTTCAAACTCTTAATGAAATTGAAAGGCAAGAAATCCTCCCTGACTCATTCCTGGAGGCAAGTATGATTCTGACACCAACAGCAGAGAAAGACCCAAATGAAAAAAGAACCACAGGCTAATGTCCCGAATGAACAAAGATGTAAAAAGCTTCAGAATAATACTAGCAAAAAATTTCAACAAATTATCTAGAAGATTACACACTATGAACAAGTGGGATTCATCCCATCACACAAGGATGATTCAATATACACAGATCAATAAAGATAATACACCATAACAACAGAGCCAAAAAAATGACATGGTCAGCTCAGGACATGCAGAAATTTTTGGTAAAGTTCAACACTCATTCAGGATAAAATTTCTATATAAAATCATAATACATGGATTTTATTTCAATCTGATAAAAGCCATCTGTGACACACAAACAGCTAGCATCGTACTAAATGGACAAAAACTGAAATCTTTCACTTTAAAATCAGAAACAAAATAAAGATGTCCACTATCATTACTCTTGTTCAGTATAATTCTGGAAATATTAGCCAGAACAATTAGACAAGACAGAGAGATAAAAAATAAGGATAGAAAAGGAAGAAGCTAAATTATCACTATCCTCAGACGACATGGTACTGTTCATAGAAGACCCCAAACATGCCATCAAAAGACTTCTAGATTTAATAAGCAAATTTACTATTGTAGCTGCATACAAAGTCACATTCAAAAATCAATAGCATGCCTGTACACAAATAACACTCATTGAGAGAGAAATTAGGAAAGCAACATCCTCCACAATATCATTCAAAAAGTGAAATACTTAGAAATCAATCTAACAAAAGAAGTAAAAGATCTAAACATTAAAAATTAAAGTACTCTAAAAAAGAAGGTCAAATAAGATCTCAGAAAATGGGAAGATATTCCATGCTCATGGACAAGAAGGATTAACATTGTGAAAATAGCCATACTTCCAAAAATATACAACCTTAGTATTGATCAACTATAAAGAAAAATAAACTTGAGACTTTTATAGGTAAATGAATAAATGAATTCTGATCAAAATATCATTAGCATACCTCACAGAATTAGAGAAAGCATTTCTAAAATTCATTTGGAAACAGAAAAGATCTAAAATAGCAAAATTAATTCTGGTAACAAAGGCAAGGAAGGAGGCATTGCAATCCCTGATTTGAAAATATACTACAAAGCTACTGTGATAAAATCAACATGGGAAAAAAACAGATCTCAGGATCAGTGGGACAGATTAAAAGATGCAGATGAAACTACAAACACACTCAGCAACCTTATCTTCAACAAAGGAGCCAAACAAGTTCACTGAAATAAAGATAACCTAGTTAATAAATGGTGTCAGAAAAACTGACTTTCTATATGCTGGAGACTAAAGCTAGACCCATGTCTATCACCATGCATTAACCTAAAGTCAAAATGGATCAGGGATCTACATAGTAAAACAGAAACACTAAATCAACTGGAAAAAAAAGCAGGTAGAAATTGTGGAGACAAAAATGTAGGCAGAGACTTCATGAACAAAACCCAAAGTGCACGTGGAGTACTTCAAAGAATCAAAAACTTGTATCTCATCTGATTAGAAAGCTTTGGCACATCAAAAAAATTTCACCAACACAGTGAAAACAAAACCCACAGAGAGGGAAAAAATTTAACCAACTGTTCCTCAGAGAAAGGACTTCTATCTGAAACACATAAAGAACTGAAAAAAATCAAAGTCTCAATCAAAAAAGGACATCTGAGATGAATACATACTTCTCAGATAAAGAAGCAACATCATTGGTCATTCAAGAAATGCAAATTAAAATAACACAGAGCACTGGTCTCACCCCAGAAAGTATTACTTTAAGCAAGAAATCAACGAATAACAGATGCTGGGGTGGGGAGCTTTTGAGAAAAAGGAACTCTTCTCCACTGTTGGTGGGAGTGCAGACTGCTACAACCACTGTGGAAATCTGTATGGAAACTCCTCAAAAAGCTAGGATTACAGGTCCTATTCTACCCAGCTATTCCCATTCTGAGTATTTTCCCAGAAGAACTGAAAAATCATCCCATAGCAATATATGTGCACCCATGTTTACAGCAGCACAATTTGTAAAAGTTAAATATTGGAAGCAATCCAAATGGCCACCAACTGAGGAAAGGCTAAAAGAAGATGTGGAATTTTTATACAATAAAGTATTGATCAGCTAGAAAGAAGGATAAACTCGAGGCTTTTATAGGTAAATGAGTATAACTTAAGACCACACTTGTGAAATAAATCAGACTCTGTGTAAACATTGTGCTGTCTCCCTATTATAAGATATTCAAGAGTAAATAAGATCCAAAATGTGAAACAGATATTGTGAAAGGAGAGGAGACTTCTTAAAATAAAAGAGCAACTGGAGTGGGAGAAAGGAGAAAAGACAGAAGAGAAAAGAGATACACTCACACACACACACACACACACACGATACTAAGCTAATTATAGTACCAGTTTCTATTAGTTCTTTGAAAAGAACGGTTTATGCTTATATTGTCTGATAAATTTTTATATTCCTATATCTTATAATCTGAGCAACTACTTTAAAGATAACAGTACACATTAACCATTATTAATCTCATGTTATCTTGTTTTGAAATTCTGTATAATTTTACAAATCTTTTCTATTTTAAAATGAAAAAAAAAGACCAAGAGAAATACTAAGTGATAGGAATTTTTTAGATCTACCATAATCTTATGGGATCACTGTGATATATGTGCTCTGTCATTGATCAAAGCATCGTCATGTGGCACATGTTATACGTGTAGGACTTTTCACAATTTGTACTCGTGTGCAAACTATATGTAATCACCACAGAGAGCAATGTCACTAGAAATTCTATGAGAAAAGCAAACCAAGGAGGCAAAGATGGCAAATTCAAACTATGTTTCATGAGTTCAAGTATCTCTATTTTGTGGACATAGTTAGATTTTAGTATGGAGCTTAGTGAGGCCAGAAAGAAGATAACATATCTACATCCTCAGTTAATGTATTAGTTAGTTTTGAATTACTGTAGCATGATACCCAAGACAATCATCTTAAGAATACAAAAGGCATATCGAATAGTTTCCTAGTGTAAGAAATGGTAAGAAAACATAAAAGTATGTGGTAATCATGATTCCCCAATATATAGTTTTGAAGCCTTATGATGTTTTCATTCATTAATTGGGATGGTTTTATTCTGGGTTGTTTGATTTTATTGTCTGTGATGGTATGAACAGCTATTCTGAAGAAAACAAGACATCATAATAGCTAGTGCTGATTTAATATCATCTTGTTTTGAAGTCCCATCAAGCTTTTGTTCTTCTGTCTCCATCAGTCTTATCACGTTGTATCTTATTGGAATTTATTATATGTGAGAGTACAAACAAAAATTTTTATAGACAAGGAGATAATATAGAAACCATTGTTCATTTTCTGTTAGTTGGTTCTAAATACCCTGCAATACTTTCACTCTCTTGAATGGTTTTACATTGTCTTGATATGTTTGGTGCTATAGTATACAAAGTTATACTCAAATACTTCAAGGAAAGAAACACCATGGTAACTACTGTTACGTCGGGTTATCTTGTGGTGAAACACTATGTTGCTTAAATTGTTCTGTTCTGACCTGTACTATTGTATTGTTATGTCCTCTTTTATCTCAATCTCCTTTTTATTTATTTATTTTTAAGGGAAAAATAAATTAAAAAATAGCAGGCTATAGTGTAGTAATTATTTTGATTTCCTATTAACTTGACTTGAAGCCCTGTAATGCTCTCACCATCTTGTTTTGACTGATTTTACTTGATAGTATCAAGTTTGAGGGTATAGGCAACTACTTTGAAGGCAGTAAGATTCACTATGATGCCCATTCTGGTTTGACTATTACCTTCTTTTGAAGTCTTGTAATGTCTCCACTGTTTTGATTTTATTGGTTTTGTTCTGTACTGTTTTGTTCAATTTTATTATAACTGATAATATAGGCAATTATTTTTAAGATAGCAAGAGGCATTATGGTAACCATTGTTGATCACCTTGTATTCTGTTTTTACATCATCTACTATGTCCATCCTTTTGATTTGACTGACTCTGTTTTGTTTTGTCACATTTGGTCTTATTTGCTTCAAAAAAAGTAATAACTGTGGGAGTAATAAAACCCCAAATGTGTACCTGTTATTGTAAAACAGAGAGGAAAAGAAAGTGCTCTAAAGGATATAACTGCATGTATATTTAAGTGTGTAAGATATATAACCATATTACAAAGCTTTTGTTGTACCATTGAACAGAACTGTTTGCAGTCTCACTGTTTGAATGTCCACTTTGTATGCTTTAATTTTGTAACTTGAACAACTATTTCTAAGATGACAATATGTAATCTATTTATTTACTAATGATTTCTTACTGTTTATTTTTTATTTCTTGTACCTTTTTTCTGTTTTGCTTTTTTCTCTTTAAATAAAATAAAATTTAAAAAAAAGAATATAAAAGCACATTTTAACTCATGGTTTCAAAGATTTAGGCC
Source organism: Cavia porcellus (assembly GCF_034190915.1). NCBI lineage: Eukaryota > Metazoa > Chordata > Mammalia > Rodentia > Caviidae > Cavia > Cavia porcellus. The sequence continues at coordinate 28,212,616 of NW_026947502.1, forward strand.
CATAGTTAGTTGGTTCCACTGCTTTGGGTGCCTGATGATTTGGGGCCTGTGGTGAATCTGTAAATCATGATGTGAGCACATGACTAAAGCGGCCTCTTAACCTTCCAGCAAGGATGAAGAGAGAAGGGCGGGGCAGGGTTCCAATAGACCCTTCATGGGCAGGTCACCAACTCCCCTTAGCTCCTGCTTCCTGAAGGTTCTACCACTTCCCAATAGTGCAGCAGGCTAAGGATCAAGATTTCAGCACATGGGCCTTTGGAAGTCAGGTATCCAACCATAGTAGTCAGGGATGTGGGTGGCCCTGCTCAGAGAGCAAAGCATTGTCTGGCCCAGAGCAATTGCATTCTACTGACACATGGATAAGAGGGAGATGGGTGGATAGATGGATGGATGGAATTTGGGGTCTCTGACAGAAACAAAGTGGTTCTAAGCAAGAGATTTCATAGAGAAAAGTACTTATACTCAAGTTCTGATCTTCTTTATAACAGAGTATCAGTAACATTTTGTTTAGCGTTTTCTGAGACATTTAATAGCCTCTTTTTAATTTAATTTTATTTTCTGAAGGAAATATCTCCATTATATTTCGTTTAAAGAGGCTATCTTAATTCCCAAAACTATAAAGGCTGTGGCTGACCTACAAAATAGCTTTTACTCTTGGCAGTAGTAACTTCCCTTTTTGGGCAAACTGATCTCAGTAATATAAGGTAGACACTGGCCATTACTCCCCTAGGCTCCCCAAATAGTCATAGCTCCATATCTTTGGTAAGTGCTTGGCAGACTTTCAGGCAGGCAACTGTGGAGTAAGGTAGAGAAAGAGATTTAGGTTTGACTGATAAGCAGAAGATGAAGTTATCCTAGCTAACTTGCCAGCAAATGACAGACAAGCCCAAGCTACACACAGAGGGAATGGCCTCACTGCCTGTGTCACCCATAGTGCATGCTTCTTGTCACATGCTGAGGGTAACAACAGCAAGAACTTCTCTTACTCTCTGCTGTGTGTAGGTGGTTGGTCAAGACCCTTACATGCCTCAGCTGGCCATGTGGTCTAATGAAAAAAATATACCCTTTTGATGTGATTAACTGGATTTAAATTCTCATTTCAAATGTTATATAATGTGTGGGTGCTGCACTAGGGTGGGCACTCAATCTCCCTGAGCTGTGGTTCTCTAATCACCAACACTGAGGACAAAATTCCTGCCTCGTGATGCTTTTGAGATGATCAACTACGAAGGCGTAAGGGAAGCACCTAATGCATCTTTTATATTTAGGTTTAAAATTGGCCTGAAAAGCCTCGCGTGTTCAGAGGCAGGGCTTTGGGAATGTGATTGGGTGGTGCTGTACTCAGTGAGCTCATGCCTTGATGAGTAGTAGTTGAATATGCTATTGGGGGTGAGGACTGGTTGGAGATGAATCACTGCGGGACAGGGTGTGACCTGGAAGTCTCTCTCTCTTACTCTCTCTCTGTCTCTGACTCTCTCTCAACTCTTCCCTTAGCTCTCTGCTTCCTGGTTGCCATGATGTGAGAACCTTTCCTCCACCCACCAAACCATTTCTGCATTTAAGCCTGCCAACCATGACCTGAATCCTTGGAAACTTGTGTGTTGGGTATTGTGTCCCAGTGCCAAGTCACTAAGATTCTATCCAATACATAATAGTATTTTTGTCACTGTCACCAATCTTAAAGTGTATGTTTCAAACTATACGTTGTATTCAAACACCTGTCAAGGGGACTCTTGACTGTGTCACAGAGGACACATAGATTTGATGGGCAAAACTCTTGCTGGAGGTTTGGTGTTTGTTTAGAATTTCACTGAAGGAAAATTTTGAGAATGAAAACAAACATAATATGATCTTACTAGAAAGTACGTTTGATATTTACTTTGAGTCATTTTATTGAGTTTCAAGCATATTACATGAATGCAGCAGTCTGCTTTAAAACATGTCTCCAACATCCTGGAAGTGCACGTGTATTGTTCTTTGTCTACCATCCCAGAAAACCTTAGAAAACAGTTCTGTAACAATTACTCCATTCTACAGATCAGGAGACACTCTTAGAAATTTGATGAGGTGGGTGTCATAATTTTAAAGCAGACCTTTCTCATTATAAGGGTCATGTTTTTCCCTTATACATCCATATGTCAGAGGTGGGAAAGAGAATAGTGTAACATTAAGAGGAATCCCACAGAAGCCTGCTGCCTCCAGGACTGTACTCGGCTGAGATCCCTGCTGGCTTGCAACTCAGACCCAGAAATATTTTGCACTATTACCACCTTCACAAAGACCCAGCTGCGATTTCTGATGACTGCGCCTATAACTTGCTGTGGTCTCAGCTTCTCTGCACTATGCCCTCTGTGGTTTTCACAGTGGGAGGAGGTAGAGCCCCTCGAGCAAACAGTGCTAACAGTCACACGAGATGCATAGAAATTTGGAGGTTGCAGAAGCCAATTGGCAACATATAGAAGGGGAGACTTAGGCTTGGCTCTAGAGTGGGAGGGACATGGGGAGTTGAATAAAATCTCTCCCATAATGGACAAAATCTGACACATACTAGTCCCACACAATCTTTCCAAAATGTTCCCAGTGGCTGAGTGTTCTAAACCATTTTTGGTGCTTTAACAGAATACCTGAGACTTAAAAATTTATAAAGAGAAGATATTTACTTTGGCTCAAGCTCTAATACTTGGCAGTTGTATTTGATGAAGACCTTGAGCTACTTCAACTCATGGTGAAAAACAGGATAGTAAGAGACAGGAAATGATAGATAGGTGGACTTACTTTACAAATATTTGCTCTTGTGGTTACTAACCTGAAGTCCAAACTCATGATGAATGTATGAAAGCTCTGCTCTATGACCCAGACATTTCCTCTTAAGGCCCACCTCCAAAAAACAATGAATTGCTGAGAAATTGAGAAGTCCATTTTCTAATACATGAAGCTTTGGAGGATACACTCAAACCATATCCCATAACTCAGCTTGCCCTGTCATGGCCTGTAGCCTTTTGGGTGGTGAGGTTAAGTAACATCTTGCCTTTACTCTCCCTCTTTCTCTGCCTTTCCTTCATCTCTCTCAGGCTTCACTTTTGAGTTTGCAGCTCACCACAATACCCCTAAAATGTCTCAGGTAGCTTTTCCTCAGGCTTGTCTTGTAGGGGACCCAACTTACTTTTACAAATTGAGAATTTTCTTGTCTAGTTTCTTTAGATTGCTGATAGTTTCCAAGTCTTATAAGAGCAGACTATAGTGAGAAGTGTATAAAACGTAGTAGTGGTGTAGAATTAAAGTCTTCATCCTATCTGTCTTCCACCACTTACTATCTTTGTGGCCTGGAACTGGTAGCTTCCGTCTATTTCAGCTTCCTCCATGGCATGGTGGTAGGGGACCTGTGAGGAGGAAGTGTATAAATAGTCTCACATTGGGGTGAGAAAGACACCAGAACTAATCATTACTTTGGAACCTCATTGCTGTGTGCTTTTGAGCATAATATTTAACTTCTCTGAGTTTATATTTCCTTGTTTATAAAACACATAGATAAATACCTATCTCTGAGTTGGAGTAGATAATTAGATGAATTAATGACAGTAAAATCTCAGGAAAACAACAGGTTAGTCAATAGGTATTAATAAAAGGACTGGGTGGCACAAGGGTTTTAAATTCTTCCTCCATGATTCTTTAAAGTTTTCTACCATTTAGTTTGAAAGATTGTGCCTGCAAGGGAAAAATTCTTACCAAGAATAATCCTTACCTTAGCTTTTTAACCTCTTGATAGCATAGGGCAACCAGTGAGCTATCACAGAAACATAGGTCTACAGGCAGCAAAGGCGTCTTGCCTCCTCCATCCCTTGCTCTCTTAGACATTATTGAGCACTCACTGTAAAGAATTCTGAGGTCACTGGAAAGAACAAAGCAGCTGTGCTCCTGCTCTTACACAGACTTCCATGGAGAGCAGATTGGGAGATCCCCCCATGTAAACTGTAAATTGAATAGTCACAAACACGAGTAGGCATAGATTAGCAATCAAACAGACTTGAGAGAGACCTAAAGAATTGAGCCCTGAAGGACAAATAATAGTTAACTGCACAAAGAAGGGAGGAAGAGCATTCTAGGCAGAGGGAGCCATATGAGTAAGGGCCATTTGGCAGGAAGAAGCATAAAAAAATTGATACAAGGCCAGAATGGTTGGGCCATAGGAAGAAGGGGGCACGTGGTGAGAGGCGAGGTCAGGTCTTGCATAGTCTTGTGCACCATGTCCAGGATTATGTTTTCATCATAAGATGTGAAAACGTCAAGGCAGTTAAAGTGAAAAAATAACATGCTCAGATCTGTCTTGTCAGAAGTTTATTTCAGTTACAATGTACGAAGGAATCTGGTGTGCAGAAGGAAGAGGAGGAGCACAGCAAACAGGACAGAGACTTGACAGTTTTCTGCTTCAGTGACATTTGGAGTAGGATGAGGCCACAGGAAACAGATACACATGAAGCCTTAACAGAAATGTTAAGAAGGGAGAATTGACTCCATGAGTACTGATGGTCCGGATTCAAGGGAAAAGGAGTGCGATATTGTCAAGGCCATGTGCAGTGTTCTGTTGCACATTGCTTCAAAGGAAAAATTGCCTTTTCCTGGGATGGAATGTTAGAAAGCTGGAAAAAGCATCTGTGCGGGTGGAGGATGACAGGGAGGAGGTCACATCGTTAAGTTTGGACACAGTGAGTTGGAGACGCCTTGAGCATTTCAAAAGAAGATGTGGTTTGGAAAAATACCTATTTAGGTCTGGATTCTGGAAAAGGGGGCTGAGCTGCCAACAGCTTGTGAATCATCACTGTGAAGCTGGTAGATGAAGCTGGAGGGTGAATGAGACCACAGCTTGACATTTCAGAAAGCATTTAGTAAAGAAGTACTATTAAGCTTTGTGAAATATTTAAAATTAGGTTCTGCTCCACCACCTCTCTTCCCTTTATCACTGCAAGCACTTAGAAGATTTTGGAGGACCAGGTCAGAAGCCAAGCTGGTTCTTCAATTTACTTTGGCCATAGAATCTTTTTTTCTCATGAATAGGGTCCATAAATAATAAAGTCTAGAAAGCAAACATCAAGCAGGTCTGCTCTAGCCAAAGTTGTGAAAGGCAGGAACCCAGCTCACTTAGGTTTCTCCCATTCTGTAAAAGCCTCCCTGCATTCCCAGGGTCCCAACTAATGAACTTGAAAGCTACTGGCCAGAATGGCTTCTTCCATTTCTCAGGATTTCAGAGTTTCTCAAATGCTACACGGGGAACGCATAGCTGAACATTACCAATCTTTCCACTGTTCTTTCCAGCTCACAAAAGAACCACAGGACCTCATCAGAACTCTGGGTCATTTTAGCAAACATCAGTTCTCCCTGGACTTTGAAGATTTCCAACTGACAAAACTCCTAACAGGCTGGCTCTTACAGAGGATACAATTTAGAAACTCAGCTCTTGACACTTGAGAGTCTCTTTCACAATGAAGGCCTGTTGGATTTCCCGAGTGGCACTCTTGTTAAAGAAATGCAATTTAACTGTCAGCAGAACTAAGGGCATGTGTTGGATACTGCTCAGTGGCATTCATTTTGCAATGACAAGAAAGTGGAAGATGCCAGGAGAAGCGAGTTGGTCTGGAAAGAGCAGAGGAAGGGTGGCATTTGGGGAGTTCGCTAAATTGCTCCATCTGTTGCATTAATAACCAATCAGTCCAGGGGACTGGGAAAAGGGGTAATTGAACATACGGTACCTATTAGGATCTCTCTGTACATATGTAACTGCTCATTTCATCTGTACAAATGACTGCTTACTTATGCAAATGGCAGGTCTAAAGTGCTCATGTTGGGAAATTCTGCTAGGAAGGCATTTCCTTAGGAAAAGCTATATTCAAATCCTCCAAATGCTGAGAAGTCTGGGAGTTACAATGCCAGGGAAGCATAAAAGCAAGAATAAAAACAAAGCAGAAAACACAAAGTTGTATTGGAAGAATGTGTATATACAAAACCATGCTTTTCCCAAGGAGACTGGTGAGCATGACTTTCATTGGCTACAAAGTGGGGCAGAGATACAGTGACATTGTTCAGTCAAGTTCAGTGGCAGACTAGAGGTCCAAGGGATGAAAGAGGTCAGGGCATATAAGCCCAATGTGATATCCAATGTAACATAACTAACGATAGCCAAGATATAATGGAGAGCTTCCTGTTGGTCAGGCTGACATATGAAAGCCTAGTGAAACCCCATAGTCTCTTCTTGATTTAGAGGAAAGCAAAGAAAATTAGTTGTGACATTCTCATATCCCTGCTCCCTAACGTGATATTTACTTCACCCTATAACTCTCTATACACCAAAATCAGCTGTTACTGATCTTTATAAGTAACAGAACTCACTTATCCAATTTTGTGATTTTTTAAAAGTTTAACTGGAATAGAGAGATGGAGAGAATATCCAGTGGAAGTTATGAAAATGTGGTACCTCTGGTTTTCCGCCATCTCATGGCTTCTTCTTTCTCTCTCTTTTCTAAGTCCACAATTCCACCACCTTCCAGGGAATAAGTGATATCTTGTATAGTAAAACAAATCTAAGTTTAAATGCTTCATCTTCTCTGCTGTGACTTTAAACACTAACAAGACTATCATTTTATAAGAGAATTTAGGTAAATTCATTTTTCTTCTACTTGTTCCATAAAAATGGATCCTGATCCAAAATGGAATGTAAGGATCTCTGTACAATATTGATAATGCCAGAAGAACAAAGTGGATTTGTCTAAGCCATTCAGGTCCTTGAAGAGGAAATGAATGAGAAGTTTTTATCTATATATCTCCCAAGATATCTAGATATCTCATGAGTTCATAGGGAGGCTTTCGGAAGGTGTTTGGACTATAGGATCTGATAGCTGACTTGCTGTTAGGAGATATAGCATGGTCGGAAGAGGTGACCGTGGGAGGTGTGGCTTGGAAGAGTATATCTTCTCCCAGCTATTTCCTTCATGCTTTCTGCTTCCTGTCTCCTATGCTGTGAGCATATTTTCCTCTGCCATTCCCCTCTACTATGCCATTTAGTCTTGTAGCCAGTTGCCTACGGACTGAAATGTGCCCCAAAACAAACCTTTCTCCCTTTTAGTTGCTGCTTTTGGGTATAGGTCCCAGCAATGCAAAAAGTGACTATGATTCACTGAGAATAATTTTGGCTACAATTCAAGTTGTCTTAAGCAACAAAAGAATTTATTATCTCAGAGTGAGAACAATGGAACTGTACAGCCTCTGGGAGGGCTAGCTCAGCAGCTCAGTTACCATGTTAAAAACCCATAATTTTCCGTTCTGCACTGAGCTGTGTTTTTACATTGGCTGCAGTACGCTCTCTAAATGATGCAGTGCTTGTCACCAGGATTGGGCCTACGTTGGTGGGAAAGAGTAAGCAAAGCTTAGTCTCCGGAACTTGGATGGTCGGTGCAGGCTTGCTACAAAGTGCAAGATTGGAGGCATAAAAGTTCCTGTGACAAAAGTGTGAGTTCTGTTGAGAAGCTGAGGGGAGGATAGACAAAGAATTTCATCTGCTCCAGAGGAAGGGTATTTTCTAGAGCACAGGGGTTGTCATTAGGCTGTGCGAAATGATGCTTCTATGATCCTAGGTGCTGCAATAGGGTCTTGCATAGATGCACAGAAAGCAACAAAATTGAGCTTCTTTCTCTAGATCTGAAAGCTGAAGTTTGAACAAAGCTTTGTTCTCATCCCATCTTCCAGGCAAGTCTAAAACCTTGATTTTGTTCATTTTAATACCAACCATGAAGCCTCGTCACCGATTTCCCTTCCTATGCCTACCCCAGTGTTGGGCAGGAGCTCACATGGACCTCATATAAATTCATAGGAACACATCAGTTGCCTTAACCATAATGGGCATGGGAAAGATGAAGCAGAGAGACAGAGCTGGGTGTGGTAGATAGAAAATGCATCTTAAACAGAAGAAAAACACCAAGTCTTGATATCTGGAAGCTGAAGGTACTACTTTATGTGGTTGATTTGGTTCATTTTGTGCTGTTACAGAGGCATATCTGACATTAATTATCAGGAACAGATATTTATTTCATATAGTTCTGAGACTTAGGAAATCTAAGAATTAAAGACTGGCATTTGGTGAGGGTCTTCTTGCTGTGTCATCTCATGGTAGAAGGTGGGAGGATAAGAAAGCATTCAAGAAATCAAATTTCAGCTGCAGTCCCTTTTAAAATGAACATTAATTGATTCATGAGAGTTGTTCCATTACAACCTAAACACATATGGGAGTTTGGGTCCTGTCTCTCATCACTGGCACATAGGAAAATAAGGACATGCCCAGTGACCTTACCCCCACTAGATCCACCCCCTAAAATTTCTACCACTTTCTAACAATGAAAGCTGACTTCAACACAAGACCTTGATTACTTAAGAACCAAATCATAAGAGGGAACATAACAAACAATAGAAATGACAAAATGATTATTGCTTTATAACAAAAGATATGATTAAGTTAAAAATCTTGAGGTAGAGAGATTATCTTGGGTTATTTGAATGGGTTCTATGCGTAATTGCATGTATCTTTATAAGACACAAACAGAGAAGATTTGAAGCAGAAGATCTATAGTGATGTGAACATGAAGCAGAAAGAGATTTGAAGGTGCTGGCCTAGAAGGTGGAGTAATGGAGTCACAAGTCAGGGAACAACAGCAGCCGCCAATAGTTCCATGAAGTGGATTCTCCTTTAGAACTTCCGCGGGGCATGCACCCCAGTGACATTTTAATTTCAGTCGGTTCAAATTGATTTTGGACTTTTGGCTTCCAGAACTTGAAGAATACTTCTCATATCATTTTTTATAGCAGCGATATAGAATGAGCCCATCAGTTCTAATCAGAACGAGAGTAAGTGTATGTTTGTGGAGGTACAGACAGGAGATGGTTCCTTAATCTAGCTGCAAGAGTTCAGCCTTCATAATACCATGAAGGTGTCAGAGGGTGTGACCAGACTGATTCGTGATGCATGCTTATGAGCCGTACACTCTGTAGTTATGCCAGAGTGTGTATCCAGAATTCAAGAGATATTTGGGCTCTAGTCCCAGGACCTGAGCAGCAGAGATAGCTACAATCCCTCAGGGCAAGTGGTCAAAGGGATAAGTACTTTTCAATACTGAGAGGAAAATGTCTTGCATTACCACGGCATGGAAAAAGTTTTTTATTTTTAACAGCCTAGTGCATGAGAGGAAGCCAGAAATTCCATTTGGAGGAATGAGTGTTGAGACTCCACTTTCTAGACTGGTGGAGTTTCAGAGACTATTTTTTACTTGAGAATTAGAGAAGAGATTGGATACACCTCATGTGCCAAGTTCAGTTCATAGTGGCTTCTTGGAATTCTGCACTGAGAAATGTTTTGACAGATACATCTGACTGAGTTCATTTTCTGTTGTCATAACAAAATACATGAAGCTAGTCACTTTATAAAGGAAAGATTTCGCTTCCAGTTTTGAATGTGAAAGTCCAAGATTGGGTGGCTCCACCTGAGGAAGGCCGCTAGCCTTAATTATAACATGGCAGGTGGCATCGTGGTGAGATGTGTGAGACAGACTGAGATAATATGGTAAGACATGAACCCAGAGAGATCGAAGGGCTGAGCTTGCCTTTTTGTTATCTCAACTCACTCACAGGAACTATCCAGAGTTCCACAAGAACTATGTTAATCCCTTCCATACACAGGGCCTCTAATCATTGCTTCTAATAGATCCATCTCTTAAAGATTCCACAGTATTTCATCACTTCTATAATGGAAATCAACCTTCTAGCACATGAACCTTTGGGTGAAACCCACACCAAAATCAATCAATAGCCATGATGGATTAACAAGATCTGTCATGCATCTATTAGAAAACTAGGAGCCTTTGCAGTAAACATCCGACTCACCACTGATGTTCCCGGCCCTTTCTCACAATTTCAAGCATTTCTTGGGTTTAAAACTCACATTCCAGCTTGCTAACATATCAAACCGTCAACAACACATCTACACTCAAAAATCTGTGATAAAAGTTATGAGGACAAAGAACATTCCTTCGTGGTTCTTGCTGTCCGGAGGTTGCATTTTAAATGGCTGTGTCCTTTCTACATCCCACATTATTATAAAGCTAATCTACAATAATTAAAATGGCATTAGATGGGCCCCTTTGGTGAGAAATTATTCAAGTGTGTTTATCCTTCTAGAATTCTTGGAATAATATAAAAAGAAGAACCTTTTATTTTGCTAAGTGAAAACAATAGGTCTACTACATATATGATAATTTAAAAATTACAAAGAATTCTATACAGTGTTTTTTCCTCTCTCTGTTTACTCCAAAGCACTAACAACTTATTCATGGGCTTGCCTTTGAGAAGATGCTTTGGTCTACTTGTGCTGTTGTAACAAAGTACCATAAACCAAGTGTCTCCCAACACACAAGTGCGTTACCTCACGGTTCAGGAGGCTGGTAGTCCACATATTCGAAGGGTTGGTTTCTTCTGAGAACTATGAGGGGACTCTGTTCTACATTTCTCCCCTCATTTTTGTTGTTTTAAGTGCATTTTCACGTATTTGTCCCTCTAGGCATACCTTCCTCCACATCTAAATTTTTCCATTTTGTAAGAACATAGCCATGCTAGACTAGGGCCAGCTTTAGAGACCTCACCTTATTTTTGTCATCTGCAAAGACCTTATTTCCAAATAAAATGACATGTACGGGAACTGAGGTTAGGACTTCACCATCTTTTGGGGATTACAGTTACACCCATTATAATACTCATTATTGTTGTCCAGTGATCTGTTGTATGCTTGGTCAGCCATCTACTAATGAGGCTCTCAGAGAAGCTGGGTACAGTGTGTGAAGATTCTGGCTACAGAGTGCTTCAGCAGAGCAATATTTAAGAGAAGGTAGCTGTAAGGGAATGATTAAGTGAAATGTTTTTACTCAGTGCAGCCAGGGAAAAGCCTGTTCGTGAAAACTTTATAGTTATAAGATAAATACTCATGATTCCTGCTAGTTCTAAAAGGGGACACTCTCCCCTCCCCCATCTCCATATTCATTGAGTCTGAAAGATAAGTCTGGATGAAAGGCAGAATGTTTCAGCCTACTGGCCCAGGACTGTGCCCCGGACTGTCCATGTTTAAGAACACAGGCCAGGTCCTTGTACTAATGTATTCTTCCTCTTGTGAACCATACATAGCAGCTTACTTTGCAAGGAGTGTGGGGAGATCAGGAGCAGCCTGTGTACTGCGCTCCCTCCTGGAAGGAGCCTCATCTTTGGGTCGCTCCCTCATTTTTCACACAGTACACACAGCGCACTTTCATGTTTGGTAATGAAATTCTCACAACAATCCTGACAGTCCTACAATAGACATTGCTATGATTTGAATGTGCCCCTTAAAGATCATGTGTTGGAACTTTAACCCTGATGCAACAGTGCCAAGAAGTGAGTCCCTGTAGTGGGTTCACAGCTTGTGAGGGCTCACCTCTGGTAAATGAACTAATGTTATTATCAAGGGAGAGGGGTAATTATCCAGAAATTGGGTTGTTATAAAACTGAGTCTAGCCCTTCGTTGCTTTGTCTGCTGTATATTCTCAGGTCCTTCTGCTTCTGCTATGCCCATGTGGTGATGCAGTAGGAAGGCTCCTGCCCCAACATTGGCCTTCCCACCCTCCAGAACTGCAAGCAATAAATATATCTTCTCTATAAATGACCTAGTCTTGAATATCCTGTTTTAGCATCAAAAGAAGATTATGACAAGTGTGTCTGTTTTGTAGACGAAGCAGCTGAGGCACAAAATAAACGACCCTCACATATCCAGCTGACAACCAGCCAGTGACTGAGTCATAACTGAAAACCAGAACCTACTCTGGCTTTTTATCCAGGCCCCTCTCCACAAATCATGCTGCTTCACAAAGCATGCTTTCCTATAAACCTCCTGGCCCCAGAGAAAGAGGCTATCTGGACAGCAGCTGCTTGGTGACACAGAGCACACCAGATGTGGGGAAGTGGAGACCATGTCTGCTTCTGGTTTTCCTGCTGAGTTAACTGTCTCAAACAAAAGCTAGTTAGAAATGGCTGAAGGAACTGAAATATCCCCATGATTCATCTTGTATTCATTATCATTTTGTCCCCTGAAGGACTGAGAGGATTCTTAGTTATGTGCTGAATAAATTATGTGACCTAGTAACTTTCCCATCCTGCTTAATCCGTCAGCCCTCAGGAATGTGACGGCTGCTGATCCAGGGTGTACGAGCTCGTGGTGCTACCCACATCCTGACTTCCTCCTCCTTCCTGACCTTCTTTTGAGATACATGTTTTCTCGGACCCTTACCTTTTATTTAGTGTTTACTTTATTGAGAACCTTCTTGTAAACTACCTCTATTCTTCTGTGGTTTGAGACTGGCATAAAGAGATTAAAATAGTATCTTTTATTTTTCCAGAAAAAAGAATGTTTTAGAAAATGAAAATCCAGTGTGTGTGTGTGTGTGTGTGTGTGTGTGTGTGTGTGTTATATTTTGTGATAGAAACAGAAAGCAAAGGGAAGATTATTCAATTTCACAAGCTTTGCGCTCTGGAGGATTCAGGCCTATGATGGTATTAAATCTATATGTTAAGTATAAATTTCCACAATTAAAATACTTGTGCTGACATGGTTATTTTCACCTTCAGTATCACTTTTGTATATTATTGAAAGGACAAAAGAGCAGAATGTGAATTCTCTCATTCTTTTTATTCAAAGTCAGTTTGACTGATACTTCACAAAGAATAAAATTTATCCTTTTAAGTGTTTCATTCAATGAATTTTGACAAATTTTAGAGTTATGTATTCATTATCAGAATTCAGACACAAAATATTTTCATTGCCCTAGAAAGTTCCCTCATGCTCCTTCATAGTCAATAACTTTCCCTACCCTGCTTCTTCTCCCAGAACACTTGTGATTTCTGTCACAATATATTGTCACATTTTTTCCTCCAGATTATCAGTGTAGTCAAGGCTTGCAAGGTGAACAATTACATGCAGGACACACAATTTATACTATTATTTATAATGGTCACCCAAGGAGTCAAATACAAAGAAAGTACAGGAAATCTGTCCACAACCCTAGAGAGCAGAAAATCCAGTAAAGGCCTGGATCCTATGGCAATAAACTGCATGAATTCAACAGAAAACCTACAGCCCGAGACAATGACTCATGCACCTCTATCCCACGGATCTGCACTAGGAAGTCCTAAGGGTCAGTAGGGGAAGCCACAAAGTCTATGCCAGAGGAGTGAAGGATCTCTGCCAGCAGGCCAAGGGTTCTGTTCTGGATGCTCAAAATAAGGACCAGGGTTCCCCTGAAAAGTACCACCGACATCCTTAATGATAATGAGATCTGGAGCTCCTCCAATGATGGGAACAGCTGAGTGCATAGCAGGAAGCCAACATGACAAGCTTCTCCAGGAGAACCAACAGCTCCAAACAAGAACACTTGGGAAAACCAAGACTGCTCCTCATCTCCAGGTCTCCTTTTCATGCTGGCCATAGTCCTTAGGTGGGCCATCCACACCCGCACCCTGCTGATTCAGTTTACGTGGTTTTTAAGTTGACAATCAGTTCCCAATCCATAACATTATTTTATAAACAAAAAGCATGTAGTATGTAGCCATTTCTGCCTTTTTTTTCAATGAATATGAAATTTTTGAGGATCATCCATGTTTCTGCATACATCAGTGATTGGTATCTTTTTACTGCTTAGCAGAAATCCATCATGTAGATACAGCAATTTGCCTCCTCATTGGCTGAGCAACATTTGGACTGTCCTGAATTTGGGGTAATTATGAATAAAGCTGCTATAAACATTTGCATTCAGGTTTTTAGTGGACATATATTTTCATTTCTCCTTGTGAACTTCTACAATAGGATTAGTCGTATTATGGATGTATATTGAATTATGGTACATAAGAAAATGCCAAACTTTCTTCTAAAGTGGCTGGCAGATCTGTTTTGCCTTCCTGCCAGCAATGTGTAAGACTTCCAGCTCCATATCCTCCACAGTCCTGGGCATTAATGGTTACTGTTTGGTTTGCCATTCTAACAATGTATTGAGGTATCTCATTGTAGTTTTGGTTTGCATTAGTGCAATGGTTATTGGGTTTAAGGATTTTATGTGTTTATTTTCCATATATGTCTTTACTTATTCAACTATCTTTTTTTCCATTTTAAGTGGTGTTTATTTCTAATAATTGAGTTGTAAGAATTCTTTATGTATTCTGGATATGAGTCTTTTATCACATCTGTATTTTATATTTTCTGTACCTAACAAGGTTTACTTTTCTCTTTGGTGCTGAGGATTGAATCCAGGGCCTCATGTATGGTAACCATTTATACTCTGACCGAGCTGTAATTCCAAACTTAATGGAATATTTAGAAGAGCATAACTTTTTAATTTTAATGAAATTCATGCTGGCAATTCCTTTCTTGTATGGTTTGAATTTTTATCTTTCCATCAAACATTTTTGTGTAACTCAGGATTGTCGATGTCCGCTCCCGGCCGGCAGGAAGGACACACGACATAGTCTGGTAGTGGACAACCTTTTCTTTTTATTCTTCTTTCTCCGTACAGCCTGCCCTGGGTTCTCCCAGCTGAAGCCTCCTTTGGTCCGCTCTCCGCGGCTCCTCTTGTGCTTCAGTCTGCCCCGAAGCCTCTATCGGTCCGCTCTCCGCAGCTCCTTCTGGGCTTCTACTTCCGGGCTTCTACCTGGCTTCTACTTCCTCCCAGGGGTGGCACCAGTATATATACGGGTACAGTGTCCAATCATGTTAAAGTAAGCAAGGCAAGCTGATTGGCTAACATCATCAGTTGCTAGGCAGACTATATTGTTGAGCGGGTTGTTTACGCGGTAAGCAGGAAACTAGCATATTCGATGGGAGGGGTAATCTACCTCAGGCCTCACTCTTTACTACAGGCCTCACGTCCGCCAAGTGAGGCGACCGGGCTCGGGGCTGCGGCTCCCAACATCTCCCCCTTTTTTATTTTTTATGAATGTGCGCATCGTAGCCCTTCCTGGACTGGGTGCAGAGGCTTATGCCCTATGCGTAGGCCCACCGTAGGTCCTTGGCTTAGACCCTGGTCGGCCGTCCCATGGTCTGCCAAGGCCCTGAGGCCCTCGTCCTTTTTCTAGGGCCAGGCACAAACTGGACGGAACCTGGATGCACACAAGCTTGCACTCATTTCCTCTCCGTAAAGAAATCCCCTCGGAGAGAAATTTAGACCTGGGCAGCATCTAACAGTCCAGCGGCTTACGTGCAGGATGGGGTAGGGCCTGGCTTAGGTCGAGTCGTGCTGGGGAGGCACGCTCTTACCCGTCATTGACTCATCTACCCTGCTGTGTATTGTCACCTTATGGAGGAGAATGAAGGATGCCCGCCATATCTAGACTCGGTCGTGGGCCAATCGAGCAAGCCATGCATATGCCTGAGGATCTTTTTGTCCATTTCGGGCTACCGCTATTTCTATTCATCTTGTTGGTTGGTCTGTGATGGATCTCCAGTAGGGCAGGTCTGATCTTTAGTCGAGGGCTTTGTTGTCCGTGTCAGTCTCTCCGGTATCCACAGTGGTTCTCGTCCCGGTTCCTGTGGGAAAACACAAACCGCGCCTCGGTTCCAGCTGACCACTGGATCCGGGCCCATCCATTGTCCTGTCAGGACATCTTTCCACTTCACCCACCCTTTATGGTTGGGGGAAGGGTTGCAGTGCTCCACAGCTGGGGAGCGATTATCATTATTTAAATTTAAAAAATTGTGTGTGAATAGTGCCATGGATAATCGTGCCTTTGGGGCCAGGCCTTGGCCTACTCCCCCTTTTTGTTTTTGTAAAATTTCTTTGAGGCTTCTATGAGCCCTCTCAATGATTCCTTGACCTTGGGGATTGTATGGGATACCATGTTTTAATTGAACCTCCATCATTTTGCAGAACTCATTGAAAGCTTTGCCTATATAGGCTGGTCCATTATCAGTTTTTAATATTTTTGGTTTGCCCCATGCGGCCCAAGCCGCCAGGCAATGATTGATCACATTAGACACTTTTTCACCTGTTTCTGCTGTTGCAAATATGACGCGAGAACAGGTGTCTGTGGAAACATGAACATATTTAAGAGTCCCAAACTCCTGTATATGTGTGATGTCCATCTGCCAAACATCACCAGGGATCAAACCTCGAGGGTTTACTCCCCCTTTTTGTTTTTTATTTTTTATTTTTTATTTTTATCTTTTTCGTTTTTTTTTTTTTTTTTTTTTTTTTTTTTTTTTTTTTTTATTGGTACCAGGGATCGAACTAACAACTGCACACTTGCAAGGCAGGCGCTTAAGCCGCTGAGCTAAATCCCCAGCCCCTTTTTCCTCGACCGGCGTTTTTCTCAGCCTGCTCGGCAGAGTAGCCGCCCATGAAAATACCGTCTGCCCAGCGGCGCGACGTCATAAGACTGCGGTCGCGACAGAGTGAAACGGGGCGTCACTTCCTGTGCCGGCTGAGGGAAGGGAGGGTTTCCTGTGGCGGCCTCTCGGCGGGGAGCCGCTTTTAGAAAAGAGCTCCAGGGCGGAGCGGATGGCTCTCTATCTCCTCCCCGCCAGAGAGCGCCGGGGAACCGAGTCTGACCATCAGCGCGCCGACCCTCTCCCACAAGCATTCTCTTGTTCCACCCCCGGTCTCCCCGATTGGCGTTTCTCTCAGCCTGCTCTGCAGAGGACTCTGCATACCAGGCTCGCCAATCCAGGTAACTGCCCGAGGGCAGACACGCCCCCGCCAGCTGAATCCAGTCCGCGGGGGTGAGGGGCCCAGAAGACAGATTCTCCAGCATGGCAATGGTGTAAGGCGCAGTCGGCCCAAAAGTTGTAACTGCATTTTTAAGTTCTCTAATCTGCTTTATCTCAAAAGGCTCCCGTACATTGCGTCCCTGGCCTATAGCCACTTGTACAGGAAATATCTCGTAGGGGTCACTATCCATCCCAGGTGGTGGATGTACCTCATGAAACAAGCGTCTCCCCTGCCAAAGCCACCTGTGAAAATACCGATCCGCCGGCGGCGGAGCATAAAACAACGGCCGTGATTGGGCGGAAAATGGGGGCCCGTGCATCACTTCCTGTTCTGGCGAAGAGGAAGGGAGCTCCCGGGCGGCCGCCCCGCGGCGAGGGATCGCCTCCGGAAACGGCCCCCAAGGTGGGGCGGAAGGCTTCGCCTCCCTCTCGCGCCGGGGCGCACTCAGGAGCTCTCTACTCCTCCGCAGACCAGGTTGAGCAGAGCGCAATTCGCGGGGCAACGCTGGAAAAGAACCCTGCGACTCCTTATTGAGCGACTTAGGCTCCTGACAGCTGGTCTCTTTGGCCTCCTTGCCATTCAACTTTCCCTCGTCCTCGGAGTCAGACGACTCCGAGGCTAGAGCCCCGTCCTCCTCCTTAGCATCCTTGTTCCCCTTGACAGACCCCTCTCGGGAGCTCCCTGACTGGGCCTGCTCAGATACCCTGCATACTTTTGTAAGCTCTTGAGAGCTTTCTCCACAACCACCCTCGCTCTTAGTGCCGCTACCTAGCATGTTTCCCATTTTTTAATATGTTACTCACCGCGTGAGGCCCAAAAATCCGCCACTTACGCGTGAGCCTGAGGGGAGTCTAAAAGCCCTGTAGGTGCGCGCCACCCAGAGCCCAGGCTTATCCCCAACTCACCTGTCTCGCAGCTCTGTACTGGAGCGTTGTCCACTTCCACGTCGCGGGGGTGATCAGTCCCCGGGCGGGCCTCCAAATGTCGATGTCCGCTCCCGGCCGGCAGGAAGGACACACGACATAGTCTGGTAGTGGACAACCTTTTCTTTTTATTTTTCTTTCTCCGTACAGCCTGCCCTGGGTTCTCCCAGCTGAAGCCTCCTTTGGTCCGCTCTCCGCGGCTCCTCTTGTGCTTCAGTCTGCCCCGAAGCCTCTATCGGTCCGCTCTCCGCAGCTCCTTCTGGGCTTCTACTTCCGGGCTTCTACCTGGCTTCTACTTCCTCCCAGGGGTGGCACCAGTATATATACGGGTACAGTGTCCAATCATGTTAAAGTAAGCAAGGCAAGCTGATTGGCTAACATCATCAGTTGCTAGGCAGACTATATTGTTGAGCGGGTTGTTTACGCGGTAAGCAGGAAACTAGCATATTCGATGGGAGGGGTAATCTACCTCAGGCCTCACTCTTTACTACAGGCCTCACGTCCGCCAAGTGAGGCGACCGGGCTCGGGGCTGCGGCTCCCAACACAGGATCACAAAACTTTTCTATATGTTTACCTTTTTTTCTGAGACAGGGTCTTAGTATGCAGTTCAGGCTAGCCTTGGGCTCAGCTTGTAGCCCAGGCTGGTCTCGAACTTGCAACTATCTTCCTTCCTCAGCCTCCTGAGTGCTGAGGAGTGCAACTCCATGTTTGGCTGTTTCACCGTTTTTAAGATTTACAATTTTGAGTTGTTTTTTATATTTGGTGTGAACTAAGTGTTAGTGTTCTTCTTGCTCTTTTTGTATGTTTGCTTGCATAAGGATGCGAAACAGTTCTATCACTGTTGGAAAGTCTCCTCCTTTTTCTCCACCTTGTGAGCGCTCTCACCCTGGCACCTTGGTGAGCTCTCTCACTCCGGACTTGGACTAAGGTGCTCCATCTGCCTTCCTTTCACTTCCCAAGTCTCAGCTTGGCCTGGTGCCTAGAATGGGGATTTTTGTTGCAATAGGTAACCATCTGTAAAGGAGAAAATGTTTGCTGTAAGTGACTAATAAAAAAGCCTCCTAAAGCCTGATGAATTGGCCTCAACATCTAAGTGCTTCCCCCAGGTTTTAAAAAAGAAAGCTGAACGACATCCAGTCTCACCTGCTCAAATGAAATTCCGCTTCTTCTGATTGGAGAGCCATAAAATCTGCTTTTATCTGCTGCTATAGCATTTTCTGAAAGAAATCCAATTTATCAAGTACAATATAAAATCCCTCCAGCTGATAAATACATGCTGGTGGCAAGCCTTGAGGAGGCCTGGTGCTTTGGAACCTGCAGATTTGCTGAGACGGAAGTGTTGGTAACTGAGCCTATGGTACACCATGGGTCCTGGGACCAACTGAAGTCACCACTGACTGTGTCCATGTCCAGGATAAAGCAGGGACCTCAAGAGTCACCTTGTTCTGACATCTATGAATTCTCTGATCTTGATGAACTCTGTGAGTTAGGCTGTTTCCTGATCCTAAGCTGGGGACACAAGAACAGTCAACTCTGTTTATCCACAAGTTCCACATCCATGTGGATTCAACTGTGGATCAAAAAGAGTTTTAAAACTTTGTACTGAACATGTATGAACTCCTTTTCTTGCCATTGTTTCCTAAACAATGCAATATAATGATTTAAATAGCATTTACAATTTTATTTGACTTTATGAATCATCTAGAGATGACTTAAACAGGAGGATGTGTGTATTTCTTATGCAGATACTGCATTATTTTATATCAGATTTGAGCCTCTATGATAGATTTTGGCATCAATGGGAAGGGAAGTCCTGAAAATAATGCCCCACAGATAACAAAAGACAATTGATTGTGCTCATGTGTCAGATTGAAGAGAGGTAATGATACAATTAAAATAATTTAATTTTTTGGAGATATCGTAAATTTAATTATAAGAACTACAGGATGGAGGTGGAAAGAGATAAGAGTACTGAATTGATCAAAGCTTGTTCTGTTTCTGAATGGATGTTTAAAACCTTTCAACAAACCTGACACTACTCCTGTATGCTTGTCAGTGAACTGCTAACTGCAGACAATCCAGGGGCCACAAGTGCTTCTCCTCATGGATTGCCCTCCTATCTTGAAACTGTCCCACTTCATATGATCCTCTCCTTATCTGTAGCCAATATCGGTTCAATATAATCAATTTTCACTTTTTCCCCCAATTTTGTTATAAAATGCTGTTGACTCACAGTTCCAATGGTCATTTTTCCAAGTGCTATCTAGACTTGCTGCTGATGGCTAAGAAACTTGCCCCAGGACCTGATCTTTTTGGTAACATCTGTAATTCTTCATTGAATTCTTTTATTTCAAAGATCCCTGGGTTTCAAGAGTCCTACCTGTCTAATTCTCTGCACTTAGGAAATTCTTCATGATTTTATTCTGATTAAAAAAAAACTCAGGTAGATTTTGCAAAGAGGTGCCAAGAATAAATCCTTCTGTGTAATTTTAAAATGTGTGACAGTGGGTTACTTTTCTCTAATGCTTGCTTTGAAAGGTGACTGAGTGGATTAAAAATTAATCTAGGTGTAATTAAAACACCTAGTTCAGTATTCTCAGTAGAGGCAGAACTAGATAAAGAGGAAGTCATTTCATGATTATGTATAACTAAATAATCCTTCCTGTGCCCAAATGTCTATGCTCTAATCCCTGAAACATGCTACCATGTTACCTTATATGATCTAAAGCAAAAGAAAGAAAGAAAGAAAGAAAGAAAGAAAGAAAGAAAGAAAAGAACAAAAACAAGAATTTTCTCTTTTTCCTGTCACATGCAACATGTAACACTTCCATAACCAGATGGATGAAGTTTCTCCCCAACACACTGAGCCCTTCTCCAGGGAATACTAACTGGGTGTGATATTATCTACTTGGGGACAATGTGGCAGCCCACAGGTTGAGAACTCAGTGACACAAATCATCCCCAACTTCAGACACAGGCCTCAAGTAAGGTTTGTTCTCAAGTAAATTTTGTCTCAAAATTAAGCTGTCACATAAATTTACAAGATGTTGGTTACAAACTGGGGTTCCCATGTCTCCTTTCTTCCTTGGGGAATAACTATCTAGGATGGATCAAGAAACACAAGTAAACATTTTTATGTGTATCAGTTTATTATAAGAAATTTTGCAAAGGATACCGATTAGTAGTAAGAAGAAGAGATAACAGAGCAAGGAGTAGGTGCAGGGGTGTCTGGGGTCCGTGCCTCATCTGTCTGAGTGTGCGACCCTTACCGCATTTTCACATGTGGTGACCTAGAAGCCAATCACATCTTGTTGTTCAAGAATTTTTATATTAATGACCTTGAGAGCTTTATTACCAGCTCTCCTCCTCTTCCTGGAGGTTGACAGTAGGTGTGGGAAGCCCCTCAGGCTGCTTCAAGCTAAGGGGAGCCTAAGGACACCTGAGGATGTGGCCCCACTTTCTAGTGTGGGCAGACAGTGGGATACAGTTATGTAATCATGACTCAGCACAGGGAAGCACATAGGCACTTGTTATAGCACCATGGAAGAATGTAAGTGTGAGATAACAACCTGTATAAGACTTATACAATAAGGGTGTCGGTGGCTCTTGCTCGTGGCTCTTACTCTTGTGCTGTTGCACTTTCTGCTCTGCTCCAGGTTGCCTGCTGTTGTTGCTGATTCCTTGCATACATGTGTTCTTGGGACCTCACCTGTAAAAATTTCCCTTGAGCCTGCTAGTTTTCAAGGATGGACCTGTGAGCCAAAGGAGGCAGACAATTTCTATAATCCGTAAAAGGGAAAGAAATGAATTCTCCCTTTCTTCTCTAGAGCCTCTGGAACAAATGCTTCTCTATTAACATTTGAGTTTAGGACTCCTGATATCCAGAACCTTAGGAGAGTAACAGAATTGCTTTAAATCATTCAATTCTTGGTAATGTATTATGATAGCAATAGAAAACTAATAATTATCAATTTATTATGCATATAACTATCACATAGTGTAGTGTCTCCCTTGGGATAGTGTATAATCACTTGTCTTCAAATTCCACTTTTATTCACCCTGTCTCACTTTTTAACTCTTATACACTAGCCTTCATATTTTGAACTTGTAGAACACCATAAAAATAAAGTTTTACTGCTAACTTGACATAAACAGGCTATGGTCTTAAAAATGACTTGGTAGTTTAAATGATTTAGGGGTTGACTGAGTTGGCAGTGGGTATCTTAAGTCTGAATGGTGGACTTTCTCACTAGCACCCCCCCAGAATAAAATGGACTGTTGATGTAGGTGTCACATCTGGAACTGATTAACAACAATTTTGCCAAATTACTTAATTTCTTTGAGCCTTAGTTTCTTCCTTTGGCCCATGAGGGAGTGATCCTTGGTGTCATGGCTTATGTCAGTGACCCCCAGGCCTCATGCATTTGCATTATGCATTTGTAATTGGTTCATTGTCTAGAGCTTGGATTGATGGTATCAGTGCTACACCCACATAGGGATGGAGCCAGCATACAATGTAATGGCAGGAAAAAGGGGTGTCTCGCTCTCTTGCTGGTTTCTGCTGGCTGTTTGCAGCCATTATCAACTGCGGCCCCACCATGCCACCTTGCCTTGGAGCCAACTGAGTATGGACTGAAACCTCCAAAAACTGTAAGAAATAAACCTTTTCTTTCCCCATTTTGGGCATCAGGTATTTTGTCTCAGTGACAAGTTAAAAGTAACTAACACACTTGGCTCACAGAAGAATATGACAGTTCACAGAAGAGAGCACACAGTAGGTACAGAATCATGGTAGTTTCTTTCCTTGAGCATCTATATCCTTGAGTGGTAGTATTCTGCTGTGTGAAGTCAGGTCTTGCAGATCCTGCATGCAAGGATGTACCATGTTGCTCTCTGCTCCACACCTTCTATTCTATCCTTGCTAGAAGCCTGTGCATGCACAATGAAATTAGTAGGTCTAGATCAGTGATGCTCACTAGCACTTTCTATGATAATGGAAATCTTCTCTAGGCTCTGCAAGAACCTAGAAAAGATAGTCAAACCACGTGATAAGTGATGGTGATAGTGACAGTGATAGTGGGCATGTACCGTATGGCCAGTACAACTCAGGGACTGAACTCTTAATGTCATTAAATTTTAATCAGTTTAAATATAAATAGCCAGGTTAAGACATGGGAAATTATAGTGGATTTAAATGGAAGCGATTAAAGAGGTCAAGAGTAGAAAATCATGCAGGTAAAAATCATACAGATACATCAACGAGGAAAGGATAATTTTTTCAACAAAAACATGTCTAGCATTCATGTGCAAAAGGAAAAGTCTTGTGTTAACTTTTCATCACTGTTACAAATACTTAACACAATCAACTTAAAAAGAGAAATGGCTTGTTTTGGCTTACAGTTTTGGGGATTCCAGTTCAGCATTTGTTGGGTCTTATATTTTTGAGGTCTTCTAGACAGCATCGCACAGGGGAAATGCACTGGAAAAAAAAAAAAAACCACTGATTTTATGTCCAGGAAGCCAAAAAGCAATGAGGGGCGCCAGGGTCCTACAGTTCCCATCAAGGACATTCCTTCAATAATATAGCACCTCCAATTTCTCCTTCTTCTGGGCCGAACTCTGAATGCATGCACTGTTGGGTGAGTTTTCAAATGCAAACTATAGCAAAGATATTTAAATTTAACTTTAATTGATTAAAATAGAATAAAACTAAGTATTCTATTTCTCAGTTACCCTAGCTGAATTTCAAGTGCTCAAGGAGCACACATGGTAACTGACTACTGCATCAGAAAACCAACACCCCTGGACATTTTCATCATCCTGTATAGCTCCATTTGACAGTGATGTTCCAGACTTATCCCAAGTGCTACACAGTTTTGTGGCTTCTGGTGTGACCACTGGTGGACTCAGCTGCCAAGATTTTGAAGCAAAGTCCACAATGGGTGGGAAGACATGCCAGAACCAATCTGCAGAATCTACTTTGGGCATGGGGTAGAAGAATAGTAGTCAGGACATCTCATATTTATTCAGCCTGCACACAGGCTTCAAATTCAGCTCTATTTTTCCCTGGCCGTGTTTCTGAATAATTTCAAACCACAGCCACAATCACCAGTTATTGAGTGTCATATGAAGGGTAGTTTCTGCATTCAGCACTTGCCGACTTCAGTCATTTCTACAACCTAGCTTGTAACTGGCATTGCTAATTCCCCCAAGAAAGTATTCTCCAGCCAAAGAGTCTTGTTAGGAATATCTGTCTCTTCTGTTATTCACCAAGGTAGAAATACCATTCACCAAGGTAGAAATACCTTTGAGATTATCAGTTTGGAGGACTTGAGCATTTCCAAACCACGCAGCTTCTCTGGGATCTACTTGTAAAATTCTACTTCAGGTTTGCCTGGAAGTGTAAGTTCCTCATCAGCTGCTGTCTAGGTACTGAACTCACAACCCAGGATGCCAAGCACTGGGCAATTTGTATTCCTTTTGATTTCTCCCTTCTTCTCTACCTTGCCTTTCTTCCTTCCAGCTTTCCTCCCTCTCATTAATATTGATAAGTGACTTTTCCTGTGCTAGGGGCTTGATGCCAGTCTCTCCTAACCCTCTCAATAGTCTTCTGAGATAGATTTGTCTTCTTGTAACATTTGGTAATAAGTGGCAGGAACAAAATTCTAGCCAGGGCTATGGCAGATGCACTGCGCTGTGCTGGTGAATGCTCTTCCTCAGTTTCTGAGTGGAAACAGCTGTGAGAGCCAGAAACAGCTGTGCCTCTTCAGGAATTCAGAGTTCCATTTTAGAGGCAGATTTGGAAAATTGCTAATCATCACACAATGTAGTTAATGCTTCTGTATTATAAGGGGTTTCAAAGTGTGGAGCCCAGGCAGCAGCATCAGGGTCAACTTGGAGCTTGTTAGAATTATACGTACATAGGATCCAGCTCAGACATTCTGGTCCCAAACCCTGGGTGAGGACCAGTGCTGTGTTTCACAAGCCCTCCTGATCATCCCCCTGCTCACTAAAGTTTGATAGTAACTTTAGGGATAGATGAAATGTCATGGCAAACAACAACTACTCTCTCCAGGAAGATGACAAAGGCTTTCCTGACATTCAGGCAGGATGTTGAGACATAGCAGAAGCACACTCCAGGTAAAGGTAAAGTGCTGTAGTTTGGATTTGGTTTGAGTGTCCCCTGCAGCTACATGAGTCTAAGTTTGATCCCCATTGTGAGACATTAAGAGTATGAAATTGAGTCTGCTTGTGATGCACACAGGCGGGGTCTTTGGGAGGGGATTAAGTTTGATAAGTCATTCGGGTGGAGCCTCAATGATTGAGTGATGGACCAGTGGTTTTGTAAGAAAAGAGAAAAAAATCACAAAAAGCATTGAACCTTGCCATTGAGTCAGAGAGCTAACAGAACTTTAAAGTAAGTTGCCACAACCTACATGGGGAGCAGGGCCCCAAGAAGGGGCTATGGGAGATTAAGAAGAAACATGACACAAAAAAGGAAAGCTGGGACCAGGTGGGATCTGACCTGTCTGAGGGAGAAGCAGCAAAAATGTCCTAAACTCAGCATTTTTATTTACACAGTAAAATAGGAGGAAAGGCACGAGACAGGGTTGAGTGCAAGGTCTCAGTGTTTTGCTGAGAACAGTGAAAGCAAAAACATTCTCAGAGCGATTTGTGCTGTAGTTAACAAGGCAGAACACCAAGGGGGGGCATCTGTTGATATTCAACTGAGCTAGAAGTCTGGTCTTTCTCTGGCACTCCATGTCCTTAGGACTGGCTTTGCTCATCTCAAGGAGTTTGCTGACTTCCAGCTCAGCTGAAGCTCAACCGCTCCCCCTAGTAAGTTGAGTCACTCACTAAATTAGACCCATGTGTATCACTGTGCACTAAAGTCAAAATGGATCAAATGTTAGAACAGAAACACTAAATCTACTGGAAGACAAGGTAGGGAGAAATCTTGGAGACACAGGGATAGGCAAAGAGTTCATGGACAAAATGAAAACTGAACAGGAAATACTTCAAAGAGTCAACTGGGGTTTTATCTTATTAAAAATTTTTACACATCGAAAGAAATCAGCAATTGAGTGAAAAGACAACTCTCAGAGTGGGAAAATTTTTTAGCCGATACTACCTCAGACAAAGGATTTCTATCTAGAACATATAAAGAATTGAAAAAATCAGACTCCCCAAATTCAAAGATCCTACCCAAAAAAGGGAATCTGAGATAAAAGTACACTTCTCAGATGAAGAAATACAAATGGCGAAGAAAGTTGAACTTCATTGGTCATTTGAAAGGTGCAAATTAAAACAATGCTGAAATTCCACCTTACTCCAGAAAGAATGGCTTTCATCAAAGAATTAATAATAAATGCTGGCAGGGCTGTGGGGAGAGAGAAATCCTTCTCCACTGTTGGTGGAAGTACATACTACTGTGGAAATAAGCTCCTTTAAAAAGCTAGGATTAGAATTCCCATTCAATCTAGCTATCCCCCTTTTGAGTATCTTCCCAGAAGAATTAAAAATATCATACTACAGTGATAATACGTGTACCCATATTTGCAGCAGCAAAATTTGTACCAGCTTAATCTTCAAAGCAATCCAAATTTCCATTAACCAAGGAATAAATAAAAAAATATGTGGTATTTTTCTAAAACGGAATACTGCTCAGTCATAAAGAAGGATAAACTTAATACTTTTATAGATAAGTGAATGCAACTTGACACCACACTCATAAGTGAAATAAATCAGACTCACATGCACAAACCTTGTATTGTCTCTCTGATGTGAGAAATTGAAATTATAAATCAGCTCTAGACTATAGATAAATGTGAAATGGGAAATAATTGTTTAAAAGGAAAAAGTAACTAGGAGGATGTGGATGGGAAAGTTAGAAAAGGGAAAAGGGAGAAAAATTCAAGGTAGTTCTACTATTGCAGTCTCTCAATTCATTGAAAAGGAAGATTTGATTGAAAAGGAAGGTTAGATTGAAGAAATTTTTATGCCTGTATCTTGGAGTTTAGTGCTTCGAAGATGACAATATGCAATACTAGCCAGTGATTTTTCTTATTTTTCATGAAATTCTGTTTTAATTTTTTAATAACAATTTTTAAACCCAAAATAAATAAATAAATAAATAATAAAATATTCACTTGCTGAAGGCCTAACAATGAATAAACTACACAAATGGATTCAAACCCAAATGATGAGACTCCAGAATCCAGGTGTATTATTCTATCAGAGAGCCATCAGGACTTTCAGTAGCTGCCTGATAGAAAAACCAGCAGGCAGCTCCACTTCTGGGTGATAAGAGGGGAGAGAAAATGATTAGTCAAAGGAGCAAGCCAATGCACTCCCTAAGATAATGTAGTAGGATGCTCGGAAAACCAGGATGAGACCCCATGACGATGGCGTGCCTCTTGGCCCTGCTGCTCTGTCTGTGGAGTAGCCATCTCTATTGTCTGCATCTGTGTCTCTTTCCTATAATAAACATTTATTTTCACTCTAGCTGTCCACATATGATTTCCACTTATGTTCAGATAATAAGGGGTGATTGGGGTGTCCTGCAATACCTTGGAACTGCCAACGTGCAGGCAGTGACCAGGTGCAGCCCTTCCGCCTTGAACTTCCAGAAACATAGCCAAAATAAATCTCTTTTTTTATAGCCTAATCCATTCAATGCCATTCAGTTATTAACAATGAGAAAATGAACTATATCAGCAAGGATCCAAATGGGGAAAGTCATTTCCGTTCAAAGGGTATGCAATATACCCATGAGCAGTAAGATAGCTCAAATATCATCCACACAGTGGATAATGAAGGGTAAATGAGTGTGAAAAGATACTTTGGTACTGAACTTTGGGGAATGTGGAAACCAGAGAAGTTGAGGTTTTATCATCTAAACACTAGGGAGTCACAGATGATTTTAAGTAGAGAATGGTCATGTTTACATTTGAACGTGAATTTTAAAAGCATCACTTCAGGTATACATTGAAGGAAGAGACAAAAGGAATGTAGGCCTATGATTTAAACAATAAATCAGAAGGCGATAAAAAGAAGGGGGGAAAGAGAAAGTAAAAACATGAATCTAACTAGCAAGTCACCGTTATCTTATTTTGAATCAGGACTCTGTTCTCGTCTATTTTAGCTGCCCACACAAAATACCATAAACTAGAAAGATTAAAAAGCATAAATGTATTTCTGCTAGTCCCAGTGGTTTGGTGGGCTGAGGAGGTCAAATCAAGGCTCTGGCTGACGTGGTGTCCAGTGTGAGATTACTGTCTGGTTCTTAGGTTGCTGCCGTGTGCTGGATCATCATGTGGTGGCAAAAATGAAAATGTGCTCTTGGACCTATTTTAGGAGAGCACTAATGTTATTCCTAAGGACTTTACCACCATGACCAAAACAACACTCAGAGGTCCACCTTGTAATACTACCATTTTGAGCATCAGGATTTCAACATATGAATTGTAGGGGTCACATAAACACCCCGGATTTCCCAAGGGCCAGGCCGGTATTTTTGAGCAGGCAAATAAAGGGAAGCATAACTATACCTACAAGGATGGTTCTACACAAAATTAAAGAGTGGATTAAAAGTAGGAAAATATTAATTTAATAGGCTTTCTGATGACTTGTAGAAATCTCTAAATTTAGTGTATATACAAATCACCTGAAGTGTTTACTAAAAAGGTAAGAAAGGAAGCCCAAGAATTTGTTTTTCCAACAGGTTCACATATAAAGCAGATGTTACTGTTCTGTAACTTTAATTAGCAAGACTGAGCCCAAATCTTACCACAGTTTTTGTAGCAATTGTATAGCATAACTTTTTGCAGCTGATCTGACCATACACCTACTGGGTACCACTGTCTCCCTGTTCTATTTCCCCTTACATCTGCAGAAACAGAAGTACCTTATGCTGTCCAGAACATGTATCTTTATTTTTGAAAAAGACAGCCCAACAGAATGAGGCATAAATCTCAGTTCAATGAATTAATGACTGAGTGGCTTTGGATGAACAATGCCTTCTTCCTGAGTCCTCACGCCTTTATTGGTAAAATGAAGACAATGATCCTTGTTCTAACAATTAAAGACGAAGCGAGATATTAAGTATAAATAACGTGTGCACTTCTTACACAGCTGGGGTCCAGGTAAGATGGACATATATATACCCCATGTGGCCTAATTTCCTAACCGATAGGGCAGACCAGGCTTCTGACTGCAGCTCTGCCTTGGGCAGCAAGGATTAGAAAGAAACAAAACTGGGGAGGCAGTTCACTCCCTGTCACACAGGCCCCCAGGAAGATCACTCCAGTGCATTTTTTTTCAAATCCGTAAAGCTGCTAGATAAGCATTCTGCTTGGTTGGCCAAGCATACTGAAGAGAGAAAAAAGAGACCAGACCCTCAAACCAAGATTCTTTCAGTCAATTTAACCATTATATAACTTACAGCAGCTTAAGGAACACTATACTTTTTGCAGTTAAGCAATGAATGGATTGCCTGCGTGTCCAGGGAACCCCATTCCACTTTCCAATTGCTGAGCAGGTGGACAAATCAGGAGTTAAATAAATAAATAAATAAATAACACCTTGTAATCTTCCACAGCAAGGCAGCATGATGTTGGGCTGTCAGACCAATACAGCTTTGGACTTCAGCTCTAATAACTAGCCGGGCAACTGTGGATGAATGATTGCATTTTGCTAAGCCTTGTTTCATTATCTGGAAGTGGAGAGAACACCAGCTGCCTCTCAGAGTTGGCAAAATTATCTCAAACATAACTCAGCGCCTGGCACAAGGAATGCCTCTGAGAAATGCATTTGAAGTTAAAGACTTCATATAGCCAAACTGACTATTAGCTTTTTGAGGGTAGCACGTGTTTATTCACTAATTACAGCCCATGGCCTTAAACATAGTAGGTGATTAACAGGTACTTAATAGGTGGTTAATGAATGCTTTTGGAGTTAAATTGATGCAGCCATTTTCCTATGACTTTAAATAAAAATTTTGTATGTTTGTCTATTTTTTTTTGGTTTTGTTTTTTTTACTGTTTCTCGATCAGGGTGAATTTTCCTATGCATGGGGATGGGCCTGGCAGCTCCTGTGAACAGGCCCAAGTGTTTCTTCTTGACCTTCATTAAGGATGTTTAAAAGTTTCCTTCTTATTTTATCTCTAGTTGATTGGCAGTAGCTGCCAGGAGTTCTGGAAGGAGAAGGCTTACAGGCTTTGGAGAAAATACACCAGGGTCAATTTGTGAGGTCAGGAGTAGGAGTGGCAGGAGAAAGTGACAGTACTCCAGACAGAATGTGAGTCTCTGGATGCATTAGTCCACTTGTCTGTTTCTTCAAGAAGATACTCGAGGCTAGCTGGTTATAAAAGAAAAGAGCTGTATTTGGCTCACAGTGATGGAGGCACAAGGTCAGAATAATGTGGTACCATCTCAAGTGAGAGTCCTGGCTACATCACTTCGCAGTAGAAGACATCAAAAGGGTGAGAACACGGTGAAACAGGAAGCCAGAGTGCCTGAGTAGCTAGACTAGCCCTTTTGGAACAACTGTCTCCTAAAGAACAAACACAGGAGTCTTAGGAGAACCATCTGGATTCCTTTCGGAGCAGTACGCCCAATGAACAAAGTCTGTCTCACTAGACTCCACCTAACACCACCACACTATGAACAAAGTTTGCAATGTACGGTCTGATGGAAGACACATTGAGACCATGTACAAATAATAGGATCAGTGAAAAAAACAATCCACAAGCATTTAGCATGTGAAAACAAACTTCTGAATAACTCATGAATTAAAGATAAATTGATAAGGAAAAATTTTAAGTGCACTAAATTGAGTGATAACAAAAGTGCTATATAACAAAATGTGAGATGCAATTAAATTGCTCTTTTTCAGAAGGAATTTTATAGCCTTCAACCATAATATTAGAAATAAGATTGTGGGGAAATGAGCTAAGCATCTAATTTAGGAAATTAGAAAAAAGCACAAGCAAACTCAAAGCAATTACAATTGAATTATAAAAAATAAAGTCATAAAAATAAAATAAAATAAGATTAAAAGCAAAGTTAAAGAGGTATCATAACACTCAATGTTGTTTTTTGAAACTCTAAAAAACTAACAAACTTTTACCAGTATTGGAAAACCTCAAATACAGAAGAGTCATATTTTTAAAATTTTATTTTAAAGAGAGAAAAACAAACAAAACAAAAAATACAAGAAAAACAAGAAACAAAAGAGACAAACAACAATAACAAAAACCCCCAAACAATAAGAATATAGGCTTTCAAAAACAAGGTGGTTAGAATTTAACAAAGGTTGCTATTTTGCATAGTTGTCTTTAAAGGCAACTCAGATTAAAAGATATAGACATGCAAAACTGACCTAATCCCATGAGTGTTAACTGTTTTGTTCCAAGAACTAATAGAATTAGCAATACAATCATCTTAGCTATCTTAAGTGTATATATAACAATGTTTATCTTTTTTCTTTTCTTAATTTTCTCCTTTTAAATACCCGAGTTACTTTACCCCTTTGAGCAGTTTCTTACCCTTTTACAGTATTTATTGAAGATTGTGGATCTTATTTACTCTTTCAGCTTCTTACACCGGGGACACAGTAGTATTTACACATGTGAGTTTAGTTTCAGTTATGAATATGGTCTCATGGTTGCACCCATTTACCTACAAAAAGCCTAAATGTTATCCTTCTTTATAGCTGAGTAGTACTCCATTGCATAAAATGCCACATCTTTGTTATCCATTCCTCAGTTGATGGGTATTGCAAGATTTAACTATTACAAATTGTGCTGTTATAAACATGGGTGCCCATATATCACTGCAGTAGGATGTTCTCAATTCTTCTTGGAATATTCCCAGAAGTGAGATAGCTGGGTCAAATGGAAGTTCCAATCCAGAAGAGTCAAATTTTAAAACCACTAAAAATATGAAAATAAATAAATGCAGATTTAGCAGAGATTTAAAAATCATGAAGGATCATGTAAATAACTGCATATAAATAAATTTAAAGGCAGGAATACTAGAAAAATACTACAATAGAAAAATATAAGTTATTATAACCCAAGAAAAAATAGAAAACTTGATTATCCAATAGCTTTTATGGAAACTGTTTACAAAAGGAATATTTTTCTTATAAATAAAATGCTAGTCTATTTAATTTTGAAAAAAACAGTTAACTAATTTAGAGAAAAGTAAACACTCATTTTGTGAAGTTTTTATGAACTTGATATATAAATCAGAAAAGCACAATATTAAGAGGCTAGATATGGCCTAATCTTACTTAAGAATGTACCCAAAAAGTTCTCAAATAAAATATTAGAAATATAAACTAAATGATGGATTTAAAGTATAATACATAATTATTAAATTGATTTTATTTCAAGAAAGCAATATTGACTCAACAGTAAAAAATCTGCTTAGTTAAATGACAAATTATAAAACTAAAAGAGCAAAAAAATCACTATATTTTTACAATGATACAGGAGAGTATTTGACAAAATTAAGCCACACTTTATGATTAAAATAAAACAAAGCTTTTATAGTAGACATAACAGGTAATTTCCTTCACTTGGTAAAGTTTATATCAAACAAACAAACAAATATAACAACAATAGCTACTGAAACTTTCCTACTCAAAGATGAAATGCTAAATGCATTCCTTTTTCATCTGGAATAAAATAAGGGTACCTGCTATGTCTGGTTGTACTCAGTCTTACAGTGGAGATATTATAGGTGAGAAAAAATAAGAATTATAAGAGATGAAAAAGGAGACTGTACATAGATAAGATAAATACAAACTTAAAAAGTTAAAGGAATTTCTGAGCAAATTATTAATGAAAGCCTAGCAAGTGTTTTAGTCATTTTTGTACCTGAAACACAGTACCTAATCCCTACAACCTAAAGGAAGAGGGGCTATTTTGGTTGGTGGTTTCAGTATACAGCTGGATGAATCCAGGGAGGAAGGCATAGTGGAAGAAAGCTGCTCGTGTATTGGCTGCCAAGCAGAGAAAATGACAGGAGGAACAAGGAAGAGAGATACTACCCTCCGTAAGCTCTTGCTCCCAGGCACCTGCCTTTTCTAATCAGGCTCCACCTAACAGCAGTCAGCTATAGTGCCTCAATTACCTAGTCATCTTCCAAAAAATGAGATTTGGGGAACCATTTCAAATCTAAGTCATTCTGTCCCTGGCCTCCAGAAGATTCATAAACATCTTTTTATGCAAAAAACTAATTGGACCGTCTCTTTGACTTGGCAAAGTTTTAACAGTTCCAATATTGATGAAAAGATCAAGGCCAAAGTCTCCTCTGAGATACAAGGCAAAATGTTACCTGTAAAAATGTAAAAATCAAAAAGAAAGTTAAACACTGCTGACATACAATGGCACGTATAAATATTTCCATTTCAAAAGTGAGGCTGGGGGCCAGAAGCCAGTGGGACTGATGGAAGACTGAAACCTCATAAGGAAAATATTAAGTCCTGTAACTCCAGATCTAGCACATGGAGCAAGCTGTGGTGAGATGCAAACTCCAAAAGGCTTTGACAGCCCTGCTCCTGAGGACCACCCGCTGCACACTCTGTGATCTCCCTCTTGATAAAGCTTAACTCATGCCCTTGGTCTTTATCAGCAGACATTCTATGTTCATGTCTTCTCCAACTTCTTTGGGTTTCCACTTGCAGTATATGGATTGTTTGATGACACTGTGAACCCATCTGTGAACCATTTCATTTGTGAAAAAAATACCCACAAGTGTTTAGTATGTAAAAACAAACTTGTCACTTTATCTGGCTTCTTAGACCTTTTTCTAAAATCTTAATAAAAACCGCCTCACCCCATAACTCTTCCTCTCTACACACTTGTTAAAACCAGCACAAGGAGGATGACCCCATAGTCTTCCACCAGCTTAAGAGGTATCCAGGACTCCTTGTATTATGCCTACAAAGGCCTCTGAATGTCTGGATGGAGGAGCACTGTAAACTGAATGCCAAGGAATCAATGCTCTAGGTGCCCCTTCTGGAACAGGGTGCCCTAGACTCTCTTCTCTAGGAAACTTTGTAGCTTTACAGCCTTGGGTCTTCAAAGCGAGGCATCTTTCCTGACATGCGTTCGAGCCATTTTTCTTATTGTTCTGATGTAAATTATGTGTTTTATTTTTAATGCCTATTTTTTCAGCAATCCAGCTTTCCCAAGCTAATCTTTTTCAAGACCTACATTTATAGGCCCCAATGTTATAAGAACTTTCTTTCTGGCCACCACAAAAATTTTTCTAATTATTCAGCTCCCCTAATTCTCATGGCAGATATGGCTAAAAGCTACTAGCAGTCACAACCTCAGCCTTGAGCTGCCTTGAAACTTTCTCCACCACATGAGTTTACTGCCCTTGATTTCAGTGTCCCACAAAGTCTCAGGACATGAACAAAATGTAGACATTTTTCTTCCAGATCATAACATACATAGTCTTGAGTCCAACTGCCAATTAAACTCTCCTAAAGCTTGGTCTTTGTCATCTGCCTTTTTATCATCATTCTAGTCTCCTGAGCTGTGACCAGGATCTGCCATCAAGCTTCACTTACGACAATGTAGGGCTGCTTCTCCAGCCAGCATCTCCAAATTTTTTCCAAACCCCTTCCCACCAACCAATTCCAAAGGGCTTTTGAATCACATGGTCAGAGAATCACAGCAACCCTACTTGTCTTGTGCCCCAGTCTGTTTGAATCACTTTCTCATCACTGAGCCACAATATACGTCACATACAACTTAAAGTATAGAGAGTTATTTTGGCTCACAATTTTAGTTCATAGTTGGCCAGCTCCAAGGCAGGAAAAAATTTGTAGAGCAAAGTTGCTCACATCATGGTCACCAGTAAGCAGATAGAGTGAAGGGAGAAACCAGGGAAGGAGATATGCCCTACCTAGTCACATCCACAGTGATCTGCCTCTTCTAACCCCCCACTGAAATGCAAGTCAGATGAAATCCCCCATAATCCAATCATCTCATCTAACCATGAGGCTTTGGGGGACATTCTGGATCAAAACCATCACAGCAAGATGTGTGTGACACACCATCAAAATATGGAATCAATACTATTTATGTACAACAATGATCATAATTTTAAATAAAAATAACACCTACAGAATTATAAAATCCATAAAAATATACGCCAAGTGTTTATTTTAAAGTGGTAAATAGTTTTAAAAGAACCAAATAAGTGAGTGAATATACCAAAAACAATCAGTATTATAAAGATAATCAGTTTTCTCCAAATTGTTTTCTAGAGCCAATGTTTTTCTCATCAAAACAATGTAATTTGTCATGAACATTGACAAGTTGATTCTAAAATGGTAAGCAAAAGGCCACGAACAGTCAGCATATTTCTGAAATATAGCAAGGTGAGGAGAGTCAACCTACCACATAATTGGTCACCTTGATGGTGTGGTGAAAAACAAATAGACCAGCATAAAAAAAGGGGATCAGAGATCCATACACAAGTTACAACTTGTATGTGACAGATATATTATTGTACAATAATTCAAGAACTGATGCAGAGACAATTTGTTATCCATGTGGGAAAAATGACTCAGCTTCCTGCCTCGTATAAAGATCTATTTGGATGAATTAAAGATTTAAATATGAAAGAAAAAATATAAAACTGTTAGACTGAATTTATGATCTTAAAGTAGGGAGCTACTTCTTAAATAAAAACAAAAATGAAAACCATAAATAATATCAACACATCTAACCATGTCAAATTAAGAAGCCAAAGCCCAAAACAGCAAATTTATGTGAAATGTCAAAAAACTTAGTGTACTTGTTATGTAAATACTTATTAAGCACCAATAAGAAGACACATCCTTATATGCATATAGTAGAATAAAAGAAAAAGCACCTACATAGGCAACTTTGTGAAGAGAAAATATAAAAGGAAGTCAATCAAATCAAATCAATCAAAAAGGAAATCATTTTTTAAATAATCAGAGACATGCAATTAAAATCATATGTTACATACTTTAATATGTAATATATTTGCAAAATTTGAAAAATAACTTATTTAATACTATAAAATACATAGAACAATGGAAAAACTTATTGTCCTAGTAATAGTATATTGGTATGAATACTTGAGAAAAATATTTGCATTATCTAGTAAGTTCTATTATAGATATACTGCATGTGGTAGCAATTTCATTTTCTGTACATGCATTAAGGAAAATGTACTTTATCCAATAGTTTACATTAGCAGCCGTCCAATGTTCATTAACAAGAAAAAGAGTGAACTAGTTATGAAATACTATATAGCCATAAAAATGAACAACAGATACACACCAAAACCAAAACCATGATGAAAACCAAAACTATGATATTGGTATATATATAGTGATGTGGTGGTTCAATTCATTCAGATAGTAGACTTCCCTCTATACAAAATAAAAATCTAGCAAATGTAAATAATTTCATAAGTACTGATTTGAGATGCCTACATTAATATATAATAAACCTATAAAGACACAGACATGGATGATTAACAAAATTAGGGATTTATTTAGCCTTTGTATGTTTGGAAAGGAGAAGAGTAGGATATGGGAAGCAAATTGAAATCTTTAAAGCACTAGTAATGCTCTCATTTGTTTAAACTGGAAAATTGGAACACACATATTTATCACTATTCATTAAACTGTACATATTAATTTTTAATATATGGGATATATATTGTAGTCACACATTTTATAATGATGGTTGGGTCAGTGAGAAACTGCATATACAATGGTGGTCCCATAAAATGATAAAGGCAGTGAAAATTTCTGATTGTGCAGTGACATTGTATCTGTCATAGTGTCATAGATGTCATTTACATCTATGGTGATGCGTGTGTAAACAAAGCTACTACGATGCTGTAGCTCATGCAATCATGCTCATGAAGTACCTAGTCTATACCATGTAGGTTTGTGCAAGTAAGCTCTATGATAGTCACATAATGACAAAACTGCCTACTGGCACATTTCTCAGACTGTGTTCCTGTTTTTATGTTACAAATGGCAGTATGAGATAGATTTCTTAATCATAAAACCAATATAAGTAAGTTTAGAGGTATAATATGCACTAACTTTCCATCCTGTTCAGGATGTCTTCTGACTTCTAGCCACCTGTTTAATTTTGGTTCAATTTAACTGCTTATTTTTATGTTCTAAGAAAACTACTGCCCCTCATTCCATTTTATCCTGTCTTTCATGCTTAAACTAGACCTACAGATATATTTTCCATACAAATATCAATGCTATATAAATGGAAATAAAACTGTATCTTCCTTGACTGGCTTTATTTACAAGAGTTTCCTTTTCTGCTTAGTGATTTACTGGGAATTTTACTAGCTTTCTGTTGCTATGATGAAATACCAGAGATGACAACTTAAAAGGAGAAAATGTTTATTAATTTCACAGATTTTAGTCCATGCTCACTTGGCTCCATCGTTTCTGGGTCTGTGGTGAGGTAAATGTCATGGCAAAGAGCACATGGCGGAGCTGCTTACCTTATGGCAGCCAGGAAGCAGGAGCAGGGGCACAGGATGAATACACCCTTCAAAGTCATGGCCCCAGTGACCTTCCTTTGGCTTCACCTCCTAAAGATTCCACGATTTCCCAATAGCCTATGAGGTCATGCACCCATAAGTGAATTAATATCAGAGGTGTGCAACTTCCAGCCTGCATGTTTGACACATCTGAATTATCATTTTAAAAAATATTGGAAAGAGAAGATTTTATATGTATGCATTAACTATCATATATTTCATATATGGTCCAAGATAATTCTTCACTCAGTCCACTCCAGAAAAGTTAGGCATATTCAGCCCGTAGGCCACAGGTTACAGTTATGTGCATTAATCAGTTCATGAAGTTAGAGCCCTCATGATCTAATCATCTTCCAAAGTCTCCACCTTTGAACACTGCTGCATTAGGAACCAAATCTTCAATACCTGAGCTTTTGAGATCCAAACAATAAGAAGCATAAACCCAAAGAATGAACTTTCTTGAGTCATCTATACAGAACTATTAAGTTTTGAAATGTATAGAGGAGTGCGTTATTTTGCAGGAGATATTGTGTTTGAACCAGAGAAGTGTGGGATCAAATTTGACCACAGCTCCAGCAGTAACTGAGTCCTAAGCTCAAGCTTGTTATCTCTGCTCCATGATTATTCAAATCAATCCCTTTCCTGCTTGAGTCTTAGTTTCTTCATCTGTGAAATGGTACCTCAGCACTCTCACTCTGTTTCTTTTCTTTAAATTAATTTTATTGGTACATTATGACACACATAATGATCATATTCATCATAGGGAACTCATGGCTTTCAAAATATATCATAATTTCCCCATCCCCCTCCCTTCCTTTCAACCCTTCTCCTCCATTCATAGAACTTTGCTTCTATTGTTTTCATTTCATTATTATTACTTTTAATCCCAATTCCTTTCCCCTTCCCACCTGCCTTGTTCCCCTTCACATTTGAACATTGTGCTCCTACTTCCCAGCATC
This sequence comes from Cavia porcellus, assembly GCF_034190915.1. Lineage (NCBI taxonomy): Eukaryota > Metazoa > Chordata > Mammalia > Rodentia > Caviidae > Cavia > Cavia porcellus. The sequence continues at coordinate 28,250,885 of NW_026947502.1, forward strand.
TGTCCTCCATTTTGGTCCTTATTTACCTTTTGGGCTTCTCACACGAGAGAAACTGAGTGATATTTAAATATGTCTGTTTGACTTACATCACTTAAATTTATGTTCCCAAGGTGCATCCATTTACCTAGAAATAAATCAAAATCTCCTTCTTTACTTCAGAGTAGTACTCCATTGTATATGAAACCACATTTTCCTTTACCGATTCATCCATTGATGGGCACAAAAGCTATTTCCAAGATTTAAGTATTTTTTTAATTTTATTTTAAAGAGGGCAAAATTAAACAGAACAAAACAGAGCAGAAGAAAACGATGTAAGAGACACAGATTTCAAAGCAAGACAACAGGAGATCATCATTGTCTATCATATTGTTTCTTGTTTTCTTCTAAATAGTTGTCCGTATCTTCACACACAGTGAACTCATACAAAACAAGGTGGTGTGAGCATAACTAGGGTTGTTATTTTACATAATGAACTTCAAGAGTTCCTCAGATCACCACACAATAATATGCACAATTGCTCCAATCCTATGAATGTTATTTTGTGCCAAGAACTCATAGAATTTGTAGCACAATTCTCTTAACTATAAGTGTTTATATAATTTTATATATTTTTTCTTTTTCTTTCCTTTTTTTCCTCGTTTAACCTGAGGTATTATTCTTTTCTTTTAAGTAGATTCTTATCCTTTCACTGTACTTATTGAGGTTTTTTTTGTAGTTTTACCATTTCTTACACTAGGGGCACTATATGATATTTACACGTGAGTTTGATTTATTTCACTTATGAGTACAGTCTTGAGTTGCATCCATTTACTTATAAATATCTCAACGTAAACACTCTTTATAGCTGAGTAGTACTGCATTGTATAAAAATACCACATCTTTTTTATCCATTACTCAGTTGATGGACACTTACGTTGTTTCCAAGATCTGGCTATTACAAAGTGTGCTGCTATAAACATGAGTGCACATATATCTCTGTGGTATGATGTTTTCAGTTCTTCTGGGAATAGCTTTTTGAGGAATCTCCAGACTGACCTCCACAGTGGTTGCAACACTGTGTACCCCCACCAATAGTGCAGAAGCTTTCTTTTTTTCCCACAGCCTCTCCAGTATTTGTTGTTGGTGGTTTCTTTGTCCTGGCCATTCTTTCTGGAATGAGATGGAATCTTAGTGTTGTTTTAATTTGCATTTCTCTAATGGCCAATGATGCTGAACATTTTTTTCATATATTTATTTGCCATTTGTATTTATTTATCTGCAAAATGGGTGTTCACCTCAGATGGCCGTTTTTGTAATGGGCGTTTGAAATTTGGGGATGTGATTTTTTTAAAAATTCTTTATATGCTCTGGACAGAAGTCCTTTGTCTGAGTGGTAATTCACTAAGATTTTTTTTTTTCCAGTTTGCGGGTTTTCTTTTCACTATAAGTCTTCACTGAAGATTTATTTCAACATGCAAAAATTCTTTAATAAGACATGATTCCAGTTATTGATTTGGTGAAGTATTTCACGTGTGGTTTGATTCTTGTTCATGAATTCTCTACCTACCCCTATGTCTTCATGATTTCCACCTACTTTGTCCTCCAACAGATTTAGTGTTTCTGTTTTAATATTTAGATCTTTGATCCATTTAGACTTTAGTTTAGTACATGGTGATAGACATGAGTCTAGTTTGAGTTTTTGGCATATGGAGAGTCAATTTTTCCAGCACCATTTATTAAAAAGACTATCTTTCTTCCTGTGGACGTAATTGTCCCCTTTATCAAAGACAAAGTGGCTGAGTATGTTTGTAGTTGTATCTTCTAATCTATTACATTGATCTTCAGGTCTGTATTCCAGTATCATGTTTATTTTATCACAATAGCTTTGTAGTATAGCTTCAAGTCAGGGATTGTGATGCTTCCTGCCTTGCCTCTGTTGCTTAGAATTGCCTTTGCTATTTTAGGGTCTCTTCTGGTTCCAGATGAATTTTAGGAGTGATTTCTCTAGATCTGTGAGGTATGCTAATGGAATTTTGATTGGGATTGCATTAAATCTGTATAACAATTTTGGGAGAATGGCAATTTCCATAATGTTTGTTCTTCCTTTCCATGAACAAGGGATGTCTTTGCATTTTCTGAGGTCCTCTTCAGTTTCTTTTTTCAGGGTGTTGTAATTTTCCCTGAATAGATCTTTTACTTCTTTTGTTGGATTGATTCCTAAATATTTCATTTTTTTGGATGCTACTGTGAAGGCTGTGGCTTCTCTTATTTCTCTCTCAGTGGTTTTATTGTTAGTGTATAGAAATGCTATTGATTTTTGAGTGTTGACTTTGTATCCAGCTACATTACTGAATTTATTTATTAAACCTAGGAGTCTTTCAATGGAATCCTGGGGGTCCTCTATGTAGTGTATTATGTCATCTGCAAATAATGATAATTTAACTACTTCTTTTCCTATCCTTACTCCTTTTATTTCTCACTTTTGTCTAATTTCTCTGGCTAGTATTTCCAGTACTATATTGAATAGGAGAGGTGATAATGGACATTTTTTTTGTCTTTTTCATTTTTATCGGTACCAGGGATCGAACTCAAGACTGCTTGCTTGCAAGGCAGGCGCTTATGCCGCTGAGCTAAATCCCCAGCCCCTGATAATGGACATTCTTGTCTTGTTCCTGATTTTAGGATACAGGCTTTCAGTTTTTGACCATTTAATATGATTCTGGCTGTTGGTTTGTCATAGATGGCTTTTATCATATTGAGATAAAGACCATCTATTCTAATTTTCTGTAAGGTTCTTATCATGAATAAGTGCTGGACCTTATCAAAAGCCTTTTATGCACCTATAGAAATGATCATGTGGTTCTTATTTTTGGATCTGTTTATATGATGGATTACATTTATTGATTTACACATCCCTGTATTCTTGGGGATACAAATCCCACTTGGTCGTGGTATATAATCTTCTTGCTGATTTCCTGCATTCAGTTTGCCAAAATTTTATTGAGAATTTTTGCATCTATGTTCATTGGGGAGATTGACCTTTAGTTCTCTTTTTTGGTTGGGTCTTTTCAAGTTTTGGTATTAGAGTAGTATTTGCTTCTAGGAATGAGTTAGAGAGAATTGCTTCCCTTTCAATTTCTTTGAAGAGTTGGATGAGTGTCGGCATTAAATCTTCTTTGAATTTCTTGTAGAATTTTGCAGCGAATCTGTCTGGACATGGGCTTTTCTTTGTTGGTAAGGATTTAATTACATTTTCAATTTTGTTAATTGAAATGGATTATTTAGCAGTTTTACATCTTCTTGACCCAGCTTTGGTAACTTATGTATTTCTAGAAATCTGTGCATTTCTTCTGTGTTAGCAAGACTATGAGAGTAGAGGTTTTCAAAGTAGGTACTGATGATCTTCTGTATTTCCATAGAGTCTGTAGTGATTTCACCCTTTTCATTCCTTATTGCATGAATTTGAGTTTTTTCTTTCCTTTTTAAAATAAGGTTGGCTATGAGCTTATCAACTTTGTTTATTCTTTCAAAGAACCAACTCTTTGATTCATTGATTCTTTGTATTGTTTTCTTAGTCTCTACTGCATTGATCTCTGTGCTCACCTTTATAATTTTGTCCCTTCTTTTGGCTTGACCTGTTCTTCTATTTCTAGGTGTTTGAGGTGTAGCATCAGGTTATTTAGTTGTGTTCGTTCTGTTTTCCTGATGTGGGAGTTCACCACAATAAATTTTCCTCTGAGGACTGCTTTCATCGCATCCCACAGGTTCCATTAAGATGTATTTGTAATTTCATTTTCCTGAAAATATTGTTTAACTTCTTCTTTAATTTTCTCTGTGACCCACTGATTGCTCAGGAGTGTATTATTCAATTTACATGTGTTTGTGGGGTTTCTTTTGTCACCAGTTTTGAGTTTCATGGTGCTATGATGTGATGACATGCATGGGATAATTTCAATTCTTTTACATTTACTTGAGCATCTTCTGTGGGCTAGTATATGGTCTATTTTATAGAATGTTTCATGTGCTGTTGAGAAGAATGCATATTCTGATGCTGTTGGGTGGAAAACTCTGTATATATCTACTAAGTCCATTTGTTCACATGTGTAATTTTTGTTGAATTTCTTTCCAATTGATCTATCCCTTTGTGTCAATCGCATGTCATAGTCTATTATAATTGTTATTACTTATTTGATTTTTCATTTCTGTTAGTACTTGTTGTGTATAGTTGAGTGCTCCTGAATTTGCATATATATTTAAGATTTTTATCTCTTCCTCTTGAAGTTTTCCCCTAACTAATATGTAGTGACCTTCTTTGTCTCTTTGGATCATTCTTGGTTTGAAGTTCACATTGTCTGCACCTATGTGCAGACAGAATAGCTACCCTTGCTTTTTGGGAGGATCTTGTTTCATGTTGTATTGTTTTCCATTTTTTGACTTTCAGTCTATGAGCTTCCTTTTGGGTTAGATGGATTTCTTGTCGACAGCATATAGTTGGATGTTGTTTCTTGATCCATTCTACCAATCTGCTTCTTTTAATTGGTGAATGGAGGCCATTTACATTAATGGTTACAACTGATATACATTGGTTTACTTTTGACATGTTATCTTTGTTCTGTTGATTCTTCACCTTTCCACTCGGTTTAACTGTTTGCCTTGCTTAGTGTTTCTTTTTCCTATGTCTGTCTGGAATGTCTTTTGGTATTCTTTGCAGAGTTGGTTTGGTGATCATGTTCTTCAGCTGTTCCTTGTCATGGAAGTATCTTATTTCTCCATTGATTTTGAAGGTCACTTTTGCAGAGTACATCAGTCTAGTTTGGAAATCATTTTCCTTCAGGATCTGAAATACTTCACTTCATGCTCTTCTTGACTTTTGTCTGTGCTGAGAATTCTGCTATGATTCTGATAGGCTTTCCTTTATTGGTGATCTGTCCCTTCTCTCTAGCAGCTTTTAATATCCTGTTCCTATGTTGGATTTCTGGGATGGTGATTATTATATGTCTGAGTGTAGTTTTATTTTGGTTATGGTTATTTGGAGTTGTGTATGCTTCACTGATCTGTATGTCAGTTTCCATTATCATGTTTGGGAAATTTTCAGCTATTACTTCTGTAAATAGCCTCTTGATATCATTTGTGTTGTTACCTTCTTTTTAGTTTATATCTACCAGTCTTATGTTGTTTTTCTTTGCATCATCTTGCAGCTGTTGAATTTTTATTTACTGATTCCTTGTTATTTTTAAAAGTTCTTTTCTTTCCCATTCATTAGCTGCAATCTTGTCTTCAAGGTCAGAAATTCTATCTTCACTTTTGTTGAGGCAGTTTTGACAACTTTCAATGGAATTTTTGATTTCCTGTGTTTTGAATCTGCTTCATGCATTCTGGTTGTTTCTTATATTGTTCTTTAAGAGTTTCCATCTTTTTGCATTGTTCCTCTAATTTTTTTAACTATGTCTTCCTTAGATGTGTTCAGCATTTCTTTCATTGTATTTATCATTTCTTCTTTTACCTGGGAGATTATTTCTGATCTGAGTTCTTTTATAGCTTCCCGGAGTTGTTTCTTTACTTCACTTGTCATTATTTCAGGAATTTCAAGTGTATGGCTTACATTTTCTTCTTTGTACATGTATCCTAGGCTTGCTTGAGTTGGGCTGGAAGTTTGAGATTTCATTTTGCTCTTTTGTTTTGTCATTTTCCTATATTTCTGTTTTTTTAGTGATATTTCAAAGTTTCCATCACACTCTCGGAACTACCTGTCCCACTTTTGACTCCTAGGACAGACTGCAGGCAAATGATAGCCACTTGGAGGTCACTGGTCATGGCCCAGTTAGGCCCTAGGAGGCCTCCCATGTGTTCTCCAGTGATTTTAGATGCTGGGCATGGTCTTACCACCTGGGATCAATGTTCCAAGGCTTCCCTGTATGCTGGGATTCAACCTGCTCATGTTCAGCTCCCTAGACAGAATTCAGGCCCCTACTAGTGGCTTGGAATTTGCTCCAAGTGGCATGGCCCAAGATTTAAGTATTATAAATTATGCTGCTATAAACATGTGTGTGCATATATTTCTGTAGTAAGACACTTTTAACTCTTTTGTGAAGATCCCTAGAAAGAGACTAGCTGGGTCCAAAGGAATCTCTACTTTTGTTTTTGTTTTTGTTTTTTTTTGAGGCATCTATATACTGATTCCCATAGTAGTTGCACCAATCTACTGTCCCATGAACAGTAAAGAAGGGCTTCTTTTCCCCAGCAGCATTTGTTATTGATTGATTTCTTAATGATAATGATTCTTTCTGGAGGAGATGGAAGCTCAGTGTTCATTTAATTTGCATTTCTCAAAGGACCAGTGATGCTGAACATTTTTCATATACTTACTTGTTGTTTGTACTTTTTTATCTGAGAAGTATCTATTCATCTTCTCTGAGTTTTTGTGTTTATTATCCCTGTCTCACAACATTTTTCTAAGAATAAATAGAAAAATGTGTAGAAATGTCCAATGGTATAGCAGTTATCCTCAAAATTAAAAATATAATTACTATGTGATTCAGAAATTCCACTTCTGGGTATAAACCCAAAAATACTGAAAGCAGGGTCATGAAGAGATGTTTGCATACCCACATTCACAACAGAATTATTTACAAAGTCAAAAATATTCAAGTAACCAAAGTGTAAACTGATGATAAATGGATAAACAAACTGTGATATAAGCATACCATAAAACATTCATTCTTAAAATAGAAAAGTTCTAACCTGTCCTACAACATAGGTAGATCCTGAGGACACAGTGCTAAACAATATCAATAATTACAAAAAGATAACACTATGATTCCACATTCTTCAAGTACCTAAAACAGTTAAATTCACAGAAGCACAAAGGTTGCTAGGAGTTTTGGGGAAAGTGAGTAAGGAGAGTCATTGTTTAATTGGCACATATTTCCAGATTTGCAAGACAAAAAGAGTTGTGAGGTTGGTTGTATGATAGAGTAACTGAACTGTGCACTTAAAATGATTAGGATGGCAAATTTTATAGTTTAACCACCATTAAAAATATATTTGTGTGTTTGTATCACAGTGCTTAGCATATATTAAGAATTCATTACAATCCATGATTCTATTCTTGTCATTAGCAGTTGGTTCTTTTTAGGTTTTGTGTTGGAATTCACTGTCATGAGAAGTGAATGGGCACATCTACTTTAGAAGGGTCTTTAGCATCTCGCCTACCTCTGCTGGTGGTCAAGATGTGGACAGAGGAAATTACATAACATGAGGCTGGATGAACTCTTTCTTCTATGAAGACATGACTGGAACATGGTGTATACTTCTAAAATCAGTTTTAGGTCTTGCAACTTTCCATATGTTATGCTGCTGCTGGTATCTATATTCATCACTGACAAAGCAGAGCATGAATTAAAATTTAATTCAAAATTATTTGAAGGGAAATGGAGCTGGTGCTTTGATCTGTCTATTACTATCATCTCTCATGCTCAGTGACCCTGCCTAGTTCTGGTTCAGATACCTGGTTCAGCACCTTCATTGGCTATGCCTGCTTGACCACTCATTGTCTCTCATGCTTGGGGGAGAGAATTCCCACAAAACAGCCCATTTTATGAATACAAGCATGACTCCTTAATACACATTGAGCATTCTAGTCTTCCAAAATAATGTGGGATAAATAATTTTTGAATTTTATAATATTTCAGCTTTTGAAATATTTGCATATCTAACTGATCTCAAAGAGAAGATCCATTTCTAAATACAAAATATATTTAGGTTTCATATACACTTTATACATATAGCCCAAAGGCAATTTTTTTGCTTGGCTGAGAAATAATTTTATTATCTTTATGTACAGAATATTGAACAGTGCTCATTTAATACAGTTAACCAGTGAATTGTTTATGCTTGTCTTTTCCAACTTGGCAATGTGAGCTACAGATTTTGGACCCAGGATATAGCCCACCTAGTGACAGCAAATCTCATCATCTCTGTCATTGTAATTGGTACTGATATCCTTCCACCAGCTTAGCCAAAACTCCTTTGTCCTACAAGTTAACCCATGTGAGGGTAGCAATGGCAGTGCACATCTTCCTTTCAATGAGATATTGATATAGAGGAAAGAAACTGCCAACTGACTAGATGTCTAGTACAAGTTCATGGTCTGTAAAAATGAAGAATGAATTTTAGAAACAGTGGAGATTGAAAGCTGAATATATTTATTGAGAGAAAAAAAGCTTATGTCTGAGAGAGAGAAAGAAGAGGTCCTGAGTGGGTTGCCACAGACTTGGTCTTTTCTAGGGATTTTTATAGACCAAAACCATAAGATGAAAGTTTCAAGATGGAAACTCACAGGTAGGCATGAAGAGTGGAACAGAGCTACGATCAACCAATAAGATTAATTGCTCAGGTAAAATTGATTAAATCAGAGACAAATAGAGAAGTGAGTCACAAAGCAAGCAAGTCTGCTTAAACAGCAGTGACTCTTCCTCTAAAGGGTTGGGATGGTGAATCCTAGCTTCCTCGGGGTGATAGAAACCTAGGTAGAATACCAATCCTTAGGATGTGGGTGTATTTGATCTTTTGTCTTGAGGTCTGGCCCACAGTGGGAGGTGTCTGTCTCCTCCAAAGTTATAAGACATCTGGTCTTCTGCAGTGGCTCCTTGAAGGGCCTACTCCTTTCTGACTGCCTATAATATTTCTGTCTAACTCAGTTGCCTGTAACAGTATCAAAGCCTGACTCCTTCATGGTGCTTTAGGGGATTTGCATTTTACAATTCAGGGAAGGCAGGAAAGCAGTCAGCTCAGTGAGACTCATCTCACACACAGTCACCACCAGATGAACCCTCTTGTTTTCAATCAGGATGGTGGCAATATTATGCCCAGTGTTGTGAGCTTGAGGATATCTGGAGATAATTTTATACATTTTTAGTTCTCTTATTCTTTGAGACATGAGAACAGGTAGGAGTTTTTCCACTTGTGGATTCATGTCAACACTCAAAAAGTTTCAGATTGTGGAGAATTTCAGATTTCAAATTTTTAAATTAAGGGTGTTCAGCTGAGATGTCCAGTGGCCATGATTTTACTGAATAAGCTATATTTCAGTGTAATAGTCACACAAGCATTCCAATGAAAGTAGAAGATCCCAGGTCCTTTCTTCCCCCTTTTTCCTTTTTTCCATCAAGAGAAGAATGTTAAAAGAGTTGCCCTGAACTAGGGACTTTCTAGAGGGGAAGGGGAAGGCATGTTAACTCACTCAGCTGGAGGGCAAGGCGTCCTGGCACAACTCTACTGGCACCAAATTTATGTGGCTGTGTTTCTCTCTCTTTCTGCGTGAATGCCTAGGAGGTGAACTGCTTCATGACATAATGGACATATTTAAAAGTTAGTTAGGTTAAGGAGAGATACAGCTCCCGCTGAGGCCTTGAGGCTGTGTGGTGCATCCTCATCAGTCTTACCAGGAACCTAAACAGTGACTGGATGACGCGTTACTTTTCCTTTGCCAATGATCCTTATGGAAATTACTGTATCTGAAAACCTGTGGACAATGGAGAGATTGACTAGGCAATGTGCAGGGATTCTTGGGTTCTTCCACAATTACTATTACCCACATTGGAACTCTTAAGTGATTGCAGATTATTCCAAATTATATCAGAAAATAATGTTCCATTTTCTGCTTCTTACTGAGTTTGAAATTAAGGCACTGGAAGGTCTTATTGCATCTTTACTAGTTGAGTGCTATTAACCTCATCATGGTTATTTGGAACTGAAGTTAAAGGCTGAATTGGCGCTCCTGCCTCTGTACATCCTAGTTTTCTGGTTGATGGTGGGTAAATGGCCTTGTTTCTAAAATGAGCCTTAAGGATATGAAGGGGTGTGACCACCTGCCTACTCACCTGTGTGGCGCTGGCTTTGCTCTTTCAAGAACAACTGTTTTATAAACCATATGTTTACTTTGGTCAAAACTATTTAATCTTCCACAGTGCAAAGCTAGATGACTTTGGGGAACACAGGACAGTTAAACTCATTCTTCTCAACCCTTTACATTATTCTAGACACCATCTGTTTTCTGCATTGGGATGGGTCTACGCCTTTGAAGGGAGAAATGGAATTTTGGCAGTACTTGTTTTGTGAAAATAAAGCATCTTGTTAAAGGAAAAATAGACATTGGCTGTAACTCTAGAAAAGAGTACTTTTGTTATACGTTATTTTCAATGTACTTACACAGGTTACCAACACTCATTAGTGGAAAGTAAATTAAAATTAAGAGAAAAAGTCAAAAGTCAGAATACACAGAAATAAACTCAGAAATAATCATGGTTAATATTTTGATATAACTCTTTCAGATATCTTCTTATTTAACTTTCTATGTAAACTATTTTTCTTTTTAATTTTACTTAAAATGAATATTTTGCTACAGAAACAAATATGCATCTGAATAATAATTACTTGCAGAAGATGAAAAAATTCCATTTTATGGATGTTTGTTTTATTTTTCTCATTGCTGAGAAAGAATATCTGATACCTCACATTAAAAGAAGAAAGATTTATTTTGGCTCAGAGTTTGTAGAGGTTTCTGTCCATAATTGGCTGGTTCCAAGGCAGGGTGGCATGGCACACAGGAATCATGGAGAAGAAATAGTTCACGACAGACAGAAAACACCCAAAGAAGCCAGCAAGCAAGTGAATAACAAGCCTGTTTTTGTCCTTAATACTATATTCAGGATATACCTGCTCTTAATGTGAACAGCATACAACTCTTAATCTTAGCCCCCTTAATCCTAGCAATGCACCAGGACTCAGTCACCCACTCTAGATCCAGCCATCCTTTTTTATTGGTACCAGGGATCAAACTCACGACTGCCTGCTTGCAAGGCAGGCGCTTATGCCTCTGAGCTAAATCCCCAGCCCCAATCCAGCCATCTTTGAAAAGCCCCATACATGACCACATGAGGCTTTGAGGGGACATCTAGACATAAGCTTTGACATTTGTTATTTATCAAGAATTTATATGAGTATTTTTCTGATGGTGTACAATATTCATTCAGAGCACCATAACCTCTCCATGTAGCCCAGGGTCTTTGAGGAAAACGTATTTAACCCTGGTTCCAAGGCTTGACATCTTTCAGAAAATTCCATGCTCCTTTAAAAAATCCTTTGTGGTTGCCCTGGTCTTTGGTTGTTCCAATCAATCAGACTTGCTTGCAATGGCAGGATAGATGTGTCTTCTTTCTCTCACTCACGATTGAAAACACAAATATCCCTTGGAGTTGTTTGCAGCCGTCTCACAACCATAAAGGAAAGCAGCTTTAAAATATTCTGTATTGCTTGGTTCAAATAACTTAAAATCATTGTTCCATATGTTTTGTTTGGGTGCTTTTGATTACTGTTTCAGATAGGCTGATCATTATTTCTCCATTTCAGGTGGAGGTGGAAATACAAAGCATCAAAATATAAAATGGAAAATTTTTTCACTGCTGCTGTATAGGTGACATTCCTGAGACTGGGAAGGGGCATGGCCTTGCAGTGTTCACAAAGAATGGAAGTAGGTTTCTTCTTCAAAACAAATGTACTTACATGCTGGGACTGGGAGGGCCCAACAACTAGCCAGTCTTTCTGGTAAGTCATGCAAGCCTCACCGTTTCCAGGAAGAGAAAAATTAGTGCCTCCCGAGAATCAGCCGTGCTGGGACTGGAAGGATCCAACAAGAAGCTGCCTAGCTAACCTTTCTGGTAAGCCATGCAAGCTGCATGGCTTCCAGGAAGAGAAAAGTCAGTGCCTCCTGTGAGCTGAGAAACAACTCTCCCATAAGCAACTGGTGCAGAGAATGGGCTGAGTTGATAGCAACTAAGGTACGTAAAACAACTAAATGCTTTTATTGTCTGATTGATTTTTCAGGCCTGGAGTCAGCAATCTAAGCATCTCTTGGGAGGATGACAATATACAGTACAGCAAAAATAGAGGATTACCTTCTATCTTGTCTTTGAAATCTAATATTGTTCTCACTGTTTTGGTTTGTTCTGATTGTTTTGTTTTATTCAATATTCTGTTTTGATTGGTTTTATAGTGTTCTGTTTTTGGTTCGATTTTGCTATACCTAATGGAATGGACAACTACTGTGAAGATAAGAAGTCAGTGCCTATTGTTGTTTTCCTAGTATCCTGCTTTGAAGTTCTGTAGTAATTTTGCTGCTTAGTTTTGGTTGGTTTTGTTACATTTTGTTTTGGTGTGTTGCATTTTACTAACTTTAAAATAAAAAAAGCAAAACAAGAATATTCATCAAGCAAGCTGTGCCTCCTTCATAACTGGATTATTGCAGTGGTTAATTGAAAATATCTATGACCAGCAAATGGTCTGGCATGAGTCAGTGATAAACTAATGTTCATGATATCATCATAGAAAATAAGTAGACTGTGGTTAAAGTGTATGTAATACAGTTGGAGCAAAGCATTGAGACCATCCAAGTGACGGGAATAATGGAATAAGTTTGCACTGATGGTTTGGGAAGTCGGATTCATGAGCTTGGGGAAATCACATCTCTTGGAAACTAGGAGAATTTGCTTTGAAGGGAAACATCAACTATCAAAAAATATATTCAATGTGTTTCTTTTCAAACATCTAAACATATCGTGTAAAATGATGTTGGAAATGCAATGAGGTTTTGGCATGGAGAAAAGAAGATTCAGTGGTGATATTAGGGTTTGGATTTCAATAGTTCATATGTTGGGAGATTTGTCCCCAGTGTGGCAGGGCAGAATATCATGGACCTAATGGAAGGTCATCAGGACAATTGTGGACATGGCCTCAAAATGTACTAAGGACTTATTTTTAAGATCTTAGTGTATTAGTCATTTTCCCATTTTTAGGACAAAATACCTAAAACCTACAATTGCAACTCACAGAAGAGGTTTATTTGAGCTCACAATTTAGGCTACAGTTGGCTGATTCTGTTGTTTAAAGGCAAGGTAGATGAAAGCTGTTTGACCCGTGGGACCCAAGAATCATATAGAAGGGGAACTTGGGGACAAGAATGCACCCTTCTAAGTCACATTCCTAGTGACAAATTTTGAACCAGGCCTCACCTCCTAACAGTGCAGTTAGCTACTGAACTCATCAATGAGCAAATCCATTTATAAGTATAGCATCACCCTCTATGACTCAATCACTTTCAAACATACAAGACTTTTGGGGGACATTTTAGATCTAAACCATAACATTGTGCTCCTGGTCCCAGAAAGACTTATATCCATCTCATTAGATAAAAGATATTTAGTCTCTGTCTCTCTTTGTCTCTCTCTCTCTCTGTGTCTCTCTCTGTTTCTCTCTCTCTCTCTCTCTCTCTCTCTCTCTCTCTCTCTCTATCTCTATCTCTCTCTCTCTCTCTCTCTGAATCACTGAAGCCTTACTGTTTTCCAGCATTGCTGGAACCCCTAAAATGTCAAAAAATTTAAATATGTCCAATGTACAATGACAGAATAAACATTTCCATTTCAAAAGGAAGAAATGGAAGGACAGAAAGGAATATGACCAAAGACTCAAGCCCCACAAGGCAAACATTACAATGTGTAACTCTGTGTCCAACAATCAGAGCAGGCCTTGGGTGATCCAATTCCATGGCATTACCAGCTTCAGCCCTCATGATTTCCCTCTAAGATGGTACCTTGACTGCCAATGGCAGTCCCCATCAGACAGTCCATATTCTTGGCATCGCCAACCCTCTGAGATCTTGACAGAACCTTTGGTTTCTCTCTTTTGTCTTTACTCACTGCCCACTCAGAGGTGTGTTTTCTGACTTCCCAGGACTTTCTCTGAAGGACAGAAGCATCGATGACCCCACAAATCTTGCATTCTGCATTCCTGGAAAGTCAGTAACTTAGCGTAATAGATGAGCCCCCTTGACCCTGGTTTCAATGATTCCCTTAGTGCCAAATGGTTAGGCATAGTGAAATGAACCCCAGGGCACCAGTTTTCTAGGTCTTCCTTATGGAATAGGAGCCCTGGAGGATGTCTTCTCTAATGAAAAGTTAGCAGTTGTTTACACTTGAGCCTATGAAGAATAAACTCTGGCCAATTCTTGAAATGTTTTAAATCATCTTTTATATTTTCCTGTGTCAAAGTACTTAGTTTCTTTTAAATACTACTCCAACAAACATGCTTTGCACAGCCCTATTTAGTCTTCATTTCTGATTAACCTTCAAATATTTCTAATCAGTTAACCCTTCTCTTTTCTCCTAAGCCTCACTGTAGATCTATCTGAAAGAATCCAGAAGTGTCCATGTCACAGTCTGAACACTGAACAATGTTGAAATTTCCTCCCTAAGCTCAGTCTGTTCACTGTTCTTAATCATAGTAGCTTGTAATACCTCAGGACATAAGCAAAATTCAGGTAAATTTTCTGTCAGAGTGTACATAAATGGCTTCTACTCTATCTGCTAATGGAATCTTTTATCTCAGCAAAAATTCCTAAACCTGACTTACACTATCCAGTTACTATCATTATTCTGTTCCTCTGAGCTCTGACTAGTATAACACATCAAGCACTACTCACAGCATTCAGGGGAATTCCTAGTAGGCATTTCTAAAGTTTTCCAAATTCCTCGTGTGAACCAATTTCAAAAGTTTCTGTCCAACTTACCAGGTACAATCACAGCAACAATCCCATTTCTGATACTAATCTTTTTGTATTATTCAATTTGCCATTCTGTGACAAAACAAAATATATAATACACACAAGTTAAAGGAGGAGAGGTTTATTTTTCTCTCATGGTTTAAATCAATTTTTTGCTGGATTCATGGCAGATTGGCATAGTGAAATGGCAGAGCAGAGAAAAGCTGCTCGATTCATGTCAAAACAGGAATAAAGAGGAGTCCCAGGGGCAGGAATATATCTTTCCATGACATGACCCTCAGTGATTCACCTTCAATAAGGCCTTAGTTTCTAACAGCACAATAAGCTATTGATTTAATCAATGGATGAATACCCTGATGATTATGATATCCCATCATCCGATCACCTTTTAAATATACAAGGTTTTAAAGGGACATTTTACATCTAAACCATAACAGTTTTCAGGAGGGGGTTACCATAAAAGTGTAAACCTGATCCTATAATTTTTCCTTCTATGTCACACATGTATTCTCTCTACATGTACTCTCACTATTGCTATCCACCACAATTTGACATATTCTAAGGGGATCCTCACCAAAACCGAGCTAAAGTATGCATAATGCCTTTGAACCTCCCAAACTGTGAGAGAACTCAACTACTCTTCTTCACGGTGCTAATGCTTATCAGGTATTTTGTTATGGTGTCGAGAAACTGACTAAGGGAGAAAAAACACAGCTGAGGAGAGGAGGAACCTCATTCAGAGCTACTCAGAGAACTCAACTAAAACACAGGTAATTGGAATAAAGGGGAGGTACATATATCTTGAATCTAAGATCAATCTGACATAAGAGACTAATGGATCAAGCAAAACATAAATAAAGGACTTAATAAAATGGTCAGCCAACCCACTCAACTGCTGAGGAGTTGCCAGATTGGGACAACTGCCTGCTATACTTAGCATCCTAAAAGAAGAAGAAGTAAAGGGTATATTAAAATAGTGACTAAATCAAGCCATACTGGATAGACTTGGAATATAAGGTCATCTGCCTCTTTTGTCTACATCCAAACAGAAGACACTGCAGTCCAGCAGTAAATTCTGCCAACATCAACTGCTCCTTTCCTTAGTATTGGGCAATTTTCCTTTATTTTTTGTTCTTTTATTCTCTTTTCCTTTTATTTCTTCCCTTTCTTTTTGTGCACCAGAGGATTAATGGAATCACCCAGAACAAGGTTAAAGTCTACAGGAGTGTATAGTAAATGGAAGAGGTACCTCCTCCCCTGTGCCCTGTGGTTAGAGAGGAATGGGGAATTAAATAATCTTTCAATGCGGGACTGTGCTGACGTAGGCTGTCCCCATGCTGCCAGGCAGGAACAGAAAGGCACCCCACAGCACCCTATCTCACCCAAGGAAGGTAAAGACTACAGCAGAGGTGGGTGATGGTGGCAGAGCGACTTATAAAGCAATGAACAGGACGTTAGCACCCCACTCGGAAGAGGAGTAACAGTTGGGACTGAGCGGCTATGGACAGCAACAGTAGGAGCAGAGGACAAGACCATACCACAGCACCCCATCCCGTCCTACAAAGATGAGAGAGGACAGAGACTTGCCAGTGGGAGGGGAACACAGAAGGCTAAGCAAGGACCATGAGGAGCCGGTGCTGCAGGGGACTGGGAACAGCTTCCTGTCTCTGTCTGAAAATAGCACAGCAAATGGGAGAAAGATGCCACTGAGAGAAACAGGGTAAACAGTGGGAGGCTTCTGGGTAAACAGGATAAACAGTGGGAGGCTGCTAAAGGATACAAAAAGTACTGGCAAAAGGCACTGGACCCAGGACCCACATCTGGAAGTCAAGATAAGCCTCAAATCTAGCACAAAATATACTGAAGATTGGACAGTGTTATCCAGTAGTCTGGGGCTTTTGGTGGACAGCAGAGAAATTTTCTTTTTAAATTTTGTTTCATTTTCCCCCTTTTATTTTTTGCTAGTTTGCTTACACTTCCTTTTCTTTTTTAGTTTTTTTTTTTTTTTTTTTTTTTGGTCTCTTACCTATATTCTTGTTCTAATCTATTCATCTCCTTTTTATCTTTTCTCAATTTGCCTCTCTAGATTTAATCATATTTTCATATGAATGGTCTTTCTAATTTTTCTGATTAACATCAACAATCCTTGCTTACTCCTTCATTTTTTCTCTTCTGCCCTTGTCTCTAGTTTCACAAAGTTTGCATGATCATCTTTCATCTTCTAGCCTGGCTTTGATTTTTCATTTATCTCTGGTCTGGCCACTGCCCTTCTTAAATTTCCCCTCCACAGGGTAAAAACCACTCTACCAAGGGAAACACTTTGCATACATGATCCCCATTTAGATTTTGCTCACATGATTAAATGTACAAAATTAAGAGTTACCATAATTTTTGAGCTCTAAACTGTGCTTGACAGTATCACTATTGCCAATTACGTTACTCTAACTTGGATGTCATATCCGCTGTAATGAGTTATTCTCCTTTTTATAACAATAGTGGGAAGTTCTGGGATAGTATTCTCTACACACGCCCAGCACCACAGGACTGGGGACTGAACCAAACATACACCAATATCTCACTCTTAATTAATTGGAAAGGTGGGATCTTGGGATAGATACAAACCTAAAATCTCCTATATAGAGTAGATATCCTTAAAGAACAAATCTTAACTAAAGTGGCCTTAATATGGGGGATAAAGCTGCCTACCACACAGAAAACAAAATAAAATGTTTGAAACAGAAAATAAGAAGACCCCAAAGCAAAATGCAACCTCAGACCTCCAACCCTCCATGAACAAGTCAAGAGACATCAAGATAGAGGAAAAATGGAAGACACACACCTGAAATTTCTGAAAAGATAGCAACCAAAATTAAAAAAAAAAATCTATGAGACTACAGAGAAAATCAGATCATAAATAATCTCTCAGGTTAAAAAGAAATCAACATTCATTAAGGAATTGCACAGCAAATCTAGAGTAGAGATAGATAAAAAAGATGATTATAGGAAAAGGATGGAAACTGAATGTTCACTGTAGGAAAGAAATAGAATGCATGGAATAGATTCAAAAAGATACCCAGGAAATTAGAAATTGCACCGATAGCTGACCAAACCATTTGAATAAGCGGAAGACAAACTTTCAGATCTAGCAGTCATGAAAGGAAAGATCTCTTAAAAATAACAAAGGACCAGGAAATGACAATTCAAAAGCTCCAAGGTTATGCAAATAAAAATAATATAAAACTCCTTGGTGTAAATGAAAAGTTATGAATCAAGAAATAAAACATAAAAAACTATTTGAAGAAATAATAGAAAGTTTCCAAAGCATGAGAAAAGAATCTGACATACAGATAAGTGAGGCATGTAGAACTCCAATTAGCTACAACCAAAATAAATCTATATCCAGATGTACAACAAACAAGATCTTAGAAATTCAGCACAAGAACAGAATATTAAAAGCTGTTAGAGAAAAGAAACAGATCACCTATAAAGAAAAGTCCATAAGAATCATGGAAATCTTCTCATACAAAAACCCTCAAATCAAGAGGAGCTTGGACTGATGTATTTCAAGTCCTGAAAGAAAAAATTTTCTAATCCAGATTGATGTGCCCTGTAAAACTGTCTTTCAAATTAATAAACACATAAGATACTTCCATGATAAAGATCAGCTGTAAAAGTCATGACCAGCAAGCCAACACTGCAAAGTGTAATGAAAGATATTCTAGACAGAGATCAAATAAGAGCACAAATCCTAGACAAACAGCAGAACGAAACTGTCAAGCAGAGGAAGCAATTAAACAGGTTGGAAAGGCAAGGAACAAATAGGAGGAAAATAACATAACAAAGATAAGCAAATACATATCAGTTATAACTGTCAATATAAGTGTCCTCATTTCACCAATCAAAAGAAAACGACTGGCAGAAGGATCAAGAAACAAAGTCAAATAATATTCTGTATATTAGAATGCATTTAACTAAGAAATATTCATAGACAAAAAGTTAAAGATGGAAAATAATACTCCATGCAACAAGAAACCAGAAAAAAACAGGGGTAACTATTCTGTTTGCAGAAAATGTGAACTTCAAACCAAAAATTACTATGAGAGATAAATAAGATCACTACATACTTGTTAGGAGGAAACTTTCAGAGGAGGAGATAGCAATCATAAATATATATGCACCAAATACAGGAGCATCCAACTATATATGATAAATATTAATTGACAGTGAAAATGAAATGAACAGTAACATAACTTCAATGGAGGACTTTAATATCCAATTGTCACAGATAGATAGATCAACCAGACAAAAAAATCAGCCAAAAAATATCAAAACTGAACCAAATCTGTGGGAAAAAATGGACTTGTAGATGTTTACAGGATATTTTACCCAACATCAGAATATATATTCTTCTCAGATACACATGGGATGTTCTCTAAAATAAATCATATATTAGCCCATATAACATGCTTAAGTAATACAAAAGTATTGAAATTATCCCACATATATTATCTGACCATAGTGCAATGAAGTGGAAAATTAATGGCAAAAGATACCACAAAAATCTCCATAAAAATATGGAAATTAAATAGCACACTCCTGAAAAAACAATACATTACAGATAAAATTAAAGAAGAAATTAAACAGTCTCTATAATTAAATGAAAACATAAATATAATATACCATAACCTGTCATATGCAATTAAAACAATTCCAAGAGAAAAATTTATAATGGTGTATTTTCACATTAGGAGAACATAATTGCAAATAAACAGCTTCTTAGAAGTCTTCAAGCTGCTAGAAGAAGAATAAGTTTAGCCTAAAGCACATAGAAAAGAGAAAATTATAAAGATAAGAACAAGAATTAATGTAATTAAGACTAAGAAAACAATACAAGGAATTAATGAATAAAAGGGTTGATGCTTTGAAAGAATAAATTAAATTGATAAACCTTTAGCCAACCTTATAAAAAAAAGAGAAAGGACTCAAATTCATGTGTTGAGGAATGAAATCAGTGAAGTCACTATAGATTTTGTGGAAATTCAGAAGATCAATATCTTTAAAATTTTACTCTTCGAAAATTTTACTCCCATAGGATGGAAAACAGAAAAAAATGGACAGATTTCTAGAAACACATAAATTACCTAGGGTGAATCAAGATGATATAAAAAATTCTAAATAATCCAATATCAGTCAGTGAAGATGAAAATGTAATTAAAATCTTACCAATTCACTGACCGTATTGAAAAGCTTTTGCAGAACAAAAGAAATCACCAAAAAAGTAAAAAAGACAACTTACAGAGTGGAAAAAATATTATAACCAGTTGATCCTCAGACAAAATCATATCTAGAGCACAGAATTGAAAATAATTAGGTCTGCAAAATTCAAAGACCCAATCCAAATATGCACATCTGAGGTAAATACGTACTTCTCAGATGCAGAAATATAAATGACAAATTATAGAATGTGAAAAAATGTTGAATGTCATTGGTTATTCAAAGAGATGCAAATTTAAAAAAACACTGAGATTCCATCTCACTCCATAAAGAATGGCTATCATCAAGAAAACAACCAATTACAAATGTTGGCAGGGTTGTAGGGAAAAGGAACCATTCTTCATTGCTGGTGGGATCGTATACTGGTGCAATGACTGTGGACATTACTCTGGAGATTCCTCAAAGGTCTAGAATTAGAGATCTCATTTAATCCAGTTATTCCTCTTCTGGGTTTCACCTCCAAAGAAGTAAACTCATCAGACCACAGCAATATATGTGCACTCATGTTTACAGCAGAAGAATTTGTAATACCTAAATGTTGGAAAGAACCCAAATGCATATCAACTGAAGATTGCATAAAAATGTAGATTTTTATATAATGATTTATACTCAGTTATAAAAAAGACTTGCATAGGTAAATTGATGCAACTTGAGACCATACTAATAAGTAAAATAAACCACATGTACAAATGTTATATTGTCCCATTAGTGTGAGAATCTGAAAGAGTAAACAAGATCTAAAATGTGCCATGTATACTGTAAACTGGGAAGAAATTCTTCAATAGAAAAAAAAAAAAGACTCTGATGGGAGAAAGGTGAAAGGAAGGAAGCAGAAAGAAAAACATACATATAAGCACAAGACAGATATGCAGCTGGTTTTCCCTGGTTCACTGAGGGTAAAGTTTGATGACAGCAATTTTCTGGACAGTGTTTCATGCTTATATCTCGTACTCTGAACAGCTACTGTGAATATAACAATGTGCAATGTGTTGACTATTATTAATTTCCAACTCACCTGTTTTGAAATTCTGTTTCATTGTTATGTATTACTTTTTTCTGCTTAAAAAAATCTTAACAAAAAAGAAAAGTCCAGATTCTGATGGATTCACTACTGTACTTCACAGGAAATTTAGGAACAATTTAATGCCAATATTCCTTAAACTCTTTAAT
The DNA here is from genome assembly GCF_034190915.1 of Cavia porcellus. Lineage (NCBI taxonomy): Eukaryota > Metazoa > Chordata > Mammalia > Rodentia > Caviidae > Cavia > Cavia porcellus. The sequence continues at coordinate 28,271,922 of NW_026947502.1, forward strand.
GAAATTGAAAGGAAAGCAGGAGTCAACAAAAATAACATTGAAAAATATATTTGAAGAAGTAATAGAAAATTACCAAAGCATGGGAAAAGAATCTGACCTCTAGATAAGTGAGGCATGTAGACCTCCAATTAGCTCATTCCTAACTCATTCCTGGAGGTAAATAAGACCCTGATAGCAAAATCAGAGAAAGACCCAACCAAAAAAGAGAACTACAGGCCAATCACTGTAATGAACATGGATGCAAAAATTATCAATAAGATACTAGCAAACAGAAAGTAGCAAATAAGAAGATTATACAACATGACCAAATGGGATTCACCCAAGGAATATAGGGATGGTTCCACATATGCATATCAGTAAATGTAATACACTATGTCAACAGAATGAATGACAAAATTCACATGGGCAGCTCAAGACATGCAGAAATAGTTTTTGACAAAGTTCTACACTCTTTAATGGAAAAAAATCCTACATAACATCAGAATGAATGATCTTTGTCTCAATCTGATAAAAGCCAACAAACAACAACATACTAACTAGAGAAAAACTGAAATCTTTCACTCTAAAACTAGGAACAAGTCAAGTATGTCCACTGTCACCTCTCCTATCCAATACAGTTCTGGAAACACTAGCAAGAGCAATTAGACAAGAGAGAGAAATAAAAGGAATAAGGATAAAAAAGGATGAAGTCAAAATTACCAGTGTTTGCAGATGACATGATTCTCTACAAAGAAGACTCCAAATACTCCACCAAAAACATCTAGATTTAATAACCAAATTCAATAATGTAGCTGGATGCAAAATCAACACTCAAAAATTAATCATATTCTTGTCCACAAACAACAAATTAACTGACAGAGAAATTAGAGAAACAGCATCCATCACAATAGCATTCAAACAGATGAAATGCTTAGGAATCAATCTAACCAAAGAAGTAAAATGGCTATATAATGAAAATTACAATATTCTGAAAAAGAATATCAAAGACAACATCAGATTATGGAAAGACAGGGTGCGAGTGAGCTATGGGTGTGCCAGGGAGAGAACAAGTCAGCATCTCCCGAGATCAGCCATTCTGGAACTTGGGGGACCAAACAAGAAAGCAATGAGCCAGCCTTCCTGATAAATGACATGAACCACAGGAGCACCAGGGAGAGAATATATCAGTGTCTCCCGTGAGCCTACTGGCACAGGGGCTGAGAATCAAACATCCTGTGCTACCACTTCTGCCCCTATCAGCAACTGGATGATTTCGGGGTCAGCCTGAGTTGATAGCAACTAAGACACATAAAGCAACTAAATGCTTGTATTATTGGGTTGACTTTGCTGACCTGGAGCCAGAGGTCTGAGCATCTCTTGGGAGGATGACAGGATGCAACGTAGCAAATATGGAGGATTTCCTTCTATCTTCTCTTTGAAGGCAAATATTGTTTTCACTGTTTTGCTTTGTTCTGGTCAATTGCTTTGCCCTATTCAATATTCTATTTTGATAGGTTTTATAATGTTTTTTATTTGATTTTGCTATGCCTGGCTGAATGGACAACTATTGTGAAGATAACGAGATATACTGTGGTACCTATTATTGTTATCCTGGTATCTTGCTCTGAAGTTCTGTACCAGTTTCACTGCATTGTCTTGACTGCCTTTGCTCTGTCTTGTTTTGTTGTATTTTACTATCTTTAAAATAAATTTTAAAAAGAAAATGGAAAGATATCCCTTACTCAGGGATAGAAAGAACCCACAGTTATAATGACCATATGCCCAAAATTGTCACACAACTTAAATGCAATCCAGATCAAAATATCATTAACATATCTCAAAGAACTAAAGAAAACATTCCTAAAATTCATTTGGAAACAGAAAAGACCTAGAATAGCAAAGCCAATCCTAGGCCACAAAGGCAAGGCAGGAAGCCACATAATCCTTGACATGAAATTATACTATAAAGCTACTGTGATAAAATCAGCATGTCACTGCAAACAAACAAACAAACAAAAGCAAAAAAACCAGGTCTACACTAGAACAGTGTAACAGATTGAAAGTGGAACAGATTGAAAGATGCAAAAGCAGCTATAAACACACTCAGCCACCTTATCTCTGACAAGGGGACTGAATATGTTCCTTGGAAGAAAAATAGCCTCTTTTGTAAATTGTACTGAAAAACTGGCTCTCTACATGCCAAGACTAAAACTAGTCTATCATTGTGCACTAATCTAAAATCAAAACACATCAAGGATCTAATTATCAAACCAGAAACTCAAAATCTACTGGACAAGAAAGTAGGTAGAAATCTTGGAGATATAGGGGTAAGTAAAGTGTTTCTGAGCAAAATCCAAACTTCATGGGAAATAATTTAAAAGAATAAACAGTTGGGATTTCATTGAAAAGCTTTTGCATGTGAACTGAAATCACCAACAGGGTGAAAAGACAACTCACAGAGTGAGGAAAATCTTTTAGCCAATTGTCCCTGAGACAAAGGACTTCTATCTAGAATATATAAAGAACTGAAAAAACTCAGATGCCTCAAATTCGAAGACCCAGTCAAAAATAGGCATCTAAGATAAATACATACTTCTCACCTGAAAAAATACAAATGGCCAATAAAAATATGAAAAAATGTTCAACATCATTGGTCTTTCAAGATATGAACACTAAAACAACACTGAGATTTCATCTCACCCTGGAATGAATGACTATCATCAAGAAATGAACCAATAACAAATGTTCCAGGACCTGTGAAGAAAAAGGAACTCTTTTCCATTGTAAGTATGGACTGGTACAACGAGTATGTAAATCAGTGTGGAGATCACCCCAAAAACTAAAATTAAAGATCCTATTCAACCCAGATTTTCTCCTTCTGGGTATCTTCCCAGAAATATTAAAAACACCATATTACAGTAATATATGTGCATCAATGTATATAGCAGCACAATTTGTAATATCTAAACCTTAGAAACAACACAAATACCCATAAATTGAGGAAATGATGAAAGATGTGATTTTTTATATAGTAGCCTACTACTCAATCATAAAGAAAGATAAACTTGAGACTTTTATAGGTAAATGGATGCAATTTGAGACCATACTCATAAGTGAAATAACTCAAACTCACATGTGTGAACATTGTATTGTCTCCCTGCTATGAGTAATTGAAAGAATAAATAAGATACTTATTTATCTACATTAGATATTGCAAAATATACATTAGATATTGTGAAATAGGAAGAAATTGTTCAACAGGAAAGAGGGACTAGGTGAAAAGAACTAGGTGAAGAGAAAGGGCAGTAGGCAAAAAGAAAAAATGCAAGTCAGTTATACTATTAGTGTCTCAGTTTATTAGAAAGAAAAGGTTGGCTACTACTGATTGGAGAATTTTTTATACCATGTCTTTTCTGCTGAGCAACTACCTTAAAGATAACAACATATAATGTATTATACTGCCATTCTCCTATTATTTTGTTATGAAATTTGGTTTTATCTTTTTCCATAAATTTTTTTTAAAAAAAACAGAGAATGACAGAAGAAAGATGTGTTGATATGCCTAATAAGCCATTATGAAGAAAAGAATTCCAGTTAGAAGTTACCTTTTTTATCCAGTGTCACTCAGATTCTAAGTAGCAGAGCTGAAACTAGCTTATATTATCCCTGGGGTAGTACCCCTTCAGGAAGATGTTTAAATCCATAGACATACTTAACAACGAAACAAGTGAATTCCTTGTTCCTGGATATATTCAAGCAGAAACTAAAAGGCAATCCAGAAAGGCTTTCTGTAATGGGTAGGGGGCTGGAAATGCTGTCTCAAGATTATTTCTAATTCTAAGGAAATAAATCTTTCCCCAAGCTTGAATTCTCTGTGGAGCTCCTGATTCTGCACAAAGCATGATATGTGATGTGCTTAACTCCTTTAAAGGCATTTGCAGACGTATGTCCAGCAAGAGTTAGCATTTGTGCCATGAAATGAATCAATGCATATGAGTGTTGAATTTAGCTCCTCTAAGTTCCAAACTATATTCCTTCCAGAATTCAATGGGGGAATTAAAGTTATTGATTTCAAAAGAAGACTAAGGAGATGTCAAAGATAATTTCATCACATCTTAAATAAAGACTATAAAAAATAGCTCTCAAGAGATAGGAAGAATTCATTTTGGAGATTTGTGTTGTTGTTTAGCTTTATCTTAGATTAATGAATTTTTCGATGACTTCATACACAAATGACGTTTGTTCTGGAGTCGTTACTTTCTGTCAAAGGGCAAGAGGAAAATAATGGGTATAAGATGCTGGCTTTGGAATTGCACAGTCAAATCTTAGTGCTTCCATGTACTTACTACATGACTCTAAACGTGCCAGTTATCTTTTCTGAGCTGTAGTTTCCTCAACAGCTGTTTGGAGAGCAGCCCTCTTGTACAAGATATGAAGGAGTTAAATCAGCTAATATTAAATGTGCCCACAACATACTAGGTTCCATTATGGAGAGTTAACCTGTTTGACCTCTACATTAAGTGTGTCATGGTTTATGTCAGTGGCCTCCAAGCTTCATGCAATTATGTACTCAAACAAATCTAGCGTTTGTGATTGGTTCATTGTCTAGTGCTCAGATTGGAGGTGTGAGTGCTACATCCACTTAGGGGTGGAGCCAGGATATGATACAAGAACAGGAAGGTGTAGCTCTCTTTCTTGCTGATTACTGCTTTGCTGTTTAGAGCTGCCATGAAAGGCTGCACCACCAACCATGCTGCAGTAGAGCCAACTGAATATGGACTGAAACCTCCAAGAATTGTAAGGAATAAACCTTTTCTTCCTTCATTTTGAGTGTCATTTTGAGTCTTCCTTCTTTTTGAGTAACTAAGACAAAGTTTAAACACTAATATCCCTTTAAGTATATGTGCAACGATTAACTCATCTCTATAACTGAAATGCCTAATACCCAGAATGGGAGCAGCACGCCTTATGAAATGAGAGCCTTCAACTCAACCTTGGGAAACTGACATTGGGTAAGATTGAGCCCAGGCTTAGGAGAACCCTTATATCTGCAAATAAATACAAATAAGGCAAAATATGGAGCATGTTAGACAAAGGATACAGAAATGACATTTTACATCTAAATTTGCCTACCATAAGCACTTTCTAATTCATTTCTACTTACAATTTTTTCTCCCTAAAATTGTTTTTAGTAACACCTAAACCTTGAGGTTTCAATGAAAAACTTCTAAATAAATTGTAATTTGTTAATCGTAAATTCATTTAATAGAAGAATGGAAAATACACAAATAACACACTCTTGAACAACCAAATGAGTCAAAGAAGAAATGACAAAAGTAATCAAAATATATCTTGAAATAAATGAAACAAAGGAGAGGAGGTAGGATAGTCACAGAGGTTGGACAAGAAGAATAACACATAATGTTTTATAGGACAGTACACTAATTGTGATAGACAAAAATTGATTATGTTTTTCAAAATAGTGATCAGAGGCTATTTTGAATGTTCCCATCCTAAATAAAGGATAAACGTTTGAGGTGACAGATAAGCAAACTATCCTGATCTGATAACTACACAATATATTCATGTACTGAAATGTCACACTGTATCCCATAAATATACGCAATCGTTTTTGTCCATTAAAATTGAAAATGAAAGTGCATTATATCAAAATTCTATGATATATAGCAAAGACATTATGAAGAGAAAGGCTTATGATAAATTTCTACATTGAAGAATAAAGATCTTAAAGCAACAATCTAAATTCACACATTCAATAACTAAAAAAGAACAAATAAACTCAGCATCAGCAGAAAGAAGAAAATTATGAAATGAAACATAGAAAAATAAATGAAACTGAGATATTTTAAGAGATCAACAAAAATTTAGCTAGACTAAGAAAGTAGAATGAAGATTCAAATAAATAGAATCAGAAATGAATGAGATGCCAGAGAAAGGCAGAGTATTTAAGACATTACTACTTTGAACAATTAGACATCAGCAAACTTGATAACCTAAAAGAAATGGATAAATTCCTAGAAGCCTATAATCTACCAAGACTGAATTATGAAGAAATGTAAACTTCTAAAAGCTTGAGATTAAATAACAAAAAGCTTCCAAACCACAAAAAAGCCCAAGACCAGATGGCTTTACTAGATAATTCTAGTATTTTAAAAATTAATGCTAATCCTTGAACTTTCCTCAAAAACTATGAAAAAGGAAGATTTTTCAAAATGATTTTAAGACACCAGGGTTACCTTGTACTAAAACACTACTGTAATAAAAGACAACTATAGAGCAATATGCATAATGAATGTAGACGCAAAAATTCTCAGAAAATACTAATAAGCCAATTTCAATAAAATACTAAAAAGATGGCACACTATGACCATTCAGGACTTATACCTGGGATTTAACTGTATGCATGTCTAAGTGTGCAAGGTAGATAACCAAACTACTGTTTTGTTAGTGTGTGAAACAGAATGCTTTGTGCTATCATTGTTCATCTGTTCATTTTTTATGCTTTGATTTTGTAACTTAAACAACTACTTCTAAGATAACAATATGTAATCTATCAACTAGTGACGATTTCTTACTGTTATTTTTTGAAACTCTGTATCATTTCTACCCTTTTTATTGTTTTTCTTTTTTTAATAAAAAATGAATGGAACAAAGGACTCAGATATATCTCCAAAGAAGATAAACAAATAACAGATATACATCAATAATCACTAAGAAAATGTGAATCAAAATCTAAATGATATATATTCTCTGTTAGGATAATCACTATCAAAAAAACAAACAAAAATAAAACATTGAGGATGTTATGGGAAAATTGGAATAATACACATGATTGACAGCGTGGTAAAGTGGTACAGCATCTACAGAAAGTACCAAGATTGTTCAGAAACTTACAAATAGCATTATCATAGGATCCAGGAATCTACCAAAAGAATGGAAAACATTCCATTCTTGAAGACTCATTAATATGCCCCCTTATTTAGAGCAGCAAAATAGGCCAAAAGTGAGGATAACTTAAGTATGCATTTATAGAAGAATGAGAAAAGAAAATGTGGCAGATTCTGTTCATAATGTGGAATATTCAACATTAAGAAAGAAGGATACCCTGTCACATGGTGAGCCTTGAGAATGTTTATGCTCAGTGAAATAAGCCAGTCGTGAAAGGACTAACATGTGTGTGGGAATTTTAAAGCAGTCAAACTCACAGAAACAAAGTGGATGCTGGCTGCTGGTAGCTGGGAGTAGGTGAGGAGCCGTTGTTCTGTGGGTTAGAGACAAGATAGTAGTTGGGGGCAGTTCTGGGGTTCTGCTGTACAGCAGAGTTCAAGCAGTGACAATAATGTATTGTTAGCTGAGAAGTGGGTGGAAGTGTGAATTTTATGTCATGTGATTTTATGGGGGCATAATTAAAAATGGGAAAAAAATCCAGCTTCTCGTCTGTTTGGCCTATTGTCTTTCTGCTTTACAAGGCTATACCAAAGTGTCCATAGGATATGTATGACTAACCCCATTTTAGGATAAGGAATGCGAGCTAGAGAGGTATTAATTAGCTTGACCAAGGTCACAGAACTGGGAATCGAATCCCATTTAGCCTTATCCAGACCTTGAATTTGTCTTGGCTTGATTCTGCATCTAAACACTATGCCTTTAGTTGGAATGGTTTTATCTTGGTTTGCTTGATTTTATTATCTGTGATAGTATGAACAGCTATTTTGAAGAAAACAAGACATTAGAATAGCCAGTGCTGATTTAATATCATCTTACTCTGAAGTCCTACTATGCTTTTGTTCTTCTGTTTCCATTGGTTCTATCATATTATACCTTATTGGATATTGTCATGTGTGATAGTATAAACAAATTTTCTATGGAAAATGAGATAATATAGTAGCCATTGTTCATTCTCTGTTATTTGGTTCTGAAAGCCCTGTAATGCTTTCATTCTCTTGAATGGTTTTATACTGTTTTGTTATGCTTGATACTATCGTATATGAAGTTATGCTCAACTATTTCAAAGAAAGAGACATTATGGTAATTACTGTTAATTACAGTTTGTCTTGCGGTAAAATGCTGTGTTGCTTGCATTGTTCTGATCTGATCTGCTTTGTTATGTCCTCTTTTGTCTTAATTGCTTTAAAATAAAATAAAATAAAATAAAATAAAATAAAATAAAATAAAATAAAATAAAATAAACCACCTATGCCTTTTTGGTTTTCTGATTCAGTCCTGATTATGACTGACTTGTCTCTAAAACAGGATCAGTCAACCTCCACATCTTGACACCATAAAGCAGATAATCCTTGTGCATTGTTGGTTGTTCAGCAACATCTCTGACTTACCCATTAAATGATAAGTAGTAAATTCCAACTTTAATAACTACCAGCCAACAGACACACCTGGCCTAGTGTCACATGTAACCAGCCTTCTGCACATTTTAATTTGCTGATTCTCAGCTACTGTGCTCTCCTTAGTTACTTGTTTTACTTGCCTTTCAAAAATCACTCATTCTGGAGGTCACAGATGAGTTATTAGTCTCGTACTAACTTTGCTGTGGATAACACCTCTGATAGATGAGAATGGTAACAGTTGCCTGAGTCCCTTTTCAAGGACTTGAAGTCTGGTTTTGTCCAAACTCTTCAGGCAGTCTCTGTGCATGTTCAGTCACAGATCTGTTTACATCAGGAGGCCAGAGACTCCACCTTTAGATGACACTAATCCAGCCATTTTCTGAGCATGGTTTTAGGCAGACCCGTGAAGCTTGGTCAGTGATGATTGCACCTCTCATTATCTTTCCCTGTACCTCAAATCATTCTGCTTCTTCATGCAAGACATATTCACAAATCTTATCCCTCAAGAGGTGAATTTGAGTCTTGGGCCTTCCTCTCCACCCTTATACACCTTGACAATCAGTGCTTCCTCTTTAGCAAAATGTATTGTTCTAGTGATTGGCACACAGCATAGCAGGCAAAATAAGCCTGCTTCAGTAACCATTATCACACACAAAGAATGGGAGACTGGGCACAGTATTACCACCTATTCTCCCATCTCACAAACAGAAACAAAACAAAACAAAGCCTCACTGGCTGTGATTGTAACTGTAATTATTATAATCATTATTTTGCTCTCTATCATGGCATAGTTCAACCGTGATAGTAAATGGGCTTCTAACTGAGGGAAAGAGAAGAAGTGGGCATTCTTTCATTCTCTCATTATGAAGTTTCTTTCTCAAAGACAGCGGTAGAAGATGATGGCAGAAAATATAGCCATGAAGAATTCACTTGCCTAATTTCACATTATTTCATTTTCTTTGGGACTTACTAATTAGCACCCTTGGGGGATTTAAGGAGCAGAAAATAGTTCTTTTAAATAAGGTAAAAGGAAACTGTATACTGTCACTGGTTAAAAATAATAATAAACAAAACCAAGGGAAGCCGAATGGAGCTGTTTTGTGTTCCTTGAAGCCCCAGGTAGCATCTCAGGGTTGTGACTTCTTTCACTGAAAAGAAAGAAATTCTGGGCCAAGATACAGTGGTGGTGACAGCCCAGAAGTTATAAATCAGAGTCAAAATGTCAATGCTTTTGTGAAGTTCAAGCACCTGGCTAGATTTTAAATCAGTATTTGCTTGAACACCCAAGATGTTTTTACCGACCAAAGAGCTCGTGGTTTGAGCATATCTGCAAAGGGAGTAGTTAAGATGTATAGTTATTTACATGGAGAAGATACCAAAGTACACCCTACTTATCCTTAAGTTTGGTCCAGTAATCTTTTTTTTTTTTTTTCAGTACCAGGGATCGAACTCATGACCTTGCACTTGCCAGGCAGGCACTTATCTTGCTGAGCTAAATCCCTGACCCTATGGCCCAGTAATCTTTTATGGAGGACCACTGTGAGTAGTGAGTAGACAAAAACATGAGCCAAAGAAGATAAATATGGAGCACATAAGATTGTGATGTGGATTCTGTGAGATGATCAATTTCAATGGTATTTGATCTGACACATAGCAAATGCTATTGTAATTTCATTATCAAAGGTTTTCAGTCCATTTTTGCCACAATGACAATATAGCCTGAAATCAGATAATTTATAGAGAATGAAGGTTTATTTCAGTTCATGTTCTAGAAGCTGGAAAGTCCAAAAACACATGGATAGCATCTAATGGGGCTTTTTTGTTTTGTCACATGGGAAGACACAGAAAAGTGTTCTGGCTCAGATATCTCTTTTTGCCTTATGAAATCACTTATAACATTATGGAAGTCCCACCTTTGTGACCTCATCTATACTTAATTACCTCTCAAAGGTTCTACCTTCAAAACTCATTAACATACAAATTTGGGGGTTAAGCTTCCAACACATGAACATTTGGGGGTGGCATATTCAAGCCATAGCAGTTGTAGAAGTCCTATGAATGTTATACAAGTAGGATGCACAGTAAGATGGAAATACTAAAGGCCACTGTACTAGTTATCCTGTACTTGTCCCTGTCCCTATTCCTCTCTACCTTGCTCTGTAAGCCATAGCATTGACTCGCTGTGCTGGAAGCTTCCTGGAGACTTAGATATTGGGAGTCTGCCTAGGTTAATGAGAAGACCAACTTGAGGACAGAGAGGTTGGCACATTTGCTTGCCCTCTCTCTTGCTTCTCTCCTTACCATTGTTTACCCGTTTGACTGTAATAGCACCTTCCAGGCAGCCTGTCCTTATGTTCGCAGATGTTACTTGGCCTGGGAACATCGTTCCTTTCCACTGCCCGCTTGAACCTAGAGAGAGACAAGTCAGAGGAGTGGAATCTGTCCCAAGGATTCCCTTGTCTGGGTCCACATCTCTTTAAATAGTCTCTTCCTTAGCTCCTCCTTTCACACCCTTTGAATTTGCCATCTGTAGTCCATTAGGATATTAATTAATCAGTTACATATTTTATAATTTTCTTTTATGAGCAAGGTGGTATGCAGGATGTGTATAATTTCATTTTAACCTTAAAATAAGTTAAGAGAAAAAGTTTATTAATTTCATTTTGGAGACAAGCAAACAACAATTCTCAGGTGTTATCTAACCATTCCAAGAGCTCACAGAAAGTAAGAAGAGCCAGAGCAGGAACCTCGACCTGCCTGCCACCAAGGCCAGCCTCTGGATCCAGTCTGTGGTAGCCTCTGACCTGGGAGAAAAACAGAACTTGGAGGAATTGGAGTCCCCCAGGAATGTCCCAAAGACGTGTGTTAAAGCAGTGTTCTTCATACTAACAATGCATTCAGGGATTCTTGAGTGGTTAGATAGCTACAAAAATCAGAGAACAAACACAAAGAAAAAGGAAAGAGAATCCAGACAAGAAGTGTGTGTGTGTAAGTGACCATGTTTATTTTTAGCTCTGTAGCTCTATCTCCATTGCAATTCCTCACACTCCAGGAAAGCTCTTTGGGTAAAACCACAAATACCTGTCTATAAATCTGACCTTGTTGAAGGCTCTGAAATAATGATTGGATTATTTGAATAAAATTGGAGGCTGTGATGAAATTCCCGTTCCAAGTTCTCTTTTGTTGTTTTGTCAATTTGCTTCAAAACCTTCCAAGCCTCCACTCAAAAGTTAAACTTTGACAACTAAAAGGAATGATAGATTACCTAGGGCCTGTCTGCAAATAACTCTGCACCTAGGGTCAACCCGGATGGCTGCTCAAGGAGATTTTGCTTACCAGGTTAGAAGCAAATATGTTCTAAGTGAGGGAGTCAGTGGGAAGGAAAATCAAAAATACTGAATCTCCTGATACAAATAATCCTGTCACTTCTATAGCTTTAAGAAGACTTTCTGAACCCGTAATGAGGTTTTATATTTGAGAGAGAATCATCTCAAACTGCCATCTACCTCTCCTTCAAAACATTTATTTCTATAGCCACTATCACAAACATTCTCACTTTTTCAAGTTCTGTTCATGACCTTGGAGGCTGCAACCCTCAGGTATGTACAGAATAAGTGATAGGTCAAACAGATCAGCTACATTATTCATCTATACAACCACCATCCTATATAACCACTCATCATGCAACAAGTTTATCTATTTATTTGTCTGTGCACTCATACATCAGTCAGTTCATTCACCTATAAATGCATGCACATATTCATTGATCGAATAATCTATTCATTCAATTATTCATCCAGTCATACCTCTATTTATCCATCTGCCTACCTACTTATTTACCTATCAATCAACTTGTTCGCTTCAAACTGCAAACACATTTATTGAATTAAAAATGCATGTATTCTTCCATCTATCCACCTACACATTCACATCCATCTGTTTGACTAAATATTTCTTCACACTTTTATTATTCTATTAGCATTTATTATTAACTAATAATGATGAGAACACTGTTTAACCCTTAAGATCTGTTAGTTACTGTGAAGTACTTTGACAAGGATTACCACAATTAGTTTTCAAAACAAGGTTCATAAATAAAGCATCTCTACTTCAGAGATGAGAAATCTGAGTTTCAAAGAGATTGAATAATTTTCCCAAGGGTGTGAAAATGTATCAGTCAGAGTTTACTAGAGCTATACAGATATAACACAAGTTATACAGATGTATATGAAATTACAGGATTGGCATATGATGGTCATGTGATGAGGAAGTGTGCAGGGGGCGCCTGCACACTGGAGGCTAAAGAGTTCAGCTCTAGGTCTGGAGCTTACTGCAGCATCCTGTGCAAGTCTGTATCACTGGGCTGATGGGTCTACGATGAAACACTGAAGAGTCTATGACAAAGGCTGAAGAGTCTAAGACAAAGGTAGAAGAATTTATGTGGAAAGACTGAAAAGTCTCAGGTGAAAGGTGAGCAGTCTGTGCCAGAAGCTAAGCCGTAACGTCCAAGCTGAGGACAAAGACTGGAGCTCCTCCAAAGAGCCAGCAATCAGTCCCTCTCATTTGCTTTGTATTGTACGCAGGCTGCTCCTCTCTGGTGAGTGTAGCACTCACACAGACTCCTGCACAGGCTCCTGATGTTACAAACTCAGCACCCCACCGATGAATCTCTTAGTTAAACTTCTGACCTCCTCAGGTTGACAAAATGTATCAACCATGACAACAACAACAAGTGAGAAAGCCTACTCTTTCCCCATTGTGCTCCCTGCAGGTCCCAGGCTGGTCATCAGGAACAAAGAAAGAATACAAAATAGAGGATGGACCTTGAGGAGCTCACAGCCTATGAGCTCACAGACATACTAAATAGAAAATTAAAACAAAGTTCTGTTGCCCATAGTTGACCACTGAGCACTCAACTTCAGAGAGATTGAGTTTCCAAAGCTCACACAGATGTCCCTGGGAAGAGGCGAGGTTGAAATTAAATTTTATTCTGACACCATTTCCTACTCAACCAGTATTGCCCATTTTCAATTACTTGAATAGCACTTTTCAACTTTTGCATTTGGTACCTCTAAGTCTTATTTTTTTTATTAATATTTTTCTTAAACTCAGAAATCTTAAGCCTAATCAATATATCTTGTGAGATCCAATTTCAATGTGCAAATTACTTATTTTTCCCAATATCCATTGAATTAGTTTGCTATGGCTGCCACAATGAAATACAGCAGATGGGGTAGATAAATAACAGAATTTTTTTTCTCACCGTTCTAGAGGCTGGGAGTTCAAGATCTAGAGCCTGGGAGAGTTGGTTTCTGGCAAATGTCACAGGTGGCCACATTTTCCCTACGACTGCACATAGCCATTTATTTCTGTGCATGCATTCTGGATATATTTCCTTTTTCCTTTTATAAGGACTCTTATTGGAGTAGGACTAGTCTTTTTATTGTTACTATAACAAAATACCCAAGAATTAATAACATAGAAGGAAAAGAAACCCATTTAGCTCATACCTTTAGAAGTCCAAGAGCACAATACCAGCCACTCCTTGGCTCTGGTGAGGGTCTCATGATTGATGGCATCATGATGATGGAAGCAGGTGAGAGCACCAAGCAGTGAGCATAGATGAGAGGTCCAGGGCTGGGGGATGCTGGGTTCCCTTATAACAACCAGTTCTCACAGGAACTAATCCATTCCCATGAGACCTACATTAAACCCTTTTGAATCGGGCATCCCCGTGACCAGTTACCTCCCACTAGCCCCACTTAGAGGTTCTACCACCCCAACATGGACACACTAGGGACCAAGCTCCAATGCCCAAACTTAAAGGTGACAAATCACATCATAATCATGGCAAGGCTGCACCCTATAACTTTTACTCTTATCTCCCAAATATAGTCAGATTGAGGGACAGGTTTTAATATATGAACTTGGGGTGGTGTGTATAATTCACATTGCAGCACACACTTCCCACCTGTCTTCTTGGGTTGGCCAATTCCTAGCATTTTTCAGTCCAGGTGAGGCATGACTCTTTTCAGAAACTTCATCTCCAACTAAGCAAAAGTTGTCAAAAATTCTGCTCTGGGAAATACGGTGAGCTACTATTGCCACTCTTTGATGCCCTGCTATTGTAGTAGAACATGAGTTTCTTGAAGGCAGAGACTCACTTCCATCATGAGCCAAGCCATATTCTCACAACAGTATGGATTCAGTGTCTACCTTAGCACGGATCTCTCAGGAAACTGAAGCCTGAACATGTAAACCACAAACGCCTACAATGTTGCTCCCTCTAATCTATGATGTACATGAGGAAACTGGACCAGAAACCAAGCCAAATCATCCACTGGGGCGTGAGGAAGAGATGGCTGCTATCATCAAGCATGATCCTGCATATGACTCAGCTCTGCTCCGAGATCAATCAGTATTTCTTTTTTTCTACTTTATGGGAAAAAAGAAAAATAAAATTTCATTTAAAGTAATAGGAGAATAACAATAGGCAATATGTTGTGTATTGTTATCTTTAAAGTAGTTACTCGAAGTATAAGACATGGGTTTAAAAAATTCTCCAAACAATATTAGCACAAATCTTTCTTTTTAGTGAACCAACACAAACTATTAGTACAATTATTTTGTATTTTTTCTTCTTCCTTCCTTCCTTTCACCTTATCATCACCCTAATTTTTTTTTTCCTTTTGAACAGTTTATTCTCATTTCACAAAAGCTGTTGTACATTTTGCACCTTATTTACTCTTTCACTTTCTCACACCAGGGAGACAATAAAGTGTTTACACACCTTAGTATATTTATTTATGAATACGGTCTCCAGTTGCATCTTTCTACCTATAAAAGTCTCAAGTTTATTCCTCTTTATGGCTAAGTAGTGTACCATTGTGTAAAAACATCACATCTTCTTTATCCATTTTTTTGTTCCAAGATTTATCTATTCCAAATTATTCTGCTATAAACATGAGCACACATATATTGCTATGATAAGATTTTTAATTCTGGGAAGATACTTAGATGAGGAATCACTAAGTCAAAAGGGACCTCTAATTGTAGTTTTTTTAAAAAGAAATATCCATGCTGACTTCCATAGTGCTTGTACCAGTTTGCACTCCTACCAACAGTGGAGCGATGTTCTGTCTTTCCCACAGCCCCATCAGCATGCTATTAGTTGATTTCTTGAGGATAGCCATTCTTTCCTGTGTAAGATGAAATCTCAGTGTTGTTTTAATTTGCGTCTCTTGAAAGACCAAGGATGTTGAATATTTTCCATGTATTTGTTTGCCATTTGTATTTTTTTTTATCTGAGAAGTGTGTATTCATCTCTGATGGGTCTTTGAAAGTGGGGGATCTGATTTTTTCAATTATTTATATGCTCTGGATAAAAGTCATTTGTCTCAGGGATAACGGCATAAATTTTTTTCCAACTCTGTGGTTTGTTTTTTCTCTCTGATGGTGATTTCTTTCAATGTGAAAAGGTTTTTAATAAGGTCAGATCACAGCTGTTGACTCTTTGAAGTATTTAATACTTCAAATATACAGTCTGGGTTTTGTAAATGAACTCTCTGCCTCCACCTATGTTTTCAAAATTTCTACCTACTTTCTCTTCCAGTAGATTTAGTATTTCCATTTTAATGTTCAGATCTTTGATCCATTTTTTTTTGTACCAGCAACGAACTTATAACCTCATACTTGCCAGATAGGCAATGTCTCACTGAGTTATATCCCAAACCCTAACCATTTTGACTTTAATTTAGTGCATGGTGACAAACATGGGTCTAGTTTTGGTCTTCAGTATGTGGAAAGCCAGTTTTTCCAGCACCATTTATTAAAGAGGCTGTCTTTTTTTCCAGTGAACATGTGCAACCTCTTGTCAAAGACAAGATGGCTGGATGATAGTGGGAGTGTAAATTAATGCAACCACTGTGAAAGTAAGTCTCGAGATTTCTCTTAAAACTAGAATTACAAGTCCCATTTGACACAGCTCTTCCTCTTGTTACTATCTTCCAAGAAGAATTAAAAACATCATACCATAGCAATATATGTGCACTTGTGTTTGTAGCAGCACCATTTGTAATAACTAAATCTTAGAAAAACCCCGCATACTCATCACATGAAGAGTGGTTTAAAAAATGTGTTTTTTCTTTTAATATAATGGAATACTACTCAGTCACAAAAAATCAACTTAGTTAGTTTTATAGGTAAATGGATGCAACTCATGACCACACTTGTAAGTGAAATAAACCAGACCCACATGTGTAAATGTTGGGTTGTTTCACTAATGAGAGAATCTAAAAGAGTAAAAAAGATCCAGAAGTGTGAAATATATATTATTAATAGGGAAGAAACTGTTAGAAAAAATGTGATGGAAAAAAGTAGAAAAGGAAAAAAGCATACATAAATGTAAAACAGTTAAGATAGTTGTACAGCTTATTTCTCTTGGTTTATTGAGAGGAAAGCTTTGTGCTAGTAATTTTTCTGGACAATGTTTCAAGCCTATATCTTGCACTCTGAGCAGCTATTGTGAATATAACAATATGCAATGTGTTGATTATTGTTACTCTCCTACTAGCCAGTTTCAAAACTTCTGTTATTTCTTAATTTCTTCCATTTAAAATATTTTAAAAATGAGATGGCTGAGTGTGTTTGGAACTGTGTTTGTACCTTCTAATCTCTTCTACTGGTTCCTCAGGTTGGCTTTTTTGCGAGTACAATACTGACTTTGTCATGGTAGCCTAGTAGCATAATTTCAAGTCAGGGATTGTGATGCCTCAAGTGTTTGCTGGCCAGAATTTCTTTTGCTACTTGAGGTCTCTTCTGTTTCCAAATGAATTCTAGGAATGTCCTCTCTAGTTCTGTGAGGTATGCTGATGGTATTTTAATTGGAATTGCATTAAATCTGTCTAGCAATTTTGGTAGTACAACCATTTTCATTATGTAGGTTCTTTCTACCCATGAGTAAGGGATACCTTTGCATTTTCTGGCATCTTCTTCAATCTCTTTTTTCAGAGTACTGTAATTTTCAATGTATAAATGTTTTGCTTCCTTTGTTACACTGATTACTAAGTAATTTTTGGATGCTGTTGTGAAAGATGTTGTTTCCCTGATTTCTCTTTCAGTTAATATGTTATTTGCGTACAGGAATGCTATTGATTTCTGACTGTTGACTTTGTATCCAGCTATACTACTGAATTTGGTTATTAAATCTAGAAGTCTTTTGGTGGTGTTTGTGGAGTGTTCTATGTAGAGTATCACGTCATCTGTGAATAATGGTAATTTAACTTCTTCCTTTCCTATCCTTATTCCTTTTCTTTGTTTCTCTTGCATAATTGCTGTCTTATTTCTGTAACTATGTTAAACGGGTGTGGTAATAGTGAACATGCTTGTCTTGTTCCTGATGTTAGAGTGAAACTTTCAGTGTTTGACTAGTATGATGTTAGCTGGTGCTTTATCATAGATGACCTTTATCAAACTGAGACAAAGACTGTCATCTTTTTTTTTATCATGAATGGGTATTGGAGTTTGTCAACTGCTTTTTCTGCATCTATTGAGATGATCGTGTGGTTTTTTTCTTTGGCTCTGTTAATATGTTGTGAGCTTATTTTTTTAAAAAAAATTGTATGTTGAAACATCCCTGCATTGCTTGGATGAATTGTATTTCAACTAATATTTCTCAATGGAAGTAAATAAAATTAAAATAATAAAATGTGTAAAGGCACAAAGAATTAATGTTCTATACAAATTGTTCTATGAAAGTCTCTTTAGGGTCATTTACTTGCTAACATTGCACAGTTCACTTCCCCGTCTCTGTCTCTGTCTCTGTCTCTCTTTCTCTTTCTCTTTCTCTCACTCCTTTCACTTCTCTCCCCTATCTTGATCATTTCTCCGGGATCCTATTGTGTTTTGACTGAAGCTTTGTTTTACATTTGATCTCAGCAAACACTTAAGGTCATTATCTTTACAATAAAATAAACAAATTCAAGGGTTGTTCATTATCCAAATAAAGTGTGTTTAATCTTTTGACCATTTGGACATCAGTTGAGTCATATGATAAAACGAGTAATCCCTTATTCCCTCCAAAACAAATTTGATCTGATTCCTCAAAGATGAAATTGAAGGACACTGTTGCTGGCTACAAACCTACTGCACTCCACTTACCTTCTCTATCATCCCACTGAGTTATCTCGTGATCCCTGATGAGTAGTCTGTTCGCGGATACTGAACTCACTCAATACCCGTTTCAACTCTATGCTACCTGTGAAGCAGGGAGCTAACAGGACAGTGAACTATCCCCTTGGTGCAAGGGAAAGCAGACAGCTATACTTTGAGTGATAAGAGGGGGAAGCAAACAAATGATTACTCAAAGTGGGAGCAAGACACTTTAGTCCTTGAAAAAGAATTAAGTGGTTAATAAGAGGGGCAAGCTGATCTGGGGGGTGGTACATGCCTATAACTCCAGCTACATGGAAGGCGAAGACAGGAGGAATGCAAATCTCAGTTCAGTCTTCGAGTTTAGTGAGATGTCTCAGAAGAAAAAAATAATTAAAGGCTATGGTTGTAGCTAGGTGATAGAGCACTTGTCTATAGCATGTCTATAAACTGAGGTGCACAACTTGAAAATGAGATCAAATGGTTAATTAAAGGGCAAACCACTGCACTTCTTGAGAGAAGAAGCAAGATGACATGGACAAATTGGGTGAGATCAATCTAATAATTAAACTCCATCTCATATTAGGCACCTGTATCTTTTATAAAAACCATGAATAATTAATGATATTCCTTTGAGATCTCATGAAAGTGCTCTGTATCCTTTGTTTAGGGCTGCTGTGCTATGAAGTAGCCAACTCTGCTGTCCTCTATAAGACTGCTCTGCCTATGCAATAACCTGCTTTGCCTCTTAACTGAACTACTGTACCTGTGGGACAGTCTGCTGTAACGTGCTCTAATAAAGTTTCACTGTAATTTAATGAAAATCAGTCTGTGTTCCATTTCTGTATTGCATGAGGCAAGAATCCTCTCTAATCAGTGACTCCAAAAGAGGATAAACAGCTGAAAACTACCATTCCCAGATGTTCCTGGAGTTCTCAACCTGATTACCTTTAGTAGAGCAGTATGAAGGCTTACACTCAGACATGACACTGAACCCTGCTTGATGCTTCCACAGAAATGGAGGCTCAGCATGCTGAAGTAACACTTTCGAGGCTCCCTGTTGGTAATTTAGGAGGAAAGATTCCACATACACTGCCTCTTGTGCAGTGCTGTGCTTTTGCTCACCAAAGAGGAAGTAGCCAGTGCTTCTGTTTATGTACCCTGGGAAAACAAGATGGTGTGGCCTTTTCCAGGCAGAAGGAAAGTATGAATTGTATCATTCACCTTTTCATAGACTCTTTGGTTTGTGGCTGCCAGAAGTCATCGCATCCTGCTCCTTCCTCTATCTTATTCTATTTCTCAAAGACAATAAATAAATGATTCTATTTTCCCCAGGACATTTGTAATAAGTTCATGCTCTAGTTTCCTTTCATAGCTGGTTTCCATATATCCTGCATCAGCCTCAACACAGGGATCCTGGTGTAGGATTACCCAGAGCTAATCCCAAGGAGTCCTGCCTACCATGAGTAAATCCGGCTGCCTCCATCACTACTGTGAAATCCTATCATTATGGCAGACATGAAATGCCATCTCAGTGCCTCCCCATATACAGTACTGAAAAGGAGCTTCATTTCAAAGGCTTGTGGAAGTCAGGCAGAAGTGTAGTGTGCCTGATAAGGCCTTGGTAAGAGTAGTCAAGTCCCACCCAGACTTTGCTTTACCTCCATACTGTCAAAATGCCTTCCCTTTGTAAAACCTACAAGAACAAGAATTCTTGGATATGCTGTATCATGACTCCTGCTGGCTCGCCTCCTTCATAAATAGTTACTACTGTCTCTGTTTCTAATAACATCTTCTACTCACAACTGCCACAGAACTCCCCAATGGGCCAGATTGTACCAGACATTTGTAGGGGTCCCTTGAAGTGCGTCAGGGTGGAGGTCATACTTGGTTGCTTTGGTTCCCCAGAGACAACTGGAGTTCTTGGCTTCAAGTTTGTGCTCAATGAACAGTTATCAAATTAAATAAAATTGCTCCATCAAAGAGTAAAATTACAACAATTTAGTTTAATGATCTTAATTGGCTTTATTTTGTGATTCTAGAATTGGACAAACACTTCATCACATAAAATACAGAATAAATGTTCTAATGGTCCAAACAAAGAAGCTTGGTTTTGTAAACAAAAAAAAAAAGGCTGAAGAAAGCAGAAATAAGAAGGGAAAATAAGATTCATCAATAGATGGAGGACGTGGGAAGGGAAAGGAAAGAAATGGGTGAAAAAAGATCTAAAATATGCTATATATATGCACTAATTCCCCACAAGGAATATAATATAAATGTACTGTAACATATACTAATAAAAATAGAAACCATAATAACAAAAAAAAATAAAAGTACTTGATTGTGATTGACTCAAAAGAAGAATAAGAAAAAGGGGAAGAGAGTAATAGGAAAATAACTAGTTACTTCAACTTAAATAATGATTAAATCAGAAAAAGCTTCACTATTATGCCAGTTTAAACCAGTCTGCTTGAGAAATTTGGCTATAACCTCCTTAACCATGATATCTCAACACGTTAGCATGAGCGATTCCATTTTCAGCCAAATCCATTAGGGCCTAGTGAAGGAGTTTAGTCCTGAACTGTAATTTTTATTTAACACTTCTAAAATCAAATAATTTAGTTTTCCTTCCCCCACCCCTATTTTGCAGAACAAGTGAAAACAATGACACTTTTCCATGCATTTTTCTTCATACCTTCCCTGCCAATTTTCACTGAATTTGTGCAAAGATGACATATGGGATGCAAACAGAGAAAATGAAAATTAATGAGAAAACTTGGGAAAAGCCAATTGGGCTTAATTTGACCGCTCCTTTTATATTTCATTATGTTTCACAGCCTGCAAATGTAACTATATTTAAGTCTTACAAGTAACGTTAAATAAATGGTCCTATTCCTGCTGATAAAATGATTCCTGCCGTCCTTTTGTTACTGTCCTCTACACGGATCTCATCTCCTGCAGGGACTCTACCATCTCAACAAGCAGAAGACTTGTTTCCTGGCCCCATTCTATCCTTTCATTTTCTGCATAAACATACAAATTCATATACACTCATACACACAAACACACACACACTCCATAGATGTTTTAAATTTTTACTTTAAATTATGTCTGTGAGGACACCTGTGGTGTGAATTAAAACTAGATTTTCTGATACGATCAGTAGTTCCTTGCAGTCCAAAAAAGATTATCCTTCTTTCCTTAGAAAATGTGTGGTGCTGATAGGACCACTGCATTAAATGACCAAATTCATAAAATACCTTGGTTCGCGAACACTTTTATTTACAGACAGTTTGGTTCGTAAACAGAAGTGTTCAGCAAAATTTTGTTTGTTTGCACAGGTCCCAGGTGTCCCAGGTGACAAACTCGCCTGGGACCATCTTTCCCACACAAACACAAACTAGCCCATCTTTTCCAAAATTGTAGAGAAAATAAAATTCTGAATTGTGGTACTATGGTATATGATAGCCCTCTGTGATTTATTTCCTTCTAGGAGTCTAAGATTCATAGTACGTCAATTCATATACTTGTGCTCAATAAGTCCTGTAAAGTTTATCAGTCCTAGACTCAAACACATATGTGCAAGAAGCAATCCTCTTCTCTTTACCCCATAATTTGCTTCAATGTCTACCAACACCCTCCAATCTGCAGTTCACTGTAAGTAATCTCAGCTGATTGCAGATCCTCTCAGTCAGGTCAGGGTCTCTTTTACCAACTCAAGAGTTTCTTTATTGCCCAGCTCTCCCTGGTATCTAAGGCGCCTGTGCGGGCCCATAGCATGATGGGCCACCAGTTTCTGGATTTTGTGTTATCCTAGGGCCTCAGGTACTTGATAAGTCTACATGGTCCTGGGTCAGTGACGGCAAACATTTTAGAGCTTTCAATGATACAAACACCCTTCTGCAGTACACATGCTGTAGGTTTGCCACCACAGTTCTAAGTTCTCAGATGTTTGCTAAGTATACACAACTTCAAATTACTCTTGTTACTGTTTTAGTCAGCTTTTTGTTACTGAGCTTTCTGTGACAAATACCTAAGATAATGAATCATTAACGAGAAAAGGGTTCATTTGGTTCACCTCTACAGGTTTTGTACTACGACCAGTCAGCTTTGTTGCTTCAGGGACTCTGAAGAGGTTGGGTACATGTGGTAAAGCAAAGCCATTTATCTCATGCCCTGGACATGAAAAATGAAAGAGAGGACAGAATTGCACAGTTCCCTTTGAGGGAATGATCCAAGTGACTTAATGTCTCACACTGGGCCTCATCACTTAAAGGTTCCATCACCTCACAATTTCCTCATGGATGGGGTAGGGATCAATATTTAATAAATGGGTCTTTGGAGAATATTCTAGAATCGAATTATAGCAGCTGTCTATCCTTGTTTATAATTCTGCATCCTCACCAGTTTCACCCCATTAGCTGATCCAGTCCCTGTCTCATGGGTATATGAATTTTTCATCTCACACGTTAAAAGCTTATCTCTGGTCTTCTTTGTCTTGATGCGATACATCATTTCTACTCTACTGAGCGTGTGAGCCTGGGAAACACACACATAGCCACCTCCTTGGATCCTAGCTGCAAAGGAAGGGAAGAATCTAGTGTACTCTCAGGTATCCCCAGTAATCACCAAGCCCCTTGTCTTGTGGTCTGTTTCCTTCCCCAGGGCTTAGCTTTGGAGGATGAGTGAGTACAGGTTGCACCCCTCAAAGATCACCAACATCACTTGTTTGGACCCCTTCCACCCATATAGTTCCTTGTTTCATATATTTATCCTAAGTTCTGCTTCATACATAAAAAGGCAGGAAAATGTGCACTTGGCTTGATTACATTTAATTCCAAATTTATCTGTTCATCTGCTATCAGGACTTAGGGCTTTTGAAAAATCTAAAGATGTGATTCTTTTGTTTCATAGTTCTATTGTGTCAGTGTTCTCTTGAGACACTTGTGGTCTGCTGCCGGAGTGAATGAAGCGTTTAGAAAAAACAAACACACACATCTGTGAATATATCAAAATTTGGTCCCATTGAGGCTTTATTTGTAGGGCAGCGACTGAAGAGCAAAGAGCCTGTATCTGACAGTTCCCACTGTCTCATTCCTATCTGCTGGCTCCTGAGCAGCAGTGAGATCTGCAGAGGCAGCCACATTTGCCAGAGGGTGATGCGACATTCAAACCTGGCACGGTGGAGCTGGAGCCTAAACTGTAGGACAAGGTGGGGGGAGAAGGAGTTTTCTGCGTTTTGTACCCGAGGCTGTATTGCCACACCATCTGGAGCCAGAAGGAAAGAATGGGGCTGAATAAATATAAGGTGTAAATGCACAGAGCGTAAACGCATGAAATTGGCAATGACTAATTCATCATCTCACAAATCTGTCTTTACAAAGTGAAATAAAAATCAAGTCAGTTTGAGCAATATGGAGGGAGTGCAGCTTTTCCAAGAATAGCTAATGAAAGGGGGGAGGGGAATGGGGAACTGTTCAGAAAATATGCAAATGTATGAAACTGGCAGATTTGGATGACACTTCTGGGTGATTAGTATGCTGATTGGTGTGCTTTGAGGAGCACTAAGGAAGCATCGCATTGTTTCCATTAAAAATAATAATAAAGTAGAATAAAAGAGGCCAGTGCTTCCTAAAGAGGCTGAGTCTGCAAAGTCAGCTGTGCCTTTGTGAATGGCGAGAAGAGCCTTGTGTGAATGCTGTCTACATCGTGGAGTTGTGTTTGACGCAAGCCTGGCATAAGATATTTTATTTACTTATACACACACTCAACAAAGACTTGATCATACCTACTCTGTAAGAAGCACAGTGCTGTATGCTTAGGACACAAAGAAGAATCAGGCAAGTTCTCTGACCTTGAGGAACTCAGGGGCCTGTGAAGGCAGAGAATATATGTTATATCCAGAAGAACAAGCACTATGAAGTGAGGATCTCAGCCAAGCCATGTTGTAGCATCACACAGAAGGGGAGATGCATTCACATAGCAGAATCAGTTGGGAGGGGATTGGAGAAGGCTCACAAAAGATGACATTTAAGCTGAATTTGAAGGATGCATAGTTTTCCAGATGGAGAAGTAGGCAAAAGATATTTGATGCAAAAGTAACTACATAAGCAAAGGCATGGAGACATGAAAGCTCTTGACACATTTTCAGGGAATGGTAAGGTGACTGATATACAATTCATCCTGAGCCCACCCACCTGAGAGTAATTACTACACTGACCAGTGGAGCAGGAAACCTGGACTCCTCAGAGTGCAGCAGCACTGGTATAGTAAAGTGGGGGACCCCTCAGTGAAATGAAAATTTTTCCAGCTTTCCGAGTATCTGGGTTCCTCGATGATAATGGTAATTGATCTAGAATTGAATCTTCCCATATCTCCTAAAAACTCAGAAAGCAATCATAAGAAAAAACCAAGTCCTCCGCTATATGTAAAACTATAACCACAGCTTGATTCAGAGGAAAAAAAGAAAATCCTAGTTTACACAAGAGTCAAGTAATGGGTGTTTGGGTTGATGAAAGTCAGAGATGGGTGCTCACTAGTTCTGGGAGAACGATGGGACTCCTAGGAGCACGTTGACATGGTTCACGAGATCATGGTGAGAGATCCTGCTTCACTGGGGATCAATGAGAGGACTTAGGGAAATAGCAGATGAGCCCTGAAGGTACACAGGGCCAGAAGAACAAACTTGGAAATGACTGATTTGGAAGAAGAGATGGGAAAGATCTTTGGAAGGTTGTGGGTTTCCTTGGTGCCAGAATGCCAAGGAAAGAAGGAACAAGAGTCCTTCTGAATGTAGGGTGACCAGCTCACCTCATTTTGTTTAGGACCTTCTAAAGTTTCAAGCTGAAACTTTATATATCCAGGGAAATGCCTCAGTTTCAGACAATATGTAAAAAATGATCACTCCATTTCTATGCAAAAGAAAAATAAGGGTTCAGAAGAATCTCATTCTCAACACGGAGACAACACATGAGAAACTGCCCTGTGTTGTAGGCATAGACGAGGAACTCTTGCAAATCACAAACTGGAAAAGTTACTGAAATCTGTCAGAGGTAACACTGTTAATAACTAGTTCAGAAAATCCTCGTCACATAAGCTATTCATGCTCAGCTGCTTAAACCATGTAGCCTCCATCAAGTCCCTCTAAGGTTGAAAGTTTTCTGCTGTGAAATATAGTTAATAATGTATTTATCATTGCTATCACAGTTGTGGCTCTTTGTCATTCTCGTACAGTAAATATGAACTCCCTTTCCTCACAATGGTCTATGGTCCTGCACTTGAAGCCTAACTTCCAGCCAAGAAATAACAATGGCTTAACTAGCTGGTTCCAAATAAGCAAATACACTCTCTGATTTCTTTGTCTGAATGGTACAAACAGCCTACACTGGGATCACTCTTCTGAGCCATCTGGAGGTGTTTTCATTGTCTTCATGGCAGGGCAAGAGTATACATTCAAAATAGTTCAGCAAGGTGACAGAAAATTTAGCAATTTAATTGAACACCTATCTATAAGTCCACACTAGCAGAGAAATCCTGTTGCCAACAATAAGAGTTAATTAAAAATCCATCATGCTCTGTCAAGCTGGTGTCCCTTTGGAGTGAATCACCAAAAGTGTTAATTACTTACAACTTCAAATAGCCAGGTTTTCATCATTTGTGTAACAATAATAACTACAGGGGTGAAAATTGGTATTCTGGACTTCATGGAAACTTTGTCAGCCAAA
Source organism: Cavia porcellus (assembly GCF_034190915.1). Classification (NCBI taxonomy): domain Eukaryota; kingdom Metazoa; phylum Chordata; class Mammalia; order Rodentia; family Caviidae; genus Cavia; species Cavia porcellus. The sequence continues at coordinate 28,298,140 of NW_026947502.1, forward strand.
TTTTCATAATCACAGTCGCATATAATTAAGACCATCACAGAACAGAGTATATTCCCATCACCTAGTTCAGTTATGCCCTACTGTCCACCATCACTTAAAACAGGAATTTGGCTTAGCAATGTAAGCTCTGATGGTGTGAAGACCACTGAAGAAGTGTACATGTTTCCAACCTTATCTGCATCCAAATTTGGAGTGCTTCATAAGCAGGAGTTTTTGAACTGAAAAATAAAACTGTTATGGGTTGCATTGCATGTCCCTCTCCAATCCCCCAAATTTATGTTGGAGTCCTGATCACCAATACCTCAGGCTGTACCCTTATTTGGATATAGTATCTTTATAAACATAGTCAAATTAAAGTAAGGCCATCGATGATTTGTGTCATCATAAAATGGAGATATTTTGAGGCAATCACAACAGAAGGAAAACTCCGTAAGAATAGACAAATGTAGTCTGTAAGTCAAGAGAGACATGGAGAAGATCCTCCCTTTACAGGTATCAGAAAGAACTACCCAGGTCAACATCTTGGTCATGAACTTCTAACCTCCAGAACTGTAAGACAATAAACTACATTTTAAGAAGCACAGTTTGTGGTATTTTGTTATAGAATATCTAGCAAAGTCATACAGGAATCTATTTCTTCACTGAATAAAATGGAGATATGCTTATTCACTGGTGTTTCTATAGGAAAAAGCACTTAACAGTTTGCATTCAGTTGAGCCATTTAGAGTGGGGGTAAATGCCCCCCCATGGAAGAGGTGCTATTCTAAGTTATAAAAAAATTTCTCACTCAGCTAATATGCATAAACAGCAAACAATTGTTCCTCAGTATTCATAGGAGAGTGGTTCCAGAACACCTGCATATATAAAATGGCATAGGATTTGCATATAAGCTACACAGTTCTTCTTGTATATGTGGTTTGAATAATTTCAAGATTACTTGTAGTATCCAGCATAACATAAATGCTAGGTAAATCATTGTTATACTGCATTATTATTTGTATTTTTTTGTATTACATTCTACTGGGTTTTTTCCTGAATTTGTGAGCAGACTTGATTGGATCTTGATACAGAACCCAACGATATGAAGGACAAATACAGAAATTTGTCCTGAGTGGAAATAGAATAAAACACTAGCTAAGAGATTGGGTGAACATCGTCCAACATTAGAAATATTAAGCTATGTCCCGTATGTCATGGCCACTTTATCTATAAGGATTCACAACTATGTCACTGTGGATTTCCTCAAACAAATCAGGTTACAACTGAAGCTTGAGTTTAGGAATGTGTAGGTTGTTGTACCCCTGCTGCTATGTAGAGAGAGCCATGGCACATGAGCTCTAGACTCCATTACACAAAAACGATCCAGTGGAAGAATCTCATCTCAAAACTGTGGGATGGTGATCTATGACAGTCTTACCATAGATACGAGGATGCCCAGCCAGCATGAGTTAAATAAAACAACGAATACCCCCCCACACACACACACACGGTGCAATTTAAACATGTATAGATGTCATTATTGTCAAAAGTTTCCACAACTAAAACGCGGGTTCCAACCAATCAGACGGCTGCATCATTCCATGGTCAGGTTGCAAAAATAGACTTCAGATCAATACTTCATCCCTGTTTGAAGCACAGTGGAGGGAAAACGATGAAGTCTCTGATGAATCAGTTTGATTTAAGTAATAATTTTTACAAAGACATATAACCACAGTTAGAGCCTGGCAACATCGTTTACACGTCTTCCCATCATGAAATAGGCTGTGGAAGGAGAATGGCAAGGGCAGAACAAAATGACTGTAATTTTTTAAAGCGTGGTTCATGTTGGGAGGAAGTCAATGGCACTTCACAAAACCTTTGATCGGAGCTCACTACCTCTGGAGCCATTGCCTTTTACAACCCATACTGTAGAAGCATGCTTGCCTTCATTCTACCCAGTTTTAATAGGATATAATTGACAAATAAAACTATCTATAATGTTTTATATATTTATGCATAGTGAAATGGTCAAGTAATTAGCATATCTAGATAGAGAGAGCTCCCTACATAGTTACCTTTTTGTGAGAATTTTAAAAGCTGGCATTTTAGCAATTTTAAAATATACAATACATTGTTATTTTCCATAAATTAACTCTCCAAGAGTTATTTATTTTACATAATTTAAACTTTTCACCCTTTGAGTAATCTCTCTCCATTTCCCTGGCAACTACCATTTTACTCTGTATTATTCATTTATTTAGTGGTGGGGGGATGGAGCCAAGGAGCTCCTGCATATGAAGCAAGTGCTGAAACATTAAACTATGTCCCCAGCTCCAAGTGTAATTTTCTTTAGACTCTATATATTAGTGCTATCGTGATATATTTCTTTCTGTTACTGACTCTTTTCATTTATCATGGTGTCATCCATCTTCATTCATGTTGTAACAAATGATGGAGTTCCCCTCATTTTTAATGCTGAGTAGAATTCCCCTATGTATATGATATGTGTATATACATAATTTGCTTTATACATTTATTCATGGATAGACACTTGGGTTGATTCTGTTTCTTAGATATTGTAAATAGTGCTACCATAAATATGGTTATAGGTAGCTCTCCTCTGTACTAATTCCATTTGCTTTGGTTTTACACACGGAAATGACATTGTTGGACCATGTGGTAATTCTTTTAGTTTTTGAAGAATCTCCATACTCTTTTCCATGACGACTCTACTATTAATTTACCTTCCCAGCAGTAATGTTTAAGTGAATCCTCTTCTCCACATCATCATGAACATTTATCTTTTGCAATTTTGGTGGTAGACATTTTAACAAGGTAAGGTGATGTCTCATTGCTTTTCTGATTAGCATTTCTCTGGTGACAGGCCATGCTGAACATTTTTTATGCTTTTTTTCATGCCTATGTGTATATATTCTTTTGAGAATGCCCTTACCTATTTTTTAAATCAAGCTATTTATTTTCTTGTTGTTAAGTTGCATGAATTCTTTACATATTTTGAATATTATGCTACTTTTCAGAAAATGCAGTACAAATACTTCACCCAGTCTGTAGGATGTTCCTTCATTGTGTTGATTGTTCCCCTTGTTGTGCAGAAGCCATTTGGTGGGTGCAATCTCATTTGTTTATTTTTGCTGCTGTTGCTTATGCTTTTGTGACCATGTCAAAAAAAAAAAAAAAACATTGCTTAATTCAATGTCAAGAAGGTTTCCCAGTCTTCTGGTAGTTTTATGATTTCAACTATTAAGCTAACTTTCATTCTATTTTAAATTTATTTTTGTGTTTAGTGTGAGATCACCATCACAATTACAGTCTGCTACATGTGAATATCTAGTTTTTCCAACACCATTTATTCCAACCCTCAGGGAAGGGACTATTTATTATCCTCTTTGTACCTTTCTCAAAAGTTAATTGGTAGAAAATGGATGCACTTATTTTTGAGCTCTCTATTCTGTTTCATTGGTCTGTGTGCTTGACTTGTGCCACTACCATGCAGTTTTTAATATGAAAGCTTTGTAGTATATTTTGAAATAAGGTAACGTGATGCCTGCAACTTCACTTTTTCTCAGAATTGCTTTGGCTATTTCTATCTTGTGATACCATCTGGATTTTAGATTTTTTTTTCTGTTTCTGTGAAAAATGTCATTGAATTTTGATAAAGATCATATTGAATTTTCAGGTCACTTTGGATAACAGACATTGTAACAGCCTTAGTTTCTCTAGTTCACAGTTGAGTTGTAGGATCATTTCTCTTACTTCTAATTCTCCAGGGCATGCCCATTTCCAGGTTCACAATCACAGTGAGGTAAAGAACTACAGACTCCCCTCAACTCCCTTGAAATTAAAAACACGAAGAATCAGTCGTCTGAATGTGTCCACCCATTCTATTAAAAACAATGAGTTGTCCAAATAGGTAAGCAAGTGAAGAAAATGCCAAAAGCTTTGTCTTTGCCTTCCTTTTCTTGATCTTGGTAAGTAATTTTACCCCTAAAATTAAGGCTGAAAATGGTAACTGAATCCCTTTACAGTAGTCTGACAGTCAGTCATTCTCCCTGTAAAGAAGAATGAATTGAGAGAAACTAAAGAAACTATCTTTGCCAGAAGACAAAAAGGAGCATGAAACAAAGTCCCAACAATGTCTTCTGGGACTAAGATGAAAACTCCCTCTGAAACAAAAACATGATTATAAAGGCAGTCTAGTGAAGTTTAGTGTATTAAAATAAAAAGAAGGACAAGAAGGAGGAAGGAAGATTGGAGGAGAATAGAAGGGAAAAAGATAAGATAATGAAAGGAATAAAGAAAGCAAAGGTAAAAGGAGGAGGAGGGAAAGGAGAAAAAAGAGAAGAGGGGAGAGGAGGAGAGAGGAGAGGAGAGGAGAGGAGAGGAGAGGAGAGGAGAGGAGAGGAGAGAAGAGGAGAGGAGACAGAGGAGGAGAGAGGAGAAGAGAGGAGACAGAGGAGGAGAGAGGAGAGGAGAGGAGAGGAGAGGAGGAGAGAGGAGAGAGGAGAGAGGAGAGGAGAGGAGAGGACACAGAGGAGGAGAGAGGAGAGGAGAGGAGAGGAGAGGAGAGGAGAGGAGAGGAGAGGAGAGAAGAGGAGAGGAGGAGAGAGGAGAGGAGAGGAGAGGAGGCAGAGGAGGAGAGAGGAGAGGAGAGGAGAGGAGACAGAGGAGGAGAGAGGAGAGGAGAGGAGAGGAGAGGAGAGGAGAGGAGAGGAGGAGAGAGGAGAGGAGAGGAGAGGACACAGAGGAGGAGAGAGGAGAGGAGAGGAGAGGAGGAGAGAGGAGAGAGGAGAGGAGAGGAGAGGAGAGGACACAGAGGAGGAGAGAGGAGAGGAGAGGAGAGGAGAGGAGAGGAGAGGAGAGGAGAGGAGAGGAGAGGAGAGAAGAGGAGAGGAGACAGAGGAGGAGAGAGGAGAAGAGAGGAGACAGAGGAGGAGAGAGGAGAGGAGAGGACACAGAGGAGGAGAGAGGAGAGGAGAGGAGAGGAGAGGAGGAGAGGAGAGGAGAGGAGAGGAGAGGAGAGAAGAGGAGAGGAGAGGAGAGGAGAGGAGAGGAGGAGAGAGGAGAGGAGAGGAGAGGAGAGGAGAGGAGAGGAGAGAGGAGAGGAGAGGAGAGGAGGAGAGAGGAGAGGAGAGGAGAGGAGGAGAGAGGAGAGGAGAGGAGAGGAGAGGAGAGGAGAGGAGGAGAGAGGAGAGAGGAGAGGAGAGGAGAGGAGAGGAGGAGAGGAGAGGAGAGGAGAGGAGAGGAGAGGAGGAGAGAGGAGAGGAGAGGAGAGGACACAGAGGAGGAGAGAGGAGAGGAGAGGAGAGGAGAGGAGGAGAGGAGAGGAGAGGAGAGGAGAGGAGAGGAGAGGAGAGGAGAGGGGAGGGGAGGGGAGGGCAGGGGAGGCAAGGGGAAGGGAGGAGAGGAGAGGGGAGGGGAGGTGGGGAGAGGAGAGGAGAGGAGAGGAGAGGAGAGGAGAGGAGAGGAGAGGAGAGGCAAGGCAAGAAAAACAATGGAAAGGAAAGGAGAGGAGGAGAGGAAAAAGAAAGGGAGGAAAGGAAAGGAAAGGAAAGGAAAGGAAAAGAAAGGAAAGGAAAGGAGAAAATGAAGATTGACCCTTGATCGCAGGATGAAGCCTCAAGGCTGGCTTGGATTTGTAGCCATCTGGAATCAATCACTGATTCAAGCTAAGCTAAGTATCAGTCGAGGTGGATGTTCAAGAAAAATCATTATTAGTTATGAAAACTATCTTACATTATACCTTTACATTTGGAGTATGATTCATCTTGTGAATTCATCCCCGACTTTCTTGGGAATCCAGGTTTCTTGGAACAATTTGTCTGAATTAAGCTCCAGAATATCTAGTGTATGAGCAATCTCCTGGGGACCATTACTGTGTCTACTCCACCAAGATCCAGCCAAGGCATTTTATTAGTCACCTTGTCTCCTATTTCTATGGCAACTGTGCAAATGGGAAGCCTGTTTCTATGTGGGCTGTGCAGTTTTTAATCTGGTACCACTTTAATGCTAGTCAGCGAGGGCTGAATTTGGGCTGTAATTAAACTCAGGGGATGCGGAGAAGAAAACAGGCCAGTAAAAATACAGCTCGGAGGAAAAAGGAAAACTGCTCATTTCAGTTTTTGTCTCTTGGTGCCTCTGAACTCAAGGGATGAGAAGCAATTCTATATTCTCCGCTTCTAAATTGTCGGAGACTAGAGACATTTGAAAGCCTCAGAAAACAAGATATTAGAAAAATGTTTCCAACTCTTAGCAGCATTCTTGGGAGATGGGTAAATGTTTCTTTTCACTTTGTTTTTTAGTCAGACATTTTTCTTAAAAGTAGTATATATGTTTTGAGCATTTATCTGCAGAGCATTTTGCTAAACAATTATGCATTAGTTAGTTATTACTGTGTGACAAATCACTCCAAAACATAACTACTTAGAACCATGCAATCTATCATCACAGTGTCTGTAGGGCACAAATGGACACAGGGCTTAACTGGGTTCCTGCTTCATAGTCACTGACAGTTGCACTCAAAGTCTGCAAGGGTACAGACATCTTAAGGCTCAACAGGAAAAGGACAGGCTTCAAGAGATCCCTGTTATTATTGACAGAATTTAATCTTTCTTGGAATATTTGATTGAGGGTTCAGTTCTTCATTGGTTCTTGGCTGGAGAAACCACCCTCCATTCCTTGACACATGATCACACTCTGTATGATATAAGCTTCATCAGGATGAGTGAGAGGGGACTCGAGAGAAGGGAAAGAGAGTGGAAGGAGAGAGAGAGAGACAGAGATATAGAGAGACAGAGAGACAGAGACAGAGAGACAGAGACAGAGAGATAGAGAGACAGAGACAGACAGAGACAGAGAGAAACAGAGACTTGGCGTTTTTCCATGATACTGGAGATTGAATCCAGGAGTCTATCATTTTTGGTGTGTTAAAGTCAGCTGAAGACAGACACTAGGTCCAGACCATACTTAAGGGTATGAAATTAAAAAGGAGTAGATCCTGAGAGCTTAGGTTCAGGAGAGCCACATCAGAAACGTACCTGAGCATACATTACAAAGTGTCAGATCTCCGCAGCCCCTTCTAGTATTGGTGCCCTATATCCATTTTCCATCTCCAAACAAATCTGATGCAAATCTGATGCAAGAATAAGCCTTTTTTGGGGGGCCTAAAATAAGTCTTCCCCTGCCAAAGCAACAATGAGAATGGGAAAAGCAAAGCAAAACAAAACAAAACAAATCTTTTCCTCTCCACTTGTACTGCTTCTGTGTGAAGAGACCTCCCAGAGCGCTCAGGGTCTCTCTCCCCACCCTTTACTTCCTCCTGTAAGTAGGAGTCAGGGAGATACTACTGGCTCAGACCTGTTCCTCCCCCCACCCCTTTACATACAGCTGACTGTGGAAACAGCATTTTAGTGTGCCTGCTTTGCCTTCTTAGCAAAGCCGTGGCCTTTGTAGGAGGTAACTGCAGTTTAAGTGGGTAAGTTCAGTTCAGCAGAGTTTTAGCAAACTGCTCTTCACATCTAAGCTAAGTGCTCTAGTAGGAATGTTATCAGCAATAAAGTAGCACTTAGGTCTCAATTTGTCTGATCCTAATGTCTGTTCTAAAAGTTTATTAGTAGAAAAATCTGAGGGATAGCACAGTCAACAGAACAGAAAATGAGTGCCATGGAAAAGGTAGTGTACCTTTCCCAGTTCTCCACTGGGCGTCATGTGGGAGAGCATCAGACAGGTCACCAGACAGAGAGGGAGGTGGCCTGCAGAGACTGTGGTTCTGGAGAAGGAGTAGGACAGGCAGGGCAAGTAAGTGTAGCATTGGCAGTTTGAATAATTCCACTAGGCTTTGGGACATCTGGGCTACCCTAGTTATGTTTCTCTTGGCCATGGAGATTGGGAAAGGCAGATCATGGCACAGAATGTGGGTGACTGATGAAGGAGTGGTTGGGGTGTGCACATCAGGCTGGCTGATTTGTATTTGCAAAGTGAGTTCCCAGGAGGATTCCTTCCAGAGAGAGGGTCCATGGTGGGGGCGGGAACAACAAGGGATCACACAGCCAAGGCACAGGGATGCAGATACATTACTGGGTAGTTTAGAGCAAAGCGTATCTGGAACACACATATAAGGTAAATTGTAAAGCATCAAGTTTATAACAGAAACATGGCTAATATAATCTCCCACTTAGATTAGGCTGATCATCAAGGGGGCATGATCTGGTTTGGGTTTTAAAAAGACCTCTTTGTCTGCTGTAAAGAATGATCCAAAGGACAAGGGGAGAACCCAGGTGACTTCACAAGGAGGTTTTGAAATCATCCAGAGAAGAAGATAATATCCAATCTAGGCCGCTGAGAAGTGAGCAAGTTCTAGTTCTAGGTATGTGCTGAGTCCCAGACAATAAGATTTGCGGACTGAAGGCAGGATGTCAGAAGAAAGGGGCAAATCTTTGTGACTTGTCCAGCTAGAAAGTTGAGCTTGCTACCAGCTCAGCTGAGGGAGGTCACACACAGGTGCACAGGATGGTGAAAGGAAGAGCAGGAGTGTAGGGACGCACGTGTCAAGTCGGAGGCGTCTAGAAGACACAGTGGCAGATAGAACAAGGGCTCATACATATGTCCATGTCCTGATCCTTGGAACCCATGAATATTACCTTACACAGCAAACCAGAATTAAAGTTGCAGATGGGATTAAGGTAATTAATTAGATGACTTTAAAATACGTATGTATGGGCTGGGGATTTAGCTCAGTGGTATAAGTACCTGCTTGGTAAGCATGAGGTCATGATTTCAATCCCCAGGACTAAAAAAAAGAAAAGAAAAATTAAAATACAGATGTATCCCTAGGTTATCTGGGTGAGTGAGCCCCATATCAACAAAAGAGTTCTTAAAAGTGAGAAGAAGAAGAACAGGGTGGGGTGATGTGAAGTCTTGACTGATCACTGCTGGATTTGAAGCAGGAGGAAGGACTCACCGTGAAAAAAGCAGGGAAACAGATTCTCTACAAAAGCATTCAAAGGAATACCACGCAACCCACACCTTCACTGAACCCTCTTTCAGGCCTATCGTGGATTTCAGATCTCCAGGAGTAGAAGAGAAGAAATCTGGATGATCTTTAGCCACCAGGTTAGTGGTACTTTGTCACAGCACCATTTGTCTGTGCAGACCACAGACCACAGTCTCTGCAGGCCACCTCCCTCTCTGTCTGGTGACCTGTCTGATGCTCTCCCACATGACGCCCAGTGGAGAACTGGGAAAGGTACACTACCTTTTCCATGGCACTCATTTTCTGTTCTGTTGACTGTGCTATCCCTCAGATTTTTCTACTAATAAACTTTTAGAACAGAACATTAGGATCAGACAAATTGAGACCTAAGTGCTACTTTATTGCTGATAACATTCCTACTAGAGCACTTAGCTTAGATGTGAAGAGCAGCACCTAATATATTCTTCAAGTGACTGCCCAGTACTATTAGATAAACAAATACAGAAATAAGAAAAACAAAAGATAAAGAAAGGCAAGCAATGAGAAGCAGAAGGCAAGGTGAAAGACAGAGGGAGAAATGAAAGACATGGATAGGCCCAAGTTACTAATTCCTAGGTCAAGGGAAAGTTCCTTTAACCCCACTTTGAAACACTAATCAATTATTTTTTGTCAACTATGCATGGAAGAAATCCTTTTTATTCTATTTGATATAGTTTGACTAGGTTTCTCCAGTAAGCCACCAGATTAGTCCTGACTCAGAAGTAATTTTGCAGTGAAGTCTACACAGGATTCTCTCTGCGAAGCGCTCTTGGCCGATGCTCAGAGCTTGCTAGAGATCTCTAGAAGTCCAGTCTTGTTCACTTGCCATCTCCTTCCTAGCTCCTCTGCTGTTCTTATCACCACACAGGGTAGAATCTCAGTAGACCTGGGCCTTATTTCTCTTTCCCCCTCCTCCCCTTGCACTGTGAGGAGCTATTGGGGTCATCTCTGAGGCGCTTCCTGTCTGCACCTTCTGCTGAGGTCAAGAATGAGGTGGGAGAGGGAAGAGGACAAATGTCTCCACTTGCAGGCTGTTCTTATCCTCGTCAGTCTTTTAGCCAGGGCTGCTTCTCTGGCCAACAGTGATGTTTCTGGATGTTCTCTGTGTAGAAGTTGCAGGAGTGACTCTCACACAAATTGTCTTAGTTCATTTTCTGTGGCTATGTCAAAATACCCCAAACTGGGTGATTTATAAAGAATAGAAGTTTCTGTGATTCCTGGTTCTTGAGGCACTGGCATTTGCTTAGTATCTGCTGCACAATAATATTGCAGAGGGCATATCATTGGGAGACAGAGTCAATGTGCCAGCTCAAGTCTCTCTTTCTCTTCATTTAAACAGTGATGCTGTGCTGAGGATCCCTCCTTCACAACTTTGTCAAATGCTAATGACCTCACAAAGGCCTCACCTCCAAATACCACCAACATACGATTAAGTTTCCAACACATGAATTTGGGAGATACATTCAAACTGCAGCATGGGCAGACGTTTGAGTCCTTCAGGAGGGGAGCACATAGCCTCCGCACTCAGCTCATGACTCAAAATCCCACTGGGTTTACTGTCCTCACCTTCCTGTCTTACTTAGGGAGCCCAGGAGGTGGGGGGTAGGTTGGGGTGGTTTTGCAGCACTAGTTTTGCCTTTTTAGAGGGTGGTCATACCTTGTCCATTTGAGGACCATGATGTAAGCACCCCCTGGATGCCACATCCCAGGGTGGCAGTGAATCTGCCCACTTCATTCCTGGGCCTGATGGCATGGAGCAGATGTCATGGTATATTTCTTCAGGGGATAAATGAAAGCACTTAGTCACCTTACAAGGAAGAGAAATCAAAAGAAAATGGGCTGGGATAGATCCAGGGAAAGGGAACTCCTAAGTACCCATCATCTGCCACAGATGTTGGCAGAGGTTGGGAAAACCTTGTTTATAGCACCACTGAGTCCAGAATATTCTAAACAAGTGACATATTCATTTGTTACATCATCTAATCATTTACATCTATCCTCTAGAGGCAGATATTATTAGCACAATGTGCTGAGGGGCAACTCGGGGCTTAAGAAGCCAAATACCGCAACCAAGATTGGGGACAAGGTGCGCCTGGTGTCCTAGCTCACAGCCGTCCCCAGACTTCCCGTGATTCCAGGATGCTGCTATCAGCAAGAATCAGCAGAGTCACTTAACTCACAAAGAAGACTCATCCTGGCAGCTCTCCGCGGCTGTTTAAGGAAGTCAGAGAGGGCCAGCACAGCTGTGTCAGAAAATATCTCTGCCTTGAGGTTTGAAGATCCTGGAGTTCTCTGACCTCAAACCATCAGCTCCTCTGAAATGACTTAAAGAGACAGCTACAAGGTTCTCCAACAGAGAGAAAAGATTTCTCTGATGCTCTTTTTCCCTTTTAATCTTGCATCCTTCGTTGGCCGCCTCTCAGCCTCCACCACTGCCCTTCAATATTTTGTTTTAAGTGAGTTTTAAAAGAATGAAAGAAAGATTGCTGAGGCTGAGTGATAAATATGAGTGAATCACTGTGTTGGTCTATTTTTGTATATGTGCAAACATTTGCATAGCCTGAAATTCTACAGTAAGGTGAATGTGTGTTCTGTGACAGAGAACAGTGGGGCCATTGGATTCCTCATGCAGTCAGGAAAATATAATTTCTCAAGTCTGTTTAGATAATGAGTTAATGAACTACAATCAGAGCTTGGCTGCCTATTTTTGTAAATAAAATTTTATCAGCAACGTTCGTTCATCCACATGCCCTCTGTGGGTACCAAGAAAAGCTACAAGAACAGTTGAGTCATAGTGACAGAGAACAAATGACTTCGGTTCCAAAATTTTTACTCTCTGGCTCTTTAGGAGACTGTTTGACTCCTGGTTTAGATCAGTGATGATGACAACGATGATAATGTAGAGGGTGATGACAGTGATGGTGTTGACGATGATGATGATGATGGTGATTATGATTCAGTGTTGATGATGATGTAATGTGTCTGACTCAACTTGGACTAGACCAAGGCATGTGTGAATATTTCATTGGGCTAGACATGGCCCCCAGAGCAGAAGATGCCAACTTGACCTGGCATTCAATTCTGCTAAAAGGATGTTACAGAAGTGGCAGCTGGTGTTGAATATAGGGACGGCCAAGGACCCAGAGCCTAAGGAGAAAGTGGTCAGACGAATGGAAACTATTACCACCACTGTCTGAAAAGCAGAAGAACCCAGTATGAGAGCCCCTGCCAGGCCTAGAGAAACACCCTTGATGGAAAAACCCAGCTTCGACTACCTGCCTACCAGGATATGCAGAGCTACCTTGTTGAGTAGAAACTGTCACTGCCCCTCCTGAGTCATTGCACTGCCACTGCTGAGATATGAAAGGGCAGCTAGCAAGTGCAGAGCGGGTGTAGGTGTGAGCAGAGGGGCGGCCCTGGTGTCCAGCCTGTCTTCTCCATGACGGCCTTAGCTGAGGGAGACTGGAGACAACAACTTTGCATTGTCTACAAGAAATTAACAAAATGACTTCTTTACAAGGCATCAGACTCATTCTTTCGCCTTGTCAAAACCCAGTCCTCACTCTACAGTCCATGACCTCAAGGTTACTGCTCCTGACCCTCCTTGCTCAGCAGCTCACCCCAAATGCTGAGCTCCAGCCACCCCACATCGTGACCTCACCTGGCTCTGGTTTTTTCTTCCATCCTCTCCTTCATACCCATTCTTCCTTGTGCTGCATGCCTTTCTTTTTCCTTTCGTTTCCAACTTATGCCCCTTCCCCAACTTATTGACCACCTATTTATTTAAGCCGCCTGCTTATGTCTTATGTATTACGCTGAATTGCCTGTCTCACTATCTGCTAAGATTTGGACGTGTACGTGTGTTGGGAACTTAACCCTCAAAACTAAATCTTGATGGTATTTGGAGGTGGAGCTTGGGGAAGGTGATTAGAACTACATGAGGTCATGAGGGGAGCCCTCTGCTAGCATGAGCAGCTTTATAAGAAGAAGAGAAAGCAAAGCTAGCCTGCCTGCTATATACCACCATGCAGTGCCCTCTGCCCTGTTGTGACACAGCAGTAAGCACTACCAGATGCCAGTGCCATGCTCTTGAACTTCTCAGCTCCAAACTGAAAAAATACACTGATTTTCTTTATAAATGCTGTCATCTCTCATTGCTTGCTCACCCACTTTTCTGCATGAATAATGGTGCAGGAATGCCAGTCTCGAGCATTCAGTGGTAGCAAAAAAAAAACTAGTCTAAGAAACAGCAGAGCAAGGCAATCACTGTGCATAGTTGCGGTGTTGCAGTGCTCTCTCTGTGCCTCTGTCCTGCTCTCCCTGGACTCCCAGCACAGCGCAGTGCCTGACGCACAGCCACACCTCTACCCACAGCATCCAGTCTTCAGAATATTAGTTCACCGGGTTAAGATAAACACCACGGACCAAACAAAACTCATCTCTAGATTGGGCTCATTGCCTGTGCTGGGTGGATGTGCTCTGAAATCCTTCAGCAGAAAAGAGGCCCATGGCCTCCAGAGCCAGGCAAGAGGACTGAGTGGGGAGTGAGATCAAGCTGCCAGAGGATGCATTTGGTCTCCAGGGAGATCATTCTGATGCCTCTTCGGGGGTTGGCTCCTGCTTAAACCCGTTGGTCCAACAACATCATCTCTGCAACTACCAAGAACTGTAGCCTCCCAGACCAAGTTGGAACTCAGGCCCAGAAAGAATTCTGCCTGTGAAGAACAGCATCACCAGACTGGGTGTGTGATGCAGGCCTGGTTTACAACAACCCCACCCCTCCCTCACGCCACTGGAAGGCTCTGTGAGCGTTTCATTATTTTGGTGTCACTGTCTGCAGTCTGCTGTGACTTTGACTTCCTTTCTTCATCCTGTACCCCCTGGCTAACTCTCAGCAGGAAAGCTGTGAACTCAATTCTTAATTAAATCTCCTTGCTTCCGAAAATAACTACACACACACACACACACACACACACACACACACGCACACACACACGCACACACACACACACACATGCACACACGCACACACACACACACACACACGCACACACACACACATGCACACACGCACACACACGCACACACACAGGTCTCCTCCGCTCAGCTACCACGGCTGGATTTGCAGGGAGAGGTAATGGAGGCAGAGTCCCAGTTCCATGCCTCACTGTGTCCTTAATCCTGACTGAACCACATTGAGGGCCATGTACTGAGAGATCTGCAGAAGACAGGTCCAAGTCCAAGCCAACAACTGCCACTTTCCTGTTGTGCATCCCCAACCGGGTCACCTCACCTCTCTGAGTCTCAGCTTGGCCACCCATAATTGCCACAGTGTCAACGCATCTCCAAAGCCTATGCATTGGGAGTTTACCCACGTAGAGAGATGAGATCCAGCTCAAGGGGGTGATGGTCCTGACAGCAAGAGAGCATGTGCTACCTCTAGCAAGAGTGGATTTGTTAGAGGAGCAAGTTGAGCCCTCTCTTGCTTCTTGGCTCCCCTGCCCTTTCTTGCCCATCTGCCTTTGGTCACGGGCTGACACAGCAGGATAAGCCTCACCAGGGTTCTAGCACCCTTTTGCTACTGAACTTACAGCCTTCAGAGCTCAGGGAAAAGTCTCCATTCTTTACCAATTACTCAGTCTCAGGTATCCTGCTAGAGCAGCACAGAACAGTACAACAATTGCATGGCACTAAGTTAAGACTTGGTTAAGTGGCAGGAGTCTGGTGAGGTGGTCTTACCCCTTAACAGAGAAGAAAATAATTTGGAACAGCATGACTTATCTCTAGCCACACTGAGTTTTAGAAATTTCAGCTAGTTTGCAGGTTCCTAGTCATTAAAAATATGATCCTGTCCCTCCACTACTTAAACTTCATTATCCCCATTCCCATTTTCTCAGGCTAGAGATCAAAATCACTGACAATCTCCTGTGACTTGATTTCTCCATCAGAATCCTCCCCTGGAATCTTACTTCTTTTAGCATTTTCATTGTGTTGACCTCCTGCCCCAGGGCTTTTGCATGTGCCATCACTCCCTTTGCCTGGATGCTCTTCCAGAACAGCTGCTCTTTACTCAGTGCCTCTTCATCTCAAAGCTCCCTGCTCACACTTTTCTTTCTGGAGAAAGACAATCTTGCAGGGCCTCAGAGCTATTTGTCATATCTCTTTCTACTTCTCCCATTGGTAATTAAGTACATGTGAGATGATACTGACAGAAAAAATCAAACATATCAGAATCCTGTTCTGAAACACAGGAGTTCAGCACCCACCATTACTCCATGCCATGGTTCCAGCTCACCCTAAAAACCAAGGAAGAACTGGTAAGTAGTGGGTACTCTGGAAAACAGCCTGCTGGGCAAAGGCAGAGCCTTGGTTATGGCAACCAAGAGGCTTCAGCTCTGCCCCACCCCCTCCCCTGGCTCAGGGTCCTGGGACCCTTGGCAGGGATCTGATGTCGGCACAGAGCTGAAATACGTTCCTTTATTCTCTCCCATCAAGCCAGCCCTAGGGATCAGGTTCCACTCCCCGGGGACAGCTGGCCACTGTGCCAGGAGGGAGAGGGTGGCTCAGTGGCACGCTTGCACATCAGTGGAGGGAGTTGGTTTGTGGGGAAGAAGTGGAGGGGAGCCCAGGGCTTTGTGGATTTTAGGAGCAAGGGGAAGGGGTCCCTCTGTGTGTTTTCCCTATTAAAAACAAAGCACAGTGCGTGGGGGCCATTTGGAATTATGGATGGAGGGAATCCACAGTTAGTGCAACTCACACCCACGCGTATGTGGCTGCCTATTTTGCAAGCTCCGTCTACACACAGCTGGTTTTGCACAGCTGAGGTCTTGGTGCAGACCTTGTGCTTTCCCTTTTCTCCTTCATCTGAGGTCACATGCAGATGTTTCTCAGCTACCTCTATGATGCCTTTGGTGTCCTGAGTTGAGGGCTGCAGAATCAGCACCCCAAATCTTTCTTGTCCCCCACTACTCCAGATCCCTGCCGCCCCTGGTCACTGCAACTCATCCTGCTCCAGCTTGTCCATTCCTGGTGTGTTGGGTGACTCTAAGCAGGTTACCAAAACTTTCTGAGCCCTGACATCTCATCTCTAACCTAGAGGGCAGTAAGGATGCCTCCTTAATAGATGGAACCGTGAGAGAGGGATCATAAACAACCACGAGTTGAGTGGCTTGAAAGAGTAGATATCTATTCTTTCATAGACAGGAGACCAGGAGTTCAAAATCAAAGTTGACGACAGGACTTCTGGGGCTCTGGGGAAGGAACGGTTCCATCCATGTCTTCTGTTTGTTCTGCTACCATCCTTGGTGCCCCTTGGCTTGCATACAAGTTGTTCCCCTCTGTAATCATCTCCACATCTGCTTTTCTGTCTCTGTCCTCTCCTCTTCTTATGAAGATACCAATCAGTGGACTTAGGACTCACCCTCAATGCAGATGATGTCCTCATAGGTCTTCTACTTCACATGCAAAGATCCCACTTTCAATAGTGCCATGTTCTGAGGTTCCAGAGATACATGAATTCTAGAGGGATACTGTTAAACTCACAAGGTGAGGAAATTATTAGTTCTGGCAAAAGTGGGGTATTACCAGTACCTTGGATCACGTACTCCACTCCAGGGCTGACTTAGCCAGTCAGCAGAGTCAGCATGGCCGAGTCCTCATCTCCCATGCTGAAATCAGAGCCCAAGACCTTGAGTAGTAGCTTCAGGGTGACAGAGGAGATATGAATGAGGTGGAGAGGGGGTGTCCCTCCAAAATGTGTCCATTTATTTTAAGACATGAAAAGGAACTATCATCCAGAACAGACTGTATTTGTCTATATTTTATTATCAGAATGATAATAAGACAAACCCATGAGGTCAGCAGAGCTCACAATTACCCAGCACCAGTCCTCAGGAGGGCTGTTTCAGGGTGGATGTCACCAGAGGATGTGGGAAGCAGTCTGTCCCTCATGGTATCTTCAGCCAGGGACCCACAGATGAAGGCAGCAGAGCCAGTCACATGGGGCAGACTTGTGAAGTCTGGAGGTCTTTCCCAAGTGGCTTATGGTCCGGATGACACTTGAGGATGAGTGGGAGGCAGGCAATGAGAGAGGAAGTGTAAGTGAGGAGCAGGGTTCAGGGTGTCCACAAGTAGAGGTAGGGAGGGGCAGAACATTCCAGAATGGGACCAGCAGCTGCAGACTATGGCATGAAGACTGAGGCCAAGAGCTGCAGGAGAGAGGGCAAAGAAAGCAGGGCAGCTCTCACTAAGCCTCAGCAGAGCTTTATTAGGAGCACAGATTTTATTCTGTGTACAGTGGAAGCTGCTGGAAGATGTTAAGCAACATGCTCTGATCTGATTGGTCCACCAGTGGAGATCACATTGGAGGGAGCAAATCAGGATGCAGGGAAGCAATTAACCTTATCTGTGTAACTGTGCAGTGGGCTCGGCCCACAGTACTAGCAAAGGACGTGCTGTAAAGCCAAGGGGTTTTGGAGAAAGAGTGCTCAACTTTCGTGGGGAGACTGAGCTCAGAGGATGAGTTGGGAAAAACCCTATAATAGATGGTGCCATTAGGGTTCTGCAACTTTAATGGGAGTTTGTTCAGCAAGTGACTGCTGTGATACTAGCATGTCTGACATCACAGGAGGAACACCGAGGGGCTGGACATCCTGGAATAGAAAGAGTAAAGCAGGGCGTGGCAACAGGAGAGAAGGTGGGAAGGGTGTTGGGGGCCATACGGGGCCACTTAGCTTTGGGAGCTACAGAAATCACATACAGTTGCTTCAGTATGTTTTGCAACTTTGTGATGGGATCAAAGAACATATACTCAGAAAGTACCAGCCTTCAAAGGCTGAATTTGAGTCTTTTTTTTTTTTTCCTTGGGCAAGCAAAAGTGACACAAACCTCTCTCCTGATGCTGGGCAGTAGCACCTGAAGGTCAACCACATGAATACCAGGGGAATTACCTGATCTGCTATTCCAAAGCGGTTAACAGTTTAGTCTCTAGCCTGTGCTGCTATTGGGAGGAGGAGGAATCTAGGTGGAAGAGATGGGACCTAGTTGGAAGTGCTCCAATCACTTCCATGCCTACACTTGAAAGTAATACTAGTATCCGAACCAAACCTCTACTCTTTCTCTCTTTTTGCTGCTTAGCTGCCATGAGGTGAGTAGGTGCTTCTGCTATGTATTCCTGCCATCATGTTCAGCGATGCACTGGCCCAAAGTGGATCAACCATTGACCATAGAATGAAACTACCAAAACTGTGAGCCCAAAGAAAACTTTTTTCTTTTTAAAATGATTATCTCAGGCATTTTGTTATAGTCACTCAAGGCTGACTAACAGCTTGGTTGATCAGAAGATTAGCTGTACTGAATGCATTTTCAAGTTATAGCATTTTTATTTTATGATGAGCTTCCCAGGACTTAATCCCATTATAACCTGAGTGGCACTGAAATTACTTAAAATAGTTAATACCAGTGAAAGGGTTGGGAACTCTTTCACAGCAGAAGGCAGGAATGAGTTATTCAAAGGCACTATGAAATCAAGTTTTTAAAAATGAGCAACCAACCTATGGAGGCACCCTGGGTCTTCCACCTCCCTGGCCCCTGCCCCAGTTCCCTCTGACATCAGAGTCCTGATGTCCAAAGCTACAGCAGAAATCAAAGGAACAACATCAAGGTGGCTGAGAGATAACAGTGTCCTTTAATTTACTGCAATCCCAAAGGGACCCCCAGTCACTTCAGGAGCAGGCAGGCTGACTTTCCATCCTAGAGCTGATAAATTTTAAAATTTTTTAAGGGGCATTTTTTTCATGATGTGTATGAGTGGGGGGAAAATTAGCTCATCAGACTCATTGTTTTTCATACAATGTTGTTAATGTGGAGCTAAATTACAAGAAATGAGTCACTTAAAGAAAAATAGTATGCAAATGATGGTAGAAGATGTTGACTATAGAGTGGGGCTTAAAGTTCTGAATGTATTGGATGTTTGGGGGGTTGGGGAGACGCGGCTGCTGCAAAGCTGTGCATCAGCCCCATCAGTCAGTGATCTCTAAGAGTGGCAAATTCTGGTTTCAAAAAAAAGACAGAATGGGACGCTGACACAGTAAGGAGGTGACAGGGATTTAGGGCAGCAGTGACTCTGAACCTGCTCTTGGCAACACTTCCTGTGTGGCATTCCTGCACCAGGCTGAGCGGGCTGTGGAGCTCTGTGCTCTGGGAAGAGGCCTCTAATGTGCCGTGATGGATTCCTAGACCAGCACAAGGTGCAGAGGAGTGGGAAGCTGTCATCCTGCTCATGCAGTAAAAAGCAGCCGTAATAACAATGAGAATTTAGGAGCTTGCTAATTCCAGGCCAGGCTCTGCTCTGTCTGCTTTAAATGCATTGATGAATTTATTCCTCAGCCACTTAGGGAATTTTGCTCTCGTTTTCACAGATGAAGAGACTGAAGTTCAGAGAAATCAGGAAGATGGCTCCGGGTCATGGTGCTATGTGTGACCAAGGGTTCAGGCTTACATCTGGCTGACTTCAAAGTTCAGAGTCTGAAAGAGCTAACTGAAGGCACCAGTGCCACAGAATCCTGTGGTCAGGCTGGGCTGCAGATACGTTTGGTTTGGCTCACTTGGTGTTTAGTTCTGTTCTAATTGCTTGGCAACAGCTAAGGATTGGAGATGTCACTTGAAACACCACTGTCCTGATCTCTCTAAACAGAACCATAGGATCCAACCACCCTGGGCCCACCCCCTCATCTAGTGACATGAGTGGGGCTGCCCCTGTAGCTAAAGCATTTGCTCTGCATATTTCTAAAGGACCTACCAGTCCCTACCACCCTTGTCACCCACCATCACACTCAACACCCATGGAGCAGGCATCTGATTTGAGGACATCTACTCTGCATGGTCTATGAAAAGCACAAGGACAGGGTAAGCCTCCTACTCAGGAAAGGTCTGCTTTTTCCCCATTCCTCCTTGGCCTTTTACTCACCAGGGTAAGGCCAAGGTGCTAAGGCACAAAGCATCCCCTGCTTCATGTCCTTAATGGGTAAACAGAAGCCCACAGAGATGCCTATTGCTGCTGTAGTATACCATACATTTTTCTGCCTTGAATCATTACACATTTATTCTTTTACAGTTATGGAGGTCAGCAGTACAAAATTGGTCTTATCGGCTCAAACTGACTTATTAATAGTGCTGTGCTCCTTCTGAAGGCTGTAGGGGAGAATCAGTGTCACTGCCTTTCTCAGCCTCTGAGAAGCCACCGGCATTCCTCGGCTTGTGGCTCCTCCTCTGTCTTCAAATCCAGCATCACAGTATCTTCAAATCTCCTTCTGGCTCCCCCTTTTAAGGACACTTGTTATGACATTGGTCCCACCCAGCTAACTTGGAATAATTGTGCCAGCTCAAGAGTTTTAACTTTGTAACATCTGAGAAGTCCACTGTGCCTTACGCAGTGACATAGTCACAGATTTTAGGAACAGATGTGAGCTTCTTTGCAGCCATTGCTCAGCTTGCCACAGTGGACTTGCTCAAGGTACTGTGCAAGGATTAGGCGTAGCAGGGACCAAGACAGGAAGGGAAGAGAGGAAGGAAAGAGCCTGAAGGAAGACTTAAGATGTGTTATAACATGTGTCTACCCCCTTCCCATCAGAAGTGTAATTGCTGTGTACAGCAGACAAAAGAATTAGCAGGCAGCGGAGCTCATGGCTGCATTTTTCTCAGTTCCCTTTTTTTGACACTATACAGCTTCCTCTGAAAGAAAGTGCTTAAATTCTGATGTTTTCTAGGGAGTGGGCAGAATTGAGCAGGGAAAAAACTAAGTGAGGAAACCCCTAAGTGGCCAGGGCATGGGCTCTTTGTGGTGAGCACCAATGGGACACATACCCGGAGTGCTAATGGACCCAGAGCAGCTCCTGTGTTCCTGGGCTCCGGCAGACACATGGCCATCGCCCCATGTCCCCACCCTCCTGTCTCATCCCTTTCATAGACCTTTCCTGAAATGCATATCTGAATGCTTCTGTTCAAACACAACAGCCTCCAGGGTAGAATCCAGATTCAGTGTCCAGCATTGCAGGCTGGGTGGCTTGGCTCCCGATAACCATCTCCACCCTTCTGATAGGGAAGGAGCCCTTGCTGTGGAGCCAGGAGCCTGGCCCTGATGTCCTGTTTACTCCAAGCATATTCCCACTTCACATTCATTCTCTTGTCTCCTCCGCACAAATACTTGTGAGTGGTTGACTCTGATGCACAAGGAAATGTACCACACATGGAGTGGTTTGCCTGACGCCACACAGCTATTCAGATCTGAAGTTCGAACCCAGCTCTTTTGGCTTTCTGAGGTGGCTCCCTGCATGCTGTCACCACAGGAGCTGCCATGCTTTGTGGGCTCAGCAAATGCGTGCAGAGGGAGTGGGTACCTGGGCTCTCTCTCCTAAGCTCTCGCAGTTCCTGCTCCCGCAGCCTCCTGTCGGGAAGTGTTGTAAATTGAAAACCAATGGCATCGCCAGCCTCTGACAGCCTCTCTGGTGCTGGAGGAATAATTCATGCTGCATGACTGGGGCCTCAGATGACAAAGCCTGCCAGAATTTAGCTCCTGCCCAGCCCTGAGATGCAGTTTGCAGCCATGGCAGCTGGGGGGACTGGCTGGGAGTCCTCTCCTCCTGTCACCAGCTGGGAGGTTGAGGCAAGCAGCTTCACCTGTCTGCTCACCCCTTCCTCTCCTTCACTGGGCTCATAAGTGGGGATAAGCTGAATGGGCAAGGCAACCTGTCCCCACCCCCACAGCACAGTACGTCTGTGGGTGTCACCACAGGGCTGAACCCACTGGTCAGTGCAGTCGTTTCATTAACAGTTCACTGCTAACCCTCTAACCTGCCCTGAGTGCAGGTAGCAAGGCTGTGGCCGGCTTGCTCTCAGTGGTGACTGTATTTGCCTGTAGTTGTTATTGTTTTCTTGGTGCTGTTAATAAGAGGAAGGGCCCCTGGCCGGGGCAGCCTGCACAGGGCCTGGACATTCCTGCTGCATCCTGGCCCTCTGCTCCATGGCTCTCCGTACACCTACACTAACAGCACCACAAATACTGCTCTGGAAAGCCACCTCTTCCCATGGTTTCTGTCCCCAGGCTGTTGATGCACAGAGGTTCATTTTACTAAGTTGGTTATTTTCATCCACCCTATTCTGTTACTCACACGTGCCAAGTACTGGCAACACGCACACCTGTAACTTCATGCTGTACACGCTTGCATTTTCCATGTTTGTGACTGACCTGAAATTTCATGAAACTATACCTTCATAGTCTTCTTGATTGTTGTATCAGAAATGTTCAGTCCTTCTAATACTGAGCTCTCACTTAAGCCTCCATCCCTCTGGGAAATATTGGGATAGGACAAGGATGACTCCCTGAGAGTGTGTTGAAATTTCATTCATCTGACATATTTTACTGAATACCTGCTATGTAGCAGGCAAAGGGCTGTAGGTGGAGAAAAGGAGGATGAACAAAGTAACCTGGTTCTGGCCTATCTGGAGCTTAGAGTTGAGAAGGGTCAAGCAGTAAGAGTGCATGAAGTGTGTACAGTCATCCTTTAATATGCTGGGGCTTTGTTCTAGGACTTCTGCAAATATCAAAACCCATGGATGCTCAAGTTCCTTATGTAATGGCACAGTATTTGCATAGAACTTACACACATCCTCCTGTACTTACAATCATCTCCGGATTACTGACGGTATCTAATGCTATGGAAATGGTAATTAAGTGCATTGTTTAGTGAATAACGACAAGAACAAAATCTGTAAGGGTTCAGCACAGATGTATTTTTTTTTTTCAAATAGCTTCCATCCATCCGTGGCTGCAGGAGCACAGCCAGGGAGGATCCATGCCTCACCCAGGACAAACAGGGTGGGAGGCTGCAGGAGAGAGCAGAGGAGACTTCACCACCGGTGGGCAAGGCCAGGGGACAAGGAGAGGGACCACAGGCTGTAGGAGGAGGGTGCGGCCCTGGAAGGCAGCCCAGAGGTGGCTGAGTTTGTGTGGCCGCTCCCATGTGGCTCTGGGTCACTGTCTGCTCAGCTGGAGAAGGGCCCCTGCTGCTCTCTGCCTTGCAGGGCCACTAGAGGGTGAAATGAGGGACCTGCACAAGGCGTTTCTAAGTAGACAGTAAGGCTCAGTGCACAGCGCCAAGGCATCCTTGGGCTCCCTCAAAGGGGCTGGTGATGAGCAGGCTGGGTTTGCAGCAGCCGCTGGAGAGAGCTGGCCTAGGCTGGGAGCCTGGCCCTGCTGAGGAATATCTGACTTCCGAGTAGCTGAGTGTAAAGGGCTCCCCAGGCCAGATGAAATGCCATGCAGGAAGGGGAGTGGATCCTAGGGCACCTCTGGGGTGACACAGAATGGTTGTCCAGCGGGTCGAGAAAGACCCATAGATAGATCTTCCCAGCCACATGTGGCTCCCACCAGGCCGACCCAAGCCCTGGCCTCTCTCCTAACTCAGAGTGGCCCAGGAAGCCTCCAGATTTCTATCAGCTTCTAGGCAACAGCTGGACAGCTCGGAGGTGCTTGACTCCACCTCTGCGCTGCACTTGGCGTAGGAGGGCGCTTGCAAGCGGAGCTGGGGGCCCATGCAGGGGCGGTGGGCTGGGGCTGGGCCTGGGCGCCCGGCGCCGGCCAAGGCTCCGCGAACCCGGGTGTGCAGAGGACGGAGGAGGGCTCCGTGGGAAGAGCTGCACGCTCGACCTGAAGGATAAAGGAAATCTCTCCTGCCAAGCGGGGGCGAAGGCCATCTCTGGAGAGAGGCCTGGCGCCCGCGGGGTGCTAGGGCGCACAGCTCGCAGGTCTGGGGCGGGGGCGCCGGCGCGGGCCAGGCTCCACCGCACAAAGGCGGGCGGCAGGCGGGCGGCGCTGCCCCCTGGTGGCCGAGCGCCGCTCAGCGGCTGCTTTGTTCGGGGAGCCGTTCTCGCTCTGGCGGGCTCCAGCGCTGGAGCTCCGGGTTTGCGGGAGCGGTGCCGGGGCGCAGGGCGGGGCGGCTGGCGCTCCTCTCAGTCTCAGTGTCCCCAGGTGCAAAAGGGAAGCCAGGAGCCCCGCGGTGCCGGGATTGACCGGGTTACCGGCGCCCGCCGCGGCCTGCTCAGGCTGCAGCACAGGCGCACACACCAGCTCCGCCACCGGCGGACGGAGGCTGCCTCCCCCCGGCCCTGTGCGGGCACCGTGAACGAAATCCACCAGCACAGCCCTTCGGTGAGTGGAGCGCAGTGAGGGAGCCGGGGGAGGGGAGCAGGCGCCAGGCTGCGCGCGCCGCGGTGACCCCAGGCCTCTGCTCCTGCTCCCCTCCTGGCGTTCGGTTGCCTTCACCTCCCCTGGCCTCCTCTGCAGCCGGCCGCAGCCCGCTCTGAGAACAAAAGAACACCTTTCGGTCCTTTGGAGTGCCCTGCAGCCTCCCCTACACTTCCAAACACTAACACTAGTCCAAAGCAAATAACACCTTCCTCCCCAGCAGGACTCCGGTGAATGAGGGTTCGTCAGCTCCAGCAGGCTGGAGGTGAATTCATGCTCATTATCTCCTTTCTGATGGCACATCCGCTCTCCCCTCCACACTCACCTGAAGCCATTGTTTAATGTGCCACCAAACGGGGTGGAGGGATGGAGGGAGAGAATGAAAAGGAAGAGGGTGAAGGAAGATAAGAAAGAGAGGGAAGAAATACAAGAGAAAAGATGAAGAGAAAATTGGTTCATTAGGAGTGCCATAGGAAATATTACAGACCTCCCAGGAAGGAAGGAAGGAAGGAAGGAAGGAAGGAAGGAAGGAAGGAAGGGCTATTCTAGTATTTCCCCCTGCCAGCCTTTATGTGACGTAGTGACTAAACTATAGGTAGTGCCTTGAGGAGCAAATAACCACCTGCAAATATTCAAAGTAGGTGCAGGGATTATAGGTGACCCATACCTATAATCCCAGCACTCTAGAGGCAAAACTGAGGCAGGAGAATCACCTCAAGTTCAAAACCAGCCTGGGTTACAATTAAGTTCAAGGGCAGCCTGAACTGCATAGT
The DNA here is from genome assembly GCF_034190915.1 of Cavia porcellus. Classification (NCBI taxonomy): domain Eukaryota; kingdom Metazoa; phylum Chordata; class Mammalia; order Rodentia; family Caviidae; genus Cavia; species Cavia porcellus. Next base: position 28,323,161 of record NW_026947502.1, read on the forward strand.
GAGATTCTGTGTCAAAAAGATCATAAACAAACAAAACTTTAAATAAATAAAGTAACATCCAAAGTGTGATTTCCCATGAATGCTTGGATTTCCATATCGTCTGGAAAATATGCCGTAGGTCCACTTTCTGACCCAGCAGAGCTCACTTTTGATAGTGCATGAGTTCTGTGGTCCCCACACTGTCCACTTTCCCACTCATTCCTCGTCCTTAGCTTTTTGACATCTCAGGAGCTGAGCCAAGCAAGAGGCCTGTGGTCAGCTAGAGCATTCTAAGCAGTGGGGAAGGCGAGGAGAATGTTCCAGGAGAACACAGATTCAAATCCAGGTCCTAGCATCTGCAAGCCACATGTGACTTTGGGTGAGTGATTACCCCATCTGAGACTCAGTTTCTCCTCTGGTGAAGAAGCTATAATAGAGGCTCATGAAATAATCTTGGGCCAAAAGTCCTGGCACGTGGCAGACTCTACTATGGGCCTGGCTCTGTGGCTGTGACAGCTTTGGCAGATTCCATACAGCTTGGCACTGGCTTGGGCTGCAGCGCCTCCCTTCCACACCAGTACATACCAGAGGAAAGCACCTCCAGACCGTCTTTTACATGCCAGCACTCAGTGGGCGGCAGTGGGTGAGTTCTGGGCTCAGAGTCAGGGATCTGAGATAAACCCAGCTTCAGCTTCGTGGTGTTAGCACTAACCCTGGGCAAGTGATTTCCACCTGAGCTCCCCAGAAAGGAAATGGGAGGGAGCAGGAGCAGCATGGTTGGGGCACCAGTGTAGGGAGGGAGACTGATAGCTACCAGGTATCCCACAGTACTGAGCCTCTGTTATACCCAGCAAGATTAGGAGATGCTGTAAAGGACCCTGAGCCTGTTAAACTTCACGCCAACCCGCTCCTTGTGCTGGGATTATACCCATTACACTTGAGGAAACTGAGGCTAAGATAGGAAATCGGCAGGAAGATTGGAGAAAGATCTGGAATCTGAGCCAGGTCAGGGCTGCGCACTTTTCCTTCTGTAAAGCTGCATTCAGAGGGGGACAGAATCCCTCTGAGTACCATTTCTAAGCAGCTGATCAGATCTTCCAGGTCAAAATTCCTCAAGCCAACTCCACTCACAAGAACAGAACAAGGGTTCAGTGTGTCTATCAGAGTATTTTGGGGGGAACTTGGATCTGAAGAAAAAGTCAGGACATATGGTTATTTGACCAAAATCCTTTGATGCTGCACCAGTGTTTTAGGGAACTAATGGGAAATCTTTCATTTATTCCCTGTTGACTTGTTCACCCAGTGCTGTGCTTCTTCATCCATCTCCTCAGGATGCAGTTACCGAGTGACCGCCAGTCACAGCACGCAGAGGGCTAATGACTGGGGACTTACAGGAAAATGAGAGTGGGCGAGTGGGCGTCTGCCTTCCTGGAGCTTCCATGTGGACGCGGGGAGACAGTAAAGAAAAACTTGCAAGCCTGGCGTGGGATTCTGAGCACTAAATAACAAGCCAGCCACCAGGCTACAGAGTCAGCTGGAAGTGAGGGGACAGGGTACTATGAGTAAGGTGACCCTCATCGTGGTGGCCGTTGGCAAGGACTATGGGGGTTTAGGAGCCAGCTTGTGATAAGCAGAAGGGCGTGCTAGAGGGAGGGAGCGGAAGGTGCAAAGTGAGGAGTGGCTAACACACTGCAGACCTCGGCCACACCCAGTTTCTGTGTGCAGACACAGAAGAGACGCAGTGCCAGCATCACAGTGTCACGGGGACTGTCCCCTGTCTGCCCTCAGCTCCAGGCAGCCGGGAGAGTGCAGAAGCTCACTTTTCGGTACTGTGATGTAGGGGCTGCCACTGTCCTGTCCCCCACTTAGAGGTGGGAAGGCCAGGCTCAGAAAGGGGCGAGCTGGCAACTGTGAGCTCCTGAGCTGGCCACCTCTGTCTGGGTGGACAGCTGAAGACATCCAAAGCTTTGCTCAAATGTGATGACCTCTTAAGACTGGGTAAGGCTACAGGTGTCCCCTCCTTATGTCCTGCTGCTGCTGGACACAGCACAGGCTGTTCAGAGATGGACTCACCAGTGCCTATCACGCTGAGCTGCTACACGATGACAGGCAGCTACGCCTGTTATGCAGGACTAAGGTGGGCACCTCCTGCCAGTGGGGGCCCTGCACCTCTGGCCAGTGTAAGGAAGCGCTTGTAGGGGGGCACATTAGAAAATTGCCTTGTCTCCCCTCTCGGCAGCCCCATCGCGGTACTTAGGCTTGGCCCAGGGGAGGAAACTGAGGTTCCATCCACCCTTGCTTCCCAGTCTGAAGCCCTCAGGGCAAAGTGTGGGGTGCACTCAGACACTGCCACCCAGGATCTAGCATTCATTTGTCATGTGCTAAACACGAGCTGATTCTGAGATCAATGAGCTGTTTGTTTGTGTGAAGGATCCTGCAGTCTGTGTGCCACCAGAGTCTCCAAGAACTGGAGGTAGCAACAGGGAATCTGCAGCAGCAGCTCAGAGAGTGGAGGGAGACTTAGGTTAGAGCCATCCCAGCCCACTCAGAGGCAGGCGGTGTGGGGGAGGGGCAGGCCAGACCCACCCCCACCCCGCACCGGAACCACACCTGTCACTTCAGTGTCACTGCTGGGCTGAATGAAGGAGGACAGGCTGGTAACATCACTTGGCCCAAGATTAAAGTCCCAGCTTGTTCCCTGATTCACTGGGTAGTTTGAGACAGTCACTTTCCTTCTGTGTCCTTCAGGGCTTGCTATCTATGTATCTATCTACCTATCTATCATCTATCTATCTATCTATCCATCTATCTATCATCTATCTACTTTCTTGTGATCTATCATCTATCTATCTATCTATCTATCTATCTATCTACCTATCATCTATTTATATATATTTTTGAGATAAGCTCACTCCAGGCTGGCTTCAAACTCGAGATCCACCTTCCTCAGCCTTCTTAGCGTGTCACACCATGCTCAGCCCTTGAACTATCTCTGTTAAATGGAAATGAGAGTTTAGCCTTAAAGAGAGGGCCTCCCACGAAGGGGATGACACCGTAATCCTGTGCAGTCTATAATAACAATACCAGCAGTGTTGCTGAGAGCTCACCATTTGCCAGGCACGCTCTGAGCTCTATGTATTTTGTCACCGAGTCACAACAAAAGCTCACGAAGCTGGTACCGTTATACAGACAGGGAAACAACTGTAAGTAGTGGACCCGCTTGGCCTAAAATGGAGCATGCCAAGGTCTATTATTGTTATTCTCCGTCCTGAAATCAAAGCTCTTTTGGGTTTGAAGTTTGTGTTCTTCCTGTTCTTCACTTCTATTTCCCAAGAGAGTGTTCCAGGTCCCCCCGGAAGAGCCCTGGGATGGGCCCATTGCTGGTGGGCTGGGAGCTCTGGCCCAGCCATTCCTAGGCGTGCAGATGCCTTGCCTGTGGTAACACTGCCCTCCAGTGGTGCGTAACCCCTACTGCGCTTCTCGGGCTATGCAGACAGAATATTCTTCCACGAGGGGAAGATTTCCTGTGAGAAGCCAGAGACTCATGGGACTCCCTTGTGCTCACTAATTAATGTTTGTGCACACACTTCCTACTGCAGGAGAAGAAAGGTATTCGTGGGCCTCTGGGGACAGAGGCTTTTCCTGGAACACTGTTTTCAGTCCTTGTGGCAGCCACATGCTGGTGAACACTGTTCAGCCACTTTCTGGGCCGGAACCCTGATGTGCAGTATTTGCCCACTTCCCTGGTGTAAACATTACCACTGTGGCCAATTCCAAAGAGCCAGTGTGAGACCACTAAGTGTAGAGCTGCAGAAAGACACCCACAGTCAGCTTCAGGGTGCCAGCCTCTGCTGGCTCCAGGTGGGACGCTCTGGGGAAGTCACTATGCTTGGTCCTTCTGAGTCTTTAGATCTGACCATGCTCAGGGGTAAGCCTTCTAAGTATTTTTTTGTGCTCACACATATATTCATATCGATTGGAGAAGTTTCTGTTTGTTTTGTTTGAGAAGTAATAAAGATGATATCTCACGTTTCTCTGCAGCCCAAGCTTATGTTCCAAGTGTGTGACTGTCCTTTGGAGGGACCACCTTTATGGTGTCACCCAACCCAGGAATGAAGGACTCATTTCCTCCTTTATTTTTTTCACATTTAGTGATGAAATAGCACCCTTCATACTTCTATTTTTAAATCTACATGATAGATTTTCCAAAGCAATATTTCAAGACTAAAAGAGAAGTGTTTATGAAACTATGTTATAAATGTCCAGAAATGCTTTCTAAAATAGTTGTGGCAGTTAACACTCCCACACGAGTGGATGAGGAAATCTACTTTCCCACATCAGAAATGGATTTTTTGAGACTTGCAAATCTAGTGGTGGAAATGATACTGTGTTGTGTTTTATCTTGCATTTTCCCGATGGTGAATGATTTGAGTTTACCTTCGTATACCTTTGGCTCATTTTTAGATTACACTGTTTGCATTTTATTTAATAATCTACAGGAGCTTCTCCTGTAGAGTCATGTGCCATATATAATACTCCTATATCAATGTATACAATGATGCCAGGATGCTTGGATGAAGCTGAAAACTTCCTGGTACCTAGTGGCATCATAGCCACTGTGATGTCCTAGTAGAACACATTAGATGTCTGTGCTGATTCTGGTATGAACAAACCTCCTGTGCTACCAGTAAAATCATAGCAGGTTTAACTATGTACAGTGCATCATATTTAATAATAAATGACTATTAACCAGTTTATTATTTACTATGCTAAGCATTTGTCAATATCTCCTAATGATTTCATCCGTCTTTTATGAGTGCTTTTTGTAAAAGAGCACACCATGTGGTGCTAGCAGCAGCCTCATCCATCCCAAGTTTCCCACATCTCATGGCATCAGAGGCCACCTGAGTGCCTGATCTGGACCTACAGGAGGCCACACAGTCTGTGATGCCACTCATGGATGAAGCCATCAGCAGTGCAGTTCTTTTGATGTACCAGTTAAGTGGCACGTGACTCTACTGTGAAATATTGGCCCTCTGTCCTACATGCAATACATTTCCTGACCTCTTTAAGAAGATGCTACTTCTCCAAAGTTATTTTCCTAAAATGTCTCCCATTATTGTCTTTTTTTATATTGAAGTTCTTTGTGCACTTTGAATCTTTGAATGTGATGAATATGACCTAGTTTTTGTTTTCTTGCAGAAATATAGTGCCATCTACTCCTGGAAATGAAATGGCACCGTCTAAAACATCAAATTTCTATGTGAAAGGTATGTTTCTAGGTATCTTGTCATGTATTAACTTTCTCCTGTTGTTGATTGTCCTATTCTACCTTTTTGTCTGATGTGCTATGCCTTGTTCCTTTGGTGATGCCATACTGTCTTTATTATAATAGCTTTGAAGTATTTTCCCTTCTCAAGAACATATTCATATTTGTCAACTTTTTATCACTGAAACACAGTACCAAACACCTACAGCTTAAAGAGATAGAGACTGGATCTACTCATGGTTTCAGGGAATTCAGTCCATGCTTAGTCCGTTCAAGGCAAAAACATCATGGTAGAAGGACATGGAAATGCAAAGATGCTTAGCTCATGGCAGCAAGCAAGCAGAGCAGGGTTACAGTGTTGAAGAGGAAGGGGAGAGGGGTGAGGTATAGTACCCTGGTTATGCCTCCTTGACCCATCCAGGTACACCCAGAAGTGTGCTCTACAAATCCTCTCTTGGCAACTCCCAAGCTGACAATACAGCCCAACTGTCACAGTATTGATTTTTCTCATTTGTCACATGAATTTTTTCCTTTTTAAAAAAATATTGAGATTTCAATTGGAGATATGAATTTGGCCACAAATGGATTTTTCTTCTGTTCCCTATTCAGGACTCTAAAACTTTTTGATGCTTATTAATAGATCTGTATAGCTTTTTCCATCATAGATACTGGATCTGTTGTTTTAATTGGTTTCTGGGTATTTTTTTGTCTTTAGAGTAAATGATTTCATTTTCATTCTTTTTTTATTCATTTTACTTTTACATGGCTAGGGAAGAAGTCTGGATTGATTTCATCGGTACCTTTCAAGAAGGCATAACTGGGGAGATTTTCTTGCTTGGTCTGCAGAACACTCACCTTCACCAGGCCACTCTGTGTGCACAGCAGAAATGACAGCTGCTTCAGCAGCCTCCTGGGTAGCATCCTGTACTCTTACCCATCCAGGGTCCCAGCAGGGTTGGTTTGGGGGGCAGCATCCTCAAGGGGAAGGCTTGAAGAGTAAGCGATGCCTGGCCTCTGATGTTAGATTGAGTGGCAGTTGGATGTGGCTGCTGGATGGGAACTGGGTCTTGGGCCGAGCTCCTCTCCTTGATGAGCTTCTGTTTTCTCACCTATGAACCAGGTATAATAAAGTATGACTCACAGAGCTCCATACATCCTAGGAGCCCCATGAAGTTCCCTTTCTCTTTTACCTTCTTTACTGAGGATAAAGTTAATTACTCACAACACCCACGTCTTCCCTTCTGACTTTCGCTGTCCTCAAATGCAGAGTCTTTGGAGCACATCCCAAGGGTACTTCCCCTGGAGGGACCATGGCTCACCTGTGCACCAGCTGCTGACTTCCGGTGAAACTGGAGTCATCCATGGTCACTCTGTCTCTACTCTGCAGCCACAGGTCTGCCCTTAGAGGCTGAGTCAGTATGATCCGGCTATCATAAAAAGAGAAACTATGTCCATTGGGGACTTGCAAAGACTTCTCACAGCATGGACCTGCTCATTGTGCCTCTTGTTTCCAGGCTATTCTTTTTAGCTGAAAAGAGGAAGAGGAACGACAGAGCTGGAAAATCCACTTCCCCTCCAAAGCTCAATAATGATCATCAGTGACAGCTAAGACTACAAGGAACAGATCACTGTGGCAACTTAGACCTGATGGATCAGAATGCAATGCTTTAACACAGTGGACAATTGTAGCATCACCAAAGGGAAAAAGCACCCAGACATGGCAAATCTCAGCAAGAAGGATGTAATAGGACCTAGCAAGGATTCTTGCCCAAAATAGTTGGGATTTAATCAAGCTTCCAGCAATAAGTTTTAAGGATACACATGGGAGAGAGGAATTTTCAAGCAATGTCAATAAATCAGTCTGGGGCTGGGGATTTAGCTCAGCGGCATAAGCGCCTGCCTTGCAAGCAGGCAGTCGTCGTGAGTTTGATCCCTGGTACTGATAAAAAGGAAAAAGACAAAATAAATAAATAAATAAATAAATAAATAAATAAATAAATCAGTCACAGCTATAATGTGAGAAATTCCCAGGAAAAAAGTGACCCCTTTTCAAAAGAGCAAACAAGTGAAGCAGTTTAGAGATTTAATCATTAATAAATTAAAAGAGAATTAAGAAATGTGAAGAAAAAGGAAAGTAATGTTGGGTCCTGTGTTTGGATCCCAGTTCTGATAAAACAACTGTAAGACATTGGAGACAATGGAGAAAAATGAACTTACACTGGGTGTTGATGCTACTCAGGAATATGGTGCATTTTGTTGGATATGATTATAGTTGTGCTGTTTACAAGTTATTAAGTAACAGAAATCCATGCACCCCAATAACCAAATCTAGGCTTTTCGACTAAACGTGGACTGATACTCTCATTCTGCTTTGGCACTCCTTGGGTGATGAGAACACCTGCCCACGCGATGGGAAGGGAAGGGATTTGAACACCTCCTTTTCCTTCACTGCCCTGAAGACCTTCTCTCTTTACTCCTCTCTGTCACACCCCTTTGACGCCTCGCCTCTGCCTACCTCTCTCCATCTCAGGTCATGCTCGCACCTCATCGGGCCCCCACATCACAGTGACCTTCTCTGACTCCTGCACACAGTGGCCAACGTGACCCTTTAAACCTTGGCTATGTGGGTTAGAAAAGCACTGGTCACTGTAAGATACTCTCAAATTCTCAAATAGAGCCCATGGGATTCTATCTGTGTCTCCCGGCACTATCTGAGGTTCTTTTTGGGTGGAGACTTCCTTCCATGAGGTCAGGAGGCTGGATGCCTTTATTTTATGACTCTCTCTTTCTTCCGGATCTTATAATCCTTTGAATCCTGTGGTGGAAGGGGCAGATAGAGCCAAGAAAAAACACCTGGTTCAGCAGAGATCAGCACACAAGTATCTGCCCACCTTTCAGGGATAGTAGTTAGTCATGTGATCAGCATGGCAAGCAAGGCAGACTGGGTAATGTAGTTTTGCTTAGCTGGGCCGTTGTCCTCCCAGAACAATGCTACATATGCAGCTTCACTTGTGGAAGAGGTAACATTGGCAGTATTACAGAGGGATTAGAACATTCCTGGTACAGCAGTAATAAGTGCGGTGGGGGTGCAGAACCACTAGAGGGGAAAACTGCCGGAACATTAGCAAGAAGCCAGGGAGGATGAAATGAATCGTTGTAGTCGCCATTTTATTTGTCACCATCATACCCTACATTGTGGATTAGCATGTGTGCACGTGAACATGCACGTTCACGCATGCATCTGTGTGTGTGTTCACATGGCTTGTCCTTGATTATGAAGTTTCAACTTATAATATTTTAAATTTATATAGTATGAAAGTGACACATTTGGTAGAAGCAATGGGTTTAGATTTTGATCTTTTCTCAGACTATCTATATGTATATAGCAGCCTATAGCAATCTGAGGATTTGGAAGTAACCCCAGACTCAAATTACTGGCAACAGAAAGAATGCCCTCAGACCTGGGGCATAAGATCTCCATAAGGCGAGTTTCCCTCCTGTAGGAAGCATGAGGTGGCGAGTGCACAGAACAAAGGGTGTTGTCCCATTTTTCCCTAATGCTGAGGAAGCAGCTATGTCTTAAATTGTTGGCTGAATTCAAAGGGTTGCAGTCCATCCTGGCTGGCTAATTTAAGGAGCAGGAAGGATTGCTGGGCAGGCTTGCTGAGGGAGGGGAGAACGGGGGTGTGAGGCACCGAAAGCCCTTGGTTGCTGTTAAGTTATGTTTGGCTGTTAGCTGTGCTCCTGGAATCTAAACTGAACAAGCAGTTTTGTAAGTCAGTGCTCAAAACAAAGAAGGATGGGGTGGGCACCTGAATGAATGAGAGTTTATGATGGAGACACTTTTGTTCATATTTGATAGAAAAGACCTTGTTTCTTACAAGGAAAACCACTAGTACTTCACAGTGTGCTGTGTAGTTAAGCTAGGATGTTGAGCAGGTTAGATGTATTCAATGCATTTTTGACATATTCAATTAATAATGGCTTAATCAGCATATAACCCCATTTTAAGTCTCTCTCTCTCTCTCTCTCTCTCTCTCTCTCTCTCTCTCTCACACACACACACACACACACACACACACACACACAGTCATGTTCCACCTAGGAATATCCTTAGGGAAGCTGTGAAATTTTTTAGTTTTACTCAGTGTCAACTCTTGCATGCATAACTTTTTAGATATCACACCTGAAAACTTGGAAGAAGGGATAAAGAATTTTTGTTTTACAGTCAAGGAAAGTAGTTTATTGAGGAAAAACACTTAAGTTTTGAGTTCAGGTATCCACTTACTTTGTGGCCGACCATTTAATTTGAAAACATGACTGATAAATAATTCACACTTGAGAATTTGGCATTTTCCTCACAATGGATAAAGTTAGCCTGTCACTTCAAGGAACAAAAGTGGCGGCATTTATTTCCACTGACAAAAAATTTGGTCTGGCAAGTGAACATTTGATCCTGCAAGAATTTATCACCATGAATTTGACAATTTCCCAATAATTAAACACTCTTCTGATAAGAGATGTGGGGAACTTAAAGGTTTCCTTGTTTTTTAATTTTTATTGATTGATTGATTGATTGATTTTTTTTGTTCCATGAGTTGAACTCAGGATCTTCTGCTTGCCAGGCAAGCACTTATGCTGCTGAGCTGTATCCCCAGCCCCTCTTTAGACTTTTGAAGATGACCTATGGCCACATTTGGAGCTGTGCGTGATCTCATGAGATGCAGGTGACTCTGTGAGCCACTCTTTCCAAATGGCCACTGTACAGTGGCACGGTCATGCACAAGGAAAGATTCATGCAAGACAGAACAATGAATTTCATATGAAGGAGCAGAAGACAACTCAATGGTGTGGTTTCAAGTTCCAGGGTCATTTCAACCTGAAACCTGAAACCACTTGTCAACTTTGAGTGTAAGTAATATCAAAGAATATGCACAGTTACATAAAAGGGGCTATTTCAATTACTCCTTTTTCCAACTTTTTCAATTTGTGAGACAGGTTTGCTTCACGTACTTCAATCAATATATGAGGTGTAATTGAAATATATGGCAAATGTTTAAATAAAAAATATTGTTACAATAAAAGACGCATTACCATGAATCTCCCTCAGAATATTCTGCCTTGTTTCAACGTACTTACCCCATTATTCTTGCCACTTTCTGAAGTTCAAAAGTCTTCTTTTATGAGTGTTTTGCAAGGTGTGATTAGAAAAAATGCAGTGAATCCTGCTGAGTACCACTCAAAGGAAATCAGGCTCGTACAAATACTACTGCGTGTCTTCTCCTCCTTATTCTCAGGGTCTGGCGCCACAGGTTTTCTAGTTCTTTCTCCAAGTCCAGACAACAAGGAAAAGCGAATGTTTTGAGTTGATTCAGGACATCAAGGGAGCCAGGATAGCACAACTAAAGCCATGAAAAAGGACTTCCAGAGCTGCTTTAGAGACTGTTAAGAGTGATGAGCTAAGTGTATTCAAAGCCAAGAAAGTATTTTGAGGCAGCCTGATGGCAGTGTGTCTTTTACCGTAACAAACTGCAAACATTTACCATTTTTCGTTGGTGCCTCATATCTCAAAGGATTAAATAAAAAACAGAAATAAGAATCCAATTGTCTTCTACTAATCCAGATAGTAAAGGTATTCGCACACACACACAAAAGAACAGTGCCACTTTTCCACTAAATTGTTTTGAAAAAATAGTAATAGATAATTCACTTAAAAAGTTAATTGAAGTAAGTATATGACTTTTAACAATTTCAATTTCTAATTCAGTAAATGTGGATTAAAAAGGCAGGAATATTGCTCAACGGCACAAGCACCTGTCTGGCAAGCACAAGGTCCTGAGTTTGATACCTGGTACAAAAACTAAAAGGGTAAATTTATCTCATATAAACAATACTAACAATTAAAACTAAATTAGTAAATATGGATTATACTTCTAAGTAATGTAACAAAGTAATGGTTATAGTATAGAATAATAAATATAAAAATAATGGATAAAATAGTAAATAACAAAAATGTTAAGAAATGCAACCAAAAGTCTAAGAACTCTCAGAGGAACGCCTTCTGACATGTTCCAGATGGCCCTCTGCTTAGTTGTGACAATTGCTGAATGGCGTCATCAGTGGCTCGTGTTACAGTAACTGACGAGAATGAACTATTCAGGGACAAGATCCAGCTCACAGATCAAGAGCTCTTTGCACAAGAACAGCCTATTCCCTCTTTCCGCCCCATTGAGTAGGGTGTTTTCCCGAGTAAACAGCCATATCTCCATGCCCATGCAGTCAGAGGTGGGAATACGCGTCATAATGATCGCTGACACTAATCTGGTGCCCGCAGTGAGGTAGACCCTTTGTACCAGTAGGGTGCTTATTATGCTCTCTGGCAAAGACTTCCTCTGTGCTGGGCCTTATGCTGGCACTGAAAAGATAGAGATAAATGAAAGCGTGGGTCCAGCTGCTACCTGTCTTTTGAGAGGCAGAGCGATGGTAGCTAGGTTCATAGAGGTGGCTACTGGCGAACTGAGTTCAGATCCCTGTTCTACGGTGTGCTTTTCTGTAAACCTATGCAAGCTGTTTAATGTCTCCAAGCTTTACTACTTGTCTCATCTGTAAAAATGGGATGGTGATGTCTATTTTGTTAGTTCCTTGTGAGCATTAAGCACATTAACAAAGATAACCAAAGTCCTTAGGGTAACTCGGAAATCCAAAATCCAAGCATGATGTGTTTGGTTTTGATCAATAATGTTTCCCACTTTTTTTCTATGTGGAGACTTCCTACCACCCCTGCAGCTGCAGATGCCCTTGGTTCTTTTCTTTGGCTTCCCTTGCCCCTGACAAGACGATGAGAAATACTGTAAGATGAAAATGTTCTTTCTTGCCTTTAGACGGTTTTGTGAAGACATGGTGCTGGGATGGGAAACAAACATCTTATAACCACAACAAAAGCCAAGAGAATCTGGGAGGACATTGTCAGTCTGCTGAACTAACTGAACCCAGGTCTACCTGACTCAAGTTTTATGCAGCAGCTAAAACCCAGAAGCTGAATTATTTACGTATGGATGGACAGCTTGAAAGAAGTGGATGATATTCCATCTCAGGCCTCCAAACCAGATACATACAGGATACGCACTTCAATTTGACTTAAGCATTTGAACTTCTTTTTATTGGCTAATCTGACAGCCCTGTAGATTAGGAAACCTTGTTACCCTGCAGAGCTGCCCTGAATTCCCCCAGAATGCCAGCCGCCTTCATCACAGAGGCAAAAGCAGAGCATTTGGCCAAGGCTTTAGCCTGGGAATAAATAGGGTGGGTCATGAACACCTGTCTGCAGCCTAGAGAGCACAGGGCTACGGCAGCTGCAATGGGACAAGTTTATTAACCTCTTGGACTCTTATTTGCCATCCTGGAAACTGACAATAATATGAGTACTGACTTAAGAGAACTGTTAGACCATACATATCCGTGCAGTGCTTGATACTAAGTGCTCCATAAAAGCCTTGGGGCTCAGCTAAGCCTTCCTTTTCCTCTTCATAATGCTACTAGGTATTATTACTATTTGCATCAACATCAGCGTCATGCATTTAGCAGTCCTAATCTGAAAATCCAACACCTAAAATGCTTCAAAACTTTCTGAGCACCAGCATGACACTGCATCACAAATTCAGCATAACAGAACTTGCTTCATATACAAAGTTACTAGATATATTGTATAACATTATTTTAAGGTTGTGTATAAGATGTATATGAAACTTGAATTTTGTGCTTGGAATAGGGTCCCATCCTCAGGACATATATATATGCAGCTTTCCCTCCCCTCCCCTCCCTTCCCCTCCCTCCCCTCCCCTCCCCTCCCCTCCCCTCCCCTCCCCTCTCCTCCCCTTCCCTTCCCTTCCCTCCCCTCCCCTTCCCTTCCTTTCCCTTCCCTTCCATTTCTCTTCTCTCTCCTTTTACTCATTCAAAATCAACTCTAATGCATGATGTGGTTGTTTTGACTATACTAATAACCGAAAATTTTTTAAAAGACTCTGAAATCCAAAGAGTTGGTCCCAAGCACATCAGCATCAGGGACAAGCGATACTCAATCTGTATAGGCAATGGGCGGTGCTTGTTCTGTGGGGTTACTGCTGTTTATTAAGCAGTTCCCGGGGCCTCTCCTTTGAAATGGCTTGTCTTCATTCTGCCAGCAGGGGGCACCCTTGTCTAACGAAGAGGTCCAGCTGACTTCCCAGCCAAGTACAGCCCGTTACTCAGACATTAATAATACATCTGGGATCAGGTTTTTCCGCCAAGCCTGAGGGCACTTGAGAGGGAGCCCTTTAGCCTGCCTCTGGGCCCCAGGTAATAACTCAGCTTATCATGCTGCAAACTGTTACTCTTCCATCCATATCAGAGCTGTCCTAGCTGAGGAGCCTGGCCCTCGCCTGTTGTTTGGGAGCTGCCAAGTTCATAGGCTTTTCCTCAAGCTCATTTGAAAAAAACAGGTATGAAATTTTCTGAATCAAATTAGAGGGTAAGCATTCTAGCTTGATTCCACCTTGGAATCCGGACAGGCCTGGGCCTGTTTGGAACAAGCCTGAGCAGTTCTCCACTAAGAGTCAATTTAGGGAGACTTTTAGCTCTTTGTTCTGGACTAAAGGAAAAGAAGAAGGGGCGGGGGGGCAGTGGCCAGCACCCAGGGTCTGTTTTGAATATCGTCCTTGGGGCTCATCTAAGACTCCTCTAGCTGAGTCCCGGGGGCCTGTGAAGAGGGGCTGTGAGGGCTGGGAATCCCTGAGCCAGAGAGAACCCCTTCCTCCCAGCCTGTGTACACAGGGGCTGCTGTGAAGATCTGAAGATCCAGGGCTCCTAGCAATGTGGGAAAAGAAACTATTGGCTTATGGTGCTGGAGGCCAGGAAGCCCAAGAGAGGGGGCTTGCATGTGGCAGGGTCTTCTCATGTGGCATCGTGTAGAGGAGGCCAAGGAAAGAGCAATGAGAACCAGCAAGAGGGAGCAGGACTTGCCTTTTCTAAGAAACCCTCTCCCAAGATAATTAGCCCACTTCGGGGACAGTGGCAGACACAGTCATGCAGGCAGAGGCCTCCTGGCCTCCGGGATTCTTAAGGGTCCCACCTCTTAATACTGTCAAGATGGCAATTGGATTTAATGTGAGTTAGCGAGGGGTAGCTCTTCACACCAGAGTGGCTGGCATATTTTTCACTCCCAGGAGAAAATGCAGAAATGGGCAGCCCTTTCCTAGCTGGCTCTGTAGATGACGTAACATGTCCTTAACTGGCAAAATGGCTTGAGCCCTGCTATGGCAGTGGAGTGTAGCACGTTAGATTTGGAGTTGCACAGTTATGAATCAAAACTTGGATCCACCTCTACCAACATGGTGTTTGTAAAAATAACCAATCTCAGCCCTCTGAGACACTGTTTCACCTGCAAAATGGAGGTAGAGATGTCACTTTCAGATCTTTGGGCTTAATAAGACCCCTTCCCTTCCCTTCCCTTCCCTTCCCTTCCCTTCCCTTCCCTTCCCTTCCCTTCCCTTCCCTTCCCTTCCCTTCCCTTCCCTTCCCTCCCCTCCCCTCCCCTCCCCTCCCCTCCCTTCCCTTCCCTTCCCTTCCCTTCCCTTCCCTTCCCTTCTCTTCCCTTCCCTTCCCTATTTCTCTTCTCTCCCCCTCTTATTCATTCAAAATAAACTCTAATGCCTGATGTAGTTGTTTTGACTAAGCTAATAACCTAAATGCACTTATTCTTTGCTAAGTCAATTCACGGCCATTGTGATGATTAGAATCAAATGTGCATTCAAAAAGTAATAATCTCTGTGCATCTGGTAGACACAGCTTCACTGCAGCTGGACTATTCCTTTACAAAACCAAGATAGGCTAAGGATCCCCACAGACGCATCTGGTTTTCATCAGTTTTCCATGAAACCAGACTTTTGCTCCATTTTGTTATCATTGCTGACCAAACCAATTTGCTCCTTCAAGTCTACAGCTTTCACATCCTCATTTCATGAAAAGGACAGTTAAAGAGCTGAACCAAAGAGAAATTAGAGTCTGCTCTGGATAAAATATGTGTTTGCTGAAGATGTGGCCAGAAGATGACCAACCAAAGTCTTACCTGGGGAAGCTGGGACAAGGAAGAGAGAACTGGTCTGAAGAAAGGTATGTTGTGTCTTCCACAGCCAGAGGACAAGAGGCAGACCACGTCTTCTGTAATGTCTGAGAACAGAAGAGCAGAGGTCTATTTATAAAAGCCAAATGCCTCTGCCATAAATGCCATCCATATCTGCACAAAGAGAAGAGCTAGTGGGCACTGATGAGGCAACTGGTACTCATTTTAAGAGGTTGCCTACTCTTGTTATGAAACAGTGTGTGAAATACAGAGAAATAAGCGTAGTGTAGAGAAAGACATAGCATTGTGGCAAGGTCTTGTTTTTATTTGTTCTCTTCAGCCGGTGAATAAGTGCCTTAGTCTGTTTTCTCTTGCTATTATAAAATACCTGAGACTGGGTGATTCCTAACATATAGAAGTTTGCTCAACTCACAGGTTTGTAGGTGTGGAGGTCCCAGAGCATGGCACTGGCGTTTGAGGGGGACCTTTCTGCTATGTCACAACATGGCAGAGAGTATCAGAACAGGCATGCTAACTCAGCTTTCTTTATTCTCTTCTTCCCCTTCCTCTTTTTCTCTTCCTTTTCTTTCCCCTTCTCCTTCCTACTTCTTTTTCCTCTTCCTCTCCTTTCATCTTTCTTTTGTCGCTAATGCTACCATGGGACCCCACACTCATGCTTTCATCCAACCCTAATTACCTCCCCAAGGCCCCTCCTCCAGATGCCACCATCACTTGCAGGGGGTGATTGTTTCTAATGGTGGACTTCTGGAGGCACATTGAAACTCTAGCAGGAGGAAGCTGGAGGGAACAGGGAGGGACGCTGATTCGGGGCTGCTCCTGTGGAGGAAGGTAGACAGGAAGGAGGAGTGAGCAGAGCGTGTCAGACTGCAGTGCAGTTTCTAAAAGCATTTTGAGTAGCTCAATGGGGAAGCCTAGAGCAGTCTCCAGACGGAGGGGACTCACATGAATCAGACAGCACTGTGCTCCTCACTGTTCAGTCTTTGACTGAGGGCAAATGCAGTGAAGAATCCACCAGAGCTGATAATTCACTATGGTCCCACAACAGTGGCTCTGAGTGACATGCTTATATACCATCACAGGTAAAGACTTCACAAATAAAAAGCCCAGAATTAGAGTTCCTGCAAGCTCAACTATGTGTACATTTTCAGATGACATGATTTCTCGTTGTCATGTCTGTTTTCCTTGGAATGGGCTCCATTTTCCAAAAGGCATTTTCCCTGTGGTAAAAGATAGCTATGAAGAGCTCTGGGCTCACCTCCTTGCAGATTCCAATCCAGATTCCTGACTACGTAAGCAAATGCCCAGAAACCACTTTGAGTACCTCAGATTGGATCACGTGTCCATCTCTGAGCCAATCCGTGTCCAGGTGATGCCATTCTCTGATTGGTTAAGCCTGGGTTAATTGCCCCTGCTGGAAAGAGAGGAGGATTCCTTTCATTCATCACAAGACCTGAGAGTGAAGGAAGGTGGTGCCCGGAAGACACTGGACAAAACCTGCGGTGCTGATGGCAGGAAGAAATGGAAATGTGAAGTGAAACTAAATAGATGGTATTATGGTAACCACTGCTGATTTCGTATTGAAGTCCTGTGTCACTTACACTGGTTGGTTGTGATTGGCTTTATTCTGTTTTATTATGCTTGATTTTATTCTCTTTAAAGTTTTTTTTTAAAAAGAAAATAAATAGATATTACCTCTGCATTTCATTTTTATTTTTAATTGGCAAGAATATCAAGTGTAAGATTTTTAAGGCCTTGATAGGATGTTGTTGTCTATAGGCAGTGTTACAGAGCAGGTGTCTAGAAAGTACTTATCTTGCGTAACTGTAACTTTACACCTATTGAACAGGAATTCTCTACTTTCCCCAGCCCTGACACAAACAACTCTATTTTCTTTTCTCCATAAGTTTGACTGTTTTAGAGACCATGCGTAACTAAACCCAAGCAGTGTCTGTCTCTGGCTTATTTCACTTAGTATAATGACGTCCAGAATCATCCGTGTTGTCACAACAACAGGGTTTCATTATTTGTAAAGGCTAAATTAGAGTCCGTCTTTTCATTCATGTACCTACGGTCATTTAGGTTGTTGCCATGTCTCAGCTCTTGTTGGTAATGATGCAGTGAACCTGGGAGTGCAGATAACTCTTTGAGATCCTCATTTTGGTCCCTTTGGGGTGTATCCAGAAGTGGCTACTGGACCATATGGCAGTTCTACATTTAGATTTTTGAGGGAAATCCATGTGCTTTTCCACAGTTGCTAGACCATTTATGTACCCACCAATGTCTTCACGTCCTGCGCAACCCTTGTCTTTGTTTTTGTTTTTGTTTTTGTTTTGTTGCTGTTGTTGCTTTATAATGGCCATGCTAATGCATGAGAGGTGGTGCAGTATCGCACAGTGGTTTGGATTCGCATTTCCTTAATGATGAGTCCCATTGAGCACCAGTTCACATACCCTGGTTACTACAGGGCCCCTTCACAGAAACATCTGTGCGGATCCACAGGCCATTCTTTTTGTATTTCCTCCTAGGACACACTCAGTGTTTGCATTTTCTGCTGACAGGCAGCAAATCATCCCCAGACGGAATGGCTAAATGCAATGGCTCCTTCTTTCCTGTGAATCTGTGAACTCCCTAGACAGCACCTGCTGTCTCAACGTGGACTGATCATAGAATGACCTTTAGCCAGCAGATAGCAAATGAGCAGGGCTAAAAGACTCACAGTGGCTTCATGGACACCTCACCCCCTGGAACCTGCTCTCTACACACACATTTGCATTCGCTGGAGCTCCTGCACTTTGAGGGACCTCCGCCCAGAGCAGGGAGGCTATGGCTGCCCCTCTCCCACCCTTTCACAAGTGCACGTCATTTTGGTTAAAGTAAGTCACAAGGACAGCCTGGGGCAAAGCGAGAGGGAAGACAATTTCTACCTCTTGAAGAAAGCTACAACAAAGAATTTGTGAGCATTTTAGTGCTCAAAATTAGAATGGGATCAGAAAGAGTCTTATTTAGCCCAACAGTTCCAAAGACAAAGCTTTTTTCTGCCATGTTTTGGACAACACCATGCCTCATTTCCTGTCACCTTCTCTGGAGATCTGGGGGCCAACTGTGACACCTCAGCTGGAAGGTAGAGACTCTGGGTTTGAGTCCAGCAAACAAACCCCAAAGGCAGCTCAGATCGAACACTGAGCACTGGAGGAGGAGATCCTGGGCATCTTTCATCCCAACACTGGGTCCTGGAATCTCTAAGGATGGGGAACAGCAAAAGCTTTGCAACAGGAAGAACCAGGTCCCACCCCACCTGGTAGTTGTCTGAGTAAAAGAGCTCCACGTTGATGTGTCCAGCCTGTCCCCACTTGGAACTACATCCTCATCACTTAGCACATATCTCTAATGCTGTATACAGGTGCTTAATAAGTGCTCGCTGGTTGAATCTATAGAAGTCTTTAAGGCTTATTTTCTTCATCTGAAAAGCAATGCTCGCAACAGTAATAGTAACCACTGCTGAAGTCAAGATTCTATTCCTTGATGCAGCCCATGAGACACTGCATGATCTGACCCTGATATGCCCTTTTAGCTTTATTTTAAAATAAGTTCATGGCCCTCTGCCCTCCACCCATCTTAAACCTTGTTCTCATTTCTCAAACTCGCCTATCCCTTTACCCCAGGGACTTTGCATGTGCTGTTTTCTGTGCCAGATACCCTCCCTGCTTCACGTAGTGAATCCAGCCTCTCGGTTCTGTTCTGTTGCTGGAAGAAGCCTTGTCTGACCCCTAGGCTGCTGCACTGTGTAACTTTTCTTCCTGCCTTTTCTCAGAGCTGATAGCTAGAGATTTGCTGCTTGATTTTTTAATGTTGATGTCCCCAGGTCTATCAGCTCTTCAAGAGTAAGATGTGGCTGGCTCAGGCCATGGGGTAAATCTAGACGTAGCCCATACAAAGTAGGTCTGTGATACTTGTGACCGCGTGGACCAGTGCTCAGTCACCTGGTACAAGGCACTGTGCCAAGAGCACACGAATTCATCTCTCTTCCCCGCATCAGGCATCAGTAACCATTCATTTAAGTGAATCAACAAATGAATGAGCCAGTGAATGGCTGGGACTGAACTACAGCACTAATTTGTGGGAGAAGACAGGATCAGAAATATAATTACAAAGCAATGAGCAAATGTCAGAAGAATTTAAGCAAATAACTGCAACAGTTTCCCAGCTGTCCCTCTCATTGTTCTTAAAATAAAGGGATTTCTGCTGATGAGCCGGGAAGTAAATGAAAAAGCCACTTGAATAAAGAGCAGCGACCCTGAGAGCCAGGATCCCAGGGGAACCGGCTGGAGCCATCAGTGACTTTACAAGGGTCTGTCATCACCGAAGCCATGAAAAGCTGAGAAAGCTCCCCTGGAGCATCCCAGCCCTGTGGAGCCAAAAATGCGCGGACATCGTGTCTGCTGTTGACCTGGGTTTTCCAAGCGCCTCCCTGTGTGTCCTTCCCGAGGCTTCATGACGCCAGCCCAGGAGGCAGCCCAGGAGGCAGCCAGGAGGCAGACGCAGGCGGTGAGACTGCTCCTCCAATGCCCTCCCCATGTCATGGTCACCAAAGGGCAGGTGCCAGTGCAAGGCCCACACTGCACACCCAAGAAAGGCCGGGCTGAGACCTGAATTTGTGCACCAGTGTGCAGGACCAGAAGGGAGCCCTCAGCTTCAGCTCATTTTGTAGACACAAAAACTGAGGCCCAGAGAAGGAAAATGGATGCTTAAGGTCCCCCAGTGACTTAAAGACACAAGCAGCCTGCCACAACCATTTGAACCCACAGCTAGAGAAGAGATCTGTAAAATTTATCCTGCTTTCCTTTCATTGTGGAGTGGTGCACCCACTTCAGTGTTAGAAAACTTGATCACTGCATTTGTTTTTGTTGTGTATTGTCCCTTTAAGATTCTGCTTCTGAGGCTGGTGTCTGGCTGGACTCAACCCAATCCTGGTCCTGAGTGTTAGAGTACATGCTTGGAGCCACGTTTCTTGGCTAGGGAGTGTACCCCTTTTCTCGGCAGGCAGGATGCTGTGTGGTCAGGCCGGACTGGGTCCTCTTCCCACTTCATGTACCCCCAGTAGATAAACTTTGCTCACAGAACTCCGAGTTTCAAGTTTCTCCTCTCAAATTATAGCCAGGTCTTATTTACTGAATGCATTTATTTTTTTCAGGATACTATCATGTGCCCAACACAGTGACTGGTCCTGGGCAAATGACGTGACAATGATCCATCAGTGACCTAAAGAGGTCACAATTGTAGGGGAGATCCACTGTCTCGGACCATTACTTCCTGGAGGGGAAGGGACTCAGAAAGCCACAGAGGATGCTGGGTTCATAGCTAGGTCCCTGTGAGGCTTTATAGAGTAGTCCCTGAAAGGAGAGAGCCACCTAAGGGGAAAAAGTTGGGAAACCAGCAGGGAGAGAGTTCCAGGCAGAAAAAGAGCATGTACAAAGGCCCCGAGGCAAGGGAGCCAGGCCGGTTTGTAGACATTCCTACTGGTTTAGCAGCTGATATAAAGAAATGCGCCTGAAGGGAAGAGAGAAGGCCCATCAAGTGTGGCCTAGAGCATGCTGGGAGTTTGGATAACGTCTACTGTCAATATTGTCTGAATATAACAAGATGGCTCACATAAGTAGCCCAGGCTGGAGCCAGTGAATAGGGCTACCATCACCCATTTCCCTGTGGGGACAATAGATATTTGGCAATCCACATCCAAGCCCAGCCTGAATACTCTCAGATCGCTCAGCGAGGAGCTCTGGTCAGTTAGACTGCTCCCCTTCTGTTTTCAGAAATCTGGCCTTCTACCTCAGCACATTCCCCGACGCCTTGGCATGAGATAAGGCCGCTGTCTCCTGTCCCCCTGTCTGTCTAGCCCCGCCGAGGCAGCAGAGATGGCCTTAGCTTTCTGTATTTATAGAGATGGGGGTGGGAGACACAGGCGGGGGCTGCAAGGGGCTGCTGGCCCAGAGCTTTTGGGCCTATGAAAGCTGCCCGGCCACAGGGGGTATTTAACTTTCTGCCCCAGCGGTTGTAATTCTGGGGGCAGTCACGCTGGCTGAGATCAGGTCCCTCTGGCTGCGATGACAAGCCTTCAGCAGGCACTGTAATTGCAGAGTTGAACCCACTCATTTTCTTCCTGGCAAGCTGCAGTTAAAGAGGTGCTAGCGGGCAGCCTGCTTGTCTGCAGGGAGGCTGATCAAAGGGCTGCAGGCATCTGTTTTGTCTCTGTTTTCTTTCACCACACCCCCACTTTGAAAAAAAATGGTTAAAAAGTAATTTATGGAAATGAATACCTGTCCTCCTCCGGAGGCTAAAAGGCAGCCACATATTAGAGATATTAAATGTGCGTTGGTGTGTTTTACACTTTGGTCAGTTTAAGAATGAGAAAACCGGAGCCTGAGAATGCTCCCGAAGTGTCGGTTTCCATTAGACCCTTGCGGCAAGGATTTTATAATTCCAGGCCCGACTTTTCACACCCTGAAGATTTCCTGATGAAGATTAAAATCTTTCACCTCCATCCCAGGATGGGTGATGGAGTCGGGGCTGGTGGCCTCAGTCTCCACCTCCCAGATGCCCACCTCTCCCTGACTCCTCTGACTCAGGCTGGGGGCTGCCCTGTGCGGGGCTGTTCACAACTCCTGCCGCCCTAAAGCCGTAGAGCTTTCTCTTCAGTTGACTGAGAGAGAAGGTTGTGAATTTTAAACCATGCACACTCCTCACCTGACTTTAAAAATAAGAGAGTAAGGGCACGAGACAGAAAAACAAGATCTCCAGCACAAAGGAGAACTGCTGAGAACTCAGGAAATGGGGTGCACTGACAGAAACCTCGAAATGAAAACAAGCTGAATTTTTTTTTTTTTTTTTAAAGCAAAACAAAACAAACACCCCTTGCTATGTCTAAATGGCATGGAAGCCAGTAGGAGTCCTGCCTGGCTGCGGCTCAGCAGTGTGGGTCTGAAACCTGAACTGGTTTGCATTCTCACAGCTATGGACACATTGAAGCATCCCTTTGCGGGAGCTGGGAGCCAAAGCAGAGCTCCTCACGTGTTTGAAGAGCTCCAGTGCAGGCCCAGAAGCTCCAGGGTCTTGCATTCCTTCCGTGTCATCACTGCCAAGCCTTTGCCAAGACCTCCAGTGGTATCAGGAGGGGCTGATTGTGCCTGGGGGCCTCACGGCCTGGCCACCTGGAGGGGTTCGTTTTCTACTGTGCTGCCCACTTTCGGTTTCCCAGTTCTCCTGAGAACTCAGAATAACATCAGCTCTGCACATGTGTGCATGGAATTTTATATTTTCAGAGTATCTTGACCGCCTTCCTGGCACTAGCATCCCCACTGTGACTCTCAGAGATAGACTCCGTTGTTCCCATTTAATGGGTGTGGGTAGAGAATCACACCACTGAGAGAGATCAGTGCCTCTCCAGACCTCATGGCTGCTAAGTTCAGAACCCACGCCCAGGTGGCTCCAAACCAAGCTTCCCCCGCTGCAGGGAGCCTCCCCAGGATTTGACAATAAATTTCCTGCGAATTGAGTCTGACCTTGGCCAAGTCAGATTGTGAGAACCTAGATCTTGGCCAGGTGAAGATTCTTGGGGTATTTAGGCACCGATTAGGCCACATAAAAACTGAACATACTGAAAAATGAAATGTCTATATATGCTATGGAGATGCCCGAGCTCTGGCCCTGTCTTGGCTTCATTCCTGCCCACTGCCACCAGGTTTGGGTGCTCATTAGAATAATCAGCTGTCTATTTGGACAATGCATGTGAAATATTCTTTCTGGTTCCCAAATGCCCCCAGGAAAAGGAGATGATGCCATCCTGCCATCTAGTAATTCCATTACATATGCCAGGACTCCAGTCCATTGAAGAACTCCTTCCAATAGGACTAATTCTCTTCCAGGATGAACTCCCTGGCATGGCAACTTTCCACTCATTACATTCTGGGCCTCTGCCTAAGAAAGCTGAACTGGATAGAGTGGGGCAGCCTCCCTGCCTGTCACACAACCTTGACTGTGGCAGTTGGGGAAGCTGCTGAGCCCATCCTTATTCAACACCTCAGAAACCCTTGTGAACTGGTCAGATTTGCAAGGATGATTCTCAGCTGTGAGCTCCTCTTAGCTGCAATGGTTGGCAAAAACAGAACATGTACCAGATGCCAAACTGTGCTTTGAGGATTTCCCCACGTAGTTCGTGCACAGTAATCTGCAATCTGTATTTAGTGGCCACTGTGCATCAGACCTTGAGCTAAATACTTCTTACGTATTATTTCTCATTCAGGCTCCACAGTTACCCTTTTCAAGTGGAAGGATGCATCTAAATAAATCTATGACATTTTTAAAACATGGTCCTACCTGTAGGCTCCCACGTCATATATTGCCATGGCTGATAGCACATCCACCCAAGGCCCAACCACCCACCTTCTTGATAAGTAGTCCCTTCTCCCAACACCATAGAGATGATATATAGCATTTTAAACTCAACCTATCAGAGCTATTGTTTGAAATGTACTGCTGGAAGCCTGGGGGAGAGTTTTGTAGTACATCCCATCGCGAGACTGGGAAATCAGATTCTATGTCTGACAGCGGCTCTGATCCCTGGTACACAAAGCAGCTTGCCTTCCAGCAAAGGAGAGAGGGTCAGAGAGAGAAGGAGGAGTTTCTTTTTTTAAAATTTTATTTAAAGAGAAAAAGAAAAGAAAAGCAGAAAAAGGGTACAAGTTAAACAGAATTTCAAAAAAATAAACAGTAGGAAATCACTAGTTAATAGATTACATATTGTCATCTTAGAAATAGTTGTTCAAGTTACAAAATTAAAGCATATAAAGTGGACATTCAAACAATGAGACTGCAAACATTCTGTTAAATGATCCAACAAAACTCAATAATATGGTTATCTATCTTATACACTTAAATATACATGCAGTAATATCCTTTAGAGCACTTTCTTTTCCTCTCTTTTTTACAATGACAATCACACATTTTGGGTTTTATTACTCCCACAGCTCTTACTACTTTTGAGAAGGAGGAGTTTCAGCCAATCCCAAGCCCTGCTTGACTTTTGTCCTTTTGAATTCTGAAAATGTGAAACAAACACTTCCCCTCTTTTTCTTAAGTTACTTGGTGAAGGCTCTCTACCACTTATAAGCGCCAGCATGTGATGTGTGTATTCATGTTATTTTGCATGCACACATTCTTATGAATGCCAGTGTTAAATAGTACCATTTGTATGAAAAGGTACTATGAAAGTATGGCTCATTTGGTGACCCTCTGCATCATGTGATCTAGTATAGCACATGCCAGTGGTTGCTTATTTTTCCTTTTATTAATAAAGTGCTGCCTGGAGCAAATGAGTACAGAAAAATCTTCTATGCGGTTGGATGCCCAAAGCCATTGTCTTGCTATCAATGAACAATGCAAGGTATTTTAGAGGGATTCTTGTTTGTTCCTAGTCTTCCTTTAGTTTCTGGCTCCACACCCAGTGAGTTTGGCCTCCACAGTGTGTAATAAGGTATTCTTATTATTGTTTGATTAGTCCACCAAGCTGCTGGGGCTTTTCAGGAAGTGTTACAAGTCCCTCCTCCTGTATCTACTCCTCAGACGTCTCCTGCTCCAAACCTCATCTTCTTCGCCTGTCTATTGGAATGAATGTATATTCTTCACTCTTCAATCCACTAGCTAAACACCTGTTTGGCGGCAGGCCCTGTGCTGGGTTCTGTGATGCCTAGATAGATCAGGAGGGTCCTGACTTCAGGAAAGTCGTAGCTTCTGCTTACACAGGTGAAGAAACGAGCAGTCAGAAGGAGAGAACAAAACACAGAAGACAAGAAGGGGAGAGAAAAAAGAAAGAATTAGCGTTTGCTTTTGTGGGTCCTTTTCACATGTGAGCTCTAATGAAATCCTGAGTCACCACAGAAAGGGAGTGTGTAGGCCCTCTTTACAGCTGGGAAAACTGAGGCTCAAAGAGGCAACTAACCTGCTGGAAGTGAGGATGGATAAGGAAATAGAGTGTCATGTGCTATGGCAGGAGAATCTATAAAGGAGAGTCCGGTTTCAGAGAAGGGACTCACTGGCTCAGGAAGCTTTGTAAGAAGGGTTCAGAGAGCAGTGCAACTTTGATTTAGGCTTTATCAAGTAGAGGAAAAAGGGGAAGCGTACCCTAAGGTTACACTCACACATTTTCCAATGCAGCAATAAGAACTATGTATTTGAATGTATGCCTTACAATAAAGGGGCTTTGCTTTTTTTTCTTGGCAAATCTTTTGAAGAAGGGAAGGACTTGTAACCTCTTGGAGATTTGTGTAGGGCCTTCTCCCCACCAGAAAAATGGAAGGGAAGAAGAATCTAGTAAAATATACTAAAAGACACAAAAATATATAGACAACGAGCTAAGTTTGACATGTAAATACATTCTATAAATGTACTCACAGCTCAATTTCCTGGCCTTCTCTGTGCCGCTAATTTATTCAGACAGCTTCAGCTGCAATCATTTCTTGCTTGATACAATATTCTGGAAAGGTGTGTTTGGATTTTCCCCATTCAGCAGGACTTTGTTCTTTTCTTGCCAAGAAGCCATTATATCCCTTGGCCCCTGATTTCTGGGGCTGGGGTAGGTGGGAAGTGGACCCCGTTTGCTCTGGCAGGAAAATCAAACAATCTCTGTGCCTCCAAAGATTTCTTTGTAATTCTCATCTGATTGATGTGTCCAGTGTCTCAGAGTTTACATAAGACTTTCATCTGTCCTTTATAATGACCCAGTGAGGTCAAATTTATGATTCATCGTCTTATACAGGTGAAGAAACCAGAGGTCAAAAGGAGAGGACAAAACTCAGAAGACAGAAGGGGAGAGGTTTGCTTTTGTGGGTCCTTTTCACATGTGAGCTCTAATGAAATCCTGAGTCACCGCAGAAAAGGCGTGTGTAGGCCCTCTTTACAGCTGAGAAAACTGAGCCTCAAAGAAGTAAATAACCAGTGGAAATGAGTATATAACACAGGTCCCACTCTCAGCCCCTCTTGAAATCAAACCTCAAGGATGTTTTTTTAATTTTAATTTTTATGAGTACATGTTTGATGTACATAGGTGGAGGACTGGGAAATGTATACAACATTTATTAATTTTCACCCTTTTCCCTATCTCTTGATTGCATTCTCACTTGTAAAAAATCTGTCTTCTTTTTCCTGTTTTTTATTTATATTCTGAGTTTCGCATGTAAGAGAAACCACTGGTATTTAAGCTTGTGTGTCTGATGTATTTCCCCTAACACTATGGTGTCATCTGTCCTACAGATGACTCACTTTGTCCTTTCTAGTGGAATTTCTAGATTTGAGCTTTTGAATAATCTCCACTCTGATTTCCTTGTCCCTGTTTGCCTTGCACCGCAGTGTCCAAGGGCTCCTTTTTCTCCTGCAGCCTCACCAGCATTTGTTACTCTTTGATTCCTTGAGGATTTCTATGCTTTCTGGAGTGAGAGGGAATATGAACGCTATTTTAAATCTCATTTTCTAATGCTTAGAGATGTTGGACCCTTTTTCATGTATTTATCGATCATTTGAACTTCTTCAGAGAAATATCTACTCATTTCAGATGCCCATGTTTTAGTAAGACTTTTATTTAATGGGAGCTTCCAAATTTATTAAGTTCTTTATTTATGCTAGATATTAATTCTCAGGCTGAGGAGTAGCTGTAAGTTTTCCCCATTCTGTGGTTGTCTTTATTCTGTCCGTTGTTGCATTTGCTGTGTAGAGTCTTCTTAATTTGATATATCCCAGTTGTTGGTTCTTGGTGTTGTCTCGAGCACAATTGGGGTTCTGTTCATTGTTTTTCTATTTCTATGTCTTCTGGACTTTTACCTATTTTATCCTCCATCTGACTAAGTGTTTCTGTTTTAATATGTAGATCTTTAATCCATTATGACTTTAGTGCTTGGTAAGAGATACGGATCTAGGTTCAATTTTTTGCATGCACACAACCATTTTTCCTTGTTAAAGAGGCTCTTTCCTTCAGTGTACGTTTCGGCCCCTTTGTCAAGGGTCAGACAGCTCAGTATGCCTAGACTTGTTTCTGCATTTTCGGTTCTGCTCTGTTGATCTGTTTTTCTGCAAGGACTGTGCTGCTTTTTATCACCATAGCTTTGTAATATAACTAGAAATCCCGGATTATAATGCTCCTGTTCTGTTCCTGTTGGGCAGGACTGCTCTTATTGCCGTTGCTATTCTGGGTCTCTTCTGGTTTCATACATGTTTTAAGTTTGTTTGCTTTATTTCTGTGATAAAGAGATTGCATCAAATCTATACATCAGCTTTGAAATCATGCCCATTTTGACAATGTTGATACTATCTATTCAGGAATGGATGCTATCTTTTTTATTTTCTGCTATCTTTTTCAAGCACTTTTGTTAGCATGTTATAATTTTACTTATAAAAATCTTTCACTTTTTTTGTTAGATTAATTCCTAAGTAATTCTTCTTGAAGTTGTTTGAATGACACTGTATTTCTAATTTCTTTCTCAGTGTGTTCTTTATTGATGTACAGGAACATTGTTGATTGTTGTATGTTGGTTTTGCATTCTGATATCTTGCCAAATTTATTAGTTCTAGGAGTTTTTGGTGGAATTTTTGAACAAGTGTGGTGATAGTTAACATCCTTCCCTTGTTTCTGACTTTAGAGAAAACTTTATTTTTCCTCATTTAATATGATGCTGGCAGGAGGTTTGTGATAAGTGGCTTTTATCAGACTAAGGAAAGGTCCTTCTATACCTGTTTATTCAGAATTTTTTAAAATCATGAATGGTTGTTTAATTTTGTCAAATATATTTTCTATGTGTCTTAAGGTAATTATGTGAATTTGTCCTTGTTTCTAATAAATGTGATATACTACATTTTTTGATTTCCTTGTATTTAAAAAATCTTTGTGTCCTGGAATGAAATTTATTTGGTGATGACATGTGATCTTTTCAATGATTTGCTGCCTCCTGTTTATCAGTTTCTTATTGAGGATCTTTGTGTCTATGTTCATGAAACATTCTTTTTCAGTTGAGTCTTTCTCTTGCTTTGGAATTAAGGTGAGGCTATTTCAGAGGAATAAGTTTGGAAGCACTCCTTTCTTTTGAATTCCATTAAAGTGCTTGAGGAGCACTGACATTAGATCTTTCCTAGTGCTTTTATAAAATTGGGTGATAATCCACCAGGTCCTGGGTTTTTCTTAGTTGATAGATTTACTTTTTATTACTACCGCAATTTCTTTGCATATTATTGAATGATTTACAGCTTTATATTTTCTTGGTTTAGGTTTTTTAATTTTTATGTGTGTAGACATCTACCCATTTCTTTTGGAGTCTTCACTTTATTAAATTACAAGTTTTTCAAGCAATTACAAAATAACTTTCTGAATTTCAATGATGTCTGTTATGGTTTCACCTTTTCATTGTTAACTGTGTTGAGAGTGTTTTCTTCTTTAATTTTTAAGTAAGTGTGAGTAAGTTTGTCTGTTTTCTTTATTCTTTTGAAGAACCAGCTCTCCAATTCATTAATTCTTTGTGCTTTCATTCTCAATCTTATTAATTTCTGCTCTGATTTTTATGCCAGCTTTGGATTTAGATTGCTGCTGTTTTTCTAGGACCTAACCTTGGCTTTTTGACACCATTGTACAGCTCTGCATGATTGATGGGTGTCTGTTAGTCTGGGGACGATGAAGAAAGATGAGTTCTGGGTTATATTTTTCCAGCACTTTGATCTTGGTGAGAAGAAGAGCAGAGACACTGGAGTTTCTCAACGTGGAAACGTGGCAGAGATGTTCTCTCAGTCCTTTTACCAATCTGGATGCCAGCATGTTCTCAGTATCATCTCAAAGCTTCTTTTCTTTTAGCTGGTGGAGAATGTGAGCAAAAGCTGACTGCCTGCATAGCACAAGCTCTGAACCAGAGAAGTCACACGGCTTAGCCTCAAGACATACTGCTCTGCCTAGTTCCATGCCTGTATCTGCTTCTTATAAGCACAGTATGCGAGGGCAAATGACTTTTCTTTTCTAAAACTCCATTTCCAGGGCTGTAAAATGAGAATTCTACTCAAAAATAACTCAAGGAGGTGTGTGACAATTAAATAAAAAGGACATGCGAAAGCCCTTCACATAGGATTTGGTTCAGTTCTTGTAGGCTGCATATTTGACCCTGATGTCGTCGTGGAAGGACCCGGGGTAGGGGCTTAAATGCCTAGTATCAGTAAGAGCCATACTGACCTCACTATTCTAGCTGTCGTAGTTGCATATCCATGACATGCTCACTGTGGATGGGAACAAAGTGACGTGCTTGATCATGCTTGTCACAGATGCTGATCTGCCCCTTAGGAGCAGGTGCCCATTCCCTTAGAGGTCAGGCAGGCTTGGTGAGATGTTGTTTGTGTCACCGGCTTCTACCCCAGCCTTCACACACAGACACACACACACACACACAGACACACACAGACACACACACACACACACACACACACACACACACACACACACACACAATCAGCCTTTGAATAGGAAGACCAGGAGAAACAATATTTTCTGTGTCAGGATGTAGTAAGCCTAACCCTTAAAATGAGTTATTTGGGAGGAGAAGAAAGCAAAATGTGTGCCTTAAATGACTGTTCCTCAGAACCCAGTGGAAGGATCTGTTCCCTGACAAGACACATGAATTTGTAAGGCAAGCCCTGCTCAGCCTTATTCATTCCTTTTGGGCTTGGTACCTGGTGTGAGGATTCAGCTTCTTCGTACACAGTACTTATAGAAAGGCAAGGACATTCCCAGAATTGCAGAATGGAATGCACCAAGGAAGTATCAGACTGCTGCAGTGCTGCTGGAGATGGCTGGGCAACCTGCAGAGCCAGGCCGACCTCCTGCTCTCCACCCTGCTCAGGCATCTCCCGTGTGCCACTGTACGCCTGCTTCTTTTCTTGTTTGAGTCCATGTTTCTTTTTATGCAAAATGGAACCAACAAATTTAGTCACTTACTAATGCTGCCATATCCAAGTATCATAGCCAGGTGGCTTCTGCAACAGAAATTATCTCTCAATTCTGGAGTCTAGAAGTCTGAAATCAAGGTACTGACAGAGCCGGGGGTTCTGAGAGAAGCTGTTTGGGCTCTCTCTCTCTCTCTCTCTCTCTCTCTCTCTTTCTCTCTCTCTCTCTTTCTCTCTCTCTCTCTCTCTCTCTCTCTCTCTCTCTCTCTCTCTCTCTCTCTCTGTTTCTGGTGAAGCTTAAAATTCCAGGTGTCCTTTAGTTGTAGAAACATTGCTCCTGTTGCTGCTTCCATGGCTATGTGTTGTTCTCCCTGTGAAAGTCTCTATCTCTTCTCTTTATAAGGACACAGTCATATTGGTTTGAGCGGCACCCCAATGGCTTCATGTTAACTGGATCATAGCTTTCAAGGCCCTATCTACAATAAGGTTACTCCCATCCTTTTGCTGAGAATTAAAGGGAAACTCATACTGAATGTCTGGCTCAGTGCCTGACCTTGAGACTGTCATCCCTGAGAGATGTGGGTGCATTTTTCCTGAGCTCACCTAGTGTCCCCAGAAACATCAGTGTCCATGTTGCTTTGTCTTTCATCTTTTTTTAATCACATATGAATATATACATGGGCAAAACACAATAAAAAATTGCAGTGTATTCATATGGCACAGGACAGCAACAATATTTCACAACTAATTGACTCTTTCAGCCACTAATAGAGAGTATGATCAGAGTTTTCAATGCAAAGAAATCAAAAATGTCTGAAGAAATAGCTGTGCCTTGATTGAGCATTATATATTGTATACACATATTGAAATGCAACATTATAACATATATATGTACAATGACTATGTATCAATTAAAATAAAATATTTAAAAATGATTAACTGTGAATAAGAAAGAAGAAAGACTGGAGCAATGATGAGTAACAGGTATTCTGTTGTGTGATGAAATGTTCTAAAATTAGATTGTGGGAATGTTTCCACAATCTATAAATGCACCAAACACACTGACTGATATTTTTTTTCAGTTAAAGAACTTAACAGTGCTATCACTTCTCCTCCAGTTGATCTATAGTTTTTTATTGTAAAAAGATTAAGATAAAAGAGGACATAACAAAACAGGTCAGAACAGAACAATTTAAGCAACATAGTGTTTCACCACAAGACAACTCAACATAACAGTAGCTACCATAGAGTCTCTTTCTTTGAAATAGTTGAGTATACCTTCACATACAATAATATCAAACATAACAAGACACTATAAAACCATTCAAGAGAATGAAAGTATTACAGGGCATTCAGAACCAACTAACAGAAAATGAACAATGGTTACTATATTATCTCCTTGTCCATAAAAAATTTTGTTTATACTATCATATATAATAAAATTCAGTAAGATACAACATTATAGAACCAATGGAGACAGAAGAACAAACGCTTGATAGGACTTCAAAAGAAGATGATATTAAATCAGTACTGGCTATTATCTTGTTTTCTTCAAAATAGCTGTTCATACCATCACAGACAATAAAATCAAACAACCCAGAATAAAACCATTCCAACTAATGAATGGAAACATTATAAGGCTTCAAAGCAATATAATGGGAAATCATGATTACCACATACTTTTATGTATTCTTACCACTTCTTAGAGTAGAGAGACTATACGGTATTCATACATGTGAGTTTGATTTATTTCGCTTATGAGTATGGTCTCAAGCTGCATCCATTTATTTATAAATATCTCAATGTGATCATTCTTTATAACTGAGTAGTACTCCATTATATAAAAATACCACAACTTTTTTATCCATTCCTCAGTTGATGGACACTTAGGTTGTTTCCAAGATCTGGCTATTACAAATTGTGCTTCTATAAACATGGGTGCACATATATCACTGTGGTATGATGTTTTCATTTCTTCTGGGAATATGCCTAGAAGTGGAATAGCTGGAACAAATGGGACTTCCAATCCCAGCTTTCTGAGAAATCTACAGACTGACCTCCACAATGGTTGTACCAGTCTACACTCCCACCAACAGTGCAGGAAAGTTCCTTTTTCCCCACAGCCTCTCCAGCATTTGTTGTTGGTAGTTTTCTTGATCCTGGCCATTCTTTCTGAGGTGAGATGGAATCTCAGTGTGGTTTTAATTTGCATTTCTCTAATGAGAAATGATGATGAACATTTTTTTCATGTATTTATTTGCCATTTGTATTTTTTCATCTGAGAATTGTGCATTCATCTCAAATGCCCATTTTTGGATTGGATCTTTGAATTTTGGGGGTCTCGATGTTTTAAAAGTTCTTTATATGTTTTAGACAGAAGTCCTTTGTCTGAGGAACAGTTCACTAAGACCTTTTTCCAGATTGTGGGTTTTCTTTTCACTATGTTGGAGATTTCTTTTGATGTGCAAAAACTTTTTAATAAGACGTCATCCCCATTATTGATTCTGGGAAGTATTTCCCGTGCAGTTTGATTCCTGTTCATGAATTTTCTACCTACCCCCACATATTCAAGATTTTTACCCAATTTGCCTTCCAACAGATTTAGTGTTTCTGTTTTAATATTTAGATCTTTGATCCATTTAGATTTTAATTTAGTACGTGATGATTGGCATGGGTCTAGCTTTAGTTCTCGGCATATGAAAAGCCAGTTTTCCAGCACCACTTATTAAAGAGACTGTTGACTAACTGATATGTTTTAAATGGGAGAATTTAGTATGTAAATGATGTCTCAATAAAACTGTTTTAAAAATACAGAGATTTTTTTTCTCTCATCTCGCTAACTTCATTTCCCTTTCTTGTAGATAGCATTGGCTCATTGTTATATTTTTAAAATTTATAGTTGGAGATCTATACAAATACATGTATTGTTGCTATTTTGCATAATTTTTACTAACAGTTCACAATACATGAATTATCTCTCAACATTTTGGTTCTGTTATGACTCTTACTGTTT
The DNA here is from genome assembly GCF_034190915.1 of Cavia porcellus. Classification (NCBI taxonomy): domain Eukaryota; kingdom Metazoa; phylum Chordata; class Mammalia; order Rodentia; family Caviidae; genus Cavia; species Cavia porcellus. The sequence continues at coordinate 28,356,494 of NW_026947502.1, forward strand.
CCTTATGTGCTGGTTCTTCTCGATTGCCAACCTGAGGGGATTAAGAGGAACCCACACTGCAGAATGCATGTGTCAGCATCTTCTAATGCAAAGGGATTTTCCTTTTAATTAGGTACTTCTCCCTGCTTCCTGCCCACCCTATATACATTTACACCAGGTCTGGAGGAGTTTCCAGGCACTCTGGTATTAAAGAAAGGTGACTGAAAGATCTAAATGTAGACTCTCCTCAGAAACTATGAGGATTGGTTCCAGGAGGCCACTTCGGGATCAAAATCCAAGGATGTGCATCCTCCTATATACTTTAAATTATCTTTAGATGACTTACATACTCAATACAATGTAAATGCTATATAAATACGTTATATTACATTGTTCATGGAATAATGACAAGAAGAAAGTTATGTAAATTTGGCATAATTGTTTTTCAAAATATTTTCAATCAATGATTGTTTACATCTGTGAATGCAGAACTTCTGGACATGGAAGGCCTTAACTACAGTCACAGTAAGTAAGATCCACTTTCCCTGTGTCTGTCTGTCTCTGCCTCTGTCTCTCTCTGCTTTGAGGGTGAACAGGACTCTCATCTGATGTTCTATCAGGGCTTGTGCCACACAGCTGGGCAGATTAAAATGTGGTGTTGTCACAGCACAATGCTCTGATATCTGGATCAGAGCCAACACCTGGCCACCACTATCCTGACTCAAGTCACAGTCACAGGGAAGGCACACACAATGGAAAGAGCACTGGGTAAGAGTCAGATGAACTTGGGATTGATTCTTCTTTGTCACTGATGCTGGGAAAATTATTTAGCCTTGCTAGGTATCAGCTGGAGATTAACGACCATACCTACAAAATGCTGTGGGGCTGAGATGGTAAGGGTTATACTAGTAATAGGCAAAATGCCTAGCCTGGAGTAAGAAAACAGGAAACACTTACGAGGTATTTGTCCACCTGCTCCTGTACCTCTCTCTGCCCTTCAAGACTGATTGCAAGGAACTCAAAAATATCTCTTTGCATCAGTGCAATCTGGGTTTCCTATTTTCTTACACATTGGAGTGGAAATTCCATGAGTTGAGTCTTGGTTTAAATTTCACTCCTTAGAACCTGCTTGGCTAACTCTGAGGTCTCTCATTGGAGACAAGTGGAAAGACCTTGAGCTTCAGAATGTTTTGAATACGATTCTGAATTTCCACAATGATACACAAAGTTGGTTTCCTTCTTCCCACTCTCCTGACTCGGCAAAGATGTGATCCTATAAAATAACAGCCCCAGCCCAGGAAAAGGGAGTACTCCATGCTCTCCATCTGCAATGTGTCATGAAGAGGAAAAGAAAAAATAAAGAAACCTGCAACAATTTGCCATACTGTATGCTTTGGAAGAGCCTGGTAAACTTTCTAGCAAATTGCTTCTAATTATAGGAAACCTGCCTTTGGCTTCAGGAAACTCTTGCCAGCATCATTGCAGCCCTCTGTTCTTGGCAGAAGCAAACATTTCTCCCACTATTATTTCACTTGGCATGAGCTATGACAATGCATTTATCAAATGGGGCATGAGCCGACTCTGTGGAAACGCATTCTACAGAAGGCAACGTGTGGGAGCCGGGTGAACCAAGCCAACAGTGGAAGGAGCCTGATAGGATACCCAGCACCACCGTCAGCCTGTCAACAATGAGCTGTCTGGTCTATCATCATGCTTATTTAAGAAGTCACAGAAGACTTTTATGTCCGTCATAATAAAATACACAAAAATATACATATAATAAAATGTCAGATTCCAACATTTCTCTCTTTCCTAAACCCACAGTGCTCCCTAAGATGGTTCACCAATCCATTGATTTTTCATGACCCCAATTAAATTTTCCAAGGGTTCTCTTATTAAGTCAGTTAGTTCAGTTGTCCTATCTGGGGCCTCCTTCTGGTCTTTCCAGAGACTATGTCAAGCACATTCCTCATCTTCCATCTTTCTCGTTGCCATGCATATAGGTTTTAAACAGGGTCATGAATTCTGAAACACAACTCACTTCCCACCCTCAATAGTGAATTTATGTTGGAGAGCATCCTTTAAGGTGTGCACAGTGGACTTCATTCATGTCTTGATTAGATAATAGCCTGTAGCAGTCCCATCCAGTAGAGATATAATGCCCAGTCACATGGGAATTTTAAATTTTCTAGTAAACTACATTAAAAATGTAAAAATAAGTAGGTGAAATTAATGGTAATGTGCCACAACTTACCAACTTAGCTATTCTAGTGATTTTATGATGTCATGGGAACTCATCCATTCCGAGAGTCTCATTGTCAATTCTGAAGTGCCCAAGCAAGGATTCCTACTTCAGCTATAGTCACTAAGTAGTATGCACCCTCGTCTTCCTTTCCTTCCTTGGTTCCTACCCATTCCTCATGGCTTTTGTGCATTTGAAACACAAGTGTCCCTGTCAAGGAGGGTGCTGCTGAAAGTGCCCAGACCTTGAAGACCTGAGACATTGGAATGCTGTGGAATGCTGTGGAGTGCTGTGATATCCCATCATCCTAGCATGTTTTGTTGAGTGTATTTGAAAGCAGTTTTTCTATAACTCACAGTCACATTCTTTTGGAGCAATTGTGACAATATGATTCTTTCATTCTCTTCTTCTAAATGTCTCCAGACCAGTACAAAGAGCCATAGGGGTGATAGATACTGCTGTCTCCAAATGTCTTACTTTCCTATCCCCAGCCCTAGTGAAAATGTCCATTTCTCAGTGTCCCTAAAACTCCTACACATATGAATGCAATGATCTACAGATGACTTAAAGTACATGGTAGGAAATATGTAGTTATAAACAAATGCAAGGTCTATGCCAGTTTGTGTAAAGAAGCTGAGCATCCTTGAGGGGTCCTAGAGCCAATTTCCTATGGATATCAAAGGGAAATTATATTCGTAAGTAGTTGCTTGGAAAAGAGAGGCAGACAAAATTTGGCCCCCAGCTGTGATGGTTAATCTTGATTGTCAAACTGATTGGCTTAAGAAACACCTATGGGATTAGTAAAACACACTTCTAAGTATGTCTAATGGGTCAAAGTGCATGACCTCCGGGATTATATTGGCCCCTGGCCCCTTGCTTTGGGCTTTTCCCCTCTCTCTTCTTCCTGAATTCCATAAGGGTGAGCACGTTTCTTCCATCTTTCTATTATTTTTCTATCTTGAAAAATGAACCATTGGCCAAAACCTCTGAAACCATGCAACGAAATCAGCATTTTCTCTTTTATATTGATGTTTTCAGGTATTTTGGTAATAGTGATGAAAGTCTGACTAATAATCCATCTAATTCAATTAGTACTATAGCTTCATCCGTCCATCCATCCATCTTTTATATGTTCTACAAGGTTTAGCACCCATATTTCTCTGGACACTTTTGTGAATTTAGAGAATGCCTGAGTCCTGCTTTCAAGGAATTTTCAGTCTTACGAGTGAGCTAGACAAGACCATGGACTGGCACAGCAGTTATGATAAGCACTGGGCTACCAAAAATACAGAAAGAAAGCAACCAACATGTGTTCAGGGAAGGAACGATGCCAGCCTCAACTAGGAGGATGAATAGTGGGAAATCAGAGAAGGCAGTAATCATACGTGTTGACCAAGATTAGTAGGAGATTGCCTGGTGGGAAAAGAAGAGGAGAGCTCTCTGGGAAGAGGAAAAAATAGAGCATAAGAGCCTCATGGAGAAGTTTTTGCAAAGTAATAAGCACTGGATTTATTGTCCTGATATCACTAAAATAAGCTTACCCCTTTAGAAAGACTTTTAGTTATGACCTTTCAAACTAGTTACACAAAATGGAGTACTACTCTGTCATAAGAAAGACAAATTTGAACCATTCATAGGCAAATGGATGCAACTTGAGAATATGTTAAGTGAAATAAATCAGACACACGAGCTTCAATATCACATGGTTTCTCTTCTATGAAAAACCCAAAGTCTATAGCTATTATACATCTTAGCAAAATAGAAGATAAATAAGAAGTAAAGATGAGTTCAAATAATTTCCCAAATTATTCAAGATATACGCTAATTTGTTTCACTTATATCACTAATTTTTCATTGTTCATTGAGGAGGAACTTTTGTCTTTCATTTGTTTCTTCTTTGTAAGGGATTTTTTTTTGTCTGTGACTTGTCCTCTGATAACAATTTGGTCATTCTTCTAAGATCATATTAACTACTAATATTCTCTATTTTTATGTAATTTTGTTTTAGTTTTTCATAGACGTAAGAACAGTGCTTTTAAATTTTTCTTTATTAGTATCTACAAGTATTACATTAAAGTGAAAAATAAAAAACATTGCAGTTTATATCAAAAGTGTGAAGGACAGAATTAATCTTTGCCTCATATAGTACATTCCATATAACTTTCTTTTGTTCTTTTCTTATGTTTTAAAATTTGAAGTTAGACATGATTTCAAACAATCAATGTATTTCACTATTCCTGTCCCATTTTTCAGTTTTGCATGTTTTGCTTTGTGGTACTGGGGACTGAACATAGGGATTTCCTACTGAGCTATGTCTCCACTGACTGACTGATTGACTGAGGAACTGACATTTGAATTCAGGCTCTCCACAGTGAGCTGCATTCCTGACACTCTGCCTCCAATTTTGAAAATTTTGAAACAGGGACTCACTAAGTTATTAAGCTGTCTAGACTGATATCAAACTTGCAGCCCTCCCTCCTGTGTGTCACAGCATTGGGCTCCCATCAATTTTTTTCTACAACATGGAATGCACTGTCTTTGTTCCTCATAGGAAGATCTATGTGCTCTTCTTTATGTCATCCATGTATTGCTCCAAATCAGAAATGGGACACATCTTCCACTGTTGTCATCAGGTGATTCTCCTGGGCATTGTCTCCTCCTTAGGAAGATCTTCTCTCTTCCTGATCACCCAAAGAAGTGAACATTGGAGTCTGTTTGGGAAAAGGGGAGCAGTAATCTGGTCTTCTAGATTCCAAAACATAAGTCAAGGTGGACATGAGGTCACCACTCAGAGTCCTGTGGTCTTTCTCCTCATAGAGTGCTGACCTCTTTTGCACTTGCCCAACAGTTCAGAGAAGATCTGTTTTAAACATCATACACTCCTGTGTGTGTGCATGCACACATGTAAACACACACACATTCTGTGATCAAACATGAGTGTCAGAAAAGACTGGAGTCTCAAGTCACAAGGAGGAAGAGAAACTTTTTCTAACCATCAGATTATTTATGCCTCCTTCTTGTTGAAATTGTTAAAGTTGTCCCTTGATATCTATGAGAGATTAAGTAAAGGACCTTCCCATGGTATTAAAGTCCGTGAGAGCTCAAGTCCATTATATAAAATACTAGAGTAATGCATAATCTACACACATCCTTCTGTACATTGTATCATTTATAATACTTAATATGGTATAAAATGCTGTTTTACGATTATTTACTATGTTTTTAGGGGATAACAGTAAGAAAAAATCTGTGTACATTCAATACAGATTTCAGATTTTACCAAAAGTTTTTGATCCATGTTTGGTTGAATACTTGAATGCAGAATTTATGGATATAGAGGGAAGTTTACAGAAGAGATAAGAGAGCTTTGCTGAGAATGGAGACTTGCTCCAAGGCGGCAAAGGACGCAGTAGTGAATTCTGACATCGTGGAGTTGTGGGTTGAGGTTCTCATAGAGGCCCCAGAAAAGAATGGTGTGTGTGGAACTCAGTTGCCAGGGCCTGGCATTGCTCAAGAGGAAACACTCCCTGCCTCGCAGTTCTGCTGGGTGCATCACATAAAATGAGAAATAAGGGCAACAACAAACTGGCCCAAGCCTTGGACTGAGGAAAATCAAGCTTCCTATTCTCAGTTCCTCGGTTCACAAAATAAAGATGATATTCCACCTTGCCAACATTGCAGGGCTGCAGCAAGTAGGTTACAGATGAGCTTCATAGGAAATGAGTTTGTATCCTGAACAGTACACAGAGCCATGGAAATGTAAAGATGGTGGTGCTTTAAAAATCTGTAGAAATAATTAAACTTAAAGTCTGTAGAAATAATTAAACTTAAAGTCCAAGATGTGCTTCCATTTCACAAAGGAGAAAAAAGGAATTAACATTGATGTGACAGATTCAACTGGGTCACTTCATAGATAATATCACACTTCATTCTTTACAGTGATAAGCCAATATTATTTTATTCATGTTACTGTGGAAGAAATAAAGGTGACCTGCCCAATTTCACAGCATAAGAGGATATTAAGCATCTAAGATGGGAGGCCCTGTTTCAGGACCCTTGACTCCTGCTTCTACTCAGCATTCATTAATTCCAAACCAATGGGACACCACTAATGGAATGTCACTCTGCAGGGCAACCATCCAGCAATTTTAGACAGGAAGTTTGCAGAATATTTGTCCCAGATGCTTAGGGAGAAAACAGGACTGAAATCATGAACTCACCCTCAGCTGACTCTAATGTTTTGTGACCTCACCTCTTTATATTAGATATTCATGAATTCTCAGAATGACAGAAAAGAAGCCATTTCTCAGTTGATCATCAAATTGAATCAACCAGCCTCCTTGTGTTAGTAAACTTTCTGTTGCTGTGACAAAATACCTCACATAACTCAAAATCAGAAAAGTTTATTTTGGCTCATGATTTCCAGAGGCCTTAGTTCATCATTAGTCCACTGCGTTATGCTAAATCCGCAGGGGACCAGAGACATTGTGGTGGAAAAGTGTGGCAGAGGAAATCTGCTCAGTTCATGGTGGCTAAAAAGCAGAGAGACAATGGGAAGGAGAGGGAAAGATAGAGTCAGAGAGAGAGCAACGGAGACTGAGAGACAGAATCAGAGACAAATATACTCTTCAGACGCACAACTCTAGGGACCTGATCATTGCATTAGGCATCACCTCCCCGAAAGTCCATTGAGCTATGAAAGCGTCAGTAGATTAATCTATTAATGGGTTCTTAACAGGGTCACATTAGGGGCCAAGTTCCCAGTATATGAGCCTTGGAGGACATGGCACATCCAAACCATAATATGCCACTGGCACTGTCCATGGGTGGCACCCCTGACAGTGATCACATAACCCTTATCCTCTGCGGATGTAGAAGTCAATCTCCAGATGCTCCACCAGGCCCTTCAGCTGCTAAACTGCAGTAGGAGCTACTTCAGTTGGCTCTTGGCTTTGGGAAATATGTCCCTGTCCTTTGAGAAGCCATTTTTAAAATGTTTCCTCAAAGTACTTGTTCTTGCACAGCCCAAGGCTTCTCAGTCCATTCTGGCCGAAAAAATGGGCTCTCCTAGAGAGCTGTCGGGTGCTCGATGAGAAGGCTGCCCTCTGAAGTGGTCATATCCCCTCAGTCTGTTTTTAGAAGGCTCTTGAAGAGGATAGATAAACTGCCGTTTCCCTTCTCGGAATAACAGCACAGAAAGAAGCTAACTGCTTGGCTCAGACCGCTGAGCTGAGATCTTGTAGACACTCCACCCCTCCATTAGCACTGTCTCCTGACCTCCAGCGCCAAGCTGGCCCAGCCCTGCATATCTTGGGCCACTTGAGGTGCAATCTTTCTGTAATATTAATCTGACCCATCACCTTTTGCTTCTGAGAATTAAGTCGTAGCCTCTTAGCATTCCGTCCAAGTTCTTTGATCTAGCTTCTTCCTGTCTCCCCATTGTCTTTGTCCTCCTCTCCTTCCTTCTTCTTTTTCCTTTTCTTTCCAGACTTTCCAGTATAAGCATTTGGTGCCTGCAAACCCTTACTCAAGCTTTACCCTCCAAATGGAATGATCTTCCCCACTCCTTGGTCTTGCCAGTTTCCACTTGTCATCAGGATTTAGTTTAAGCACCTCTGTGCACTGTGTCCCTTATCTGTGACCTCATAGCACTCTTTGTTTACCCCATCAGAGTACTTGTCACACTACCTGGTAATCATTGCTTCTCATGTCCCTGTCTCCACTTTCCAGTGACTAATACAGAGCAGAGACCGTATCTGATTTATTCTGGCAGACATGCATGGCTCAGTTCCTCTCTCAGAGTAGATATGTAGTAAATGCAAAGGAACTCAGTAGGATAAAAGACAGTAAGAGGGCAATAGAGGAGGGAAGGAGAATGAATGCTCCAAAACATACAGAAAAACTATCTACAGCTTCTTATTACCAAAATCTCCAGATGTTCCTAAGAACACATACTCAGGAGCCAGACTGTCTAAGATTAACCTGCTCACTAGCTAGAAGACTTGAGCAGGTTACTTCACCACACTGTGCTTCAGTTGCCACATCTGCAAAGTGAGGGTGCAAATGCAGGTGAAAGTGAGTAGATCAGCCCATGAGTCATTTATAGATGCCACCAGGATTTTGGCAGTGAGCAGTGTTAGCCGCTGTAACAAGCAATCCCCTCTCAGCAGCTCACTGCAGCACGCCAATGAAACTCCTCTGCAGAATCTTTCAGGAACATAACCTTCCTCTACAATGGCCCTTACCTTCCCCGAGGTTCTAAGATTTCTCTCCCGTGAGCTGGTAGATGGGGGGAAAAAGCAAGGGTCGTGAGAAGAGGGCCAAGTCCTAAAAATGAGGGGGAAAACATCACAGTCCTGTGGCTAGGGCTAACAAACTCAGTAAGGGGGCTTAGCTGGGGACATTGAGTCAAGCAAGGACAAAGGCATAGGTGGCCACAGATGCTACATGGCACACTCTAAGCTTTCAATAAACACAGGGACAATTATCATGCTGAAAACTGTCCACCAGGATTCTTGATGGATAATGAGGAGGCCAAGAGGGATCCTCCTTCCCAAGCCATGAGCTCTAGCATCATCATATTTTTAAACCTGTCTTCTGGAGATACACTTGGCTAGTTCATTTCTTCTTTCCTCCCTGGGTAGATGGATTTGTGCTGGTTTCGCTAATGAGGAAGTTGCTTCAAAAAGGAAGAACAGTGTACTAAGGTCACAGGACAAGGTTGGGGCAGAGCAGAGGGTAGAACATCATACTGGTGATGAGTTTTCTGTCTCTGTGACTTCAGTCACTTTGGCTGCCTCCTCTGGACCCATGCCTACACTTTAAAAATCTGTAGCTAGAAAGGGAGTGTTGTTGGAAAGGATGATTTCAGAGTTTCCTTCTAAGATAAAGACCTTTGAAATAAGGTCATGTAAAGGAGAATTACTTTAAACAATGGAGGGTCTCTACAACAAGGGAAGAATGATAATTATATTGAAATTGTGGAGGGAAGACTATAAGTAGCTCCTGTGTGTAACTGCGACAGCACCACTTCCACAGAGGAATATTGTGCTGACTTCTGCAGGAAACAGACTTCATGTCAGTGACTTTAGCCAAATTTAACAGGCTGGGCATATTTGACCAGAGCAAATAACTTTTGCTGAGTATTTTCCAGTAGAACATTTATGTGAAAAGAAATTAATACTTGCAATTAGGAAATAGCTAACATTTAGTTAATTGGCTTACCCAGATTCAACAGGAAACCAAATTGGCTCAGCTGCATGAGAGAAGCAACAAGCTCATGGAAAAGTTAAATAAAGCTTCAATTTTAAGAGGACATGGATGCTTTTCTTTGAAGTAGTTTGTGTCAAGAAGCTTGTGTCTGTCCAGTACCCCAGCTTGCTGGTCTGATCTGTGTGCACCTTGGTGCCACAGAAGTGTAATTTGTTTAAACAATGCTCAGATTCAATTTTTCACTCTTTTGTGGGATTATTAAATACAGGGTAATATACACAGAGCCAGTTCTGTCAAATCATAGGCAATAGCTATGCAAACAGTAGTTGGTCTGTTTGTAGCTCTCTGTGTTTAATCAAATTTGGAGAACAAATAATTTGGAGGAGTGTATACACCAGAGGAGGGCAGCTATGCACAAAACTGTGCCACAAACAATGGGTAGCTAAGGACTCTCCCTCATCAAAATGCCCCATCTAATCTAATCAGTCTTCCTGTGACCCTAGTTTTAAACTGCCTGCAAATGATTAGTTCACAGATCTCAGTGCTGGGCCGGAGGGAGCTGAGAGGCTGGAACTATGCAGTTCCTTTATTTGGCCTTCATTAACATTTATAGAGCCGGAAAATGTTTATGAGAATGGGGAGTAGAAGGGAGTAGAACAAAGAAAATTAATAACCATTGTGTGTTTGACTTTTGATAAACTCAGCCAAGTATCTTGAAAACCACAGGGTCTTTGTATTTTCTTATGGGTAAAGGAACAGCTTTTTACAGAGTTAAGCAGAAAAATGGTATTTTACTTGCTCTCCAGATATGATCTCTGTGTGTGCTGAGCTGAACTTTAAGCCTGGGAGTAGGAGGGAAAGTTTCTCTGGGTTTCTTTCTCTATCCCTGGGCACTCAGCCAGCTCTGCAGTGTAGATAGTCTAGTAGCACAATCTGTGTAATCCAATGTATATTTCTTGGATAACAACGCTAATTCTGTGCTGGGTATAGACTTGAGTTAGAAGACAAGCTCAAATTAGAGGACGTACATAAGAGGCACCTGCCCACCTAGACCTTATAGATGACTGAGAAAACATGTTAATAAAATCGTCACACACACACTGCAAGGATGATAGGAACTTACAGTTAAATGGCTAATCTAACTAGGGAGTCAGAGAAGGGAGGCAATTTGAATAAAACTTGAAGCAAGCTAGAGGCGGACCACGTGAAAAAAAATTGGGAAGCACAACCCTAGCAGAGAGAGAATCTAGGCTAAGCCCTATAGCAGGAGGCAGTAGGCCATGTCTAGTAGACTCATATCTACTGGTTTGAAGGCAGAGTAAGGCTGGTGTAGTAAAAGATGAAACACCAATAAGATCAATGAGACTATGTGAACCAGTTAAGGACTTCTCCTTCCATGAAAAGTCATTAAAGCTCATAACTTGAACATAAGGAGAGCACCAGGGAGACAGACCTTAGGTCAAGATGTGGTTGAAGCACCTATTCATTCTGGACCTTAGGCAAATTTCTTTGTGCTTGGACTCTCAGGTTCCTTTCCTGAGAAGCATCATTCCTACCATGCAAGATCATTTGGAGAAAATCAATGAGAAATAAATACAGTACTACTTAGTACAGTGTTTTGTATAAAACAGATGCTCAAAACATTATATATGTAAATGTAATGATAAAATGTGAGGCGAGTTTAACTGGAGATGAACTCAGAGCCTTTCCACTGAGATACATCTCCTTTTATTTATTTGTTTTTTAAATTTTCACAACTGGGTCTCACGAAGTCTCTAACTGACATGGGCCAGTTTTGAGCTTGCAGTCTTCCCATCTCAGCCTTCCAGAGTGCTGGGATTATAAATTCGTGTCACCATGCCAGGCTGAGTGGGTAGCATTCTTAACCCTGAATAGGAACAGGGCCTATGATTCTCTTTCTACTAGAAAAATAAAAACACTGAAATCAATAAAGCCTACAAAGTTTGAGATTTTCCTTTCTATCGTTGACTTTTCTTGGATAAGAAACAGTTTATTCTCCTCCCTTCCTTAAGAATTACAGTCACTAATTATTCAGTATGGAGGAAACTTTCAAGTTATTCATTTCAACCTCTGACCATTACTTATAGCTGGAAAGACTCTATTGTTTTCTGGGGTTACTGATGATAGCTGCTTCTCCCTCAACTCTGTTCCTGCCTGAGAAAATACATTTTCCTCATTAGATACAAGTTGAGTGTTCCCAATCCAAAATGCTTGGGACCAGAAGTGTTTCAGATTTCAGATCTTTTGAATTTTTAGATTATTTACATTTACATAATGAGAAATCTTAGGGATGAAACACAGGTATATTATAAAATTCTTTTATATTTCCTATATACCTTTATACACACAATCTGAAGGTAATTTTATACAACATTTTTAATATATTTACATTTTGACTGTGACCTTGCATAGCAGATAGCATGAAATTTTCCATTCATGATGTCCTGCTGAATCTCAAGGAAAAGGAGATTTTAGAACACTTGGATATTCAAAATAAAGTCATTCAAGCTCCTTGAGATCCCCATCCTGCCCCAGATAAGGACCTAGGACAATTCCAGACACGGTGATGTGGGTCCTGCACTCCCAAAAGTGGAAACATACAGAAGAACAAGAAGACCACCACAGGATGCAGCACACCAGCAAACACCCCCTCGGCAGATTGCTGCCTTCTTTGGCCTCACTAACTTTCAGTCCCTAGAAGTAAGCCCTGCATCCCTTCTTTATATATATATATATATATATATATATATATATATATATATTTATTTATTTTTGAGACATGGTCTCTATGCAGTTCAGGCTGGACTTGAACTCAGTTTGTAGCCCAGGCTGGTCTCAAACTCGCAATGATTCTCCTGCCTCAGCCTCCCGAGTGCTGGGATTACAGACGTGAGCCACCATGCCTGGCTTAAAAGGCCTGCATCCCTTCTAAGAGGTGCTCCAAGTTTGTTCTTTTTTTCTTTTCAAAATTTTAGTTTGTTAGATGTCTCTTCAGTCTGTTAACTCTTGTTAGTCCTTCAAAATAACCCTACTTTGATGGCTACCTTAGAGTCAAACACTCTAAGTAACACTACAGTGAAGAGATTGAGACCAGAAAAATTAAGTAATGGCCCTTCACGCAGTGAACTGATTGATCTGTGTGCAGTTACTTAACTCCACATCCAGAGCTCTTTTAAATCTATGGCACCTGGAGATAAGTAAATGAATACACGGGGAGCTAGTGGTAAGATAGGAGAAAACATCTTTCTCATCCTCTCTGACTTCCTGTTTTCCTGAGAGAAGCAAATAAAATTCCAGCTCAAACCCTGAGTGGCTTCATCTTGGCTGTGCCCCTGAAACCTGGCATTGGCGGCCTCTCCAGCATAGTCTCCAAGTGTCCTGCATACAAACTGCCATCCTTTTGTTTTCCTCTAGCCAGAAGGTGTCTAGTCCCCAGCTACTCCTTGTTCTGTGCTTTCCCCACATTCTATTCACACTCTCTGCTCTTCTTTCCTTCTTGGTTTCTTTCTGTGTTAGTGGGAGCCATTGTGTCTCAGTTCTGGGGAATAAGCTCAGAAGGAAGAAAACACAGCCTGACCCTGGAGGAGCTCATTGTCACCCAGGAGGCTGGGCAAGTGTAGAGACAGGCCAGGAGGTCCCAGTGTCCCAGAAGCAGAGAAGGCATCTGGAGGCAGGATTTTGAGCTGAGTTCCTAAAGAATGAGTGGGAGATGAAAACAGGAAGGATAAAATGTACATGAAAGCAAACAACAAAAGAGAAAGAGAGAGAGAGAGAGAGAGAGAGAGAGAGAGAGAGAGAGAGAGAGAGATGACACCCAAAACACAAGCAATCAAAGGGAAAATAGATCTTTAAACCCAGGCTTAAAAAATTTTTGCTTCAAAGGGCAACATCAAGAAAGTGAAAATATGTCTATAATCCCAGCACTCTGGAAGGCTGAGATGTGAGGATCACAGATTCAAGTCTAATCAGCATAGTAGAGACTTAGTGAGGCTATGACTCAAAATAGAAAAACAGAAATGACTGGAATGTAGCTCAGTGCAGGGACCTGGGTTCAGTCTTCAATATCCCAGAAAATAGGAAAGAAAGACAGAAAGAGAGAAAAGGGGGAGGAACACATCCCTTGTAGGATGGGAGAAAATTTGTGCAAATTATATATATGATAAAGGAATTTTACCTAGAGTATAAAGAACTTTATAACTAAATAATTAAAAATAAGCAAACATTCTGAATTGACATTTCTATGAATGTGATTTTCCTGTAGATGACGTAGAAGCACCTGAAAAGATGCTCTGCATCATTTTCATCAGGGAAATTTAAATCAAATCTGTAGCAAACAACATCTACCCACTAGCATTGCTGTGATCAAAAGACAGATGATAAGTTAGGCATGGAGGCACACACCTGTAATCCCGGCTTCCTGAGAGACAGAGCTAGGTGGATCATAAGTTTGAGGTCAGCTTGGGTGATTTAGAAAGACTTTCAAAGTAAAAGGGCTAGGGGTTTAACTCAGTTGTAGAATGACCCTGATCTCAAACTTCCTTATGAGAAAGAAACACACACACACACACACACACACACACACACACACACAGTATGAATATACACTATGCTATGGATGAAACTTGAAAACATTCTAAGTAAAAGAAGCCAGGTACAAATGATTTCATGTATATGAAATGTCCAGAGTGGGAAATATACAGAGAGACTAAATTACAGTAATGGATTAGTGATTGACCAGGTCAAGGAATGAGGTAATCAAGAGAAAGTAAAAGTTATGGAACACAAAATTTCTTTACAAAGATAATCAAACATTCTAAACTTGATTGTTGGGATGGGTTGACAAATTAGTAATATTAAAATAATTTAATTGTGTACTATACTTTTAATGTATGAATTATGTCATATAAATATAAATTTAAAAATAATACATAAAATTAAATTTTAAGGAATAAATATAAGCAAAATCTTGTTAAAATGAAACAAAATGATTACTTTTATAACATATTTTATCTACAGAAGACTGAGGAGGAGCATGTTTAAAAGAACGCACTCAGAAACAAACTTTGGGGGTCTGAATTCCTGGGACCCAGTACAAATAACTTAACCTCTACTGGCTTCGGTTTCCTCACCTGTGTGTGGATGCACGGAATGAGCTGAGCACCTGTCTGTCGCTGAAGACGATCTCCATCAGTGTCAGGGAGGATTCTCACAGCCAGTCAACAGGCTGGAAGAGAGACCCTTGAGTGTCAGATGGATTGTGGAGACAGTAAAGAACCAACAGGAAAAAGCACGTTTAGGTTTGCCTTCAAGAGGGTGCAAAACTGTGTAGGCAATATGAAATATAAAATTTAGAAAATAAATTTTGTTCTTCAATGACAGTATGGTCTTCAGAGTTCAGTTAAAGTCAGACATTCATAAAAATATAATGGAGAGAGACAGATATTAAGACCAAAATCCTATGGATAATCAGCCCACGATTACGTCAGGTAGAGGAGAAACTTGGTATAAGTTCTGTCTTCGTTACTCATTTATTGCTAGCACAAAATACCTGACACCCATGCGTTAGGTGGAGGAATCCGAGCATGGCAGCATGGTAGAGGGGCGTGGCGGAGGAAAAACCGTCCATGACAGGGGGCAGCAAGCAGTGAGTCTTCCTCCCTTTTATTCCAGCCAGGCTACAAGGCTTTTGGATGGTGCCACTTATACCAGGATACGCCTTCCCAATATTCATGCCTAGAATCATGCTACACCAGCCTGTGAGCTAATTCAGTTATCCAACACCCTCAATACTATATCACATGCCCATGACCCAGCCACTCCCCAAGCCCCACCTGGGAGCCCATGCAGGTTTTCAGAGACATTTTAGATAAAAACCGTAACAAGCACAGACCTGTCTCCTATGCCTGCAGAGCATCGTCATCATTATGATCAACAGAAGAAGGGGACAAACTATGGGAGGAAGAAAGGAATAAAGGGCAGACAGAGGCTGAAGTCTCATCTCTTACATTAGTTTTTTGTCTATCAAATTCACCCCATAAACCTGCCATATTCCTAGGCATGAAGAAGACATTAATGCTTTAATTTCCCTCACTTTTTTCTACCCAAACATCACCAAGTCAACTGGACTGTACCTCTAAATTGCATCCTGAGTGCATCTCCAATTTTCCCTATCTCCACAGCTACCTTTCTAGACCAAGCCCCTAGCATCTCTGTTCTGGAAAACTAGAATAGTCCTGGCTTGTATCTCTTCTTCCGCTGTGGTTACATCATGCATTCTTCACACAATGGCTAAGTATCTTTCATGAGTCAAACATCAAATGGTCATGATGGTGGTGGTGGTGATGCTGGTGATGGTTACTATGACTAGATTTTTTTCTTCTTTAAAAATAATATTGAAGCTTAATTATTATTTTAACAGTATTAAAAGGTGGATCTTTGAGGTGTGATTAGGTCATAAGGATTTTCCTCACAAGTAGATTTATGTTATTATCAAATGAATGGGTTCTGTGTTATTCTTGAGTGTCGATTTGATTGATTGGATTGAGAGAGTCCCATGAAACTTATAAAGCACATTTCTGAGTGTGTCTGGGTGGATCACAGAGTTTGGCTTTAGGGGCTGCATCTGGTTGCTGGTCCCTTCCTTTCTGGCACTCTTCCTGCGTGCCCTGCTTCCCAGCTGTGATGAAATGAGCAACCTGGCTTCAGGGTGCCCTTCTGCCATGATGTTTCTGGTTTGCAGCCAGTAGACCATAGGCTGAAGTCATCAGGAAAAGTAGACCTCTCAACCTTTAAACTGTGGGTCTCAAGTGTTTTGTTATGCGAGTGGGAAAGTTGACCAACACAGGTTCATTCCTTATTAAAGGAATTGCCCAATTCTCTGTTTTTTTGTCTATCTCTCTGTCTGTCTCCTCTCTCTCTCTCTCTCTCTCTCTCTCTCTCTCTCTCTCTCTTTCTCTCTCTCTCTGTGTGTGTGTGCGTGTGTGTGTGTGTGTGTGTTATGTGTGTATGTGTTTCTTTCTCTGTTACCCTTTGTCCTTCTCCTATGATGATTCTCTTCAGGTCCAAACCCTGACCTTTTACTCTATCTGCTGGTGGTCTCTTGGAGCTGTGCCCTGTCCACTGTTGACAGTTTTCCAGCTTGTTTCTACCCCATTCCACACTCCAGTTGTCCATTTTACAGGAAACACACTTCCCTGAGCCCAGTCATTTCCAAATATGGCCCTTGGCCGACTGCATCAGCATACTTGGGACCTTGTTAGAACTGCAGTTTGAGGGCCAGGAAAGTATCTTGTTGTACCCTAAGAAAATAGCTTTGTTATATGTGTATTATAGCAAACCTGTATAGGGGCTTACTAAATGTGTTTGTTTTATCCTTTTTCCCTAACTGATATGTTAAGGGACCTAACTGATCTGTTGAGCAACACTCTCCTCTGTAAAGAATTGCAAAAATCTCACCTAATTGATATGTTAACCATTGTTGCTCTCTACAAACTACAGAAGCTGTGCTAAAACAAGCTAACAAGGGTTGTTAATCACTGCTAGGAGCCTCTATTCTCCGCTAAAGAGCTAAGGAAAACTAGAATGGCAATTAATTTACATTTGTTTAAAGTAACCTGCTTGTGTGCAGAGAGATTTGCGTGTGAGTTTAACCCTTTACCCTGACCTTGACACATTACCGCCGTTTTCTGTTCTGTATGGCGCCTTATTGCCTCCCTCTCCCCTCACCTATCTATCTAGGCCATAAAGAATTTGGGTTTCTGGTGACCTCCCCCTGACCCGGTGATGATCTGTTGTAAAATGAGCCTGCCCCAATTTTAAGAACTGCTTAGCTTAAAACAAATTACCGGGTAATACTATGGCCCAAACCCCAATCGGTGCTTTCCTTTTGTTCTGTATATATCAAATGAGTTAGATATCAGGTCTTCGTAAAACTTAAGTTCCAGCGTCTCATAACTTGTGACCCCTTCGCACTCACTAGCGAAGACAAGCTGTCCTGAGATAATTAACTGTCCACTTTCTTCTCCAAATATTGCTGCAGACGTGCCACTCTGAGATAATGTCAGTCTGCAGGATGAAAATAATTTTTAAAAAACACCAGAAACTCCCTAGATTGTCAGAGCTAAGTAGACAGCAATACAGTTTCCAGACTCGGGTCAACAAGTTTGATGGCTCTACAGGTTTCTTTGTTTCTCTCCCCCCGCCCTTTCCTCCAGCCCCTTTTTAAAGTCCTCCCTGCAGCTTCTAGGGGACAGTCTCCAAATTGGCTCCCGGAGACTGGTCGCCAGGCCTGAAAATAAAGCCTTTGCCACTAAATTTTCGGTCTCTTGCCTCCTTGGATTTTATACCGGGGCTCAAGTTATAACATTTGGGGGCTCGCCCTGGATGGAAGCAAGACCCCAGACTCATTTCTAAACATTTGAAAGTAAGTGCTCTGGAGGATTTGTTTGGGCCGCGGTCAATTTGTAATTTTGAGGGGACGCCCTCAATTTGGGAGCGGGAACCACCCGAGGACAGAGTCAGTTGGTTTGTAGGACAAATTCTGTCCATTTGTGACTCTGCCCTGGGTGGGGAACAGCTCCGTTTGGAAGGGGACGCCCTTAATTTGGGAAGTGAAACCTCCTGAGGACAGAGTCAATTGGTTTTTGCCATTTGTGACTCTGCACCGGGTGAGGAACCACTCTGTTGGTTAATTTGTTAATTCCTCCAGATCCCAAAATTTGACTAATTTTTGGGCAAAGGCCATTTTTGCTGCAGCTTGTCTCGTCTTGTATGTCTGTTTGTTTGTCCATTTGTTCTAATTGTTCTCCTTTTGGTTACCCTAAATCTAACAGAACATTCTCTCCTAGGAACCCCTTCTATGAGCCCAGAATGGACAAAGGGATTTAGATATTGATGTGCAGTGTTTTTGTTCTTTAAAATTGTTTGCCTGTTTGGATTTGTTACTAACTTAGGGGCTTGTTGCCCATTTCTGTTGCAGGATCCATATGGCTTATTAGATTCAAGCTTCATAATAAGAAAAATTATTTCCTTTAGCTCACCAAACTGTGCAAAAAGCACCCTTTGTTTGTGTCTTTAATGTTGTGGCGCCTTGTTTAATATGTAAGTCTTCAACTGATTGCTTGCAACCTTGGCATGCCTTTTAAAAGGAGTATTTTTCTTTCTGGTTAAAAAGTAAATATATGTGCACATATATGTATATATTTATGGTTTTTAAGAATCATATCAACTTTACCAAGTAAAAACCAGGTCATACTGTAATTGAGCCAGTTAAAAGGTTATAGCTTTAAAAAACCCAGCATTTTAATGTGGTAAAAAGACATAAAATTAATTAAATATGTTTTAGACTACTAGAAGGTAACTTCAAGGGTTTTGTTGAGAGTTTTAATGTTGTCTGAGAAGCGAAAAAAAAAAAAAAGATAATTGACTGGTGATAGTAAAAAGGAGGGACAAAAAAGGTGGTTTGTCTTCAAGTAAAATGTCTGCTGTGCCAAAATGTAAAAAAAGATAAAACTTAGAGGTATATTATAAGTTATAAAAAGCTTGAGATGATATAAATTTTGTCTTGGTTTATAGTACTGAAGACAACAGGTTTGACAAGAAGTAAATGTGTTCAAAGTTTGACAGTATTGGATCAGTTTTGATAGATTTATTTATAAGATTCTAAACCTTTGCTGCAAAGTGTTTCCATTAATATGAGATTATAGATGATAATAGAGATAAGATATAAGTTTTCACATGTGCTGTGGACCTCTGGGAGATTATATGGCACAATTTTGTTACCTATGAAAAAGCTTCTTTTTGTTAAGTATGTAATTTCAGTAAAATGATGGTCTGCCAGGTGGCACCCTGGGACAAAAGGTGGTGTGCCATCCAGATAAAGCCTGCTCTCTGATATGGAATGCCAAAACCATGTTGTCCTTTTGTCCCAAGCCGATTGGACATCCAGAGGTAAGGGGGTTTCCCTAGTATCGCCAGTTGGTCTCTTTGCAACTCAGTCGGCCCCACATGTTAGAAAAAAGATTACAAAGGTTTGAGAGTTTAAAAAAAAAAATGCCCCTCAGCCAGTTGATAGAGATAGCACAAAAGGTCTTTTAAAACTAAAAAAATTACCGTCTACTGGGAAATTTGTCCAGCGTACCTGAGTCCTCACAACTGACTTAGAGTTAAAACTGTTGGGCAAATGGAATCAGGAGATTCCAGAAGTCTGGGCAGAAGACAATCCTCCAGGGCTAGCAGTCAGCCAAGTCCCCCTTCTGATGGAGCTCTTACCCCAAGCATGCCCCTTCTGCTTGTGACAATGCCCGATAAGCCTGCAGGCCCGGAAAGGGATTTAAAGTCCACATGCAGAGGCTAAGAGACAATGATATTCTCATTCCTTGTGTCTCTCCCTGGAACATGCCCTTGCTTCTAGTCACTGAAGCCAGGGACAAATAACTATCGCTCTGTACAGGATCTCGGAGAGTTAATACATGAGTTCTGAGTCTATACCCAACAGTGCCAAATCCTGAGAACACCTGGTACTCTGTTCTGAACCTGAAAGATGCTTTCTTCACTTTGCCACTTACTCTGGTGAGTCAACTCCTTTTTGCCTTTGAATGGACTGACCCAGATACGGGGGTAAAAAAACAGCTGACCCGGACACATTTACCTCAGGGTTACAAGAACTCTCCCACTCTTTTTGATGAGACATTAACAAGAGATCTTTTAAAATTAAAAAAAAAAAAAAACCACCCTGAGATAGTGCTCCTCCAGCACATAGATGACTTGTTAATAGCCTCGACCCCCACAGAAGCTTGTAAGCTTGTCAAGAGACAACTGAGAAACTGTTAAAGACTTTGGGGCAATTAGGCTATAAAGTCTCAACTAAAAGGGCACAATTGCGCTGTCAGGCTGTGACTCATCTGGACTACAAATTGCAAAAAAAAAAAAAAAAAAAAAAGGAGGATTTTGTCCAAAAAAAGTGTCCAGGCTATATTGCAGATCCCATTCCCAGAAACTAAGAAACAGGTGCGCGAATTTCTGGGAGCTGTCAGATACTCCAGGCTGTAGATTCTAAATTTTACTGAAACAGCTCACCCCCTGTAGGGCTCCCTTAAGGAAAAAACTCACTAAACTGGACTGATAAATATAAACTGGACCTTGCGGCAGCTCAAGTGGGCCTTGACAGAGGCCCCAGCCCTGGGACTCCCTGATGTTACCAAGCCATTCACCTTGTTCGTAGATGAACTCAGGGGCATTGCCAAAGGAGTCCTAACCCAGGACATTGGCTCTTGAAAGAGGCCTATAGCCTATCTTTCCAAAAGGCTCAATCCAGTATCAAGAGGGTGGCCTCCATGCCTAAAATTCTGGCCGCTGTGGCAATGCTACTTAAAAGAGGCAAAAAAAAAAAAAAAAAAAAAAAAAACCTCACTTTTGGACAGAAGATTTCTGTAGTAACCTCCCACAGTTTAGAGACTCTTATCAAAACCCCTCCTGAAAATGTGAGTGCTAAAATCTCACACTATTAGGCCCTGCTCCTAGACCCAGAATTGATAGTTTTCAAGACTTCTTCAGTTTTAAACCCAGCCACCCTTATGCCTGACAACGACCTGAGAAATTTCACAGATGGAAGCAGCTTCATCCAGAACGGCAGAGGCAGATGAGTGGCTGGGGCAGCAGTGACCACCAAAAGGAGGTACTCTGGGTTAAGCGGTTAGAGCCTGGCATCTCTGTCCAAAAGGTGGAGCTCATTGCTTTGACTGAGGTACTAAAACTAGCCACGAAAAAGAGGGTAAACATCTATACAGATAGTAGATATGCTTTTGCTACTATACATGTACATGGAGCAATCTATTAAGAGCGAGGTCTCTTAACCTCGGCCAGGGCAAAGATTTAAAAAAAGGGGGGGTGGCTCCACAGATCCTAGATTTGCTGGCAACAGTCTGGCTGTCGGCAGATTGCTGCTATTCACCTGAGGAAACAATTTGGCAGATCAGGCCTCTCAAAGAGTAGCAATCACATCAGAGGGGCCAGCCGAGAAAGTAACTGCTCTGATGCGAGTCCCCCCGACCTTGTCAAAACCAGTCTACACAAAGAAAGACTGCACTGGTTGTTGTGAGCCATCTAACAGATTCCAGTCCCTGTGACTAAAAGACAAGTGCAAAATTTCTAGGAGCCACAGGACTGATCCAGAGTTTGGGACCCTGGCAGAGGTCTGTTGTCTACCTTTCCAAGACACTTGATTCTGTAACAACCAGATGACCACCCTGTCTGTGGTGATTTCCTCAGTGGCCCCCTCATAAAGGAAGCTTAAAAATTGACTTTTGGACACAAACTCTTGTTTCTTCCTGTTCCCTGGAGACTCTCATCAAGGCCCCATCAGACTGCGGATGTCTAATTCCGGAGCCATACATTATCAGGCACTATTTCTGGAAAC
Organism: Cavia porcellus; assembly: GCF_034190915.1. Classification (NCBI taxonomy): domain Eukaryota; kingdom Metazoa; phylum Chordata; class Mammalia; order Rodentia; family Caviidae; genus Cavia; species Cavia porcellus. Next base: position 28,378,363 of record NW_026947502.1, read on the forward strand.
AGCGGCTTCAAACTCTGGCTACTTTGCTGCCTGAGGATGACCCCTCGTTGCCTCACTACAATTGTACTGAGGTCATTGATCACCTCACGGGACTTCGACCTTATCTAGTGGATAAGCCATTATCTAGAGTTCCATCCTACTTCTCTGATGGAAGCAGCTACGTCTATCAAGGTAAGCGGGTCTTGGGAGCTGCCGTTACACAAAATCTTAGGTTCTATGGGAACAAATCTTAGAGCCAGAGACATCAGCATAGTGGGCTAAACCCATTGCCCACACTGAGGCCTCAAGTTGTCTTTATCAAAAATGGGGTTTATTGTCTTCTGGAGTCAAAGGATTAAATTGCTCCCCAAATTTGGACTTGTTGGCTGCCATTTAGATGCCAAAAAAAATGGCTACTATCCGCTGTATAAGCCATTGGGCAGAAGATGATCTTGTTATAGAAAAAAATAATTTGACAAATGCCACCTTCCAAAAGATAGCCAGAAAGCCCCAAAATCAGTGGGGATTGAGATAAGCTTGACATTACTGCTGATCCCACCTATTTTCTTTGTCAGAGCCCATTTACACTTAAAAGGACCAGCATCTGGCAGCTCAACTTCCAAGAGATTCCCGGGGGCTAATATCAAGCTAGCCCAGTCTGTGAGCTTCAGATGCCCTCAGTGCCAATTGGTAAATCTAAAAGTACTGCAACAAATAAAAACCACTGGTTATCGTGAGACTATGCCTAAAAACACTAAAAAATAGATTTTACAAAAATAAAAAGCCTAAAACTTCAAGGATATAAATGTTATAATGGTTGATACTTTCATTAGATGAGTAAAAGCGTTTTCTACTTAGTCTGAGTCAGCTCTGATAGCAGTTTCCCTGATTTGGTCTCCCTTTTTATCCATGGGGTCCGACAATGGCCTGGCTTTTATAGCCTAATAACTCAAATTAACCTAAGCTTTGCAGATCAATTAAAAACTCGATTGGGCTTACCAGCCTCAGAGTTCAAGAGAGATAAAAAGATAAGTTAGATTTTAAAGACTATAATTACTAATGGCCTTAAAAACTGGCGAAAACTGGGTAAGTCTCTTTTCCTTCTGCCCCTTTGTGTGCGTGATGCATCCCCTATGTTGCAGATATTTCCTCTTTTGAGGTTTTATATAAGAGATCTTCCTCTTATCATTAAAGGTTTCTAAAAATTAGCTGATTTAACTATTCAAGATCTTATTAAGTCTCCCCCAGACTCTTTAGCCAGCTCTGACTTCCATCCACTGGTTATTTCGCTGCTGCCCACTGCGAGCTAAAGAGCCTAGGCACCTGGACAAGCGACCTCACCATAAATCACTTGAGCTGCAATGGACTGTCAAAGTAGCTGAAAGCCTGCCTGGATTCAACGTTCCCACTGCAGACAGGTCCCAGCTTCAAAAGACCATTAGCCTGCGGATAAATAAACTGTCATTTCTTCCAAGGACACTTTAAAGCTTAAGATTGTCTAATATAACTGATAATTTTGTGTTCTCCTCTTTTGTAGAGACCCCTAAGATGCCTCTGTCTGACTTAAAAATTGTTACTTGCATGATAAAACAGAGTAAATTTAAATGTTGGTTTTCTTTCTCCTTTTGGTTAACAGCTTTAATGACAGCTACAAGACCTTTGTTAATCCTCCTACTGGGCCTTGTGTTGTAAACAAGTTGATAAACTATGTCAAAGTTCTTAAAAACTTATAATTTTAAAGACACATACAAGGTTATAAACAGATGCTAAAGAGTCAATGATTTGACACACTGACTAAAATCAGTGGGGAATGTTGTACCCTAAGAAAATAGCTTTGTTATATGTGTATTATAGCAAACCTGTATAGGGGCTTACTAAATGTGTTTGTTTTATCCTTTTTCCCTAACTGATATGTTAAGGGACCTAACTGATCTGTTGAGCAACACTCTCCTCTGTAAAGAATTGCAAAAATCTCACCTAATTGATATGTTAACCATTGTTGCTCTCTACAAACTACAGAAGCTGTGCTAAAACAAGCTAACAAGGGTTGTTAATCACTGCTAGGAGCCTCTATTCTCCGCTAAAGAGCTAAGGAAAACTAGAATGGCAATTAATTTACATTTGTTTAAAGTAACCTGCTTGTGTGCAGAGAGATTTGCGTGTGAGTTTAACCCTTTACCCTGACCTTGACACATTACCGCCGTTTTCTGTTCTGTATGGCGCCTTATTGCCTCCCTCTCCCCTCACCTATCTATCTAGGCCATAAAGAATTTGGGTTTCTGGTGACCTCCCCCTGACCCGGTGATGATCTGTTGTAAAATGAGCCTGCCCCAATTTTAAGAACTGCTTAGCTTAAAACAAATTACCGGGTAATACTATGGCCCAAACCCCAATCGGTGCTTTCCTTTTGTTCTGTATATATCAAATGAGTTAGATATCAGGTCTTCGTAAAACTTAAGTTCCAGCGTCTCATAACTTGTGACCCCTTCGCACTCACTAGCGAAGACAAGCTGTCCTGAGATAATTAACTGTCCACTTTCTTCTCCAAATATTGCTGCAGACGTGCCACTCTGAGATAATGTCAGTCTGCAGGATGAAAATAATTTTTAAAAAAACACCAGAAACTCCCTAGATTGTCAGAGCTAAGTAGACAGCAATACAGTTTCCAGACTCGGGTCAACAAGTTTGATGGCTCTACAGGTTTCTTTGTTTCTCTCCCCCCGCCCTTTCCTCCAGCCCCTTTTTAAAGTCCTCCCTGCAGCTTCTAGGGGACAGTCTCCAAATTGGCTCCCGGAGACTGGTCGCCAGGCCTGAAAATAAAGCCTTTGCCACTAAATTTTCGGTCTCTTGCCTCCTTGGATTTTATACCGGGGCTCAAGTTATAACATATCTCAGCAGCACAGCACCTGCCTGGCAAGTATGAGGTCCTGAGCTCAATTCCCAGTACAATAATAATAATAGTAATCATAATCATAATCATAATAATAACGAATTGCAGTTCTTATGTCCCATCTCAGACCAATGAATGTGACACTGATGCTGAAATCCAAACCTTGCTTGAGCAAGCCTCGGTGAATGCCAAAGTCTAACAAGCAGCTTCAGGATCTTCCAAGCTGGCTTCTTGTAATCAGGTCCCAGTTACTGATCACATGCTCAGAGTCCCTTCCCAGCCTCTCAATCTAGAGGCACATATCTTCCCAGGTCCTTCCCCCATGTCTTTCTTTATTTTCACCATAGCTTTTGTCATAACCTAGTTTTTCATCATCTGTTAAGAAATATGTCTATCTATTTTATGCATCTTTCCTACCAGCATATAAACATCATTAAGTGAATACTTATTTTCCTAGTCCCATCTGTAGCACCAAGTCCAGAAGCCAGCACACAGAAGTGATCAATATGCTTCTGATTGATTGGTCATTTAATATGGGCAAATCAAGAATCACTGGCTGGACCAAAAGCAGGGGAAGCCAACTCAAATGTCTTTGATCTGGATAGGTAATATAATGGAAAGGTTGAATACAAAACCTGAGAGCATGGCGGTGATGCGTAAACCAAGGGTGTTGAGCAATGGATCCAGATTTAATATTAAAAGGTTGTATTGACCAAACAAAACTAATATGTGAGACAGAGTCAGTCCAGGAGCCCTAGATCTGAAATATTGTAAAAGTAGCCCATGTCCCACCTGAGCATGAGCCTCTGGAGTTAGGCATATGTCTGTGTGTTAGATAAACTTGCTAAGCCAGTGTTTAATTTCCCAACTTCATCTCAATAGAGGAAAGGGAATACGGAAGAGGACACGTGAAGAAGAAGTGTGGGGAGGATAGCAAGGTACCTGTGCCCCTGGCCACCCTCAGGTGCAAACTATAACAAGCTGAGGTGCCTTAGCTCAAGGACTGCTTCACACACACACACACACACACACACACCCTGGGCAGCACAACAACAGCCTAGAAACCCTGGGTGAGGGGAGAGGAGAAGGCTTTCCTGCTACTTTGCATAATATGCTGGTCTAGGGGAAATTCTGGGAATACAGGATGGATTTGGTTGCTTTAAGGAAATCAGGGACAAATTTTGGCCAAGATGCTAATGGTATGACAACAGTTATCAAGATGGGTTATGGTGGCCAAGCAGACCTTCTCCTAAGCCTATTGCCTAGATAGGGCACAGTGTAGGGGGCACAGAATAGCAGACAGAATACACACAGGCCATTTTATGAGCTCACATGAGATCCTCTTGTTCCATGAGAAACCTCAGGACAGTTTTAAGGGTGATGTTTGTAAATAAAATCAAGAGATATTCATATTTGTCTTCATGTGACAGACGAAATCAAAGACAACTACATTTGAGGTCATGTAACATCATTTATACACATAAGTTAGTACAAAGGTTAATTACCTTTATACATATAGCAAAATCTGAACAATTTTGTTCTCTTGTAGATAGACCTTGGATTAACTTGGTCTAAAATGAATAAATATTACTTTTCTAAGAAGAAAATTCTATTCTACTGTTTTAAAATTCTATTATTTTAAAAATACATGATTAAGCCTGGCATAGTGGCACATGCCTAAAATCCCAGCACTAGGGAGACTGAGGCAGAAAGATCCACAAGTTTGAGGTCATCCTGGGCTACACAGAGAGATCTTGTCTCAAAAAAAAAAAAAAAAAACCCAAAATCCAGAAAAGATGCATGATTGATAAGATCAAATACCTTCAGCTGTGACCCAGAGAAATGGTTTCTAAAAAGCATATCCTAAAATTATGGAAGAGGCTCAGATCCATTAAGGGTGACCAGGGATTCTGTCAAGATTGAAAATATGATGTGGATTAGAAAAAGTCTAATCTACAAATCTAATACTATTTGGAAACTCATAATTTTGGCTGATTATTGCAGGCCCTTTTAAAGCTCTTGTTGCTTTTAACTCTTGCGATTCCTATGTAGATTATGATTAGTACCCTTTAGAAAAGAGAAACTGTTTCACAAACCTTGGGGGACCAGGTAAATGGATGCGTATTTTGTAATTGGGATAACACACCTTGTTAGCAGTGGGGTGGTCAAGACTGAGTTTTTCTATTATGTACTCCACAGGTTTTTTTGTTTGTTTGTTTGTTTTTGTTTTTTTTTTTTTTAAGAAAAGCATTGTTTCCCAAACTCTGGCTAATGGAGAAAGAGAGCTGCACCTGGCTTTGGCTTCCTGTGAGCTCCTGGATTTAGAGCCGAGGTCTGCATACACCTGAGTTTTTCTAAAACGATGGCCCTCTCTGAGCTCTACACTACCTCCAAAATGTACGAACTGCTATTGCACATAGTTTCAGAAAGCCCACACTTTGGGAAAAATCTTCAAAATAGGAAGGGAACCTTGAACATTCTGAACATTTAAGGCTGGTAAACAAATCATGATATGCAGATTGAATTTCCTTTAAACTGGACATAAACCAAATAGTACTATGAACACTTTGGTGACATTTTCTGAGGGTTTTCTCAAACACCAAGCCATTTGAAAAAAGAGAATTTGAGTATTTTTGACAGACTCAAAGAGAGTCTTTTGGGGGGTCATGAGTTGAGTGGGCTTTTTTTGTGGCATGAGTTCAGCAGAGAATGCTTTTGGTTTGGGGACACTAGTCCATTTGGGATTGGCTGTTTTTGGATTTGTGGTATGGTGGCTCTCTAGCAATCATGGTGGCGTGAAAGGAAACTCTACGTTTCCCTTTGCCATGGTTTATTCCAAGTTGGCAGCGATTCCTCACAAATGTCCAGAGACCAAAAGAGGAGGTGGACCAAGGCTCCCTGACATGTTACCCAGGTTGTGAAACCACATCTTCAAGAGGGAGCAGCTGTACAGATGACTTGGCTGTAGGAGTCGAGATGCTAATAGTCCTGCTGTAACTAACAGGTAAAAAGGATAGGAGCTTTCATGGCCCAAAGGTCATGGAGAGCATGGTATGGCGGCAGCAGTTACTTTTTATCCAGGAACGATATCAGATATAGATTAAGAGTCACAGATCTTAATGGAAGACGAGGAGTGGCACCATCCAGGTTCCCCTTCAAGACTAGACATATGATTTGCTGGAGACTGTGTTCAGCAGGTGGTCTTCCTCTATCAGCTTCATCAGGGTCTGGAATCCTTGTTCCTGAAAGCTCCACCCTCCCTGGGGCAGCCTATATTTACATATAATGACTGAGCAAGGCGGAGGCATAAAGAACAAAAACGGTCACTCCCTGATGAATAGTCCCCACCCAGAGCCCCCTGCTGTAGTGACTAAGCTTGAACCACAATGTTTTTTCCTCTTCCTCTGCCCACACTATAGACCCATCCTCCCATGTCAGAAACTGATCCTCAGCATTTTGCCCTCAGTACAAGTCAAAGTTTTGTAGAGAAACAAACCCAATAGGCTACAGGAGAGGAGATTTATTAGCGTAATTGACTCACATGATCATGGAGGCTGATAGACCCACAATTGGCCTCCTGAAACTGAAAAATCAGAGAAGTCAGTAGCACAGCTCAGTTCAAGTCTGGAAGTCTGAGAAAATGGGAAGACGAGGATTCGGCCTGCAGTCTGAGGTGCAAATCCTGAAAACTTCCTGAGGGCTGTTGGTACAAGTCTCCAAGCCAATGTCTGCAGAACCTGGAGTTGGTGTCTGAGGGCAGAAGGATAAAGGATCCCATTCAAGAGGGAGAGAGAGGTGGGAAGACAGAGAGAAGTCAGGGAGCTACAAGGCAGGCAGTGGGATTGTTACATATTTATATGTTTTAGCTCATAAAAAATTTGCCAAGGAAGTAACCAAGGAAGCTTGGTGCATCTGACCTTCCCATTGAAGAAGGTGGCATGGAAATGTTTCCCCACCATCTGAGAGTCACACTAGGCCATCTCTTCCAAACGTGGCATGCCTGCAGGTGGCCACTCACATCCCCCATCATCTACAGACAGTACCCAATAGTCAGAAGACTGAGCATGACCGGATTCCCCCATTCACATTTTTCTTTACCAGAGTTTCAGTTACCTGCAGTCTGGGAAGATGGAATGGAAAATTATGGAAATATGAGTAACTCATATGTTTTAAATTATTCCTAGCAGTGTGATAAAATCTTGTATCATTTTGCTCCTTTCTGCCTAGGAGGTGAATTATCTCTTTGTTCACCATGTCCGTGCTGTACATATTACTTCTCCTTCTGCCACTTAGGGGCCATCTCAGTTATCAGACTGGCTGTGGTAGTGTATCAGTGATGCATAGGAGGCGTGAAGGCATAGGCTGTGGAAACACATAACATCTCTGGTCCTATGCTGCCGGAGTTACAGGGGTGTACATAGGTATGTAGGGGCTTGCTCTTCTGTTTTAGGCCCTGGATGGTGCTCCTTCTAGATAACAGAGGCCTACTGTACATTTACCCAACAATTTATCTGGTGCGAGGTAAAGCCAGGTTTCAAGCCAAATCTTCCCAATTCCAGAATCTATGTCCTTCTTACTATTTGATATTGCCTCGGGACAAGTAAGTGACATAAAAATGCATTTGTTATTCCAAAAGTATTTGGATTGGATTTTGTCTTTAGGCTGTGTCTCATGCTGTCAGTCTTGGGGGCAGGAGGCTTGCACTTATAGAAGGGAAAGATGGTAGGGAAAGGCTGATTGTATGAGAAGCACCAGCCTTCAAAACCTGAATTCTGCAGGAAGAATCCTGGATTCTGCAGGAAGAATCCTGAGCAGATGTAACTTAACATGCATCTACTGGTGCCAACCACTGCATGCTGATCACTCTCATATGCCTAAATCTCTCTAGAATGTTTTCTTGAGATCTGGAGTGGGCCCACACATCTACCCCCACCTTACTAATAGACAGCCCATATATATATAGTGGCAGAGCCAGACATGTAAATAGGTAATTCCAATCACTTCTGCCATCTCCATGTAGGTAGAAGTCAAGAAATGTGTTTTGTTAGAATCATTCTTTCCTGTCGAGACCAGTAGGATGTTCTAGATCATCGAAGAAGAAATACACACACACAAGTCAGATCTCATCTTAATTGTTCTCATTTTGTAATTACTCCTTCACTGAAAGATAGTAACAGTTTGGTCACTTCAGCATACCTATGTACTAGGTTTACCACATGTATCATAGCCTATGGCCACAAGTGTCACAGGCACTTAAACGCCAGATCTATGAAACATAACACCCTACTTTGGTAAGAAGTTCATTTGCTAATACCATAATGAAATTCCTGAGGTTCAGTGACTTTACAAGCAGCAGTGGCTTATTTAACTCATAATTCTGGAGGTTCAAGGGCATGGCACTGGCATCAGTGCAGCTTTGTGGGGACCTGGTGTGAATGGCAACAGACGAGATCACGTGTGCAGGGAAGAGCTCATGTGGTGAGACAGGAGCACGTGTATCTACTCTGGTCTCTCTTGTCTTATAAAACCATCAGGATTCATTCTTATAAAGTTATCAAAAGTCTCCGCCCTACTAACTTCACCTAATAATCATCTCCAAAACTCCCTGCAAATCACTGTAGTAGAATTCTTTGTATCCTTTTAATTCCTCCCAGTGAGGAGTAAACTCCAGGGTGTTTCACAGGAGATACACCCCATTTCAGCCAAAATAGGGCCCTAGGTCTTATTCAGATGCCCACATGTGTGTCCATCCTCTCCCTCCAAACCTGATTCTTCTTCTGGTCCATGGTGGCCTGACCATTCCCCAAGTGTCTTCACACCTCTCTGCCTTCGCCCTTGCATGCCTGTCATTATCAAGGCAGGCCCATCAATGCTGTTTTAGTCCATCCTTCTTTGCTTCATCTCTGTTCTCATCATTCAAAGCCCTGTCTGTCTCCTCGATCAGCTTCTCCTCACTAGTCTGCCTCCTTCTCCATCAGTCCTTCGCACTAGTCACTTTAAAACACAAAGCTCCACATATAATTTCAAAACTCAGAATACTTCCATGTCTCGTGGCACGTGGTTTAGCCTTACAGTTTTCTATTTCTGGACCCATGCGCTCTTCACCTTTCTTTCACTCTTCTTACTAAATGTGCCAGATCTTATGTCACAGTGTCTTTGCATGTGATGTTTTCTCTAAACTTATTCTATGTCTCACTTCTGTTAGAATATCTTCATTATAGCCCCTGTGTGTACCCTATGCTCAAGCCTCCCTTCTGTCTTTAGGACTGAGTGCTTCCTTTCATTACGACATCTGTCCCACTGTTAGAGAGACCAGTGCACAGGTCAGTCTTTCCATCTAAAAGATATGAGCATCTGCAACATTGCACATTCATTATCTACTTTACTATTAATGAACCCTTTTAAGTAAATTAGTGAATGAGGGAATGAATGAATGAATGAATGAATGAATATGGAATCTGACACTCTACTTGATTCTATGATAAAGAAACTCTACTGCATATTTTATCCCCATTCCTGGGCCAACCCTAACCACAAGATCTTATCTGGAAGTCTGCCTCTGTCTCTATGTCAATCTTTCAGGGTGATGTGAACCTTGGGGACCCACGGGTAAATCATTTGCAGCAGGGAACAGTCCTCTTTGGAGAGTGCAGCATTTGGTCACTGCATGTACAGGCTGGTGACCCACTGAGAGTTTGTCTATAGACACCTTTGTGGGCAGCCATTCGATTTCCTGAACATGAGGAGGTCTTTATTTCAGATTCCAAACTTTATTGCAACTTCTGAGTGACTGCCTTGACCCCATTTGTAACCTCACAGCACTTACAGTGATTCATCTCTTCAGGAAACCCTGTCTCCCCTGAGTCTGCGTGAGGACATTGGCTCAGGAATGCTGGCTACGAGTGTGCTTGGTGAGAAGAAAAACCCCCTTGCCATTTGCAGACTCCATCTCTGCTGCCGGGCTTGTAGTGGCTCACTAGAGTGAAATGGTAAGGAGCTGGACTCTGCACCCTGCCCAGCAGAAAACCCACTGCAATACGCAAGCTCACTGTGACTGTGACATGACACCTTCCCAGGAAGCTGTCCTTACAGAGTTCCAAACCACTTTGACTCTTATTCTACTGGAACCAGTATTTTCAGGTTGACTTCCCAGAACATGGACACTGATATCTTTGAAAGATGAAACATTTTGAAGTTGAACCCACTGTGATTTTTAAAACTTGTGTTGAAGAATAGCACTCAATAGTACACAAACCCCAAATTTGCAGTGCATTGAGTTTTCTCAAAAGGCACATCTGATGCTGAATTCTTATCCACGCTGCCAAAACTTGCCAAATCATAGAACTTCTCTGAGGTGCTATTCCTCAGTTCTCAATTAAATTTTTATAACATCAATCTTTCTTGGTATCAGGGCTTTATTGCCAACAAATCTGAAAGCTACCTTCTTCCCTCCTCCCCATGATTGCTCTAGTTCCTCCCTCTGGGTATTATTATTTTCCACAATAGTCATCTACATGCTGTTTGCTGTTTGCTTAGATTTGCTTATTCTCCTTCCCTCATCTGGAATGTCAGCAGAGGGAATTTGGTTTACTTCCAAACTACAGCAGTGCTTGCACACTAAATGAAAACTTGCTGGATGAATGCAGACAGTGGTTTTGAGTGCTACTCAAATGCTTTACAACTGGAAAAATACCATTAGGTTGGCTATTTTTTTTAACCTCCAAACAGAAAATAACAAATGTTGGCATAAATGTGGAGAAACTGAAACGCTTATGCTCTGCTGGTGGGAATGTAAAAATGGTGCAATCACTGTGAAAAAATGAATTAAATTAAGTGGGGACTCACCAATGATTCGGTAATTCCACTTCTGGATATATATTCCAAACAACTGAATGCAGAGATTCAAATAAATTTTTAAACATCTATGCTCATAGCATCATTACTCACAGGAGCTAACCAGGTGCCTATCAATGAATGAATGGGATAATGAAATGTGATACCATCATGCAATGGTATATTATTTAGCGTTAAAAAAAGAAGGAAATTTTGGTGTGTGCTACAAGATGAATGAACCTGGAAGACATTATGTCAAGTGAAATAAGCCAGACACAAAATTTAGTTACATTAGTTATTTAGAATAGTCCAATTTTTTAAGGCAGAAAGTAGAATGGTAGTTACCAGAGGCTTCAGGTGAGGAGTTGTTTAATGGATACAGGGTTTCAATGGAGAAAGATGAAAATTCTAAAGATAAATATTGGTGATGGATGTGTAACAATTAAATATATATAACTTGGTACCACTGAATTTTATTCCTAAAATTGGTTAAAATATTAAACTGTGTTCTGTATACTTTTTCAGAATACAAATTAAAGTGTGTGGTAGTAACTATTAATACCAGTAATGGTTAGTAAGACTCTGTGTCACAGCTGCACAACTTTCAGACTGGTTTTACATCAGCTTTATAATGTCACATAGGTAAGTTTGGGTCTTCCTGTGGGAGAAAAGGAAAGCGACACAGGAAAGGCAGGAGATGGTGAGATGTGCTGAGTGCCCACCGCATGTCAGGCGTGGGAGGTCTCACCTCTCTTTTCCTGTTGTCCTCAGGAAAGCCCTGGTCTTCTAGAGGAAGAGTCTGGGACGCAGAGTGAGGTTTTAAAGCAACCTGCCCGGGATGACATTTTATACAGCAGCAAATATTACTGAGCACCTGCCATGAATTAGGCACTTGGTTGGGTGCTGAAGCTCAAGTAATGAATGAAAAGTTGCTGCTTGTGCAGATGAATAAATAACCATCATGCCGTGTGAGAAGAGGTGGCCTGGGAAGGGGGTTGACATGGCACGAGAGGCTGAGAAGTTGAAAGAGAGCTGGGAGTGGTTAAGAGAGGAGGCTGAGGAGCCAGAGTAGGGATACGCGTGGAGCAAAAATGCTGTACAGGCCAGACGGAGGAATTTGTACTTGATCACGAAGTCCTGTAGGTATCTGGAGGGTTTGCAACTGTGATTTGGAGACTTTGCTGTCAGTGCTAAAAGAATGAATGAATGAAAGGAAGAAAGAACATGGGAAGACTTCACTAGGAGCCAAGATAGAATCTACATCTGTCCCCCACGCTCATCTACATTTTCACCTCCTTCTCTTTCTAGAATGGCAGGAGTGAGGCTGACTTCCCCAGCTCTTCCTACCCCTCGTACTCAGTGCTCAGTCTTTAGTAGGTGCTTCGTGACCATTCATTGGACCTGGATGTTGGGCTTCCTGGAAGACTGAGGGTATCACAGTCCAGATCCTGTGTGTGTGTGTGTGTGTGTGTGTGTGTGTGTGTGTGTGTGTACACCAAAAAGCAGGAGTGAAAGCTCATCACCATTTGTGCTTGGGACAGGCTCTCTGATGCTGAGTTTTCTAAGTCTGGTGGTAGCTCCCTATCACAGCTGTAGTTAGGGAGTGTCAGCGCTGTTGTAACTTGATTTAGGAGCTTAGACTCTAATAGTCTGATTTGCATTTTGCAAAATTCTAACAGATCCTCACATGCCTGCTCAGATTTATCACTTTCACGTCCCTTAGAGCACTCTGTAAAGAATTTGGGTCTAGAAGGCTCCATTTAGAATTCAGCTATCAGCATTAAGATCTAAGTTTCAAAAGAACACAAATTGCTCTCAGTTTAGTAGTTCAGAGATAGGAAGGGAGACTCCAGTGTTGAATTTTACAACAGATACACCCACCCAAGTAACTCTTTAAATGTGCCTTGAGCACTTAGAGACTATTCCAATTTCTGAATCAAAACAACTCAGAACAGACAGTTCTTTTAGAGATTACTACCTTACTACAAGACAGGGAGAATAAGGTCCAGGGAAGAGATGGGTAGGTCCAATTGGAAAAGGTAATGTTGACTGGGAAAGTATTTGCTAAGTTTTCTTCTATATACTAGGTCATCTGGAAAAAAATAACTAAAAAATGATCTTCTTGTTAACTAGGCAGTCTAGATGCTTTTGCTTTATTAAATCAACCTTGATTTGGATTTAGATTCATACTTCTTTGTGATTTTGGGTAAGCATTTTGTGTTTCACTATTTATTCTATTTCAGGCTGTGTTAGCCTTTGTGCAACCATTACTTCATTCAATCCTTATCAGACCAGAAGAAACTCCCATTATTCCCTTTCTACAAATAAGAAAACTGAGACTCAGAGGAGCATATTATCCTTCCCACGTGACACAGCTGGGATTAACAGTGTATCTATTCCTCTTCATTCTTCATCCAAACCCTTTGTCTCTGCCCATTTAGATTAAACTGTCCAAACTTTGAAATTACTTAGCCTCCACAGCAGATGGATCCACAGGGTTCCCAAATTCCACAGACAAACTTTTGTGGAGGATTTGAAGGCTGTTTCCCACCACTTCCTTTCCATAAGGACCACATAGACATTCAAGGGAGTACTGAGCAGGAACCGGGACAGGACTGGCTCCCTGAAACTCAGCCTGCTCCCTGCCAGTCACTTCTCATCACAGACTCACACCCAGCAACTCCCAACTCTTCAGGACACGATCAAGAGGTCCGTTCCTTTTTTCTTGTCTTATAATTGAAGGAACTGAGACACAGAGATATTTACTTTTCTAAGATCACAAACCAGCAGAGGCAAAATTTTAAGAGCCCCATTCTAAATCTACAGTCCTGACTCCTCATATTCTCAAGAAATGCCTGCCTAAATAGTTAATGTTACTTTTTCCCAATCAGTCTTTCTGTCTGTTTCCAGAAGTGTTGGCTGGCCTAGGGCCACCAGCACTGGGTCAGGTGTGTCACAGGTACACTGGGTGAGTGAGCAAGGCAGCTATTCTGTGGGTTCCAGAAAACAGGAGGCCACTGGCCCCATGGGGGCTGAAAGCTGACTCTTTGGACTTCAGGGCTCCAGGATGACGCCTGTGGTTAATTCCAGAGGCTCCGTCCAGTTTTCCTCCTCTGCTTCAGTTCTTTGATTCATAATGGCTTTAGCTCATTCCTTTGTGCCCTTCCCTTGGGGTTATGTCACCCTTAGGTGAACAAAGCATCTTTTCAAGTACCCTAAGAAACCAGATTATGTTATGGGCCTCACAAATTAGAGGCCTGGAGTGGAGGCCTCTTATTTGAGGATAATCACTATCCGTTCTGTTTGACAACTTATTTTGAGATAATTAGAGCTTCACTTTCTTTACTTGAAACAACCTTCTCTGTTTTCTCTTGTCCTTGTCTGTCAGCCCTGGAGCAGACTCTCAAGGCAGCTTACAGAGAGGCAGGGACATCTGGAAGCATATCCTGGATCACTATCTTTTACCAAGAGCTGTCAGAGCAATTCCACATATCTGGCCTTTAGAAATAGGGAAAGTGAATGTGAAAACCTTTCATTCATTCAATAACTTTATAGGTAGGGGTGCAGTATCTTTACACAAACAACTCTCTGAGGACACAAAAATACAAAATGCAGACCGAAGAACTGTTCTTTGGAGCTTATGTTGTGGTTGTGATGGTACATAAAGAATATAAGCTTAATCAATCTGGAAATAAAAAAGAATTTTTAGAATAAGAAAGTGTGTGCAGAAAATGTCCTAGGAATTATTATTATTATTATTCCTGGGCAAAATAAAAAAAAACAGAATCACCATAACGATATAAATATTACTAGTCAGATTTTACTTAAGCAAGTGTTAAATGACAATGCAAAATCTATTACTAGGGTATAATTTGTTACATATAAGCTTGCCATATAGCAAGTAAATATATAGATCTACATGACCTCATAGATCAGTATCCAAGACCTGGATAATATGTGTGCATGGGTGGGGGGTGCAAAATTATTGTTAATTTAAGAGCTATTTTACTGCTATGATTCCTACATGCAATTAAATTTGGACAAAGTAAAAGACTAAATCTGAAGAAAGCTGCTCTAATGCAAATCAAACTGCACTAATGATGGAAATAAAAATTTCTATAACAGGAGATATATTAGCTACATATTGTTGCATAATAAATGACCTCAAAGTTCTGTGTCTTACAAAATGATTCACTAGCTCATTTCCTGAGTGCCTTAGCTAGGTAGTTCTGAATGCAGGTGTCTCTGAGGTTGCAGTGAAGCTGTTAGCTGCTACTATAGCCACCCAAAGACTCAACAGGAGCCATGAGACCTGCTTCCTGTGATTCACGTACAGTATCATTTACTCACATGGTTTCTTTCAGTTCACTGGGTTGTCTGTGCTGGCTATTGGATTCTCTGCCACATGAACCTCTCTATCGGCATGCTTACAGCATGGGGTCTTGCTTCTCCCAAGGACAATGAGTCTGAGAAACAGGACGCAAGTTCCTAAGATGGAAGTCATAGTCTGTTATGGCCTCATTTCTGAAGTGACATGTCCTTGCCTTTGCCATTTTCTGTAAGTCACTCAGACTACCCATGGTGCCTTGGAGTTGGGAGCCACAGAAGGGTGAAAATGGGACAGTGATGGCCATGCGAAAGGCTGCCTATCACAGAGGGGAAATGGATTTTTGCCTGGTAGCTAATCCTCACCAAGGTGGAAAGTAGGTGACAAAAGTCAGTTCCAACTGGACAAAATCGTTAGACTTACATCTGGAATTCAAACGATGTTGAAATTGAGGACAAGGTGCAGGTTTCAGATACGAATTTCTTGGCATTTAGGTTGAGATTTAGGTGAACTCTGTGTTTTGTTTTTATTATGAACCCTTAAAAATATCTATTTTCTCCTCCAAGTATTTCAGTCCACCAAGTCCCTTATTACATTATGCCAATTCACGTTTTTTCCATCATTTTGAAGTTGATATCTCATTGAAAGGAAATTTGATTTAAATGTTTTTGATTTTTTTTGCATTAAAATTCTTAAACTCAAGTTACCAAGAACTATTTGATAGCCAAAAAATTCCTTCAATTTCATGTGAAAGTTGCAAGAACTATTTTTCTCACAAATATGAATTATTTTGCCAAGAAGTCAATAAAATCTCAAATCAATGAAGGTTAAGTTTAACCACCCACAAATCAAAAAAGTCTTGCTCAGCTTATGCTAATATAATTTTGTTTTGGTCAGTTAAAAATACTGAGTTGACCGTTCCCACCCACCCCTCTATTTAAATGAATTGTAAAATCCTATTATGTCTTGTCGACATTTAGACATGGAAAAAGTAAAGGCTGAAATGAGATAATTCCATTTCATTCAATGCCTCTCGGTGATTTGGTCCTGGCCTCTTGTTTTTTCTCTCTTTATCTCATGCTGCCCTCATATTAGCACCATCTCACAGAGACCCAGCCAACCTCATTTATCTCTCCATCTTGGTCTTCAAGCTTTTCTGTCTTCTCATTCTCCTCAGTTAGATCCTACCATGCCATTAACGAACCCGCACCAATAGGCTTAACTTCTTTTTCCTCCTATCCTCCTCCCCCAGACAGGTTTAATTTCCATTCTCACTATTTCCTGAACATGCCACACACTTTCACACCCAAATCCTGCACACAGGCTGCTCCCTCTAGCTACAGCACACTTTTCTTATCTGCTCTCATGAACAAAACCATTACTTTCTAAAAGTGTATTTCAAATATCATCTGTTTCAGGAGGCTCTTCCCTGACGTGCCTCCTCCTTTAACATCCAATGGCTCCATTTTGATTCCAAAAGGGATCATTTCATCTCAACAAATTCTATAAAACCTCACATAACCTCATATTGTAACACTATGATAAGTAGATTGCAACTATCTAAAGTATTAACTAGATATGTGATCTTTTTCAACACAAGTACCTCCACTTGAAAAGTCATGTTCAGGTCATGTTATCAGTAATACAGGAGACATTCTATTGACTGGTTCTCTCTGGCACTGAAGGGTATTTCATTCTTGCTCCCTTCCTGGATTTGCCTTGCTTCCTAAGAACAAAGCTGTTATATTTTATCCCTTTAGTGATACTTCCTTGTATTTATCAATACATCCAATCATCCCCTGATTCACTCATCCTTCTGCCCATCCAGCCATCAACCCATCCATACCTCTATACCTCACTCAGGCCCTCCACCCATCATCTGTGTCTGGCATTCAGTAATTGTTTATTGATGGCATTGAAAATGAAACAGAGTAAAGGAATAATTGGTCTAGCATTAGATAAATAATAATTAACAATAAAGTACAAAAAATCACCAACCATTTGTTTTTCTTTCCTGAGATGTGACCAATTTGAAGGCAAGAATGTACCTTACTTTTTAAGACTAGCACAATACTGTCCACATAGCAGTTCCGTAGGAACATTTACTGATTCAGTTTGTGTGGACTTGAAAAATGATTCAGAAAAGTTATTGGCTCCCTTAAAATAGCCTATGGGCATCAGACAGAACACTTAAAGACAACAAAAAGATTGGAATTTTCTGAAACATAAAACTAGAATTTATTAGGATGGCATTAGTATTTCTGATTTATTGTCCTTACTCCCTATAGGGAGCTATGATAATAATCTAATGACAAACAGCCTAGTAACCCTTTTAACTTTGATCAGATCTGATTTTGTCTGACAGCAGATTCTTACTAAAAATAGTTATAGCACCCACACCTGTAGTACTTTGTGACCTTTTTCTCTTTTGTAGTTTTGTTCCACTATTTTTCCATCTACAATTACTCTCTGTCTTTTCCTTTGTGTGTGTGTGTATGTGCATGCATATATATATGTATATACACTGTGTGTGTTTGTGCGTAGAGATAGGTAGGTAGAGAGACAAAAAAATTATTTTAAGGAATTGGTTCATGAGATTGTGTGAGCCAGCAAATACAACACTTGCGGGTCATTTGAATAGACTGGGAACCCAGGGAAAATTTGATGCTACAGCTCCAGTCCAAAGGCAGTCTGGAAAATTCCTTCTTTTTCCAAGATCTCCAGTATTTTTTCACTAAAAAGCCTTCATCTGATTAGATATAGCCCACTCACAGTATATTAAACTTAATTCAATGTCTACTGATTTTTAAATGTTACTCTTACTAAAATAAATACTTCACAGAAACATGTAATCTAGTATTTGACCAAATATCTGGGTAAAGTATCCTAATCAAGTTGACACATAAAATTTCTCATCACAAATCTTCATTTCTTTACTGTTAAGTACTCAGCTTAGAGGTTTTTCTTTTTTGCCCAGAGACTGTCCAGCTCCCAACTAGATGTGAGACGGCCTCTGATTCTCTCAAAGTGCTTCCTACTCAGTGCTTTCGTCTGCCTCTTGTGTTAGACCACAAGCACGTTAAGGACAGGGACTTCCAACAAATGCTTTATAAAAGAGAAATGGATTCAGTTTGAAATCCATTTCAGAAAATATATTCAGTTTGAGGTCTAAAGTTTTTGTATAAAAGAAGAAGTTACACTGAAATAAGAAGGGTGTGTTTTTAGTGATCCATCCACCCATCCATCCATTCATCCATCCGTTCATCCATCCATTCATTCACACATTGTATTTTCAAAAGAAACCATCCTCCTGTGGTTGTTTTTATGGTGTATCATGGAGTAGTAGAGTATACATGCCCCCACTTTGAGCTTTAGGTGGGCCTTTTTTGACTTTGAAATAATAGAATATAGTAACTATGACATTATGTGACTTACATGGCTGTTATAAAAATGGGACACACTTCTGTCTTGTTTTGTTGTGGTTCTTCTTATTGGAACTCAATGGCTATGATGTAAGAAATGTAAGTAGTCACAAAAACAGGTCTGTGTAGGGTAGGAGTGAGCCTCTAGATGACCTCAACTCTGGTCTCAAAGCGAAGTGGGCCTTTTCATGCTGCCCCAGCAGCATCACATGGAGCAAGACAGAGTTAGCGTCCCTGAGGCCCACCGTAGCTGCAGACTGTGGATAGACAAAGGATACTGGGGTTGTACATCATTAACTCTGGGGCAGTTTGTTACTCAACAACAGAAGAGTGCAACAGAAGAGCCAGCAATGCAAAGAGAGTCGAAGGATGGATTGCTGTTGGACTGGACATGGAGGCATGGACCTGTCATCCCAGTTACTACAGAGAGTGAGACAGGGTGGGTCACTTGAGCCCACGAGTTTGAGATCAGCCTGGGCAACATAGTGAAACCTCCAACACACACACACATCACACACACACACACACACACACACACACACACACACACACAGACACACACACACACACACACGGAAATTACTGCTGGTGACAGAAATGAATCACCAAATCCAGAATGACCTGACAGCACCTCTCTTTGTACCTACTTTCATGATTATTGCTTTCGCTGTAAACTTTGGGTCTCCCTTCTATGCCATTAGAGTCTTGATTTATAGAAGTTTTTTTGGGTTCTCTATATATATTCTAGATATTAACCCTCTATCAAAAAAGTGACTAGCACGGATGTTCTTCCATTCCTGTAAGTGTGTCTTCATCGCTTGTTTTGTCATGCAGGTTATACATAAGGGTAACAAGAAGGCAATGACAAGTTTAGGAAGCAAGTGAAGGAGTGAAATCCGCTGTCTCTGGCCATGTGAATCTAGGTGACAGGTGAGGAGGTTGTTCTTATCTATTTCTCCTTAACGAAGGATTTTGAGGTCCCTGTGTATTTTAATTATTTTATTTCAATGTAATGGTTGGTTAATTTTAAATGAGTAGGTGATGATTTCTCCTTTTACCAGAAGGAGCCAGGTGTTAAAAAAATGGATCCACAGAAATGTGAATACATAAAAGACAGACATACAGACACATGAAAACAGATGGCTAGAACAGACCTTTCTTTGGAATGATGTTTTAATGTTGACAGCATGTTTAGGCACACATTTTCCACAGGGCAGGAGCTTCAGGGAAGGCTTTATGTACATCAGCTCACTTCTATTCACCTTCCTACCCCTGTAAGTAAATCCTATTAGAGCTCTAATGAGGAAATTGAGGGTCATGTTGCCCAGATCTTGCATCCCAGTGGGTAAGCCTGATTCCAGAGCCCAGCCATTTAACTCTCACCCTCACTACCTCCATCTGAAAAACTCTTTGAATGTTGCCTGGGGCAGAGGAGAATTTTAAGCAATGCTTTTTCTCTTTCTTCCTAAATAAAAGGAAACAAACTCCTACACACTGGCAGCAGGAAGTTGGCATGTGTTTGCCTCAGTTCTTATTCATAGCACATTTATATCTGCAACAAGTGTGCATGTGCCTCTGTTATCACCCTGGCTCTTTGCATGTGGAGGCTCCCGATACATGCAGTGGAGCTGAGGCCAGTGGGTAGACAATGAAAGCTTCAGAGAAAGCAAAAGAAGGGGCTTTCTTTGCAGATATTCTTTGGAAGACAGCACATCTTGCACGTATTATGAAGCAGCATGAAACCAAACGGTACCTTTCCTCAGTGTTGGATGAGGAGGGTACCCCAGGGGGACAGGTTTCCCTTTTAAATGAAATGAGAAAGAGCTGGAAGTGGATGATCAGCCCCTGAGAGGTACTATTCCAGACAGACTGAAGGGCATATTTTCACCAAAGTGAGGGACAAGATGAGGTCCCGATGTTAAGGTACAGTCCTGGTCTGCTCCCCTCACCTTCTCTGACAAAGGCGATAGGAAACAGAGACCTTCACAGAAGGCACGCTGGAGTGGGCTGTGTGTTCCAGCAACCGCTACCAGGCAGGCCAAAGACATGTCAGGTCCAATTAATGTCAACAAGGAACATCTGTATTTAGGCACCCACGTTACTTAATGCAAACATTTCATAATTACAGCCCCTTGCACACACAGTGTGTTATGAGATGTGGTATCCCAGTGTGAATCACAGCCACATTCTTCAGAATCGTCAGCAGACTTGGTCTGGCTGGGATGGCGCTTGCTGACTGCCTGAAAGAGCATTTCTCTAAAATATTGAATTAAGCACAGTCCGGCTTTTTCCTCTTATCTGGGAAATCTTGTGGTTGGGGATTGACTGTTTTTATAAAATGAAATATATAAAACATATAACATGCAAATAAAGTTGAGGTTAAACTGGTGTGTTTTTCACTCCCTCTTTCCTTTTTCTTTTCTGAAAGACGTCTGTTTTGTTCCCTCCATTTTTCCCCTTGGTGTTTAAAGCTGAAATGTAAAGGTTCAATTGTTAAATACAGTCTGAAGGGCTCCAATTCTGGCTGGTTTTTCACCTCATCGAAAATCAACTCTGGTTATAAAGATTCAGGCAGTCTGGGAATATGTTCTCATGTATAGTTTCTCCTGGGCAGAGCAATTGATGTTGACTTTGGAGTCATGGGAAATCCAATAGCTCTGGGTTCAAAGTTGAAGATATTTTAAAATTCTTAGGTGCACTCAATGAGAACTCATAGAAACCAAAGCTGTGCACTGGGGCAGTGAGGGTATTACGGACCTGTCAATAAACTTGCAGCAGTAATCATCTGGACAGGGTTTTTATCCATAAGTCAGAAAACCAGGAATTTGCTATTATATTCATTATATCATTGCTGTTATTAGTGACATCTTGGCACATGATCCTTATCTGCTGACCCTGTCCCCTCTATAATAATCAGACAAAATTTTCTTCCTTTGATTTGAAAGTGTCAGGTATTGTCTCTCAACTCCACAAAGATGATTTAAGCAGTCAGAAACCATCTATATACACACACATGCACACACACAGAGTCACACTCATGCTATTCGTTGCATTGTTCTACAGAACTCTCTGAAGAATGGTAAAAGAAGACAACGTGGTTTGAAACTCCAGCTCTGGAAGAAGGGCATAGCAGCGTGTTATCTTACCCACAGAGGAAAGCCACCAAAACCTGCCATTCCACAATCTCTAGGCCAGCAACAGAAAGCAACCATCTGGTCCCACGCCTCCTCTAACTGGATTAGACCCCTGCTAATTATAAGTGTCCTTTTTATCCCCGTCAAGCCTGGAACATTTCTTTTTCCATTGAGAGATACTGAGGCAGGTGGGGAGAGATGATAGAAGAAACCCAGCCTAGACTACCACAGCTAGGTTGGCCCAATGGTTCCAGTGGTCTTTGCAGATCCTAGATTCTCCTTGCCCAACACGAGGCACCATGATTACCAGGGAGCGAGGGTGATTGCATCACATTCCAAACCTGCTGAGAAGCACCCAGGGGCCCAGCCTGGGAAGCCCTTTTGCCCAATCAGGCAGCCCTAACAGGGACTAATGAGAGGTCTAGTGGCACCAGAAATCTAAAGCTATATGGTACATCTTCTGAAAATTAAACCACCACTGAAATCAAAGTCCATGAATGTAGACTAAAGATAAATACACCTAAGCAGGCTATCTGCTAAAAATGAAGTTTTAAATAGGGCTAGAGACTCTTAGCCTGATAGACAAAACACTCAGTATATAATTTCTAAAAATCATTGTCAAACCAGGAACCACAATAATTGCAACTTGAATGAGGAAAGACAATCACCTGATGCCAATACCAAGGGGAATGAGATATTAGAATTGTTCAGTGAAGAATTTTAAGTAACTGTCATGAAAATCTTCATCAAGCAAACTCTTAAACCATGAAAAAATACAAAATCTCAGTAGATAAATACAAGTTATGAAAAAGAAATAAGTGAAAATTTTAGAATAGAAAAATACAGTATCAGGAATAACAAACATGGTGCATGGGCTCTGGACTGAATGGCAATGACACAGGATAGAGTCATTAAACTTGAGAACAGAACTGTAGAGTTCACCCAGTCTAAACATGAAAACACAATAGACACCCACCCAATGTCAGAGCTTTGGGGACTCAGAGAACAATGGAAGATCCAACATTTATATCACCTGAATTCCAAAAGAGAGAGAAAACGAGGTTTAAAAAATGTTCACAAAAGTAATGGTTGAAAATTTCCTAAATCGGTGGGAACATTTCTTTTCCAAATGTCCAGATCAGAGAAGTTGAATAAAATTCAAACAGGACAAACCCAAGTAAATCTACACTAAGACACGACATCATCAAACTTTCAAAAAATGTAAAGGAGCAGGAGGAAGACAAAGCGAGGGAGGTCTTAAAAGTAACCAGGAACAGCACCTCACTTTTAGGGACCCATTAATTTGAAGGGCTGCAGTCTTTTCATCTGAGACCACAGAGGATGACAGAGGTGGCACAACGCAATGCAATCTGTCCATATTGCAGGTTCTGCATCCTTAGGTTGAATTAACCATGATTTGGAAATATTATGAAAAAAATTACATATATACTGAACATATACAGTTTTCTTGTTATTGTTTGCTAAATAACAGTCACACAACTATTTACATAGAATTTCCGTTGTAGTAGATATCACAGGCAATCTAAAGATGACTTAAAGCATATGGGAGGATTATATAGCTTCCAAAAATTATATCACTTTATATAAGGCAAAAATTATATCATTTTATATAAGGAATTTAAGCATCCACAGATTTGGGTATCCAGTGGTGAGGGGTCCTGGAAGCAATCTTTTGTAAGTATTGAGGAATGACTGTGTTTTTTGGGTTGTGGAAGAAAAAAAAATCATCAACTAAAAGTCCCAAATCCAGAGACACTATCTTTTAGGAATAAAAAATAGTAACATCTTAAGATGAGAGAAAACTAAAAGAATTTTTGCTAGTTAGAGATTGGCTGAAGGAAATTCTTCAAATAAAAAATCAAAATATAAAATGCCTCTTACAATACTAGAAAGGTATAAGAAACAGTGGGAAAAATCTAGGACATGGGATTATCTTTTTCCACATCATTTTTATAAATCATATCTGATGATTAAAAAAGCTATATTTTTTTATTTTATTTTATTTTATTTTTATAGTTTATTTGATACCCCAAATGAATATCATAATATCTTCTCATATCTAAGACTATATCATTTCAAAGTGGGAACGATAAAGCTCTTTATATTGGCTCCTAGCAAATATTTCCATTTCCCAAAACCAAGAAGAAAGTATGCTTTCAACTTCAGTAGGAGAATTAGGATACCAATACCAGTAGGCTGCTGGAAGTCACGTATGTATGTTACAACTTCAAAAATCATACAAAAATATTCTCAAAAACAAATCAACATGAAACCCTAAAACATGTCCAAGGAACCTGTAGGAAGGCAAGGAAAAAGAAGTAGAAGAATGAGAACCAGAGAAAATGCATAGGAAACAAACAATAAAATATCAAATTAGAGTCAAGTACCAGCATGTCAATATTTATCTTAAGGGTAAAGGGTCTAAATATACCAACCAGAGACACAGATTGGCAGTGTGGAAAAATTATAACTCTATGGTTCTTTATAGGAGACTCACTGTAAGTGCTGTAATATAGATTGAAAGCAAAGTATGAGAATGAGATGTTATACAGTTAATCATTTTGGCTCACCAGGCTTCCCTTCCATGGCAATAAATGTGATGCCCAGTCCCCCTCCACCCTCATACAATTTCCTCCACTCTTTCAAACTCTGAGGAAAGATTCTAATTGATACAGATTACGTCTGTGATGGACCCCAGATATTCAAAGTACAGTACGTGTGAGAGTATGACTTAGCTGTGGGAGTGATGGGGGGCAGTCAGTCTAGGGGAAAAGGGCTCTATTCACAAGACGTGGACACACCAGAGAGTAAAGTAACAGCTGTCCACCAAAACACCTCTCTCTTCCAATGAAAACTTGGTTCCCTGCCTCCAAAAATCAAAATAAAGCAAAATTAAACAAATAGCCATTTTCTCACAGAAGAAAAATGTGAGGAATGGAAAATGGCTGCATTTTTCCTAGTTGGCGGCCAGTGCTCAGCTGGACATTCTTGCTTAACCTTTATCTTTCTCTCTAGGCATCTCCAGGTCAAGCAGAGGAAAGGGGCATGCGACACACAGCCACAGACTCTGGCCAAACCTTGGCGATCAGTGATGAATGAAGCTAAACTCCAGGTCTCGTTAGCTCAAGGCATGAATAGGTTTGGAGCTCACATCTTCAGATGAGGCACGACTCACAATGGATTCTTTTCTAACTTAACCAACATTTGGAAAAGTTCGCTGACTTTGGTGAACTAAAATAAATTATGAAACACAACCCTTCTCTCTTTCAACAGTTGAGCTGAACTTCCACCAAAGTTGAAATTATTTTTATTATTGGTTATAAAATATGGAGTTCTGCCTATTTGTTGGGTGAGGCTGAGGTAAGTAGATAAATTTCAATCATTGGAGTCATTCAACAACCTTTCTGCAGCTTCTTCATGTCCCGGATACTCTTCTGGACTGTGGAAATAAAGAGAATGTTGTCGCTGACCTCATGAGATTCATGGTCAAGTGGAGTGGGACTGAGCAAAATACAAAGTTCTAAGGCTTGTGGGCTAAGAACACACAGAGCCAAAAGGCGAGTGTATCTGAGGCAGAGTTTAGCAATCGCCTGCTTCACTGAGCATTTGTTGTGTTTTTCTTCTGATTGGTTCTTCTTTCTCTTTCTCGCCTTTCTCTAGGAGCCATGTACACAGGCATGCCGATGGGTAGGGACTCTGCCTGAGACATCCTGCAACAGAAAGAAAACAGGAGTCCTTGTAACCATGGATGATTCAGTGTTTAAGGAAAGAAAGCCAGACTAAGGGGGTGGAGAGTAAATGTCCCTCAAAAGAAGAATCAGGGTAAAAATAGCAGGAGATGGGCATAAATTTTCCTGACATCATTTCTTAAAATTCCATAAGATCATAAGTAATTTACTTAGAAATTATTTTGGTATGATAAAAAAGTGGTTGTAGAAAGAGCTGAATGGCAGAATGCCAAAAGATAGGATCTCACATTGTTATGGATTAAAAACTAGTGGTCAATTTAACACCAGCTGAATTAAATCAGCATGGTGCTGAGCATGTTCTACCGAGGAAAGTTGCCAGCATAAATAGAGATGTGGAGAAGACAAGGGAGGTGTTGTGGGTTTCTCTAAGTGCTGCTGTTTTGAGCCATTGGTTCTCCTGGAGGAGCTCTGTTCCTCACATCAAGTATTGCTTCCTGGCTCTGGAAGAGAAGACTTGTGCTGCTTATCTCCAGGATGAACTCATCATGCTGGCTTTCTGGCATGCACTCCACTGTTCTTATCATTGGAGAACCTCAAGACCTCCGTGTCGCTGAGCATGGCTGTGGTGTTTTTCAGGACAGCCCAGGTCTTTATTATGAGCATGACTTCTCCGCTCCAGTGTCAGACCCTCAGCCTAACAGTACGGCTCCTTCACCCCGCTGGCATAGACTTTCTGGCTTCCACCACTGACCTTTGGGCCTTCCCAGCACAGATCCATAAAACAGACTGGTGTGAGTCCTTCTCATGGGCTCTAAACCTGCAGTTGGACTTATGGGAGGCACCGTCATGGACTCTAGGTCTTCATCTGGACTCGTGCAGGACATTGCTGTGGGATTCAGGTCTTTGGCTGAATATTTTGTCTTTAGTCCTGTGGATAGATTTCCTACACTCTCTTGTGTTAAACTCTAGGTGACTATCATAAAATAATAATTCTGTGTCCTGACTCTAATTGTTCTCTGCACAACCCCTGACTACAACACACATAATGCCACATATGCATGATGAGTAGAGCTCCTCATATGCAGACAAATGGAAACAGTTCCAGTGGGAAATCACTCAAATTGGAGAAATACATCTCTGCCAGTGATGGGTGCCATGACTGCAATGCAAGAGGGAAATAAAGTTTTACACTTAGCTGTAATATTTTGCATTTTAAAAGAGATATGTTTTGATTGCTTATGTAATTTTATGTTTTTACATTGCTACATTTTTACTTAATTTTATTGGCACACTTTTGATACGCATGATGATCACATTCATCATAAGGAAGATAACATAACATATCTTGAATCTTTTTTCTCTTCTTTAAACTTTTTCCTCTCTTGATTTAAAAACAGAATGTTTGCTTCCATGTTTTCCTTCTAGTCTTTTTATTACCTTGCCTTTCCTTCTTTCCCTCTCTCCACTCCCTTGTTCCCCTCTAATGTGAACATTTTCTTCCTACTTCCCAATGTCTGTCATTCATTTCAGTCCTTATTTACCCTTTCAGCTTCTCACCCAAGAGAAATAATGTGATATTTAAACATGTGTGTCCTATTTATTTCACTTAAAACTATGATCTCAAGGTACATCCAGTTACCTAGAAATGTTCAGACATTTCTTATTTAATTTTTAAAATGTGTGGACTTTTAAACCAGATAATTCAGGACTTGGTTCCTCAATCTGTCACTTCACTCACTGGCTGTGCAGATTTGATAACTGCAGTAGACTGAAAATTGGCTCCCCAAAAGGCCTGTGTCCTAATTCCTGGGACCTGGGAATGTCATCTTACATGGTTAGAGGGGGCTTTACAGATATGATTAAATTCAGAGGGACAGATTGTAACTGAAGGTACCTTCTTAGGAGGAAAGGAGTGAGTAATTTGACTGCAGAAGAGAAAAATGGCAACAAAAATGAATGACAGGGTGGAGGTGTGGGGACAGAGTAGAGAATGAGGACAGCCTGCAGCAGCTGGAAAAGACAGAGCAGCCAAGGGCCCCTCAGAAGCTCCTGAGTGATCGCAGCCCGGGTGGACCTTGATTTTAGCTGAGTGAAACGTATTTGAGACCTGTAAAACTGATATAAGTGTATTTTTTGTACTTCTGAATCCATGATAACATGTTATGGCAGCAGTGGGAGATTAATACACTAAGTTACTGAACGTCCTTGAGCTCCTTTGCTCATCTCTAAAACAAACACGGTTCTACTGACTTTGCAGGCAACTGTGAAGATCAAAGTTTGTGTCAATTTGGCCACTAGCATAGCTACAGCAGTAATATGAACGTCCCCTCTGAAATTCATGTTGACATGTATTTGCCATCCCGACAGTGTTAAGAAAGTGGGACCTTTAAGTTGTGGGATATATTAGTGCTATTGACCAGGGAGTTAGTTGGTTACAAGAGTGGCCCTCTGATAAAAAGGAAATTATTCTCCTTTTGTGCACTCTCATGTGCCCAGCTGATTTTCTGCCATGGGATGATGCAGTTCAAAAGCCTTGGCCAGATGACACCATGTACATGGTCTTTTTAGTTTCCAGAATCATGAACCAAATAAACTGCTTTACAGAAATATCCCAGAGCATGGTAAGGTGCCCTTGCCTGTAATCTCAGCACTCTGAGAAGCAAGGCAGGAAGTTGGAAAGTTTAAGCCCAACCTGAGCAACAAAGCAAGACCTTGTTTAAAACTAAAAATTAAAATTAAAACACAAGAGGTAGGATATAGCTCCATGCAAAATTCTTCAATTCAGCCTCCAGTATTGCTAGACAGATGAATGAATAGGTAGACAGATAGATAGATAGATAGATAGATAGATAGATAGATAGATAGATCCATTGTTTGTGGGAGTGTATACGGATACGACCACTGTGGAAATCAGTATGGAGATTCCTCAAAAAACTAGGATTAGAAGTTTCATTCAATCCAGCTATTCCCCCTCCTGGATATTTCCTAGAAATTTGGAAAAATACCATATTATAGCGATACACATGAACCCAAATTTATAGCAGCAAAATTTGTAATAGCTAAATCTTGGAAACAACCAAATACCCAATAACTACAGAAGATGAAAAAGATGTGTTACTTTTATACAGTGGAAAATTACTCAGCTATAAAAAAGATGGAGGCTTTGTAGATAAATGGAGGCAACGAGACAATACTCATAAGTGAAATAAATCAGACTTACATTTGTAAATATTGTATTATCTCTCTAGTGTAAAAAATAATTAATAATAATAAAAAGCTGAAAGAGTAATAAGATCCAAAATGTACAATGTAATATCAAAAAGGAAAGTGCTCAAAATGAAAGAACAACTTATAGGTATACACATATAACTGTATATGTGTTTAAGTGTGCAAGATAGATAACCATACTACTAATTTTCTGTTAGTTCATCAAAAAAAAACAATTTGTGCTGTCATTATTTGACTGTCTGTTCATTTTTTATGCTTAGATATTCTATCTTGAGCAACTGCTAAGATAACATTTAATATATTAACTAGTGTTGATTTCTTACTTTTTTTAAAATTCTGTATTATTTCTACCATTTTTTCTGTTTTACTCTTAAAAACAAATCACACCCAGGATCATACCCAGAGACTTTTCCAAGTTCAGGGCTGGACAGGACCCGGCTACCTGTTGTCCTTATTCTCTACCTTCCTGCCCTCACTTACCACACTTCAGCCCCGCTCTCTTTTTACTTTCCATCCCTAGGTCCCTGCTTCGGGACTAATCCATCCTACTCCTTCTGCTTGGGACACTCTTTCCCCCAAACCTAAGCTTCCACACCGCTCCCCAGAGATGCCATCTGCAATTGACTGCATGTGGCTCTCCAGACGGATATGTTGAAATCCCAGTCCTCAGTGCATTAGGAGATCCTAAAAGTGGAGAATTCATAAATAGGCTAATGCCCATATAAAACAGAGTGTTTTCTACTGCCCTCCTTCTGTCATGTGAGGATACAACCAGAAGAGAAAATAACCTGGAAAGGGGTCCTCACCAGAACCCAACCATGCTGACACCACAGTCTTTGATGTCTGATTTTCAGAAATAAATATTTGAGGTTTCAGTCATCCATTCTACGGTTTTAACAAGCCAAACTGCTTAAGACACTTTCTCTGATCACCCTTCCTACTCTCTAGATCTTTTGCATTATTTGTCTTCATAATGTCCTATTTCTAAGACTTACATTGGTACACTTATTATGTCTTCACCATTTCAATGGAAGCCATTGATTTTGTCTGTGTTTACCAATGAATTCCCAGTAACATAGAAGATGCTCATTAAATAATTATTGAATAAATTAAGTGAATGAAAATCTTGGAATATGCATAAAAATACAGTCATGATTGGGAAAAAGATAGACAGATAGATAGATAGATAGATAGATAGATAGATAGATAGATAATCACCCAGCCTGTGGTCTTCTGTTACAGCCACAGGAGATAGCCTAAAGCACTATTATTGAAACAAACATGGAATGGACTCTTACTTTCCCCCTACCATTGTCCCCATCAAGCTTTTAGGAAGGAGATGCATGCTAAGAGCTTACTAGCATGCAAGCTCATGCTCTGAACAATGCAGCCCTCCAGCTTCCAGTGACAGACTATCTGGTGGTTGGTGCTCAGAAAGTCATTACAGTAGGGATGGGACTGTTTAAGGACTTGGGTAGGTGCCCCTAAAACACAAGTACAAAGAGTCTCATTTAGGAGTAGCTATCTCAGGGACAGAGTTCACTTCTTTGTACTTGCCTTTTACATTCAATGCTGACCAGTTCTGTGATAGGAAGTTTGTAATCAGTTGTATCATGGCTTCCATTGTCAGGATGGACTAATTTTTACCATATTTGATGATCATCGTTGCCTCTTGTAATAATGAATGCAATTTCTGTGCCCAGGGAATTATTTTCCTCTTGGGAACAAATACCAGCATTAAACATCAAGAATGTGGTATGCATTTCACTTCTCCAGCCCCTTGGCCTCTGATGGGGTGTGCCTAAAAAGAAAAGAAAGGCCCTCCTGAAATTTGGAGAGTCAAGCGTTGTCAAGAGTTAGAGAGGGTCCCTGCAAAGTTCACAGTATATTGCTTATGTCATGAAGAAGTCAGTGTCAAAGTCACTTCCTCCCAGATCTATCACAGCTTCCCAGAATCAGGAGGGCTTGGCTCCTGGGAGAACAATGGTCCAGAGACATTCCAGCTGCGAGCTAAGACAGAAAACCATCACCTCCTGTCAAGATCAGTCTAAATGATCCTCGGCCGTCCATGAACACACCTGCCCTTTGTCAGCGAAATCTTTCAGTACAGGCAAAGACACTCCAGGTTCTGGAACTCTGCAAATCTGTGATCAATTCCACTCTGCCAAGAGGTCATTCACTAAACATTATTCCTTTCTTTTCTGCATATTTTCTTTTCCCAGTCTTTACATGTATTCAGGGTGATTCCAATGAAGAGTATATGACTTTTCTTAAATAAAGCATGTTGGGTGGTGAGGAAGATGGTGATTAAAACAGAAAATGAAGAGTCAGTGAGCCCAATTTAAGGCATGGATCCAAAAGAACTGAAGATATTTGTTCTCCAAACTTCATAGCAATATTATTCTCAGCTGTCAAAAGGAGGATGCAACCCAAGTATCCACTGATGGATGAATGAATAAATGATGCATATCTATGCAATGGAAAATTATTTGGTCATGGAAGAAAACTCCAATCCATACTACAATATGGATGAACCTGAAGGATGCTATGCTGAGTGAAATAAACCAGACACAAAAGTCTAGATAAAGTGTTATTCTTATAGAAGTTACCTACAGTAGGAAAATTCATAAGGACAAAAAGTAGACTTGTTGTTTCCTGAGGGAGGGTGGAGGAGAACAGGGAATTCAAGTTTAATGGGTCAAGAGATTTGATTGGGGCAGGTGAAAAAGTTCTGAACTCAGATGAGTCTTAAGACAGACAGTGTTAATAGTTGTACAACAATGCAGAAGTATTTAATATCTTTTAAATGGACACTGAAAATTGTTAACTTTTGTGGTAAGTATATTTTTCAATAATAAGAGGGAAAGAAAAGGTGGTTAAGCAGGGCAAAGAATTAGAATCATCTGCACTGAAGCAGGGTCCTGCTTGGCTTCTCACTGCAATCACCAAAGAAATTTGGAAATGCTATGCTCAGGCTGCCTCCCAGACCACCAGCATCCAAGGGATTGAAGCTCTTAGATGATTCCAGCGGGCAGCCAAGGGTGAGAACCTTGCTCAGGAACCCAAAGTGCAGCCACCACAGAAGCACAAGAAGAAAACCACCAGTTTAGAGTCCCTTGTGTGAGTGCCACACCTACCTCACCTGAAGCCCACAGCAAACTTCAGAGTTAGTGTGTAGACGCCCAGTTCCCCCACCTGGAACAGCCCCAGTTATACCTGATCCTGCACTATTACTGATTGATAATGATACATTCACTTTCAAATAATCGAATATTTCTATCTCAAAAACAACCCAGTTCAGATGTTAAATTACACGAAGACCTGCCTGTTAGATGGGCAGTGTCACTGAGAAATTTGAGAGCATCACCAGTCTCAATGCTATTAAGAGGCAAAACTGAGACTCAACCTGGGTTTCTCAGTTGCCAAAGTCACAGTGACCATCTAGTTGCCTGCCTAGAAGCCAAATTCAAAATTCGTTTTCCAGGCCTATTAGAATGGATCTATCATTTTCTTTGCTCACCACCTGTGATAAATGTTCTATTTCATATATTATCATCAATACTTTCTGTTCTTTCTTCATACTTTCTTTCTATTTTGCTCTCTCTCTCTCTCTCTCTCTCTCTCTCTATCTCTCTCTCTCTCTATCTCTCTCTCTCTCCTGTTAAGGTAAGGAATTGAACTGGAGTGAGAATAAAATGCCCATTTGTTTATGGCATAAGGATTTATTGAGCATTTATTATGTCCTGGGTTCTACTATGAGTGTTAAAAAGCACAGCATCAAATTAGAAAGGAACAGAGGCACCTGTACTTCACAATTGGGTAGAGGAGAAAAACCAAGATGCCCTGAGACAGAAGAGTGGCAGGGGTCCGTGAAAATTCTCCAGGCTGTAACATTTCACTCAGTGTCTAAAAAGCAAAAAGAAGCAGCTAGGCAATCTTTCTTCACTTTCTCAGTGACCACTTTTTTTCTTTTTCTTTTTCCCCCTAAACAATAGAACTGATTTGCTAGCTGCTAATCTCATTTCTTGTAAAATGCAGCTCATATTTCATAATCTCCCTGGGTGAAAGCCTGACTCTGGATTTGTCTAAAGATCTGGTTAGTGATACCAGGACTGACAGAGAAGAGCAGCCCCTGCACCCACTCTCTGGCTCTGGGGCAGCACAAAGATGGCAGGTGTCAACGGTCAAGGAAAATGACTTGATCTCTCTATGAACCACTTTATCACATGGAAATGGGTAAATAACCCTTGGATCACCACTCTGAGGGGATGTGCTGGTGAATTACAAGTTATCTAACAGTATTAGCTTTGCAGCTTTACGCTTTTCCTTGAAAAGCCCACTGTGTCCTTTGGGTGAATCTATTTGTGGAGTAGAACATTCTGGAACTCCCAACTCCACACATCATGTGGCTTTCCATCTCATAGCATATCTGGTTTCCCATTCATCCTGTATTCTTTAAACAAAACTATGCTGACATTGAGTTGAACTCCAGCAACCCAAAGAGAATTCCTGCTGGCTGGTGTCACTGCTAATAGTATGTGGCATTCAGGGACTGACTGTGTGGACAAAAAGATGGCTCAGGTTATTCTTGTGCCCCTGGCACATCAGAATGCAGATGCAGCCTGCTTGGTTGGGCCTGGATGATGGTTTGTTCAGCTATGGGCTTTGGTATCTGCTGAACAGCAGCTTCTTCTGTCTATAGAAGGAGAGCTGCTCTGTCAAACAGAAATGCTACTATTTTTAAAATTATGCTAATATATAAATTGCACAGGATATGATGCATCTTAATGAACTTTTACCATGTGAACACACTACCTGCCACCACCAAGTAATAGAATATTGCTAGCTCCATAGATATTCCCTTCCCAAGCCTATCCGTGGAGCTAACACTGTCCTCTTCTCCAGCATGAACACTTACTCATGACCCTGTAATTTGCCTTAAAATTGGATTCATTTTAAGTGTTTGTGCCAATAACCATCTAGAGGGTTAACTTATTTATCTTGCCATTGTCCAAGCATGGAAAATCCATTTTCTCACATGCCACAAATATGGTCACTATCACTTTATTTTAATTCTAACCCATCCAATGGGTGAAAATAATTTCTCATTATTCTTTTTGTGTTTGTGTGGTGATTAATGCAATGAACTAGTGCATGGTATGTTTAATGGTCATTTGAATTTCTTGTGGGAGTTGCCTGTTCATGTTATTTGCTTAACTTTACTTGGGAATGTCTCATTCATTTCAACGCACTCTGCATTCAGTGAGAATATCAATCCTATATTATAATACATGGTAAATATACCCCTAACATGTCATCTGCTTTATAATTTTCTCTATATGCTACTTTTGCTGTTCTTTTTCTCTTCTTATCTGCTGCTGCCCTCTACCTTGGCTGTCTCATCCATCTCATGGGTTGGACAGAGCACCTTCACACTGCTTTGGACTGAATCATTCCCCCTTCCCCAAATTTATAGGTTTATACATTGAAGTCCTAACCCCCAAAGTAGCTGTATTTAGGGGCCAAGGAAAGTAAACTGGACCCATAATGGTGCCATAGCAATGGTATCTTTATAAGAAGAGGATGACAGAGATATATCTGTATGCCTCTCTACCTTATGGGGACACACTGGGGAGGTGACTGAAAGCAAGAGAATCTTCACCAGATCATGGCTACACTGGCACCTGATCTCAGTTTTTACCCTCTGTAATTTATGTTGTGTAAGCCAATCATACTGGTATCTGTGAGGCAGCCAGAATAGTGAAGACACACATAGACTCTGCCTTACTATTTGTGCCCCACTTTACCCTGAACTTCCAGGTCTCTATCCAGCTTCTTCTTGACTTCTTGACTTAATGTGTATGAGCCATGCCAAACTTTAACGGTCCAGAAACAAAGCCTGGGATTCCTCCTCCATATCTGCTTTGCTGGTGGCCTTGCCCACCTGGCAAGGAGCTCCAGTTTACCATGAAAATGCATCCTTTGGGGATTGCTCACATACCTGACTCTCTTTCTCTCCTCCGACATCTCAGGATATTCTCTAAGCTCTGCCCTCAAACTATATCTGAATGACAGCCACCCTTGCTGTCCCCACCGCAACACACAGGCTGATTTCACATATTGCCTGGAAGACTGAAGTAGCCTCTAGATATCTCTGGCTCTGCTCCAGACCTTCTACAGTCTGTTCTCAAACAGCAGCAGACTCATCCAGTTCAGACAAAATTAATTCTGATCTTCCTTTGTTCTAAATGTTCTGGTAGCTCCTGTCTGTCTCAGAGGAAAGCCATAATCTTACCATGCCTGGTCTCCCCAATCCCCATTGTCTCTCTGGTTTTACCTCCCAGTGCTCTCTCCTTGACTCATTCATCTCTAGCCACAAAGTTCCACTTTCTACTCCTGTGTCCCAAACTTGGTCCCACATTAGGGGATCACATGGTCTACTCCTGCCAAGAACATTCTTCTCTAAGATAGCCATATGGCTCCTTCCTTCATCTCTTTAAGGTTGTCACCACTGTCCCCTTCTCAAATAAATAGGCAGTGACCAATGGAGCCCTGCAATTTATGGGCTTACATTCCTAGAGCACCTTTGAATTGTGAAAAACTGTAAATTTCAAATATTGTAAAAGGGATGCTTATGAATGCCTATTTTTATAATTTAAACTTACATATGCAATGTCTCCCAGAACTATGTAATTTAATGAAACACTATATTAAGAAAGCATTAGAACTTCCCAATCATCTTGGCAGCATTTTATGGATCTTAGAGCTTTAAAAAGAACAAAACCAAGAACATCCAAGAGAGCTATATGGTCTGCTATGATGCAGGAATGTTGGTGCATCTGCCAGAGATGGGCTACAGGGCAGCATCTAATCAGCAGCACGGAGAACTGAAGAACCCTCTCTGACTGCCTACTTGCAAACCTCACACCAAAAAGCAATTGTGGAAGATGTTTGTAGTTTCTGTGAAATTGTGAGAGTTTTCAAGAATATGAGGAGAGCTTCACGGGATGTATGGGACCAAGGAAAGAAAAAATATGGAAGAGGGAACACTTCTCGTTGTGCCCACAAAACAGAGAGAAGTGCATTGATAGCATCAATATTAATCACAAAGGTGTATTGATATTGCTACCATCAGGTGTAAACCTTGGGGTGAGAAAAAAATGGGCTCAGGACCAAAGAGAAAAACAGGCTCATTAGGGTCAAAAAGAAAAAAAATGGGCTCCGGAGAAACAAAAGGGAGAGAGATGTGTTGATTTTGTCAGGTGTTAGACATAAGGAAAACATTCACAAGTACCACAAATGTGTATAGAACCGTTGGTTGTATTCTTGATTTCTGTATTTACTTTACTTTTGAGGATTTGCTTTATGGAGTGTCTTAACAGTCATACATTTGTTGAGATGACCACAGAGGATTTGGCCTGGAGCACTATTTTAATATCAAGTCTTGAGAGGAAACCAGATGGCAGAATAACAGCCCCACCACAGTGTACTATCTGGATGTTTCATGGGCCCAGGCCTGGAGAAAGAGTTGATTCCATCTTTCAAGAAGCTGATGCTCAGTTATATGACAGTGATGTCTCAGAGATTGCTCTACAGGCAATAGACAGGGATGGGGCTAGATCTGACCTGGATCCAATGGAAGAAATTAACCTAAAATGCAGGTGATATGGTAGCCAAAAGTGGAAATCAAAGATCTGAATAGGTATTACAGTGCTTGGAGATAATCAAGCTGAAAGTTACATGAAAGAAGAAGATGCAAAAGTTACCAGTATTCTCAAGACAAGAACACAAATATTATATATTAATTATAGGTGAAAGATTTCATTCCTTCCAAATTCTTCTGGAAAGCTCTCTGCTAATCAACTGACAAATAATTATGACTGGTCTATTTATAATTACAGACTTCTAGAATTATAAGAGAGTTATTATAATTAAATTTGGTAAAAAATGTATTTGATTGCTCTCTGATTTTTTAAAACGTTCATTTGTCCAACTTGTTAAACTGTGTACTATTTGCTTATCTGTCTGCTTGTCCATTTTGTGAACACCTTTTTTTAAAATTTTGCACCAAACAATTTTTTCTCTTTTCCCCTTTTCATTTGCCTTTTTCATCATTTGTTCATAATTTTTGTTGGTTTATAGATTTAAAAAGCATGCTCCCATTTGGGTTGTCAGTGGGTCAAAATGATGTCAAATTTGATTTTCTCATAAGGCACTAAAAATTGTTAACATAATTAAACAAAAATCCCTTAGGGTGAAGAGAAATTACTGGATGAGATTCCAAATCTGAGAATAAGAAATCAGATGTCTAGAAACATTATCTAGCTCCTGTTCATTGATAGGAGGCCCCCGTGATAGCCATTGCTTTACTGGAAGCACCCCAATAAATGTTATTAAGATACATTGCTATGACATGTTTATATTGCTCACTCATCAAAGGATAAAGCTTTCTAGACAATAATGTTTTTGATTTAAAAATGCTCTGGTACAAAAGTTTTCATATGGTTATAATAATTGCTAGCGATTATTATTGTTTTTATAGTATATTAAATGTATTCATGCTTCCAAATAAACAGTTCTTCTAAAACATAAAACAGAGATTGTGTATGGTGCTAGAATATTCTTTCAGATTTTTACCTATGCCTTTAACAAAAAAAATAAGAGATGTACATCCGATTTAAAGTTCAACAAATTAGGTAAAATCTTTTTATGTATTAAGTAGGGATGCTTGACTAAAAGAGTATTTTATGTAAAGGTGGAAATTCAGGTGTGTTACAAAGGTCATCATAATTGCCATAGTACAATATTATGTATATTTTGATTTCTAATTTTCTGTGTAAAATTATGTAACTGTTAACATTCTATAGGAATTAAACTATTAGAACATTCATGGTTAGAGAATAACAGTTCTAGTTTGTGCTGTCATTGTTTGACTGATCACTTTTGTGCCTGGATTTTATAACCTGACAACTACTTCTAAGACAACAATATGTAATATATTACTAACATTAATTCTCTACTTTTTTTGCAATTGTGAATCACTTCTATCCTTTTTTGTTTTGCTTTTTAAAATAAAAAAAGAAAAGAAAAGTTTATTTTATATTCTAGGATGCTTGATATTTAGATAAGATAGTAATATTAAGTTTACAGCCTCCATTGCAATGCAATATTATCATTATCCTTCCCTTTCAACAACCGAACATTAGAGACCAGAAACTAGAAAGATAGATGGGTTAGGAAGACAGTATTTTGGCTCCAGTCTTCTAAGGTCAATGAGGACATAGGACATAAGAGAGCCTCACTGTGATATCCCACAACTCAGTAAGACCCTGGTGTGCTGACCAAGGAGACTGTTGGACCAAAGAGAAAGGATATCAATAGTGTATAGTATACCAAAGGAGAATCACCAGGAGAGAAAAAAGTCTCTCAAGATTTCACAGAGAGCAACTTGGTCAAGCAATAGCCATGTCTCACCCAGATGCCTGACACTGATGGAACTACTAAGAGGTGCTGTGCAGGGTTCCAAGGTAATCCCTGTGGAGACTTAATTGACCTTGACAGATAACAAGAGATTGATTGTAATTCATACAGGTTTCATTTTGACTTGGTCTTGGACATCCA
Source organism: Cavia porcellus (assembly GCF_034190915.1). NCBI lineage: Eukaryota > Metazoa > Chordata > Mammalia > Rodentia > Caviidae > Cavia > Cavia porcellus. The sequence goes on from NW_026947502.1 coordinate 28,416,507, forward strand.
GCAGAAAAGTATAACTACAAGATGTGTAAAACAAGGTGGCATAGAATACGTTAGCTATAAAAGAAACTCCAATCACTCACACTTTCTGAGAATTCCCAGCTACAGTGGTAGCTAACTGCTATTATGGGTTAATATATGGGTTAATATAATTCAGCAAAGTATAGTACCTGGCTGAATACAAGTACCTAAAATCCTTGGACTAAAATTCTTTAGCCTAAATAAATAAGTTCACTCAAATTGGAAAGTGTCTGAGAATGAAAAATTCTTCCATAGAATTCTCCAAACACAGCTCCTCCATCTTCAACTGATCACCCATTGTTGTAACTACAAAACAGAAAAGGGGGAGATGTGGGGAGTGATTGAAACTGGAGATTGATCCATGTGCAGGAGCAAAGAAAGGCCAATCCTGAGAATATGAAAGATGCATAAAGAAGCAGTTCCAGCTCCAAGAACACAAGCTGCCCTGAGAAGCCAGGCAAACAAGTTGCTAGGTAGAGTGGTTGAAACTGACGTCAACCTGCTGAGTGCATAAATAAGTGTGCTACAGTTATATGAGCAGCTCCTCTTCCGCTCAACCAGGAAGAGGGCTCCATTGACCTCAGCTTTCTGTATATGGTGTCTTATCTTTATTTCTCTATTTTCTTGCTCTCTATCCCACCCACTCCCACACCCACAGCTCCAGGACCTTCAAGAGCTGTGCTGGATGTGACATAAAACAATTATTAATATGATTCTAAGAACAAGTCCATGAATGACTGGGCCATGAACTCTGAACCATGACTTCAAGGAAGCATAGTGTATTTCAAATTGCAACCCACCTTTTTTAATTTTAATGCACTTATTCAGTGCTTATCTCATCTCATCACCTCCTATGAACTGTAGAGTTTATCACTTTCTACCTTAGAGTTCAGTTACATATGAACTTACTTTTACTTGTATTCTGTCAGAAACTGCAGAGCAATAATCTTTGTTGATTTGTTCATTACTATTCCCTGAATGTTTCTAACAGTATGTGAACATGGAAAGCAGTCTTTATTGAATAAATAAATGAAGATACTTAAAATATATAGCGAAATTATTTAGTCTATTTTTGTGCATTGCTGGTTTTGTGGTAATCCCCAGAAATCCCTACTAAACTCCCAAATATTCTTCCAGATTATGACTGTTTTTGTTACATTTAGAATTTTGCTCTACTTAGAATTTATTTATTGTGTCAAGTAGGAAAATGACTTTTGGATGTTCATGGTTTTCTCTTTTTCGACATATTTTATTTTCTCTGCTGCTTTAAGTCTAATTTTTATCTATTTAGTTCTATTTATAACCCTTCTGTTAGTTCCTATCAATCTAATTATTAACTCCAATTAACAAACGTTTAATTATGTTAAAGGCTTACCTTCATTTTAAAACTATTTAGAATTTCCAGAACTTTATTTCTTTATTTCACCTTTTGTAAAGCCAGTTCTCAGATTTGTCAGTTCTACTATTTATTTCTTTTGCATCTAATTATTTTGGACTTAGTGTTTTAACAATGAATTTTAGTGTACAAGCTTCCAAAGTGAGCACAGCAATGACTCTTTTTAAGTCTAACTTATTGCTTTCTTTTCAAGTCCTTTTGGAAAGACTAGGAATGGAATTTTCTGCTCACTTATTTTCATTCATTCATTTGAGAATCCAAGAGTCACCATAGCTCAGTGGGAAAGAGTTTGCCTAACATGTATGAAGCCTTGGTTTCAATTTTGAGCACAGAAAAAAGAGGAATAAAGACACTCATTCTTATGTGTAATTTTCACCGCATCTCTTAAGGTTTGATATGTTTTTATTGTTATTGTCTAAATGCTCCATAATTATACTTCTCATTTCCTCTGTTTTTCAAGGGTTGTTTAGGTTAATGTTTTCAACTTCCCATAAATGTATTCATGCTTTTATTTGAGTGTTTCTGCTTTCTTTCAAATCCCTATTATTGTGGTCAAAGGATGTGCTCTATTAAATTTTCTAATTTTGAAAGAGGTTTTTGCTTTTGTTTCCTTTGTAGTTTAGAAACTGGTCATTTTCTGAAAGTATCCCCAAGAAACTTGAGAAGAAAGCATATTTTTGTGTTTTGAGGAATTGAATTTGATATATATCCATTCATCTGAGTTAAACCAACATTTTATTCAGTTTGCTCCATTTCATATTGATGCTTTATTGGTTCTCAAAGAGAAGAAAGTTTGATTAATGATCCTAATGATATTTTTGTTGATTTCTCTTTTCCTTTTAATTTTTTTTTCTTTTTTTTTGTATTTTGAGAGTGCTTTTTGGAGTAAAGTATGTTTATACCTCTAACCTGTTTAAATATATCTTTACTAGTGAGCTCTTACAGTTTTTGCCTATTTGTCTGATGGAGTATACATTTTTTTTACTGACCTAAAAGAACTTTTTACGTGTCAAATATCTTAATTCCTTGCCACAAATATTATATTTTCCCAGCTTCTTAGTTTAAAAAAAAATGCTGTCATTAGTATATTTAAGGTACAAACATTTTCAAACTTTCTGAAATCTAATGCTATATTTTCACTTGCATTTTCAAAATAGCATGATGAGGGAGTTTAGATAAAGGACAGATGTCTTTGTTCTCTCTCTCTTGCTCAACTTATGTTTCTCTGACTCCTTAAATAGCTTTTACCCCAGATCTAGTTCTTTATTACACTTACCTCCTTCTTTCTCCAACCCTCAGGAGGTTTCAGGACAATACGTTCCTCAGGGAAAAAAGGATTCTTTATTTTTAATTTTGCAGAGTCCAAGTCCTAAAACTACCATTATGAAATTAAAGACATATGACACTACAGTTTAATGTGCAGCTAAATGGTATATGATTTTTCTGCTATTCTTATTCTGAAACTTGTTGCCATAGATTTAAAAATTCACCCTCCTTTTGATTAAAAAAAAACAATGAAATTTCTTTGCATATAGAAGCTTTTAATGGAAGTTTTAAGATACAGAATAATGGTTGTATCTATAAAACACCCTACCTTTAAGATAAATATCCTATATATCTACTCTTCAACTTTCTACCTCAGTGTTTTTTTAACTATCCTCTGTTCTCTTTTTTTTCCTCCCTGCTCATTCCCAAATTTCTACTTAGTTTAATGCAAAACAATCAGGAATTTTTATGTGTCTGAGCCTTGCCTTTTGCTTGTAATTAGATATACTTTTCTTTGGAAAAGCAAGTTACTTCTTAAAAGGAATTCTGATGTCAATTGTTAATCTTATTCTTTTCATCCCACAACAATTATAAAAGTGGTAGTTTAAGTATGCCTATGATTAGGCTAAAAAAATGAAAATGACTATTCCTCATAATAAAAGATTGAAGAAAATACAGTGCTGAGAGCTGACACATTAGAGTTGTGTGTGGCCTCAGGCACATCATTTGATCTTTTTGAAATCCTGTCTTTAAACTTGATAAGGCTCAAACTTGTGTCACTGAATCTGGTCTGAGTCTAAGGACGTAGCCTGGTGAAGTTAGGGAATTTTTTTCCAGGTAGTTAATCAGTGATTATCTTGAAAGCCATGCTCTTAACAAACACCACTCTGGTATTATTTGAAATATTGAGACAAAATTACTTCCCACTGATGTGTATGAATTTTTCTATGCTGAGTGCAAAACTTTCACTAACACTGATTTCCTTAAACAGTCACCAAGTGTTAATCCTATGCCAGATATCAATGATGTTTTGCCTATCTGTTGTCACCTCAATATACACCTACCACTCTTTTTCTTCCTAATAATCTTCCTGATTATCGTATGATCCAAGAGTGACTCCACTTCCCTTGCAGTGATTGGATAAAGCGAGGTCATGTGATCCAGTTCAGGCTCATGAGCCTTGAGGGTGAGCCTGTTCACATATTTCTGAAACAAGTTCTTTATTCCCAAAAGACAGTCATAAGATTCTTCAGCCTGATAGTTATAGATACCTTTGCTCTTTTCAGGAGTAGCATGAATGCATTGAGCATACATTGATTTACCACTCATTTTTATTCAACACATTGTTTTTAGACTTCACCAGGCACTACTTTATGAGCTAGAGTTAGAACACTGAGCAAAACAGAAGAAGCTGCCCTCTTGAAGTTTACAAACTTCACCAGCATCCCACCCAGCCCTCAGGCTAGCCCCTCTGACTTGGTATGGGAGGGCCTTCCCTGCACAAGGCTCAGGGTTGATGGAATCATCAAATGGCTAGCATTGGTCTGAAAGGTCACCAACCATCTCCTTGTTTCAAGTCCTTTTTTTGTTGACCATTACATCTTTCCCAACTCCCCATTTTTTCTAACCACCAAACTTCCATCTTAGCAGTGACTTGTGTAGTATACTGGATCCAATCACTGAGATTTTAATTTTACGAACATTTAGCTGCATGCTAAATTAAGTTCTGTGAGTGAATTATCAGGAGATAGAGAGTAAAGAGAGATCTTAAAAAAAAAAAAAAAAAAGAAAAAAAAAAAAACCTGGAGACTTTGTAGGAAGGGGAGTTAAAGGTGCACGCCCTAGGCTGATGTTTAGTCGGTAAGACTGCTACTGATTGGGTTGACCAATTACAGCAAAATAAACTCAGATAACTTGATTGCAACTCCTTAGCCTTTGCATGGATCTGAATTTAATCCTAAAACATTACCAGCCTACAAAGTGAGCCCAGGTACAGCCTGAATTGCATGACAAGACCCTGCCTCAAAAAGAAAAAAAAAAAAAAATCCTAAAAGAAACTCCTGTGATTCCTGTGATAAACAAATATGGAACCAAGGATTCTGAAGTCAGGATGCCTACATTTATATCCCGCCTTGCTTGTGTCCTGAGCAAACTTTTTAACCCAGCTGAACATCAAATTCCTCATCTATAATATGTACAGATAATACCACCTTTGCAAAGTTGATGTGAACACAAATGAATTGTATTAATATAGGGGAAACCTACTATGCCCACGAGTTCTTGTTCTCTAAAACTGAAGAATGAATTTTAGGAACAATGGAGGTGAAAAGTAGAATATATTTATTGAGAGAAAGAAAGCTTTGGTCTGACAGAGACAGAAGGGATCTTGAGTGGCTTGCCAGGGACTCTGTCTTTTCCAGGGACTTGTATAGACTAAAACCATGGGTTCAAGGTGGTGGGAGCCTGGGAACTCACAAGACAGATGGACATGAGGTGGAACATAACTATAGTTAGCCAATAAGATCAATAGTTCAGGTAAAATTGATTACATTAGGGACAAATGGGGAGGCGAGTTATGTAGAAAGCGGGCATTCTTACAGAGCTGTGACTCTTTCCTAGGGGGGTGGGAACTATTTAGGGTATCAATCCCAGCATATAGGTGCATTTGTATGGTTTTTTGTCTTGAGACCTGGCCCACAGCAGGAGGCATCAGCTTCCCAGAAAGCTGCCAGGTGTCTGCGCTGGCTCCTTTGAGGACCTAGCCCTGTCTCACTGCCTATGATATTTCTAACTAACTCAGCTGCCTGCAACAGTATCACTTAAACATAGGCATAGTAGATAAGTGGCTATTACAACTTATTTATTGTGATGGTAGTACTACTATATACCATGTATGGGAAGCTCTTAAGTTAGATTTGAGAGAATTTGGAGTGAATCCATTAGTCATTTAATCACACTATAATACGAATCCTCTTGTGGCTGAAATCCTCTTTTAAACTTCTTTTGCCATGGGGGGGAAAAAAAACAGAAAAAAGAAGAAGATGAAGAAGAAAGATTTTCATTATTAGGAGAGAACACATCCTCCACCAAACAAAACTGACTACCTATTCATTATGTCCCTCTTGTTATTACAGGCCAATGGGATTAAAGAGCTAATTACAGTGTCCGAGGTGAGGCAGTTCCATTGTTACCAGGACTGAGTCATGGCTGCTTTCTGACTTTTGAAGAACCAACATGATTTCGCCTTTGGTTCACCTGAGTTAGCTTTTAATGTCTCTGGCACAATTAAGTACAGGAATTAGCATTTGCAAACTCAAACCAGACAAGTGATTTGTGCTCAAGATAGAAGAACCAGGTAGAATATGAAATACACTGCTCTTCGGTGTCTCTCTCGCCGCCTGCCCCACTGGGGCTGTGTTGTACTCAACCACCCCAATCAGGCAAAATGTCTATGGCATGTGTTAAATGAACTCAGGGCAGTTAATGAGGTAATTGCAGACTAAATATATTCCTCAAGAATCAGAGATAAAAAGTTTCCCACCATTCTTTTTCCCTTGTAGCCTTTTTTCTTTCTTTTCTTTTTAAAGATCTTATTAATTTGCAAACCGGCTAATTACAAGTCCTCCGGGCTAAATAGCTTTGCAGTTGGCGCAGTAATAGCTGAACGGTTAGGGCTGAGAGAGCAGGTCCTGTTTTTTTTCCTCTGCCTATTGCACACATTGTTTTAGGTAATTAACATCCACTTTGCAGTGGCAGCCCTGACGCCTCGCTGTCTGTACAGTGTCTTGGCTGACAGCCTCCAAAACAGCCCTGTTGAACTTCTTGCAAAATCATATGATATTATTATATAATTCTGCCTGATGAAAGCTCACAGAGAATTTACACACATAGCTATGTGTGAGCTTTATGATCTAGATACATGTGCACACGTGTGCACACACACACACACACACACACACACACACACACACACACACGGAGTGCCCCATTTGAAAGAGTGTTTTCTTCCAGCCAGGCAAGCATGGAGTGGAAGTAAAGGAAAGAACTGGGTTTGAATTGTGACACCGATGCCACCAGATAAGATAGGGAACAATGACCTCCAAGAGTTTTCGAGAGCATTTGATAGTTTTCAACCTTATCTGGCTGGTGGACAGAACTTCGCCTGGTAATAAATTAACATTCTCGGCTCCTGAGTTCATAAAAATTAACAGAGACCTTTCAAAGGAACCCTCATTGGGACCAGGCCTTTTATTCTTGTCTCTAGGCATCATTTTGAATGAAAATCTAGAACTTTTGGTTGTAGTTACACGGGTCAAAGGGAGACCTCATCAACTGCATGAGGTCTTTGCATTATTCAAATTAACAGTGTTAACTTCAGTCTCTCCGTCCCTGTTCCGTGTGTCTTCATCACGTCCGCTCTTCTGGCTGGCTTTGCCAACATTTCCTAGTCTTACGGCATGCTCAGTATTTGCTTTTGTAGCTTTCTATCAAATCACTCAACAGTCAGAGTTTGATTGAAGATGTTCCTAAAACATTTTGCAGTATTTTGCTTTTAGAGATGGCCTAACCCCAAAAGAAATTGTGGGGCATTTCTCAATAGAGTTATCATCACCTACCTCACAGATATTTTTGTTTGTTTAACACAGTGGCCACAGCACAACAAATACAGGATATATGGCCAGCACTTTGTAACTGGAAGCAACCCAGCACTCGGTATATTTTTGCATGTGTGACGTCTAGAAAGCTTTATGAATTGACAGTTCAGTATGTCTCTTTCCTCCAAAGTCAGGGAAAGTTGGCAAGCTGAGGAGTCTAAAGTGACACTTGATGGCTCTATCGTTTTTCTTCTTTATTTGTTTATATTTTATGGACCATCAATTTAATTGTTAAATCTTCCCTCTTCCAAGCCCAAGTCTTCTTAGAAATAAATCACACCAACGCAGGATGGAGTTATGTCACTCTGGTGGCCCACGGCTGGAGGCTGCTGACTCTTACGGTTGGTATATTACAGTGACTAAGTATGGGGAGTAAACAAGAGCTTCTTTTGGAAGGACCAAAGGACCTCAGATTGGAAACACAACAGGTCAGTGGACCTACAGGTCCGAACGGGGGTAAGTGGAAGAGAGGAGGACCTGCGTCTAAAATGTCACACACTGAATATCTAACACTTATGTGGTAGAGTCTCAATTCCAACCACTTGATTTGTAGAAAGGGAAGTTTTAATAACATTTCAAAAAACTAGGACGCAGAGCATATTTAGTGCACTAAATCATACAGGAAGTCATACAGCTAATAAGTGGCAGAACCTGTGCTTTACCACACTCCTTATATGACTTTTCCCTTCCTTTGCAATGTTTCCTTTCTGGGTAAGCCAGAAATGGGGAACAACTTCTGATAAAGAAAAATGTGGCTTCCAATGCCTTAACTCTGTTGCCTTGCCAAGGGGAGTCCAGGGTGCTTTATTTACATTTGGGCTCTGTTCATTCTCTACAAGGGTGAGTCCAGATCTCTCTCTCTTAAAACAGAACCTCCTCTGCATTCCAGGATACCAGAGCTCACAAATTGGCAGCCTGGGAGCCTAAACTGGCCTAAAGATGTGCTTTTGTTTGGCTGTTACGTGTTAAATCACACAACATATTTTTAAACTTAGACTCATTGCCAATTTTGAAAACCCAGGTTTTGTGTCTATGATACACCAGCTTGCCTCAAATTAAACCACCTACTACAGAAAAATGAGGCTTAAAAATTTGTGTTCGATGACATTGAATGACTGTGTCTTAGTTGCTTCATGCTAAAAATATCACAGACTGGGCATTTTATGACCAATAAAAATTTATTTTCTCATGGCTCTGATGCCAAGGTCAAGGCTACACCAGATTGGGGATCTGGTAAGGGTCTATTTTTACTTCCCCTTTCTTCTTTTTCTCTTCTTTCCTCCCCTCCTCTCCTCTCCTCTCCTCTCCTCTCCTCTCCTCTCCTCTCCTCTCCTCTCCTCTCCTCTCCTCTCCTCTCCTCTCCTCCCTTCTCTTATATTTCTGTATTGGGAGATGAAGCCAAGGCCTTCACACTCAGATACCTCCCCATTCTTCTTTCAATTTTTAAAAAAAAATGTAGACAGGGTCTCACTAAGTAGCTAAAGCTGCCCAAGTTGGACTCAACCTCTAGATCCTGGCATTACAAGTGTACACAACCATGCCTGGTTGAGGGTCCATTTCTTATCAAGTTTGCTCTATGAGTGTCCTGATATGGTACAAGGGACAAAAAGTCCAAAGAGACACCCATACTGTGTGCTCCCATGTAGAAGAGCAGATGAGAGGAAACCTATTTCCTTAAACTCTTCCCTAAGGGCCCTAATCCATTCCTGAATCAGAACCCTCCTGAAAGTCACTTCCCAAAAGATGCCGCCTCTTAATATCAGCATAAGGGGAGTTAGTTTCAACATGTAAATGGGAAAGGGACAGAATTCAAGTTATATCAAGATATTCAAATGGCCAGGCCTTGATGATCCAAAGCCTCAAAAGCAAAATTCTTCACATTGAATGTGTCACGCTCAAGTCACTGGCCAGGTCCCAAGTCAGGTACCTGAGTGAGGGGCCAAGCAGAAGGCAGTAGCTACAGGGCAGAGAGACAGAGAAAGACATTGTAGAGCTCCATGAGCTAGAATCAAAAGATAGCATTCAGGGCAGCCAGGCGGCCAGGACTTCAAGAACCAAAGAAAATACAGGAGTGAGCCTGACATTAGGTACGGAGACTTTGCCTTCCGGGCTGCAAAGCTGGAAGAGTGAAGGCCAGGAGATTTAGAAACCAAGCAGAGTCTCTGTGAGTCTTATGAATGTGAGCGATTGAAACACTGAAAGTAAGGGCCAACGAAAGAAGAAGGGTCTGGTGAATACCAAGACTTTTGGGGGATCCCTGAAAAGTGAGGCCCAGTAGAGAAAGAGCAAGCAGGAAAGAAATGAAATCTACTTACAAAAACGAAATCCCAACCTCATGAAACCTCAGTTCCTGAGAGGAAAAATGTAATTCCCCCTGCCTGGACTACCTTACAGAAGCAATAGCAATCCTCTCTGGAGGAAGATAACACCGTGCAGAGATGCTGCCATATGCTTACTGTGCCCCACTGGCACCTGTGCTCTCACCACACAGGAACAAAAGATGACAAAGCCTAGTAGGTTGCAGATCAGAGAACCAGGAACCATAGACATGACTGAATGGAATGCAGGTTCCAGGAGAAAAGAAGATAAGCTCTAAGGGTCTCGTTCACCTTTCTCTTGGGACAGAAGTTTACTCTGCAGAGTCTGTGTATTATCTGTGCAGCGTGTATGAGAGCCTCACTCATTTCTTCTTTGAATGGGAATCATCTCATGCCTTTGACTAGGGCAGATGCTCTTGAAATCTTCCTGGATTGAACTGCATTGTACAGTGAAGTGCTCGAGTTGTTGCTACCTGGCAAGACCAAAATTAGTGTGTTTTGGAGCTGGCTCACACCTACTCACTAGAGCTGATTGTACACATCTCTTCCTAACAAGCACTTGGTGACTTCCCAGAGCTAGCTTGATATCAGCCATAGTGAGTGTGTTCACACCATGAAAACTGGCAACACTGAAGATCATAGGAGGCGTAAGACTGTCCCCTGATGGCGTTGAAACATTTGCAGGCATGTCACGGCTCACAGCCACTTTAGCTTAGAACTGGAAAGCAGCGATAGTGAGGATTCTATCACACACACATGCACACACGCACACACATGCACATGCACACGCATACGTGTGCATACACACAGCTTCAATATCCATGGTGGGCTGATTTTTCTGCATGAGCTTCCACTTTGCTGGACATCTACATGGACAAGAAAGGGGACAGATGAACAGTAAACTTAGTTTAATCCATTAAACTTGGTCTCAGCCCAGTAATTTAGATATTGTAATCTCTCTGGAGGAAAATGCTCAGGTTTCTTTCCCGCTCCTCTGTGTACCAGTTTAAAGTTCCCCAGGACGTAGATGCAGAGGTAGAGAATGCAGAGCAGGTTGATTCCTGGGAGGCCGACGTGCTGTGATGGGAAAAGAAAGCAAGGCTGAACAGAAAGGGACAGAGACTGACCTGGGAAAGCCCTCAGCTGGCCTCAAAGGGGCCCTCAGACCTGAGGTGTCCTGTATCCCTGTGTGGGTGTTAACTGTCCCAATTAATGACCAGCATTCTAGCATCTTCCTGTGAAAAGTAAGGTTCAGTTTCTAGGAAAGAACTGGGAGATGTGAGAGTGATTGCCTAAACCTGGAATTCCTTTAAATGATGCCCGTGACTTTAGCTGCTGCAAGCCACAACTGGACTACTTCATAGTGATTAGCAAAAAGGCTTTTGGGCCAAGTATGGTGGCATGTGCCTATAATCCCAGCATGTGGGAAGCTGAGGCAGGAAGATCACTGTGAGTTTGAGGCCAGCCTAGGCTAAGTTCAAGTGTAGCTTGGACACGCAATGGGACTTTGTCTCAATAAATGAATAAATAAATATATAAATAAATAAGAATGACGATAATGAGAAGAAACAAAACTTTAGAATCAATTAGCTCCACATAAAATTCCGGATCTGCAGCTTAGTAACTGTACGACCTTACAGAAGTTGCCTAACCTCTCTGAGCTTTGGTTTCCATGCCTACATAGTGCGGATTTAAACAATGGCTAGTACGCAGAGTTACCGTGAGGATCAAATAAGATCATGTTTTTAAAGTGCTTGGCACAAGACAAGAGCTTGATGAAGGGCACCTATTTATGCTTCACTGATTTGAATTGTCTCTGAATCCTCTCTGGATTTTCATTTATTCCCGGAAAATATATATTTAAAAAGAAAACCTCCTGGCCCGCATTTGAGCTTTTACAGCTCGCTGAAGGCTTCTGCTTTGTATTTTTCAGATGCAAACTTACATTTTATGAAAATCCTAACTCTGGATTTGAATCATTTGCATAAATTAATTTAATTTTCTAGGTATGGCATTGATTGCCTATATAAACAAGATAAATACTATAAGAAGAAAGAATATGTATGTCTTGCCTTAAAAGAGGAAGAAGGAGGAGGAGGAGGAGAAGGAGGAAAAAGGAGGAGAAGAAGAAGAGGAGGAGGAGGAGGAGGAGAAGAAGGAGGAGGAGGAGGAGGAGGAGGAGGGGGAGGAGGAGGAGGAGAAGAAAATTCAACTAACCCCCAAAGAGCTACAACTCCTCCCTGGGCTGGCACTGGCATTTCCTTTCCCTGTGGCCAGATTCAGAGATCCTGCTGCCAAGTGAGCATGCAGCCCGAGAAGCTCAGCTGGAGACAGGCAACCATCTGGACCAGCATCCGTCACAGGTGAGATCTTGGTGAATGGTTAGGAGTCTATCTTCCCTTTCCCAATGTGGTGCCTCTTTTCTTTAAAGAAAAACCTCAAAACTACAGTTTTCCATTGTCCTCTTGTACACAGCATTCATAGGCCAGCACAAACCCATTAGTAATACCTCTATGACCCATGGTGATTCCTAAAGAGAAGACATGGTGGCACTTCCTCTTCTGATGGCAGCAGCAGCACAGGAATGGTGATCTCAGGCAGCTTAGGACTTTCCCTCCAGCTAGCATTTTGGAGGTACAACTAGCTTGAGGGCTGGCTGCTGTGGCCTTTTGGCAGATGCTTTGCCCTGTATGGAAATTCTGCTGTAAAATGTTATCTGAGTCATTTCTTTCTTTTGTTCACTTGTTCAGAAAAAATGTTTGAGAACTCATTATGGAGCAGGCAGTGGTCGTGCTGAATGGACAGAAGGGTCTGGCAGTGCAGAGTCTGTCACAGTCTGGTGGATAAGACACAGACACAGACAAACAACTAGACTAACACACTTACTGTGGTGTCAGTGCATGCGAGGCTGACGTCTTGAAGTGGGAAGAGGGGCCTAGCATTACCGGAGGAAGTTAGGAACCCACCAAGGAGCTGCACCCGTGACTGGGCCCTAACCCTCCACCTTCGTGGATGAACTCCCTGAGTCTAGGAGGAAACCGTGAAGTGAAGCGGCAAGGAGAGAAGGCTTGAGCAGACACAGTGCTTTGTGGGATGAGGAAAAGGTTTGTTAGACTCCACTAGAGAAACCAGTAATGGAGAATGTATGAATCAATCTGGGAAGGCAGGTGAGTGCCAATCCATCCAGGCAGACCTCGAAGGCCAGACTGAGGAATGTGGATTCACCCTGGAGCAGCACGGGGCCAGTGATGCTCCTAGCAGGGGACAGCCGCGATTGCCTCCCCCCAGAGATATCACCGTCTCTGTTCTGTCATTTCCGATTACGTCAACATTATACAAAGGCAATCTTCTGGAGACAGCAAACCTGCAGAAAAGAAAAAATTGGGGAAATAAATGCAGTAGCTTTCACGTAGGTATGGCCAAATTTTGTGGTCCAAATATGGACAGAAACAAGTATACATCATTCAAAATAGCAGCAACTCCAACAGATGATAGATAGACAATGAGACAGAGAGACAAAGAAAGAGATTTTAGTTTTTAGAGCAATTTTGGGTTCACAGAAAAATTGAAAGGCAGGTACAAGATTTCGCATAATCCCTGCCATATACACACATAGCCCCCTCATCCCTCCCCAGTCATCCTCGTCCCCCTCCTGAGGGACTCATTCTTTCCGGCCGATGAAGCTACAGTAACACGGCGTATACCCAGAGCCTGCAGTTCCCACTAGAGTCCACTCTTAGTGCTGCACATTGTATACGGTTAGACAAATGTGGGGCTTTTGCCCATCATCATGGTGTTTGATCCCTGGCACAAAAAAAAAAGAAAAAGAAAAAGGAAAACAAAAGTGAAAAACAAAACAAACTGAGACTTTTCTAAAACCCTCTGCACTCTGCCTGTTCATCTCTGTCTTCCCCTGAATCTCTGCCAGTAAATGATCATTTTTATCATCTCCATGGTTTTGTTTTTTCCAGAATGTCATCTAGTTGGAATCATTCAGCGTGCAGCCTTCTACATTTGTTTCTTTCAGCTAATAAGAATTTCAATAGCATGTGAAGTTCCTCCATGTCTTTTTATGGCTTGATGACTCACTTTTTAGGGCTGAATAATATTCAGTTGTTTGTAAGTAGCATGGTCTGTTTACCCACTCACTTACTGAACAGCATCTCGGTTGCTTCCAAATTTTGGTAATCATGAATAAAGCTGCTACTGACATCTTGGTACAGGTTTTTATTTGTATATAATTTTTCAGCTCCAATGGAGGAGCTAAATTACAAGATTACATAGCAAATGCCCTATTAGTTTTATATTTCCCTTTGTAACATGAATTTGTGTTTCAACAGTATGTATCTATTATATAGATTTTATGCATGTTATTTATAAACTCATTTTTTAAAAATTATGGCATTTCATTGGAGAACACTTAGAACCCTATTTAATAAATCTTCTTCTTCCAATATGGACAACTGTTTCTGGGAGAACAGGAGACATTATGGTAGCCACTGTTGATTTCCTGCTGTCTTGTTTTGAAATCCTGTAATGCTTACATTGTTTTGTTCTGATCCGCTTTGTTCTATCTTGCTTCTTCTTTAAAAAAAAAAAAAAAACTTCCTCTTTCAAGCTCAGCACCACCTTGGACATTCAAAACCAACCACATCAACTGACCAGACCATTTTATGCACACATGAGAAAACACTAAGCAAGGCACATGGTACACACTGGACCTTCTCTCTATTCTCCCTTAACACCATGATTCTCTGACCCCAGTAGATATTCAACTTACTTGGAAGATTTGGTAAAACACAGGTCATTGGGTCCAGATTCAGAGCTACTGATTCACAGGTCTAGGAATTTACATTTTTAGCAAACTCTGAGGTGATGCTAATTAGATTAAAGGGAGGCACACTTTGAAAACTACTGCCATAAAGATAAATAATAGCCTAGAGATAGTTTGGAGTTCTTAGGGCTTTTCTTAAGTAATAAATTCAAAGAGGCAGTGTGTCAAAGTTGTCAAAGCAATATTCTAAAAGTTAATTGCGCTCAGTGGCAAGTGGTGCTCAGGTATGGCCTGGGGTTGTCTCTGGTGGAGTCTCTGGGACTGATAGCTTCTCTCCATTTTCTTTTGACTCCTTGGTCCCAAGCCCACACTGGTTTGGGCTGACCAACACTATTTCCTTGCAGCAGCATGAGATCTGTTTAGTGCTGAGGGCTGGACGCTGGATCCCAGGCTTGGAGTGAAAGCACAGCCCACATGACTGAGGTCACCAGCCCAGTCCAGCAACTGGAGCCACCCAGTGTGACGCTTGCCATGAGGTCAGAGTGCAGGACCGGGCACAGGGGAAGGCAGGACTGGGTCCTGGGTGTGTTCACCAGCTCTCCTCTCTCGTCACTCGCTGGACCCAGCATCCCTTCTTTTCTGCCCTTGGCAAACACAGACACAGACCCCCTATACCTCAGGCTGTTGCGGAAGGTGGAGCTAGGTTTACCTTAGCAAAGAAACAGCTAAGAAATTTGGAATTCTTGCAGTCCCCCGAGTAAGCCTCGGGGGCCGGAATCCATTATTTGTATTGTGCTTGTGGAGACATCCGCCCTTGGAGGGTCAAACACGTCTCCCACAGCACTGCACGTGAAGCAGGCATGAGACCTCTGCAACTTCTCTCCTTAAAAAGTTGCTTTTAAGCCTTGCCGGCCTTCGCACAGCCTCTTGCACTGTACGTCCCTGCGAAAGAAACTTGGACGCTAGAGGGCGCTGCAGCACCAGCTCATCCCATTTCTTCTTGAGCATGCCTTGTGGCCAAGCAGAGCACCGGACTTCTGAGTCCCTGGCAAATATATCCTACCCAAGTGAAAGCTCCTGGAGTTGTCACTTACGGTTCCACAGCTTTTTGGGGGAAAGGAAATAAACTGATGCATTACACGGTTAAATGTATGCATAGATTTCAAAATCTGATCTAGTTTCACAAGTTCAAAGAAAAAAAAGAAAGAAAGAAAGAAAATCTTGAAAACAAGAAAATGAGGTCATAATCGCTGGGTACACCTGGATCTGTGCCGAGGTCTGATTGCTGGCCATTCCCAAGACAAGGTCTCAGGTACCAATCAGGACAATTCTGGGAGTCCAGGAAATAACCACAGACACAGTTTGCCTTGATTTCAGGTTAGGTATCATCAAAGGAGCCCAACCTTCCTGCTCAAAGTGAAGCTTAAGTAATAATTATTATTATTTGCAGTTTTCCTTTCCATATCTGCAGTTTTCACATTCACAGATTCAACCTACCGAAGGCTGAAAAGGCTGCATTTTAAATGACACCCACAGTGAACACATACAGGCCTTGCTTTTTTTCTTATCACTATTCTCTGAGCCATGCAGTTTAACAAGTATTTCCATACCGTTTATATCGTAAATCATCTAAGGAACTGTAAGTTATCTAAGATGAGGTGCAGCATATGGAAAGGTGAGTGAGGGTTATACACCAACACTATGCCGTTTTATACTGGGGAGCTGAGTATCCATGCATGTCCGTATCTTGTGCAGGCCCTGGAGGAGGTGCTGAGCCAACCCACCTGAGCTACCAAAGAAAAACTGCTCTGGGCACTGAAGTGGGCCAGGAAGTGGGCTTGATGAGCACAATAACAGCATGGATTATCTCATCTCACTTTCACCAAAAGCCTCAAAGATAAAAATGATTTTATAAATAAACGCAGGCACAGAAGGGCCGATGGAATAGGTGAGCTGGTAAGTGGTGAGGCGGGATTGGACTTTAGGTCTGTGGGAAGGTTTACGCATTCCAAAGGCAGCTCTCACATGGCTCAGCCCTCACCAGCAGTCTTCGCCACCCCTAAGCAGGTGAGTCAATGGTGGCCTAACTGACACATATGCAATATTTCTGCGTAGAAACCAAATATAACAAGTTTTGAGGGGGACAATCTAATTCCAGATATTCTAAAATATCTGTAGTTAAGCCATGAGTGACAGGTCAAATGATGCATCTTAATTGGAGTCTGCAAATTGCAAAACCTATCGACATTAGAGATAGAAGCCCAAAGAAAAATCCAGGCTTGGCATTGACCGCATCAGCTTCATTTTGTGAGATAATGAATAAAAAGGCTATTGAAAGCATGTCTAATATAAGAGGTGATTATGTGTAATCCAGGCTTCAAGTCAAACCTAACTCTCTGCTTCTGTTTCAGTCTCACCCTCCACCTCCTTTTCCAGGGAAAGTTGACATTAAACTGAAAGCAAGCATGATCTGAGTTTAAAAATGAATTCAAACCTGCAGTCTGCTGCTTACCAGTTGGCAAGCCTTGAATAAGCAGTTTTCCCTCTCCGAGTCTTGGTTTCTTCGTCTCTGAAGTGGGTATAGCAGTAGTCATAGCTTGTAGAGGAGATGGTAATGATAACCGTGCACTGTTACGCACGTAATGAGGCAGGCACGTATCTGGTGCGCTGCACCTCTCAGCACTCTGATGCTTCCCCACAGACCACACAGGGCGGCAGCTCCTTTCTCTCCAGATGTCTGATTAGGGAAGAGGAGGCTCAGGGGGTCAAACGGCGGCTCTAACGGCGCAGTGCTCCTACTTTGGAGAGATAAAACTAGAATCTAGACTTATCAGGCCTGAGAGCTTAGGAACTTAACCTGCTACGGATCGGCCAGAGAAGTCAGTGATTACTCGTGACTCTGATGGAGACGGTGATACTTTAGTTTGCACAGGGCAAAAGGAGACGTCTGACAATTCAAATGATGTTCGTTCTTCCCAATAATCTAATAACAGAATGAATTTGGTCAAAAAAAAATAAAATAAGAAAGGGAAAAGAGATCTTCTGATGTTCTTTTCTTTTGTTTTGGGAACACTTTTATATTTTTGAGACACTTAATATACATGAAATCTTTTAACTTTGAAGCTAATTACATGAGATGCACAGGGTAGATTTGATTATTCAAATTTTACTGAAGATAATATGGGTGCCTTTTCCTCACGGCTCCCACTGGCCCCATCAAAGACAAAGGCATAAGTGAATTTTCACAGAATTTAAAGAGATGGGTCATGGGCAAGTCCTTAGTAATGCGACTGGCACACACCAGGTGCTCAACACAAGCTGACTGGACTAGAATGAGCTGATGCCTCTCAGGGTGGGTCCAGTGACTGGAGGACTGGTGTCAGCAATGGTGCAGTGAACGATTGCTGTACAACGTGTCACCCAGTGAAAATCGGAACTGCCTTGTGAGCAGTGCTAGAGACAGCAGTGACAGATCTGTGAGTGGCCCCAGGTTTGACTCCAAGTTCCTTCAGGAAGGTGTGGACTGGAAATAACCTACAGATGGTTTACTCCAGCGTTTTCCAGGGCTTCCCCTGCATGCCGAGATGGTTTGCTCTATCAGAATGCCACCTGCTCTCTTACCTACAGTTATCTGCAAATCAGCTCACTTTAATTTAGGTGAATATACATACTCATTTCCTACATCCTGATGAAAACATGGGTTTACTTTGCTGGAAGTATTTTTTTTCTAATATATGTGCACATTTCAATTCAGGTATTTCAAGTAAATACATAGTGCATGAAAAAA
The DNA here is from genome assembly GCF_034190915.1 of Cavia porcellus. NCBI lineage: Eukaryota > Metazoa > Chordata > Mammalia > Rodentia > Caviidae > Cavia > Cavia porcellus. Next base: position 28,434,721 of record NW_026947502.1, read on the forward strand.
CAAAATTCTGAAAATTCAATTGACCCAAAAGCTTTCATAATCCAAAGAAGAAAATGACCAAAGCAGAAAATATGGGCAGGTGTTTAGTAACACAGGAAGACTCCAATGCAAGTGAATTCCCTTCAAATCTAGGTTTCTTTGTCTTTACGTTTCCTCTTTGACCTTAAGATCTGTCAACATTAGCCATCTAGAGTTGTGCAGGACAAAAGCATCAAAAAGTTAGAGATACCCTCTCCAAAGACTTCCCAATAGGCACCCTTTGTGGTAAGTCCGTGAGAGATGCAGCTTTGCCCTTTGAGCTTCTCAGGATTTTCATATCACACATGCATTACTTAGGTAATTTTGGTTGCAAAGTAAAAAGGAAAGCAAGCTGTTTTATACACTTGCAATATGGATGCTTCACAAATCTAAAAAGATATATGTTCCCCCTGAAATTAAATAGGAAATTCATTTTGCTATCCACCACAGGCTTGCTTTCTGATCAAAATGTTGGATAGTTTGCCGAGCGTGTACTTCGTGCCATGCACAGGGTTAAGGATTTATTGTGTCACTCAGTACTCACAACCTTGGACCTGAGTCTTCTAGCAGGGCCAGTAAGAGGTATAGACAGGGTCTGGGCTCCAGAATGGCTTTCCCTCTCTGATTTCCTGTCACCAAGCAGTAAGCTGCTATTCTGGAGATCTGATATCTGGATAGATACCTACACAGAGCTGTCTCCTCCGGATGGGCACAGTTCCCTTTACTCAGCTACCTCGCAAAGATTTTCCAATTTGTCTGTGAAATCACACAGTTGAACCAGAAATCACACAGAAGAACCCAAGGCCTTCCATCCATTCTTTCTAATTGCTATCAACATTGCCTACTGCACATTGGATACATTTCTATTTAAAACTAGAAGCAGAATTAACTGAGCACACCCAGCCCAGCCTGTATCTGCCCCCCTGATCTTGACTTCCAGAAAGGAAGCGCCTGTCTGCCGGGCTTCCCTCCATGGGGCCACCGCAGAGGCCCATCATCTGCTGTTTAACTGCTCATCTTGGCCGTCAGGTGGAAGTCAAAACACAGTTAAAGTTTAGTGGACTTAATCTACTTAATAATAAAAATAATAATGGCCCAATTAATAGCAATCCTGTGCACTTTAATGGGTGCTTTCATCTGGGAATCAAAGTGGTTTGGAAGAGGAGCCATCATTAGGTTGATTTTACAGATGAGGAGAATCAACATAAAGAGGTTAAATGACTTGCCCAAGGTCAGAGGCTGAGTCAGTGCTGGCATGCTGGCATGGGGAGAAGACCCGGCTCAGCCAGGGCTCTGGCTTTCTCCCTTCCTCCTCCCTTCCTCTCAGTGCTTGGCACTTTTGTGGTATCTTTCATCTGAGAATCTTAAATTAATCTTCCGACAATTATCACCATTCATCGGTGGCCAACAACAAAAAAATTCTGACCTCGCTTGCCAAGTGTTGAAGGCCTCTGTCCCAAGCTGCCTTTCCCTGGATGTCAGGAGATGGGGGTGCAGAGGCCCACTGGGGCAGGCACAGGGTTCTGTATCTCACCACTCAGAGGGGCCAGCACCCCCAAAATGAAAAGCCTAAGTTCTTAATATATTGTGTGTTGTTCTATACATTATGTCTGTATATCTGAGGTACAGAGTGCTCATCTAAGCCAAACGCATCAATATCTGCTTGTAAATTATAGGATAATTTTAACTATGCTTTAATTTTTGCCTTCCATTCAGACTGGGGTTATAACATGTTTCCACCACAGGGTTACTCCACGGTTGGTGCTAAAGGGTGAGAAAAGTATCCCACCGAGCTACTGAGCATAGGGTACTTCCCAGCCGCTCCAACCATGGGAGAAATTTTTGTAGGTACAATCTCATGAAAGTAAGAAGTTAAAAGAAAGAAATAAACATCATGCTGGGCGCAGTGGGGGCACTCCTGTAACCCCAGCACTTGGGAGGCTGGAACAGGAGGATCACTGTGAGTTCAAGGCCAGGCTGTGTACTACACAGTGAGACCCTGACTCAAAAACACCAAAATAAATAAATATAAATAAATAAATAAATAAATAAATATCCCAGCTCTACAGAGGAAAACAAGCAGCTGCAAGGAAAACGGCAGAAATAAAAGATTCAGCAAAGGGGTCCGAGCACCGAGCTGAGGTTGCTGGGATGGAGAAGCTCAGGAGAAAGAAAGACACGGCTTGCAGCTCTCCCTCCACTAACTGCAGAGAGGCCAGCAGTCAGGACCGGACTTGTCCGAGTTCACACAACGAGTGCGTGGCCAACAGGCATGTGAGCTCCTACCTGTCTGATCCTCTTGTGTTGTGTCAGAAGCACTAGAGAGTCTTCTCCACTACGGAAGACATTTTTCACAGGCTGGGTGATGAAGAGCATGGCCTTGTGGCTCTCACAGTCCTTGCAGAAACAGCTGGCACGTAGACCTGCACTCTTGAGTAAGAATCCAAGTTATCAGTAAAGTGAGGAAACACAAAGGGAGTCAGAACCTGGGGGAGCCGCCACCCCAAGCCAAGGAAAGGCCCTGCTCCTGGAAGCTGGTAGAGAAAAGGGTTCCAGGAGAAGAGCTGTGGCTTCTTGCAGAAGGGTATGGCAGTACGGCAGAGCAGGGGGCTGAAGCATGGATCCCCCAACCTCACGCTGCCCCTCCCTCGGGTTTCCAGCTGGGTTGGAGATTTTCCAGGTCAGCCTGCTGGAGCATAAAGCAGGATGGAAAAGAGCAGAGAGGTTACCCAGGGTAGGGACAATAGAAAGACCCACTACCGAAAGAGTCCTTGAAAAACTGTATCAAAGATGGCAGAGCATCCTTCTCAACTGGCAGGGAGCGACATCAGGCAATCTTATAGATGCAGGAGTTAAGGTCCAAAGAGTCTAAGCAATTGACACAAACTCAACAAGGAGCATCACCAGGGAGAGAAGATGGACCACTCACTGTTCCTTTTAGGCTCTGGCTGGCATTGCCATTGATTAGTTTTTCACTCATTCATTCATTCATCCATTCATTCATGTAGTATTTAACTCACTAACAACACAGAAGTTTCCACAGCACAGATTGCATACTTGGCAAAAACCTGAGGGCAATTTTTTTTAACCCTTCCATGATGCTTCATTCCGAGTTTCAGTTGTAAATAGTTATAACCACTGACATTCAGTTCCTACCGTTTGGCAAGGATTGTTCAAAGGGCTCACCTTCCTCATCTCAGGTAATCCTCAGAAGAACTTGCAGAGGGAGGCTAATTGTTACTATCTCATTTACAAACAGGAAACCCAGGCTTAGAGAGATTAACTGACTGTCCCAAATCACCAAGCTGTTCAGGGACGGTACTGAGCTCACATCCAGTCTCTCTGACCTGGCTGCTTAAACTCTGTGCTCTGTTGCAGAGGTTCCAATCAGCAGCCATACTAGGTCAGGTAGAGCCCAAACAACTATTTTATTTCATTTTTAGTTAGCTGACATTGAAAATATAACAGATTTCACCACTCAAAATAAAGAAGGAAAAGTTTGAAGGAAAATGAATGTACTTTGAGACCATAATATTAGGTGAAATAAATCAGAGGCATAAACTTAACTAACTTTAAAAGCAAAATAAAAGACTGATAATAGGAAACAGGGAGCTATATCTTTTGCAAACAGAAAGCGAGCCAAGAGATGGAAATAGTAAGAGGGAGGAGAGGATACAAAAGTACTTAAGATGTGTTATGCACATGAACCAACTCCCCACGATGGATGTAACATTATGTGCTGCAAACATGTACTAATAAAAACTTTTTTGAAAACCTTTTTAAAGTCCAACTTCCCTTATTTTTATTTTCAAGGTGTCCTATGATTTGGCCCCAGGAGGCCTGTGCTTTTTCCTGTTGATTGGTCTGCTCACACCACTGCCTGCCTATTCTATCCACTAGGAGACATCTTCCTCCTGGCTCCACGGCAGCCATGTTTGTGACCTTGGCTGCATCGCCTCCGCCTCTGTCAAAGCCAAATGCAGCAGCGTAAGACAGCCTGAGTGCCCCAGATGCATGCTGGGATTGTTACCCAGAGGCAGCTGCTTCTTGTCTCCAGTTGGCTGAATCCACCGGAAGCCCACAAACACAAAGGGATCAGAAAAGAAAACAGCTCATCACACATCTCTGCTCTGCTCCTCATGCCGGGCCACAGTGGCAGAATACAAAAGACACCTCCGCAATGCCAGGCAAATGGCCCAGCAAAAGCTCTGGTCTCTTCATGCAACCCGTGGCAACTCCAGTGAAGGCAGATAAAACACTTTAAATACTATCATCTTTTATCTTCGCTTTGTGGGCTCAGGGAATAAAACACAGTTGCCAAACACAAATTAATGTGTAATTATTTTTCTTGCCTGAATCATTTTCTTTCATGTGTCAGAGCATGCTGAGCAAATAGCACCACACCTTGGACTTTAATTGTGGTAATCAGGGCCCTGAGCCACAAGAAAGTCTTTTCTAATACCTCCCTCAGCACTCTGACTTTCAACTTGAAGCAACTGATCCCCTACCCTGCCATCTTCTCTTCTTTTTTACGGGAAAGAAATATGTGCTTGGGGAGGTCCCAAGGCAGTTACAACCAATATGGGGCCTACCGACTCTCCCAAATATAACAACTACTTTAGATAGGTGACTTTCTTTAAACAGGTGACAGACTAATAGCTGTTCCTTTTCCTGACTCACTTACTGACCAATTACTTGCTTATTAAAATTAAGGCCACCTATCTTTAATACTGTAGTGAGATACGTGTTACATTATTTATCTTCTAAGATGGTTTTGAAAGTTGGATACTATGACAACAGGAAGGGGAAAGAGGAGGGAAAGTTTCGGGAGGAACTCTCCCCAAAGGAGTGGCCGCAGCCCCTTCCATATGTAATCCCATGTTGTAAGTTATTCTGAGTGTGCTTTCTGCCTTGGCAGACGTCAGGTGACACTCTCAGGGAAGCAGTGATAGTTGATACCGCAGAAGTCACCTCTTCCCATGTGCGTCAGGGATGATAACAGAGACATTTATGGGTAAGCCAAGCACTGACAAGTTTCTCCATTTGCTCACATTCCTCACCTGCACATGACATCATTACTGAAGAGAAACCACATCAGTTCTGAGAGTCTCTTGGGGTCCTTGGGGATCAGGGAGGGTTGTAGGGTCAATATCTTTGGGTTTAACTCAGTGATATGTAAATGTGGGGCAAGCCTGAACACGAGGCAGAAAGAATCCTTGACTCTACCATCTTTTTATCCTCTCTCCTCTAAGTCTTTGTTATGATATGTCCAGGCCATTAAGTAATTATTAACACAACTGGTACCTATGTCTACCTCCTTGGTCTCCTTTTGAGAGTAGGGTTCAGCCACTTTCTTTTTGGGTCTCTAGTTCTTGGAGTAGGCACTCAAAAGCTCTTGAGCTGATGAATGTATGCATACATGTGACTGGAAAGAGGAAACAGCAAGTCTGACCTGGCCATCTTCTATGTGGTAAATAGAGGACTAAAATATCCATGAATTAACATATGAAGAACATTTCTTCAGAGATGATAGGGGTAATTCTTTCTCCAACCAGATATGCAGGCGTACGTTCACTGATTCAGCAATTGCTGAATCCAAGAACTTAGGGTTAAAGGAAGGAAGGAAAGAGGGAAGAAAGGGAGGGATAGAGGGAGGGAAAGAAAGAGAGAGAAAGAAAAAAGAAAGAAAGAAAGAAAGAAAGAAAGAAAGAAAGAAAGAAAGAAAGAAAGAAAGAAAGAGAAAGAAAGAAAGAAAGAAAGAAAGAAAGAAAGAAAGAAAGAAAAGAAAAGAAAGAAAGAAAGAAAGAAAGAAAGACTCAATCTCTGCTCTGAAGCAGAGACGGGCAGGGGTAGACTGGAGTGGAAATTTCAGATCCTTGGCTCTAAAGGGCAGCGTACCTGGCTCCCATAGCACCGGGAAGGAGCACCTATCTCCTGGCCTGTTGCTTTGTGTTTTATGCCTCGTTCTCAAATACCGTCTTGACATATTTTCGTGTACCCAGGAAAACAACAGAGATGATGTTGGAATCCCACCTGTTCACCAATAATAAGTTCTGTATGCTGACTGCCTAACAGTGTTCAAAAACTGGAAGACTATTTCTCCCATTCACAATAGAATTGCCAGAGATAGGGGACTCTTGAAGGGTTTTATGTATTATTAATATTTTCCCCACCACTGATGTAAGAAAGTCTACACAATCAGCACAACAATAAACTAAGCTTTGATTTGTAGTATTGCCAATTGCCACAGTGTAAATAGCCAAATAGCTGATTCAATGCCACTAATACTGCAACACTGAGAGGCATAGTTAATACATCATTACATAGAATTTCCACCCTACAGATGCAATGGGTATAAATAATCTTAAGAGCGTTAGATAATAGTAAAATGTAATAAAATAATTAGGAAGTGATGAGTTTTGAGGGTTTATGACCTTTGTTTTTAATATAATTTACTTAATTATAAGTTTTTATAATTTAATCTTTAATAATTGCTGTATTTAACAACAAGCTTGCAAAATTCCTGACAATTTAATAATTAACTCTTGCACGCTGGTAAGGGCAGGTTCCAGCACATTCCTGTGCCAAACCCAGCAGGAGAGGTGAGAGAGGGTTTCTCAGAGCAGGAGAGTACTGGTCCAAAAGGGCAAGAGAATCATGGAGTTGGGAAGAAAATGGACTTCAAAAGTCAAATATTACGGATTCAAATTCCAGATCTGCAGCTTCCTGGTTCTGTAACCTTATTAGTAGTTATACTGCCTCAGTTTCCTGTCCTTAAAATGGGTATAGGAATGCCACGATCACATATTGGGAGGAAAATTAGGTCAGCACAAATTTACTTATTGTTTTGTGAAAGACATGCGTGATATCTCCAAGGGGCCTAACCCTAATGCAAGACTGTTGAAATCCAGAGAACCATGAAGGAACTCAGTAGACAGACAGATATGCTAATTGTCCCCTAGACAACCCTCCATGCATGTGTGAATGAGGAGGGAAGAAGAGGGATTGGCCTTGAATGTCCTGCTCTAAAATTTCCCCTTGACCGTGGGGGTTGGTCCCTAATCTGTAGCTGGGAAACTTTCTGGGCTTGAATCTTCATCTATACAACAAAGCTTGCTAAGCCCAGCCCATCACCCAGGATAATGGAGTCCATGAAAAAGGGTACCATTGAAAAAGCATTTAGCTCAGAACCTGGCAAACAGCACAAAATGAAAGTTATCATTTTTATTATTTACCCCACTCTACTCTGTGCCTGGCAATGACAGGAGATCAACAAAAGGTTGTTATACTGGGCTTCTCCAGCTGGAGGGAAGATACTCTGTCCTGTACAATCCACAGTTACGTGGCCCTGTGCACATCCCAGGTGGCTGCCAAGCAGAACCGGAAAGGTGGCTGGCAGGGAACGTCAGGCCAGCACAAATTTACCTGCTGTAGTAAAAGTTTACCTGTAGCACTTTCCCCAGGTCCAGATCTGGGGTGCCTGAGGTCAGCACTATGGAGCACGCTCACTCAGTCCTGCAGTGCAGCTGCCTCAATGTCCCCAGGTTGTTCTCTGGCTGGACGGGGGCCTCCAGATGCTGTGCAGCTCCATCCCAGCTGCCCTGCCCTGCCTTTGGAATAACCATCCCTTCCTAGGCTGGGCAGATGTGGATTTAGCCTAAATTGACACAAACCTAGGGCAATGGAAAGGAAGTGTGATTCTCTGAATAACTGAGCACCCTGAAAGCAGTTGCTAAGGAATCCATCAGGCTATTTGCTTATTTGTTTTACGTAGAACAACTAGTTTGCCTGTGCACAGAAAGCTATTCAGAACTCTGCCATTTACCTGACCTGAATGGGCCCAGCCAAGAACTACTATTAGTTTTTCAATCAAACACCTCCTCTATGCCAGAATCTCACAAGGCTGCTACCCACAGTGGTGAGAGGTGTCTAGGAATAACCCTGATTCACAGAGGAGAAATTTAGCACTTAGGAAACATCTGTTTGGTTATTCTCTCACTAAAAACCCTTCGGCAAACGTAAGACCAGTATTCTTAGGGCTACTTTAGATGCAAGGAAAATGAGGCACAGAGAAGCTAAGTGAACAATAACAATGATTATATCTTGAAATGATTTTACCTCTTCCTGCTTTGCTACAAATGCATGAAGCCTTATCAGGTTATGAAGAACAAAGGTTCCAGCCCTGGGTTGCACCAAAACTCACCCTCTTAGCTATGACTCACCCAGATCTTTAGCTTAGAAAAGAGAGTGAAGGTTTGAAGCCAGTTCAGTGGTTTTTTTGTTTTTATTTTTTTAATCAGGAACTGAGTACACACCACTGTCCACTACCACCATTTGTTTCTCGCACCACACTGGGCATCTCAGGTTTACCCTCTTCAGGTGTCAGTGACCAGACCTGGGGTGGAGATCCAAACACCAGCACTGAGCACTGTGTGGATTCCAGTTCATCCACTGCTTGTGAGTTCCTGTTCACCATTTCTCATTTATTTATAGACTGCAACCTGAAAAACAAAGGATGAAGCCCGTCCTTTTTCCCTGGAGCATCTTCTGTCCTTCCAATGAGATGAAGCCCTCAGTGAGTAAGGACAGTTCACCGCCCTGCAGGCTGGGTGCTTTGTGCGTGTCACAGTAGATGTGAGTGCCCTGTCCCTTTCCCCATCAGTTGGGTTGGGCTGGGGACAGCCAGCTCCTCACAGTGCTGCTATTTGTCACTACAGCTGCTCAGCGTCTAGGCCACACGTCACAGAGCAGGTACCTTTTTAAGGGGACCTCATTCTCTTGATTTTGCTCTGCTTTACTTCTTCTTTCCTTTCTGTGGTGGAAACAAACTCATGCCAGTGGAAGAGAGCTCCTCCAGCCTGCTCACAGAAACAGAGGCAGGGGACAGCAAAGGGACCACAGGGACTGCTCGGAGAGGCAAGGGACCCTGGGCAGCAAGTGGGCAGTGTGCCCTAAGCAGTCGTCACTGAGAGGCTCACTATTATTTTCAACTTGCCCCTGTGGAATCTGGGGAACACATGGCTAGGAATACCTGGAGGACTCCAGTTCAAAGGATTCGTCACCAAGGAAGGAGCTCACTGACCTTACAGTCTTTGAGAATCTCATCTTGGCTATCTGACCCTGAACAGGTGACTTAGCTACCATGAACTCTTACACTTTCTCCTGTTAAATGGGACGACACAAACAAAGCCTAGTTAAATTTATCCTTAGCCTCTCAGAGCTCTGAGGTACAAACAAGTATGCCCATATCCTGGATGAGAAAACTGAGGCACAGAGCCATTAAATCACATACTAAGTTCTACAACTAGAAAGTGGAATCCTAGCCTAAATATGGAATAATCTTCTTTATTGTGTCATTTTGTCTTGTTCATGGGATTCTTCTAGATTGCTTTGTATTCAAGTCTTACCTCAACACAGAAGTAGGGGTCTGCTGCCCGCTAATAGCTAGATACTCACTCTCTCACCTGTTAGAGGTGCCACTGCTGATATGGCAGCCAGCTTCAGACATGCTGCTTACCCGAGCCTACCTTCACTTCCTAGAATCTAACTGCAGTCTGTCAAATTCTTGTCTTATACTGCTCTGGCCAATTAGCTGACCACAAAATATCCTTTACTAATTCTGATGCTATTGGCGGCTCAGCACCCTTTACAGCAACAGCGTCTCATGGTCTTCATGTGATGGCTCTGCCTTTTCTGCAATTGGCTTCCTACATCAGCTAGAGTTTCACTTACCATTTAATCACCACATGGGCTTTGAGGTTACTGTCTGTACTGATGTTTTGTCAATGTAGTCTGACTGTTCCTATGCACCTTTATTTATTGATAAGCATCCTATTCTTTTAATGTTAATTAGTACAAACCCAGACTCTGCAGCTCAAAGTATTCATTTCTTTCTCCACCTATCCCTTGGCTTCATCTGGATCTGGACTGGACAGGTCCCGGACTTCTCAATATTATCCCTCATCCTCCCATAATCTTGGAGATAGGAGGCTGGAGAGGGGCTGGCTCCTTTACATGAGAACCTTCAAGGAGACTTACCCCATTGTCAGGGCATTCTTTATCTCAAATATTTAGCACCAGAAGGGTTTCAGACTTTGGATTTTCTTCATATTTTGAAACACTAGCATAATGAGATATCTTAGGACCTAAGACTAAACACAAGATTCATCCATGTTTCATGTATACTTTGTAGGCAGACCTTGAAGCCAATGTTATACAATATTTTTAATAATTATGACCACAAAACAAAGCTTCATGTGTGAAATTTTCTATGTGTGGTGCCATCTCACTGCTCAAAAATTTTTGTATTTTGAAACACATTATATTTTAGATTTTCTTTAGGGATCCTCAAACTTTTATAAGTTTTTGTTTTCATTTTTGATCCCCAAGTGGAAATAGCTTTACCAATTTTTGTAACTATACACCTACTCTATGAAAACCCTGTATATAATGCAGACAGATCCTGAAGTTAAAGAACATCCCAATCCCACAGTCTGAAGTAATCATTGTCTACCTTGTGGTGTGTGTGTATCCTTCCCAGCCTTACTCCATGGGTTAATGTCTGTAAACGCTGTATTTTTGTACAAATGGAAACAAACCTGAAGATTTTGAATAGTTATTATTTTCTGTAATATTATCTTGTGGCCATTTTTCCATGTCAACAAATACAGCCTTGTATTATGGTTTGCAATAACCGCACGGTATTTCATTTTATGCCTGTGTCATAATTTGTTTAACCATGCTCCCGTTGTTGGTCACTGAAAACACTTCTGATTCTTTGTTTTTACAAACAGCATGGTGGTTAACATTCATATGGCTAGTTCTTAGGCATTCTTACTCGCTATTTTAAAAAATAAACCCCCAAGGGTAGCACAGCTGAGTTTAAAGGATGCAAGATATGGTCAGAACTCTGCTCCCAGGACACTGAGAGGCAAAGGTCTTCAAAAACTCGGAGAAAACAGGATTCACAAGCCAACTGCATCCTGAGATGCAGAGGGAGCTCTGAATGATGCATCTTACTAGTTAGAAGAGGCATCACTGTGTCTCAGTGGAACTCAGTCCCTTCCTCTATCTATGTCCACATCACGTGTATTGACACGCATAGCTCAGAGGCCACCCAGCTTCCCCAGCTCTCGAGATCATATTTCATCAAAGCCCCCATCATCGTGACATTCTGAGCTCTCTGGCTTCCACGGAGTTATTCTCACATCCCAGCTCCTGGTCCTGCCACTCAACACTGTTCTCCCAGTTCGTGCTGAACACGTACGAGCCAGTTTCCACAGCAAAGCAGCATACACCCTGTATTTTCTCTCTCTGCAGAATTTTCCAGAGGCTCCTGAGAAAGAGCCTGGTCACCCACTAGTCATCTTCACACCTCCAATTTGTCTCTGCTTCTGAAGTCTGATGGCCCTGAAAAGTCTTCTTCTTTGGTACATTGCGCACAGTACCCTGCTTACTCCTTTCTCTCTCCTCTGTATGTTTCCCTCAAAAAACATCCAATTTCTTACCTGGAGCCCCCTTACAACCTCTAACCCTAAGCCAGGCCCCAAGACCTTTCCTTCCAATTAGTGCAGCTCTCTCCCAAGTAACTTCGTTGAATAAAATTTTCTACATCAGTAAACGCCTACCTGGCAAGTGCAAGACCATAAGTTCATTCCCTGGTACTAAAATTTGTTCTTTCTACATCTGTCTTTTATATTTCTTTTGTTATATGTAAAGAATCTATGATACTCTACCAAGTTAAAATATTTTGCTCAATTTGTTCCTAAATCTAATATATGTCTTTAAGAATATGATAGTTCTCTATTACTCAAATTTTGGTCTTTCCTAACGAATAATATAGATATCATTTGTGTGCCCTTATTTAGGACCTGAACACTCACACGTGATAAAAGAAAGTGAAACAAAACAAAATCTGTGGAGTTTTAGCTCTTATCTCAACACTGCTTTGCATTATATCTAAATATGCACCTCCACCCTTCTTAGGATTATAAATGTCTTTAAAACAACTTAGTACCTCTCATCTCCACCTCCCCAGCCCTCACTATGATGCCCATCGTGGGATTGTACAGCAGTAACTCACTGCACGTTTAATTCGTTGTTATGTGCTTGAGTCCTTAGGTGTCTACAGAACTTCTCTGGTGCGTCCACATGAGCAGCAGGACTGTTACTAATACACGCACAAAGTGACACAGACACTGTCAGCAATGAGCTGTGTAAATATTTGCTTTTTTTTTCCATCTCAGAAGTTACTGGCACTCTGATGCCATCAAGTAATAGAGCCCTAACTCAGAAGACCAATGAGTTTAGAAATTCCAAGCAAGGCTGCCTTCCCAGGTACACCCTGTGTTAGCTTTCCATTACTATAACAAATGCCTGAGACAATCAACTTACAAAGACAAAAACGTTCGCATTGTCTTAGTTTTGGAGGTTCCAGGATCTGATTATGAATAGGTCTTATTGCTTTGGGGCCAATGGCAAGCCAAGTTGCAGTGGTGGTAACACAGTGCTGCTTGTCTCATGACTGGGAAGTAAAGAAGGAGGATCTGAGGTCTCACTACCCCCTTCAAAGGAGCGTCCCAGTGACGGGAAGATCTCTCACTGGGCTCCACCTCTCAGAGGTTCACCACCTCCTAACAGCACCCAGTTGGGGACTAAGCATTTAGCATAAGGACTTTCAGGGAAGCTGAGTCTTTCCAGTTGCTCTCAGACCCCTTGACTTCCTGTGTTTAAATACAATTTAATTTGTGCTCATAGTTGGGTGAGGTGGTTCCAGGCTACAAAGTCTAGTGCTGCCTAGAAGGCAAACACTGAAGGCATAACTGGACTTCTTTTCTTTTGGGTTAATGAAGGCCAAACTATTTCAGTCCTTTCCCCAAAATCCCTCCATATTTTATTTTCCCCTAAAAACCTGCATTTGAAGAGATAAAACCTATATAAAATCTTACATATGATTGTCTGTAAGATGAGATATTTCTTTTGCCTAAAAAATTAATTTTAACTTACCAAAGATTAAAAACTTTTCTTGTGCTACAAAGACTATACTTCTTCGAGATGTCCAACTTGGCAGGTCCTATCTGATGCTTGTAAATGGATTATTTCTTTCTTGTCCACAATTAGGAGACTATTGTCCATTTCAAACATCAGGAAACAGTAACTCATAAAGAGAAAGTGGCCAGGCTTCTTCAGGGACCAATTACTAGTACAGAACAGGACTGTCCATGCTTGTAGTATGAACTTGTGGTTGGTGCCCCTTGTGTGCCTGGCCTCACTGGACCAAAATTATTAACTCCTCCAGGAATACGACCATGTGATGCCTCTCTTACAGTGTAAGACCACGTTGAATTGACCATCAGATTCTTAAAACTCAACCTGCAGTCTGCCATCCCTTTTTGTCACAAATCAAGTTTTCAGTTCCTTACCAGAGAAAAGTCAATCCAAATTCTGAGTATTTATATTCAATAATATCTACAATTGAACCTAATTTCCCTTTCAACATTTTCTCTCAACTTTCCCTTAAACTGCTTTCATTTCCGTCAAACTGATACGTTCAGGAGCCCCAGGGTTTATTGTGCACCTTCTTAGCCCCGTACTTTTGCACATTCTGTTCTCTTGGCTTGATCTGTTTTTCCCTCCTCCACTCTCTGCCTCCACTCTTCTCATCTCCTGACTTCTCACTTGAGATACAAAGGCATAACCAGACTCTGATGTCCTGTTCCTGGGGAGAGGGCTGAATTTAGTAGAGTTTTTCCATTAAACAGTCAAAAAACAAACCTAAAATAATGTTCTATTCTCTACCACCCTTTCTGTACATGTAACATAGTATGGCCACTGACATATCAGTTATACACACTCTGAAAACATCCTTTTACTGTAGTATTAATAATCTCATCAATAAATATCACCTTTAAAAACCAAGCACATTGGAGAACGTGATAGAAGTGTGCCCTCCCTGTTCTGCACACCTGCCCCAGCTATTCCTACCTGGATATGCCACTTCCTCTGAGCAGTTTACTCTTCCCAGCAGCCTTCTCTTATTCCTATAGCCCATGGACTCTCTCTTTTTCAGTAATGGCTGCCCCACATTTAATTTTGCTTTATTGATCCACTTTTCAGCCAGACTGGGAACTCACAAAGGACAGGGGTTACAAACACAGATTGAACATCTCTAACCCAAACATCCCCCATCCAAAATGCTGCAAGGTCCTAAACTTTTTAAGCACTGAAGTGAGGCTGTAAGTGGAAAATTCCACACCTAACTTCATGTGATGGATCACAGTTAAAATGTTGGCTTATGAATAATACTGTGTAAAATTACCTTCAAGCTATGGGTGTGAGGTGTCTATGAAACATGAATGAATTTCATGTTTAGACTTGGATCTCACCCCTAAAGTATCTCCTAATATGTATGCTACTATTTCAAAATTTTTAAAAATCCCAAATTGGAAATATCTCTTGTTTTCTAGCATTTTCAGCAAGGGATACTCAACCTGCGTTCATCTTTGTGGTCCCAGGCACTGGCAGAGCCATGTCTCACATACGTGAAGGTCAGGGGACATGTAAAGTTGACCCTTAGCAGCCAACCTTCCAAACTGCTAAGCTTTCACTTCTCTTCTCTGATGGACAATGGCTGCTACTGCAGCTGCTCTGCAGTCTCGTGCAGGCCAAAGGTCACCGCTCAGGTCTCTGCGCGACATGCATCAGCCCTGCCAGAACAAATAACGTGCAAGCAAATAGCCTGTGTAACGTACACACCGCTCCCCAGTGAAACCTGATCATTCCACCCCGCTGCCGTCGCTGACTCACGTATCACATCACATCTTGTGAAGAAGTGTCTTGATTGGCCAGCAGCCTTGTTTGCTTGAGTCTTGCCTGTCTCCAGGGTGGGCCTGATGTAGGACAGCCAGAAAGGAGCTTTTTTCACCCAAATAGGCTGTCGAATTACTGATGACTTCAGATGCCAAGAGGCTTTGATCAAGATTTCTGCACTGAGCCTCATATAACCACCAACACTTCAACCAGACTGCTTTTCATTAGTATGTGAGTTCAGCAGGAGCTGCTCTGGAGTTTATTTTTTAAAAGTTATTTAACTTGGTAATGGCTTGCACAGAAAGAGATGGTTCATTTAGTTCTGCTTCTTGTCCAGTTTTCTAAGTGAGGAAGCAAGTCTGCACTATGGGGTGGATGTTGATGTATTTTGTGTTCTCTGGCTACTACCGCAGTGGACCATGTTGTCCTCACCTGTTTTGCATCCATTAAGAAACCCATATAGGGCTTTGGTTGTCAAAGTTTGATTGGGTGCTAGGCTTGCAGTTGACGAGGCAAAAGCTAAACAAAACCAACCCATACTCCTAACAAGCCAATCCCTGACATGAAGATATGAAAATATGACAAATGCTAGAAATTGTAATTGCCTTTAATAAAGTGTAGTGGGCAATCTATCAAGCACAGAGCTGGTCCTTGCATAATAGGGACCACTCTGCAAAGGGACGCTTGCCTCTCGACCAAAGAAACAAATAATGACAACAAAATCCTAAGGTATCCTAGGATGAGTTAATGAGCTAGTTCCAGGTCACCTCCTGGAAGAAAGGTCAGGAAATTCTGGAAGTGAGGATGAAGTTTTAGATGATACGCCAAAATTGTAGATGTTTCTGGAAAGGGATGGACCATGAGATATAGTGCATGATTTAGACACTTACACTATCTGGGCTTCATTCTCATCAATGGTAAACTAAAAGAGAAGAGATTATTAGAGGGATCTAAATAATTTCAAATTTAGTAATTATAAGCTCTGTTTAAATTGGTGATGATTAGTGGAAAGAGTCTTGATCATGCTCTTAGGGATACAAGTATAGGGAGTTGAGTGGTGTCTTAGTCTGTTTTCTGTTGCTATAACAGAATGCCTGGGACTAGATGAAGAAAAGTTTATTTTTAGCTGGCTGTTGGAAAATCCAAGGGTGTGGCACCTGCATGTGTTTAGCTTCTTGTACACTTTCAGTTTACAGTAGAAAATGGGAGGGGAAATGAGTAATGCCAAAGAGATAAAACACATAGGGTAAATTTATTTTATAAAAACATTCTTTCTTGATTTTAAGAGAGCCAGAACTCACAAGAGAGCATGAGGGCTCTGCCTCCAGAACGCAAACATCTCTCAACAGGCCCCATCGCCCAATACTGCTGCATTGAGAACAAGTCTCAATGAGTGTTTGTGACAATGGACTATATTAGAGCTGTGCCAAATGGTGACCTGTCCCACAAAAGATGTGTGTCTATCCTAATCTGTGAGTATGACTTTATTTGGAGCAAGGATATTTACAGATAAAATTAAGCTGAGAAGTTTGAAGCAAAGAGATCTTCCTGGATTATTCAACTGAATCATAAACCCAACAAAAAGTGTCCTATTAAGATAGAGAGGGAAAACTGGCCCAGAATAAAGAGGAGACAAAGTGACCAAGAAAGCAGAGGTCAGAGTGATGTGGCCTGAAGTGAAGGAATGTTGGCAGCCAACAGAAGCTGCAAGAGGGCAAGGAAAGAGATGCACTCTTAAAATCTCTGGAGAGTACTCCACTGCTAATACCTTGGTTTGGTATTTTTGAACTCCAGGACAAATTTGTGCCATTTTACAGCCATCAAAATATGGCAATTTATTATGTTGGCCAATGGAAGCTGCTCGATCATTCTAAGTCCCATAATATTCTTCACAAAAGTAGACCATCTTCTGGATCTTTTGGGTTTCTACGAGCTCCATCCCAGTTTAAACTTTAAACCTCATAGATCTTGTAGGATAAGTGGGAAATCCTGACCATTAAGGCTAACTGCTCCTTGATGACTGTACCCTGTCTTCCTTTACCTGTTGTTATAACTCCAAGGCTAGATGAAGAACTTAACACAAAGTGTCCCAGGAATTATTTTTGTATAAGCTTAGGCTCTGTGCAGATGGCCTGACATCATGACAAGGAGCAGAGAAACAGCCAAATAGGAAGTCACAGCACCCTGCAAAAGCATTAAGTCTTACATCTCTAACCCCAAGAAACCAGTTTTAGCTGGAAAATGTTTATCTGTGTGATGTGTCAGGCATCTAATATACGTCTTTTGGGAGGAAAAATAGTTGCACGGCCAAATAAGTTTGACAATTGTCTATTGCAGTAGACAATGTCTTAGATCCCTTCCAGCTCTGACAGTTGTCAAATTAACACCTGGTCTCATAAGTAGAAGGGAAAGAATTCCCTGAGGAAAAGTTTGTGGCAATTTGTTATTTGTATTCTCTTGCCAACTCTCAAGTAATCCCAAATAAATGACAAAAAGCAAACGTATTTTCTTTTTAACTGCTCTTGAGCTTCTGAGTCTGCAGTCTTTGTGCTTAGAGAAGGAAAGGAGCTGCTTTGGAGGCTGATCCCTGCTGATCTGCTCCACTTCAGTTCAAGTACAGTGGCAGGCGTTAGAAATCAGTTGTGATTGCGGTTCACAGTCATCGTCACATTAGAGCTGTCTTCTGTTAATACTGTGTACAGGAAGGAAAAATCTCCCACCCATCCTTCTGCGATGGAATAGACAGGGAAAAATTTGCTCCTACCATGGATACTAGAATTTTTTTTAAGGAAAGGCTTGTTTGTAAAAGTAGCCTTGTTTGTATTTGTGGGAAGAAATTGGGATGTTGAAAGCCAGATTAGTAGCTGACTTGATGTTCCAGGTGCACATGTGTGTTAGTGTGGAAAGGGCAAGGAGCTGTTCTGCAGAAAAGAAGAATCTATTGAGCCAAATCAGTGAGAGAAAGGATAGAAGGAAGAAGCAAGAGGTAAGGAGGAAAGTGCAAGCCAAAATTATTAACACATCAGAGATTCACTGTGTTGACTGGTCATAAAATAACCCCCAGGAAATACATACAGCAGCAAATGACACTAGGAGCATGTATCACTTGCAGCTCAAGTGGCTTGCACCTTTATGATCCAAGTTGAGCATCCTTGATCTGAAAACCCTCCATCCAAAAATGCTCTGAAATTCAAGGTTTTAAATATCCTTAAGGTTTTGGATTTTAGAT
This sequence comes from Cavia porcellus, assembly GCF_034190915.1. NCBI lineage: Eukaryota > Metazoa > Chordata > Mammalia > Rodentia > Caviidae > Cavia > Cavia porcellus. The sequence continues at coordinate 28,452,776 of NW_026947502.1, forward strand.
TTTGGACTCTTAATTTCCAAAGTAGAAATATTTAATCAGGAGATTCTATGCAAATATGTCACATCCTAAAACCCTCCAAAATCTGAAATATTTTTGGTCCTAAGAATTTTGGATGAAGAACATACAAACTTTTTCATATATTCCACATTTTACCATCTTGCAAAGAAGTGTGTGTGTGTGTGTGTGTGTGTGTGTGTGTGTGTGCTCAAAAGTGTTCATAGGACATAGTACAGAACAGTGACAGAGCCAAGAGAAGTGCAAACCAAGGAAAGAAGTATCTAGACAGCACTGGGGGAGCTGGAGAATGAAGACAGTCCCAAGAGATAGAACTGTGGAATCCGGAAGACCTACTAGGACAACGTATACCTAGTTTTCAGAGCAAGGAGGCCTGGCTGGCTTCTGTGTTACCTCTTCTCTAGCAGTTCATTAATCCCACACAGCACAGGAATGAGCTTCAGTGACCTGGTAAGAAACACACTGGAGGACTGGCCTTGAAGCGTATTTGGGAGAAGCCCATTACCTTTCCTTAGATTGTAAACTTCTTTGCTGCACCTAAAAGGGGCTGACAGGTGTGAGGAGCACAGTCACTCCTCAGCCTCTCAACTCAGTACTTCTGCTTCTGGTTTGCAATGCACTCAGACCTGGGGAAGGCAGTCCCTGTTCCAGGTCTTAAATTTCTCTTTACAGGGGCCAGTACATCAAAGCAACACAAAATGCACATGTATGAACTATCGCATGAGCGTTTCCTTCCTTATGGGCAGATACACAGCACTGTTCATAATCTTAAATATCCGCGGAATTGCTAACACTGCACGGGCCCCTGGGGCAGGCTTCTTTGCACCTCCTGCCCTCTGTTCTTGAAACAAAAGTTGGAGCCATTCAAATGCTGAAGGATTTGTGCATTGTGCTATTATTGGAGCTGCACTACTTCAGGAAGCAGAGAGGGTGTGGGCCAGAGGTCTGGCTAAGCAGCAAGACAAATTAACTTGCTCAATGTTTCTTTACAGAGAGTATGATATGAGCGTATTCTTTCACAAAAATGCATCTTCCCATTACTACCTCTCTGCTTTCCAGATCAGTGTTCAAGGTGAACTCTTGAGTTGTATGTGTAGGGTGAGTTTCAATTTAGATGAACTGATTTGGCCCTATACTTTGTACATGCGTAGATGTACAAAGATGTGCTGAATGCAGCATTTATTAAGGATGGTACTGACTGTATTTCATCAACTAAATGGAAGTGAAGTTATCCTTTGTTTGAATGGAAAACAAATCAATGTAAAAATATTTCAAATGCTTAAAAGGTATTATTTTTTTCTGTTGCTATTGTTTGATGTGTGTGTGTGTGTGCGTGTATGCAAGCATGCTTGTGTATGTGTGTATGTGTATATGTATGTGTAGGAGTTGGGTGTAGGTGTTTTAGCATTGAGGATTAAATCCAGGGCCTCTCTCATGCAGAGCTCTCAAATTCTGCTTTTTCCTGGGAAGAAATTCTGGTACATGTTACATTTGTGAACTTGAGGGCATTGTGTTAACTGAAATAAGCTAGTCATAAAAAGACAGATGTTGTATGAATCCACTTATGTAGGATCTCTAGAATAGCCAGAATTCATAGAAACATTGTAGAATGGTGGGTGCCACGGGCTAGGGAAGGAGTGAGGAATTATGGTTTTATGAGTACAGTTTCAGTTTTGCATGATTAAGAGTTGTGAATGCATGTAATGCCAATGGGATGTACATTTAAGAAATGGTTAGAATGATATTTATTTTATATAAATTGTGTAGCCACAATTTAAATACATGTATATGCTTATAATTAAATAAATTACATTTTTAAATGTTTTTACAATAATTTCCATTTTAGTTTTTGATATTCAACTATAATGCTACTTTTTAATGACATACTTTAAAATATTTTATTTATTTAATTTTTAAATTTAATTTTAAAGGGAATAAAATTAAACAGAATAAAACAGACCATATGATAACAATGTAAGTAACACAGATTTCAAGCAAGACAGCTGGAGATCTTCACTGTCTATCATATTGTCTCTTATTTTCTTCCAAATAGTTGTCCATATCTTCACACACAATGAATTCATATGAAACAAAGTAGTATTAAACTGATCAGCAAGATGATGAGGCATTTTAGGTCTTCAAAACCAGACAATAAGAAAGTCAACAAAAGCTGCCATAATGTCTCTTGTTCTCTTCAAAATAGCTGTCCATACCTTCATGTATGTTGAAATTAAACAATACAAAACAGACTAAAATCACTCTGAAGACAGAATAATAGTATTGGTGGATTTCACAGCATGATGCTTCAGAATCGGCACTGGGTACCTGAGTGTCTCTTTTTCTTGAAAGTAGCTATTCATTTCATCGTGCATTATATAATCAATTCTCATAAACTAGGAGAAGTTCTATGCATAGATGAGTCTCTACCTGTATACTTATCCTTTCTGTATTAGAGGGGGAAAAATGTAACAAAATAAATTCTTAGAAAAACTTGAAACAAAAAAGACAGACAAATAATAATAACAAAGAGCCCCAAACACTGGAAATATAGGCCTTCAAAACAAGGCGGTATGAGCATAAGTAGGGGTGTTACTTTACATAATGATCTTCAACAGCTGCTCAGTTCACCATACAATAATATGCACAATTGTTCTAAACCCATGAATGTTAACTATTTTGTTCCAAGAACTTATAGAGGTTGTAGCACAATCATCTTAGCTCCCCTAAGTGTCTTTACATAATTTTAGATATTTTTTCTTTTCCCTTCCTTTTTCTTTTTCCTCCTTTTCTGTGAGATATTACTTTTCTCCTTCAAGCAGATTCTTATCCTCTCAATGTATTTATAATTTTTTGTATTTTATGTACTCTTACCATTTCTATCACTAAGGAGACTATACAGTATTTACACATGTGAATTTGATTTATGTCACTTACGAGTATGGTCTCAAGTTGCATTCATTTACTTATAAATATCTCAATGTGATCATTCTTTATAGCTGAGTAGTACTCCATTGTATAAAAATACCACATCTTTTTTCATCCATTCAGTTCATGGACATCCTCAGTTCATGGACACTTAGGTTGTTTCCAAGATCTGGATATTACAAATTGTGCTGCTATAAACATGGGGGCACATATTACACTGTGGTGTGATGTTTTCAATTCTTCTGGGAATATGCCCAGAAGTAGAATAGCTGGTCAAATGGGATTCCAATCCCAGATTTTTTAAGGAACCTCCAGACTGACCTCTACAGTGGTTGCATCAGTCTATTCTCCCACCAACAGTGCATAAGAGTTCCTTTTTCCCTGCAGCCTCTCCAGCATTTGTTTTTGGTAGTTTTCTTTATCCTGGTCATTCTTTCTGGAGTGAGATGAAATCTCAGTGTGGTTTTAATTTGCATTTATCTAATGACCAATGATGTTGAACATTTTTTCATGTATTTATTTGCCATTTGTATTTCTTCATCTGAGAAATGTGTTCATCTCAGATGCCCAGTTTTGTAATGGGTCTGAATTTTGGGGTCTGATTTTTAAAAATTCTTTATATATTCTAGACAGAAGTCCTCTGTCTGAGGGAAAGTTGACTAAGACTTTTTCCCAATTTATGGGGTTTTTTTTTTCACTATGCTGGAGATTTCTTTCAACATGCAGAAACTCTTTAATAAGATGTGATCCCAGTTATTGATTCTGCAAAGTGTTTGACAGGCAGTTTGATTCTTGTTTATGAATTCTCTACCGACACCTATGTCTTCAAAATTTCTACCTACTTTGTCTTCCAACAGATTTAGTGTTTCTGTTTTAATATTTAGATATTTGATCCATTTAGATGTTAGTTTAGTACATAGTGATAGGCATGAGTCTAGTTTTAGTTTTCAGCATATGAAGAGCCAGTTTTTCCAGCACCATTTATTAAAGAGACTGCTGTTCTTCCAGTGAATCTTTTTGGCCCCTTTATCAAAGATAAGGTGGTTAGGGGCTGGGAATTTAGCTCAGCGGCATAAGCACCTGCCTTGCAAGCAGGCAGTCATGAGTTCGATCCCTGGTACCGAAAAAAAAAGAAAAAAAAGATAAGGTGGTTGAGTGTGTGTGTAGTTGTGGTTGTATCTTCTAATCTATTCCATTGATCTTCACGTCTGTTTTTATTCCAGTCCATGATGTTATTATTACAGTAGCTTTGTATTAATAACTTCAAGTCAGGGATTGTGATGCCTGCTTCTTTGTTTTTGTTGCTTAAAATTGCCTTTGCTATTCTAGGTCTGTTCTGGTTCCAGATGAATTTTAGGAGTGATTTCTCTAGATGTGTGAGGTGGGTTAGTGGCATTTTGATTGGGATTGCATTGAATCTGTATAACAATTTTGAGAGAATGACCATTTTCACAATGTTTGTTCTTCCAATCCATGAACAAGGAATGTCTTTCATTTTCTGAGGTCCTCTTCAATTTCTTTTTTCAGGGTATTATAATTTTACCTGAATAGATCTTTTACTTCTATTGTTGGATTGATTCCTAAGTATTTCATTTTTCTTGGATGCTGTTATGAAGGGTCTGGCTTCTCTTATTTCTCTTTCAGTGATTTTGTTAATCGATAGGAATGCTAATGATTTTTGAGTGTTGACTTTGTATCCAGCTACATTACTGAATTTATTTCTTATACATAGTAGTCTTTCAATGGAGTTTTGGAGGTCTTCTACGTACAGTATCATGTCACCTGCAAATAATCATAATTTAAATTCTTCCTTTCCTATGCTTCCTCTTTTTATTTCTCTCTTTTGTCTAATTGCTCTGGCTAGTATTTCCAGCACTATATTGAATAGGAGTTGTGATAATGGTCATTTTTGTCTTGTTCCTGATTTTAGGGTACAGGCTTTCAGTTTTTGGCTGTTTAATATGATGCTGGCTATTGGTTTTGTCATAGATGGCTTTTATAATATTGAGGTAAAGACCACCTATTCCAATTTTCTGTAAGGTTCTTATCATGAATGAGTGTTGGACCTTATCAAAAGCTTTTTCTGCATCTATAAAAATGATCACGTGATCCTTATTTTTGGCTCTATTGGTATGGCAGATTACATTTATTGATTTGAGTTATGTTTAATCATTCCTGACTTCCTGTGATGAATGCCACTTGGTCATGGTGTATAATCTTTTTGATGATTTGCTGCATTCTGTTTGCCAATATTTTATTGAGAATTTTTGCATCTATATTCATTCAAGAGATTGACCTGTAGTTCTCTTTTTTGTTGGGTCTTTCTCAGGTTTTGGTATTAGAGTAATGTTTGCTTCCAAGAATGGTTTCACTTTCAATATCATTGAAGAGTTTGAGGAGTGTCAGCATTACATCTTCTTTGAATGTCTTGTAGAATTCTGCAGTGAATCCGTCTGGATCTGGGCTTCTCTTTGTTGGTAAAGATTTAATTACAATTACGTTTTCATTAATTGAAATTGGGTTATGCAGCAGTTTTACATCTTTTTGACCCAGCTTTGGTACTTCATATATTTCTAGATATCTGTCCATTTCTTCTGTGTCATCAAGCCTACACGAGTAGATTTTAAAAGTAGGTACTGATGATCTTCTGTATTTCCACAAGTCAGTAGTGATTTCACCCTTTTCATGCCTTATTGCATGAATTTGAGCTTTTTCTGTCCTTTTTTAAATAGGGTTGGCTAGGGGCTTATCAATTTTATTTACTCTCTCAAAGAACCAATTCTTTGATTCATTGTTCTTTGAATTATTTTCTTAGTCTCTATTGCACTGATTTCTGCTCTGACTTTTATAATTTCCTCCCTTCTTTTGGCTTTGGGCTTGACTTGCTCTTCTTTTTCTAGATGTTTGAGGTGTAGCATCAGGTTGTTTATTTGGGTTCATTCTGTTTTCCTGAAGTGGAAATTCACCACAATAAATTTTCCTCTAAGGACTGCTTTCATTGCATCTCACAAGTTCCAGTAAGATGTATTTGTATTTTCATTTGCTTATACATATTATTTAATTTCTTCTTTAATTTCCTCTGTGACCCACTGATTCCTCAGGAATGTATTATTCAATTTCCATGTGTTTGTGGAGTCTTTGCAGGTTTCTGTCATTAATTTCTAGTTTCATGGTACTTTGATCTTATAACATGCATGGGACAATTTTAATTCTTTTGCTTTTACTTAAACATGTTCTGTGGGCTAGTATATGGTCTATTTTAGAGAATGTCCCAAGTACTGCTGAGAAGAATGTATATTCTGGTGTTGTTGTGTGAAACACTGTATACGTCTACCAATTCCATTTGTCCACAGGTGTGATTCACTTGTTACTTCTTTGCTGGTTTTCTGTCCAGCTGCTCTGGCCCTTTGTGTCAGTGGCATGTTAAGGTCAGTCTCCTGTTATAATTGTGTTATTGTTGTTTGATTTTTCATTTCTGTTAATATTTGTTTTGTATAGCTGGGTGCTTCTGAATTTGATGCATATACATTTAAGATTGTTATCTCTTCCTCTTGAACTTTCCCCTTAACTAGTATGTTGTGACCTTCTTTGTCTCTTTAGATCATTCTTGGTTTGAATTTCACATTGTCTGCAAAGAGTATGAGTACCACTTCTTTCTTGAGGAGATCCTGTTGCATGGAGTATTGTTTTCCATCCTTTGACTTTCAGTGGGTTAGATGGGTTTCTTGTATACACAGTAAGGTTGGATGTTGTTTCTTGGTCCATTTTGCCAGTCTGCTTCTTTTAATTGGTTAATTGAGGCCATTTACATTAGTGGTTATAACTGATATATATTGGTTTACTTTTGACATGTTATCTTTCTGCTGTTGATTCTTCACCTTTCCATTCTATTTAACTGTCTGCCTTGCTTAGTGGTTTTTTCCTATGTGTATCTAGAATGTCTTTCAGTATTGCAGGGTTGGTTTGGTGATCATGAAGTTCTTCAATTGTTCTTTTTTGTGGAAGTATCTTCTTTCTGTATCCATTTTGAGAGACCAATTTTGCAGGGTACATCAGTCTGGATTGGAAGCTGTTTTCCTTTAAGATCTGAAATATTTCACTCCATACTCTTCTTGACTTCATTGTTTGTGTTAAGAAGTCTGCTGTGAGACTGATAGGTTTTCTTTTATAGGTTATCTGTCTCTTCTTTCTAGCAGCTGATAATATTCTATTTTTATGTTGGATTTCTAGGATATTGATTATTACATGTCTGGGTGTAGTTTTATTTTGGTTATGGTTATTTGGAGTTCTATATTCTTCACTGATTTGTATGTCAGTTTCCATTCTCATATTTGGGAAATTTTCAGCTATTACTTGTGTAAATAGCTTCTTGACCTAATTTGTGTTGTCACCTTCTTTTTTGTTTATCCCTATCAATGTTAAATTGTTTTTCTTTGCATCATCTTGCAGTTGTTGAATTGTTATTTCCTGATTCCTTGTTATTTTTAAAAGATCTTTCCTTTCTCCTTACTAGCTATAATCTTGTCTTAGAGGTCTGAAATTGTGTACTCACTTTCATTGAGATGGTTTTGCCACGTTTTGATGGAATTTTTGATTTGATAATGAAAGGTTCATCTTTTTGAATCTGCTTCATGTATTCTGTTTGTTTCTTATATTGTTAATCCAGAGTTTCCATCTTTTTTATTGCTCCTCTAATTTTTTAACTATGTGTTCTTTAGGTGTGTTCAGCATTTCTTTCATTACATCTATCATTTCTTCTTTTACCTGGGAGATTATAGGTTCCCAGACTTATTTCTTTACTTTAGTTGTTATCATTTCAGGAGTTTCAGAGATATGGCTTACCTTTTCTTCTGTGTCCATGTTTTGTTGGCTTGCTTGGGTTGAGCTGGAAGTTTGAGATTGCATTTTGCTCTTTTGTTTTGTCACTTTCATATATTTCAGAGTTTCGAGCAGTGTTCCAAAGCTTCCTCCATCCACTGGGAATCACCTGGCCCACTTTTGACTCCCAGGGCAGATTGCAGGCAACTGCTAGCCACTTGGAGGTCACTGGGCATGGCTAGTTTGGCCTGCAGGGACCTCCCATTACATCCTCTGGTGATTTGGGATACTGGGCATGGTCTTACCCCCTGGGAATGAAGTTCCAAAGCTTCCCTGTGTGCTGGGATTCAACTTGCACATGTTTGGCTCCTGGGACTGAATTCAGGCCCCTGCTAGCAGGGCATGGCCTCTTTTAAATATTTTAGTAGAAATTTTTTTTCCAAAAATATATATGGGAAAGTAATTTTTTATCTAACTTTTTCTATGTATTTTACTTTTTGATATGTTTATACTTTATGTATTTTGAAGAGAAATATTTTATTGGACTGGCTGTTAACTTGACTCATAACTTGCAAACCTTTAGGTGCATGATAAGCTGCCTTCAGTTGGACTCTTGCTCTAGGTTTGGCAAACAGAGAGCCCTCCGCTATGCTGACCATGGGTCTTCCTGTGAATCCTGATGCTTCCCAGAGATTCCAAATACATACCGCTCTATTCCACATAACTGTCACACACACCCCTCTCTCCCCATGCACCTCTCACTGCATTATCATTTTTCTCAGGCATTTCCTGCTCCAGGCTATAAACTCCTGGTAGACAGGTTCTGTGCCTTATTCATCTTGCATTCTCAATCTCCAGCTCCACATAGATGATCAGTACTTACATGGATGTTGAAATAACCAGTTTCTGAATAAAACAGTCTTTGTGAGAGCGAGTCATCTCCCTGCCAGAGCCTACTGGGACCAAAAGTGAGTGATGTCCCCTTGTTTGGATGGTTCAGCCCTGGCTTATACTGATTGTGGCAAAGTAATTCTTGGTATTACTCACTTTCATTCTCTCATGGATTCCAGTTTCCCAAGTTATATGGTCCTCAGGCGTGACTAATCTCTGGGTGGAACACCGTGCTACCTTGCATTTCCTCTGTGTCGCCATCATTCAGGTGGGGGAAAGAGTAGGAACAGGGACTGTGCTCCTGTCTTCTACAATCTGAATGGTGAGTGAGTTTTTCCCACCCCTTCAGAGCAATGCAAATGGACTGGGCTTCCCTACTAATTCCTCCCTTGCCCGCACCCCTCACCTCTGCACCAGGCAGGGGAGGGAATACACCTGCTCTCCACCACTTTCTACTTCTCTCCGCTCCACACCACACACATTAGTTTCTGTGAGCCCATGAAACTATGCTTTTGGAAAATCTGGAAAAGCAAGAAGCATTCTGATGAACAGTCAGAATGACTAGGAGAATGGAAAGCAGTCTGTAAACTGGGCCATATACAGCTGTTTGCAATCTTTTCCTTCACAACCAGTAGATTATAGAAACTGTAACACCCAGAATTCATGCAGGGGATCCCCGCCCCCAAGTCCACTGGAAAACTATTTTTTGAGAGAGGAATCCCGTGTTGTCTTTTTTCCTTCCATCTACAAAGGAGTCCTCTGCGACCTGAATGAATGAATATTTTTTGCTTCTTTTGGCTCTTAAAGCGATGAAAGGCAGGAGTTCGGGAAAATACCTTTACCTTTACAAGAAAAAAAAAAAAAAGAGGGAGGAGAGAGAAATAATTACCCCCCACGCCCCACCCCAACTACCCCCTACCCCCATCCTGATGGAGGAGTTAGTCTGTCAGACACTTTCATTGGGTGCCACAAATTATGTAAGCACTGAGAGGCTGGCGGCCTGCCTGACTCACGTGACAGTGCTATCTGATCATTTCTGGCAATGCAAGGTAGGGTGGAAAGGGGCCTGGGACCCCCGGAGCAGGGGAGGGGACGGAATAGGCTCCAAACGGAGGAACACTGCAGGCACTGGGATATTATGACATCCTTTTGTTCCCTGGATTGGAGAGACTTCTTCTACCTGCACTGAGGATGGAAGTGAAAACTGCATCCAGGAGAGTGAAGCCATGCACTGCTGCTGCCCATCACTGGCAGCCAGGACACCCTGCACCCCATGGTCCCTATTGTCTCCTCCCTTCTTCCCACCAGGAGGGCTACCTCCAGCTCCAAGGCCCTGCCTCCTGGCCTGGGATTCCTCACCTTCCTGCTTGGAACAGGTGGAGGGCATTGGAGGCAAATACAGGAAAAGGCTTTTAACAGAAATCCTTCTCATCACCTAGATGCCGGACTCAGACTTGGGTACTGTCCTAACTTTTTGCTTTTCACCTCCTATAATTCTTGTCAAGGCCAGAAATACTTACTTTTAGTAGTTTTATTACTTTAGTTTACATTTTGCACGGAAAGACGAAACCTCGGAGAACATAAAATGTCTAATCCAGTTTTACCAGGAGGTAACACAAATGGGAGTTGAACCCATGAATTACCTGATTCTTTTTAAATGTCCAGCATCTGTGCAGAGGCTGCGCAAACAGTCTCTCCCAACACCACTGACACCTGCTTGGCTTCTTGAAGCTGATCCCTTTTGCCAAGCCCTGGGATGTACGGTCATCTCTCCTTCCACAGCCTCCTTCTCTACCTGCTGATTTCTAGAATGCCTTCTATCCATTTTGATACATGTTACTTTAGTTTATTCAGTTTTCATTGCCACATGTTATGCCATTATGTAAAGTATAGTCACTTAAAAATTAGTAAATGCAAGATTAATAGCCTGTTCTCTAGTTACAAGTGTTTTCCATTCTGTTGCCCATTGTGTATCAATTACAAGACATACTACATTTTCTCAGTGCTAAGAGTAATTTTTTGTGTATTTTATCCACTGTGGTCTCAGAAAATGGATGCAATAATACAGTAATACTTTTTCATAAAAGGATGCAATTAAATCAATAAGACTTCCCACGGTCATAGACTTGAAGACCTAGTCCTTCATCTCGGCTACCATAGAATGTGTCCTTCAAATATCCATCTCCTTCTTTACTTGGTGTCATTCTGAATAGTGGTCCTGACTTGGTCTTCTTTGCTACCCAGTAACAATACAATGCTGGCCACATGGGGTTTCTTAGATGTCATATCTTACCCCTGGAAAGAGCCAATGAAATATTTATTATTGTCTTTTCTGAATGTGGAGCCAAGTGTGCCCCGCAAACCCACCAGATTATAGGAAAGACACTCTTACATAAAATGCTTAGTGACAAAAATGGTTTCCTTTGCACAATACCACATACTATTGACTTCAGTTCTTATACCTTTATGTCCTTAAGGCTGTGATATCTATCTCACAGAGAGTATGCTGCATCCATTCATTCATTCTCTCATTCATTTATTTGGCATGATATGCTGACATCTTACTAGGCACAAAACCTTATGGGGATCAAGTAAAGATGGGCATGATCAATGGCTCATGGAAATGAAAGGAGAATTTCAAGTATCTGTTGCTCACTTACTCTGCTTGGGGACCTGTACTAGAATACAGAGAAAAGAAGGTGAAAAACCAAGGTCCTCTACAATCTGGAATTCATTAGAGTTGCAAGAAAGCATGCTACCAGTAGACCCAGTAAACTCCTTCAGCCCCAGTCTCAGCCTTGACATACAACCGGAAGAGCAGGCTACGTTGTGGCTCCTTCTTAGCTTTCCAAACCTGGACTTTTCTCTCCCATGGAGCAAAAATGTGGGCATTTAATCTGTCTCTTTCCAACACAATAATAATGATAATAACCTAAAAACTTTATTAAATTATTTAATGCTTATGATGACCCTCAGAGAGTCATTACTCTCATTACAGAGGAATAAATGGAGGCCCAGAGAGGTTACGTAATTTCCACCAGATCACACAGTTAAGAAATAAAGGTGCCAATTTGAACTTAGGCAACGTGGGAAGCAAACTGTGCTGTCTATCTCACAGAGGGTGTGCTGCATCCATTCATTCATTCTCGTATTCATTTACTTGGCAAGATATGCTGGCATCTTACTAGACACAAAGTTTTATGAGGAATCAAATAAAGATGGACATGATCAATGGCATGGAAAAGAGAAGAGAAATAAGTTTACATGATATGGAAAAGGAAAGACAGACATACCAAGTAGCATTATGCAATTAAACAAGACCTCAGAACTTAATTTAACGTGAGGTCGAAAGGCTTTTTCTTGGCTTTGGTATTCGTACCTATATATTCAACTGTTTGAACTCCAAACCAGAACTACTATGATTTCTCAATTGCAGCTACATGTGTCAATCAGTAAGCTATATCTCACTGGCCAAAGTGAAGAGGCTGGACTCTCAGTCAGGTTAATTCGGACCAAAATCCTGGCTACAGGGCTGGAGGAAAACCTTCCTGTGGCAGGCTTCTCACTCCCAACACAGAACTCAGCTTGACTCAGCCCAGAAGGAAGCCTGGGCACTAGCGTGCACTTCATTCAGAAGTGATGGTTCACTGGTTTGAAACTATACCAGGGGCTGCCTCATACTTCAGAGTTTTTAATTTTGATTTTCTGGTATTTTCTGGCACTATGCCATCTCATGAAAGGAACTTTGCTAACCCTTTCAGTTGTCCTTAAGGGGGCAGATCATTGTGCCAACTGGTTAGAATTCCAGTGTTCATATCAGATCCTCTCCATGTAACCCAAATGGGGAATAGACAGTATCTCCAGGTCTCTACCTTGCAAGACAGACAAAATGAATATGGAATGTACTGCACAGGGTTTACTACAGAGGAGGAACGAAAAACACCTGTTGACAGAAACAGTGAGTAAATGAATGGAAAAAAATGGAAGCTTTGTCCGTGTTATATGGACCAGCCACAGGCTAGATCAAAAATGAGATTATGACCTGGATTTCAGGGTAACAACCCGTCATAGTGATTAAATGGTCTGGGCTCTGGAGTCGGTGCAATCTGAGTTGGAAAACTGGATCTAATTCTTCTTTGAAGAACTCAGGCGTAGTCCTTCCTTAATCCTGGAAAGTCTTGATTACTCCACTGGTGTAAGCAGATGGTGGTCACAGTCCATGCTGGTCACAGATTTATCATGGAAGTTACAAGGTATGATGGAAAATCACAGTGTATGCCTAAATTTTAAAAATGTAATTTTAAAATTATAAATAAATAAAATTATAAATCAAACATGGTGGTGCAGAGCTGTAGTCCCAATACTCGGGAGGTTGAGGCAGGAGAATCCCTGTGAGTTTGAGGCCAGCCTGGGCTACAAAGTGAGTTCAAGGCCAGTCTGAACTGCAGACTGTGAAATTCTGTCTCCAAAAGATAAATAAATGTGAAAGACATATTGTCATCAATCTTCTTCCAAAATTCTCTGCTACTCCTACTTTAAACACATTGTGTTGCTTTTGTCACTTTGTGAAGTTCCAGAAGTCTTTTTTTTAATCAATATCTTGAGTTGCACTGTTGCAACTGCCATGGTGCCTTGAATCTATTCAAAATCTTTACCTTTCATAGTGGTCACTTTGACTTTTTGAAAGAACCAAAAGTGAGACAGTCCTAGCATCTGTGAATAAGGTAGATAAGAATACATGGTACTGTTTTTATGAGCCTGTTTTTCAGTTAGGTCACACTTGACAGTAGCATCACTATATTTTTTTTATCACATCTCATGAAGAAACTCACAAAGAGGACTTCCTGAACTTTTTCAGGAAGTGGCATGAGCAATGGGATAATGTGAGGGGGACTAATGGTAATCTGTTTTTCACTGTATTATATTTTTAAAAATTTAAACATTCTCAGTATTTCTCAATCACCCCTTGTAAAATTAATCCAAAGCCCTTAACCCAGTTCACAGTGAGCTTAGGCAAACATGAACAATTTTAATGTTTTAAGTTTCTTATTTTTAGTAGACTTTATTTTTTAGAGCAAATGAAAGTTCACAATAAAATTAAGCGGAAAGTAAAGACATTCCTCTACATGTTCTATCCCTGCAGAGATACAACCTCCTCCACTACCAGTGTCTTATGCCAGCGGGGCATTGTAGCAGCTGATGATTTCACCTAGTCTTCACCTAGCGTCAACAACTTACAGTAGGGTTTTACTTTAGTCATTTTTGCTGCAGCTTAGACACAACACCAGACACAAAGTAAAGAAAGAGATTTATTTTGGCTTGCAGTTTCAGAAGTTTCAGCCCATGGTTGACAGATTCCAGCAAGGTGGAAGGCCAAACTACCAAGGGAAGCTACTCACACCATGGCAACCAGGAAGCAGAGAGGAAAGGGAGGGGCCAGGAACCTGTCTCTTCTGATGAGGCCCCAGTTCCTATGAGCAAGTCCTCATTAGCTCCTCATAATCCAATCACCTTCAAAAGTCTCACCTCTGAACTCAGGAGGCTTTAGGGGTCCATTCTAGGGGTCCATCCTGCCATAGCAGGATCCTTTATATTCTATGGGTTATAATAAAGGCATAATGAGTATGTATTCGCCCTGTGGTCTCATACAAAATAGTTTTACTGCCCTAAGATTCTTCTGCACTCTGCCAATTCAACTCTCCTCCCCTTTACCTCAGAAAGCACTGCTCTTTTTACTGTGCCCATAGTTTTGCCTTTTCAAGAATAACTGCGGTATTCATCCTAGTCATATTGGCTTCTTTCATTAGTAGTATGCATTTTAAGCTCCTCTATACACTTCACTACGAGATAGCCTTTTTAAGGTTGAACAATATCCCATTGGCTAGATGTATGCCCGTTTATTTATTTATCTACTGAAGGATACCTTGGTTGTCTCCAAATCTGGGCAATTTATAAAGCTACCATAAATATCAGAGTGGATTTTATGTGGTCATAAATTTTCAACTCATTTGGGAAAATACCAAGAAGTGTAATTGCTGAAATGTATGGTTAAAGTGTATTTAATTTGGTAAGAAACTGATGGTGACTTCCAAAATGTCTGTATCATCTTGCACTCCTACGAGCAGTGAATGAGAGATTCTGTTAGTCCACATTCTCACCAGCATTTGGTATAGTCAGTGTTCTGGATTTGGGGCATTCTAATGGGGCGTGTGTAGTATTTCCTTGTAGTTTTAATTTAAAACTTCTTAATGACATGATGTTAAGCCATTTTACTATTGTTTTTTAATACTCTAGGGGTTTTCTGTAAGAATAGCAAGTGAGTAACACAATGCTTTATGCAAAATAATTATTCACTAAGTTGTAAGTTTAAAATGGAAACTGACAGATTGAATCATCTTTTTTTCTGGGTTTAATGGAAGCAAAGCCCACTTGGGACCTATGAGTGCTTTTTGCTCAGTAACTACTCTTGCTAAACATCATTTATGGACCTGTGTATAGCACTTACCAGCTTATATGATGACTACCTGTATTCATATCTGTCTTTACTTCAGAGGTACTTCTAGAGGGCAGAAATGTATCTTTCTCCTGTGTCCATCCCTGGCATCTGTCACAGGGTGTGTATGATGATCAAACTTGATTGTGTCAACCCAGTTGATGTCGGAGCTGCCTAAGGGATTAGTATGGCGTGCTTCTCAGCATCACTTGGTGGGTCATGGAGGTATGACCTTGAGTGTTATGTGTGCCTCTCACCCCCTTTCTCTCTGGCGCTATTCCACTGCTCCACTTCCTGGACCCCATGAACTACACAGCTTCGCTCTGCCACACCATTCTACCAAAATGCTATTGCTTTGGACTCTGCCAATCATGTACCAAAGCCTCTGAAACCATGAGCCTAATAAAACCTTTCCGCCTATAAATTGTAGGTATTAGGTATTTCATCCAGCAATGGAAAGCTGACTAGAACAGTGCCACATTTGAAAGAAGACAGCACATATTTTTAAAATGAAACTGAAAATGCTGAATGAACCACCCTACCCCAGATTTTATTCCTATGTATGGACTTAGGTTTTGCAAGAATTAGCCTGAAAAAGTACCATGTGCCCTGCAGAGCTGATCATTCTCCACCCAAAATCACACGTTCTCTATACTTTCCATAGTCTTTAATACTCTTATTTTGTGATAGAGTGAATTGTCTTTACCACTCAGATGTGAATATTCTGAAAAATAAAAAATAGTTTCCATATCCTAGCACTTAGAACAGCCTTGGCACAGAAAGTGTTCATGAAAACCTGTACATAAATGAGTGAGTAGGACATGACTGAACTAGGTGCTGGCCCTGAGCTCAAGCCTTGTCCAGTGAAAGACCTAGAAACTGTAGTCCTGGTCAGGCCACGGCAGGCCCTGAGGCAAGCTCTGAGTGCTTTAATTTAAGATGTTAAACACAGTGAGATATTAACTCCAGAGCCACCCTTTTTTTTCTTCTAAATCCATTTATTTCAAGGACAAAAACAAAAGAAGAAAAAAACCTAAAAATTTCAAAACACATCAATCAGGGGCAACAATGGTACATACATTACACATTGTCACCCCCAAATCATTTATCCATAGCACAAGACATCTGCACTCAATTGTCTGAATAATACTGGCACAAATCTTTCTCTTCAGTGAGCGTAGAGAAATCAGTAGTGTAACTATTTTGACTTTTTAAATACACACACACACACACACACACACACACATATACATATGTTGCTTCTTTCAGCTTCACACACTAATGAGACAATAAAATATTTACACATGTGTGTCTTATTTATCTCACTAATGAGTACGATCTCAAGTTACATCATTTACCTATAAAAGTCTCCAGTTTATCCTGCTTTATGACTAAATAGTACTCCGTTGTATAAAAATACCACATCTATTTTATCCATTCCTCCGTTGATGGTCATTTATGTTGTTTCCCAGATATTTATATCATTGTGGTATGATGTTTTTAATTTGGGGGGGTATCCAGAAGGGGAATAGCTGGGTTGATTGGAACCTCTAGTCCTAGTTTTTTGAGGAATTTCTATAGTGATTGCACCAGTCTGAATTCCCACCAACAGTGGTGAAGGGTTCCTTTTTCTCTATAGCCTCTCAAGCATTTGTTGCTGGTTGATTTCTTGATACTAGCCATACTTTCTGAGGTGAGTTAGAATCTCAGTTTTGTTTTAATTTGCATTTCTCAAATGACCAGTGATGTTTTATGTATTTATTTGATGATCGTATTTCTTCATCTGAGAAGTGTATATTTATGACAGATGCCCATTTTTGGACTGAATTTTTAAATCTGGGAGGATTAATTTTTTTGAGCTCTTTATATGTTCTCAATGTCAATCCTTTGTCTGAGGAGTAGCTGGCAAACATTTTCTCCCACGTTGTGGGTTGTCTCTTTGCTCTGTTGGAGGTTTCTCTTGCAGTGTAAAAGCTTTTCAATAGGGTGAGATCCCAGTGGTTGATTCTTTGAGATAGTTTCTGTGCAATTGGGGTTTTATTCATAAAGTCTTTGCCTACACCAGTGTCTTCAAGAATTTTATCTACTCTATCTTGTGGCAGATTTAATATTTCTGTTTCAGTATTAATATCTTTAATCCATTCTAATTTTAGTTTGACACATGGTGAAAGACATGGGTCCAGTTTTAATCTTTGGCATGTGTAGAGGCATTTTTTCCAGCATCACTTATTAAAGAGGCTATCTTTAATTCCAGTGAATGTGCTTAGCACCTTTTCAAAGATAAGGTGGCTTAGTGTGTCTGGAGTTGTACATGCATCTTCCAATCTGTTCCCCTGATTGTCAGGTCTGGGTTTTGTTGTTGTTGTTCTTGTTGTTATTTGCTATATTTTGTTTTGCCAGTACCACACTGTCATATCACAGTAGCTTTATAGTATAATTTCAAGTTAGGGGTTGTGATGTCCCCTGTCTTGTCTTTGTTGCCTAGGATTGTCTTTGCTATTCTAGGTCCCTCCTGGTTCCAGATGAATTTTATGATTGCTTTCTCTAATTCTGTGAGATATGCTACTGAAATTTTGATTGGGATTGCATTGTGTCTGTGTAACAGTTTTGGAAGTGTGGCCATTTTCATTATATTGGTTCTTCCTACCCAAAAGCACGGGATATCTCTCCATTTTCTAATATCCTCTTCAATAGTCTTTTTTCAGAGTACTATAATGAAAATGTAGTACTATAATGAAAATTTCAGAATACTATAATGAAAATGTTTTCAGTGTAGAGGTCTTTTACATCCTTTGCTACATTGATTTCTAGATATTTCATTTTTTGGATGCTGTTGTAAAAGGTATTGTTTCCCTGATTTCTCTCTCAGTGAGATTGTTATTTCTGTACAGGAAGGCTATTGATTTTTGAGGGTTGACTTTGTAACCAGATATGTTATTGCATTTATTTATTAAATCTAGTAGTCTTTTGGTGGAGTTTTTGTGGTCTTTTAAGTATAATATCATGTCACCTGCAAATAAAAATAATTTAACTTCTTCCTTTCCTATCTTATTTCTTTCGTTTCATTCTCTTGTCTAATTACTCCAGCTAATGTTTGTAGGACTATGTTGAGTAAGAGTGGTGATAGTGCACATCCTTGTCATGTTCCTGATTTTAGAGGAAAAGCTCTTAGGTTTTTACCCATTTATTATGATGTTGGCTGTTGGTTTGTCATAGATGACTTTTATCAGATTGAGGTAAAGATCATCTATTTCAATTTTTGGTAGGGTTTTTATCATGAATGGGTGATGGACTTTGTCAAAAGCTTTCTTTTGTATGTTGTAGTGAGACGATCATATAATTTTTGTACTTGGCTCTGTTAATATGCTGTATTGCATTAATGGATTTATGAATGTTGAACCATTCCTGGCTCCTGGGATGAACCCAACTTGATCATGGTGTAAAGTCTTTTTGAAGTTTTGCTGTAGTCTGTTTACCAGTATCTTCTTGAGGATTTTTGCATCAATATTCACTAGGGAAATTGGCCTGTAATTCTCTGGTTTGGATATCAAGGTAATGCTTGCTTCCAGGAATGAATTTGAAAGTATTTCTTCCCTTTCAATTTCATTAAAGAATTTGAGAAGTAGTGATATTAGTAGTACCTTGCTAGTTTTGGAAAATGTAGCAGTGATTCCATCAGGGCCTGGACTTTTTTGTTGTTGTTGTTGTTGTTGATAAGTTTTTAATTACATCTTTGATTTCTTTGTTGATCTTGGGTTAATTAGCATTTTTATATCTTCAGCTTTAGCAACTCATATGTGTCTAAGAATCTGTCCATTTCTTTTGTTTTTTCCATCTTATTACAAAAAGTATGATGATTTTCTGGTTTTCTGCAGTCTGTTGTGTTTTCACCCTTTTCATTCCTAATTGTGTGGATTTGAGTCATTTCTTTCCCTTTTGTAAGGTCAACTAAGAGTTTGCCAATTTTATTTAATGTTTCAAAGAACCAACTCTTCATTCATTTATTCTTTGTATTACTTTTAGTCTCCAGTGTGCTAATTTCTGCTCTGATCTTTATAATTTCCTTCTTTATATGAGCTTTTGATTTAGTTTACTCCTCTTTTGCTAGAAGTTTGAGGTTCAACATTAAGTTGTTTATATGTGCTTTCTCTTTTTTCTTGATATTAACATTTACTGATATAAATTTCCCTCTTAAGACTGCTTTCATTAAGTTCCACTATGTTGTTCTGTCATTATCATTCAACTGTAAAAACTGTCTAATTTCTTCTTTAATTTCATCTGTGACCCTTTGGTTGTTCAGCAGGGTGCTATTTAATTTCCATGTGTTTACAAAGTTCTTGTGGTTTCCTTTGGCATGGATTTCCAATTTCATTTCACTGTGGTCTTATAGTATGCATGGGACAATTTCAATTCCTTTAAATTTACTTAAACATGTTCTATGAACCAGTATATGGTCTATTTTGGAGAATGTCCCATGTGAAGCTGAGAAGAATGTATATTCTGTTTTGGGGTGGAACACTCTATAGAGATCTACTAAGTCCATTTGCTCCAAAGTTTGATTTAGTTCTAATATTTCATTATTGGTTTTTTGTCTGGTTGATCTGTCTTTTTGTGACAGTGGGGTATTGAGGTTTCCCAATACAATTGTATTAGGGTGTATTTGATTTTTCTTGTCCATTAGTAATTGTTTTATATAGTTGGGTGCAATAGCATTTGTTGCAAATATAGTTATGATTGTTATCTCTTCCTCTTGTATTGTTCCCTCTACAAGATGTAGTGACTGTTTTTCTCTATTAATCAGTCTTGGCTTGGAATTCACTTTGTCTGCAAAAAGAATAGCTACTCCTGCTTTTTTCTGGGTTCCTGTCATGTGGAGTGTTGCTTTCTATCCTTTGATTTTCAGTCTATGTGTTTCTTTTTGAATTAAATATGTTTCTTTATATAGCATGTTGTTGAATCTTGCCTCTTGATCCATACTGTCAGTCTCTGTCTTTTAACTGATGAATTAAAATCATTAACATTGATGCTTATAACTGAAATATATTGATTTCTCCGTGTCTTGTTATTTTCTTGTTGTTGACTCTCCCCACTTTTTCCCCCTTCCTATAATTCTTTGTCTCCCCTTGTTGATTCCTTCTGTTAGGGTTCATGGAGCTGTAGTCTTTATTATCTCTTTCTAGAATGTCCTTCAAAACATTTTAGAGTGCTGGTTTGGTGGTCATAAATTTCCTCAGATGTTCTTTGTCATGGAAGCATCTTATTTCTCCATCAATGTTGAAGGATAGTTTTGCAAGGTTCATCAATCTGGGTTGAAAATTGTTTTCCTTTAGAATTTGGAGTACTTCACTCAAAGCTCTCCTTCACTTGACTGTCTGTGCTGTGAAGTGAGCTGTAATTCTGATGGGCTTTGATTTATAGGTGATTCATTTCTTTTCTTTAACACCTTTTAGGATTCTATTCTTGTGTGGAATTTCTGGAATCTTAAATGTGATATGATTGGCTATAAATCTTTTTTGATCATTGCTAATTGGAGTCCTATATTTATCTGCATGTCAAATTCTTTTTCTCTACCAGGAAAGTTTTCTGTCATGATGTCTATGAACATTTTTTTAATGTCTTTTGTGGTATCTCCTGCTTTTTCATTGACTCCATCTAATCTTAATTTATTCTTCTTTGTCTCATCTAGCAGCTGCTGTACTGATTTCTCATGACCCCTTGCTAGTTTTGAGAAATTTTCTTTTCCTGGTCACTGCAAGCATGTCTTCAATATCTGAGATCCTTTCCTCACATTGGCCTAAACTGCTTTGAATATTTTCAGTGGAGTTTATATTTTCCTGGATATCTGCTTAAATTTGCTTTATAGATTCCATTTCTTCTCTATGCTCATCTTCCCTAATTTTCTTAAACTCATCTATTTTTTGGTCTGTGTCTGCTCTAACGTTGCTAAACATGGTGTGTGTTTTAGTAATCTCTGTAGTTATCTGAGAGATGTTTCTGATTTCATTTTTTCCAAAGCCTCATTAAATTGCTTTGTTGTTACCACTTCAGAGAGACTTGGTTGAGTGTCTTGGATTGTGCCATCCCATTGCCCCCTGGATTTGCCTTTGGCAAACTGAATATCTGGTGTTGCATTTTGCTTAAGTGTCTGCTTATTTTCTTTTCTCTCTTCTTTTAGTTTAATTCCTGGGGTGATGCTTGTAAGTTGTCTATGGTGGGTTGTTTATTGGTAGTATTTAGGATCCTTAGATGATTATTATTTCTCTGAGATATCTTCCAGGTGTAGCTGGTTTTTGAGGTTGTTTGCTGGAAGATCTGACCCTCTTCAATTTGTTGGAGATGAGAAGTTGTTGCTTTTATGCCTCATCCCTGATACTTGGCACTGTGCCACTATATTTTCTGTGACCCTTGATTAACCTGAGTCATGGAATACCAGGACTAGCTGCTGTTTAGAACAATTATGTCAATTTTGGCTATAGTGATACAAATAGCATCAAATGCAGCCTATAACACAACAATATGAGCTAACCCTTAACTTCCAACTTTTAACCCTATGAACTAGATTTGTGATTATATAACAAAATGTGAAATAAACCAGATGATTATATGAAATATAGAAGTTCATAATGTGTTAATCTTGTATAAGTGGAAGAAGAGAAAGAGGAGGACAAAGGGGGATCACGCACACTTGGGGAAATTGGTGCAGAAGACTGAAGAAAAACAGAGATGGAAGTGATAAAAGGAAGAACCGAACAGAATCACAGCCACAAAGAAGTTAGGAACCACTTTCACATTAACAGCAAAGGAAAAAAAAAAAGTATAAGAAAACAAACAATCTGCTTCCAGGATTCTCCTGAGTTCACTAGGAGACAATCTGTGGAATCAGAGTCCCAAATCATGCTGATCTATCCCAGCAAGCCAGCAGTTGCTTTTTGGCAGAGTAGGGTATAATCTCAGCAGGCCTGCCCTGAAACTGGACTCCAAGCAATTTCTATGGGTCTGCTCCAAGCTGGGAGCTGCTAGATGCAGACAGCAGCAGTTCTGGGTTTCAAACTCAGTCAGCCAATCTCCAGACTGGCTCCTGGCTAATTGTTTTCTCCCATGGGAGCACTAAGTCCCTTGCAATCATCACCAGTGTGGTCTTCCACATCCGCCACTCTCCTCCACTTCCATGTGTCTCTGCAGAGGCTTCCAGGGTCACCAGCCATCACTGGGCATCCCCAGGTTTGAACAGCTCCTCTCACACAGTGAGTCCCATCTTAGGGCAAGGCACTGTCTACTTCGACCTTCTTCTTCCTTGAATTTTTTCTTTTTACTCTCTCTGTGGGCTTCAATTCACACTTTAGATTTTTCCAGGGTCCAGGGAACACATTTCCTTCCTTCTTGTCCTTCTCATGATGCTGTATTCCAATGTCTGGATGGTGACTCTCAGAGATACTGTTTTTCTGCTACTTACTGCTCTGCTGTCTTCCTGGAAGTTCTCTCCAGCTCCACTCTTGACAGTCTATATTGTATTTATTCTATCTCTGTGGTGGCAAGGATGCCAGACTTCATGGTCAGTGACAACTGAGAAAGTTCTCTTGACCTTTTCTCATTCATGGTCAAGATTCTGAACAAGGAAATGAACATACTAGAGGGCATCAAAATGCAAATTTGTGTTTCACATTGCAAAATATAGGTCCAGAGTCTCCTTGTTCCTTAAAATCACTCATTTTCCCTCCTTCAATAATATAAAGCAAAATGCCTGGAATCCACATTCTTGAGCCAGAGTTACCATACTTCTCTGGAAGACATCAACTAATATTCACTGAAGCTGCCTGTGCCACACTTTATCTTTAGCTAGTACTGCTGTGAGTGTTTTGGACTCGGTACCTTTGCACCTCTACCAGACCCAGTGTCCCTGTATAACTATAGAACTTGGTATTGTCATGTGCCTACTGGACTTGATTCTGGCTTACCCACTAGACCCAGGGCCTCCACCAGGCTCATCATATCTATGTACCCTTGGATGTGGTACTGCGATCCTGTTGGAGCTAGGGTCCATAGCTATTCCACGTACCTAGTACCTTATACATCTACCGGTGGATGAATATTTTTCCCTGTTAAAGTTAGTCCAGGGTCTAGAAGATATGCCTGGTTGTTCAAATTGGCAAATACCCATGGAGGGCCACAAAGAAGATGGAAATAAAAAATGAGTCAGAAACTCATGACACTACCATAGGAGCATGATGTATTTCCAGGAACTAAGCACAAAGAAATGATGATCTTTCAATTCTATGGCAAATAATTCAAAATAATTTTTAAAACTCAGAGGGCTAAAAAAACACAGATAGATAAATCAACTGAATCAGGAAAACAACATGAGAACAAAATCAGAAGTTTGAAAAGGTGTAGAAGAAGTTTAAAAAGTAGAGTCAATCAAACATTCTAGACTAGAGGAAGATAATTTCTGCCATGAAAAATACAACAATGAACTTCAACTGCAGATTGGATGAAACAGCAGACTCAGCAAACAAAGAAAGATCATCTTTAAAAAAGATGGAGAAAAAAGAAAGAAGAAAATTTATGAAGTTAGTGGGACACCACTGAGCAAGTTAATATGTGTATTATGGGAGTAACAAAAGGAGAGAAAATGAAAGGAAGAGAAAGCTTACTTAAAAATAATGACTGAAGCTGGGGATTTAGCTCAGTGGCATAAGCGCCTGCCTTGCAAGCAGGCAGTCGTGAGTTCAATCCCCGGTACCGATAAAAAGGAAAAAGACAAAAATAAATAAATAATGACTGAAAAATTTTCGAACCTGTCAAAAAAAACAAACATCCAGATTCAAGGAACCCACAGAGCCCTAAATATGCTGAATGTGAATTGTTGTACAGTGAGACACAGTACAATTAAAACTGTCCAAAGTCAGAAACAGTTTTTTTAAAGTTAAAAAAAAAAAAGAGCCACTATTCACACAGAAGGAGCCCTCATAAGACTGTGAGCAGATTTTTCATAGAAAATTTGTGGAATAGAGGGAAGTGGGATGATAAACTCCAAGTACGTAGAAGGAAAAAAACATAAACTGCCAGCTAAGAATACTATTATCCAGAAAAGCTATCCTTTGAAAACGAAGGACAGGTAACATTTTTCTCAGGGCAGGAGCTGTGTTGCCACTACATCTACCTCACAAAAAATTCTTAATAGAATCCTTCCAACCTAAACAAAATGAAAGCATATGCAAATATAAATCTCACAGTAAAGGTCAATATAAAGACAAAATACAGTAATACTCAATAATGTGACATTTTGGTAGTGGCTTATAAAATACTTTTAGCTCTAATATTGAAGTTAAAAACAAAAGTATTAAGGATCACTGTAATCACAAACATTGTTACTGGAGTCACAACATTTAAAGAAGTAAATATTGACTTCAAAAACACAAAATGTGTGCTAGGAAGGAGTGAAAGTATAGACTTCCTATATGTAATTGAAGTTAAGATATTAACAACTTAAAAATCATTGATACAACTGAAAGATCGTTATACCAGGTTTGCATTATCACAGAAACCTGTAATAGTAGATATACACAATTTGAAGGAAAAAGAATCAAAGGAAGTTATTAATAAAAATGTCAGATAGCAAAAGAAGGCAGCAAAACAACTATTTTAAAAAGGACAGAACAACTATTTTAAAAAGAGAGAATTAAGAAAACAGCGTTTGTGTGTCCTCATTTTTCAATCACTCCAACCATTTAGCAGTTTGCCTTGGAGTGCTGCGGGGAACCCGCTTAGTTATGGAGTGACTCTCCCAGGTAAGTGTTGTTTCAACCTGCCAATTTTTGTTTCTGTGAGAGACACTCATATATCTCTTTGTTTTCTTTTTTTGTCCACTTTTATTTTTAATTTAGAATGCTGTATTCACCTTTAGTGTTTGTTTCTAAGGAAATGTAATGTGAAGTTATGGTTGTTTTCTTTTACAAATTTGTGCTTTATTTTACTTGTGAAAAATAGTTTATAATTTTGTACTATTATCTATGAAAACTCTTATCATAAGTATATTAATTTTTTATATTTCTCCAGAACTTAGTGATATCCTTTCACAATACAAAACAGATAAACTTGGGACACTGCAAATGCAGGAAGTGCCAAAAGAGCTAAAAAAGAAAAAACTGAGCAAAGGATAAGCATTACTATATTAAAAAAGGATATTAGTGTAGTCTCTTAAGTTCAGTTTCAGCATATGTAAAGATAAGGACAGCTACTACGAAGAGAATGAGAGACACTGTGGTAGTTATTATTGTCTTCCCTAATGTCAGATCTTGAAGACCTAAAAAGCCTTCATCATCCTGTAATGATTTGATTAGTTCTATAATATGCAGTATGTATTTAATGTGCGTGAAGATGAGAACAACTATTTGGAAGAAAATAGAGACAATTAGATACACAGTGAAGATCTCCAGTGGACTTGCTTTGAAACCTGTATTTCTTTAAATTGTTTTTTTTTGAACTGTTTTGTTCTGTTTTGATTTGTTTAATCTTACCCTCTTTAAGATAAAAAACAAGTGTGTAGGACTGACAACCATATTACTAAGTTTTTGTTAGATCATTGAGTAGAACTGTTGGCAGTGTCACTATTTGAATGTCATTTTACATACTTTAATTTTGTAACCTGAACAGCTATTTCTAAGATGACAATATGTAACTTATCAAATAGTGATTTCTTACCATTTATTTTTCTATAATTCTGTATTATTTCTACCCTTTTTTATATCCATGTATTTTTTGTTTATTTCTCTATAAATAAAAAAAAAAAAGAAATGGAAAGACAAAGGATATCTCTTTATAGTCAACTATTCTGAATTCAGAAATAATAGAACCTGAAAGAAGAAACTAAAAATTTCAAATAGTGGTCAATGACTATAATAATTTTATTTATGAGTGATGTTGACAGAATTAACCAACATCCAATAAGCTATCTTGTAATTAAAAAGCAAGGAAAAATATAAAATATTACACATGTTCTGAACCAAACAATATGGAACTCATTTGTTATGTATTCACAGCAAGAGGGTTCCAGAAGTCCCTTACAATTTAGGTTAGGTCTAATAGACCAATAATTGAACAGTATGAGACATGAAACACCAGCCAGGATCTCCATCATCTATGTCGCCATTACATTTAACAGGAAGATGTCTTATTAAAATTAAACTGCTCGCAGCAAAAAGGAAAGGCCACTGACAGTGTAAAATATGTTAGTCAAAGAAAGATGATAGTAAAAAGAGTTTAGATAGAGACTAAATACTATTATCCAGATTGTAACATTGCATTGCACATTAAATGTTTAAGATATACCATGTGTCAAAAATTATCGAACACATTTGATATAGTTGTTCTATTTGTGGTTATATTATCTTATAAAATTAATTAAAAATATATGATTTTTGGTCACCCTATATTCTAATAATTGGACTGGTAAGTAGCTAAATGTAGATGGATTAATAATCCTCAGTCAACATGGAAAAAGTAGCTGAATGTATTTAAAACATTAGAAAATCTAGTTATATACTATCAATGAGATTCATTTTAGATTTAAAAATACATTTAAAACAGGAGAAAACATTTATTAGCTATTCATAAAACAGAAACTTAATATCCAGAATATTTAAAGAACCCAAAAATGGAACAGCAAAAAGAATAAATAATCAAATAAAAAATGTGCAAATGATCTGAACAGATATATTTCAAATACAGTTCAAATGGCCAACAAATATATGAAAAACATT
Organism: Cavia porcellus; assembly: GCF_034190915.1. Taxonomy (NCBI): domain Eukaryota; kingdom Metazoa; phylum Chordata; class Mammalia; order Rodentia; family Caviidae; genus Cavia; species Cavia porcellus. Next base: position 28,479,677 of record NW_026947502.1, read on the forward strand.
CAATATCTTTAGCCAGGCAAGTACAAATCAAAACTATATTGATCCTACTCTCATCTAGTCAGAATGACTATCATCAACAGCAAAATCCTTGTGAGAATGTGGGAAAAATGAGTATTTACATTCTATTGATGAGAATGTAAATGTGTATAGCCAACTGTGGAAAGCAATATGGAAACTGAAACTAGAGCTATTATATAATCCAGCTCTGTCACTCTTATGCCCAAAGGAAATGAAGTCTGCATAAAAGAGATAACTGTATACCAGTGTTCACTGTGGCACCATTCACAATAATGAAGCATGCAATCAGCCTGGGTATATGGTAACGCCTGCATGAATACAGAAAACGTAGTTTATGTATACAGTGGAGTAATATTTGCTGTGAAGAATGAAACCCTGTTATTTTTAGAAAAAGAAAAAAGATGGAACCAGATAGCATCACATTAAATGAATTCAATCAGACATGCAAAGACAAGTTTGACACATTTCCTCTCACACATCAGAACTAAAATTTTAAAAAGTGGCCTTAAAGTAGATGAGGGACCATTAGGGAATGGGAAAGATGCTGGGAGGTAGAGACAGGTGAAAGGCCGGCGGGACATGACCAAAGCACCTTGTACACACATGTTAATGTTACAGGGAAACTCAAACATTTGTATAATGAACATGTGTTAATAATTATAATTATTTTTAAGCCCAGTGATGGGCTGTCTACATGATACTTACTTTAAAGACATATGTAACCCAAAAGTGAGTAGACAGAAAAACATATCCATGCAAATGATAAACAAAAGGAAAACAGGGGTTGGCTATACTTACCACTGGAAAAAAAAATAAGCTTTAAGTCAAACACCGCCACATAAGACAAACAGGAATCATGATTAAAGGATCAACTCAGCAGAAGCAATAACAGTGGCAAATATGCATGCATTCAAGGTTAGAACACTGTAATATGTAGAGCAAATGTTGACAGATTAGAGGAAAAGACTGACAGAAACAGTAGGAGACTTCACTATTATACTTTAAAATAAAGTATAAATAAAAAAATTAGAAAAAATAAAGTATAAATAAAAAATATTTAGACAAAATTAAATAAGTGACTGTCTTTTTTTGTAGCCCTTTTTTATTTTTAATTTTTTTTGAGACAGGGTCTCACTGTGCAGTTCAGGCTGGCCTTCAGCTCACTTTGTAGCACAGACTGGTCTCGAACTTGTAGAGACCCTCTTGCCGCAGCCTCTTGAGTGCTGGGATTACAGGCATGTGCCACCATGCTTGGCATAAGTGACTGTCTTGACCACCACTCTGGATCAAATGGATCTAAAAGGCATATGCAAGTTCTAAGTGTGCATGGAACAGATGCCAGGATGACTCATAGCTTAGGGACAGAATAACTCTTCCCAAATTTGTGATGACTTCAATTATACCATGTACCTTTCTTACCATAATCTTTACTGAGTTAAGGAAGGGACAATTTTTAAAATATCTGTTGACAAACAAGCAACAAAATACAACATACCAGAACCCACAGCATGTGGTGGAAGAGCACCAAGAGGGATATTAACAATTATAAATGCCTGCCTACACCAAAAAGGAAAGATTACTAATAAACCATCAAGCTGTACCACTCAGGGGTCCATAAAAAGGAAAACAACCCAAGATGAAATCTAGAAATAAGACTATAATAAATATTACAGCAGTAATAAATGATGTGCAAATACAAAACAACAATAAAATGAGCAAAATTGACAAATCCTCAGCTGAGCTAAGGCAAAAAGAGAGAAGACCAAAGTCACACAATCAGAAGTGAGGAGAAAACTGTAACAATTGCCTCAGAAATAAACAGCGTCATAGAGACCCTTTTATACACCAACAAACTAGATTGCTGGAGGAAGGAATTAAATAACTTCCCAGAAACATACAACCTACCAAGGCTGAATTAAAACACAGAGAAAGCCCAAACAAATACCACTGATGACTTGGTCATTCAAAACCTCTCAGTGAAGAAAATCTAGAATTTGATTACTTCACAGATGAATTCTACCAAACATTTGAATGATTAACAACAATCTTCTTAGAACTCTTACAAAAATTAAAATATAGAACATTTAAAATTCATCTTATGATGTCAGGATTACTTTGATCAAGCAGAGATTTAGCACTGAGATACAAGGATGATTCTAAACTTCAGATCAACCAATATAATATATATCACATTAATAGAATAATAGACAAAAGCAGTGTGATCATTTAAAAAAAAGATTGAGTACAAAATACAGTATCTACTTATAATTAAAACCTCTGCAAAATATCTCAATACATTGTATCTCAATACAATGAAAATCATCTATGAAATCTCCACATCTGACATCATAGTTAGTGGGGAAAAATTGTAGTTTTTCCTCTAAGATCTGATACCAAAAGTGGTCATCTTTATTTCTATTCAACATGGTACCGGGGTCCTAGCCAGAGCCATTGGACAAGAAATAAAAATAAAATACATTCAAGTTGGAAAGGAACAAGTAAGAATATCTCTATTCATAGATGAAATTCTGTATAATTTTTCCCTAAAATGTTCACAAAAAATAACTGCTGAAATCAACCAAAGAATTCAGTAAATTTGCAAGATACAAAACTACTATTAAAAAAAGTTCAGAGGCATTTCCATACACTAAAAACAAATATCCTAAAGGAAATTAAGAAATTGTTTCATTTGTGGTGGAATCAGAAAAAACACAAAATAGTAAACTTAAAGAAGTAAAAGACTGGTACACTGAAAATTGTAAAACACTGTTGAAGAAGTTGAAAAAGTTATAAAAGTGGCAAGGATTCTGTGTTCATGGATTAGAAGAATTAATATGCTTAAAATAAAAATACTAACCAAAATGATCTGTAAATTAAACCTAATTTATGTAATCACAATATATTGCAAACATAAAAATGCCAATGACATTCTTTGCATCAATAAAAAAAGCAAACATAAAATTCACACAAAGACTCAAAATATCGTTAACATCCAAATAATCTTGGAAATTCCAGAGGCATCACACTTTCTGATTTTGGAATATATTTTCAAAGCTTCAAAACCACAAAGACAACACGGTGCTGGCTTGAAAACAGACATGTAGACCGATGGAACACTGTAGATATTTCAGAAATAAATCTGTGCATTTACAGTCAACTGCTCTTTGGTGTGAGTGATAAGCACCAGCACCGCTGATGTGGAAAGGATACTCACTTCAATTAATTTTGTGAATCAATGTTTTGGGAAAACTGGATATTCACATGCAAAAGGATGCCAGTGTACTTTCATCTCATATCATTGCAAAAATAAATCACAAAGAGATTAAAAACTTCAGCATGAAGATTTGAAACTAAAATCATATATATTGAGAGAATATTATTCAAAATATATAAGGGACTCATACAATCTAATAGCACACAAAAATTAAAACAATAAAGAACCTGCAGATATTCTCAAAAGAAAGTGTACAAATGACCAGCGTGAATAAATCATCAAAGAAGTGCAAACCAAGGATGCAATGGGCTGAGGCATGCCAGTGGAAATTCCAGCACTCAGGAGGCTGAGGCAGGAGGATCATTGTGAGTTCCACACCAGTCTGGGCTGCAAAATGAGCTCAAGGCCAGCCTGAGCTGCATAGTGAAACCCTGTCTGAAAAAGACCAAAAAGAGAGAGAGAGAGAGAGAAAATGCCAATGCAATCAGCTAGCACCTCATAATCCTTAGAAAGTCTACTACCAAAAAGACAAAAGATAACAGGTGTTTAAGAGAGTATAAGAGACAAGGCAATTGTTAATGAGGGTATAAATTAGGATCTCTAGATATAAGGAAAAGCAGTTGCTCAAGATTTTTTGTATTCTCAAAAAAATGACACTAAAGCTACCATATAATCCAGTACTTCCAATTGAGTACATATTTACATACTCAGTATATATTTATATAATCAAGATCTTAAATAGACACCTGCATTCCTATGTACAGCATTGGTCATACTAGCCAAGTTATAGAAATGGAAAATATCCATGGATGGATGAACAGATAAAGAAAAACGGTATATATGGTGTTAATCTCAAAATAGGAGGAAATCTTGACTTTGTGACGCAGATTAATCTGGAGGACATTATGTTATGTAAACTAAGGTAGGAGCAGAAAGATTCACTTTCTCCATGATTTCATTAGGAAATCCAGAAAGTCAAACTTGTAGATGCAGAGTCAAATGGCGGCCAGTAGGGGCTACAGGGCAGAAGAAATGGCAAGAGAGTGGCCAAAAGGTACAGAGAGACCTTCGGGATGATGAATGTATTTATTAATTTGATTGTGGTGATCCTTCATAATATCATCATACAAATTATTACCCATGAAATATCTATTATTTGTATCAGTTGGTTGTACTTTTAAAAGCTATTAAACTAAATAAATAGGATAAAATAAAATACTAAAATAAACACTGCTGTCTTTCTCACTCTGTAGGAGAACATGGTTATGAAAAGTCTGCCAGAGAAAGAAGCCAAACACCATTAAGGAAAAGGCTGATGAGGAATTTCCATCATCCAAACATTTGCTAGTTTTTTACAGTCATTTATTTGCTAAACCCTCCCGGAAGGGAGGGGCTGGAGGGACAGATAACTAATGTAACCCTGTCATTTTAGAGGTGGGAGGAATTGAGTCACTCAGGGTCAAAACTGCTGTCTCCGTGTTCAGAGAACTCACAGAAGTGGGAAGAGCTTGGGGAGAGAGTGTGACAGTCCCGGCTTCCCCTGCCGTCCTGATGCCATGTGCCTTCCATTCTATTCCCCGGCACATTTTGATCAGGCATCTGCAACCAGACTTAATTTCTTATTCACTTGACATAAAACCTGGCAATGCTATAATTAGAAGGTTCAAATGAGCATGCTGAGGGGAGGTAATTATTTGCTAAGAGATGAATCATGATAAAGAACCAGCACAAGAGTAGTTTCCTTGTTGGGCGGAGAGTGTGGAGTTCATCACTTGTTGATACCAACATAAAAAGGGATATTTTCTGTGATAATGGCACTGGTTTTCCTTCAATGATGCAATGGATACTTCCTCTGCGTGAGACTAAATCTCCCAAAGCCCTGCCAATCCCTTTCTCACCCATCGCTATCCTCCAGATAAAGCAGCAAGTCTCTAAAGCAGGCCCTGCCATACTCACATGTGCTTTATCCTGGGGAAGCACCCTGCCTGCCTAGGGTGTTACTGGCCCTCCCAGTGGACGCTAGTTTTGCCTCTGGATCTGGTTGCGGCTCAGACATAGACTGGGAGGACTTAGAGAACAGGCATGGAAGGAATGGATTTCACTGAGGGTCTTCTCCATTTTCTGCAGTAACCCACTTGGTCTCCATGTCAAGTTTTGATACAGGAATTCATATTTCCACTTTACAGATGAGGAAACAGAGATCTTGAGTGCTAAAGTTTTTCCACGAGAACATATCAGTAGGTAAAGAGGCCGGGATAGCACCCAGGTCTCTTTGGTGCTAAAGTCATCGATTTTTTTCTCTGGTTGAATATATCTCTCCAAAATGGGGAAAAAAAAAAAAAAAAAAAAAAAAAAACCGCCCCCAGAAGGTTCCTGGAGAATAGGTTGGAATGTTATTTACAACCAGACTCTTTGATTGGTGTTTGATCAAGTTCTCATTAAAAAGACTGCTGGTATTGTAATTCTAATCCTCTACCCAAGTTCATGTTGACTTTATGGAGTGTTCTGCCCTAGGTCACAGTGACCTCACTCCAGCTGTGTTCCCCAAGCTGCAGGAACAAGGTATGTCAGGGAATGGGTGGAGTTCCTGCAAAGGCCAGGTCAGGGTAGTAAGCTTCAGGGATTATGGCTTTGCCCCTCAGGGGTTCTCCATGGGCTGCAGGTGATCAACTGCAAAAGCTACTTTTGGGGGATTCTTAAACTGAGCATGAAGTAATTGGGTGGAGGATGGTGGTGGCCAGGTTTCTCACTGTTGGAGCTGAAGGTTTTATAGAATAGCAATCTCTGAAACAATAGTTAGAACTGAAAATATTGGTATGGATTCATGTTAACACCATAAAAATTCTTCTGAAAAAGCAAAACCAATGGGACAGGGGGCTGGGGATATGGCTCAGCAGTAGTTCCTGCTTGGCAAGTGCAAGATCCTGAGTTTGATTCCTTGTTTAAAAAAAAAAAAAAAAACAGGCTAGGCTAGGATGGGATAGGATAGGCAGGGATGGGGGTGAAGGAAGAGGGGTAAGGTAGAGAGATACTTTTCAGAGAGAGATGGGGGGTCATGTGCTAATGGAGACTAAGTACCAGAGAACCCCATCTACAAGCCCAAGAACTGTAGAAGCTAAAGGATTCAGAGCCAAGTAAGGTGAGTGTGCAATTCTCAGACTGAGGCTGGAGGAGACTGGGAATCTAAGTGGCTGAGGTAGGAGGTACAAAGAGCTTGGAGTTCTGCTATCCAAAGGTAGAAAGTGAGTGCCCTCACTCAGAGGGAGGAGGGATTTCCCTCTGCCTTTTTGGCTGAGCTGGAATCTCACCTAGATGGATGGTGCTCTCCAGAACATAGGAGGGTAGACCTGCCTTTGTCTACTGATTTAAGTACCAATCTCTTCTGAAAACATCCTCACAGACTTACCCAGATAATGTTTTATGGCTTTCTGGATATCCCTTCACCCAGTCAAAATGACACCTAAAATTACCCATCACACATGGATTGAGCTCCACATATGTATTTCCTTTTTCTATCTGCTGAGAGGGCGCAGAAGCAATGATGTCCTGAAGTAACAGGACATTTAAACCAACACCATGGTTTAAAATATTGCTCTTCAATGAAAGGAATGAGAAGTCCCTGATAAAATGGCTAATCTGGCACTCAGGCAAGAAAATATAAGGTGATCCTGGAGTATTTTACAGTGCCAGGACATAAAATTGCTGTTTAAAAAAAAGAAAGAACTTTTAAGAGAGACATCTGAAGAAGCTATCAATGACCAAAATTGAAAATTTCTGAACATAAAGCAAGTAAAGTAAGCCTGGTGTGGTGCACACACCTATAATTCCAGCTACTCCACACACTGAGGCAGGACAGTCACAATCACCAGTTCGAGACCAGCCTGGGCAATGTGGTGAGACACTGTCACAGAAAGATATGTATTCAATGGTAAGGCTAGGGTTAGTGGGTTAACACCCACTGGTTTAGCATTAAGCTATCACACCAAATATTCATGAATAAATATTAATAAGTAATAAAATCAATCAATAAATAACTGTAGAGACTAAACTCTCAGGCAAAGAGATTCCAAATTACCTGTGTAGACACTCCATTCTCAAGACATGAGACAGAAACTGCCACTTCTTAATTGTGAGCAGAACAGTCTCATCCTTTCAAAAAGTATAGTACAAAAGGGTGACTTCACAGTGGAGAAACTTGACACACTAGCTTAGCCAGGAAATCAATACCAATTTACACTCCCACCAAAAGGGGAAGGGTTCCTTTCACCCCGTAGCCTCACGAGCATTTCTCATTGGTTGATTTCTTGTTAACAGCCATTCTTTGTAAAGTAACAAATTGTTTTTTTAATTTGCATCTTACAAATGATCAGTGATGTTGAACGTTTTTCCATGTATTTACTTGTTTATATGTCTTCATCTGAGAAGTGGCTATTTATTTCATTGCCACATTGTCTAGAGGAACTGAGCGAATTGAATGTATGCACAATTATCAGAAGGGGATAGTGGGCTGGCTTATCCAGTCTGGGACTGGATATTCCCAAATGTCCCTTTGTAAACTGGAGACCTGGAGAAACCAGTAATTACTCAGTCCAAGGAGCCGAAGCCTTAAAGTGAGAGGGAACAAGGAGGCGGTGCCAGTCTGAGGCTGAAGGCCTGGGAGTTGCCTGGAGGGTGACTACTGTGTGTCCATGGCCAAGGACTGAAGATTCTGGACTCTGACACCCGTGGGCGATGGCAGCAGCAGACAACACATCGCTCAACAGGCTTCCCCAGGAGCGACTCACTCTTCTCTCCTGATTTTTTTATATCCGGGCTTCCAGCCTACCGGACAGCGCCACCCACACCCAGGCTGGATCTTCCTACCTTCCCTTAGGTGATCCGCATATCCAGGTCTCTGAAAACAAGTGCGCTTTTCCAATGACCAAGGAATCCTGCAACCCACTCAAAGTCAACCATCAACCAATTCAATGAAACTCTGCAAGATATCTGACCAGGACTTCTCAAAGCCCTCAACATTATCCAAAGAAGGAAAGTTTCAGAAACCATCACAGCCAAGAGAAGCCTGAGGGAACACAAGGGCTAAATGTAATGAGTTTACAGGATGGGATCCTGGAACAGAGACAGAACATTACAAACTAAAGTATCAGTATCAGTTGGTCAATTACCATCCTGATGTAATCCACTAAAAACAGAACAAACTAGATGTGGAATATATGAGAATGCTCTACACTATCTTTGCAGCTTTTTTTAAACATATAATCTATGTTTTTTCTACTTGTTTAAAAAGTACATATAAGGGGTTGGGGATTTAGCTTAGCGGCAAGCTTAGGATGGCAAGCGTTAGGTCATGAGTTCATTCCCCAGTTCAAAAAATAAATAAAAGGTGTATGTGCACCCGTGTTTATAGCAGCACAATTTGTAATAGCTAAATCTTTGAAAGGAGCCAAATGCCCATCAACTGAGGAATGGATAAAAATGATGTGATATTTTTGTACAATAGTATACCATCCGACCACAAAGAAGGATAATCTTCAGCCTTTTATAGGTAAGTGGATTCAAATTGAGACCATATTCATAAGTGAAATAAATCAGATTCACATGTGTAAACATCAAATTTTCTCCGTGGTGTGAGAAACTGAAAGAGTAAATAAGGTCTGATATGGTGAAATGGGAAGAATTTTTTGAAGGACAAAGGAACTAGGATGGGAGAAGGAAGAAAGGAAAAAAATGGAGAAAAATGCGAGTTAGCTACTCTCAGTGTCTCTCAGTTCATTGAAAAGGGGGGTGCATGCTAATATTGACTGGAGAATTTTATGCCATATCTTGTTCTCTGAGTAACTACTTTGAAGGTCTCTGACAATATGCAATACATTAACTATTAGTATTCTCCTACTATTTTGTTATGAATTTCTGCCTTACTTTTTTCAATAAAATAAAAAAAAAATAAAGGAAGTTTTAATTTCGGAATCAGAGAACCTCCCTTGAAGCTACTTTCTCAAGCAGCTATGTTCTGCCAGTATCTCAAGGCAGAAATTTGAACCCTGGTATATGGATGAGAAAAGTGAGGTCTGAGAGAAGCAAATTACCCTGGGCCAACACAACTAGCGAGAGGCAGAGCCAGGTTGCGAACCCACAGAGCCACGACAGCCAGTGACGCTGGCGAGCTTGCATCTCCTGCGTGGCCTCTGGCTGGCTGCTGTGTTTGCATTTGTGGAACCCTGAAGCAATCTGTGCACGCTCTCGTGTCCTCAGCCCCAGCCTCCACTAGCCTTGTAAACCATTCTCAAACTGCCTCGGGCTCCAGGATTGCAGTGCCTTCCCTTTCTTTCCCAGGGCTTACGTATTGGCAGGTGAGGGTTCAATTTTCCCAAAGAGGTGGGTGCACTGGAATGACACCCCAAAGCCTTTTTGTATATTCATGCCATCCTCAGCCAACATTTGACCTACCGTTCTACTCGAAGAGTGTGGGGGAGAAAAGTTGAAGGGAGACTTGGCTGTTAGAAGGTGAGGAGCATGGATTACAGTGCTTCATCCTGGCAGGAGTGACAGACTGTCTCTCTGGGTATGATACAGGCAGAGTTCTCGGCACAGCTTCTGCCATGAGGGATACGCTGGTCAGAACCTGTCCTCCAAAGTTCATATATCGGCAGCTTCACTTTCAATGGAACAGTGTTGAGAGCCGGGACCTTGAAGAGGGAGGGCAGAGCCCTCAAAAATGAATGGATGTCATTTATATCACTTCCCACCCCTTCTTGCTCGCTCACACTTTCCTGCTCTCTGTCTTTCACCATCGTACGAAGAGCCAGGAAGGCCCTTGCCAGATCCTGGTCCCTTATCCTTGTACTTCTCAGCCTCCAGAACTGAAAAAAGGAAAAAGAAAGAAAGAGGAGGAAGATGTGAGAAGAGGGGGGGAAGGAGGGAGGGAGGGAAAGAGGAAGAAAGAGAGAATGAGGAAGAGAGCAAGGAAGAATTTAAACTTTACTGCATAGATTATTCAATACCCAGATTTCGTTAAGCGTCCCAAAGCTAAGACAGGCGATTGCTATAGTTTTTGATGCAGACTGGTAGGAGCCTACACTTTCCTTAGCTGCCCCCATAAACAGAGCCGCACGTTAGAAGTTCTTTGCAAGTTTTCATTCATGTTCCTCCATGAGAACAAGAGCTTAGCCTTCTTGCTGGGTCCACTGCCTCCAGCACCCCACTTGCAGAACCTGCTCGAGAAGCCCTGACAGAAGGACTGCCCAGCACCCCAAGCATCACACCTGGGCCAGGAGGGGCACCATCAGGACTGAGGTGCCTGTTGGCCTGGAACTTGAGGTTGGGAGGGGATAAGAAGAGACCCAACCATTCCCTCACAGGAGGCCAGGACCTGGAGGAAGGCATACCTACTGCTGGCGAATGACCTTCCCCCCAGTGCAGCTGGAGAAAGTGGGAAGCCGTTTCCTCCCAGCCGCAGTCATGGAGCCACAGAGTCGGGATTCATGGCAAATTAGGTTGTTGATTTGTACGTTAAACAAGGTTAATTCCATCCATTAGCCAAGATGTTTTCAAAGCGCCTGGCATAAGTTCGAGGAGCAATTAGTGTCTTTGTATTAGTGGATGTGGGCCAGGCAGCGAGGGGAGGAGGAGTGAAGTCTATGCACTTTTTATGATATCATCAAAAGTAAATGAATTATGAAAACAAAAGAGCCAATATGAGGCCACTTGAGCTAATAACGGGAGGACAGAAGGTTCTCAAGGAAGAAGGAGAGGACAAACAGAGCGCAAGGAGGGTACAGATCAGTTTGGCTCGCCAGGGGCTTTAAACAAGGCTTCCTTCCACATTACCACCTGGACACTCCAGGGAAATAGCTGCTCTTGCCTCAATTAAAGAGGCTGGGTCACAGGGGAGGATTTGAGATGTTATTCTTATTATGGTTTATAGGATGGTTTCTTATTTGCTTTTTGGCAAAAGCCTTAACAATGCTTAACAATAAAGGAATTTGGTCCAGGGGGCCCTTTACACCTGGAGGAGTTACTGATAACATCCTTGGAGGTGGCAACTTTGTGTAAGAAAAGTAAAAAGACTTAATGACCTCAACAAAAAGCCTACTACTCTGCCTCTTTTTGGAATTGTGTTTCAGGCAGTCCGCAGAGCTGTCCCTGAGGTAAATGGAGTCAGAAGTCACATAAGGATATAAAGAGATGAGCCAGGTATGGTGGCACACATTTGTAATTCCAGCTACACAGGAGACTGAGGCAGGAAGATCCCAAATTCAATTCAACTTGGGCAAACTGGTGACTTAATGAGACTTTTAAAAAAGAATGTACAAGGGGAAGGCTAAGTACAAAGGTCCTGGGTTCAATTCACAGCACTGTTAAAGGAAGAAGAAGAAAAGGTCATGGATTCAAGGGCACTATGGTGAGTGCATGTGTCAGTAGAAAACTACTCCTCTTTCAAATATTTGGCCAATTTTTTTTCTGATTAGATCAAGGAAAAGTGAGGTAGTGGTCTATTTTAACACCTCCTTTAGAAACTGTTAAGCTCCTTTTTAACAGAAGTCTGGCAGAAGGCAGCATTTAACTAGACTATAATAACAATTTTCCCTAATGTATTTGTTTGTTTAATTAGATTTCTGTGAGTGTAAACTGATTGTGGTTTCCCATCAATAACAATAATATGAAGTTGTGTGTAAAAAATGGTGAATTTACATCTAAAATGAATAGCTTGATGGGTGAAACAGTAGCTACAGAAGTGGTACTTGGATTAAGTGATGGCTGAAAACAGCAGTGTAAGAGAAGGAACACACACATGACGGATTAAAACACCAGATTCTTAAATCCTATTCTGCGGCTGGGTGACCTTGGGCCAACCCACATGCTCTCTGAACCTGTTTCCCTAAACACAATGTACTGATTGGATATGATTCTCTCAGAAATCAACATTCTATGATATAATTTTTTCTCTCCCCAAGTCTGAATTGAGAAAACAGATTCAGAAGTGCACAGATGCCAGCTTGACATGCAGTAGGTGAAACCAACCGGCTGGCCCCTCCTCCCTCTCCTTTCCACTCCCTCCTTCCCCAGGCCTTGCCAGTCACTCGAGAATCAGCTCCACCAGCATGTGACAAGCAATGAGCAAGTGTAGTGAAATGGATGAGTGTTTTGAAAAATACACGTTTCCTGTCAAAGTTGATTGTTTGGAAAGCAAGAGATATTCATCCCACACCAAAAATTTCTGGTAAATGTTATTGCTAATCTTCTAAAAACATTTGGTGCTTATAACTGACTGTTTTCAAAATACCTGGTGGCACTTTACACAGAGGGAAAAGAGGGGAAAAAAATCAGGAGAAATGCATAAAGAAAACTGATGCCAATGGTCATGAGGTCCTAGAGGTGGAAACGGGCATGACATTGTGTATTTTCAACATTAGCACACAAAGTCAGTCCCCATACCCATCGTCCATGGATTCGACCAACTGTGCACAAAAAATGCTTGTTTTTCAAAGGATGCATTTGTTATGAACATGTGCAGACTATTTTATCTGTCAACATTTCCTAAAGCCCATAGAGTAATGCCTATTTACACTGCATTAGGTATTATAAATCATCTTGAGATGATTTAGAATATACAGAAGCTTGTGTACAGGTTCTAGGTAGACATTCTACTAGTTGTTTAGCATAAGGGACTTAACCATCTGAAGACCCAATCTCCTGTAGATACTGGAGGATGAATATATAGAGAAAACTAAGAACAAGCACCATGAAGTCCCGGCGGTGGGAACTGGGATTGCATGCTATATTTACTTCTTTAGCATTGATTACCTTTTGTAATCAGAAGCCAAAACCTCAAAATACAGATGCATTTTTTTAGCATTTTGGAAACATTCCAGGGAAGTCAATATTTTTAATACGATTATAAATTCAAAGGCGTATGGGATTCAGACAGAAAATGCAGTGAATAAAGTATCAATGACTGAAGCAGGCAGGAAGAAATTTGAGGATCAAGAAGAGGACCAGTGAACTCCAGACAGTTGAAACACTTGTGCTTTCAGAGACGTCAGGTCACATAATTGTGCAGAGAAAAATAAAATGGAAATCCAAATTTAAATGTGAAATTCTCCATTCTTCCATTGGTAGTTTATTTCTTAAATATAGTGACCCAAGGGAAAGTGAGGCTTGAGCAGTGTCTCCGGGGGCCTTTGCCATCCATCAGCTCATGATGGAGAACGAGGGTCTCCGGAAAGTACTTCAGAGGCCCCAATTGTCCTCATACCAGTGTCCACATTCCCAAGTGCCAAGTTGCGTGCAGTCCCTGTCACCTGGGAATGTAATTGCTGGCTGACTCTGTTTCCCTTCCTGGGCTCCCTGCACAGTGTAGGTATCTAGCAACATTTTGTTGAGTGCATGAGTGAATTACTAAAGAGAGCATGTGTGAGTTGCTGAAGAGGAACTTAACTGAACTCAGAGGTTACTGGACTTGGCTGGATTCATCTCCCCGCCTGTTTGTCTTTCCTAACAGTCCAGTTCAGGGTTTCTGGACAAGCACTCATGCAAGTCTGTGGGTGTTACGTGGAGAACGAAGCTCAAGCTCAAAGAAGTTTTGAAAATCTTGGATTTTCCTACAATCCACGTGCTGTTTATATCACAGGCCTTTTCAGAGGCTTTAACAACAATGATTTTCAGTCTTTACCTTTAGGTGATGAGCAACTATTGAGCACAAGTGTTCCAGGGTAAACAGTTTCAGAAATACTGTTCTAGGAGACTGAGAGCCTAAGATCCAGCAGGATGTGCTTGGGTTGCCTTGGGTCTCTTAATCCACGGCTGACTCCCACGGCAGAGCCACAGCTTCAGGTCTGGCTGGAGTAGCACATGGGGGTGGGCAGGACCCAGCCCCACTTACTAACGTCTGCCACTGTGTGCGGGGCTCTTCCTCAGTACACTTGAGGCACACAGTCTTGCCATTTTATAGGTGAGAAAACTGGGACCCAGAGAAATTAAGAGATAATCATCTTTTTAAAAGCATGATAAGGATGCATAACATGAAGTTTGCATTTTAAATATATAATCCGGTGACATTAGGGACATTCACAATATTGTGCAACCTTTCCCACTACCCCTTTCCAGAATTTTTCATCATTTCAAACAGAAATTCTGTGCTCATTAACAGTAGTTTTCCACTCATCACTGCCCGGCCCCAGTTATCTCTAATCTCGCTTCTGTCCCTGTAAATTGACTTTTCTAGAAACTTCACATAAATGGAATAAAATATTTTTCTTTTGTGTCTGGTTTATTTTATTTGCTATAATGATTTTATTTACTATAGTATCCTGTTGCTTGTGCCATTTACTGCAATGATTTGAGTGTCCATTCGTGGTTCAGCATATGTCAGAATTCCCCTCCTTTTCAAGGCTGTTATTCTTCGGTATGTACATATTTCGCTTATTCATTCTTCCTTGATGACTAACGATTGTTTCTGCTTTTGGGCTATTATGAATAACACTCTTATGAACACAAGTGTATAGAAATTTGTTCAAGTCCTGTTTTTATCCCACATATTTAGCAATTATTTTGAGGAACTGCCTCTACAGTGGCTGCACCATTTTTTATTCCTACCAGTCATGTACAAAAGTTTCAGTTTTTCCATCTCCTCCCCCAGCACTTGTTTTCTATCCTGGAGCATTAAAAAAATTTTATCATAGCCATTGTAATAGACATGAAATGATATCTTATTGTGGTTTTGATTTGTAACTTTGTAAGAATAATTAGAGGACTAGGATTTATTTCAGTGATTTAGGTGTTTGCTTGGCAAGCACAAGGTCATGAGTTTGATCCCTGGTATTAAAACAAAAATTTTTATTAATGATTAGGGCTTTAAGCATCTTGTCACGTACTTATTGATCATCTGTATAAGTTCTTTGGAAAAATATTTCGTTCCTTTGCCTACATTTGAATTGTGTTGTTTGTTGTTGTTGAGGTATAGGAGTTGTTTATATATTCCAGATAGTGAATTTTTGTCATACATGATTTGCAAATAATTTCTCCCTGAGTTGTCTTTTCACTCTTTTTCTATGGCTGTCTGGTACAGCAAAGGTTTTGATTCTGAGAAAGTCTAATTTTATCTTTTTTTTTAAACTTTAGTGGCTCTTGTCATTGGTGTCACATTCCAGAACCATCACCAAATGCAACGTAATGAACATTTTTTTCTGTGCTCTTTATAAGAATTTTAGCTCTTAAGTTTAGGTCCATTTTCAAAGGGAATTTTATCTATATTATGAACCTTCATCCTCTTGCACGTGGGTATCTCTCTAGCTTTCCTAGCGCTGTTTGTTGAAGAGACAGTCTATTGCCCAATTATGTGGTCTTGGCATCCTAACTGAAGGTTAACTAACCATATATGTGAGAATACTGTTAATTTTTGAGATCCTAAAGGATCACAGGCATGGTATCAGGTGGTTTCAATCATGGTGATGTGGGCAGGTTCTTAAAGCTAGCAGGGCTAGAACTCAGATAACAATAGGATGATGCTGAAAACAGTGACAGTGCTGGCACAGTGACAACTTATGCTAGCTACTTACTCTGTGCCAAGAATACTGCCAGAGCTCTTACTTGTAAGTCTTCATTGAATCTTCCTGAAAACCTTATTACCATTTACAGAAAAATTATCAGAGAAGTGAAGTAACTTGCCCAGGGTCCCATAGCAAGAAGCCAAGTCTGTTTTGAAATCTCATGCTGGTCACCAGGGAACTGTTCTGTCCTGAGCCAATCTTTCCTCCTCCCACTGATTACTGGGCCATATAATGGCTATGGTTCAGAAGAATTGCAGGTTTCACAGCTAAGTCTTATCCGGGTTAGCTGTATAATTTCCAGGGCCCAGTGCAAAATAAAAATAAGAGATCTTTGTTCAAAAAGCAGAAAAAAATGCTTTTTTTCCTTTGTTCCATAACCTCTGTCTCTCCACCTGAGTGGGTGTTTTTCACCTGTTATTTAATGCCACGCTCCCCTGGGCATGGAATAAGCACAGATCCTCATAGCCAGAAGCCATGCTCACAGGGCTCATGCATACAAGCCTAGGATCCCGGCTTCTGTACCAAGCTTGCTGCCAGGGCCAGAGGGCAGCAGTGGTTAGTGAATGGAACATACCAGAAAGTAGCTGAGAACCCATCCAGGAAGCCAAGAGACAACATGAACTGGGGTCAGGCCTGAGCTAAGGCTCCCTTGTCCAGCACATGCTCTCTTGCCCCTTCCGATGTCAATTACAGAAAAGAAAAACAAATGCAAGAATAAAATTAAGAACTGCAGGACAATGACTTCACAGCATTAAACCCCAAGCACAGGGACCTTCTGAGCCTCAGCCACCTTTATTGCACTCTGGTGAATACTGGGCTCTTTATTAAAATTGGGACATGAGACTTCTTCATTTTTCTTCATGCCATGCTCCACAGAACCCCGATTCTCCCATGCTCTGAATCATCACCTCCAGGAACTCTTTCTCAGAGACTACATCCAGCCTAAGATTCAAAGAGATTTAACTAATCTGATGACTGGGATGTCATCAGACAGGAACAGGAATTCAAAGCCATTTGCCTACAATCAACTAACAACTATTAGACCTTGACTAATCTGCCTGTGGGAAAAAAGAACCCCTGAAAAATCAGCTAGGAACAGTCATCTCCCCAACCAAGCCGAAGATGGGTTGCCTGCAAATGCCAGGAATCCTCTTGTGACCAGAAAGTAAAGGACTGGCCCTTTCAGTGGTAGGCACAAGAACTATGCTGGAAACACCTAGAGAGCCAAGAATGACTGGGCTTTGGACGCTTAGCTGTCTATTCCCACCTCATGCTATCTCTCCCAACCACTATTCCCCCGCCTACCCTGCTCCTCCCACCTGTGACTTGAGGGAAGGACAATTGGGCTTGCAGAAGCTGTCACTTGGAGAAGGCTGGAACTTTGCCACAACAAACCGGTCTGATTGTTTCAACTTGGTTCTTGAAGACCCAAGGAGGTGAATGGATGTGGATGTTCACCACAGGACCATTGAATGTCTTTTCCTCCACTTTCTTTGAGATTCTGATTGACTGTCTCTATCTGCAGTCCAAAATGCTAGTGTGAATTCCCACCTCACATGGCCCATACTGATCTTCTTCCTTTTTTCCCTCCCGTTCATTCATTCATAAAATTAACTAATAATGGGTAAATGAGCCCTGCTCTGGTGTTCTAAGGGATATTCATTGGAACAGGCTGATGATGGTGGTGGCAATGATGGGGATGAGGATACAGTGAAAGAAGGTGGAGGAGGAAGACGAAACAGAGGAGAAGGAAAGGAATTCCTGACATTCGTAGACTACCTATTTCTCATCATCCATTG
Organism: Cavia porcellus; assembly: GCF_034190915.1. NCBI lineage: Eukaryota > Metazoa > Chordata > Mammalia > Rodentia > Caviidae > Cavia > Cavia porcellus. The sequence goes on from NW_026947502.1 coordinate 28,497,256, forward strand.
AGCACTTATTTTCTTGGACTCCTCCTACAGACTCTGACATGCAGAATATTAATTGTACCGATGAAGAAAGTAAGGCTCAGAGATGCCGAGCTTTCACAGAAGATGGCATTGGCGCAGAGGTCTGAGGCCAGGTGTGTCTGACCCTAGAGACACACTCTCGTCACCATCAGATGCTGGGGGACAGCAATAAACACAGGGGCAGTGCCTGAAAAGCCACTGCCTCATTCCCAGTAAGTGCTCAATAAATGCTACTTACACTGGATCATATCATCTTTGTTTAAATACTGGTTTCAAGATTGCTGGTCCCACAGCAATTGGGCCTGAGCCTTTCCTCCCTTGTGGGAGTCCTGGGCTGGAGGGGAGCAGGAAAGCCCAGCCGTGCCACCCTCAGATCCAGCAGAGGGGTGGCCCCCTCTTCCCCTGCCCGGACAGAGTGCCCTTTGTTTATTGTGCCCCTGCATCCTACCCAGTAATTAGCATTGGCAGCTTCATATTGAGCTTTTGTTTTCATAATTCATTTGCCCATGATGACATAATGAAAGGAATATTGATTCAATCCCAGCTCCTCTTGGCCAGAAGCCCACATCAACCAATAAAAAAGAATTGCTAATTGCAGCATGCACTCACTGGGCCAAGGCACTGGGGCAGGCAGTTTTGATAGCGGATGGAAGCAGGCAACTCAGCCGCTGAACCTCCCGCTTCCAGTGCTCAGGCTGTGCTAGTCCCTGGACACCATCCTCAGGTGAGGCCAATCCGGCTTCTCCCTAGAACCAGAAGAGGAGCAGGCAGGGCCGCCAGGGTGGAGCCCCAGGAAGGCAAATCCTTCACAGGCCTGTTGACAGATGTGGTATCAAATGAATTGCTCTCTGCTTAGACACGACTTTGATATTTATTGGTTCAAATTGCCCGGCTGACTCAGTCTTGCGTAAGTCTTCACGGTCCGTTTTAATCTTGACGTTTAGGGAAGCCACACTGGCGTGGGTAATGACTGGGTTTACCTGAGATCAAAATGAAAAAGGAGAAGGGGGGATGTGGGGTAAAATTATAGTGGGGCAATGTATATTTCTGTGTAATCTTGAAAGGCGATTTATGAGGCCGATAAAAATGATAATGTATTATAAGTGGAGCCGACCAGGATTAGCAGCCACGGCGCTTTGCAGCAGGAAGTGAAGGGCTGGGGGAGGAGGTTCTCATTACTAGACAAATAGCTGTTCCCAAAGCATCTTTTTAAAGAACTTCTCTTCTGCAATGACTGCGATAAGGAATACTGAAATAGTGATTGTGGTCCTTCTTTGGTTACTATTCATTACGATTTCTGTTTCCGGTGTGCAGAGACCTCGGGGCAGGATTTGCGTAACTAAGAGCGGAAAGGATGATGCAGTGGGAAGGGGACACCCGACCCCATTCCTGTTCTGGGCTTGCAGTCAGCCTGCAGCCCAGCTGATTTAGCTAAGACTGGCTGGTTCAGGAGGGAACTTACATAATTTCCTGGGAGGCCTCCTCCAGCCAGTGCCCATTTTGTCCACTCAACCATAAACGAATCACACTGTTGTGATTCCATGTCTCTGAATCTGTGGTTTGTAATCTCCAAGGAAAATAGTGGAAAAGGCATGGATGGCAGTCTTAAGATGAAGAAGAAAGTACGAGAGAGGAACACTATGATAAAGGCAGTGGTGTGGCCCTACTTGGTCAGTTTTGGCTCTGAAAGGGCTCCTCTGCTCCCCACCTCCATGCAGACCCATCAAGCAACGGCCCACCCAGACCACCACAGCACTAGGGCAGACACAGAATACCAAGAGCACTGCAGTTGTGTCCACAAAACCCTCTCCCACCCAGGTGTGTGCCTCAAGCAGTGGACACGATCAGAATCCTGGTGTCCAGTCTTCTAGACCCCCACCACTTCCTCTGGCCTGCTCTTCAGACTTTGAGGCCCATTCATTCTCTCAAGAGGCTCACTCCTCCCAGACTCTAAGGAATTTCCAATGGAAACCTAAATTGTTTCCCTCAGGGTGTCATGATAGGGCCCCTATGGGTAAGATTTTGGAAAGTTAGATAGGGTGTGTAGAGAGCAATTCCTGTTCATCATCTTATCCAGAAGGATGAAGGGATCACAGCCTGTCTTCTTCATGAACCAAATGTGGTGTGCTGGCAAACATATGAGGTGTGAACAAAGATAAAATGAATGATTAATTTTTTAAAAATTGTTACAGTTAAAGACACACTGCCACCAGTTCCCTTCAATACATGCCCTCTGTGTTCAAACACACTGATCCCATCTTTCTTTCTCAAGCAGTAACAGAAGTCCTCTTTTGTGTCTTTCGTTGTGTTGTCATGACTAACTCAATGTGTAGAATCAGTTTAAAAGGTTTGCTTTTCACTATGACTTTGAGGAAGAGTTGGTTTTAGTGTCTAATACGGTAAGTAAGATGAATAAGGAAAAACCGTAATATTTCCACAAGTCTGACTTTTCATTACATGGCATTCACCTTATTTTTGATCACAGTTTGTGAAAACACTCTTGAAAGAGGACTTCCAACTGTGCTTCAGAAAGTGGCAAGAGTCGTGGGAATTAATTGTGTCTGAAGGAAGGTGTTTGAAGGTGATTATGATTATCTTTTATTGCAATGAATATTTTTAATTTAAGCATTTATTGTATATTTGCCCATTCTTTGTGTCATTCCTTGAGTGCTGGCCCTTCAGTGAAACCTGCTCCCCACTCCCTACTGGCGGTCAAAAGAGGCACTGTACGACTTACTTCCCTGGTACCTGGAACCTGTCCCTGGCATCGTCCTAAATACATGGTACTTTTGATCCATTCAACTTTCACAGCACCCCCCCACAAGATTTATCCTGTTTATAAATGAAAAAAAGTGAGGCACATCTAAAATAACCTGCTCAAGATACAACAGGCAGTAAAAGGTGGAATTGTAATTCATGTGCAAGTGTAGCATTACCAAAGTTCAAAAACATCAACCTTCTTTCGCTCAGAGTTTCCTAGAGTGACTTGTATCCAAGTTGGGTGCTGTGGATGATTAAACCTGTACACCAAGGGGATAGAAAGATAGTTTTGGAAATGATGCTAATTGGCTTACTAAACCACCCAGATGGAAAACTCCATTCCACGTGTATTTCTCACCATCTGGACACAAATACTAATTTTATAATACTAGTTTTACCTAACCAGGGAAAGAAATGGTGAACAGAATCATCTTCACAGAACCAAACAGTAAGACTCTGAAGCTTCCCTCCTATCTCACTGTTGTGTGCTCCTGGTACATGGCTGACAGTTACATGCATCGGGTGGCCAGAGTTCCATCAGCCCTGAGGCATAGACCAGTTTGTCTCCCAAAGGTAAAAACAAGGTAGTGGATGTATTTATGCCTCTAGTTGTAAAAAGTCAGCATCGCTGTTTTTTTGGTTTTTGTTTTTGTTTTTTTTTTTTTTAGTTATAATGCCATCCAGGACCCTTGGAGGCAGACGAAAGAGGATCCCAAGTTTGAGGCAAGCATAGGCAGTTTAATGACACATTGAAGCTTTGTCTCAAAATTTGAAATAGTGAAGAGTGTGAAACTTCGTGTGTAGGCCTTGGGTGTAATCCCCAATAACGCCACCCTCCACCATCATAGTATTTTCTATTCAACTACAAGTAAAGTATTGTAGACATTTGCACTTTCTACAGAATGAAATACAGAAGGCCTCATTTCCTAGGGCCAAAAATAATTTACTTGCCTATTTATGCATTTGTTATAAGATTCTGGATAAAAAAGAGTTATGACATTTAATGATTGATAAATTATGTCAACTTGAGAAGTTTAGAAACTTAATTAAGTAAGTCCGCAGTTCTACAAGAGGACATGCCCTAAGGAGCTGTTTACTGTCCAGGATGTTGTAATGGTTGATTCATTGTGTTAACTTGAGACATTTAGAAGTTTAACAAAGTAACTCAGCAGGGAAGCCAGGGTCCTCACTTTGTAAACATCCTGAGCCTGCCCAAGAGGAGGGCAGGGAGATGCTGAGAAGCTGCTTTGCAATATAGGCTTTCTCTCCTTTCCCCTTTTGCTGTCTTCTGCCAAGTTGAATGGCTGCCTCTTTGTCGTGCCACCCTACTTTGGAACCAGGACTGAAACGTCTACAAACTGTGAGCTAAACAAATTTTTCCCTCTTTAACTTTGGATATAGGATATTTTGTTCCAGCAATAAGATAAAAGTAACCAAAATGCAACAGTAGACATATCGGTGATATATATATATATATATATATATATAAAACCACCCTTAACACTGTGCCTAACATATTGTATGAACTGCTTAGATTCATTTACTGAATGCATATTGAGTACTCCCTGTATGTCAGACCCAGTGCTGGGCTCTGGAGGCTTCCTGAGTCTCAAGACAATCCTTGTCCTCAGGGATGAAGGCAGAGTATGTGAGGTCAATCAATGCCTATACTAAAAGTCTAGAGGCGGCAGAGGGCAAGGCCTTCTGCCTTGTCAGATGCTGATGTGCAGAGGGAAGGTAGTAGGGACTGGACAGGCAGGGGAGTCAGGGTCAATTAAGACAGTTCTTTCCAGTGTGGGACAGCTTAGACCTTTTCTTGAAGCCCACAGATGTTTCTGAAGAAAGGAGATGCCATGATCAGACACTTCTGTCCAAAATGGGGGAGGTTAGATTTGACGGGAACAAAAATAGAAGTAGAAAAAGTGGAGTAACAGACTATTGCAAGAATCTAGGCAAAGGCAATGGTGTTGTGAACCGAGCCAGGACGATAAAGGAGAGGAAATAGCTGCTATAGTAATATCTTATATCCACACTCCTTCTTAGCTCATGTTGTGCTTTCAAAAACATAATCTTATTTTATTTCTGTAAATTCTATCAACAAAAGGCTTACTTGCCTCACTTGTAAGGAATTTGCAGCCTGTGAAGGTTAAGGGAAAGACCCAGAGTTCATGGTTCAGTTGGTATCAAGTCCACACCACAGATTCAGGCAGTAGCTGGGTACTAAAGTCACTGTTCGGACACAGTGGTCTCTCCTTGAGTGATTGCTTGTGGAGAAAAGGAAAGATACCCTGGGCACGTGACTTCACCAACCTTTCTACACTTCACCTGTACTCTTTTGCTTATCATCCCAATTCTGCCAGGTCTTACAGTCCTCATCTTGCTGAGGAGGAAACTATGGCCTCAGAAAGGTTCGATGACTTACTCAAGGTCACAGACAGAAGGAGGGTCAGACCTTACATTCAAACCTAGGTCTTTAGATTCAATTTAAATTTTGCATCTTTACATGATTTCAGGAATCAAGAATGTGACAATAAAAAGTTCCCCATTTTTTGTCACTATATTACATCTACCACAGTTTAAGTTCAGCTGAAGTGTTTTGAGATATATCTACCCAACACACATTTATTGAGTTAGGTGCTAAGATGAAACCAAGACCCATCCAGTCAGTTATTACCTCATTAACTGAGAAATATACACTATCTATATCATCTTCAGGTCAGGTTTACCATTTTCTCACCATGCCAGGACATCATTTAAATGAATTTTGAAAGCAGCAAGTGTTGGCTAGATGGGGAGGGAGAGTCCATCCAGGGTATAAGACAGGTGTGCCACACAAATGATGTGGTTTCCCTTGTGCATCAGAGAGTAGTGAAGAACACAGGCAGAATGACCCAGGTTGTCTCCACCTGATGAGAGCTGGTCCAGGAGTCAGGAAAGATTGTCCTGGGTTCCTTTGCCTGTGATCATTCTCTGACCTTCTTGTGTTGTGCCATGGATTCTAAACCCAAATGCCTACTGGCTGATAATATTCAAAAGAGAAGCAGAAGCAGGGGTGAGATGTATTGAGAAGGAGCGTGAGAAGCTTTCTGAGCAGGTGAATTGTCTATATCCTGTAGAAGTCCAAGTTCATGAGTGTATGCGTGCATTAATCACACAGAATGATAACATTTAAGATTTATTCACTTCACCATATAAAAATCTCACTCCCCAAAAGTCGCTGTAAACACATATTGAATGCTAGTGAAAGACAGGAATACAAAGTGTCTAGTGGTAAAACACACTGAGGTTATCTCACTTTACCAACCCACTTTTGTCAGAAAGAGAATATATAAGTGGGTGAAAGATGGAAAAATGGCTGGGTGGGCAGATAAGTGATAAAGAAAGTAGAGTACAATGTTAACCATGACAATAATGCTTTTACTCTTCGTTTTGATTAGTTTTAGTCTGTTTTCTATTATTTGATTTCAATATGGACAGCTGTGAACAAGAGATATTAAAGTAGCCATAGTTGATTTTCCTATTGTGGTTTTAAAGACCTGTAATTCTTTTCATTTTGTTTTGTTTTGATCAGTTTCATACTATTTTGTTTTGTTTGAATTCATTGTGTGTGATGATACAGACAACTGTTTCAAAGAAAACAGGAGACATTATGGTAGCCGCTGTTGATCTCCTGTTGTCTTGTTTTGAAATCCTGTGCTGCTTACCTTGTTTTGTTCTGATCTGCTTTGTTCTGTTTTGCTTTGTTTTATTCTTTTTAAAATAAAAAATAGTCATGAAGTTTAGGTGTTGGGAGTTTGCTATAGAATTCTTTCAACACTTCTGTCTGTTTAAAGTGGTGTGTAATGCAGAGGAGAAAAGTGAATTATGGAATCAGCACTAACACAGGAGGAAATGGTGGGGACAGGAGTGAACTGGGAGTCATGGCTCCCTCCTTTTGGCTCTTATTATTTCCGTGCATGATTATAGGTTCAGGGTTAGCAGACATGTCCATTTTTATGTGAGGTTTTCTGATTTTTAAGTTATCAGGAAATAACTCATACCAATGGCTAAATAAAACCTATTTGCAAATCTTTGAGCAGATGGAAGCGGAGTGAGCTACTTCTGCCGCATCCCAAGCTGATTCAGGTGTAGACTTTGTGATCCGCCCATCTCTCACCCTAGCACTCCCATCGCAGAGCACTCTTTTCTTTATTCATAAAAGGGGGTTGGAAATAAAACCTGTATCACTGGAAGAGAAGCTCAGTTATGATAATAGTAGCTTAGCACAACGTCTGCCATAGTGACTGCTAACTATGTGACAGCTGATGTCATTGCTGACTTTCTGGAAAGGCTCTAGAGAAGGAGCTAAAGCAATCTCAAGCTCCCGTACCACAGTGGCCACTGTGTCTGCTTGTCAAGTGTGAACAGTGGCATCCCGTCCTTCATCACGTGCCTCTGCCACTGAACTGTCAGGGCAGAGAGGAGTAGGCAGCGTGTGTGATGTAGTCGGCCAGTAGAAAGGAGGATCCCAGAACAAGAAAAAAAAGAGACCACCTCCACCACTAGATACCTACTGGCCATCAAGCTGACTGGCCATTGAGGGAAGCATTGGCCATACGAGGCCTCTGAAGGGATCCCTCCACCTTCACAACATATATGAATTCCTATCATTTTCTTTAAAAGATATTTTTAATCATCTCAACTTTCTTTACTATCCTTTTTCAGTCTTACAAGTTTAGTTTCAGTGTTCAGGGTTGACATCACTTCTCCGCACAGTGTAAAGGGCTCAACCTACCCCACTTGAAGCCAACATCACCAGCCTGCTCTTTGATCTATCAGTCAGTTTCTGTGCACAGAACGAGACTGAAAAGCTGGCTTTCTGTAGTCACGCCCATGATTAGGCCTGGGAGACCTAGATTAACCCCCTGTTCTTGCCATTTGTCCTTACTGGGGAGATGAACTGACTGCCTCATATGTCACCAAGGAGCTCAGAGGAGAAGTAAAAAAAATAGAGAGGAGGATCACTTCTGCAGACTCAGATTTGTAGGTGTCTCGCTGGAAAGATGCTGGCCAAAGAAATGAGTACACAGGTACATGGGTATTAGAGATGGAAACACAAGTAACACAAAGGACATAAATGATGCCTTCACTCTGCCTCTAATGTCTTCTTCAAGCTACCCTTGGTAAAAATAAACCTGGAGTTAAGCATGCTTGCATAATAGGCACAAGACAATTCTGGCTGCCACTTCCACATAGTTAGTTACCTCAAAACCCCTCCTGCACAGGGATTATAAAGCCACCTCTGCCAAAAGACCCTTGCTGGGCTTTGAGCTGAGGGTATGAATACTCTCCAAACCCAAACGTGTTCAAAATCGAGAGGACAACGTTAAAAAGGAAATCTGATGGGGCTTTTCCAGAATCATTTCACATCGTCTTAGTTGTAGTTTATACAGATGCTTGTTTTACTCATTCGTTTGTTTATTTCCATCTAATAAACACAAAGTGGTATCTCTGTTTAAAAGGTGCTGCTGAGCGCTGAGGATGTAACTCAGCGACACAGCGCCTGCCTGGCAAGTGTGAGGTCATGAGTTTGATTACCAGTACAAAAAAAAAAAAATAAAAAGAGGCCGCTCAGATGTGATTTTTAATTGTTCACCTCTCTGGATCCCCTTATCAAAGGGAAATGAATTCAAGAAATATTTCACTTCACTCTTCATTGTAAGTTGAGTATCCCCTATCCAACAGTATTTTACTTGATAGTATTCCAGATTTTGGATTCAATTTTTTTTGATTTTGAAGTATTTTCATGTATCATAAGACATTCTTGGAATGATATCTAAGTGTGTACCCACAATTCATTTACATTTCACATATACCTTATAGGCATAGGCTAAAAGCAATGCTGTATAGTTTTTAATAAGTATTATATGTGAAATAAAGTTTCATGGGATGGAATTTTCATGCAAGACAGCATGTCTTAGGTTTTGGAGCACTTTGAATTTCAAATTTCCAGATTAGTGAAAATCAAAATGAAACCAATCTGCTGACATAACAGAGGACGTGTGGTGGCAGCGCACACTGACGACAGATGCCAGGGACAGTGAGCACTGTGGCATCTGGAGCGTGTGTGCCCATCCATAGCCAGGCAGCTGCGGCCCAGCACCAAGGCCGGTGCCATCACAAGACTCAGTCTGGCTCTGCTAGAAGTTTTGGCTGCTTTTACTTTTCCTCTAAGAAAATCAGAAATATGAATTTTTATGTCAAATCTCATTTTAAGATTTGGTAACTATTTTAAATTAAAATGTAGAAGAGCAAAAACTATGTCAAAATAAACGAAGTGTGGGCTTCCAGCATGCAACGTGTGGCTTATTTTGTAACACTTGACACAGTTCACAGTTACAGATCGAGTGCACGGTGGACTTGCCTGCTGTCCGAGCCCTCTTTGATTTTAGGAGCCATAGCTCCTGACATTAATCCCTTGTCTGCTATATTTTCCAGACCTCATGGGTCCCATTTGTGAAGAAAGGATTACATTAGGCTTTACTAATTAGATTAGACTACTAATCAAAAGGAACCATAAAGGGCTCTTAAATATACAGGTGAAACAATGCCGGCCTCCTCAGTAGTAAAGCGACACACACTACCCTGCAATGGAGACACCGAATGTGACGATGTGGGGACGTAAGAAGAGGGGCATTTCTCATAGACTGCTGGCCAAGTGCTGGCGATGTGGCAGTGCCAATCAAAACAGCAAATGCATAGGCTTTTCACTGACTCAGACCGTGTTTGGGAATGTTTCTTAATTATGTGCACATGTGAAATAATGTTATGTACCAAATTGCTTATTTTAGCATTGCTTGTATTGGAAAAAGATCAGAAACAACCTAAATGTCCATCAAAAGGGGATGGCTTAAACAAACTACAATTATAAACTACAATGATCTATAAAACAGGTTGTGACACAATAGTTTTTAATGACGAAGGTAGATCTTTTGTTACATATTCTTATCACAAAAGGCAAGACAAAGTAAGAGTAACTTCACGCGATGGTTTCCTGGGAAAATGTGCATAAGCTCGTTCTCTAGCTGGTATTTGGGAGAATCTTGATTCAAGCATTTTCCTGTGATATAAAATACTTCTACCATGGCCAATTTGAAGCTATCAACAAGAAGTCACTAAGCTTGGAATTAAGACGAGACACATTTCTATTAATTCTAGTGTATTACAGCCTGAGAAAATTAACATAGAAAAATTTCCAAGATACATTAAATGGAAAGAAGAAATATACAGAACAGTGACTATAATATGCCATCATGTATATAAGTATGAGGGAGAAGAACAGTGATTGTATGTGTATCTGTAGACTGGTATGTGTGCTATAGATTTCTCTGGATGAATAAACACACATATGCGTGCACACACAGTCATTAATTTTGATTACGACTAGAAGTAGGACTGAAAGTACTGGGGTACAAGGTGGGCAGTGTATTCCAGTGATGGTGAACCTTTAGAACTTCCAGTTATAACAAACAGCTCGCTGAGACACAGGTGCCATATGTCCACTACTATTGACCTATATCATGTTGAATACCAAGGATAAGAATGTCTTCCAAGCCTGGTATGGTGACACATACCTGAAATCTCAGCACGCAGGAGGCTGAGGCAGGAGGATTGCCACAAGTATGAGACCAGCATGGACTACAGAGTGAGCTCAAGAATAGCTTGAACTGCATAGTGAGATCCTGTATCAAAAAAACCCTACAAATAGTAATTTTATAATAATAATAATGTCTTCTATATTTAAGATTACATACAAATATCAAGGATTACCTGGAGAATTTACTCAGCTTTGATTCCCTGGCTTCTTTTAGAGAAAATCAGATCTGACACCAAATCAGATCTGACACCTTAAGTAAGGGCTGGAGAAATCTATACTTGACAAGTGTTCAAATTATCCTCAGATTAAGTAAATTTGGAAGACACTGCCTAGCACAACCTTCTAATTTTATGGGATTAAAGACCATGGCCATGGAGGAGAACATGCCCACAGCAGCCAGTGAATCCGACGTACAATCAGGTCTCACAACCCAGACTGAAACCCAAAGAGAGAGAGGTGGCCCACACAGGGGCGACCCAGTGAAATTCTACCCAGGCAACTCTGCAGGAGCACCTCCCACACACACCCCATCCTGCCTTCTGGTCTCCAACCCATAGCCTTGGCAACTGGGCTTACCCTGCTAGACACTATCCAACTAGTCCTGGTTCACAGAGAATGGCACTGACATGGGCAGCCCCTTGTCACCACGGGCCTTGTCACCACGGGGTTGTGCCATTCACTTTCTTCCCGGCATCTGTCACCACCTGGCATTGCACAAAGGTCTCAACAACGTGAGACGTGCAGATGAAGAGAAGGCAGCAGAGGGAAAAGAAAGAAAGAGACAGAGAGAGAGAGAGAGAGAGAGAGAGAGAGAGAGAGAGAGAGAGAGAGAGAGAGAGAAAAGAAAACCTATTTCTCCCCCAGGTCCTGCCACCGACACCTGATACACTTGACTGCCATTCAGGCCCTTAGTGTGTCCTGTATCACCACCATACCTGCCTTTTACACACATAATTAACTGCGTGTTTTCAAAAATGGCAAATCATGCCTTCATATAAAACAACAAATTCAGTCCCAAGACAAATTGAATTAGGTTCTTGGGGTGTTTTTTTTTTACTTCAATTAACCCCAAGACTGGTGTAGATCAGAGGTGCAAATCTCTGTGCGTTATGTGACCACAAACAGGGATGCAGCAGAATGTATACCCCAAATTATGTCTTTAAGTGCTCATTGGAGACACTTGTAATCATGTTTTATTACTGGTCTCCTCCCCAGCATAATGAACTTTGATGAAATAATGAAGCAGCCCTGGCGCCTGAGCAGTCGGGCTGGCAGCCTCACCAGCTAAGACCTCCCATGAGTACAATAGCCCAAGCTGGGCGCCGCTCCGGTGGCAGCAGGGCGGAAAAGCTGGCACTCCGCTCTCCACTCCCTGCCTCCCGGCTGCTGGGCCTTCTCCCCTGAGTCACAGAAGTGCCATGGCCAATTGGAAGTGAAGAGTAAGCCAGGAAAGTGGGGGTTCACCCAGTCATAGAACAGAAGTGCTGGACAGAAGTGGGTTGACCCATGTCTCACTAACCGCTTTTGTTTGGATAAACTGAGGCCCAGAAAGAGGAAGTGACCACACCAAAACTGCATGCGTGGTGTGTGTGGAAGGACACAAAGCTAGATTTCCTATATCAAGTCCGAAGTGCTTCCATGACTTCTGCAAGGTTCTCTTTATCTATCATCTCCAAACCCATAGAAACTAAGACTCTTAAATTCGAAAGCCCTATTTGGATGCTGGTTCTCTATAGCTATTGGCAAAACCAGGTATCTGTGCTTCCCTAGTGATTCTGGAGATAGCCGGATGTGGTTGAAAAGTCAGAGATGGAAGTCTAAAGACCTTGCCAGATAAACGTTAGTTTTTCTTCCAACTCAAAATGTAGGCATGGCCTAGGAGTATAAGAATCACCTGGCATTGCTGGCATCAGAGTTGCATTTCAGAGTAATCTCCAATTTCAAAAGCATTGCTCTATAACCCTACAGGAGGAGTGTATGTGTGGAAGATCCAGCTCCATAATTATAGATAAACAGTGCCTTTCTGCAGAGGGCCTGGGTAATAATAACTTCCTCCACCAATAAGGAGCTGGAACTGACACAATGTATCAACCATCTGCAAGGAGCTGGTATGATCCCCATTTTATAGTTGAGGGAACTGGCTTCAAAGAATAGGTCAGAATCTCCAAATCTGAGTTTATTTAACCTGGGTTTTTTGTTTGCTTTAGTTTTCTTCCTAAACCCCCTTCTCAACTGTGTGCAGGTGTGTACAGGAGGAGATGCCTCAGGAATAATCTCTGCCGCTATTTATTATGCTTCCTCAATACCTTGTTTGGAGAAAATGTAAAGTCATCTTGGTGTCAGGGCTGAAGGACTTTGTTCCTTTCAAAAGGATAACATGAACGTGTCTGAAACTCTGTAGAACATCAGTCTCTAACTGATTTTCAACTGTATTATACACAGTGCAGTGAATGTATGTGGGTTAGTATTTCTGAAAACAAAGTAACTTTATTGAGACACTTTTTCCACATAGTATAAGTTTACTCACTGCAAATTGTTATGGTAGATACATTGTGTCAACTTAAGTTTAGCCATTTGCCTAAGTGACTCAGCAGGGAGCCAGAGTTCCTACTTTGTAAACAATCCCATCCTGTGCAGGAAGACAGTTTGGGGGGGGGGGGGCGTTGGGGAGTGGCCAATGGATAATATAAAGGAGGAAAGGAAGCTTGCTGTGCGCTCCTTTTGCTCTTGCTGGCAGATTCCTTAAAGTATTGCCCCAGTACCTTGTCACCTTGCCTTGGAGCCAACTGATTATGGACAGAAACCTCCACAGTGAACTAAATAAAACTTTATTGGTGAACTAAATAAAGCTTCATTCTGGGTGTCGGGTATTTTGTCCCAGCAATGAAAGAAAAGTAGCTAAAATACAAACCTATAATTCAGTAATGTTTTGGAGATCTACAAAATTGTTTATCATGACGACAAATATGTTCTAAAACACCTACATCCCTACATCGTCCCAATGAGGTCACTCCAGTGCATTTAGTACTGTTAACACCTTACCCCATCCAACCTTTGCTTTGCTGTTTAGCTCCATAGATTTGCTTTCTCAAGATAGCCCATGTAAGTGGAGTGGTTTCTTATGATTACTTTCTTTCACTGACAGTCTTGTTTTGGAAATTCATCCATGTCAGTAGATATATCTGTAACTTATTCCTTTTTTTTTTTTTTTTTTGCTGAATAGTTCATATGGATACCCCACACTTTGTCTCACCACGATTTATAAGTTGACTTTATCCTCCACCCAGGGGCAGATAGTCAATCTTGGAAAGATGATCATGAGGAAACCACAGTCTACACCTCAGGAACTTCAAAAACAAACGGTGCCAGTTAACCAAGGAATGGATAAAAAAGATACGGTCTTTTTATACTATTGAGTACTAGTCACTATTGAGTACTAGTCATCTGTAAAGAAAGATCACATTGAAGCTTTTATAGGTATTTGGATAAGACTTGAGATCATACTCATAAGTGAAATAAATCAGACTCACATGTGTAAATACCATATTGGCTCCCTAGTGTAAGAAGCTGAAAGGGTAAATAAGATCCAAAATCTACAGTAGATACTGTGAAAGCGTAAGAAACTGCTCATGGGGAATAATAACTGGGATAGAGAAAAGGGGAAAAGAAAGAAAAGGAAAGAAAAAGATATAAATTTGTTTATATACACATAAAATAGCTAAAATGATTATACTAATTTTAATTATTAGAAAAGATCAGTTAATACACAATTAGGTCATTTTTACATGTCTACATCTGGTAATCTAAGCAACTCTTTTGAGGACAACAATATGCATTATTACAACCATTGTTAAATTCCTGTTTTGAAAACCTATATTTGTATGGTTTTGGGTTTTTTTGTTGTTGTTGTTCTTGTATAGTTGTTTTTTGCATATCTGTGTTTTGTTTTTTGTTTTTGTGTTTTTTTCTCTTTAAAATTAAAAAAAAGTTTTATACAATAAAGGGTGCCAGAGATCATGTTCTTTTGGTAAAACTAGTCTTGGCCTTAGTACAATTTCTGATGCTATAACAAATTGTCTGAGACTGGATAAGTAATGAAAGGAAGAAGTTTATTTTTTCCCCACAGTTCTGGATGCTGAAAGCATGAGAGTATGGTACCGATATCTACTCATAGGTGAGAACTTTGTGCCATGTTTTATCATAGCAGAAAGTGAAAGGGCAAGCCAGGGCATGCAGTACAGACAGCACATGAATGTGGCCTTGCTTTACAACAATCAAGTCTTGAGGTAAGCGATTCAGTTGCAAGGGAATTAATATACACCTGTGAAAAAGACATTAATCTCTGTTAGTGATCTAACATCCTCTTAAAGGCCCCACTTCCCCAAATCACAGCCATGTAATCAAATTTCACTGTTGAGTTGTGGAGTGGACAAGCCATATCAGAGCCGTGGCAATGTTGCTCAAGAACTGCTTGCTGTAGTACGGCCTATGCAGGAATTAAGGTCCTCTGGTGTCCTGCTTTTTAAGTATACATTTCATTGCCTAGAGAAGTTATGTTAAATTTGCCATGAGAATATGCAGCACCCACCATAGAATGAGCATCTTTTGAAGAGTGAATAGTTCTCAGGAACTATAAGCACTGGGTGGAACTTCATTTACTTTATAGGAACTAAGTGTGTCTGTTTGTCTTTAGATACATTTTCTCCCTTGTTTGTGCATAAATAATGTGCATGTAGCATTGTTCAGTGTGAGCCTCATTTTTATTATAGCACACAGTCACGTAGTGAACCAATATACAGTTCTCACGTTCTCGCAATATTTACCAAAAGGAACTGAAAATTGATACATGGTCAGTTTGGTTTAGATAAGTTTTCAGTGCATCCAAAATTCTTTATTGAGCGCTTCCATACAGGAAATGAGCATATGAGTGTGGGACACATTACTGGTACCACTCTGAAGTTTGCTATGGACACATGACTGTTCTGGCCAGTGAAGGGCGAGCAGAAGTTGCACGATTTACTTCCGGTTCTAAACAACTCGTTGGCAGTCTCGCTACCCTAGCCCCACTGCTGCAATTCCTGTAACCCTCAGTTGAGGATCTACCTGTCAGGAGGGCACATCTAGCAGACTGTGATGGCAACATGTAGCTTGAACAAGGAATAAAGCTTTGGTGCTTTGTGATGCTGGCATTGGAGGTCAGGGGGAGACTTCTTACTGCAATGTTAATCTCTTGCTTGCTTACAAACATGAGGATGGTATTAGACTCAAGGAATTGTCACTCAAGTGGAGAAGCCTGTCACTGATCAGACTGTTAGACAAAAGCAACAGCTATTGCTAAGAGTGGCAGGTGCATGGTCTGGGGAGTCATGGAGGAACCAAATTGCCAAAGCTAAGGGTGGTTTCTTCAGTAGAGGCAGCACTTGAGTGATGGCCGGCTGAGGAGCTCAAAGACATTTCTAGCAGACCATCAGATTGAGGTATGTGACCAGTCATCACACACTTCTGTCACTTCCCTGCCAGGAAACAAATGCCACAGCAGGGTTAGTGTCCCCATGGAGCTGCTGCTGTCAGGCTCAGCTCAGAGCACCACACTCCCTTTGAGCAGCCTGTGACCTAAGACATGGCCCAGGATTCCTCTCAGACCCAGTGGTGCCAGGTCCTCCTCCTGCAAAGCTGCACTGAGAGACTTAGAAGGTCATGCTGCCAATTGAGTAGTTTTAATCAGTTATTTCTTGATATTGGTGAAGCATGGAGTCCAGGACCTCCCACCTCCAGGATACCAGAATCCACCGATGTTCAAGTGTCTTCTATAGAATGAAAGCATTGGTGTAGAACCTACATATGTCCTCCAATATATTTTAATTCATCTCTAGATTACTCATGATAACACAATATAAATGTTACATAGATAGTTGTACCATTTAGAGAACAGTGACAAGGGAAAAATCTGTACACGTTCAGCACAAACACAATTTATTTCGAGTATTTTCCATCCTTGGTTGGTTGGGCCTGTGGATGAGGAATGGAGTTACTATACACACATATGATAATGATAATGATACTAATGCTTTTCCTTTGTGCTTTTGAGTTTACAAAACACTTTTGCCTATATTAAAATGTTTTCATGTGTATTAACTTCCCAGTGGCTTTCTAGCTCATTTGGAATAAAAAGAAAATTCCTCAGCACGGGCCACGAAGCCTTGTATGCTGTGGCTTCTGCCCACTTCACCAAACCCCATGGCCTCTCACACTGACAGCCTTGCCGTTTTTTCAGACCCTCACGTGCCCACTCAAATCCTTGGTGCACACAGCTTTTTGCACCTGCAGCCCTCCTTCCATATACACCAGCCCTCCATCCTTAGAAGCATCCTCGGGGCACCTAGTCAGTAAGTAAAAATATTCAAACCAAGCCAAGTAGGGTGACACATGACTGTATTTTCAGTACTCTGGAAACTAAGCCTTGCTTGGACAACTTAGCATTTTAACAAGACTATCTCAAAATGAAAAAGACTGGAAATGTAGCTCAGTGAGAGACTACAATAAATCAGCAAATAAATAAATTTAAAAATGCATCTGTCCTGAGTGCATACAGATTTTATTGTCATTGTTTCCTGAACAATACAGTACAACATCTGTTTGTGTAGCATTTCGATAGCATTAGATAGTATAAGCCATCTACAGATGATTTAAAGTATACCAGAGGAGATACTCCGCTATATGAAATTACGACACTATTTTAACATAAGGGAACTGACATCCATAGATTACGGCGTCCTTGGAGGACTCGGAGTCAGTCCTAGTGCTTACTAAAATGACTGTCCAATGCAAAATAACTTTTTCTTTCCTCCCAAGGGCATCCTACCACTGAGCTACACCCTGAGCCCCTTTCATCTACTTTCTTGAGACAGGAGCTTGCTAGGTTTCCTAGATTGACCTTGAATTGGCAATATTACAGGCAGGTGCCACCATGCCTGGCCTTCAACATCATTTTAAAGAGCAATTTCCTTGTCACCAAATCAAGCTGCTCCTCCACTCCAGTCATTTTATTTTTAAATATCGCATTTCATCATCTTCATCACATGCACCATTTAATGTGAAAATTTTACTTCTCGCTTGGCTGCTCGCACAACCTGATTGAGAGAAAGGAGGCTTAGTCATATAAACCCAGTGTCTAGGAGAATTAATTGAATTTTCACCCTGTGAAGGATACATTTATTTCCTTTCTTGCACCTGGGTGGAGAGGCATCAAACGATTTGCCTGCAGGATCAGTGCTAAAACTTAGTAGAACACATGAGATTGGCGCTTGGGTCTGAGACATTTTGCAGCCAACCAAGCCAAGCCTCCCTGTCCTGTGCATGGTGCCCTGTGCTTGTGTTTTATGGAGAACCTGTCTCATTATATCCACACTGCTGCAGAGCGCAGGAAGCCATTCACACTCAGAGTAGGCGGGCTGTGATCACTTTCTGCTGACCCTTCCTGAGCAGGTTTAGAGTCTAACAAAGAGCAGAAAGCGTGGGCTTCAGTGTAACTAGATGGGCCCCTGGTAGGACACCATGAAGTGGCCTTCAAAGGGATGTTTCATAGGGAGTTTTGTTCTGTTAGTAGCCTGGCAAGGCCATGAAATCCTGAGCTGACACAGGCCAGGCCTGAGTGGGCTTCAGTTCCAGGCTCCACCTCCAATTTAGACTAATGGACAGAAAAGACAATACAGCTGTTATGGGGGTTGTGAGGACCAGATGTTCACTTCACATTTTTTATTGTGTGTCTCCTACTTGGATCCTACTTAATAGTTCTTAAATAAATATACTTATTACCTATGAACAACACAGGTACATTGTAGCAGTTTGGATTCATAGAGTGAATTGTTCTATGTAAATTAAAGTCACCAGTCCCCCTTTGTACATTGTTTCAGTTAACATCATTGTGTTCCAAATATATATACAGCACAATGTGGGAGAGAGAGAGAGAGAATATTCACATAACTTTTATTGTAGAAGGTTGTTATAATTATTTCACTCTGTTATTGGTTATCATTCTTAATCTCTGTGTCTTGCTCATAAATAATCTTTTCTCATAGGTATGTACCTAAGGAAAAAAATCATGGTTTATATGTGTAGACTTCAATACAATCTGTGGTTTCAGGGGACCGGGAACACACCCTCCATGTTTAAGGGGGGACACTGTCTTTCTGACTTTATTTAGCGTGACTTTATTTTTAGGCATCTCCAGGCTCTCAAAAAATCACTTTGTTTTATGAAAGGTTCACAAAGAAAATCACAACACAGAAAGTGGTGTGATCTGGAAAGTTGCCTTCCATTCTTGTGAAGATCCCCTGAGCCCTCGGAGTCTGAGAGCAGTGTTTAGTTTTACACAGAGGGAAAAGCAGGAGCCCAAAAGTGAAGGCCTAGGTTTACGTAGGGCCGGGATGGGAAGCTGCTATCCCTGCAGGCATCCCATTCTCTCCTACAAGTCCATGCACCCATCTAGAGAGGAGCACAGAGTCTTGGTTGACCTCCCTGCACTGTCAGTTTTGGGATCTGTCCAAGCCCTGTTCTTGTACCCAGGGACAATCTCACATTGTCTGTTCCTGGGAGAGAACATTGGTAAGCAAGGAATCAAGTGACTAATTCTGCTTGCTGCCCTTACCCAATGCTGGCAGGTAACTGATGCGAAGCTTAACACCTGAGTTTAGTCACAAAGGAGCCCGACAGAGGGAGGGGCGCAAGACGTGCTGCTGACTGGAGGTGATTCCAGGGCTTCTAAGGGAAGAAGGGGAACCACTGACAAGAAGACGTACAAATGTATCTACGTGCAAGAATATGATATACTCCGTGTACCTGCGCATGCACGTATGTGTGTGTGTGTGTGTGTGTGTGTGTGTGTGTGTGTGTGTGTGTGTGAGAAGAGAGAGGATCAAAGTATCTATGCACCAGAAATGCCCTGGAGATATCTAGTTCTGGCCACTTGATTTTACAGATGAGGAAACTGAGGCCCAAACAAGAAAGATTTGCTCAAAATGGGAGTCTCTATTATAGAAGAAAAAAGCATTGTTTTGCCACTATTGACTGGTCCATTCCCACCTCCAAGGGTTATATGTCTGTTTTTATCTCTGCCAGGAGACCTGTTTGTCCCTTCAGATGAGCACGGGGCCTGAAGCCTGGCTGCTGAGGTCGCCACCTTCCTGATGCGGGAACTGCAGGTGCCACCATAGCAGGACCCAGCAGCTGGAATGCTCCACAGAGGTACAGGAGCTGGAGGACAAGCGACTTGGTGGTGGCAGTGGTGTCAAGGTGGGCAAAGACTGCGGCCCTCATGTGGGAACCCTCAGGACCTACGACCAGCAGCTGCCATACAAAGCCAGACGTACAAGGACTTAGGAAGCCAGGCCTAGAAGTTTGATGAGAATCCAAAAAACAAGAGCCTTCTTAAGGAAAAATCTCTTCTTTTTAATTTTCCTTTACAGAGTCAAGTGTCTAGAACCACTCCCCGCCCCAGTTCTCTAACACCTGCAGTCAAGATGAGGCCAAGCCCTCCGTTTACATTACTGATCGTGTTGTTGGAGGAAACACTGCGATTCAGAGAAGAGAGTTAGTATTCATGTCTCACATTGTTCCCTGTTTTCTTCCCACTCCCCTGCACACAGAGCTGTATGTAAGTGTGTCTGCTATCCAAACAGAGCTCTGCACGCCAGTAGTGACAGCCACCTTGGCAAAAAATGGTTCTTATCCACACAGGCTGTGTAGCAACCACCGGCCGTAAATGTTCCCATGTGATCGCTCACCCTTTGCTCCAGATCGCAGCTCATCTGTGACCCATCACAGCCCCTGGCTCCTGCACAAGTGCTTTCTTGGTGGTATTGCTACCCCTGGGCTGCAGGTGCCTTGAGTAACATTGCCCTCTCTGCTGGCCAGAGAATCTGGGTAAAACTTCGGCATGAGGTCCTGAAGGACAGGTACTTACTTGGTGCAGCTCATTTCCAGTGTGTTCTCAGAACCTGGGACAGAGCCTGGTGTTAAGCTAGTGCTCAGTAAATACAAGTGAGGAAAAAGAATGAAGGAAGAGAAGAGAAAAGGAGGACAGGAAATGTATGTATGTGTGTGTCCTAGTTACTTTTTACTCGTTGCTGAGACAAAATACCTGAAGCCCAAGTTGGGAAAGGAAAGATTTATTTCTTACAGTTTTTGGAGGTTTCAGTCCACACTCAGTTGGCTCCAAGGCAGGCGGGCATGGCTGGGCCGCAGTTCATGGCAACTGCAAACAGCAAGCAAGAACCAGCAAAGAGCAAGACACACCTTCTTCCTGCCATTACATCACATCCTGGCTCCACCCCTACATCATCAACCCAAGAACTAGATAATGAACCATCACAATTGCACAATGCAAACTCATGAGGCCTGAGGGACACAGACATAAACCATGACAGTGCGCTTCAATCCTTAGAATTAGACTCCTGAAGCGTAAGACAGTGACTGGATACCTTCAGGTACCTAGTACTTTTTTGGAAAGAATTCCAGCTTCAGTCACACTCCAGAGAAAAGTGATAACTGGACGCAGGGAAGAAGACAAAACTTCAAATCTTTTCAGTCAATCCTGACAGTGTCCCAGCCCTGCAGAGGTTATTTCATCTTTCTATACTTCCATTTATCCATTCTATTTGTTTTCTATTGTTACTGTTAAAAAATTACCACAATCTGTGACCCATATTTTTTTCCTAACAGTTCCACAGATTAGAAATCTAAACCAGGTGGGTATTTCTCACAGAGACTACAGAGGAAAATCCATTCTCTTGCCTTATCCAATTTCTAGAAGCTTCCTTCCTTCCTTGACTTGTCTCCTTTCATCTGTCTAAGCTCTGCTACTGTTGTCGCATCATGTTGCCTTTGATTGCCTCACTGCCTCCTAAAAACCCTTGTAGCTGGATGTGGGGATGCATGCCTGTAATCCCAGCACTTTGCAGGCTGAAGCAGGAGGCTCCCTGAGAGTTGGAGGCCAGCCTAGCCTACACAGTGAGTTCAAGGCCAGCCTGAATTACATAGCCATGCCCTGTCTCAAAGACAGACACGCAAACAAAAATACCCAAACCTTGTGATTACAGTGGAAGTACCAGATAATTCAGGACAATCAACCTATCAATATTGAGATCTTTAAACTAATCATACTACCAAAGTCCTTTTTGTCAGATAATGGTAACATATTCACAAATTTAGGGAGAGACCACATCCACCAAATTAATAGATAGATAGATGGATGATATTACCTTCTTCATAAGATTGTGTTTTGAGTGTTACATGCAAAATAATACACACACAAAAGGAGCTTTATAAACACAGTCATTCCTTGGTATCCACAAGGATGATTTCAGGACACCTTGGGATACCAAAGTCCACAAATGGTTGAGTACATCCTATAGAATGGTGCAGGGTTTGCATATAATTTATGCATATTCTCCTGTCTAATTCAAATATCTAATACAGTGCAAAAGCTGTGCAAACAGTTATTACACTGTATGGTTGAGAGAATAATGAGGGGAGAGGAGTCTGCAATTATGTGTTACAGATGTGATTTTTTAAACATATTTCTGCTCCTCATTCATCTGAATCTGTGGATCGGCAACTGTGAGTATGAGGAGCAGCTGTAATCTTCTCACCAAGTCGCCAAGTGTGCACCTTGTCCTATTTTGGGCGGTAGGTACAATTTTGAAGCATCTTTTTTATATTGAAAAAGTGTAATACAGCATTAAAGAAAATATTTGAACGTCATTAAAATGTCTCACATTTCCCTCCTTGAGGGTAGTTCCTCTTATTATTTCTTGGCTCCTCTAGTCTTTACTCAAAAATAGATGCAATTAACATATCTGTAATCATTTTGCCAAACTTGCCTGACCCATGGTCCTCATGAACCACTGGCCTTGTTTCATGCTATGAAACTGCCTTGAAGTCATTGCATTTGCAAAAGGACTTTGTTGTGGATACAATGTTCTGTAATTTCTTTGGCCATATACTGGAATTGGACAAACTGCGGTTTATTCTAGTTTGATTTTTCATTTAATTTTATTTATGTCATTGATAATAATGTTAAGAATATCTTTACATAGCTCATGGTGTGACACATATGTGTGGGAATATATATGCCTAAGTATATATATGTGAAAATATACAAGAAAGTTAATGAACAAAATAACCAGTAAGAAAAGACTCAATATATAAATGAATACAGTTAATTAGCAGAAATCTTAGTGAATCATTCATTTTTCTAGCTCAAATATTTCAGTAATTGATGTGAATAAACCCAGACAAAAACCTTGCCCTCATGGAGTTTACATTCCAGTGGAGAGGGAGAAAGAATGGACAAATAAGGAAATGGGCAAGGTAACTTCAGATGGTTACAGTGTGTGACAAAAATAAACCCGGGCAGAAGATGACAGACAGTTAAAGTGGTGAAGGGCAAATCACTGCAGACAAGATCATTCATAGAGGCTCCTCGGAGCAGAAACACTCTGGACTGAGACCCAAGTTCTGAGTGGGAACCCGTCATGCAAAGATCAGATACAGACACAAATAAGTGCAATGGTAGCTGAACCTTGGGAAAGTTCTGTGCATCCGAAGAAAAGGAAGAAGCTATGGCTGCTCCCAGCACAGGAATGAAGGCTAGGGTCTCACCCAACAAGGATTCAAAGGGGCCAGAGCCCTGGGCATGAAGAGCTTAAGTAACCAAAAGCAGCCAGCAGAGGGTTTAGGTGGAGATGAGGCGTTAATAAGTTAAGTGAGTAAATGGACAAGTGAGTCATTAAGTGAAGCCCAGAGACAAGAGCTCCTGAATGAGTGATTGTATCTAAGCATGGGGTTAGTAGACACTGTAACGTGCCACCTGATGCCCTTCAGGAATTGAGGACCCCAGAGGCTGGCATGGCTTCTAGCAAACAGTTTTCAGCTCTGAGAGACAACCACCTTGACCTCTGCTATACTTCCTCCCCAGGCAGCCCAAATCTGAGGACAAGCCAGGAGTTTATCTTAGCCATTTCCACCTTTACAAGGATTGGGTATAGAAATAGCTCCACTTGGCAATAGATGTTTTGTTTCGTTTTTGGCCCCAGTGCCTTTTTTTGCTATAGCAAAATCCCCAATACTGGTTATTTATAAAGAATTGAATTTTCTATAGCTAACAGTTATAGAGGCACGGTAAGTCCAAGGGTATGGCACTGGTGCCTGCTCAGGGAGGCTGAGGCTTTTTTCTGTATCACAGATGGCAGAGGGGCATCACATGGTAAGACAGAGGAAGTGTGCCAGCTCAGATCTCTTCATTTGCTTATAAAGCCACTAATGCCATCATTGGAGCTCCACCTCATGACCATCTCTTATCCTATTTAACCCCTAAAACACCACATCTAAATTTGTTCATCTATGAATTTGAAGATTAGGCTTCCAGTATATGAGCTGGATGGGGGAGGAGGTGCATCAGTCAAAGCATAGCCCAAATCTTAAGGTGTGGCCCTCTGTGTCAGCCCAAGAAGGCTCTGAAAACTCATCCTACCACTGAGACTCTCTTCAAATGGGCTGAAGTGTCCACTGAGATTGTATCACAGCTCTGTGTCTCTATGAGCATAATACCACTTGTGTCTCTGCCTTCCATGAGTGTTGATTACAAACTGCTCCCTAATAAATGTTGGGTTTGCATGCCAGGGAGCCTATGCTGTGTGTATCTACTAATGCCTGAAGGAGTTAAGTGAGAAGCTAAGTAAATGAGTGAACAACTCAAGTACCTATATTCTGGTCACTTCTAGGTTTTCACAGTGTCTCCCAGAAGTCCCCACTGAGACTCTGAGAGGGAAGGCCTCACTGGAAAGCAAACTGTCCAATAGTCTCTCTGCACATGAGATTGATACTTGAGTATAAGTGGGAAACGTGGTGGCAAATGGAAATGTCCACAACCCAGATGTCCACTAAACCCTATTGCTTAGTCCCCGAATGCTTGCCCCAAGAGCCACCCCTCTTGCAACAACAGCTTAGGGAACAACGGACTGCACCCTTTGGGAGACACTTTTATAACAAGGTTTTATTTAACCTCCTCTGTGACCCACAGAGTTAACATATTGTTGAAATGTGCTCAATTTCTATTTATTTAAATAATCTCTGCTTATTTGGTGCTTGCTTGAGTATAACCAATGTTGTTATTCACTTCACCCTGGGCATTTACCTGACAGAATTTTGTAGCATTCTTTTAAACGGTAAAACATTACCCCACGTGCATACCTTTTATTTTTAAGTGAGGCTGGGGCAAGTGGTGAACATCAACACATGATTCTATGCCTACATCATCCAGGCTGTTAAATCCAGAGGTGCTTCCTCTTTTGATTGTAAGTTTTGCTGTGCTTTCTTAAAAACAATGGAAAGTGTGGAAACCCACCAATCCCCAGCCTCTACATTGCATTTACCGCAACTTCAAATTAGGCTTTCATTACTTTAGCACGCCAAGATACAGCCCACTCACATCAGCATTCAAGAAGTGTCGGGAGCGGCAGAGGGCTGCTGAGGCCGGGGTTGGAGTTTGTGGATGCCAGACATCTGGGCTGCTGTGACACTTTCATACACTCTCACTTTTTTCTCCTTTTTCCTGCTTTCATCCAGCTGTTTGCCACTGTGTTCTGCTGCCTCTGATTACTTGAGAGTGTGCTCGGCAAGTTGCATTTATATAACCAATAACAATAGCAGCGGGCTCTTGGCATTCCACACAGTGCAGGTATAAACTCCTTGGAGCTTATAACAATTTTGGTAGCATCATTACTATCATTATTGTTATTGTCATTTATAGAATAAGAACACTGAGGTTCAAAAGCAATTTTCTTAACTTTAATATTTCCCCCATCTCTTTTTCTTTAGAGAGAGACAGAGATAGAGGGAGAGAAAACATATGTACCCATGCCTCTGAGTGTCTTTGTGGGTGGACACATGTGTGCCTCCATGTGTGGGTGTGGATGTGGGTGTGCATACAGAGGAGTACACACAGGAGTGAAAAGTAGGGGATGGTTGAATCTAATCCTGAAAGTGTCCACAGAACTTTTGTATGTCCCTCGAAGTCAAGCTTCTTTCCAGGTCATCAAAGAGTACACTTGGGATATAGCACATGCGTAATTAACTGAACAAATATAATAAATCTGTCTGCAGTGACATGATAGTTGGTGCTGAATCCTAATAAAGCACATTTAATTAAAAATGCATTAAATCTCCAAGCTTCTGAACACACCCTGCACTTCTTCAAAGCTGCCTCTCCATTAAACTCTTCCCCACTATTAACTATGAGTCAGCCTGTGACCCTTTGGGCAAGGCCGGGTGAGGTGAAATGGCTCTTAAATGCTGGCACCAGTATATCACAGGCACTAATGAATTTAAAACAGGGAGATTAGTTCCATTCATTCAGCTGCTATTTCAGAAGCAACTGTCACGTTGAGCTTAATTGCTGGAGATAGTTGAAGGCACTAAGAGGTTGAAGCTGGTTGGTGGCCAAGCATCAATTATTTGGGCCACTGTGCGGCAGGGATCTGAGGATGATTAAAATCCACAGACAACTCAATGCCCCTTGTTTACCATTAGCTTCCATCTCCTCTGCCAGCCACGCTGTCACAGACCCAGGGGCAGTGACGAGGTGCAGGTTATGCTGTCTGGCTTCAGATGTCTTCCTCCCCGTGCACCGTACTCCTTCCGGCGGAAAGGTCTCATCCCACTGGCTGCCCTGTATCTTTGCCTAGTTAGTTCCTTATGCTGCAGCTGAGGGGATATGTAAGGAAATGATAAAAGTAGCAAAGAGTTGAAGAGAGGAAATGCAATCATTGAGCCCTCGGGAAGAACAAAGGCATTTGCACAAGGTTTACATGTGTCACAGCCTCCTTGGCTCTTGCTGTGATCTGATCCCAGCACAGACATTGTTCTCAACCTCTTTTTCTACAGGTGATTTCTAAGGTGCATGATGGGTTATAAAATTGCTTACTATCCTTGAGAGTGTTTGAACTCTCAATCTCTTGCCATGATTTTATGCTCCTTTTGGGTAATCTCCCACCATATTGCTTAATCATCAGCTGATCCATTAAGAGCTGGCAGGACTGGCTTTTTGCTGAGGCAGAGTGGGGGATATTCTGCGTTGGAGCAGCACAACCTGATTGACTTCACAGAAAATTGAAGCTGCTGCTCCTACCCATGACCAGAGCTACTTGTGGTTGATTTCATGAGGGTGCATCCCATGTGCAACAAGGCTCTCATGCGTGTTTGGATTCTCTATTGTCATAGTTTTCAAATGCTTAATTATATTTAAGCATGGGCTTCCATGTCAACCTCTGCAAATGATGGAGCCAATGCTGGTGCTGAAGACAGGCCCTGGGAGCAAGTCTTCCCCATCAAGGATGCCCCCAGAGTCTCCTCTACTCTTCCCAAAGACATCAAGTGCCTTAGCAGGAAGCATTTTCTCTCTAAGGGCATTGTAACTTTTGTCTTCCCTGGGTATACTTCTTTGTTGTTTTTGTTGGTTTTCTTATGGTTATAGGTTTGTTTTTTGTTGCTGTTTGGTTTTGGTTTTGTTGTTGGTTTTTTAAAGGATAAAGCACCCAGCATGGACCTTTCTGCAACTGTGCCAGCAGCCTGTTGCACCATAGGACTTTGCAAACTGCTGTGACCTTTTGAATTTTTACTCTTTCTAGCTCCTATGGCAAAGGCTTGCTTCAGAAAACCTTCACTCTGCAGAGCATTTCTCCAGCTACCTGAAAATATTCTGGGATCAGTTATTTAGGAAATATTCCTCCTGGTGACTTCTTCACTGAGAATCTGGCTCTGAGAAGTCTTAACACCAAAGACGTGTCTTGACTTTGCAAATGCCAGCCTTCCTCACATTTATGAGACTATATAACTCCTCCCTACAATACTTCCTCACATCCATGGAACATCCAGGAGGCATTATCTGATACTAAGTTATTAATTATGAACATGTGTAGAGAAGGAGGCGAGATAGCATCAGAACCTGGAAGATGTATGTTGCAATGGGGTTTTCCAAATACCTAAATCCATATCCATAACTGCAAACAAAACGAAGCCAAAACTTTTTGCATTTGCTCTATTTCTTTCTTTGACCCTGAATATAAGAAATAAAATAAGTCTCTGACTTACTGATGAGACTACTTTAGTCACTTTACATTATTCCAGCAGTAACAGGAGACTGAACTCTGTCCAGAAGGTAAGGAGCTGACAGTGTAGGACAGCAGAGATTTCTGGGGATTTAACAAATGCCCAAAACAAAAGATATCGTTTCGAAGGAAGTAATCAAAGTATCAAATGTTATAAACACCACACTATGGAAATGTGTGACTCGTATTTGTGGTTAGACACACATAGGTCAGCTGAGAAGAGCAGGCTGATTCTGCAGAGGCTCCACTGGAATGACTAGGCTGAAACCCAGGAAAAGGGAAAGAAGTTGCCTCCTTGGCGGCTCCAGACCCTGAGCTTAGACACAGATGGCCTTAGGGATGCCAGGTTATCTGTCTCCCTTCTGAGGCCGCTCAGCACTCCTCTTTCATAGGTGACTTTTTCTCTTAAGCCCCTGAGACTCTCTTCCTAAAGGAGGGTTCAGGAGTGCAGCCCACAACGAGTGGGGGCAGGAGCTGGTGTGAATGTCACAGCTTCTAGGCTGGTTAGGGGAAGCAACTCCTGGCAATGAACTGTACAGTCAGTCCCCAGTGAAACCAGACCTCAGTCTCCCGTTCACTAACACGACCTGAGCTGGCTCCCTTCCCTGGCTCTCTTCTTCACTTCCAGCTGTGCTTCCTAGGATCTTCTCCCAACTAAACTTCCTGCACTCAAATCTCTTGGCTTCTAGGAGGCTCCTGCTGCAAGTTACTTTTAAAATCATACATAGTGGGCGCAGGGCAAGGGAAGAAGGCCAGCGGCTGCAGGTCAAGGAAGGCCCAGCCCCTGGGTGCTGCAGACAGTCTCTGTTACTATGGCCATGATGGCAGGGACTACAGCAATGTTTCCTATGAGCAACCACACCCAGGAGTGACTGTTGACAAACTCACACTGGAGAAGCTTTACAGCAACCTAATTTTGCAGCATGAAGGGAGAGAGACCTAGCAGAAGAAATTAGAAGTGGCTATGGAAATGGATTAGCAGATAACGAGAAAACGTTATGCCATCACAACATGCTGGCAAAGAAAGGGTTCTTAGGTTCAAGAGGACCAGACTTGTATAGGATGACTTTGAATCGCTGAAAGTTATAGGCAGAAGAGCTTTTGGAGAGGTGAGGCTGGTCCAGAAGAAAGATACAGGCATATCTATGCAGTGAAGATACTGAGACAGGCTGATATGCTTGAAAAAGAGCAGGTGCACATATTCAAGCAGAAAGAGGTATTTTGGAAGAAGCAGATGGTGGCTGGATGGTGAAGGTGTTTTAAAGTTTTTAAGATAAGAAAAAGCTTCATGGAATTTCTCCCTGGAGGTGACATGTTGACCTTGATAATGAGGAAGGATCTCTTTACTGAAGAGGAAACAGTTCTACTTTTCAGAGACTGTTCTGGCCACAGGTGCAATCCACCAGTTGTATTTCATCCATCAGGATATTAAGTCAGACAAGCTTTATTTGGATGCCAAGGGACAGGCAATTTGGGTTTATGGACAAGACTAAAGAAAGCTCACAGAACTGAATTCTACAGAAACCTCACTCACAATCCACTAAGTGACCTCACATTTCAGAACATGAACTCGATGAGGAAAGCAGAAACCTGGGAGAAGAACAGTTAGCAGTTGGGACACTAGATTATATTGCTCTGGAAGTCTTTTTCATGTGTTTGGTTATACAAACTGTGTGACTGGTGGTCCCTGGCTTATGAATGACATGTTAATAGGCTATTCCCATTCCTGCTCCAAAACTCCTCAGGAAAGGTACAGAAAAGTGCTGAACTGGAAAGAAACTCTAATATTGTCTCTGAGAAAACCAAGGGCTTAATTCTCGGATTTTGTATTGATTCTGAAAATGGAATTCAGAATAGTGGAATGGAAGAAATAAAAAGCCATCCTTTTTTGAAGATGTAGGCTGGGGACACATAAAGGAAAGGCCAGCAGCAGTCCTTATGGAAATCAAAAGCATTGATGATACTTCACAGTTTGATGACTTCCCTAAGTCTGATATCTTACAGTCAGTGCCAAATACCACAGAACCAGGCTACAAATCCACAGACTCGGATTTTCTCAATTACATCCAAGAAGTTTGAAGGGTTGGCTCAGCTTGGCTCTATCCCCACCTACATGAAGGCAAGGAAATTGTAAGTGAGATCTACTGTGACCATAGCAATGAGTACTTAGGTAGCTGTACCCCAGGCCTGCTCGACACAGGTCTACAGACCTTGAAGATTTGCTGAGAATGGTTGTGCTCACTGTTGACAGGAAATTCCGCAGGACTAGACTTTCTAAGACTGCTACAGGAACAGGTTAACAGTGCTAGCTGGCACTTTTTAAAAAATTATATTTTTATTATTTTTTAACTTTATTATACACCAGTATTGAAATAATATAAATGTCCATCTTTGAAAAAGTAAAGTTGTACTAAAATGACTTAGGGAGTCTCACTCTTATAACAAGGACATCAGGGAGATGGCATCTCAAGTATGCAGGCTCCCTAAGTTAGAGTGATGCTGCGTGTTGATAATACTCTGTAGGTTTAAAATGCCATAAGCTGAAAATGCATTGAGTCTTTAACCTTACTGAATGTCCTGGCTCAGACACAGTCCGCTGCAGTGTTAGTTGTTTCCCCTCATGACTATGCGGCTGACTGAGATACAAGGCTCACCACTGCTGCCCAGCATCTCAAAGAGGAATTGGGCTCCCTGGCCTAGAAAGAGATTTAAATCTGAAATTCAATGGAAAATTTCTACCGATTGCAGATTGACCACAAATTGACAAATCATAAGGAGAATCACAAAGAATTGGGGACTGTTCCCTCTGACTCCTTGAATGGTTTGAAAATGGTCTTTTTATTGTATTTGATGGATGTAATAGCTGATGGGAAGGACCAAAGCAAGCAGATGATAAACTGTCACTTTATTCTTGGTTTATGTGCTGTCAGAGTGAGCACTGCCACTTCATTCTGAAACAGGTGACGCATACGGAGCTTCTCTTCTGGTCAGACCATCAGCTGGACCCTGAGCATGCTGACTGAGTCATACTGTCCAAAACTAGCAGGAAAGACAGACGTGCTTAAAGGTAATAGCAATACTTATTCACTTTCTCATTCATATTATGTTTGTTGGTTGGTTTGCAAGCAACAAACCTCTATTAAAGGTCTGCTTTGCTCCCAGCAATGCTAGCAATACAAAAGAGAAACCAGATACCATTTCGGTCCTCAGCTAATTATCAAACAAAATACAACACAACACACACACATACACACACACACACACACACACACACACACACAACCCTGATACACTGCTTGAAAAACATCGTGTGAAAAGAAGCCCATGGTGTTGAAAATCATATAGCTGAGTCACAGAGCTATAAATTTAAGGGTTAAAAAGAACAGAAACTGCTAGAATTACAGTAATAAAAGCAGGTCCAAGATATTTTCTCATAAATTGTATGATATTAAGAACATGAAGACAGAATATGACTGAAATTTCTACAAAAATTGCATGGACTTAAAAGAACAGGAATCCTTCACCTAAGTATAAATCTTATATCAATAGAAAGACAAGCTTCATTGGCCAGCAATCCAAGCCATCAGAAAAGAATCACAGGCACATCTACAAGAGCCTATTGTGAACTCATTCAAGTGGGAGGGAGACTCTCCATTCTCCAAGTACCACTGAGACAGAGGCACAGAGTGAGGGTGCCTTATACAATACCACTTTTAACAGTTGATTGACAACAGTTCCACTTTACTCAGAGAACGACTATGACAGGCCACTTTCAGTAATTCCCTCCCTCCTTAGACAGGTGGACTAGACCTAGCAAATTGTTTATAACAAATGGAATTAAATGCAATGGATGCCAAGAGATTGAATCAATAATCAATAACCTCTAAACAAAAAGCTCAGGACTAAGGGACTAGTAAATTGTACCTGATATTTAAAGAAAAAATGTTAGTACTCCTCAAACTCTTTTAAATATTGAAGAGAAAAGAATACTCCAAAATTTATTCTGTGAAGCCAGCATCATTGTGGTATCAAAGACAAAGACAATGTAAGAAGAAAAAATTACAAACCAGTATCTCTAATAAATATCTATGCAAAGATCTTCAACAAAATACTAGCAAACAGAATTCAGCAGTACATAGGCTGGGGATACAGCTGGGCGGCAGAGCATATGGCTGGAAAGTGTGAGATTGTGAGTTTGATCCCCAGAACCAAAAAAAAAAAAAAAAATTCACCAGTATATAAGAGGATTAGGCACCACAAAATAAGTTTTATTTCAAGAATACAAGAAAAAAGAAAAAAAAAAGAATACAAGGATGGTTCAACATACAAACATTAATCAGTGTAATACAATATTAAGACAATGATAGGGGAAGCCGAAGAAATCAACCGATGAAGAAAAACAATTAAGAAAACTCAACATATTTCTGTTTTTAAAAAAGCTCAACAAACTAGTAGTACCAGGAAATTATGCCGATATAGCAATTATAAAAATTCCCCAAGCCACAAGATAATCAGGGGTGAGGGTCTGAAAACATTTTCTAAGATGAGAAAATAAAGAATAATGCCCATCTTTGACACTTCAACATCATTCCACAGTGCTGAACAGCTGTGACTCAACACAGTATTGAGGTCCAAGTTAGAACAATGAGGCAAGAAAGAGAAATAACAGACAAGTGAACTGGAAAGGAGCAGGAAAGATTTTCTCTGTTCACAGAAGATATTGTCTTATAAAACTTGTAGAGCTAGTAACCGAATTTGTCAAAGTTACAGAAAATAAAACTAACACAAATTATTTGCATTTCTATGAACTATGAAAATGAAAAACACGAAAATTTTTTTCAGAACAGAACAATTTAAACAACATAGTGTTTGACTACAGGATAACCCGACATAACAGTAGCTACCATAGTGTCTCTTTCCTTGAAATATTTGAGTATACCTTCATACACTATAGTATCAAACATAACAAGATAGTATAAAACCATTTAAGAGGATAAAAGTATTACAGGGTAGTCAAAACCAACTAACAGAAAACGAACAATGATTACTATATTATCTCTTTGTCCATAAAAAATTTTTGTTTGGTCTGGAGGAGGAGGGATCCCGGGTTCCTGAGGCACCTCGGCCTGTGCCCAGCCACGCCTAGCCATCGGTGTGCAGAGGGGGAGCTGCGCGGATCCGGAGCGCCTGCAGAAGCCCCTTCCTTTGTCTGGAGGAGGAGGGATCCCGGGTTCCTGAGGCACCTCGGCCTGTGCCCAGCCGCGCCTAGCCATCTGTGTGCAGAGGAGGAGCTGGGTGGATCCGGAGTGCCCGCAGGAGGCCCTTCCGTTGTCTGGAGGACTGTGGATATCTCTGCAAGCAGGGAGGGATCACAGGCTCCTGAGGCACTGCGGTCTGTGGTGAGTACCCTAACCCAGCTGCGATCCAAGAGCTGTGGGTCTACCAAGGGGCAGGTGGGCGCACAGTGTCCCTGAGGCCCAGCTTGTCTGGAACCGTGGAGTTCTGAACAAGCAGAGGAGGGCCATTGGTTCTGCAGGCCCAATGGCCTGGGGTCGAGTGGTGCCAGAGTCTCAGTAGCTGCAAACATAGAAGGGGATTTTCAACAGATCCTGAGAAGGCTTTCAAATAACACTTGAAACACAGAAATATAAGAAAATGACAAAACGAAAGACCAAATTACAACCTCAAACCTCCAGCCCATCTCAGGAAACCCTAGGAGAAATGTATTTAGAAGAAAATATATCCCATCCTCCTCATATATCAGACACAATAGCTACTGAAGTTGACAAGCAACTCCAGGAAGCTTTAAAGAAATTCAAACTTGAAATAATATCCCAGATAAAAGAAGAAATGATAAAAGAAATGAAAGAGATTCTAAATATATCTAAAGAAAACACAGATAAAAAATTGGAGGAACTAAACAAAAAGATAGAATCCCTAGACGAGCAATATAAGAAACAAACAGAATACATAATGCAGATGCACAGAGATATACAGGAAATAAAAAACTCCACTGAAAGTTGTAAAAACCGCCTTAATGAAAGTGAAGATAGAATTTCAGACCTTGAAGACAGGATTGCAGCTAGTGAACAGGAAAGGAAAGATCTTTTAAAAATAACAAGGAATCAGGAAACAACAATTCAACAACTGCAAGATGATGAAAAGAAGAATAACATAAGAATGATAGGGATTAATGAAAAAGAAGGAGACAACATAAAGGATATCAAGAGGATATTTAGAGAAGCAATAGCTGAAAACTTTCCAAGCATGAGATCAGAAACTGACATCAGGATCAGTGAAGCATATAGAACTCCAAATAGTCATAACCAAAATAAAACAACACCCAGACATATAATAATCACTATCCCAGAAATCCAACACAAGAATAGATTATTAAAAGCTGTCAGAGAGAAAAGACAGATCACTTATAAAGGAAAACCTATCAGAATCACAGCAGACTTCTCATCACAAACAATAAAGTCAAGAAGAGCATGGAGTGAAGTATTCCAGATCCTAAAGCAAAATGATTTCCAACCTAGACTGATATATCCTGCAAAACTATCATTTAAAATAGATGGTGAAATATGATACTTCCATGACAAAGAACAGCTGAAGAACTTCATGAACACCAAACCAACCCTGCAAAAAATATTGAAAGACAGTTTAGATACACAAAGGAAAAAACCACTAAGCAAAGCAAATAATTAAACAGAACAGAAAGATAAAGATGCAACAGCAGAGAGATAAGAATCCTACAATTAACCAACATTTAACAGTAATAACCATTAATGTAAATGGTCTCAATGCACCAATCAAAAGAAACAGACTAGCAGAATGGATCAAGAAACAAAATCCAACCATATGCTGTTTACAGGAAACCCATCTAACCCAGAAGGATACTCACAGACTGAAAGTCAAAGGATGGAAAACAATTCTTCATGCAGCAGGAATCCAAAAAAAGGCAGGAGTAGCCATTCTGTTTGCAGACAACGTGAACTTTAAACCAACAATGACCATAAAGGATAAAGAAGGTCACTACATACTCCTAAGGGGAAAACTCCAAGAGGAAGAGATAGCTATCTTAAATATATACGCACCAAACTCCAGAGCGCCCAGTTATATAAAACAATTATTAACAGAAATGAAAACTCAAATTATCAGTAACACAATTGTAACAGGAGACCTTAATACGCCATTGACACCAAGGGACAGATCGACCAGACAGAAAATGAGTAAAGAAATAACAGAACTGAATCATACCTGTGAACAAATGGGTTTGATAGACATATACAGAATGTTCCACCCAAAAACATCAGAATACACATTCTTCTCAGCAGTACATGGATCATTTTCTAAAATAGACCATATATTAGCTCATAGAACATATTTAAACAAGTGCAAAAGAGCTGAAATCATCCCTTGCATGTTATCGGATCACAGCGCTCTGAAATTAGAAATTAATGATAAAAGATACTGCAAAAATCCCACAAACACATGGAAACTGAATAACACACTCTTGAGTAATCAGTGGGTCACAGAAGAAATTAAAGAAGAAATCAAACAATACCTAAAAGAAAATGAAAATGCAGATACAACTTACTGGAATCTGTGGGATGCAATGAAAGCCGTCCTGAGAGGAAAATTTATTGCACTGAGTTCCCACATCAGGAAAACAGAACGAATACAAATAAATAACTTGATGCTACACCTCAAACAGCTAGAAAAAGAAGAGCAAGTCAAGCCCAAAGCCAAAAGAAGAGAGGAAATTATAAAAATCAGAACAGAAATCAATGCAATAGAGACTAAGAAAACAATCCAAAGGATCAACAAATCAAAGAGTTGGTTCTTTGAAAGAATAAATAAAATCGATAAGCCCCTAGCCAACCTTATTTAAAAAAGGGAAGAAAAAGCTCAAATTCATGCAATAAGAAATGAAAAAGGAGAAGTCACTACAAACCCAATAGAAATACAGAAGATCATCAACACCTATTTCGAAAACCGCTACTCTCAAAAGTTTGATAACACAGAAGAAATAGACAGTTTCTTAGAAGCATATGAAGTGCCAAAGCTAGATCAAGAGGATGTAAAATTGTTGAATAACCCAATCTCGGTTACTGAAATTGAAAATGTAATTAAGTCCTTACCCACCAAGAAGAGCCCAGGCCCAGATGGATTCACTGCAGAATTCTACAAGAAATACAAAGAAGACCTAATGCCGACACTCCTCAAACTATTCAATGAAATTGAAAGGGAAGCAATCCTTCCTAAGTCATTCCTGGAAGCAAATATCACTCTAGTACCAAAACCTGAGAAAGACCCAACTAAAAAAGAGAACTATAGACCGATCTCCCTAATGAACACAGATGCAAAAATCCTCAATAAAATATTGGCAAATAGGATGCAGCAAATCATCAAGAAGATTATACACCATGACCAAGTGGGATTCATCCCAGGAATGCAAGGATGGTTCAACATACGCAAATCAATAAATGTAATCCACCATATCAATAAAGCCAAAAATAAGAATCACATGGTCATTTCTATAGATGCAGAAAAAGCCTTCGATAAGGTCCAACATTTATTCATGATAAAAACTCTACAGAAAATTGGAATAGATGGTCTTTACCTCGATATAATAAAGGCCATTTATGACAAACCAACAGCCAGCATCATACTAAATGGCCAAAAATTGAAAGCCTTTACTTTAAAATCAGGCACAAGACAAGGATGTCCTTTATGACCACTCCTATTTAATATAGTACTGGAAGTACTAGCCAGAGCAATTAGGCAAGAAAGAGAAATAAAAGGGGTAAAGATAGGAAAAGAAGAAGTTAAGTTGTCATTGTTTGCAGATGACATGATACTCTACATAGAAGACCCCCTAAGCTCCATTGAAAGACTCTTAGATACAATAAATAAATTCAGTAATGTGGCTGAATACAAAATCAATACTCAGAAATCAATAGCATTCCTATACACAAACAACAAAACCACAGAGAGGGAAATAAGGGAAACTGGACTATTCACATTAGCAAGCAAAAAAATGAAATATTTAGGAATTACTCTTACGAAAGAAGTGAAAGACTTATACAGTGAAAACTATATTACACTGAAAAAGGAAATTGAAGATGATCTCAGAAAATGGAAAGACATCCCTTGCTCATGGATAGGAAGAACAAACATTGTGAAGATGGCCATTCTCTCAAAACTCTTATACAGATTCAATGCAATCCCAATAGAAATACCATCAACATACCTTATAGATCTAGAGAAATCACTCCTAAATTTCATCTGGAACCAGAAGAGACCTAGAATCGCAAAAGCAATTCTAAGCAGCAAAGACAAAGCAGGAGGCATCACAATCCCTGACTTGAAATTATACTACAAAGCAACAGTAGTAAAATCAACATGGTATTGGAATCAAAACAGAGCTGAAGATCAATGGAATAGATTAGAAGATACAACCACAACTACAAACACACTCAACCACCTTATCTTTGATAAAGGATCCAAGCAGGTTCACTGGAAGAACGACAGTCTCTTTAATAAATGGTGCTGGAAAAACTGGCTCTCCATTTGCCGAAAACTAAAGCTACACCCATGTCTATCACCATGTACTAAATTAAAATCTAAATGGGTCAAAGATCTGAATATTAAAACAGAAACGCTAAATCTATTGGAAGACAAATTGGGTAGAAACCTTGGAGACATAGGAATAAGTAGAGAATTCATGAATAGGACTCCAACTGC
Organism: Cavia porcellus; assembly: GCF_034190915.1. Taxonomy (NCBI): domain Eukaryota; kingdom Metazoa; phylum Chordata; class Mammalia; order Rodentia; family Caviidae; genus Cavia; species Cavia porcellus. The sequence continues at coordinate 28,534,585 of NW_026947502.1, forward strand.
ACGGGAAATACTTCCCAGAATCAATAACTGGGACCACTTCTTATTAAAAAGTTTTTGCATGTCAAAAGAAATCTCCAGCATAGTGAAAATAAAACCCACAAACTGGGAAAAGATTTTAGTGAACTCTCTCTCAGACAAGGGACTCTTGTCTAAAACATATAAAGAATTAAAAAAACTCAGACCTCCAAAATTCAAAGATCCAATCCAAAAATGGGCATCTGAGATGAATACGCAATTCTCAGATGAAGAAATGCAAATGGCAAATAAATACATGAAAAAATGCTCATCATCATTGGTCATTAGAGAAATGCAAATTAAAACCACACTGAGATACCATCTCACTCCTGAAAGAATGGCCAGGATCAAGAAAACCAACAACAACAAATGCTGGAGAGGATGTGGGGAAAAAGGAACTCTCCTGCACTGTTGGTGGGAGTGTAGACTGGTACAGCCTTTGTGGAGGTCTGTCTGGAGGTTTCTCAAAAAGTTGGGATTGGAAATCCCATTTATTCCAGCTATTCCACTTCTAGGCATATTCCCAGAAAAACTGAAAGCATCATACCACAGTGATATATGTGCACCTATGTTTATAGCAGCACAATTTGTAATCGCCAGATCTTGGAAACAACCCAAGTGTCCATCAACTGAGGAATGGATAAAAAAGTTGTGGTATTTCTATACAATGGAGTATTATTCAGCTATAAAGAAGGATCGCATTGAGATATTTATCAATAAATGGGCGCAGCTTGAGACCATACTCATAAGTGAAATAAATCAATCTCGCATGTATGAATACCGAATAGTTTCCCTAATGTAAGTAATGATTCAAATATATAAAAATATGTGATAATCATGATTCCCCATTATGTGGCCTTGAAGCCTTATAAAATTTTCACTTATTAATTAGAAAGGCTTTATTCTGGGCTTTTTGATATGGAAATATTTGAAGCTATAGTATATGAAGTTTTATTCAAATATTTTAAGGAAAAAGACAGACACTATGGTAACTACTATTCTTTAAAAAAATTATTTAGCTATTTCTTATGTTTATTTTAATTAAGGGAAAAATTTAAAAAATTAGGATATATAGTAGTAACTCTTTTTGATCTCCTATTTACTTGTTTTGAAGTCCTGTAATACTCCCAAGATCTTGTTTTGACTGATTAGACTCTGTTCCATTCTGTGCGATAGTAGCAAGTCTGAGGGTATAGGCAACTAATTTGAAGGCAATAAGATTCACTAAGATGCCCATTCTGGTTTGACTATTGTCTCCTTTGGAAGTCCTGTAATGTTCACAATGCCTAAGTTTTATTGGTCTTGTTCTCCACTGTTTTGTCCAACTTTATAATATCTAATGAGATAGACAATTCCTTTTAAGGAAACAAGAGACAATGTTGATAACCATTGTTAATAACCTTGCACTCTGTTCTACATCATGTGCTATGTCTATCCTTGGTTTTGACTTACAGCTTTGTTTTGCCATATTTGACTTTATTCTCTCCCCCCCCCAAAAAAGTAATAAGAACTAAGGAGTAATAAAATCCAAAATGTGTAAATTTTGTTGTAAAAAAGAGAGGGAGGGGAAAAAAAAAGAGCTCTAACGGATATAACAGCAAGTGTGTTTAGGGATGTTAAATAGCTGACTATATTAATGTTTTTGGATCATTGAACACAGCTGTTTGCAGTCTCTCTGTTTGAATGTCTACTTTGTATTCTTTGATACTGTGATTTGAGCAACTATTTCCAAGATGATAATATGTAATCTATTAACAGGTGATTTCTTACTGTTATGTTTTTTTTTGTAGTTCTGTATTATGTGTAACCTTACACTGCTTTGTTTTGTTTTGTGTTTTTCTCTTTTTCCTCTTAAATAAGAAAAAAATTTTGTTTATACTATCATATATAATAAAATCCAATAAGATACAACATGTTAAAACTGATGGAGACAGAAGAACAAAAGCTTGGTAGGACTTTAAAAAACAAGATGGTATTTAATCAGCACTGGCTATTATAATGTCTTGTTTTCTTCAAAATAGCTGTTCATACCATCACAGACAATAAAATCAAAAAACCTAGAATAAAACCATGCCAAGTAATGAATGAAAACATTATAAGGCTTCAAAGCAATATAATGGGGAATCACGGTTACTACATACTTTTATATTCTTACCATTTCTTATACTAGGGAAACTATTTGGTATTCACACATGTGAGTTTGATTTATTTCACTTATGAGTATGGTCTCAAGTTGCGCTCATTTATAAATATCTCAATGTTATCCTTCTTTATAGCTGAGTGGTACTCCATTGTATAAAAATATCACAACTTTTTTATCCATTCCTCAGTTGATGGACACTTAGGTTGCTTCTTATAAATTGTGCTGCTATAAACATGGGTGCACATACATCACTATGGTATGATGTTTTCTTTTCTTCTTGGAATATGCCTAGAAATGGAATAGCTAGAACAAATGGGACTTCCAATTCCAGGTTTCTGATAAATCTCCAGACTGAGCTCCACAATGGTTGCACCAGTCTACACTCCCAACAGCAGTGCAGGAGAATTCGTTTTTCCCCACAGCCTCTCTAGCATTTGTTGTTGGTAGTTTTCTTGATCCTGGCCATTCTTTGAGGAGTGAGATGGAATCCAGTGTGGTTTTAATTTGCATTTCTCTAATGAGTAATGGTGATGAACATTTTTTCATGTATTTATTTGCCATTTGTATTTTTTTCATCTGAGAACTGAGTATTCATCTCAAATGCCCATTTTTGGATTGGATCCTTGAATTTTGGGGGTCTGATATTTTTAAATTCTTTATATGTTTTAGACAGAAGTCCTTTGTCTGAGAGACAGTTCACTAAGATTTTTTCCCAGTTTGTTTGTTTTCTTTTCACTATGCTGAAGATTTCTTTTGATATGCAGTAACATATTTTTTTTTGGTCTTTTTCCTTTTTATCGGTACCAGGGATTGAACTCACAACTGCCTGCTTGCAAGGCAGGCGCTTATGCTGCTGAGCTAAATCCCCAGCCCCTATGCAGAAACATTTTAATAACACATGATCCCAGTTATTGATTCTGGGGAGTATTTCCCATGCGGTTTGATTCCTGTTCATAAATTCTCTAACCCTATGTCTGCAAGGTTTTTACCCAATTTGTCTTCCAATAGATTTAATGTTTCTGTTTTAATATTCAGATCTTTGATCTATTTAGATTTTAATTTAGTACATGGTGATAGGCATGGGTCAAGTTTTAGTTTTCGGCAAATTGAGAGCCAGTTTTTCCAACACCATTTATGAAAGAGACTGTTCTTCCAGTGAACCTGTTTGGCTCTTTTATCAAAGATAAAATGGTTGAGTGTGTTTGTAGTTGTGGTTGTATGTTCTAATCTATTCCATTGATCTTCAGCTCTGTTTTGATTACAGTACCATATTGATTTTACTACAATTGCTTTGTACTATAACTTCAAGTCAGAGATTGTGATGCCCTCCTGCCTTGCCTTTGCTGCTTAGAATTTTCTTTGCTATTCTAGGTATCTTCTGGTTCCAGATGAATTTTAGGAGTGATTTCTCTAGATCTATGAGGTATGTTTATGGTATTTTTATTGGGACTGCATTGAATCTATATAACAGTTTTGGGAGAATGGCTATTTTCACAATATTTATTGTTTCTACCCATGAGCAAGGGATGTCTTTCCATTTTCTGAGATGCTCTTTGATTTCTTTTTAAAGGGTGTTATAATTTTCCCTGTATAGATGTTTCACTTCTTTGTGAGAATAATTCCTAAGTATTTTGTTTTTTTGTTTTTTTGTTTTTTTGTTTTTTTGTTTTTTTTTTTTTTTTGGATGCTAGTGTGAAGGGTGTGGCTTCTCTTATTTCTCTCTCGGTGATTTTTTTTTATTAGTGTATAGGAATGCTATTGATTTTCAAGTATTGATTTTGTATCCAGCTACATTGCTGAATTTATTTATTATATCTAGGAAACTTTCAATGGAGTTTTGGGGTGTCTTCTATGTGGAGTATCATGTTATCTGAAGATAATGATAATTTAACTTCCTCTTTTCCTAACTTTACCCCTTTAATTTCTCTCTCCTGTCTAATTGCTCTGGCTAGTATTTCCAGTACTATATTGAATAGGAGCAGTAATAAGGGACATCCTTGTCTTGTGCCTGATTTTAAGGTAAAGGCCTTCAGTGTTTGGCCATTCAGTATGATACTGGCTGTTGGTTTGTCATAGATGGCCTTTATCATATTGAGGTAAAGACCATCTATTCCAATTTTCTGTAAGATTCTTATCCTGAATGAATGTTGGACCTTATCAAAGCTTTTTCTGCATGCAAAGAAATGATCATGTGATTCTCACTTTTGGCTTTATTGATATGGTGGATTACATTTGTTGATTTACATATGTTGAAGCATCCTTGCACCCTGCATGCCTGGGATGAATTCCACTTGGTCATGGTATATAATCTTCTTGACGATTTGCTGCATCCTATTTGCCAATATTTTATTGATGATTTTTGCATCTGTGTTCATTAGGGAGATTGGTCTGTAGTTCTCTTTTTTAGGTGGGTCTTTCTCAGATTTTGGTACTAGAGTAATATTTGCATCCTGGAGTGACTTAGGAAGGATTGCTTCCCTTTGTATTTCATTGAAGAATTTGAGGACTATTGGCATTAAGTCTTCTTTGTATTTCTTGTAGAATTTCGCAGTGAATCCATCTGGGCCTGGACTCTTCTTGGTAGGTAAGGAATTAATTACGTTTTCAATTTCATTAATAGAAATTGGGTTATTCAGCAGTTTTATATCTTCTTGACCTAGCTTTGGTACTTCATATGTTTCTAGAAATATGTCCATGTATTCTGTGTTATCAAACCTATGAGAGTAGAGGGTTTTGAAATAGGTGTTGATGGTCTTCTGTATTTCTACAGAGTCTAGTGATTTCACCTTTTTCATTCCTTATTGCATGAATTTGAGCTTTTCCTTCCCTTTTTAAAAATAAGATTGGCTAGGGACATATCAATTTTATTTATTCTTTCAAAGAACCAACTCTTTGACTCATTGATTCTTTGGGTTGATTTCTTAGTCTCTATTGCATTTAATCCTGTTATGATTTTTATACTTTCCTCCCTTCTTTTGGCTTTAGGCTTGACTTGCTCTTCTTTTTCTAGATGTTGGAGGTGTAGCATCAGGTTATTTATTTGTATTTATTTGTATTTATCTGTTTTCCTGATGTGGGAACTCAGTGCCATAAATTTTCCTCTGAGGACAGCTTTTATTGCATCCCACAGATTCCAGTAAGTTGTATTTGTATTTTCGTTTGCTTGTAGGTATTGTTTAATTATTTCTTTAATTTCCCCTGTGACTCACTGATTGCACAATTTCTATGTGTTGTGGGGTTTTTGCAGTTTCTTTTATCATTAATTTCTAGTTTCATGGCGCTATGATCCAATAACATGCATGAGATAATTTCAACTCTTTTGCATTTATTTAAGTATGTTCTGTGGGCTAGTATATGGTCTGTTTTAGAGAATGTCCCATGTACTGCTGAGAAGAATGTGTATTCTGATGTTGTTGGGTGGAACAATCTGTGTACGTCAATCAAGTCCATTTGTTCACAAGGGCGATTCAGTTCTGTTATTTCTTTGCTGATTTTCTGTCTGGTTGATCTGTCCCTTGGTGTCAATGGTGTGTTAAGGTCTCCTGTTATAATTGTGCTATTGCTAATTTGATTTTTCATTTTTATTAATACTTGCTTTGTATAACTGGGTGCTCTGGAATTTGGTGCATATATATTTAAGATTGCTATCTCTTCCTCTTGAAGTTTTCCCCTAACCAGTATGTTATGATCTTCTTTTTCTCTTAGGATCATTCTTGGCTTGAAGTTCACATTGTCTGCAAACAGAATAGCTACCCATGCTTTTTTGGGGGGGTTCCTTTTGCATGAAATATTTCCATCCTTTGACTTTCGGTCTGGGAGTATCTTTTTGGGTTAGATGGATTTCCTGTAGACAGCATATGGTTGAATGTTGTTTCTTGATCCATTCTACCAGTCTGTTTCTTTTAATTGTTGAACTGAGACCATTTACATTAATGGTTATAACTGTTATATATTGGTTTATTGTTGACATGTTATCTTTCTGCTGTTTCATTTTTATCTTTCCATTCTGTTTAATTATCTGCTTTGCTTAGTGTTTTTTTCCTAAGTGTATCTAAACTGTCTTTCGGTATTCTTTGCAGGACTGGCTTGGTGATCATGAAATTCTTCAGCTGTTCTTTGTCATGGAAGTATCTTATTTCTCCATCCATTTTGAAGGATAGTTTTCAGGGTACATCAGTCTAGGTTGGAAATCATTTTCATTTAGGATGTGAAATACTTCACTCCCTGTACTTCTTGATTTTATTGCTTGTGCTGAGAAGTCTGCTGTGATTCTGATAGATTTTCCTTTTTAGGTGATCTGTCTTTTCTCTCTGAAAGCTTTAAATATTCTATTCTTATGTTGGATTTCTGGGATGGTGATTATTATACGTCTGGGTGTAGTTTTATTTTGGTTATGGCTATTTGGAGTTCTATATGCTTCACTGATGCTGATGTCGGTTCCCATTCTTGTATATGGAAAATTTTCAGCTATTACTTCTCTAAATATCCTCTTGATATCCTTTGTGTTGTCCCCTTCTTTTTCATTTATCCCTATCAATCTTATGTTGGGTTTTTTTTGCATCATCTTGCAGCTGTTGAATTGTTATTTCCTGATTCCTTGTTATTTTTAAAAGATCTTTCTTTTCCTGTTCCCTAGCTACAATCTTATCTTTGTGGTCTGAAATTCTATCTTTACTTTTGTTAAGGCAGTTTTGACAACTTTCAATGGAATTTTTGATTTCCTGTATATCTCTTTGAATCTACTTTATGTATTCTGTTTGTTTCTTATATTGTTCATCTAAGGATTCTATCTTTTTGTTTTGTTCCTCTAATTTTTAAACTTTGTGTTCTTTAGATGAAAAGCACAAAATTTTTAAAAATCTCTTTATAATAGCAAATATGATAAATTATTTAGGAAGTAGAAGGTGAAATGCCTATGCATTTTAGACACTCAAATTACGCAACTGCTACGTAGGCATGCTGGCACATGCCTGTAATTCCTGTACTTGGGAGGCTGAGGCAGAAGGATTGCTACAAGTTTGAGGAGCCTCGGTTACATGGTAAGCTCAAGGCTAGTCTGACTATGTAGTGATATCCTGTCTCCACAAATAAATGAATAGATAATTTCTTTAAAAAATTTAAATTGCTCAATTGCTGAAGAAAGAGAGATAACACCAATAAATAGGACATCTCATATTTGTAAATTAGAAAATGATATTGCTAAAATGCCAATGCTATACAAAGAAACCTAAAGATTCAGTGCAATTCTTATCAAAATTCCAGTGGAATTTTTGTCAATATAAAAAAATTCATATTGATTTATCTTTTTTTTTTTTTTTTTTTTTTTTTTTTGGTGCTACCAGGGATTGAACTCATGACCTCAACCTTGCCAGGAAGGCACTTAGGCCAGTAAGCACAATTCCCAGCCCCTCATATAGTCTCTAAAATGACCATTAACAGACAAAACAATCTAAAAATGAAAGAAAATTGGGAAGCTTCACACTTCCTGATTGCAAAACATATTGCCAAGCTACAGTTTGCAAAACAATGTGGTACTGGACTAATAACAGATAAATAGAAAAATAGAGGCCAGAAATAATTCCTTATACATGTGGTCAGTTTTTAACAGGCCTAGACTATTCAATAAAGAAAAGGCAGTGTTTGAAATAAATGATGTTGAGAAAATGCTATATCCACAAATAAGAGAATGAATTTAGATTCATACCTTAATGATATACAAAAATTAATTCAAAGTGGGTCAAAAGTAAATGCAAGGCATAAAACTATGAAAATCTTAGAAGAAATCTTAAGGGGAATTTTATAACATTATATTTGGCAGTGATTTCTTAAATATAACACCGAAAGCAAAGGCAACAAATGTAGAAATAGTTCAATTAGATTACATCAAAATTCAAAATTCAAAACTGTTGTTCATCAGAGAACACAGTCGATACAGTGAAAATGTATAAGTATATTGTGGCACAAATAATTCTAAAGTAGAAATGATCACAAACCATATCTGAGCTTCTGGCTTTATCTCTCTGGTCTTATTCATGCTGTGGAGTATTTCAGTAATGACTACTGCTCCTGCCAGATGAGGTAACTCTGTCCTGTCACCCAGGTTTCCCTGTTGTACAACCAAGGAACTTTGACCCTGGGACAAGTGCAACTTGTTTGTGGCAACACATAAGGGAGAAAAATGTATAGCATGGGTGGATTTAGGTGGAGACGGAAGGGCTGAGGATGCTAGACTTGAGCCATTTGTAGGTGGTTGCTTGGGAAGGGACCTTGACCAATGACTTGATTAAGTCAGTTGGCTGCATGCAGTCACAGCCTTTCTGCTTAGGAAACACCACACTATCCATCTTCATAAAGAAGCATCCAGAAAACCCAAACTGAAATAGGCACGTTTTGTTTACTAGAATACCTTATCATTCTGGTTTCCATAAGATGGAGAATTGTATCTTAATCTGTCAGAGTCAATCCATTTTTCATGGACAGATTCAAGCATGATGAAAAACATATGTAAGAGGAGCACCTGGCTTGAGCTCCTGGAAACCTCTCTTCCATGGTAGGTGCCAGAATTCACAGGGCCCAAGATAAGATCTCAGATGTGCCCACAACCATGTTATGGGATGCAGTACAGGTAAAACAATGCATCAAGGGAGCATCAATTGTTTCCCTTAAGACAATGGCTTGACTTGAGTGCAGCTGAGCCCAGGTGATTGAAGCAAGTTCCTGTGCCAGGACTTTTAGATGACTGTTACGGTTCACATCCAAAATGTTCCCTTCCTGATGTGGTTTGTGTGTCACTAATGAGAGAAAAATAACTGAGACAGAATTTGGTAGCAGAGAAGTTGGGTCATTGCTGTAACATTACTTGCCAATGTGGCTCAAGAAGCTTCAGAACTGCCTTGTAGGAATGAAAAGAGTTACGAAAGTTTCAGAGATACCAGCTTAAAAAGTAGAGCTGTGCTGTATGAGAGGTTCTGATCAGAGCTCAGAAAAACAAAAGGCTAAAATCTTGCTGGTAAACACCAGGTTTGGGAGATTTATGCTAGGAAAAAGGACTGCTATGGCTGCTGGACTGCAGATAATGTGTGTTATGGCTTGACAAAAAGTTTGTCTACATTTTATGTCAAGATACTTTTCTTGAGACTGAGATTAAGGACAGAAAACTAATTTTATAGAAGAAATTTCAAGGCAGTTGATTATTGATATGGTGGCATGGTTGCTGATGGGGGCTTTTAGCCAGGTCTATTGTTGAAAATTTCAAGAGCAAAGCACCCAGCAGAATGATTTAAAACATCATTAGATTGACCAGAAAGGAACTGTGGACTGCAAAGATAAAGCAGAGGAGATCTTGACTGCTGCGGAGGAACAGGAGAATAGAAAACATAGCCTGAGGGCAACCCAAGAAGCAGCAAGTCGCCACCCTTTGCAGTCACAAAACTGAAAAAATGAAAGATTTTGCTTTGAGAAGAGAAGCCCAGAACACAATTTAAACATAATGGCTGTAGCCTAGAGAATTTTTTCCCTTAAGATTGGGTGCAAAGTACTTAGCAATCCAGGCCCTTGACCCTTATAGCCAAGAGAGAAGGAAGCCTGGCTACTGCCCCAGCTGGCAGCAAACCTTGGCATCATCCACGTGGTGCTAGTTTTAGGAACATGCAGAATGCAGGAGTTGTGGGGTCAGAAAGGCTCCCACCTTGATTTCAGAAGAAGGTCTGAAAGGCCAGGTAATATGTCCCTGAGAAGGCAGTCTGTGAAGCTGTGAGTGTGAGGAACAGTGGAGACCTTAAAAGGTTGTAAAAGCCAAGACCATGGATTGTCTGAAAAAATCTCCAAGAAGGAAACACAGAAGGACCAATAAAGGAACTTTGAGAGCCAGAACCATTAGAAATGCCAGAGAGGTGAACTACACAAGCCCTTTGGAGTTCACATTTTGTTGCAGATTGCTTTGGATTCTAATGTTTGCCCTGCTGGATTTTGGTTTTGGTTTAGCCCCATTCTTTTGTATTCCCGTTTGTAACTTTTGGAATGTGAATATCTATCATGTGCCATTTAATATTGGAAGTGTTTAATTTTATTTTTGCTTGTACAGGAGTTCACAGCTAAGAGTTTGGCTTATATTTCAGAAGAAAATTTGGACTTTTTAACAATTCTGAAACTGTTAGGACATTGGCAATTCTTAGAAATAGGTAAAATGTTTTCTGTACGAAGTCTTGAAGACAATGTTATGATTTGTGTCTAGATGTTTCCAAAAGGTTCATGCAGTCATATGTTTTTTTTTTTTTGGAGGTGGTAGAATATACAGTATATGATTGATTTGTAGTGCAATGCTGGGATTAAAGGTGTTAGGATTAAGGGTGGGTTATTGCTGAATCAGGCCACTGATTAGACTGATATTTCCCTAATCCCAGGAGTCTGGATACAATATAAGGGACCGAAAGAGGTTTGTCTCCCTTGGCTTGTTGCTTCTACTGTTCTCCACTGTTGCTTCTTTGCCATGTACCCCTTTGCCTCAAAGCCAGTCGATTATGGAACATCCATAACATTCATCGATTATGAAACATCCACACTGAGCTAAATGAATCTTTCTGCCTTTAACTTTGGGTGTCAGTTATTTTGCCTCAGCAATGAGGAAAAAAAATAAGTAAGACCCTTCTCATCTCATGTATTCAAACAAGGAGCTTTTGGAAAGTGCTTGGATCATGTGAGCACTTTACAGATAAGGAAATGAATCCATTGATGAGTTGATGGATGTATGTGCTGGTAGGACGTGGGGCCTGAATGTGGTATGCCCTGGAATTATGTTAGTGTCCCTAGCTTGTCTTTTCTTTCTCTATTTCCTGGCTGCCATCAGTCATTCAACTTTCTTGTACCATGCCCTTTCATCATGCCATTTCTGACATTAAGCCAGCCAACAATGGACTAAATCCACTGGAAACTGAGCCAAATAATCCTCACCTCCTTTAAATTGTGAGTGTCGATATTTTGTCCCAAAGATGGGAAAATGACTGTAATAGTTGATACATTATATCTACTTGAGAAAATCAGAAGTTTAATAGCAAGGAGCCAGGATCTTTACTTTGTAATATTCTGATCCTGTGTAAGAGGAGGGCACAGAGGTGATGTGAGTCCTACACCCACCCTAGGGAACCTGCTTATAATATAAAAGAGGAAAAGAAGCTCACTCTTCTTCCCTTTTGCTCTTGCTGTTTTTGCCTTGTCCTGCTACCTTAAAGTGTTTCCCTTGTGCCATACCACCCTGCTTCAGAACCAGCTCATTATGGACTAAAACTTCCATACACTGTGAACTAAATAAATTTTTCCTTCCTTAACTTGGAGTGTTGGGTGTTTTGATCTAGCAGTGAGACAAAAGTAACCAAGACAGTGACTAATACAATGATTGACCTAGGTGAAAATTATAAATAACCTAATTCTATTCCCATGGGCTTTTGCCCCAACCCGAGTCACTCTGGTAATTGACATATCCTGGTTTCTTTTCTCTCTACGAGTGTAGAGTTCTCAAGCACAAAGATATGGAAGGTGATTGGGACCTCCTCATGCAAAGCACAAAGATGACCCCCCAAAAGTGCATCTTTGCGGCTGGTAGCTTCAATCAAACTTTACCTTTGTTTGTGCAGCCTTTCAGACAAAGCTGTACCCACCCCATCTACAGTTTGGGACTGGGCTGTGTTTAGTCTACATAAAATATTAGCACTGAATATCCAGCCCTTGGAGGCATTCTACTCACATTTCATTTTTCAGCTAGAAAAACTGAGCTCAGAGGAAGAAAGACACTTGTTCAAGGCCACTCTGATGGGCTGAATTATATCTATTACCCACTTTCCCAGAATTCATAGTTAATAATCAGAATGGGAACTTATTTGGAGATAAGATCTCTGTGGATGTAATCAAGTTAAACTGAGGACATTGAGACATGATCAAACATGATTAGTGTCCTTTATAAAAGGGATTCCGAATGCAGACTTAACTGGAAAGAATGTCAAGTGGAGATGAAGGTAGGATACAGGGCACTGTTGTTTTATAGACTAAGAAACACCTAATATTGAGGATAAATTACCTGAAGTTGGGAGAGGGAACTACACATTCTCTACACATTCTCTTGTGACCCTCAGGAGAAACTAGTCCAAGTGACATCTTGTTTTTGGACTGCTTCCTTCCAGAACTTTGATAGTATAAAATTCTATTGTTCACACTACATAGTTTTTCATAGTTTCTATAAGCACACCAGTCAAATTAGGGCCCACCCCTACAAAGAGCCTATCTTCAAATCAGGTCACATTCTGAGCATTGCGATATGTGAATTTAGCAAGAGAGGCACAAATCAGCCATAATAATCACACAGCAAATTTAAAGTGGAGAGAACAAGGACCCATCCCAGACAGGGCTTCCTGCCGCCTGTACTCCGGTGCCATCTGAGAGAAGAGGGATGTATGGACCTGGAATCTATCTCTTTTAACTTATTTAAAGATGTGACATGGGGACTTTTGGGCCTCTTCTCATTTCCTCTGTGTCTTAGATGGAGAATTTAGGTACTCAGGTTTCAGCCATCATCCCAGACCCTGTCTCCTGCCACCACTTCCTGCTACGGGTCCTTGGCAAGGAACAGGAAGTCCCAACTACTTCCCAGCCCTCTTCAAAGCATTTTTTCCTACCTTTGATTTTTATTAGTTTGTGTCTTCAATGATTTTCTGTAATTGCACAGTTTGCTGCATGCCTTATTTCATGACTAACATGAAGTACATGCATCAGCAATGGGAAGCACATAACTAAGTGAGAATTTAATAATTAGTATTCATTAAGGCAATTATTGTAATAAATTATGCTCAGTTAAATATAACCATTGTGCTCTGGTTTTTAAAAACAAATAAACAAACAAGGGCGATAACAACAAAATATCTGCCAAGTCTAGAACTGCAACAAAAAGAGTGGGTAGAAGTCACAAATCGAAGCTCAGGAGAGTCACAGGAAAGGGTGAGGAGGGCAGAGAAGATTCAGGTAAGTGTTCTAATGAATTTTGAAAAAGTAGTTTAGTGTACATTTTATGTCAACAATGGAAGTGAAGATTTATAAAGAGCTCACTAAGTCCAAAGGACTTTATCTCTTATTATTTTACTTAATCTCTATATCAAGCTGATGAGGCAGGGTATTTTATTATTATTGTTGTTGTTATTTTACTGATGAAGAAATGAGAACTCACATAGATGGTAAATAAGGGAACAGAGACACCCTGGAACCTGACTTTGTAACTTCTGGCCTCAAAGACTTTTGTATTTCAGGCGTTAAAAAAGTGGAAGTTGAGCCACCATCAGGGAGGCATCCCGCCAGTAACCAACTCATGTCTGGGAGGCAGGAAGTAGCCATACCCCCACGCACACACCAGCCATTCCAGTAGGCAGTGTAGGCTGGGAAATGCAGCAGCCAGCCCCATAGCAGCACACCCAATGGCCACCATCAGATACTGTAGCCAGCAATGGCCAGGAGAACCCAACAGTCATGCTTTGGAGAAATTGTAGACAATGAGGAAAGTGCCTGGGACCCCACTTCCCGCTTGTCTCAGAAAACACAGGAAAATGTCAAAACAAAAAAGCGAATAGCAATGTCTGACCTCCAACCCAAGCAGAGCATGTCCAGGAGATGTAAACACAGAAGAGACCACACCAAAGATTCTAAAGTGTTAGCAACTGAACTAAAGAAATGACTGCATGAGGCTCTAAAAGAAATTAGGACAAAAATACTGCATCAGGTAAAAGAAGAAATGAAAAACATAATAAAGGAATTGGTAAGCACCTCTAAAGAAGACATAGATTAAAAAAATAGAGCATAGGAAAATAAGGGAAACAAATGAACAATATAAAAAACACTTAGAATACATGAAACAGATTTAAAGAGATATATAGAAAATTTAAAACTCTATTGAGGGCTGGGAATTTAGTTCAGCAGTATAAGTGCCTACCTAGTAAGCGTGAGGTCATGAGTTTGATCCCTGGTACTACAAAAAAAAAAGAAAAGGAAAGAAAGAAAAACTATTGAAAGCTGGAAAAACTGCTTTAAAGAAACTGAAGATAGACTTTCAGACCTTGAAAACATGCTTATAGCTTGCAATCACAAAAGGAAAAATCTCTTAAAAATAACAAGGAACCAGGAAATCACAACTCAATGGATGCAAAATAACGCAAAGAAAAATAACTTAAGAATAATAAGTGTCAGTGAAAAATCAGGGATCAACACAAATGATATAAAATATCTATTTTTAGAAGCAATAGCAGAAAACTTCCCAAGCATGGGAAGGACATGACATTCAGATAAGTGAGGCATATAGATCTACAACTAGCCATAACCAAAGTAAATCTACACCCAGACAATAATAATCAAGATCCCAAAAGAACAGAGTATTAAAAGCTGTTAGAGAAAAGAAACAGGTCACCTATGTAGGAAAACCCATCAGAATTTGACAGACATCTCAACACAAACCATCAAGGCAAGAAGAGGCTGGAGTGAAGTATTTCAAGTCCTGAAAGAAAACAATTTTCAGCCCAGACTGATATACACTGAAAAACTATCTTTCAAAATTAATTGAGAAATACGATACTTCCATGACAAAGAACGACTGAAGGAATTCATAACCACCAAACCAAGCCTACAAAGAATGCTGAGGGACGTTCTAGAAAGAGATAAAAATGACCACAGTTCCAGGAACAGCGGCAGAGGGGGATCACTGAGTAGGGCAGACCATTGAATGGAAGGGAAATGTAGGCAACAATGGCAGGAAAATAGCACGGCAGAGATGAGCCAGTGCATGTTGGCCATAACCATTAATGTAGATGGTCTCAGTTCACCATTAAAAAAGCATAGAGTGGATCAGGAGACAGAATCCATCAATTATGTTTTATACAAGAAACACATTTAACTAAAAGATAGTTCACAGACTAAAAGTCAAAGGAGAGAAAACAATGTTTTATGTGAGAGGGAGCAAAAAAAGTAAGGGTCGCTTGCCCATCAGCTGCAGAATGGCTAAGAAAGATATGGCACTTTTATGTAACAGAAGGCTACTCAGCTATAAAAAAAAAATAACCTTGAGGCTCTTGTATTACACTGATACAACTTGATATCAGGCTCCTGGGTGAAATGGTTCACATGGGTGAACATTGTGTTGTCTGTCTCCCTAGTATAAAAAGCTAAAGGAGTTGAATGGGATCCAAAAAATGCAATAGATAATGTGAAAGTGAAAGGGGAGGAAATGTCTATAAAGGGAAGGCAGTGGTCATTGTTAATCTATTAGCATGTTTTGAAACCCTATATTGTTTTCACTGTTCTGTTTAGCTTAGTTTTATTCTGCTTTGTGTTGTTTGATTTCATTATATTTAATGACATGGACAGCTATTTCAAAGATAACAAAATATATTATGGTAGCCATTATTGATTTCCTAATATCTTATTTCAAAGCCCTCTATTACTTTCATAATAAATTTTGTTTTGATTGATTTTACTCTATTTGTTTGGTTTGGTTTTTATTATGCCTAATGGTAAAGACAGCTACTTTGAAGATAGCAAGAGGTATTATGGTAGCCACTGTTGTTTTTCTATTATCTTGTCTTGAAGTCCTGTATTGCTTCGATTGTTTTGTTTTGATTGATTTTATTCTGTTGTTTTATCTGATTTTATTATCCCTGATAGTATTTTGAAGTTAATAAGAGGCATTATGGTAGCCACTATTGATTCCTTTTTGTCTTGCTTTGAAGTCCTGTGCCATGTTTATTGTTCTGTTTTGATTGACTATATTCTGTTTTATTTCAATTGATTTTATTCTCTTCAAAATTAAAGGAAGTAGAAATTAATAAATTACTTCATTAGTTCTACACCATTGTTGTCTTTAAGTTCTTAAAAAAAATTTCTTTTTGAAGACAGGGTCTCGCTATGCAGTGCAATCTGCATTTGAGCTCACTTTGTAGCTTTCGCTGGCCCCAAATGAATAAGGATCCTCTGAATTCTTTGGATTATAAGCATGCATCATCATGAATGGTCTCTAATAATTCTTTAACTAAAATCTCACATTTGATTTTTGTACTGGGTCATACTAGAAGCAGGTTTGGTGCTATAAAAAAGAGATTTAAAAATGCAATGATTTTAACAAAGATGAAAGTTTCTTTATTTCTTACAAAACAGCTCAATACTAGGTAGTTCAGACAGTAAGATGGCTTTTCGATCTTCAAGATGTGGCTTCCATTTTCTGGTCCAAGCTAAATCAGAAAGAAATTCTTGACTTGGATATCAAAATAACTATGGCAGGAGTCTGCAAACTACAGCATATCACATAACTTTTATAAACTTGTACTGGAATGTACCTATATCCACTCATTTATACATTGTCAGTTGAGTAGCGGTAACGATAGAGTCTGCAAAGGCCAAGCACTTATTGCTGGCCCTTTCCAGGAAGAGTTTGTCAGCTCTTGCACTATACACACTAGAGAGGGAAGATTCACTAGTTCCACTGGAAACCCCAAGAAGTCTGAAATCTATTTTTGCAGTGCTGGGGATGGAGCCTCAGGGCCTCCCACATGCTAGAGATACATACTGTACCACAGAGCTGCACTACGGCCCTGGATCTGGAAATTGACAATCCTGTGAATGTGCTCAGAGTTGGAGTTCAACGGGACCTGAAAACTCCTCAGAATGATGGCAGTGCTGGTGATGGCAGCTAACAGCTACATGTAATACTCTCCTATTCACTTAGAGCATGGCAAGAGATGTCGTAAGAAGTGTCTTATGTTAAGCAAACCAGAGTGAGCTGATTTTGAGTCTTGTTTTAATTTCTTTCTAGCTTTCAAGTGTTCTTTGTTTGGAGCCTTACGGCCTGGTCTGTAAATAGGGCCACTGAATTAGGTGCCACAGTATTGTATAGATTGAGTATCTTTGATGTAAAGCCTGACCTCATGTGACAGGTAGTGGTCAAAGCATAAGTGTACTAAAAATGTTACATATAGCTATCTTCAAGATAAATGTGTGAAGTACATATGAAAGATAAATAAATCTGTTATTAGATTTATATCCTATTCCTAAGCCATCTCATTATACATATGAAATGTATTAAAATCTGAAATACTTCTGATTCAAGCATTTTGGGTAAGGAATACCCAGCCTTGAAGATATAGAATAGAAGCTCAGACACAATAAATATCAGCCCCTGAGGGGAAACCTTTGAAGGTCATCTTGAAGATTGGCTGAGATGCACGTAGAGGAAGCTCTGAGTCATCAACTAAGCCTTCCAGGATTGTTCTTGAGCTTGATTTTTGTCCAACGAATTACATCAAGAGAGCTGCATCTCACCCCAGCTCTGCAGCCAGCTCACCTTGTGGCCTTAGACAAGCGTCTCAAACTTGTGGGTCTCTTTTGTCACTGGTGTCATGAGGAGGTTGCCTAGTTGCCTTTGGACACAGGAGTATTGTTAATTCTCACAGCAATGACTGCCTTCTGAACCATTTCCAAGTCCCCCTTATTCCTTAGAAAGAACAGGAGTTTTCTGGTGCCTGGAAGGGAACCAGTCAGGACCATATTTAGAGGGTGTGCTACTTTGGCTCACAAGGCTCTGTTTTTCTCCCATGAGCGCAGCATGGAGCCAACAATCTGACTCACACTGTCCAGACATCAAGCGATTTCAAACTGGAGGATAGAACATAGGTGTAACTTAATAGGATAAAAGAATAATGCGATTTTATTAGTAATACAATAAAACTAAGCCTTTCTAATGCTGAGAGGGCACTAGCTAATTGGATATCCAGCATATCTAAGTGCTAAGAATGCAGTACGTCGTATATATCATAGTGGCTAAGAACAAAGACATCTGTTAGGCTAATCAAAGTTCATTTCTGTCTCTAGCACTAATTAACTATAGGATGTCAGTCTTCGCTGCTCCTGATTTCTCCAAGATGCTACAAAATGAGTAAATAGTACTTAACTAAACAGTGTCATTGCAGGAAATAAATTTAAATGAATTAAACATTGCAAAAACAGGGAAATCTAGAAAGCTCAGAAACTTTCTGTTTCAGTCCCATGAGCATCTCATTAATGTCTGTTGTGATTGCTCTAGGCTGAAATAATAATAACAATAGCCATCCATTCATTCAACAGTTAGCTCCAAAGGATTTAATAAATTTTGAGATGTAACAACTTAGTAGCCTTTTCAAACAAATTGTACATACAAATCAAAAGGATAATATTTTTATTTTATTCTTAAATAGACATAATCATAACCATCCCTTGGTATTTAAATGTGGAATTGGTTCCAGGACCACTTGGATTGTCATCTGAAAGTACTCAAGTCTCTAACATAAAATGGCATAGCATTTACTTAGAATCTATGCCTGTTCTTACCACGTACATCCTCCTCTATATTTTAAATCACCTCTCGATAACACCTAATGCCTGATACAATGTAAATGCTCTGTAAATAATTGTTCAAATGTATTGTTTAGGAAATAAAGACAAGGATGAAAGTTTGTACATATTCAGTACAGACACAATCTGTTTTTCAAATATTTTTGATCCAAATTGGCCAAATGTGGAGGTGGGTGAATTGGAGGGAGCTGAATGCAGAAACCCAGAAAGCCAGCTGCACTTAGAAAGCAATGTGTGGGCGGCCAGGTGCTCCACAATTTGTCACACACTGGAGAACAGAATGAACATCGCCACCTGTATTTTCCATTCTGCGTGAACTTCCAGGCTGTTTTCTAACAGCATTACGGAAACAAAAGCGTTGAGGTCATCAAGAGGAATAGAGCAAAATCTAATGCTAAAATTAGGAGCTATCTCAAGCCAAGAGTTCACATGCTGTACCATAGATGCCAAGGATTCTGTATTTTCTTAGAACTTCAGAAGAGCCAGGAACACACTTTGAGTTTGCTGCAGCACCTGGGAAATGTTGAGATAGAATTTAGAATTATTGAGAGTAAAAACGTAGATAATGTTTTCTTTTCCTCTATCCTACCCTCCTCCTTTACTTTCTTCTTTTTCTCCCTCCCTCCTTATTATCCATGCTTCCTTTCCTTTGCATCTAGAAGCAACTGCAAACTCCTAGATACTACTTCAGTTACTTTCCTCAGTCAAGGGCCAAAGACCCTCTCAAATTACTTCCTATTAAAGCTCCAAGCTTTCCCCATTGTGTCAAGGAAAGGTGGAAAGTACTTACACGCTAGGGATCATGAGAGACATTTTATAAATGTATGTAGGCTTTCTATCTATTGTACAGGTACAGTTACTAAGATTTCAGGTGGGGGGGGGGGAGTAGCCAAAGACAGCCTAGCTCTGTGAAGCCCTGAGGATCTGGATGCTTGGATGATAGAGATGAGAAGCAGATTGGGATCTCTATATTAACAGATGCAGAAACCCAGAGAGCCAACTGCACTTAGAAAGCAATGTGTGGGCGGCCAGGTGCTAACATCTTCTGGGAAAGATGGACTAACATCTTCTGGGAAAAAACACCAATCCTAAAGGATCTAAGCAAAAGGCTTTGCCTTCATAAAGGATCATCTCGGGGCTGAGGATTTAGCTCAGCGGCATAAGCACCTGCCTTGCAAGTGTGTGGTTGTGAGACTGATCCCTGCTACCAATAAAAAAGAAAAAGACACACACACACACACACACACAAATAAAATAAAATAAAATAAAATAAAATAAAATAAAATAAAGTAAAATAAAATAAAACAAAACAAAATAAAGAACCATCTCAAAGGCGCTGTCCTCAGAAAATATGGGGACCTTTGGGAATGTGTTGACCTTGATGTTGAATAGTATCTAATCTGATGTATGACAGTTGGTCAACATTAATTTCCCAAATTAAAGGTTACTGAATATCACAATTAGCAAGGGAGATAGAGAAATGTAGAAAAAACTCAGTTGATCTAAGCTGTGTAAACAAGTACCTCAGATGAATCAAATACTTTGAGAAACACTGCTCCATTTGAAAGCGAAATCTTTCTCTCTTTCCCCATCATATCTCTATATCTCCATCTCCATCTCCATCTCTATCTCCACCTCTATCTCTATCATCTCTATCTCAGGTAGAATTATCTCTGTAGACAAGGAAGGGAAACTAAAAAGGAAATAAGCTCTTGACTCAGATTGTACCAAATTTTTAAGATTTCAATTTTTTTAGAGAAATCAAATGAGATATGGACTCTCAAAATATTAGGCAAATTAAGGGGTTTTGGTTTGTTTGGTTTTGTTTTTGAGACAGGGTCTCACCTATGCAATTCAGACTGGCCTTAAACTCACCAAGAAGCCCAGGCTGGCCTTGAACTTGCAATGATCCTCCTACCTCAGCCTCCCAAATGCAGGACTACAGGCATGTGCCACCATTCCTGACTAAATTAAGGTATTTTTGTCCTATTTACCTCCTAAATGGCATTCTCTCACTCTTAAACACTATCGGTGGGAATGTAAATTGGTACACTCATCATGACAAATAATATACAAGTTTCTCAGAAAACTAAAAACAGATACTCTATACCATCTGGCAGTTCCATTTAAAAGAGATAAAATTGTTGTATCCAAGAGATACCTGCACTTCTATGTTTACCAAAGCACTACTGATACTACCCAAGATATGCGAATATCCAAAGTGTTCAAGAACAGATGAATGAAGAAAGTATGATATATATATATATATATATATATATATATATATATACACACACACACACACACACAATGCAATATTCTTATTAAAAAGAATGAGATTCTGTCAATTGCAGTAATATAGATTGAACTAGAGGGCATAAAATGAAATAAACCAGATACAGAAAAACAAATACTTCAGGTTCTCATATGTAGGAGCTCAGAAATTAGATATCACGTAAGAGAATAGAATAGCTATGGACATATGCAAGCAGAACCTGGAAACAGTGGTGTTTCAGGGAGAAAAACTATGTGATTTAGAAAAAACTTGAAGCACTTACCACGTATCAGGCAAAGCAGCGCATCTAGAGCAAGGCAGGTGAAGCAATGGTGATCAGCAGGTGGGGTGTATTAAACGGACTTTCCGTTGAAAGAGCATTTATACCTGCTATAAAGAAAGTTATGCAAAGCTTCTCACAAGCTGTCTATGTGAAGAGCGATGCATTTCCAGCATAGGATATTCTCCCCTTGTGGTAGGTGTATTGGGATATCACCCTATCCTTTGTTAGGAGCATCTGGAAAGCATGACCCCAGCAAGCAAGACCCTTTATTGTGGGCCCTTCCCCTTTATGCAACCCTGGAGTCTGTCCCTGGACTCAGCTGTCCTAAACTGCAAATAGCTCTCCATTTCCATGACTTCCACATCTGCAGATTCAACCAAATGTGGGTGGAAATGTTCAGGGGAAACGGGTTAAATATATATATGGTAGTAAATATGCACAAATTTTTCCCTTGTCATTTTCTCCTAAACCATACTATGCAAAGACTATTTATATGGTGTTTATACTGTATTAGGTATTATAAGAGATTCAGAAATGATTTAATGTATACAGAAGGATGTATGCAGGTTATATGCAAATAATATGCCAGTTGGCATAAATGTTTTGAGCACCCTAGAATTTTGGTGTCCATGGAGGCCCTAGAACTAATCCAGGATACCCATGAACAACTGTATTGAGAAATAACAAGCTACAACTTAATAAATGCCATTATTACTGTCACTTTGGAAATGAGGAAAGTACTTAGAGATTATACAGTGATCTAGGGGTCAGACATGGCAAAGGACTGTACTGGCAGGGAGCGTAGGTCAGTTTGCCTAGAAGGGTTCTTTTCCACTGCTCCGAACACAGAGGGACAAGAGAAGAGGAAAACGTGGCTACAGGTAAGATCCTACTTGGTCACAGTTTACTATCACTGCCCTACAGATGAGAGCGCTGGGCTCAGGGCCGGGGATGCAGGGTGGTGGTGGCTCTTCCCACCTCCCATGGCAAGGCCAGTGGTCTGCAGCAGTGCAGAGCCCATCTGTGACTCACCACCGCATGTAGGGTGAAGTCAACCTCACCACCAAAGCAACCCAACTTCCTGTCCCTGTGTCGAACAACTCTAGGCTTAGGTATGCTTTGGTGCCCATGTTTGCAGAGAAGTTTACTGTGTGCTCTATAAAGGATCTGGTGCTTGAAGCCAAGCCTTTGAGCCAACAGAAGGAGCTTAGGTTTGAAGATGAATGATAAGACTTACTCCCAGTCTGTGTCCTGACCGTGTGCACAGACCTCAGGCTATGATGACATCAACTTGCTTGATCCCAACTAATTCTTCATCTTGTAAAACCAGCCTTAAAGTCATTAATCCCAGGACCTACCCAGTAGTTCTTCCCTGCCTTCTCCCTTTTGAGAAATACTTGAACTCAGGGAAGTTTAATTATCCTTCATTGTAGTAGGACTTGGAAAGTTAGTGTTACTTGATAAATCTGCCTTTTGTTTTGTTTTAGAGTCTTGTGGGGGTTTATTTGCTAGGTGGTCATTGTTCCCTGAGTTCCAACCACATGAGCCTTTGTCAGTTCTGTGATCACAGTATGTTTTTTCCCCAACCACAGGGTCTTTGCACATACCATTCTTTCTATTAAAAAATGTTCTTTATAACTTTCTTTCCCTGGTTAGCTCTTACTAACTTCTCACCAACTCTCTGGGAAAGATTTCCTTGCTCATGTTTATTACTACACTCAAATCTCCCTGTTACTGGATCCTTATAGATACTGAATTCTGCATTATAGAACTTACATTGGTTTTCATATTACCTTCAGTTGTTGGCTAACTAGTCCTCCAAGTATTCAAACACCTCAGTTTGTAAGTCAAAAAACAATTGCATTTATACTGAACATGAATAGACGTTTTTCTTGTCACTATTTCCTGAACAGTACAGAAGAACTGTTTGTATACCATTTTCATTGTATTAAGTATTTAAAGTAATCTAGAGATAATTTAAATTACCCAAGAATGGATATACAAATGCTTCACAGTTTTGTATGAAGAATTTAAACATCTCCACATGTAGTTATTCAGGGGGTCCTGAGACAAATCCTCAGAGGGATCTGGGGAGCAGCTCTACATGTGTGAATTCAAACTCCCTACATGCAGAGCTCTGATTATTTTTGTTGTTCAGTACTTTGTTTGAAACAGAATTGGCGCCCAGGAGTTTTTAGGTAAATAAGTGAATTTGTGGATAAATATTAGCAAGTAATTCCTTTTGGAATTACTGAGTGGTGCTGGAGATTCAATTCAGAGTCTTAACATGAGCTATACCCTTATGCCTTTTCATATTTTATTTTACATTATTTATTCATTCATTTTGATTAGTACATATTTGTGATGTATAGTGATCCCATTCCTTGGGGGAGGCGGGGTATGTACATGATACACTGAGTATTTTTATGCCCCCCCACTGCCCCACCCTCCATCTTTTGATTCCCTTCCCACTTCCAAAATATCTGTCTCCTTGTTTGCTTTTATGTATCTTTTCTTTTGTTCTTTTTTTCTAGAAAATAAAAGCAAAACAGAAAAAAAGGTATAAATAGTACAGAATTTCAAGAAAAAACAGTATGAAATCACTAGTTGATAAATTACATATTGTTATCTAAAAAGTAGTTTCTCAGTCACAAAATCAAAGCATAAAAAGTGGACAATTAGGGGCTGGGGATTTAGCTCAGTAGTGTCAGCGCCTGCCTGGCAAGCTGAGGTCGTGAATTGATCCCAGGAACAAAAGGAAAAAAAAACAAAAAAAAAACCCATAAAAACAAAAAAACATGGACAATCAATGCCAGTACAACCCATTCTGTTTGATGAACTAACAAAAACTTAGTAGCATGGTTATCTGTCTTACACACTTAAACATACATACAGTTATATCCTTTAGAACACTTTCTTTCCCTTTCATTATCAGAATATCTATATTTTGGGTCTTCTTACTCTTTCAGTTTTTTTATTATTTTTTATGCTACAGAAACTATATGACATTTACAAATGTGAGTCTTATTTCACTTATAAGAATAGTCTCAAGTTGTCTTCATTTACCTATAAAAGCCTCAAGATCATCCTTTTTATAGCTGAGTAGTATTCCATTGTATAAAAATACCTCTTTTTCATCTATTCTGCGATTGATGGGCATTTTGATTGTTTCCAAGCTTTAGCTATTACAAATTGTACTATTATACATGTGGGTGCATATATATTGCTGAGACATGACCTTTTCAATTTTCCTTTGCTCTTTAACTTTATTCTTTGAGTTTCCCATGTAAGAGAAACTATATGATATTTAAGTTTATATGTCTGATTCACTTCATTTAGCATTATGGTTTCAAGGTGCATTCATTTTCCTTCAAATGGGTCAAATTTATTCTTCTTTATACCAGAGTCATACCCCATTATGTATAAGTACTATTTACACTTTCATTAAAAAGGAAGATGGGCTCATCCTCTCGAGCGTATGTTATCTATTAATTTCTTGGTTTGGTTTGGCTTGGCTTGGTTTTGAGATAGGGTTTTGCTATGTAGTAATTCAGACTGGCCTCAAACTCATGGCAAACCTGCCTCAGCCTCTCAACTGCTGGGATTACAGGCGTGTGCCTCCCCACCTGGCATCACTTGATTTGTTGATGACAGTCATTCTTTCTGGAGTGAGTTGGAATCTCCTTGTTATTTAAATTTTCCTTCCTCTAATGGCCAGAGATGTTGAATATTTTTTTCATGTATTCATTGATCATTTGGATTTCTTCACATGAGAAGCATCTAACCATTCCAGACATTTATTTTTTGTATTGGGTTTTTTGTTTTGGGGAAAGTCTAATTTTTTTGATTTGTTCATATGTTTTGAATATTAGCCTTTTGTCTGAGGAATAGCTGGCAAAAATCTTTTCCCATTCTGTAGGTTGTCTCTTCTCTCTGCTGGTGGTTTCCTTTGCTGTGAATAAGCTTGTTAATTTTGTATAAACTCATTTGTTGATTGTCTGTATTGTGCAACTGGGGTTCTGTTCAGAAAGTTCTTGCCTATGCCTGTGTTTTCAAGAGTTTTACCTATTTTGTGTTCCTGCAGTTTAAGGGATTTATTTTAACATTAGGTCTTGGGTTTAGTTTAGTTTGTGGTGAGAGATCTGGGTTGAGTTTCAAGCTTTGACATGCAGACAGGCAGTTTTCCCAGCACCCAACGTTAAAGAGACTTTGTTTCAGCAAAAGCATCTGGTCCGTGTATCAAAGATAAGGTAGCTGAGCATGCCTGGAGTTCCTTTTGCATCCTCTGTTCTGTTCTATTGATCCACAAGTCTGTTTTTTGTCAAACTCTTTTTATCACTGTAGGTTTGTGTTATAACTTGAAGTCTGGGGCTGTAAACCCACCTGCCTTGCCTTGTTACTCTTCTGTGCTTTTCTGGGTCTCTTCTGGTTGCTTGTGAATTTTAGAAATTTTTCTTTAGTTCTGTGACAAACGCTATTGGTATTTTGCGTTATGTTAAATTTGTTTAACGGTTTTGAAAGTACTCTAGGGTCATTTGGAGTATACTGAATCTGTAACTGGGGACATCTTTTCATTTTTCTGATATCCTCTTCAATTTCCTTTCTCAGAATACTGTGGTTTTCATTGTAGAGGTCTTTTATTTGCTGGGTTAGGTTATTTCCTAAGTAATTTTTCTTAATGGTATTGTGAAAGGTCTTTATCTCTAATTTTTTTCTTGGTGAGTTTATTACTGTTGTTCAGAAAGACTTATAGTAGAAAGACATTTTGCTAGTAAAGAGATCTCTTTATTTAGTTTGTTTATTCATGTTTGGTCTCCCATTTCCACCAGCCACAAGTTGGGAGCTGGGGAGAAAGTTCGGACTGTTTTCAGTCCCTTCTCCTTGTGTTCTGTCTCATCCATCTCTCTGCAGTTTTCACTTCTCTGTCAGTTCCTTCCTGATTCCTGCGCATCTCCTTCTCCTCCTTCCCCAGGTTATTATTTTCCAGTGTCTGGCTTCTAAACCTCAGAAAAACTGATTTGATGCTGCTCACAGCTCCACATTTCTCTTCTAGAATTCCACAGTTTTGTCATAAAGGCATTTCACATCCTTTATTGGAATTAATTAGATTAATTCCAAAGTGTTTCATTTTTGTGGTGCTACTGTGAGTGGTATAGTTTTTCTAATTTCCTCTTGACGAGTTAATCATTGTTGTTTATTTTTTGTGTGTGTTTATTTTTGTGTATTCATTTTTATCTGGCTACATTGCTGAATTTAGTTATTAATTTAGGAGTCCTTTGGTGAAGTTGTTTTAATCTTTTGTGTGAAGGATCATGTCACCTACACATATGATAATTTGACTTCTTCCTTTCCTGTATGTCTCCCTTTTATTTCCTCCTCCTTCCTGACTGTTATAACTAATGTTTTGTGTACCTTGTTGAACAAGAGTGATGGTAGTGGACATTCTTGAGTTGTTCCTAATTTTAGAGGGGAAAAATTTCAGTTTTACCCTATTTAGTATGATGTGAGCAGTAAACTTGTCATAAATGGCTTTAATCAGATTGAGATAAAATCCTACTACCCTTATACTGTACACGGTTTTTATATGAGTGTATACTGGATTTTGTCAAAAGCTTTTTCTCCATCTATTGAGATGTTCATGTGGTTTTTGCCCATGCTTCTGTTATGTGATGTGTTACCCTTTCCTGATTTGCTTACATTGAACAATTCCTGAGTCCCTAGAATGAATCCTATTTTCTCATGCTATATGATTTTGGTTTTGATGATTTGTTGAATTTTATTTACTAACATTTTGTTGAATATTTTTTGCATCTGTACTCATTAAAAAGTTGATCTATAGTATTCTTTTTCCATTTGAGTCCTAGTCTAGATTTGGAATCAGAGTGGTTTTGGCTTCCAGGAATAAGTTTGGAAATACTCCTTGACTTTCAATCTCATTAAAAAGTCTGAAGAGTGCTGGCATTTGATGTTCCCTAAAGTTTCTGGAATTCATAGCAAACCTATCAGATCTTGGACTTTTCTTAGTTGGTAGGTTTCTTATTACTACTTCGGTTTTATTACCTGTTATTGGATTGTTTTGAGCTTTTATGACCCCTTTGGGTTCTGTTTTGATAGTTTATATGCATCTAGAGTATATATGCATCTAGAGTATTTTTTGAAACATTGGCTTGGTCTTCAGCTATCTCTTAAGATACTTTTTTATGAAATGCCCTATTTCTCCATCCATTTTGAAAATTTCTGTGCAGAATATGTTAGATTGGGTTGCCTGTTGTTTTATTTTAAGACTTGAACACTCCACTCTTGGTCTTTAAAGTTTGTATTTAAAAATCTGCCATAACCCTAGTGAGTTTACCTTTATAAGTGATTTTTACTTTTCTCCGATAGGTTTTAAGATTCAATATTTGTGTTGAATTTTGACTATGATGGGCTATGCATGGGGTGTCCCTTTTGTGCATTATAGTTACTTGGTATTCTATAAGCCTTATTTATCTAAATGTTGAGTTATTTCCCCATACTTAAAAAGCTTTCTGTCATATTTATATAAACAAACTTTTTATTTCATGTGTACTGCTTTTCAAAATTTATTTCTAACTCCAAATATCTTTAGGTTAGTCATTATAGTGTCATCTAGTAGTTGTTAGGTGAATTTTTCTTGCTTCTCTGAGTAAATCATTTTTAAGACTTCTCTGAGTAAATCATAATGTGTTTCTATTTTCTACTCAACTTGTGAAATCCCTATCTTCACAAAAACATTCTGCTGGGATTTTTTTTCTTCAGGGTTTGTGTTTGGTACCTTTTCTTGAAGTCCATTCTTTGATAAATTTTTTTCTTCTTATTTTGATCTGTTTTGGTCCGCATTCTGACTTCTATATTAATTTCCCTTCATAAGTGCATTGCCCAGTTTGTTTGCCATCACCACTTCTATTAACTTACTAAGTTTCTTTACTTACTCTTTAATCATTTCATGCTGTTTGTGTTACTGTTTATACCTAGGTGTTCCCCAAAATCTTATGCACTCATAGGAGGGACTTTGGGAGGTGACTGGATCATGAGTGCATTATACTCATCAATGACCAAACCACTAGTGGGTCCACAGCCACATGTGATGTTGGAAGATAAAACCTGCTTGAAGGAGGTGCGTCACTGGAGGCGTGGTCAGGTAAAGTATATCTCCCACTTTCTTCCTTTGATTGTTGATTGTTTTCCACTGCCATGCCATGAAGTGTTTCTTCTCTGCCATGCCCCTCTGCCTCGGAGCCAACTGAGTATGAACTGAAACCTGTACAAATTGTGAGCCAAAATAAACCTTCCTTCCTTCATGTTGTGAGTGTCAGATACCGTGTTCCAGCAATGAGAAAGTAACCAAGATGGCTTGGCTGTCTAGTATTTGTTTTCCACTGCACTGGTGGCCCTTTGGTCTGCTTTGAAACAGTTGAGAGCCTTTAGAGGCCTTTTGTTGCCTTTTTTTTTTCTGTGTCTTGTGTGTCTGCTGAGAGCAGAGGTCAAATAGGTCAGAAGGGAATTTGTTGATAAGAGACTCTTCAGCAGGTTACTTTCTACTGACATGTTCTTGGCTGCATCTGTCAAGAGCTATTGTTTACCTCTTTGACCTATTTAATTTAATTGAGTTGGACACTATCAAACTTATTGTTTGCTACTGTGACTGTCGTGGCCCAAATATCTACTGCCTTCGCAACTCTAATCTTTTTTTTTTTTTTTTTTGGTCTTTTTCCTTTTTATCGGTACCAGGGATCGAACTCATGACTGCCTGCTTGCAAGGCAGGCGCTTATGCCGCTGAGCTAAATCCCCAGCCCCCGCAACTCTAATCTTTATTTTCCTTTATCTTGTGACAAATTCCCATTCAGTAGCTATTATCCTGTGTCAGCCTCTCAAATTACTGGGATTACGGGTATGTGCTGTACTTCAGGAAGATATTTCTTCTAATAATACCACACATGATGGTGCGGGCCAGTGCATTTCACTGGTTTGTAGCTTAAGAAAGAAGAAATGGGGTAACATAGATGTAACACCATTGCCAGCAGGGAAGGAACAAGAATATAAAGGACGCTTATCCTCTGAATTGGGTTCTAGAGCTGACTTACATTGACACAAACATGCAGCTCAGTTCCTCTGCCCAGCATTTAGTGAGAACTGAAAGAATTTTGGGAGAACTCTCACACCCTTTCCTTCAACTTCATGTTAAGCTCGAAACTCATCAGTTCAAACAAGGAAGAGAAATAAAATTTTAATGCTCTTTTCTTTATTTTGAAAAGAATAAAACCAAAAGAGAAAAAAGAATGGAGTCATTCAAAACAAAAGAATGGACATAGTACATGATTTAAAACCATAATACAAGGTAATCTACAGTGGTTACCATGATGTCTTTTGTTATCTTCAATAGAATTGCCCATATCATCAGACACAGTAAAACTGAACATAGCAGTACAGAACAAAATCAATAAAAACAAAACATTGGAGATATTATAGGACTTCAAAAGAGGGTAGTAATCAAACCAGAATGGGTATCATAGTGAATATTATTGTCTTCAGAGTAGTTGCCTATAGTCTCATACTTGATACTATCAAACATATCAGATTCAAATGAAATCAGTCAAGACAAGACAGTGATCAAACAAGACAGGTTCAAATAAAATCAGTGAAAACAAGGCAATACAGGGTTTCAGATTAAGTTAATAGGAAATTAAAAATGGTTACCATTGTACATCCTGCTATCTTTGAAATAGTTGTCTGTGCCCTCAAATCTAGTACAAGTATCCATACTGGAACAGAATATAACCAAACTAAACAGAGCGATGAAAGCAATATGGGTTTCAAATCATGACACAAGATTAACAATGTCCTCTGCCTTCCCTTTTTAGACAATTCCTCTGCTTTCACTTTCCCAGGGTGCATTGTACATTTTGTATCCCACTAACTCCTTTAGTTTTTAGGTTAGGGAAGCAACCTGCTATTTACCTAAGTGGTTCTGAACTTTTACCCCTGAGCTTGATCTCAAGTTGTATCCATTTACCTACAAAAGCCTCAAGGTTTTCCTTCCTTATAGCTGAGTAGTTCTCCATTGTATAAAAGCGTTATGTCTTTCCAACCTATCTGCAGCTGATGGGCGAGCTACCCCCACTTTTTTCTGGTTCCCTGTCACATAAAGCATTATTGTCTCATCTTTGACTTTCAGTCCATAAACCGTCTTTGATGTTAATTATATTTCTTATATAGAGTATCTTGATGGACCCTCTCTCCTGATCCACTCTGCCTGTGTTTCTTTTTATTGGTGAATTGAGGCCATCTGTATTAGTGATTATGGCCAATCTTCTCTGCTTCATCTCTGCCATGCTATTTTTCTGCTGTTGGTTGTCTACTTTTCACCTCCATCCCACTGTCTGCTCCATTCACACCCCTGAGCACCCCCTGCCGCTGTTCCTGAAACCATGGCCTTTTTTCTCTCTCTCTCTCTAGAATGTCCTAAAGTATTTTTTGAAGGGTTGGATTGGTGGTAATGAACTCCCCCTGTTCCTCTTTGTCATGGAAGCATCTTGTTTCTCCATTAATTTTAAGAAGTAGTTTTTCAGGATGCATCAGTCTGGTTTGGAGATTATTTTCTTTCAGGGTTTGAAATGCTTCACTCCAAGCTCTTCTTGATTTGATGGTTTGTGTCAAGAAGCCTGTCATGATTCTGATGGGTTTTCCTTTATAGGTGATCTGTTTCTTTTTAATGACAGCTCTTAATATTCTGTTCTAATGTTGAATTTCTGGGATCTTGATTATTATGTGTCTGGGTGTAGATCTATTTTGGTTATAGCTGGCTGGAGTTCTGTATGCCTCATATATCTGAATATCATTTTCTTTTCCTATGCTTGTGAAGTTTTCTTTAATTATTTCTGTAAATAGCTTTTGTATATCATTTGTGGTTACCCCTGCTTCTTCACTCACATTTTTTATTCTTAAGTAATAAATCCTCTTGTCATCTTCTAGCTTTTGTATTGTTATTTCCTGATTCCTTGTTATTTTTAAGAGATCTTTCCTTTTGCAATCAAATGTTGCAAACTTGTCTTCAAGGTTTGATAGTATATCTTTAGTTTCTTTCAAACAGTTTTGCCAGCTTTCAATGCAGTTTTTAATTTCCTGGTAGTTTCTTTGAATCTGTTTTACATATTCTAGATTTTTTTATGTTCATCATTGAAGGTTTTTTTCCTTTTTCTATGCCCTGCCATTTTTCCATCTGTCTTCTTGAGAGAAACTTAGCACTTTGGTTATTTTTCTTATATCTTCCTTTACTTATATTAGAATTTCTGTTTTTAGTTCTCTTATAATGTCACAAAGATAATCCTTTATGTCAGATGCTGCTTTTTTAGACACTGCAGGTGTGCAACCCCCTATCTCTTCTGTGTTTACCTCTCCTGGCCCAGTACTGTTTGTGTTGGGGGCTGGATGTTTCCTTTTGTTTCTCCCTCTTGTCATGTTTCTGGTTTCTTCCAGACAAATGGATAATGGGGCTCCCCAGCACTTCCTGTATTGGCTGTGATTACTCTGAAGCACACTGGCTAGGGATTGCTGCCCTCACCAGTCTGCTGACGACTACGTTAGTACAAGCAGGGGTAGGACAGGCTGGCCCCTCTCTTCTGAGCTGGTCAACCACTGGAAGTCTTCACATTAGTCTGTGCCATGTGGTCGGGGCCAGTTAGGTATAACATCATGCTTGGCTATTAGATTGCCCACAGGGGTGGGACTCAGTCCGAGTAATTCTCACCAAACTGCTCTGTGCTAAGAGTGGCTGACTGAAACCACTGCAGTTCTGATTCTGGGCTTATCATGCCGGACTCCAAATGGCGCCTGGCTAATTGCCCACTCCTGTGGGAGGAGTGGGAAGACTGCTTTCCCTGCACTCACTGCGAACCGGTACAGATCTCTGAGCTGAGTGCTGTTCTTCACTTTGCTGCTCTCACCATGACTGTGTCCTCCAGCCAAGACCCTCAGGCTTGCCAACCCCCAACTTCACTGTGACCATGCGTCTTCAGATTCCAGTGGTGTTTAGTACACAATGGGACTGGCTCTGTTGAGAGCATGTCTGGCTAGTCTTCCATCCATGATTTTCTTTTCTTTTTTTTTTCCCCCTTTAGTTTCTTCCTTGGTCAAGAGGATCTGTCTCCTTCCATCTGGTCTTCTCCAGGATGTTTTGTTCCAGCATCTGAGCTGTTTCTCTTGCTCTTTATTTTGCTGCGTATTGATTTGCCATCTTCCCAGCTCCCTTCTTATGCTCTTTTCAACACAGCAAATATTTATGAGTTTATCACATCTTTGCAATTTGGCAGTGAAAGTATCCTGACCGTTGTTTGGAGATTTTCAAGCAAATCCATCTTGCTAAATCTTTGATAGGACCTGAGATCTTCTTCCCAAAACATCATTATGTCAAGGAAGGCATAGATGGGGTAAGCGTCTCTGGCTTTGGAAATGTTGAGGCATGTGGCTTTAACCCCCTATCTTTTCTTGGCAGAATGTCTCATATTCATACATTTCAAGCCGGGAACACTTCCACTGTCAATTTTTAAAACCCATATTATTAAAAGTAAACAAGGAATTCGGTTTGTTTTCATAATTTTGTTAAGACACATGTGACAGCTAATAAACTGCACATATTTTAAATTATAATTGTTGAGTTTTGACAGATGTATACTACACCTGTGAAATCTTCAAAATCATAGTTGTGCTCTTGTCTACCTCCACTGGAAACTTCTTCGTGTTTCTTTATGATCCATCCCTCTCCTTTCTCCCACTTGTACACCACTGATGGTCTACTTTGTACTACTGAAGATTCATTTTCATTTTCAAAAATGATGACTTCCATTCTAATTTAAACCTTTTTCATCAGCTGCAAAGAAAACAATAGAAATCGGCAGAGGGTGACATATTTTTTAAGCAGGAGCTCTCCCTTTCTTGGGGAGCAGTATGATCACATGCCTGTTCTTCTTGAAGAGACCAGAGTTCATGTAACATCCTTGGGCAGTAGGGAAAGTCTGACAGTGGAACTGCCTTCTGCCACCAAATAATCTTTATGAACATGGAGGCCCTAAAATTTCAGCCACATATTGGACTTAATAATTGAGTTTACTAAGGTTACCTTCAAAATTATGTTTTGGACCCATTTTTAGACCCTGGGTAAATTAGACGGAATGAAAGCACATTTTCTATTTGGAAGAGTAAGCAATAAATATTAGATGGGACAGATCCTTCTAGACTAGGTTTTGCTTTTACAATTTAATACTCATGATCTTTACATTTGGCTGCAGAATCTTGCCAGGAATTTAAGTAGGGAGGCTTATCCTAAAACCCTCTGGCACCTGGCAGCAGAACAATTTGCAGGGAATTTACAGCTATGTATTTGCATGATGTTCACATGGAAAATAAGGTGTTGACTGTTGACACAGTTACTTGGCAAAGGCGATTGAACTACTCACTTCTTTCCAAGTATTTCTCAGGAGTCTTGGACCCCAAGGATGGGCTATGACCTGCCAAATGCCAATCAGATTTGTAACCAGACTTCTACCAAGTTTAGCTCTTAAAACTGTGCATAATGCATATATGCATAGTTATTTCTTCACTGTTACCCAGAAGCACATCACATGTGCTTTAGAGGAACACATGAACCATCTCCAAAAAGACACAGTTCACACTAGCAGGACATTTTCCTACTTGGTGCCTATTAGGATAGCAACAGTGTCAGCAAACACTATTATGACAGCCAGAATGTCCCTGGAAACAGACATGGTGCCAGATCTTTACATTTACATAGTCTTGTTATAACCTTATGACAGTCCTAGGAGATAAAATATCCCGCTATTTTCATTTTGCAGCAAAGGAAATTGAGTCTCTGTGAAGTTACTTGCCTGTGTTCACTTTGGCATGAGTGGCGGAGGTATGATTAAAAGCTCTGTCTGTTTGCAGGGATAGTGACCTATGGAGGGATGTACCTGTGGTGCACCATCAGCAGTTAGGTAGCAGATATCAGCAAATCCCTCTTCAGATGCCTTCAGAGTGCCCACTACCCTTCTCTGAGGACGTTCTGGGCAGGGGGCTTCCTGGGCTGCTTGGAGTTGACTCAGGAGTTTTCTGCCTCTGCACACCCTATCCCCTTTTGTACTGGCCCCATATTCACTCTTGACCATGACAGTGGCCCCTTCCCTTTAAGCAGGATAACTCCGTGGGGCCAGTCTCACTCCCATGCACCTCCTGGGATCTGTTTATGGCTAGAATTTTCTGGAAACCAGGCCTTTACTTGTCCTACTTCCCAGCCATCTCCCAGCAGGGGCCTCCTCTGGTTTTCCCAGGTTTCCTGAGAGAGTGTTTCCTTGATAATGGACTTTTTCTTGCTTCCAAGGAAGAGCATGAAAAACAAGGTAGAGGTGGGTTTAGAATGAGGGGAGATGAGGAAGAGCAGCTCTCTGGAAGCTTTTCTGTCCTTGCCAGTTCAGGAGCTGAAGAATACTGCAAGTGGTTGTAGGGTTGGCTCACAGAGCACAGGAGGTAAAACCAAGGGGACTATCAGAGGCGGGTACAGGGCTCAAATTTCAGCTTAGAGTAAAGCAGCATTGACACCCAAAGTGCTTGCCTTGCAGAGATGTGGCACATGTAGATAATTCATACAAGAAAAGCATTTAGGCGCAGGTCTGGTTGCATGTAACTCACTGAGTCAATGAGAGATATGCAGGATTCCTGTAAAGGAATCTGAATCCTTTCCATCACCCAGCCTCAAGCACTAGGTAGAATCAGTGAAATCATCCTTCTGTTGGCTCCTAATTGACTCTTTGGCCTGGCAGGTTCAAAGCAAAGGAAATCCAGAATAATCTTTTCAATCCAAATGACCTAGATCCTATGCTGATAATGTTGAGGAGATGGTGTACTTCTGAGGTTTGGAAAGTTGAGTCTGAGTTCTTTGGGCTCTTCATTACATAATCTATATATTACTCAAGGTAGGATAAAGCCAAAGCCTGTGCAGACATGTTCACCCACCTAACCCATCTGTACTAATTCCCAGTCTCTCTCACATTCATCCCTTCATCTCCATCCTCTGCCACATAGTTCAAATGCATTTAAGCTTGTCCAATTCCATGTCTAGATCATAGATAAACCTTCACTGGTACATATACTCATGTAACAATACGTTACTGAATGGCTACCACATTGTAGTTTGTATCCTAGACTTTGTAGTTTGTATCCATGGATACAAGTGAGCAAGAGCCAGCTGACAGTCTAATAGGGAATCCATGTCTATACTGGAGCTGCTTGAATTTCTCATTCTCTATCTTTGTAATTCTGTTCTCTCCATCTCTCGGTACCTATCCCATCTGGGGCTAGCTCACAATGGTTACTGTATCAGTTACCTTTCCACTACTGTGACAAAATACCTAAGATAATCAGCGTAAAGGAGGAAAGTTCATATTAACTCATAATTAGAAAAGCCTCAGTCTGTGGGCAACTGGTTCCATTGATTTTGGGCCTGGGGTAATGTAGAATAGGATAGCATAGCATAAAGATAGTGGGAGAGAGACAGAGACAGAGATCAGGGCCTTTCAATGTCTCATTCAAGGACCTATACCTAGTGACCGCCCTCCCATGTCCCAAACACCATGTTCCAAAAGCTTCATCACTTCTCAAAGTGCCACAGGCTGCAGACCAGTCCGCTTAACACATGAGGCTCTGGGGAAACATTTAAATCCAAGCCCACCACACTCATCCTTGAAGTCCCTGCCCATGTATTGTTTCCTCTTCA
Source organism: Cavia porcellus (assembly GCF_034190915.1). Lineage (NCBI taxonomy): Eukaryota > Metazoa > Chordata > Mammalia > Rodentia > Caviidae > Cavia > Cavia porcellus. Next base: position 28,570,488 of record NW_026947502.1, read on the forward strand.
AATCTGTTCCGGCCTTTCCCCACTTCACAGGGTCGGGCACCCCTGTTCATCCTTGTTCCAGTCCTGAGTGAGGACCACTGCATTGATGTGTTTATAGATGATGAACCCCTTGCGGCAGCAGTGTGCCATTCCAGTGATTTATTCTGCCTCCCACCTGTCTTTGATGTTGCTGGGATGGTGCTGTGATCTGCTGTAGAAAACCACAGCTTCCTAGCCTGGCTTTCAGTCACTCGTGTTGGGATCAGGAGAGATAAGCAACTCATTTTAGGATTTCCACATTTGAGCAGACAGAAAAGACCTCCTCATTAAGTCCTAAAAACAAGGGAATGAAAAGGTCTAGGATAGATGTCCTTTCTTTCAAGCTGGAGATTATTTGCCAAGATTATGTCACTAAAGAATAAAATTAACTCAAGGAGAAATGTGACAACTATCTGGCCAAATTCAATATATGTAGTTTGGGTTGCATGGAACCAAAGTCTGAAATTCAGCCTCCAACAGAGGTTCATATGGGTCTAGAATTCAATCAACAACAGGATCCTGGAGGGTCATACATGACTGTCACTGATCTCAGAACATGGCCTAACACTGCTCACTGTTCAGGTTGGAGTCAGTGTTGAGTGGCCCCTCCTCAGCTGTTTCATTTGTTTTTTAGCCAAATCTGGATCAAGAGGTGCCTTGTTTTCCAATTCTCAACAGAGGTAAAAACTTTGAAGCTTTAAGGGCAACCCCTGGGTTGTTACTTATTCAGTTGTTTTAAACTGCTGGGTCAACAAAAATAGTCTGTCAGTAACTGCTTACAATTGAAATCAAAATCCCACCTGGAATATTTGTTTACAGTTGGTATTTTTACCTGAATAAATCCATAAAATCACGTGAAAAATAAATAAACTACAGCCAAAACGATTTTAAAAAGCAAGAGAAACTAGACAAGGCTGAGAAGCTCAGTGGTTTACGCTGGGCATCCTGAGCTAGACATCCCTCCTCCAAATTGTCAAAGCCAAGTTGGAAGGAGGGATTGGAGGCAGGGTCTGAGCATCCAGGAAAATTTCCCGGCTTGAAGAAAGAGCCAGGCCTGGGATCAATGATATCACATTAAAGTAAGGGGAAGTCCCTGAGCCTCTGCTATAGGTTGATTCAGTGAAGAGGAGCCTGGCAGGATGCAATTGGATAGCTTCCCGGTCAGAGGGCCTGCTGGACAGTATTAATTTACATAGGCCCCCAAATAAGCCGGCACTCTTCCAACTATTGGGTTACACGCAAAATCCACATAAACTTCCTGGGATAACTAATAGAGGAAATAGGAAAGGAAGGAACAATCTATCAATTATCAATAGGCAGCTCTCAGGAACTTGACTAATTAAGTAGTTAAAACAGGAACACAGATAAAAGCAATGCAATTTTAAAGCACACTCCTGTGTGATGCAGGAGATTAAAGAATAGGTGTGTTTTTTTTTGCTCCCATAGTAATGTGCCAAATCAAGAAAGTTAAAGACAGACGGGAGTAGAATAGTAAAAAGCCAGTTTTGCCTGACTGTGTACATCATTTCCATCTAGAAGCCACCAAACTAGCAAAAGCCTGGTGAAGTATTTTCCACACGCAGGTCTCTGTGGCAGTTGTGGCACAGTGTTACACAACCCAAAAAATAAAAAGACCATTCCCTTCTCAATCAGATTTCCAATTAGCATCACTACCCCCGTGACACCTCCCTGACATTTGCAGAGGCAGGCAGCTGGATCTACTTTTGCTTTACTCTTTGCTCAGTGAAAACCACACCTATGACAAGGGTCTCCTAAGATTACAATGGAGCTGGAAAGTTCCCAGTGACATCAAAGCTGTCATGACACAGCACGTTCTTCACATGTTTGTGTGATGCTGATGTAAAAGAACTCACTGCACAGCCAGTAAAAAGAGACCACATAGGGTTGGGGACTTAGCTCAGTGGCATAAGCACCTGCCTGCCAAGTGCAAAGTCATGAGTTCGATCCCTGGTACCAAAAAAAAAAAAAAAGAGACCACAGATAGTGATGTACTGTGCATATACTTGATAATGACGACACATGACTATCCTACTGGTTTATGTATTTATCAGACTACATTTTCTATCACTATTGTGGTGTGCTCTTCTACTTCTAACCAAAAAAAAAAGCCTTTGAGAGCTTGCCATCATGTTACACTGGCAGCAGACTCGTCGGTCTCCTGTTCACCAGATGTCCTGATCACACTGGACTGATTCAGGCCATTTAGGTCTCTGTGAGTGGCCTCGGTGATGTTCTTCCAGCAGCCAAATGGCCTAGCAAGGCACCTTAGATAGTGTATCCCTGAGTTAAGCAATGGGCAACAGTGTTTATTTTTTCAGTTACCTGGCACAAATCACAAGTGGCATTGGTTTCCATTGTAGCAGTTGGAGTTCTCTTAAAAGAGATTTGCTTTAGTTGTAGAAAATACGGCAGTTTAAAAATTATATCAAGAAAAAAATTATATTCAAGAAATAGCAGCGTGGGCCAGGGATATAGCTCAGTGACATAAGCGCCTGCCTGGCAATTGCAAAGTCCTGAGCTTGATCCCCAGTACAAAAATAAAATAAAAAAGGAGAAAGAAAGAAGTAGTAGCACGTAATTATAGGGAGGTGGTCTTGAGATTCTGAGCTCACCATAAATGCTTAGATCTCTTGAAAAAGGTTTTGGATTTCCACACTGCAAATCACTATGTTAAGATACGACATTAAAAATCAAGATATGGTATCATTGCCTCCTTGAGGGTGAGGCTAGGAGAACATGCAATAGTTAAATGTGTTATTTCATTTAGTTCTTCCAATTCCTTCATGAAATTAGCAGCACATTGGAGGCCCCTTTTATACGTAAAAACCTCAAGTTACAGAAAAGCTAAGTAATTCACCCTTCCTGGGGGCTCATAGAGAAGAAGCTATACTCTCCTGTAGAACTGGGTGATTTTAAACCTGAGGAGAGGTAACCCAGATGTCTTTGGAGTCTCAGGGTGATGTTTACCAATCTCACAAGTTCTTGTGAGGATTAAATGCAGAGAAAGCTCTTGGCCCAGTGTTCTGACACATAGCACATTGTCTCATTCCATTGCCAATGAGATACACCAGCATTGGGAGGCCCTACAGTTCATATATCTCAACTTCACATTAAATAGGAACCTGGAGAAGGTAAATATTTTATATTATTCCAATAATACCTTCTTGGAGGAATTTACAGTAGAATTGCCACTTTGGTTGAAATTCCCATGTATCTGAATCCAGCTAAAAGTTCTTTGCTAGGTCCTCCAAATGGCACTGACAAGCTTTGTCAGTGTCTGGTTATGTTTTCAAGGCTGAGGAATCATCTGGCATTCTCCAGAAGACACCAGTCAGAAGCCAGCTCCCTTAGATTTGGTTTGCTATGCAAGAGTTACTCATGGAGTATCTGCCACTTGGCAGGTGAAGATTCACAGCAGACTCGAGGATAGACCCATACCCTGTTCCCATGCAGCTTCCATCTAGACAGGAAGTTAAGTATTAATCAAATTATTGTCCAAAGGCATATAAATTTACTTATATTTCTAGGAAATGTGCTATGAAGAAAGAAACATAGAGAGCAAAGGGAGCTTACTCGGTAGCCTAGTAGTAATTAATAGTAATAGCAGTAGTTCCTTTGTCCCCCTGTCCAACCTGTTTCCATGTGGCTGCTGGATTAATCTGCTTAAGTCTTAATTCAGATATGTCACTCCTCAGAGCTCTCAAATTATCAGTGACTCCTCACTGCCCAGAGCACGAGACAAAGATACTTCAGTCTGGCAATCAAAATTTCTGTTCAACTTTCCAGGCTTCTACTTGGCCCCATTTCAGGGCATGAACAAGAATTTCTACTGTACTATGCCTGCATCTGTAATCCTGAACTAGCTATACTCCTTGATTACTTAAGCCCATGATGTCTTCTGGATACCCCCAACCTACCATCCTGCAAAGCCTGCACCAGGTACCTCCTTTGCTGTGAAGCTTCTTCTTTGTCTCCAGTGATTATGTGGCCCATGTACAGCCTTTGGTCCATTCTTGTCTTCTGAGAGGCCTCAGACTTCTTTCTGCATCACAACTATGTAAGGATTTATTCTCCAATTTGATTATGAATCCTTAGCGTAGGTGAAGATTAAATACCATTCATTGTGTGACTAACACCAGCATTGCTGTCTTATCCTTCAGAATTGTTCAGTAACCATAAATTGAATTAAACCATAGCTAAAGGGAAAGATATAAATATGAGTTATATTCCAACAAAGGATAATTAGTTTACTTTGGGTAGAACTTTATCAGTATCACTATGTACCAGACTACACAAGGGAAACTATGGTTGGAGCGTGGAGACCTGGCTGTTGTGTTTGAAGAGACAAAGCCTACAGGAGAGGGAGAGGAAAACACCCAAACACATAATCACCATCCGAATTACAGGTGGTGGAGAAGCTAAAAACAGAAGCAGTTCGCATTGCGTTGTCTGGACGACGCTGTCCTCTCTACATAGTTAGCTCATTAAATTTTTAGAGAAACCCCGTGAGTTAGGTTCTTCTAATTATTTCTGTTTTATAGATTTTTAAAAATATTTCTGTTTTAAACTAGAGCTAATAAAATTTTAGTGGATTTGTCTAGGGTGCCAGGGACAGTATTCAGTGTTATTATTTTAACCCACCAACAAGCAGCTTTGAGTAGGGTCCTTAGTTAGTATATTCACCCCATGATGTCATCAGAGACCAAGAACCTCCTGTCTTTCACCTTAGCCTTGCTCACTGTGTGACAATCATCCTCCCACTTCTTACCTTGTGGTTTCCAGATATCTCATCCACATTGGGAATAGCATGTGTGTTAGCCAGATTTCTGCTACTATGATTAAATGCCTGAGATAATCAACTTAGAAGGAGGGAAGTTTTACTTTGCTCGTGATGTCAGATAATTCAGCCCATGGTTAGTCAGCCCATTACTTTGGGGTCTGTGGTGAGGCAGCATATTACAGTGGAGCGTGTGGAGGAACAAAACTATTCAAGCCATCAGAGTAGACAGAATTCTACTGAATTCTGTGACCTACTCCCTCGTACTATGTCACACCTCCAAACAGTTCTGCTACCTCCCAACAGCGCCACAGGGTAGGGACTAACCTTTAGCCCATGAACCTTTCAGGGTTACTTATCCAAACTACAGCAAGACCTGTGGTCTACGTAAGGAGTAGGAAAATGAGAGAGTGAAGGGCACAGGTCATTTAATCTGTTTTTGAAAGAATTTCTGGGAAGTCCTATCCAGTAAACTCCATCCACATGCCATTGGCCCAAGCTATGTTATTTGAGCACTCTTAACTGCAAGAGAGACAGGAAATGCATTTACTTGGCTGGACTCATTGCCAGGCCAAACAAAACTGTAATTCCTTGAATAAAAAGCAGGGGAAAATGGATATTGGGTAAGCAGTGCACAGTGTCTACAGCCTCTCTAGGTCTATGCCTGGACTTGAATCAATGATGTACTAATAAACACTTAACTGACCAGCAAGGGGTGGGGAGCAGCAAAGCTCTGATTTGTGGCCTTTGCCAATTTCTGTAGTATAAATACAGCCATATATGGCATGATGTTGTTCTGCTGAGTGATGTTTGCATATAGGACCGTGACTTCACAGAGTTATAATAGAGCTGGATGATTCTTATGGCCTAGTATTTTTACAGTAATTTTCTAGGTTTAGATGCATTTAAATGCACAAATATTTACCACTGTGTTACAGTTGTCTACAGTATTCATTCTAGCAGCGTATGGTGGTTTATAGTTAGGATAAATGGGCTACACCATAGAGCCTAGACACAGAGTAGACTACACAAGATTTACCTAAATAGGTTCTATGATGTTTGAACAACATGAAATCATCCAGTGATGCATTTCTACCCATGATTCTCAATAAATTCAAAGTACTACCAATACTCGTATAAATGACCCACAGAATTCCTAAAGACATAACCATCAGCTCTCACAACTGATGTAGAACATCACTGACATAAACTTACGTAGCTCCGGGTAAGCACTTTTTTGAGACTTTTTTGAGACATGTCATGGAGCACCAAGACGAAGTTTAAGTGTTGTGCCCAGGGATAATAAAGTCTTAAACGTTTAAAATCTATGAAGGTGAGACTTCCGGGAGAACATGGCGGACAGATAACAGCAACTACCGGAGGCTCTCTGAAAGACTCGGCTCAGAAGCCAGGAATGGTGCGGACTAAGGAGACATAAGCAGGTGGAGATATGCTCTGCTGACTCAGGAACAAACTGGGCTGAGAGAAACCAACTTGGAATGCAGTCCTGGTTCTAAAACATGAAGAGAAAAGCCTCGGTGTGGAGGCTGGACCCCACGCCATTGTAAGCCGCGATTTGGGTTTCCTGCCGCTCGGCGGCTGGCTGCCTCTACAGTGGCTCGGCAAGGAGAGAGACGCGCAGAAGCTCTGAGAACGGCAATCTGCGAACGGCAGGGAGGCGTGCACTGACTTGTGGTGAGGTGAGTGAGAGAAACTGACACTCTACCACAGTTTGACTCCAGCAGAGGACTTTCTGGGCCCGAGCAGTCCTGCGGGAGCAGGGCGCTGTGGCGACTCCAGCCACACATCCCCCTCTCGGGCGGGATTGGTGAAAAGTGCCTGGCCTGCGTGACGCTGCCAGCGGACCTGGTAGGCTGTCCCAACCCAGATCCCAGAGCCTGACGGTGGCCGGGAGGGGAGACGCGTAGGCTGCCTGGTCCGTAACTCCCTGGTGCGCAGCGGTGAGCGGGAACACCTAACTGGCGCAATTCGATCAGGCTGTGGCTGACTGGGAGAGAAGCTGGGCCTCTTATATAAGCTTGCATATATAAGGAACAGAGAAGAAGAGGCAGCATGGGAAAAGGCAGCAACAAGAAAGGCTCCTCGGCCCCCAATTCTGAGAAACAGGCAATAGCAGACACCTTACCAATATACATAAGGCACCATATAGAGAGCCTCATAGACCAATTCAGGAATGAAGTTATCAACGACCTGAAGCTAGAAGTAGGCAGAATAATTAGAGAAATGCTAAGTACCACCCAAGAAAAAACAGGTGGTGGAATGGAAGAACAGAAAAAAAGGGGAGAATTGTTTGATGGAGAAAACAGAGAAAGCATAGAATACATGAAGCAGGTTCAAAGGCACTACCAAGATACTAAGAAGTCTATAGAAGACTGGCATAACAGCTTGAAAGAAACTAAGGACAGACTATCTGAACTGGAGGGCAGACTTGTAATATGGGAGAATGAAATGAAAAACTTCTTAAAAATAACAAAGAAACAAACAGCAATAATACAAAGACAAGAAGATGATAAGAGGATCCATAACTTAAGGATTAAGAACATAAAAGAAGAAGTAGGGACACAAACAAGTGAACTACAAAAGCTACTCACAGAAATAATCCAGGAGAATTTTCCTAATTTAGCAAAAGGTAAAGATACTCAGATGTATGAGGCATACAGGACCCCAGCTACCTACAACCCAAACAGAGCAACACCCAGGCATATAATAATAAAAATTCCAGAAATTCAATACAAGAACAGAATATTAAAAGCTGTAAGAGACAAGAAACAGACCACTTACAAGGGAACACCCATCAGAATTACAGCAGATTTCTCTGCACAAACCATCAAATCACGAAGAGCGTGGGGGGAAATAATTCAAGCTTTGAAAGATAATAATCTCCAGCCAAGATTGAGATATCCTGCACAACTGTCCCTGGAAATTGATGGAAAAACAAGGTGCTTCCAGGATAAAGAGGAACTGGGGGAATTTGCAACCACCAATTCAACTCTAAAGAGAGTATTGCAGGATATTCTAAAAAAAGAAAAATACAAAGAATCCAGAAATAATAGCAGAGAGGCCACAACGAATGGAGCAGAGAACAAAATGAAGAAGACAAACTGATAGCTACTGACAGAAAAAGAGCTCAACAGAAATGAGGCAGAGAAGATTGGATGATAGGAACAGCTATTTTGGAGAAAATGACATCTTAATAGGTAATACTGATTTAGTATCATCTTGTTTTGAAGTCTCATCTAGCTTTTGTCCTTCTGTCTCCAATGGTCTAAATAGGCTGTATCTTATTGGATTTTATTATGTACGATAGTATAAGCAAAAACCTTTTAAAGACAAGGAGATTATACAGAAACCATTGTTCATTTTCTGTTAGTCGATTCTAAATACTCTGTAATGCTGTCATTCTCTTGAATGGTTTTACATTGTTTTGATATACTTAATGCTACAGTATACGAAGTTGTACTCAAGGATTTCAAAGAAAGAGACAATATGGTAACTACTTTTAGGTTAGGATTATCTGGTGGTGAAACACTATTCTGCTTAAATGGTTATGTTTTGATCTGCGCTGTTTCGTTGTTATGCCCTCTTTTATCTCAATCTCCACTCCATTATTTACTTTTTTATCTTTATCCTTTTAATTAAAGGAAAAAAATAGCAGGATATATTATAGTAACCCACTTTGACTTTTCATTACCTTGATTTAAAGCCCTGTATTACTCTCACCATCTGGTTTTTAAGTGATGTTCCCCTATTCTGTTTTGTTGGATAGTATCAGGTTCGAAAGTTTAGGCATCAGCTGTAAAGATAATGAGATTCATTATGACGCCCATTCTTGTTGACTTTTATCTACTTTTGAAGACCTACAATGTCTCCAATGTTTTGGTTTTGTCGGTTTTATTCTTTACTGTTTTGTTCAATTATATTATAACTAACGATATAGGCAATTCTATTAGAGATAGCGGGAGGCATTATGGTAACCATTGTTGATCACCTTGTATTATGTTTTTACATTATCTATTATGTCCACCCTTTTGACTTGACCGATTCTGTTCTGTTATGTCACATTTGGTTTTACTCTCTTCCAAAAAAGTAATAAGAACTGTGGGAGCATTGAAACCCAAAATGTGTAATAGTCATGGTACAAAAGAGAGGAAAAGAAAGTGCTCCAAACTATATAACTGCATGTATATTTAAGTGTATAAGATAGAAAATGATATCACAGAGTTTTATTGGATCAATGAACAGAACTGTTTGCAGTATCATTGATGGAATGTCCACTTTACAAGCTTTAATTTTGTGACTTGAACAATTATTTCTAAGATGACAAGATGTAATCCATTAACTAGTGATTTCCTACTGTTCATTTTTTTTTCTGTAAATCTGTATAACTTGTACCCTTTCCCTGCTTTTTTTTTCTTTTCTCCTTAAATAAAATTAAAAAAAAAATCTATGAAGGCAGAAAGATCATGATGAGCTCAGCAGAAGTACCACGTGCTTTATTACCCAGAGACAAATGAGAATTACAGTCCTACATCCAGCTGGGCGGTGGGCAAGTCTGAAGCTCCTGAGAACCAAAAGGGTGCAGCCTGTGATGGTCACTTGCTCAGAACTCTCCAGGTCCCCAAATGAGTTTCTGAATAGCAAATTAGAACCTCAAGACAGACAATCCTAACCTAGGCAAATAGTGTATGAAACTAAAAGCAAAGGGCAGTACGTTCCTTTCACCACCTTCTTTTTCTATTTTCACGGCATTGGTTCTCATCCTACTCACCAAGGGACAGTTGGCAGTATCTGCAGTCATTTTAGTTAATTACCATTAAGAGGCTGCTACAGACATCTAGTGGGTAGAGGCCAGGGACACTGCTAAGCATGCCGTAACACACAGGACAATTCCCACGGTGAAGAATTATGCAGCCCAAAATGTCAGTGCCATGGCTGGAAAACTCTACGCCATGAAATGAATCAGCTGAGGAGGGGGTGGGCAGTAAGTGGGGAAGGGAAGACGCTGCTTATTATTCAACTCTCGCTTCCACAGCAGGCAAAATGCTGCTTGTTCAGAACATCAAAGGTCGCTGCACAGATATCAATTCCATATTGCATGGGCCTTTGCCAAATCAAATTAGCTTATTTTCCTTGACATTAAATTTGACAAGCAAAGAGACTGTGAAAACCAGAATTCCAACTGGGTGTGCCCCTGTAATTTGGTAAAATTTTTAAGCATTGAGATTCCAACAGTAGCCTTATTCTTCACGTACAGATTATATTACTGTCAGTATTTATCTTGTTGGAAAATTTCCCTCCTTGTATTCTCAGTTTCTCCTAATTCGCAGATGCTCCAGGAATGTGACTGAGGTGGCAGATACTGGTGGACTGGCAGTAGATGTTAGGGGCATGGCCAGATGGTGCCCCAGGAAGAGAGAGGCCCCTGCTCTGTGCGAAACCCACGATTAAGATGATGTGGTGTGGGGCATTGGTGTGTTAGCATTTGTGTCAGTCAAAGGAAAAAGAATGAAAGAAAATATCCCCAGGCCAGTCATTCTTAATGGTTTTTGGTTCCCAATAGCTTTGAAAATCTGATCGAAACTGCAGTCTCTCTTCTGCACACGCATGCACGCTTGACATGGAATTCCAGAGTGTTCAGGGACTTCCTGAAGCTCAACCAGGGAGCACTCATCTGGGATTAGAATTTCTGCCATAGGGCAAAACGTGGAGTTAGAGGATGCTAATGCAGCAGCAGATGGACACAGGACGTGCTTTCTATGCTGTGACCTCACCACTGTGACCTTAGTACTCTCCTCCTGAGTCTGACTTTCCTCTTGCTGCAAAGTAGACATGAATGTCTCCTTCATCGGGTGACACTACCTTGGGACAAGATTACATCTGGGTGGCAAATAGATCACCTGAGGATGCAGATGCAGGCGAGGACTTAACTAGTATTTCTTGGGGACAGACTATTGAAAGAATCCATATTATGTGCTGGGAATTGAGAAACAAATAGGACAAAATCACCACTTTCAAGATGCTCACAGAGCAGCTAAAAGTCCCAGAAGAGAGGCCAAAGATCTTCCGAGATAGTTCAGCTCTGTGGTTGACTCAGGAAGAAAATTCAGGAGCTACTGAAGAGAGCAGTTGGTGACTGAGTGTGGCATGTGTGCTGAAGGACAAGGTCACAGAGGCTGAGCCAACATGGATTCTCCCACTGCACGAAGGTCACCATCACAGGAGCAGGCATTTTTAATACAAGCCCAAAAGAAAGCAGCTTGTAGGGCTGATAACAGCACTCAGAGTTTCCTTCAAAGGGCTGACGCTCAGAAACAACCTTCCACACCTGGTTTAGTCATTTCTCTGAACTGTGGTGTCTATGATGTGGGTCGGACTAGTAACTCTGCTTTCCTATTAGAGCCAACTTTTGTGAGATGTAGCTTGTAAGCACCAAGGATTGGTGATTTTCTTGCTCATGGCTCTGTTCACTGCAATTAGAGAGAGGTCTGATCCATAGAACTACTCACATACCAATCTCTGGAAGGGTGAACGGAATTTCCTCCTAGGAGTAACAGACATGGACAATGCTACAAGAGAGCCCAACGGACCGAGAGCGGAAGTCTCAGAGTGTCCTGGTTAGTAGGGCGCTGGGAAGGCTGCCCTAAAGAAAAAGCCTTGGAGGTGAGGTATGAGCAGGAGTTACTGAGGCTCAGAAGGAGAGCAGAGGAAACGAGGGAACAGTTCTTGCAGAGGCCTGCTATCGTGGGAAGCGGATGAGTTCAAGAAACTGAGAAGGCTGTGTGCCGGAACATTGATGATGCAAGACAGGGCGCAGGCGTGGCTGGAGCAGAAGACAAGCCAGATCACTCAGGACCTTTTAAATCAGGGCCAAGGCCTCTGTCTTTGTCCTGAAAGCCATAACGTTCAATGGCTTCAAACACCACGGGCAGCTGTCTCCCGTTCTTTGCTTTCTCATCTTCACAAAAGCAGCACAAGAGAGTAGACTACACTTGTCACTGGCCTTTCCTATTCATCTCTCTTTTTCCGGTTTAGAAATGTTGCGTTGAGTTTTCCCTGGCAATTTTCCCTTCCCCTTCTTAGTTATAAAATCCGTGTAGGATTGGACCTGTCCCAGCTCCAACAGGGAATCCTCACTGCCCTGAGTCATCCCTTCCCTTTCACCAACAGAATTGGTCTGATGATATCCCACAACACAAATGCCACCAAGGAGATGAGTGGAGAGGTTAGCTGGGGTTTCCAGAATATGTAGCACTCTTCCATGAGAATCTCTTCCTTTTCCTCTGGCTAGTGTACACCCAAAACTCTCCTCTGATACCAGGACTTGAAGGTGGAGTAAAACCTGCCACTGCCAACATTTTAACATTTTGAAAGACACATCTGAGAAACGTTGCTAAACTGAACTTAATGATGCCATGTGAGCACCTGGATCAAGCCTTACTTAATACTACACTAGCTTCAGGCCTTTTGACCTTCTCAGCTAACAACTCCACTTTGTTCTGTTAAGTCATTTTGAGTTGGCTTTTGGACACGAAAGATCTTAATGGATTCAAGAGTCTGAATCAGTGATCTAATGTTGCTGATTCTGCAAAACAGTTTTTACAAAGACTTGTCAAAAGGCAGGGGCATCTGGGAGGTAGGAGCTCTGTGGAAACCATAATCTGGAAGCATGAAATCTCATATTTTACCCAAGTGTTATGATGGGCCATCAGTCCAAAACTTCACACCACAGCATAACCGAACGCACAGTGAGTGGTCTGAAACGCATGTGGACACAGTTCCAAAGATTTGGGATTCAGTTTCCATTTGGAGGAGAGCCTAGAATTTTTGGATGTTTCCCCAAGGATTCAAGCTGATGGATCTGAAAAGCCAGCAGGGCGATCTCCTGAGAAGCGTTTTCACAGCTCTCCAGGACACTTCCTGTCCGGGGGATAAGAAGGCACTTTGCTGCTGGGCCTCAGGCCCTTCCTTGGTGGAAAGTTGGCGGGAAATCAGAAGAAATGAGTAATAAGGAAAAGTGTGCTGGCTTCAAAGTGCAGTACTAGGGCCGGGCTGGGCTTAACTGGTCAGTTGATGGCCTGGTGGGTGGGTTCAAGTATGTTGGAGCCCATTCAGCCTTCCCTGATGCTGTGCCTGCTCAACCATCTCTTTCTTTTGAACTTGAGGAAGATGATAAAGGGCAGTCACAGGCCTGCTGTGCTGATGCCTGGATCTCTGCTGCCAGACGCACTCTGAGGAATCTGTCAGCATCGTGGCCTCTGTAGTCGGTGTTTCACAAGCTTCAGAGGTTTCTCCTGCACAACCTGTTCAGAGCCACCTCCAGAGGCAGGACAGAGAGGGACCACAGTGCAGGGAAGAAGAGTAGGTAGCACCTTTGAGCCATCTGCATGTGACCGAGCCAAGCAAACCTTTTATAGCCCGTACTCCTTACATTCATGCAAGTTGGACAGTTAACTAATCTTTGAAGCTGTTTTTTTAACCTTGGACACAGTGAGGTTCCTACACCTACTTCAATAAGTTATCCTAGTGATTATAAAACAATAATAGCCTAGGGAAATTGCGTTAACACAGTCTAATATTAGTGGGTTCAAAGAATGTCAATAATATAGTTCAATTTGGCACAAAAAGAATTAAGCTGCAGTCTCCCATCATTAAATGTCAGATCACTATAAAAAAAGAGGAAAAATCAAACCTAAAGCAAAACTAACTGCTTCTTCCTGGTGCATGTTTTTATGAAAACACAATGATATACTTTCAGTTTTTAGTGGAAGGGTTATGGAGTTCAGTCCATGCCTTGGCATGTGAATTTGTGGTTCCTGCCCAGTGAATCAGTCCATCACGGGAAAATTGACTTGCTCAAGCAGCGTGATGTCTGTGTCACTCTGCAGAAGGTGCTGGTGCAATGTACAGGCACTGCAAACGTCCAACATTAGAAGACTAAATAATGCTGAAGGACCTTGCTAACATGCCATGCCCATTTGAAACCCCAAGATTAAAATCTAAAACATTTTGGGCTGACACTGGGATCGGGAGGGCAGAGAGACAGACACCCATGTTCCTATGGATAACAAGGAGCATGTATTGAATACCATTCGTGTCATACCTTTGGAACACCGGGACAGAGGAGAGTCGCACACCAATGAGTCAGTAGCTGTGTGACTTAGACACAACAAGCCCAGGGTCAGTCCTGCACCATTGGTCCAGCTCGCACACAAACAGGTCGGCCATTTACACATCTGCAAGCCAAGGAACCAGAACAGCTGTTTGGATTTGGATTGTTCTTTCTTTCACTTCTAATGGGAGCTTCCTTTCCTGGTGTGTGTGTGGCGTGGGTCTCTCTGTGACTTCTGTTTATTTCCCTTTATAGCCAGAAGAGCAAGTGCAATTCGAAGACTGAACATGCCAATCAGGCTTCTCAGTGTCATTCCTACAGCTCACAGTGACTTTCGTGGTTTGGAGGAAGTTATCAGTTTTCCAACCCAGCCCCTCCATCAGCATAACAGCCAGCATGTCTGGGAAAACTGCCTGTCTTCTTACAGAGTCCATTATGTTAAGAAAGAGATTAAAAATAATAAGAAGGGTTCAAAAACTGCCTTGCTCTGAGCCAAGAAGGAAAAGAGTGGGAGTTGAGTGATCAATTTCTTGCCTGGACTCAGACAGCCAGGCTGCCATGAATCAGTGAAGCTGTTTGCATCTAAGGAAGGCACATCAAAGGCCTTCGGAGGCCACTCACGGAATTCTCAGAAGAAGCAATTTGAAATGCTCAAGATTCTTCTTTTCCATTCTAGGAATGATCCTACTGACTAAGTAAAGTTTGAATGGGAAGAAAGGATTTGAGAAGGGAAGGAAAAAATCTCCCCACAAGGACAATTTACAAGCTATAAATCCAGTTGTTAATTTCAAGCCATCAAAACCATTCCTGTATCTCCAGCTTGAAACCAGAACTGAGAGGTGGTGGGCCATGGGTAATGCACCAGAGGACCCCCGAGCGGAACCCTAGCACCCTCGCCATGGCACCATGTTTCCTGGCTGGTAAAATATGACCTTAATTACAAGTCAGCTCATTCTCATTAGGGAAGGGGGCTGGGAAGCCTAAAGAAGGCTGGTTGGGAAATGGATGCTGAGCGCAGGGAGCAGAAATATGCATGCAATTTGCGACAGGAAGAAAGCAAGGCTGACTTTTATAAAAGATGTGCCAAGAACACATCAGGCTCCAGAAAAGACCTGAGCCAGGGGTAGGCAAAGCCTCACTGATTTCAGAGGCAGGATCCAGTATCAGTGTTTATAATGACGGCTTCTCATCTGGTAAAAGTTTACTTTGTGAGACAGAATTTTCTCTTGTCATTTTTCTTTCAGCCTTTGCACTGTCTGATGTCCCAACCCCGTTTATTTATTTATTTATTTATTTATTTATTTATTTATTTAAGACAGGGATTCACAAAGTTCCTCAGGCCAACCGTGAACTTGTAATTCTCCTGTCTCAGCCCACTAGATTGCTGAGATTGCAAGCATGCCCCACCATGCCTGGCCTAACTACCCTGTTGAATTTCCATTAGAAGGAGGTTTGGTTTACTACCACCATTTTTTTTAACCACCCTTAAAAAGCAATGATACATAATAATAACCTCATAAAGTTAATGTCACATCAATTGTGTATGGCCTTCGTATGGCTTACCCTACTGAGCATTTATTATTAATTACAATAAACATTGTGGGCTCTTCTTTAAAGACAAGAAGCTAGAATATAATAAGTTGCACAAAGATACACAGTGAATATACATTTGGGTCAGAATTTGAAGCCAGAATTCCTCGGCTCTAGAGCTTTGGTCATATTCACTTTATAAGGATGGCTTTGCTTTTTATAATTACTTTCCCCAAATTCTATGAGTGTCACTTTCTCCATTTAACACATGAGAAAACCGAAGCTCAGACAAGTAAAGGGAGTTGCCCAGAATGACTCAAGCCCTTCAGTGACGGTGCTGGAATTCTGTACTATTCCTCAAAATAATCTGAGTGTGCTGTCACGGAAGCCAAAGATAGATCCATCTTGATAAGGAGCCCAAACAGCCAAGAGAGGAAGACAGAGGGAGGCCTCTGCACACGCTGCCCACTCTTCCTGCTCCTTTGATCCTCAAAAGTGCTTTTGCTCTCAGTCTTTCCAGAACCTAGTTTTTAAACTTCATGCTTAATTCTCTAAGCTTCCCAATCCTTCCAGTAACTCTTGCCTTTTTTTATTAGTATGTGTCTGCAGTACGTAAAGATTACATTTATCAAGAGGCGCTGATACATGTACATCACAAATCTTTTTCCCTTCCCATCCTTCCCTGCTTTTTCCAACTCTGGGTCTTCTTCCGATTTACGAAGCTCTATTTCTGTTTTTATTTCTTCAACTCTTTTTTTTCCATCCACTTTCCCTCCCTTCTCTTCACCCTCCATCCATTTTTCCTTTCCCATTCATAAAAGATCTCCCTTCTTTTACTGTCTAAATTGGGCGGGCTTCCATTTCTGTGACCCACAATCACAAAATCCTGCTTCTTGCAGTGAATATTCAAAGTACAAAATGCTGAACCTAGAAAGTCCAATTCTGAGGTCATACCTAAAAGAGGCCCAGGGCAAGAAAAGCCCTATTGTTGAATGCATGTGAGCCTTTTTGGGGGGACATTTCTTAGCCAAGTCTTAACATTGTCCATCAGCGAATGAAGTAAAAAGAGGTTTGTTCTGGCTCCTATTTCTGGAGGTTCAAGCCCAGAGTCAGGCAGCCTCAGTGGCTGGTCCTCTGGCAGAGACAGAATATCATGCATGGCAGGAGCATGTGTGTGAAGAAGCAGGAAGAAGAGAAAGAGAGACTAAGAGCTGGAAGACTCACGATCCCCCAGGACCTCCCACAAGCCCTCCCTTTTATGTATTCATGTATTGAGATGAGGTCTCATTATGCTACTAAATTGCTGGGCTGGCTCCTTCTTGCAGTCCTCCCACCTCAGCCTCCCAGAGTGCTAGAATCACAAATGTGGATCACCCTACTTCCATAGGCTCCACATTTTAAAGGTTCACAACTCTTCCTACAAATACCACTCTAGAAACTGAGCGTTATACATGGATCACTGTGGGGCACTACTGATTTTCAAACTCTGTCAGCCAGTCTTCTAAAGCTCTAACCTGTCCTGAAAACTCAACCAAGTCAGGATGGAAGATTTCTTTCTCCTTTCCAATGCCCACGCTAGGTGGAAATAGTATCTGTAAAGAACTATGCAAAGCTACAAGAAGTACCAGCTGACACACTGATGTCTTGTATCTCTCAGGCATCTGAGTGTCATAAAAATCAAACACATAAAAAGTTTAACAGAAAATAGTGTAGTGAATTTAATAAGCACAAGGGCATTTTCCTTGATCTCTCAAATAAGAGTTAAGCAAAAATAGCATTTTTAATTATTTCCCGTGAAACAATAATTTGCCATTAATGTGTGATATTCAATTAAAACCAACAAATGGACTAAGAGAATTTGAAAAAAATTTAATCATTGTAGCTAATGTTGTTTCCAGAAGTTGATTGCATAATATCAGCGTAGGAGATGTCATTCTTATTATCATTTTATTTCACTTTTTTGCCTTTATTATTCCATATATACAAATTACAGACCATAATAATAGACCAAAGAACACATAAATCATATAAGACAATTGTACTATGCCCAGGCACATTGTCTACTCCAGTTTATAATATCTATTCTTTCTTTTGCTTCTTTCCTATTATCTCTCTTTTATGTTATATTATATTATATTATATATATATATATCATGTAGAATACTATATATATAAAACATGTAGAATAGTATACTATATATTATATTACAGTAAAATAGTATACTATATAAATGTGATATAATATTTTCATATAAAACTATATGTAGATTTTCACAAAAGAGAAACCATGTGATATTTAAGCTTGTGGGTCTGTTACCTCATTTAACATTATAGTCTTAAAGTGCATCCATTTTCCTACAAATGGCTCAAGTTTATCCTTCTTTATGACACAGTAGTACTTTATTACCTATACATACCACATTTTTAATCTATTCATCTGTTGAGGGACACATAGACTATTTCCAAGATTTTACTACTATGATTTGTCCCACTATAATTATGGATATGCACACATCACTGTGGTATAATATCTTTCTTTTGGGGGAAGATTGACATTAATCTGATTTTTAATGTCTATTCGAATTTGTTTCATAAAGTTGAATGAACTAGTATTTGGTACATTTATGTTTACAATTGTTAACTCTTTCTGCACAACTGTTCTCTTGACTAATATGCAGCAACCTTTTTCTCTTCTGATAAATTGTAGCTTGAGAGCCACTTTGTCAGAAATTAGGATGGCAACTCCTGCTTTTCTTCTGGGTTCTCATTGCATTGAAAGATGTCATTCCTGTGGATGAGTATATTAAGTGCAAATCAAACAGAAATTAGTTTCCATGATTGTGTTTTATCATGAATTGCAGTTACTAACTTTATAGCATAGCATATTAATAGAAAAAAGCCCCCAAGATTCTGTTAGAAATATGACAAACTCAAACTGAACTTGGTAAACAAAATATACTCCCATAATAACTTTTAGTTACTTAAACTCTAGAGAATGTTAGATAAATCTAATTATTTTTATTAATCATTCTTTTTATGAGTTAAAGGAAGAAATCTTTGTGTTTATTCAAAGACTGTCCAGGAAAATTCAAAGGTATCTTGAGTTTCAATGCATCTTTACAGTTTTATGATTCCAAATTTGGAGGCTTGTCCTGGGGAAAGCAGTGTCAAAGAGACTTCAGAATAGATTGGACACAAGAACAAGGGAAAATAGTCTTGGCTGCTTCATTAGAGAAATGAATTACCAGGAGTTACATAATAATAACTAAGAATGTTAATCCCTCCAACTGCTTTAAATGAAACTGCAGCATGTTAAAGGCAAGTATAAAGTCCATTATAAATTGAAAAGTAAACTTAACTGAGATTACATTAGACAAAATCAATGCTTTGGTTCCTTATGAAGAAAGAATATATATAATCCAAAATTACAATTTTTCTTTAATTATCAGAACTTTCCTCTCTGCTATATTTAGAATATCCATTTACTGACATTTTTATCCCATTGAATTTATAAATGAAAGCATACATAGATAAGTATATTGTATAGGATTGTAAATATTAATTTATTAACCTAAAACAACCTATGCACATAATATTGATCTTCTTATTTTGATTAAGGTGTTTTGGAAGAGAGAATATGCTTATGTTTAGGTAAGAATATAAGTTAAAGTGATTGCACTGGCAGGTAGGCTGAGCAGTAGCTACCAAACTATGGTCATATCCTAAACCAGGAACCTGTGGCTATGTTATGTTACCTAATATCTTAGTCCACTTCCTATTGCTATGATAAAATCTCTGAGAGTGGATAATTTATAAAGAAAAGAGTTTTATTTAGCTCATAATTTTAGGTTAAAACTCCAGGATCCAGCAGCAGCATCTGGTGAGGACTTTGTGTTGCATGCTAACATGGTAGAAAAACAGAAAGGTTTGAAGAGCACCAGAGGAAAAGTAAACAGGACAGGATGGGCTTGCTTCATAATGACCCATTCTTGTGATAACTAAACCACAACCATGAGAAAGGCATTAATCCCTCTCAATAACTTAATCCTCTTTTAAAGGCTCCCCTCCCTTGCAGCACTACTACAACCAATGGCAGTCAGATTTCAACACAATTTTCAAGGAGAAGGAACAAGCTACGTTTGAATCATAGCATCTGGCAAAGGAACACTGTATTTGTGATTAAACTGAGGATCTTGAGATTATCCTGTATTATTTGAGTGGTTCTGACATATTCACAAGAGTCCCTGTAGGAAGCAGACAAGAGACCAGAGATAAGAAAAGACGCTTAGGTTCTTTCTTTGAAGATTGATGGAAGAACGAAAGAATGCAGGCAGCCTCTGGAAAAAGCGAGGAAATGTCTTCTTCCCTGAAGTCTCAAAAGAATGCAAACATCTTGATTTTGAATTTCTGGTTTTAGACATACAGTTCTGATTTCAAGGGAGTATGAGAATGGACTTGGTTTCTTAAGCCACTAAATTTGTGGTAAAGTGTTACAGCAATAAGAGAATATTAATAAATATAATAGCTGTGCATGTTTTAATAATTGACATAATAACTATCCATTGCAAATTTTCAAGGTTCTGAAATCAATTAGAGGACTTATAAATTAAAAATTCAAGTCATCGTTCAAAAATAATACAATTACTTATGACTTTAACAGTATCAGAAAATAGTTTAGAATTTGCAGATTAATTAGCATAATTTTCTAATTACTCTAATTCAATTAGAATGGGTTATCATAATTTGCGGCATCACTGAAGTTACAAAAAATATCCTTTTACAAAGGATATTTGTTGCTTTAATTCAGTGTAATTTTACATACATACAATATTTACATTTGCATAATTTTAAGCACTTATGAAAGCAATCTAACTTAATAAAAGTTCAGGAGATTTAGGAAATCCAAATCATATAAATTATCCAGCATAAAGTAGTCTATTATGCTAATGTTATTTTCATATTATTTTAAAATATGACAGAAAGTATCAAAATAGGCTAATTTTCAAATATTTCCTGATTATAAATATATTAATTATAAAATGCTACTATTTTCCATAACTTAGCAGTAATTCACCCCCCAAATTATTTAGTACCCACTGTATTGTGTAACTCAGTAACCAAAATCATTAACTCACAAGTTAGCTTTTCTTTCTCAGGAGATAATTTCAACAATAAAATTTCTTAAAAGAGTCAAAATATTTAATAATATTTGTAGCCAGATCGAACTTACAACCTCACACTTGCTAGGCAGGTGCTTGCGCTGCTGAGGTATATACCCAGCTCTGAGTTCTTTCTTTTAAATTTATATAGGTGCTTTTAAGACTGCAAACCAGTCAACGTCAGGGCTCCCTAGAATTTGGGAATTTATGATCTATTAGTTGTCTCCTGTGTTGGCCAGACAGATATTCTTAAGGAACAATAACACAGTTAGCAACCATCTAAAAAGACTGACCATCATAGAATTGAAGTAGCTTGTGTTGGGTGGGGGAGGGCAATGTATTAACCATTTTTGAGCTTGGAGTTTCCCAGGTTTAATAATACAACAGGTATAGAAGGGATTCCTTCCACAACAAAAATCAGACGTAGGTGAGCCAAGGAATGAATTTTGATTCTCTTCACCAGATGAAACATAGACAAGCATGCACCAATTCATGACCAAAAGGGCTGCTGAAAACATGGCAGAGTAAAAACCAAATTGAGCAGGTACCACTGGTCAAATATCCAGACAAGTGGGTAGTGTGGTAGTGCAGGCCACACTGCACCAGCAAGGTGAACTCAGCAGGGAAGCAATGAACACAATCATCCCCAACCCCAGTGTAGGGCTCCAGAGAACCAGGCCTGAGCGTGGAAACACTTGTTTTCCACTTGAGATGTTCAGTGGCATGGTGAGTGGGGCTAGGCCAGCAATCTCAGTGGGACCTCTATTTTTTATGCATAGAATGAAATGAGTATAATAGATTGGACAATGAAAAAACAAAAACAACCATAAACATATAAACAAAAATGTTTATATGCTGCTAACTTGCCAAGCAAGGGAGCAAATACCAGCGAAACTGTGTGCTTAAGAGTTCTCTACAGAAACAAAATCAGGAGTTTCGAAGTGCTGATAAAACCATGCTCATCATGGTGTTAACTAAGGGCGAAAACCATCCCTCTGAATAGGACGGGATGAGCCCATCAGTCTGCATTTAGTTTGTAGTTGGAGGAGCTGGATTGCTGAGGTTACCTGAAGATTCTTTTTGCTAACCCCCGGTCAAGTGCTTCTGTAGATTAAAAAAAAAAAAAATTACCTTTTTTATAAATGCATAAAAAAGAAAGGACTCTGAAATATAGTATACCACGATTCTATGCTCACAAAGATTACCTGAACATAGACCTCAGTTGTCTTGGTTTGGGTCCACCACAGAAGTTTTATAACCAGAAAACCAGGCCATCCTTCAAAATCAGAGTAGGAAATGACAAAGTAATTGAGAAACAATGGAAGGCAGTTTTGCTGGTAAACAGTCTCAAAATAGGAGCCCGGAAGTAGGATGATTCCTTGGCATCTGAACTTGTTTCTTAGTTGGTGTTTTGTTTCTGTGTTGTTGACCATATATCAATTACCAGAAAAACAGCTCTTTACCACTAGCAATTGATACTTTTATTTGAATTGATCACAGTCCCAACAGAGTCATGCTTACAGTTAGTTATTAATGAAACCAATAATAATCAAGCTTCTCAGAAGCCTTCTATTATGGCCATTAAGAATGAAAACATCAACAGAGACCCAGTTACCCTAAACAATCCTTGATGCTAATAAATCTATTCCTAAGTGGCTTATTTTCTAGCCAATCAGCCATGTTGTGCTTCTAAGTCATAATAAACTGTGATTAAGGAAACCATGGGGAGAAGCTACTTCTACATTTGTCAAGAAGGATGGGCAAAGCACAGTAATTGCTCATCTTTTTAGTGCTGGAATATGTACATTGAAGGTTGAAAAAGGAAGGCTGAAGGGTGGTCAAAAGATTGGGGCTCACTGAAACTCAAAACTAATACATATTCTCATTTGCGTGCGGGTTTACTAGCCCAGAAATGGTAGCGCCCACCTCACTTTCTGGGAGGCTTTGGGACAGTTAACACCACTTGAATACGTGATGCTGTCAAGTGGTTTTGCTCAGTCATGTCTTGTCTGCCCAGTTCCCCTCCCACTTCACAGCTCCCCTCCTAACAGTTCCACAATTTTTCCCACCTCTGCATAATTCTTGAACAATTTGGAGTGAAAAGGTATCCTGTTTTTCCTTACCTTAGCCCAAAGCCTCAAAATAGGTATTTGAAGGCCCAACCCCAGACTCAGGCACAGAATTCTTATTTTATCTTTCCAGATTTCTGAGATCTTTGCTGGGTTTTGTCAAGTAGTTCCATTCAGATGTCCTGGTAGTCTTTACAAGGCCCCTGGGTGGCCTGGATCATCACTAGATCAAATAATTAATTATGTAATTAGTTATTAATGTACTTTACTAGACTATGAAGGTCAGAATCATTTGTTAGCCACTGAATCCTAGCATCTTTCAGAGGATTAGACACGAAATAAAAAATTTATATTTGTTGATTTTCAGAAGAATAAAACATTTCATGTATATGAGAACTTCTTTACAAAGTCAGACACTTTTTCTCCACCATTTTGATCAAGAATTTAAGCTGTAGGTGAGCTTAACTGTACTGTATTGACTATGAGATTTGCTCTGTATTCTCTCAATGATGTGGCAGAGTAACAACAAATATACAGAGGAATCTAACATAATAAGCTTAGCAAAACAGAATCATAGTTATGAATGAGTTATGTGATTGTACTGTTCATTGGTCAAAAATAATTACAAATCATTTTAAAGAAACTCAATTCAGGGCCGGGGATTTAGCTCAGTGGCACAAGCGCCTGCCTGGCAAGTGTTAGGTAGTGAGTGTGATCCCTGGTACCAAAGAAAAAGAGAGAGAGAGAGAGAGAGAGAAACAGAGAGAGAGAGAGAGAGAGAGAGAGAGAGAGAGAGAGAGAGAGAAATTCATAATGAATACTATCAGTAGATTAATATTTGTACAAATTGAGTTTTTAACATCTACATCTACATCCAGAAAAGTTGAAACTTAAAAAAAGTGTGAGGAAGAAATTTGGAATTTATGAAGAAAACTCAAAGCTGTGATTAAGAAAAGTTGATATATTACAATATCAGCACCAGGCTGAGTCAGGGGAACCACAGGTTCTAGTCCAACCTGGGAAACTCATCAATTTTTATTTTTTATTTTGAGACACAGTGACTGTGTTGGAAAAAAAAAAAAATCGGGTTGTAGCTCAGTGCTAAGGCCCTGGGTTCAACTCCTAGGACCACCAAAAAGAAAAAAAAAAAAACTTTATATGAACAAAATTTCCACACACTAAGTCTTTGTTGTAAAATGCATTCAGAATATACTTATAATGACTAACGTGTTCCAATTTCAGCAATGAAAGTCCTGTATTCTGAAAAACCCTTCAGTTCTAAGCAAACCAACATGGTAAGTCCCCCTAAAAATAATTGACGCTGTTGACAGTAATGCTGCCCTAGTGCTTTCCAGCCATATTACCTTGAGTTTTGTCTCAATTTTCTTATTTACACATTAGGTATAATAGTAGTTTTATCTTCTAGGTTCTTGTGAGAATAAACTGAGCTATGTACAGAAAGAACCCATGCGCAACAGATGCTCAAAATATTAAATAGTAATTACTATAATCCTTATGTTAGTGTTAGTTGCAGAAGTGGAAATTCAAAATGAGAACTTTCTCTGAGAGCTCTGTTTATTCCCTTTCTATACTATGTGCCTTTAAGAACATCAAATGTAACAAGAACTCTTGAGCATAGAGATGTGTTGAAAGTGTCCTGTAACTGACACTCTATGACTAGAATCAACACAAAGCTACTGGATCATCTTGTGCATGTGAAAAGACCTGATTCTGGCACCTTCAGAGGAGCAAAGTTATGAAAAAAGCACTGATCACCTTCAAGCCTCCATAACGCAGGAAATGGTGGGTATAGTGCAAGCACCCAAAAAACACTGGGCATCTGAGTTCATGGCTCATACACCATCTCATGCATTCCAGACTGCCAATAATCAAGTGCCATTTTGAACAGGAAACAGATGATGGCATGCCTCAGGCAGATTCCAGCTAGGATCAGCAAGAGACACTGGTCTAGAAGAAAACTCTTGTTAAAACAAATAAGCAGCTAAGTCACATGGCAAGCACTCTCAGATCTTGTTGTGTCATTGTTTGAGCTTGAATCATAAAACTGTCTTTCCATCCGGTGCCATGGCTTAATTAATCCCTTGTGTTTTGGTCATAGCTCCTGTGCCATCTCTTCCCTTGATTCCTGAAACAGAATGTGAGTCCTAAGTCCAAACTCATTCTAGAGCTTGGGAAAGAAGTGTGGGATTGGATGGGGATGGAGTAGATGGAAATGAGAAACAAGAGTTTTTATGTCCATCGTGGTCCTTGGCAGTGTATTGCCGCCTGCTCTCAGCCATTCAAGGGTCTCCTTGACTCCACATGCTATACTGGAACTGCCTTTGTGGCCGTAGAGACACTGGGCCTATAGTCCCAATCTAATAATCCTAAGAAATCTCTATCTTGCATCTCAGATCTCAAAACCTTGCATGCATATCCACTACTAACCCATAAGCGCTGAGGAAGGCAGTTTAGTGCCAGTTCTGAGACAGAGCAGAGAGTTAAATGAGAACAATTCAGAGAGACAATCTGCATGGCTTATAAAAATGATTATAGGTCTGAGCCTCCCCCGCAAATGCTAGGTGACCTAACTTGACCAGGAAAATCTTTGCCAGCTTACCTAGAGACTTATGTGGATATCCAAAAGATATGGATTCTGTATTTTTTGTATTTTTGTATTTTTACCAGTACCAGGGATTGAACTCATGACTGCCTGCTTGCAAGGCAGGTGCTTAGGCCGCTGAGCTAAATCTCCAGCCCCAGGTATGGATTTTGAAGAACAATATTGTCTGTGGCCACTTTTCTGCTAGCTGTCTTTCTCTCGCCCCTAGTGGGACGGCTGATACGAATGAGGAGGACACTACAGCGGAAAGTGTTGGTAGAATAAATGATTTTGTGAATACTAATTCTAGGATAGCATTAAGAAAATTAGGATGGCTGGACTAGAAAGGGAAGAGAAAGTAGCGAAGGGAAATTGTGGCACTGCATCTCTTGTGTTTTGTTTTGTTTTGTTTCAAGAGATTGGGAATTCAACTTTGGGAAAAGTTGGAAGGTAGATCTGAAAAATGACACCATTGTAGAGGTGCCAAACACATCCAGCTAAGAAAGAGTGGCAGTGATATAAAGGGGCACCATAGTTTTAGAAATCACCTTACTAATTTAGAGGACAAATGAAAACAGTAAGACAAGTGACACTTGAAGATTGCAGAGTTATAAGAAATGTCCACGAATGGCGAAGTATGGGAAAGCCAGTTTGAAAAAAATCATCCTTTCCCACACAATGGGATGTGAAGACTCCAGGATAAACACTAAGTATTATTAGGCCTCCTTATTAGGACAGCCTTGAACTTCAGATAACTTGATTTTCAAATCCCTTCAGCCAGTTCTCTTCTTGCCTTCCCATCGCTGACAGAATGTTCCATATGAGCTCCTGTTATTAGGTGTGTTCTCCCTGTGGCTTTTCAAAATGAAGTAAGATAACACAGGCTGGATTTTGCAATGCAATCCAGCCCTCCTTCTTCCTTCTCCATCTGACTTGTGTGCCTGCATTTAATTAATTGGGCTTGTAGCTGATAGATCCC
Source organism: Cavia porcellus (assembly GCF_034190915.1). NCBI lineage: Eukaryota > Metazoa > Chordata > Mammalia > Rodentia > Caviidae > Cavia > Cavia porcellus. The sequence goes on from NW_026947502.1 coordinate 28,596,773, forward strand.
CTGATTTGCACAAACAATTAAGAATAATTACTTGGGAACACCCATACGAGCTCATAACCTATTATGCTTGGCAAATTTGGCCAGACAAAATTAAAGATGCTGTTTCCAAATCTCTTTCTGCTGTGTCTACCGCACTCACTCTTGATAATAAACATGCAATGTGGAGTGATTTACACATTCGGGCTTTTATGACATTCTGATGTCTCATCATTTCTTCCAGGGCTTGATGTTCTTGTTTTGAAAAAGAAAGTAGCCTTCTCTGTCCTATTTATTTCATTTCCTTTTAGTGTGTGTATAAGGCACCTTCGAGGATCATGCTTAACTGGTCTCTAACTCCCTTCCACAGTATCAGGTATGTATCCTGACAAGGGCTCCACATGCATTATTTGGTTCTTTCTTGATCACTTATGTGTTCTCTTCTCTTTTCTGTTGGAAATATTTTTATTTGAAGTGAGCATATAGACATTGTTGAAATCAAAGATTTTGCTTTTGATCTTATTAATGTTTAATTTTATATGCTCTGTCTTCCCAGTGAACGTATTCTTCTCATTTTCCTTGGCATGTGCAAGACATATAAATACAAAAACTCCCAGGATGCCCCAGGGTGAACCCTTATCAGATCAGGGCTGATGGGGTTAGTCAACCAGCCTGTGGGGTAACTGGGGTAGGGTTATGGTGAAGCTGAGAATGTGACAGAAGGAGCTGGTTATCTAAAATGACTGAGCTGTAGGTAATAATACTAGGTGGGGTGCAGTTTATGGGGTTCCTTTTGTAGAGATGCAACATAGAAAGAGAGGAAGCAATAGAAGTTTGTAGGAAGCAGATAAAAAAAAAAAAAAAAAAAGCAATGAATGGCAAGTGGTTCCCCTCAAGGGAAGAAGGGAACTGCCACATCCTCACTGCCTTCGGGACAGGAGTTTTGGAATCAGGGAAAGAAGCCTTCATTAAAAAAGGATTAATGCAGATCAGATTTGGAACCTACAAACTACACGGGGATGGCCACACCTCACCTTGAAGAGTGGTAGGAGACAAGTTTCTGCCTTTTCCCTCGCTCAGGAACCATTCTGTGCTTAGTGTGAAGTACTGTGCTAGCGTCAACCTAGCCCATCTAGGAACTGTGGAGCCCTAACCAAGTCACCAAAGCCTTTGTCTTGATTAAGTCATCCATAAAATGGGAACAATCAAAACTTAGCAATAGGAAGTAGTTTCAAAATCTTCCATAACTCCCCATTTCTAAGTTCTCAAAATTTAATTACTTACTCTACTCTTTTTAATGTGAATTAATTTGTTATTGTTGTGTAATAAAATCGTTATAAATTCCGTAATGGCCCAAATAGTACTTACATGTATTTCCGTGCTAAGAAAAAAACCAAACATTACAGATAAAGCTATGGTGTACTTTTGATCATTGTCATTAATTTTTTGGATGCTGTTTTAATCTTTTTTGTACTCAGTAAATACAAACATATGTACACTTGAAGCATAATCAGTATCAAATGATAGGTTTTCTACAAGATGTTTTATGTTCATTGTGCCCTAGAGATCTTTCACTGTAACAATTCTCTGTATGTTTCACTGACTTTAAAAACTGTATTTTGTATTTTTGCAGTTTGACTTGCTAGTTTTTTTAAAATTTGTGAGTCAGTATTTGATTGTTTTCCACTGATTACATGGAAGACCCATTAATGTGCCCATGGAAGAGGAATAAAGAGCATCTCTCCCTTTCCATGATGGTAAGCTTATTAACAGGAATTTTGTCTCATTGAAATCTACTTCTCTGTCTGGGTAATGCTGTCCAAACCTTTCTCTATATTTGGTGAACAAAAAATAAAAGTGAGTTTGTGTACAAACTAAGATCTGAGCCAAATGGTCTTGCGCTTAGAAGTATGCAGTGTAAGATTGAGGAATGCTTGGTAGTAGTGTGGTGCTAACCATCTTTAGATCTCAAGAATAAACAGAGGAGACAACAACATGAAATAATTCATTTGCTCCTAAGACAGATCCTAATTAAGTTAAATAGGTCAAGGCAGTGGGATCTGGAGATGAATAGGATAAGGCCCTGCCCTCAAAAAGCTTACCACTGCAAGAAGAGGAGCTCTGAGAGATAAGATATGTCCACAGATACCCTTAAGAAAAGACAAAAGAATGTGGTGCATTCCTTTGGAGCAGCAGAAAGCAAGAGCTCAGAAGGATTTACTCTGAAGAGGGTGTGCTTGCTTGCCGTGATGAAGTCTACAAAGCAAAGAGCCTTTAACATGAATCAGAAGCTAGGGGGAGACAAGGTGTGAATGATGGTACAGGAGCTAGAAAAGCAAGAGATTCCAGAAAAGAAAGTCATTTAAGTTAGCATTTCTCCTACCTGAATGTGCACCTAAGTGTCAGGAAACCTAATAACTTCATATTTTGATTCTGTTGGTCTGATTGGGGCTCCAGATTCTGAATTTCTACAGTGCTGGGCCCCAGAACCTCCTATGGAAGATAAGAAACTAAAGTAAAGACGAAAGAAGTCCTTCACATATTTGATGGCCTTCTGCTAGAAATAAAAATAACAGGCATTGGATATTTAAACTGTGACCAAATTCCACAGGGAGCTGAATAGCAGAACAACTGGATAACATTGCTTGTTTTGAATATCTCCTTCAAATTTAGCATTGTGGTGTGGTTTGTTTACAGTGATAGCACCTGGCTACTGCTACATACAGCAGCTTTTGTCAGTGTCAGAAATGCAGAAGTGGCAAGCTAAAATAACTACTCTGGTAGAGATAACATTCTAAGGAGGACAACAAACAACTCAATTCAGTAAGTGATGTGAGGCTGGGCAGTGATAAACACAGAGCAATGAAAAACGCGCGGAATGGCCAGGGTGAATTTCACTTTTAAGTATGGGGATCGTATAGACTCCAAAGTGTGTAAAGACATAAGGGAGATGCAAAAGCTAACAATGTGTGTGTAGGGGAACAGCCAGGGCAAATAACATCAAGTGTGACAGATGATGGAATCAAAACTCAAATGTTAGATAATTTACCAAAGATCTCTCATCTAGGAACAAATTCAGACTGAACTGAAGTTCATAAAAACCACTGTTTGCTGCCTGAGGCGTTGGTGTCAGTGACAAGTTCCAAGCTGTAAAAATACTCACTTGTTTCCCGCTGTACAGCAGGCAACGTTTTCTTCCCACTCCTTAAAAAGCTGCAAGAATCGACATAGAACAGAGAGTTGGAAAGAGCTCTTCTTCCTCTCAAAGCCTCCCAAACTCCAGCCTTCACTGTACCTGGAAAATCTTCCATTGTTTCTAGCTGGGCTTCCTCAGTGTCTACCTGTGAGGCCGTGGGCATTCACTTAATCACCGGGAACTTCAGTTTCTTCATTGGTCAATGGAATTGCCTCACAGCGCTGCTGAAAAGATTAGGTTAAAAAATGTTACATTTAATCTTCTGTATCCATGAGTCTCATATCCATGAATTTAATCAACTACAGATTTAAGGAACAGAGAAAAAGATCATCTATACCAAACATTCACAGTCCTTTTCTTCTTGTCATTATTCCCTAAACAATACAGTAGAGGAAGCATTTCTCTAGAATTTATATTGCATTTCACATTATAAATAATCTGTGATTATTTAAAGTATAGGAAAGAATATTCCTAAATTATATGAAAATAATAAGAGACTTGAGCACAGTGGACTTTGGGATTTAAGAGGAGATCCTAAGACCTATTACCCATGAATACTGGAGGACATCTGTAGAATAATAGTAAGTCCTCTTTTGCCATTCCTTACATTCTAGACTAAGCACAAAATATTCTTTTTGCTACACTTTCTAACAACCATGCATCTAGCTGCATTAGTAGTGTCCCATTTTGATGATGATGAAACTGAGGGTCAGTGAGGATTGATTTGTCATGATCCACCATTAGTAAGGTGCAAAGCATGGAGAGAAATCATAGGAGATTTAACTCTACAGCCCGAATCTGCAACTGACTCAAATGTTTCGGCCCTTTCTCCAGAATAATTGTATATGCCTACATAGAACACAAAGCATATTGACTTTGGGAGACATTCAAGATTCAATTATAGTAAGTAGTAGGTCTTTGAATCCATCTCAGAAATGAAGATTACAAACATTTCCTTTACCATCAATATCATCAAAGGTGATATTGTGTGACCCATCCTCCTTCTTCCTCCTCGTCAAAGAACTACAAATGTGTTTTATTATTCTTGATTAGTATGTACTTTTTAAAAACTTTTATTTGACCAGCACGATGGTTTTCAGATTCATCTACATAGTGCATGTAGCAATATTTCAGTTCTTTTTATTGCTTGTTAGTAGCCCACTGTAAGAGTATCTCACTGAATCTGGTCATTCGTTGATGGACATGTAATTGTCTCCAATTCAGGGCTGCCACAAATAGAAGCTGGTATGATCATTGCTGCGCTTAGATACACTTAAGAGTTGAATGAGTTGAGTCATGTAGCAGGTAAATATTTAAGACTTTAAAAAACTATAAAACAGAAGGCTAAGGATTTAGCTCAGTGGTGTAAGCACCTGCCTGGCAAGCGATCTCCGGTATCAAAACATAAAAAAAGTAAAAATAAAGAAACTATAAAACCTTTCTGTCAAGTGACGGATCTTCTTACATCCCTCAGAAAGTGCCTGGGAGTTCCGGTTGCCCAAGTCTTTGTCATCACCTGGTACAGTGTTAAACATCTTAGCAAATGATGGACTAAATTAGCTTGTTCCAGCCTGTGCAAGCCAACGCATTTCTTCCCATTTCTGGGTTGGAAAACACTATTAATCAGACCTCTGAGACGCCTGCATTACCCAAATCTACTTGTTAATTATTTATCAGCACACCTCTGATTTTATCTGTTCCAGTGGCTATGTGGTGGTATCATTGTCATTTAATTCACATTTTCCTGGCAAGTAATAAAATTGAGCATCTTTTCATTTTCTAAGAACCATTTTCATGTCTTCTTTTGAGAACTGTTCAAATATTTACACGTTTTCACGAAACTGTTTATTATTGTATTATTTTTATTATTATTTATATTCTGAATCCTTTTATTGTTATTATTTATTTATATTCTGATTTTTATATTTATAATGCATGGTTATATTATGATTTATATTCTTATTCTATATTTATATTCTATTTATATTATTTATATTCTTATTATATTATTATTTATTTATATAATTTATATTCTGAATCCTTTTTCTTATACACAAGTTGCAAACATTTCTTTCCAATCTGTGACTTACTGTCTCACTCTCTTCATGGTGTCTTTCTTAATGACTTGGTTCTTGTTTTACGAGAAATTTATCATTTTGCTCTGATATGGTTTGTGTTTGCTCTGTTTAAGAAAATGTTGCCTGTCCCAGGGCTGCAATATTTTCCTGTGGTCTCATTCATGCTTTTAAGCTTTACATCTGAGTCTAATTCACTTTGCATTAAATTTTGTGGGTTAAGTGTCAACATTCACTTTTTTCCAACATGGTACCACTTGAGAAGACTTCTTTTCTGGCAAAATTTCATTAGAATCTTTGTCAAAACAATTACCTACAAAAATGGGTCTATTTTTGAACACCTTAATCTGTCTCAGAGGTGTTTTTGCACATATTTTCACTAATACATGCTCTGTCTCTTGCTTGTGACTTTATAGTGAACTTTAAAAGCCAAGAGGATGAGTTATCTAGAGATCAATGTATAGCTTTTGCATTTCTGTTTAAATATTAGAATCAACTTACCAGTTTCTAGTAAAAAAAGTATTTAGACCTTTTATTGAGAGTGAATTGAATTTATATATCAATTTGTGGAAGGCATTGTTTTAATAATACTGAAATTCCATGCCATGAACACATTATATTCTTTCATTTTATGAGTCCTTTTCAACTTCTCAAATAATACCCTGTACCTTTCAATGTAGAACTCCTGGATATCTTGTTAGATTTCTTCTTAATTATTTACAGGTTTTTTATGTACTAAATGAGGGTTATTTTCTTAATTTTATTTTTTATTTCCTTAATTTTATCATCAGGATTTGAAGTTGGCATATGAAGATGCCTCTAACTTTTGAATGTTAACTTTGTATCCTATGCATTTCTAAATTCATTTACTATTTCTAATAGTTGTTTTTCTCTTTTTAGACTTAGTTGGATTTTCAATATTAATTGGCATAGCACTTCAAGGGCAGGTAATTATTTCTTCCTTTCCAGTGTATGCCTCTCAAATTTTTCTTGTCTTATTGCAGCGGTTAAAGTTCTCCAGCATAATGTAAACAGAAGTGTCAAAGCAGAATGATACTGGACAGAAGTGGTAAAATAAATGATAACACTCTCCACAGTAATGTTGACAGTGTGGCAAAATCAGGAACAGAAGACCTTTGTTCTAGATCTCAAGGGGAAATCAAGCAGTCTTTTATCACCAAATATAATATCAAGTGTAAGTTATTTTTATTTCTGATTTTTTATAGATGCCTTTTAGCAGTTTGAAGAAGTTACTCACCATTCCTAGGTTTCTATGATGCTTTATTAAATGGGTGAAAGTTTTTTCAAGTGCATTTTCTAAATCCATTGACATATTCACTTAGCTTTTCTCGGTTACTTAGTCATTTTACTGAATTATATTGATTGATTTTCAAACACAAAAATAAAATTTTAACTTTTGATTTAAACTAGTCATAGTTTATTATATATATGTATTGTTGGATTCAATTTGCTATCAAATTTAAGGATTTTTGTGTCTGTATTTCTGAGGAATAGTAGTCTATCTTCTTTTTTTCCAGTATTGTATTTTGGTGATAGGGTACTGGGGATCAAACTCACGACTTCGTGCTTACCAGGCAGGTGCTTTTGCCGTTGAGCTAAATCCCCAGCCCTTCCAGAATTCTACATTGAACATAGGAGGATTCTACCATGTAGATGAATTGCCAGTCCTTTTTTATCCTTTTGTTTTGAGACAAATTCTCACTGTGTAATACAGGCTGACTTCAAACTTAGAATCATCCTGCCTCAGCCTCTCCAATAGGTAACAGTACAGGCATTTCCCACTATTCCTCACATCTTCACCTATTTTCTTAAGACAGAAACTCAGGTCACTGACTTTAGATATTTCTTGCTTTCTAATATAGATACTTAAAGCCATAACATCCATTTAAACACTGTTTTCACTGCGTTCCATAGATTTTGATATGTCACTTTTTTACTGAAATTTAGTATTTTATTCAATCACGAATGTAGGCAACAACCTTCATACCTATAATGTGGATATGAACAGAAATTAACTTTCATATCACATTGGAGCAACTGTAGATATTTCTAACTACATTTTGAAAGTAGGGTAGTCATCAGATTTGCATTAATAAAGAAACAGAATTGGCAGGAATTATAGCTCAATGGTCGAGTGCTGGTGTAGCGTATGCAAGGCCTTGGATTTGAGAATGCATATAAAAAATCAGGGGCAAGGTTCATCATGTTCTTCAAAGAAATCTTATGTCATGAAGAACTTGATTATAGGCAGAGAAAAGATCTTCATAAATCAAGATTTCTCTGAAGAACACCATCAATCTTGCGGGAAGGTATCTTTTCTTTAAATCTCATCAAATAGAGAAACATCACATTTCTGAGTAAGAAGGCAATATTGTAAAGATACCAGTTTTTCCCAACTTAAACTGCAAACAATTTCTTGTAAAAATATGAAAAACTGATGCCAAATTACATCAGAAAGAATACAATCAGTCTTTTAAAGTGTAAGAATGAGAACTTGGCTTAACAGACATCAAAATTTACTGCAAATCATAAAGAAAAATTTGCATATTTAGAGCACTATTGCAAAGAAAACCATTTGATTTTAATATAAAATGTTTCCCAAATTTCCTTATTTACAATGCACAGATAATTTTAGGGCAATGTGAGATTAAAAAAAAAAAAAACAGTATTTGATAGTTTATTTAATGCTACTCCAGATCATTAAGGAAAAAGTGACTAGGACAACGCCAAGCTTCTAGAAGTTCCAGGATTCCAATAAATGAGGCCATGATTCCTAATTTTCTTCTGTGAATGAATTGTCTGCTTTTAGCTGGGCCCTCCTCACACTCTCCAAGTTCAGTTGTTAATGTTTTCTTTTAAAAAGACACGCTTGAACAGGGTGATTATACTCATGGTCAAATCCAGAAGGCCACCAACACCACTGCCAGTGCTGAGAGGCCAAGCGTGGCACGCCTCGTCTTTGAGGAAGGTGCCTACAGCCTTAGTTTGTGCTTCTCTGCACGCACTCCCTCATAGAGGCTTTTATTGGAGGATATTTTACCAAGGGCCTTTAGGTCAGCCATTTCTCTTAACACCTGCTTAGAGTGACTGCAGATCTCTGCAGCCACAGTAACATTTTCTTTACCAAAGTAAAGAAAAGGTGGCACAGCTCCCTGAGCAACACTCTCCCATGAGCTGAACCAGATCTCTGCCCCAGCATGCTTCTGACTCTGAATGCACGCAGTGTAGGCCTGAGCTCACACCATATAGCCCCGAGACCACCGACACAGTCCTTTCCCATCATGTCCCACTTTAGGTTGTTGTTCAGATCAAAAGACTTTCTATCCTATCTTATGATTTTAATCTGGTCTATAACTTACTTAAAGATGTGCTTTTTAACTTGTAGGTATTTGGAGGTATTTCTAGATATCTTCTTCTTATGGGCAGAAAGTACACTTTGTGTGATTTTTATCCCTAGGTTTATTGAGACCTGCTCAATGGCCTGGAACATAGTCTATATTGATATATGTTCCATAGATACTAATCTAGCCGGATAATTCTAGGCAAATTGCTTAATCTCTCTGATCTCAATGCATTCACCTATAAAAGGGGATGATAGCCATAGTCCTCACTTCAAAGGGTCATTATGATGGTTACAATAGGTAACATATGAAAAGTATTAAGTACAGTGTACACAGTCAATGAATGTTAACATTTAGTATTGTTATTGCTATTTTTACTCCAAAGATGAAAACCTTGCTAGAGGCTTTGATTTTATTCTGGACTCAACCAGAGCATCCTAAATGTAGTCCATAAAACCATACGACTAAGGGTTCTCTACTCCTCCTCAGTATCTTTTCACTGCATTTCAACAAATCCAAATTCCTTTCTGTGGCCCTGTGTGCCTCTGCCCTGCCTGTCTCAGTGGTCTCTACTCTTCCCACTCTCTCTTTTGATGGCATCTCACAGACATACTGGTATTTTATCCAGTCTTTGAAGAGCATCAAAGGCGTCTTTGCACTTCCCTCTCTCTCCAGCAGGAACCTTCTCACATACATTCTTATCTTGGTAGCTCCTGCTCCTCTTACACATCTCATGTTAGATGTGACTTTCTCCAGGAGGACTAAATTTAGCCCCCTTTCTATTCACTTTATAACACCCTGGATTTTCTGTCAAAGCACTTAGCACAATTTATGTGTATATAAATCTGGTGAGACACTCCCACCAGACTCCTAGAACCAAGAGCCAGGATTCATTAGTTCTGTTTTTCCATTGTCTAGTTCAGAGCCTGAAGAAGACAGTTCTCCTATTCAATGACCATCTGTTAGACCAACGTTGTTCTAAACTCCAGATTTGTGACCTGAGCTTTTCTTCCCTCCCTGTAAAATGGGTCCACCAACTCTTTCTAAAAATGTTAAGTAGAAAACATTGCATGTACATTTAAACAAATAAGCCACTGAATAGGATGAACACATGCTCATTGTCAATTGATCCTAAAATACAATAACTAAAGTAATAAAGATCCACAAAGAACTGATGAGTAAACCTCAGCCCATCCTTAGGGTGCCATTCTAAGGATGCTTTAGAAAGTGTAGCCCATCATTATGGAGAAGACACATTAAACAGCAATGAAGTTGAAGAAAAACATTCCCAGTAAGCGTTCATTTTCCCAAACCATTTGGAAAAATATACATTTTCTAGAACGGGAAACTTTCAACATTGTTTATGTCTTAAAGCTGAGACTGAAAAGGGGGTGAGACTTTTCATTTTAAGCCTGTTTGAACATTTCACCATGGGCAGTTACGGCTTTTATAAACAATTCACTCATTTGTGTTTAAAATGTGGGCAGGATCAGTTGGTCAGCGGGGACAGAGCGGGCTCCTCCTTGTGGTCCAGTTGCTTAGTGCTGAGTTTCCAAATTTTAACAGCGCGCAGCAGAACCTGCAGCTGGGTGCCGCCGTGTCACTCAGCAGAGTCCTCCACGTGCTGGTTGTTAGGTCTTTTGCGCCTGCTCCAGAGCCTGTGCCTGCTTTGTAAAAACAAAACAAATAAAAGCAGGCTTCTCTGGGCAGCAGCGGCAGCAGCTGTGGTGGTGGTTGGCAGCTAGCAGTTGGGAACCTGATTTCCCACCTCATGTGCCTAGATGCCCCCTGGGAAAGCTCTCCAGACAGCCTGGCTGCAGCTGGTGCCACAATGCCAGGCCTCAGGACCAGGCAATAAACCATTAGCAGGTCACCCACAGATCACTTCCCCGTTTTGGGTGCTGCCTGGCACCTCGTAAGAGGAAGAGATTTATCAGCACTTGGCCAGTTGCCCTACCCTCCTGCAATCCTCAGCTCTCAGCAGATCAGATCGAGTGGTTCCTCCTCCTCCAACACAGGGCTACACCTGGGGAGGCTCAAGAAAGCCAGAGAACAGAGCCAGGTTGAGCAGGCCTAGTGAGATGCTCCAACATCAGAGTCACTGCCTGCTGGGTGCCTGGTTAGACCAAGAGGAGAACACACGAGACACATAAGGTTCTGATTCTGAGGAGGTAATGCCACAGCCTGGAACTCAGCAGAGGGGAGCCCAGCTTGTCCTCTTCCCCATATTCAAATGTTGGTCCCACTTTGATCTCCCTTCTTCCCTCCCTACCGTTCACATTGGTGAGGAACCTTTGTGAAGCTCTCCCAGGGCAATTTTTTGCCTTTGAAGTCCTGGAAACCTCTGCCAAGAGCTGTGTGAGGAGGCTGCTGGGGCAGGCAGCCTGGTGCCCTTGCCTTACAGGGTGCCAGAACTGGAACATCAAGACATCAAAGGGGAAGGTGGCAACAAGAAGCATGAGTAAGCTCAGCCCTCGGCGGCCTTGCCTCAGCCTGAGGGTCTTCTGCTGTCTCCCTGCTGGATGTGGGGCCTGGGCCCAACATGGGACCTCCCCAGGAGGAAGCCTAGTGGAGGTTCTGGAGCCAAGACTGTGCTGTCTCTCTGCTTCTTGGAAAGCAATGACTACCACAGAACAAAGGTGGACTCCTGGACCCTCCTTACAGCCTGATATCAACAGCTCCCATCCTTTCATTAGTCTCCAGTCTCACCATCTGTCAAATTGAAAGCTGGCCTCAGCTCTAAGATCATCAATTGTCAGATCATGGGCTTTTTCAGGCCCGCAAATATGTCTTGTATGTTCCACCCAAGTTAAAACAACAAAGAAACAAACAGAAAATTAGTTATGAACAAAGCTGGGGATGCACCTTGGAGCTAAGTCATGTGTTTCGACACGTGCAAGACTCAGGAATTCATCTCTGGGACCATCAAAAAAACTGTAAATGATCTGTAACTTTTGGAAGTCAGAAGATTTGTTTCATCAAAAATGTAAATTAAACAACTGCAAACATTTGAAGAATTAAAGCTTTCATTTTCTGTTCTCTCTTTTTTTTCTTTCTTTCTGTACTGGGAATTGAACTCAGAATCTCATGTTTGCCAGGCAAGCACTGTGCCACTGAGCTATATCCCTGGCCATCATTTTCTAAAAGATTATTTATCTTTTAAAATTTCTGCAAGGATCTCTTATAGTCAAATACAAATTATGAATTATAATTAGTGTCAAAATTTTAAGTAAAAATATTTTCATGAAAAATAAGTATGTTGGTAATTTACATTTTAGGATTTAAAAAAAGAAAAGGAAGAGAAAAGAAAAGCTAGACATTGTGAGCTTACCGTCCATCACTGCCACCTTTGCAATAGACTTGAGTCCTTGTTGGTTACTGGCCCATTAAGGCTGCTAATTTTATATGCGATCACTTGAGTTTGGGGCCCTGTATTTAGGTTATTTATTTGTATGACAAGACATGGGCCCCATTCACTGTAGGGTGATGCAGGCAGAGGTAATGTTCACCTTCTCCCTCTCCCTTCTAGGTATGGGCCAACTAGCAGGAGAAGTTTAGCCAAGTACAATTTCCCATAGGGCCATTGGAGTCAGATGAAGATGTGGGTCAAGCTGCAGAGATGCCTGGGCCACAATTTAAAGTGTGCTAAATCAGATTCTCAAGGGACAGAATCCAGAAATCTTCACATTTATCAAGGTCTTTTAGCTTAAAGTTTTTGAAGCAGTTGTGGAAAGGACATTCCATAGTGCTGTATTGATGAATCCAGCACGTTCTCTGGAGCCTTAAGAAAGATAATCAGTATTCTAAGCCCTTTCTATACATTTCTTCATTTCATCTTTCCAGTGATTGCATGAGCTGTAGTTGTCCCTTGGTATTTGCAAAGGATTGCTTCCAGGACTTCAGTGAATACCAAAATACACAAATACTCAAGCCCCTTATCAAAAATACTACTTATATATAACCTACATATGGTCTCATATACTTTAAATCATTTCTAGGTGGCTTAAAATGTCTACTGCAATATAAATGCTATATAAATTGTTGTTATTCCACATTGTTTAAGGAATAATAACAAGGAAAAGTTTCAGTCCAGGATTGGTTGAAGTCACAGATGTGAATATAAGGCCACAAGGAAAACTGTACTAATAATTACTGCCACTTAACAGGTGGGGATCTGAAACACAAGGAGGTTAACTAATGTGTGTTACATCATGCAGCAGAGCTAGAGCTTAAACGTGGTAATGACCACACAAAAGCACAGCTGCTAATATCTCTTTCCAGCTGAGACCAAGATGGAAATTCTGATTGAAAGCAAACCAGGAGAGGGAACAACATTTATACTGATTTGGAACAGGTAAATCTATGCCATAGAATGCCAAGAAGCTGCCAGCCTATAAATATTCAGAGATCTGGAAATGTCTCCCTGAAGCCTGTTTCCATGGCATGCCAGGGACTCATGAACCTGGAGATTACTGCTTATTAGTTTTGGCAACTAATTTGTAATATGATTTTAGTAACTGGCTCTGAGTGCTATCTCTCCAGACTGGTAGAGATGAACCACTTCCTCAGAGAAACCAAACTCAGAATTTGACACCAGTTAATTTTTACAACAAAACTCATGGGCCAGTTAGCTCAGTTGGTTAGAACATGATGCTGATACCACAAAACTCAGTGATTTCTTTCATGTTGTTGCTGCTGTTCTTTTGCCTAGTTTGTTGTTGTTGTTGTTGTATACTAAGTCCTATCGTGTGTCCTTTCTCTACTTTCATTCTCGGTCCATCCTAGGAAGACTGCAGAAGTTTTTGCTTAGAAAAGGGTCTTGGCCCCTGTGAAAGAAACAAACAATAAATGGATGCAGGTAGAGTCTTAAAAAGCTGATTGAGCAGTCAGTCTATTGACCAGGTAATTATTCTGGAGATGGTGAACAGAGACCAGCTATTATTTTTTCTTCTCAGAGGAAACTGATATAGTTACCGCATTCCAAAATATTCGGGATGGCATGATACAGTCATGAAGCAACTTTCAAAGCCTTGGAACTGAGGCAACTTTATTATGGACAAAGCTTGAATATCCTGGGAATATTCTACTCCCAAGCAGGTGTTAAAAAGGAAGAAATTTATGTTAAAACAATCTACACTGACAAGAATTCATTTCTCTACCTACAAGAACATAGAAAAAGCAATATAATAAATATATAAAAAGCACAACCTCTATCTTTATTGATACATACTCCGGAATGGTTGATAATTTAATAAGACCCAACACAGTTTCCCATTGAAATTCCATTTTGGAGCCTGTGTTCTCACAAAAGAAAATGAATCCAAGAATTTAAGCAAGTTTGATTTTTTAAAAAAAAGTGTAAATTATTCATTACAATCAATTAGATTTGTTGACTTGGTGTCTGGGTCTCTAGACAGAATGGAAAACACTGATAATTTAACTTCTAGAGATAGCATTTCATAATAGAACACAAGAAGGTCCAGGAACCTGACTTTGTTTCTGGAGAAACTGGCTTTCTCTGCAAGATTTTTTTTTTTTTCGCCAATAAAAGGAGTAAATTTCAAATGCCTTTCTCCTAGTCACTATAGAGGTAAGAAACAGAGCTAATACAATAATGGCATCATAGGGCCATGAGCTAGGAGACATTGCTCTTGGGGAAGTAAGTAGCAGATACTTTGCAAAATGATTTGACAAAACAACCTATCTTGGGAATGATGCTATGCTTAGTAATTTAGGCCAAACCTTAGAAGTTTCTTAATGTCCACTGGGGGAAGCATCTATCTACTCCTCCGAATGAATTTATAAATGATCTTGAACTTCTCAGTCCTACAATGGATACAAATCTAGTTCTACAGATTGCTGCCAACTCGTACATTATAGTTTGAATTGTGTCCACTAAGACATCCTCCATAGAGGATGTCTCCAGAATGGATTGACTAGCAAGAGGGGAAATTGCATAATGAAACATAATCATAGGGTGGATAATCCTTCACCTTCATCATATTCTGTTTGTTAGAAACAAGCCAAAGACATTACCTACACTCAAGAGGAGGAAATTAATACAAAAATGTGGAGATGTAGGGATCATGGAAACCCGCCTTTCTTTGTTGTACTGAAGATGAAATCCAAGATTACACGCATGCTAGGCAAGCACTCCACTTCCTGGCTATGACTCCAGCCTATGCTCAGTGATTTTAAAGTTTATCTCCATGTGACAATGTAATAAACAATGCTGCTTACTTTCTCATAGTCAGCCCTCTCCTTCATTCCAGCCTGAGTCTGGTAACTCATCTCTTTGTTATAATCACCCTGGGTGTGTTTATGTGTCTTATTTGTGGTTACTAAGATGTGAAAAGTCTACTGAGCAAATTTTGCAGAGTTTCTTGCTTCCAAAATGAAATTAAGAAAAGTGGCGGTCTCTTTCCTTTTTCAGAATTGTTTAGTTGTTGGGGCTGGGGATTTAACTCAGCGCAATAAATGCCTGCCTGGCAAGCACACAGTTGTAAGTTCGACCCCCGGATTCCCAGTACAAAAAGAATTGTTTAGTGTTGAGGTGGCCCTTTGCTCATTTTGCCTTGAGTTAGGTTTGCTGTTACTTGCAGCCAAATGCACTATTATCCAGCATGATTCTGTGAGGACAAGACAACCTGGAACTCAAAGCACCTGAATAGAAAAACTTCAGCTCAATCAATGAGGCATAGTTTAACTTAGTTAAGTTCTCACTGCATGTTTTATTGGCAGGAAGTAGAAAATAATGTCAGGATTCTGCGCTGCGTAAACTACAGCTGCTATAATCAGGTTTAGCCAATTGATTCCAGGGAGATAGCATTCTCTTGTATGAATGTGGCTGGACATTCTCTACTAATCCAGTGGCAGGATGGTTGTTATAACCACAATGGAAACTAACTATATCAAGTGAAAGAAAACGGCATTGGCTTTGAGTAATTAGCCTTTTCCATTCCTTAAAAAGGAGAGAAACCAATGCTTATTGAGTGCCTTCAGAGCGTTTACTATGTTCTGGGATCCATATCTCTCCAATATATGGTAAAAGTTATTTTGCCTGCTTTACTGAAAGAACTGAGGCTTACTGGGAGATACCACTTCTATCAGTGAACATTGTCATTCAGCATCAATTCTGCATTCCTTTTAGAATGCACTGCTTCATCTTAGGATGTGGTTAACGCAAAATAATTTACTCTGGTCAGAGCTACAAAGAAGAAAATTGTGTGAATATTCCATATTATCAATGGCAAAGACAGCCTGAGTCTTATAACTGAAAATGAATAAAGGTCATCAAATCTCACAGATCATTTTCATAGACTTTACCCCATTTATTGTCCTTGGCTCCATTTCATAGATTAGGTTATTGAGGCTTAGCAATATTGTATGGCTCATCAAAACTATTTAGGTACTGAGACAGATTCACCCAAGATGAACTCAAACTCCAGTCTTTGCTCCATTCCTTCCTACCATTCAGCAGTCCCTTTCTGCCCTCTCTGTACAAGTAACAATAGGACTTTCTTTTTGTCAAATTCACACAGAGCTGACAATAAGTGTTTTACACATGAGACCATGTTTCCCTCTAGAATATTGTAAGTATGGAGTCCTACGTGAAGACCTTGGGGATTCTTGAGGAGGGTCCCAGGGGTGGGTGGGAGGCTGCCAATTATTTGTTGGTTCAAGAGAGGTGTTATCTCTGCAAACTCATGTAAGGACATTCTGATGTCAGAGAATGCAAACTATGTAGCAGAACCTGCTTGCCATTTTTGTCTTTGCAATGCAAGCTGACAGCCGAATATATTATTGCACAAGTACTATAAAACTCTTCAGCACATGTGCAGAGAGCATTTATTCTGCTTCTTTCCTAATGTAAATGGAAGAAAAATTTCATATTTATTGAGGGTGTGGGCAGATTGCCATGTTATTTTATGATGAATTTCTTGTGGATTGTTATGAGCTTTTGATTTTGTTTTTTTGATTGTAGTTGCTGATGTTTTCTTTTTTGGGGGAGCTGTTTTTAATAATTCATGCATGCATGTAATAAAAAGTTCAAGCAAATTTTAAGGTATCCTTTACCTCTGAGCCCCAGGCCCTCAGTTCCCCTCCCCAGAGGCAGTGATTAGGATCAGTTCAAATGTAATCTGTGTGTACACACTACTAACTTCATGTATATCTTTGCACACATCCAGAGGATCATGTTATACATGTTGTTCTGAGATCATATTACTATTTATTTGGATAGCGATAATACAATTTAAGTATCCAGTCTCTACAAATAGACACTTTGGTCATTTTCATATTTTCCTCAGCATATAATTGTGTTGTTAATGTTCTTGTGCCATTTTTTGCAGGTACAACTGAGGATAAATTTGGTACAATTGTTGGGCCAAAAGAGAAGCATATTTTAACTTTAACGACTATCTGCCAAAAAGGCTAAATACCTATTTGATTTCCTCGAGTGATGCCTATTTTTCTGCACAGACTCACCAGCTTGAAGTGTTATCAGGCTTCAAATCTCAGCCAATCTGATAGGTACAAAAGGCATCTTTTATAGTTTCGATTGCATTTTTCTCATTATGAGATTGAGGAGCAGACGATCTCTTTGAAAGTCTTATTCTGCTCGTTTTAATCTTAAAATACCCTAAATCCTCTTAGAAGCAGGTAGGGTCAGATTTTGAATCTGGATGGATTTATATAATGGGTTTATGAAAGGAATAGAGAGTTAGTCAAAAAGGGGGATCAAATTAAATCAAAATCCTCTCCCCTAGCCATCCTCAATCCTCCTCCCTGTGCAGGGCGTGTCCAGAGCTGCTGCTGCCCTGTGCACCCACACAGCACCCCTGGGCCACACCCCAGTCTGGGAAGTCAGGCCTCTGAACCTCTGCAGATCCTGAAGCTCAGAGATCAGATTGGTTGATAAGTGGAGATTGTGACTCAGAGAGGTAGATAAATGAGCAGTGGGTGAGAGGTCCCATATCCACGGACCCGTCCTGAATGCCATCCCAGGCAGGCCATTCTGGTGTCATCTGACCAGGTGAACCCCAATGAAGCCAAGAAGAGTGGTTTTGCACTTCTGTAGCCTTTTCTCATCACAACACACTCCCGTCCGCTATTTCATTTGGTCTTTTGCAATCTTCCAGTTAGATGGGGATTATTAGTACACTTTTTCCAGATGAGGAAACTGAAACCCAGAGAGTTTTGGCATCCTGCCCAGCCTCACACAGTCAGTGAGTGAAAGAACTAAATTCAAATCTGGGCCTGTCTGTCTTCCAGGAAAGACCTATGGTGCCTCCTAAGGGCAGATGCAGGGCTCTGGTTGATCTCCATTCTGTGGCTCAAATCTAAGGGAGGCTTCCTGGGTCACCTGGAGGGTCCTGATCAAACAACAGGACCTCATAGTACAGAGGTAAGGCTTGAACCTTCCTCTGCCTAGGTCTTTCATATAAAATGCATGCCTGCTCATAGCCACCTCGAACACAGGAATCTTATGCTGCTGTTTTGAGAACAGAGTTAGCATTGAAATCTAAGCAAGCATAAGGTTTTGAGTTCGATCCTCAGTGGAAAAAAAAAACAAAAAGAAAGAGATCTAAGATATTCAGATTCCAAATTTAATGCTTCTTCTTTACCTACTTCCACCTTCAAGGCATCTAGAAGTTTTCCTAATAAAAGAGAGTTGGACCGGGTATGGTGGCCCATTTCTGTTATCCCAGCATTTGAGGATCATCCAGAATTTGAGACCAGCCTGGACTGCATAGTGAGTTCAAAGCAAGTCTGAACTATATATATAGTAAGACCCTGTCTCAAAAAACAAATAGCTAAATAAATGAATAACTAAAAGAGAATTGATTCCTATAGTACATGTGGCTCCATACCTATTGGTCACTGTGCCTCTCTTTGCAAAGAACAGAGGCAAGGCTGTGTTATCTGCCCAGGGAAAGTGAGTTTGAAGACCTCACACTCCATCTGGAGTTTATCAGCTTCTTTCCCTGGGTAGGATTACAGTCAACGATTATCTACAGATCTGGAGCCAGCAGAGACTTTGAAGGCCCCGATTGCCAACGGGGGAGGGGCAAGAGACACAGAAGATGAAAAAGCAGTCCAGGCATCTTATCTTCCTGCTGAAATCACACAGGCTGGCCTGGCAGGGAGGAGAGCTCCTCTGTCTGCAGGGCAGACAATTCCTGGGCCTGGTTGTTCATCAGAAGTGCAGAGGGCACCTGATGAAGGCTCCCATTGCCCTCTCCTTGCCCCATCTCCTTCATTTTTATTTCATTCATTCATTCATTCCTGTATTCAGTTCACTGATCACTCACTTTTTGCCTTGCAACTTGTTCGTTATAACAGCTGACATCTTTGAGTATTCAGCCTGAGCCAAGTTAGATGTTCATTTAATCTTTATAATGGTGCTCTGAGAGAGCACCAAATTTATCCCATTTTTAAATCGTAAGAAAATGAAGACCTAAGAGGCAACTACAAAATGGCAAATCCTGAATAGTTTAAATCTTCGTGAATCCATTTTTCTTTTCATAATTCATTCATCTATTCAATTTTCCATATTCCCATCATTCCTCTTAAAATCTCTTCCCTTTCTATGTATTCTTTCTATCCTTTCCTTTCTTCCTCCTCTCTTCCTTTTTTCCATAACCATGTACTAAGCTGTCTAGATTCCCTTCCCCAGGCTGAGTTGGGGTGGGGCTCTCCTGTCAGAGGGCTTCTGGGAAGGAAAATAGGGGACCACCTCATGCATGCCCAAGACCTCAAAGGAGCCCAGGGCTCCAGATGGAGTGTGAGGTCTTCAAACTCACTTTCCCTGGGCAAATGCCCAAAATGCACCTCCCAGGGCATTTTGTCTTGTGTTTTTTAACATTCTTAGCTTCTGAAGTCTCAAACAAGCAAGACTTCCCCAGCCCCACCCCGCAGCCTTCAACCAAGCAATTCTTAAATTTCAATTGGTCAGAGAGTCTAAGTAGCTTGGAATCTAAGTAGCTTATACTTTCTGCTGTTGAGCAAGGCCCTCTGTCCCTGCTGATCTGGCTTTTACACCTTTACTAGATACCAAGGAGACCCAACTATAGGCTGTCCCTGGGTCACCACTCTGTGTTGTGCCCACCCTCTGCTTATACCTAGATGCTCCCTCTCCACCTCCAGCTGTCTGCCATGTCACGTCTCCCTCCATTGTAGGCCTTTTCTTCCTAGATGGCAAGGATTTGGCATCAAAGAATCTATGTTTGTAATCGATTACTTCTTTCTAGCCAGTCTTGTTCGCCTCTTTTCCTAGCACCTAGCACAGGGCTGGTAAGTGTACCACTCCCATTCTGAGTTGGGAAACTACCTCTGCCCTTGTAGGTGAGGGTATGGCCTCTGTCTCCTTGCACTGTAGTCTCAGGTAGGTGTGTGATCTCAGCTAGGTCATCAGTTATCTTTCCTCGACTTGGACTCACAGGCCATCTGACAAAGAGAAAGTTGAAACCTATCCAGCAGAGTTGCTTTTCTGGATTCCCAGAATGGTCCCAATTTCTATGCTTTTTTTTTTGAGTCTGGCTTCCTATCCATTCTGTGAGCTAATCAGCATTCTTACAATACATTGCTCTTGTGCCTTAACCTCTGAAAGGCTGCTTGTGATCTTCCAAGTAATGAATTCTGAACAATGTCTTCTTAGGCCAGCAAATAGAGCTGGAGCAGAAATATCCAATCTTCCTCCACTGTCTTGATCACTGCCTTTTCTGGAGCTTCCCTGATCCGTCCCTTTCTACTCTATGATATCACCTCCCCTACTCATGTCCCAGAACTAAGAAGATGCAATGGATTTCCTCCCCTGTGAGTCTTTCTCATTAGGACTGGAAATGCAGGCTGGTCTTTCTCCTTCTTTGGGTCTATTGGCCGGCACCATGAGTGTGGAATATGTTAGTGAAGACTTGCATCGAGTAGGTTTTTCCCATTTCATTCTAATCTAGATTTTCCAACCTCGGAAGCATTTTTTTTTATCTTGGCAACATTTAGACCAAAGGAGACTTTAAAGAGATTCTCAGGTGGATTCCACATTTTACTCATGTTTCTCTTGTCTTTGTCACATGTTCTGGAATTCAGCCTACATTAATAGCTGTTAGAAGTCTTCAACTTTATATATGCATTTCCTTCCCTATCTCTACATCTTCATACTTGTTACTTACTGTGGAATTTGAGATGTTCTGAGGCTGTAAAAAACAAGGAAGGGGAAAACAACGATGAAGTTAAAGGGGAGGTGCTTGGTTTGTATATGACTTGAGGAACAAGACTACATAGAGACATAATCTCATAAGAGAGCATTTTCTACATGGCAAGTATGGTTTCTAACAGTCCTCTATTATCCCATTAGCCTTCACAACAAGCCTTGGAGGTAAACAGATTATCATCCTTATTGCACAGATTAGGAAACTGAAATTTTAAGAATGAACTGCCCAGTCTGGGGATGCAGCTCAGTGTACAATCCTCCCTGTACTCAACCCATAACACCACAAGGCAAGACAACAGTGAATTTTCCAAAGGTGTACTGCTAGTGAATAATAAATCCAGTGTGCACAAAACCTTATCTTATGGAAGCAGAGGGCAAGGAGGGTACAAAGAGGTAGGAAAAATCCAATTGTGACATCAGGAGGTCTTCTGGGTACAGGGTCAGTGTTAGACACTGTAATTTCTTTATTTCACTTAAGCCTCTGAGCAACTCTCTGATGCAGTAGAAGAAGTGGAGGCTCAGAGAGATGGAGAGCCTTATCCAGGGTCAAACAATGAGAAAATGAATGGTGCTCAACCAAAGCTGTGTTTTGTTCCATTCCTCTGGGACGCCACCTGGAATGGGAGTCAGATTTTTGCAAAGATCTGAAACTACAGTCTTTCCCCTGAGGTAATTGGTATACATACTCTCTTCTTGCTACCCCATCCAGATTCTCAGTAAAGATTTGCCTGAAACTCCATCAGGAAAATGTCAGGTTAATCTGGCCTAAGGTTCATGTAAAGGTCTACAGAATCCCCAGAAGGTGACAGACTCTCCATGGTTAGAGAATGAGTCATACACATGCCTTGAGGACTTTGACAGAACTAGCATCAGAAGACACAGACCCAGCTCACGCTGAGGCTAACCAGAGCTCAAGGATGATCAAAACTGAGGTTCAACTCTTATGCTTTGGAGGAGGAGCCACTGGGTTAGAATCGAGCGCAGCCTCTCCCAGATGAGGGAGAAAATGCCACCGTCTTTGTAAAATGGGTGTAACGGAGATGGATCTCCCAAAACTGCTTGAGCCTTGAATATGGATATAACCTATCACCCATCTTACCAGCCAATCCAATATGCTGAAAGAGTAGCTATAATAAAAGAGTTATCAACAAAGAATTAAGAAAAATCAGTGGTAGATTTTAGCCATATCCCTCGTAGGATATGGTCAGAGAATGTAGGGCACAGCAGGTGGAAGCACTGGTCAAGGAAAGGACAGAGGCAGGGACCTGGGTAAAGCAGGAAGTAGCTGGGCTCAGAGCAAAGTATCCCAAGGGAAGGGAAGTGGGGGGAAAAATAAAAGAGTCTGTAAGTTGTACCTGGGCTGCCTCCTGCAGATGCTTCGTCCACACATGTTCCACCATCAGTATCATGATTGTCGCATCTGTGTGCCACTTGCACGCTTATTTACCTAATATTTTTCATGTATTTATTTAGGTACTGGGGATCAAACTCATGACCTCATCCTTGCCACCTAACATTTTTCTTGGAGATTGCCACTCTTTTTTTTTTTCAGCCATATAGGCATATTTTCTAAAAGAAAGCATTTGAGCAAAAATAGAATTGGAGTTCTTAAGGTCATGTAGCTCCTTGGTAGTTGACACACTTAGCATGCACCAAAAACAAAAGCAAAAAAAAAAAAAAAAAAAAAAGAAAATGGCACTGTCACAGATAGACACTGTCAAAGTCAAAACTACTCAATTCTCAATCTACCCTGGCAGACCCAAATAAAACTGTAGATTTGACATTTCAAAGAAGGTACAGTATCAGTGACAAATTAGTAATAACTTTGACTTCTTCTTTAGGCCAAAAGAGAGTCCAGAAGGTGTGTTAACTGCTCCCCTTAACTATATCCCCAAGCTGCAGAAGACAGTGAGGGCCCTTTCAAACAATCTGAGAAACTGAGGCACAAAGGTTGAGAAGAAGGGGTAGGGGAGTAGACTAAAGTCTAATTCCCTATCCTATCCACATAGTAGGGCCTAGTGCAGCCTGAGGCCTCCCTGGTCCTTCCCTTGATCCTCCTTTCACTCCAGGCTCCTCACTCTTGCCAGAACAGTGGCCCAGCAGATTCTGTGAGCTACGCTGTCTGCTGAAAGCAATTCTGTGTTTGTGATGCGATCTGTTCTCTAGGAGGCATTATCTCTATCTCCTTAATAGCTTCTCAAGCAAAAACATTGCACTGGGTTAGAGAGCAAAGAATGGCTGAATGGTACACATCGAGAGTCCAGGCAAACCCCAAAGCCCCGTGAAAGCAGTCCAAGACTCAGCTTTCCTCCTTTGTGCTCTCCAAGGCAACAGTCCCTCAATACTAATAACTATGTTATTATACTCAGCTCGTAGTTGTAGCACCCTGAATTGACTGATTGATTCATTCTTTCATTCATTCATTTGATAGATGTCCATTGCCTGCCTATTATGTGCCAAGCCCTGCTCTGGGCACTGAGAGTGCAGTAGTGAGCAAATAGCAGTGTGGTCCTTGCTATGCAGAGTAGACAGGCAACAAGCTTGGAGACAAGGCAATAAATGAGACCGCAGTGCGGCCACAGAGAAAGTGACGTGGCAGCAGTTCAGTGATGATTTGACTTGGGAAACTGGTGGCAACCTTACATCACGTAGACCATCATCTCTGGCGTGGTGATTTGTGAATGGTAAGGAGAAGCCAGCCAGTAGAAAGATCTGGAAGCAAGGCCTTTATTGTTGCAACAGGGCAGGAAGATTTCTGTATCTTTGGCAAAGGGGGCAGTGAGAGGATAATGATGCCCTGATGTAGGGGACATGAGCCTACACGAGGGGCAGGAGATGGAAACCAGGGACCTGAGCTGGAGGCACTAGATTTGCACTGTGCTTAGGCACTCCCATGCATTCATGCTTTTCTCAGCAAACTCACAAAGTAAAAACTGTTAGTATTTGCCAGGTGACAAAAAGGACCCTGTGGCTCAGGAAGGCTACCAAGGTAGTTGTGAGGCAGTGCTGGGCTATGAATCCACCTTTGAGGATGTCAGTGCCACCCTGTCCCTGCTGTCCCCATGGGATAGCAGTGTCCAGAGGCTGCAATTCACCAACCAAAGAGGCAACCCTCCCACTCCATTATGTGTTATTTTGAGCTAAGGATGAACTCTTACAGCTGGCCCCTAAATCTGGCTCCCTCACGTCTGGAAATATTGAAGATCTGCTAACAGCAGGGTCAGGCTTTGAATGGTAATGATGGGCCAGAATACTGTCTCAGCCTTTGTCTGAGACAGGCCAGGACTCTCTGTTTCTCCCAAGCCCCACCTCTCCCTACTGCTCACTCCAGGCGTCTCAGTCCTCTGTGTGAGCTTCCTGACCTCTCTGGGCATTTGGTTTCAAGACCCCAGCTCTCCAATAACAAAATACATGAGAAGACTCACAGAGCCGAGTCAGGAAGGAGGGACCAGAGGAATTAAGTTACAGCACCTGGCTTGCACACTTTCCTGCCATTCCGATACTATCACTTAATCACTTTCTGCAAACAGTAGGAAATGTTTGTAAGGGCCGGTACAGGAGCACGGTTAAGAGGTCGAGCCTGGGTCTTGGTCCTCATTCTGCTGAGTCTCAGCTGTGTGGGCAAGTTCTCCAATGTCAGCTTCCTTCCCTGCAAAGTGAAACTGAAGATCACACCTACATCCAAATACAAGGAAGGAGAAAACATAACTTAGCGAAGGCACTTGCAGAAAGCTTGTTTTGTGGTGAGTATCGATCAGGTGGTGCCAGGGCGATTGTTCCGCAGAAGACATTAAATGAATCAGGCCCCTGAAGCAGGGAGTGGCGGGGAGGAAGAGATGAAAAGAGCAGAGAGGGGACTGACTGCGCTACATCAGCGCTTTCATCCTGGTGACAGCACTTCTGACACATTTGGTCCTGAATTCTCATTTCTTTCTGCTTTAGGAGAGTACTTGTTCATTGTTCTTCATCTTTCTTCATCTCTCTCCAAATACAAAGACACATCCGAGAGGGAAAATTTTTAAACCAAGTCCCTAAGCATGTGGGTTCTTGTTGATTCCATTTCAGATCTGAAAGCCCTCAGTATTGTCTGTAGATGCCTAATATAAGGCAGCATCCTCCTCCCTGATGGAAAGAGCAACAGAGAAAAGAAGCTGGGCCTCACTGTGCATAGAAACCTTTCAGAGTGGACAAACGCAAGGCCTGTGTGTACCTGCTTCATTATTAACTCCGTTTGTAATTCAAAAGTAACTATGAAGCTAGTGATAATTTCATAGCAATATTCACTTAAAGCGTCACTTTCTTTCAAAGCAACACCTGATGAAATGGCTTTCATTCAGTCCTGGCCCAGAAGCATCTGGTGCTCAGTGACCGAGCCCCATCAAATCAGCCACTCCAGACCTTTCTCATCACATCGACCCGGGCCTCTGGCCAGCGCTCCCTGGCTCCACAGCTGATGCCGTCACCAGTAAGGCAGCCTGTGTTCCCCCAGGATAATGGGGGTACAGGCGGATTTCTGTTCACTCCCTGGGTGTGTATATTCGTGCTCACCACAAAAGAACCACTCGGCGAGCAGAGCTTTCAAAGGCTTATTTGCCATGACACCCAGCACTTGTAATTTGAGGTCATACCCCGAGGAAGAATTGCTAAATCTGTGTAAAATGTCTCTGACTCCCTTTTCTTACAGATTCTGTCAGATTAGCTCTCTAAGCGTCCTAAACCCATGTTGTTTGAGGTGGTTTTAAGTGAATGTACATTCCCCGAACATTGCTTTGTTGTTCAGTATACAGCAATTGACAGAGCTCCCCCTTAAAATGAGGCACTTTGTAAGGGCTCAGCGTGAAAGACAAGACCCTTTCTCAGGGGAAATTCTGAGAGGGAGAAAGTCTGCTCTGCTTCCTTGCTTACGATAAGGAGACTTATTTGCTGAGGGCCAGAGCGTCTGATGGTACACAGGAGCTCCCTGCTTTCAACTGTCAGTGTTCCACAGGACTCACCGAGGCCAAGGGGCAGAGAAGGAGGGGTTGGTTCATGACAACAGGAGTGGAACCCTGGCTTGCTGAGCTCAACCCACACCCTCCCCCTTGGTGTATTTACTAATTCTGCACACACAAATCCAAGTGTCTGGCTCTGTTCACATAAAACCAGAGAGGCCCAACTTCCCAGGCACAGGTGTGGATGCGCACAGAGGCACGCGGCTAATAAACAGTGACTCTCAAGATGGAAAGATGGACAGGGGCACGGGAAGATGGCACACTTACGTAAAACAGGCACATGGAGCAGTTCTCTCTGTTACACACACACAGTCATTTCCAAAACATACAAAGGAAACTGGATCAAAGGAGTCTTCCAACTCCTTTCCACTGTGATTTCCTTAACACTTGTGTATCACATCTTCTTCCAACAGAAAAATTTCCCTGTCACTTTTTAAAAATTCTATCACTAGGAATTGGATCTAGAAGTGCTCTACCACTGAAGTGGTATATATATATATATATATATATATATATATATATATATATTTTTTTTTTTTTTTTTTTTTTTTTTTTTTTTTAAGACAAGGTCTTACTATCTAGTTCAGACTAGCCTTGAACTCAGTATGTAGCCTAGGCTGGCAGTGAACTCACAGTGATCCTCCTGCTTCAGCCCTTCAAGTGCTGAGATTACAGGTATGCACCACCACATCCAGTTTAGATATTATTTTGAGACGAGGTCTCCTTAAAGTTGCCCAGGATGACCTCAAAGTTGAGAGCCTTCTGCTTCAGTCTCTTCAGGGGTACCTGCTTCTATTTTAATCTTAAAATTAACTTTTCAGGCCTGTCTAGTAATGAAAATGTGGGTATATTACACACTTCCAGGAAAGAGGAGCTGTTCTGAGCTGGGACACTGCAGGTGAAGCAGGTGTGAGGAGGAAAGGGTGGGTTTCCTATAGAAATACGACACCCAGATCCCAGGATTTAATTTGAGCCCCTGGTGGGCAGAAGTGGGCAGAGTTAGAGACTAGCAAGGACCCCAAGCTTGGCTTCTGGCATGTGCCACACCCACAAACAGATACACATGAGGTGGCTGAAAGCCAAACTTGCCACAAGTTGGTCAGCCTGATAATTGAGCCAATGACCATTAAATGGAAATGAATATCTTCACAGTATCTCAAATATTAACTGTGGTGCATCAGCAGGTGGTTTGACAACTGCTACAATCTCGGGCGTGTTTCATGGGCTGTTTCTCCTGCTAGGGGAAAGACTTCCTTTTTTTTTTTTTGTTTTTTTAATTTTATTTAAGGAGAAAAAGAAAAAAAAAACAGAAAAAGGGTACAAGTTATACAGAATTTCATAAAAAATAAACAGTAGGAAGTCACTAGTTAATAAATTACATATTGTCATCTTAGAAATAGTTCTTCAAGTTACAAAATTAAAGCATATAAAGTGGACTTTCAAACAGTGAGACTGCAAACAGTTCTGTTCAATGATCCAACAAAACTCAGTAATATGATTATCTATCTTACACACTTAAATATACATGCAGTTATATCCTTTAGAGCACTTTCTTTTCCTCTCTTTTGTACAATGACAATTACACATTTTGGGTTTTATTACTCCCACAGTTCTTATTACCTTTTTTTTTGAAGAGAGTAAAACCAAATGTGACATAACAGAACAGAGTCAGTCAAATCAAAAGGATGGACATAATATATAATGTAAAAACAAAATACAAGGTGATCAACAATGGTTACCATACTGCCTCTAGCTATCTTAAAAAGAATTGCCTATATCATCAGTTGTAATAAAATTGAGCAAAATAGTAAAGAATAAAACCAAAACATTGGAGACATTACAGGACTTCAAAAGAAGATAATAGTCAATCAGAATGGGTATCATAATGAATCTTATTGTCTTCACAGTTGTGGCCTATACTTTCAAACTTAATACTATCAAGCAAAACAGAATAGAGTAAAATCAGTCAAAACAAGATGGTGAGAGCAATACAGGGTTTCAAATCAAGTTAATAGGAAATCAAAGTGGGTTACTATAATATATCCTGCTATTTTTAATTTATTTTCCCTTAATTAAAAAGATAAAAATAAAAAGTAAATAATAAAAAAAGGAGATTGAGATAAAAGAGGGCATAACAACAAAACAGTGCAGGTCAAAACATAACCATTAAGACTTCCTTATTTTAATGTATTTACAGAAATCACTCCTACTTACATTATTTGTGGCTGATATTAAGTTCAGACTTAATTCATTTATTTCATTCATTTGTCCATTCATTCATTTAACAGTAGTTACAGAAAGTCCAGTATGTCCTTGTGAGGTCTAGGAGGACATGTGGGTGCAGACAAAGCTGACAAATTCTATCCCCTTGGGACGCCCATAGCTGTGTGAAAGAGCAGAGCATAAAACAGATACATATAGAACATCACATACTAAATGTCATGAATAAAGATAAAGGATAAAGAAAGAAGATGGGACCTCAGGTGGGGCGATAGAAAAGGCTTAATTTATCACTCAAAATTGATCTGAAGCCTGCTGTGATGGCACGTGTCTATCATCCCAGCACTCAGGAGGCCAAGACAGGAGGATTGCTGAAAGTTCAAGGCCAGCCTGGGCTACATAGTGAATTTAAAGCCAGCCTGAACTACATAGTAGACTTTGTTAAGGTTATTATCTATCTTCAATCTATCTATCTATCAAAAACAATCAAACAAATGAAAAAAAACAATGAACTTTTGAGACATGAGTCACGTACACATATGATGGTATGTGGCATGCAAGAATCCATGCAAATATACCAAGCCAGCCTTGGTGAATTTGAGAGCAATAAGGACCCCCAGGGGTCCACAGCAAGTGGGTGAAGTCAAGATAGGATGTGACCCTCAAGACACAGCCAGGGTCTGAGACTACTGAGGGGTTAAGAACCACAATCGGGCATGAATTTTGATCTATTATGATGGAAAATCATCGAGAGACTGAAAAGCAGTGTGATCCATGTTACCTTTCTCCTTGTCGTGTGAAGCATATCTTGGAATAAGCAGTAGACTAGGAGGACAGTGATCTTTTGGGGAGATACCACATCATCCAAGTAGAAACAATCGGAGCACACCTTACGGTCTTCCAAGAGGAATTTACTATGACAACCTGTAGGCCAAAGAAGAGCCCAGCTATGTGGCCAACAGCAAAGCCTCTTAGGTCAAATGTCCTCTCAGGGCCATGCGCAGAACTGTATGGAACACATGTCACATGCCCCTTACACTCACCATTCAAGATAGGTATTATGATCTCTATTTCAGAGCTGGGGAAACAACCTGTGCTTAAACATTTGACGTATTTTTTAATCTAAAAGGTCAGAATTGGTTTGAAATGAATAAGATACTTTACAGTTTAAAAAATATTACAAAGACTAAAAGAAATGTTGAGCTTTTTTTGCAAGCTTTTTTTTTTCTTAAATAAATGCAATGCTTTATCATCTCAAAAACAGTAAAATAGAGAAAAAGAAACGGAAAATGAAAGTACACGGCAAGTCTCCTGGTTCTGCCTTTCTCTCCCCGAGGGTAGCCCTGTGATACAGAGGTGGCTGTGCGTTTTCATAAAGAGCAAAAATAAATTGCTAAAAGTGTGTTAGAAATAAAACAAAAAGACACCAGAAAACCCTTGGGGGAAGAAGGAAGAATGTATTGCAAAGAGGAAGATAAATTTCCAATCAATGTTTTAGCTGCTAACTAGTAGACACGCACATTTTTAATAACATTTTTGTCTTTTGTAAATTGTTCTGTTAATCATCCCGCTTTCTTCCAAGCTTCCCATTTGTTCAAAGTGACTTTGGTAATAATCACTGGACAGAACCATAGGAAGCTTAGTGACGCTGGTATTATACATGGTTGCTATTGTTGTAGCTTTGACATTGGCCTCATTATGGAGCAGATTTTAATCGATCTCCCCAACAGTACCTCAGCATCATCTTCCCTGTCTGATGGAGATGGACTCAGAGTCTGAGGGATAAAGAAGATAAAGAGATCAAGGTCATGTGGCTAGAAAATGACCAAGGTGGAATATGAGTTCAGGCCAGCCGAAGGTCCAGTATCGGTGCCCTGTCACTAACACACTGAGAAGCAGATAAAGTGAGCACAGCACACAGCAAGTACCCCAAAAGCACGGACTGTTTCGTGGTCTCCCCAATAAACATTAATTGCTAGTAAGCTAGAGCTAATGCCAGCCTTCTAATGCAATCTTATGATTCTGAAGCTTCTTTCACCCCCAGCCACAAAAGGCATATCTAGAAGTGTAACTTCCATTTCTACATCCAGCAACGTTTACAAAGTCATTATGACAACACTGTGATGGAGAGTGTTTTTATGCCACAGGATGTACTTAAATTAAATAGAAAAAGCAAGAAGGAAGCCTCGGGCTGCTTTGAGGGGACAGACCTATCCATTCATTGCCCACAGGAAAACAAGATTACAGGTGGATTAGAAATCTGCTCATTGTTGGTGGAAATAATAGCTTGATGGAAGGTAGCCATGGAAAGGAGCAGAGCCTCTGGACACCAGGCAGGGCAATGGAGCATGGCATGTGCTAGGTAGGCGTCAAAGCACCTCAGCCTGGGCTGACTGGCAGGAGGGTCACATGGGTCACATCTGCCACGTACTCACTTGTTTCTTGGCTTCCCATGAGGATGCATTAGGCACAGCTTCTTGGTCCTGTTCCATGCTGGCTATGCGGAGCTCCAAGATGTAAGAGAGCCACACAGGATCCTGTGCCCAAGGAACAAGTGGTCTAGAGTGAGAGGAAATCTACAAATGGTGACCACAGTTCTATGTGCTTACAGATGCTGAGACTCATCCCGGGGGACATTGGGGTTTAAGGAGAATTTCATAACTTATCATTTCTTTTAATGGTAACAAAATAATATTTTATCTGTCACTGATAGATAAAACAAAAAGCCTTCTCAATGGGGACTGCAAGGGCATCAGTGAGAATGTGATGGTCTCTGCAAGCTTAAGGGCAAAGGAGCCAAGGGTCAAGGAATGTGTCCCCACAGCGGAGACCAGTGCTTGTGACTGAGGACAGCCACTGTGAATTGGAACTCAGTGACAAGAGCAATGGGAAAGGGAAGGGAAGCTAAGCAGAGGTCACAGCTGCTGCAAAGGCTCACCAGCAGGATGTACAGGTGGCCTAGATGCCAGGAACAATTCAGAGAACCCTTTAACATCAATGACTACAGGCAGGTCTGGTGGCCAAAGACCTTGCAGATGCTAGAGAAATTTTAGTGCTCTGGCTCCAGCCTTCCTTCTTTCGGATCTGCTTTCATCTCTGATTCCTATAGTGCAGACAAGGTTGAGACCAATAACCAGGCAACCACTGAAGTGCTGGATAACTCACCAGCAGTGGACACTTATCAAATGTGGACTCTGCCTTTCTTATTTTTCCGAAGTCTTTACAATTGGGTAAATAGGACTCAGCTGCTCCATAGTAGCTCCTCAGGGTGGATCAAACTTTGGTCCATAGAACTGGTGCTACACCCAGGGCCACACAGGTAGGGCTGGGACAAGAAGGAAGAAGAGCTGCTGGGAAGTCCCCTCTACCCCCATCTGCAAGCCTGGCCAGACTTTCTCTGCAGAAAGCAGAAGAATCTTGACTCACTGGCTGATCACGGTCAATTGGTGGAACTGGCCGTCCTGAGGTTTCACAACCTCAGCCAGCACCACCAACATCTTGCAAAGGCTTCTGGCCACAGGGCTCCTGCTCTAAGTCTCGAGTGCCACTTGGAGAATGTCCACTGGGTCATCCTGAATTAAATCAAGGATCCTGTGACATCCATAGACACTCAACATCTTGCTCTCTAAGGAACTTGGATTTGGACCATGATTTGCCCGGTGCTCAGGGATCTCTACGTTGGTGTCAGACATTTAAAATACCTCCTTTGGTGACATAGATATGTTGCTCCCATGTTGGTTTTCATCTTGAAATGCTGAGACTCATGAAGTCTAGCATGCAGAAGGCCTGTCTGTGCACTCCTTTAATGGTTCACTTACTGGATCAGTGCCTATTTATCAGGCACTTTCTGTGTGCCTAGTGAGAGGGAAATCTTCAGCAGGAAAAAGAAGCAGCACCCGAGCTAGGATGGGAGCCTCCTAAGGCTGTCACCTGTTTAATCCAGATGTTATAGTAAACTGCACAGTATAGAATCTGAAGACCTGGTTTCCACCTCTAGCATGGTAGACTTCATCCCCTACAAGTCTGGGTCTGAATTCTACTATCATTTCCTTTCACCTCATCCCCAAGTTTCAATTACTTTTCTGATAACAGAGAAATGCTCCTATGCTCAAAATATTGTGAGAAACACTGACATAAGCTTTACACAGAGAAGTCCCACTGCCTCTGTGTGATGCTGCATTGTGTCAGCCACATTCCCTCAACAGCTCTGCACCTCCATCCCTGCACTCTAAAATGGTGATAGTAAGACCTGTCTACCGGCCTTAATACAATCCTAGAAAGATAACTCATAAAAGAGACGTTGAATAACAGTGGTATCCACAATGTGGACAAGCAACAAGATACAATGCATACCTCAGTGCTGGAAAACAAAATGCTGAAAACCCATTCTCCATGTGGCTGGAAAGGACTAGAACACCTTTGCTTCTCTCCTTCTTATAAACGCTTCAAGGGCGGCATCTGTATCTACTGTACACCCAGCATTATACCCAATGCATTCACCTGTTTTCATATTTAATCTTTATGACCTCTTGGAAAGTGCTAGAGTCTCTGTAGATGGTGAAGCAGTGCTCAAAGAGTTTCCAGGGTTTCTCTAAGGGTACACAGCTAGCAAGATGGGGCCACACCCAAATCCATTTGTTTCAAGAGGTCGCACTTGCTGCCAGCTATCTCTAATGGCCCACAGGTGCTGTGCGGATGAGCCTTCCGGCTGGCATCCACTCAGGGAAACCAGCAGTCCCCACCCACTCAGCAGCCCCCTCAGCTCTGATTTCTGTCACCTCTTAGGGAGCAAGTAGTAGTAAGGAGGTGAGCACGTGCCTTTCAATCCTATCTCCATTGAAGAGTCGTTCACAAAGTCCACAAAGTTACACATCTTACCTTCCTTCTGAGCCAGGGTGTTCAGAGTTAGCAAATAAATTCAGATTTAATGAAAGTGCTCAGGTAAGTTTTAACTTGAGAGAAAGAAGGGATTTTTTTTCAGTATAAGTACATCCTATGCACTATCTGGAGGAAACCAGCATTCGATTTTACCTGACAGTCCTACTCTGAGCATCCTCCAAGTCCAGCAGGAGCAGAACACGGGTAAAGACGGGACAGGTAAGGAGGCAGGTGGAATCAGAGATCTCTGTGAAACTTTAACCAAATCTATCAAGAATTTCCCTTTATCACTAATCCCTCATTATCCCAGCTTTGAGGGGTGATTTGAGGTTCACACCTGCTTCCCAGAAGAAAATGTAAGTGGACCACCTGATGCAAAAGAAGTCAGTTTGACTTTGCTCCCCTTTCCATGAAGAGCAGCAGCGAATCCAGGACTTGGCAGTTGCTTTCCTGTGCTGTGTCCCAAGAGCGTGTTACAGCAGAAAAGGAGCGGGAATCCAACCTCAGTCGGCATGGCGTGGAGCTTCCCTACAGGGAAGGGTTGTGTGCAGAGTGAGAGATGGGGTGGATCTGATGCTCAAAGGAAGCTGGGGAGAGAGAGAAAGCAAGTCCCATGGTACAGGGGCAACTGGATGGCAGGCTGGGGCTCTGGATTCCATCCGGAGGACAGAGAAGTCACTGAAGCACTTAAGCAGAGGAGAACCCAACCTGCAATGGTGTAATTTTGCTTTCATGTGATTGCTAGGGAGGATGAACTGTTGTCCCTAGGTTCATGTTTGTATTTGTTCTATTTTTCTTATTGATTATAGTAATCTTGAACATGGAAAGGTTTTAGTGTCTTGTTATTGTTCATAATGTTCCACATTTCTATTTTTAAATATATAGTTTTTAAAGTAAAAAATAATTTTGCGCTTAGTGTGTGTGTGTGTGTGTGTGTGTGTGTGTGTGTGTGTGTGTGTCTTACTGACCATTAAACCCAGGGCCTAGCACAAGCTAGGCAAGCACCCTACACCCAAGCTCCACCCCCAGACAATTGTAGATGCCTCTATTGTCTTTGTCTTAAGAATACATTTCCTAGGGGCTGGGGATTTGGCTCAGTGGCATAAGTGCCTGCCTTGCAAGCAGGCAGTTACGAGTTCGATCCCTGGCACCAATTTCCTTATCCTGAGATGAAAATAATTCAGATACATTATTGAGTTTAGTTAAACATAAAAATTCATATATAACCCATTACAAATAATAGCTTCTAGCTTTTTTTCAAATTGTACATAACATTTGTTACACCTAACTCTGCCATCCACCTATTTATTTTGAAGTATGGTGAAGGTAATGGGTAGTGATCTCTGTTTCTCAAATACAGGATTCCTCAGTGCCTTTCACTGATTGACTCTGTGTCTTACCTTCTGTCGTGTGATGCTTCCTTATGCTGGAGCAGGTTTCAGATGCGTGCAGTCTGTCCCTATCACCTATTCGTTCCTTCCTGTTCAAATCCCACACCATTTTCATTACTCTGACTGAGGAATGAATGCATTTTAACCTATAACAGAAGAGCAAGCTTACTCATTCTTGTTTTACACAATCTCTTGCTATTCTTCCAATTAAATTTACAATCAGTTGGTGAATTCTAAGAAAATCCCACTGATAGTCTTGACTAAATTAATTTGAAAATATTGTAATTTTCATAGTAGGCAGCCTTTCTATCTAGGAATGAGTATATCACTCAGACACCCAATCACTTCTCTTAATTTTTATATTAGTATTTTTTGCAGCATGATATTTACATTCATGTTAGGGAAGTGGTACATATGCATAGCACATTTCGACCAATTTTACTTCCCTGTTCCCATGTCTCCCCCTCCCTCCTCTTTTAGATTCCCTTCCCATTCCACAAAGTCTGCCTCCCCCTTTCCTATAATTTCTTTGTTTTGCTTTTTAAGTAATTTATATTTGAGGTGTCTCATATCAGAGAAATCATGCAATTTTTATCCTTCTATATTGGACTTACTTAGTTAGTATTATGACCTCAAGATTCATTTGTTTTTCTATGGTTCAAATTTATCCTTCTTTGTGGCTGAGTAGTACTCCATTGTGTATATACCACATTTCCTTTATTCTTCTGTGGATGAGGGTATAGGCTACTTCCATAATTTATCTATCATAAGTTGTCCTACTATAAACATGGAGATCACATGCCTGATTTCTAATGTTCACAAAACATCACAAAGTTGATGAAATAATTCACATCTTACAAAGAGGAACACAGGGCTCAGAGAAGTCACCAGCATGCCTAAACTCAAACATTTCAATATGTTCAAAGTGCAAATAATCCCCTACTTCCTTCTTGAAACTCTGCAAAAAACTCTGTAAAATAAAAAATAAAGAAATGCTAGAGTACTTACATTCATAAATATGTGTTAAGTATCTGTTGTATGTCAGATTTAGAGATAAGAATGAATAAAACACAGTCACTGCTCTGAAGGTACTCAAATAGATAGCAAGAAAAGTATATTGTTGATTGTACAGTAAGTTATGTGAACATAGCTTCTTGTAGTGCGTGCTTATTATAAACTAGGCACTATTCTAAACTCTCCACCTATGTCACATATTATATTAATATGTCACATATTAACCTCAAAGAGCCTTTTCAGGTCCAGACCCACTGTTGCCCCAC
This sequence comes from Cavia porcellus, assembly GCF_034190915.1. Lineage (NCBI taxonomy): Eukaryota > Metazoa > Chordata > Mammalia > Rodentia > Caviidae > Cavia > Cavia porcellus. The sequence goes on from NW_026947502.1 coordinate 28,632,353, forward strand.
TTCAGGTATTAGAATGCCAAGGCACAAAGAGATATTAAGTAACTTTTCCAGACATTGCAAAGAGACCAAATAAACATAACTGGAATCTGGCCTTGGAACCTCCCAACCCACTGAACTGCCTGCCATTGGAAGCACTGGGGAAATAGGTGGATCTTGCAGGAGCCACCTCTTTCAGCCCAGGCAGGCTTCCTGGAGGAGGCTTGAATCTTGAAGGATGGCTAGCAATGAGGAGAGGAGCAAACACAGACAGAATGAACTCCCAGGCGCAGTGAGCAGTGCCTGGAAATCTACGGACAAGAAAGCCTGGGTGTATCAGAGGAAATGCAGGTGAAGAGAATTGGAATCAAAATATCAAATGCTGATGAGCACTGGTAGATGGCAGGACTCTCCTGAGCGCTTTGCTTGTAGCAGTGAATACTCTCAACAACCTCTTGCAATTGGTATCACTATTCCATTACAGAAAAGAAAAATGAATTACAGGAAGACAAAGTACCTTGAGTGTACAGCAAGGAAGCATTATAGCTGAAAATGCAGCTGTAGAGGGAATATGGCTCAGCTCGCGAAGGGACTTAAGAGGCAACAAGTTTGAATTATAACCTATAAAACTGGAGAAACGTTACAGGGTGTGGATTAAGGCATGGTCAGATTTACAATGAATTGAGCAGATAGATAATGTCTAACCTCAACTTCCCCCAAAATAGGAAGCACATGGAATTTCTGCGATCTCATTCAAGCCCTAAGATCTCCTCGTTGAGATTGGTGTCATTATTTCCATTTCATTGATGAGAAAAGAAAGGCTCTGAGGGGTAAGTCAGGATCAGTAGAGGGCGGGGAGGCCAAACCAGAACTCCAGTGCCTGTAGCATGGTAGGACAGCCCTCTCCACTACTCAACGGAGAAAGGGAGGGGGAACAGGGCAGGGGCCCATCTTCCACCCTAATGGGTCCCCACATTCACCACGTGGGGGTGAGAGCTCCCTGCCCACCATGTAGGTCAGCTCCTGACAGTAATTAAAATAGAGAGTTGCAAAGAGATAAAACTTTACAAAGCATTCTCAGCATTCTTGCCCATGGTGGGAACCATATTAACTTTCATATGGGAGTGCTGATGGGCAGCTCCATCAGCATCTGAGTAACCCCTTCCATTTCCCTCCTATACTGGAAAACCTCTACCTTCGGAGTGCAGACACCCGTCATCTGGGTTACAGTAGGAGGCTGCGTGCTGAAAGGCTGGCCTCAGCTCCAAGACTACCATGAGAGCGCTGCCCATCTGGAACGCATTTGGGCACCAGAGGGCCATAATCATTTGTGATCCTGAGAACATGCTCCAGGGACAGTTCACTGGGAACTTTAAAGAAAAGGCAAAAAAGACAGACAGAGTCAACTATGTAAACACATAAAAAAGGGGGTGGGAGGAAAAATAGAGAAGGAACATAGAGAAAGCAACGAGCCAGGCTGGAAAATAATGCCCTAAAAAGGAGGCTCTTTTGTCTCCATTTTGCAGACAAGAAGACTGAGGATCAGAAACGTTATGTTACTTGCCCAGGATGCAGAAGTAGCTGAGTAAAGAATAGCATAATATATGTAATAAATGAAGAACGATGGATCTTTGAATGCATTCAAAGAAATGCAAATAAAAACCAAAAGTTTGCTGATCAATGTCACACTCAGCAGAGAGTAATGATTATGGCAAATGCTAGAAAGATGAGAAATAATGGTCTCACCAGTCTAGCTGTAAGGCAAGTTTAATTGGTTTTGCCTGGTTAAAAAATAATTTGGCCATGTGTTTCAAATGTCACATCTGTTTTCCTACTATTGAATATACTGCCAGGTTTAGAAACTTACCTGCAAAAATAATTTGACTATATTGCAGTCTTCTTTATAATATTTTTTAACAAATCAGAAACTTCAAAAAGTCCAGCAAAAGACCAATTGCTGCATCTGTCAAGGGCATTCATTCCAAAGATACTGGCACAGCCATGTGTGGTGGTGCACACCTGTAATCCCAGTCTTGGGGAGGCTGAGGCAGGAGGATCACCTTGAGTTCCAAGCTGGGCTTCATAGTGAGTTCAAGTCCAGCCTGAACTACATAGCAAGACCCTTTCTCAAAAATCGCCCCCTCAAAAAAGCCATTGACACAGTCCTTTATATGTTTAATCATGAATACTACACAGCATCACAGAAAAGCTGATTTAACTAAAACATCCAGAGAAAAGAAGAGTTTCAAAAGTAGCATCTAAGCTATGACAAAACAAAATGAAAGAGACCAGAAAGAAACATGGACAAAAATGAAACCAGTGTGATTGTTTCGGTGCCAGTTAATTTCTGATGTGACAGTGGATGCAGTATTTGTGCAAGAAAGAAAAAAATTACACTCATAAAAAAAGATAGTCCTGTTCTTGTATCAGGTCAAATTCCTCCGGGGCTAAAAATATGTTAAGAACTTCTGGAAAGCTCCATTAACTCTTTAAATTACCACTGTGGGACCATTGAATGTTAGAATAACATTAATAGTAGCAAAGAAGAGGCCAGTAAGTTAATGTTGCTTCCATATTTACCAAGTTAACTCCCAGGACATAACTAAAGCATTAAGACACTCTACCTCGACAAGACCAAATATAGAAGAGAGACAGTCACACTCTGTCACCAGCCTAGTATGGACAACTACAGAGTGAGACTTATAGGTTGGGCTTTTTTCTTACTAACTTTTGTGGAGAGAGCTGACTTTGATTATATCACAAGTGAGGCTTTTCTGCTTCTTAGGAAACCCTGACCTGAAAACTGATCACCTATGGATGGCTTAGTGTCAGGCTCCCCGCGGATGGGATGTGCACAGTAGCTTAGATTTAAAGCAGGCACAGTTCTCACTGTGTTTATTTCCCACCGCTAGATGTATCCCCACTTCTGAGGTGCTTTGGTGTAAGTTTTAAGCTAAGGATGAAATGCTGGTTTAGATGCTATTCTGCAGCCTTGTTCTCAGATCCTCTGTTACTCCTGTGAGGAAAGAACTGTGAATGAGGTCTGCTCCAAGTAGAGGGAAGTGGCTGTGAAAGTTAACCTCATCAAAGCAAAGGACAATGAGTTTGTACAGTTCTTTCAGAGAAGGGCCTGCTCGCAGAAGGCCGACAGAAGGAGACAGCAGAGATTGGAGGCCAGTCATAGGCCTAAGAAGACGAGACTCAGGTTAAGAAGAGCAGGGATTTCCAGACCAAAGTCAAACGCAGCCCATGGTAAGTGTCAGAGTGAGAGCACCAGGTTCAATTGTGGAGGCTAATCTAGAGGGGTTCATAAGTCTTGTGCAGTGGCACGAATGGTGGAGACAGCATCACTAACTTAGGGACCAGTTCAGGGAGAAGCATGAACAGAAACGCAGCTTCTGATTGCTGGGGATCTTTGAAAAGGTCTCCCTTTCCTCTGACTCCCCCATCTTCCTAACAAGAATGAGTGGTCTCTCTTGCTACAGGGGGAAGAAAAGGGCCATCCTAGAAGAAAAGCGGGTTCTTGTAGGCCAAAGAAATTGGCTCTAGGGACATAGAGTCTTTGGGGCACCAAGGTGGAACCTTTGTCATTGGAGTTGGAAGAAAATTTACAAATTGACAATAAGGTGACAGACACCAGGCCCCTTTCCCCATGTCCCAGTTGCACAGCACCCATTGCAGAGCAGTGACCCCAGCACAGGACACCTGTATTAGCCCATTTTGCATTGCTATAACAGAATACCTGAAACTGGTACTTATAAGGAAAAAAGGTCTGTAGAGCTCACAATTTTGGAGGCTGAAAGTCTAAGATCAGGGCAGCCTGGTGTATTTAGCCACTGGGCTGGGTCCCTTGACTGTGTCACAACATGGCACATCTACCATGCCACAGTACTCGTGAGAGGGAGGGATCACAAGGCAAGACAGGAAGCCAGAGAGCAGAGAAAGACGTCTTGTTATCTTATACCAACCCATACTGGAAGGAAATAATTCATTCCACAAGACTACCAATAATTCCTCCTGTAAACAATGTGCCCAGTGATCTAAAAACCTCTTCTATGACCCACCTCTTAAACTTCCAACATCTCTTCTAATATCATATTAGGGACCAAATCTCCAACACATGGAACTTTGGAGGACACTCTCAAACTGTAACCAAACCATAGCCTCCCACTGCTTCAGAAGTCAGCACGCCCATAATTTAGCTCCCACAAACTTCCCAACTGGGCTATGTAAACCTTGGACTTTACGGACAAAATCTTGGGGTGGGACCTAGGAGTTAGGGTGCTCCTCCAATTCTTCTGCAGGCCTTGTCTGCAGGAGCCTGCAGTGGCAAGCCTGGTGGGAAGGCATAAGTAGAAACATTAATAACATTTCTAGCATCTCCTTTTGGTAACAAATGATGCATGTGTCTTTTTTCTTGCAGAAACCATGATGGGTATATGATGGATTTTCAAGGGACAAATTTAGCCAGGCATTTTGTGGTGCCTCTGCTGAGTGTTTCTCAGACATAGCCCAGCTCAGGACAATAAATATCAGTTAAAAATGAATAACCATTATTGCCAGCGTTGTCAGGGGTATGCTCATGCTATGAAACTAACTGGCCCTATGTCTTTGGAGCTCCCAGTCACATCATTGATCAATTCCAATACCCATACTATAAGGATTTATCTTCTCTAAAAAACCCACAGGGTATTACATTTTTGCTAAAATGACATAAAGGGGCAAAAGAAAACTAATAATTCTGCAACAACCAGCCCTAAAGAGCTATGCTGGCTTCTTTCTATGTTTGTTCATTGCATCAGCACACGGTCTGGCAATGGGATGTGCATTGCTTCATTTTGTAGACAAGGAAACTGAGATTCTGAGATGAAGTGATCTGACCAAGGTGACATAGCAGGTAGCTGGGATATAAAACCACAGGGTAGTCCAGAAGCTCCCACATCCACCAACTGACTGCTGAGCTGACAGGGAGAGGGAGTGTGAGTCTGTGTGCATGTGTGTGCAGGGGTGTGCAGGTGTGCGTGTGAGCACACACAGTTTATGGTGCCTATGTAGTCTTTTCTGGCCTGCTGCTGCTTTCTGGTCCATGGCTAAGATTGGCTTCCGGAGCCAGAGCTGCCTGAAAATTATCATATGCTCTTCTCTCCCATTCTGGGACTCCACTACAGTGAAAACTTTGTTGTATTTGCCAGAATGTAATTCCTAAACTTTGTCCTCTTGCTCTCTGATTTAGACCAAGAAATCTGAAGCTACAAGGGACAGTCAGTCTCCCAAGATATACTCAGTCAGGGATACTACATAGATGTCTCTTGATTTATGATGGATCTATGTTTTAAACCCATTGTGACTTGAAAAATGCTTTCAACACACCCAAACAATGTAGCTTAGCCTTACCTACCTTAAATCTACTCAGAACACTTTCATTAATTCACAGTGGAACATTCTCTGGAAAAGATCAAAATCTGAATTTTGAAATATGATTTCTACCAAATATGTATCGCTTTTATATTGTTTCAGTCAAAAAGCATTAATTGCGGACCATCGATGGCCAGGGACACTCATTTTGTTGAAATATCACTTCTCTTCTCTTGCTTTGGTACCAAAATTTCTGATGTTAACTTGGTCCATAGAAAAAGATAATTCTCAGCTTCCCTGACAGTTGAGTGTGAACAAGAATGGCTTGCCGGCAGATGTGGTGGAGGCAGCTCAGCAAGCTTTGCTGAACCGTGATTTGCAGCCACATGACGAGGATGGCAGAGAAACAAGAAAGTGAGGCTGGGTCTCTGACGACTGTGGCGTTGAATAACCAGTCAGGAATGTTGCTTGTCTTCTGCCAGGTTCCCCTCGTGCAAGAGAAATAAGTCTTCATCTTGTTAAAGCTACTATTATTTTGGAGGGATTTATTTTGTTTTGTTTTTGCCATCTGCAGCTGAACGTGGTGGATCTTTGCATTTTCCATCATGCATCCACAGATTGTAGCCTGGCAGCTTCCCTGCAGCAGAGTTTCAAAAAATGATAGACATGCAGAGTTCAGGGAGGCCTCAGGAAATACCTGGACCATCTGCAGCCACTGCTGGTTTATCATTTCTGCCTTAGGACGTGCTGCCTACCTTGTGGGTCCTGAATTGGTGAGCAGCCTCCTCACGCTTAACAGGGTACCATTCAACTCTCTGCAGTGTCCATAACCTCTTTTTTATTCCTCAATGGTTTCTTAACATCCACCTTTCTCCAGAGAGATCCCTAAGGCAGCTGGTCAATGCATAGGTCTGAACAAGCCCCATCTCTACTCACAAATTCATTTCTAGCTCTCCTGTCCCACTGTCAAATATACAGCCAAACCAATAACCAGATGGTTAAGAGCTTTCACATCTCTTTGAAATTTAAAATCATTTTTGACATCTGCACATCTAGAGATTTCCTATAGAACAGTGTTGGGAGCCGCGTCTGTGATAGCTCGCCTTGCGCGGCGGACGTGCGGCCTGTGGTAAAGAGCAAAGCCTGAGGTAGATTACCCCTCCCATCGAATATGTTAGTTTCCTGCTTACCGCGTAAACAACCCGCTCAACAATATAGTCTGCCTGGCAACTGATGATGTTAGCCAATCAGCTTGCCTTGCTTACTTTAACATGATTGGACACTGTATCCATATATATACTGGTGCCACCCCTGGGGGGGAGAGAGAAGCCCGGAAGTAGAAGCCCAAAAGGAGCCGCGGGGAGCGGACCAAAGGAGGCTTCGGCTGGGAGCGATCCCAGGGCAGGCTGTACGGAGAAGAAAAATAAAAGAAAAGGTTGTCCACTGCCAGACTTTGTCGTGTGTCCTTCCTGCCGGCCGGGAGCGGACATCGACATTTGGTGGCCCGTACGGGGACTGATCACCCCCGAGACGTGGAAGTGGACAACGCTCCAGTACAGATCTGCGAGACAGGTGAGTTGGGGATAAGCCTGGGCTCTGGGTGGCGCGCACCTACAGGGCTTTTAGACTCCCCTCAGGCTCATGCGTAAGTGGCGGATTCCTTGGGCCTCACGCGGTGAGTAACATATTAAAAGATGGGAAACATGTTAGGTAGCAACACTAAGAGCGAGGGTGGTTGTGGAGAAAGCTCTCAAGAGCTTACAAAAGTATGCAGGGTATCTGAGCAGGCCCAGTCAGGGAGCTCCCGAGAGGGGTCCGTCAAGGGGAACAAGGATGCTAAGGAGGAGGATGGGGCTCTAGCCTCGGAGTCGTCTGACTCCGAGGACGAGGGAAAGTTAAATGGCAAGGAGGCCAAAGAGACCAGCTGTCAGGAGCCTAAGTCGCTCGATAAGGAGTCGCAGGGTTCTTTACCTTGGGGGCCGTTTCCGGAGGCGATTCCTCGCCATGAGGCGGCCGCCTGGGAGCTCTCTCCCCTTTCGCCAGAACAGGAAGTGATGCACGGGCCCCCATTTTCCGCCCAATCACGGCCGCTGTCTTATGCTCCGCCGCCGGCGGGTCGGTATTTTTACAGGCGGCTTTGGCAGGGGGGACACTTGTCTCATGAGGTACATCCACCTGGGATAGATAGTGGCCCCTATGGGATATTTCCTGTACAAGTAGCTATGGGCCAGGGACGCAATATATGGGAGCCTTTTGAGATAAAGCAGATTAGAGAACTTAAAAATACAGTTACAACCTTTGGGCCGACTGCGCCTTACACCATTGCCATGCTGGAGAATCTGTCTTCTGGGCCCCTCACCCCCGCGGACTGGATTCAGCTGGCAAAGGCGTGTCTGCCCTCGGGTAGTTACCTGGATTAGCGAGCCTGGTACACAGAGTTCTCTGCCGAGCAGGCTGAGAAAAACGCCGGTCGAGGAAAAAGGGGCTGGGGATTTAGCTCAGCAGCATAAGCGCCTGCCTTGCAAGCAGGCAATCGCCAGTTCGATCCCTGGTACCAATAAAAAAAAAAAAAAAAAAAAAAAAACAAAAAAGATAAAAATAAAAAATAAAAAATAAAAAACAAAAAGGGGGAGTAAGCCAAGGCCTGCCTCCAAAGGCGCGGTTATCTATGACAGGACAATGGATGGGCCCGGATCCAGTGGTCAGCTGGAACCGAGGCGCGGTTTGTGTTTTCCCACAGGAACCGGGACGAGAACCACTGTGGGTACCGGAGAGACTGACACGGGCAACAAAGCCCTCGACTGAAGATCAGACCTGCCCTACTAGAGATCCATCACAGACCAACCAATAAGATGAATAAAAATAGCGGTAGCCCGAAATGGACAAGAAGATCCTCAGGCATATGCATGGCTTGCTCAATTGGCCCACGACCGAGTCTAGATATGGCGGGCATCCCTCATTCTCCTCCATAAGGTGACAATACACAGCAGGGTAGGTGAGTCAATGACGGATAAGAGCGTGCCTCCCCAGCACGACTCGACCTAAGCCAGGCCCTACCCCATCCTGCACGTAAGCCGCTGGACTGTTAGATGCTGCCCAGGTCTAAATTTCTCTCCGAGGGGATTTCTTTACGGAGAGGAAATGAGTGCAAGCTTGTGTGCATCCAGGTTCCGTCCAGTTTGTGCCTGGCCCTAGAAAAAGGACGAGGGCCTCAGGGCCTTGGCAGACCATGGGACGGCCGACCAGGGTCTAAGCCAAGGACCTACGGTGGGCCTACGCATAGGGCATAAGCCTCTGCACCCAGTCCAGGAAGGGCTACGATGCGCACATTCATAAAAAATAAAATAGGGGGAGATGTTGGGAGCCGCGTCTGTGATAGCTCGCCTTGCGCGGCGGACGTGCGGCCTGTGGTAAAGAGCAAAGCCTGAGGTAGATTACCCCTCCCATCGAATATGTTAGTTTCCTGCTTACCGCGTAAACAACCCGCTCAACAATATAGTCTGCCTGGCAACTGATGATGTTAGCCAATCAGCTTGCCTTGCTTACTTTAACATGATTGGACACTGTATCCGTATATATACTGGTGCCACCCCTGGGGGGGAGAGAGAAGCCCGGAAGTAGAAGCCCAAAAGGAGCCGCGGGGAGCGGACCAGAGGAGGCTTCGGCTGGGAGCGATCCCAGGGCAGGCTGTACGGAGAAGAAAAATAAAAGAAAAGGTTGTCCACTGCCAGACTTTGTCGTGTGTCCTTCCTGCCGGCCGGGAGCGGACATCGACAGAACAGCATAGGTCTAGATTCCCATGAAGCAACAGCACAAGCAAAGGTACAGAAATGTGAAAAGACACCATGTTGGGAGAGTAAAGAAACAGTGAGTGTCCCTTTCCTGGAGTCAGCGAGCACTGCTGAATAGGTAGGGCACACTTTCCTGTCCATGGCAGCCCATCCTGCTTCTTTACCCCTTGTCACATGCATGGCCCCTGATACTTTGATCTCTTAGACTACATACTAGGTCATAAATCCCTTAGTCTGGAAGACGGATCAGTCAAAATGGGTCCTGCGATGCTGTGATAACACCCAGCCCCCCAAATACCAATGAATGAGTCAGTGTAACCATACACATGCTGTTCGGCCATCGTAAGTTGACAGAGTGAGGAGCGGTCTCTTTGCATCAATCATTCAGGGATAAAAACTGACAAAATTGCCATTACTATGTCTGCCCACATGACAAGGTAGGAAAAAGAAACCTGCTAAACTGAGCCGTGATTCAAAACCTGCCACTCATTCTCACTTTTCATGGGTCAAGAGAGTCACGTGACCACTGCTGCCTCAAAGGATAAAAGAAGAATCCCACCATTGCCTGGGAGAGGAAGGGCAGCTGAGTGTTCATGACCATCTCGTTCATGACCTGCTGTGGTTTAAAATGCATCCCGATTTCTGTGTTGAAACTTCACCCTCATCGTGCTACTTGATCAGGCCTTTGGGGAAGTGAGGAGATTGTGTGGGCTCCAAGTGCCTAATAAAATAGCTGGAAAGAGGTAGTTTAAGCCCACTTTCCACTACATGAAACAGTTTTTGCCATTTCTCTATGTGCAGGCACAGGAAAAAGACTGTCACCAGATAGCCAATGGTAGTGCCTTGGTCTTGGACTCCCAACCTCCCTAACTATGAGCAATGTATTTCTATTATTAATCTTTTTGTTGTTGTTTGTTTTAGTCTTTAAGGCAGGATCTCTCCACGTAGTTCAAGCAGGCCTTGAACTCAGTAACCCACTATGTAGCCCACCCTGACCTTAAACTCATGACAATCCTACTGCCTCAGTCTCTCAAGTGCTGGGATTGCAGGCGTGCACCACCACGCCCTGCCTGATCTGTAGAATTTCATCATTGTTGTACAAACAAACTCAATCAGGTCCCCAGGGTACACAAGCTCTCTGTCATCTGGCTCATCCACTTTTACAGCCTCAAGTGCCTGTCCTCTCTCTCCTTCCCAAGGCCCAGCCATTCTAAACTACTTGAAGTTCTAGGAAGGTCCCCTGTGTGTGATCTCCAGCCCTCCATACACACTGTGCATTCTGTCTGCACATGGGGTTGTCCTCTAATCCTTTGACATCTCTTGAGACTCTATTCAACAATTCCTAACTAGGAAAACCTTTGACATCTCTTGAGACTCTATTCAACAATTCCTAACTAGGAAGCCCGGCTTTACCCCCCAACTTACCATACCCTTGAGTTGCCATGAGCTTCCAACATTTATTTCCTGCCCTATAATTTTGCTTTAAATTTTTTTTTTGTCTTTTTCGTTTTTTTTTTTATCGGTACCAGGGATCGAACTCACGACTGCCTGCTTACAAGGCAGGCGCTTATGCCGCTGAGCTAAATCCCCAGCCCCTCCTGCCCTGTAATTTCCCTGACAGCCTGTCTTCCCCTCTAAACCACTGAACATGACCTGGGATCCTAGACCACGGAGAAGAAATAGTAAATAAATGGTGGAAGCTTCAGATTGTGCCCCACCTGCAAACTCCAAGGCCTGCAGAAGAAGAGGTGTTACAGGCGTTGGCAAGCTGGAGAGGGAATTATCCCATTCAATGGAATGCAGCCATTTATTCGGTGACTGGTGTCATCATGGGTTGGGGACAGCACTGCTGCGCTTTTCAATTCTTCAAGAGAAATCAGATGTCTGCATCTTTTCATGAAAGCTCCTTACTTTTGAGTGCTACACATGTAACAAACCTTGGAAGGCTCTGCCCCAGACATTTCGTGCGTAGGCTTTTGAGACCAGGCAGTGTGGATAATAATTCTGACTAATACTAACTGGTTGTGCAGCTTTAGCTTAATTGGGTAATCCCTCTGAGCCTCAGTTTCCTCTTCTATGAGATGACAGTCATAATGATGCTTCATGGTATTGTCATGGGGATTAAAGGATGATGAATTTGGGATTAAAGCATTTAGTACAATGCCAGGTCTTTAGTAAGCACTCATTAAGTGTTGGTTATTAATATCATTAAATAATTGCACATGTAACTATATAATTACGATGTTGATAAGGGTCAAAGAAGGGAGAGGGAAATACAGGGAGCTCCAAGAATAGCCAATAGGAATCTCACCTACTGAACAGGGTAGGAGAGTCCCTGGAAAATAGGACTGGAGGAGAAGCTAAATTAATGCATCAAGTAATTTGGGGCACTTTGGTTCCAAGTAAAATCTACAGCAAGTTCACAAGCTGTAAGGCAGGAAGAAATCAAATTAAGAATGCAAATAGAGTATTCAGTGCTAATTCTGTGTCAACAAGCCCTGTTGAACTTTTTCAAAGATGTTGATCAATTGAAGGCATAACAGCTTAATTTACACATTTTGAAACCTTACATTTGCGGGACTCCAGGCCCTGTACTGAGGGCTCAGCAAGCTCCCTGCAGAACCACAATGTGATATCTGATTGTGCAATATCTCTATCCAGCATGAAGAAGAAATGACAGGGGAGAACCTAAGGGACTAAGCTGAGCTGTGCCCACTTCTCTTAGCTTTTTTCAGTGGTTTCATGTGGTCTCAGCAGGGGTACTAGAAAGTCTAAAGAGGGGACCTGACTCTCTGATTGGCACTTGCCTGTGTTCCTTGCTTTAACCTCACCGGGACTTTTCATAGAAAAGAGCAATCTTGGGAAAGCCCCAGAGATACTGAGCTGTCCTTTCAGAGGAAGTTCTGATGGTTTGAAACTGGGGACTTGGAGACCACTGAGTCTTTACTAAATGGAAGGTCTGGGCTACCATGTGAATACTCATTCTGCTATAAAATTTTCTTTTTGGGGGGCTGGGGATTTAGCTCAGCGGCATAAGCGCCTGCCTTGCAAGCAGGCAGTCATGAGTTCAATCCCTGGTACCGATAAAAAGAAAAAATTGTCTTTTGGAAATCTACAGTGTGAGGACTTTTTATTTCTTGCCAGTACTGAGGATTGAACTCAGGACCTTTTCAATGAGCTGGCCCTCATTTTTATTTTATTTTTTATTTTTTATTCTGAGACAAGGTCTTGTCAAGTTGCCCAGGCTGGGCTCAAACTTGCAATCTTCCTGCCTTAACATCCCAGATTTCTGGGATTACAGATGCATGCTACCATGTTTGGCTTGCATTGTTAAGTTTTCCTTAGTATAAGTATGCAATTATATAAATTCTTTATAGAAAACCTACAAAATATAGGTAAAGTAAAAGCGAAAGGAAGGGGAAAGGTAAGAAAGAAGAAAGGGGGGAAGAAAAGATAAAGGAAGAGAGAAAGAATCCCTTCAAATTCTGCAATCCAGCCATAATAACACTGGTGGATACAACTGCAAATCTCCTCCAACTATTCCTGCATAGTACATATGACTTAGCAACTAGCAGTTTTCTCTTAACGGTCTCCTCTGAAGATGCTATGTGTGCAAACAATATGTAAGTAGCGTCCAATGGTAGTAGAGTGTTCCGTTTTAAGAACACAACTTATTTAGGCAGTTTCTTAGTTTGGAGTTCTGGATTCTTTCGAAGATTTCCTTATAAGAAATACTGCCCACTTTGGGAAACAGGCATGAGAATAAAGTTGAAGGCAAATGAAGATTTTGGGTCTTTTTTAGCAACAACAACAACAAAAATGTTTGCCACTTCATGTCACACACAAGTATACCTGTTCAACAGGATGCATGTTGCTTTCAAAGGGATCAATGTTCATTGACGGTAGGAAAATCTTACTCTTGTTTTGTATAAAATAGAGATGTAAGCCAGATGTAGTGGTGCAAGCCTTCAATCTAAGCACTCTGGGAGGGTGAGGCAGAGAGATCACAAGTACAAACTCAACAGAGACAATTTGGGCCAGGGATTGGGCTTAGTGGAATAAGCACCAATCTGGCATGTATGAAGCTGTAAGTTTGATTCCCGGTAACAAAAAAAAAAAAAAAAAAAAACATAGACAACTTAATGAGACCCTCCCTAAAAATGAAATATTTGAAAATGAATGGGATGTAGCTCAGTGCAAAGGTCCAAAGCACAGATGTAGTAGGTACATAAAACAGTTATATGGTATACCTATAGTACTAATTTTGCATGGGGTATGAAAAACTGCTGATTAGAAAGAAAATTCCTCAAATTTCCTTAGGAAGATACCAATGAATAAATGGTTGAAGACTAAGAGACACTGTTCTAGGATGTTAGAGGCCACTCAGTCTAGACCTGTTCTATTTTTTAGTATTTTTATTATTTCATGAAGATTAAAGATTTCTAGCCTCCAAATATCAATCTGGAAGAAGTGAATTCCTGACAAAATTAAGCAGTGTGTGGCTTTCATTTAAAAAGGAAGCCCTGGGCGCAAAGTGGCTCTTTGGAGGCTATAATGGCCCTCGTAGAGTCCAGAGGCTGCCATACACTTGGGGCAGAGCGGACTTGCTCTGAGATGACTTTGAAAACAAGCAATTGAGATGGCGAATGTATACGTATAATATCCTCATTAGCTCCTTTGAATTACGATTATGTTTTTCTATTTGATTATTTTTTCCCACAGATGATAGAAGTCTTAATATGCCAGTAAAAACACATCTGAAGAGACTTTCAGAGGGAGAACTCAAAGCCCTTTGTAAACATTAACTCATTAATCTTCTTCTCATCCTGAGTGATGAGTAGCTTTCATGTCTTATTATCCCATTACACAGGAGAGAAACTGAGACCAGGAGATTAAACGCTTGCAGGAGTGGCCAGAACAAAGGCTTTGCAACTCACTAAACCTGCAGAGACAAGGGGAAGAGAATGACCTACAGAGAGGACCTACTATGTGCCAGGCACCAGCTGTATCATCCAGTGTTTCATCTGCATTCCACCTGAGGCCCAAAAGCCCTGTGAGCGGGACACTCAGGAGCTCTGTCCCAAGCTGCCACCTAGTCAGAAACAAGAGTGAAACTCACTCCCAGGTCTGCTCACCCCGCATAACTTCCCCGCCAGCTAGAGTTGCTTTTTTTGTGTTTCAGTGCTAAGCCTGGTCTCCAAGGCCTCACGTGGTAGGCGAGAGCTCTGCCTCTGAGCTGCACCCCTGTTCTTTCAGCTAGTATGTTTCAAACACAGAGAAGCCTACTGCTTTTCCTAAAAAGGTGCGACATTTTCCTCAACTCATGAAAACAGCCAGTTGGGAAAGCAAACAAGGTATTAAAGATGCAACTTGATTTCTGGACCTTGGCTCCCAATAAACACGAGAAATATTGGCTATTGCTTCTGTGAGAGCTCAGTGATCAGCTAAAGGAACTGTTTCACTCAAGGAGCCAGCATGGCTCCCATGGGAGGGCGGGGTCTGTCTCTTCGGTGGTAGCATTTTTGCTATTATTACCATGCTCAACACATTTTCCTTCCTGGAAATAAGCTTTTGCATCTTCTCTTGGGGAGATTGCACCAGGGAAAATATACAAACAAACCAGCAAAAACAACCGCCCATTGCCAAGATCCAGGGCACTAGAACAGCTTGCACGGGGAAGACAGGCTCTGAGCACCCAGTGAACCGATCATCTCAAGTTACTCGGTATTCATCTATAGAATTTTTCAATTATGTATGACTAATTTCGCACAAAGTCATTATTTAAAGCAATTTGTTTCCCTGTGAGAGACAACACCTTCCCCTTCCTGAAAGGTGGGCGGGGAGAATGTCAAGTCGCCATGCTTCGGCTTGAGTTATGAAGCGGTCACAGGAGTTCAAAAGCAAAAACTAATGAACAGGTAAGTCATCACACGTAAAATTCCTTCACTGTATTATCAAAATACAAATTAATTATAGATAACATCAAACGAGCTCTCTTTAATGTATGTTTTTCCCAGAGAAGGGAATGAAATAGTGCTCAGGCGGTGGGAGGGGAGTTGAGGGGTACGTAGAGGGATCTTTTATTAATGTTGGCGGTACTTTGACGTGGGCCTGAGAGGCTGTGATGATGGGGACCTGCAAATGAAATGGACTATACGGCATGACAGACATGCTAACTCCTGTGTGAGCTTGTCCCTGTGGGTCACCGTCAGTGTAATGATAAAACCACCCAGGACAGGGACAGCAGCAGCCTTGGAGCAGGCAGCCAATACCCTTGCCAGGGGAGCTTGATGAAGGCCAAGAAACTGCAGTCATGGCCTAGGCTTCCAGTCTTGACCTTCCACGCAAGGACCAAGGCTGAAGTAAGTGCGTGATTCACCTTCTTTGGGGGTGGGAGAAAAAAGGACAAGAGCAGAGCAGAGAGGGCCTGCCCCTCCCCACCCTCTGCCCCCCTCCCAGATGTATGTAATGCTAATATTCACATGACAGCAAACATTTTCAAAATAATAGTCCTATATACTTAAGGTTAATAAGAACGGGCGCCATCCAACTTTCAAAGGTAGCAATTTTCTTTCATTAAAGCCAAATCAAGAAAGAGAACTTTGGGATTCCTCAGGGCTAATTACAAGGTGTTAATAATAACAATATAATGGCTGCAATTTTCCAGCTTTGCTCAAACCCATAATCTGCTTGAGTGCCTTATAGGATTGTCTGTGAGTTTATATAAAGCCAAGTGTTAGTCCAAAAATGTTTTCAGTAATTTCATTTTTACATCATGTCTCTCCTGAGTGTTTATGATGATGTGGTAATTGGTGGTGGAGAAGGTGCTCTCTGGGGAGGAGCAACTAGCAGCTTGACACTCACAGGGCTCTTCTGATTTCCCCTGAAGTGCATCCTGGGAGGGAGCTATGTGTCCAGAAGAGTGAACTCGGTGGCCTCTAAATGCACAGGAACTCTAGGGAGACTGGATGAAACAAGACCCTCAACTCACCCAGACCTCCGTCCCCCACCATGATCCTACAAGAGAAAAAAGAGCCAAGAACAGTGCTGCAAGTGATCTGGAGAACCTTGACACTGTCTGGGCAGGCAGGGGAGAGGCCAGTGCTTCAGTGAGCTGGTCTGTCCATAGCCCCTCCTGGCAATGGTGAGCATCTGCTGCTCCAGAAATGACATTAAAAGCTCACCTTGAGCAGTGCAACCATTTGTTTCTCTAACAGAGACCAGAGGCATGAGACTGTCTTAGAATTTGAACTCCACAGAGATGTCCAGTTGTTCATTTCAAAATCCCAAAGCAGCTTGGAGGTGGGAGAACAGCTTAGAATTAGAGCGAGTGCTTAGCACACTAAAGGGCCTGGGTTGCATCTCAGCACAAGCATGCTGGGAAGAAGGAGGGAAGGAAGAAATGCGGAAGGGCCCTCCACAAAGAAAGGTTAGTTGATGAGGACAGCTGTACCCTTGCTTCTGCTCACCCCCTCTCCGTACCTGTAGAATGACTAAACGCTCATTTCAAAGACACGGGCTTTTTAAAGCCAAGAAATCTAGCGTCTCGCTCACTCTTTTTCTCTTTGGACTGCCTAGGGGGCAAATTCTTCTAAATTTTGGACAGGAAAGAACAAAATCGTTTGGTATTGCCAAGCTGGGGTCTGAAGCCAGTTCTTTACAACCAATTTCTAAATCTGATCGTAAAAGTTGCTGATGGAAAAGCTGAAACAATGCAAACTCCGTGTGGTTTTTGCCGACTGTTTGAGGATGCCCAAGAGATGCATCAAACCAAAGAAATGATAATTTGTCCTAATTGGGTTAGAACCACGGGTAAACTGGCACCATCTGGAGTTCTGCTCATTTGGGAGTTTACAAGCAGGGACACTAAGATCTTCATTCTTTTGGAATGTGTGACTCTTTCCTCGTTGTCCTCCAGGATGGGGATCAGAGAGGGAGAGTGCGTGGAGGTGCTAAAAAAGCAGGGTGGGCTGCTTGACTTGCAATGTCTGCTCCTAGCAAAGAGAAACTAACACGCACGCTAGCATTGTCTTATGGTTCAGTTAAGATTATGTACAGCAAGGTGTATGATTTGAACCATGAAAATTTAGCACCCTTAAAGACCGCAGAGGTCTTCCTGTCTCTGTTGTGCTGAGCTAGGGATCCTCAGACAGCTATGGTCCAGAGAGAGCAGTGGATTTGCTCGAGGTTACAGTTAACACATAACAAGAAAAGAGCACATTTTTTTTCCACCAGCTCTACTATACCCCTAGTTTGTTTGAACAGCTTTTAAGGGAAACACCAGCTTGAGAGGCCACAGGGGTGTTTGAGAGGGGAGGATTGAGCAATCCATGGCCAGCAGCACTCTTGCAAAGTTAAAGCTACAAGGTCTTCGGGGAGGGAGGTGTTGGTTCTTTGGCAGACATCCTCAGATGCCTCCCCGCAGCCATGCCTGTCTTCCTTGTTAACATAATGCTAATTCTGTTTGAGTGGCAATATGCCCATCCCTTGGGGACAAGTCGTGAATGACCTAAACCAGGAGACAGCAAATGAC
This sequence comes from Cavia porcellus, assembly GCF_034190915.1. Classification (NCBI taxonomy): domain Eukaryota; kingdom Metazoa; phylum Chordata; class Mammalia; order Rodentia; family Caviidae; genus Cavia; species Cavia porcellus. The sequence continues at coordinate 28,650,008 of NW_026947502.1, forward strand.
TGACCACATGCCAGATTCGATCCTGTTTTCTGTACAGCTGAAAAGCTAAAAAGTGTTTTCATATGTACTTTTTAAATCATTTTTAAAAATCAAAACAAGAGTAGCTGTGGAATAATCAACAAAAATATATGAAATTTAAGCATCTATGTTCACAAGTTTTATTGACAAGATGACAAACTCCCTGCTTGTCAAAGAAGAGAGTCCCCCAGTGTTGGGATTTCTGGTGATAAAGGAAGGCTTGCCTCCTGCAAACCATCGTGAACTGATCCCACAAATTCTCCCAATGGCTTCCAGGTAAAATGCAGAATGCCCATGCAGTTAGAATGTCAAATAAACCATGAATGCTCCTTTATTGTAAGTTTATCCCTAATATTGCACAAGATATACCAAGAAAGCATTTACTCTTTATCTGGAGTTTAAATGTAATTGGCCCTGGGATGTAACTCAGTGGTAAAGCACATGCCTAGACATGTGAGGCCGGGGATTCAATTCCTAGCACTAAACGCAAAACTCAAATTTAATTGAGCATTCCATATCCTTACAGACAGAATCTGACAGCCCCAGCCGCACCTATCTATTTACCTATCTTCCCTGGCTGCTTTCTTGCTACTGCAGCAGAACCGAATAATCTCAATCCGGGCACGATTGCTTACAAAGCCTAATGTATTTATCATTTTGCCCTTTACCAAAAATGTCTGCTGATCCTCATCTAAGGTGACCGCGGCAGGTTGCCTCCACTCCCCTGTGTCAACGGTCATATGCGTGGTGAGATGAAGGAGGAAGCCTACTGGGGACCAAAACGAAAGAGTTTTCACTTGGCAGAGATAATAACTTGCAGAGGAAGTCATTTCAGTCCTGTTTCCCGCTTCTTCTCATCCGGCTGGGAAGGCTGGGGTACGAGATGCGAGGCTTGGAGCTGGGGCAGCTGTTTGGCAGAAACTTGGTCACTTGGTCACCAAGGATGAGGTAGTAAAGAGGCATAAAGGAACCTGGTGACTGCCAGGAACCACCTCCTATTCATCAGTGTGTTGTGTGGTCATTGTTGTTTATTTTGTTTTTGAGAATTTAACCCAGAGCATATAAGGTACTTGTTTTACTTGTGGGCTCTAACCTAGCTCCCAAGTTAGGTAGTCTTTGATTTCAGTTTTCATTTTTTTTATTAGTACCTGGTTGCAGTTCCTGTTCTCATGGGGAATTGATATGTGTACATAGGACATCTTAATTCTTTTTTCATTCCCTTCCCTTTCTCTCCCTATTGGTTCCCCTTCCATTTGTAAAAAGATCTATCTCCCTATTTACTATTATCTATTTTCTATTTTGCTCTTTATTTATATTTTGGGCTTCACATGTAAGAGAAACCATGTGTCTTTTAAACTTGTGTGTTTAAAAAAGATGTCTGATTTATTTCACTTAATATTATGGTCTCAAGTTATATCCATATTCCTACAAATTAATCCAAGTTTATCCTTCTTTATGGCCAAGTAGTACTCCATTGTACATAAATATCACATATTCTTTATCCATTTATGTATTGATGGACATAGAGGCCACTTCCAAAATTTACCTAGTATGACTTGTGCTTCTGTAAACACGAGAATGTGTGTATCACTGTAGTATAATGTTTTCAGCTCTTCTGGGAAGATACCTAGAGGGGAAATAGCTGGGTTGAATGGAATTCTTCACACAGGTTTATGAAGTTGGCTGGAGGAAAATTACATCATGATGTTAATGAACTTTTAACTGAAATTTAGTATTTTCTTCAATTATGAATCTATGTTATAATTAATAGCTGCATTAACATGACTTGAAAATCCATCACTGTATTTCTAGCCTCTGATCTCCAAAGATACACTCCTGTTCCAGAGTATTTGGCCCATTCCAACATCCCTAAACATCTTAGGTCATTACAACATCAGCTCAAAGTTCAAAATCGCAACGGTTCAAAAGACTCAAGTCTCATTATCTAAAACAGGTATGAGTGACACTCTAGGTATGGTCCATCCTGGAGCAAAATTCTTCCCCATCTCTGGACATGCAGAACTAAAAAAGATATCTGCATTTAAAATGCAAGGATCAGATGGGCATAGGATAACAATTATAGACGTTTCTTTCAAAAGAGGAGAAAATGTAAGTGGCCACATGAGCTACCAGCTGTAGCAATGTTGAAATCCAACTACGAAACAATTTCCTGTGGTTCGTGACTGTGCCCCTGACATGTATCCCTGCCTTAGGGATTGGTTTTGTTTGTTTTGTTTTTTTGTTTTTGTTTTTTTTAATTACTAAGTATTCGCAACTGAATGGTTTTATCAGCTTGTTCCCTGACTGTAGAATTTTGTGAGTCTGATTACCTTCTTTCATTTTATCCTTGAACTGCTTCTCCAAGCTAGAACTGGTACCGTTTAAAAAAAAAAAAAAATTCTATAGAGCCTTGTGGATCTGCTGTGTATGTCATGGGAATTCACTCATCAGACAAGAGGCTCCTTCACACATCTTTCTTACATAATTCCATCTTTATTCCTGGCTTCTGCTGTGGTGGCTGAGGGGATCCATTAATGACACTTTTAATCTTTTAAAAGAAGACTCTATGCCTGAATACTCTACCTTTTAATGTTTTGAGGCATTAGCAAGTGTTAGATGCAATTGTTGACTTTCTCTTTAGAACATGCTTTTTTTTAACAGCAAAACTAATTTCAGCAGCTTTTGATAAAATCTTTTGTCACCTGGATAAGCTGAGAATTTCGAAATTGTGAAGTCCTTGTTCTTTTCTTTAGTTGATAATTCTTTCCTCAACTTCCCATATCCTCTCCCATCTTATAAACAGCAAGAAACCAGGATGTACCTTCAACACTTCACTAGGAAATCTCCTCTGCCAGGTACCTGAGAGTATCTCTTGGACATTCTTTTTCCTACAGAATTGTAGGATGGAAGGCAACTGACTTTTGTGCCATTACATTGAGCAAATTTTCTTCCTTTCTATTTTCAATAACATGCTCCTCTTCTGAGTCTTCACCAAAAGTGCTGTAACATCCCCAGTTCTACCAACTGTCTACTTTTGATAATTCAAGTTTTCTCTAAGACAATCTAGTTTTTCTCTAAGTACATCTTACTTCCTTCTGACTCCTTACTAACGTCTAGATTTCTACTCACAATAGCTGTTAGCCTTGCTACTGGGTTTTATTATTTAATGAGTTAATAAAAACACATCCCTATACTATCATCCACTTATACACTTTAATATATAGGTGACTGTATTTCAATTTAATCTGTTTCCTTTATAAATGCAGGTATTTCATTTTAGGTTAGAATTTTTTTTCCAAGGGGCTGGGGATTTAGCTCAGCAGCATAAGCACCTGCCTTGCAAGCAGGTGGTCATGAGTTGACCCCGGTACCGATTAAAAAAAAAAAAAAAAAGAATTTTTTTTCCAAAAAGAAGTTACTAGCTTCATCATATTTACAGGTTATAAAAAATGTTAAGAAAGCCAGTGTTGAAGGCACAATACATATTTCTACAATTTAAGCCACTGGTAGTCAATTTTTTGTTATTTGCAGACAAAGGCAATCTTTGAGGATGTCATGGCAGATATCTCTTGCAGATATCTCTTACGTCATGCATCAGTATATAAGCTCTAAATAGGGCTTTCTGGATTCTATGTTAGTCTGTTTTCAATTTCTGTCGCAGAATACCAGAGATTGGATGATTTCTAAAGAAGAGAGGTTTATTTTGGTTCATAGCTTTGCAGGCTTGAAAACTCCATGAGAGTGCTATCATAAATTGACAGACCAGCAAAAAGACAAGTGAGCCCACCTAGAAGAGGCAAAACAGGAATGATAGCTCAGACTTACAATAACCACCCTTTTAGCACCTAATACAGCCCCATTAAATCTACATTAACAACCTGATCACCTCTTAAAGGTCCCACCATGTCTCAACACTGTTACCCTGGGGACATTTCAAATTGAGTTTCAGAGAGAACAAACCTTAGTTAAGCCATAGCAGATTACTAATAGTCCAGCTCATGAAACTGGAAAATCCTTTGTTATATAATGACCAGCATATTAAATTATGGGATTACATGATGTAATCATATTTCGATGTGTGTATGGGAAAAATTTTACACACTTAATTACTATTCCACAGACACTTCCTGCTATCTACTTTGTGTCAAGACTCCAGAACCCAGACCTCCCAGCAGGCTGGATACCTCTCATTGTATGTCACTGCCCCAAAGAAGTCTTCCCTGACTAGCCTTCATACGTTATTCCTTCTCCATTCCCATGGCACCCTTTGCTGCATCTCCCTTTATGACCCTAACCTTTCCTCGAATAAATTTATTCATTTACTTTTTGATGTCTCTTTATCCAAACATAAGCTCCAAGACAACAAGGATTAATATTGTTCACTACTGTGGCCTAACATTCGTATCCTGTTTAGTGTTCTTGGACAACAAGGAGCCACAGAAACAAGGAGAGAACATGTTTGATCTGAAAGGTATAATGGATAATCAGCTCCACAGAGCTGCTGCCCTGCTAGGATTCAGGCCCAAGGCGGTCAGATCTTAGAGAACAAGAACAAAAAAAGATGGTAATCTTCTCATGAAAATGCTGGTAACTGATGTATACATTAAGTACTTTGATGACCAGTATTCGAAGGTCAAATACAGTCTGCCCATTGGAAGATACAGGCCCGAGGCCTTTTTTTTGTACCAAGCATCAAACTCATGACCTTCCACTTGCCAGGCAGACCCTTGAGCCACTGAGCTAAATTCCCAGCCCTGTGTCTTTTGTAAAGTTGGGAAAGAACCAACTATTCAGCTGTACTCTATTGTCTGTTGCAAACTGGGGTGTGACATGATCAGATCTGAAGAGTAGGAAGGTCCTCTAGGGACACATTGAGAGAAAGGCCTAAGGAGAAGGCCAGAGATTAACTAATAAACTGTTGAAATGATTTATTGAACTCTGATAGGGAAATTACAAAATGAAAGAAGAAAAGTGCTAAGAAATATATTTAGAATAAAAAGAAGTCAAAGGTAGCTGTGGGCTGGTCTGATGGCAGTAGGTTATCAGAACTTATTAACATTAGTGTCACTAAAGTTGGTATACCAACACCCCACTGCTAAATTTGACTGGCTTTAAAAAAAAAAAAAAAAAAAAAGGTAATTGTGATAATTTTCCTCCTAGATGTGAACCTCACGAGGATAAAGTTTGGTTGTGCCTTGGTCTCTGCTGTGTCCCCTGTACCTACTGACGACATTCCATAAGCATCTGTCAGTTCCAGGAGGGACTCTGTTTTCCTTATGGGGAAAGTAATGCTTAAAGGGTGAAGTTGAGTTCAGCAGCTAGAAATGCCCAGGAGACAACTTCATAAATCAGAAGAGTGATCAGATTCGACATGGATACTTACATTTGAATCCTATGGTTGTGGGTAACATTTTTGAAACTAGTCTCTTTGAAACTAGAGGGCTTCCAGGCTGGGAGGTTACTAATCCTTGTTCTACTCTCAGAGTGAGGGAGACACATGATGGGCTTGGTGCTGTGGATAGAATCAGATGGAGCTCCTGGGCTGCCAGCACCTGCGTAGTAACCTCTCCATCCGACTCCTCTGGCAGATACAGCTTCTGTTCCGATGCAACTAGTTCAGTGCAGTTCAGTCCTAATAAGAACCAATTTCAGAGGAACTATGTCTTGCTGCATTGAAAGTCCTGAAGATCAGAACTACACAAATGTAGGAGATTTGGAATCACTTTCTGCTCTGCTTTGTGTGTTCCCTCTAACACTCATGTTGAAATTGTTATCGCTGCAACATTGGTAAGACATGAGAGAGACCTTTATGCAATGTAGACCATCAAAGTACCATCTTCGTGAATCGATTAAAGCTATTTTTACTGAAGAGGGAAAATTAGCATGGAAGTAGCCTTCTGACAAAAGGCTGGCTGAGTGTGGCCTGAATTTTCTTCCTGTTCATGTATACCCTCTTCACCACCTGATGGTGCCCATCTTACCATGCAGAAAGAGGGCCTGTGATAGTAACTGATTGTGCCAACTTAAGCAAGAAATGCTCAGCTAAATCGGATCAGCCTAGCTCTGGGTGTGGCTGAAGGAATTTACTGAAGACAGAAGACCTCTTCTGGGGCCTGTGACCTTAATGGAATAAAGGGGGAATGAAGAGGTAAAGCTCACAGCTCACGTCTGCTTCTTTGGAGGAGCTCTAGTCTTCACTGTCACCTTGGACATTGTCTCCTGACTTCCAGTGCAAATTCTTCAGCCTCTAGCACACATGCTTCAGTTCCTGATATGGACTCACATGAGACTCAACTCTGTAGTAAGCTCCAGGCCTTCAGTCTTCTACTGGATGCTTCATTATCTCCTGTACACAGACAGCACTTTTCCACCCTTCCACACTTGCCTCTGCAGGCTGCCTTGTAAGCCTACCTACCTTGTAAATCCTTAAATATTTATGTATCTTGCATTAAATCTGTTTCCCAGTGAGCATTGACTGATATAGGTCCCTTGTTAGATGTCATCACCAAGTTCTTTGATGGCCCAGTTTCCAAAACTGTAAGAAAGAAATCTCTGTTCTTTATAAATTAGTCAGTCTCACACATTGTGTTATAGCAGCCAAGGATGGACTAAGATGCTCTATATTCAATCTGCAAATGTTTGATGAACACCTACACTATGGAAAACACTGTTAAAATCTCCAGGTGATACGAGACAGCCATGCTGTAAGATCAGGAAGGGGTATACATCCATTAAAATGTTACCTGCTTTCTGTGTGCTGTGCTAAGAGCTCAGCACTGAACATTGTCAAAGGACAACAGCCTCACCGGATTCCTATGATCTGTGATTTGCAGTAAAGAGAACTGACTCTTCTAGAAATGTGAAACCTTACTGAAGATCACATAGACAGCAAGCTGCAGGATTGCAAGCTGTATCTGCCTTGCTGTAAAAGCCCTGCTTTTTAGTACACACTCTTTGCTCTGATCTGGCCAGGTTTGCTTGGTATGAAGGGGTAAAAGAATTCCAGTTTTTAGACATTATTGCTCCTCTTTGGTCTCCTGCTCTCCTCTGAGAACTGGCCGCCGTTCCTTTCTTCCCTAGCCACACATGATCTTAGTGTCGGATGCACTGTGCTCCCCACTTGGCACTTAAATCCATGACAGCTAAGAGATTTACTTAAAATGTCTCTTCTCTTCTTGTCTTGGAGCTCTAGGAGAAAAATAAGCAGAAATGGTGCCACCTCTCTTCCTCCCCAGCCCTGACTCAGGCAGCCCAGGCTCGCTGACATCAGCACCAGAAGCACTGAGAAGTTCACCCACGTTAGCACTGGGGTTGGAAATCAAAGGTAGCTATTTTTGGACCCAGCTTCAATCACTTTTCCTTGGAACCCCCTCAAGGCCAAGAGAGCAAATAATTTAATGTGATTAGATTGAAACAATCCCAGAAATTGGTGTGTTTATACACCTTGGCACCATTTTTGACAAGAGTATGAGAGTAATCAAAATAAATGTACTTGGCCGAGTGGGTGTGAAGTGTTCCATTTATTCTGGCCCGCTATGCCATCGCCAGGCTGGGGACAAAGACTCTTTGCTGAGAAGGAACTGTGTTGGAAAATCCTGAGTGAGCTGGAATGAAAATCCGTGCCACCTTGGCCCGCTCATCTGCCCTGGATGTGATTTGGGTTCACAGGCCTGGAATCTGATGAGACAGCTTCTGAAGTGTAAGCGATAAGCATACTTGCCCCTGGTTAGCATTTGCTGTGTTTTCTTCTTCCAGGAATTGCATCTGCACTAGTATTCCAGCTCTCTGCCCACTTCCCTGCTTCCAGAGTCACTGAGTGCCTGGGGGTTTTGCAGTGTTTCAAAGTGGACCCCTCTTTTCCACTCCTCCTGCAGCTACTATCGCTCTGAGCTTCCTATCTCCGGTCTGGACCACGGCAATGGCAATCTCAGCTTTCCCCTCTGTGATCTGTGCCTCTCAGAGGGACCACCTTCCCCAGGCTAACAGCCAAGCTCCTTCTCAGATAGATCTGTAGACTCACGCCCAGTACAGGAGGGAGGCTGAGAGGTGAGGATCTCTGGCTTAAGCTCATCTTTGACCCAAAGCTAGACACGCAGCCACATGTCAGGGTGGGCCCTGTGGTTCTCCAGTTTCTGATCTCCCTCATCAGAACCTAAGCCTCACACTTGACTCTCTTGCAATTACCCTCAAGGGCCCATGCCTTGGTTCAGGCATGAGGCTGCTTTGTTTGGGGAAGTGTTTAAAAATACAGTCATGCCACACAGAATAATATGAAAACATCTCCTACTTCTCAACATTTTGTGTTACGTTTAGTCAATTTCTTAGAAGTGAATCACTATAGAAAATCCAAATGCCTCTCAACCGTCTTCCATCCATTTTCATTTCATCCTTCTCAGAAGCACAAAGCATCTTCCCAGTTTATTTTCTTGAATTTTACACATCTATTGTCACTTAAATGTATGTACAAATAGCATTGTGGATATACGAAATGCCTCATTCCTGTGCATTGTCCAAAATGTAGGACACATCAGGATATAAGAAGCAAAGAAGTATTTCTCCTACCTTCACCCTAGACTCCAAGTTGGCCTCTCCAGGGACAATCACTGCTCCAAGACCATCCATCTGGTACTTTCTTTGGCCTGGCCCTAAGCTTGCTTTAGAGCTGATCGGTTGATCTGGCCTTCTGTGAAGTGCCCTTAGGTTCACAGAGGAGTCTCAGTTCCCTTCTGTGTGCCCCTTTGGTCTCACTGCAGCTCTCCATTCCAGGCCTGGTGTATGCCTACAGGAGAGAGGCTCAGTGCTTCACAGCCAGCCTACAGCTCCTCCTGCCGCTCCCCTGCTTCTGCAGGGCCCCACTGATGCTGGCTTTGAACTCTTTTGCCAAAGTCATTCATTAGTCTTCGCAAATGATTTGGCTAACACTTTCCCAAAGAATGTCTAGAATCCATATTGTTCCTTTATTCAATCTGGGTCAAAGATGAACTTAAGCCAGGCAAAGTTTTTTAGTTTGATTTAGAGTAAGTAAACAAATCATTTTTAAGAAATTTCTTTGTGCTTCTGCTGTTGCTACCACCCAGCAATGATCAGGCAGCTTTCTGCTGAGACACCCTGGGAGTAGTTGCTGGCTATAGGAAGCAAACTAGAAGCAACCTATGGAAGTGCTGAGACCTTGTAAGAGACAAACCCACCCAATATTAGACTCTTACGTTCCTCTCAATCTGGGAGAGATAGAGGGGAAAGGTTTGGCTTTCTATTCTAATGCAAAGGAAAAAAAGATATCCAATAATGCTTTGTATGTGACCCCTAAAAGTGCGTGTGTTGAAAATGTCCTTGTCGTGGTTTATATCTGTGGCCCCCAGGCCTCATGCATTTGCATTATGCATCTGTGATTGGTTCATTGTCTAGTGCCTGGATTGATGGTGTCAATGCTATACCCATAAAGAGGTGGAGCCAGGATGTAATGTAATGGCAGGAAAAAGGTGTGTCTCGCTCTTTTGCTGGTTTCTGCCTTGCTGTTTGCAGCTGTCATGAACTGTGGTCCTGCCATGCCGCCCTGCCTTGGAGCCAAATGAGTATGGACTAAAACCTCCAAAAACTGTAAGAACTACCTTTCCTTTCCCAACTTTGGTCATCAGATATTTTGTCTCAGTGAGCGTAAAAAGTAACTAAGTCATCAAATGCATAGATTAATGGACCTGGAGGTGGGGCCCTTAGGACTTAACAGGATTACAGCCTGTCATGAGGTGGGGTTCCCAGGATGGCATTCATGACGATAAGAAGAGAGTACCTAACTAGCAAATGTGCACTGGTTCCCTGTGTGACCCCTCTGCCCTGTTACGATACAGCCAGGACACCTCACCAGATGCCAAACCGATGATGGCACATTCTCTGGGGTTTCCCAGCCTTTAGAATTGTGAGTTGAATCAACCTCAGTTCTTTTTTCTTTTTTTGTCTTTTTGAGACAGTGTCTTGCTCGGCAGTTCAGCTGGTCTTGAGGTCATTTTGTAGCCCAGGCTGGTCTAGAACTCAAAATGACCCTCCTGCCTCAGTTTCCCAAGTGTTGAGATTACAGGCATTCACCACCACGCCTAGCTTCAGCTCTATTCTTCATAACTGAACCAATCTAGCCAGGTATGGTGGCACATGCTTATAATCCCAGGATTTGGGAGCTGAAGCAGAAGGATCACAAGTTTAAAACCTTCCTGGGCTACATGTAGTGAGTTTGAGTTCAGCCTGAACTATATATCAAGACTTTGTATCAAAAAAACAACAAAACAAGACAACAACAACAATAACAACAAATCTTAAACTGTGGTGATGAATTGTAACAACAGAAAATTGACCAAGCATCCAACAATACTGGATTTGCCTGAGTAGAATTTTGGCCACACGACTGCTTTAGTTCATGGAAGTCATTATTTAATTCAATATAGCAGACTTAAAGAGCACCCACTCTGCAAGCCCAGGAACACACTTTCTCATCTATTCCTTACAACATGTATATTTACTATTATTCTTACCATTGCTCAAGATCTATTGCCATAGTCAAGACCCATGGCTTCCTGTCTGTGCCTCTCCACTTCCTCACTTGAGCTAAAAGCATAGACACTGTCCCTGTCCTGGCTTAGTTTTTCTGATGGTGGTGTCTTGGTCTTTCCTTTTGGACATCCTCCTGATGACTCCCAGTTCACAGAGTATGGGTTTTCAGGGTAACACAAGCACATCCCTGTCCTGGACATAGGAATTAGTTCAGAATGGACATAGAAGTTCCTAGGTCCCTAAAGGAACCAAGTCCTGGATGTGACCATGTCTGAATCCTCAGTTTACTTTTGGCTCTTAGGGTACCAATAAATTTCTTCTTTATTTCTAATTAGGTTTCTAAAATTCCTAGAGTTTCAACCAAATGAGGCCAAAATATAATTTTAGCACCTTCACAGGGTGTTATTGATGAGGCTGTTAAGCCAGATGAGACATCATAAGAGTGCTCTGACTGTCAGCTCAAAAATTCAGTTCTAGGTTGGAGTGTAGGTTGGTGGTAGAGAGCTTTTCTAGCATGCCTGAGGCCCTGGGTTGTTAGAGACTTCAAAAAGAAAGATAGAGACACCTACACATGCACACAGGGTTCGGGGACAAAGGGAGAGATAGAGAAGTGTTGACTGTTTCTCTTGCTTTTGTACATCAAGCCCAGGTTCAACACTCAGCTTTGTGTGTCTCATACAATCTTCTAGTCACCCAGATGACTTTAACTTCCAGTACCTCTGCTGCTTAATCAGTAGAATAAACACAGAACAGCCCTTCTTTCAAGGCTTGCTGTGAGGGTTAAATGCATTAACACATGTGAAATGCATCTCAGTTTCTTGCACCTGGTCCATACTGGTCCATATATGCTTGCACTCCTAACAATTACCAGGGGCAAGCACTCAAGCCCTTATCCTGAAGGCAAGGGTGTTAGAGTGTCTAATGTTGGGATAGTCTGGAGGGCGGGGGGTAAGTTGGGGGACCACTCATTCTGCTCCAGAGACCAAACAGCTTGCTAAACTCAGTTTCCTACCTGCAGAGCCTGAGCTGTGAATTGTGACCATTAACTTACGAGTGACTGAAGTCGCCTTTGCCAATCCTGCTCCAGAGATCACAGCCCCTACTGTCATTCATGCCTTTTCCAGGGGACACTTCTCTGCACATGTGCATTTAAAAACACCCCTTTAAAAAATAAGTAAAAATAAATAAATAAATAAGAACAGCCCTTTTTACCATGGGGCAACTCAGTTAAAATCCACTTGGTTGGTCACTGAGGATACAGAAACATTTTATAAACCCTTTTCTAATGAAAATGAATATAATTATATGGTGGAACACAATGATAAATACACTATACAATGATAAAATGCTATAAAGGAAATAGAGTCTCCCTAGCAGCTGCCTTAAGGCATCTATCCTCACCTGCAGCTTCCAAAGGCATCAGTGTTGAATGTCAGATTCCAAACCGCATCCCCAGCTTGATCTCCCCGAAGCTGCTGGTCCCTGGAGAAACCTAGGGAGTGAGCGAAAAGAGATGTACACCCTAAATGGTATGAAGTTTAGTGGAAAGAAGGGCCGAAGTTCAGTGTTTGTGTACATGCTAGACAAACAGTCCCAGAGATCTCCGAGCCATGCTAAACAGTCAGCCGAGAGGGTAACCTAAGCGTGTTACTCTCATGTGTGGGTTGACTGCTTTTGTTGGCCCCAGATGTTTCTTGGAAGTTTGGTGAAAGGTAAGCTGCCAAAGTCATATACTGCTCTTGCTGAGGTCTGCCTCTAGCTCGCCCTAGAAATTAACTCCTGCAAAAAATGACTGAGTCAGCGTTCAAGTCCATCCCAAGAGGTTGGAGGCTGGGGTGTGAGGGTCATCTGTGCATAGCAAGTGATGGATGGAGTGGAGCAATTATTGGGTGAATCTGATTAAAGTTGACAGCCAAGGCAGAAATCCAGCCTCCTGAGTGAGCAGCAAGAACTTGGTGAATGTGCAGTGGATGTCACACCTGGACACCTCATAGTGTGTTTCTTCCAATGAGCTCTGAAGGATTTCTTTCCCATCTATGGTTTCATAGTATGCACACCACAGCTTTTCTCTTCTTAACAGCCAGACTAGGAGCTTCCATCTTCCAGGGCTTGGCTGGGTGATCTGCACACATCTGTTCTGCTCCTTGCCCACCCTCGGTGGCAGGGAGGGGCTCTATCTGTAGTATGTGAAGAAGAAACCGAGACCAACACACATTGCAAGTTATTGCACAGCTGGTAATGAAATGCAGGTCTAGGTTGCTGTGTGTGTGTGTGTGTGTGTGTGTGTGTGTGTGTGTGTTATAGTTTACTTTTAAAATAACAGTAAATGAGGTAGGTGTAGAATGGTGTGAACTTATAATCCCAGTACTCTGAGAGGCTAGGGCAGAAAGATTGCAAGTTCTAGACCAACCTGGGCAACTTGGCAACTTAGCAAGATGCTGTCCCAAAATAGTAAAGACAGGGCAATTGGGGATGTAGCTCAGTATGAAGTACCTAGGTTCACTCTCCAATACTGCAAATAAAATGATACTGTTATTTTTTAATTACAAAGAGACTCTCTTTTTTTCTCTACTTACTTTCCTCCCAAAAATACATTGCCTCCTACCAGCATACAGCATGTGTAGAAGCACAGATTGATATCCCACATTTCACACAAATGGTAGCATTCAAAAATGGACAAAGCACTTATCTAATACAAATGGGGTCCTGGGTTTGATTCCAGGCACCACAAAAAATAACGCATTTTGAACTCTCAGCTATTTGAGAAGCTGAGGCAGGAGTATCACAAGTTCAAGCTTAGTGAGACCTTGTCACAAAATTTAAAAGTGTATATAAAGACCTAAAGCCATAGCTCAGTGGTAGAGAGCCTCTGAGCTCAATTGCCAGCACCACAAAAATAAAGTAAAATGGACTTCCGGGAGAACATAGCAGATAGATAACAGCAGGTATGGAGGCTCTCTGAGCTGGCCAGCCTAGAATCCAGGAATGGTGTGGTGTGAGGAGTCCTAAGCAAGGGGAGATATACCCTGCCAACCCAGGAATGAACTAAGCTAAGAGAAACCAACTAGAAATGCAATCCAGGTGCTATAACCAGAACAGATAAAATTTCAGCACTGAAGGTGGAACCCATGCCTCTGGAAGCTGCGATTTGAATTTCCTGCTGCTGCAGCTGAGTCTGAATCAGCAAAGCAGGGACAGAGATGCAAAACCTCTGAAAGCTGGAATTGGCGAATGGAGTTGAGAGCAGAACTGGCGGGGAGCCCTGCATCGACCTGCGGTGAGTGAGAGAAACAGGACCCTTCCATAGATAAGGAGGCTCCAACAGAGGACATTCTGGGACTGGGCAGACTAGACGGAACAGGATGCTGCAGTGACTTTGGTGGCATATTCCCCTCTCAAGTGGGATTGGTGGGGAGCACTTGGCCTGGTGACACCGCAGACTAAGACCCAGTAGGCTAGCCCGAAGCAGGTCCCAGTGCCTGGTGGTGCACCCTAGCAGTGAAGCCTTCAGTAGGTTGACTGACCTGGAGGGGCAGGCCCAGCAGAGGCCGCCCAGGTCTGTGTCTCTCTGGTACACTGCAGTGGGCAGGAACACCTAGCCGACACAATTCAAACAAACTGTAACCAACAAAAAAAGAAACTGGGATTCCTATATACACTTGTATGGAAGGAACAAAAAGTATGGGAAGAGGGAGCAACAAGAAAGGGTCCTTGGCCCCCAATCCTGAGAACACTGATCCAGGAAAGGTTAATGCAAAGGAGAATGAGGACAGAAAACATGCAATATCAGACACGGCACCAATAGACAGAAAGCGATATCTCTGGAACCTCATAGACGAGTTCAAAAGTGAAGTATTTAACAACCTAAAGCAAGATATAAGTAGAATAGTTAGAGAAACGTTAAGTACCGCCCAAGAAAAAACAGATGGTGGAATGGAAGAACAGAAAAAAAGGGGAGAATTGTTTGATGGAGAAAACAGAGAAAACATAGAATACGTGAAGCAGGTTCAAAGAGAGTACCAGGAAACTAAAAACTCTATTGAAAGCTGGCATAACAGCTTGAAAGAAACTAAGGATAGATTATCTGAACTTGAGGACAGATTTGTAATGTGGGAGCATGAAATGAAAAACTTCTTAAAAATAACAAGAAAACAAACAGCAATAATACAAAGGCTTGAAGATGATAAGAAGATCTATAACTTAACAATTAAGAATGTAAAAGAAGAAGTAAGGACACAAACAAATGAACTACAAAAGCTATTCACAGAAATAATCCAGGAAAATTTCCCTAATTTAGCAAAAGGTAAAGATACTCAGATGTATGAGGCATACAGGACCCCAGCCACCTACAACCCAAACAGAGCTACACTCAGGCATATAATAATCAAAATTCCAGAAATCCAATATAAGAACAGAATATTAAAAGCTGTCAGAGACAAGAAACAGATCACTTACAAGGGAACACCCATCAGAATGACAGCAGACTTCTCGGCACAAACCATCAAATCATGAAAGAGCGTGGGGGGAAATAATTCAAGGTTTGAAAGATAATAACCTCCAGCCAAGATTGATATATCCTGCACAACTGTCCCTAGAAATTGATGGGAAAATAAGGTGCTTCCAGGATAAAGAGGAACTAGGGGAATTTGCAACCACCAATTCAACTCTACAGAGAATACTGCAGGACATTCTAAAAAAAAAAAAAATATCAAGATTCCAGAAACAGTGGCAGAGAGGCCATGAGGAACGGAGCAGAAAGCGAAATGAAGAGGACAAACTGACAACTAATGAAGAAAAAGAGCTCAACAGAAATGAGGCAGAGAAGGTTGGATGGTAGGAACAGCCATTTTGGAGAAAACAAGATATCATAATAGCTAGTGCTGATTCAATATCATCTTGTTTTGAAGTTCCATCAAGCTTTTGTTCTTCTGTCTCCATTGGTCTTAACATGTTGTATCTTACTGGATTTTATTATATGTGATATAAACAAAAACTTTTATAGACAAGGAGATTGTACAGAAACCATTGTTCATTGTCTGTTAGTTGATTCTAAATACCCAGTAATACTGTCATTCTCTTGAATGGTTTTACATTGTCTTGATATGTTTGATGCTACAGTATACGAAGTTATACTCAAAGATTTTAAGGAAAGAGACACTATGGTAACTACTATTATGTTGGGATATCTTGTGATGAAACACTATTTTGCTTAAATGGTTATGTTTTGACCTGTGCTGTTTTGCTGTTATGTCTTCTTTTATCTCAATCCCCTTTTTTTACTATTTACTTTTTTATTTTTATCTTTTTAATTAAGGGAAAAATAAAAAAATAGCAGGATATGTTATAGTAACCCACTTTGATTTCCTATTAACTTGATTTGAAACCCTGATTTGAAAGATGGTATTGCTCTCACCATCTTGTTTTGACTCATTTTCCTCTACTCTATTTTGCTTAAAACTACCAAGTTTGAGAGTGTAGGCAACAACTGTGAAGACAATAAGATTCATTATGATGCCCATTCTGGTTTGACTATTATCTTCTTTTGAAGTCCTGCAGTGTCTCCAATGTTTTGGTTTTATTGGTTTTGTTCTTTACTGTTTTATTCAATTTTATTATAACTGATGATATAGGCAATTCTTTTTAAGATAGCAAGAGGCAGTAGGGTAGCTAATATTGATCACCTTGTATTCTGTTTTTACATCATGTACTATGTCCATCCTTTTGATTTGACTGACTCCATTTTGTTATGTCACATTTGGTTTTATACTTTTCAAAAAAAAATAATAAGGGGCTGGAGGTTTAGCTCAGCAGCATAAGCGCCTGCCTTGCAAGCAGGCAGTCGTGAGTTCGATCCCCGGTACCGATAAAAAGGAAAAAGACAAAAAATAATAATAATAAGAAGAAGAACTGTGGGAGTAATAAAATCCAAAATGTGTAATTGTCATTGTACAAAAGAGAGGAAAAGAAAGTGCTCTAAAGGATATAACTGCATGTACATTTAAGTGTATAAGATAGATAATGATATTACTGAGTTTTGTTGGACCATTGAACGGAACTGTTTGCAATCTCACTGTTTGAATGCCCACTTTATATGCTTTAATTTTGTAACTTGAACAACTATTTCTAAGATGACAATATGTAATCTATTAACTAGTGATTTCTTACTGTTTATTTTTTCTGAAATTCTGTATAACTTGTACCCTTTTTGGTTTTTTTTTCCTCCTTAAATAAAATTTAAAAAAAAAAAGTAAAATAACAAATAAAAATTGTCCTGCCTTTCAAAACTACATTGTTATAGAAACTTGCTGAACCTACACAAAAGTAGTCGGAAAGGTAAATCGAGTTCCCCTGTATTTTTTTCAGCCAGGCCTAGCAAACAGTGTCTTGGCCAAACCTGTCCTCCTTCCCCTTTACCTACTTCCCAGCTGCCCCACTGTGCTCCGAGCCACTCCGAAGCAAGTATCAAGTATCGTATACTTTATCTGCAAATACCTCACATTGTATCTCTAAAAGATAAACATTCTTTTTAAAGTGTACACACAGTACGCTATCAGACCTCTGGGGGAAAACCCAGCAAGGCCTGTGTCTTCAGGGTCAGGATGGCGTGTACGCCCCACAAACCCAGCTCCTCCCCAGGAGTGCCAAGCGTGGCGAACACCCACTGGTCAGTATTTAAACTGTGGCAAGTCTTTGACTCCTGTTTAACTGAACCTTAAGAGATTATTGAGATTTCACTGTTTATCAGCATTCTACCAGTTTCATCATCCTCACCATTACAAAAATCAGAATTTCTTACGATTTCATCTAAGTGATGTTGCAATGACCACTCCTGTGTACAACACGTACGAGAGTCTGATTATGAAATAAATGCCTAGAAGTAAAGTATCTCTATTATGATCCTAGCTTGCTTACTAAGGCTTCTGACAATTAGAAACAAACTAAACTAAACTCCCAGGTTTTTGCCCTAGCCTAATTTACCATTCTGTTTCCAAGCAAGCTCCACGTCCAGCCAACCTGGCAACGTAGTCATCTCTCTAGTGCAAGTTTCGATATTTTACTTCCCTGCTTGAAACCTTCAATGGATCCCCATTACACTCAGAGTAAAACTCTAATCTCCTTAACATGATATTTAAGGACTTTCACCACTTCATCTAACCTGTCATTCTAACCCATTGTGTTACTTCCCTTAATTTCATTCATCCCAATTGAGGGATCAATAAACGAAGCCTTCTTCAAAATGTTTGTGCCTCCCATGTTCATAGCAGTACCGTGTGTGATAGCTGAATCTTGGAAACAACCAAAATGCGCATCATTGCAGGCTGGATGGAAAAGATGTGGTATTTTTATATAATAAAATACTACTCAGCTATAAATGGATGATCTTGAGGCCTTTATAGGTAAATGGAGGCAATTTAAGAATACCCTCATTAGTGAAACAAACAAGACTCACATGAGTAAATATCACATTCTCTCTCTAGTGTAAAAAATAATAAGAACTGACAGAATGATGGGCTCCAAAATGTATAATAGATACTGTAAAAGTGAAAGGGAATGAAAGTGCTCTAAAGGATATAATGGTATGTATAGTGTATAAGATAGATGGCCATATTGCTAAATTTCTGTTAGATCATTGAACGGAAGGGTTTGCACTGTCAATGTTTGAGTGACTAACCACTTTTTATGCCTTGATTTTGTAACTTTAACAACTGTTGTTAAGATGACAATACGTAATGTATCAACTAGTGATTTTATGATAAGTTTTTCAACTCTATATCCTACTTTTTTCTATTTTTTAAAATTTTCTTTTCTTTCCTTCCTTAAATTAAAAAAAAAAGTTTGTGCCTTTGCCCATGCCAGTACCTGAGTCTCAGGCTGAAGAACTCCTACTCACCCTTAAGATCCAACTCTATCATGCCCTCCTCTGTGAAACAATTTCCAAGTCTTGCAGGAAGACTTAGCCACGCCCCCTTCTGTAGGTAGCGCCATATACGACCTTATCATGTACTTTAAACTTTATGTTCACCAGATGAGTTCAAGTGGAGTTGAAATCACACTAAATTATCAGTATTTGACCACTTTTTACCTACTGGAAGAACAATTTCCAGTAAAGTAACAATCTGTCCTGAACAGCAAACTTCCTTAAATACATAGTAGCTCTCCTAGAAAATGGTATGTGTCTGTAAAATAAGACAGAAAGGAGTTTGCGTCCTAGATTTGAAGAGGAAACTAATGAAATGTCATGGAACTGCATCTCCTGGGGGTTGTGGAAGCAGGGGTTATAAAGAATCCCTTCGATGCTGAGGATTCCTTCCCGTGCAGAGCCCAAGTGGGTGCTTCAGACGGTCCTCATAGAGGCAGGAGGCCAGAAGCCAGGCCAGCGAGCTCACCAGCAGGCTTCTTGTGCCCTGTTTACCCTCTCACCTGGCTGCTCGCACCATTTGTAATTCTTTGCTCTGTATCTCTCTGCTAGTCAAACCCCCAACCACTCACCCTCTTGCCCTGTTGTTTCCGTTTTTTTCTATAGTTTTAAAATTACAATTACAGGAGCCTAAAAAGATGTCTTTCTATAGTTTGATGGCCATTTCAGAACTTGGGCAGTGAAATGGTCAATTTGTTAGAAAGAAACATCCTGAAGCAACCCCTCCCCACCCCTGGTGAGTGGCTGTGAGTGTGGCAGGATCCAGTGGCCCAGGACGAGGGCCACCAGTGTTTACTGGGACCTGTACCATGCCGGGACCTGGAGCGCTGAGAAACCAAGCAACCCCTCCGCCCCACCTCACCTGTTTTGTTTTGTTTTGTTGAACTTCAACATACATGACAGTATGGACAGCTATTTTGAAGAGAACAAGAGACTCTACAACAGCCATTAGTGACTTCCCTATTGTCTGGTTTTGAAGACCTAAATTGCCTTCCTCATTCTGTTCAGACCAGTTTTATACTATGCTGTTTTGTATGAATTCTCTGTATGCAAAGACATGGACAACTATTTGGAAGAAAACAGGAGACAATATGACAGACAGTGAAGATCTTTGAAATTTGTTATCTCTTACATTGCTTTCTTATGTCCTATTTTGTTCTGTTTGTTGTGTTTAATTTTAAAATAAAAAATAAATAAGTAAACTAAAATTACAATTAAATACTTGTCAAAAGGAAAAAGAGACTAGTAATGACCTGAATCACTACTAAAAGGAGATGATGTAAATGAATGGTAACTGTAGCCGTGCAACGTAAACAGTAATAAGGCAGAGACAGGGGCGGAGCGCAGCAGCTGAGCCCGTGCTGAAGGTGCCCAGACGCTGAGTCTGATCCTCAGCATCACAAGAAGAAAAAGAGAGAAAAAAACATAGTATGATTCTGTTATGTTTTTAAGAACACATTTATATGATGCATTCTTGTTATGCTTTCGTGTTTTTTAAAGATTATTCACACAACAAAATTATCCAGTATGTTTAGCTCTGGAAAATAAAAACAATGGCGGTGAAAATTAGATTGTTGGGGGGAAGAGTTATACTGGAGATTGAAGCCGAGGAGAGCCTACTGCCAGACCCCTGGCCTTTTCATGTTTTTACTTTGTGATGAGGTCTTGCTAAGCTGCCCGGGCAGCTCTGCTACCTCCGTTTCCCATGGAGCTGGGATTAGAGGCAGGCAACACCATGCCTAGGATAGAAAATGTTATTTTTAGTTAACATTCTTTGTTTCCTTTAAACCTGCAAATAAGCCAAAGAGCAAAATAAAAGATAGATCATAGAAAACAGGGAGGCTGACCTTCAGCAAAAGAAAAGGGGCCCAAGAAATGGGGGAAAAAGAATGGAAGAAGACACAGAAAGAGTAAGACGTGTTACACTCTGGGACCAACTCCTCCACAAGATGAACACAGTCACAAGGGACCGCAAATACGTACTAATAAATACATGTACGAAAATCACAATATATTTATTGTATAAACTTTTGAAAATAGACAATTTAAGATTTTAAAAGAGCATGCTCCTGTCATTCCCACCATACCACCGTTTTTCGTTTCTTTTTGTGGGGCTGAAAATTGAGCCTCCTACATGCGAGGCAAGCACTCTACCCCACCCCCCTCCCAGCCCACTGTGAATATATTTGGATGAGTATCTTTCTAAGCTTTTTCCTGAGTTTACATATTTCCCCAAAATAAGGATCTTGCTCTATAACGTACAAGTTTTCAGTTTCAAGTAGCCTTTGGGCATTTTCCTATGTCACCACATCATCTCCCATGGCCTGGTGTTTATTGATACAAAGGATTCCGTAGCTGCTTTGCCTGCTTCCTCTCTCCCACACTTCCGGTCCTCCTGCCTGCAGGTATCCAGAGGCTGTGGGAGGGTAGCTGGCCGGCTGGCACCTCAGATGCTGCTAATCGGAGGAGTGCACCTTTCACGAAGGCCTGCACAGGCACAAACACCCGGGCATCGCCCTGAGCGGGGCCCTGTAAACATCCTCCCCATTTGCTGAGGACCATGTTGTCATGAACGCATGTGAAGGGTTGCATTTCAGGAGTCCCGGTGGGTGCTGGCATTCTGGAGACCGCAGGCCACATGGTTGATAGTTATTATTCACCACACAGATCCAGAGGGAATCCTGCAAAGGGAAGCTATCAGTTCACAAAAGGCAGATGCTTGCCTGTTCTGCTACTCAAATAGCAGCACCTTAGGACAGGGGCTCCTGGCTTTCAAAAGACCCCCGCCCGCAGCCTACCCAGACACTGTGGTGGAGGAGGGGTAGTGTTTCTCCCCACAGTCCCAGGGAAGACGTCAGCTCCAGAAGTTCTGGGAGGAAGAATCAAAAGAAAAGGGAGACATGGACTGAGGGACGGACAGTTATCCAGATGTGTCCCACGCCCGCAGCAAGCAGGGAATTAGCTTATTTTAAGGGACCTCAGTCTTTGTGTCAACCCCATGGAAAATGGTAAGTCACACAGGGAGAGAGAGATAGCCTGAGAGTCCACGGAGGCACAGAATCTGCAGGATTTTCTAGCTGTGTCTGCGTTTGTCAATCCATTAACTATCTTCCCGTCACCTCCCAGATAGGAATCCTAGAAAACTGCCGGTAGTATTTTCTCTCTGATGTCAAGGCTGTACTGAAATCTGTCCCTGCTACCTTCTGACCAGGAAGACATTTGTCACTTTTACTAACTGCCCATGGTACATCCAGCTTTTGCATTCACCTGGTGCAGCAAGTTTTTCTGAGCAGCTACTACGTGTCTGGTCCCTGATAAGCATGCAGTTAGTGGACACTTACTGAATGCCTAGAATTAAAATTAAATAGAATACAATTAAATAACTGAGTTATTTCAACTAAATAATTTAGAATTCAATAAAATAACTGAATTGAATGCCTTCTGTACATCAGTCCATCTCTGGTAAAACTTTGTCTTCTTATTTCTTGAAGCCCAAACTGTTCATGTCCAAATGAAAGTAACAATAGTGAGATCCAACCTTCTTTCTTCCCCCAGCCCTGCTTTCTCTCCTTTTAGACAGGATCTTGCTATACAGTCCAGGCTGGTCTTGAACTCACTATGTAGTCCAGGCTGTCCTCAAATTCATGCAATCCTCCTGCCTCAGTCTCTCCAGTGCTGACTACAGGTGTGCACTGACCTCTTTGGGGCAGTCTTTATATATATAATATATATAATATTATATATATATATATAAAATGAATTACCCAGGATACTTATTAAAAATGCAGATTGCTAGGGCCAGGGATTTAGCTCACTGGTGTAAGCACCTGCTTGGCAAGCACAAGGTCATGAGTTTGAACCTCAGTACAAAAAAAAAAAAAAAAAAAGCAGATTCCTAGAGCTCGCAGCAGTCCCGCTAACTCAGGACATCATTGCATAGATGGGTGTAGGCATCTTATAGTTAACAAGCTCCCCAGATGGCCCCTGTGCACAGTGAAGATTGAAAGTCAGTGCTTTGTGGCCTGGGACATTTCCCGTGATTCATCCGAGTAAATACAGAGAGGGCAGGGATTCCACACAGGCAGTCACTCATCTTTGCGCCCAGGATCTTCCTACAGAAAAAGAATCTGAGACTCCACTTGATAAGCAGGGAAAGTCAGTGACTGATAATCACCAAAAGAGGAAGCACAACTGATCTACTCACAAATCGCAAAATGCTCAGTGCCTCAAAGGCACAAAGAATATACCCAAAAATGAAAGATTACTTTTGCCTACAAAAGTATAACTTTACTGCTTTTCTTTTAAACAAAACCAACGGTGTTGGTGTTACAGAACTATAGCTTGTAGATTATTTGGTGGCCAACAATGGTGCTAAGTTTTGAGAAATGTGTTGGTTAATTTTCTCTCCTTGCTGAGACAAAATATCCAACACTCAGAGTTAAGGAAGGAAAGGTTTATTTAGCTCATAGTTTGTGGAAGTTTCCATACATAATCTGCTGGATCCAAGGTTTGGTGGCTCATAGCAAAGGGCAAAAATTCATGATGGCAGCAAACATCGAAAGCAACCAGAGCAAAAAGGGAGGAGCAGGGCGAGAATTCTTTCTGTCCCTTACACTGTATGTGAACTACCCACCCTAGGATGGATGTAACACTCACACCCATAATCCCAGCACTGGGCCAGGAGTCAATCACAAACTCTAGGAGCCTTGCTCCATGACCACATGAGGTTTTGGGGGTACATCCACGCATAAACCATAACAGGAAACAAGCTGGCATTGTGTATTAAGTGTCTTAAAAATAATTTGATAGCATAATAATTTCATTTTTCTGACTCTATCCTGAGGGAATCATATTAGTTACAGGGGAAAAAATATTTCTGAATAGTAGTGACCATTACATAGTTATAAATATAAATAATAGATAACAAAAGGAATGGGTGTCAATATCACACACAAAAGAGGCAAAAGAAAATAAGTTAGCAATATGTTTGCTTTCATTTGCTTGCATGTTTGTTCATTGCATGAATGGGGATTGAACCCAGGGCCTTCTCACTGAGCTACATCTTTTTATATTTTTTGTGACTGGGTCTAGCTGAGTCATTGTGTTGCCCAGGCTGACTTTAGGCTTGCAAGCTTCCTGCCTCAGCCTCCCAGAGTATTGAAATTACAGATATGTTCCAGCATACTTCGCACAAATATGTTTTATAAAGCATAGACAGAAACATCAGATGAAGTTCAACTTCAAAACCCAAGGGGTGCAGCACCCAGGAAGAAAGGGAGTATGACTTGATGAGGTGAATGACTCATTCCCCTCTGTGGCTGCAATCAGAAACTGCTCCCACCCCACCCGCAGATCATCTTTTGCCAAGTTATCAGAGCCAGCATCAAATTCATCTCTGTATTACTAATTTGGGAGAAAGGCATATTTATCAGTCGATCAACTCACACCCTTTCAGTTATCTTTTACCTGTTTCTTTCTGAAAACAGAAATAATGTTTATTAAAAGGCTGTCATGTGCCAGTTAGCCTCCAATTGACATGTGTAATGGGTATCACATAAATAAAAGTATGGGGGAAATTGAATGCATTGAAATGCACTTCTTTTAAGTGTACCGTTTTCTTTCTTCTTTTCTTGTATGTTTGTTCATTTAGTTTTTTTGTATTTGTTTTTGAGACAGGGTCTTAGTATGTAGTTTAGGCTTGCTTGAACTCACTAGGTAGCCTAAGCTTATAGCAATCCTCCTGTCTCTTCCTCCTGAGGACTGGAATTACAGGATGTGCCACCACACCCAGCAGCCACTTTCTTGAGTTTTGAACAATATATCCAGTAATGGAACCACTAACACAATCAAGATATGAAGCATTTCATTACCCTTCAACACTGTGCCTCTTTTCTGTCAATTCCTGCCACCTCCATCGCGAAAGTATGCAAGTCTTGATGATTTATTCCATCATAGGTAATCTCGTCTGCTTTTTAACTTTGCACGAATGAGATCATGCTCTGTGTAGACTTCCATGTCTAAAATGGTTTTTTTTGTTGTTGTTCAATATTATGTCAGTAGGTGCAATGAAACTGTCTTTATCCTCACGATGGGAGCATTCCAATGTGTAAGTGTAACACAATTCATTCACACATTCCACAGCTACTGCCATTGGGGATAGCTACAAGTTAGGATCTTGAATGCTGTTTTAAATATCCTAATCTACACAGCAGAGTATTACTCATCCTTTACCATGCACTATTTCCTGCTGTAGCTACAACATAGATAACTAAAGTACACTATGCTAAGTGAGGTAAGTCAGACACAGAAAGATGGATATGTAACTATTTCACTTAGAAGAAGTACCTAAAATAGTTAAACTCCTAGGAACAGAATTGTGGTTTCCAGGAGCTAAGAGAGGGAGAAATGGGGACTTGCTGTTCAGTGGTGACAAGCTTCAGTTTAAAAAGACAAATAGGTTCTAGAGATCTCTGCATACACCATGCCTATACTTAGTAATTAGGAAAGGTACAAAGAAACTTGAAAACAAAATGGAAACAATCCAGGTAGCCATTCATGGATGAATGAACAAGTAAGTATGATATACCTATACAGAGTATTATTTAGCAATGAGGGAGAATGAAATTCTAAAACCTCCTACAATACAGTTAAACCCTGAAAATGCCATGCTGAGTGAAGACCACCTGCACTAGTGGTGGTGAGGCTATGGGACACGTTTATCTGTTTTTCTTTTTTCATTTTTCTACAAAAAATGTTATTGTAGGAGTTGCTTTTTCTAAACACAACCACAGTATTCAGGTTGAATTGCTATAAGGGCACATTGTGATAAATCTGTGGGTTTTGAGCTACAATTTGGGTGATCGGTTTGCCATCACTGACCCTCTCTCTGGTTCCATTGATATTAAATGTGCAGCAAAAGCAATTTGGTAGAGAGAAAAGGTAGATTTGTGGTTGCCCATGTGTGAGATAGGAAAGAAAATGGACTGATTGCTGATGGGTCAAAGATTTCTTTTGGAGATGATAAAAAAAAAGTATTAAAATCAGTGGAGGTGACGACTACACAATTCTGTGAAAATACTGAAAGACATTAATTGTGCACTCTAACTGGATCAATTGTATGAGAACTATACCTCAATAAAACTGTTGTTTAAAAACAAAATTTTAAATGATTGTCTATATCTCTTGGCAGACATATAGACATGGCTGTCTTGGCTGGAAATCCAGGGCAGGAGTTCACAGGTGAGAAGGTGTACAAATATTCAACTTCAGTAGATACGACCTTATCAGCTTTCTGAAATGGATTTGAGACCTCATCAGTAATGCATAAGCATTCCAGAAGCTCCTCATTCTCATCAGTGTTTGTTATTGTCTGTCTTTCATTGTGGTCATCCTGGTTGAAAAATCTGCATAGTTTTTGTTAAGCTAGAACTGACTTTTCCCCTGAGGTAGGAGAGATGAGTTCCTAACAGTCTGCTTCACTTGGGATGTGTATCTCTGGTTTCAATTATGAGAGAAATATGTCTGGTTATGTTTTTAATACTATTTTATGGATATATAATTCATGTACATAAAATGCACAGCTCTTAAGTACACTGAGCTGTATACACTGTACAGCTCAGTGGATTTTTCATTTAATTTTTACAGTTGTGAGACCACCAATGAGAGAGCCAGACCATCATCCCAGAAAGTTCTCTTACAATTTTTACTGATCATTCCCCAAGAGAAAAATATTTTTCTTAGTTCTCCACCATATATTCATTTGGTCTGTTCTGGAACTTCAAACAATGAAATCATAGAGTATGTATTCTTTTGTATGAGATTTATGTTGATCATCACAATGTTCTTGAGATCCATTAATGTTGTTGGATTTACTCTTTCTCATTGCTTTACTCTTTGTCGTTAAATAATATCCCATTGTATGTGCATAACACAATTTACTCGTTCAGATGTTTGTACCATTTCCAGTTTGGAGCTATTACGAATAGAGCTGCTATCAATATTCACTTATAAGTTTAGGGTTTGTTTGTTTGTTTTAAATAGATACTTAGGCATAGAATTGCTAGGTCATGTAGTAGGTTTACCTTTTACATTTTCTATTGGCAGATGGAAGTTCTGATTGCTCTATTTCTAGGCCAATATGAGTATTGTTCGTCTTTAATTTTGGCCATTCTAACAATGTGAATGGTACCTCATTGTGGCTTTCATTTACAATTCTCAGGTGACCAATATGTGGTCATATGCATCTGACAATTTTCAAAATTTCTTTGGTGAGATGTACAAATCCTTTGCTCATTTTTTAATTGAGTTGAAAGGACTCTATATTGAGATTACAAGCCCTATGTCAAATATACGTATACTGCAGATTTTCTTCCACTCTGGCTACTTGTTCATCTTCTTAGCAATGCCTTCTTCACAGTAGTCTTTACTTGTTTTCACTTTGTCTTTAAAGGAAAGTACATGAGTATTTTCACTTGCTCCTGCATAGTACTTTTTAAAAGAGATAATTATACGTAATTCCCATCTTACAGCTAAGAAATGTGAGAACCAAAAAGTATAAATGCCACGTCAAATCCATGAACTCCTACTAAATAGCAGATCCAGGATTCAGTTCCATGGTTCCAAATCCCAAGACTCTGTCCAGCTATGTATTTAATTTCCAATCAAGCCTAGAAAAGGAAAGGCAATTACACCAGACTGTTTGTAATAAATGTACTATTTAAGGCAAAGAAAGACCAACTGAACCTCAGGGTCCAGGAGTAACTAACTGGGGTCTCTTGTACTTTTAGAAATAAAATATAAGAATGAATAGAGATATTAAGGAAGGAAATACCTCCCCAAAAGAAATAAAAAATGTGACCAGTCTGTGCTCTGTAATCTCTGATGAGAACATTTAATCAATTAGCATTGCTGTTGTCAAAACTTGCTTCCCATGGAGCCAAGAAGCTGCCCGCGGCACATCCCAGTGGCACCGCCTCCCCTTCCTGGGCCGGGATTCATCCCAGCAAGAAAAGTCATGTTTTCTCTCCTAGATTAAGTTCCTGCAACCCCAGATGTAAAACCAGAGGCTGCTTATCTAGCATCATTTATCTCAATGCTAATAAAATGTCAGTCCCCAAGGAGAGACTTAAAAAGAGCCCTGCCTTCATCTCTGCTCCTCAGGGGACAGACACCCTGCTGCTGGCCCACCTCCTCCCACTGTGGGCCCAGCTAATACTCCAGGGCTCCCTAGAAGAGTAAGCCCCTAAAGTGAGCAAGACCCTGCCCCACAGTTTCTCTTTCCTGGGGTCTGCGGGGATCAGTAGTTATCCCGCATCTGCCACATGCGGGCCTTTTTGTCCACAGCAGGCGTCCGCAGTCCTCACAGGATCCGGCAGGGAGGAGCAGCAGGTCCACTTCATCAGGGAAGACATTGAGGCCCCATATCTTGCTTCCTGTCTGACGATGGTTAACATTTGCGAGCCACTGAGCACTTGGGGCTTGGCAGCACCGCAGTTAGCCCTCACAACAGGCAAGCGAAGTGGGCACTGTTTTTGGATATGTTTTATGAGAGACCAAGCTGAGGCTCAGAAAGATGATGCAACTGACATAGAATTTCACAGGTGACCGATGAAACGACTACTGTCAGAAGTATAAATGACCTAAGGAACTCCTAGAGTGGCTTTAACCACAAGTATTTTCTGCATTCTCTAAAGGCAGGATGTACTGTACCCCTGATGTGGGTACTGTGTGTTTCTTACCCCACAGCCAAGGCCGCCAAGGCCTGTTCAGAGGTGGAGGCGGTGGCCCGAGGTATAGGAGGCTCAGCCAGGCCCTGAGGGGTCTAAAACCCAAGCTGGGCCCCCACTCTGCGGAACAGTGTCCCCTAAAAATTTGCATACTATCAAAAAAAAGGTCATACTTTGATTCTTTTGTTTTGTAATTTAGGAAAAAACTAAAGTCAACGGTGATGTCACATGCCTGTAATCCTGGACCTCAAAGGCTGAACAAGGAGTCGCACCATGAGTTTGAGGCCAGCCTGGACTACATAATGAGTACAAGGTGAGCAAGAACTACATAGCAAGACTCTGTCTCAGAAGGCCAAAACAAGCAGACAAACAAACAAACAAACAAAAGAGAGAGAAAGAAAAAGTGAAGAGAAAGGAACAAACAATTGCATAAATTCTCCGCCCAAGAAGAGAAAGTGTTGCAGGCAGCTAAGTTAGGTTAAAAATATTATAGGCAGTCAGACAGGGCGAGGTCCTCCAAGGAGCCAGAGCAGAAGCCCAGGTACCTTGCAACTATGGGGAGACAGACACCTCCTGCTGTGGACCAGGCATCAAGACAAAAGATCAAACAAATGCATCCCTATCCTAAGGACTGATACTCTAAATAGTTTTCTGTCACCCTAAGGAAGCCTGGAGTCACCATCCCAACCCCCTAGGGAAGAGTCATTGCTCTCTAAGAATGCTCACTTTCTATGTGATTCCCTTCCCCATTTGTCCCTAATGTAACCCGTTTTACCTGAACTATTGAACTTACTGGCTAACCATAGCTCTGTCCTACCTAATACCTATCTCTTTTGTGAGTTCCCACTTTTCCACACCTTGAACCTGTCCCAACTCATGATTTTGCTCTATAAAAGTCCCTGGAAAGGAGAGAGTCCTTGGCAACCCGCTTGAGACCCCTTCGGTCTCTCTCAGGCAGAAGCTTTCTTTCCCTCAATAAATATGTTCTGCTCTTAACCTCCATTGTTCCTAAAATTCATTTATCGATTTTAGAGAACACAACTCATACCAAACATAGTAGATCGGTAGTTTCATTCCCCTATATCATAAGGAAAGATAAGATATTGAAATATTGTGTATGATCTTTGGAAGTATTTGAGCAGACACCTACATTGTCAGTCTCAGACTTCTGTAGCACAGCACATAATCCGGACACACAAAGCCAAATCATGGAGAATCATCTGTAGTAGCTAATCCTCAGTAGCAAAAACAATACAGGAAAGACATAGGGGTGTAGCTCAGAGCCAGGCCACTGGCCTCTCATGTATGAGGCCTTGAATTTAGTTTTCAGCACCACAAAAATAGATAAGCTAATTAATTCATGCATAAAATTAAAAAATTCATTATAAGGAATGAAATAAGGAATAATGTATAGAAATAATACACAGTAAAGACAAAAACAATAGCCAAAACTGAAATCAACAAGAATAATTGCAGTTTTTAATGCACCAGGCTCTCTTCTACATCCTTTTCCAGTATTCATTCATTTAAGCCTTTAAACAACTCTGAGAAGTAGGAACTATTATAAAGCCTTAATTTCAGGCACAGAAACAGGCATCCAGGAATCATGGGCTTGCTCTTGGTGAGATAAAGCCAATAGGGCCCTTATTGCCTCTCTTCTAGGGGCCTCAGTTTGGGAAGCCTCTGGGGAAAACTGGGAGGAACAGGGGAGCCCTGATTTCAAGCCTGACCCTAGGCTGGGAGAGGGGAGATGACTGGGGTTCATGAACAACAATCCCAGTCACAGCCCAGTGGGAAACTGTTTACCCAACCCCACCTGCTCTGGCCTGACCCTGTGAGGCGCTCCTCCTCCTTAGGCTGCAGCCTTGTGGGAAGACCAGGCAGAGGCCCAATAGGGCAGCACACACCTATAATCCCACACTCTGGGAGGCTGAGGGAGGAGGATCATGAATTCAAGCCAGACCTAAGCAATTTAGAAACTTTGCAAGACCCTGTCACAAAATAAAAATAAAAAGGGCTGGGAATGTAGGGTTGGTGCAAAGGCCCTGGGTTCAATTCCCAGTACCACAAAACAGAGCAAGCAGTGAGTAGGCAGCTATGGCCAGCAAAGGGATGGAAAGAAGCAACTGTAGGGTCCTGCAGATTCAGGGCCTCAGGACGCAGTGAGAAATGGCATCTTGACCAGAGAACCCCAGCAGGACACAAGCTCTGACCTCAGACCATGTTTTCAGAATCGCTCAGCTTCACTAACTGTTGTCTTTAACATAAAAGCCTTTCTTTTACAGCTCATTCCCCCTTTTTGCTTTCAAGACTCCCCTCTCCCACCCCTGCTTTCCCGACCTCCCTCATCCCCAGTCTCCTTTTACAAACTTCCAGCCTGGCTGATGTTCCCTTTTTATACTCCCTTGTGCAGCAAACGTTGACAAACACCTGTTCTGTTCTAGCTCCTGGCCAGATGATGACTTGGGACGTGAAAATGGTGCAGCCTCTCCACTCCCCAGGAATTCCGCAGAGATGAAGGGGTGGCGCCTGAGGGGCTGCCCTCCCTTTCCCAGGCAGCTGCCCCCAGATGCTATGCAGAGTCCCCTGCTGCTACCTCCAGGTACTGCTTTGTGGTTTCAGCCATTCAGTGTCATTCTCATGCCTTACCTGTGGCATGTGCTGGCCTGCACCTGTCTGCGCCTCCCTACAGAGACAAGGCACACAGGGATATTAATTTATCTCTAGTTAAAATAACCCAGGATTTACAAACGGCATGAAAAACATAGCAAGTGTAGAGGCCACATGCCAAAGGCATTTAACTTTTGATTTTAATATGAGAAACACTGAAAAAGGGTGGGTGCCACTGAGCATCTTGCCCTGAGGAATAAGATTCCAGTATTCAAAGATACAAAATAAACACTTAACTTGAATAAACATATAATTTGGCCTCTAAATACCAGCCAAGTACTCATCTGATGTCCAAAGAGATAGGAGTTTGTTCCAGCACAGCTTGAGATTGTTTTCATTATGTGCGTGTGTACTCACTATACAGTGTAATATACACACGTAACCACACATCCAGTGTTTTACAAATGACTTAGGGAACTCTGTAGAGTGATTTTAACTGCAGGTGGCCTCCCGCCTTCTCTAAGTGCAGACAGCAATGGTCACGTGCACACACATCAAGATTTGTCTCTGCAATAAGGCATTTTCACATAGAGTGTGATAGGTTCTTTATTATTTCACATAATATATGACAAATAAAAGCAATGTAATGACTACCTATAAACCCAGAATGTCATCAAAGCAATCCATGCTAATGGATTAAAGATTAACAGGACCTCTACCACAAGTTGGCTCAGCTGTAAACTGTTGGCCTAAGTAAATAATAAAGGAAATGAGGTGATCATCATTCTCCCCATTCACAAGGGCTGATGATCTCTTTAAAGTGCTCCTTAGGCCCTGATGAGGTCATTCAGGTCACTTCCCTCTGGGCTCAGGAAGCTACCTATAATACATGAAAGAGGAAACTGAGTCACAGGAGAGAGGCAAAGGCTGGAGGTCTGGGGCTGATCAGGAGTAGGGCACATCCTGCTATTACTCTTACGGAGACCCCAGCATTTGGCCGGCAGGTCAAAAGAGACAAGCTTGGAAGAAGATAGCATTGTAGAGAAGGAATTTAGGACTAGGAAATCAACACATTTTCATGGGAACCCAAATCGGGTGACTTCTCAGAGTCACCGCGTCACGGCGTCACAGAGAAACAGCATCAAAAAACAAAAGGATCTCGTTCCAACTTTTATTTTTCCGAAAGCATGAAGCTCCTGGTTTCAAACCAGTTCTTTTTTGTCTCGGAAAGAAAACAAGTAAAAGATGTGGCAGTGTCGTTCTTGCGATAGGGAGGGGAAAAAGAAAGAAAAGAAGAAAATTGTTTGAGGATTCGCAACAGAGAGGGCCTCCTTCCCCTTTATCAATAATTTTGAAAGGGTTGGTGTAAGACACTGACTAATGACACGTGACCTTTGGATTCTCCACGAGGCAGCAGGCGCAGGCCCCGGGCCCAGCGGGGACCCCTCTGCCAGTTCGGGGTCACTTTCCCCATTCAGGGCTTTATTAGCTCCCTCCCGTCTCAGGGCGGAGTCCTGCTGCTCGGGGACTGTTACAGCTTTGATTGAGGAAAGCTATTCAGCACAGGGGAGAGGATCTGTTTGTTTTCAGGAGGAAGCTTCTGTGAGTGTGCCCCCTCCCCCCGTGCTTCCAGAGTTGCTGGAGAGATAAAAGCCGTACCTCCTTTTGACCTTCATTGGACAGTAGGAGCCCGACTCGGGGTGGAATAATAAAGGCATATCATGCTGCATAAATTATCTGATGATTGACATGCTTTCTTCCAGTCCGGTTTAAAGGAGCAAGTGGGTGGGGGCGGGGTGGGGGATGGAATGGAAACATTGAGTTGACTTAGCCAAGCACCTACTACGTGTCAAGGTGCGCGTTGGGAAGTTCATAGCCCAGGGAAGGTTGGATGATTAAACAAGAAATAAGAGATGATTGGTTAAATCGAAGACTTCATTTGGAAACTGAAAGCCTTAACAAGTAATTCTTGGACCTTGAATCACATATTTTCCTTGAAAAGTATGCATTTTTTTCTACAAAATTTTGTTAGGAGTCACGCTCTGAGAAATGAAGTGAGATGAACATAAGGAAGTTTTATTTAATGACATACTTCATGGGAAGTCTGAAGGCCTGCAGCAGATTTAAACTCTAACTCTTGTTTTAATCTTTTTTTTTTTTTTTAAGTTTTTATCGGGACCCGGGATCGAACTCACGACTGCCTGCTTGCAAGGCAGGCGCTTATGCCACTGAACTAAATCCCCAGCCCCCATAACTCTTGTTATAATCTTGAAAACGTCTAAAATTATCAAAATGTCCATGAATCAATTTTTTTTTAATTTTTGGTGCCAGAGATGGAACTCATGACCTCGCACTTGCCAAGCAGGCGCTTGTGCCGCTAAACTACATCCCCAGCCTGAATCAAATTTTAAAATGTTATATGGATAGTGCATAAGGCTGCCACCGTACTGTTTCAGGCTTTGGATTTTCAAGTATGATTTGGCAGGGCAAGAACTGTACAACAGTAACAAATTCAATGAAAGGCAAATACTGGGAAAAAAAGTTGCTTCATCATTTACCAAACTTCTTCTCACCCAGACTGTGAGCCTGACCTTGTCCTCTGTGATGAGGTGGAGGGTGGAGAGAGAGAAGGGAGGTGCAGACAAGAATGACCTAGCTATTTCATTCATTAACCATTCATTAACTATTTGTTCAGCCGTATTTATGGAAGACTTGTTATTGACCAGCTGTGCCTTGGCACGGAGGACCTTGCCCTCATGGATTGTGCATTACAACAAGAACACCATAGTGAACCAGTAAGTTATGCACATGATTACAGGATGATGGTAAGAGCTTTGAGAAGAAAGCAGAGGAGGAAGAGAGGACATGTCTGGGTAGGAAAAAAGCCACCCGTGTAGAATTCCCCCTCGTGGCTGGTGATATTTGTCCCAAATGATAAGGAGAGGGCATATGAGAAGCTGGAGAATGGCGGTCACAAAGACTCATGAAGGAAGAAGGGACATTTGGTCAAGAAGCAGACAGACCGAGGGCCCAAGGTAGGAGGGAAGGGAGCAGGCACTAGGCAGATTCTGTGATAAAGGGCCCTGGGGGTTTTCAGTAAGGAGTGCAGGAAGCAAGGAGCAAGTCAAGGATTCTGGGACACTCAGAGCTGTGTCCTGATTTCCTAGTGTTCTCACTGGGTCAGTGGGTTCTTTCTGGCTTCTTTGTTCAAAGGGTCCTTCCTAGGGATATACCTCAGTGGCATAAGCGCCTGTCTGGCAAGTACAAGTTCCTGAGTCCAATTCCTAGTACAAAAAAAAAAAAAAAAAAAAAAAAAAGTCAAATGGTCTTTCCTTAGGTGGCACAGCCAGGGCCACCACAGGGAATCACCTTAAGTTTGTCCTGGATTTGAGAGTATGACTTTAGTGTGGCACAATCATCTGTAATTCGTAACTCAATACTGTACCTCTACCTGAGAATCACAAACTCAAGTGCCTTAGAAATCAGGGTGTGCACTGGGTATTCCTGGGGTATTCAGGAACTCTGGCCAGCTGGACAGGAACCTCCTGGCTCTCTGGGTGCACCATGCATAACTTTAGTCTTTGCACTGTGGAAGATGACAGGCAGTCCCAGGTGGCCAGATCTTCTGATTCCACTAGAGAAGTCAGAAATCCAACATTTATAAAACAAGGACAATAACAACTCTTGGCTTTTAAATGTCTCAACAATACATTCAAATTAAAATAGAATTTCCTGGGCAAAAGGCTGCCTGAGGCAAAGCCCTAGTCTGCAGGAGACTCCAGCTAAGTCAGGACTGCCACTCAGCTAACCAAAGCAGAAATCACAAAACAAACAAAAAAGCAAGCCAGTCTCATTCCTGAACTGGAAACCATTTTGGTGATACTGAACCTCTTTGGAAGCCTGCTGAAGACTATAGATCTCTTTGAATAATATTTTTAGATGGCATAAAATCAAATAACAAAGGCAGTCCATTACATTTAAATAAGTTACCAAAATGTTGCAATGGGCTCATACAATTGCTTCATTGTTAATACATGAGTCCACAGGATCTGGTGCAGAGCCTGTGACTCCATTCTTCTCCCCTACACCCAGGACTGAATCTAGGACCTCTTTTAAATTTCTTTTTATTTTGAAACAAGGTTTCCTAAATTACTATATTGTCCAGGCTGGACTTGAACTTGTGACCCTCAGCCTCCCAGGGTGCTGGAATTACAGGTATATGCCACTCATGCTGACTTCCATAGTTTTGAAGCAATGAATAGTAGAAACTATATATTTATATCAAGATATCTGTAATAATTGTAATGGGACAGGAAAATGCATGGTATATTCTGGTGACAAAATCTGTTACTGCCATTCTGCTCTGGGTTGTTACCAGTATTCATAATGAAATGAAAATTTAGTTTCAAAAGAGCTCAGATAAAGATGCATTGTTTTTCCCCCTGGCTTCACAGGCAACCTTTTTCCCTAGTCCCCCCACCCCACCCCGTGGCCCATGAACCCTGGTTCAGAAATTCTAATTAGAGGGGATTTCCTTAGTTGGTGAATCACCAAGAAGCTTCCCTGTTCTTACCTCCCTGGCTCAGGAAATGGGGTCCCTATCACTTCAACTACTCCAGGAACCACCTAGGTCCAACCCTCTCTTCCTGAAGGGATCACAGCCTTAAGGTCCTTAAGGGTCTGACCCTCCACACCGAGCTTGCTTCTTTGCCCATCACCATGCCCATTCCTTCCTGTGTGCTGGCTGTGACAAGACTCCTTTCAAGCACCTGTGCAGAGGCCTAGGTCAGAAAGGAGCTCGGGGTCAGACAACCACAGGTTCAAGCCAAAGATCTACAACGTATTAGCTACAAGACGGTGCACCAATCACTGACTTTACAGCCTCAGTTCCCCCCAACATCCATTTTCTGTGGTCGCAAAGATTTAATGAAGTAAATGATTTAAAATTCCAGGCACAGTGTAAACCCTCAGAATATGATAGCTGCTCTCACTGGGATTTTATTTTACTAGTGTTTCTCTGTCGCTTCTCAATAAAGCATATCAGCTCTTGCTCCATCTTCAAGACCCAAACTAAGTCTTTCTCCTCACTTTATTCAGGTCTCTGCTTATTGTCATACCTTCCCTGACCATTCTGTTTAAACCAGTGTCACCCACCTCTCTGTGGACTATATGTTTTTACATTTGGCATTATCCATCTGGTGCAGTACATAGTCAGGTGCTGCTGAATGACATGGATACATTCTGAGAAGCACATTGTAAGGCAAGTTTTGGGAGACGTTGTTGAGGATCAAGCCATGGCTTCCACATGCTAGAAAAGTGCTTTGCCATTAAGCTACACCCCAGCCCTGTTGGAGGCAGTTTCACCACTGTGCCAAAATTGTAGGTACATTTGCACAAACTAAGTCAGAGATAGTGTCACCAGGCAGTTCTCTGGGATTGCCTGTGTATACGCAGTCCATCAATGACCAAACATTGCTATGCATCAAATGACTGTGTATTACCTTTTTTTTGATTTATTTATTCACTGGTATTATTTATTGGTACCAGGAATCAAGCTCACAACCTTGCAGTTGCCAGACAGATGCTTACAGCTAACTTCCTGGCCTGACTGTGTATTATTTATTCATGACATAGTTTACTCACACTGAGAGATTGTGTATGCTTAGTGAAAATGAGCATTTTATTTGTTCACTGCTGCATTGCCCAAGCCTAGAATGGTACCAAATCCACTGCAGGGGCTGTATAAACATCTACGGAATAAATAAATGAAGGAATGAAACACCTTTCCAATGATTTTGCTGAGGGTTATTAGAAAGATTCCACGAGACACATAGATAGCTACAGTATCTAAGTCTGGGTCTCATATATCATCATTCACTGCTCATCGACTTTCTTAAATTCTCTGCATCTTAGTTTAGTCATCTGTAATATGAAAATATTAATGGTAATAATAAAAATAAAGTAATAATAACACCAGCCCTACTTACCTCATCGAGCTCTTATAATGTTCAAAACCAGAGAGCATTTTATAAGCTACAAAATGCTATATACATGTGAGTTGTTATTGTTATTACAAGAACTTCAACAAGTTACTTCCTCCTCTCAGAGCTCCATTTCCTCATCTATGGAGTGGAGCTAATTATACCTGCCCTTCCTGCTTAGTTGAGTTATTGTGAAGAATGAATAAGGTAATGCAGGTTTAAATGCTTTGTAAACTATAAAATAGTACACAGCCATAAGGAATAATCATTTAGGGACAGAGAGAAGCCATGGAAGTACCATAGGGCTTGGAATCTCTGGGTTAGAGTCCCTCTGCTCTGTCACTCTGTGTTCTGGGTGGGAACTCTGGATCCCAGAGGTGCCATTGTCCATGTCTAGTACACGGTTGATGGCTCAGTGCCTGTCCAACCTGGCGTGACCTCTACAAGAGGTGGCAGCTTGCTACTGCTCAGCCCTGGTCCAGGTACAGCAGTCTGGGGCCTTACTGAGCTTAGTGTGGCAGCTTGCTACTGCTCAGCCCTGGTCCAGGTACAGCAGTCTGGGGCCTTACTGAGCTTAGTGAAGCTTCCTTCATCAGTTCAGTGGTAATCATTACACCAGTCCTTTGGGATGCTGTGCCTTTTCATTAATATTTATAGGTGTTTGGAGATCCCCCTTTTAAAAAAGAGGTGGTGTACATCGATTCCAATGTGGATTTTGGTGTCTTGGGACCCTGAAAATATCCACGATCTCCTACTGGCTTCTCTAAATGGTTCAAGGTTCTCCATTTGGATATCAGTTTTGGTGCTGAGAAAAGCCAAGCTTCACTCTTCTAGGACAAGACTCATCATTCAGCTTCAAGCTGATCTGGGACACACAAAAGAGGTCTGGATCAAAGTTGCCTTAGCTCTGTAGGGGACAATGCTAGAAAGTGTAAGAAATAAAATAAACCCAGACCCGTAGCTCCAGGTTTGCCTTCACTTGTCTTAACTCAGTTGCAGCCAGCAGGCAAACAGAGGCCTTCAAGACCAGATTAGAGTCCAGGCCAGAGATCAGGGCTGAGAGAAATCCTGCCAGAGGGCTGCTCACCACAAGACCAGGCCTGCCCACAACCCTCAGGAGGCAGAGAGGCTGGACAATGGCGAGCCAGTCCCAGGTGTCTGGTTCAGAGGTCCTCTGAACCCCTGCCTTCCCTGGCCCCGACTGGCTTGGTGTGAGTTTCTTATGGAAACTGGTGCTAAACACCCAGCATCACCGGATGGAGTCAAGGTTATTTCTGGATTATTACAGGTCCACACCCTTACATGCCCAGAGAGCTTCTGATGGACAGAGAGAGCTGAGCTCTCACCACAGTACATGGCTGAATGCACCCTTCATGAGTCTAGGGACCTCTGGTCACCATACCTTACGGTCAGTGGGCCCCAGAGGTGGCTGGGCTTGGGAATCACAGAAGGCTGTGGTCTTGTTGCTTAATGCATCAAGATTTTTTAGTACGCAAAAAAAATTAGCCTATAATCTGTCTGCCCAGATAACATTTCTGAAATTATGAAATAATGTCAAATTGAAATGATGATAAGGCATTCATGTAGCAAGGAAATACAGAGAAGTGTAATGTGAAAGACCCACCTCTCTTTCCCCTATGTTAGACTGTCTCACCAAATGTGAGTTATTACAAGTTTTTTATCTGTCCTTCCAA
Organism: Cavia porcellus; assembly: GCF_034190915.1. Lineage (NCBI taxonomy): Eukaryota > Metazoa > Chordata > Mammalia > Rodentia > Caviidae > Cavia > Cavia porcellus. The sequence continues at coordinate 28,688,493 of NW_026947502.1, forward strand.
AACGTAAGTTTGTTTGCTCTTCAGCAGCTCACTGAATCCAGATGTGGCTCAGGCTGTCTGCTCTCAGGTCCCTCCTCCACCTGCTCCCTTACTCTGGTCTAGCTTCCTTTCATCCCACTTACCACTCTCTAACACAGTGTCATGCATGTACTGTTTACTTGGTTTATTTGATCTTATTTTAACTGATACACCGAAAGCCAAGATCGTATGTACTAATGAAGCATTTTGGTGTTTCAACATGTGTGTGCATTGCATAATGTTTCAATTGGGTTCAACTTATCTGTTGCCTTAATCATGTGTCATTTCTTCATGGTAAAAATGTTCCATATCGTTTCTTAGATTTTTGAAATATACAACACGCTTTGATCATCCACTGTCACCCCACTGAGCAAGAGCACACCAGAACTTCTGATCCTGGCTCTCTGTGACTTAGTGCTGACTGACCCACCTCTGCTTCCCTCCTCCCCTCCACCTTTCCCTCCTCTAATGACCACCATTATGCTCTCAAATTCTAGATCTACTTTTGTTTTTCTTTTTGGCATTATGGATTAATTCCAAGGCCTTGTAAATGCTTAGTGCACAGACTAGCACTGAGGTGCACCCCTTACCCTAAGATCAACACTTTTACTTCCACATATGAGTGAAGGTCACGCACACTTGTAACTGCTTTATGTCACTTAACAATTCCTAGTTCTATCCAGATTGTCTAAAATGACAGAGAGCAAGTGTGGTGGCATGTGCTTGTAATCCCAGCACCCAGGAGGTTGAAACAGGAGGATTGCCTTGAGTTGGAGACCAACCTGAGCTACAAAGTGAGTTCAAGACCAACTTGAACTATATAGGGAGACCCTTTCTCAGAAATTAAAAATTAACAAAAAATGACTGTTTGTGACTGAATGGTAGTCCTTGGTGTAGGTGTGCTACATTTTTTTTTATCCATCCACACAGTGGTGGACACAGGTTATTCTGTATCGTGGCCACTAAAAACCCAGAAGGGCAGACGTCTCCATGACTTACGGTTATCATTTTCTTGGATGTAAACCCAGGGGTGGGATTACATGGTCTTCTCTATAAGACTGGTTTCAAGGACTTGGTCTGTGTGATTCCCTTCTTGATCTTTCATACCCTGAATGTATTCAGAAAGCGCCAAGTACCTAAAATGCTCAACAAACACCTGCAGACTAAATTTCTCTCTTATTTATGGTGACAGGGATTACTTAATCCTGATATTCTGTTGTAGAACTGGGCCATCCTTTATTTAGCAAGCATCAACTAGTATGGACAGGTAAGCTGTTTATCCTTCTCAATATCACAAGAACACAGCTATGAGTATCCTAGGGCATAGATCTTTTCATTCTTCTGTCCTGCAGGTAAGTGAATGCCGACCAGGGCACTGTAAGCTTAAAGAGCATGTCTGCTTCACCTTTGCTAGACATGCCACTCTGATGTCTGTCTGCACGCAGCACAATCCCAACAGAAGGACAAGGAAATAACTGCCCCTTGACCCTCGCTGCCATGCTCCATCATCACTGACAACATCAGCACAACACAAGACAACACCAGTTATTTGCCTTACAATTCTTTGATCACAAAAGAGCAAGGAGATTGGATATTGCTTTATATGTTTACATTTTTTATTTCTATTTCTACAAATGCCAGATAATTTGTTTTGATTTTACACACACACATGCATGTGTACACACACACACTTACTTTTTTTGTTTTGTTTTGCCATTGTTGTGAATTGCCTTTGTAGCTTTATCAGTTGTTTCATTTTGTTTTGTTACTATTTCTCTTTCTAGAGTTTTCATTACTATGTAACTAAATTGTCATCTTTTTTTGTGGCAGGTTTGTGTTTTGTATTTGCTTTAAGGGTCTCCCCCAGGAAACTCTTACAAGTACAGATTCATGATTTCTTGATTTGAAATCATGATTTATGATTTCAAGGCCAACTCTGATTTCATGGCCTCGGATTGAGTTAGGGCAGGACCGCTGTCACAGGTGTGTGACAATCAGCAAGCAGTGTTCTCAGGCGAGGCTGAGCCGCATGTTGGTCCCTGACACAAGGTGGTGGCGGGGCTGAAGGACCAAGACTTTCTGAATCAGTAAGATCTGGGTGGAGCTCAGGGGCATTTGAGAATGGTCTACACCCAAGCTAGGAACCTAGGAGACCGAACACAAAGAGGAAGGTAGCAGCCCCATCCTGGAGTCCAAGGAGCAGGCACTGGACTGAGGTCCTGGGTCCGCAGGGTTAGGTGTCTATGGTTCATATTAGACACAAGTACCATGAGACTGAGCCTGCTCTGATTGTCAATCATACAAGGTCTGGCCAGGCTACATTCAATGGTTCTCAAGGTCTTGGCTGAGAATTAAGAGAGGTGGGAAATGACCAAGACTTTACTCTGCCTTATCATTGATTGCCATTTTGAAGTTCTTCTTGCTTCACCAATCCATGCCCAGTATAAGAGGCGAGGTTCTGAGAGAGAGTCAAGCATGCAATTGGCAAAGCATCCCCTCTCTACCAGTTCAAAAGAGCATGAGATTGAAAAGCTGTTGGGAGGCAACTGCCAAGCTCTACCAGGGGACACTGGACTTTCAGTTGAAAAGACAGGCACCAGGTTCACCCCTGATTTAACTCAGCCAACCCTAAGAGGAAGTGTCAGGGCTGGATGCCCAGTGAAGGGGGCATCCAATCTGGTAGACAAAGGGCAGAGCCTCCCATCAGATGGAGGACTGAACTCTTCTCTTCAAATCCACACCCAGCACTTGACAGATGAGTGACCTCAAGCAACTGATTAACTTTCGGGACCTCAGGGTCATCAAATGTCAAGGCAAGTGAAGTGCAGTTCCTAAGTATCCTTGAATCCAATATCCATGGCTCACTTTCCCAGCCAAGCTAGCTAATCACACTGAGCGGGACTTAGGAGAGCACGAAGGACTACAGAGGGCTACAGATCATTGCAGATGATGGATAAACTATAGTGTATTGATCTGTGTACTGGAACCCAGGAAGGCCTGATTCACATTTGAATTCCTGCAGTGAGCACCAGCTAATAGGGAGGGTATTCAGCTTCACAATAGAAAGAGGTAAGTAGGGAGGTTGGAATTGGGGTTTGGAGAGGGATAATAAGTTTCTGGGGGTGTGAGAGGAGAACAGCATGTGCAAAGATCCTGTGGAGGAAAGGAGCAAGGTGCAACCTGAGATCTAAGAGAAAGTCAAGATGCTTGGGGTACAGATGCATGGGGAAGATGAGTCCAAGTAGTATAGAGTGGAAGGGTACTGACCAGGCAGACAAGGCAGGAAATACAGGTAGTCCCAAAAGAATACTAGGGAGCCACTGATGGGATTTCAGGAAAAGAGTGGTAAAATTACATTTGCAGTTTTAGTAAATCATTATGGCTGTCTTGGAGAGAAGGAGTTGCTGTCAAATCTTTCTCAGGCATCTCCACTGTTCTCCACCTCACGATCACCACCATCCTCACTACCATCATTTCTTGCCAGATCTGTAGCTTCTGCCTCTGTTTTAGGGTCTTTCTGAATCCACTGGTGCCTGGTCCCTGCTTCCTGATGCACACCCAGATTAGCTTCATTCAAAGCCACAAAAGTGGTGGTGGTTTAAAATATAGCACAGATTATTCTCCCAACCTGCTCCTAACACACTCTTTAGGCTCTCTATTTCTCTAAGACACTGTCCCAACTCTGGGCCACTAACTGTTCCCCAGATCTGGGGTGAACCGCATCTGCACACACACTTTTCCTTGCAGGCACCCACAGATTGCCTAGTAACCTCCTATTCCTGCCCTCCCTGATCACTCATGCAAACCCTCCATCCCTCTATGACTCTTTCCTGTAGGTTCCTGCACCTTTCCTCCATAGCTATCATCACAGTGTGTTATCACCTATTATTTTATTGAATAGCTATGCCCTCCAGCAGACAGGAAGCTCACAAGGGCTATTGCACCATAGACACCTACCCAGGGAAGGATTCCATGTCCAGAGATGAATTTTACTCAGAGGCCACCTGAGCATGTGCTATTCAGAGTGCTTCACACAGATGAACTCACCGGATGCTCAAAATGGCCTGTAAGGAGGCCTCTATAATTAGTCTCATGGTTTAGAAAACAAACTGAGATACAGTGAAGCAAAATAACTTGCCCCCGGTTGCCCAGCTAGAAAATGGAAGAGATAGGTCTGGACCTGCTGATCTCCAATGATCTCTTCTTCATGACCTTCAACATCAAATGACCCAGAGGGTCAAGCCTGAAACCAGGAAGTTGCTCTCAACTCCTCTTCCTCCTTTTCCTCTTCCTGCCCTTTTCCTCCTCTAATGATGACCGCATATTCAGTCATGACTCCAGCTGGACCCTTAGGTCATCTCTAAGCCTCCCCTTTCCTCCAGGCCACCAAGCAGCAGCTGCTGTCCACTTCTCCATGAGCCACTCTCAAGTCCACACCTTTCCTGTCATCTCCCATCTCTGATGTTTTCTTGGTCCAGCCCACTCCATGAGGAACTCATACAGGGATATGGCAGTAGATCTGTCATGGTCTTCCTACTCCCTCACTTGATTCCCTCCCTTCCATCTCCCACACACAAGCCAGAAAGATCTGCCAGACACAGTTACATCACCTTATGCTGTGCTGAGCAATCCTTTATGACTTCCCTTCATACCTGAAAGAAGAGTACAGAGGACATAGCTTGGAACCTAACACTCAGGATTGCTAGCTTACTCTGTTGAGTGCTGTAAGCTGGGTGCTGAAATTTCTCTTCATGCTCTGCAATAGCATCTCCTTTCAACCCTTCTCTGTCAGTTCAGTCTAGTCCTGAAGCAGGGAGCTTTCCATGTATTCTTCCGGCACACCACACCCCTTCAGCCACTGTACATGCTTTTCTCTCTTCCTGTCAGTAGCCCCTCCTCCCCAGACTTCCTGTGTATTGTACTCGCCTCATCCCCTTCCCAAATACCCTCCCAAGCCAGCCTGTCTCAAGCAAGGACCCCGGCATTGCACCTCTCACCGATTTGTGTCTACTCCAACCACCGAACTACAAATTGAAGTGCTGTAACTCCTGGGCCTCGCTCATGTTAGGCAAGTGCTCTGCACTGAACCACATTCCCAGCCCTTACAAACGAAAGTTTTACCCCATCTCTTAAGTGTGAGGTTTATATGTGAGGATGGGTATGCACCACTTTTGTGAGAACCAAGACACTTTTGCACTCGCACCTACTACTGTCCTTTCAGAGACTAGCACCGTGCTGGGTACACAGTAAGCACTCAGTGAATCTTTACTGAAGGAAAAATAAATGAATGCCTGCCATTAAAGCCTCTACAACTTTCCCTCTGATGTCTGCTTAGAGGAGTCTGAAAATAATACAGGGCAAACCAAACCAATGGGGGTGAGTGGGGGACCCATGGGGGCAAAACCCATAGATTCCAACAGTAAATTCTTGACCTTTCTGTTTCCCTTTCCAAGATTGTCTGTAAAAAAGAAGAAAAAAGGTTTTTTTTAATCCCCACCAATTACCTCTGAGATGAGACTTCATATGCCAAGTTTTTGCCTAGAGCACATTTTTACAGCTGAGTAATAAACCCCAGAAAAACATGCCTTATGATGGAAACATTGAACGTCGTCTGTTCCAACAGGGCCACTGTGGCTGCCGAGGTGGAGGAACATTCTTGTCAAAGGAGAAGGGAAACAAGGAAGAAGAAATGGATTAGGTAAATATTTACCAAAGAACCAATGTTGTGGACAAAGGGAATCTGCACTTTCCTTCCAACCCAATCCTTTGCATTCTATCCAGATCACTTTTATGACACTTAAGATTTCTTAACAATGAAAATGCATGATTCACTAAAAGAAAGAAAGAAAGAAGTGGAGAGGCACAGAGATACTTTTATACGTAGGCCCCCTTTTCAAGTTGTGAGAGTCTCCTGTAATGCCATGTTACAATCAGGGATATAAATATTGCAATCTTGGTCCCCATATTGCCTGGGAGACTCTAGCAGGGGGCATTTTCCAAGAAAAAGAATTATTTTTGGCTCCAGTTGTAGAGTTTGAAAAAGAACCCAAACTCATGAGGCTGGAGTTTGGAAGCGAACTCTTCACGATACAACTGATTAAGCTCGAGCAAATGTCTTGCTTTCTGTGTGTCTTAGTGTCCCCACCTGACAGTTGAGGGCCATGAGATGGTGGCCTCCTCCCTCTCATTTTCCTCCTCCACATGTGCTGCAATAGGCCAATCAGGAAAGCCTTTTTGAAAGGAGCGTCCAAATTTTAAGTCAACCCAATCCAAGTAGGATGGATATGGAACTGACTTTAGGATAGAGCTCAAGATCAAAACTACCTCACTCTTTTCCTGGAGTAAATGGAAGGACACGTCCTACAGGAAATCACAACAGAGTAAGTTGCAATTTGACTTTGACTTAGAGTTAATTAAAAAAAAATTATTGTGAAAGTGAGAGAACATTTGAGAACAAACTCACAGATTTATCCCACGACCCTGACACCCCCAATTACTTTCCTGTCTGCATAGTTTCTTTCTGCCCATGTGTGGCCTGTATTCCCCTCTTGTAATGAGAAACACATTCTGGGAAGAACAGAGGGGTGAGCCCAGAAATTGCTCTGGGCTGCTTCTCTCTTCCTTTTATTTATTTCTTTTTCTCCGATGTTTATAAACACATCAGGGAAACTCCCTTCTCCTTGGCACTGACTGGCTTTTGGTTTTCAGTTTTGTTTTTTGTGGTTGTTGCTACATTAATTATTACTATTTAAAATATTATGTGCGATTGTTTATTTTAATATTGCACCAACAGACTTTGCACTCCCTGTCACTGTGGGAATTAAGCCCTTTGCCCCACAACCTCTGCCATAGCCAGAGCTGACTTATTGCTAGTGTCAACCAGTGGCCAAGTTGGCTCCATCACGCGCAGTGCACAAGCGCAAGGAGCCGGGCAGCTGCACACAGTGGCACCGGCTCACATTGTGCGGCGTCGCCTAGGTAACCAAGAGCCAGCCTCAGCAATGGAGGAGGATGGGTGCCGAAAACAATTCCATCCCCTCCTCCTCCTTTTTAAGTCATCAGCTGGCCTCTGTTAGTCATTTCAGTCAATGGTTTTCCAGAACTGTCACTTCCATTTATTAAGTGTCTACTAGGTTCCAGGAACAGACAAGTGCTCGTTCTAGTTCATCATGGGATACTCTCAACAATTCTTTGAGGTTGGTATTGTCGCTTCCCATCCTAAAGAGGAAGAAACTAAGAATCAGAGAGGTTAAGTGACTTACACAAGGTCACATAGCTCCACATTTCTGTCTGACTTTGGCCTCTATTCATCTTCTAGCAGCACTGTCCAGGACAGAGATGATGAACTCACAGACACAGTCTGCTTCCTCAAAGAACAGACCTGCGTTTCTGACTTTAGGATACATTGTCAAAGTCAGAACAGGTAATCAGTTTCTCACATTTTAATGTCCAAGATTGGTAAGTACTTCTGGAGTCCATAAGCTTGGAGATTCATGTGATTGTTTAAGAATCAGTTAAGCGGTCATACCACGGGTAGAATTCTCAGTCCACATTCTGCTACTTAGAGAACAGAGCGTATTACAAAGTCAGGTGGACTCACTGTCCAGGAAGACTGAGCACCCTTGTGGACCACTTCAAGGCTGAACAAACACTCAGGCTGGTCAGGATATCTTATGCTGGTGACAATCTCTGATTCCTCCACAGAGCAAGGAGACCCTCTCACCAAGTTGGTCCAGAACTTACCAGGAGCCTCAAATACACTACAAGGGTCTATGAGAAAAGCAGTTTGTTGTTCCCTTCCAGGTGTTGAGAAAGACAAAGAAAAAGGCAGAAACAGAGAGAGAGCAACAGAACAAAGGCAGAAGAAAAGCTTCACAGTCAGACTGCCACGGACACCAACAGGAACCTATGTGCTGAGTCCAGCCCCTGCCCACCCAGTCCCTTCTCGGGCGCCCAGGCCTTGTGATTTTGCTATTCATGCATCTGATACACCTGTTTTCAAATGCAACTGTCTAAACTGAAAGGCAAATCCTTTAAGATTAGATGAAACAACGCTGCTAATTATCCAGCTGTTCTGTAAACTCACCAGTGACTTAGTTGGAAGGCTGTGTGGGTGTCCAAGGCTTGCACTGTATGTAAGTGCAACTGTCCACATCCCTGGCCCCTCAGCCAGGACCTAAGCACACGAAGTCGAGCTGCTCTCCTAACTAACCTAATTGGGCTGCTGATCTGAAATCCAATTCTCAGCAGGGCGTAGGGTATTTGGCCACTGAGGGACATGCTAGCAGATACACAAGGGCAGCAGGAAGCTAGGCTGCTCTCTGTCTCCACTCTGAGCGCTCAGACCCACCATGCCAGCCTAAGGACACAGGGCAACTCCATTTCTTTGAGCAATGATCCCCAGTGCAGGCAGAACTGAGAGCAAGCTGGACACTGCTAGTGGGAATGTGCACGGGAACAGGGCTTTTAAAAAATAACCCAGCAAGGTTTTATTCAGGTTAAAAATACACACATTTAGGTCCAGCAGTCTCAATTTGAGAACATAAACCTTCAACAATAAGAGTACCAGGATGAAGGTGTGCAAAAGCCCCCCTCCCCCCGCAAGAATTATTGCCAATGGTAAAAATTTGGACAAAATGTAACTTCTACCAACAAGGAAATGGTTAAGTGACTCATCATATATCCCTAGGGTGGACTAGAGAAGGAACAGATTAGATTTATATCTAATGGCACGATGAGATGCTTGGGATATGAATTAAAGAAGAAAAGCAAATCAGAGTGAGTAGCATGTCACTCGTGCTGGCACACATCTGTGCACACACACACACACAAAGGTAACATCTCAATTTCCACCTTCATGTATTTGTATATATATAGGAGTGTCCCGGGATGCACATGAAATTGTTAATGTTAGCTATCCTGGGCGGCAGTCTGTCCAGAGAATGGAGGGAGATTGCTCACTTCTATGTATCTTTGATTCCTTTCCACGATTCTGGTGAATACCTAGTGCTTTTGAAATTCTAAAAAAAGGGATTTAATAGAAGGTGACAGAAAGAAAAGAGAAAGGGAGGGGAGAAGAGGGAAGGGGAGATTTTTGCTTTCTGCAGCAGGTCCCATAGTGCCTTCCCCCCAGCCTGTCTGCAGCCCCACATGCAATTTCTCCAGGCTCTCTTGTCACTGGATCACACAGACCAAGTCATTTCAACTCTCCTGCTTTTTTACATATTGTTCACCCAGAAACTCCCCTTTTCCATCTTGGCAAAATCCTGCAAAACTCAGCCTAAAAGTTATACCTCCAAGCAGCCTTCTCTGCCTCTCAGGGTTGAACTGCACGCTCACCACCACCTTCTTATGCCCTTGTGTTCTGTGGCAGGCCACTCTCCAACTCTGGGAGCTGAAGCACTCAGATCCTGCCTAATGGGACCCGGCACTTCCAAACACTAGGGCCACTCACCTCAGAGGATGCAGAGAAGTCAGAATTCCAAATTTCTGTGGAAAGATCCCTGATTTTAACTGTGAGCAACTAATAAAATGCTTAATAAGATGTCTTCAGGCCAACCCTGTGACAGTACAGAGAAAACATGGGATAAAGTGAACCTGGCTTTGGCACAGTCCCTTGGACATCTCTTCGGGTAACTGGGTACTTGGTACCTCTGAATTTCCACTGGAGGGTGAGATTCTTAGGTTTTGTTTCATGTTGTTTGTTTTTTTGTCTTTGTTTTATATTTAAGTATGGGGATTGAACCCCCATACTTCGCTGAGTTATATCTCTAGCAATCCTCCACCTTGAGACAGAGTCTTGCAAGTAATTCAGACTATGTATGAACTCACTATGTATGAACTTGCTAGGTATGAACTCACAGTGATCCTCCTGCCTCAGTCTCCCAGAGCGTGTTATATATATATATATATATATATTTTTTTTTTTTTAGCTAATTTGTTTGTGGCAGTGTTGGGGGTTGAATCCAAGGCCCCATGTGTTCCACCTGAGCTACCTTCCAGCCAAACTGGAGATTCTCAAGTCAGGGATCTGTCTGAGTAGCCCCGAATCAGGGACACAGCTGCCTGAGGAATGGAAGAGGAAGGGGAAGGAAGTAGGAAAAGTGGATGAAAGGAAGAAAATAAAAAAGGACATTAGGCAATGTGTTTCATTCTTCATGGAAAGCATAAATAAAAATATTTCCATGCCTTCTTTACAACTTAGATGCATATTAATTTTGCTATAAAGTATGGATATTCTGTAAGTACTGTGACATGTGGACTGGGGGATGACAATCCATTCATCCACCCACTGAACTAGGTAAGTGACTTTTAAACAGAATTCAGCTTTCAAAGAATTCTCTCCTCTTTTGCAATTACTGCTAAGCTAGTAGATAACTGGATCCAGGGTAAATAAACTTGTGACCAAATTCCCCTGGTCATTGTTTACTAGTAATCCTGACAATCCATACATCCAGGCAAATGCTTCTGTGTCCTCTGTGATCTCAATAGTAGTAGTAATAGTAATAATAAAAAATGTGAGGACCCTCAATTATCTCTATAGTAAATTCTTTCTGCAGACCAGGGAGGTCAGAATGATCCCTGTGGCCCAGATAAAAGAGCCAAAGTTCAGAGAGGGGAAGTAACTTGCCCAAGGCCATACAGCAAGAAGGAGGTAGAGCTGGATTCCAACTAGATTCTGAGCTGCAGCAAAAAGTTGTGTTCGGTTCTGTAAATCAGTGTCAACCCGAATTTCAGGCATCCACCTACATGATTGTTCCCTTGTCTAAGAACAATCATGGTTGTTGGCCTTATCCCAGTAACAACAGGGCTATTTTTAAATTAATGTTTAACTTTAAATAAATTCCTATTTTAAAACACCAAGAAGCTTTTAAAGTGAAATGCATGTCATAGTATGACTTATCAAACCACAGGTAAGTAGGCTCTGAAAATAAGTAGATTGGAAATGAACACCGCAGTCATTTTCCAGCCCCGTGCTGTGACCTCCAGAGGGTGGGAGCCAAGTGCTACATCCACAGAGATGTTACCAATCATCGGGTCGGTGTTAACCTTGTACCCAGACAGTCTCCTGAACATGATGAGAGGGCGTACAAATCGCCACAAATGGAATCACTTTATTGCCATGTGCTTCAACCTTACTGGGTCCAAGGACTCTCCAAAAGCCTTTCTCCAGGAAGACTTGAGTGGCAGCTTAAGTAAAGCTTTCTTGTGCTGCCCAAAGGCCCCATGAATTTTTAGCAAGCGTGATCTCTGTAAGCCTCTCTGCAATCTTCTACACCAACTGTGTTAGCTCTCATTGGATCATTAACAATGATCGACCATGTTTCCTCCCAGTCCACTTATCTGCTGATTCAGATACTTTCCTCCTTTCTCACCTGGGAAACCAGCAGCAGGCAACAAGAGAGGATTAATTGTGCTCCTTAAATTTTATATTCGCGATCCCACTTAATCCTCCTAATCCCTTGAAACAGGGATTATTAGTTCCTATTTTCTGGTGGAGAAAATGTACCCTGGCTGAGAGAAGGGGGCACAGTTGCTGGAGGACACTCAACTGGTACAGTATAAATCTGGGTTCCGGCCTATCTAGTCTGACCCCTGTGATGGCTCCACTCAGTGCTTCCACCTTCCTGGAAATCTTAGTCAGCCCATGGTGGACAGAAGAAGGAGCAGGCTGAATTTTTCAGGCACTCACTCACCTTTTATCATAGAACCACAAAACCAGAATGGACATGTAAGACAACTAAACCTCCCAATTTTTCCAGTGAGGGGCATGCGGGCCCCAGAGAGCAGAAGAACCTGTTCAAAGTCAGCCAGCAAGGGGTGGGCTCAGGGGCCTTCATTCTTGCCTGAGCTCTGGGTCCTCTCATCCTGCCCACAGAGTTTTGCAGATCCATTTGCAAAAAGCCATGCAGTGAAACAAGGCCACAAAGGAAAAACATGCCATTTTTACCAAGCTATAATACATGAGATATTAAACTTGTGAACGGTGGTATTGTTATGAACAGGACCAATTTTTAAAGTCTGTGGCTCTCATAAAGTTCTGAAGCCATTTCAATGACCTTTGTATACAGCTCTCCTTGCCGTCCTAATTTCTTTTTTCTATGTAAACGGTGGTAGCTATTCTTTCTCTAGGCACAGAGGGTGATGAGAACATGGAGAGGGAACGACCTCTTTACAAACACACAACTAAAAAGGGCATGACTTCATCTGGAGTTTCCATGTCAGGTAGAGCAGACTATTGAGTAAAATGAAGATAATAATAACTTCTACCAAATAAGGTGGTTGTAAACATCAAATTGGCTCATCCATATCCTGTGTTCAGAACAGTGCCAGGTACAACATAAGCTCTCAATAACACTGATTGCTATAGTCCAGGGCTCAGAAACTCACACTATATCAGTTTATATTTTTTGAAATATTTTTGGGTCTTTTTATATCTTAGAAAAAGTCTCTTTAAAAATCTAGAGATGTAGTAAAATTAAAATATTACTAAGGTAAGCATAGAGCTGGGTATGGTGGCTCACGTAATCTCAGGCTGAGTCAGCAGGATTGTCGTGAGTTTGAGGCCAGCCTTGGCTGCATAATGAGCTTGAGGTCAGCCTGAATTATATAGCAAGACCCTGTCTCAAAAAAAATAATAATAAATAAAGTATGCGTAAAGATGATGTTGGGTCTCTCGGACTCCTTGATACCAGAAATAAAAGAAATACCACTTGGAGAGTGAGAAATAGAAACCAGCTCTGCAGTGAGGTCCATTCGCCTGAGGTGAAATATTCACTGGGCTTCTTGCCTTCTGCATGACCATGGCCAGGTGACAACTTCCTCCGCCCTTTACATACGAATGTGATGATTAACAGAAAGGCTAATAACTCTTTGAATCTGACGTGGAATGAACAGTCAGCTTCTCCCAATGGACAGTTTAAAATTCTACCCTCTTCAGCCGAGATCCTTTCCCCCCATTCAACATCAGTCCCAATTTTTAACACACAGAGACCAGCCTTTACCATGTAAGGTAAATGCCAAAGCCGCTGGAGAAATAAAGAGAAATAGCCTTCCAGTGAGTGGTCCCTGAAGTCTCAGCTTCCACTGGGATTTATTATTTCCCTCAGTCAGTGTTTATAGACCATCTGCTGTGCCAGAGGCTCTCTGGGTGCTATACAAAGCCCTGTGCATTTGCGGTGCATCCTGGACACACACCCCCGCATTAGGTATGTGTATACCCAGATCCAGAAGCGGTTCCTGAGGATGAAAGGCACGAGGTGGCTCTAGAGACAAACCCCATATGCTCTCTGCATTCCTCCCTAGGGGACCTCAGGGAAGAGCCCAGGTCTCTCTGAGCTGCAGACACCTGCTAGTGAAACGAATCCTACTGACCTGAGGTGATGCCAGGGAGGCAGTGAGAGGGAGGAGAATCCTAGAGCCACAGTACCATCCTGAGAAACAAGTAAGGCCTTGGATGTGAAAGCCCTTTGCCTTAGGCAAAGTTCATGTGCACCAAATTCAAGGTGGGCAGTTTCCTCTTTGTTTTGCTTTGCTTTTAATAGGGATGGGTGGATAACAGATCCAGGCAACTGACCCCCCCCCCCAGCCCCAAATAGTTTTCCTGTTTTGGCAGCTAGGGTTCTTCTTACCCACTCAGAGCAGTAGCCCCCTCTCTCAAGGCCAGTTGGAACCTGGGCCCCAACCCCAAACCTCAACCTCTCTTCTACAAAAAACTAACAAAATTTGGAATGATTGCTTCTAATTGTCCTCATTCTCCAGGTGAAGCAATTCCTGTTCACTCCCCCTCCAGCAAGGAGTGGGGGTAGACCCACTAAAAGAGATTCTATTTTCCATAATTAAAAATATAATTAGGTAGATTAAGGAAGTCCTTAAGCTTTCTTCTCCTTTCCTTTCTCATTCCCTGTCTGCTGCATTTTGAAGCTGAGGGAATGAACAGGTCACCAAATACAACAGATTGGGGATTCCTGTAGAACTATTTGGTAATGTACAATCCTACAATCTGGGAGATACTGTCCTTGTGTATCCTCTCTTAGTAAGCTAGCACATCAGACCCAATAACCCATCTGTTGAGCCGGAGGAAGATGGAAATAGGATTCTTCAGTGATGCAAGCATTTCCAGATGTGACCCATCCCACTTATAGCCACTTCTGCCTTGGGTGAAATACATAAATGTAAGAATCAGCCAAACCCTGATTTGCATCTCTGCCAGGTATTTTCTAATTGTAAAATAAACAAAACCTGTAATCAAGCTCAAAATTTCATTGCTCTGCTTAAAGAGAAGTGAGGAACTCCACATCACAGGCCCTTGAAGAGTAAGAAGGACCAGTTATGGGGTCCAGTTAAAACCTCACCCCAGGCATGAGCGTGAAGCTCACTGCCTAAGGTCCTGGGTCCAATCCCCAGCATGAAAACCAGAACCCAAACACCTTCTTGTCAATCCAACCCCATCTGAGTGATTATTCGGGCTGTACAGATGGGGAAGCTGAAGAAATGCAGAGCACATGTGTATGCACGGCAGTGGGAGATTCCCTAGGTTTCCTGTGCTGGAGCCACCCAGCTTCCCAGAACTTCCTCTTCCAGGGAGCCCTGTGGGGTTTTCTCCACCAGGATCCTGCTCATGGCAACTACCCTGCAGTCCTAGCAGGGATCAGGAAACTGCCAGGAAGGTGTGTCCAGGGGCTGGGAGAGAGGAAGCATTCCCTGCTGTGTATCTAAACCCTTTATTTTCCCCCTAATCCTCACCCCTTACTCGACTGAACTGCAAATCTACTTCTGTCTCAAGAAGCTGGTAGTGATTTAACAGAAGTTCAACAAACCTGCAGTTCTGTGGTATGCCACAGATCACCCAATGGTCCATCCCTGGATCCTAGTGCCACAGAAACCTACTGGAGAGGTTTAAAAATATTGATAATTACTTAACAAATAATAATAACATATAACTACTCTACTACAGATGAAACAACGGTGATCTCAAAAGGTGGAGTGACTTACCAGAAATAAATGACTCACCCCTATTTCCAAGCACCCCACTGAGCCCTGCAAAGCTGAAGGCAGAGCCATGCTGCTGGTTTTAGGTTTGGCTCTGGCACCAGGACTTGGGTAGCAGCCTTTCAGTCTGCAAAGAGGAAACCACAAAGACAACGGTGATAAATAGTCACAAATGGGGTCTGCCTTTGAATAGGGATCTAGAGAGGGCTGAGAGCCCTGGCTCCTCCCTCAGGCCACCCTCACACCTGTTGTGGGGAGTATCTTGCCAACAGGTAGCTTCTGGGGCCTGCTCTTGTCCCTCTCCCCAGCTTAGCCTGGCTGACTCAAGGCATGGATGGAATTAGGCTCTGCGGCTGTTAGTCTTCAACTCAGCCACTGTCCCTCTTCCCCTCCACCTCAACTGTGAAATGGGGAGCCTACTAATGCTCAGGGTTGAGGGTTTCAGTAACATGCATAAGGCTTTGGGGAAGGCCCTTCTCTACAACCCACAGGTCAGATGTCCAGAATGTCACAATCACGTCCCCAAAAGGTGACTCTAAGTCCCCACTCCGGGGCTTCCTTGCTGTGGAAGTCCCAAAAGGCCTTCTCTAAGTGCCTGGTAGGACGTTTGGCCTACTCCAGTTGGACCTGCCCACTCCAACTTCACTCGCACAGGTAAGAAGCAGGAGCTCAGAGAGGAGCAGTTTTGTGCCCGGGGTCACACAGCAAATGTCCAGGGGGGTGGAGAGCAATGTTGTGGAATTCCTGGCGGACGTTGGCGCCCGCTTGTCTGCCCGCTTCTGATACCCGGGTTCGGGAGAATAGGCCGCTAACAAGCGGCCCATTAGAAGGAATTGTCACTCCTCTGGGAGTGAGGTTGTCCCATTAGGGCGAATTGTCATTCCTCCTGGAGCGAGGTTGTCCCGGCTCCGCGCAGGCTGAGTGCCGGGGCCGAGAGCAATTAACGCGGCTCCGGCGCGGGCAGCCGCCTCTGCCCCGGGCAGCGGGGGCGGGGCGCCCGGCGCGGCTGGAGCCGGTCACCCGGCGCAGCCCCTTCCCCCGAGCCCGCCTTTCATCTCCCCGCGCCTGGCGCCTGCCCGCAGCCCTGGCCCGTCTACAGCCCCCTTCGCCGCCCCTCCCCCGCCGCCTCCTCGCCTCCGGGATCCCCGCAGTCCTCCGGGTTTCAGACGCTGCGGTCTGAGCGCCGCGCTCCACAGTTTGCAAGGGGTGTCTGCCTCGGGAATCGGGGCGCGCGTGCGCAGCGGCTCCGCGATTGGCCGGATCTGGGCGCAAAGTCCCCCCGAGTCATAGGGCGCGAAGATCCGGGGATCCGCGCGGGTGAGGCCATGCATTGGGGGGATCCCACCTTCTACCTGCGTGACCTTGGGCGGCGTGTTTAACGCTTCTTACTTTAGAATTTCATCTGTAAAATGGGGAAAATAATCTCCGTCCGAAGCGGTGCTGGAAGAAACAAATGCACTTGTGGACAGGTCTAAGTTTTGAGCATCGGGCAGTTCTTCATGGCGGCTGAGTTCCCACTAGAACCCCGTTTTTCCACTTGCAAACACTACAGCTACCTAAACATGACTCCACTGCTAGGAAACAAGCATCTACTGAGTATCTCCTAGGTGCCAAAGCGAGTCCTCCGCTGAGGGACAATACTCAAACCAATTGACTGATTAATCAACCAATTCTTGACCCTGGAGATTTTACAATGGGCCAGCTGTGAGATCCACGAAGGTGAGAGATGGGCCTTAGTTTTTGGTCCCAGAGGGGAGAAAGCATTCAATAAATTGCTTTTTCAATATCCAAGAATGCTTTTTAAGTTGGTCCCCAATGCCTTCTGGTTGTTTTAGGGGACCTATTGAATTTAATTATCACAAGAGCCCATCCCAGGTACAAATTACCTCTCATTTTAGAGATTGAAAAAAAAAAAGTCTAGTAGAGAAGGCAAAGTAGCCTTCCGAAGGTCGCGCTGTCAGAAGAGGTGCTAAAGTGTTCTGAGAGCCCAGCCGCCCTTGGGAGTGAATATACAGATAGGGCTTCTCATAAAGGGCTTTCAGCCTTCCTTCCAGAAGCGCTGGAGCAGACCACTCAGAAAGAAGTTCCTTCCCACTTTAAAGATCTATGCTTCAACAAAAGGTGGAAAGGGACCCGGCAGAAGACCCGGTGAAGAGGCTGGTCACCTCCTGGTCACGGCCAGACCCTGGCTCTTTGATTATCATTTTAGTTATTTTTAAAAATTTTCTATCATTTTCCTCTTTCTGGCTTTATACTTTTTGTTCTCTGCCTGGACACCAAGACTCTAGCATACTGAGGAGAGAAGCTTTTTCCACTCCTAGAGAAGTTTATTAAAATAAGACATGCCTGTAGAATGTTTCTTTTCTAATGTTTCCAGAATGAGCCCCTGTACCCATAACCTGACAAATATTAATAATGAATTTGCAGGAAAAACTATACAACATGTGGCTGGGTTGAGTCCAGCTGAAAGTTGCACACTTTTGTACACTTTGGCATCTGAGGGCTAAACGAATTTCAAATTTGCTTCCAAATTATATAGCCAGCATCTTGTCTCATGCATCTAGAAGGCACAGAACTTGGTCTGGGTTTACCTGTACTGTATTTGAGATGCATATCAAGCCAACTATCATCAGGTATGACTCAAGGGGAAAATGCATACATCTCAAGATAGCCTTCATAGTCATTTTCAAAACTTTCTCTGAGATCCAAGTTTGTTTGACAAGAAAAGGAAAAGGACGAAGTGGAGAAGGAGAAGGAGAGAAAGGACAGCCTGTTTTTCGCGGTGGAGGGAGACCTAGAGGTTTATACAAGGCAGTGATTAGTTAGAACTTTATAACTTTTTTAGGTTCAAATTGAAGTAATTGGTCGATGAAGGCTGTTTTAACCCCTAAGATTCAGATTTTTTTTCTTCATTCTCCCAGGACTAGCACAGTTTCACTTCAGGTAAATGTTTGTGAAAGAAGCTTCCCAACCTTGGTCTTTTAAATAGTTAAAAACACAGTACTTCTTTCCAAAGCTCTAGAAACTTTAGGAAGAATTGGCTGTGTGACCTGCTCCACCCCTCATGTCCCCTCAGAATAATGGTTCAGATAGAGGAAAAATCAGCTGCCACCTGTAGCGTTACTTGAAGGACGCGTTGTGCCGGTGGCCTGCAGAGCTGCGGCAAGATTCAAGGCCTCTGCATTCTGAATGCCCTGTTTGAGACAGTCATCGCTGAGGGTTTGGGGCTCAGTCCTGAGGCTGTATAATTTGAGGTGGGCTAGGGATGTCTATGCGTTTTTAAAATTTCATTTTCTTTTCATTTTGGCAAGATAGAGTGAATAAAAATGTGCCTTCCAAGAGGCACTCGGGCCTGGGTGTGCGAATGTGGAACTGAGTCTTTCTGAGACTTTGAAGAGGGAAGAAGGAGCTACATATTATTATGGGCGAGTTTTCCTCCCTCGTCTTCACCTTTCAAAGCAAACATTGGCACATAAACACACAGAACAAGCTCAAACGCAAACTGACGGACACACTTTGCATTTGGTAGTTTGGTGGAGAAAATCAGATGCGGATCTATGCAGAGAGGAGATTCTGGGGCCGAGAAACGCGGGGTTTCCGGTTTTTAAAAGCTCTGTGCCCTAGGGTCCCGGCGGGGGCTTAGCAATGGTGTGTCCAAGTAGAGGAGACCGGGCTGCTGCTCAACTTCTCCACGATAAATCATTTAGGGAAGGCAGCCCTTGGCCACCTCTTGGGCCCCCTCTAATCCCCTTTTCCTTTTTCTTTTCCTTTTTTTTTTATCCCCCTTTTCGAAGAACGAGTCATATTAATAGTGCAGGCTGTGGGGCACTTGCCGAAGACAAGACACCGCACTTCTCTGCTGGCCACGCCTGATACTTGCTTTAGCAAGGACGTTGGCCCGTGCTTTTCAGCGCCGCCTACTAGAGCTGCAAAATCAGGCCAGTTTGGGTGCATAGTAGGAGCTTCATCAATGCTGTTGCAATACCAACTGTGGATTTTAAGCGTATTCAGGCAATGGGACGGCAAACAGTGGGATGAGAACAAGATGACTTTTCAAGAGGGGTCAAAGAAAGAAGAAATGGGACTCAGCGAACTTCCTCTTTAAATAATCGGCCTTAATTGTGTCTTGGACTTTTCAGTTTTGGCGTGATTATAACCCTTGAGGGATCGTCTAATAACAACTCTGCTGACTGCTCCTGTAATTAACTCCTAATTTATTTCAAACAGGGAAACACACACACACACACACACACACACACACACACACACACACACACACACACACACAACACACAAGCACACAAAACTCCAGCCTCTTCGGGAAGAGCCAATCGGAGGCGAGCGTTCGTGACGTCATCTCCAGGGCAGGCGCTGATTGGCTGCGCTGTGTCTCCCACTTCCCCTTGGAGGAAAGGCTCGGCTCCCAGCGCGCCCCTCCCGTCTCCCCCCCAAAAGTTTGAGTCGCGGCTGCTGGACTGCCAGCGGAGTCGCGCGCCCGGAGCTACGCGGGGCAGAGAAGTCATGGCTTCTCCGTCCAGAGGCAATGACCTGTTTTCGTCCGATGAGGAGGGCCCGGCGATGGTGGCAGGGCCCGGCCCCGGGCCCGGGGGCGCCGAGGGGGGCTCGGAGGATCGCCGCGTCAAGGTCTCCAGCCTGCCCTTCAGCGTGGAGGCGCTCATGTCCGACAAGAAGCCGCCCAAGGCGGGGTCTCCGCTGCCCGCCGAGAGCGTCTCGGCCGGGGCCAGCCTGAGGCCGCTGCTGCTGCCGGGACACGGCGCTCGGGAGGCGCACAGCCCAGGGCCTCTGGTCAAGCCCTTCGAGACGGCCTCGGTCAAGTCGGAGAATTCAGAAGACGGGGCGGCATGGATGCAGGAACCCGGCAGATACTCGCCGCCGCCGAGTGAGTGCTTGACGGGATCGGGACCGGCCTGAGGCGGGGCGGGGGGAGCCGAGGACTGGGGTTCAAGCGGAGCTCGGGTCCCCTCCACGTTCACTGTACAGCGGGGACACGAGCCTAGTAGTGCCTGATCTCCAGGTATCCGGGAAACTCAGCCTGATGTCGACAGCCAGGGTGCTCCTCGGGTAACCGTGCGTGTCCGGGGTCCCCTCGCTGCGCAAAGCGCGCAGCACCAGGGCGGACTCGCTGTCGCTGAACGGCGAACCCACCTGGGTTTAAGGGGTCAGTCGATGTGAGTTGCAGCACTCAGCCCTGGGCTCAGGCCACTGGGCTTGTTTTTGTTACTTAGCCTACGGGATCTCTCCCGGGGAAGTGAGGAAGGTACACGTTTAATGAGCACTGAACTCAAGGCTGGACGCAAGGCGACTTGGCGCACCGCGCTTTGAAACGCGAGGCCCTGCGAAGTGCGCTCCCATTTTAAAGATGAGGTCATTGGAGTCTAACTAGACATTCAGTGGAAATCATTATCTTTCGTGGGACTCGGCTGGTGGAGGGGCCAGATCCCAGGAATAGTGGCAGCCAACAAAGTAGAAAGGAAACGTCACCCTGTCTCCTACACAGCGAGTGCCTGGTTGACAAAGTTCTCACTTCGCTGGGAGCGGGCTGGGCTCACAGTAATAATTAACAGCATTCCAGCAGGGCTTGAGAATTTTATACAGTGATGCTCATTAGCCCACCCGAGCCGAATCCTCGCTAGTGTCCCACACCATACGGTGAGACTTGTAACCAACGTCTACTCCCATTTTCAGAGGTGGATGCTTAGGCTTTTATGAGGGCCGCATTCGCTTGGCCGTGGTTATGCATAGCCTTACACTGGACATGGGGATCGTCTGTTGAAGCCCTGCCCTGGATTGCCGTGCCCTAGCCTTTGATCTGTCTCCCCAAAGTCCAGGTCCTGGTATACCTGCACCCTATTTCTAGAAGCTGTGGCAATCTTTAGATGTAGTATCGATTTTAGGGCCCTGAGCCCCTAATTTTGAGAAGCCACTCGCTATCAACCTTTTAGTCAATCTCTTGGCCTTTATGACTTCTCCATGCTTCTCTTTCTATCTCCTTTCCTGACCCACCCCTCTTGTACCTGTAAAGAAGTTAAATAAGGGGCGGCCTGTAGTGGAGAGAGAACCTTCTTTTGTTTTTCTATTATTTAGCTCAAAAGGCTGGAGATGCACAATATTTCATGAACAGAACAAGACCCTATACCCAGGCGTCAGTGGCTGTCCCCTGAGGCAGTCTCTCTCCACCCTGCTGGAAATTCTGAAAGACTCAAAGGGCGAGGAGATTAAGGACTCAAAGAATTTAAACTCAAGTTTGCACAGTGCTTTACAGCACTTTTCACCATATTATCTTATCTGATCTCCTTTGTACTGCAGTAGCCGGCCTCTTGTTAACAGATGAACATTTCAGCAGAGTTCAGAGGGATCAGCAGTTTGGGCCTGACAAAAAGCTTGGGGACATTTAAAGATTGCCTACCAAGTAACACAGAAAGGTCTCTAGGCACTTTAAAATGTGGTACCCAGAAATCATCCTGGGAAATAGGTATTATTTACTCATTTTACCCATAGTAAAACGGAGGCTTACAAATGTTAAGACTCAACACATTAACAGATTTTGATTGCATGTGCATTCTTAGGCCAGGGGCAATGCTAGCAACACATTAGGCCTCAAGTGGAAAGAGAATCAAAGGTCAGCAATCCTGGCATCCTTAGTTGGGAAAGGGGCAACTCCCCACTAGTCCTGAAACCATCTCAGCCTTTTACTGTAGCTTCTCTGTCCTCTGGAATGCAAGTTTGAACCCTGGATATTACCTTTCCACAAGAACTAGAGAGTACAGTATTAGAAAAGATACCATTTTTAAGACAGAAGGGTTGTTGGTACTTTGGCCTTGGGAGTGCTAGCAGGAGCCCAGTGTGGTGGCAGGGTGGGCCAGGGAGTGCCTATGGACCGTGACAGAGCCTGGAGACCTGGGAGCCGACAGCCTGGAGACTAGAGAGCCACCCTCCTGGGGGCCTGGTTTTGTTATTCGGAGGAAGTAGGATAAATGCTGTTTTGCCTTCTATAATCGCATCCTTCCTCTGGCTAGTTTAAAATGGTATGGGGGGAGGGGTGGGGAATGGTGCCCTGGAAGAAACCTCATAGTTTTATGGCTTTGATATACAGATCCCCATCGCCTGGCTTTCATAATTCCAATGCAGCCCCACAGCTGCAGCTAGAGTTACTCTGCTCATGCACTTAAGATAGCTCAAACCCCTACATATATAGTCAGGAGTGAAGTTCAATATATGTACTGGAGCTGAAACCAGGCTCCTTCTCAGTCTGGTCAGGTCAGGGACGGGTAAGAATTATGTGGTTCTCCTAAGAGTCCCACGGTGGTATTGGGAGTGTTAGCAAGTTTTTAAATGAGGAAATGGGGTCCTCTGCTCTCCAGCTTATTTAGGTATTAGCATATGCTAAAGTCTAGACTTTTATGGGAGTTTTTTTTGTCCATCTTACTCCCAGATGTCTGCTGTCGCACTATGGAGCTTACTGCTTTTATTTTTGTGCCAGTAAAGTGATGTTAATAATGTGACACTCGGACAGATCTGTCTCTTGTTGGAAGTGGAGGCTGGGTTGGGACTTGTGCTATGTCACTCTGGAGTATGAAGTGTAAACTTTTCTTGGGCCACTGAAGTAACTAAACAAGAAATGTGGCATTCTCCAGTGAGCATACTGGAGTTGCTACTGTGGCTGCATTTGGAAAATTATTGGTAGCTCGTAAAAGCCAAATGCAGAACATTAATAGTTTACCCCATACTCCTGTAGCTCTATACTCCTCCCCTTACCCTTGAAAACAAGTCTGCAGTTAGCTGACACTGGAATCATTACCAGCATATCCTAGCCCTGTGACTTCCTATAATTGAATCCATTTTAAATTCGGTCTGGATGCGATTGCCATACTTTAGCTTGTTATTCCCTACTTCTAAATTCAGGAGACAAACTAATCATTTACACATTTGCCCTAAACCATAGAATGAGTAGAGGAGACGACTAAAATGTCATCATGTGCTCTCAATTCGGAGGCAGCATGATTTCCCCTGACATGTACATTTATGGGCGAGCTAATTTTCCCCTCCATCTTAGTAAAGTTTATATTACCGAAGCATCCAGCCAAGAAACTTAACCCACATCCAGATCTGTAAAATGATGTTCGGGTTTTATAATCTGTAGCCTGCATGGGCTGGCAGCTTTGTGGTTGTTTATTGCATAGGTCTGCCCCCACATCCTAAGATGCCATTAATTTACCACAGACTTTATCTACATGATTATTTTTCATAAATCTGCTGATGCAATCCAACTTTTCCTAGTTCAGAGAGGAGGGACCAAGGGAAACAGCTAACCCAGTACCTAATGCCTTCTTCATTTTGCTTGTGATGTGTTATTGTCACAGCACTGGGGGGAGGTATGGATAATCATGAGCCCAGCTTCTCCTTTTTAAACACAGGGATTGAAGTTATCGTTTTATTTCTCACCACACTCAACCCTCTTGACTTAAGAGAGTTTTGTGTGTGAGTTCCATTTCCATTATTACCAACACTATTTTCCACACAGAACATTCCATGACACCATTAAATTCCCAGGGTGATTTTTTTTTTTAAAAAGAAATTGAATGTGGTCCTTCTTGATCTCCCTCCACCAAAAAATTACGGTTTTACAGAGATACCTTTTTGAAAAATGAAACAAAGTATGTGTATATGTGTAAGCCAAGTGTTCTCAGTTAAGAGAGGAGATCTGCACAAACAACCTGGAGAGAAGCCCACCTTTGCTAACCAAGTCCCCTCTTTGTCCTCCAGGACATATGAGCCCTACCACCTGCACCCTGAGGAAGCACAAGACCAATCGGAAGCCACGCACGCCTTTCACCACGTCCCAGCTCCTAGCTCTGGAGCGCAAGTTCCGCCAGAAACAGTACCTCTCCATTGCCGAGCGTGCAGAGTTCTCCAGCTCTCTGAACCTCACAGAGACCCAGGTCAAAATCTGGTTCCAGAACCGAAGGGCCAAGGCGAAAAGACTGCAGGAGGCAGAACTGGAAAAGCTGAAAATGGCTGCAAAACCTATGCTGCCCTCTGGCTTCAGTCTCCCTTTCCCTATCAACTCGCCCCTCCAAGCAGCATCTATATATGGAACCTCCTACCCTTTCCACAGACCTGTGCTTCCCATCCCGCCCGTCGGACTCTATGCCACACCAGTCGGATATGGCATGTACCATCTATCCTAAGGAAGGGCAGGTTGACAGACTCCACATGGATGTTTGTTTCAGAGGGTTCCTTTTTCTCTCCAAGGAGGCTACACTGACCCAGTCCTCCTGCTGTCCAACCTTGCTTGCACCACTCAGAGCAAGAGCAGCGAGGCTGCGGGCCACATGACATAGATCAAGGTTCTTTAGGTGGTTGGCACCAAGGCTTGTTTTCTTGGCATAATCTTCTAAATGTCCCCTTTTCCTTTCACAAAGATTGGCTCTGACAGTTTTTATGTATAAATATATATATAATGAATATAAGACATTTTTATACAGCAGACATAAAAATACAAATTATTTTGAAAGGCAAAATTTATACACACATATATACATTTTTCTATTGATCACTTTCTGAAGAGTGACTGGATGCCCATTTGTTGTATTTCCTGAAGGGGGGAGACAAATTATTTATGAGAGTTGATTTTGATAGGATGACTGACTTTTGCTTATGGGAGACAAATATTAGAACTGGACACATTGCACATAGAAAGTAGACACAGAGAAAGTCAAGTGAAGGGGCTGTAAAACATGTTTGCATTTTATGCACATCAGAAAAATCTCCCTACGATATTTGGCTCTAATTTTTCTTCCTCTACATAGTTAATGTAACTTTTTCAAGATCAGTAAGAGGGAGATGAAATAATCCTAAAAATACCTCCGGTGGGTAGAAAATAGGAATACTTTCTAATCTCTGTCAAGGCTACTGTTTAACTATATTTTAGGTAATTGGAGAGTAAAAAATTAAAACACATCAGGAGGAATCCATGATTTCTGTGAACTATTAGGTGTGTCAGTCCTCGCACATTGCAAAGCTGATTGGGAGGGGAAGTGTGATAATTCTCTGCTTAAAAAATGAACATCTTATAACCATTTACCTATATGCTGAATGTTCCTGAACAATTAATAGAACCAGGAAGGGGGGAAAATTCATGCTTTCTGTGTGTGTGTGTGCCTTGTATGTGCTAAACTTATTAGGCAAATTTATATACTTTTTAACATGTTGGGGGCAGAGGGTAAAGCCATCTTTTGACTTGCTAAAAATGGTGTTGTCAAACAGCCCAGTTAGCTTCCTGGCATTTTACCTTCCTACCCGTTTTGTTTTTCCTCTCCCCACCCCAATATACTTCCATCCCTTTGAAAGGGTGCCTTGTACAATTTTATATATTTTATTGAAGAGTTATTTCTTATCTCTTATTCTGGAGTAAATTAAACGTTTGTTTTATTGCAGTAAAGTTTGTCCCAACTCATAATTATTTCAAAAGGTGCACTTAAACTGGGCTTAGCTCAAAAATGTCATGCAGATAAGGGACAGGGCCTGTCATTTTAATTACTGTTTTAATGTAAATCAATGAAGAGTTATGGCCAGCTTTGGGTGCGGTTAGTTGAAAATATAGAGATACTTTAAAATGGCTCCCTCGTAGCTTGTGTTGCTCATGGAAAAGAGATGGAATTGGTATTACAACTTTTGCAAACCCCAGTGGGAAATTAATTCAGAAGTGGTGAAGAAGAGGGGTCACTAAAATCTGAGTAATTTATCAGTGATGGATGGGAAATCTTGCAGCTATCAAGACCACTACCTTGAAGCTGAGAAAAAGGGACTTAGGGCTATTTGCAGTCGGAAATAGTAAATAAATCCACAGGTTAGGTCGGAGGGAAGGATGCCAGTTGCCATTTCTGGAGTATGTTGAGTGGCCTCTGGCTACCAGACCCTGTTCCTCTGGGAGATGGACTCCAACAACCTGTTCTGAGTCAGAAGGGAAAACATCGTTCATTCAAGTCCCTACACTAGTGGAAATGAATGGCAGTGAGTCTGTGGGCTTGGGTTTTAAGATAGTGCCTTAAGAAGATTGATAGAGGAAGTTGAGGGTGGACTTTAAACTCAGTTTTCTGTTGCACAAATAAATCAGGAGTAGCTGGTGATAACTTTTGGGGTCTAATTTCCTATGAACTGGAGCCCCCTGTTCCTGGAAACTAAGGAGAAAGTGTAGAGCAGCGTTATGGTGACTGCCAGGCATCTAGTAGCCCTGGTGCCTTCACCCAGCCCGCTTCCCTCATTTTCATTGAGCCGACACCCTAGATGCAGGTGGGCACCGGAAACTGTCCCTGCGTGGGGGAGCTCAAGGGGTCAGGCCATTTCCAATCTGCAGAAGCAGGATCCCAAAGGGGAGGATGTTTTGGAAATCGGAGACCATTCCCCCCTCGCTGTGCTGTCTCTGCACTAGAGCTGAGCCTCCAGGGTGCTAACCCTGACCCAAACTTGCATCCTGCTGTCCTACTTGGCCTCGTGAACTCGAGTCGGAATCAAGCCTTACTCATTGAAGGGAGGTGCGCTTGCTAAAACCCGAAGTCCTCGGTTTCGTCATCAGCCGCCAGGTTGGGTCCCTAATTAGCCCGTCCACCGAGCTTCCCTGCCGGCGCCGCTCCGACCCCGCAGCCCCAGGCAGTACTGGCAGGGTTTGGGAATCGGGAGACACCGGCTCAGGATTGAGAAGCAGTTTGCCTCGGGGAAGCTTTGGGTCCACGATCCGCAGAATCAGGGGTGTGTCTTGCAGGGCGAGTGGGGTAGATGGGATAAGTCTGGGTGGCTAGCCACCACCCCATCTCCCCAGATCCTGAAGAAAAACTGAGGCTCGGAGCCGAGGTTGAATAGTTATTTAGGCTCCAACATTAATTGCCCTCCAGTGCTACTGGAAGCTGCGGTCTGCACGAAGAGGAGCCGTGCGCCCCTGCTTTGGGGCTCCCCATGTCCTCCTGTCCTAGGTTGAGTTCAGTGTCACCATCACCGCTGTCCGGTCCTCCGTCAGTTTTGGTAGCGAACGCCAGACGTGCCAGACGGCCAGGCTGACAACCGGCGGGGGCAGACCACCGGCACGTTACCCAGGACCCGCGCAGACACGCCTTAAAGCCAAAAATACCAATGCGCGCTCCTCGGACGCCTTCGCTCCACTGCCCGGCAAAACCACCTGCCCTTCCGCACTTGAAAGCTTTGGTCCAAACGTTCCAGACAGATGGCCCTGCGTTTTCAGAGAGGGGCAGAAAGCAGCGTATCACATTTTTACCGACTTATGGAGACCCTGCTAAGTGAGGAACTAGCTATTACTATCTTGCACGTACGCATGTCGCGACAAACGCTTCCAAGAGCTTTAGTTGGAGAAACTGAGGCTCAGAGAGCGGCTCACTGAGGTCACAGAGCTTATAGGTAGCAGCAAGGGAATCCAGGGGCAATATACTTCACCCTGCCGAGGTGGAGTGCAGGAGGTGGGCATCAGAGTTGGCAAGGGAAGCCCATCAGAAAGGACACAGCCTAGATGTGGAGTCTGCTCCTGGCTTGCATCCCTCGTGGCCGTGAGGGGCTTCCGGCAGAGCGTCCCAGCTGCCTCATCTCGAGGGGCCCGCTCAGCAACCCCCCAGTCCCATCCCCGCCCAGCAGGGCAGGGCGGCAGGAGCAGGCAGCGCAGGCCTGGCTGAGACAGAGCGCGCGTTGGCAAAACGTCTGCCTGACCCGACTGAAAAGAGGATCCCTGCCTTTGAGCAGAACCTTGTCTGACCGAATGAAAACTCCCACGGCCATTCTTTGCTACAAAAGCCTCTCATTTGCCACGGGTTGGAGAGGCCATTCCCCGACCCCCATTCTCTTTCCACCGCTGGGTTTGAAATAAGCATAAACCTCATTTATAAAGGAACCCACGTCACACACACACCCTCCCTAAAATCACAGGGCCTGGTTAGTGAAGTTGATTGTGCCTGTTGCCCCCTTTTATGTAAGGGGAAAAAAAAAACTTTTAGGGCTGGTGATACGCAGACGCTTAATGAAATAAAGTAGTCACAGCAAGAAGGAAAAGCCTGCTGTCACCTTCCTACAGCCCTTCTCCCACCCCCAGCCACCCTCTCACCTCCTCCCTGCTAGGAACTAAATAAAAAGCAGTAAAGCTTTTCCAAAATATTCCGCTTCAAAGCAGAGCGGAGTACCAGGCTTCGGGAATCCTGAATCCTGCCCTGATAAGGTTCGTAATAATCAAATCCAAACTCCATCCACCTCCTCCGACTCCTTCCAACCTCCTCCGACCTCTGCATTTGTTGATGAAAACACTTTGATGTCCTGAGTCCTCCAAACAATTATTATTATAATTTTAAACAACCTGGTATTTTCCATTACTAACGGCTCGGGCTTTGAAGTTACACCTCATAATTTCCTAAATTAAATAAATCATTTTAAGTTTGCACTGGGAGGCTTTTAATAGCAGAGAAAGGAATATCATTATCTTATTGAGACCCAATTGTGGTGGCTCCAGTTTGGCTGTAGCTAGGGGCAATGTAGGCTCAGTCTAACAGACATACTTTATTAACCTCCCATAACTCTTGAAAGAACATTTTTATATTTTCTTTGATTTACCCCCTCCCTCTCTTGTTTTAAAGCTGTCCCAACCTTTAATTAGTGCCTAATATGAAAAGCATTATTTTTTTAATGCTATGTAATTTACCAGCGGCAACAGGCCAACCTAACAATTGTTTATTAGACTTGGTTTTTCACACAGGGCAAAGAATGCTGCTCCAAACCCAACTTTTCATGGGTGGTTGCACTAATTAATACAGTGTCTGAGGCTCCTAGGGGGTTTTTTAATATTGAAGCCTATGGGGGCGGAAGGGGGTTTTAGAAGTCCAGCTCCTGCCGACGACCAAGTTCTCTCTCTGATTTCTTTCATGCTGTTTTGATCCTGTCTGAGGAGTCAGCACAGACAGGAACTGTTCCCCAGCTCTCGGGATCCTGAGGCAGCACACCCAGGAACCCCAGCACCTCCACTTGTGATTTATGACTAGTGGTGCCAAAGCTGCTGGTGCATTGCTAAGTCGGGGGACCTGGGGTGGGGCGGCCTCTCCCCCAGTCGGGGGGGGGGAGGCGGGGAAGGAGCTGGCTGTAGGAGTCAAGCTCTGGGGGACAAAAGTCAGGTCCCGCTGGGTGTGAGGCCGGCACCGTGGGGCGGAGGTACTGACCCTAACCCAGGCCGCTTCTTTCCTGTCTTTGGTCCTGATAGTATATTTATTTTTCCTCCACTTTTCTCATTCTTTTGTCTCATTATTTTTCCCCATCTTTTGCCTCTCCTCCCACTTTTAATTCATTTATTTCATTGTTTTCATTCTTTTAGAGTTGGCTATATAGATCACCGGGCTGCACTCAGGGGGATGTCACACTTTGCTCATTTCCAGCCCCTCATCACCTCCGGGTCTCATCTCTCTAGTTTCACATTTGGGGAGTTTCAATGTATATTACCTCTCACTCTTACCCCACCTTTTTTGGTTGTTTCTCTTTTATTAATTCCCCCATTCTTTCTCATGTGGATTTTCTCTTTTACTGCCTACGATAATTTTTATACCTTCGTTCTTAGATTCTGTCTTTACTCCTTTCTGCCCGACACCGCGCCTTCATCGCGTCTCTCATTTTTTTAAAATCCATTTTCTAATGTAGTCAGCCTCACGTCCACTGTCCCCTATCCCTTGCTATCGACGCATCCTCCTTGTCTTCGCGGTTTTCTCCGACTCCAGCGATCTTGTGCAGACGCTCAGGCCTGGCGGGTCAGCGGTGCAGCGCGAGCTGCTCGGAGCGCAGGACCCTCCTCACCACGTCGCCCCTTTCCTCTCGGGCTGCACCTGTCGGGGCGCGGAGGACCGGACCGACCCCTGTGCAGGAGGAGGCCGTCCCTGGGGTCCCCGGGACACCGGGGGCGTCTGGAGCTTGGAGGACGGGTCCGAGCCCCTCCCGCCCCGCCCGCCGCCCGCCGCCCGTTTGATGTCGAGGGCCCTGCAGGAATGCAGCCGGGTTATCAGTCACCCAGCTGGATCCCGAAGGTCTTGGCCTAATCACATTTAATTGCTCGTGGAGGCCCACTCTCGCCCCGGGCCGGCCGCTGCGCTCAATTACTCCCCAAATACCTGCCATCAATAAACGCGCGCTGACACCGACCCGGCCCGCTTCACTGGCCCAGGAGATCACAGGCGACCATGCGCCCTGGTCTCCACCCCGCCCCCCATCATTAAACTTACACTTCGCCTCCCGGAGGAGCAAGCCAAGCAGATAATAACGGCCCCCTTTTACTGCGCGCTTCCCAACTGCAGACTCTGATGCGCAGCGATCTGCATCCAGCAACCCGTCAGAATCTCACTACCTCCCTCCACACCGGGTTACCACCTCTTTTTGAGTCTAGACAACTAGGTTTAGATCGTTAATGTGTCTGGGGGTGGCACAGATAGGCAGTGGCCCAACTAGGGCGAGACCTTGCGACTTGACTGTATACACATAGTCCATGGAGACGCGCACGAAGCAATAGCGCCCCCCAGAGGCGGGAGACTTACCTGGTGCCCTGGGCACCTAGGTGTGCTGAGCAGGTAGGTACTTCTTACTCTGTTTAGGAAGGAGTTCCTCTGTTTCTCTCATTAACTCTATGAAGGCTGGATTCTCAGCCCATTTCCCAGATGATCACAATAGAGCCTGAAGCAGATGTGAGCTGGGTACAGCTGACCCTCAAGCAGATGCCCCGGCCTCGCTTTTGCCTGAACCTTCCAGGACAGTGCTGCCCTGCACTCCCCACTGCACTACCCTGTACTCTATTTCACTCAGCTTCTTCACAGCAACACTGAAATTTAGGAATTATACATTGTCTCATTTTCCCAGAGCAAAAGAGCAAACTTCAGACAGCAAACTGCCCAGAGAAGTGATGCAGAAAGCTGGCAGTCACACAGCAGTGAGCTCAGAGCCCAGAAATCCATGGCATCTCCTGCCCAGCCCCAGTAATTTGCATTATGCCAGCCCACTTCTGCAAGGCTTTGCTTTGAAAGAGAGCACATGGTGACTATATTTTATGTGGTTTACCATGTATGAGGAGTAATAATTATACATCCAAACAAAGATGAAAGCGTGTCATCTGAAGTCCACCTTTGACTTACTTATTTCCTGCCTTTGCTGCATACCTTATATTATAGGTATGAAGCATCTCCTAGTGCCCAAATATCTTCAGGGTCACAATTTCACTTGGCCCTCAAGGCAGTATGGAGTGCTATCCTTCTCCTCATCTTACAGAAAGTAAAATGTTGCTCAGAGGGCTGAGGTGACTTGCTTAAGGTCACACAGTAAGAAGCAGAGCTGAGTAGAGTCCTTTCCTCTTGGGTGAGGCTGAGTCTAGCTAGATTACAGATATAGCTGGCGTTTTTGTTTTTATGGACCCAAAATAATATACAAGCCCCTGAAAGTGGCTTCTGAGTTCCAGGGCCTTCCATAAAAACATACTTTGGCAAACGTCTCCCTGTTTTTATTTCAATCCTGAGAAAATGCAATGATGGAAAAAGTGATTGTAAAGAAATTGCCTGTAAGACGGTCAAATGCCTCCCTAAATCCCATCGCAGAAAATTACCTGAAAGGTGGTGGTGATGGATGAGGCAGTTACTGATATGAAATTGGCCAATTTAGGTAAAATCTGAAGGCTGCCAAGTGTCCAGCTTTCCCTCTTCCCGCTTCATAAGTGCCTTACCTTGGCTAGTCTTTCTGGTTGGATTTCTATGTTCAGCAATGGAACAAAGGCAGACAGTAAGACAATGTGGAGAATCCCAGGGGTGGGTGTGAGGAATCTGATCCTGGACTTGAGAGTTCTAGGGAGGGAATGGGCTGAACTCATCGTGGGTGGATGTGGAGGGATGGTGCAGCCACATACCTGGCCAGCACTTCCCGAGAGGCACTGCTGCCCTTGGAACTGGACACAGATCTGAATTATTCCTAGGGCAGGGGTACTTATGCCTTGCATAGATTCTGCTAAACCACAGCCCGCTTTGATGAGACGGTAAAACAGTTCTTGTTTTGGCCTTGCAAATAGCAGTAGAGTGCCAAGGAAATTAGACCTTAGAAGGAAAGATGCAATTAGAGGGGAAGCAGAAGATTTCCAGAGCCTGGGGCTGATGAAAACCGAGCTGGAGTTAAACAACTTTTTCAGGGGCAATAACAGCTACATTTTCCTCCATCCCAGTCCCTAGCTATATCTGAGTCTAGAAAGGAAGAAGATTAAAAAAAAAAACATGTGATGACTCTATATGCGCCTCTAAAAAATATGTATAATCTAATGACTATGTATAGCCCATATATCTATATGAGAGAGAGAGAGAGAGAGAGAGAGAGAGAGAGAGAGAGAGAGAGACAGAGAGAGAGAGAGACAGAGAGAGACAGAGAGAGACAGAGAGAGACAGAGAGAGAGACAGAGAGACAGAGAGAATGAATCTGGGGATGGAACTAAGGGTCTCATACGTGCTAATAAATATTCGCTCTGTTACTGAGCTACACCCACAGTAACAGGGCTGACAGGACACAAACCCAATCTTCCCTTCCCTTAGACAGTTCGTGAGTTAAACACTATATACCAGTGATCCTGAAAGTTGATCTTCTGATACCCAGGACTTTTCTGAAAGTCTTCATACAGAATGATTAAGATTCACCACCACTAAGAAGATAGGTGTCAACTAAAAATAATGTGTCATCTCTTCAGATAATGACAGAATTAAAGGAGCAATTCCTGTGTGCTTAGCAGTAGGTAATTTCATTTTAATCCACATAGCAAGACAGTCACCTATCACCTGCTCTTTATACATGGGGAGACTAAGACCCTGAAAGATGATGTGATTTGCCAGTGTTCTCAGAGCTATAAATGGTGGTGCAAGACCTGAACATTTGGACTCAAAGGAATGTGCTTTCAAAACTGCTGTTGTAGGGAGGCAGTGGGGATTGTTCAATGGTGCAGCACTTGCCAAGGCTCTATTCCTAGATTCTATCCCTTGGTCTACTTACACACACACATTCTCTCTCTCTCTCTCTCTCTCTCTCTCTCTCTCTCAACTAAACCAGCAAATGAAAAGCAACTGCAAAATCTGCCATTGTAGAGCATCCACTCTTTTGGCTTTGTGTCACCTATAGGAGAAGGTTGAGAGAGACGTTCTTTGGGTACAATAGGGGATAGAATTGATTTAAAGTAGGCAGCTAGATCCGGATGTGGTGGCACATGCCTGTAATTTTAGCACTGGGGGAGGCTAAGGCAGGAAAATGGAAAGTTTGCACCCAGCCTAGACAGATTATTGAGAACTTGTCTCCAAATAAAAATTAAAAAGGCATTAGGGATGCAGACTTAGTGCAAAGGCTCTGGGTGCTATCCTGCACCAGAGAAGAAGGAAGAGGAGTGAGAGGGTTGTCAAGGAAGGTGCAGTGACATTCAGGCTAATATCTTAAAACAGAAGAAGAATCCTATTGAAAAGCAATCCTGTAGAACCTGAAGGTGGAGGAGAGTTTTATGATGGCGTCGTACGAGCAGTTCAGAGCGAGGTGACTTGCCTGACATCAGATGGCAGCTGTATAGAGGAACAAGACAGCAGAAGCAACAGAAGGAAAAGGCTTCAGTTAATCTGATCTGAAGCAGGATTTGGCAGTTTGATTTGTGAGCAACCTAAAATTTAGGACTCTTATGGGTAAAATATTAACACTCACTGAGAGAGCCAGCAGGACCAAGCAGGCCAGAGAGAGTTTTGGTCCTTCGCATAAACATCCATTCCCTGCAGCCACTGCATGCTAAAAACATATGCGTGTCTTATTTGGCCTAATCAAATAATATTTTCCCAAGCTCACCAAGTGTGAGTAAAGGCATTTTTAAAGAAAATGTTACTATTTTTATTCCTCTTTTAACATGCCATCATGGTAAAAATAGTGTGCTTGCTAAGCAACAAAAATAAATCTCCAGCCCCATCAGACTCTCCTCCAAACAGATTACTCTGGCTACGCCCTGCTTTTTATTTTAGTGCTCCCAATGAAGAGTGCCAAATGTGATAATTGAATTACTGAATTCAAGTCCAGCCTCACCACAGATGGCTTTCTAAACCTCCCCTGACCATCTGCAAACCAAGCCATGGATGACCAGCCAGGTGAAGACAGGAAGCCTGCTTGTGAAAAGAGGTTTTCTGTCCCCATCTGAACCGTATCCCTAGTGCTTAGAATAATGCTTGGCCCATGGAAGGTGCTTTCGGCAATGTTTGTGAGATAAGTGAATGCAAATATTTCCTCATGTGATACGCAGATCTGGGAAAAATATTGAGTTTGAAGGTTGGCTGATTTTTTTTAAGTTTTAGAAAATATGTCAAGAGTGTGTCAAGAGTTCAAACTCTTGAAAATTGGCTCAGTTCACGAGACAATAAAAATGATACGCATTTGGCAAGATAGACCAGGTAGGGCTATCAAGGCTGTTATAAAAAGTTTTTGATTTTTTAGTCTCTGATGGCTCGTCACAGATGGATATTAAAGAAACACTCAGGACCTGACTGGTCAGGTTAGCCAGACTACACACAGCCAATTCTACATAACTTTATGTTTCGCAGTTAAGGGAGGGAAAATGTTTAAAATATGGCATTAAGTGAAACCCTTCTGAATTATAAAATTGTCTAGGAGGATGTAGAATACTTCTGTAGAGTTGGTTTTACAGTGTGATCCAGGGGTTAATTAATATACTCACTGATAGTAATACCTGACCTGTGGCTAGCTTGGGGAAAAAGGGCAATTTCCAGAAGTATTTCATTGTCATTTGTTTTTCTTTCTTCTCTCTGTCTGTCTGTCTGTCTGTCTGTCTGTCTGTCTGTCTCTCTCTCTCTCTCTGTGTGTGTCTGTTCGTGTGTCTGTTTCTCTCTTTGTCTTTCTGTTTCTCTCTGTTCATGTATCTCTCTCTCTCTCTCTCTCTCTCTCTCTCTCTCTCTCTCTCTCTCTCTCTCTCTCTCAGTTTCTCAACAAAGCCCTCACCACTCACTCTGTCAGACTGGCTTTGGATTCCTCAGCTAGAGCAATCTTTCTATCTCACTCTGCTGCGTAGCTGGGACTACAGGCATGTACCATCGTGCCTGGCTGGAAAATGTTCTTTGATTGTCTGTACAGCCTTCGTTTTCTCTTCTGCGATGTGGGTCGTGATCTCCACTTCTCTAACCCTCAC
The DNA here is from genome assembly GCF_034190915.1 of Cavia porcellus. Classification (NCBI taxonomy): domain Eukaryota; kingdom Metazoa; phylum Chordata; class Mammalia; order Rodentia; family Caviidae; genus Cavia; species Cavia porcellus. Next base: position 28,723,726 of record NW_026947502.1, read on the forward strand.
ATAGATGTTTGGAAGTAAAATTAAGAGGGTACATCCTGTACCTTGACACTAGCCGTAGGGTTTGAAAGCCAAAAACAACAAACATTTAGAAGTTAGCTGGGCAGTTAATGATGTAACTTCGGAATGAAGTTACTAGATTTGATATGTTCAAATCTGAGTCTTTTTTTGTTTGTTTGTTTCAAACTCACAGCTTCATGTTTGCCAGGCTGGCACTTATACCACTGTGCTAAAACTCCACTTCTAAGTCTGAGTCTTTTTAAAGGCTGACAGGACCATGTCTGTTTGAGGACATTAATAATAAAGGGTCACAGAATCCAGGTCTCAGGGTATGGAAAAGCTTTGTGAAATTTATCTTGATCCTCAAAAGAGAAAACAGGTTCCATTTCACGCCTTTCTAACTTATAGATTATAAAAATCTCCCTGAAGTCTGACAGTCTCCCTGCACTTATCAGAGCCCAGATTTCAAGACCCAGGGGCAGAATGAGGTCTCTCATTACCAGGACTTCATCACTTTTCAAAAATGTACAGCAGGCCATTTGTCAGTAGGTTATGAAATATGATCGTAAATTAAAACTAAATGGCTCACATGAAATAAATGGACAAAGAGCACTTTGTGATGCTGAGGGCTCCGGTTTGATTGTGTTGGTCCATTTATTTGGGTATTTAGGGCACTGCAGAAAGCCAGGTAACCCCATCCCCTGCACCTAGATGGAAGCATTACTGCAAGGCTCTATCCTAGGGCCATTTCAGAATCAGTGCAAAGGAATGACTGCAGGTGCATCTTCATAGTTTGCAAAGTTCTGTCACCTGCATGGTTTCTGGAAGGCAGGTAGTGTGATGTGGTGGAGGAAACAGACTCGCACGGAACAGACGGCCACAGGCACTCAAAGAGTGGGGGCTTCTGCTAGAGACAGAAAAATCCAGCTCAAGACATGTGGATTATTTTTCGAAGGAGTAGGAGGGTTTAAAAAAGTCACCTAACACAAGAATGAGATGACAGACAACATAAACAAATGGAGTCTGAAAGCACAGCCGTCAGTAAATGGACACTTTATTGGACAGAGATGCACTATATGGAATAAGACAATCTTTTCAAGAACCTCTATGGAAATAGAGGTATATCCATACAAGACAAAAAGAATAAAATAAAGAAAATTCACTTCTGTCTTAAAAAAAAAAAAAGTCACCTAAGCTGGGAGACAGATAGTGGAGGAGGTTAGGCAGGGGTATCTGTGCCGTCTGTTGAAGCTAACTGTAGGAGTGGATAGGTAGCTGCTCAGCGCCATCGTAACTCAGTGACAGTGGCTTCATATTCACTCAGCTGATTCAGACACAAAGACTAAGTGGGTGGATCTGACGAGGGGGAAATGAAATACACTGCCACCCCTGGAGGCTGTCCGTTGCTCTTTGTGATTTCTGTTCAGTTCCACTCTATTGAAATTAAGGGGACTGGTATGGAAAACAGTGTTATTTATAATTCATCTCTCATAAATTCCAATTCACTTTTTTTTACAAGCATACCTCCTGTCCCTTTCATTATGGCAAAGTATATGTAGCACAAAATACATTCTTCTAAGCTTTGTTTGTCGTTTGTTTGTTTGTTTTTGACACACGTCTATCTGTTCCAGGCTGGCCTTCACCAACAGACTGGCCTCAAACTCCTGGCGATCCTCCTGCCTTAGCTTCCCGAGTGCTGGAAATAAAGGTATGTGCCATCATGCAGACGCTTTAGTAAGTATAAAACTTGGTGACACTAAACACATTCACATTATTGAATTATTATCACCATTACCCTTCTCCAGACTTTTTTTTTTTGTCTTCCAAACAGAATTCTGTACCTATTAAACAATAACTTTCTATTGTCCCTAGTAATGATTGTTCTATCTTCTAACTCTACGGTTTAGACTATCCTAAACACCTCATTTAAATAGAATCATGTAGTACTTGTCTTTTCCTGAATGGCTTATTTTGCTTAGCATACTGTCTTTGAGGTTTATCCATGTTGTAACATGTGACAGAATTCTCTTCCTTTTTATGGTTGATTAATATTCCACTGTACGTGTGGATCATATTTATCTATCCATTCATCCATCTCTGGCTGTTTAACATGTTTCTGCTTTGGCCATTTTAAAAGACGCGACAGTGAATGTTAGTACGCAGACATCTGTTGAGTTCCTCTTTTATGTTTATCTGAAATCAAATGCAGGTCTCCTCACATAGGCTATCAAACTGCATAGAGTATTGGACTGCGGTTACCCAGTCACCTCCAACAGGTGTAGGATACAGTCTTTCAGGGAAACTTTATGCTACCTCCGGTGTTAGGAGTAAGGAGAAATGAAGTGGCCATGGCTGGTAGGGTGATGAACTTCCAAACATGTTTTGAAGGACCAGCTTCTCTTTCCCAATAGAGAGAGTTGGAGAGGAAAGAGGTTCCAGACGACTGGAACAGACAGCACAGATGGTACGCGCCACTGGATGTCTAGGAACCTCAGGAAATAGAGGCAGAGTTGCCTGGAGTCCAAGTGTGTCATTTTTAGGCAGTGCTCATGGGCTCATATTATTGCTCCGTGGTCCCTGGTGCAGGTGTCTTCCCAGAACCTCATGGATTCAGGAGGTGAGTTTAGCATAGGACTGAAAGCAATGGTAGGCCTGGGCCAGGCTGGAAGAGGCGGATCCAGGGGGTGTGGCCTGGACAGGAGCCTCACCTTCCCTCCTGCCCCTGCCCTCACCCTGTTTCCTGGATGTGGTGGCACAAGCACCTTGTCCTCCAGCTCCATTCTGCAATGCCCTGCGCCATGCTGTCCTGCCTCGGGGCTGCCTGCTGATGGCCCAAAACCTCTGCCAACTGTGACCCGAAAGAAACCTCTCTTCCTTTAATTTGTCGGTGTTGGATATTTTGTCTCAGTGATGAAGAAAAGTGAAAAAGACACCCCCAAGCTCTCTAGATCTTGATTTCTTTGCAGACATCAGCTGGGTGACAGTAACACTGATTTCAAATGGCTGCAGTGAGGATCCAGTGAGGCGGTGTATATCAAACGCTGTGATGCATGAGCTAGAGAGAGCCCTGAGTGCAAGGCAAGTTCACACAGAGCTCCGTGTTAAGAACTCCAGACCTCATCCCTGGGCACTGGGGAGCAGCCAGGGACAAGGTCCAATGGGTGTCACTCCAGGGAGAACTGGGCCTCAGACCAAGGGCCAAACTCTGTCTTTTCTCTTGTGCCATTTGGGATAATGTGGGAGAGAAAGCTAAACCCCTGACTGCTGAGGCACATAGACACAAGCGTGCACCATTCCCCAGATTGATTCTTTCTGGCCAGGAACAGTTGAGCCAAATAGTAGTTTTAATGGTTCACTAACAACACTCATCCTTTCTTACCACTCTCTCCTCCCCAGTGCTGCAAAAACAAAACAAAAATAATTGTTTTTCTTCATGTCCTGGAGCCTGGAAGGTTTAAGACCAGAGAACTGGCATGTTTGGCTCTCTGGCAAGGGCCGTGCTCAGCTTCGAAGATGGGCCCTTGTGGCTACGTCCTGAGGAGGAGGCAGGCACCGAGTCCTTGCAGGGCAGAAGGGAGGGAAGGGCAAACAGGGCTGAACGCCTCTCTCAGGCCCTTTTATAATGGTGCTAATCCCATCCATGAGGGCAGAGCTCTGTGGCCTAATCAGCTCCCAATGGCCCTGCCCCTTTAATCCTGTTGCACTGGGTTCTACATTTCAGCATGAATTTTGGAGGAGACACAAATACTCAAACCAATGCAAGCTCCAAATAAACATGGCACAGATTAGGAGAATTCTACAGCCACTCACTTTCCCATCTCACACCTCCCTCCCCTGCAGTATCTGTCTTGCTGTCTCCTCTTGGCCCATAACAGGGTGTCTGATGACAGTCTGGAGGGGTGGAAGTGAACGTGTGCCAGTGGAAAGCATAGAAACAGAATGCCTGCACCAGGAATCCCAGAGCCCCGAGCTTTTACAACCTCTGAAAGACAAGCAGGGCTCTGCTACCAAAGACTTCAGTCTCATGAAAGCCGTTTCCAACAAGCATTTAAAATCATCCATCCAAAAGATAACTAAATCATGGCCATTCATTCCTCTCAGCCCATCACACTGCAATGAAAACATGTATTTAACTGAGAAAACACTGAGCCTTCGCTCTCCCTGGCCTCTGTCCCTATTCTTCTCCCTTTCTTTGAGGGCTCAAAATGTTATGATTCATCACAGCACTGCCCAGGGTAGCAGTGAATTACAGGCCCCAAAGATTTCCAAACTAAGAGGGATCCACAGAGACACTGTCCCCCAGTTCATCCTGACATTCTCTCTCTAGCCAACTGTGTTTGTCCCTTGACTCCTTTTGATCATCGCTTATAACAGTAGGCAAGCAGAGGAAATTAAGCTTTTGTATTTAAACTAATCCATGACCCTGGATAATTTGTAAGAGACATCTATGTGGGGTTAAAAATGAGCCTCTGACTGCTTGATGTGGAGACATCTCGACACACCATGGTTCCTTTCGTGGGATCTCAGAATTTCAGCTTTAAATGAGAGGACGTTGGAGCATGCTGTGTCCGGGAACATTTGTCCAGCCCAGCTCTCGTGGTTTAATGGAGAATCTGATACCCAGGTAAGGGGAAGGATCTGCCCAGAACCAAGTGGGGAGTTTGTGGCTGGACAGAAATTTAACTGGAGCATGTGTAAGCCTTGAACTCAGAGAATAAGACAGTTAAGAGACATGTGAGCCATCAGTACCTCGAATCCAGTGGCCACTGCCATTGTACACAGAGTCCACACTGCAATTCAGCCCACTGTGCTGCCTTTAATAGAAGGACAAGACTCCTGTCAAACTCAATCCTACAGTTTTATTTTTCAATGGTCTTTAAAGTAGAGGCTAAGGATCTAACATGGTGATTAAGGGTTTGGACCCAAAGATCACAATATGTGCCTTGGGCTCTTGATTTAATGACAGAATCCACCAGCTTCCTGCAGCAGGTTGAAATTTCCTGACCAAAGAATTAAATAGGAGCTTTAGAGACTCACAGCCCCACTGCTAACCAGCTCCATGACCTTGGGCAAGAGCACTGGCACCCTGTGCCTCAGTTTCTTCATTTGTACAGTAGGGATGTTAGTGCTGGCCTCCTGTGGAGGTGAATTCATTTACCAAGTCTTTACCAGTCTCTCGTGTGGTATCAGGCACAAGAACAGGCATATGTGACTCCTGTCAAACTCAATCCTACAGTTTTATTTTTGTAACCTGACCGCTGGACAGGTTACAGATGCTCCCTGTCTTGGTCTGTTTTCCGTTGCTTCAAGAGAATCCCTGGGCTGGCTCATTTATAAATAACATTGTTTGGCTGTGGTTCTGGAGTCTGACAATTTTATGAGTACAGTGCCAGCATGAGGTGTGAGTTACCATTCTGTGTCACCACACAGATGAGCATGTACGAAATACAGAGGAAGTTGGACCAAGCTCACTTTGATATCAAACCCATTCCTGTGACAATGGCATTGACAAAGATTTGTCCTCATAACCCACCCATATTTTTATGTCTCACTTCTTAATGCCAAAATGATGGCATTAAGAATTTGACATGAGTTTTAGAAGAGACATTCACACTACATAGCATTGTCCCTGTGAGGCTTAGCTTGTGGCAGAGACGTCAGGCAATAAAATAAATTGTGCAAACACAAACACATTCTTTAATTATGCAAAATCAACCATAGTTTATACCAAATGTATGGATACCCCCTTTTATAGAGATTCCCTGACTACTAGGAGTATATTCTAACTTACACAAATTGAAATTTTTATTTTTTCTCTTATTTTTATTTTATCTTTGTAAGATTTCAAACATATACAAAGGAGAGAATAGTATAAAGAACCCCTTCTTACTGCCACACCGTTTGGCCAACTATCAACGCATGCCTATCTTTGTTATGCCTAAACCACTCTCATCTGGTTTTTTTCTTTCTAGAATTATTTTTGAAGCAAATCTCCCAAACATTTTAATAGCTAATTCATTAATATTTTATCATGCACCTCTAAAAGCCAAAATTTTTTATTCTAAAAAAGTAAGCATGAAATTAGGTATAGGTGTCTTTTCCATTTGTCCCCTTTTTAAAAACTTCTAATATTTGTTGAAAAAAACACAATATTTTTTGTCTGCAAGTTTTCCTTCTGTCTGCACCCCTGTGAAATCATTTAACATATTTCTCTGTCTCTTGTAATTTTTAAAAACAAATTATTAGACCTGGAGGCTTGATCAGATTAAGGTTTTACTTCTGATCAAGGTTATGGTTTTACTATTTTATGGATGGCGTTATGCTTTTCTAGCACAGAGCACTTAATAGCTGGCTGTCTCAGTGATATCTAAAGCTGTCACTTCATCAGGGGTATGAAATAAAGACCCCGGAACACTACCCTTCTCAAGGGTTCCGCTAGTCTTGTTACTAAGTCCAAGTCTGTTTACTTGCCAATTGAAAATAGCCCAGTAGGCCAGGGATTTATCTCAACAGTTTAAGTGCCTACCTGGCAAGCACAAGGTCGTGAGTTTGGTCCCTTGTACCAAAAAAAAAAAAAAAAAAAAAAAAAAAAAAAAAAAAAAAGAAAGAAAGAAAGAAAGAAAAGAAAAGAAAATAGCCCAGTGAATCCAGAACAAGTTGTTGGGCCAGGAAAAATGTTTGTTAGTAAGTTGATCAGCTTTCCTGCTGCTGACATACACAATTTAAAGGAGGAAATGGTTTATTTGGCTCATAGTTTCAAAGGTATTGGTACATAGTTGTCTGACTTCAAGGTAGAAACACATACTACTCACTTAATGGAGGCTGAGAAGCAGAGCACAGAAGACTCCAAGAGTGTCAAAGGCACTGGCCCAGGGCCTGCCTCCTCCACCTGGATCCAGCTGCTGACAGTACATTCAAACACGAATGTCAGTGGATTAAACCTCTACCATACAGTCACCTCTCTAGGAGCCTCTTCCTCTAATCAAAGTGATAACTGAGTTTAATTGGCACAGCCAACAAGACAGTGGTGAACCAGTCTCCAGAACAGTTCACTTAGCTCAGTGAAAGTGTCAACCCCTCCTTTTATCCTGGTTTATTTTCTTTCTTTCTTTTTTCTTTATTTTTGTTTCTCTGTTTTCTCTCTACTCTTTTTTTGCTGTTTTTCCTCTCTGTCTGTCTGTCTGTCTGTCTTTGTTTCTGTCTCTCTGTGTCTCTCTCTCCTCTTCCCCAGGATCTAAGACCTTAGCACAGCTCAGTGAGCTGCATCCCCAAACCTTTGTGAGTCAAGGTCTAGCTAAGTCACTAAGTTGCCAAGGTTAGTCTCAAACTTGAGACTGAGTCTTCTGCAACCTCCCGCCTCAGTCTCCCAGAGTGCTGTGATTACAGTCATGTACCACCATGCCTGACTTTAAGCTCCTTTTATTTTTGCCAAGGGGAGGCAGGAGGGAGGGTGTTGAAGTTAGGAAATGATGGATGACAAAAGACTCACAGGAAAGGATTTAACTCAGAGGTTCAAGTGCTTGCCTGGTAAGTGTGAAGTTGTGAGTTCGACCACCGGTACAAAACCAAACCAAACCAAACAAACCTCACAGGAGTCTTTCTGGTAATCTGGAATGGGATGTTGCAAAACCTGGCAGTTGGTAATCAGTTCATCAGGATGCCCCTGTAAATCTTAGAAAAATCATAGTTTCGCTTATCTCAGTGTCTTCAGCCTTGAAGGAAGAGGAGAAAGATTAGGGATGATGTTTTGACCGAATCAAACTTGTGCTGCTGGTTTTGGTCTAACATTCCCTAAATGACTAACATGTCTGTTTGCAGAATGGGGCAGAAACAGTCTGACCCAAAGGTTAAAGCAGCAGAGGAGACAGATACATTAGGAAGGCAGAGAGACCAAGCCTTTTCACTGTGGTGTAGTCACCCACCGGACACCTGTACAGCTTGAGGTGAGGAATCAGGGCTTTTGACAAAACAACCTTCAAGTCACTGATAAATTACCTGAACAACTGTGTCATCATAACCTTTTCAAAGGTGTTACAGCATGGCTAGTGGGAGACCAGTGTATTGCTCAGCTCTGAGACCTTCAGAATTATCAAGTAACTAAAAGTGAGTGAACTTAGAGGGCTTACTCAAGTTTCAGTACTTCCACAAAGAGAAACTTCTTCCATCAACTGTTTGGCTGGCCCAAGGTGCAGCTGGTGTGTGACAGGCTAGAGGAATGTTTGATCAGTCCTTTCACCTATTATTTTTCTAAATAATTAGTTGGTTATTCTCCAAACATCTAAAACTCATGATTTAAACATATTTTATGTGTTTCAGTCCATTTCAGTCATGTTGTTGTGCAAATGATTGGCTTTACCCCACATGGAGCTTTTCTTGTCGACTGCCATTTTTTTGTTTGTTTGTTTGTTTTTTGTTTGTTTTTTTTTTTTTTTGAGATAGGGTTGCTTTGCAGTTTAGGCTGGACTTGAACTCACTATGTAGCCTAGGCTGGCTTCTAAACCACAGCAATCCTCCTGCCTCAGCTTCCTAACTTCTAGGATTACAGATGTGCACCACCATACCTAGCCTGGCTCCCATTTTTCTAACTTTGATAATTTTTGAAAGTCTCTGCTTTCTGGTCAAAGATGATTCAGGCTCATCATATACATTTCCTGCCCTAGACATAGAAGTGGTCATTTCTCCAAAGAAGCACTAGTTTCATTAAGTGAGAAATGGCATTTAAGGCTACAATCTGGGCAGCAGAGATTCTCTTCACTAGCTACTGGGTTAATGAGACAAGGTCAAGGAAGATACAGCCCCTATATCAGTGACCCCCTAACCAGACTTAGATGGCAGGAAAGGAGCTGGTGTTCAGTACTGGTATGGTTGATACATTGCATCAACTTGAGAAGTTTAGAAATTTAACTATGAGATTCATCAGGGAGTCAAGATTCTTACTTTGCAATGATCCTCATCCTGTGCAAGAGGAGGGCACAGAAGTGGTGTGAGTGCTACACTTGCGGGGGGGGGGACGAGCTTGTTTATAACATAAGTGGAGAGAAGAGGCTTGTTCTGCCCCCACTTTTGTTCTGGTTGCTTTTGTGGGATGCTGCCTTACCACCCTGCCTTGGAACCAACTGATTATGGACTGAAACCTCCATAAACAGTGAACTTTCCTTCTTTCATTTTGGGTGTTGGATATTTTGTTTCAGTAGTGAAAGAAAAGTAATCAAGACAGAATTTGGTACTAGAAGAGTGAGGGTGTTACTGTGACTATATCTGACCCTGTGATTCAAGAGCCTTTGCAAATGGTTTGTGGGAAGAGCTTGGAAAGGTTCAGAGATGTTGCCTGAAACAGTTGGTCTGGAACACCTTAGGCTGATCTGTATGGGAGATTCTTATCAGAGCTCAGAAGAGCAGAAAACCAGTAAAGACCAAGCTTGGGGGGATTTTGCTGAGAAGTAGAATTGCATAGGTTGTTGGACTCCAGAAAATGTGTCTAATGGCTTGGCAGAAAGTTTATCTGCATTTGGCTCATGTTCAGAGACTCTGCCTGAGACTGAGATTAAGGGCATCTGATTGATTAATCTGGCAAAAGAAATTTTAAGGCAGTCAAATGTTGAGGCAGTGGTTTGGCTATTGTTGGGGGCATTTAGCCAGATTTACATAGCAAATCAAGAGCAAAGAACCCAGCAGGATAATTTAAAACACTGTGAGTTTGGGCAGGAAAAAAATCCAGTAAAGCTGCAGACTGCAAAGATAGAACTGAGATCTCTATTGTTAAGAAGCAAGAGGAGAACATAAATGATGGCCTTAGGGCATCACAAGTAGCAGCAGGTCTCCATGCTTTGCAGCCTCAAAACTGCAAAAGTGAAAGACTGTTTGAAGGAGAAAGCTGCAGAGCACCATGTTTCAGAATGCCAGTGGGGGCCACACAAGGTTCCAAAAATGACAGCAGCCACATTAGGTTCCATGATGGCAGCAGAATTGGACTGAGTGCCCAGCAATCCAGGAACTTCATCCCTATAGTCAAGAGAGAGGAAAGCCTGGCTACTGCTCCAAGTGGCAGCTGACCTCAATATCATCCACATGGCACCAGTTTTAGATGCATACAGAATGCAAGAGTTCTGAGGTTGAAAAAACTTCCACCCCTATTTCAGAAAACAGGCAGGCCAAGCATTGTACCCTTGAGTCGTGAAGCCAAAGGTACAGTGGAGACTGCAGCAGTTTGGCAAAGTCAGGAGTGTAGTTCATTTAAGGAAACCTGCAAGAAGGGAACAAAGCCAGCCCAAGAGAGAAGCTGTGGGAGCTACAATCACCACAAGTGCCATGGGGGGCGGAGTCACTTGAGCATTCTGGAGCTCAAAACCAGATTGCTTCAGATACTAGAGGTGGAACTCTAGGATTTAATGTTTGCTCTGCTGGATTTTGGACTTGCTTTGGTCCCAATCCTTTGTATCTCCCTGTTTGTAATGTTTGTAATGAAAATGTTTATCTTTTGCCATTGCATGTTGGAGGTGTTTAACTTTGTTTTCATTTGTACAGGGGTATGCAGCTAAGAGTCTGTTATACATTTCTGAGGAGATTTGGGACTTGAACTTTTCAGCAATGCTGAAACTCTTAAGACTTTCCCAACTCTTGCAGATGGACTAAGTGCCTTTTGTATAAATGAATGTGTATGAGTTTTTTGGAGTACAGAGGCAAATTTTTGTGATTTACTGTAATATAATTTTGATAGAGGTAATGATGGTTCTTAAGGATTGTTAAATCTGGGTTATAATGTTCAAGTTGTGAAATGATAAGAATAAGCATGTCTTTGTATCTGGAGACTTATGTAAAGACATGTGTCTGCTTGCCTAGTTGACAAGGGCTAGATTGCTATGGTTGATACACTGTGTCAACTTGAGAAGTTTAGAAATTTAACTAAGAAACTCAGCAGGGAGCCAGGATCCTTATTTTGTAAATATACTCATTCTGTGCAAGAGGAGGGCAAGGGGGAGGTATAAGTGCTGCACTTGATATGGGGCTGGGGCTGGGTTGTCTGTTTACAACATAAGGGAGAAAAGGCTTGTTCTCTCCCTACTTTTGTTCTGGCTGCTTTTGCTGGCTGGTGCCTTGAAGTGTTGCCCCTGTCCCAGGCCACCCTGCCTGGGAGCCAGCTGATTATGGACTGAAACCTCCACAAACAGTGAACTAAATTAACCTTTCCTTTCTTCATTTCTGTGTTAGGTGTTTTGTCCCAGTAATGAGAGAAAAGTAACCAAGACAAGTAACCAAGACTAAAATGGAGGGCAAATTTAGTTTGCCTTGTCATTGTTGTTGGAGGTCCAGAATGAGGTTGTAGAGAAGACTTCTGGAGAAAGAGGAATGAGGACGAGGCAGGATTTGAGAACACAGGAGAAGGGCTTTCTCTTGCTCAGCAAGTAACTACAGTACTGTGTATTCCAGCCTCAGAGGGAGGAGTAAATGAGGTTGAGATGTGAAACTGATATGAAAAATGAAGCAAGCAGAAGGTAAACTGCCAGTGGTGAAATTCAAAGGACCCAGACTAGGGGAAAGGATTTGTTATCAGTAGGTCAAATAGGCTCACATTTCAATTCAAGGTGGAATGACTTTGTTTGCTCAGAACAATACCTAATTAGGCATGCATTGTTTGATTTGATTTTCACAATAGCCCAGAGGCAAGGCTATTGTTGTGCCCACTTAATAGATGGGTCCTGGGAGGTTAAGGAACAGACTGTTACTGACCTTATAAGCCCTGGGGATGGGATTTGAACCCGGAACTTAATAAAACCATCAACTAAAAAGTTCCTTAGTGATTCTGCTGTGCTTTACTACTTAGAGTGTATGCAGTTAGAGATTTTAATGTTCCTTTTAAAAAGACTAAAAATTCACTTCTCTGCAACCTGCCAAACAGTCTTAATGTTTTCCTTATGGCACTCTCTACCTCATTGCTTTCTTGTCTTCCACTTTCAGGAAGACTTAAAATTATTTCCTTTAGCTCATTTCTTCTGACATTTGATCTTCTTATCTGTGACATGAGGTTAGCGATATTCATTAACATGGTTATTGAGACATGGTAAGATTTGATATGTGTACCTATTAAACACAGTGAGTACTCCCTAAATGAGAATGCTTGTTAAAATGAATACCTACTAACTTTCATTCTAGTCTTTGCTTGCCATTGCAAGGTGAGAGGTAGGCATATCACTATCCCTATGTTACAGAGTGGAAACCAAGACACAGTAGGGGAAATCCTGGGTTTGGGTCCAGACAGAGCCCTTGGACTTAAACATCATGTTCTTCTGCCTGCATAAGGAGGTTTGTCCTTATGCTTTCCCACCTTGCTAAAAGGAAGTGGAGATCTGCCTAGTCCTGCTTCCGGAGACCAGCTTCACTTTAATGCAAATGATGCACCTCCTGTGCCCACTGACCCCATTCTGGACCCTGCAGCAGCCCTGGCCTGGCTGCCTTGCTCAGGGGACCTTGAGTCATGGGCATTGACTTCAGTAGTTACTGGTCTAATAAATTGTTTTCCTTCTTACAGAGCTCAGTCTAAGAACAATGGCTCCCTTCCCGTGCTGACATAGAGGATGGTTTTTAATAATTAACTTTGCATTCAAAACTTTGTGTTGAGCCACATATTTTTGTCACTGCCAGGGGAGAGGAGGAAAGAGGAGGGTAAGAGGGGTACTGTCCAGGTTTCTGTGCATGCTGTCAGAGTACGCTCTCTACTTCATGCCTTTTTCTCCCCCTCACAGCTTCATTTCTTCAATGAATCAGTCTTTATGAAGTACACAAGTTTCAGTCCATAGGACCAATATATGGTCCTTTAAGGAACATAGCTGAAGGGTTTTTTGTTTTTTAAATTAGGTTGCATGACTACTTAAATGGTACAATGCCCTAACCAGCGTGAATCACCCAAGAAGAGTGACAAGAGAGAGAGAGAGAGAGAGAGAGAGAGAGAGAGAGAGAGAGAGAGCTCTTAAAATTAAGTGCAGGCGAAATACTGGTGGCAGGCCCCAGCTGCTCGAACTAGACTTCAGATTTCATCTTCTTCCTATAAAAGAAGGGAAAAAATTAAATTTTAGACTCACGATGACAATTCCCATGGACTCTGCCTCCCTCCCTCCCTCCCTCCTTCCGAGCCTCAGTCCCCACGATCAGAGATGGGGAATCCCCCACCGGGTCACCTCGGCCGCCCTCGGGCTTCCTCCAGCGGCCCGGGCAGTGCCCCCTGCCGTGAGCTCGCTGGCTGCCTGAGCCGGCTCGGCTTTTATTAGCAACACATGCGGGGGCGCGGCGCACCCTGACAGCCGGCCGCTGCGCGCCAGGATGGATGGCTCCGGGCGGCGAGGGCACGGGTACAAATGCGCCGCGGCGCTCTCAGGTGGACAAACGCGGGCCTCTGGGGCGGGCTCCGGTTCCCAGGCGCGCGGAGGCGGCGCCCCTTCAACTGCGGGCGCGGGCGGGAGCGGAACCCGTGTTAATTACTGTACGTCTGCACTGTAAAGAGAGGCAGCCGGGGAGCGGGGCCGCCAGGCTGCCCGGCCCCGCGCACAAAGGCTTCATGTCTTCTGAATGAAGCCGCAGCACAGCCTCGGCCCCTTGAAAAGAGCCGTGAGGGAGACTTCATTCTCTGCCTTTCAGCTGTGCTCAGACTGTGAAATCCACACAATCGCGCCCTTCTCTTTCAAGGGAGGGAGCAGAGGGGCCCGGCCGCGCGCCGCCGTTCCCGGGCGGGCGCGGAGCGGGCGAGTTCACCCCGGGGACAAGGGCGGCGCGGTTTCCCATCCGGCCGCTGCGCCCCGCTCTCCGGCTGCATTCCTGGGCCGGGCCGCTGGGGATGCCGGCGTCAGGTGCGCGGGCTCCGCCGCTCGCCGGCGTGTCCAGCAGTTTACGCACAAGCTGGGCGCATTCCCAGCACGACCGGCCGGGGTGGAGCTGTCCTAGGGCCTGCCCGGCATCCCAGGCCCTGGCCACACCCAATTCCTGAGCGCCCCCCTGCAGTAAATTAGAGAAGAATGCCAGAACCGACTGAAAATACATCGCTCTGGATTTAAAGCCTTAGCTGATCAGTGTTTGCAACACACACAAACCCAGGAAGTGTGAATTACATTACTTCAGGACTCAAGAAAAAGGAAAGTTTTCTCTTCCTATGAATTTCCTTGTAGCCCCAAGTGCCCAAGATTTGAAGCTAATAATGATCGAAAACTGTGTTTTTCAGTATCTCTGCAACTGATGGTGTACACTCATTTGGGGAGATTTTCAAGGGTAGAGGGGAGGTGAACCTGAATCTCTGGACAAGATCTCAATTTCTGTAATAGCTCTGAAGTTCAGGCCACTTGGAGACCCTAGTGCCCCAGCTGTTGAATTCCAGCACTGTAAAACTCAACACAAGATCTAGCAGTTACCTGGGTGACAGCCATGTGTTGAAGTTTCTCTTTCTGTTGGCCTAGGTAGAGACAAAATGGGACGACCCCGGGTCCGCTTTGAGGAATGCCGGTTTCATTTGTACCTGAAGCATGTGTAATGCACTTTTTATAGCTTGGTTTAAGAAGTTAAGGGGAAATTGTACTTATTCTCAGGGACTCTAGTGCTTATCGATCTTTGAAAAGAAAGGGGAGCAAACATTCACTGGTGACATTTTAGTGCTGTGCTGGCTGTGGGCTGGGCACTTGCAGTGGGTCACAGTGTATCACAGAGTTTCCATAGAACCCACAAGCGACAGACACTGGGGCTGAAGATAGTGAAGGAACCTGCTAAAAATCAGTCAATGAATGCTAAGAACGATTTTTTTTTTTTTTTGTACTAAGAATTGAACTCAGGACCTCTTGCTTGCCAGGCAGGTGCCGCTGAGCTATATCCCAGGCTGGATATATAAGAATGGATTTGAACTTCAGTGGTAAGGATGCTAGAGTGTTGGCTGAGCCAGACTCTTCTTCATCCTTGCTAAGGGCTGGTGTCCATCGCACACTTTCTATCCTCTGATCCCTACAGAGCGTTCAGAAATATTTTTTTGTTGGTCTTGCTATGATCTTTTAAGGAATACAGAGATTGAGGGTCCCACATGTCAGTTACCCAGCACAAGGGTAATAAATGTAAAGCCAGAGCTACTGTTCTTCAGTGTGTGTGTGCACATGTGTGTAAGGAGTTCTTTATCGCATAGAAATTTGACCTGTAACTTTAAAAATGCAGATTCTGTAGGCTTGGTGTAGCGCTAGGCGATCTTTTTTTCAGATTTCCTAAAATCAAAATTTGCAGACTAATATTTTTTCAGATGTGAAATCTCACCTCATTGCTAGTTTTATCTCTTTCTGTAATCAGAGTAGCAGAAAATTTATTTATTCTGCTGCTTCATTGCCATTAGATATAAATATTTTATTAAAACTAAATTTTTATTACAAAATCCATATGTGCATGTGAATATGAAAAGGATCAAAACAGCACAGTAGTTCTTTAAGTGTATTTAATAAAAATTTTTAAATCAATCCCAGTGAGTTCTTGATTCTTTGTTCACTGTTACTGTTTTATTTTTTGGTGCTGAGGACCAAACCCAGGGCTTCCAGGTTGCTAGACAAGCGTTCTATGACTGAGCTAAATCCCCAGCTCCTCTGTTACTACTATTTTTTCAACCTAGGAGATGTTGGACATTGGGGAGCTCTAGGATTTTTCAGGGGGTGCTATTGGGTATTGAATACAGGGCCTTGTGTGCTAAGCACATACTACCACCATGCTGCACCCCAGCCGTTAAGCTCTAAGTTTTAATAAATGGTTTGTAGTTGTGCTGTCATGGGTGAGTGTCTTCACTAATGAACAAGCAGGTTGTTCTTACATTTTCACTATTACAAGTGAAGTTGGAATAAAAATATTTTAATATGAAACTATACTAAAATTAGAAACCTATAGAGTAACATATAGAATAATCTATAGAATGAAGATGGAGATCCCAAGGCATTCCACACAGAAAGGAATCACAGAACCAAACTTATGAGCCGTGAGGACTCTTTCAAGAAGCTGCTTAGAGGAGCCCCCCCTACAATAAGCTAGGAAGGTGGCCCCTTGGAGAAATTGGCTGTGCATTCCCTCAAGTGCCCAAATATGTGTGGATTTCTGTGTGGCTTGTAGGTTTTAACAAATCTGTGTGGTCTTCTGTAGCTGGATGGGTTTGGTGTACACAGAGTGAGCAACAGAAGCCAGCGAGGCTCTACGCTGGACCAGGGAACTTGGGAGCAAGCCCATGGCTCATTTATCTCCTTTCTCCCTGGATTTGCCTTTGGCTATAAGGTGACATACGAGACACCTACAGATCCCTATCTAAATTATAATATATTTGTTATTGCTCATATGGTGATCATGTCTGTAATCCTACTGTGTAAGAGAGTGAGGCTGAAGGATCACAAGTTTGAACAAGACCCCACTCAAAAAACAAAAACAAAAACAAAAACAAAAACAAAACAAAACAAAAAACCCAAAGAAAATGAAGTTAAGAATATGCCTCAGTGCAAAGGCTCTAGGTTCAATTCTTAGAACTGTCCATTAAGAAAACCCAGAAGACATAGAATATTAAAAAAAGTAGGAATGCCTGCATTATCTTCATCTCATCATCCAGGAAATTTCAGTGTAGACTGGTATGTTTCTTCTACTCAGGGGAAGAGTGTGGCCCTGGAGCCGAGGGAATCTGGGGTCAAATCTTGCTATTTATTAACTGTGCACTTTAGAGCCGGGCGTGGTGGGTCACGCCTGTAATCCCAGCACTAAGGAGGCTGAGGTGGGAGAATTGTTGCGAGTTCGAGACCAGCCTGGGCTACAAAGTGAGCTCAAGGCCAGCCTGAACTGCATAGAGACACTGTCTCAAAAAAGACAAAAAACAAACAAGCAAACAAACAAACTGTGTAACCTCGGGTAGGTTCTTGACCCCCTCCACAAAAATTGAAATTCACAAAAGATACAGTGATGCAATCAACAAGATCCATGTCATGGCTTTTAATACATTCACAATATTGTACAGCCATCATCTCTATTTAGATTCAGAACATTTTCATCATCCCAAATGGAAAATCTGTGCCCGAACAGTTATTCCCTCTTTCCCACCACTCTCAACCCGGGGCAACTGTTAATATGCTTTCTATCTCCATGGATTTACCTATGCATCTAAATGGAATCACAAAATAGGTGGCACTATGGTTTGAATGTGTCTCTACAAGATCACGTGTTGGAAACTCAACCCCCAACTCAAAAATATTGAGAAGTGCGACCTTTAAGAGGTGAGGAGGTCTTGAGGCCTTGCACCCGTGAATGAATCCATGTTGTCATCTCACAAGTGGGTTTGTGTATATGACAGAGGCTTGTGTTAGGAAAGCCAGTCCTCCTCTCTCTTGCTTTCTCTTTCCATTTAGCACACTGATCTGTTAAGCTGCATAAAGAAGGCTCCCCCCACATGCCGTCATTGACCTTAGATTTCTCACACTCCAGAACCATCAACCACGTAAATTATTATTGAATGACCCAGTCTATTAGTGTTCTGTTACAACAACACAAAAGAGATTAAGACGTGGTATGTGTGTCTGTATTCTCTCACTCCTCAAAATGTTTTAGAAATTTATTCAGGGTCTTGTACAAGTCAATATTTTGTTCCTTTTCATGGTCAGATGTTACTGTGTTGTGTGGATGGGCACCATCTGTGTTTGCACTCATCAGGTGCTGGACATTTGGTTTGTTCCCTCTTTTTGGTTTTTGTGAATAATGGGTGATGAGCATTCTTGTACAAGTTGTTGTGGCACACCCTTTTCCAATTCTAAGATTGGAATTGGGATCACTGGGTAATATTCTATGCTAGTATTCTCTGTTGGTCTATTCTCTACATTTCACTTTTAAGGATCTGCCAGTCTTCTGCATCTTATTGTGTGACCACCCACAATGTAGTCAGGTTCCCGTTTCTCCACATCCTTACCAACACTTGTTATGTTCTCCTCCCACTCCTATTTTAAAGGAAAATTAGCCATTTTAGCAGGGTATAAAATGGGATTTCATTGCCTTTTCATGTGCCTATTAGTCATGTTTATATCTTCTTTAGTAAAAGATCTATTCAAGTTAATTATATGAGTTTTTGATTTTTTTTTTTTTTTTTTGTTTTGGTTGATGAGTTGTAAGAGTTCTTTACATATTCTGGACAATAGGCCTTTGTCAGATGTGTAATTTGAAGGATTTTCTCCCATTTCTGGGTAGCTTCTTGACACCACTGTGCTTCAGTTACCTCTTGTGGGAAAGAGCACGTCTACCTTACTGGCAGTTTGAGGATTGGGTGAGAGGGCTCATGTGCAGCACTGGTGTGGTGTGGGCTGTGTCTGCAGTGCTCAGGAAATGGCAGTCACAGTTTTGAACACACAGCTGAATATCCATATCAGCTCCACAGGGTAGTAGAGGTTTAGCTGACACAGTACTACAAAGTTTTATTTAGCCCAGTGTGGTGACACATAGCAATGGCCCAGCATATGATAACCTTGTCACTTATACTCATCTGAACTTCTCGAGGGCTGGGATACAGAGTTACATAAATCCCCTGTCCAGAGAGCCACATCCTTGTAGTTTCCCTATGGTGAGTGGCCTTAGGTTTCAATCCCTTTCTTCATGTACTAAGAAGAAGAGACTGTCCTCGTTTGCAGGCTGTTCTAAACCACGTGTGGCTGTACCTGGAAATCCCTGCAGGCTGCACAACAGGCCTCTGTAAAGTAGGAAGAGGAGAAAACGTGCTTCCTTTTCTCTGACAGGGTCTGATGTTCCACCACAGCATAAACCCACCTTGTCCTTGAGAGTTTTCTCAATGGGACTTTAAAAAATCATGACGTAGGGATTTAGGCTGGTATTTTAATGACTGTTTAAAGTGTCAGGGCATTAGAAAGTCTTAGCCTTCCTTCTTCTTATGGCTGGGGTTTGTCATGGCTTAGGTTTACGTGATCTCCATAAGGAATTTGTTTTTGGTTTAATAGGCTACCCCAGATCTGACTTTTCAAGCAATTTCCCTGCATGGCACAGAAACAATATCAAAATTGTGATATTACAGAGCTAAATGATGCTAGCGTTTTGATCACCAGTCTCAGAATAAGTAGGAGAGAGATAAGTGATTGGTGTGATGGCCACTCACATGCTGCATTGGGTCACTCCTAACAGTAAGAGCTTTGGTACCAGGGAGTCTGAATGTGGGTATAGAAGCCTGACATCCTGCTGCCGAGGAAGAATGACATTTTTCTTCTATCAGAAGGTAGGCTCAGAAACTGCTACAGACTCAGGCCTACAAGCATTATGGGGTACACAGTACCCTCTAGAGTTGACTTATGGAGGCTATAGGCAAGAAAATGAGGGGGTATTTTATGAGCTGAGGTAATTTTTTGTGCAAGTGGCAGAAACCCAATTTGCAATAGTTTAAACAGAGAAGAAAAGTTATTAGAAATGAAGTTTAGTGGATTCTGCATTTTGGCATGGCTTGACCCAGGTCTCAACATCAGGACGCTATTTCCACAAACTTCAGAGTGGATTCGCTTTGCTTCGTTTTCTTTGTGAGGCACGCACTTCTAATAAAAATGGTTAGCACTGAGTCCAGATCTCCAGCCCTGTCATCTCAACCACCCTGGGGATAAAAGCACTTTTCCCTCCTGTTTCATTCTCCTGTCGTGAATTCGATTCTGATTCTCCTGGCATGGGTCTCAGGGCTTTCCTTGCACTGCAGCTGGTCTGGATCACGAGGGTAGAGATGGGTGTAGAAGGCCACCCTATGACTACCTTCTGCCTGAAGGGCCCCAGTGGACTGCTGGTGGCAGCACAAGCCCGACTGTGTCGCTTTGTGGACCGCTCCCTTGGGAAATTGAGAGTGCTGACCTTGCTTATGGCAGCTAGCAAATCTGCATGCAAACATAGTGCAAACTTGAGTTCTGAGGAAAAGGATTTTTGAATTTAGACTAAATCAGGTAGCTGGCAAATGGTTGAATGTTTTTGCCTTTCTCTTCAATATTTCTTAACTGTCTGGACTTGTATTTCTTTCCAGTTGCCTTTCTAGAATTTTCCTCTGAAAAATTCAATAAAGCCTGTGTGGTTCTGTGCATATAACTTCTTCTTTCTGAGTGTAATTTTCTTCACATGTAAACATACAGAGATAATATGTAACCTCTACATAGGCCTGGGAATGGAACTCAATGGGACAACAATTGTTAGCATGAACAGGACCCTGGATTTGAGCCCCAGCATCAAGAAAAGAAAAGAATACAAGCAAACAAAAGAAAGCAATCCGACTCGGCTTTCTTAAAAGGCCAAATGAGCCAGGTGTCATGATGCATGCCTGTAATCCCAGCACTTGGGGGGCTGAGGCATGAAGAGGATTATTGTGACTTTATGGCTAGACCAAACTACATAGTGAGACCATCTTGGAAAAAATTAAAAGAAGAAAGGCCAAAGGAAAAAGTATCATTATAAATTAAAATTACTTAGTAGAGCATGTATTGTGCTCCAACTACTAGGGCTAGCAATAAGTATCATGCGATGAGAATTATCATCACTAATTTTGTGGGTGGGAATTTGTGGTACAGAGGTACTTAGAGTTTAAGTAACTTACGTGGAGCACAGAGCCAGAAAAAGGCAAAGCAGACATGTAGACTTATGGGATCGGAGCTTCTAGCCACGAAGCCACGCTTCCTGTCAGCGGAGGATTAAAGCGCTGTACGTGCACAAAATTAGTGTGCAGGGCTTTTTAGTCTGGATCCACAGAGATCTGCCCCTCTCCCCTAGGGATGTGTGACCTCAGATAGTGCATTAGTTTTGCCAGTACTAAGAACATACCCAAAACTCGCAACTTAAAGGAGGAAATATTTTTTGGCTTCCAGCTTCCAGTGGGTTCACTCTGAAGTCGGCTGGCTTCAAGGCAGAATTGGGATGGTAACAGGACAGCTGCTCACCCAGTGGCAGCCAGGAATCAGGGAGGGAAGGTGGGGATGGATTCCCATTTCCAGCCACCTGCTGGGGATGCCCTCCTTTTTAGGTCAGGCCTCATCTCCTAACAGTACATTCAGCTGTGAGCTCTTCAGTGGGTTAATTCATGATCCAATCACCTTCCAAAAGCTCCATCTCTGTACATAAGATTTTGGGGGACATTTTAAATCTAAACTATAATGGAGAAAAAATATAATTTTTATTTTTACCAAGCACTAGCTAAATTTAGCATTTGCTGCCATTATGAATGTGGGCTATGAAGGCTTAACTGATAACAGTAATATCTACAGCTTCGTAGATATGTTGATGTTATGTTATATTTGCCGATATTTTATATTCTCCTTATAAGAGAACTGTAAAGCTGGTGTGGGCTCCCAGTGGCCAAGCAATTACGGGATGGAATAGTAGGTGAAGGAAATAAGGTTCTAGGAAGTAGTGACTTGGATGACACAAGTTTCCCAGCAGCCTCAGGCCAAAGTCAAGGCCCTGACCTTGGAATACTGGGGCATTTATTCCTGCAGAAGGATAGTGCTGTCTGTGGGTCGTACCACGTTTGGAATGTGCCGGGGTCCTGTACAGGCTTCTTGGGCACCTTAGACCTGGCTTTCTGTCTCAGAGCTGCAGTTTCCACATTTCAAAAATGAGCCTCTTGGGCCGAGGATATAGCTCAGCAGTACAAGCACCTACCTGGCAAGCACAAGGTCCTGAGCTCAATTCCCAGTTGAAGGAAAAAAAGAAAGAAAGAAAGAAAGAAAGAAAGAAAGAAAGAAAGAAAGAAAGAAAGAATCTCTGAATCCTACCTCCCTGGGCTGGTCAGGAACTGAGCAAAAAAAGCAATCTAGAGGACTTTCCTGAACTGTCAGTGTCTGTCCAAACATTAGTAATTGGTGTTGTTCCTGCTTTCAGAAGGAGTTTTCTACACATTCCTTAAGGCCACTAGTACCTCACTTTAGGGGGTGGCGCAGTGTGGGAGGGGCTTCGGGTTAAGCAGCTAGATTCATGCTCTCTGCATGCAGGAGGGACATTTTAGATTCTTGAGACTTCTTTTTTAGCTGAACCATTTACTTCTGGAAACACAGTGATGAGGAGCTCGTGTCCTACAAAGTGTGGAAGACAGGGAACACTGATGAGATGAATCTGGCAGAAGGTGTGACAAATTTCGTTTGAGTTTACACTTAGCCCCCTATCCAGCTTCTCTGGATAAAGTGTGGTAATGAAATTTTTGGGTATGACTTGAGAGACTAAAGCTGTACTCATATGCACACACACACACACACACACACACACACACACACACATGCACACTTATGAATGCACAAATGTTTACATTTTCTTCCAAATTAGATGTCTCCTCATTTATTTAGTGTCTGTGTCTTACATGTTTCCTTTCACAGCAAGGGTAACATAGCTAGATCAGAGAGTTGTTGTGGCCATTAGATGAGATGATTTTTTAAAATGGACTTAAAAAAAATGGGCTTGGTACCATCTCTGGCATGGAGTCAGTGCAGAGGCGCAGGCAAATTGGAGGAACCGCCAATGTTGTTAAGGATGTTGTACCAAAAACACAGGTCAGGGTGCACAGCACAGTGACAGCGACCAATAGGAAAAGTTAAAATACAGTTTAGCTTTGAGATGGAAAGACAGACAGAAGAGCTCTCCCAAGACACTGGACACTGACAAATGGGATGATCAGTTACATTCTCGTACTTCTCTGGAGCTGTTAGAGCATTGCGATAACTAATATTTATTTGTAGGAATCAATGCAAATAAGTACTTGAGAGCTTATTCTGGGCCAGGTATTATGTAACTCTATCTTCTTAACCACAGATGGGGTTGGCTTTGTGATTCTCATGGGGCAGATGAGGGGAATTTGAATTGCAGAAAGGTTAGGCTCCAGGTCAGCATGGGTCAAGGGCAGGTGGGCACTCTCCTGCCATGTGGGCTTCAGGGGCTCCTGTGACCACTACTCTGCTGCACCGTCCCCCACATGGTGGAAAAGTGGCAGCCTTGATCTCTCTCTCTCTCTCTCTCTCTCTCTCTCTCTCTCTCTCTTTCTCTCTCTCTTCCCCTCCATTTTGGGTTTAAAAGGGATCACATCAAGCTTGGGGAGCATCAAACCCGGTTTGGAATCTTGACCCATCCTTTACCATCTTGAGGCCTTTGGGGCAAAATCTTCCAACTCTCTGAGCCTCAGTTTTCTTTTTCCAGCTGTGTGGAAGAGGGATAGTGGTACCATTACCATGGGGTTTGTGCAGGATTTTATCAAGGACTGAGCCTTCTACAAGTTGGATCGAGACTGCACAGATGCTCTTCTGAGCAGAGAGTTTTACTAGAGGAGGAGCCAGACCTCATGTCCTAGAGGGCGAACTCACGGTCTACCTCCATAGGAGGTGTCATTTAACCTTGTACATGAAATGAGCAGACTTGCTTCCCAGCCAGGCTTGCTCTCCTTCCTGCTATCCTGTTGAAAAGCACGGGCCCAAAGCAGGGCTCTGGGGTCATGCTCAGAGCTCTGAGATTTTCCTCTCTGGCTGCTTCTAACTGCCCATCAGCTGCCAATACATCTTGAACTGATTTAGAGCCCAGGCCTGATCTTGTGCTGGCCCCCCACACTCGCCACTTTTCCTTGGGCTTTCTGTGCAGGCTCATTGGACTGGCAGTTTTAATAAATCTGCACCGAAGTCTGACTTTGTGCTCCAGAAGTGTGATAACTGATGTCACACTCCATCCTCTCCAGTGGCCTCTGCATCCTATTCCTTCCCATAGCCTCCAGTCCTTGGGGTCCACTACCTATTTTGTAGTTGTGACATTCCTTTGTGTTCCTCTGTTTCAATTTTATAGTGCATGTTTTAAAATTCAGTTTTGTATTTCAATTTTATAACACTTATGATAAAAATCCTAAATCTGAATCTCAGGGCAGCACCCTCTTCTGATGTGAGAGCTCAGGGATGTGGCTTTTAAAATTGCTCAGAAGGGCTGGAGATTTACTCAGTGTCACAGCACCTGACTGGCAAGCATGAGGTCCTGAGTTAGATTCCTGGTGTCGTCCAAAAAACAAAAGAAAATTTCAACCAAAAATCCTCCACCCATCCATTCACCCATCCAATCCAAATATTGAGAACCTCCTTTGTGCCTATTACTGGGGACAAAATAGTGAGCAAATTAGATCAACTCCATAGTTTTCTGGAAGGCAAATAATTGAAAAACTTGCTTAAGATGCCCAATGGTGATATGTGTTATAAACAAAATACAGCAGGATAAGGTGATAGGGAAGAAGATACGTACAAAGGTATATGTGTGCACATGTGAAAGCATCCAGGTGTGTGTGGTTGTGTATATGAGTATGTGTACACAGCTATGTACATAAGAGAGTATGCTGTGAAAAGGTGTGGATATGTGTTTGTTGATAGGCGTGTGTGTGGACAGGAGATTTTATTAGAGATCGGGAAGTGTGGAAGACCACTCTGAGATGAGTTGTTTCACAAACACCTAAAGAAGTGAGGCAGCAAGTTCTAAGAATATCTGGAAAGGGAGCAACCCAGGTGGAGAGGACAACAATTCAAAAACCCAGAAGAAAAAGTCTTAGTTTTCCAGAACAACAGAGAGCGGAGAAAGACTACTTACATAGATGAGATAGGGAATTAGAATTTTGTAGCAAATGTAGTGAAATAAAGATGTGGCCAAGATTAAAATGAATGTCATAATGGGCTATTCATTTTATATTCAACAAAATGCAGTCAGCACTTCTGCCTTAGATGGAAAAAATTAGAAAAACATTGTGTAATGGAAATTGTGTCCCAACACATGAATGTCTTTGTCCTTCTATGCAAAATGCAATATAAAAATTACTTACATAGCCTTTATATTGTATTAGGGATTACAAGTAAGTAAGAAATGATTTAACATACACTGGGAGTTTTAAAAGGTTCAGAAAGAACTCTACACCATTTTGTACAAAGGATTTGAACATTCCCTAATTTCAATATCCATGTAGCTACATGCAAAATCTTAAGAATGATATAAGACTTTAATGTTCTGCAAATATTAGTTAGCTTTCAGTCTCTGTGACAAAATTCTTGAAATGAACAATTTAAAAGAAGAAAAGATTAAACCAGGGCTGATGGTATATGTCTGAATTCCAGCATCAGGAGGCTGTGACAGAAAGCTGTACTACAAAGCTGACCTCAACTGCATAGTAAGTTCAGGACTTGGCTACACAGTGATTATGTCTCAGAAACCAAAAACAAACAAAAACAAAAAAGAGAAAAGAGGTAAGGCTTAATTGGCTTAAGGTTTTAGAGGTTTTAGTCCATGGTAACTTGGCCCTTTGTCTTTCAGCCTATGGTGGGTTCTCATCACAGAAGGAGCCAGGACTCAGCGTTTTTGAATGGTCAGTTCAATGGTGCTGATTTGGAGACAAAATAGCAAGCCAAAGGGATTAATTCCTTAATCTTACAGCAGCTAACAGATAGTTAGTGCCTATCCTGTGTTACAGTGTTGCAATGGCCTTTGTTTTCCTCTGTAAACTCATACCAGTAGGACCTTGAAAATAAACTTGTATAAGGGAAGCCTCTAGCATAAAAACAGGGCATGACGGGAGTTCATAGGAAACTCTCTGGGAGACTGAGGCAGGAGTATGGTAAAGCTGAGCCCAGTCTGGGAAGTTTAGCAATTTAATGAAACACTGTGGTTTTGTTTTTGTTTTCGGTCTTGAGACAGATCTCACTATGCAGTTCAGGCTGGCTTGAGCTCATTTTGTAGCCCAGGCTGGTCTCAAACTTTTAACAATCCTCCTGCCTCAGCCTCCTGAGTGCTGGGACTACAGGTGTGCACCACCATGCCCAGCAAGACTGTTTTAATATAAAATTAGGATGGGGGATTTAACTTAGTGAGAAAGCCCTAACTTCAGTCCTCGGTACCACCCAAAAAAGAAGAAGGAAAGGAAGGAGGAGGAAGATGGCATCTACCATCTATCTTTTTATTTGTTCCTAATAGTGCAGCCTAATCATGCACCATAAAATATTAATTGACATCCCATTCCTTATCAAACTCCTTGATATATTCTCCAGCTAAATTCCCCCCACAATCTATGAAATATTTGTTACTAATTTTACAAATTAAGAAATGGAAGGGCTGAAATTTGAAATTGCTGCCCAAGATTTTGTGTCAAACTTAAGCCCAGACCCTTGAGGTTCAGGGTCCTCCAGGCCTTTCCTTGTTATTTTTTTCCTCACAAATACTGTGTTTTCATGTATTTCAGCAGTTTTCCACTCTTGTATATTTTGGGTTTTTGGTTTTTTTTGCAGCAGGGTCTCACTATGTAGTTCAGGTTGGCCTTGAATTCACAGTCATCCTCCTGCCTCAGCCTCTCGACTGCCAAGATTAGAGGCATGTGCACCATGCCCAGTTTGTATACTAAGACTTTGATAAAAGCTGCTCCTGTTGGGAGCTTGGGGTTCTAGCTCTGCTCACTGTCAGAGGAAATAGTTGAACTTTTTCCCCTTTCTCCACCTCTATGTGAATTGCTCAGCTCTGGTGATTATATCTCAGGAACTGAAGTCTTTTAATGAAGCCCTGTTCTGTTATGCCATGAAAAACATCACTAGGGTTATACTTACTCTTTTTTTGAGAGCTTCCTCAGCTTCAAGGCTCTGTGCTTTGTGCTTGATAATCATTGTTTTAAGTGGCTTCTGAAAATTTTGTAAGGCAGGAACAAAAACCCCAGTCACTGATAAGAAAAGTGAGAGTGAAAGAGATTAGTTTTGGGAAAGGCCACCCAGCTAGTGGGGGTGACTCTGATATTCTTCTTCCAGTTCATCTTCTTGCTTATCTGTCTCTTAGGGCTTTCCTAGCAAACAGCTACAATAAGGCCTTCTGGTACCAGTGAAAGGGAAGTGTGCCATCTGGCTCAGATGTTTTCTAGGAATTCTACGGTTTCTCAAAATGACAGCAATCTGTAGTGTTGGAGATGAAACCCAGGACCTGGTGCATGAGAGGCAAGAGCTCTGTCACTGAACTATATCAGTATTCCCAACTTATTTGGGACAAAGGATTGATTTGTCTCATTTTCACTTCTAATTTACTATTGGTTAGGTCTTGTATAAGAAATAAAGAGGATTTCTAGAAATCTGAAGTGGCTTCTAGGAAGTACTTGAATATTATAGAAATGTTGGATCGTTGTGACGGTTTCTAAACAGGTCTTTCAGTATTTGTTTGAATCTTCTTTGAGGAGAAAACTAGAGACCAAAAATGTTGGATGATTAGGCAGGAAAAAGTATGGATATAGGCCTTATTTTGAGAAAAGCAGCAAAGCCAAGGGTTTGAGAAGATACTCCTGGAGGAAGGAAGTCTACAGAAGGTATTTACTTATTATTTTTATTTATTAATTATTTTTGGTCTGGGAGTTTAGTCCAGCATTTTGTGCTTCCCAAAAAAGGGGGGGGGGGCGGTGCTGGGGATTTAGCTCAGCGGCATACGTACCTGCCTTGCAAGCAGGCGGTTGTGAGTTCGATCCCCGGTACTGATAAAAACAAAAAAGACAAAAAAAAAAAAAAAAGCTCCACTACTGACCATGGAGAGGGTTGCACAAGTGGCTTTGGGCTCTGAGATAATATCCTCAACCTTTCTTGCTTTTTTTTCCACAAAGTCTTCAATAAAATCTACAATTATATTCCAGTGCTTTTGGGATTCAGTAATGGTTTTGTTTGAATGCAACAGTGTGTGTGAAAATACCCTGACATGAGAGAAAGAAAATGCATATTTCTGTGTCCTGACCACCCATCTCCTAACCTATTCCTGGAAAGAGGTTATGGGCTAGACTTTCCATGGGACACTTCATCATGACTAACTGTGTAGATAATGACTGTGTTCATAACAATGGTTATAGAAATAATGATAACAATAATAAAAGAAATCATTAGCATTTGTTATGTACCTATTAGGAGCACGTGCTGCCCTAACCAGGTTAGGCACATTTATTGTACAATGCTTGTATGTAAGTGGGTGTAAAATCCCCATTTTATGATAATCAAGTATGTAATATATTTTTAACTGTCAGAGGAAGGAGATGATAAATCTTAAATCAGCGAAGTAAGAGGTGTGAGAGCTAATGGAACAAGCCACCAAACGGGAAGGATGGAATTGATGCCAAGATCTGGGGCAGAGGGAGACCTAAAAACACAGACTGTGACCTGGTTGTAGTAATCAGCTTCCAGGATGATGCTCCAGCCTCAGAAATCCCTAACTTCTGCTATCATACTCTTTTATAGTCACCTCTTTTTCCAGTCAAGTTCTTCTTACTGTAAGGAAATACTTGAGATAAGCTACACAGTACTTTATAAGAAAAAAAAAATTGAAAGCAACATGCCTGCCTTCCTGGTAAGCAACCTTTGTGTGAGCGAGCAGCAGGTGAGCCAGGAATAAAACCAGTCAATGTCTCCTGTGAGCCTACCAGAATCAAACATCCACCCCCAGTCCCCATGAGAAACTGGGAGCCAGAGGTCTGAGCATCTCTTGCGAGGATGACCACATGCAATATAACAAACATGGGAAATTTCCTTCTATCATCTCTTTGAAGGCAAATATTGTTTTCACTTTTGCTTTGTTCTGATGATTGTCTTGCTCTATGCAATATTCTGTTTCGATTGGTTTTATAGTGTTTTGTTTTTGGTTTGATTTTGCTATACCTGATTGAATGGAGATAACCATTATGAAGATAAGGACATATTCTATGATACCTACTACTGTTATCTTGGTATTCTTCGGTGAAGTTCTGTGCCAATTTCACTGCATTGTCTTGATTGGCTTTGTGCTGTCTTGGTCTGTTGTATTTTACTACCTTCCAAATAAAAAAAGAAAAAAAAAAGATTTGTTTATCACATTGTTTTGGAGTCTGAGAGACCAAACAGCTTGGTGCTTGCTTATTTCATCAAATTGGTGGGATATGGGTGTACCTCTGTATCTGTGTGGTTTTTCTCATTTCTTATAAAGCCACCAGGATTCAGATATGGGGGTACTATCCTAATCACCTAAATCTAATCTCTTCCCAAAGTGATTTTATTAAACATCATAAGTATGTACATTTTCCACCCTCTGGATACCATTAATGTAAGATTTTGGGGATTAAAGGCCTGTGTGTGTTTAGGGGCACAAATCATATTCAATACATAGTCCTGTTCAACATTATATCAGAGCTGGTCTGGGTGTGTAGCTCATATAATATGGTGGAATGGCTGGTAGATGGTCTGAAAGCCTACATCATGAGACTAGATAATTACAGGCTTTGTAAGTCCCACATTGATGGCTTGGACCACTTGCTCTGGAGTCAGCCATGCTGTACATTCACTCAAGCAGTTCCATGGAGACACATCTTTAGGGAAACCTAGGCCTCCTGCCAAGAACCATATGAATCTCTTTCCTTGAATCTGTTGGGGACTCTGGCTCTGAGCAGGATTTAAATTTTACTAATTGACTTTCTATGTTTATCTGTGAATCTGTCCTAGGCCTCAGCCTAGGCCTTGCCTGGAGATGGGAGCTGATTCATAGTAAGTGAACCTCTATGAATCACTGGTCCTGGCTGAGGCCTGTAGTGGCCTGTGAGGCCAGAGATACCTCAAAGTGCAAGACAAAGCCACAGCTGAGGACACCTTGGCTCCAACACTAATTAAGTAAATAGAGACTGCAGCTGAAGGACTCTCATTCCTGCAGTCCAGTCCTACCATAAATGTCATCTTGGAGATAAGACAGTTCTCCTAAATTGACTTAATTTACTACTTGGAGAAGTCTTTGAAGTGGCCCCTGAGGTCCTGCTCATTTCCTGTGCTTTCCTCAGTTTCCCTGCCTTTTGTCTTTGGTCCAAATAAAAGTGGGCTAATCCAGAGAATGCTTTGTCATAGTCCTCGGAGTCGTGAGCTCAACTAAAGGGTTTTGACCCTCCTGGAGCCCTAAAAGTCATACAGTTTGTCTCTTTTTATTTCACCTCTGCCATACACTCATTTGGAAGATTGGGGATCTAGGTCAGGACCAGATAGAATGGATTCTTCAATTCCCACTAAGCTACACATGGTCAGCCTCTGACCACAAGCTCATGAGAGACCCTGTCCTACAATACCACAGTTGCCTGGCCAAGCTATGTATAAATTCTTGACTTACAGATATGAGGAGAAGTTACAAATGTTTATTATTAAGTTACTAAGCTTTGGAGTAATTTTTTATGCAGTGGATAACTATATGCTAATTTTAGATGAATCTCAGGGAATCATATCTAACTATTTTGTTATTCTTTAGTGTGATTTGGCCCTTCATTTATATAGAGAATATTTTAAAATATTCATAGTAATACAACCACCTTTGAAGCTGGGCCATCTCCTTAAATGTCAGGTCCCATGGTAGGACTGGGTCCTTAGTTGAGTTTAGGTACACAAGTTTAAAGCCCAATGCAAAGGAGAACTAAAATCTCTCTGTATTAGAGAAGAGACATTTGTAGCTTTGTTAGTGATTCCAGGGTAAATGGGAGGAACAAGAAAAAGTGGGAAAGAGACAAACAAAGTTTAAGGAGCAAGAGAAAGGCTGATTCTATCCAAATTTTTGAGGAGGTTGCCTGACTCAGGACAATTTGTGGTCAGTAGAGCACTTGTGGGCCCTAGAGAAGCAGTCCTTTCTATGCTGATGGAGAATTGGTCAAGGGAAGCAATAGGGACCTAGAAGCTACAGGCATATGGTACCTGGAAACCAGTTGAGGAATTTGGATTTTTACGGGTCCTAGAACTAGGGAAGGGTGTGAAGTCGAAGAATTCTAGGATTCCAAGGAGCAAAGTAGGCCCCTCTGAGCATTGTACTCTGTGCTAAAAACTGATCCAGGAACAGTCAACAAAATATCATGCATTTCTAGGGACAATTGTTTGGGCTGCACTATGGTTTGGATATAATATAAGTATGCCTCCCAGAGGTCCATGTGTTGAAATCTTGGTCCTTAATGTGGCAGTGTTCCTGGGAGGTGATGGAATCTTCAAACATCAGGACCTGGTGGAAGGTAATTAGGTCACTGGGAATTCTTCCTTTGGAAAGGATTAATGCTGGTTTCCTAGGAATGAGTTAGTTCTCATGAGGGTGAACTGTTACAAAAAGATCAAGTCCAGTTCCTCCTCTGTCTCTAGTTTCCTATCTCATCATGTGAGCTCTCTCTCTGTGTTTCTTTCTCTCTCTCTCTCCTACATGCTTTTGCCATGATACCATCTACCATGTTGTAACACAACCATAGCCAAGGGGGACCTCATCAGAGGACTAACAGATGGGGTTGTCTGATTTTGGACTTTCAGTCCCTCAACCTGTGAGCTAGATAAATCCATTTTTCATTACAAAGTACCCACCCTCAGGTATTTTATTATGGCAACAGAAAATTAACTGATAAAAATATCTGTCTCCATCAATTACTATCTGACCCACTTTTTTCTTTTGCATTGCATAAGACAAACTTTTCTGTTTAAGAAGGGGCAGGTCCATATTGTGTCACCCAAACAAGACTGTAGGCAAGCTGAATTTAGGCCTTTATTCCATTAATTTATAACTTTTTTTGCAGGGCAAAACCAGGCAGCCAAAGATCAAGATATCACCTCCTTTCACTTATTTTGCTGTATCTTTCCCCTCACTCAATGCCAGGCTGCCTAGTAAATACACCAGTCATTGTGGCTGCCTCATGAGTCTGTTTAACATCAGCCCATGGAGGTGAATAAAACTCACAAAAGTTTATGGTGTGTAAATCACAGTCACGTTCCACCCTGGGCCTCAGTGCAGAAAGGACCGACTACTTCTTGAAAGCTGTAAGTGGAAACAGCTTTTCTTCAGCGTCATACGAGTTAGAGAAACTGTAGTAAACGTGTGAGTGCCTAGACAAGTCCAGCATCATCTTCCCTGGAATGGGCTTGGGAGCTTGGAAGGAGCTTCACAGCTGCCGTTAGGGCTTCTGTATTGAAATTGACCTGGGGATCATCCACAGCCATCATCTTAACCAAGACTGGGCAGCTCTACCATGGAACCACAGCACAGGTCAAACTCAGTCTTCCCATGAGAACAGTGTTCCTGTTTTCACCACCTCCCTCTGTGCCCACTGATCACATTGTCCTCTATCCTAGCTTGCTTCTTCATACCTCCATGTTTTGCTCAATCAGTTCCCACAATCAGGATGCCAGACTTTGCTTCCTCCTTCGCCACTGTGCAAGTTCTTACCCAGAAGTCTTGAAGTAGCAAAGACATCAGCTGTCTGTGTCCTCCTGTTGAATTTCCACAGCCATCACTCCTCCCTGTGGAGTGTCCTTCTCTGATAGTGATAATGATGGGGAGCTAGGTCAGCTGCTTTAGATCAGTCATTACAAGTCCATGATACAAGTATAGCTCTGGCCCACTCTCATTTACTGAAGTTCAGAAAAGATGAGTGAATTCTGAGAAGTCTCCACTAGAAGAGAGGGACAGGAGTTGAGACCCGAACTTCTGTTCTAGAATTGAAGTACTTTACCCTGGCACTGTATGGTTTGCCAGGAATGGGCATCACCCAGGAATGTGCAGAGATTTCGGTGCCACGAGGTTGCCTCTTTCTCACCCAGGCAATCCGGAGACCACAAAGTCCATAGAAATCCGAAAGAATCAAGGGATCTTTTAAAAGCTCTCAAACAGGAATCTTTTTGTTTTTTTTTTAAGAAAGCACAAACTGAAAGCTGAACATTACAAATGTATGCGAGAAAACAATGTGACTAGCATTTTCTTAAGAAGAGTAGTAAAAAATTCTTTTCCAATGATGAAATCCACACTAAGAACTAAGATTCAAAATTCTAGAACAAAAATCCCCTTTGTTTATCTCTATTGGCAAGCATTGCAGTGATTCACTGTTCAATTTTTGAATCTCTTAAAAAAACATTTAAAATAGTGAGATTCTCCAGGGGAATGTCAGATGCATATCATGGCCATTAAGGGTAAACAGAATAAATAGAATCACAGACTTTCTAATGTCTGTGCTAGTTTAAACTAGAGAATCCCAAAGAAATAGCATTGAAGTGATAAAGGATTCTGACCACAAGTTAGCTTCTGGGCTTGCTTTCCTGTTAGAGACCTTGTTCCTAAAGCAAGATATTTAAGTGTGATCACCTGAGAAGGAATGCTTATTTTGCTTCTCTCAAAACAGACACAATGCAGTGACTGATTGCATTAGATTTTGCTGAGATGAGGCATAAATCCTGTATCACAATGTCCATGAATGGCTTCCTCAGAAACTGGCCACGCTGAGGCGGAGGCACCCTTGGGGCTGTAGACAACTACTGAAAAGATCACGTAAAGTCTCTAATCTGTTTATTGCACAAACCTTCAACTCCTTCATAGTTACAAAAATTGAGATGCAGCATCAGGCATGCAGCAAGTTTATTTTTGAAAGCAGAGCAAGACAAGAGTCCTGTATGTATTTTAATGTGTTTGTATAATCTTGGAAAAATATGTGGAAGATTCATTACAAGGCTGTTTCCTAGAGATACTCATGGTGAGTTTCTTAACTTTTTTTTGTATACTTAAGAAACTTATTTCACTTGTTATATACAACTAATACTTATTGCTTTTGTACACACACACACACACACACACACACACACACACACTGGGAATTGAATCCAGGGCCTTTGCACTGAGCTGTATTCCCATATCTTTAAAAAATAGATACTTTCAGAAGGGTCTCTTTAGGTCACTAAGTTGCCCATGCTGGGTTTGAATTTGTAATCCTCTTGCTTGAGCCTCAGAGAGTGCTGGAATTACTGGTGTATACCATCACATCCAGCTAAAAATGAAATATAATTTAAGAAAGCCATTTTTATTACGATTTTTACTGAAGTATAGCTTTTCTTGCCATTCATTTAAAAAAAAAAAAGCTGCATCTGGCAGACTGAAAAGAGTTGCTCATCAGTATGGGCCTCCCTGGTCTGTGATGAGTTGGTTTCTCCCTTATTGTATGGCATTCTGTACTAGAATATCAGCCCCCTGAAGGGGGAAACCTTGTTTGCATTATTATCACACCTAGGATATTATGAGGGTATCTGGTAGGGGCTCAAACATTTATTTATAATTGTGCATTTTATTTTATAGAGGTAAAGTGCCTTTCCTGGGTCATAATCTCTCTCTCTCTCTCTCTCTCTCTCTCTCTCTTTCTTTCTTTCTTTCTTCTTTTGAGGCTGAGTCTCCCTATGTAGTTCAGGCCTTGAACTCACAATGTAACCCATGAGGACCTTGAAGTTATGGCAATCCTCCTTGCCTCGGCCTCCTGAGTGCTAGGATTACAGGTGTGCACAAGTATACCTGGCTGTCATAACCATTTTTAATGACAAAGTGATCATTTGTTATTTTGACCAAAAATGTTTGTTAAATACCTACATGGCAGGACTGTGCCAGGATGCAGAAATATATAATCAGGCATAATAAGATGAATAACGTTTCTACTTTAATGAACTTTTGGTTTATTTGTGGGAAGAAATCAACATGTTTTTTAAAAGTTCCAGTATTCAGCACTCTTGGGACCCAGCAGAAGCTAACTTGGCTATGCGCTCCAGAAAATATTTGCCCGAAAAGACAAGGTTGTGAATGAATCCACTTATTTATTGAGACTTATAACATTCTTATCCAGAGTTCTTCCCTGAAGATCCTTGCCTTTTTGTGATCACCAATGTAGGACCATTATGTTAACTCTGCCTAATCTCAACCAGTTCTCTGACTTGAACAACCTGCCTTTACATCATTGGTCTGAAGACCTAACACAACTTTCTCTCAATACCTTTCTCTCAATACCCACTTTTCCATACTACTCAGACTCTTTGGGTTGTACTTTTTCTTATTTCAGAACTTCTGATACATTTAGTTTTGCTTGATGAGCAGCTTTTTTCTGGTAGTGTTTTGGAGTTTCCATAGTTGACAGGGAGATAGAAAACACTTAAATAAGCAAGTAAGTGACTAAGATCCCATCAGACTGACTCAGGTTTATGCTGAAGAGTGAGGTAAGTGACTTGGGTGAAGTACGGTCTAAGGAGTGCAGCAGAGTGGTCAGGGAAAGGTGGCATGCAAGCTGAGATTTGAGAGATGAGAAGGTGGAATTTGGGGATAACTTGGGAAATGAGAATGGTTTGTTCAGAAGACCTGAGATTGGAGAGTGGGGCACATTCAAGAACATCAAGACAAGAGCCAAGGGAAAAACATTGGGGAAGTTAGCAGCAACCAGACAGTACGAGACCCCTCTGGTCACAGGAAAGAGCTTGGGTTTCATTCCACAAGTGCTAGAAAGCCACTTGGTGATTGAAGAAGGGAGTAACTATCAAAGAAAAATTTAAAAATCACTGAAAATATGACTCTCATTCAAATACCTAGTATTCACATACCCATGCCAAAGATTTCCTTAAATCATCAACCAAGAAAGCAGCAGGTCATAAAATTGGTTCAAACAACACCCACAAATGTAAGTGCTCCCCAACTTATAGTGGGGCTGTGACGTGATAGAGCAAATTTAAGCTGAAAATGCATTTAATCCACTTAACCTACCACACATCTTTGCTTATTTTATATTGATTGTTTCCCCTCATCACAATCTTGTGGCCCAGTGGGAACATGAACTCCCTGCCATTGCCAGCATCTCAGAAGACCAAGTTGTTGGCTGGGAAAGAGATGAAATTCAAAGGACAGTTCCTACTGAATGTGCAACATGTTCCTTTATAAATGAAAGACGGTTCTGTTATCAGAATTTAGGTGAGGTACCACTGAAAAGGATCTTTATTTAATAATGTTAAAAAAAGAAGAGTGGTGAGCTTGGCCTTCTTCTCACCCTGTGTTACCTCTGCTTGCCATGCAGTGATAGCTCCAGCCACTCTTTGTCCTCCTCTGATGCAACTGTGTGAGTAAGCTCTATCATTCTCACAGCTTTGCAAATTAGGAAATGAAAGCCCTGGGAAAGGATTGGGTCACAGTTCTGGTATATGGCAGCTTTAGAGTTCCCAAGTATTTTGTACCCCATGGCACTGATTCTTTGGTGATAACAGCCCTCAGAGGTCTTCCTTGCCAATATGAGCCATGGTGCTATTGAAGTGGGGAACAAAGATGGCAGCCACTTCTTCCAGACTCCAGGCATCTCCTTGACAGGACATGTAATCCATTCTAAGACCAAGTGTAACTTAACCAATCATCCCATAGGGTTACCTTTGCAGGTGTGTAGAGACACAGGTACAAGGACTGGTCCCACACTGTTAATGACAGTGAGAATTCTACTCATAAATGTTCTTACAGAAGGTGGGTAACGGCTATAAAAAGTAATAGTACCTCGAATCTATAGAATCACCGACTTAGGTAATTGTTAAAAACTGTGATCCATCTGCAAACTGTGTTGATGAGGAAAACAGGCCATGGAAAATGAATAAAGAAGATTGCACACATGTATAATGGCTGCTATTTCATTTGGTAAAATCTTAGCTTCGTTGTGTGTGTGTAAATAGTACAGAAGTCTAGAAGGGCACACAGCAAACCACTAATGACATTTAGCTAAAAAGATGATCAGCTCTGAGAAATGGAGAAAGAGAAATTCTCACTTTTAATTTATATAATTCTGTATTTTGAAAACATTTTTGCAACCAACATCATTTTTCAAAAATTGAGGTTAAATCAATAACATTAAACTCATTGCCTTAAGTCATTTTAAAATGTACAAACCAGTGGTTTTCAGTGCATTCACAGAGTTGTACCACAATTATCACGACCTAATTTCAGAACATTTTCGTCATACTAAAAAGAAATCCCACACCCAATAAGCAATTAATCTCCATTGCTTTTTCTCTCTGGTAACTGCTCATCTCCTTCCTGTTTTTATGGACTGGCTTATCCTGGACATTTCATATAAATGGAGACATAATAACTTGATTTTTATCTCTGACTTCTTTTGCTTAGTATTCTGTTTTCCAGGGTTGTGGTATGTGCCAGTATTTCGTTCTTTTTTATGGCTGAATAATATGCTACTGCAAGAACTTACACTATGTTTTTTATTTATAAACATCTATTATGTATTCAACATTTTGTTTGTTTCCACAGTTTAGAATTAAGGTATCATAAACATTTGTATATAATGTTTAAGACTTGCTTTCTTTGGGCACCTATGTGATTTCTATTTCAGTGTATATATACCTAGGAGTGAACTGACTCAGTCATATGGCAATTTCATGCTTAAATTTTTGATGAGAAATTATTTTACTTATTTCTTATGTAATTATTTCATAATTTCTTATGAAATTATTTTACTTATTTCTTTACTTATTACTTATGAGAAATTATTTTACTTATTTTGATGAGAAATTATTAACTTATTTACTGCTGTACCACTAGCAGCTATTTCCACTAGTAATAAACAAGGGCCCCAGTTTCTTAAAAGCACCAATACTTGTTAAATGTGTGACATGGTTTCTCATAATGGGTTGTATAGTTATTTGCCTAAATGACTATTGGTGCTGTGTACTTTTTGTGTGCTTGCTGGCCATTTGTATTTCTTTGGAGAAAGAGCTATTCCGTGATTTGCCCTGCCCAGCCCTACCCCTGCCCTCCCCTCCTCTCCATCTTGTCTCTTTCTTCTCTCTCTTCTTCCTCTTTCCCTCCCTCCCTCTCTTTTTCTTTCCTTCCTTTCTAGAAATAGAACGCAGAGTCATGTATGTGTTGAACTATTACTGAGCTATACCTCGAGCCCACGTTTTTTAAATTTTTCAGTAAAATATATAAAATGGTGATTGATTTCTGTATGTTGATTTTGTATCTTACAGCTTTGCTGAAATCTTCACTTATTAAAGTGTGTGTATGAGTGCATGCACGTATGTGTATTCTTCAGGGTGTTCTCTGTATATTTATTTTCTAAATACAGTTAATTTTACTTCTTCCTCTCCAATCTGGATGCCTTTTATTTCCTTTTCTCGCCTAACTGCAATAGGCAATACACTGTTGAATACAAGTGGCAAGTGTGGACATCTTTATCTTATTTCTAGTCTGGCAGGGCAGTCTTTTGTCATTAAGTATGAAGTTATCTGTATATGTTTAATAGTTAACTTATGAGTTTGAAAAATTCTTTGATATGTCTAGTTTATTGAATCTTCTTATGATGAAAGTATACTGTAACTAATATAAAGAGATTAGCATTGACCATCTTCCCATTAATATAACATTATGCTGGTAGATTATTATATGTTGAATCCCTCCTCTGATAAATCTCTACCATCGTGGATAATCTTTAATTTGCTGCTATATTTAGTTTACTAGTATTTTGTGGAGGAATTTTGGATCTTTAGTATTACACTGATCTGTATTCCAGTTGTGGTGTCAGTTGAGCTTTGGTATCTGGGTTATGCTGGCTTTGTAAAATGTACTAGAAACCATTGCCTCTGCCTCTAATTTTTGGAAGAATGTGAGGAGTATTCATACTACCACTAACAAGCAACATTTTAACAATATTGCATAAGCGTCTGATAGAATTTATGAATAAAGTGATCTTTTCCTGTGATTTATGAAGCAATCTTTTCCTGGGATTTTGTTGTTGTGAGTTTTGATTATTGATTTAGACTCTTTACATCTTACGTGTAGATTCATACTTTGTACTTCTTCTTGAATAATTCTTGGTAATTCATGTGGTTTTGGACTTTGTCTAATTGATCTAGATTATCTAATTTGTTGACATACAATTGTTCATAGCTTTTTTAGTTTTGCTGTTTTTCAGACAGGGTTCCACTGTGTAGTTCAGGCTGAGCTTGAACCCACTGTATAGCCCCAGGCTGGTTTTGAACTCAGCCTCTTGAGTGGTGGGATTACAAGTATGTGTCATCATATCCAGCTGCCAATAGTCTTTTCTTGCAATTTTTTACATACATATATACAATGGTCCTCCATATCTGCAGATTCACCCTGTGGATAGAAAACACTCAGGAAACTTATAGAATATTTGGTCATTCATTAGCAGTAAAGGACATGTAAAACATGTATTTACAATGGGACATGAGCAAATCTCTACCCTCACCTTCCATATGAATTTTAGTTGCATGAGAAAGTTTGGTAGGTTGTCATGACTACAACGCCATTGGTTTTAGACCATTTAAATGTGGTTACAAGATTTATTAAATAAAACATTAAAACAAAAACATATTCAGGAAAAAATGCATCTGTGTAGAACATGTACAGATGTCTCCTGTCATTCCCTAAATGAAATAACATAACAACTATTCACATAGTATTTACATTATATGGTACGAGGATTATAAATCGTCTTGGAGTGATTTAGACTATACAAGATGTGTGTAGGATATATGTAAATGCTGTGACATTTGAGCCAATCCCTTGACACAGAGCGGTGACTCTATATCACATACCTTTTCTGCCTCTTTTTTTTAGAACTAAGACCCCTGACTTTTACCCACTTCCTTCACTTTATTTTCCTCCAAGGCATTTATCCTTATCTACACACTGCTTATTTTAGTTACTTATTTATTGTCTGTTTATGGCTCAGTTTCTAGCACCCAGAATGACTCTAAGTTTCTCAGTCTGTCTTCCAACCCCATGAGTTCAGCATGATTGTATATCTTTCAGTTTACCTAGTAGGCACTGATTTATTGGCCAGTTTTATTGGCTAGCAAAAACTACCCCATACCATTCCCTCAAACCCAAGTACTCAGGCCTTTGTGAGAAATTCTGATTCTGTATGGCGGCTGCAGAGGGAAGTGGTAGATTGAACTTAGGGCCCTCACACTTACTTACAACCTAAACCCTTTTTAATTTTTAGTTTAAAACATCATCTCGTTCAGTCACCAATTTGTGTAGGCTGGCCTTGAGCATATCATCTCCTGCCTCAGCCTCCTAGAGTGCGGGGTTACAGGTATTTACTGCTGTTGTGTTCCCATTTTAGCAAGCATCCTGGCTTCTTGATCAGAGAGTGGGGAAAATCCTGCCCTCTGGCCACACCCCCAGCAAATGCCCTTTCGCCTCCCCATCCCACTCTTTAGCCCCAATCATTCTGTCCCTTAGTTCTTCCTCCATTCAAGATGCCAACATGACTTTGTAAAATACATAAATCCATCCTGATCACCCCTCTAGTGACACTGTTGAGCTGGTTTTCCTTGAAGCCTCCATTCTCTCACTGGAAATGACAGGAACTTGAGGGATTCAGGCCTTCTGTACTCAGCTTGTGGAAAGAGTTATCTTCAGAAGAAATGTGAACTTTGGCCAAACTCTTTCTAGCCAAGGATAAACCCTTGACGACCAATGAACCATGGGGCTGGCTGGTCATCCCATCAACTGACCTGTTTAGGCCAAGGAGGAGCAGCGTGTGTCCCCAGGCAATGGGCTGACACAGGGATGCTGTGCTGGAGGATGAGGGGACAGCGGAGGACTGGCCAAGTGTCTACCTGTGCTTGTCATCTAGAATAACTGTCCCTCCTTCACTCTCCAAGGTTGCCTGGTGGGGACACTGAATTTGCCTTCACCCTGTAGAGGGCGAGGGACAGGCAAGTAAGCATCTCTGGGAGCATGGGGCCTATGAAGGGGAAGTTTACCCCGGGACGAACTCTCTGGAAGTAAACAGGCCTTCAGACCCAATCCCCCTCACATGAAGAGCAGCCCTTGGCTGCAGTTCCATTGCACGGGGACAGCACAGGGACAGTGTGAAGACATCCGTAGGCAGAGCCGCGTCTGCCCCAGGGAGCATAGATTTTTGTGCCATTTAAACGGGCAATTACTGAATTCACCACTCTGTTTCAAGGGCAGAGGCTTCGTTAATTAAGTGGTTACAACCATTTCCCTGATGGAATAATATTTATCTTTACAATGCAGAAAGCATGGGATAATGTGTCGTGTAAGGCTGCGGGCTCCTCCTTCCCTAGGAAGTCGGCCCACCGCATCCCCGCACCCCTCCGCTGGAGGTTCCCCTCGGATCCTGGCTTGCGAGTGGGGCGGGGCGGTCAGCATCTCCTCCACTATGCGCCCCACAACCGGCGCCAGCGCGACCCCGCGCGGCTGCCGCTGGATACGCACCCTCTGCGCAGGCAAAATCTGGTTTTGATTCAGTTCCAT
Source organism: Cavia porcellus (assembly GCF_034190915.1). NCBI lineage: Eukaryota > Metazoa > Chordata > Mammalia > Rodentia > Caviidae > Cavia > Cavia porcellus. Next base: position 28,764,775 of record NW_026947502.1, read on the forward strand.
TAAGCGGGGGCTTAGCGAGTCTGAGGGGGGAGTGAGGCTTGATCCTGAGCCCTTCAGGGGCTATAAATAAGAACTTTTAGGCACGTGGGGTAGGGTTGGGGGCACGTGGAGACAGATAAATACAAAGTTGAGGTTAAGAGTTAAGATTGGAGCCAGACTGTCTAAGTTGGCCTCCCTGCACCTTCTAGGGAACCGAATGACTTTGGGCAAGTCATGAAACTCCACGGCGCTGCAGCATTGACCTGCTCGAGGTGGAATGCTGAGGGGCTACAAGAGACAACTTGCAATATGCTAAGACAAACAGCTCATTCATAGTCCTAGTATCATCTCGGAGGTAGCGGTGCTACGGTTTTGAAAATTCTGCAACATAAATTCCCTTCACTTTCTCTATACTTGTGCAATTAGTGTTAAACTTAATATTTCTGTAAAAGTGCAGGGAAGAGAAGGAAACGATGTTATTATATATGCTTACAAACAAACCACTTTCAGATTGCCAGGCATTTGTTTCCCTGTTGACCCAAAGCAGACGGGTGGGAACTGAGGGTACACAGTATCACCTAATTCATATTTAAGCTCATGATCTACAAAATGAAACAATACCAACCTTACGATTCTTCTCTGTTTCCCTGGTGATGTCAATTTAAGAGTAGCCTCATGTTGGCCCTGGGGATTCAGTAAATCTGGGACAACATTACCTTCTTTTGAAGATGATTCTTCTGATTATAAAGGGAGGTGCAAAGATATAAATAAGTAAACTAATGGTTACTTTCCGCGAACTCAGATTCATCAGTGTTAAACGTGGTGCCTCTACCTTAGTGCTATGGGCCTTTTGGACCTTGTAATTCTGCTATGGTGAGATTATTCCGTGAGCATCTGTGGGCTCTACCGGCCAGAAGCCATTAACAGCCCCGACCCAATAGCTATGGACATTGACAAATGTCTTCTGGTGAAGGAGAAAATCACCTCTAGTTGAGAACCCCTGATAAATAGGGTGCTTTTTTTTTTTTTTTATGAGAGCAGCTAGTTATGGTCAACAAAAGGGACGGCTCAGCTTGCATAATTGTAAGACAGTGGTTCTGGAATGGTATGTAGACCCCCTCCGCCCACCAAAACAGCCCTATGATGTGGGAAAGGTCTTCAGGTCCCCTGCAGAGCTGGAATTTGAAGCAAAGGAAGTGGAAATTGAAAGCTGTTCCCAGGATCCACAATTCTGCTGCCTGTGGAAGGCCTGTGACAATCCTTGGAATCTTACTGGAACATGATTAGTTTGTAAAGATTCCTATTATACTCATTGTAAAAGGAGCATTATCATATTAAAGGGAAATTAGTTTTTTTAAGTGCCACAAAAATCTCACACCCTAACACACTTCAACTTTCGTTTTTTGCAAGAATCTTGTGGGTCTTATATATCAGGGGCTGGTGAACTACAGTTTATGGATCAATATGTTTGACTGCTAGTTTTTGTGGGTTTTTTTTTGTTTGTTTGTTTGTTTTTTGGTACTGGGGATCGAACTCACAACCACATGCTTGCAAGGCAGGTGCTTATGCCGCTGAGCTAAATCCCTGTCCCTGACTGTTAGTTTTTATAAATAAAGTTTTATTGCCACATGGCTACATCAATTTATTTACCATATTATTTGTGGTTGGTTTTGCTCTAGGCAGTGACATGAAGACTGTGTGGTGTGTACCGTGTAAAATACTGAACCGTCCAGACGTTTTATTAAGAAAATTGTTCAACCCTATTATATGTACCTATCTTCTGCAAAACGTTAGTCATATATACTATTCTGATATGGCATATAACAGATCTAGTATGATTTAAAAGTGGATTACAGAATTTTTAAGCCAATAAAATTTCTTTGCGTCTGCCATCTCACCTAGTTTGCCCTGGCCGCAGGCTGGAGAATAGAAGAGGATTCTACGGCATAGAAGAGTTTGGTGACTGGCCTGGGCTCATAGTAAGAAGCCAAGCTGAAACTCATGACCTCGTTCCCCTTCTACAATCACTCTTCATGTATCTGCTTGCCCCAGCCTGGGACTTTGTTGTTTATACATTGCAATAGCAGATTCCTTTATAGGTCATTTTTTTGTAAGTTAGTTTTCTAAACATTCAGCTCCTTAGTGACCAATAAAGATAAAAATTGCTTTTTTTGTTTGTTTGTTTGGATTCCTAGCATAGTGACCTTATTTGAAAATTTCCCCCAACCAACATGACTAGAGTTTTTTCAATTCTAGCAAACCAAGGCAGATCATTTTCCCATTTCCCTTCCGTAAATGTAAATTCCAAGTAAGTCACATGAATTCAAGAAGAGAAACCAGACTTGTAGCTTCTAAAAGTAAGACGGGAGATATTACACTTGCATAACAGATTTATTGGTGAAATTATTTGTTTGGCCCTGGGACAAAATTAGCTAAGATGAGACTTGAAATCTTTAGCTGATATTAAAGTGTTGTATGGAAAAGCACAAAAGGAAAGAATCCATGAACAGATAAATTTGGGAAACACTGATTTAATCAAAAATAAGAAAAAGAGTTTTCTGTTGCAGGACCTCTCAGAGTCCTTAAGGTGCTAATGTGCACCCAGCTTTCCAAGGGAGTACGTAGGGCTCTTCACAACTTCACTGGATGGTAGTGTCCTTGTGAAACACTTGAAAGGGTCTCCTCAGATGCCAGTGCCATGTCCCTGGATTTCCCCTGCCTTCAGAGCTGTGAGCCAAATAAACACCTGTTCTTTATAAGTTCCTTGGTCTCAGATACTCACTTACAGCAGCCAAAAACCAGCTAAGACAAATTGTCTCACAGAATTTCTCAGGTATTGTTGTCTAGTGGCTTTGGAATTTTAACATAGATGAATTGACTAGAACATAATGATTCTTTTTCTTGCCACTGAAGAGGCTGCTTATTCAAACATGGACTCAGTTTGGTGATTCTCATTCTCTACTCTAAATCTTGGGTTGGATCTTGCATGGGCACACAGAGACTAAAGTGTTACTGAAGTCTCAGAAGTTTTCCCTACGACAGCATCCAACCTTTTTGTGAGACTAGAAGTGTCTCCCAAGGGAAATCTCTTTTATATATTTATTAGTTAGGACTCTTGGTTAAAAACTCAAAACACTGTGTTCAGCAAAAAAGACTTTACTTGCACCTGAATCTACAGAATCAGACCCCAAGAAGGGCAGGTGTTTTGCTGAGCTCAGAAACAACCAGAACCATGACACAAAATGTTCTGGAATATTCTTACCTCATTTCTTGACTTTTCTCCATAAGCTGTTTTATGTTCTGTTATCATAGTCTCTCTTCCCTGAGGTATCACACATGATGACATGATCTGAATTTCTTACTGTACTGTTTCAGCCACCAGAGGGTGACCAACTTGAATGTTGTCAAGTCCCAAGGCCAAATTCTAGGAAGGGATTCATTGGTCCAGTTGGGTGAGATGCCCATTGTAAAATCCATCAATGATGGCCAGGGTGGGAGTGGAAGTATCACAAAGTATTGATAGGAACACTGTCAAGTTTGCAATAAGAGAAGAAATTTCTAGGCAGACAGCTCTTACGTGATATACCTATGAAAGCAGATGACAGCCCGATGGGTCTCTCAGATGGTAAGCCTGTTGATACCTTTCATATGAAAGTTAATCATGTAGGACAATAAATTCTTATTTCATTGAAGTTAAAAATTAGCTGTGTCATAAAAAAGCCAGTAAAGGGTAGTGTTTAAGTGAGGCTAATAACAGTGTCACCTCTTAGAACTGTCCTGAGGATTAAATGATACAACACAGAGTGCAGAGCTCACGTGAGCACTCAATCAGCACCATGGGGTGTTACACACAAGTTCTGAGGGCCTTCGTGCAAAGCCATTAACACTTGGGTTCTATCCCCTCAGCCTGACGACTCTAGAAGCGCAGAGGGAAGTCAGGATCCATGGTAGCTGGTGGGAGTTTGGTTTGGGGTGCAGACTTCTGAGTGTGTGTAGGCATTGGCGGGAGGTGGGGGGCAAAAAGTGGAGCCTCAAAAGTGTCCTATGCAGAATCAGTTTTCTGCTTTTCCTTTAAAGCCTCCTTCCCAAACTGACATTAAAGTGGATTTGCTTCCTGAGACAACCTCATTTCCTCAGAAAAGGTCTAATTTTCTCAGGAAGTGGTTCATTTTGTCAAACCCCAAAGTGATTTCATCTGTCTCAGGAAATAGGTGTTCCCTGTTCTCAGTCCCAGTGCCGACATCTCTGGCACTTCCTGGAAATGCAGACAGACAACTTCATGGGCCATCTCCATCCTGTCCCAGGGTTTTCCAGTCCATAAATGGCCTGTGAATATGAAGCTGGCCGTGCCCTCCAGCAACAAGGAGCATATCTAAAACCACTGGTCTCCCAAGAAAGAATGTGCAGGGGAGGCATATGGTTTTTATAACTGACAAGACATTCAGATTCATTAGAATGACCAGAATCATACGCATGTGAAAGCTACACAGAGGAGCCCCATGGAATTTATGGCTATGCCCAGCTAGCTCATAGGACCTCCAGCAAATCAGCTCACCTCTCCAGCTTAGTTCTCTCATCTCTATAACAGGAACTAAATGGATTTGTGGAGTTAAAGAAACTGGGGCTAGGCATTGGCCTAGCACACTGCCTGACATACAAGGAGCATGCAATTGAGGCAAATTCCTCATCATCCGGAGGATTGCAGAACTGAAAGGGAATTACCTGCTTTCTATTGGCTCATGTCAATCAGCAGTCGAATTGTTCTTTAAGCACTTTTCTTTAATCAGACTGTTCTTCACTGGGGCTGTTTTAATTAAGGGTCTGCTGTCAACACAAAACATATGTTCTGAAGTCTTGCTTTGGTTCCTAATGATGCCCAGGATTATTAAGTCTGGAAGGAATTTCCAGCTCCGGCTTGCTGGTCTCCCTCCCAGCCCCCAGTGCTGCAAGCCCATTCGTCTTGCGTCTCAGCTTTCACCCACTTACCCTCAATCCTTGGCATTGTTACTCCCTTGCAAACTGATACAGAAAAGCAGGGGTATAATAGCCTAAAGTACAGTTTTGACCAACTCCTGTCAATTGTCATTGCTACTGACAATTCTTCCCTTGAGGTCTAGGTTAATGACTGGCAATTTCTTCAAATTAAATTATCTTTAAAATAGCACTGCGCATAGATATGCATCACTTGACAGTAGTGATATATTTTGAGAAATGCTCCCTTAGGTGAGTTTGTTATCATGCAAGCATCATCATGTAATTAATTACATGAGCTAGATAAATGACAGTGAGGCTTTTAGAGACCAGTGCCCAAACTGCAGCCCTAAACCCACTTGTCTATCACAAAGTGCCAACATTGCAATTAAATCTGAATCCTAAGGTTTTTAGTTTACAAAAGACAACTCATATGTTAATATCTTTTGTCTTAAAGGCAAAGCAAGTAACACGTGTGCCCTAGGTTTGCCATGCCTAAGCTAGATGGTCTAGCTTACTTCACATCCAGACTATATGGCCCGTCACTGGCAATGTTAGCGGATTCTGTATGCTCTGGAACTGTGATGTACGAAACAACATAGGGTTACATTAAACACAAGAGAAAATCATGTAAAAATCATGATTGACATGAGAATATAGACTCTGTTGTCAGTATCACACGGCATACTGAATTAGTCAACTTTAAAGAAAATGTGTAAAAGGAGGCCCCTCCAAACTAATGATAGAAAGTATAGTATAGAAAACACAGAGATGCCAGCCTTTTCCATGAGTTGGGACCATTTGTGGACTGTGGTGGAAGAGAACAAGAAGTCAACAAGAAGCAAGCCCTCCCTATGAGCTGGCACCATGCGCAGGACACTGCAGGAAGTTCCAGATACCAGCCCCTCCTGGTGTGTGGGCAGGGAGACAAGAAGAGCCATCCCCCATCCCACCATCACCAAACGTGACCAGCTGATCAGGAGAAACATAGGCTGTGATGATAGCCAATGTGGTAAAATACAATTCAATGCTTCTAGTGTTTAGTATTTCACTGACTTTGTGGCCTACAGCTGGTAGTCTGATCATCTGTTCAAAGGATGGTAATACGCAATGTAGCATCTATGCGGGATCTCCTTTTGAAGGTGGTGGCCATTGTTAATTCCATATTGTCTTATTTTGAAGTCCTGTCTAGTTTTCGTTGTTTTGCTGGGCTGGGTTTTATTCTGTTGTGTTTTGTTTGATTTTATTATATCCAATGGCATGGGCAGCTACTCAAAAATAACAAGATATATTATTGTAGCCATTTTTGGATTTACTATTGTCTTGTTTTGAAGTCCTTTATTGCATTCATTGCTTTGTTTTTATTGGTTCTGTTCTGTTTTATTTGACTTTTATTATGTCTAATGTTATGGGCAGCTGTTTTGAAAACAAGAGGCATTATGGTAACCATTGTTGATTTCCTATTATCTTCTTTTGAAGTCCTGTATCACTTGCACTGTTCTTTTTTTTTTTTTTTTTTATCGGTACAAGGGATCGAACTCACGACTGCCTGCTTGCAAGGCAGGTGCTTATGCCGCTGAGCTATGCTGCTGAGTTATTCCCCATCCCCTATTGAATTGTTTTGTTTTGATTGGCCTTATTTTGTTTTACTGTCTTTAAAGTAAAAATTACAAAAATATAAAAATTTGTTATATTAACACCATAAGAAAACTGAAGTCATAATAAAAGTATAGTAATATCTAAAATGGAATGCATTAATTCTTAGTAAATTTCATACATAAACATGCAGTTGTTTAATATCTGAATTTTACCATAACCAAGTTAGGTATTTTTTTTAGCATAATGATGTGAACTTGACACTTCAATGAGAATAAAATTTTATGTGTGTATCCTTTAAAAAAAGAAAGCACACAAACTAATTATATAATCATTTATTGTCCTTATCAAGGATTGTGTATTTGATATGCTATACATTTACATGACTGGTGGTCATAAAGTTTGTTTACACAGGCGTGTCCCCAACTGTGACTGATGCCCCACATTATAATGTCACTATAGTTTCAGGGTCACTAGGTGATAGGAATTTTTCATAATAGTCTTGTAGGTCCATTATTGCATATATGATTGTTGTTGACCCAAACACCAATGAATGATTGTATATATGTACACATGCTTGTACACACACACACACACACACACACACACACATTTGCCCACATTTTTCTGTGGACTAGAGAAGTAGACATTCTTCTTACTTACCTTAACTCAGCTGTTTCTCAGGTGTCTCTAGTATTCCAAGCACCCTTTTAAATTGGCTGTATTAACCACTGTGCCCTACCACTTATGCCTTGTATAATGTCTTCCCATTGCATCTGGATTAGACCCAGCAGTTTGCTTCTAACCAAAAGAACTCAGCGGAAATGATGATGTCATCTCCAAGATTAAGTTCTAAAAGCCTGTGACTTCTGTTGCTTCCATTCCCTCTTGCTTTTTTGCCTGAGCACTCTGCAGAAGCCAGCATGGAGGAAAGCCTCAGCTCAATGCTGTTCAGAAACCTGATTGTGGGTCCAGCTGCCGTGAAGCCCTGAGATGTCTGTGGTCCTGGTAGACACTTCCGTCACAGCCTGTGAGGTGCCCGAGGGACAGGACTTTGATAGGCTCCACCTAGATTACTACTCATGAAAACTGGGATGATAAAACACGTATGTTGCTAACTTGTGATAATATGCTGTGCATTCCTTGAAAACTAAGGACCCTCCACCCTGCCCCAGCAATTCAATCTGGTCGCAAGCCTAATGGAGCAAACCAGTGGAGGAAGGATGAGTTTTCTCTCTTCTGGGTCTGGGATATCCATCATCACCTATACCAGTACACTGAGCTCCTGATTCTCAGGCCTCTGAACAGAGTAGTTGCCCTTTTATCTACTTCCCAAGTTCTCAGGCCATTGGCCTTAGACTGAAATATTTCACCAGTTTTCTTGGTTCTCCAGTTTGCAGATGGAGATCATGAGTCTTCTCAGCCTCATAGGGTCTCATGAGCCAGTTCATATAAAAAAAACTCTCTATATATGCATACAATCATATATATTGATTCTGCTTCCTTGGAGGCTTCTAAATTAATGCAGTTGTAATTTTAAGTTTTAAATAATAATTTGAGCATAAATAACTCACTGATGTATTCTAGTTGTAAAAATGCAGACGAAATGGAGTCAATACTTAGAAAAATTATGAGAAAACACAATAGGGATATGTGTGTGTGTGTTTCCCAGGAGTACCATAACAAAGTCCTGTACCATAAATTCTGTGGCTTAAACAACAGAAACTTATTGCCTCAAAGTTCTGGAAGGCAAAAGTCTGAAATCAAAGTGTTGGCCATGCTCCTTCTGAAAGCTACAGGGGAATCAGTCTTCCCTTGTCTCTTCCTTCTGGTAGTCTTTGGCATTCCCTGGGTTGCAGTTCATAACTCCAATCTCAGCTTTCATTGTCACAGGACATCCTGCCCACCTATGTCTGCACCTTTACTTGGTTTTCTTCTATAAAGGTACCAGAGGGAAAAGGCCATTCCCAGGCCCATTCTATGAGTTTGGCACTAAGCCAGAACATTTTCTTTTACTTCAAACATGCATCATCAGCTGGGGGGGGGGGGGAATGAGGGCTGCATTATCATAGTCAGATCACTGAGTCTGCACGTGTTAATGTGAATCCTGTGCCCAGCCTGCATTACCAGGGGCCAGGTAATCCCATGAGTCTTCTTTTTCTGATCTGTAAAATGGCTTATAAGAAGATTCAGTGTTACAAGACTATTTTGCTGCTCTAAGGAGTTGTGTGTAGCCGGCACAATATAGATACTTAATAAATGGTGACTATGATAATCATCATTATTACCTTTACAATTGTGTTGCCCTGTCAGTCAGTGCTTATTAGAGAAACAGATGCAATGCAAGATATATAAATATTCAAGGATTTACAAGGTAAGCTCACAGTGACTGCCCACAGAGACAGGTGTGAAAGAGAACAAAAGGGCTTCCTGAAGATTGGAAGGACCCAATCAAAGGCCTGGAGCCCACAATAGAGTCCTGTGTGAGTCAGTGTCAGAAGGCCAGAAGGCCTATGCCGGAAGCCTGAAGGGTCTGCACCGGAAGCCAGCAGATGAAGTGCAGGGTGAAAGTGAAGAAGGGAGCACCTCCCAAGAAGCAGAAATGAGGCGTCTTCCTTCTCTTTTTTATTTCATCCCCTTTACAAGCCTATTGGCTGGTGCCCCCCCCCCCATGCCAGGTGGGTCTTCTGTCTTCAGTAACTCCCTTCAGCCATACCCAAAACCATGTCAATTGAATTAGCTGGGTGCTTCTTACTCAAGTCAACACAGGTAATTCCCATTGTGGTCTTAACCAGATACAAACTGTAATCAATGAAAAATTCAACTCTCATGCTCTTTCTTGGGAGTGGTTGAACCCAGGTCACTATAATTAATCATGGGTTAGGTAAACTGGATTTCTCTTAATATTGTTGGAAAAATCAAATGTCTCAGTGGAAGTAATTTGGCCAAGCATGTTAAAATATGCTAGTGGCAGGGAGAATGTGCAGGGTAAGTATCTCTTCCTTCTAGACAGTACCCAGAAATCTCCCAGGCCTGCATGAATTTTGGAGAGTAGAATCCTTCACAGAGTCTATGGGAATCACAGGGAGAATGTTGTCCTAGTAATCACCTAGGAAACATGGCAATATTGTGTTCTGTGAAGACTTGAATCCATGGGTCAGATGTCTGTTTGACGTCTCTGCCTGATTTGTTCTGATTTCATGTGACAAGAGGGAATGACTTCTAATAAAGTTCCTTCTAACAAAACAGAAGTAACATAACCAGGAAGCTCAAAACCCAGAGCCGCCATGTCCCATAGGACTCCCAAAAGGTTACAAGCGTGTGGCATTCTTCATATTAAAAATACTCCTTTAATTGCCACTGCAAGCTGTTAATTTTGTTCTTGTTTAATTGGACTTGCCTCTGGTCTTGTTAGATGATCCAAGGATGGAGGGTATCCTGACAGTGTGTCCTTCCTTGTTATTTTCTGTGGGCAATGAGGGTTTTGTTTTTTGTTTTTTGATTTTTGTCTTTAGGAGCATGATAATGGACTGATTTATAAAGTAAAAGCATAGCTTGAACTTTATTTTTATTTTTTGGGTGCTGGGGTTTCAACTCATGACCTTGTGTTTATACTTTTTGACTGTGCTCGAACTTTTTGACTGTTATATCTAGTACAAGAGCCAGATCTATCTGCTTCCTTAGCTGGCACTTTCAAAAGTGCCTTAGTTGGAGCCAGATGTTGTGGTGTATACCTGCAATCCTAGCTACACAGAGGCGGCAGCAGGAGGATCATTAGTTTGGGCCTAACTAGGGCAACTTAACAATTTATGAAGAATTTATCTCAAAAATTTAAGAAACAGTGCAAAGATCCTGGGTTCAATCTCTAGTAAAGCAGAGGGGAATTAAGTGTTTTAGTTAGGTGCCGTAGTTCAGCTACTCTGGAGACTGAAGCAAAGGATTGAATGTTCAAGACTGACCCAGGCAATTTAGTGAGACTCTACCTCGAAAGAAAATTTAAGAAGGGTTAGGAATGTAGTTCAGTGCTCCCTGGATTGTATCCTTAGTATCATACTCCAAAGGTGCCTTAGCTTAAAGGAAATCTCTCACTATCCTGCTGCTTCCAGCCTTGGCAAGAATCATCCCGTGCTGCACCATTTCCAGCATGTGTATGATACCCATCCATTAGTCTCTGCCACTGGGATACCCTAGTGCTTGTGTTCGAGTCACTTTGTCACAAGGCTGCACTATCATTCCCTCACTCTTTCTGATACCATAGGCACAGTATCATCTCACATCACCCCTAGAAAAAGGATAAATATGGTACATATTTTTGAGAATGTCAGAAAAAGAGAGACTATACTTACATAATTTTTGCTACTGTGGTGGTCCACTTCCCAATTCTGACCTGGTGGGAAATGCCTCCGTCCACCCAGTGAAGGTGTTGAGCATCACTAGCAGGTATTTGTGTCCCTGGAGACCCAGCTTCTTCATTTCAGTAAAGTCTATTTCCCAGTGTTCTCTTGGGGAAGTTCCCCAAAAATGAATGGTTTTCATGTGGAGCTGTCTGTCATTCTGGGTTAACTATTTGACACTGAGGACATCTTGAACTGGCAGTCACTGTCAGTTTGGACAGCTGGGGTATAAAGAATCGGTCCCGAAAGAGCTTGGCTAGTTTAGACCCTCCCAAATGAATGGACTGAGGAGCTTGCTGAATGAGCTCCCATCCAAGGACTTCGGGCAGCAAGATTCTCTTATCTGGTAACTGATACCAGCCTCCTGGAATGTCGGGCTTCATGTGGAGTTGAGTGGCCAAGTGGAGGTCCTTTTGTGTACACACAGGTTCTGATAACGTTAGAGGCATCACCAAGAGGGCAGGAATGGTTTCTTCTATGTCCCCTTCTTCAGACTCCACTGATTTTATGGCAGCTTCTTTGGCTGCCATATCATCCAAATTGTTTCCCCTGGTAACGGGATCATCTCCTTTTTGGTGGGCCTTGCAATGTATGATGGCTACTTTCTCAGGTAACCAAATTGCTGCCAGCAGGTCTAATATTTGGGGGGCATTTTTTATTTTATCTCCTGCTGAGGTCAATAGTCCTGTCTCCTGATAAATTGGCCCATGTTCATGAGCGGTGGCAAAAGCATATCTGCTATCGGTGTAGATGTTAATCTGCTTACGTTCAGCCAGTTTCAAGGCTTTCGTCAAAGCCATGAGTTCAGCTCGCTGAACAGAAGTGCCAGAGTCCAGCCTCTGTGCCCACAAAATTTGGGTCTCGGAGGTCACAGCTGCCCCTGCAACTCCTTTATCTTAGTAGGTGTAACTGCTACCGTCTGAGAAGAATGATGGTTCCCCTTCTAGTGGTTTGTCAGTCAGGTCGTATCGAAGGCTCTGATATCTGTCAATCAAGGTGGAGCATTCATGGTATGGGGCTGAGGGATCCTCATTGGGCAGCAGTGTGGCTGGATTCAGGGCTGCCAAGGACTTGAAAACAACAGAGTCAGGATCTAAAAGCAGTGCGTGCTAATGCATTATCTTTGCATTTGATAGCCACTGATCTGGAGGGGCCTGGATAAGAGTCTTAAGTGAGTGAGAGGTTATCACAGTGAACTTCTGGCCAAAGGTGAGCTTTTTAGTTTCTTTTATCAACATAGCCACCACAGCAATGATCCTTAAGCATGGTGGCCAACCGGTGGCCACCGTGTCCAGCCTCTTAGATAGATAGGCTATTGGTCTCTGCCAGGGCCCCAGTTCCTGGGTTATTACTCTCAGCTCATCCACATACAAGAAAAATGGCTTGTTTATGTTAGGGAGTCCTAGTGTGGAGGCATCTGCTAGGGCCTGCCTCAATTGTTGGAAGGCTGTCTCTTGCATGTCTGTCCATTCCAGTGGGCCCTGCATTTACTCTTTTAAAGAGTCATATATGGCTGGGCTAGCTCAGCAAAGTTTAATATCCAGAGCCTACAATATCCAACTGCACCAAGAAACTCACGGACTTGCTTTTTGGTTTTTGGTGCTTGTATCTGTAGGACCGCTTGAACCCTTTTATTTGAAAGGGTCCTTTTTCCACCTTGTAACTGATATCCCAGGTAAGTCACTGTCTGCTGGCATATCTGTGCCTTTTTTGCTGAAACCTTGTATCCCAATTCATTTAAAGTTATTAACAGGGCCCTGGTTGATTCCTTGCAATCCTCAAAAGCTTTAACAGCCACTAATAAGTCATCGACATATTGCAAAAGTATGACCTCTGTGTGATCTTCTTGATACCCCATCAGGTCCCTAGCTAAGCCCTCATTAAATAAAGTGGGAACATTTTTAAAACCTTGTGGTAAACACATCCAAGTCAACTGTTCAGTTACTCCAGTCCCTGGATCAGTCCCTTCAAAAGCAAAAATGGGTTGACTTACTGGAGCCACCGGGAGTGTGAAGAAAGCATCTTTTAGGTCCAAGATTGAGTGCCAGATGTACTCTGGGCTCAAAAGGCTCAGCAGGTTGTAGGGATTACAGTAGGATGAAGAGTAACCAATCGCCTGTTGACTTCCCAGAGGTCTTACACTGGCTGGTAATCTTGGGTCCCTGGATTTTGGACTGGGAACAATGGTGTATTCCAGGGAGAGATGCAAGGTACAAGAATCTTATTATCTTTTAATCTAGCGATGTTTTGCAATTCCTTGACAGGCCTGTAAACTTATTGGGTATTGTCTAAGGTGGATGGCAGACACCTGGGGCAACAACTCTATTACCAGAGGAACTTGATTTATTGCCAGACCAGGGGGGTATTTTCAGCCCAGACAACTGGTATCTCCACTTGCCAAGCCTACAGGAGATCTCTATCAGTCTCTGGAGTGGGATCATCTCCCAGCAGGAGATGATTTTCCCCTTTAAGAAGGAAGGCCTTGATTTGTTCCCCAGGTGGTGTTCCCAGAATCAATTGTGGGATCTCCGCCTGAAAACTCAATTGGACTTTTAACTTACGAAGAAGGTCTCTTCCTAGCAGTGGATTAGGGCATTCTGGAACCCATAGAAATTCATGCATAGTGGTCTTTTGCTCAGGGTGAGTTAACTGGGCCACCACCTTCAGGTATGATTTTCGCTCTCCAGTGGCAACAACCACATTTACTTTGTTGTTAGTCAGAGTTCCCAGCGGTTAAGTTAGAACAGAATAAGTTGCGCCTGTGTCCACCAAGAAATTTACTATCCCCCCCCCCCCGACTTGCCAGGTTATCCAGGCGGGGGGGGGCATCTAAGCCCTGACGCCCTCATTGTTGGCTCAACAAAGTCTTAGCATCCCTTTCCATTTTTGCCTTTAACTCGGGGCCGTCCTTTCACCAGTGCCCTATTTCTTTACAATAGGCGCCTTGGTTCTTTTTGAGTAGGGGCCGCTATTTGTCTTTCTCATCTGTCTTTTCTTTTTGTTTCTATTTAGCTTCTTTTTTGCACAACAGCTCTAATACCTTTGTGACCTTCTTATTGTTTGCCTCTTGCCAACTCTCTCTATTGTCAAACACGCTATGTGCTATCTCTGTTAACTGACTTAGGGGCATCCCCTCAAATCCCTCCAATTTCTTTTTTTTAAATTTTTTTTCTAATATCTGGGGCTGACTGAGATACAAAGGCAATATTAATAGCCCTTGCATTCTCCTGCATGACCAGATCAACTGGAGTATAGAATCTATAGGCCTTTAGGAGGCGCTCCAGGAATGCACAAGAGGACTCATCAGCCAATTGCCTTGCCTCTGACACCTTGAACAGATTCACGGGCTTCATAGCTGTCTCGTCTGGTTCCAAGACGCCTTTTCACCCTAGAGTGCGGATGCGAGTTTGCTCTTCAGAGGTGAAGAGAACTCTTAAAATCTGCTGACAGTCGTCCCAGGTGGGATGATGGGTGGAAAAAATAGATTCAATTAGACTAATAAGGTTTTCGGGATCCTTGGAGAATGGGGATTTTTGGCCCTTCCAATTATATAGGTCGAAGTAGCAAAGGAAGTATAGACAAAAATCGAGTCCCCTGTTCCCAGGGGTCGGGAACCTCCAAAGTGGGCAGAGTGCTGACGCGGCTGTGGTGCAGTCAGGTGAATTTGGCCGCAGTCTGCTTCCGGTCGGATCGGACTGGGAGGGCGGGGGGAGGTGTTAGGGGAGGGGTCTCTAGGAGGGGGTAATGTGGGAGGGAGGAGGACGTCTTCCAGGGGGTCCCCTGCTGATGGTAAAACTGGCGTGGAGGGTTGGGAGTTGGGTGCAGGTGATTTTGGTTTTGTTTTCAATGTTGCCACCACCTCCACCCATGGGGAATGATGAATCCATGGTGGAGAATAGATGAGATCTACCCAAATCTCAATATAAACAGTTTGGTCTGAGTGAGAAGAGGGCCCAAACACATATCGGCAGACAGCCTGCGTAGTGCCCATGTCAAAGGATCCAGTTGGGGACCAGATGCCATTTGTCCCTATCAGCCACTCCTGAGAAGCAAAAATCATTAGTCTTCCTTTGAAAACAGGCTCCTCATAACCGTCAGCCTGCCTCTCAAATTCTTTAAAGTGATCCAAGACAAGACTAAGGAGCGTGGGAGCAGTTTTTGCACCAGACTGACCCATTGTAGTGCTTGCTGTGGTTCTCTTTGTAAGAGGAGAAAATCAAGAGAAAAGGTTAGCAAATACAAGAAGCGACAGAACAATATGGAGAGAATCACAAAACCTAGGGTTTTCTTTGTCTGGTCCTAGGGTCGCCTAGGGTTTAAAAGAAAACTGTCAGCACCCTCAGAGCGGCCAAGGGCACATGTGATCTCTCAGGCCCAAGTGTCCTGGAAGGGAAAAGTTAGAACAAAAGACATGAGACAAGAGAGGACTACACAAAGACAAAAAAACAAAGCCACCAGTACTGATAAAAATTAAAACAACCTTTCTCTGGCAAAATAAATGAATTTAGGCTGGAGGCTTCCTTTCAAATTTCAATATCAAATTGGAGGGCAGCCCTGCTGGGTTCCAAGATCCAAATGAGTCAAGAGACTCCAAAACAAATGATCTAGGATTCCCAACAAGGATCTGACCTCCCAAGGATGAGCGTGTCCCCTCCTAAACAAAATTAAGACTTCGTGGTACCACTTTAAATCAAACGAGAGCCTCCAGTACTTGTTCTTAGCAAATCAGTCCTCAGGAATTGAGTCGGTGGGCTGTTATTCCATCCTGGACAAGTCCCCAAATGTGGTGGTCTGCTTCCCAAGGTATGAAGGAGCCAGAGAAAATAATTTGGAAAGAAAAAACTTATTTATTAAAGCACAGGCCTGGTAATGCAGCCTCCAGTAGCCAATATGGAAGACTTCGTGCCTAACAGCTAAAGGGCAGGGTTTTTATCCTGTAAAACCTCAAACAGCTGTTGGTCTCACAATGCAGAGGGGTGGGTTTTGCGGTGCACTACAGAACAGGAACATGGTGGTTACGTTTCTTGGGAAGAACAAGGTTCTGGTGGACTAGCAAGCAAGTTTAGATTAGGCAAACATCCTGTTCTGCTCTTAGAGTTACCTTTGATCTTTCTCTTGCCTCCGAGGAGACTTATGAGGGTTTTTTTAATATAGGTTACCACACTACAGTGTATCATTGTAGCTGTTTTACTTTTAGTTATTCTTGTTAACCTCATACTGTGCCTAATTTAGAATTTATATTTTGTCATAAATGTGCATGCATGAGAAAAAAACAGTATTCAGATGACTCAGGACTACCTGTGGTTTCAGCATCCTCTGTGGATACGCATGAGGGGGCGGCTACTGTAGCTGAGTTCCTCAAAGGAAGTTATCTCATTTGATGTCTCTCCAAGTGATGGAGAGGGCCAGGTTGCCCTTAGGTGGAGTTTCAGTAGGTAATGGCTTCCTAGGTTGATTGAAGAGGTTCAAAGACTTTTCCCGCTCTTCTCCCACCCACTTTGTCTTAGTTACTTTCCATTGCTAGAACAAAACACCAGACACCCACAATTTAAAGAGGGACAGACTTTTGGCTCACAGTTTAAGTCCATGGTCAGCTGCCTTCAAAGTAAGAATAGGATGACAGTGGCACATGGCAGAGGAAAGGCTGTTCATACCACAATGGTCCAGAGTAGAGAGAGATGGGAGGAGCTGGGAACCAGCATAGGGTGGAGTCTTCCATATCACAGTACAGCAAGGAATATTTGGATTTTCATTATTTTAATTTAAGGAACATCCTTTCAAGGCACAAAGGAAGCAAGGAAAGATACTTCCCTTCTGGCCACCCTTTTTTACCCTCTGGCCTTAAAAGCTCCCATCTGTGGATTTGGTTTCCTGCCTGGTTGGATTTCTACCCCGTGTGTTAGAGAACAACCTTCAGGAGGGCTCCCTATTTCTTTGAATTGAATGACATTTCTGGCCATAGCTCTTGCTTACCTGGTCCTAAGGCTTTGATTTCAGTTTTAAGAACTGCCACATGGCTGGGAGTCTCTGCAAAAATCTATTCTTTTAGGTGGCTACCAAGTGGATTTCCTCAAACATCAACATGATTGTGTCTATCATTCCCACGCTAATTGCTAACATTCATCGAATACTCACTGTTTTCTACCTTTCTAACACTTGTGTACATAAACCATTTCACTGAACACTTTGCAGCAACCTTGTCTTAGAGATGCTGTTTTTTTTTTCATTCTTTAAAGATGAAAAAAAAAAAAAAAAGCCAAGGCTCTAAGAGGTCACATCATATATCCAAAACCACCCAGCACAAAAATGATAAAATTGATTTATAAAACCACAGTCTCTGAAACTAGAATCCTTACCACCTCAATTTGCACGCACAAGTAAGTTTAGAAAATAGCATTATAAAAGTTGGAGTAAGTTGGGGTAAGTAGTAAAACAAATAAATAATCCAAAAGTCCTGTAGAGGACTGCCCTGCTATAGGAAGTCAAGTGTTTTTACCTTCTGTGTTCTCCAGGTGGTGAACGCATCAAGGGAACTGGTTTCCCTGTTGTGGAGTTTGCATGTGGCACTTGCTTTGCCATCTGATGCCCCTCATTCCCTAGTATCTCAGGAAGTTGACATCCTTTTATGTTTTTAAAAATCAAAATACTGAAAACAACTTCGTATGCATAAATAGGACAATAATAAATAAATAATGATATCTTTATGGATTCCAACTATCCAAATAAATATATTCATGCGTTATGATACATTGGTGATAATAAACTATTGATATTTATTACTATGGATAAATCTTGTCAACAAAATACTAAAGGGAAAATTACATGAATTATACATAGTATACACATTTTATATGTATATTACATTCATGTATAGTTCAGTGTGCAGATTTAACATGCAAACAACAAATTGGGCAAGATTGTATAAATAGGTATCAAAATGCAAAGCAATCTGCGGCAGCAGAGACTCAAAGTCTACTTTGGGGAGATAAGGGCAGGCATGTGACATGGGAAGGGATCCTCAGAGGGTTTCCACTGTCGTGGTAATGTTTTCTCACCTAAGGTGCAACATAATTAGTTGCAATATTTCTTACACTTTCTGTTATATCTTAATTATATGAAATATATTTAAAATCAAATTATTTTTCTCCAAGATTTGAAGGCTCCTGCCCATTGACTTAGAGTTTCCAATGTTGATTAGTAGCCTGGAGCTTTTCATTTTTTTATTAAAAAATTAAAAAAGAAGGAGATTAAGATAAAAGAGGACATAACAACATGATAACGCGGGTCAGAACAGAACAATTTAAGCAACATAGTGTTTCACCACAAGATAACCTGATATAACACTAGTTACCATAGTGTCTCTTCCCTTGAAATACTTGAGTGTAACTTTGTATACTATAGCATCAAACATAACATGACAGTGTAAAACCATTCAAGAGGATGAGAGTAGTACAGGGTACTTAGAACCAACTAACAGAAAACAAAGAATGGTTTCTATATTATCTCTTGTCTATAAAAAATTTTGTTTATACTATCACATATAATAAAATCCAAAAAGATGCAACATGATAAACTGATGGAGACAGAAGAAAAAAGCTTGGTGGTACTTCAAAACAAGATGATATTACATCTTGCTATTGTATTGTCTTGTTTCTTCAAAATAACTTCATACCATCACAGACAATAAAATCAAACAACCTAGAATAAAACCATTCCAACTAATGAATGAAAACATTATAAGGCTTCAAAGCAATAAAATGGGGAATCATGATTACCACATAGTTTTATGTATTTTTACCATTTCTTAGACTATGGAAACTATTGGGTATTTATACGTGTGAGTTTGATTTATTTTGCTTATGAGTATGGTCTCAAACTGCATCCATTTATTTATAAATATCTCAATGTGATCATTCTTTATAGCTGAGTAGTACTCCATTGTATAAAAATACCACAACATTTTTATCCATTCCTCAGTTGATGCACACTTAGGTTGTTTCCAAGAGCTGGCTATTACAAATGGGTGCACATATATCACTGTGGTATGATGTTTTCAGTTCTTCTAGGAATATGCCTAGAAGTGGAATAGCTGGAACAAATGGGAGTTCCAATCCCAGCTTTTTGAGAAATATCCAGACTGACCTTCACAATGGTTGCACCAGTCTACACTCCCACCAACAGTGCAGGAGAGTTCCTTTTTTCCCACAGCCTCTCCAGTATTTGTTTTTGGTAGTTTTCTTGATCCTGCCCATTCTTTCAGGAGTGAGATGGAATCTCAGTGTGGTTTTAATTTGCATTTCCATAACGAGTAATGATGATGAACTTTTTTTCACGTATTTATTTGCCATTTGTATTTCTTCATCTGAGAATTGTGTATTCATCTCAGATGCCCATTTTTGGATTGGATCTTTGAATTTCAGGGGTCTGATTTTTTAAAATTCTTTATATGTCTTAGACAGAGATCCTTTGTCTGAGGGACAGTTCACTAAGATTTTTTCCCAGTTTGTGGGTTTTATTTTCACTATGCTGGAGATTTCTTTTGATGTGCAGAAACTTTTTAATAAGAGGTGATCCCAGTTGTTTATTCTGGGAAGTATTTCCCGTGCAGTTTGAGTCCTGTTCAAGAATTCTCTAATTACCCTGTGTCTTCAAGGTTTTTACTTAATTTGTCTTCCAAAAGATTTAGTGTTTCTAACATTCAGATCTGTGATCCATTTAGATTTTAATTTAGTACATGGTGATAGACATGGGTCTAGTTTTACTTTTCGGCATATAGAGAGCCAGTTTTTCCAACACCATTTATTAAAGAGACTGTCATTCTTCCAGTGAACATGTTTGGCCCCTTGGTCAAAGATAAGGTGGTTGAGTGTGTTTGTAGTAGTGATTGTATCTTCTAATCTATTCCATTGATCTTCGGCTCTATTTTTATTCCAGTACATGTTGATTTTACTACTGTTGCTTTGTAGTATAACTTCAAGTCAGGAATTGTGATGCCTCCTCCCTTGCCTTTGCTGCTTAGAACTGTCTTTGCTATTCTAGGTCTCTTCTGGTTCCAGATGAATTTGTGGAGTGATTTCTTGAGATCTATGAGGTAGGTTGATGGTATTTTTGTTGGGATTGCATTGAATCTGTATAGCAGTTTTGGAAGAATGGCCATTTTCACAATATTTATTCTTCTTATCTAAGAACAAGGGATGTCTTTCCATTTTCTGAGATCCTCTTAAATTTCTTTTTTCAATGTATTATAATTTTCCCTATGTAGGTCTTTCACTTTTTTCGTGAGAATAATTCCTAAATATTTCATTTTTTTGGTTGCTAGTATGAAGGATGTAGCTTCTCTTATTTCTCTCTCAGTGATTTTGTTGCTAGTGTATATAAATGATATTGATTTTTGAGTATTGATTTTGTAACCAGCTACATTGCTGAATTTATTTATTATATCTAAGAGTCTTTCAGTGGAGTTTTGGGGGTCTTCTATGTAGAGTATCATGTCATCCGCATATGATAATTTAACTTCTTTTCCTATCTTTTCCCCTTCTATTTCTCTCTCTTGTCTAATTGCTCTGGCTAGCATTTCCACTACTATATTAAATAGGAGTGATGATAAGTGACATCCTTGTCTTGTGCCTGATTGTAAAGTAAAGGCCTTCAATTTGTGGCCTTTTTCTGGGTGTAATACTGGCTGTTGGTTTTTCATAGATGGCCTTTATTATATTGAGGTAAAGGCCATCTATTCCAATTTTCTGTAAGATTCTTATTATAAATGAATGTTGTACCTTATCAAAAGCTTTTTCTGCATCTATAGAAATGATCATGTGATTCTTACTTTTGGCTTTATTGATATGGTGGATTACATTTATTGATTTATATATGTTGAATCATCCCTGCATGCCTGGGATGAATCCCACTTAGTCATGATGTATAATCTTCTTGATGATTTGCTGCATCCTATTTGCCAATATTTTATTGAGGATTTTTGCATCTGTGTTCATTAGGGAGATTGGCCTCTAGTTCACTATTTTAGTGGGGTCTTTCTCAGGTTTTGGTATTAGAGTAATAAAATTTGCTTCCAGGGATGACTTAGGAAAGATTACTTCCCTTTCAATTTCATTGAAGAGTTTGAGGAGTGTCAGCATTAAGTCTTCTTTGTAATTCTCGTAGAATTCTGCAGTGAATCTGTCTGGGCCTGGGGTCTTCTTTGTAGATAAGAATTTAATTGCATTTTCAATATCATTAATAGAAATTGGGTTATTCAGCAGCTTTACATCTTCTTGACCTAGCTTTGGTACTTCATATATTTCTAGGAATCTGTCTATTTCTTCTGTGTTTTCAAACCTACAAGAGTAGATGTCGATGTCGCTCCCGGCCGGCAGGAAAGACACACGACAAGGTCTGGCGGTGGTCAGGCTTTTCTTTATTCTCTCCTTATACAGTCTGCCCCGAAGCCTCTACCGGTCCGCTCTCCGCGGCTCCTTCCGTGCTTCAGTCTCTCTCTCTCTCTCGGGGGTGGAGGCACTGGCTATATATAGGATTAATAGCTAGGCAGACTACCCTGTGAGGCGGGAACTTAGTGGGGTGATAAGAAACAGGTGCCACACAGGCGGGCTCGATGAGAGGGGTAATCTAGCCCAGGCTTTTGTACTTTCCCACAGGCCTCGCAATCACCGCGTCTGATGACTTGACAGTGCCACGGCTCCCAACAAGTAGAAGTTTTCAAAATAGGTGTTGGTGATCTTTTGTATTTCTACAGAGCCTGTAGTGATTTCGCCTTTTTCACTTTTTATTGCATGAATTTGAGCTTTTCTTCCCTTTTTAAATAAGGTTGGCTAAGGGCTTATCAATTTTAGTTATTCTTTCAAAGAACCAACTCTTTGATTCATTGATTCTTTGGATTGTTTTCTTCGTCTCTATTGCATTAATTTCTGTTCTGATTTTTATAATTTCCTCCCTTCTTTAGGCTTTGAGCTTGATTTCTCTTTTTCTAGATGTTTGAGGTGTAGCACCAGCTTTTTTATTTTTATTCATTCTGTTTTCCTGATGTGGGAACTCAGTGTAATAAATTTCCCTCTGAGTTCAACTTTCATTGCATCCCACAGATTCCGGTGAGTTGTATTTGTGTTTTTGTTTGCTTGTAGGTATTTTTTAATTTCTTCTTTAATTTCCCCTGTTACCAATTGATTACTTAACAGTGTGTTATTCAGTATCCATGTGTTTGTGGGATTTTTGCTGTATCTTTTATCATTAATTTCTAATTTCATGGCGCTATGATCCAATAACATACATGGGATAATTTCAACTCCTTTTCATTTATTTAAATATGTTCTGTGGGTTAATATATGGCATATTTTAGAGAATGTCCCATGTACTGTTGAGAAGAATGTGTATTCTGATGTTGTTGGATGGAACACTCTGTATATATCTATCAAGTCCATTTGTTCACATGTGTTATTCAGTTCTGCTATTTCTTTGCTGATTTTCTGTCTGGTTAATCTGTCCCTTGGTGTCAATGGTATGTTAAGGTCTCCTGTTATAATTGTGTTACTGCTAATTTGGTTTTTCATTTCTGTTAATACTTTCTTTATTTGACTGGGTGCTCTGGAATTTGGTGCACATATATTTAAGATTGTTATCTCTTCCTCTTGAAGTTTTTCCCCAACCAGTATGTAATGACCTTCTTTATCTCTTCTGATCATTATTGGTTTGAAGTTCACAGTGTCTGCAAACAGAATAGCTACCCCTGCTTTTTTTTTTTTTTTTGGTTCTTGTTGCATGAAGTATTTTTTTCCATGCTTTGACTTTCAGTCTGTGAGTATCCTTTTGGGTTAGATGGGTTTCTTGTAGACAGCATATTGTTGAATGTTTTTTCTTGATTCATTCTGCTAGTCTGTTTCCTTTAATTGGTGCACTGAGACCATTTACATTAATGGTTATAACTGTTATGTGTTCATTTATTATTGACATGTTATCTTTCTGCTGTTGAATCTTTATCTTTCCATTCTGTTTAATTGTCTGCTTTGCTTAGTGGTTTTCCCCTAAGTGTATCTTAAGTGTCTTTCAATATTCTTTTCAGGATTGGCTTGGTGATCATGAAGTTCTTCAGCTGTTCTTTGTCATGGGGGTATCTTATTTCTCCATCTATTTTGAAGGGCAGTTTTTCAGGGTACATCAGTATAGGTAGGAAATCATTTTCCTTCTGACCTGAAATACTTCACTCCCTGCACTTCTTGAATTTATTGCCGGTGCTGAGAAGTCTGCTGTGATTCTGATAGGTTTTTCTTTATAGGTGATCTGTCTTTTTTGTCTAAAAGCTTTTAATATTCTATTCTTATGTTGGATTTCTGGGATGGTGATTATTACATGTCCGGGTGTAGTTTTATTTTGGTTATGGCTATTTGGAGTTCTATATGCTTCACTGATCCTCATGTCAGTTTCCATTCCCATGTTTGTGAAATTTTCAGCTATTACTTCTCTAAATATCCTCTTGACATCCTTTATGTTGTCCCCTTCTTTTTCATTTATCCCTATCAATAATACGTTGTTTTTCTTTGCACCATCTTGCAGCTGTTGAATTGTTACTTCCTGATTCCTTGTTATTTTTAAAAGATCTTTCCTTTCCTGTTCACTAGCTGTAATCTTGTCTTTGAGATCTGAAATTCTATATTCACTTTCACTGAGGCATTTTTTACAGCTTTCATGGAATTTTTGATTTCCTGTATATCTCTTTGCATCTGCTTTATGTATTCTGTTTGTGTCTTATATTGTTCATCCTGGGATTCTATCATTTGGTTTAGTTCCTCCAATTTTTAAACTGTGTCTTCTTTAGATATGTTCAACATCTCTTTCATTACTCTTATCATTTCTTCTTTTACCTGGGAGATTATTTTATTTCTAGTTTGAATTCCTTTAAAGCTTCCTGGAGTTGCTTCTTTATTTCAGTTGCTATTATTTCAGGTATTTCAGGTGTATAGCACATATTGTCTTCTATGTATATAGCTCCTAAGGTTTCTTGGGATGGGCTGGAGGTTTGAGATTGCATTTTGGTCTTTTGTTTTGTCATTTTCCTGTATTTGTGTGTTTCAAGTGTTGTTCCAAGGCTTCCCCTGGATGTGTTGGAAATTGTCTCCTGTGCCCTAGGCTCCTGGGATGAATGGAGGTTGCTGAGCCTGGTCCAGTTAGGCCCTCAGGCCCTCCCATGCCACCTTCAGTGTTCCAGGTAGCTGGGCAGGGACCTAACCACTGTGGATGATGGACTAATGCTCTCCCTGGGCAAAGACAAAGGCCCTAGAACTCACTTTACCTACTCTGAAATCCTATAATTGAAGAAGGTCACTGGGCATAATACAGTTGGTCCACAAAACCTCCCAAGGCTAGTCTAGTGTGCCTGGGCTCTGGACGGGTCCTTGAGCTCTAGAAGAGATGATCTTAAAGTCTGCCGGGATTAGGGTGGCACGTGGACTTACCCCAGCTGCCAGCTGAGTTTCCCAGTTTGGGCGAAGGTCACTGGTCATGTCCTGGGCAGGCCTGAAACCTGCCAAGTGTAGACTAGTGTGGCTAAGCTCTGGGCATCAGCTTTTCAGTTTTTGTATCGCATTTTTAAAAAAGTTTTATTTATTTACTTTATTTATTTTGTGGTGTTGGAGATTGAACCCTAGGCCTCATGCATACTGGGGTGTGCTCTAGTACTGAGGTGTACACTTAGTCACATTAAAAAAGAATCATTTTAATGAGATCTATTGCCTTAGAAGCACTTCTTTCTTAAAAGCTCTCAATTTTGGAATGGTCCTCTTCCTCTTCCTCCTCCTCCACTTCTTCCTCCTCCTTTTCCTTCTCTTTCTTCTTCATTTTACTGTTATGACCTTTCAGTATGGAATATGAGCCTTCATTTCCTTTAATATGGGAAATTTGATCTTCTGATAATGTCCTTCCTTTATTCTATCTGGAAAAACAGTACATCTTCTGGACATAGTGTTATTTAGAAGTCACACTTTATAGATCGATTTTCCAATTTTTTATCATGGTTTCCATTTTTGCCTTGTGTTTCTTTCCATTCCCTCTTCTGAGGGATATGCTCAGATTTATCCTGCAATCCTTTAAATGAAGTTTTAGAAGTTTGTCCATCGTATTTTTAACTTCACAGTTTTTCTCCTTAAGTTTATATCTTTATTATGAGCCTTCATATGTCATATAAACATTATCTTTAATTTCTCCTGGAATGTTAAATGTTAGATTTTTATGTGTTTTATACTCCTCACTCTTTGCATTGTAAATTTCTTTGCTTCCTCACTTTTGTTTTCTTTTCCTCCATTCTGTTCCTCCTCCTCTTCCTCATATCCTCTCCTTGTATCCACCTCATGTAAGTGGAATCATGTAGTGTGATGAACTTAGTTTTATAGGTTCCTAAGGTTATCCATAAGACAGGACTTCCTTTTTAAAAGACTGATAATATTCCATTTTGTGTTTATACCACATTTTCTCTCTACATTTACCAGTTGATGGACATTTAAATTGTCCTACCACTTGGCTGTTGTGAAAAATGCCTAATGGACAAGGGAGAGCAAGTATCTCTTCAAAGTCTGGTTTTCCATTTTTTTTTGGCTATATTCCCAGCAAAGAGAGATAAGGGGAGATAATAGTCCAATTTTATTTCTTTGCATATGGGTATTTAATTTTTCTAGCACCATTTTTTGGGAAGAGACTATTTGTATTAGCTTTCCTATTGTGTGACCAAATTATCTGACATGCTCCACTTAACAGAGAAGAGGTTTATTAATTTGACTCAAAGTTTCAGAGGGTTTAGTCCATGGTTTGTTGGCCCCAAGATAGTAACATCATGGCAGAATGGTGTGGTGCAGGGTAACTGCTTACGTGGTGACCTCCAGGGAACAGAGCATACGGGGAGAGTGCTGGAAAAGGTTTTATTAACCTAAAGCAAGTTCCCAGTAAGCCATCTCTAGAGGGACTCTGACTTCTAACATCACATTCAGCAGTAAATGGGTTAATCCTGATATTCATAGCACTTGTATGGCCCAACCACCTGTCTAGGAGCCTCTTAATTTAGTCAAGTTGACAATGAAGCCTGCCTGCCAAAGGATACTTTCATTTTTCTGTAGTCTTGGCATCCTTGTTGAAAATCAATGACATGAATATGTGTGGATTTATTTCTGTGTTCTGTCACTCTATTCCATTCATCTATACTCTGTTATGACACTGCTACTCTGTTTTGGTTAGTGTGGTTTTGTCATATGTTTTGAAGTCATGAAGTAAGAGGCTTCCTACTTTGTTCTTCTTTCTTGAGGTTGTTTTGTTTATTCAGAGTCTTTTATGGTTCCATATAACTTTTAGGATTATTTTATTTCTGCAAAAATGCCTTTGGTAGAATTTTGTTAGGATTTATTGAATCTGAAGCTTATTTTGGATACCATGGACATTTAACAATATTGTTTTCTAATCCATAAAGACAGAAAATCTTTCCATGTGTCTTGTTCAGTTCATTTCAGCAAAGTTTTATAGTTTTCAGAGTTCAAGTCTTTCATTTCTGTGGTTCAATTTATTCTTATATGCTTTATTAGCTTTGACGCAATGGGGTTGTTTCCTTAATTTCTTAATTTTATTTTTGAATTGTTAATTATTAGAAACTCAAATGATTTTCAGTGTGATTTGTAGCCTGCCACTTTACTTAATTCATTTATTAATTCTAACAGGTGTGTGTGTGTATGTGTGAACTTTAGTTTTCTTCGTATTCAATCATATCATTTGCAAACCAAGATAAGTTGTTTCTTCCTTTCCCAACTGAATTTTTTTGCTAGATGTGGTAAAAGTGGATATTTTTGGCTTACTGATAATCAGAGAGGAAAAACTTATAGTTTTTCACTGTTGAGTATGATATTAGTTGTTGACTTTACATATATGATCAGTGTTTTCTTTTTTATCATCAGAGGGGACTGAAATTTCTCAAATGCTCTTTTGTGTATGTGTTCAGAAAATCATAAACTTTTTATCATCTCATATACTTTATTATTTTGGGATGAGAACATTTAAAATGTGATCATTAAGCTCTTTGGAAACAGATCATGCACTGTGATTAATTATAGTCACCATTCAGTGCAGTAGATTGGTAAAATTTATTGTTCCTTTCTAGCTGAAAAATCTGTACCCTTTGATCAACATTTCTCTTCACCTACTACCAAACCTATTTTCTGGTATCCACTGTTCTAATTTCTACTTCTGTGAGCTTCACTGCCTGTCTTTAATACTGGTTTTATTTAGTAACTGTCAGCTAATATCTTCTCCTCCTTCTCCAGTCTGGTAGGACTGCCAATGTGACAGACTGCCATTGAAAATATGGTTAGCAGGTTTCTTATCAGAGTTCAAGCAAATATTGCTAGATGGTCCCTGCTTAGACTGGACTGATTGTTCTCAGGATCTTGGTTTCTGGTTTTATACTAGGGTGAGATTTTGCTTCATATTTGTTTGTTTTTTTTAATTTTTTTATTATTTTGAAGGTAGTGAAATACAACAGAACAAAGCCAATTGAGACAGTGCAGTGAAACTGGTACAGAACTTCACAGCAGGTTACCGGGATAACAGGAATAGGGACTATAGTGTATCCTGTTATCTTCACAGTAGTTGTTCTTTCAATCAGGTATAGCAAAATCAAATGAAATGCAGAAATTATAGAACTTATCAAAACAGAATATTGAATAGAACGTTACAATTAATCAGAACAAAGCAAAATAGTGATAACAATATTTGCCTTCAAAGAGATGTTAGAAGGAAATCTCCCCATTTGCTATATTGCATATGGTCAGCCTCCTAAGAGATGCTCAGACCTCTGGCTCCCATTTACTAATGGTGGGGGATGGGATGTTTGATTTTCAGCCCGTGTGACAGTAGGCTCACTCTGCTTACCAGGGAGGTGAGCAGGTTGCTTGGTTTCCCAGTGCCCTAAATTCCAACATGGCGTGGATCTCAGGAGACACTGGGTGGTTCTCTCCCTGGGGTGGCCACAGCTTGCCTGGGCCATGGCTGCTTACCAGGGAGGCGAGCTAGTTGCTTGGTTTCCCAGTGCCCTAAGTCCCAACATGGCCCCATAAATTGTTTTGGTCTTTCATTCTGCTAATGCCTTGTATCACATTGCTTGATTTGTATATGCTGAACAGTATTTGCATTCCAGGATTAAATTTCACTTGGTCAACCTTGTCATGGTATAAAAGTTTTTTTTATTTGCTGACGAATTAAGTTTGTTAATATTCTAAGGAATATTTTTTTCATCTTTGTTTATTGGGGCTATTGGTTTATAATTTTCATGTCACATGTTTGTCTTTGGTATGAAGGCAATGCCAGTCCTTTTCTACAATTATTTTTGGAAATGTTTGAGACCGAGTGGTGTTAATTCCTTTTTGTTGGAGTGATGTTAATTCTTACTTAAATGTTCCTTAGAATTTTCCAGGGGAGCCATCTGGTCTCTGACTTTCCTTGGTGAGAGGCTTTAAATTACTGATTCTATTTCTTTACTGGTTAGAGTCTGCCCAGGTTTTCTATTTCTTCATGGTTCAGTCTTGGTAAGCCGTGTGTGTCTAGGAATTTGTTACTTTCACTTAGCGTATTTCATTTCAATTTCATGTAATTGCTGGTGCTAGTATCTTTTAACATGTTTTATTTCCTTCACATCAATTCTAATGTCTCTTCTTTCATTTCTGATTGAATTTTATTAGAATTTTCTTTTAGTTTCATTGATTTTTTTCTATTGTTTTCCATTCTCTATTTCTTTCTGCTCTAATCTTATTTTCTTTCTTCTGTTAACTTTGACATTGTTTTTCTTCCTTTTTTAGTTCTTTCAAATATAAAATTAGGTTGTCTACAGGAGAAATTTTTTCTTTTTTAATGTGACACTTTTCTGCTATAAATGTTTCTCTCATTACTGCTCTTGCTCTACCTTATATGTTTTGGTTCATTGTATTTTTATTTTCATTTGTCTTGAGACATTTTTGATTTCTGTTAGGATTCCTTCTTTGATCCATCGACTTTTCAGGAATGGGTTGCTAATATTTGTTTATTTCTAGTTTCCCTGCTGCTATTGATTTGTAGTTTCACTTCATCAAGGCTGAAAAGATATTTGGTGTGGCCTCAATCTTCTTAAATTGTGAAGACTGTTCATGGTCTATCTATCCTATGATCTATCCTGGAGATTGTTCTGTGTGTGCTTAAGAAGAACATGTATTCTGCTGCAGTTTCATGGCATGTAGATGTCTTGTATAGGTCTAACAGTTCGCTCCATCTCTGGGTGTTATTTTATTATTTTTTTTCCAGTACTAAGGATTAGACCGAGGACCTTTGAACGAAGCCCAATCCTCAGACCTATTTTAACTATTTTCATTTATAATTTTGAGACACTGTTTTGCTAAGTCACTAGTTGGCTCAGGCAAGTCTTAAATTTGTGATCCTCCTACCCCAGTCTTCCAGAATGCAGAGATCATAGGCATGTGCTACAATGATTTTCTCAGAGATTTTCTATTGTCTATGACACAAATAACATTAATTTCGCTGCTTTTAATATTGTCTTTGTCATTGACTTCTGATTATTTGATTATAATGTGTCTGGGTGGCAAAGTTCTTCAGGTCCATCATTTGGTGTCCACAGCAGCATTTTAAACATGATGTTCAAATTTCCCCAAATTTAGAACATTTTCAGCCATTACTTCTTAGGCTAATTTTTTTTTGCCCCTTTCTCTCTTTCTTCCTTTTTTCCTTCTCCTTCTGTTCAGTCTCCTCCTTTTGTTTATCTTCTTCACTTTTTCTGCCTTCTTTTTTCCTTTCGTGATGCTTTATGTTGACCAATGTGATGGCTTCCTGCAACTACCTTCACCTGTCTTCATTGCTTTTCATCCATTTTCCTTTTTGCTCCACTACCTGGATAATTTCAAATGATCTGTATTTGAGTTTGTTGAATTTTTATTTTGTTTGATTAATTCTAATCTTGAACCTTCTGGTGAATTTTTTCATGTCAGGTATTATATTCTTCAGCTCCAACATTTCTGTCTACTTCTTTTTTTTTTTTACATTTTCTACATCTTTTTTGATATTCCTATTTTGTTTATGTATTTTTTTTTAGCTCACTGAACATTTTTTTTTAAAAAAGATTAGTTTGAATTCTTTATCAAGCAATTTATACGCCTCTTTGTCTTTGGGTTGTTTCCCTGTCTGTAATTATTTCTTTATTATTTCTTTTTTTGGTACTAGAACCTGGTACCTTCTCATTGAGCCATATCCCCAACCTATGATTATCATTATAATTATCATTATTATTATTGACACATGATGTCACTAAGTCACTAAGTTGTTCAGATTAAGCTAGGACTTTCAATACTCCTACCTCAGCCTCCCAGAGTTCTGTATTACAGGCCTGTGCTGACACTCCTGGATTCCCTGTTTCTTTGTGTGTCTTACAAATTTGTGTTGAGATCTGTGCATTTGAAGATATCTAGGGCCCACCCAATGACCCCCAGGTAGCTGGGAGCCACTGTGTGTGAGCAGAAGGCCTCCATAGCGAACCCTACCTAGCAGTGTAGCCACAAGACTTTGCTCAGAACCTGGTAGGGCCCACCCAGAATTCCCAAATAGGAACTTTAGGTTGTCACTCAAGTCCTGGTTGGGTCCCACCCAGTGATCCCCAGGTAGCTAGAAGCCACTGCATTTTGATTGGCACTAGCTGAAGGCCTCCACAGTGAACTCTGTCTAGCTGTGCAGCCTTAGTATGTTGCTTGGAACCTGGTAGGGCCCCGCCTAGAGACTCCAAGAAATCAGGGAACTTTGCTGTGCCACTTGGTGTGAGCTGAAGGCCTTCCCAGTATACTCCACATACCATTCAGCCTTAGTATGCCACTCAGAACCTGGTAGGGCCCTGCCCAGAGACCTCAAGCGCCAACAAGCTTCAATGAGCTATGTGGGGTGTACTGAAGGTCCACCAAGAGCACGCCCCCATTTGTGGAGCATTTGAGTGCCACTAGGGACCTAGGAAGGACTGCCCAAGGTCCTGCATTCAACTGGGGAAACACCCTGAAGTATAGTCAGTCATCCTCAATTCAAGAAACAGCTGAGACTTTGCATTCGACTGCCCCTGGGGGATATAGGAAAATGAGAAAATGAAAGGACAAAATGCAATCACAAACCCCCAGCCCATCTCAAACAAGCCTAGGAGACATGGACACAGAAGAAAATGTAAGCCATACATCTAAAATTCCTGAAATGATAGCAACTGAAGTAAAGTAACAATTCCAGGAAGCTACAAAGGTAGTCAGATCAGAAATAATCTCCCAAGTAAAACAAGAAATGATAAATGTAATGAAATAAATGATGAACACATTTATAGAAGACAGTTAAAAAAATAGAAGAATATGGCAAAAGGAATGAAACCTTGAATGAACAATTTAATAGGTAACTAGAAGGCATGAAATAGATTCAAAGAGTTATCCAAGGAATCAAAAATTCCATCAAAAGCTAGCAAAACTGCCTCAATGAATGAATCTTCATAGACTTTCTGACCTTGAAAACGAGATTGCAGCTAGTGAATCAGAAAAGAAAGATCTTTTAAAAATAATAAAGAATCAGGAAATAACAGTTGCAAGATGATGCAAAAAAGTATAAGGTTAATGGGTGTAAATGAAAAAAAGGGTGACAACACAAATGATATAACAAGACTATAGAAGTAATAGCTGAAAATTTTCCAAACATGGAAAAAGAAACTGACATACAAATAAGTGAAGCATACTGAACTCCAATCAGCCAGGGTATATACACCCAGACACATAAACATCAACATCCCAGAAATTCAACATAGGAACAGAATAGTAAAAGCTATTGGAGAAAAGAAACAAATTATCTATAAAAGAAAGCCCATCAGAGTCACAGCAGACTTCTTAACACAAACAATGAAGTCAAAAAGAGCATGCAGTGAAGTATTTCACATCCGAAAGGAAAATGACTTCCAACCAAATTGATGTACTTAGCAAAAATATCCATCAATATTGATGGTGAAATAAAAAGATTCCATGATAAAGAACAGTTGAAGAAATTCATGACCACCAAGCCAGCCCTGCAAAGAATACTTAATTATATTCAAGATAGACATAAAAATAACTACAACTTCAAAAACACCAACAGAAAGAAACCACCAGGAGTACAGACAATTAAACAGTGGGGAAAGATAAAGAACAAACAGCAGAAAAATAACATGATAAAAAACCCCAATATATATCACATAATTATTAATGTAAATGGCCTTAATTCACCAATTAAAAGAAACAGACTGGCAGAATGGATCAAGAAATAACATCCAACCATATGCTGTCTAAAACAAACCCATCTAACCCAAAAGGATACTCACAGACTGAAAGTCAAAGGATGGAAAACAATACTTAATGCAACAGGAACCCCTCCCCCCAAAAAAACCCCCCAAGGGGTGCTATTTTGTTTGCACACAATGTGAACTTCAAACAAAGAATGATCAAAAGAAATAAAGAAGGTCACAATGTACTTAGGTGTATGTATGCCAAATATGGGAGCATCCAGCTATATAAAACAATATTAATATAAATGAAAAATTAAATAAGCAATAACACAATTATTGATCCATTGGCACAAAGAGAGATAAATGAGGCAGAAAATCAGCAGAGAAATAACAGAACTGAATCAAACTTGTGAACAAATGTACATAATAGACATGTACAAATGTTCCACCCAACAACACAGTACACATTCTTTTCAGTTTCCCATGGGACATTCTCTAAAATAGACCATATACTAGCCCACAGAACATACTTAAGTAAATGCAAAAGAATTGAAATTATCCCATGTATGTTATCGGATCATAGCAGCATGAAACTAGAAATTAATGATAAAAGAAACTGCAAAAACTACATTAATGCATGGAAATTAACTAATACACTCCTGAACAATCAATGGGCCACAGAAGGAATTAAATAAGAAATTAAACAATATCTATCAGTAAATGAAAATATAAATACATCTTACCAGAATCTGTGGGACCCAATGAAAGCAGTCCTCAGAGGGAAATTTATTGCGGTGAACTCCCATATCAGGAAAACAGAATGAACACAAATAAACAACCCGATGCTACACCTCAAACATCTATAAAAAGAAGAGCAAGTGAAGCTCAAAGCCAAAAAAAAAAAAAAGGAGGAAATTATAAAGATCAGAGCAGAAATTAATGCCAAAGAGCCTAAGAAAATGATACAAAGAATTAATGATTCAAAAGGTTAGTTCTTTGAAAGAATAAATAAAATTGATAAGTTTTTAGCCAACTTTATTAAAACAAGGAAAGAAAAAACTCAAATCAGGCAATAAGGAATGAAAAAGGTAAAATCAATACATACCCTGTGGAAATACAGAAGATCATCAATATCTACTTGCAAAACATTTATTCTCATACTTTTGACACCACAGAAGAAATGGACAGATTTCTAGAAATATATTAATTACCAAAGCTGAATCAAGAAGATTTAAAACAACTGAATAGCCCAATTTCAGTTAATGAAATTGGAAATATATTTAGAACCTTACCAACAACAACAGCAAAAAAAGCCCAGGTCCTGATCGATTCACAGCTGAATTCCATAAGAAATTAAAGAAAGACTTAAGGCCCACCCTCCTCAAACTCTTCAATGAAATTGAAAGGAAACAGTTTTTCCTAACTCATTCTTGGAAGCAAGTGTTACCCTAATACCAAAACCAGAGAAAGACCCAAGCAAAAAAGCCAACTACAGGCCAATCTTCCTAATGAATATAGATGCAAAAATCTTCAATAACATACTGGCAAACAGAATGCAGCAAGTCATCAAGAATATTATACACCACGATCAAGTGGGATTCATTCGAGGAATACAGGAATGGTTCGACTCATGCAAATCAATAAGCACAATATATTGTATCAATAGAGCCAAAGATAAGAATCACATGATCATTTCAATAGATTCAGAAAAATCTTTTAATAAAGACCAACACTCATTCATGATAAGAACCCTATGGAAAATTGGAATAGATGGTCTCTACCTCAATCTGATAAAAGCCATCTATGACAAACCAACAGCCAGTATCATATTAAATGGTCAAAAACTGAAAGATTTCATTCTAAAATCAGGAACAAGACAAGGACATCCACTATCACCACTCAGATTCAATATAGTGCTGAAAATATTAGCCAGCTGGGGGCTGGGAATTTAGCTCAGCGGCATAAGCGTCTGCCTTGCAAGTAGGCAGTCGTAAGTTCGATCCCCGGTACCGATAAAAAGGAAAAAGACCAAGAAAAAAAAATTAGCCAGCTAATTAGACAAGAGAGCAAAATAAAAGGAATAAGGATAAGAAAGCAAGAAGTTAAACTATCATTATTTGCAGATGACATGATACTCTACATAGAAGATCCCCAAAACTTTACTGAAAGACGTATAGATGTGATAATCAAATTTAGTAATATAACTGGATACAAAGTCAACACTCAAAATCAAAGGCTTACCTGTACACAAACAGCAAACTCACTGAGAGAGAAATAGGAGAAACCACACCCTTCACAATAGCATCTTAAAAAAAGAAATACTTAGGAATCAATCTTACAAAGTTAAGTAAAAGATCTATTCAGTGAGAATTATATTACGCTGAAAAAACAAATTTAAGAGGATCTCAGAAAATGGAAAACATTCGTTGTTCATGAATGAGAAGAACAACGGCCATTCTCTCAAAATTGTTGAACAGATTTAATGCAATTCCAATCAAAATACCACTAGCATACTTCACAGATCTAGAGAACTCATTCTTAAAATTCATCTGAAACCAAGAATAGCAAAGACAATTCTAAGCAGCAAAGGCAAGGCAGGAGGCATCACAATCCCTGACTTGAAGTTATACTACAAAGCTACTGTAATAAAGTCAGCCTGGTACTGGAATAAAAACAGATCTGAAGATCAGTGGAATACATTAGAAAATACAACCACAACTACACACACACTCAGCCATACGAGCCCCACACGTTCAGTGGAAGAAACATAGCCTTTTTAATAAATGGTGCTGGAAAAACTGGCTCTCTATATGCTGAAAACTAGAACTAAACCCATGCCTATCACCATGTGTGCAACTAAACTCAAAATGTATCAAAGATTTAAATATTAAAATGGAAACACTAAATCTCCTAGAAGGCAAAGTTGGTGAAAATGATGAAGACATAGGCAGAGAATTCACGAACAAAACTCAAACTGCACAGAAAATACTTCCCAGAATCAACAAGTGGATCTCATCTTTTTGTTGTTGTTGTTGTTTTTTTTTTTTTGGTGTCAGGATCAAACTGCAAATGTAGCTTGCCAGACAGGCGGTTACACCCCTGAGCTAAATCCCCAGCCTAGGGATCTCCTCTTACTAAAAAGTTTTTGCATGTCTAAAGAAATCCTCCAACAGAGTGAAAGAAAACCCATGAATTGGAATAAAACCTTAGTCAACTGTCCCTCAGACAAAGGACTTCTTTCTAGAACATATAAAGAATTTAAAAAAATCAGACCCCTGAAATTCAAAGACCCAATCCAAAAGTGGGCACCTGAGATGGATATACAGTTCTCAGATGAAGAAAAACAAATGGCAAATAAATACATGAAAAAATGTTCATCATCATTACTTATTAGAGAAATGTAATTAAAACCACACTGAGATTTCATCTCATTCCTGAAAGAATGGGTAGGATCAAGAAAACTACCAACAAGAAATGCTGGAGAGGCTGTGGGGAAAAAGGAACTCTCCTACATTGTTGGTGGGAGTGTAGACTGGTGCAACCACTGTGGAAATCAGTGTGAAATTTCCTTAAAAAGCTAGGATCTGAAGTTCCATTTGACCTAGCTATCCCACTTCTGGCCATATTCCCAGAAGAACTGAAAACATTATATCACAGTGATACATGTGCACCCATGTTTATAGCAGCACAATTTGTAATAGCCAGATCTTGGAAACAACCTAAGTGTCCATCAACTGAGGAATGGATAAAAAAGATGTCGTATTTTTATACAATGGAGTACTACTCAGCTATAAAGAATGATCACATTGAGGCTTTTATAGGTAAATGGATGTGACTTGAGAACATAATTCGTAAGTGAAGTAAATCAAACTCTCATGTCAATACTGTACTGTCGTCTCCTTAGTGTGAGAAACTGAAAGAGTAAATAAGATACAAAATTAACAATAAATATGGTGGAAAGGTAAGAAACTGCTTGAAGAGGAAAAAACAACTCATATAGTGAAAAGGAGAAAAGAAAAGAAAAGAAAAGAAAAAATATAAATTTGTATATACACACTTCAGATTATTAAGATGATTGTACTACTCATTCTATTAGTTTTTGAAACAAAACAGTTAACATTTGTGGGATCAGATCAATTTTGCATGACTATATCTGGTAAGTTGAATAAGACTTTTGAAGATAACTATGAAAAATAACAAAATTTATTATGTTTCTAACACCATGTTTTAAAAGCCTACATTTTTATTGTTTTGGGGTCTTTGTTATAGTTATTTATTTGACTCTTATTTCTTATTATTCTTATACTTTGTTTTGTTTTGTTTTTTTCCTCTAATACAGAAAGCAGAGATGTACATGTATAGGCTGATATATGCCTACAACTTCACCTAAAGAGTTGACAAGAATTGATTTTATTATGTGTGATGGTATGAACAGCTACACTGAAGAAAACAAGGCATCATGGTAGCTACTGATGGTTTTCTATCAGTTTGTTTTTAACTCCAATAATGCTTTTATTTTTGATTTTGATTGGCTTTAGTTTGTTTTTAATTATTTGATTTCAGTATGTATGAAGATATGGGCAACTATTTTTAAGAAAACAACAGACATTATGGTAGCCATTATTGATTTCCTAGTGTCTGGTTTTGGATGTCCCTAGGGCTTTCATTCTTTTGTTTTGATTGCTTTTATACTATTTTGATTTGTATTAACTTATTGTGCATGAAGATATGGACAACTATTTTGAAGAAAACCAGAGATGTTATTGTAGCCATGGTTAATTTCTTTTCTTTTCTTTTCTTTTTTTTTTTTTTTTTTTTTTTTTTTTGTCTTTTTCCTTTTTATCTGTACCAGGAATCAAACTCACGACTGCCTGCTTGCAAGGCAGGTGCTTATGCCACTGAGCTAAATCCCCAGCCCCCACTAAAATCCTGTGTTATTTGCATTGTTTTGCAAATCTGATATGCTTTTTTTCTGTTAAATTTTGCTTTGTTTTGTTTATTCTCTTTAAAAAATAGATACTATTCTAGTATTTAATGACTTGCTTTAAAAAGCAAAAAGATTTCACTAGTTAGCCTTGCTAGAGTTTCTGCAATCTCTGAGACTTTTTCATGAATGTATCTTCTCTGAACTTGTGCATGCAAACTCCTAATTGGGGATAGTTTCTCTTTTATTTTTCCAAACATTGCAATCTCTTGCTCCCTCTGGTGTCTATCTGTGGTGTCTAAATGCAGATTCTGTGGCTTTCCCCCTAAGCTTCAGCATGGCTTGCTCTCAGAACATCATAGGTTGTGGAGTACGTCAGGAAGTGCTCCCAGTCAGGAAGCCTAAACTGGTCCTGTAAGCAGCTTCCAAACCTTGTCTTGTATGCATGCCTCACTTTTCCATTTCTCAGTCTTCAGCGGAGACGCCAGCAAGATGTAATGGCTGTGTTTGTGGCACCAAGACTCTTCTGGAGCAACAGCCCCTGCCAGGCTCATTTTTGTTTCTAGAGTTTCCCAGGCACTTCAAATACAGCAGGTCCTGTAGACTTCAAGACAGGTGAGACATGGGCAGCTTGATGAGCTGCTCCATAAGGCAGAAATGCTGGGCACATACTTGAACTCTTTCTCTCCCCAGGGAGAAACCAGGAGTTGAGGGTTTTCTCCTGCTCCTTCTACAGTGAGCTGGGTAGAGGGATGAAGGTGAATGTGTCACTGTCCCAGACCTTGCCTTTTTCCTGCAGCCTTTCCTGTCAGTGCTTAGATTCTGGCAAGATACAACTCCCACCCCCTGACCCCTTGAAAAGCCAGACTTTGGCTACACAGTCCAGTCTTCCCTTTCTCTTTTCAGGAAGAAGCCGAGAGCTGAGGGTATTCTCTCCTTCATGCAGCTATAAACCAGAAGAGGGGTTCTACTTTTTGAGAGACATGGAGTTTTCTAAGGGTTTTGGTTTTGTGCTTGCTGGGGGTGCAATACCTGCATCACGGGTTTTTTAGATTTTTCTGAAAGGGTTTTAGTTCATCTGTTGTGGAGCTGGTGTCTGAAGATTGCCGTTCTACCCTCTACATAGCCTAAATTAGTGGACTTTTCAGAAAGCAAATTGTTCTCTGTAGTGTTAGTGGGTCTCATCCAACCAGTTGAAGACTTAAAGAGAACAAAATCTCAGCCTCTCCAGTAGAAATAGAATTCTTCAGAGGCCTCTCTCTTCATTTGTAGTAGCAGTTTTTTCTTGTTCTATGGCACACAGTGGAACTGCAGCCTCAGTCCCCAGATCTCTAGCGGCTGGCTGGTCCTACAGACTGTAGACGTGTCATAGGCATGTGAGCCAGTTCCTTACAAGAAACCTTTTTATATTGCGCGCGCACACACACAGACACACAGACACACACACACACACACACACACACACACACACCTTCCATTGCAAGCTCAGAATAATACAATGAGTAAAACAACTGAGCAAGTCAAGGCAGAGGCCTGTGCTGCCCTAATGCTTTAAATTCTTTTTTTCTCATGCCTGTAATAAAAATAAAGCACCAATTTCACTTAACAGTATCTTTCACAGGGCAGAAAGGAGGCTTCATTAAATTCTGACCCTTGTGTACACACCCTTTCTGTACTCTGTGTCGCAATGGCATGTGCATGTAAGCAATATTGCTGAAGGTGACTTTGATGGCTCTTTTTGATGATGGAGTTACAAGGTGAGCTAACTGCTTTTCTGGAGGAACACCAGTTGTTGTTCTTGTTTTGAGACAGGGTCTCCCTATGTGGTTTAGACTAGTCTTGAACTTGTAGCGATCCTCCTGCCTCAACATCATGAATGCTAGGATTACAGTTCTTTTTTTCCCCTTTAGAATAACTGTTAGACAGACTATGAATAACTGCTAGACAGACAAAGGAATTTAGCAGATATTATCTTACAATGAATGAAGTGAATCTGTCACTTGAGAAAATAACTAATAGCATGACAGCAAGCAGAAGCACTGAAATGACACCCAGGATTTGGAGGCAGATTTATGTCAATGGGCACTGACTGGGACCATTCTCAAAATATCAGGCCCTGACCTCTGGTGGTCTAGGGCTTACATGGGATAAGCAAGCGGGAAGTACAGAGGCAGAGTAGCTTGTCAGTGGGGGATTGGTTCTTACAATATGCATTGTAGGGACCAGCAGTGCATTGCAGTGACAGCTGTTTCTAAGAGACAGAAGCAACTGGAACTGGAACAGGACCTGTTACCTGGGCAACTAAGGAACTGAAGCACACTGGCTGGGGAGAGGGGCCCATTTTCTATTAGAATAATAATTTTCCAAAGATAAAATTTCAGATTTAAAATAAAAATAAACATTTTGGAAACTCAATGACACTGAGTTTGTCACCTTTTTAATTTTTACTTTGGAGCATGGGGATGGAACCCAGGTCCTCATGAAAGCCAGCCAGGTACCATTGGGATTCCTCCTTAGCACCATACTAGTCATCATCTTCTTTGTACTTAAACTTTTCTGGTGAGATCAATAGCAATAATGATGAATACATTATTTGCATATTATATAACAAAACGTGCCAATTGTTTGGAAGAGCTGTATGATTCAGCGAATCTGTACAAATCGTGTCTAGGTAAAAGGCCCATTCACCATGTAGAATACTGACAACTGCATGGTCACTGGTAAGAAGCCCATTCAAGACCAAGACAGGTCAATGGATCTTAATGCCACAAAAGACAAAATGTTCAATGATACGTTTTCTATCCTACACTGCCACTAACGTTTTAAGACCTGTTACCTGCACAATTTTGTCGCTGTATCAAAGAGAATATCTCTTTGTAAAGGGTGTTGGGATCTTCTTCCCAGGGCTCTTTTTCTAGCCCCTATCTTTGTGATCTTCATATACTTTAACCAAACAATGTATAAATCATAACATGCTGAGAGCAGAAGCAGGCAGGAGAATCCAGCTTCATTCTTAAGCCAAACCTTCAAGAAACTTGCAAATTGTAAATCAATACCACTCTTTCCACCAAATTTTTGCTTGTTTTGGATAAAAGTTATTTTTAATAAAACTTATTATGTATGTACACAATATATTTTGTTATTTTAAAGCAAATTAGAAAATGCTTAGAAGATTTTTTTTTTTGGTTATAAGTATTGTTGGATGTGACCCACATAAAATCTCTTGAGAGTTCTTTTTTTGTGTGTCTTTTTGAGACAGGGTCTCAATATGCAGTTCAGGC
The DNA here is from genome assembly GCF_034190915.1 of Cavia porcellus. Taxonomy (NCBI): domain Eukaryota; kingdom Metazoa; phylum Chordata; class Mammalia; order Rodentia; family Caviidae; genus Cavia; species Cavia porcellus. Next base: position 28,805,206 of record NW_026947502.1, read on the forward strand.
TGGCCTTGGGCTCACTTTGTAGCTGAGGACAGCCTTGAACTTGCCACAATGTACCTGCCTCAGCTTCCTAAGAGCTGGTAGAGAGTTCTTAATAATTTCTAAGAATATTGAGGGACTATGATGCCAAATTTGCCTCAGTGATCTGAAGAGACCATTTCAACAGCGTAGTCCAGTTGTCAATGTCCATGTGTGTTTGCTTTGGCTGGGTAGCATGTTGAGTAATTTACCCATACAGTTCTATTCCCTTGTGACTCTTAGTAAATTTCCCTTAGTAAATTTCCCTTAGACTCTTAGTAAATGTCCCTACTTGGACAAAGTATCCAACGCAGAGCTTAAAGCAGGAAAAGTTAATTTTTCCTAGGACTTCAGTCTGTCACTTGGCTCCAAGGTAGAAATAGAATGGTAAAAAACAAGATGGAGGAAGAGATGATCAACCTATGGCAGCCAGGAAGCAGAGCGAGAAGGGAGATGTAGCTAAAAATTCATTAGTGGATAAAGTCACTGATGGGTATAGCAAACCTCCTCCTCCCCGCCACGATCAGATCCCATTGGAAATATGTGCGGCTTTGGGAGGACACTTGAGATCTAAATTATAAGAATAACCTTAGGGGCAAGTGTATTTCCTTGCTTTTTTGAAGTTGCACTTTCCTATGTGACTAGTGTCAGTCCTTGAAATGTGGGCAGATGTGATTGAAGTGGTGACTTCATTGTGCTCATGTGGGTGTTCTCTGGTTTGTCCTCTTGTCCTCCATTCCTCTAAGCAAAGCATGACTCAAGTTGCCCACATGGCCTCACATTGGGAGCTCCATGAAAAAGACCTCACCTGGTCTGTTACATGGCACATCCTGAGCCCTGCTAAGATGAGCTGAACTTCTCACCACCAACCTTCAGACCTAGGAGAATGAAAATAAATGATCGTGGTGATAAGCAAATAAGAGTAGGGATTTTTACACAGCCTTGTTGCAACAGAAAATTTATACTGAATTCCAAAGAAGACTTGTCATGGTCTGACTATCTCCACCAGAATTCATGTTGGAATTTAATTCCCATTGTGAAGTATTAAGTGATGAGACCAAGTGCAACATTTAAGAGGTGATTAAATCATGAAATCTCTGCCATAATGAATGAATTAATCCATTGCTGGATTAAGGGATTAGTGGATTAGTAAGTTAGTAAATTATCTAAAGAGTGGGTCTGTTATAAAAGCCAGTTGGGCTCCTTCTCTTCATGTGTGGCTCACCACGTGATTCCTGGTACTACCCTGGGTCTTTGCAGAGTCTCCACTAGTATGGAGGCCCTCACTATAAATGCAGCATCTGGAACTTCCATCTAGAACCGTATAGAACCGTAAGATCTAAATTTATTTGCTTCATATATTTCCTAGTCTCAGGCATATTCTCTTATAACAAAAGAAAACAGACTCAGACCCTCTCATAATTTCTCATTTTGGGTAGGTGTGGGTGGGTGTGTTGGAGGCAAAGCTGCTACTGCCTTTCTCAGAATGAGTTGGGGGGACAAAATGGGCTGCCATCACCAGGAGCAGGTGGACTTTCCACTCATCTTCTTCTGGTGAGTAAGATCCTTTTGGCCACAGCCTGGTAGACTGGCCCCAAGTCCCTCTGATTGAGCATCTGGAGAATGGGAACCTGTAGAGATGGGGCTGGTATAGGTGCTGGGTCATGTCTGGTGCAGGAGAGAAGCTGAGGACCTGAGCCAGGCCTCCTCAGTTCAGTCCATGCTTCCATTCCCCTGCAGAGGTCCTTAGTAACATTGATGAACAGTTTGTTCTATCATTTTATGGGGTATATCTGCTAGTTTTGAGACTTTCTGATTGACCACTGGAGCTTTTACCTTCAGTAGTCTGCTGAGACAGAGACCCAATATTAGTCTGTTTTCCAGATTCCAAAATTTGATGTTTGTCCTTTTCTGCTCAATTTCTCTTTTTCTTTATGAATTGGTGGCTTTTACATTTGTCATCACCTGGCCATCTTGTGGCTTTTATTAAAAAGTTTGGATGCATTAAACAGACTTAGGACACAAATTCAATCAGGCATCTGGAGAGTGGACTTGTATTATTTTTAACAAATAGTTTTATTGAGATATAACACAGCTAACATACAAATCACTCGCTTAAAGTATATTGCAGACCACTTCCTAAGTGAAACAAGCCAGATACAGAATACACTGCTATTTTATCTTACTTCCATCTGGAACCCAACAAAGTGAAATTCACAGAAACAGGAAGTGGAATGGGTTACCAGGGGTTAGGGTCAGGCAGGAAATGGGAAGATGGTGGTCAAAGGGCACACATTTTTGGTTACCAGATGAATCAGTTTTGAAAAACTAATATACACTGGTAGGGCTTATAGAGACCAACAATGCACTATAAACTTGAAATTGGCTAAGAGAATAACCCTTAAATTCCTTCAGCATCCCCAGCCCCCAGAAAGTGATGGAAGCATATGTTGACTTGATTGTGGTAATAATTTCACAATGTATAAGTACCTGTACCAAAACATGTTGTATATCTTCAATATACATGGTATTCATCAGTGATACCTTCATAACTCTGAAAATTTATAAAACAATTGTGAAAAATTATACTACTCAAAGGCCTTAAGTATATTCACAGAGCTGTACAACTATCAGCACAGTGCAGAATTAGAATATTTTCATCAGTTTCTGAAGAAACTATGCACCCTTTAGTTATTAGTAGTATTCCCCAGCTCTGCCTCCTTCTCAACCATGGGTCTATTTTTATAAACTTAGGTATTCTAAATATTTTGTGCAAGTTGAGTCATATGATATTTGATCTTTTGTGACTGGCTTATCCAACTTAGCATAATGCCTTAATAGTTCATTCATCTTGTAGCATGGATTGGTACTTCATTTCTCTTCATAGCTAAATAATATTCTGCTGTGGGACTAGACTTTCTTTAGTTTATCTGTTCATTCATCATCTGATGGGCAAAATGATCTTAGAAATGTAAATTAAGCTGGGCATTATGGCACATACTTGTAGTCTCAGTACTATGGGAGGTTGATGCAGGATGATCACTGCTTCAAGCTCAGCCTTGGCCAATTTCTGACTTTGAGAGAGAGACCTTGTCTCAAAATAAAGAATAAAAAAATGACTGACATTGTAGCTCAGTTGAAGGCCCTGGAGTCACTTCCCAGCATTGCTACCCCCAAAAAGAAAACATAAATCAGATTGTGTCACTCTCTTCTATAAAACTCTCTGTGGTGATGATCACAAAATCATCATGGTCAGTCCGGCCTTGCAGAAATCTGGCCCCTTCATTCACCTTCCTCATCTCATTTATCACAAGTCTTCTTTGCTCGTTACTCCTGCATCACTCTGGTCTTCTTTTCTGTTCCTTGAAAAGTCTGTTTATTCCCACCTCAGAGACTTTGCAGTTATTTTTCTTCCCTGAGATTGGGAAGTGCATCCTCCTCATCCCTCACGTCATCTCCCAAGACCTTCTGACCTTCTCTACAGAACTTTCTTCTGTGCCCCTCTAGGCCTCTCTCATGATTTCCTTTCCAGTCTTCATCATTGCCTGCCATTATTCAATCTTTCTCTTTGCTTTCTTCATTATCACTTTACCATGTCTGCATTCACTGCAAGGCCTCAAAGAGAGGCAAGAGCTGGATGACACCTTCATGCCTCCATCCTTATGATATGAAGGAGACCTGGCGTAAACTACTTAGTTTTTGTTCAGCAAATGGCTAGATTTAAGGTTATGTCTCAGTCCATATCCTGTAGCTATAACTGAATACCTGAGACTGAACAATTTATTTTTTATAAGTTTATTTATTGTATTTTTGGAGGTTAGGAAATCCAAAGATAGAGGGGTCACATGTGGTGAGGGTCTTCTCACTGAAGAGGACTCTGGTGAGTCCAGGGGAAGCAAGAACATCACATAGCAAAACAGAGCAAGGAGAGCATGGTTTCTTAACACAGCCATTCTTCCACAATCCATTCATCCATTAACAACAGATGGATTAATCCATTCATGCAGGCAGAGCTCTCTAGATCAAGTCACCTCCCAGATATGCAAATACCACCCAGGGGCATCATGCCAAATTTTGTTTAAAGGAGCATTATAGGGAGTATATAGTGCACAAATTTACTTTTTAAAAACATTTCTATTGATGAATAATTAATTTTAATTTTTATGAGTTTTATTATATCAAACAATGTGTATTTAACAGCAAAATAAAATATCAGTAAAATGAAATACTACATTTTTAATATGTAATGAGTGTACAGAGTAAACAGCAACATTTTAGACTATTTACCTGCCTGTAAGATCTAAAAAAACAGCAGCAGAAATAAATTCCTATATGAGCTAAAATGAGAATACAAGCAAAATTCTACTACAGAAATAATCTTTGTTTCAATCATCACACCTAAGGCCGTCTTCACACATGATGACATCATGTTCCATACACGTCTCACTTATACTGACAGCTCATGTGCTTAGTTTTCTTCTTCTGTTTAGTAGGTGGTTCTTGTCACCTCTCTTATCAGGAGCTTCCTATTATATTATTCAATTTGTGCTCAGCAGGAAAATGAAATATCAAAATACTAGTATATACTGGGTGTTTAGCATAAAAATCAATGCTTTCTCCATCAACTTTTTACCTACTAAATCTAAAACATAACAGAAATAAATTCCTATGTGGACTACAACAAGAATATAAATAAAACTGTACCACAGAAATAATGTTTGCTTCAGTTACCACACCAGTGGCAGTTTTGACACAGGAAAACAGCATATTCCTTACATGAGTGTCACACTGATAGCACCTGTGTTTTATTTTCCTGTCTCCTTTGCTATCCTGTTTTCTTTTCTTTCTTTATTTTTTCTTTATTTTTTTTTTTTTTTTTTTTTGGCCTTTTTCCTTTTTATTGGTACCAAGGATCGAACTCTCGACTGCCTGCTTGCAAGGCAGGCGCTTATGCCTCTGAGCTAAATCCCCAGCCTTGGTCTTCCTGTTTTCTTGTGGTGGTCTGCTCAAGAAGTCTTTTGTAGAGTTCTTCAGGCAGATACATATTGTTCTTCTTCTGTTGTAACTGACCATTTATCAATTCCAGTCCAAATTCTCTAAAAAAATTTCTCTGGGATATTTTATACTTGTTATTTTCTTTGTAAACTATAAAATTATTTATATCTGACATGTTTAGGACCCAATAAAACAACCATTGGCCAATGCTTTGGATTTGAGTGACATCATAGTTGCTACATAACTCATCAACATTTCATTTTTTTGTGAAATATGTCCATTTCTAGTTCCATTTGTGCTAAGAATTCACTACCAATATTTTTGTTGTTGCCATTGATGTTTGGTTTTTAGAGAGTCTCCCTACATGGTCTAACATACCCTTGAACTCACTATGTAACACCACTGACCTTGAATTCACAGGATCCTCCTGCCCCAGCTCCCCCACCCCCTCCCAGTGCTGGGGTTACAGGCAGTTCACTATCGATTTTATCAGCATGGTGTAATGTTGACAGTATCAATACTACTTTGTTTTCCTTTACTATACAGGAGGCTAATGTTATGCCTTTCTGAATTTCAAAGATTGTACTGTACATTTCTCTGTTGTGAATTTGTGACATTTTTTTCAGGAGTCTCAGCTTTGTTCTTGAGAACAGTTTCTGTGCTCGTTAACTGGTGGTTTTTTTTTTTTTTTGCATATGTAACGTCAATGGGTAACTTGTGAACCAATTGTTGAATGTGATATTTGGGTTCTTTTTTCAAATAGGTGCAATAGTCTGTTAACAATGTCGTACAATTTATTACTGCATAAATAGAGACCTGGTGACTGAGTTCCAAGAGAAATTTCTAAATTCAGTGTGTAAAATGTCTTTACATCTCCTGGGGCTATATTTTTACACCATATTTGGACGGTTTGTTTGGTATATAGTGCCAAACACAACCATGAATTGACGCAAGTTGACTGTGAATTATCATGTATCCAAGGGGTGTATAAATTGTTTGACAGTTCAAAATAAACCTCCTAAAAATGAGCCAAGTTGTCAGATTTTTTTCCTTTTTTTTCTTCATGGGTTTTATTGTCATTAAAACTAGGCAATATTGGAAAAAAGGCAATCTCTTAAGTGTCATTATTGTTCTAAAATCTCAGTCCCGCATCTGTCATACCTCCTTAGATCTTGCAGTTTCTGACAAGTATGATAAAGTCCTGCTACAAAGTCTTTTAGTTCAGATGGTGATATATCATGATAAGTATATTTGGAAGTATGATTGCTGATGCATATAGAATGTTTTACTTTTATCTCATTATTAGTGTATTTTACAACATCTTATAGTATATCATCTGTTACAAACAATTTCCAACGTTGAGTCACAGTGTTGGCATTTCATCCAATAGATTTTACCCCTGGCAAGAACCTAACAGCATCTTCTTACCTAGTTTTAATAGGTGCTCAGGTGTACGTGACCATTTTACAGTGCTTTGACTCATCAAATATTTACTTATATAACATTTTCTTCCTCATATGAATCAGAGTCTTCATTATGTATTTCTGTATCTGTCATATCCTGCTAATGTCTTTGGCTTACATGGTCCGAGTCATCGTTGGTAGGTGAATCACCTGATGAATCACTGCCAACATTCTCCCAAAGTTATACAAGCAGATTTGCATGCAATATTGTACTACATTGGTCTAATTCTACCAGAAAAATAAAAGGAAAACATGCAATAAAAAGTTATACATACACAAAGATGTACTGTGACGTGTAATGTGCATGAAACTCATTCATTTACATTTTGACATAACTTGCCACTCATCATACCAAGTTGGCGAGCATAAAAATTCCTTCCCTTTATTCTCCCAACACAGCTACTGAGACACACAGCCAGCTACTAGTCCTACTTTACAGGACAAAGAGGCTTTGCAGGTGTGCCTGATGTTATGGACAATGAGCAGGACAGCTTATCTTCCACTGACCAGGTGAGCCCAATCTCATCCCAAGTGTTCTTCAAAAGGACAGTTTTCAAGATGAGGTGTGTTAGGAAAAAGGAAGAAAAGAATGAAGTATGAGCTCAGCCAGACAGATTTATTTCCAAAGAAACCTGAGACAGACTGAATGCTCTCATATGGGCAGTGAGGTCTCTTATGGGGTCAAAAGGAGGTGATTGAAAGGTGGTGATTACCTGCCAAGAACAAAATTTGAGAATGCACAAGGGGTAACATCTGCCCAAGCACGAGACTTGAGAATGTGCAGGACATATTGGTTACTACCAATAGCAGGCCTGATAATGATAGGGGCCACTGGGTGACTTCTGGTCAGCCTAGGATGCAGCATTTGAACTCCTACAGAGTCCATCAGAAAGATAGGAACAGCAGAGCAAGAGTCCAAGACATGTGAGATTGCCAGTTTTGCAGAGGGAAAAAGGATCTGTGTGTCAAGGCATGTGAATGAGCTTGCAAAGCCAGAAAAGGCAGGGAAATGTGTTGTCCTTGAATGCCTCCAACAATAACACTGCCACTGAGACCCATGCCATGCTGTCTTTGTTGCTTTTTTCTCACTGCTGAGACAAAATATCCAACACCCCAAATTGAGAAGGGAAATGTTTATTTAGCTCACAGTTTATGGAGATTTTCATTTGTAATTGGCTGGCTCCAAGGGTGTGGGGAGCAGTTGAAGTTGAAGATTTATCACATGTGAGGAGCTAGTGCAAGGCCAGCCCCAAGAACACAGAGCACCTGAGGTGAGCCAGATGAAAAAGTTGTTAGACAGAGGAGTTTCACCTGACATCAACCTACTGAGTGTATAAATAAATGCATCACATTTATTGCATCACAGTTGTTGGGTGGCTTCTTTTTCTCCCACCAGGAGAAGAGGTGCCACCTGAACTCAGCTTTCTCTATTTTGATTCTTGTCTTCATTTACTTATGGTTCTCCCCCTAGGAATTTCTCAAGAGCTGCAATAGGTGTGGCATTTTTGTTGCCTGAACAGGGATCTAGGGCATGGGAAAACTTGTCATACAGTAGGTTAGAGACCATCTCTAATTATGCACACAAAAGAGAGAGAGGTATATTGATATCATCAATAATGGTCCAATTGATATCATCCATATTGATCCCACCATCAGATGCAAAACATGGTGCAAACAGGTTCTCAAGAAAGACAGATGTATTAGAAATGTTTCATGAATTATTGAAAGTGAAAAGTTCAGATGTGAAGTTTTCTCAACTGACAAAATTTCTCACCTTTGTGAAAGAGACATGTTCCCTAAACAAGGAACTGTGAACCCTGAGATATGGAGGTGAGTAAAGCAACAATTGTGTGGCCAATATACTGCTAAGGGGCCTGAATTTATTCCCATATTTATCTTTTCTTTGTGGACCTTGATCAGGGAATGCCTTGATGATTGTATGCCTGTTGAGACAACCATAGAGGATTAGGCTCAGAGCACAACTTAAAACTAAGCCTCCAGCAGAAAATGGATAGTAGATCAATGGTCACTTCCAATAGAATTTGAATTCCCTAGCTTTCCTAAGTCAGATAAGTAAGGAGCACTGGGGAACAAAGGAGACTTTTCCCCATTAGAGGACTGTTTCACTGTGACTTTCATTTCACAGCTGCCCAAAGTAAAACCAGTAACCCCAACTGTGCCATCACTGGCTACTCCTGCTTTGTCAGTTCAGAAAAATTTTGCTGCATCACAGGCTGGGATTTCAACCTTTATAGAATAGAATCATCCTTTCTTTCTCACTTGAAGTTGGTGTTAAAAGAATCCAGGAGGTGGGAGAATCCCTGGAGGGATTCAACATGTCTATCCTGTTCCAGAAGTCCAAGATCCCAATATTTGGAGACAAGCTATATGTGTTCATGAAGCTGTGCCTTTTAAGACACTAAAAGAACTAAACCAAGCAAGTACTACCTATGACCTCACAATCCCTTTTAACTTGGGTTTCATAGGGTTCATAGTACAACAGTTGATGGCCCATTGGAAAGGAATAGCTAAAGCACGTTTAGGCTGGGAGACTATTTATTGTGGAAGGAAAATGTTTTTATTTGTGCACAGATCACGTCACTCACAATGTCTTTCACAATGACATGTTACTTGGTAATATTGATTGGCTCCACTCAACTCTTAAGCTAACAATTCATATTTTAGACCCTCTCTTTTACATTCTCGAGGGGGACCCAGTCCTTACATCTCCAAGAGCACTTACGTCACAGACTAATGCCACCTTGGACAAAGTTAGTGTGGCCCATACTCAACTTTCTAGAGTTCGCCCATCTTTGTCAACATTTGTAATTAATTTCCCAACTCAGCATATGCCCACTGGGATTCCTTGGTAGTCTCAGGGACCTTCACAATAACTACATATTCCACATAAAACCATTACTCTCTTTCATGATGCTGTGGCAGGGCTGATTCCATGTGGTTGCACACATGCGGTTTAGCTCTTTGGTTGTGAGTTGCATTTGGTCACACTTTCCCTTTTATTCTGTTCAACAACAGTGGGTGTGGCAATTTGCATCCTCTTGGAAATCCACATTGGCCAACTTCCCTGGTATGATTGATTGTCATTATCTTTCAAACAAATTAATTCAATTTACTTCCCTCACACCTATTGTCTTCCCTTCAAAAATAAGCTTGGTTCCTATAGTGGGAGGTGTCTCTGTTTTCAAAGATGAGTCCTCTTCTTTCAGGGTAGGTTACGTAATGGCTTCCTCCTAAAGGATAGAAGATATGGGTTTTTCTTCTGCACAAAAGACTGAATTTCAGGCTGTTATATGGGTCTTGCAAAATCATCCACTCCAATTAACCTCTTTTCAGAAAATGTTTATGTTCATGGTGGTGTTCCACACTGAAATTGCCTCTGTAGATTGCTGGATACTGTCACTGTGACTCCCTCATATGCTATTCAACAGGCTTCTGCCTCCCATGCCAGCTTCCATCAACATGCTTTTTCCTTGTGCAAACAGTTCCTTTTAAACTGGGAACAGATTCAACGAATTGTTAAACAATGTTCCTCATGTATCACATATCTTCCCTCACTTCCTATGGGGGTTAATCCCCAAGGGATACACTCTAATCATCTCTGAAAAATGGGTGTCACTCATATTCCTGAGTTTGGCTCTCTATGCTGGGCCCACATTTCAGTGGATACATCCTCAGGATTTGTTTTTGCTTCTGCATCACTGGTAAAGTGGCTAAACACATCATTGCTCATTATATAAGTGCTTTTAGTACTCTTGGCCACCCACAGACACTTAAGACTGACAATAGCCTGGATTATATAAATGAGTGCTACCTTGCAAACAAAACCTTTCCCTTACCACAAGAATTACTTATAACTCTAAAGTTCAAGGAATTGTTGAACTTGCTCATTGTATGCTCAAAATTCAATTACAAAAATGAAAAGGGGACTCCTCCCTATACAATTTATACCACATAATTGACTTCACTTGACATTGTATACTATTAACTTTTTAGATCCCTGTAGGGATGGGACTATAACAGTAAACAGACACTACAATCAGGTAAAGGAAAAAAGTTATAAAGGATCTTGTGGTAAGATCTTCCTACTGGACAGTGGAAGGGATCCAGCATGGCAGTCATATGGAGTCAAGGGTGTGCTTGTGTTTTTCCAGAGAACATTGATGGCTTATCTTCATGCCAAAGTGTACTGTCCAGTTGTATCATGGACCCAGAGAAGGAATCATTTCCACCTTTCAAGAAGCTGATGCTCAGTCCTGTGACAGTGATGCCTTGAGCACCATGCCACAGCTGATAGACAGCATGGGTCTAGACCCAACCTGGGGCCAATTAAAGAAACTGACTCAGGATGTCCAGGAGATGGTAACCAAAAATGGAAATTGAAGGTCTGAGTATGTGACAGAGGGTATAGTGATAATTGAGCTGAAAGCTACATGAAAGAGAGGGACAAAAACATTGCCAGTATTCTTTAGACAAAGTAAAATACAAACATACATATATATATATATATATATATATATATATATGATAAATATATATGTATATAAGAGATCTTGTTCCTTCCAAATTCTTCTTGTAAGAGACCTCTGCGAATTGACCTATAAAAAATTCTGACTAGTATATTTATAAAAACAAATTGTTAAAATGGTAAAGGAGTTATTATAATTCAATTTAGCCAAAAATATATTTGAATACGCTCTAATTTTGTAAGAAGATTATCTGTGTGTTTGTTTGTCTGTGCAACCTATTAATAGTTGTTTTTATTTGAGCTCAACAACTTTTCTTTCCTTTTTCCTTGGCATTTTTGGATCATTTTGTTTATACATAAATTTGGCTTAGAGTTTTAAAAAGCATGGATTCACCTAAGTTGCCAGCTGGTCAAAATGATACTGAAATTGGTTTTCTTATGGTCATATGAGTTGTTAAGGTAAATAAATGAGGACACTTAAGGCTCGGGGAATTGTTGGTCAGGGATCTCTTCACTGAATAAAGGAACAGCTACCTGGGAAAGATCCTTCCCAGCCTTTGTTCATCAATAGGAATCTCCAGTGGTCTCCAAAGCCTTATGAGAGACTTCCCACGAAATGTTTTAAAAATAATTATTGTGCTATATTTACATAGATCATTATCAAAAGATTAGGTTTTCTTGAAATGAGACAATGAGGTTTTCTGATTTAAAGATGCTCTGGAACAAAACTAAATTAAGAAACAAAAGTTTGCATATGGCTATGATAATTTATTTTTATTAATCTTATGGTGTATTCCTTCAGTTGTACAAGTCTTCCAAAATATAAAACACAGATTGTTTATGGTGAGAGACCTTTTCTTTCAGATTCAGATCTCTACCTTTAACAAAAATTTATGTGATGTATATGCTATGCATGTGCTTCTGTACTTAGAGATGCCTAGACATTAAGCAGTACAGACAATGTCATAAATTTCTTCAATGACATCCCACTACAGGTCAACATGTTAGGTAAAACTTCCCATGTACTATATAGAGATATTGACTAAAAGTCTATTCTATACTAAGATAGAAAATTTACAATTACATGTGTATACTTACAAGTTGTTCAGATAACTATACTACTAAGTTTTTGATAGTTCATCAAAAAGAATAGTTTGTGCTATCATTGTCTGTTCATTTTTATGCTTTGATTTTGTAATTTGAACAATTTCTAATTTAAAAATATATATCAACTAAAGATGATTTTTAATATTATTTTCTTGAAATTCTATATCATTTCTACCCTTTTTTCCTCTTTTTTAAATAAAAAAGATGGAAAATTTAAGTATGTTACAAAATGTCAACATGATACTCATGCTACAATATTATATATGGCTTTTGATTTCAAATTTTCTGTGTAAAACTGTATAACTGTTGTCTATAAATCTACAGACATTCAACTACTAGAACATCCATGATTGGCAGGAAAATAATGATTCTACTTACTCAAGATGCTTAATATTTGTATAAAATTATAATATTAATCTCACTGCTCCCATTACAATATAATGTCATTAATCTTTTTTTTTTGAATGTTTAAAAAGTGAGGTTTAGAGACCAAAAACTAGAAAGATAGATAGGCTAAGAGTACAGCCAATGTTGACCCAAGCCCTCTGAGGTCAGTGAGGACCTAGGACATAAATAAACCTCTGTTGTATTATCCTATAACTTAGTGAGTCCCTGGTCTTTTGACCAAGGAGGTTGTTGGACCAGAGGAAGGAGATTGATGGTGTATACTGTGCCTACACTGAGTCTCCCAAGTGTTCACAGAAAGCAACTTGGTCAAGCAATGGCTGTGACTCATCAAGACTGACAAGAGAACTGAGAGGCACTGTACATGGCTCAAGATAAATCCTGAGGAGATGTAATTGACCTTGAAAGATAGCAAGAAATCAATTTTAATTAATATGGGTCTTACTTTAACTGACTCTTGAACATCCAGCAGAAAGGTATAACTGGAAGATGTATTTTAAAATGCCATAGTGATATGCTAGCTATAAAAGAAACTCAAATCACTAACACCTTCTGACAATTGCCAGCTATGCTGGTAACTAACTGATGTTATGGATTAATAGACTATAGATTTCAATTGCTGAATACAGAGACCTGAAGTCCTTGAACTGGGAATCTTTAGCCTAAATGAGTGAGCTCACTTGGAATGGAGAGGCTTTGAGAAGGAGAAGGTCCTCTGCAGAGTCCTCCAAATAGCTTCACCTCCAACTGACCATCTATCACTTGCAACTACAAAACAAAGAACGAGATGTGAGGAGTGGCTGAAACTGAGGTTAATCACACGTGTGGGGCTAGGGTGAGGCCAGCGCTGAGAAAATGGAGCCTGAGGCAAGCCATGTGAACAAGTTGTTCCAGTCTTGATAACACGAGGCACGTGAGGTAAGCTAGATGAACAAGATTTTGGGCAGAGGGATTTCACCTGACATCAACCTGCCAAGTGTTTAAATAAATGAGCTGCAGTCATTGGGCAGTGTTTTTTTTTTTTTTTTTTTTTTTTTTCTCCTACCAGGAGAAGAGGCTCCACCTGACCTTAGCTTTCTACACTTTGACTCTTGTCTTTATTTCTTCATGATCCTCTTCCCTGAAGTTTCTCAAGAGCCTTGCACAAGGCATAGTGGTGTGACAAAGGAGCAGCATTTCTAAGTGGCAGAAGACACAAAACCAACAAGAGCAAAAGGAAGAGAGGACAGAAAACCTTTTTTCCTTCTTTGTATTGTAAGCAGGCTACTATCCTGGGATGGGTATAACACTCACATCATTTCCCTACTCTTGCTTGCAAAGGCTCAGGATGTTTACAACGTAAGGAGCTGGCCCCTGCTGATTTACTGAGTCAAACTTTTAATCTCCTCAAATTGACACAATGAGCCAATCATTACAACACCCTGGAGCATAAACAGCTGCCTCAGGGCTATACCCATGGCTGTAGAACTGCTGGGTTACTTGGTTAAGCTTTTATACTTCTCAACTTGACATGATGAATCAACCATAGCTCAGACCTAGGATGTCCAGAACTATAAATGATAAGCATTTACAGTCCCAAAGGGTGTAGGGCTCTGATTACTTGTTACAGCTGCAACAAGGGACTGATGCCTCAGTTCAAGTCTGTTTTCTCTCTCCCCAGTCTAACACTGATGATGTTTGAGAAGGAATATACCTGATTTTTTTTTTCTGGGAATAATTTGTTTGAATTTTCAGTCAGAATTGTTTCAAAGTTAAATTCTAGAAATGTAAATAACTTTATGTTTTACCCACCAGGCTTTTGTCTGATGGAAAATATTTTAGCAATGTATGACTTTGGAATTCTCAGAAATGTTCATTGAACTCTGCTCCATTTCATCAAATGTGCTATTAAAAATCTGAGGAAGAAATAAATTCTGATGTACAGCATAGTCTGGTGACTACAGTTCACAACAATTTTATATATAATTATAAAGAATTAAAAGGAAGGAATTCTAAGGTTCAATACACAGATATGATCTTTATGGAGATAGAAGCGCTAATTGACTTGATTTACTCATAGCACATTGTACACTTGTCAAATTATCACACTGTTCCCTATTAATACATACAATCATTGTATGCTAATTTAACAGCAGAATTTAAAATGTTTACTGTATTACCTTTCAGTTCTGGGATTTTTATTAGTACATGTTTGCAGTACATAATAATTATGTTCACTGAAAGGAACTGGGGCATGTGCACAACACATTTCAATTCCTTCCTTTGTCCCCTTCCCAGGCCTCTTTTATTTTTCCATTATTGAATTTATTTATTTATTTTATGAGACTACAAACTTGAAAACCAAGCTAATAGGCCATAGAATAACTATAACATGTAAGACTATTATACTAAGTCAAGGGGCACTTTTATTCCATACTGGATTACAGTATTTGCTTTCTTTTTCCCTATTATCTGTGTTGATTTTATGCTTTGTATATGTACTACATTTTTTATATAAGAGAAACAATGAAATATTTAATGTTTGAGTTACTTCATTTAACATTATGGTTTCCAAGGTACATCTATTTTCCTACAAATGACTTAAGTATATCATTTTATAAGGCAGAGTTAATGAATATGTTTTAATATATTTATGAAAGAGTTAAATGAATTTTTAATAAACACATTTTTAAATTCATTCATCTTTTGATGGATGCTTCCAAGATTCAGCTATTTTGAATTGTACTGCTACAACATAGATATGAATACCTCACTGTGGAATGCTGTACTTAACTCTTCTGGGAAGATTAGTATTTGTCTGATTTTGTCTATTAATGTTTGTTTTATGAAATTGGGTGCACTTATATTTGGTGCATATATGTTTATAATTGTTAACTTTTCCTTCACAAATATGTGGTGACCTACTTTGTCTTTTATGATCAGATATTTAGCTTGAAATCTACTTTGTCTGAAATTAGGATAGCAACTTCTGATTTCTTTCTGGGTTCCCATTTCATAGAACATTGTCTTCCATCCTTTGATTTTTAATTTATGAGTATCTTTCTTAATTAAATGTGTTTCTTAAGTCCTACATATTGTTGACTTTTCTTTCTGGATTCATTCTGCCAAACTGTGTCTTTTGACTGGGGAATTCAGATGAGTTACATGGAGAGTTATTTTTGAGATGTATTGGTTTATTCTTGTCTTTGCATTGTTTCCCTTTTGTGGATTTCCTTATTTTCCCCTCTTTTGTACCCCAGCAGATGTGCTGATTTTTTTTGGCTTATTGTCATTATTGACTTCATTGTCTTTTTCTAGAATATATTTGTAAGGCTGTGACTGCCTCCTTTGTCAACCAGTGAAAGCAGAGTCATGTCCTGAATTGGACAAAACTGCAGACCCTGAGAGAAAACCACAGACTTGAAATGACAGATAAATTTATTTTCTTTTTCTTTTTTTCTTTTTCCTTTCCTTTCCTTTCCTTTCCTTTTTGTTTTGAAAATTTTCTTATTTTTTCATGAGTGTGAACATTATTTTTAGTTCATTTTGTTGTTATTGTTGTTCTGTTCTGTTTTTGTTTTTCTTCTTTACTTCCCTCCTCTACTGCACTAGTTTCCTGAGGCTTTGTTTT
The DNA here is from genome assembly GCF_034190915.1 of Cavia porcellus. Classification (NCBI taxonomy): domain Eukaryota; kingdom Metazoa; phylum Chordata; class Mammalia; order Rodentia; family Caviidae; genus Cavia; species Cavia porcellus. The sequence goes on from NW_026947502.1 coordinate 28,821,287, forward strand.
TCTTCCTTTGTCCTTCAGCTTTGCTTCTAAATTCTTGTTATATTATTTCTCTATCTTTTCCTATTTTCCCCTTCAAATTTTCTTTTGTTAACAACTTCTCTCTTATTTTAACTCTCTATATAATTTCTTTCATTTTTCTTTTTTTAAAATTTTATTTAAAGAAAGACTAAACAAAACAGAAAATGTGTAGAAATAATACGTACTTTTAAAGAAAAAATAAATAGTAAGAAATCACCAGTTGATGATTACATATTGTCCTCTTACAAATAGTTGTTCAAGATAAAAAAGTGAAACATACAAAGTGGGGACTTGAACAGCGAGATTGCAAACAGTTCTGTTCAACTATCCAACAAAAACTTAGTAATATGGTTATCAGTCCTATACACTTAAACATACATGCAGTTATCCATATCTTCATTTATGTTGAGAATAAACAAACTTAAAGTAGGCTAAAATGACTCTGAACAAAGAATAATAGTTTTGCTGGATTTCACAGCATGACACTACAGGATCAGCACTAGGTACTGTAGTGTCTCTTTTTCTTCAAAGTATTTGTTCATTTCATCATGCATTATAACATCAGTTCACGCAAACTGTTTATAGGTTCTATGCAGGCATGAGTCTTAACATGTATTTCTCTCCTTTCCATATTAGAGGGAGAAACAAAACAAAGCAAGACAAAACAGAACATATTCCTATAGACACATGAAATGAAAAAGACATATAAAACTACTGTATAAGGAGTTTTACAATGGTTACTGTGTTGTCTCTTGTTATCTTCAATAGAATTGTCTATATCATCAGACATAGTATAATTGAACATAGCAATACATGACAATATTAATAAAAACACAACTTTGTAGATAGTGTAAAGCTTCAAAAACAGGTAGTAATCAAACCAGAATGGGTATCGTAGTGAATCTTGTCATCTTCAGTGTAGTTACCTGTACTCTCAGACTTGATACTATCAATCATAACAGTTTTAAATAAAATCTATTGATACCAAACAGCAATCAAACAAACCAGATTTAACTAAGATCAGTCATGATAAAACAGTATAAGTTATACAGGGCTCCAGATTAAGTTAATAGGAAATTAAAGGTGTTATTTTTGGGATAACTGTCTGTGCCCTCAGATCTAGTGCAAGTAGACAAACTGGGACAGAATAAAATCTAAGCAGTGTAGTATGAGTAATATGGTTTTTAAATCCTGATACACAATTAACAATATCTTATGCCATCTTTTTTAAGACTCTCCCTCCCATTTCACTTCCCCAGGGTGCACTGTGCATTTTTGGGTCTCACCAACACCCTCAGTTTTTAGGTTGGGGGGCAACCTGCTACTTACCTATGTGATCCCAAACCTTCTCCCTCCTGGACTTGATCTCTAGTTGTATTCCTTTACCTATTAAAGCCTGTCTTTCCAACTTATCCACAAATACTGGTCTAGTTGCCCCTATTACTCTCTGGTTCCTTGTCACATAGAGCATTGTTTTTTCATATTTTATTTTTGGTCCATAAACCCTTTTTCAGGTTAATTGTATTTTCTATAACAAAGCATCTTGGTGGACCCTATCTCCTGATCTACTCTGTCAGTGTTTCTCTCTCCCTCTCTCTCTCTCTCTCTCTCTCTCTCTCTCTCTCTCTCTCTCTCTGTGTGTGTGTGTGTGTGTGTGTGTGTGTGTGTGTGTATCAAGGCCATCTATATTAGAGATTATAGCCTACCTTCTCTGCCTCACTTCTGTTGTGCTCTTTTTCTGACATTAGTTGTCTGCTTTTCTTCTTCATTTCACTTTCTGCTACATTCATTGAGGCCTCTCTGCCACTGTTACTGAAATCCTGGTACTTTTCTCTCTATCTAGAATGTCTTTCAGTATTCTCTGTAGAGTTGGATTGGTGATCACAAATTCCTCCAGTTCCTCTTCGTCTTGGAGGCATCTTGTTTCTCCATTAATTTCTAGAGACAGTTTTTAAGGGTACATCAATCTGGGCTGGAGGTTATTTTCTTTCAGGGCTTGGAATACTTCACTTCAAGCTCTTCTTGATTTGCTGGTCTGTGTCAAGAAGCCTGCCATGATTTCAATGGGTTTTCCTTTATAGGTAATCTGTTTCTTTTCTCTGATGGCTTTTAATATTTTGTTCTTATGTTGAGTTTCTGGGATCTTGATTATTATATGCCTGGGTGTAGCTCTGTTTTGGTGGTAGGAGGCTGGAGTTCTATATGCCTCATATCTATGAATATCATTTCCTTTCCCTATGCTTGGGAAGTTTTCCTTAATTATTTCTGTGAATAGCCTTTGTAGTTCCTTTGTTTGTACCCCTGCTTCTTCTTTCTTTTTTTTTTTTTACCCCTGCTTCTTCTTTCACATTCTTTTTTCTTGAGTTATAGATCCTCTTGTGATCTTCTAGCCTTTGTATTGTTACTGCCTGTTTCCTTGTTATTTTTAAGAAAGTTTTCCTTTCATGATCCCACATTGCAAACCTGTCTTCCAGTTTGGATAATCTATCCTTCAAGCAATTTTGCCAGCTTTCAATGGAGTTTTTATTTCCTGGTGATCTCTTTGAACCTGTGTCATGTATTCTATGTTTTCTTCATATTCTTTATCGAACATTTCTCTCCCTTTTTTGTGCTCCTCCATTCTTCCATCTGTATTTTCTTGAGAGGTGCTTAGCATTTCTTTTATTAATGTACTTATATCTTGCTTTACTTGGTTAAATATTTCACTTTTGAACTCGTCTGTGAGGTCCCAAAGATATCTCTTTATGTCCACTGCCATGTCTGATATTGCATGTTTGCTGTCCTCAATCTCTTTTGTATTTACCTGTCCTGAATCAACGTTCTCAGGGTTAGGGGCTGGGGACTTTTCTTGTTGCTTCCTCCTCTCATATTTTTTGTTTCTTTCATACAGATGGATAGAGGTGGTCTCAGTCCCTTTCCTTGTTGGTTACAGTTCTTCTGAAGCATGCTGGCTAAGTGATCATGCCCACTCCAGTGTATTATTGAAGTGCAAACAGGGGCAGCATATGCTGGCTTCTCCCCTCCAGGTCAACCTCCTGAGGCCTTCACTGTGTTAGTGTGCACCACATGTAGGGAGTTGGTTTGGGGCAACTTATTGAGTCTCAGCCAGGAATATGACCCAGGCCAAGCACACCCCACCAATCTCGTCTAGGAGGGGAAAAACTGACTGAAGTCACTGCTGTTCCTTGTTCTTGCCAGTCCTGCCTGATTCCAAAATGTCATCCTGTTGGTGCCCCTTTCCTGTGGAAGGGTTTTATTCCTGGCACTCACCGCAGGTAGATCCAGATCCCTTGCTGGCTCCATTCTCCATTGGGCTCACTGACCTCTGACTTCAATGTGACTGCATTTCAGTGCGACTGTGGTTCCAGCAAGTCAAAGCAGTGGGAATTCAGGCATGCGAGAGCACAGAATCATAGCTGCCTCAATAGTAGCCCTGGTATTGCATATTTGACCTGTTCTTTTTACTTTAGTTTCTTCCTGGGTTGAGAGGATCCATCTCCCTCTGTCCAGGACTACCCACGCTGTGTTATTTTTTGGCATCTTAGTTGTCTGTCACAGGGAACTTCTGTATTCTGCTCTTATCTATCCATCATCTTTACCGGAAGCCATTTTTCTCCATATTTTTCTTTTATCACCTATTTCTTGAAATATTTAAAAATCTGACAATGATGCAGAAATTGCATTGTGTTTTGGTCCAGCAGATTTCGTGATCAATATCTTGATTGCTTCGGCTGTAAACATTCATATCCAGGTTGGTCAAGCACATGAACCCTATCAGTCTTTCCTGCCACCTTAGACACCCACAGCTCATGTCTGCCCTCCTTAAGCAGCTACTCCACTCCAGTGAGGCCTCCATGTGCTCTGAAGTGTCTTTGGTGCCTTCAGTGATATTAGACATTCAGTTTCCAACTGAGAGTTCTTCTCTGATGGATCCTGAACAGCAAGCACTTGTCCACTTCCTCTGCCCCTCCTCTACCTATCTAATTTCCCTTCCGGTTGTTCAGCATCTACTTAACAAGGCTGAGGTTCCAGGCACTGTTTCACACACAAGATACACAAGAATGAGAAAGTCTGACAACAAACAAAGCCAAATCTGTCTATACTCTGCCAGATGAATTAAAGTGTGATGGAGGGAAGAGTCAATCAGGGTAAGGAGAATATGCATAGGCTGTGGTTTAGATTGTTGGTTATTTGGATGTTCTCACCATGGAAGTGACATGTGAGCAAAAATATGTAGTAAGTGATGAAGGACCTGAGGGAAGAGAGATGAACAAGTGCAAATGTCCTAAGGCAAGCTTTTATTTGGTGTTTTTGAAGAATGTCATGGAAGCCAATATGACTATAAAAGAATGAGAAGCTCAAAGCCTGAGCTGATTTATATTATGAAATGATGTCTGCAGTGCTGTGTCAGGAATTTATGTGGGAACAAAAAGTAATGGAACAGAGGAAGGTAAGGGGAAAATTACAGAGAAGATGATGACCTGGGTCAGAATTGCAGTGCGTATATATATATACACACACACACACACACACACACACACATTTAAAACATAAAAATAGAACTGTAAACACAAAACTGCCTATATCTATCATTCAGTTTCCACAATGATCAACTTGGGTCATCTTGTTTCACTGATATTCCCCTCCTTCTGTGTTAGTTGACAGCAAATATAAGACATGCAATAATTTAATCTATAAGTATTCCAGTAACCGTCTCCAAAAGAGATCATCTCAATATCTCAATACCATTGCAACATTGAACAAAAAGCAACTAGCACTTCCCAGAGTCTCCTCTCAGTGTTTGAAGGTGGAGCTGATGAGATTTTTGGTAAATTGGATCTTGGATAAGGAAGATGTGTGTCCAGGATACTGCAAGCATTAGAGAGAAATAAACTTTACCTTAAATTTATAGGTCATAAAAGTTTTCACAATGCCCTATAATCACGTATGTGAACATACCTCTGCTGCAGAGACTGTGCTTTAGTTAACTTCGTATGTATTTATTTCCTAATCTCCTCCAGCTTGGCATCTGGAACAGACAAGGAATTCAGTGAGTGTTGTTGAATAAAGTCAGGCACATTTTGGGGACAGGTGTCTTCAGTTTTGATCATAATGTGTGTGCTGCATATTGTCTGTTGATACTTAACACCTCCCACTTTCTAAGCTCTCCTTTCTATTCTGAAAGTATCTGACTCAGTTTAGCTACTATAAGAAAGAATACAAGAGACTAGAAATTGGAGCCTTAGACATTTATTTCTCAAAATTCTGGTGACAAAGTCCATGGTGCTAGGTAACTTGGTTCCAGAGAGGACTCTTTTCCCAGTTGGAGGATGAATGATTTCTTACTACATCCTCATATAGCAGAAAGGGGAAAGGGAGAGAGAGAGAGAGAGAGAGAGAGAGAGAGAGAGAGAGAATGAGATAATGTTAGATCCTGCTTTTGTGAGCGCTGTATAGTACAAGATTGAAGGACTCTAGTTTTCTAGTGGGAACTTTGGGTAGATGCTCACGTAATGGTGGACAACACTGTGGTTCAGTCAGTGGCTTCTGGATACCCTCATGCCCTTGAGGTTATCAATGGTTTTGGTGCTGCAGGCACATGGTAATCACTTCTCTGTGATTCTTACACTTTTCACATTCCTCAAAACTGGCTGATATGAGTTGAATCTCCAAAAATATGTGTTTAAATCCTACCACTAGTACCTCAGAATGTGTGATCTTATTTGGGAATAGTGTTTTTGTAGATGTAATTAGTTGAGATGAAGTCATACTGGAGTAGGGTGGACCTCTAATCCAATGTGGCTGGCATTCTTACAAAAAGAGGTGAGAGACACACAAAGAAAGAATGTCATTGCAATTAGCAAGGGAGATATTCAACTATTGCAGCCACAGATCAAGGAAGGCCAAGGGTTTCTGGCCACCACAAGAAGATAGAAAACGGGGAACAAGGTTTTACCTCTGAATGTCTCAGAGCACAGGTCTCTTGATAGCTTGATTTCAGACATCTAATCTCTGGAACTTTGGGACTGTTTTTTAAGGCCATCTCATTTGTTGTATTTTTTTGTCACAGCTCTAGGAGATGAATACATTCTTGGTCCTTCCTCTGGTTGGGTAAGTGTCAATTCCCTGTGTTAAATCTTTTGTCATTCAAATAGTTAGGGTGGCTTTGGCTTCCTATACAAAACCTATGTGCCTCAGGGAGTATTCTTCACTTTTAGCCTATAGGAAAACCCCCAGAGTTGGAAGGACCAGAGAAACACACTCTCATTCCTAGCTTTCATCATGTATCATGAGGCATTTACAGCAAACTCTAAAGTTGCACCAGAGGAAAATGAATGAAGCCTCTCTGGTCAAATGGGACATTTACTCAGCAGTGATGATGGGACATTCTTGAGGATGTTAACAGAACTGTCAGATAGAACGTATACTTCTTTCTTTCCTCAGAGATTATCATTACTACACCGAAAATATCTTTGTTTTTTGCTTCCAGAGGAAAATGCCTATCTTTTGATCATCAAGAACTCAAATTTAGAAAATTCTTCCTTAGTGCAGAAAATGAATACACCTGCTAAACTTTTGCACATATGAGCTTAGGAACCACTGGAAGTAAGAAAAAGCTCTTTGATAAGATATCATTCAAGAAACCAATACTAGGTTTACCGTCTTGTCACTGGTTTCAGGTTTTCTTTGTAAGGACATGGTTAGCATGCAAAGACCATGCACCATCAGGACTAAAGCCAGCTGTACAGTCACTGCATTTCTCAGTTACAGTTGAAAAAATGAAGGTTAAGGGAAGAGTAGAGACTGCTGCTTATTTACATGGCTGTATTAGAAACCCAGACCTTTCCATCTTTTATTTTGATACAAGTTCTCCTCAAGTTCCAAAGTTGGCCTCAAACTTGAGATCCTTCTGCCTCCTGCCTATAGTTAGGGTTATAGCAATCATCACTCTGCCACGTGATGAAGTTTTAAGACTTTATTCTGTGTCTGGATTCTTTACTTCAGACCACAGCTCACTGAGAACTGAGTTGGTCCATTCTTTAACTTCCAGTACCCATTTACAGAGCAATGAAGAGTCATGTCTGGATCATTCACTTACTTTGGAGTTAGCAATGGGAAACATGGAGAGATGAGTACATTCTGGAGTGAACCTGGAAACATGGAAGGCAGCTGGTTTGGGAGAAATATGGAAAAATCAATTACACTCCAAGAGAGCTTAGCAGGGCCAAGCAGTTTTGTACTAGAGAGTTTAGAGGTAAATACCTTTGGATACCCAGAAGAAGATTCAGAAAGAACAATCAGAATATAGAGCTCTCTTGGCTTCTTACAACTTATCTAATTCAAGACCTTCCAGTAAAATTACCCTATTTTGAAAGTAGCTTAAGTTTTTGCTTCTTGAAACCACTCATTTCTGTGGGATAGTTGTTGATTAAATTACAAATAAAGTTTCTTTTAGTTTATTATACATTTCAAACATTCTGTAATGAACATAGTAATTTTTTAGAAAAAAATCTATATTTAGACACAGTTGGGGAAGTGGGGAGGAGGTGGGTTTGTGGGTTGGACTTAGAGCGTGAAGGGAACAGGACTAGATGCCACAACCACAGGGTTCCAGCTAAGGCTCCTAAGGTGGGAGTGGCCAAAGGGTAAAGCTCAGGTCTCTGGGCTCTGTGGGCATGGAGAAGAGCTGGGCCGTGGGTGTGTGGCTGAAGGGATGCAGGGAAGCTGGTTGGCCAGTGCAGTGCTCTTGGGCTTGCTGCAGTCTTGGGCGCTGATCCTGATCAATGTGTGGAATCCATCGGCAGTGTTGGGTCAAGATTCACCTTTCCCACGTATGTGCCACCCAACACAGAGGAGCCAGAATTTGCTCCTAGCATCTGGCTACGGTGGGACTGTCCCCACTGAAACTCATGTTGAAATTTAATCCCCACTGAGAGGTGGTATGAAGTAGGGTAATTAGGTTGTGAGGTCTCTGGCTTCAAGAATGGGTTTATCCATTCATGTGAGCTAATGAGTTATCTTGAGTGTGGGTTTTTTATAGAAGCCAGTTTGACTCTGTCTCTTGGATACGTTGCTATCACTATGCAATGCTCTGTGGCACTTTTTGAAAACTTTACCAGCACCAAGACCTTGACCAGTTGTGGTTCCTTGACCTTAAACCTCCAGAACTGTGAGTCAAATTGACTTTTACTCTGTATGAAATAGTTCAGTAGTAACCACAGAAAGTAGACTAAGAGACTCTACCAAATTCGTGACTTCCTGGAGCCTCAGAATGTGATTTTTGGAAGTTGAGTTCCTGATGATGTAATAAATATAAAAATCAGGATAAGATCATACTGGAAGAGGATAGGCCCTACCCTAGTGAGAACACTAGCAGGAGTTCAGGACGTAACTCCTGTTCTTTTGTTGTTGTTGTTGTCTGTCTTTGTACAAGATTTATTAAGTGTCTTTACACAGAAGCCTCATTTTCAGATACTGCTGTTAAGGACACTGTGTTATGCTGTAGGGACCATTTGGGGCATGACAGGTGACCCTCACTTCCTACACTTCTGTTCCTAGATGGAAGTGGTGGGTAGGATCTCACCTGTGGGTTCCACAATGCTCATATGATCAGACAGAGGCTTCTTGGGGCTGATTTTACCTGTGGATCCCAGGGCAGCATGAGCTTTGCTTTGCTACCCAGCACACCCTGTCTTAGCGGCACACGGTGCCCAGCAGTGTCACTGGGGATCATCACCGTGACTCAGCAGACCATCCACAGACTTCATGGACTTAGCCCTCAGTCCTCGCAGTTCCTCAGACACCATGACCTCGCAGCCTTTGGCTCACATTCCATAATGAACCGCAGCACACCACAGCAGGCTCTTCAGATAGCCAGCTTGCTAAGAGTTAGTAATGCAGAGATTCTGCCCTGGCAATGCACACAGACCTCTCAGTCCCATGGTTTCAGCATAAAGCTCTACACTGCCCTCAGGGAAGCCACATCTCTTGCGAATTACAGCAGTCAGTTCTCAGATTGTTCATACTTCTCACCAAGAATACTCTGTGTCCTGGCAGCTAAGAGAGATTTCTGTACTGGTTGGCGCAACTTGAACTTCAGCTCCAGAGTATCCATCTTCATCCAGCTCTCCAGTAAGAAACTCGTTCAGGTCAACTGTGACGATGCCATGTGAAGATGACAAATTCTTGTTCTGCCTTAAAAAGAAGCAGAAAAACATACACGGAGACCCAGAGAAGAGATCCATTCATAATGAAGGTAGAGCGATGCTATCTTAGAGCAAGGAACACTAGGATTGGATTGTCCCCAGAGCCTTCAGTGGGTGCATGGTTCTGCTGACACCTGATTTGAGACTTGTTGTCTCCAAAACTGGAGAAGACAACTTCTTATAGCAGTCTTAGAAGAAAATTAATACTGAAGCCTATAAATTTGTCTCTTCTTCCCATTTTTTTCTTTTGTAAAAATCCATTTTGAGTTGTTTCACTATATCTTGTAGGGTTGATGAACATGTGAAGTTCAAAGCTACAACATTTGATAAACAGAAGCAATGATCTGCATGGTGAACGTACTAGCAAGGGCAGCAGGAGAAACTCTTAGGGCCAAGATAATAGAGAAAAGAAATTTTCAGTTCTTGCACACATCAGGTCTGACTAGTAGGGGACATCTGAGAAAAAATTTCCTGTCTCCAGTTCTGTTATAACCCGCTTTTTGATTAGGCCAAAAAGAGAGCACAGGGCAGCACAACTCTGAGCCCTGAGCAGTAGAGTGAGGCCCTGAGCTATGTCACCCATATGAATATTTGGGGTAAATTTGACTTTTGTCTATATTCATTGTAAAGTGAGTGAGGCTGGATGAGAAGGCGACATACCAAAAGACAACTGTCATTTCTACTTCAGGAACTGGGATTAGAATTATAGTTGTTTCCATCTCCTACACTACTAATGTACTCTCAGTTTTGTAATCCAAATATTGCAATTCTTTTTTTTCAATCTACCTCAGAATCTGGAAAGTTATATTTGTAATCCCATAGAGATGTTATTGGAATTCTAGCAAGTCAATTGCAATATACAACCTCCTATGCAACTCATAGTGAGAGTAAAGACATTAAGACATAGTCAAAATCATGGGCAGAGAAGGGATCCTAAGTCCAATTCAAGTGAGGATATAAGGAAAAAGGTCCTGACCCAAGGCCTCTCCCAGAATTCATTATCTTGTGAAGAAGGGAGTGATTCAAGCATGAGTGACAGTGAGAATGGCAGGAACCATATGAATAACTTGAGCTGGCTAGCCAGGTGGGGAAAAGAGCATTTTGCAATATGCAAGGGGAACAATATGCAGGAGAATCAGTATGCACAACTCAATTAGGGTAGCACTTGAATGGATTTGGGAGACTGTTGCTTTAGTTTCTGATATGTAAACTTTTGTGACCTGAGAGGTCATAGCCTCTTACTTGGAGGCTAAGTACCCAGCTGACATTCCGGGAGCTGACTGGTTCTGCTATCCTGCTGTGCTCAATTCTCTAAAGAGAGCACTATTTGAGGAAATAAGAAGCTGGCAAGTTGGCTTTAAGGATTACATATCAGTACCTCAGCTAGCCTTGTTTGCACCACTTAGAGCCAATTGAAGGGAGAAGGCAACAGCATAATCTGCTCTGTACATTTCAGTATATGGAAATCAGATTCGATTTTATTAATGTTGCAGCAATTGTTCTGCATTCAAGGAGAGGTACCCAGGTCGCCTTCTTCTATAGACCAACACCATCCAACAGAAATATGATGTGAGCCTCAAGTTGTGCTTTCAGAATTCCTGGCAGTCACACTGAAAGGTGAAAAGAAATAGAACATTACTTGTAGTACTATATTCTCAAACCTAGTATTTCTATCTTATCATTTCACCACAAAATTAATCCAAAAATTAAGAAAACACTGTCCATTGCTTTATTGACAGGCTCTCACGTGGTCCAGTGTGCCCCTCTGTCCTGTGTGGGCTCAGCAGCAGCATCTGGTTATCAGCAGATGAACAGAGGTTTGCTGGAAGCTTCGCACTCTCTCTTTTCTGCACCCTGATTCATGAGATGTCTCTTCATTTTGAGTCTGCCTGTCATCCACATTTCTCCATCACGCCTCACTCACTGCCCCACCCTTTAAAAATAACAATTCAAGTCATTTTCTCAATGCAGCATGAGATTTCTGAGCTATGATTCACTTCAAATTTCAGCAGAGCTTAAGGGCTTTTTAAATAATGTTGGGAGAAAAGTCAAACAGCCCGAAAGTAAAAGTACAAAAGTCACTAACAAAGCAATTTACATGGAAGGTGATACATTTAAGCAGTGTAACAAAAAAAGCTTAAACAGAGGCAAAATTCCCTCCATTAAATATGGGTTTGGTATTTGGCAGTGAAGGAATGGGAAAATAATACTCCTAGAATGGAGTGAGAATGTTTCCAGGGCTTCTCTAGAGAGCAATTTGACAGCTTCTAATAAAGCTAAGGATGTGCACACCTTATGACCAGCAGCTCTCGAGAGGCTTTCTGTGAAGAAGCCATGGTATGTGAGCATAGGGAAGTATATACAAGTATTATAATGGGGTATCATTATAGTAGAAGAAATTTAGAATTTCCTAAGCATTGTCAAATATAACAGTGCAATACTATAATGTTATTAAGTTGCTATAATGACTATGACATACCAGTTAAAAAGCACTAAAAAAACTTACAGGTACTTGCACAGAAACACTTTTACTGTTAAGGGTGAAAAATAGCCTGAAGTACTCATGTAAATAAATCACACGGAACAATGCTAACATGTTTTTGTGGCTACTCATGCATATGTTCATGATAAGATAGACAAGCTTTTGGTAGGAGTGTTTCAAATTGATGGCAGGGTGTAAGAGGGTGTAAGCATGGTGGTCATGAATGATATCAGTTCATGCTGTCATTTGGAATTATTCAGGGGAAGAAATATTCATTTATTTTTGACGTGAAAATTAATGAGAAGTGTGGACATGGGAGGACCTCCTCCCTTTCTTGGTGATGAAAAATAAAGGCAAAACTGTCTTCTTCCTGGGCTGTCTTCTCTGTTTTCATCTTACCCTCAATCCCTGAGTCTGGGAAGATCCTGATGCTGCTATAATTCATTCTAGGACACTGGACACATTGCCTTCCCTCTCCCTGTCTCAGGTTCATCTCTAAAGTTAGGCCTGATGACCCCTTGCATTTTGCAACTGCAGCGCATGAAGTCGAGCTGATTGAATACACACTGCTGCTTCTAGAGGAAATCTACAGATTCCAGTGACCATGTGTTGCAAATGAGGTTGGCCAAACTTTTACAGTCAAGATAAAGAGTGTCACAAGCAGTGACACTCAAAATAAGATATAAGAGGTTCAGCACTTCATGGAAATACCCTTCAGTGTCAAATGTCACATTGCTGATTCATGACAATGCAGGAGGCCTAATTTTCCCTTTAATTGAGGATAGGTACTGAGATAGTAGATCATGACAAGTAGAAACAATTGGAAAGACTAAAAGTCAAATTCATATGTGTCAACCATAAGTAATATTTTGTGTGTGGGAGAAGCTGAGTTGAATCGATTCCAATTTTGTGCACAGATTTATTCCTGTAAGGGTCTATAAGTCAGGTGGTATCTCTACCTCTGTGGTGTTTAGAGTCACTCATAAAAGGTTTCCAAAGAAGAATGAGACAGCATTTATTGAACAAATACAGGTGATTCTAGAAGCTCCAACACTTATCTTACTGGTTTCTCATAACCTGTGATCATGAGGTAGGTTCCATTTTTATGCCAATATTTGGGTAAGGAATTAAGAACAAGAAAGACACAAAGATGTCCCTAAAATGACATATCTGATTGGGGTGGAAGTTGGAATTTTCTCCACATAGTTTGATATCAAAGTCTATATTCTTTTTTTTTTTTTGGCTTTTTCGTTTTTATCGGTACCAGGGATCGAACTCACGACTGCCTGTTTGCAAGGCAGGGAAAGTCTATATTCTTAAGTAAGCAAATAAGTCAATAGAATTGTCCCTCGGTATTTGCAGAATAAGTACAAGGACCTCTCACTTCATGGATACCCAAATCTGTAGATATCCAACTCCTTTTTGTAAAAATTTGCAATATTTATTTATGTAATGTGTCCTCCTACATCCTTTAAATAATTTCTAGATTACTTTAATATTTAACGCTATGTACTTACTTTAATCAGTTTTCCATCATTACATCAAAATATCTGAAATTTTTGACTTATGAAGAGAGAAAGTTTAATTGGCTCTTGATATTAGAAGTTACACTCCATGTCAGGCAACACTATTGCTCTTAAGTTTCTGGTGGGGATGCCAGTTGGCCATGGAGGAAGTCAATTGCTCACCTCATGGTCATGGAAGGAAAAGAAGAAGAAGGAGTATGGTCTCACAATTTTCTCCCTCGGCTTATTCCCAGTGATACAGGGACCTCCCACCAGATCCTACCTCTTAAAGGTTGCTCCCAATAGTACAACCCAGGGGGACACATCTCTAACACACTGGCCTTTACGGGAGCACTGAAAATCCAAACAACCATATTATTTAAGTAGCCATTATATTGTATTATTTAGGGAGTAATGAAAAGAAAAATTCATTGCACATTCAGTAAAGATTTCACTATTGTATACCTAAGTGCATGTTTGATCTGTAGATAGCTGGATCTCAGATGCTGAACCTGAGAACATGGAATGCCAACGTTACATAATGGCAAATTTTGCTACGAAAGAAAAGAGTAGGCAGACCTGAAGGAGGGAAAATAGAGGATGTAACAGAGTGGAGTGTTTAGGATAGGGTGGTCAGGGGAGATCGCTTTAAAGTGGAATATTTCAAACTGGATGTCTAAACCTGAAGGGATAAAATGTATGCAAAACTGGGTAGGAAGAGGGAAGGAAATAGCAACTACTTCCCATGGTGTGGCTCTGTTCCTGGAGTCCTGAGAATGCTTCCTTCTGTCTGGAATTTACTGGTCGCTCCTATCTCGGAGTCTTATTTTTATCCTCACCTTTGAAGATTGAGCTCATGCTGTGGCTTCTCAGAGAGCCTTATGCTGCTCTGTGCCTTCTCAACCATTGAACATGCCTTTCACTGTTCACATGAGGGACCCAGAACAGTACTTAGTGTGGCACACGTCGGGGACCCATAGCAACTCACAATTAGATTCTGTTGGAGCACCTATTTTCCCTCTATGCACAAGATGCCTTCACATGATACTATGCCATGCCATCATCCAGTAATGCTGATTCCTATTTCCTAATTGAGGGCACTGATAAAGGGGAAGGCCCTTGGCAAGGTAACATTCAGCCTAGGGACAGCACTCAGAACTCATAGAATTGTGTGTGTGTGTGTGTGTGTGTGTGTGTGTGTGTGTGTGTGTGTGTATACAGTTTGGAGGGCTTTTAAAAATTCCTTTGAAGTTATGAAATCTATTCCAAAGGCTAGGAACTAAATTATGCTGGTGGATTCAAGATAGCAGTAGGTGCTCAGCTTAGGCACACTGGACTGAAATGGGAAAAGAATTAAAAGGCTAACAAATGAGAAGGCACACATCATTCTTGGGCTAGAGTCAGATTCAAATTTGCTCTGCTCTGAAGCTCCCCTAACCCTGTTTTCAGAAAGTACTTCCTCACCATTTCTGTCCTGGATTTTGGTATTATGTGCATACCATGGCTGATACTGTGGACTTCAGGTTTAATAAAACCTCTAGAAGGGGCCATTTCAAATTGTGTATCATGGATAAACTTTAGTATAATAATAATTTTCCTTATGAATTCAGGGATCGATAGTCTGTTATATCAAATTACATTAGGTATTACATTTTATTATGTAAGATTATGACTGTGGAACCAGTTTCACTGAAGAGTCATTTCTTCTCTATTCTGGCTTTAGTTTCATCCAATGATTCAAATCTCTTGGCTTCATTATTTCTTCTATATTATTTCTTAACAAAGCAAACAATGAAGAAAGACAACTTCCACTGCTTCAGTTTGCTTGCTGGCTTCTGCCTATTTCTGGGTCCTCTTTACAGCGAGACTAGTTGGAAGACTGTTCTCTGGTCATAGTCTCACATTTGTCCTCTGTTCTCTCTGAAACCAACTCCCTCCAGACTCTTCTCTTGTTTGTCATTGAAGCTCTTCTTGCCAGTCATCAGTGATTTCCATGTTGCTAAATCCAAGAGTTTGTTCTTGGTCTTTCTGTCCATTGGCTTCCCAGAAGAACCTGACAAACTTGATCATACTCTCTCCTGAGTGCAGATTCTTTGCATGACTTCCAGAAGAGTCTATCCTCTTGATTTTCCTCTGTATACTGGCCATGCCTCAATTGTCAGTTCATCCTTTTCTCCCTGCCCACCCAGTGTTGAATTACTGTCAACTTGACCTTTGATCTTGTCAATTTCTGTGTTTATATCAGTTTTACTGATCAGATAATAAAATACAATCTATATTGTGGTGATTGTCACATTTATATTTTTAGCCTTCATCTTAAACCCAGCTATTTATGTCTTGTTAAACCAAGACACACATGTCCAACCATCTGAGGACCCTTCACTTCTCTTCCTGGATATCTGAGAGCCCTTGTAAACTTAGCCATTGAAGCTGCACATTGTGCCTTGTTCCTGTCACCGCAGGTCCAAGAATCTTCTCATACATTCTACTCCATCTTGGTTAATAGAATACCCTCTCATTTGCTCGGCATCTAAATCTTAGGATCATCATTTATTCTTCTCTTTATGTCTCATCCAAGTTTCATGTCTCAGCTAATCTTGATGGCTCTACCCTGAGAATTTTCCCACAATCTGACAACTTGTTCTCAGTCTTGACAAATTCACCATCACTTTTAGCTGACTGACTTCATCAGCTTCCCAAAGAATTTTCTTGATTTTACTCTTACCTTAAAAATACCCTCAACACAGCAGCCAGAGTGATTCTTGTACAATATGAATTAGATCATGTTATTCTCTTTTGCTTAAAAGCATGCAATAGTTCTTAAAACTCCTAATCTCATTCAGAGGAGAAGCCAAAGTCTGTAGCATGTCCCGTTGTCCCATCCCATTAGTTAGAATATAAGATCAACAAATCCAGAGATCATTGTCTTGTTTAGATGATCTCATAGTACTTGGAACATACAGGGTATTCAGGGAATAGACTGAATAAATACAGTAATGCCTGCAGTCATTAGCACTATTATGCTAGTGCTCCCAGATCAAATATGAAGGTGGGAAGGAGTTTGGTACAGTGGTTAGGAGAATAAATTTTGGCTGCCTGGCAATATTCTAGCTTCCCTACTTCCTAGATATAAGGCATGCAGAAGAAGCATGAGAGAAAGCAACAGCACCGCACTTATTTGTAACTCAGTCTTGCCCAGCCCAGTTCCACCAGAGTGAGAGTTCACTTTAAGGAAGAAAACATCAGTGCCTCTTAATGACTAATCATTGATTCAAGGTTCCAGTACATCTCAACTCTATGACAATAAAGACAAAACTTCAACATGAGTTTCTGGGGGATGAATCATATTGAAGCCACAACAGTGACTGCTTGGAACACAATCTCTTTTCAGAATGAAGGTGCTTTGGAACCAAGTACCCAGAGTTGTGCCAAATGTCACAGGTTAAACACTTAGTTCTCCACAAGACTATTCTCACTTCAGACATCAGCATCAAATTCGGGAGCCTCCAAGCTGTCAGTACTTCTCTCCAGTTGGTTATACCTTTAGGAGTTCCCGTTCCTTTCTCAGTTTTTACAATTCACTGAAATAGTTCAAGGAACTCAGGAAAGCACTGTATTATGTATTTGTTTGCATACAAATGAGAATCAGCCACAAGGAGGGCACATGGGGTAAGGTCTGGGAAAATCCCAAACACGAACTTCCATGTCACTTCCTCATCTGTCAGGACTCTCCCAGAACACCGGTGTATGATAACACAAGGAATATGGCCAGACAAGGAAGCTAACTAATGTTCCCATTTTTAATGGGGGTTCATGATGCAACATTAGTGACTGAGTTGTTGGCCAACCCCAGAGGCTTGGTTAATACTATGTGGGTTGCTCAAAGTCTCAACCATGTAATCATAAGGTTGGTCTCTGGCAATGACCAGTCCCAATCTTGCAGCATGTCATTAGTATAAACTCAAGTGTGGTCTCAGGGCCCACCATGAAGAGCAAAGACATTCTTATCATGTGATAAATTCTGACAACTTCTGGGCTATTCACTAGGGAACAATGATAAAAGCCAGTCAAATTCTTCATTACACAGAAGAGTGGAAGGAGCGTGAAGGGAGTCGGCCTTTACCAATATGCCTGGGCCCTTCTTAGCATTGCTACTTGCCTGTCCCCACCAAAGAAGGCACAGCTTTGCATTTTCAGAGCCCAGGTTCCATGTAGAAGCATGTTTCCTCTCTGCAGTTTTAAATTTCTCCATTGTGGCCCTTTACCGTTAATGTTGTCCAGGGCTTTTCATCAACAGCCATCTTCATGAACGGCCCTGGTCATACCCAGTGATTCAGTGTCCATCCCTAAGCTGACCACTCCCTTGCTTCTCTCTCTGGCCTGCATTCCTCACCTGTGCACCAGGTTCCCATCAGCAGTTGTCTGCAAGGAACCTGCTGATGCTCCCATTGGTCAGCCAGTCCCCAGAGGAACTTATTCTTTCCCATGTCAAATTCATTTCTTTTCCATGGAGCTTGCTTTAACGACAGCACCACCTTCTGTCTGACTGCCCAAGCTTGAAGACTTCTCACTCTCCTAATCAACAGAGATTTCAAGGTGCATAGATTTGCCTGAATATGTCTCCAATAAGTGTCCTCTTCCTTCCACACTCAGACCAAGTGGCACATTCTTTGTGTCCCAAAACCCTCTGTGTTCACTTAGCCAAGCCACTGTGTTATGCTATGACTGCCTCCTCTCCTGGGAGAAGGCTCCTCTGACACCTGTGATATAGCCCAATGTACACCATTTGCTCCATATATAATAAATGAATGAATGAACAAATGAATAGTTGAAGGGGAAAAATAAGACTGGACAAAAATGTTGGAAGTTAAATTTTACCCTGCAGTTTTGGGGCCAGATTTTGGGGCAGTGGGAAGTTAGCAAAGGTTTTAGGTCAAAGAAGCAATGTGGTTTAAGGGATGTTCCTGAAGACGAAAGGGTGCACAGTAAGATTACAGACACTTCTAATCTTTAGAGGCTCACAGGAGGTACTACTGGTTGTTTGGAAACAGTTTTCTATAGCTGGTTCAAGGGCCTGTGGTCCAGTTCCAGGGCAGGAGCAGAGCACATGGGAAGAGTACTGCAGAGACTTGTCAGGGTTGGAGAGAAGGGATCAACCAGGATTACTGCAGCAAACAAACCTCTCCCAGGAGCCTGGGAAGACAATGCGCTCAACGGTGGTATAAGCGCCTTTTGAAAACCCCTCGAAAATCACTGGGATAATTGAGGGTTTAGCTTTCTCGAAAACAATGAAAAAATAGGCCATAATTGCTCATTTTAAAAAGAGCTTCATCTTTCTTTCACCAGAACAAAATGATCCTGGTAATTTCCAGTGGGGAGAAGCCGGCCATTATGTCTTGTTATCCCTCTACTCTGGGCTCTCCACATGAAAAACTGGCAACACACTTCCCACCTCCCTGTCTCCCCTTTGCAGGCCTTTCTCTCCCTGCAAAATCTTGTAGCAATTAGCAGGCATTTCACGGCCCATTTCTGTCAAATAATGTGACTTGGCAAAATCTGGTGCCCTTGTAACTGGCTAAAGGCTGTAAATAATTTTCTGCATTCCAGATGGGGAGATATTTTGAAATTTGTGGTGGGTGAGTTGCTGGGAACTAACTAAAACTTCCCCGAATCCTGACTCCTCTCAACCTTAAACTCAGAGAGCAGCAGGGACAGACTCTGCCCTGAATGGGCATCCTGACCCGCCTAGGCATTTATTCCTCCTCCCCTCCTCGTGGCAGCACTGTTCTCTTGGCTTTGCAGCACCTGGCATCTCTGCTTCCTTGGTGTCTGCTGTTGTTGCTTATTCCTCTGTCACCTACATCATCCTTACCTCCAGTTCACCTCTCAATTTTCTTAGAGTCACATTGCCCGCAATCTTAGATAAAACTATCTGAATCCTTATGAGCAGCCCTATTTCTTTCCTGTAGTCTGGAGTCAAGCACCCAGAGCCCTGCCTTTTGTGTCCTTTAGTGCTCATTGGCTTCTGCAACGCAGCACGTCCTGGTGTGGAACTTTCCTTGTTCTGTGGACCATTCTATGGATTAGGCATCCTGTTTCCTACAGGTCCCTATCAATAGGCAGCCTTGTTGCTATCTTTCAGAAAATCAAGCCTGTGAACATTTTCTTACTCCAAATTTTCAATGACTTCTCAAGCATAATCAGATCAAGGTCAAAATCCTTTTAAGACTGAAAGGCTTCCATGAGTATTTCCTTGTACTATTCTTCTTGGCACCATTCATAGCCCTGGGGTTAAAATCCCAGCTTTGCAACAAGTGACACTTTAATTAAAATTTTGGCTTCATCACAAACAAGCTAAAGTCCCTGTTTTACCCCTCCATTCGTGAACCCTCACCCTGTGAAATGAGGGCTTATAATTGTATCTCCTCCGAGTGATGCTGTAAGGATTACATAAGCCAGTTTGTCTCGGACTATTTCTGCAAACATACAGTCTCCCAACATACTCATCTTCATATTATTTTCAGCTTACTAAATATCCTAAAATACTATTTACCATGTTCCTCCTCCATGGACTGCTTGCTGCCTTTGACTCAGAAACCTGATTTCTGTATGGTGGTCAGACCTCATCACCAGTGAGACATCAGATCTATTTGAGCATAGGATTTGGCCACTGGAGGCTGGAAAATAGAAGCTATATCTTTGCCAGGCTTGTTACTTTAAGCATCCCTATCACCTTGCACGATCCTTGGCACTTTTTAGATGTAAAATAAGTATTTGTTGAATAAGTGCATGAATCATTGGGTCAGTGAAAGAATCCATGACACCAGAATAAGTGAATGGTTATGTGAAATTATTGAACCAAGTATGAGTAAGTGCCAAGGCCAATGTTTGTTACTCAGCTGGGCTCATGATAATACACTGTTTTTTTCTTCTCTTTTTCTAATCAAATGATCCTGAAATACTTATGAGAAAATACTAGGAAAGCAGCTAGAGCTGAATTACTTTCTATGGTTTTTCTCCTGGAACTTTGAGAGAGTTGTTTAACCTCATTAAGTTTGTGCTTGCTTTTCTGTCAAATTGCCTGTCAAATATTGTGACGATTCAACCATGCGTACAAAGACCCCAACACATTTGATGTTCATCTTCTTTCTTAAAGTTTACAGAGAGGCTCTAGGTCATTGCAGAATATTGGAAGTTCTTTGTCACTGTGGCCCTAAAAGGTCTGAAGCAAGATGGTGCATTCTGAGAATGACAGTTTGGTGTAAGGATCTGGAAACATCCAAAGAGGATGCTGACATTTTGTAGAGGAACCACCAACCAACAAGGCGGTGCATCAGTGTTGCCACTTCATAAAACTTGCCAGGAGCCACCTGTACAGTAAGAAGGAAGGAAAGACAGACCAAAGGTGAATAATCAGAGAAAAATAGCCCGGTGCTGCACATCAGCCACTAGAGGGCACCATGAACTCTAAAGAATTGGGTAAAGTCTGCTGTAAGAACTGATGACCACTGAGAAGGGAAAACTATTTGGCTTGCAAATTCGTCTTCAGGAATTAAGTGGTCCATGAAGCCATCTGTAAGATCTGATGAGGCTGTAACAGGGCACCTACACTTCTTGTGGAAATGGATCAGGATGAAATTTACAAGCATCTTTCTGAAAGTAGTCATGTGCTATGTGTGAAATATGCCAACAGATGTGTTTCTTTGCATTCTAAATGTGGAACATCATGCAGAAAACGGGAATCATTTTGCTGCACACATGTCACATATAGATGTTTTAAACACATACACTTTTCAAGGTTC
Source organism: Cavia porcellus (assembly GCF_034190915.1). NCBI lineage: Eukaryota > Metazoa > Chordata > Mammalia > Rodentia > Caviidae > Cavia > Cavia porcellus. The sequence continues at coordinate 28,842,300 of NW_026947502.1, forward strand.
TATGTGTAAGTTCTTTGGGTAATAATGCCAAAAGTCTAACCTTGAGGCCTCAGTGAGAGCTAAATGGTCTTTCTGCCCTTCCCTCTTGCCAGACTTTGTATATCGAGGATCTGAGAGTACATGGAATTGGCTGATTCCTTGATCTTGGACTTTTCCTGTGTTTTAAAAAAAATCAAAGTTTTAGTGACTGTGAATTATACCAAACAATGTGCTTTATTAAGACATTTCACACATGTGTATAACATGCTTTGGTTACGTCCGCCCTTCCTTGTTTTCTTCCCTCTCGTCCTGGCCTCCTTCCCTAATCAATTCATGCTTTATCCAAACAAATTAACCATTGTGAAAAAAAAGATGAAAGAAAGGAAGAAGAAAAGAGCACATAAAGGAAGGAAGGAAAGAAAGAAGAGCAAAAAGAGGAAGCAAGAAAGGAAGAAAAAAGGAAAGAAAGTAGAAAAGCTGGACAAATCCCAGGTCTACGTGGATCTTTGATGAGCTGGAAATCTCAAACTCAGTTTCACTGGAAAGAAAACAGGAAGGACTTGGCTAGGTGTGGTAAACGTAATTCTTAACAGGCAGCAAGTGCTCCAACAATACACTTACCCTTGATTCTTTGACTCCTGCTCTAAAACTCCTTCTTAAACTTCAGTCACTCTGTAATGGTAGCTGCAGGTGAGAAGCCTGGAATCTTAGTGTTGTAGCACAATTTGGGTTCTGTTTTAATCATGGAAAGCTTCACTGTTGGGAGCACGGGGCTCTCTGACTCCACACCCAGGAGGAATCCAGACCTGAAGGGTCCCCCATCTTCTGAGGCTGCTCTGGGATTGGCTATCTCATCATTCATTTATGGGACTAGGTTGGGGGAATCACATGGGGACCTTGATAAGAGTTGTGATCTAGCTCTAGAAGCTCTCATCAGACACAGAGTCTGCTGCTGCTTTGATGTTAGACTTCTCAGCTTCCAGAATTGTAAGCAATTTTTGTTATTTATGAGTACCGAGTTTATGATATTTTGTTATAGGAATGGAATAGATCAGGATGACAAAGAAGGCCAGAACAAAAAAAAATTAGTTACCTAGGAAGACTTCACGGTGGAGGTGACCTTGAAACTGAGTTCTCCACACTATCGATGGATTCCACAGGAATGCAATGCCAGGTAGAAGAGGCCTGAGACCTGGGTAAGATAAGTAAGGCATCTTGGGCCCAGAATTTAAGGAGGCACTCTCAGGGCTGTGCAAATGCACACTCAGCTCTTGAGAGTGAGTGTCTCCTTAAATATTATGCTGCAGGCACCTTGATTGCCTCCTCATAAAAAGACCAAGTTCCCTTGTGGAGTTTCAGTTCTAATGGCCTTCACAGATAAACAGATGAATAACAAAAGCAATTTTACATAGAAATAAGAACTATGAAAGGTAACAAGATGCGGTGTGCTTGGGTCTAGCCCTATGCCATGCAAGGGTACTATGTGGATCATTCTCATTATGATGGGAGTTCATCAGAAGGAAAGGACAGAGTTTGGTTCCTATTTGCATTGGACATCTTTATATTGCTCTGTTCTTCATACTAAACTACAGAAGCAGCCTACTTTGGAAGATTGCAAGTTTTAGTACTGCCTGGATAACTTACTGAGACCTTGTTTCATGATAAAAAACAGAAGGACCGAGGATGTAGCTTAGCGTTAGTGTTACGACTTCTATTTGGATTTCTCCCCACCAAAGGTTCATACATTTATAGGTGAGGCTGTGGGAGGTGACTGGACCATAGAGGTGTGATATTGGACTATGGATGTCATGCTGGGTTAGTCTGGTGATTGGTTTAGTATCTTGTTGTGTGTGGATGACAAACTTACTGAAGAGGGAAGACAAACGCTTTGGTGTGGCTGGTACAAACCGTAGACTTGCGGCCTGTATGGAGTTAAGAGGGAAGGAAGAAGGAATTTTAACACTTCCTTCCTGACATACCATGACTTTTCTCTTCTCTCATGCCCCTCTGCCATGTCACCCCGCCTTGGAGCCTGTGGACTATGGACGGAAACCTCAATAAACTGTGAGGCAAAATAAATCTTTCCTCCTTTAACTTGTGGGTGTCAGGTATTTTGTTCCAGCAATTTGAAAATAACTAAATCTATTGGAAAGCCCCTGAGTTTCATTCCTATCACCATCACGAAACAACGGGGTGGGGGGAGGAGGGGGAGAGAGAGAGAGAGAGACAGAGAGAGAGAGAGAGAGAGAGAGAGAGAGACAGAGAGAGAGAGAGAGAGAGAGAGAGAGAGAGAGAGAGAGAGAGAGAGAGAGAGAATTGTTTTATTTATCGTGTAGTTTGGAGGCTGGAAGTCTAAACAGCAAAGTCCAGGCTTTGGTAAGGGCCTTTTTAGATACTTTTCTCGTTGCTGAGACAAATAAGTGCCACCCAAAAGGTTTGCTTGGTTTACAGTTCATAAAGATTTCAGTCCATAGTCAACTGGCTCCAAGGCAGGATGGCATGCAGAGGATAAACAATCCTTTGCCAAGCAGGGCCAACAGAAGGTGGTAAGCAGCATGAAGGTGACAAAGAACCACAATGCCACTCTTTTTGTCCCTTATATTTTCTACTCCCTATGAGCAGGTAGCAGTTGCACGGAGGCACCCTTAATCCTACCCAGAACTATGCAAACAATCAGTGAACTAATTTAGTGTCACACACCCTTTATTCTGGCATCACACACTGCAGATCCAGCCACCTCTGAAAAGTCCCACTATGGATGCATGAGTCCTGGAGGGAATATCTAGACACTAGCCATAGCACTCCTCACTGGCATCACAACTGGGTGATGCCCAGAGTCACAGAGAGAGACACATGTGGTCTCTTTCTTATCTTTAAAACCACTAGAATTTGATCATGGAAGACCCAATGTAATAGCTAATCTAATAAAATCACTTTCCAAAAATTCCACCTCTAATCCTCATAGTCAGAGAGAGCTTCCAGGTGCTTAATATTATTAATGTACAACTTTGGAGATTAAATTACTTGAATTTGGGTGCAGATCACTTTCAAACCATGCCAACTTGGCTGGCAAATGGCAAGTGGATTGACAGGGGCCAGGGCAGAAGCTGGGAGTCACGAAAGAAGTCGTCACCATTGTCAAGGCAAGAAAGGGTGATGGCTTAGACTGGGTTGTAGCTGTGACCTTGGAGGGAGGGATGGAATTGGGAGCTGTTTTGCAATACAGCCAATGACATCCACTGTTGGAGTAGAAGCAAATAATAGAAGGCAGAAATGACCAAAAGGCATCTGAAAAGATGAATCCTTAGTGGGACAAGAATATACCTTTTGAAAGTATTTCTTGGTGGGAAGGGAGGAATAGAGGGTGGCTGGATACCAGTTTGCAAAGTATGGTTAAACAGACAGAGTAAGTTCAAAGTGTTTAGTGTACATGGAGAGTGACCTATTATTTACTTTGTGAATAACTAGAGGAGAGAAATTTAAAGACTCCAAACATAAAGAAGTAATGAGATGGAAATGTGAACTACTCTGGTTTAACCAGTAAGCACTGCATACATGTATGAAAATGCCATCCTGGAGCCAAAAAATACATACCATCATGTATTAATTAAAAATGTGAAAAAGAATTTTAAGGAGCTGAATATGTTAATTATCCTGAGTTAATCACTATATTGATATAGATATATATTGATATAGACCTGATGGTATGTGTATCAAATATCACATTGTTCTCCATAAATCTAAAATTGTATTTTAAATAATAATATCTTTTATTTTAAAAAATCAAATAAAAATTTATAAGTAAAACCATAACTTTCTAGTGCCTGCTGGTCTGTCCTACTCTGTTGTCTGCTGTCTGACTGATGAAACTGAGGCGAGGTTTTGCTGGTTGTCCAAAGTGATTTTTCCTGACAGCACCTGAGCTATCTTGGGTCAGAACCAAGAGATTCTGGGTCAAAAATGAAGGGTATTCCTCAAGCTTCTTGGGGATGGGAAAAGCTTCTCTAAGGCCCTTTATTAGTGAGAAGTTTCCTCCCATGATGCAGAGGGGGTCGCATGTCAAAAGTTTGTGAAGCTTCATTACCCCAAAATTTGAGATTATCCTAATGGGAGTGAGAGAGGGGTGGAGAACCCATTTCCCTAATGGCTAGGGCTCTGTGACAGGAGAAGGAAAAGTCCAAGAATGAGAGTCGCAGTAATCTCCTCTGTGCTTTATCTTCAAATAGCATGTGGGCCCGACAGGAAATGTCATTCTTGAGTGGAGTGGACAGAGGTTCCACTAAGTGGAGTGGGGCATCATGTAGCTTTTAGAGATCCAGCTTTAAAAGTGTTTCCATCCATATTTCAGCACTGGAGGGCAGCTCTGTGCATCTGTGGGTCTGGCTTCTCCGCTGCAGTGTGGTTAAGGATTAGTGGGGCCTGGGCTGGGTCAGGGTAGGAACTCTGCCTCCCCTACCTCTTCTAAGCTAAGTAAACAAGCAGGCAAGGACAGAGGCCAAGGGCATTAAATCTCAATTATCGACGCATCCTAAATACTTCCTGTGAGAACAATTTGTCATTGACATACTTAATTAGACTCTTGACCAATATTTTCCAGATGTGGGGATTTTTAAAAACTCTCAAGCACAGATGTTTTCCATATTTAATGACTGTTGAGGTGAACCTTTGGGAAAAAAGGAATAGAAGAGCTACAGGCCCTGAAATCATGGTTTAGTGAGTAAGAAGGAAGCCCTATTGACCATGGAGGTGTCTCAAAAGTCATAGATATCAGTGGCCAAAGAGGCATACGGGACTAACCCCTGGGGGGTTCAAGTTTTTGGGTCTACCTGCTATAATTTTGGAGCAGCCTTGTGGCATAAAGCATCTTGATCCATTTTGGATCTGTGGACAACAGAAGGAAAAGACTGTGAGCGAGTGGATTCAGAGTCAGCATTTGAACCTTGTGTTCTTAAAGGAAAGAAGAAAATCATTAATAGTATAATACCTTGTGAAGCTTTTAACTTTGAAAAATAGAGTTCATTGCTTAGAGTTGTCAGTAGTTGTTCAAGGCTGGCTCTATGGGAAAGCAAATAAATTGTGCCCGAAGCATTGTTTTTAAGGAGGCAGTCAGTTTTGGGGGCTGATCCCATATTTGCTCAGCCTGAGGACAAGTGCACCCTTAACTACTTCAACCTCTGTACCTCAGTCTCCTCTGGGCCTAAATTGTTGTGGTTGTCATAACCTTGTCTTCTTGTGCTTCTCATTGGATTTACCCAGTAATCAGTAATTGGCCTATCTGCCCTAACTTCCCTTACCTAGTTCTCTGCAAACCTGTGGTCTTTTATGATCAGAGAAACTTTCCCAAAGCTGAAACTCTCAAGACTCTCTGGTGCAGGAAACCATTCAAAAGCTTCCCATGAGTCTTTGGACACTACACATTAATGACTCTATTAGTTACTTTCTCTTGTTGCTGAGACAAAACAACCAATACCTCAAGTCCATAAGGCAGGGTGGCTTGATAGAGGGGCGTCAAAGAGAAGACCAGTTCATGGCATCCAAAAGGTATCCAAAGCAACAAAGGGACTTAATAGCATCTTTCTGCCCCTTATAGCTTACCAGGCTACTTTGGGTGGATAACATTCACACTCTTAGCCTAGCATTGCACCATGAATCAATCCCCACCCGTGACTGCGTGTGGCCTTGGGGGGACATCCAGACACAAACCATTATAAAGACCTTCTCCAGTATGGACTCTGCCAGGTATTGGCCCTCTGTCTTCTTCCCCTTCACTCTGCATTTCCTTTACATTTATTCAATCACTTTGTATAATCTGTGGGTCCACTCTGCATGGCATAGGCTACTACTTCCTTCTGCCCACTCTGCCTCCACCAGGGCTTCTCAACATGGAGAGGAGAGTCTGCCTTTCTTATAAGAGACCCTATTTCTCTGCTCTCTGCAGACTCCTGTTCCCTCTGAGTCCAACCTTATCTCACATACAGGCTGTTCTAGCACCTAGAATGTTTGACTTGATCACTGGGCTGCTACTGACCTGGCTGCCTCTCTCCACAGTGAGGACTAACGTATTCTCCTCTTTTTCATTTGGTTTTTGTCGACACATAATAATTGCACATAATTATGGGGTATGCTGTGGTATTTTGATACATGTAAATGCTATGTAATGATGACCAAATGCTATATAATACTATACAATAATGATCAAACTACTATACAAAAATGATCAAATGTGGGTAATTTACACATCCATTACCTCAAACATTCAATATTTCTTTGTGGTAAAACCATTTGCAATCTCTTCTTGTAGGTATTTTGAAATATATTACAAATTACCTTGGATTATATAATAAATATATAGTGCAAATCAAAATTACATTAAGCCATCATACCATTACTGGTAGAAAGGCCGTTAGGAAAAAAATAGATGCTGCTGAAGATCTGGAGAAAGAGAAAATCTTAGGCACTGTGAAAATCTTAGGCACTGTAGGGGAAATTCAAGCTAATTAGCAATTATGCTAATGGTATAGAGGCATCTCAGAAAAACTAAAAACTGATCTACTGGATGATCCAGCTGTCCCACTTCTGGGTCTGCATCCAAAGGAAACGAAATCAATAAACCAAAGAGATACTTGCAATACTATGCAATAGCCGTGTTATGTTCTTTCCCATTTACCCACAAGGTACACAGATCTAGGTAGTGAATATGTTTGTTAACTGAATTCATGAGACAGTTCAGGCAGGCATTTGTCACCTTCTGCAGATGAGGAAATGGGCTGCTCTGGTGGGGCTGGCAAATTCACTTGCATACTGGCAGCTAGAGAGCTACTGGGCTCACGTGCATCAGGACTCTATAGCCCTCAGCTGGGATTCTTTGATTGCCCTGTGCGAAGTGTCACGTGTTGTGGCTGGGTTGACCTCTGGATGTTTCATAGCAGCAAGATAGGTGTATGCTATTTTTCAGTGAATTAAAATGATCACAAGCTTCACACAAGACAAAGCAAACTCTCTGGAGAATTATTCCCCATCTGGAACTTCGGGGTGAGACTCTGTTGGCTATACTGAGTGACTGAACCACACATCTCAAGGCCTGGCCTTACTCTGACTTCCCACCCAGCGCTGTCTGCATCCTCCTTCTTTATATCCCCATGAGAGGGACGAGAAGGTGGCATTTAGGCATGAGGCAGGAGTCAGTGCTCCGGTTCTTTCCTCCTCACTCAGGCACAGAACCATTGTCTTTCTTATCCGGTGACCTTCCAGTGACTGGAGACTAAAGGAGCAGGGGAATAGGATGGAAAGAGCAGGAAGTCATCATCCATCCACATTTTCTCATGCTGGAAAATGACTGCTTTCATCAGACAGGTTCTATCTCTTCTGTACCCTCAGTTTCTTTGAAATTCTCTAATTGCCAAAATTCATACTTGTTAGGGACAACTTCGCTCAAAGTCACAGACCAGAGACAAATCTGTGAGATTCTTTCTTGCCCAAACCTCTTCAATAAAAGGTGTTTGTCTGTATTTACACACACATGTACATCAAGGCACACCTGTCATTAAAGATTAATCTCCATTGGTTTCTTGAAAAGTACAAAAGATAATCAGACTTGGAATCAGGAGATGTGAGTTCTAATCATGACAGTCTCTTATGTGCTGAAGACCTTGAACAAGCCTCCTCATCTATAAAATGAGTTTTCACAAGTGATTCTGAGTGTAACAAATCTTATTTAAAAAGGCACATCATGTACTTGTCCCTGCACATCCAGGGCACCATGGCACCAAGATTCAAGATGCTTAGGTCTCTTACTAGAAATGGTGTTGTATTGGCACATAACCTGTACACTTCGTCACATATAATTTAAATCATCTCTTAAAAATCTGCATATACCAGTACAACTCAAGCTTTTCCAGTATTTCTCATCTCAGGTTGGCTGAGTTTGTGGATACAGAGAACCAACTGTACACAGAATGAGTGTACATGTTAACTGCTATATACTGTTCAGTGGTATTAACAGGCCACAATATGCCCATTTTCCTATCCACAGGTTTTGAACTGATTCCATTACTGTTCTGCTATGAAGATCCTGGACACAGCTTGTGAGTGTTTCTTTTGCACATATCCCTATGTAACATAGCCACACATCTCCACCATTAGTTAGACAGAGTTGTGGCCCACATTTTTCTGTTCATGCAGAATATGGTGGTTGTCCCTTTAGCTTATAACGCAGCTGAAAAGCATCTCATGATGATGGTGTGGGGCAATGGTTATGGACTAATGTTTCTGAAACATTTTAATATTTTAATAACTGGTGTGGCTGTATTGGACTGTACATAGGAATGGAGTTGCTGGATGATGGAAGTACCCACGTACACATGTACCTCACAAAGTGATACCACGTTTTCAATAGTGGTTGTGCCAATTTACACTTCTACCAGCAGTACAGAAGGTGTCTCACAGATCTGGATCTCCTGCAACACTCAAGGTGCTAAGCTTTATTTATGTTTGCCCAGCAAAGGAGTGGGAGTGGTTTGATTGGGCTTTTGATTTCAAGTCCCTTAGTCAGGTCAAACATCTTTGTATAAATCTAGGCATTAGCCTTCTGTGTTGCATTCTGATTTTTTTTGAGATATTGAGTATGTAACTCAGGACCTCACAGACTAAGCAAGTGCTTTGCCATTGAGTAATATCATTAGTTCTTTTTTTTCCCTTACTGACATATGGTCACATATATTTGCATATCATAATTATAACTTTATAATCAGGTTGATATAGTATACATCCTATATGGACAGTCTTTGACTTACAGTGGTTGAGTTTATGATTTATCAACTTTATAAGGGTGGCAAGACACATGTATGCATAAAATTTTGAATTTTTTTGGTACTGAGGCTCACACCCAGTGTTTTATGTATGCTAGGCAAGCATTCTACTATATAGCTACTTTGTAGTTTTGAATTTCAATTTTTCTCAAGCTGATGGTATCTGTAGAATACTGTGTGGAGATGTGGGATGACAGCATTAAGCCACAGCACCCAGTCAGGCACGGATCACAACAGTGAGCACCTAGGACTCCACAGTGTGCTATGTTGCTAGTATGTTTTGGGTGTAGTATTCAATATATCACAAGAGATACCCATCACTTTGCTCTAACCCAGGCTTTGTGTTTGATAAGTCCGCCTGTACCAGACCCAAAGAAGTATTCAGGGCATGTTTAGGGCGGACGAGATTGATTTGTGATGATTAAAATCATAGGTGGAGTAAATGCATTTTCAATTTATGCGTTTTCCAGCTTATGACTTGGATATCGCCCCCACTGCAAATGGAAGAGAATCTGTGTACATTTACATGTACATTTCATGTCCACCTCTCGCTGTGGCATGCTTGAGTTTGATGCTTGCCCTTCTCATTTCTCAGAGGGGTCTTTGCTCATATTGTGGCTTTCTGTGATGCTGATCTAGTGCATCTCTGAGGCTAGAGATGCACTCACCTTACTGAGCCTGCTCTGCCACCCCAGCCGTACTGAATATCTGTCCCTGCCTTGACTTCTGTCAGGTATGCCTCACATTGACCTGGAACTTTTACAAAAGTTCTGCCCTGACTGCCCTTCTAGTTCTCCAGGTCCCAACTCAAATACCGCTCACTCAGGGAAGCATCCCACCCTCTTCCACCCCAGTAGGAGAACCTGCTATAGTTTCCTGGCTTCTGATCTTTTATTTCTATGTATTTTTCAGTATACAGTCATTTTTATTTGTGCAACTTCTTGATTAATATCTCTTTTCTACATAATGATAAACTGCTTTTTGCTTATGACAGAGTTCGGGACATGTACCTTAATATCTAGCATCTTGGCAGCTCTCCCTCTGCCCCTTCTCTTCTGCCCTGAAGCAGGCTATGACCCCCCGGAAGGGCACTCTCTGATCTTTCCCTCTCTGCTGCCTTGGAGCTTCTCATGTGATGAGCATTCTGCCTGTACACAGAGGAAGAAACGTCACATAGGGGCTCCAAGAGGAATCTGATAAACAATCCTTGTCAAGACTCCTCCATTTAATGCCATTAGTTCCTACCCTTTTTCCTTCAGTTATACTCCCACATGACCATTCATAAAAAACAGGTTTCCCTGTTTCTTTGGATCTTCATTTTTGAAGGTATCAATGTCATAAAAAACTTATAAAAATAAATTCATAGCTTTCTCATCATTCTGTCTTTTATTTATAAGAGTTTCAGCTGTGAACCTTGGATGAGGCTGATGGCTCCAAGCGCATCTGTCATTGGGAATGGCAGTTGGAAAGAGCATGTTGTCTCTTTCTGGGACACTCCTAGCCCATGGCAAGCTGATATGGAAATAGAAAAGCCTGTTGCTCTTGCCTCGATTGGAACCACACTGAAGAACCATGGAAGTTTCTGTATCTTCTGCACTGATCAGCTTTAGGTGAGCTGGAATTATATCTCAGCTCAGCATCTCCCACGCTCAAATCTATTTACAAGTTTTCCATCTACCTGCAGCTTTCCCTAAGTCTATACATGGATATATGTGTATACGTTAAATGGAAATTGTATGTATGTATGTGTGTATATATATATAATAGAGTACAACAATTATGGATGCCACTTCTTTTTTAAACAAAATGTATTTTGAATAATTCCATTTCATGCACATATTCAGTTTACAATTATCTAGTATCTCCAAACATGGAGAATTGATTTGGGTCCCAATTTCTGCTACTTCAATCAAAGTTGCAGCATATATTTGTATACATGAGTTTGTTTAAATGTATGAGGATATATCTAAGACAAATTCTTGAAAATGAAACATCTGGGTTCAAAAGCATATAATTCCACTCCCTAAAAACAACTATCATAAAGAAATTGATCAATAATAAATGCTCATGAGGCTCTGGGTAAAACTTCTTCACTATTGGTGGGAAGGTAAATTGGCACAATCAGTATGGAAATTAATATGAAGATTATTCAAAAAATAAAACTAGGGCTTCCATTTGTCCTAGCTGTGCCTCCTCTAGGGATCTTCCCAAGAGAATTAAAAAATCACACCACAGTGATATATGTATATGCATTTTTATAGCAGCACATTTTATAATAGCCAAATCTTGGAAACAGTATGTGATATAAATTGAAGGCATCAATGAATAAAGAAAGTGTGGTTTTTGTATACAACGGAGCACTATTCAGCCATAAAGAAAGATTTAGGCAAATGGATGCACCTCAAGACCATAATGTTAAGTGAGATATATCTAACACACAAGCTTAAAAATCACATTGTTTCTCGTGTGAGAAGCTCAAAGGGTTAATAAAGAGCAAAACAGAGGATAGATATTGGGAAGTGGAAAGAACATGTTCAGTAGAAAGGACAAAAGGGAAGGGGAAGGAAATGAGAAAGAAGGAAAAGGGACTTAAAAAAGAATGGAAGGAAAAAAATTTACAGAAGCTTTTGTAAAGGAGGAGAAGAAGGGTTGAAGGAAGTGGGATGGGAAAAACAAGAGTTAAGATTTTAGGTACAGGTAAAACTTCCTATGATGGATGTAATCAATATATATGGCAAATATGTACTAACAAAAGCAAGCAAAAGCATTTTAAAAGTGTGTGTGTTTTAACTTTAATACAATTCAACAAATTGCCTGTCAAAGAAATGGTGCTAATTTATACCCTCACCAAAGAAACTGTCCATTTGCCCATAGAAAACAGTTGGCCCTGAGCATTCATGGGTTTCACATCCATGGCTTTAACAATCATAGATTAAAAAGATTCAAAAAAATTAACTTGGTACTGAACATATACGAAATTTTTCTTGCCATTATTCCCTAAATATTAGAGTGTACTCGCTATTTACATATTATTTGCAGTGGTCATGGAGAAATGCTTTAAATTGTATGATAGGATATACGTTATATGTTGTATGCAAATAAGATGCCATTTTATATAAGAGACCTTAAGGTCCTCTGATTTGGGTCTTAGTGGAGTCCTGGCAACAGCTCCCCATGAGCACTGAAGATGACTCAGTGCATGCACCAGATGAGAGTGTGAACATTTGGTTTGTTGCCAATGACACTTGGTCGATGGCCGGAGCACTCACTTCCTCACTCAGCAATAGGTGGGGCTTTGGAAGAAGTGTGCAGATGGGACCTATACTCTTCCCCTTATTTGAGAAGCTTACTTCTCCTTGGGTGCTATTGCTCTTCCTGTCACAAGGACTTGATTCTCCTTGGCAGAGCAGAGTTTTTGTGCAGAAAGAGTAAGTCCCCATGGAAACCCCAGCCCTGCTGACCCCACAGGAAAGTAGTATTACTTACAGCGTGGAAGGCAGATTAATGCAGGGTAATGATAATGAAAGTCATTATCAGTGTAATTGTAGGTCCTTGGGGTTTAAATTCACATTTTTTCCCGCTTACTCTTCCATAATTTGCACATTTTTATCCTTTGAGTGGAGCCTTCAATAGAGAGACTGATTGCTATGACATGAAAGGACCCTGTCATCCTTTCTCACATTGGGTAGATGGGTACTGCAGAGATGGTTACCACTTCCACACCGAAGAGTTCAGGGTGAATATTTATCTCATATTCTCATGAGAGTCAAGTGGTGCCTTCTCATTCAACACCTGATCAATTATGTGGCAATGTAACAAAATTGCCTTTATTATACAACTTGATTCCTAGCCTCATTCTCATCTGGTCCTTTTCAATACCAAAAATGCCTGATGAAAAGTGTGAGGCTTACCTAATCAGAAACATTGAGAGACTTCTAAAATGTCAGCTCTTCATAAGCTTTAGGAAAACCTCTGGATAATAGAATGGGTTAGACATGGATATTTAAACCATAATAACCTTTAGCGTACAGATACTTTATTCTTTATGACAAAGGTATTTGATATTCTCAACTCTTGCTATTTTTAAAATATGAACTCTCCCAGGTGTTTATGGATGTATTTTTAAAATTCAACTTACTCTGACTTAGTATGTATTGTAACTAATATTCTAAACAGCCTACTTTTGTGTTTCCTTTTGGTAGGTACTTATTTCCAAAATTTATATACTACAGCCACATCTTTCAAGAGACTGATGAATCTAGTCAAAACTGGTGGTCAGAGGGGATACAGAGGAAGAATAATATATAATATGTTTCAAAGAGCATGGGCTTAGGATCAGGGGCAGGAACTTAAATCTCATTAGCTTTATGATATTGTATATGAGCTTCCTTAGCTTCGTAAGTCTACTGCATTACCTTGAAAGGATTTTCTCTCAACTCCAGAAAATAAGTCCTGTCATAGCTTTTTATAAGGGTGTTTGCTTCATGATTTCTCCACCTGCATGGCCTAATTACCTTTCAACATTCTTGCTTCTAATACATTACCTTGGGGCACAGGATTTCAACATATGAATTTTGAAACAAGAGACCAACATTTTAAAATCCATAGCAGGGCCCATTAAACCAAAATCGCAAATTCAATGCTTGAGACTAAGTTTGCTTACTTGTTTGGCCAAACTATGAACCCAAAAGTGTGCTAGACTAAGGTATGCTTCAACTAAGAAAAGCTGAAAATGGTAATCTCCCCTTGCTTTACCATAGGAGAAGTTATCAAAAGTGGGCAAAGATTCAAATGCTAGAGTGAATACATCATGTAAAATCTATACACATTCCCTGGAGGGCTCAGAGCACATGTTCCTCACCATAGCTGTGAGTTAGCAAGAGGACTCTAGTAACCTTAAGACTCTCCATGGTGGCTCAGAAATTAACTGAAACTGAACTGGAACCTCATTTATAATGGGATCCAGGGTAGTAGGAGCCAAGAGGTAGCACTTATCACCAAAGACAAGGTGAACATGATTAGGATAATGGACAGAAAACCAAAGCAGGCACAGACAGTCTGAATGGCAGAGGTTTTTGGTACTGCTTGTTGGTCATTGCATCCCTAAAACTGAAATCAATGGACAGTGCATTAAAGTTTTACTTCAGCTATACGAGCTGCAAAGCTTTATATCTAATGATCAGAACTCTGACTCGAAGATTCAAAAGTGGGATGTTTGAACCCTCAGCTAATTCTCAGACTTGAACTAAGTTTTAGATCCAGTAATCTTTGAATGAAGGTGAGACTGGATCTCTTTGAATAAGAGCCCTCTTATGCCACGGGAAATATATACTGTTGATCTCCCACCTCAATTTTTCTTAAAATGATTTATGGGTATTTATCGGAGTGAGCCCACATGGGAAAGAGGAGTAGGAAGAATTTTCAGGAATTATTGAACAATGAGGTTTAACTGACACTAATTCCTAAAGTTTCCCAAAACATTACCATGGCAAGCCAGTCTAGGTAGAGGCTTCTGAAAACCAGGTGATGAATGGAATTTCTGTCTTAACTTACCCCACAGCATGCCCAGTACTCACCCTCCAGTTCTTTCTCAGTTTTAGCATAGTTACAATGTACACTCTCAGTGACAGTTTGGGTCCTTATATAGCTATGTTCTATGCTCCATGGGCTGAAGGGTATTATGATAGGAAAGAGCAAGTGGGAAACATTAGAACTGTGTCTACTGATGAAAATACCAAACCATATTCTTAGAGGGACTGCAAAATTAGTGCCCTCATCAATGACTTGAAAGATGTAATTGTAGTGATTCCTACTGCAATCCCACATAACTCATCTATCTAACCTGTATAGGAGATCTGTAGACAGAATGACAAAGATTTATTATAAAATTGATTAGATAGTGGCTTCAGTTGCAGCTGCTGTGGTTTTGTTGCTGAAGGAAATTGTCATACTGCTAAGTATCTAGTAAAAAGCAATTGATTATTTACTTCCTTTATCTGCTGGCAAAGACCATTAGAGGCAACTTACTTTCAGACCGCAAAGCCAGAAATACAACTTCATTTGAAGACTGTCCAGAGAATAACTGCTTCTATCCATTCCCTAGTACTAAGTTACAATAAAATCATCAAATATCTTGTCTGTTTTTCCCTTCTGCATGATGTGATGTTAGACCATTGGTGATATTATCTTGATTGGATCTCAAGAACATGAAATAACAACTGGTTTTGGTATATTACTAAGATGCTTACATATAAGAGGATACTAAACAGATGCCAAAACTTCAGGGTCTTGTGACCTTGATGACATTTTAAGGTTCAGTGGTCCAGAACTGTTAAGATATTTCTTTGAAAGTAAAGAACAAATTGCAGCAGCTGGTCTCTCCCATCGCTGAAAAATATACAATGCTTATCAGGACTGTGGATTTTGGAGGCAGTATATATTTAATTTGTGTCCATTCATTGAGTGACCCAAAAATCTGCTAGCTTTGAAGAGGTCCAAAACAAAACAAAATTCTACAGCAGAGACAGCCCCTTGTATTTGCTGCTGTGTCACTTGATCATATGACTCATTATAACCTGTTATCGTTAAAATGTCAAAGTAGAGAGATGTTGTTTGGAGTTTTGGAAGACCCCTATAGGTAAATCACAGATCTTTAGTATCTTGAGCAAAGACATACCTTCTTCTGTGAATGACTCTCCTTTTGATCACCTCTGTGCTGTAGCTGGGCCTTTGTCCTGGGTCTATAAACACTTGATTACATTGGTATGTGATCCAAGCTGCCTTTCACAATTGGATGTTATCTGAGCCACAAAGCCGTAAAATTGAAGGTACACAGTATTATGCCAACATCAAATGAAAACAGACCACAGGAAATCAAATTTAGTCCAGGCATAATACAAAAATAAGATGCATGAGGAAGTGCTTTAGATTTTCATGCCTTTACTTTTGTATTATTACTTTCTTTCTCTCGACCTGCATTTATTTATTTATTTGGAGCAGAAAGCAATTTAATTTTCATAGGCATAGATGTGTGTTACATTAGAGGGATTGATAGTAAGAGACAGCTTCAGCACAAAGGTACAGATTTCATCTCATCAATTTGGGAAGAAATACTTAGAAGGTTTAAATAGGCAAGTCTTTGAATAATTTGATCACTAACTAATAAGGCTTTACTGAACATCAGTTTTGACTTTCAGATTAATTCTTTTTTAAAACTTTTATTTTAAAGAGATTAAGATAAAAGAGGGCATAACAAAGCAGATCAGAACAGAACAATTTAAGCAATAAGTATTTCAGCACAAGACAACCCGATGTAACAGTAGCTACCATAGTGTCTCATTTCTTGAAAGAGTTGAGCATGGCTTCATACACAATAGTATCAAAAATAACAAAATAATATAAAACCATTAAACAGAATGAAAATATTACAGGGTATTCAGAACCAAATAACAGAAAATGAACAATCGCTACTATATTATCTAATTGTCTATAAAAATTTGTTCATACTACCACACATATAAAATCCAATGAGATACAACATGATAGAACCAATGGAAACAGAAAAACAAAAGTATGGTAGGACTTCAAAACAAGATGCTATTAAATCAGCACTGGATATTATAATGTCTTGTTTTCTTCAAAATAGCTGTTCATACCATCACAGACAATAAAATCAAACAACCCAGGATAAAGCCAATGAATTGAATCATTATAAGGCTTCAAAGCAATGTAAAGGGGAATCATGATTACCATCAACTTTTATGTACTCTTACCATTTCTTACACTAGGGAGACTATACAGTATTTATACATGTGAGTTTGATTTAATTTGCTTATGAGTATGGTCTCAAGTTGCAGCTATTTATCTCAATGTGATCGTTCTTTATAGCTGAGTAGTACTCCATTGTATAAAAATACCACAAGTTTTTTATCCATTCCTCAGTTGTTGGACACTTAGGTTGTTTCCAAGATCTGGCTTTTTAAAATTGTGCTGCAATAAATATGTGCTGCAAGCACATATATCACTGTGGTACGATGCTTTTAGGTCTTCTGGGAATATGCCTACAAGCAGAATAGCTCGATCAAATGGGACTTCCAATGCCAGCTTTTTGAGAAATCTCCAGACTGATCTCCACAGTGGTTGCACCAGTCTATACTCCCACCAACAGTGCAGGAGAGTTCCTTTTCCCCACAGCCTCTCCAGCATTTCTTGTTGTTAGTTTTCTTGATCTTGGCCATTCTTTCAGGAGTAAGATGGAATCTCAGTTTTAATTTGCATTTCTCTAATGAGTAATGATGATGAACATTTTTTCATGTATTTATTTGTCATTTGTATTTCTTTTTTTAAAATGTGATATTTAATAAATTTTATTTAAGGAGAAAAAGAAAAAAAACAGAAAAATGGTATAAGTTATACAGAATTTCAAAAAAAATAAACAGTAGGAAATCACTAGTTAATAGATTAAATATTGTCATCTTAGAAATAGTTGCTCAAGTTACAAAATTAAAGCATATAAAGTGGACATTCAAACAGTGAGACTGCAAGTAGTTCTGTTCAATGATCCAACAAAAACTCAGTAATATGATTATCTATCTTATACGCTTAAAAATACATGCAGTTATATCCTTTAGAGCACTTTCTTTTCCTCTTTTTTACAATGACAATTACACATTTTGGATTTTATTACTACCACAGTTTTTACCACTTTTTTTTGAAGAGAATAAAACCAAATGTGACATAACAGAGTCAATCAAATAAAAAAGATGGACATAGTACATAATGTAAAAACAGAATAAAAGTTGATTAACAACAATGGTTACCATAATGCCTCTTGCTATCTTAAAAAGAATTGCCCATATCATCAGTTATAATAAAATTGAATAAAACAGTAAAGAACAAAACCAATAAAACCAAAACATTGGAGACATTACAGGACTTCAAAAGAAGATAATAGTCAAACCAGAATGGGCATCATAGTGAATTTTATTGTCTTCACAGTTTTTGCCTATACTCTCAAACTTGCTACTATCAAGCAAAACAGAATAGAGTAAAATCAGTCAAAACAAGATGGTGAGAGCAATACAGGGTTTCAAATCAAGTTAATAGGAAATCAAAGTGGGTTACTATAATATATCCTGCTATTTTTATTTATTTTTTCCCTTAATTAAAAAGATAAAAATGAATAATAAAAGAATGAGATTGAGATAAAAGAGGACATAACAACAAAACAGCACAAGTCAGAACATAAAATTTCAGCAAAATAGTGTTTCACCACAAGATATCCTGACATAAAAGTAGTTACCATAGTGTCTCTTTCCTTGAAATTTTTGAGTATAACTTTGTATATTGTAACATCAAGCACATCAAGACAATGTAAAACCATTCAAAAGAATGACAGTATTACAGAGTATTTAGAACCTACAGAAAATGAACAATGGTTTCTGTATTATCTCGTCTATAAAAGTTTTTGTTTATATTATCACATATAATAAAATCCAATAAGATATAACATGTTAAGACCAATGGAGACAGAAAAACAAAAGCTTGATGAGACTTCAAAACAAGATGATATTAAATCAGCACTAGCTATTATGATGTCTTGTTTTTTCCAAAATAGCTGTTCATACTATCCAACCTTCTCTGCCTCATTTCTGTTGAGTTCTTTTTCTGTCATTAGTTGTCAGTTTGTCTTCTTCATTTCACTTTCTGCCCCATTGATTGTGGCCTCTCTGCCACAGTTTCTGGAATCTTGGTATTTTTGTCTTTTAGAATGTCCTGCAATATTCTCTGTAGAGTTGAATTGGTGGTTGCAAATTCCCCTAGTTCCTCTTTATCCTGGAAGCACCTTGTTTCTCCATTAATTTCTAGGGACAGTTGTGCAGGACATATCAATCTTGGCTGGAAGTTATTGTCTTTCAAAGCTTGAATTATTTCACCCCATGCTCTTCATGATTTGATGGTTTGTGCTGAGAAATCTGCTGTAATTCTGATGGGTGTTCCCTTGTAAGTGGTCTGTTTCTTGTCTCTGACAGCTTTTAATATTCCATTCTTATATTGGATTTCTGGAATTTTAATTATTATATGCCTGGATGTAGTTCTGTTTGGGTTATAGGTGGCTGGGGTCCTGTATGCCTCATAGATCTGAGTATCTTTACCTTTTCCCATATTAGGGAAGTTCTCCTTGATTATTTCTGCGATTAGCCTTTGCAGTTCATTTGTTTGTATTCCCGCTTCTTCTTTTACATTCTTAATTCATAGATCCTCTTATCATCTTCTAGCCTTTGTATTGTTACTGCTTGTTTTCTTGTTATTTTTAAGAAGTTTTTCCTTTTATGCTCCCACATTACAAATCTGTCCTCCAGTTCTGATAATCTATCCTTAGTTTCTTTCAAGCTGTTATGCCAGCTTTCAAAAGAGTTTTTAGTTTCCTGGTAACCTCTTTGAACCTGCTTCATGTATTCTACATTTTCTCTATTTTCTCCATCAAACAATTCTCCCCTTTTTTTCCCCGTTCTTCCATTCCATCTGTTTTTTCTTGCGAGGTGCTTAGCATTTCTTTAACTATTCTACTTATATCTTGCTTTACTTGGTTAAATACTTCATTTTGAACTCTACTATGAGGTCCCAGAGATATTGCTTTATGTCTATTGGTGCCATGCTTGATATTGCATGTTTTCTGTTCTCATTCTCCTTTGCATTTACCTTTCCTGGATCAGTGTTCTCAGGATTGGGGACTAAGGACTTTCTTGTTGCTCCCTCTTCCCATACTTTTTGTTCCTTCCATACAAGCGTATATAGAAGGACCAGTTTCTTTCTTTGTCAGTTACAGTTTGTTTGAATCATGCCGGCTAGGTGTTCCTGCCCACTGGAGTGTACTAGTGAGACACAGACCTGGGCAGCCTATGCTGGGCTTGCCCCTCCAGGTCAGTCAACCTGCTGAAGGCTTCATTGCATTAGGGTGCCCTGCCAGGCGCAGGGACCTGTTTGGGTTAGCCTACTGGGTCTTGGTCCACGGCATTGCCCAGGTCAAGCGCTCCCCATCAAACCTGCTTGAGAGGGGAATATGTGACTAACGTCACTGCAGCGTCCTGTTCCAGCTAGTCTGCCCAGTCCCAGAATGTCCTCTCTTGGAGCCTCCTAGTCTATGGAAGGGTCCCTGTTCCTCTCACTCACTGCAGGTCGAGGCAGGGCTCTCTGCCAGCTCTGCTCTCAATTCGGTTCACTGATTCCTGCTCTCAGAGCTTTCTCGTCTCTATCCCTGCTGATTCAGATGCAGCAGAGGCGGCAGGAAATTCAAGCTATGGTTTCCTGCTTTGGTACTGAGACTTTAGCTGTTCCAGTCATAGCACCGGGATTGCATTTCTAGTTGGTTGCTCTCAGCTTAGTTTGTTCCTGGGTCAGCAGGGTATATCTCCCCCTGCTTAGGACTCCTCACACCACACCATTCTTAGAATCTAAGCTGGCTATCTCAGAGAGCCTCCATAGCTGCTGTTATCTATCCACCATGTTCTCCTGGGAGTCTCTCTCAGTAGTGATCATCATAGTCTGTGTTTCTCCAGGTTAGTCAGTCACTAATGGAGAGAGTGGTGGTGGTGGGGTTGTTGGCTCTTCTTGTCTTCCTGCCCTCACACTGGAAGGGGCTAGCATCTAGTTCTCCCCCAGCACCACATGCTTGGCACTGACTTACACGGAGGGCTTGGGTTTGGCTTCTTGTTCTCCCCTTCTGCAATCCTTGTCATTTGTATTTCTTCATCTGAGAACTGTGTATTCATCTCAGATGCCCATTTTTGGATTGGGTCTTTGAATTTCAGGGGTCTGATTTTTTTAATTCTTTGTATTCAACCTGCATTTATTTCCCCATACTGAACTCCTTACATGCAGTTGAATAGAGGGGGAAGGTACTATGGTTGGAATGAACATCCCATGACTTATGGCTAAAACTTTAGTTGAATGACCAAAAGCTTGAAAGGAACATGATCAGAAAACTGCTGACAAAAAAATCTGGGGAAGACAGAATTCTACTTGTCAGAGTGTAAAGATGAATACTATGTCAATACTTTCTAATGGGTGACGCGGGGCAAAGAATTCTGATGAGTTCTGCTATTGAGATGTTAGTTATCCTCCTTTCCCAGCTTCTCCTCTCACTGCCCACTGTTATCATGAAAAAAATGATCATGGTCGTAGGGGTGGGGCTTATGTGTGGGTTTACCAATAGGGACTGCCCTTCACCAAGACTGACCTCAGCACAGTTGCTGCTGAGGGACAAATCTGCCAACTGCAGAGCCCAGCATTCAGCTTTGGAGATGACATCATGCCTTGGGGTGACCATTCCATTACATGGGTGAAGAGTGACTACAGAAAACTGCTTCCAACATGAAAGAGGTTATTCTTTGTTACTGGAATAATCACATTATGTTTTTGGTATGGATCTCCCTTTCCATTGTATAGCACTTCTTATGTGTTAAAAATATTTGACTTTTTCTTGAGTGTTGTGCATTTTTTATTAAATGTAACTGTTGTTTTAAATGAGATTTTTCATTAAAATATTATGCCTTAAGTTAATTGTTTTTTTTAAGGAAGGCTACCAGTTTTCCAAACAATAGTTTTTTATTTTATGGAAAAAATGTAAAACAAAATTTCAAAACAAGATTATAACAGAATAACAATAGTCAATACATTTCATAGTATTATCTTTAAAGCAGTTACTCAGAGTACAAGATATGGGCATAAAAAATTCTCCAGTCAATATTAGTGCTAAGCTTCCTTTTTTATGAACTAAGAGACACTAATAGTATAATTAACTTTCATTTGCTCTTTTCCCTTCCTTCCTTTTTCGTTTCCCCCATTCTAGTTACTTTTTTCTTTTTAATTATTTTTTCCAATTTTTTAGTATCTATTGTACATTTTAAACTTTTTTTACTCCTTCAGTTAAATAGTAATTTTTAATGTATTAGTAGTCTTTTATGCTATGAAGAAAAAACATGGGGTTAAAAACTGAATTTATAATACTAGCTTTCCGACTAATAATTTAAAAAATATACTAGCTTTTTAAATCATGTAGAAAACAAAAGTGGATTTTTTTTTTTTTTTTTGTCTTTTTCCTTTTTATCGGTATCGGGGATCGAACTCACGACTGCCTGCTTGTAAGGCAGGTGCTTATGCTGCTGAGCTAAATCCCCAGCCCCAACAAAAGTGGATTTACAAACCATTGTATAATAACACTCTGTTAAATAAACAACTTTTACCGAGATCTTTATTTTCTTTCATGGTTTGAGTCATTATCAAATACCCTTTTATTTCATTATGCAGGGTACCCTTCAGTATTCTCTTGCAGGGTAGATATACTGGTAGCAAACTTCTTCAAGTTCAGTTCACCTGAAATTTCCTAATTTATTCCTTAGGTTTTGAAGGACAGCTGTGTTAGAAAAGGAGTTTTGGTGGCCAGTTCACTTTTTCTCTTAGCATTTTAAATATATCGGTTGCTATGTTGTAGTCTTTAAAGTTTCTAATGAGAAATATGCCAACAATCCTATTCAATTTAGTTCAGTCCTTAAAGCCATCAGTGTGCTTTGGGAGATAGTGACATGAATTTCATAAGTAGGAGTTCTGCTTGCCTATACACAGAGGTCATTTAGAGCTGCTGAGTGATTTTAGCAGAAATCTAGCTCCTCTTTACCCTCACTTTCAGATCATAAAGATAGGCTGAGGAGATTAAGTGGCTTGTTCATAGCCACCAGTTTAAACCATTGTGGTATTCATTATCATCATTCCCCATGCATACAATAAATACATTGTTGTTATGGAGATTCTCTATCATGCATTGCACATCTGACCTCCTCTTATGAACAAGGATCATCAGGTTGAGAGCTTTGGAACATGTGTCAAGATCACTCTGCTGGTAACTGGTAATCAGCAGACGTGACTCAGATCTAGCTTCTCTTTATCCAAGCAGCATGCTTTCTCCTTAATGTTACATAAAGGGCCACACGGATGGTGACTGGAGAGTCTTAAGTAAGACATGTAGCTAGCAGGTTGAGGAAGATTATTCTATTCAATCTTCAGAATAAACCTACTGAGTGGGTACTTTTGTAATCTCCAGTTTCTCTTCCAATGACTGAAATACTCACCCCCAGTCTATTCTAAGACTGGGTCCTTCTCACTCTTTGGGTGTTAATAACAAACTTTTCAGTATGTTCTTTTGAAGCAGGAATGTCCTGCTAGCCTTTATCCATTACTATTTATATCTTCAATGGAACTTAACACAAGTATTTATGATTTGGTTGGTGCTTTTAAAAATCATTGTCTGTAAACCAGACTGACTATAAATTCTTAAAAGGCAGGAACCCACACTACCTTTCCCCATAGTATCCTTAATGTCTATCATACTGCCTGACCTGTAATAGAAACATGATGAATCAAAGAAAGGGAGGCCCAGAATGGTTGAGTAACTTTCTGAAGACCACAAAGCTGCTGAGAGCTAAGCAGAAGAGAGTCAAGCCCAGGTCTACAGATTCCCCATTATACATATTTATTCCCTGCACTAAATGGTTTAACACAGCTAAGCATGCATAGTAAGTACATAATCCTTACTGAACTCATGTGTTTTATTTCTTAAAGCCTATCTCTTTTACCCTAGCCTGGCTAGGATCAAGAAAGCAGGGATTAAATTTATAACTCTCTCTTAGAATAACCACTTTGATTTAAGGCAATAATGAGTCATTACGCCACTGAGTTTAGCTAAATTAACTGCCTTGCGCCCTGTCTCCAGTGGTACTGTGCTGAAATGTTAGAGCTTTTATCCTAGAACATTTACAGAGATAAAGGATAAAAGAGAGAAAAGGTTTAACTGCTCACAGGAGGAATAGAAGACTGGTTATTCCAGCCACAAAGGATTTACTTCACCAGAAAGGAAAAATTAAAATTAAAATATCACAGTGCTAATATGCACAAGTTTAACATTTAGAAACTTATATTATAAAAGTATAAATATATTAAAGACAATTTTGATTGAAGAAGAAGTCTTAGCCTGGGATTGTGGCTCTGTAGCAGGTCATATACTGGGAATAAGGTTAGTCATGTAAGTTAAAGACGTTTGTTTGCTTTGATAAATCTGAAAAAAATCCATAATAAAGAGAAATGGAAATTTGCTTACAGCCCTTCCTTCATGAATACTTAAATACTATCATTATGTTGTAACTTACCAGCAGCTAAATTGCTTCTGAGAAACTTGGCAAATAAAGCTAAGCAAACCTCAGCCCTGAAAGAGCTTCTGAGTCATCAGTCCCCGAGGTGGGAAGGAAGCATTCTGGACTGGAGAACTGAGATCCTCCCCGGGTGGATGCACTGTAGATGTCAACTCTCTTCCCAGTGCTTCCTTCGCTGGGTTGGGCTGCAGAGGGCTCACAGATGTGGGTGAACTTGGCTTAATGACTTGGAGCACAACTGCTACCTGCACCTGCGCCTCTCCCTCTACCCTGTGCCCCCAAGCCCACCCACATCTGTGCTCCCACCTGTACCTGTACCACTGCCCAGCTTTGACTTTTCCTTGACTTCCTCATTCCAGCCCATAAGTAGCATCTGGATTGGCCTGAGTTAATCATTCAGGACTAAGATAATCAGATCCTTGGTTTTTCTGAGCTTCTGAAGGTATGTCATGATAAGGCTGAGTTCCATCTGAAAACAGAATTCAGGTGTGACTGTAAGAAATGGGGCAGGTGGGGATCTAAGGCTAAGAAGCTAAGAATCAAGATTATGCAAGAGAGAATGGATAAGGGATGATAAAGTGAGAGGTATAGACAGAGACAGGTGAAAGGCCAGGGACTGTATACTTCTTTAAGAGAAAGGGAACCTGCTTTCACAGGGCCAAGGGAAATGGACAGCATTGGTCTCTGGCACATATGTGGTCTGGCTTTAATAGGACCCACACTTAGAAAAATCAGTAGAACAGAGAATGGAAAAGCCTATTCACCTGAGTCAGAGGACTTATGTTCAAATCCTGCCTCAACCATTGGATGGCTGTGAGAAACTGATGTAAAAGTGTTATAGCATAGTACCTGACACACAGTGAGTGCTCAACACATTAGCTACAAGCTCTAATCATTAGCCCAGTGTATCCAGACCTGTTCTAGACTCTGCATGGGGATTCCCAGAAGCACACAGATGTTGGCCCTGTGCAGGACTTTATACCTAGGCAGTGTGAATTCAGAAGAAGCAGTAAGCAGGTAGGAAGGTGGCTCAAAGACTGTGGAACTGACTGGGAGTATGGAAATTCCAGATGAGTACTTTTAGGAAGGGCAAAGGTGTAAAGAAAAAATAAAAATGCTAATGGTATGTGAACATGCAATGTTGCATTTCTTTGACTTATTGCCCTTGCCTGTGTTTGCATATCTGCAAATGTTACGTAAAAACAAGCAGATAAGTATGCACCAAAGTACATGCAGAAGTTTTATTGGGGTCATTGAATGAAAGTTAAGAGGAACTTTGATGCCTTATTCACTATAAAATTTATGTCTATATTATTAGAATATTTTACAAGGAGGAACATTCGTTCATTATCAGTGAAAATACAAAATGTGTTTGAAAAGAAACTTGGGATTCTGTTGCGGAATGCCTTGTGTTCCAAGCCAAAGATTTTCCAAGCACCAGAGGGCAAGGAACAGGCTGTGGGCAAAGGGATGGAAGAGTGATAAACAAGGTAAGGAGGGAGAAGGAGAAGGTGAGTCTTCCCCTGCTGTAGGGGATGTTAGAGCAAGAAGCCATGTTCCTGCTCAGGGGAACCGAATACCAGCCCTTTGCCAGATGTCATGGCAAATCTTTATTGTCACTTTGCAAAGTAGGAGTATCCACAGATGGGGAACTTGAGACCCAGGGAATTGAAACCCTCTACTTAAGATACATGGCTTGTAATTAGGGAGACCAAGTGCAAATCCAGGTTACCCTGTGCCCAGGATCCTCTCATTTTTTTTGCAAGGGAAAAACCCGGGGGCAGTCGGGATGTCCCTGCAGTGGTCCAGTTCCACAGACAGCCAGAAAGGGCTTCACTCCTGCCCGCTACTGCATTCACCCCTGCCTGATCTTCCACAGAGACTTGCTAATTACCTTCCACCTTGCCTGGAATTCTCACTGCTTTCCCCTTGCTGTCTCCTCATTTGCACCTCAGTCCTGCTTCAGGGGTTCCTTATCTGTGTTTTCACTTCTTATGACTGCAGTTGCCCAAAGCCAACCACAGGCTAAAATTTTTAAAAATTATAGAAATAAGCAATTAATAAATTCTCTATTGTGGCTCTGAGAAGCATAGTAAATCCTGTCCCTGCTGGGACACGAATCATCCATTTTCCCATCATATTCACAGTGATACTTTTAAGTTTGCCCTAATAGTCTAATACCGGTAGCTCATCCTTGGAGCTCCTCCTACCCTTTGCTATCACTCCATTCTTAGTTTTAGTGCCTTCCTTGCTCAAAGTTGCTACCCAAAGCCACTTAGTTCACTGATGGATTTTTTGGTGTCTGATTCATTTTCTGCTGTTACCCCAACTACATATTTCTAAATTCTCAAATATTTGTGAAGTGCACACCCTTAGAAGAACTTCAAAGGGAAAACTTTTTCTATACTCCGAGCCCATAATGTTTTTAGTAGCAGACACTGAAAAAAAAATAGATCTAAGGACTTGAAAGCAAGTGCTAACTGCTCCCCTTCTAAATCTTTGTGTCAGGGCTCAGCATCGCTGAAGCCATTCCAGGGCTTGTGAATGTGTCTGGAGCTGTCTCTGGTTAAACAGGAAGAGCACTCAAGCAGGGAGAGGAGCTGCCCTTCCCAGTGCACCTTGTGCTGGAGTAGCGAAGCCCCTTCATTGTACCTTACCGTCACTGAAGATGCTCCTTCCTTAGTGATACAGGACTGGGTGTCCTGCTGCCCAACCGAGGCAGGGCCTGGCTTTTGCAGAAAGGAAGTGCTGCTTCTGTCTTTGCTCATGAGATCTCACTGCACTGGAATGCCACATTTTAGCTCTCATTTTAAGATCAAAGTTTCCTCTTGACCTTGTCAACTCTGCACTCCCTTGACCTGGGAAAGTCTTTCACTAGATGCTCACTGGCTTTGTAGACCCTTTCAGGGCCAGGCAAGCACCCCATCAACCCATCTGTGTAAAGTGTCAGGCCAGCAGCTGGAAATTCTTTGTTTTGCTGAGAAAAGAAACTAGGGCCTGAGTTGACATAGCCATGCTGTTGGGTAAGCAAATTTTAATGACTTTACTTCTCTCAGAATTTGGGTGGGGTAGAGAGGTGAAATTAATCTGACTTGTATAACAGTAGTAATGCATACTTACCAAATGTGCAAGGCAAAATAATGTCTTCCCCACATGGTATCAAGGTTCAATTCTTGAAATCTGTGAATATGTTTGATGACACAGAGAAAGAAAATTAAGATTACAGATGGCATTAGGGTTGCTACTCATCTGACTTTAAAATATAAAGTTACACACTATAGAAATGATCCCTGAAAGTATAGCCCCATCTGTGCATCCATGTTCATAATAGCATAATTCATAGTAGCTAAATCTTAGAAAAAACCCAAATGCCTATCAACCAAGGAATGGATAGAAAAAGATGTGGTCTTTTTATTCAATGGAGTAGTACTTGGCCATAAAGAAGGATAGGTTTGAGACTTCTGTAGGTGAATGGATGAAACTTGAGACCATACTCAAAAGTGAAATAAACCAAAGTCATACGTGTAAGCATCATATCGTCTCCCTGCTGTGAGAAACTGAAAGAGTAAGTAAGATCCAAAATATGCAATAGATATTGTAAAAGAGGAAGAAATTTTCAAAAGAGAAAAAGAGTTAGGCTGGATAAAAGAGAAAAGAAAGGCAAAAAGGAAACTAAAGATAATTATACTACTAGTTTCTCTTAGTTCATTGAGAAGAGAGGTTTGTGCTAATAATGTCTGGTGCATTTTTTATGCCCATATCTTGTACTCTGAGTAACTACTTTAAAGATAACAGCACACAATGTATTAACTGTTGTTATTCTCATATTGTTTCATTATGAAGTTTTGCTTTATTTTTTCCATAAAATTGAGTATAATTTACTACAGATTATTCAGATTGGCCCAGTGGAATCAGAGTGGTTCTCCAAAACAGAAAATGAAGGCAGAAGAGATGATAGTGAGGTGTCCAGAGCAGCAGGATTAGCAGTGTTTGGAAGCTGGTTTTCATGTCAGGCGCCACCACAAATTTATGACTCAGGTAGCACCTTTAGAACCTGGAAGATTTGAGGGGTGCAGGGAAGAGTACATGCCTTACCTGTGGAGAATACTGTTCCAAGCTCCCACCCATGGTTTTCAGGCATGAATGGGGACCATTGTTACCAGGTCTCATTTTTCAGAATTCAGCAAAGAAAGACTTATGCAAAATATCTGAATTTTAAATTATTTTGTAAGATGAGCAGAAAACTTGGGTTGTAGGTCACCCGTTGGCAACTACTATTTTAACTACTTCATTCTTCTATCTTTGAAGACGGGATTCTGGTCCTGATTTGAGGATAGGTGAGACACATGATGTTGAACAAATCACTTTTCCATTGTAGCCAATATTCACACCTGCAAAATAAGGGTGGGTACTGCCACTTATCATTTCATCTCACATGAATTTTAGGGTAGCAGATTCAATGTATTCTCCTCATCAATTTGTGAGTGCCTTTTGGAGGGTGATGAACTCTAGGCATCAATTTAAATAGATTTTATTACAGAGTCAGTGAAATGAACATTAACCTGTAACACCTTATGTTTATAGTGTTACGGATTTCAAAAGTTAATAATCACAGTGAAACACAGTCATGCATCATATAATAATAACACTGCAGTAGATAACAGACTGCATTACAACAGTAGTACCAGGAGGTTATAATGACACTGGAAAGTTCCCATCACCTAGTGACATTATAGCCATCACAGTATTCCAACAAGATGCACATTCATGTGCTGGAGGGTGCTGGTGTAAACAAACTGGTTAAAATATGTAAATATACACAAATGCTTGCATTGTGTTGCATATTTCTACATTATTTAGTAAATTATTATGCCCTATAGGTTTGTGCCTAGGAGCTATAGGCTATTTCATATAGCCTAGGAGTATAGTAGGCTTTATTATCCAGACATTGTAAGTATACTCCACGATGTTCACGTAATGATGAAATCACTTAACTGTGTTTCTTTTGTTAAGGCATAACTATACAAATAAAGTCATGAATAAAACTCAGTGCAATTTAAATTAATTAGCATAATGTAATGCGACAGATGCTGCTGTCTTACAGCAACAGCATCAATGCTCCAGATGTGAATAAGGCTCTGAGTGCAGTGTGGCGTGGTGTGCTCTGGGCATAACACGCCTTGAAGGCTTCATGGGTTCATTTCACTGACTGCTGCCTTAGTCACTTGATG
Organism: Cavia porcellus; assembly: GCF_034190915.1. NCBI lineage: Eukaryota > Metazoa > Chordata > Mammalia > Rodentia > Caviidae > Cavia > Cavia porcellus. The sequence continues at coordinate 28,871,520 of NW_026947502.1, forward strand.
CAGCACTGAGACACTAAAGGCAATAAATGCAAAACAAATATACAAGGTTCATTTTGGTTCATGGTTTGCAGAGACTTCAGCTCATAATCAGCTGGCTCCAGGGAAGAAGTGGCAACAGCAAAAAGGCCTGGAATGAATGGGGGAGAGCAGCTGCCCTCATCGTGGTGGCTGGGAAGTAGAGAGGGAAGAGTTGGGAAGGGAGATAAATCCTTTTGGGTCATGCTCACAGTGACCTGTTTCTTCTGAACCACACCACCTCTTAATAACAGATCAGCTGAATCACCCCCATATCCAATCTCCTTTCAAAAGCCCCACCTTTGAGCTCCTGAGACTTGAAGGGGCATTAAGAAATAAGTCATACTGAGGAGCATCTCAGTTACCACACTGCTCTGTGTACATAACTGACATCCTGTTTGTAGGTAAGCCTGTGACACCATTGTGTCCTCACATGCACAAATACATGTCTGGGATGTGGTGTCTGGCTTTGGGTCATCCAACTTCCCAGTGTCGAGTTTTCTGCTCTGCAGCAGTGCGAGGCACTGAAGTCCCATGGCTGTGTTCCTCTCAATGCTGCTCACCCCAATGATTCTAAACAAGCCGCCATGTTAATGCTAATTTTGAGACGATGATCGACAAAACTAAAATACATAATTTTAAATTCTTGTCTTGTTGACAGCTTTGACTTTTTAAAAGAGAACTGCAGATTCTTTGGAATTCATTGCCCCAGATTAAAAATAGTGAGTATAGGACAAGAGGAAAGTTTGCAAATGGCCTGGTTTAAACCTATGCCTCTGCTCTGTCTGGTATCCACTGGCTCATCTCAGGCCTTGTCTTTTGATCACCACATTTACAAAATGAGAATTGACACAGAGGTATTGCTAGGATCAAGCATAATGCTGTGAAAAATACTTGGACTGCAGCCATAGTGGTCTATTTAGGGGTGAAGATTGATGTTTCAGTCCATAGTTGGCTGGTCCCAAGGCAGAGAGACATGACAGAAGAGCATCACAGAGGTGAGAAGAATGCAGGAAGGCAGCAAAGCCATAAAGTAGTGAGGAAGTACAGCAAGCATTGACACCTGCTCTCTTTCTGTCCCTCATATTCTATCCAGATGATCCAGTCTCTGAGGGTGGGTAGCACTCACCCTGGGGGTGGCCCCCGAATCCTACCCAGAACTATACCAAACCAGTCAGTGGATTAATTTAGTAATCACGTACTCTATACCCTTGATCTTAGCTTCATATATTCTAGATCCAGTCACCTCTGGAAAACCCTACCTATTACCACACAAAGCTTTGGGGGAACATCTAAGTACAACTAATCACAACAAATACTATTGGAAATATGATTGCTTTCTTTAAAAAAATTTATAGTTTGTTAATATATGGAAATATTACTGGTTTTGTATCCTGGAATTTTACTGAATTTGTTTATTAGTTCTAACAGTTTTTTCATGAAATTTTTAGAGTTTTCTATACAGTAATATCATGTCATTTTCAAAGAGGACAATCTCACTTTTTTTTTTCTCATTTAGATTCATTTTTCCTTGTGCAAGACCTCTGTCTAAGTCTTGAGTGTTATAGTGAATGAAAGTGACTGATAGAATTTTCGGCATGGAAGGGAACCATCTGATAGGATTTTGGCAGGGCTGAAAAGATAAGAAGTGTTGTAGTCAGGGGTTGTACATAGAGAACAACTAAGATTAGGACATGGAGTTCATACTATTTTTATAATGGTCACCGGAAGTTAACACAAGAAAATGCAGGAAATCTATCCGCAACACCAAAGATATAGATTGTTTAGTCAAGAGCCTAAACCCCTCGGCAATGTCCCACATGAGTCCAGATAAAAACCCAGAGCTCAGGACAACGCCTCCACGAGTCCCACGGGAAGTCCAGAGCCCACAAGAAGGACTCACGCCAGTCTGTTTTACGGATCCGTGCTGGGAAGACCCAAGGGTCAGCGGTGGAAGACAGAAAGTCTATGCCAGCAGGATGAAGGAGCTGTGCTAGTGGGATGAGGGTTCTACGCTGGAGCTAAGAAGTCACACTCACAAGAGAGGGCTATCCTGAAAGGCACCACAGCTGTCCTCAGCGACATGGAGGCCCTGAACTCCTCCGACGACAAGCACAGTTGGGTACATGCCAGGAAGCAGCGTGACGAGTTCATCCTGAAGACCAAGCCGCACATGTCTTCCCCTCTGGAGCCAGGAAGCAATGCTTGATGTGAAGACCAAAGCTTCTTCAGGAGAACCAACAGCTCAGGCAGCAACTCGTAGGAGAACCCACAGTGCCTCCTTAACACCTCAACCCTCTCCATCTCTCTTCTTCTCCACCTATTTATCCTGGCAACCCTCCTCAGGTGGAGCATCTTCTCACAATGCATGCTGATGTAATCCAACTAGTGTTAAGTTTACCACCAGTTCTCAAACCATAACAAGAAGTATGAAATAAAAGCGACCTTTATTTTAAGAATGTGGGGAGAAACCCTTGACCCTCTGGGGTCTGGCATTCGATCCGCCAGACATGTGGTGTGGGGGCATACATGTAGCTTAGGTTTGGGGTGGAGCCTAAGGGGCATTAGTGATGCACAGGTAGCCTATTGTAACTCATCTCGGGTCACAGGTAAATTGCCTAGGGGTGGGGAAATGACCTCAAGATAGAGCCCCTTGGTTCTGCCTTCCAGCTTCACCGGCTACAGTGTTCCATCTGGGCAAAAACTTTCAGTGACCAGAATGAGCATACTTGTTCGGATTCTTTAAGGAAAATCTTTTAACTTTCCCTGTGTAAACTGAGCTGTAAGCTTGTCAAATATAGCCTTCATGATTTTGAGATATGTTCCTTCTATACCTAATTTATTGAGAGTTTTTATTGCAATTTTTATTTCAAATGCTTTTTCTGTGTTTATTAAGGTAATCAATAATTTATGTAAGATAAGGGTCCAATTTCATTCTGCATGTGGTTTTCAGTTTCTCCAACAATATGAATTATAGTATCCTCTCTTCCTAGGGTAAAGATGAAATACAATAATGAATGTGGGAGTGTACTTTGAAGAGTGTATGTGCTTACCCAAACATAGTATATATACATCAAGATTCTGGTTTGAAATGAAGCCAAGTAAAACATTATCTCTTCCTGAAGCCTTACCTTTGAAAAGTAGGCAAAGATGAATCCCAAAGGCGTATAGGTTGATGTGAGTATTTTGGTTGGACTAAATGGTACAGCAGAGATATTTTAAGCTGAGATTTTTAAGGGTTCTTTTTTTCAAATTTAAAAGATCTTCGAGGTTATCATGTCTTCGAGGTTCCATATCAGTGAACAAAGAATCAGAGAAATCAAGTCTGTACAATTAGTGGAGTGATGAGAAAGACTAATGTACGTTGAACTTGTACCCTAGATACTCAATCACTTCATTCAAGGCCAGTATCAAGATCTATTTAGGGGCTTCTTTCATCTTCATGTTTGTATCCATCCAAATGGTATGGTGTCGATCTCTGATAATACTAGCAGATAGACCATAGATGAGGTAATTATAAGGGCTGCACCTACTTAAAGAATAGTTTCCTCATGAGAGAGGTCTCAGGGAGCTTCCTGGTGTCTTTTACTAGGTTGAGGACACAGCTGGAAGACACAGTGAGCAAGAAAGAAGGACTCACTGGACACTAATTTCCCAGTACTTTGATCGTGGAATGCCCAACTCCTAGAACTGTGAGAAATCATTTTCTTTTTAAACTCAGGACCTCATGTGTAGCAGACATATTCTACTACTGACCTACATCTACACCAAAGGTTTGTTGTTTTTGAAGGACTCATTTTTGTTCATTTATTTTTATTTTTTGTACCACAGATCGAACTTATGATCTCACACTTGCCAGGCAGGCACGTGTTTTTTATATTTTAAAGAGAATAAAAACAAACCAAGCAAAGTAGAATAAAGCTAATCAGAACATAACAATGAAAGCTATACAGGACTTCAAAACAAGATAATAGGAAATCAACAGTGGCTACTGTAATGTCTTTTGTTTTGTTAAAAAAAGCTGTCCATACAATCAGACATAATAAAATGAAACTAAGCAAAACAGGACAAAACCAATCAAAACAAAAGAATGAAAGCATATTTTAAAGAGAACAAACCAAACAGAATAAGACAGAATAAAGCCAGTCAAAACAGAACACTGAGTAAAACAAAAACAATAAGCCAAATGGTGAAAATAATATTGGATTTCAAAACCAAGACAGAAGGAAATCCCTCATAGTTGCTGTATTGCATACTGTTATCCATGCTTGGCCTATCAGTCTGCAAAGTCAATCAAACAATACAAGCATTAAGTTGTTTTGGTACCTCAGTTACTGTCAACTAGGCCGGTCCTCCGAATCAGCAGGTTGCTTTTGGTTTTGGTGGGGTGGTATGGGCTCCTGTAGTCATACTATTTAAGCAACATAGGTAAAGGGAGACATACAGTTTGGTTTCTCAAGTGAGAAGGTGCATTTGATCAATAGTTTCCTCTTTCTAACTGAAGAGACATGTTTCAGTATGCATTCTGAGTTTGGTGCTCATAGAATAGAAGGGAAGGGTGGTTTTCTATTTATTTATTGAAAGAAAGCAAGGTCTACATAATTTACACCCTCCTCTTGAAAATGTTTGCTCTTTTTTTTTTTTTTTTAAACTTTTTATCGGTACCAGGGATCGAACTCACAACCGCCTGCTTGCAAGGCAGGTGCTTATGCTGCTGAGCTAAATCCCCAGCCCCGCTATCACTACTGCCAACTGCCATTTCATTCTAGACATGCTTTTAAGGTGAGATCAAAATGCTTGTGAAATCAGTGTGTGTGTGTGTGTGTGTGTGTGTGTGTGTTTTGTTTTGTTTAGTTATTGATTCAAATGTTAATGCTGCCAAATGTGAACCTGAAATATAAATTTCATCCTTTATCTTGCAACACAGCAATTAAAATTTAAGGAACGTAAAGACGTTCCTTATGAGGTTGAAGATGTTCTTTTCTCCCACTGGATTTCAGAATGATTTAAGTGGGAATGATTAAATTTTGATTTAATGGAATATGATTGAATTTTGTCAAACGTTTATATTATATTTTGAGGTTATTATATGGTATGGGTTGGATTATTTTGTCTGTTAATGTGGTGAATTATAGTAACTGATTTTCATCTATTAAATCATTCCATTAGTAAAATTCACTTATTAATGAAGCATAATTTTAAAAAATTGAGAAGTTATAACTTTGTGTTAAATTTTGCATCATATTCATGAGTGATATTGATTTTTTCTTTTTAAAATTTTCTTTTTATTTTAAAGGGGAAAAATCCAAGGAAAATAAAACAAAATAAAATCAATCAAAAATAAATCAGAATAAATGATACAGGACTTCCAAACCTTATGAAATCAATAATAATTACACGATACCTTAGTTGTTTACCAAATAGCTGCAGAAAACACCTTCAAATATGTTAAAAATTGAACAGAACAGAAAAGGATAGAAACAACAAAAACAAAACAATGAATGCAATTGATAGAATTTTTGGTGCGGCTAAAAAGATAAGAAATATGAAATAAAAGTGGCCTTTATTTTAAGAATGCAGAGAGAGACTCCATGACCTCTGGAGTCTGGCATTCTCTCTGCCCGACAGGTGGTGAGGGGGCATACATGTAGCTTAGGTTTGGGGTGGAGCCTAAGGGGCATTAGTGATGCACAGGTAGCCCATTGGAACTCATTTTGCACCGCAGGTAAATTGCTTAGGGGCGGGGAAGATGACCTCAAGATAGAGCCTCTTGGTTCTGCCTCCCAGCCTCCCACCGCTGCAGCTTCCCATCAGGGCACAAAATCTTTTCAGCAATAAAAGACATCAAAACAAGCCAATAGTAAATACCTAATGACTTCTATAATACATCATGCTATCTTTTAAATAGCTGCTCATGCCATCAGAGTTAACAAAACAAAACAGAGGAAATAAAAACAATGAGGATGATGGCTTCCTGGCAGGGATCTCCTCCTCATGGGTCCTGGTTCTCTCCCTCTGCAGTCCACCATGGCAGAATGGCTCTGACTCACAGAGAGAGGCTTGGTCTCTGGCTCTCCCCAGGGGGATAGTGATTTTCACTTTCCTTTCTGGTATTACATTTGTTTGATGTTTTTAGAGAGTATCTCTTTTCTATTTTCCCAGAATAATTTGTATAGACCGATATTATTTATTGCTTCTGTGTTTGAAAGAATTCACCTGAAGATCTTCCTATAGTTTTCTTTGTGGGAAAGTTTTTAATAATGTTTCTGTATTACATACACAACTCTAAAAGTTATCTATTCACTTTAAAGGGACATTTTAGTATTTTTGTAAAGAAATTAGTCTATTTTGTCAGTTGTAAAATCTAAGATTTTTTAAAATATTTCATTATAATGATTTATTATAATGGTTTTAACCTATATAATCTGTTGTAACACCCTTCTTTTAAATCCTTTTTTCTTTCTTTCTTTCTTTTTTTTTTTTTTTTGGTACTGAGAATCAAACTCATGACCTTGCACTTGCCAGGCAGGCACTTACACATTTTATACATTATATCTTTAGCCCCCTTCTTTTAAATTCATGGTTCGGTAATTTGTGTCTTCTTTCCTTGTTTTTATAATCAGTTTTTATTTTTAATGTTGAGTTCTTTTACTGATTTTTTTCAGAGAATCAACTTTGGTTTAATTGAGTTTTTAAAAAGATAGAACTTCTGTTTTATCAATAGATTTGTTCTTGTTTTTTTTTCTTTTATTTCTTCACTAGTTATTGAATTTAATTTGACTGGCTCCATTTCTTAAAATAGAAGCATAAGTCATTAACTTGAGACCTTTCTCATTTTCTTATATCAACATTTAAAGGTGTATGTTTCTGTGCAAGTATAACTAAAACTTTATGGCACAATGTTTGATATTTTGTGTTTCATATTCATTAAGATCAGGGCAATTTTAATTGCCTGGTCATTTCTTCTTTGGTTTTGTGTTACTCAGAAATCAGTTATTTATCAAAACTTTGGCTTTTCTAGATATGTTACTGTACTTAATTTCCATGTTAATTTCAGTGTGGCAAGAGATACATTTTATATTGTTTTAATATTTTGAAAGTTATGGGCCAGTAATACAGTTCAGTGGCACAGTGCCTGCCTGACAAGTACAAAGTTGTGAGTTCATGTAAAAGAACAATTTGTGCTTTTATTGTTTGATCAATTTTACATGCCTCTGTGTAGCAGTCTGAGTAACTACTCTGAAGATAACAATATGCAATATATTAACCATTGTTAATTTCCTATTATATTGCTTTGGAATTCTGCATCATTGTTATGGTTTATTTCTCTTTAAAATAAAATTTTAATTGTTATGGGAGGGTTTAAGGGTGTAGGATGTAGGGTGGAGAGGTGAATGAGGTTAAATAGGGTAGGGGCAAATTTGGTAGGCATAGGACGATCATCTAAGTTTTGGGTAACTGCAGAGTACAAGAGGGAGGAATTGGAAGAGAAAGCCTAGAGTGTTGTAGTGAACCAGAAAGGGAGGAGACCATGTTTACCCATGTAAAAGTCTCATAAAATCAAGCAAGAAAGTTGACAAGAGAGTATGAGGGCACATGGAATGCAAAGGGAAAGTTTAGAGATCTAAATGATGAACAAGAGGGAACAGAAGGCCAAAAAGAAAAGAAGAGGAAGAAGAGGCAGAGGAGGAGGAAGGGGAAGAGCAAGGGGAAGGGGAAAGGGAAGAAGAGGGAGGTGAAGAGAAAAACAAAAATAAGAAAACACATAACAAAAATAACTGCAACAAGGGGAAAAAATCAACAAATACACAGAAAGAACAACAAAACAGAACAGAGAGAAAAGGAGAAAACTACAAACAAAACACAACAGCAACAAAACAAAACAATCAAACCAAGACAAAACAAAACATGCCAACCCAGTGGACGTCTAAGGTGAAAACCCATCAGACTGAGAAAAATAAAAGTACTGATATTCCTTTAGTGTGTTTAGGTTGGTTGGTTGGTAGGTTGAAGTCTGATTCCAGAACATGTACTCTAACCAAGATTGCCAGTGGATTTGTGCTGGGTTTGGAGCTGATCTTTGTCTCTCGATTTGGGTGATGAGAGAAGAAAGAAAAGAAAGAGAGAAAAAAAGAGAGAGAAAAGAAGGTGACCCTACCTGTCCACTTCTATTCTGCATGTCCTTGTCCTTAGACACAAAGCTGGTTCACCTAACCCACCTGCTGGTTTGCACTGGGGTACTGTTTCTGCAGTTTTCTGCACAACTAGTCCCTCCTGTTCATCGTGTGTGCACACTAGTCAGTGTCCTACTGTGTTGCTGGCTATGCCAGTGGTCTCTGGTACCTGAGTCCTGTTAATGCAGGGAGCAGGAGCCTGTCTGGGACTCGCTTCTTGCCAGTCACTGAAGCGCTGGTTCAATTGTGCAAATGGGATTCCATCTTGGACCCCCAATTGATCTTCCTGCCAATCGCTGCAGATCTGGGTCTTACATGATCTCTTACATTTGCAAATGGCCTATGTACATTCTCCCATGCAAGTTAAAATCTAAATCAATGTCTTTACATTACTTATAATACTTTATACAATGTAAATGCTATGGAAATAGTTGTACTATACTGTTTGAAGAATGATTATAAGAAAAAAGCTGTATGTATGTAGATGGATACAAACTTTAAAAACACTTTCAATCCACAGTAGATTGATTCTACAAACATAGATATGTAGGAAAATTATATTTTAAGTAATTCCTCTATTTAGAGATATATATCATTAACATATCCCAATCTACATTTAGCACTATGAAAATGTAAATATATATTGAAGAATCTTATGATATTGTACTTCATTTTCACTTTCATAATTTGTAATTTCAGCCACTTCTAATGTTTATAAGCTACATAATATATTAATTTAATTTCAAACAATTATAATTTAAATTGGTTAAGAAATGAGAAAGACAGTTCATATTTACCTACTTACCATCTATAATGTTCATTTCTTGTTTTTTCTGAAGAACTTCCCATAACATTTTTCTTTTCTTTTTTTTTTTTTTTTTTTTTTTTTGGTACCATGGATAAATTAATGCTCTCATGTTTGCCAGGCAGGAGTTTATGCTGCTGACCTAAATCCCCAGCTCCCCATAACACTTCTTATTGAGCAGATTTTCTGTGAAATTTGTGTGGATTTCTTGATTTTATATTCATTTTTGAGAGATACTTTTCTGAGTGCAGTAGTCAAGGTCATTTTTTTCTTTCCCTCAATACATAAAAATGTTTCTCCATTGCTTTCTGGCTTACGTAGTTTCTGATAAGAAGTTTATATTGATTATCTCTGTTCCTGTGTATGTAAAGTCTATATTATATAAGTAATGTTCTGGTTGCTTTAAGAATTTTATGTATTGTTCTTCTTCCTGTGGGCAGCTAGTGCAGGCAGAAAGAGCCAGCAGATACATCTCTACCTGCTGGCCCCTGCTCCCTGCAGACAGAAGACTGCTTCTTGCAGACAGCCAGCAGGAGCAGGGACTGCAGCCAGGTAGGCCTGGTGCATCTGCAGGCTACCACTGGAGTCCCTTGCCTCCTTTGGGCAGCCATCACCCATCAGGAGAATCAGACAAATACACTCCTGTGTGCCTGCCACCATCACGGGAGTCCTGGTGACAGCATGCAAGTAGAGAGAAGTAGCGCCACCTCCACATACCCCTGGTGATTGGGGAGGCCCAGTGTAGCTGCACAGGTCTGGAGAAGCCCACTCCACACCCTGCTATCTCCCTGTAAATCTGGGGTCAGAGGAATGAGGTGCCGGTCCCATTCCCCTGCCTAGGGGCAGCAAATGTGGGAAGTTCCTCTCGGCTAACTTGTTTTTTTTTTTTTTTATTTAAGAGGAAAAAGAGAAAAACACAAAACAAACCAAAGCGGCGTAAGGGTACACGCAATACAGAACTACAAAACAAAACAAAACAAAACAAAACAAAACAAAAAACCATAACAGTAAGAAATTACCTGCTAGTAGATTACACACTATTTTCTTGAAAACAGTTCCTCAAATCACAGTATCAAAGAACACAAGGTGGACATTCAAACAGGGAGACTGCAAACAGCTGTGTTCAATGTTCCAAAAACATTGATAAAGTCAGCTATTTAACACCCCCAAACACACTTGCTGTTATATCCGTTAGAGCTCTTTTTCTTTCTTTTTTTTTTTTTTTCCCTCTCTTTCGGCTAACTTGTTGGGAGGAACCCAGCAAAATGTCAAGAGGAAGGAAAAAAGGCAATCTCAGACCTCTAGACCACACAGAACAAGTCTGGGAGATACAGTCATGGAAGAACGTGGAAGTCACACATCTGAAATCTCTGAAAGGAAAAAGCAACTGAAGTAAGGAAATAATTTCGTTAGATTGTAAAAGCAGTCAGATCAGAAATGTGTCTCAGATAAAAGAAGAAATCACAAACAATGAAAGAATTGCTCAGTATATCTAAAAAAGACATAGATTAAAAAAAAAAGATGAGCATAGAGAAATGATGGGAACCTTGGGTGAACAATACAGAAAGGAATTACAATGCATGAAACAGATTCGAAGAAAAATCCAGGAAATTAAAAAGTCAATCAAAGCTGGTAAGACCACTTGAAAGAGACTGAAGATAAGCTTTCAAACCTTGAAGACAGGAATGCAGCTAGCCATCATGAAAAGAAAGATTTCTTAAAAATATCAAGGAGTCAGGAAATACAATTCAATGGCTGCAAGGTGATGCAAAGAAACATAATTTAAGAGGAATAGGTATCGGTGAAGAAGCAGGGGTCAACACAAATGAAATTAAAAGGCTATTTACAGAAGTAACAGCAGAAAATTTCCCAAACTTGGGAAAAGAATATAGCATGCAGGTAAGTGAGGCATATAGAACTCCAACTAGCCATAGCCAAAGTAAATCTACACCCAGACATACAATAATCAGGATCCCAGAAATCCAACACAATGAGCTTTTAGAGAAAAGAAACAAATCACCTATAAAGGAAAACCAATCAGACTCATGGCAGACTTGTCAACACAAACCATGAAGTACAGAAGAGTTTGGAGTGAAGTGTTTCAAACCCTGAAAGAAAACAACTTCCAATCCAGATTGATGTACCCTGCAAAACTATCTTTCAAAATTGATGGAAAAATAAGATACTTCCATGATAAAAAACAACTGAAGAAATTCATGACCACCAAGCCAACCTTACAGAGAGTGCTAAAGGATATTCTCAAGAGAGAAAAAGATGACCACAGTTCTAGGAACAGCAGCAGTGGAGGATTGCCAAACAAGACAGGCAAGTGAATGAAGGGGAAAAGTGGGGGGCCAACAGCAGGAGGATAGCATGGCAGAGACAGACCAATGTATGCTGGTTGCAACCATTTATGTAGGTGGCCTGGGTTCAGCAATAAAAAGAAACACAGGGAGAATGAATCAAGAAACAAAATCCATCTATATACTGTATACAAGAAACACATTTAACTAGAAATGAAATTCATAGACTAAAAATCAAAGGAGAAAAAACAATTGTTCCATGTGACAAGAGACCAGAAAAAAATGCAAGGGTAACTTTCCCATGAACTGCAGAATGGATAACAAAGATATGGTATTTTCATACAATGAAAAGCTACCCAGCTATAAAGTAGAATAACCTTAAGTCTCTTGTATGTAAGTGGATACAGCTGGAGATCATGTTCATGGACAAAACAGTTTGAACTCATATACAGTGAACTCTAGCATAAAAAAACAGAAGGAGTTAGTGGGATCCAAAAAGCACAATAGATATTATAAAAGGGATGGGGGAGGAAACACCTGGGAGGGAAAGGTGGTAACTACTGTTAATTTCTTCTTGTCTTATCTTGAACTCTTGTATTGTATTCACAATTTTAGATTTGGCTTTGCTCTGTCTTGTTTTGTTAGATTTTACTATGATGTTATGGACAGGTATTTTGAACATAATGGAATGTATTATGATAATCATGATTGGTTTCCTATTATTTTGTTTTGAAGTCTTCTAAGGTTTTCATTCATTTGTTTGGCTTTATTCTGCTTTGTTTTGTTTTATTTTATTATGTGTGATGGTATGAACAACTATTTTGAAGAAAACAAGACATTATGGTAGCCATTGCTGATTTCTTATCATCTTGTTTTGAAGTCCTATCATGCTTTTATTCTTCTGTTTTGATTGGTTCTACTTTGTTGTTTTAATTTTATTATGTGTGATAGCATGGAAAGTTGTTTTGAAGAAAATGAGATATTATAGTAACCATTGTTCATTTCCTTTTATCTAGTTTTGAAGTCCTATAATGCTTTAATTCTTTTGATGTGTTTTGTAATACTTTGTTATGTTTGATATTATTTTGTGTGAAGATATGGACAACTATTTTGAAGAAGAGACATAATGGTAGTTATTGTTGATTTCCTGTTGTCTTGTTTAGAAGTCCTGTGTTGCTTGCATTTTTCTGTTCTGATTTGCTTTGTTCGTTTTTTTTATTCTCTTTAAAATAAAGAACTTTATATATTTTTTCAACAACATGATCATGATGATTTTCTTCATATATTCTATTTAGTATTCTCTTTGGTGCTTAGATTTCTGATTTTTCAAGTTGGGAAACATTTTGGACATTCTTTCTTTAAACACATTTCTACCTCCTCACCCTATTCTCCATTGTCCTGCAAGTTGCTGTTCACTTCTTCCATTATTTTCCTTTCTATGCTTCATTTTGGATAGTGCCTATTTCTACACCCAGCTAGTCATCAAACTTCCTTTTTGCAATAACATGTAGTTATTTTTAATAATTTTAATAACATCAGGTGTGCTTTCAGTTCAGATATTGTATTATTTCTAGAATTTTAACTTGAGCCTTTGTAAAACTGTCCACTTATTTCGTCAATATATTTAAATTATATTTTATCATCTTCAACAGTATGTGGCATATTTATAATTTCCATTTTAATGTCCTTGCCTGCTAACTGTGTCACATCTGCTTTTATTGTTATTGGTAGATTTTTCTCCTGGATACTCTTCGTAATTTTATACATTTTTGTGTACTTGTTCATTTTTGATTGGATGTCAGATATTTTAAATTTTATCTTTTGTATGTGAATTTTAGTTTATTCATTTACATATTATAAGTTTTGTCCCGATAGTCAATTAAGGTGGTTGAAATTAGTAGAATGCTTTCTTTTAAGCTCTCCTTAGGATGTCAGGGAAGCCTTTTGTTTAGAGATAATTTTGTTCTGCTAATAAAAGATGGTTCTGAGGACTTAGTACAATACCTCTTGTACTTTTTCTTTATTTTTACATGTACATTAGTAGTTGTTTGCGGTTCATAATTTTTACATTCATCATGGGGAATTGGTGTGTATACAAAACACACCTTAATTATCTTTGCTCTCTCTTCCCTTTTCCTACTCCCACCCTCTCTTTATTTTTATTCACGTATGTTTGTGATGCAAAACAGATATGTTTGAGGAAATCAGTACATGTGTGTATCATATCTTGATCTTTTTTGATCATTTTGCCCCCTTATTCTTCTCTTGTACAGTTCCATATACCATCTCTACAAAGTGTACCTTTTTGTTTCCTACCACTTCTTCTTTCTTTTATTCTTTTTTAAAATTTTAAAAAATTTTTTATTGGTACCTGGGATCAAACTCATGACTATGCGCTTGCAAGCCAGGCACTTATGCCACTGAGCTAAATCTTTAGCCCTCTTTTACTCTTTTTAGTTTATATGTTTTATATAAGACAAATCATGTTACATTTAACTTTCTGTGTCTAAAATGTTATTTCACTTAAAATATGGTTTTACGTTTCATCCACTTCTGCAAATGATATGATTTAATTCTTTATAGCCCAATAATACAAATATCCTCATTTAGTGTTCTACTTATTTAACAGATGTTTAGGTATATGGGCACACAGTTTGGACTCATGACTCACCACTTGGATTTAACAACCCATCTTACTTTTTGTACGGTTTTGTGTATCATTTTATAATGCCTCATGTCTGTTCTGTACAATATACCTTGTTTATATATTACTGTAATTTTGCTTTTTGTACTGTACAATGGAGTGATAGTTTTATGTTCTGTTTATTTTTTTGGGGGGGGTCTGTTCATCTTTCATTTTTCAAATTCTTTTTTTTTAATTTTATTTAAGAGGAAAAAGAGAAAAACACAAAACAAAACAAAGCGGTGTAAGGGTACACGTAATACAGAACTACAAAAAAAATAACAGTAAGAAATCACATGTTAATAGATTACATATTATCATCTTGAAAATAGTTGCTCAAATCACAGTATCAAAGAATACAAAGTGGACATTCAAACAGGGAGACTGCAAACAGCTGTGTTCAATGATCCAAAAACATTGATATAGTCAGCTATTTAACACCCCTAATCACACTTGCTGTTATATCCGTTAGAGCTCTTTTTTTTCCCCTCTCTTTTTTACAACAAAATTTACACATTTTGGATTTTATTACTCCTTAGTTCTTATTAATTTTTTTGGGGGGGGGAGAATACAGTCAAATATGGCAAAACAAAGCTGTCAGTCAAAACCAAGGATAGACATAGTGGATATGCAGTCTGGTATCTTTTATCCACTCTGAAAATTTCTGAGTTATTGTATTTTAAAATATTTTTGTACTCTACTTTCTTTGCCTTCTTCTGAGCTTTCAATTGCTCATAGGTTTATCCAAGGATGCTTGAATGAGGAATACCTTAAAAAGGAATCCAAAACATAAATTCCAGTTCTAAAATATGCTAACATACTTATGGAGAAAAAATCAAGCAATGATCTTGTAACAGTAGTATTGTTCTTATAGAGAAGGTGAGTCTCATTGACTCAATGGCTGGAATTATCCAGTTCTTTTGTTGAGCAAACTCAAATTTGCTATGGCAGTATCCTTACTAAGATACTGAAGGAGGAAGGAAATGTATATCCTAAGTTACCCGAGTTTGTGTCTTTTCTTGTACTCCTACACAATTTTAGCAATTTTACTGTATGTCTCAAAACGTTCTATATGAATTTATATAAAATTGTCTCATTATCTATTAATGTTATATTGTGTTTTTACATGGGTGTGATTTTATTTAACTTAAAATATTAATGGACAGTATAAATTTTGGTTGGCTTTTAAAGTGTTTCTAATTTATGTCTATTAGGATGCCTCAATTGACATTTGGATTCTCTATCATATCCTTAGGCAAGAATAGTTGATGACTTTTGCTATCTTAATTTTTTGCATTGTAGATCCTAGTTTTATCAGAATGAGTAGATCATGCACCTTAATTCATGTCAAGCATAGCTATTATCCATGTAATGCTTCTCTTTATTGTTTCATTGTCATTATTCTTGCCCAGACCATGCACTCTCATATATTCCTAAGTGATATAGGAGGTAGCGTGTGGCAAAGCTGGCTGGAGAAATAAGCAGAACTTGTCAATTTCAAGATTCCTGAGAGGCACCAGATGATTCTCAGGAACCCGTATGTAAAACTTCTTGTGGACTCTCGCCAGATGTGAACGGCATAAAAGAGCATAGCACCTGGAGTCTGCTATCACGACTCATCATGGGTGCCACCCCTGCATCTCCTAGACACCCAAAGTGCGCTATTATTTTTCTTTTTGTCCCTTTTTGTTATTCTTCTTCTCTTACCCACTTAAAAGTCCTCAACTACTCTTGCCTAAGGATATGAAACAGAGAATCCAAATGTCAGTTGAGGCATTTATCTAATAGACATAAACCAGCAACGCTTTAAATGCCATCAAAAATTATAATGTCCATCAATACTTTAGATTAAGAAAAGCCCCATTTAACAAATACCTCTTCACCTTTGAAAATCTTTTGGGACCTTTTTGATTTGTTTCATCCAATTCTTTAAGGTGAGAAGGACCTGGAATACTATTGTTTGGCAAGCCATTTTTAAAGGAACTGCTCAACAATTTAAGAGTGCCCTCTCCATTTTTAATTGTTTATTTCATTTCTATGTCCAAACATACAATATTGGAGTAGCTTAACATTTATATTAATTCAGTCATGCTGTAAATTAAGTAATTGCTTTTTCAAAACTTTTTTCATGTACATTTTATTCTTGGAGTCCTTCCACGTTGCTCCACATAGAACCAAAACCAGCTCATTTATTTTGACCGTTCCAAAGAATTCAAATACATATGAATACGGAGTAGGAAAGCTCGCGACAGTACACAGGCTGGATAAAAGAACAATGCACTTATAATTTGGATATATTTTATAAAAATATTTTCAAAATTATTATACTAATTTACAAACACATCATTACTCTATGAGGGTTCCTATTTCTTCCACATCTTTTCTAAAAGTGGGAATTAGAAAGTGTTTTGCTTTTGAAAAAATCCAATTTGTTGTCTTTTCTACTTTCCTCTACTTATCAATATCATGAGGCTGGTTTTCTGTTTCCAACCATTTGCCTCAGTTTTTATTGCAGCTATGCTGTTCCAACATGTAGCCTGCCAGTGTTCTGAATTTGGCAGTCATTTTAGAATTTCAAACTCGGAACTGGGGTGATCATAAGCTTTCGGATGATCAATGGGTATTTGCGATTGATCTGCTTTAGAAAGTCTGCAGTGACACTGGATAAATTAAAAACTTATGTGCGTCATTGTTCTTGGAGACAATAAAATAATTTTTGGATGTTTGTATTACAGAATTGTAAGCCATGGGCGTGAAATTAAGTTAACCAACATGTTTGACCAAAAGTCATTGAGGGACCATTTTAGCGTTATTGTGACACAGCCTGGCAGCTCCTCCGAGTTTCAAAACTTGCAGCCATGTACACTTCCTGTTCATCAGGCACATTTAGTTTGTCTCGGGGCTTTGTGGAGAACTAGACACATGACCCGTCAGGACACATCTGGTCAGTGGAAGGGCTTCTCTGTGCTTCTCCACCCCACCCTGTGATCCCAGACTTCTCCCCTTTACTGGGGAAAGAACATCTCCTCTTATGGAGCAGGCCTCAGGCTCCTCTCCTTTCTGTCACTTGTGTTGATCAGTCTTAATGTCCCATTAAGGCTCTGTTAAGACTTCGCCTCCTCTGCTGACAACTTGGTGTTTCCCTGATGTGACATCCTCAAGAGTCCTTCAGACAGGAAAGGGAGGTGAAAGAGTGGTCAGGGCTGGGGGAAGGCGCAGGGAAGCCCATCAGCGTTGCACTGCATCTGTCGTGAAGAGGTTGAATTAGACCTTGGTCCTTGATGGAAGCTGACACCCTGTCCTGACCGCCTATTGGTGTAGCTGCGTGGAGCCTGTCCCTGCTGTACAAACCCTGGACTCTGGGTTGGCCTAGCAGTAATGTAGTGCTAGCCAGCATACTGGTCATTGGTAGGTGACCAGAAGCAAGCTGAACCTCATGTCAGCTGTGTCGCAGGAGGGCTCTGGTTTGGTAGAGTATGTGGATGTTTTTGAGTGTGCAAGGTTGTGAGCAGCTGGGAATCCAAAATGGAGAGGAAGTGAAGAATCTGCAGCTTTGGGGAAGGCAAAGGGGAAAATGTTCCATGTGGTATGGCTGGAAATGGCTTTTTAGAAGAGCATGTGTAACAGGAAATCGTGATTGGCAGTCGTGTGTCAGACAAGACAAATCCCCTCCTCCCTTTTTCAGTTAAGCCCTAGGTAAAGTCTGAGTGCATAAATGTGTGTGCTTGGTAGGGTAGTGGTGCTGTGAGAGGAGCAATTACGATCATAATATTTTTTTCTTGGTGTACCCAGTACGGTATGTGCCAAGAACTGTGTATTGCACGGATAATTTCACTCTATCTATATAACATTTTTGTTAGATATTTTTCATTTCCTCCACGATCATGTCTTTATAGAGTTTTGCATTACTTAACCCTAGAGGTATATTTGGAGAATTGTGTCATTAGACAATTTAATCCCTGCACAAACATCATAGAATGTACTTCCTCAAGCTAAGACAGCTGCAGTGTCACTAGGTGACATCTTATGGGACAACTATTGCGGGTGTATAAACTGGGGTCAGAGATGAAAATGCTTTGCCTTCCAGAACAGGTAATCGAATACTTAACCACGAACTCTGGTGGTGGGTGATAAGTATTTTGATGGAGGACACTTTAAGCTATTGTAATATCTAGCTGTCCACTATATATTCAGAGGTTCAGCTTAGGTGGTGTTAGGATTTTATTTCCTTAGAAATAAAGAATCCTAGCATTTTGGAAAAATTATTGGTGCTGACTAGTTTACTTGGAAATGACTCAGCTCAGCTTAAAATGGCTTAAGCTTACATGTTCCTGTAACTAAATGACCCAGGACTCCCTTTGGAGAAGCCAATCAGGGTTTCAGGCCAAGGAGCTGAATTTAGCTTTATTCATTTTTGTGGTTCTGTTTTCCTTGTGACCTTCTTTGTTTTCTTTTTTCTGTTTTCCTTGTGACCTTCTTTTTCTGTTTTCTTTTATGATCCTTTGCTTTACCTCATGACCTTCTTCTGCCTGGAAAATTCCTCCTCTTCTTCAAAACTTAGATCATGTTTTTCCTCTCTCTGACTGAACATCTGGCTTAATGCAAAATCGGTTTCTATTGAAGGATTTTCTAAGCCATTTGTTCATAACCTAGTGTATCAGTCATTACCATATGTTAAAAGATTTATTTATTTATTTATTTTTGGTTTTTAAATAATATATGTGGTCAGGCACTTGAGACTCACACGTTTCTCCATCTGGGTCCCATGCGTTGCCAGTATTTCCCATCCTGCTTTCTACTGGATAAAGCTGTGTAACTGAGTTCTTCACCCACCGAATTATGGGCCAACTTCTGACCTGCTTTTGTCCCCTTCCGCTAGTCGTCTCCATTGCTCCTGTCACTTATGCGAGGCTGTGTATGAAGCCTCTGATATCCAAGGCCCTACAAGATGATGGAGCTCCTGTGTAAAAGGACACTGAGTTCCTGCAGGGTGCGTGGAGCAGAGACTCCCTCAGCAGGTGTGTTGCCTGGAAGCTGGACACATTTAGGACCCTGGAATAGTCTGCCTGTTTCTCTCTCTCACAGTTCAGTCCCAATTTAGAATTTGGGGACACAGACCCTACATTCATGTAATATTTCCACAGGGGCCTGATTCCAAGTGGTTCCTACTCTGTGGGGTTTTCTAGAAAGCTTCACGTTTTGCTCATGCATTTCTGTTTCTCTCTCTCTCCCTATCTCTTTCTTCCTTCTCACTTATTTTCAAGGCAAAGGGCCTACCTTTCCCAGGCCCTCCCTGAGTGTTCAGAAGAAAGCTGAAACGCGGAACACACTTATCTGAAGTTTTCTGGAGGATGAAATGGTCAGTGTCTCTGTACTCTTAACAATGCAGAAATAGAAATGTTTCAATTAGAATGTTCCACAAAGGAGAATCCTGATACTGGGCCACCTGTAGCGGTATTTTATAAATAGGAGGCTGTAGTCTTAGTTCATTTTCATTTCTATTATAAAATAATTGAGATTGGGTGATTTATAAAGAAGAGAAGTTTACTTGCTGGAGGCTTAGAAGTCCAAGGATGCTGGCATCTGGTGGGGCCTGTTTAATTGCATCGTGACATGGTAGAAGTCATAGCACAGCAAGACAGAGCCAGTGTGCTAGCTCAGGCCTCTCTTCCTGTTCTTCTAAAGTTACTAATACCATTATTGAGGCTCCATCCTTGTGACCTCAGTTATCTCCAATTACTCCCCCAAAACTCCACCTACATGTACTATTAACATGAATTTGAAGATTTAGTTTTTCACAGATGAAGTTTGGGAGAAATCCTATCAGGAACCATTGAACAGTCAGTCTGTCCCTGTTTCTGATCCCAAAGAGAATCTAATTTGACGTCTGAACTCCAGCTTAGAGGAACATCAAAATCTGCTGGGAAATGTAGTGAAGAAAATTCCTGCACAAAAGGCTTATCTTTGGGGTCTTGCGTTGGTGGTTCTCAGACAACAAACTACCTTACCCTTTAGGGGTTGCTGTGTACAGGTGTACCCCAGGGGTTCAAACAGGTTTCCCCAGTTGCAGGAGCCCGACAGCCTGGGGTACAGGATGGCCCCATTGCTCCTGACACTGCAATTTGGGCCAAGCAACTTTGCCTCTGCAGACTTGCAGCAGCTGGGTGAGGCTGATTTGAAGTGTTAGCTGCTCTGAGCGCTGGAACGCAGCAATCCTTAACTTTCATGCGACTTCAGAATCTTCTATATTTGTTACAGATGTAACTACTGCAGTTAGCCGGAGAGGGCATATGCTCAAAGATGTCATGGCTGGGGCTGGCAGACGTGGCCCCATTCCAGACATGAACAGATCCGACTCTAATGGCATGCCCTGTGTGGGAGGTTTGCAGCTTTCACCAGAAAGAAGGAATCCGTTACTCCTACACCTAATGTATGGTGAGGTGCGAACCAAAGATTGGAACGAAGAAAGGAAATGGGGAAGCTCTCAGTTTGCAGTGAAGCCTTGGCACAAGGAGACTTTTTTGCTGGACTCACTGGAAGGATGCCACCGTGAGTCTGTGAGGTGCTGGTGCCCTCTAGTGGTCGTACAGGAAACCATCGGCATAGCCCTCGGGAGCCTCCATTTCTGACTGGTGGGGAATGAGTTTGTGCTATTGTTACCAGATAACGGAATCCCAGAGAAATTCTAAATTGCTGGTGTTTTAAACAAAGAATTGAACAGGATACTCAAAGGAGTAACAAGAGTAACTTACTGAAAGCAAGAGAAGTGAGTCCACAGGGTGAGAGAGGGGCTAGTGAGAAGAAATCATGGCCCCAGTAGGCAAATGCTAGGCCTCTTAAGGTCCTGGGATTACAGGAAAATCTATAGCAGGAGACAGACAAGAGTCATGACCTACCCAGGAGCCTGACTTAGCCCACTTGCCAAAAGGAGGAGTTGTGGTTTTGTTTTGTTTATTTTTATTTTTTGTACGCGGGATCAAACTCATGACCTTGTACTTGCCAGGTCTTGTGCCACAGAGCTACATCCCTGGTCCCAAAGGGTGGAGTTTTTGAGCATATGAAGTGTTTAGGAGTGTCATTTGGTGGGGCTTGGGGAGCAAAATCTGCAAGGCAGATGAGGTTGGGTGCCGCACTTCTGGTTTTATATATGTCTGGGGGTACTGGGGTGAAGAGGGATCCTTATCTGTTGGTTTTCTGATATTCTGACATGGGTATCTTTGCCCTGTCTGCTTTCTCGAGTCTTTGTCCCATGGCTTTCTGTCATTTACTTGCCCTTGGTCTACCTCCTGCCTCACCACGTCTTGATGCAGTAGGTGAATGAGGTAGAAATCTCAGGAACCCTGGAGGCCCAGAGACCTGCATTCTGCTTTACCATCACCTGCTGTTTGACCTTGTGCCATCTGTTTTGATTCTTGTATTTCTTTTCTGCAGAATGAGCATAAGGAAGGGAATATTCCACCACTGGGAAATCTTGACTCCTTCCTCAACCCCACACAGTGTCTTCTGTGGTCTGAGAAGCTGCATACATTGTTTTCCAAGTGTGCATTACTGTCCTGCTTTGTACAGACCACTGGCTTTGAACATAAGACACACACACATAGGACTCCAGTGTTCTGGTTCCCTAGTGAGCTCCACTTGCAAGGCAAGGGTGACTCACTTAGAGCTGTCAGCTTGACAGTAGACAGCACAGGCCCCAAGGCCCAGGAGGGACCTTTGACTGCGTGTGGAGATATGAAAAAGCACAGCAACACACAGCACGAAGGACTGTTGCTCGTAAATGCCACCTCTCAGAGACACCCTGAGGGTGAGTGGGGTTTTGGGAGGAAAGTGGCTGGTACAGGATGCCCACTTTTCTTTTTGGGCACATACTGTATGTTTTACCTCATATGTTGTTTTTTCTTTCAGTAAGCATGAAATTGTGGTGGAAGCCATCAGCACACTGTAAACATTGTTTACAGTGCAGTGGGTGAGGCATTCTTTCTAAGAGTCAGGGGAGCAGTGGGGAAAGTGGGTTCCGGCCCCTTGGAGCTGTATGTGTGAGAGAGGGCAGCCCACATATCCTCCAGTAAACAGATGAAACCTCAGGAGAGAAGTGCTGTGAAGGAAAGAGAAAGGGGCTGGGGAAGAAAGAGAGGCAGCACTCTGACAAGGCAGAGGATGAGGCAGAGTCCATGGGAAGCCAGAAGATGAACATCTGGTAATTTCGAGAACATTCCATAGCTGTGTCTGTGCTGTCATCACCATCCCAATGCCTCAGTCCGGTGCACCTCAGTCCAGTGACTCGAGGCTGGGATGCTGGTGTGCTCACTGCTATAGCATCCTCTTCCTACAACTGGCAAGAAATCTAGGCACTGAGAAAGACCCGCTGCAGTGCTCCAGGTCTGTGAATGTTGTTTCATCTGACATCACGAGGACTTCCACCTTTTTTGTCCCTTTGCTCCTTGTTGAGCAGAAGTCCAACTCCACGTGCATGCGGCTCTGTCACCTCTGTGGCTGTGTGGCACCCGAAGTGCAGTGTGGAATTTCACAGTGGATGAATCTGAGCACCTACTGATTCTTCCTGAACTGAGGACAGCATTTCCAATTCCTCTGCCTGAAACTCACTTCCCCTGAGCTTTCCATAATGTTCTGTGCATCTTTCAGATCTTAACTCAATTGCTACCTCCTCAGAGATAATATAATCTGATCCCCTAGAGGACAGTTTCAAGAGGATTTTATAGATGCTTGATCTGAGTCTTGCAGAATGAGAAGAAAGTCATCAGAGGAAAACTAGACATGATAGCTTTCCATAAGCATGCAAGAAATCAGTGCACAAATAAGGGTCTGGGAACTGCAACAATTTACCTTTGTGCAATTGTGACTCATACGTAAAGGGTCCTTGGGCAGTGACAGTGGCTAAGGTCATGAGTACTCTCAGTGCTGTAGGGCTGGACTATTGGTTTACTAGTGAGCATGACCAGTTACTGGAGGGAATACAGTAAGAAAGTAATCATACAGGTCTAAATTATTTTTATAATGGTTTGGAGATAGAAGCAGATTTCTGTGATGATGAAATACAAAGATGACCAGACCAAGGCAGTTATAGGGGAATGGAGCAGAGGCTAAAGATATTAAGAGATACAACACCATGTCTTATCAAAGTTTTAAAGCATGTGGGTCCTAGAGAGACTCTAGAATCTTGGTTTGGGGGTGATAACTTCATTCACCAAGATGGACACCAAGAGGCAGAACTTTTAGGGAAGGGCTGTATCTAGAAAGAGACACACCTGTACAGGGCAGCCTAAGTTGGGGGTGAAGTTCAGGAGAGTGGCTTGAGCAGAGCGTAGGTAGATTGAGAATCAATAGGGAGGGTTTGGGGAGCCACAAACATTTACCAGGCAAAGTGTGCAAGGAGGAAACCTTGGAGGATTTGGGTATCTGAGAGGAAACAGCCCTGCTTATGCACACTTGCCAGTTTCCATGGCGTACACATCACCTTGACTACCTGCAAGAGACCAATGTGAAGTCGTTGAACAGAGTTGCCAGATGGTGCACACGGTTGCTATTGTGATGTAGTCTGAGCCCACTGGACACACAGCAATGGGCACACCTCCAAATGTGGAGGAACCCTCTTCTCTGATGGTAGACTTTCAGATTTTCCCCTAATGACCTCACGTAAGTTTTGCATGTTTTGTTTGCATGCAGTATTACCATGCTGTACCAACAAACAGATGAAGACCTCATTTTGTCTGTAAAGCACAGAGCTCTTACACAGCTTCTTGCTTCCTACTCAGTGCCCCAGGGCACCCCCTGCTGGACCAAAGGCAAGAATTCCGGTGACACCTGCCCGAAAATGCGAAGCGTGGGCTGCTAAGCCCCGTGCAGGGTCTCAGGAGTTTTCCGGGTGGCACTGACCCCATTTCAAGCTCTCCCACATCTTCCCTGGCACAAGGAAAAGTACTTCATGTTTTGATGTTGCTGAAGAAAAGGTTGAAGTCATTAGCACAGTTTTAAAGTCACAGCAGTACAGTGTTGCCATCTCTTGGAATTTGATCTTTTGAGCAAACCATGTTGACTTGAGTCCTTTTTCTGGGCTTTTCATTATCACTTTGTCAAGCCTGCCTGTTTTCTTTGCTATTCTGCTCTCTCGAGAGTAACAATTCTTCCGGCACCCACTCAGCCTTCATCTGCTTTTGGAAAGCAAGGTTTCTGGGGATCACAGTAAAGAGGGACTGCGGGGGGTGAGTAGAAGCTGAGATGCGGGTAGCAGGAAGAAGGGAATGAACCTGAGAATCAGGAGAGGGCAGCTGGCCATTCAAAACAAGGCTGGAGCCCCTGAGAGCCTGATGGTCATGAAATAGGGGGAAGAAATATAGATTCAGTGATCAAAAAGATCTGGGGTCCGTCACTGTTTCTGTGGCCTTGCACAACCTGCTTCATTTCTTTGAGCCTCAGTTTTTCCGTTTGTAAAACTGCATAAATATAGTCATGCATCCCATAAAGACACTGTAGTCAAAGTTAATGATCGCTTGATGTTATAGAGGCTGTCCCACTTCTCTTACCTAGTGGCTCTGTAGCTGTCATGGTGCTGAACTGCAATACATTTTTCCCGTGTTTGTGGTGGCACTGATGTAAACAAACCTATTACTGTGCCAGTAACATAAAAGCAGAGCACAGTTATGTACAAGTATAGCATGTAAGACTTGATAATTTTAATAAATGACTATGTTGCTGGTTCATATTGTACTTTACTTTCATTATTACCTAAGAGTTTGTTTCTTCTACTTGTAAAGAGTTTAGTGTCAAACACGTGCCTCATACCCTTGATTGCATAATTGTTGCTTGTGATGAATTTAATGTCTTGTTGTTTTGTCATTGTGAGCCTAGGAGACATGGGCTGCACTACTCATGCGTACCATGCAGCCTGGGTGTGCATTCGGCTACATCACCGAAAGGCATTCTGTGACATCTGCAGGACAAAGTCATCTAACGATGCATCTCTCAGAGTATTTTCCCTTTGGTAAGCAAAGCATGGCTGTGTCTCACAGGGGTGTTCTGAGGATGAGAAGCAGGCATGCAGGCTCTAAGCTACAGGCTGTCATGGTTTTATGGTCTCACCAAGTGAACCTGATGTTTATCAGAAGAGCTGCACGAGCAGGTGCTAGCAGGGGGAAAGCCTGTGAGGTCTGGAGCAGCAGAACACGTGAAATCACGGCGAGCAGCACTCGCTGCTCACAGGGTCATTCTGTGCAGCAGGACCCGAATCACCACACTGTGGGTGTCCGCAGGTGGTGGGAGCCAGCCCTCAGGTGAGGTCGCCTTTTAGTACTTTTTATGAAAACAATAATGGCAGCCCCTGGAGAATGGAAACTGCTATTGATTTTTAAACTATTTGTATTTGCTTTCTGATCTATAAAAGCAAAGTATGATCAGGGGTCAAAATCATGCCAAACACTAAAAAAAGAGTAAAGAAAGAAAATGGCATTTAATCCCAACAAAGAGAGGAACACTAGTTAGGCTTTTAAAATTCAATACGCATGTTTTTTTTTTTTTTTTTTTTTTTTTTTTTTTTTTAACTATGCTTTTGGTCCCATATGACACACATAGTTATTTAACCCTGCATAATACACACTCACTCATGTCATTACACAGTTTTCTTAATATTACTTTAAAAGCTTCTGTAGTAGTCTAATTACTGTACTATTTTATTACTATTTTTGGTTGTATTCTGGTTTTCCAGTATTAAAAAACAACGCTTTAAGTAGCATTAGTGTATCTGAGCCTTTGCCCTCAGCAGAGATCATTTCCTTGAGCTTTATGGTTGACTTTCACTCCCCACAGGCCCTGCGTCTTATGGATTCAAGTAATCTGAGGTTAAAAATACTGCAAAAAAATTGCATCTTTACTGAACCTGTTGAGATGTTTATCTTTGGCATTATTCCTTAAACAATACCATATAACAATGAGCCACATTACATTTATTTCGAATCAGGCATTCTAAGTCATCTAGAGATGATTTAGTGTACACTGAAGGATGTGTGTAGGTCATATGTGAATACTATGCCATTTTATATAGGGAATGTGAGCAACAGCAGATTTTGGTGTCTGTGGGGGTCCTGAAGCTTGATTCTGCTCGCTAGACCTAAGGTCTTTGAAGATAAAGACCAAACTGAAGCTACAGGGCCAAAGTTATGCTATTTGTAACTTCTTATTGTCCACTGTTCATTTGGTACCAGCTACACATTGCTTTTAAATGCATCAGTGATTGATTTCTATTCTGCACAGGAAGACATTAAATCTCGAGGAGGTTAGAGGAGTTGCTGGTCACATAGCTGGAAAACGTTGAATCCCAGGTGAAGAAAATCCTGCATTTGTCTGATTCCAAACTCTTATTCTGTGTTACCTCTGGGTGTTACTCATGTGGAGGTCCCGGAGTCTATTCCACACCAAGTGTATAGTAGGTTGTTCTAAATGTTTGATGAATGAATGAAATAATAGATAAATACATAAGTGAGTGAGCAGGTCCAGGAGCCACTGGGAACAGGAAGCGTTCTATGGGGAATGTGTCCCACAGGAAGCGTGCTTATGATTTGTGTGTGTCTGAGTGGGGCTTGTAATGTAGATTTGCACATTATTTCTCCTTTGCCTGCAAATAGGTTTATAAAACAGGACATCTGGGGTGAAAAACACTTCATTCTTCATATTTCGTAGTTGATTAAAATGATTTAAAATGTACTATGAATAAGCAAACAGAACAAGTGCAGGAAAGAGCAGAAAATGGAGCACAGGCATGGAGGTAAGATAAATAGGATCTGAAATATCTGGGTCTTCTGAACAAGAAATCAAAGAGCAGAGCTGC
This sequence comes from Cavia porcellus, assembly GCF_034190915.1. NCBI lineage: Eukaryota > Metazoa > Chordata > Mammalia > Rodentia > Caviidae > Cavia > Cavia porcellus. The sequence goes on from NW_026947502.1 coordinate 28,898,338, forward strand.
TTGCTTTCGCTTTGTTTAGGCAACAAATTAAACAGGCAAAGAATCCAAAATATACGTATAGATTCCTAATAAGTCATATATGATGTTTTCAGCAGTCCTTTCATCTGAAGATTTCAAAGTATTTAACCGATATTTTTTCCAAGTCTAATTGGAAAAGAGAGAGAGAGAGAGAGATTCTTTCACCTCTTGCTGAACTGATGCCAGATAAAGGAAACATCAAAACAACCTCAATCCTCCAATTAGCCTTGGAAGGGAGAGATGGGGAACGGGGCTGACATTTAGGCAGGTGAGAAAGCACATTTTTTGCTTATTAAAAATTCCCTAATACATGTTTTCAGTACATAGAGATTACATGCATTGTGGTGAGGTTAATACCATACGTATAACACATCTCAATACTTTTTCCCCACTTCTTCTCTGCTCCCCTTTTAAAAATACTTATTTTTCCAGCATCAAATTCATTTACTTGTTACATAAGTTCTTTTGAAGTTAATTATTGCAAACAGAGATTAATAAAGATTAACAACCAGAAAAAGCATATAAAAACCTAAGTAGAGTATACTATATTAAGGTACACTTTTAGATAAATCAGCCCTCTTTAAATAATGCCCCACTCATTTGCCCAACATTAAGAGAGTGCATGGAAGACCCTGGGGAGACCTGGATGTGAACACTGGCTGTGGCCCTCGGTACATGCCCAGCCCCAAGCACAGGCTGATTTGTCCCCCCTGTGTCACTTCCTTACCTGTCAGGTGGGAGTAACAGCATTGTTATGATTGATTGGTAAGTCTTCTTTACAGAGAAAAAATGAGTCTCAGCAAAGTTAAGTGTCCGGGCCTAGGTGGTAGAAATAAGAAGTGATATAGCAAATGCAAACCTTGTCCCATCTGATGTTGACTCCCATGTCATTCTCCAACTCCCCGCTCTTGTCTCATTCCTCTACATCGTATAACGACCAAGCACTGAAGGGTCCCAAGACCTACAGGGGATTAAAAGATGGAAGGAGAAGGCTAGTCGGCATCTCTCAGTATCATACAGTACAGATCACAATATAGCAAATAAAACAAAAATATCTGCATATTTTTTAAAATTGCGAAGCATTCACATTTAATAATCTTGTTTCCAAAGCTACATGTTGAGTATTTACACTCAGGTTTACCATTTGCTACAAATAGACACTGTCCACGGGCTCTTAAATAAACACCCAGATTATTGCCCTATTAAATAACTAGTGTGTAGAAAACAGCAATTTTGAAAATTTTGTTTATTTTTCTAAAGAAATGTATTTCCACTTAAGGAACACTTACTAGCAAGATGTGATAACTGTGAGGATTAAGACCATGGTGGAGACTTAAGCAGCCGGTAGGGCTGTATCAAAGCAAGCACACTTGATCCCTTACATGGTTTTTTATTTTAAAAACAAACAAACAAAGGGTAAAAACGATATAGAATTTTTAAAAACAGGAAATTAACACTAGTTAATATATTGCATATTATTATCTTTAAAGTATTTTGCTAGGTGGTTCTCCAGTTCTTTACAAGAATACACACTGTGACCACTAGGTGGGGGAATTACAAAGCCAAAGAAAGACCCAGACACAGACAAGTGCAAAGAAGCCAGAATCTTTCCCCCTTGTATGTATATATATGTGTGTGTATGTATGTGTGCATGTGTGTATAGATATACAAGGATAACTATACTACTAATCTATGTTGGTTCATCAAAAAGAACAGTTTGTGTTTTCATTGTTTGATCATTTTTTCATGCCTAAATCTTGTAGTCTAAATAACTACATTGAAGATAACAATATGCAATGTACTAACTAGTACTAACTTCCTATTATTTCATTTTGAAATTCTGCATCATTTTTATTCTTTATGTTTTGTTTTTAAAATTTAAAAAAAAGCCAGAATCTCTTCAATTAAATGGGGAGAGATCCCAGCCAAACTTGCTTTCTTAGGGCTTTGAAGACTGAAAGCAAAGAGATCTTTTCCATCTTTAAAATCATCCCTTTAGGTCTGGGGATTTAGCTCAGCAGTATAAGTGCCTGCTTTGTAATCACAAGGTTCAATCCCTGGTACCCAATAAAAAAGTCATCCCTTTACCACACCTTGGGTTCATCGTTTGATAAAAATGTAGCATTTTCATTCTATGACTAAATATTTTTTCTTTTCACCTATCCATATCCCCATCCATTCATCCATCCATTCATTTTTCCTTCTATTCATGAACCAAATATTTATAATGTGTTAGCCACTGTTCCAGGCACTGAGGGCACAGCGGTGAATCATAAAGTCCAGAATTTTCTCTCATAGAAAAGTTTCCTTTCTAATGGGGGAGGTTAGCATAAAGTAGCAACTAAACATAAACATACATCATTGCAAATTCTGGAGGGTGGACTGTGAGAGAGCAGGCTTCCAGCACCTTGGGAGCGCATCAGTGTCAGAGACCTGATTTTTCCCACAAGTGCATGGCGGGGGGCGGGGTGAGATGGAATCCCAAAGCAAGAGAAGACGCTATTTATTCCCGCCCCATAAACGAGGCATGGCAAGTTCTAAGTAGACTGCTGCTGGGTGGGGGGAGGCTGGGAGTGAGAAAGGAGGCTGGGAGACAGGCAGGGGCTGGGCCACATTGGGCTACAGAGCAGAGCATGGCTTTGAGTTTATGCAGTGGGAGGTTTGGGGGGTCTTCGTCACCAGCCCCCTTTCAGCCTCATCCCCTTCGTGAATATCGAGCTGCAGCCACAGAGAACCTCTTGTGAGTTCCTTCATAACTCAGATATTTCACGGGCTATTTCCCTTCTTTAGATCTTTTTCACTTCTTGTCTCTGGCTCACACACTGCAACTCTTCCTTCATCTGAGTGGTTGGATCCTCTTCAAAACCACTCTTCAGTCTAGTGTTTGGGGGGGAGGGAGGTCAGACTTCAGTGTCACTTTGGCTTTATGTAGGGAGGCTTCACTTTGGACAGCAGCAAGGTGGGGATAAGATGGGGATAGGACAGAGTTACATGTGAGAGATGAATTTGGAACAAGATGGAGGAGGATGGGGGACTCCAGGAGAGGAATTGGGGGATATCTTTCTGGAATGTGCCCTAGAAATTCTGTTGGACATATTGATTTAAGTAATAAACTTAAAACAAATGAGTAATGAATACAAATGCCCTCAGCACAGAATATAAAAAACATAGCAAATGGGACTTGCAATTGTAGATCAGACTCTCTTGGTTACAGCAAAGTATTCTTGGAGCCTCACTCACAGGCAGGTGTTTGTACAAGCTGAAGAGTGGAGGTTTTCTCTGGCTTCAGAGCCAGGATCCATTATCATGCAGCTTCTGGTGCACTGGGAAGAACCATGTCCTCCCTCCATCTCTTCCCCCCTCAGGATTTTGTGTTAGGTGACAGTCTTCATAAATTCCAATTTAACAAGGCTGCTGTGCAATTGGAATGACATTTCAGAGGTGAAAATGCTTCAGGAAGCCTGTTTCAAATTTAAACACTGAGACTGTGTTTTCAAAGTTATTTCATTTTGTTTTGCCCTTGTTCTTTTCATTTTATTCCTCAATATCTCAGAAGGCTTAGTTTAAGGTGAGAAGCAGATGAGGGCTACAGTGAAGGTTAGTGTGGTGGGATGGTTGGAAGATAAAATACAGACGGGTGAAGGACAGAGGGTTAAGAAGAAAGATGAATTGATGTCTTTATCTTCTACCTTCTTCCAGATTGTTTTATTTTATTTTATTTTTGACAGCTAGATGGAAGTAGCGGGAAAGGAATCAGCGCTGGAGAGGTGAAGAAGGTATCTAGTGTTCTCTAAGCTAAGTCTTTGTTTTGGAGAGCGAGGGAAAAGGCTGAAAAATACAGTGGGGAGGAGATCAGGTGTCAACTGAGCAGAGTAAAGTATAGTTTCCAGAGCTGCCGCTTTCTAGCCCCGTAATCTGTAATAAGAAAATCTCATCTCTATCAAACTCCAAATAGGGACACTACTCACCTTCCCGAGTCCTGCCAAAATTGAGTGAAGTCAATTCTACAGACTGCTGAGAACAGTTATTGCACTGATGGTGACCAGGAAACTGATTCTCAAACATCCCATAATGTTCAACGCATGCCATAATTGTGTGTGCGTCTAATAAATTATGGACTGAGATACAATGATCTTGAGTTCGCTAATACACTGCCCATCAGATGGGAAAACCTAGCCCCACACTTGGAAGCAATTGCCCAAGGTTATGGCCTTTTTGTGATTCAGAATTTTCTCCCAGTGAAAATTCTGTGGCTCAGAGGCTCAGGCTCATGGAAGTAAAAAGCAGAAGAGTACTTATCAGAGCTAGAAAGGGCAGGGGGGATTAGAAGCTAAAAAGAGTTTGATTATTGGGTACAAAAATACAATTAGATAGAAGTAACAAGTTTTAGTATTTTTATGGCTTATGTCTAGATGATTTCCCCAAACCTCGTACAGTCATAGGTGGGGCTTTTTCAGAGGTGGCTGAGTATGTGATGCTGGGATTGATTTACAGTGCAATGCTAGGAACAAAGGCAGAAGGATTAAGGGTGTGAGTGGTACCCATCCTGAGTAGCCTGGATAAGATAAAAGGGACAGAAAGATGCTGTGAAGGGCTCTTCTTGTTTTGCTACCTACTGCCCACCAGGAACTGTTCTCCTCTTTGATGCATCTCTGCCAGTAGATTATGGACTGTAATTTGTACAAATTATGAGCTAAATAAAGTTGTCCTCCTTTAATTTTAGATATTTTTTCAGCAATGAAAAAAATAACTGAGACAGCATTCTATATCTCGGTAGGGTGATGCTAGTTAACAATAATTCATTGTACAGTTTTATAAAACTAGAATAAAAGATTTTGAATATGTCACAATAAATGATAAGCAGTTGAAGGGATGGATATGCTATTTATCCTGATCACTGACACAGGACACATATATATTAAAGTTTTACAGCCCATAAATATGTACAATAATTATATATCAGTTCAAAATGTTTTCAAAATTTTAAGTTTGCAAAAAGTGCTAAGAAAAGACAAAGGAATTTTACCTAATTTAGTCTAAAGGAGATGGTTCTTTGAGAAATGATGTTTTAACTGGTTCTAGAGGAGGGAGCAGACAATCTAGAGACTAAGGCTCTGGCTTAGTTATGTGTTAGGAAGCAGCCAGCAGATGGTTAGTAGAAAGGAAAACACTCTGTGTCTCTGGGGTTCAGAATACCACTTGGATTTTATGTTAGAGTAGATAAGGATCCCCTGAAAGGAAAGATGTGGCTTTCTTTATGTTGATAAAGTTCTTCCAGAAATCAAATGTAAAAGACACTAAGATTCAAAAGCAGTGGACTACTATTTAGCACTTAAAATAATTCAACCAGTGCTACAGAAGCAAACAGCACAAGAAAGGATATACCATGATACCATGTATTTGAATTTTAAAATCACACAAGAGAATTCAATGTGTAGTTCATATCTACATGTGTATGTAGTCACACAGACAGGCATGTTTTGGTTTATGATAAATGATGTTTAGTACATGATTCTAAGACTTATATCCAAAAATGGTTAAACAATTAATTTCACAGGTTTTAGGAGCTCGAGATACAGGTTGTTCTGAAGCTCTGAAATTTGCTCTTGCATTTTTCTTTGGTTAAAAATTCTGCCATGGTAATAGTCATGGTTCTTAAAGCTCAAAGTTACATTTTGTGATTTGAATGTGGGACTGAAATTATTTTCTGATAAAGATGGATGGATAAATAGCACAATTTCGTGGAAGTAAAAGCATTGGTGCAATTCATAAAAGTAATAACTGTACTCGTGTTTGCTTGTACTTGTTGCATGTCTACTGTGTGTCAGAAGATATGGTCACCTGTTAAATGGTCCCATCAACTATTAGCGCTTCCGTTTTCCAAAGAGGAACACAGGTGGACTATCCCAAAACCACATTGCATGTAGACAGAAAATAGACTCCAAACTTGAGCCTTTTGTACTTTATTCCAAAGTGGTGACTTTGGAATGTCACCACTTTGGTGCTTGATACACTGTGTCAATCTGAGAACTGAGAAGTTTGTAAGTTTAACTAAGTGACTCAGCAGGACACCAGGGTCTTCACTTTGTAAACATCCTGGGCTTGTACAAGAGGAGGATACAGAGATGGTTGTGAGTGCTACACCCATCCCATGGCAGGTACCCTGCCTACAATATAAGGAGGAGAAGCGGCTTGATCTTTCTCCCTTTTGGCTTTTATTGCTTTTGCTATCTTCTGCCAGCTTGCACAGTTGCCCCTGTGCCACCCCACCCTGCCATGGAGCCAACTGCTTATGGACTGAAACTTCCACAAACTGTGAGCTAAATAAACCTTTTGTCCCTTAACTTTGGATGTCAGGTATTTTGTTTCAGCAATGGGAGAAAAGTAACTAACACAGTGACTGTGCCTATTTCATGAACTGTAGAACATTTGTTTTTTGGTTACAATAAGTCCCTCTGGTTGATATATTCCTATGACTTAGAAATGCCACCGTGCCTGACATGGTGATGGGCACAGAGTCAAGTCACATAACGTCATATTTTGTTAAGAGAATACTTTGGGTGAACCAATTTGAATACCTGTGAGAGAGATGGCAACAGAATTTGGTTCTGAAATTTCTAGAGAAGTAACAAATTTATATTTAAAAATTCAAATTTAAAATTTGACAAAATTTGAATTTTTTTCAATGCATATTACAAGACAAAGCATGTCTGGAGTTTACCTCAGTTGCTCATTTATAACTTCAGATGCTAACAATAAGTTCTCTCAGAGGAATTTAAAGCAGAGAATTCCATGATCTTTCAACCACTAACCTCCCAAAAGATAACTGATTTAAAGATTTAAAGATTTAAAAAACCTGCTGGTCAAGCAATGCTAAGTGTATTAGGCTTACTGCAATAAAGGAAAATAACAGTGACACCTTTTGTGGGTGTCTCAAAATGGGGAAATGAAGGGAAAATAATTATAGTTTTAGGGTCTGAGCTGGGCAATTTTAGGTCAGTCTCTAAAGCAGGGACTTGGATAAAGCTGCAGTTTATGACTCAATGCATTTGAATTGATGTTTACGGCATGGATCATGAAGCAAGGAAAGGGTTCCTATCATGGCAGCCAGGAAGCAGAGAAGGAAGGCTTTAGACAAGGAGATCTCCCTTCCCCAGTGTGTCCTCTCTGGCCCATCTCCCAGCAGGACATTCAGCTGCAAAACTCACCATAGATGATTGCACTGATAAGCATAGTCTCCCATAGTCCGCTTACTCTCACAAACCCCAACTATGGCTGCATAAGGCCCCTTGGGGAGATGTTCTTGTAAACCATGACACCAGTCTTGTCTTCTAGAGAAGGTATCTTCTTCTCCATTTTTATTGTTATAAAACATATAACACAAAATGTAATATTTTAATCTTCTTAGGTGTTCAGTTTAGTGATACTAAATATATTCGTATCTTCACACAACAGTCAAGCTATCCATCACCAGAATGTTTCATCTTTCAAAACTGAAACTCTGTACCTACTAAACACCAACTCCCCATCCCCTTTCTCCTGTCCCCTCATCACCATTCTTCTTTCTGCCTCCATGAATCTGCTGATTCTTGGTTAGCATATAAGTACCGCACAGCAATTTCCTGCCTTCTTTAGGATCTCGGCATGTTTTCTTGATGTCACGTTACATAATTACAGTGATCAGATTTTATTTTAGGAAGATCTGTGGGTACTGTGCATGAATGAATCCCTCTGGTCTCCGGGGTGATCTTCCCTACTGCAAATGGTTTTTAATACCGAAGACTGGCCAGAATTTTTACCTCCCTCTGTAGTTGAAGAAAAATCATATTAACCATATTTGTATAAAGGTCACCAAAAAGCAATAATGGAAGCTTGAGTGTAGCTCACCTTGCTCAAAGCTCTGGGAGCAGGTGCCTGATCACAACTTCGGAAACATTCTTCTTAACATCACTCCTGGCCCCGGAACACACTGACAGCCATAAATGGGTGAGCAGCAGTGGCCAAAACTACCAAATGGAGGCTCTTGTACACAATTTCTGCTAGATTTCATATGCCATTGGCTCACAGCCCTTTCCAGTCATTTGTTGTCATTCTGAATTTTTTGGAATAAGTTTGGGGCCTAAACACAGGATATTTTTGGCCCAGAAGCATTTTGCAATTGTCTAACTGAACTCATCTCTGAGATGAATCCATTTAGCCTTTATGTTTTCCAAGAGCCAGATATGGTTCAATAGCCACAACACTTTTCCTTGTTTAAAAGAATCTATTGAATGCCCATCACAATAAATATTTACCTTGTTAGTGTGATCTGTGAAGAATTAGTGTCTTAGTCCCTTTCTTGTTGCTGAGTCACACCTGCAAGTTAAAGGAGCAGAGGCTGATTTTGGTTTACTTTTCAGATGCTTCTGTCCCTGCATCTTAACTTTAAATGAAGGTAAAAGGACCTAGGCAGAGGAAAGCTGTTGATGTTATAGCAGCAGAAAGCAGAGACTGAAAGGAAGGGTCAGGAAAGGAGATACCTCCTTCCAGGTCATTTCCCCAGCTACTCGCCTCTTCCAACAAGGTCCCTCCTCCTCACATCATGCTTAGCTATAAAGCACCAGTGACCCAACAGCCTTTTAAAAGCCTTATGAGTGAACAAGGCTTTGACAGTGTTATACAGATATACACCCCAGCAATTAGTGCTTGTAGAGCATGCAGTTAGGACAAGGACTCCATCAATAAAGAGCAGAATATCACGAATGTATTATTATAGCTACTTTTCTCTAATATACTTATGTTATTTTCCTTATGGAACTTGCACAAACATTTCTTCTAGGTAAATGGCTTATAACAGGACATTTCATAATGTCTGGGCATTTTCAATTGTCATAACTTGGAGAAGTGTTTCTGGTGGACAGAAGTCAATGGTTCTACAAAGCATCTTACAGTGTTCAGAACCGCTCCATTATCAAGAGATTATCTGACCCATGATATCAATTATGCTGGTACTGAGAGACCAGCCTAGCCTTTGCCTATGTCTTCCTATCCAGAGGTGGTATAAGTTGTTAACATCTGCCCATAGTTCTATATAACCCAAGAATGGCTTACAATTATTGATCATAACCCCCGCCCCCAGGTTGTTACTATCATCAATCCATTTACAGCTTAGGAAATTTTTAACTTTAAATTTCTCACACTCACATAGCTAGAATATGGTTTGCATAAAGTATTAAGATCATTTATGTCATCACGAATTAGTCATAGGCAGGATGTTTGTGAATCACCTATGTCATTGTGGCAAGTGGTGCCTGACATAAAACCCAACCAAGGAACATTATTTCCAGGAATTCCTGAAGACTAATTTACAGAAGCCAACACTTACAGAATGGGTCAACACATAGTCTTCCCATCAACCACACTTGGCCACCCACCTATTTCAAATGTTTGGATTGTGAAATTTACCAATTTACATCAGTTTCATCGTTGAAAAACAACCTAGATCAATGATGGCGAGACTATTAGAACTTGTAATAATACAATAGCCCACAGCAGCATGTTTGCCGTAGGTTCACCACCACTGCCCTAGACTATTTGAGTCCATACCCTGTGGTCCTATACTTGCATTTCTTCTCGCTTGTTTCTCTGAGGCATGCATAAGGCGGTCAGGATGGATTCGTTCTTACTGCAGTGAGTTCTAATACATTTTGCTTCATTTTGTTCTCAAGTTGTCCAGTGATATTTTGGAGAATGTGACAGTTGTAAGTTGTCTAAACCCCAAACTCTTTACTTTATGCACTTTGCTGCTCTGTTTGCTGAACACTTTGATTTTAGCCCAAGCAAAATAATACTAGACATATTGTCACGCCATTTTCTTTTTCAAACTGTTTAATGAATTTTAGGCATCTTTCACTGTCAGTTAATTTAAAGCTATTTAATTCCCATCACTCATTTCTTGATAATATTCAGCCACATTGATATGCATATTTCAAATTTATTTAACTGAATCCTTATGGCTATAAAGCTAAGCTGTTTTCATTTTATGGGGATGACAAAAGTATCACACTATAATTTTAACTTGTCTTCCATTTCAGTATATCTATAACTGATTTCCAGAAGTACAATTCCCAGGCTTAGGTCCATTTTAAGTGAATATTAATTTTGAAAAGATATGTTGAATTTGTCCTCCAAATTGTCAATGCCAATTTAGCAGTGAGGAATGAGAGTGTTTCTCTACACTCTTCCCAATATTTGACACATTTGAGGCACTGCCTAGGCTCAGTAACTATTAACCACTGAAATGTGGAAATTTATGTGAGATGGAAAAAAATATGTTTCAAAAGAAGCTAAAATTCAGACACTAAAATCTCCTGATTTTCATAACATAGCAAGTGATTTCATATTAGTTTTAAAAGATCCAATGTTAACATACATGCCAGCAATTTGCAAACTCTGCAGTTGATCTTAAAGACTTCTTTTTTTCTCTACCTGCAAGAGGCCACATCAGCACCTCAAGAATTAGATGCTCACGCACACATGTTGGACCAAGTATTTTCTTGAGAGACATGTTTACAGCTACTGCAGAGAAGAATGTGTGTTTCTCAGGTTGAGCATCTGGAATGAACTTGAGAATTAACAGATATCTGAGTATTTCTAGAGTACTAATTGGTAATGTGATGGGAACTGCTAGAACGGTAGGTGTCAGCACTCCAGATGGAGAAAGACCAAAATCTAGGGCTATGGAGTCTCCTCCAGTAGACCTCGTGTAAGTAAGATCTTGTATAATCATCTTTCCATCTCTATAACAAAATACCTGACATAATTAGCATAAGAGAGAAAAGGGTTACTTTGGTCCACAACCTTCCAGATTGTAGTGCATGATCAGTTGGCCCCTTTGCTTTTAGTCTGCGACAAGTCAGCACATGTTGGGAGTATATGATGAGGCACAATCTGTCACGTCATGGCCAGGGAGCACGAGGAGAGGAGGCGGAACGTCCTCTTCAAGGATGTAGCACCCGTGACCTAAGAACCTTGGAAAACCCCATCTCCTGAACCCTAATAAGCAGCATTCTAGGGACCAGGAGTTTACATATGGCTTTTGGATGACACTCAAGATTGCAACTGTACCAGATCCTGCTGAAGAATAAGAGAGATCCCACTACAGGGTATATTTCCTTGCTGTTGTTGTTGTTGTTGGAACAGATGTCTTATGAGTGCCTGAAAGTATAAACATATCCTGAACTAGATTCTTTGCAAGTTCTCTCAGATTTCTTACATTAGTGAATGTCATCATCATACAACCAGAATGAAAATGTAACTAAGGTATTTCATGCTTTTATGCCATTTCTATTCTACAGTGAGCAATACTGGTCTCTAAGTAGCTGAAGAATTGCTTGCCTTTTGTGGCTTAGACTAAATGCAAATTTCTTCAAAATACCACTCTGAATTGTCTTTGTGATATAATTTTTGTCATCTCTGTCTTCCCACAGCTTTGTTAAAATAATCATTCTTCTCTACTGCAATGCTCTGCTTGCCTCTTTATCATCTTAACTAATTTCCTAAGAAGGGTTTTATCTATTCTTCAGGCTATGCTTCGCTCACAGCCTGATACCTGACCCATAGCAAGCACAAAAAAAAAAAAAAAAAAAAAAAAAAAAAAAAAGCTTACTAAGGAAGTGAAGTAAATAGATCCACAAATTACTTGACCTTTCTCATATGAAGACGTAGCTACTATGTTTCTTCCTCTGAAATTAGGAAGGTTTTTGGGACTTCTGCAGCAAACAGAACACAGAGGAAGTGAAGTCGTGACTTTCCATGCTGAGTTATAAAAGGCAATGCAGCTTCCAGCTTGCTCATGTGACATTTGCTTTTGAAGATTTCAGTTATCATGCAAGCAGTCCAGACACCATGAGACTACCATGCTCCAAGGAATCTAAGCTAACCCATTGAGAGAGACCACTCAGAGAAGTTACACAGCTGATGGAAACAGAAAGAATGGAGAATCCAACTAGCACTAATTGCTCCATTCTGCTGTAGTTCCAAGTCTAATCTCCATCTGACTGTATTATTGCATGAAGGACTCACCTGGAAGCACTATCAGGAGTGCCTCCAAAATCCTGACCCATAGAAGTCATGAAAGATGTGAGTGGTGATTCATTATACATTGAGAAGTAACAGGGATAAGACCTGGAGGAGGGGTGCTATGCCGGAACTGCCTATGGGGCTGGCTGCATGTGTAGCCGTGCAAAGAGAATCTTAGCAAGCGGGATGAGGCTTGAAGATGTTGCCAGTGAAGGCTGAAATGAAAGAGAAGAGAGTGCTATTAGATGCCAGAGGAAGGAGACCACTGTCATGTAGTGAAGAAAAATTTAGCAACAATGTGACTGAGGTAATATGGGCATTGAGAAACATTCTTAATGAATTGAATAATTTTTTATCAGTACCAGGGATTGAACTCACAACTGCATGCTTGCAAGGCAGGCACTTATGCCACTGAGCTAAATCCCCAGCCCCTGAATTAAATAATTTAAGGAGATCTCTGGACAGCTGACACCTGGCCTCATCTCCTATAGAAAACATAATGTGAGAGGAGAGACCTAAATTGAAGAACAAACACTATTCAGTTATTGAGTAGATTTTAGGATTATGAAGGGATGAGAATCATTTTCCTAGCCAAAAAGTGGTCTCAAAGAAACAAAAGCCTTCAGGGAAAAAGCTAAAATCCTAGGTGGCTTCTAGGAAAATATGGTCTTGGACTAAAAATGAAGCTGGAAGTATGTAAAATCCTTTGGGAGGACTCCGAAGTTTAACGTGATTCCATACAAATCTTTTCAGAAAGATCGATATACTTCAAAGTATCTAATGGACCTGAAAATAGATCTTCTAAGAATTTTAAAGAAATCTACTGTTATCTAAGAGAAAGCTCCAATTCAATAGAATATTTTCTAGAAGAGTTTTTTGTTTGTTTGTTTGTTTGTTTTGGTACTGGAGATCGAACTCACGACTTTGTGCTTGCCAGGCAGTTGCTAATGCTGCTGAGCTAAATCCCCGTCTCTAGAACATATTTTCAATCTAATGAAATGGGAAACTCACAAAGGTTTTAAGGATTAGCTTTATCTTGGAATATAAAAGATGCAGAGACTGGGTGAAAAGAAGTCTTAGGCTTTTCAACCTTTTGTGGGTAGGAGGCAGGTTGTAAGCATGATCCTTTTTTATGGAAACAGCAAGATAACTCAGTAGAATCAAAAGATTAGCAGGCAGAGCCCAGAACAATGGAGAACAACTTTGAGAAGTAGGATTAAGTCCTAATAAGTAAGTTTGTAATATAATCCTGGTGGGAATTTAAAACTACTATAGAGTAGGCACCTTGGTTTTGACCCAGTTTGGAACGGAAGTGTTTGCTGTGATATCTGATATGCCTGTCACATCATCACATGGAGACATTTAGGTAGCAGGTGATTTCTCTCTATATGTAGCTCTTTTGGTTTAAAACAACATAAACTCATTATCTTGCAATTATGGAGGTCACAAGTTCAAAATTATTCTCATGGAGCTAAAACCACAGTATTAGTAAACTTGAATTTCTTCTGAAGGGTCCGGGGCCAAGATCCCTTTTCTTGACTTCTGGCTTCTAGTGGTCTTCTGCATTCCTTGGTTCGTGTCCTGTTCCTCCATCCTCAAAGCTGGCAGAGTATTATCTTCTTTCCCCTGATCTGCACTGTACTCTATCCTTTTTCATATCTTTTCTCTATACTGATGAAATTGTATTTAATGAATCTGAGATAATCTTTCCATCTCAAGATCTCCAATTTAATCACATCTACAAAGTACTTCTTACCAAATAAGGTAGCTTAGTTACTGATTTTAAGGATTAGGATGCCTACTGATGTTTGTCTTTAGGGCAGTGCCTAAGAATCCTCATCTACACCTAGTCCTCAATGCTTAATGACATCCTGAAATCAAGCATGTGCCTGTACCATAATGGGGTGAAACACCTAGGGCATAGTTGGCCTTGGGAGTGTCCTGTGAAGAGTGACTGTATTTTGCAAATGGGAGGAATAGCAATCGTTTATGGTGAGAGGCAAAATGGTGGTTTAAAGATATGTCTCAAATTCTTTGATACTCTTCCCTTTGTAACTGTATAATTTTTTTTTTTATTTAAGAGGAAAAAGAGAAAAACACAAAACAAACCAAAGCGGTGTAAGGGTACACGTAATACAGAACTACAAAAAAACAAAACAAAACAAAAAAAACAAAAAAAAAACATAACAGTAAGAAATCACCTGTTAGTATATTACATATTATCATCTTGAAAATAGTTCCTCAAATCACAGTATCAAAGAATACAAGGTGGACATTCAAACAGGTAGACTGCAAACAGCTGTGTTCAATGATCCAAAAACATTGATACAGTCAGCTATTTAACACCCCTAAACACACTTGCTGTTATATCCGTTAGAGCTCTTTTTCTTTTTTTTTTCCCTCTCTTTTTTACAACAAAATTCACGCACTTTGGATTTCATTACTCCTTAGTGCTTATTACTTTTTGGGGGGGGGGGAAGAATACAGTCAAATATGGCAAAACAAAGCTGTCAGTCAATACCAAGGATAGACATAGCACATGATGTAGAACAGAGTACAAGTTTATCAACAATGGTTATCAACGTTGTCCCTTGTTTCCTTAAAAAGAATTGTCTATCTCATTGGATATTGTAACTGTATAATTTTGGAACTGATGCTAAGTGATTTCTGGGGCTGGAGGGTGAAAACATGAAGCCTTCAGCACTATGTAAGGAAGTCAAGAGGCCCTGAGATCACAGCTCTGAGAAGCCTAAAGGAGCTCACACAGAGATCACATGGGAGCCCTTGGGTTTGGGGGGTGCAGAGAGAGAGAGAGAGAGAGAGAGAGAGAGAGAGAGATCACTCTCAGCTGTACCTGAAGCCTTCAATTCCCACTTATGCAGCTACCTGCTACCATAAGAGAGATCCTAAGCCAGAATGTTCAGCTGAACACTTACCAGATTCCCAACCCATAGAAACCACAAGGTTAGCAATCCGACTGTTGGTTAAAGTTACTAAATTTGGGAGTAATTTGGTACAAAGCAATAGACCTCAGGTATATCTGCTTTATAAGATGGTCTGAGACTATTGCCCTTCACTAGCTAAGGAAGTGACATTGTATTTGCAGTATCAAGCCAGAGTAGTTCTGATACATACAGATTTTCTTCAGCACAGAAGAGAAATACTTCCTGTTGCTGTAAACAAGATGCTGTCAAGATTAGTTTTGGGAAAAACTGTGGGAATTGGGCAGGCCTGGCCTGTGTTTCCACAGGGTACATTCAAAGTGACTTCTCTGCTGTCTAATTCCTTGAGGCTATACCTCAATATTTGACTTTCTCTGTCTGACTCACCTTTGACTCAAACATTTCCTCTTTTTGCTTAAAGCATGAGACATGCTTGCAATGCAAACACAAGATCTGTTGATGCTAAAGCAAAAGAAAATCTAATAACACAAAGAGGAGATGAATTCACTTCCAGAAACAGGAGGATTAAGAAAATAGTAGGAAATACTTCCTACTATTTCCTACTAGTATCATAAATCTTAGCAAGAGATTATTAGAAAGATTGTAATCCAGACAATGTATTTTTTCATGTTTAAGTGAGTACTACACAAAGTTTTAAATGCGAGTTTAGAACTTAGAAAAAATATGTTTGTGGTTATTTTGGTAATGGGATTGTGGTTAAGCTTTCTTTTTATCTTTTGTTTAGGTCTATATTTTTATGTTTCACAACTAAGTTTGTATTTATTGTTAGAGAAAAATATATTATCTTGGAATTAATATGAAACTATTAAACAACATAGCAAGATCATAGCTATAAGATGAAATGATTGATAAACTCATATAAAAACTAAGCACTTTCGTTTATCAAACCTAATTGAGAATTGAACGGTCAGAAATACAAACAACAAAGAATTATTATCCAAAATATGTAAAGAGTGCTCATAAATTGATATTGAAAGGCTAAGACATGTCCAACAGAAAAATAAACACGAACAGATATTTCATTAAAGAGAAAGATCAACTGCCAATAAACACATGAAGACACTTCAGACAAATCCAAATTAAAATTTCTATAATATGCTGTTTTTCATAAACTGAAATGAAAGAATTTAAAAAGAAATGTTCTGTAATAATTTGATAGCAGCTGTATATGCTTTATACATACAAATAGTAGTAGAATTGGTTCAACTACCTGGGAAAACAAGTTGACACTGAGTAACTTTGGAAATCTGTGTTTCATATATACAGAATTTTTTGATTTGCCTTTTTAGCTCCATTCTCTACTCTCCTCCCTGCTGTGTGCATTGAAACTAACCCACAAGGCATGGATAATTACGTTCTTGCACTGCCTGGGTTTGCCCTTCTGCAGCAGCAGCTCTGAATGGGAAGGAGATTAAGACAGGGCATTCATTTTCCTGCTCTCCCATGTACTCCTTGATGACATGGTTTGGTGGTGGCTGTGTCAAAAAGTAAAGATGATTTTGAAAAATCAAACCAACAAAGATTGCTTTGCATTGTTCCTAAATGTTGCTTATCTACTTCCCAAAGGCAAATATTCCTTGTGTTCAATAGTTCTCCCTTATCCATGGGGGATATGTTTTCAGACTTTCAGTGGGTGCTTGAAACCATGGATAGAATTGAGTCCTGTACATACTATGTGTTTTCCTATATAATATACATGTGCATCTATTCTAAAGTCTAGTTCATAAATCAGAAGCTGTAAGAAATTAACAAGAACCAATAATAAAACAATCGTAACATTGTTCTGTAATAAAACTTACATGAGTTAGTTTCATAATTTCTTCCTCTGAAAATGCTGTACTATAGTCCCTCCTGTTGCAATGATATGAGATGACACAATGCCTCTGTGATGAGATGAGCTGAAGCAAGTTACGTAAGTGTTGTGATGGAAAGCCAGATACTACATAAGGGTTGCTGAACAGCAGCACTGTGTACCAGGACTGTTGAGTCAACAATCCGGATGGCTAGGAAGTGACTATGGGCAAGCAGTGTATCTAAAAGCATGGATATGTTAGACAAAGGGAGGCTTCATTTCTCAAATAGGATAGTGTGAGATTTCATAAACACTACTCAAAAATTGTGTGCCATTTAAAATCAATGAATTGCCTATCTTGTTGGAAATTTCCATTTTATATTTTCAGACTTTGGTTGACTATAATAACTGAAATGGGAAAATGTACTCATCGGTAAGGCAGATGAAGACCATGGCACAATGAAATTTTAAACATTAAGTAAAAGATTTGGGGAACCACAGCGGTTATAAAGGGTTAGTTGGAGGTGGGCACTTTCTTGTTGTTGGCCTTCTTTTTTTTTTTCTTCCTGTCCTTCCTTATTGCTTTTCTGTTCTGTCACTTGCTCTATCGTCTGGACATCTTCCCTTACACCCTACGGTTGCACTACTCCTCCCTAGTAATAAGTTTCTATCCTCTGGCAACTTCTGTGTAATGCAAATTCCAAACCTCTGCTTTTTACAATACAGAGCTGATATTCTTCCTGATCAGAGAGGTAGAAGGTGAGCAAGGGGAAAGTTCTGGTCTTATTGGACAATGAGCTCTGGTCTTTTTCTTCCATGAATTCCTATTTTCAAAATTACATTTTGCACGTGTCCTTAACATATGTCATGACCTCTATGCAGGCTGGTTGAAGGCCTTGGTGAATTTCCTTTCTGAGAGTTCAAAGGATCCTTTTGGGGTAAAGAAAAATGAAGATTAAAAAAAGAACAACAAAAGAACCAATTTAAAAGAGAAAAATTCAGCTTCTAAGACTTCATTTTCAGTTAAAATTATACCCACAAGGAATGATAATTGAGTAGATATTAATGTGCAAAGTGCTATCTAAATAATTATGGCTAGGAATGGTATTCAATTATAATTCTTGAAGGAGTAAAACATTTAAAAAACTGGTAAGGTTAATAGGGTGCTAATTCCAGAAAGCAAGCATTTTAAATGTTGATGAGAAAGTTGTCACATTAGAGACTAATTTCTTTTAGGCAAAAATCAGTAGACAACTAAAGGCTAAACTGAAAGTATTTTGCAAACTGTAAAAAATTATGTTTTTGTACAAAACTACTTATCAGATGAAAAATGGCAAGTTTTAAGGACGTAACTTGTGCATCTTGCATCCTAGTCCATCCATCTCTTGCTTCCAAGGAAGCAAGGAAGAAAGAGCAAGGATCCATTTGGTCAAGTATCAAAACCTGTGTGTGACTATACTTGGGCAACAGAGGAATCCAAGTCACCAAGTATCAGAGAAGCTATTTTTTATTTACTGATTTCTCCTTTCAAACTCACCTGAGCAAGGATTGCTTCTTGAGGCTAAGTCAGTGGGAATCTCTACAGGTAGGTAAGAAAGTAAGTATCCATCCCAGCCATTCCTCTTCCCAGAGCACTCCACCCAGCGCACTTCCCCTTACTTACAAGGATGGCTTATTATAAAAGACTTAGTCACTTGCCTCATTGCATGGGCAACATACCTGACATTTGCAAGGGTGGTTTACTTTGGCTTATGTTTCCCTTCATGTTCAGCTGCTTCCAAGGCAAAAACTGCATGATAGAAGGACATGCTGTAGAAGATATATGTCAGGACACAGAGAAAAGGGAGGAGCTAGAAAGGGAAATATATCATTTCAGGTCACACCTTCAGTTATTTACCTCTTCTAATCAGAACTCAGCTCTTAATAGTAAGTCAGCTATAGTGCCCCCATAATTTAATCACCTTTCAAAAGATCTACTTATGAAACATTTTGCAAGGATAGTTTTGATCCAAACCATAACTTCTTGTCCCCAATCACCAAAGATTCATGTTCATGTCTTTATGCAAAATGCATTTTATTATCAAAATTTTAGCAATTTTAGCCCTATCAGGAAGTCCAAGTTCAAAGTTTCCTCTGAGAGTCGAAGTAAACTTTTGGCTGTGACCTCCTATAAAAATTTTAAAAAGTTAAACTTTTCTAATGTGCAGTGGCACAAGGTAAACATTTTCATTCCAATAGATAAATAGACAGATAGTAACTTGACTGAAGCTAGACTGAAATCTAGCAGGGCAAATGTTGAATCCCACAATTTTATATCTAGAGCCTAAGGCAGGTGAACTCCAAAGTGCTCAAACAGCCCCACCCCTATAGCATTTCCCATTACAGCTCTCCTGGCCTTTCTCGGGGTGGCTTTGTTCACTGCTTGTGGCTTTCTTCAACTGTTCCACATTCCTGGCTTATCCAGAATCTTGGGATCTCCTCTGAATTTTTGCCTTCACTCTCACAGCTTCATGCATTGCCCTTTTAGGGGTACAATGCTTGGATTCCAAGATCTTCTTTTAAAATCTTGGTGGAAGCCTATAATGACCCCATATCTATTGGATTCTGTATGGCTACAAAACCAGCATCAATGTCTACCACCAATTTGAGCTCTAGTCAGGCTCCCATAAATCATGGCTACAGAGACTTTAGAGTTCCTAGGTGACTGTACATTCTGAACTGAATTTGAGAGAACCAGTTCATGAGCAGGGTCCCCTAGGGTTCTTTAATAAAAGCAAAGTCTTTCCCTTTTGGGCTTTTGAGCGTATAAAATGCAGGGTCTTGCTGATTCCTCATATGCACTCAAGACATCTCTCCTATGCTTCTGATACAATGTACTTGGTTTTCTTTTAATGCTAATTTTTTTCAGTAACCAAGCTGTCCTGATTCAAAATTTTACAGATACCAGTTTTAGATGAACTTTCATTCTGGTGAAACTCAAAACTTTTTAAATTACTTGTCTGTGCTGTTTGATATTGATTCTCAATGTAGAACTGAATAAAAGCCCCAAAAGAATACCTATGCCGAGCCTGAATGTTGAATTGCCCTGACATTTCTCTGGCAGGTAAATTACCCCACTCCCTTCAATCTCAGTCTCTTGAAAAGTCTCAGGGCATGAGCAAAATAAAGGCAAATTTTCCCTGATTTCAAGTCCAACTGCCAATATGGTCCTTGTTTCCAGTTGAAACCTCCTGAGCCTGATGTTTACTGTCTGTATTTCTATCAGCATTCTGAGCTGTGACCAGAATCTTTATCAAGCTCAGCTTATAGAAGACAGAAACTAAAGGGACCAAGAAGAGAGATATACCCTTCCAGATCATGCTGCCAGTGACCCACCCTTTGTTACTAGGCCCCACCTCCTAACAGTAAGTCAGTCATAATTCCTTAAGATCCAAGCATCTTGCAAAAACCCTACCTTTGAATGTATGACACTTTTGGGACATTCTCCATCTAAATCCTAACAAGTTCCAACATTTACTAACAGGTTGAAATCAAGAGACCTCATGCCATAGCCCTAACCTTTATTCTCTAACTTTATTTGGTTAAAAATACTAACATATTTTATAGAGAAATTTTCTTGATAAATTTTATTCATATTTATAAAGAGATTTTGAGTTCTCTCCCTCACTGAAGAAGACTTGCAAAATTTATTGGTCAGTGAGTTCCATGGGTAATAGTGTAAGAACTTCAACACACATCTTGGATTCCATAGGCTCTCATTGATCTACTGTCTCTGCAATTTAGAGTATAGGACATGCAAAATATGATATGCATTGAAGGAACCAACATCATTTCTGCCATGCCATAGAACCTCTCAACTTAGTTTTACTGAGCACTTAACACACACAAGGCACTGCTGCAGTGCCTGATGTATATTAACTTATTTAGTATTTACAGTAGCCTTATAGAGTGGGCACCATTGGCTGAACTGGCTTAGTTGAAGATAATGTCCCATGTGTCACAGATAATAAGTGACAGGGCTGCCATCAAATCCAGATCTGCCTGGCTCTAAGTTCCCTGATCTTAGGCATTGCATTAAATGCTTCTGAAGACAGACAGATAACGGACTAGGTCATTTGGATATTTCACCACCACATATACCTGTGCATACTGCTGAATGACCTAGTTAGTAACTGTATGACATAGTCAGTCCATGCAATGTAAAAGTGAAGGAACACAAGGAAGAGAATTTTACTCTTGTATAAATCGTTTTATTTTACAGAAGTAATTAAAGTTGTGCACATAGCAAGCCTCTCCGTTCAGCTTACAAGCCTCATAAAGATAAATGAAGCTATTCACTTTTGGTGCGTCTTTAGATCTTAATTACAGATTATTTTATATCTTACTTGTAACTGAAATATTTAGAAATAAAAACAAGCTGGGTGTGATGGTATATACCTTCAATCTCAACTATTTGGCAAGCTAAGACAGGAGTATATTAAGTCTTAGGTTCACCTAGGCAGACTAGAGAGATTCTCCTTCAAATAAAATTTAAACACGGTGGAAGATATTCCTCCAATATGGTGCACTTTTGGACTCAATTCTCAACACCACAAAGAATTAAAACTAAATAAAAATAAAAACAAAACAAGTAATGGCTGCTCATATGACTCTACCTCAAAGCTTGCCCTCTTCTAGCTGATTCTTACTGCCAAAGGAAATCCTGTAAACAGAATTTTGTGCTATTTTCCCCAACAGTTTCTGTACATCTGTACGCACATGTATAATAAGGTCTTAAGAAAACAAACATTGCAATAGCTATTAGGCAACTTGTGTTTATCTTGTCACAAAACCTTTTCCATATCAATGCATATAAATCTCCCTTAATCTTATTAATCACAGCAAGTCTTCTTTAGTGTAAATGTACCAAGCTTTATTTAATGGGTATTCATCAAATAGGTAGAAAAATATCAGGTTAGCAGAAAATAGATTGCTCGGATATGTAGTCACTCATTTCAGTTTGAAAGTAACTAGTGATTTGAATTTCCCCTCACAGGTAAATAAAAATGAAGGCAAAACATACATAAACTTGGAGGATACAATCAAAGCAGTGAACATGGAGAAATTTATAGCTATAAAAGAAGATCCTACCAAAAGTAAAAAGTTCACGCATCTATAACCTAACATTTCACTTACAGTAATTAGAAAAATAAGAGAAAATCAAGTTCTAATTGAAAGGAGCAAATGATAATAAAGATTAGTAAGGAAACTGGAATAGAGAACAGAAAGATAACAGAGAAAACTAAAGAAAGCAAAAGTTGATTATTTGAATCAACAGAACAAAACTGACAAACTTTTAGACTCAATAGCAACAAAAACAACAACAATAACAAAAGACTCAAATAACTAAATCAGGAATGAAACAAGATTATTAGTGACTTTGCAAAAATAAAAAGAACTATAGTAGAGTACTCTAAACAATTATAGGCTAAGATATTAGACAAATTAGTTGTAACGGACAAAGTCTTGGTAACAAAACTGGCAAACTCATTCAAGAACAATAAAAATTCAAATAAACCAATAATAACTAAAAGGTCTAGTAATTTAAAAAGATATCTACAAAGGGAAGTCCAGTACCAGATGGTTTTACTCATGAATTTGACCAAATGTTTAACGACTATAGCAATTAACCAGTCACTCATATATACTTACAAACTGTAAAAGAGAACACTTGTCAGTTCATTCTATAAGGCCAGTATCATAATATCAAGACTAGACAAAAACATCACAAAAAGGAAAAACTGTAGACAAATATCCCTGTAAATATGTATAGATGCAAAAAATACTGAATAAAACATTTTCAGACTGATTTGCCAGCATAGAAGAGGATTACACATTGTAAATATTTCTCCAAGGAATGCAAAGTTGTTAGAATATATTAAAATCCATCAATGTGATACACTATATTAATAGAATTAAGGACAAAAAGGACAATATCATCTTAATAGATATAAAAAGTCATTTGAAAAAGTTTAATACAGTTTAATGATAAAAACTGAACCAAACAGCAATAGAAAAGAAATTCCTCAAAGTAGTGAAGAACCTATATAAAAAGTCTACAGTTAACACTATAATAGACAGTCAAAAGATAGAAAACATTGCCCATAAATTCAGGAGTAAAATGAAGATATTTGTTCTACCATTTTTTTTTTTTTTTTGAGACAGAGTCTCACTATGCAGTATAGGGTGGCCTTGAACTCACTTGTGTGGCCCAGGCTAGCCTCAAACTCATGGTGATCCTCCTGCCTCAGTCTTCAGAGTACTGGGATTACAGGCAAGTGCTACCACACTTGGCTTTGTTCTACCATTTCTATCTAGCTTTGTACTGGACACTCTAACCATGGAAACTAGACAAGAAAAAAGCCATGTATATTTCAAAGAAGAAAGTAAAACAAACTATTTGTAAAGAAAAAATAAGCCCACAAAAATCTATTAGAGCTAGTCCACAAATTTGAAAGGTAAGATGTTTTGAAACTTTAGAGATATTGATTTGAATTAAGGAAAAATAATTCATGATAACATCAAAAAGAGTAAAATATGTAGAAATAAATTTAACAAAAGAAGTTCAATACTTGTATTCAGAAAATGATAAAATATTGTTAAAAAATGAAAAATGTTAGTAAATTCAAAGGCATCACGTGGGCATGGAATACTTACTATTCTTAAAATAGCATACTGCACAAATTGACAAATTGACCAGTTGATTCACTGCAATATAGTTAGTTCTGGCAAAAGGACAGGCATATAAATTAATGTAACAGAATTCAAAGTCTAGAAAAAAACTCATACATATGTTATGGACCAATTTTCACCAACGGTTCCAAGATCATTTGATGATAATCTTTTCATAAAAGGACAATGGGATAATTCTATAACTACATGCAGAAGAATGAAGTTGAACTCTAACCTCATACTTTGTAAGAATTAACTAAAAATGGATCAATGACCTCAGTGTAAGATCTATAAGTCTCTTACACTTGATCTTAGCCAAGAGACTGAGAAGCCATGTAATGTATAAATCTCTTAGAAAAAAAGATATAAATCTGTGTGAACTTGGACTAGAACATGTATAATAATGTTTTCTTACATATTAAATTATAAGCAGCAAAAGAAAAATTTTGCATCTTATCAAAATGAAAAACTTTTGAGAGTCAAAGAATGCTATCAACAAAATGAAAAGACATTCCACAGAAAGTGAGTATATGTCTGACAAATCTAGAGCCCACAATATATAAAGATCATTTAGAATTGAACAGTATAAATCAGATAACCCAATGTGAAAGAGCACAATAGTTTCACATAGATATTTCTTTTTTTTTTCTTAAAAATAAGCGATAAGCACAATATGGTCAACAGAGTGCCTGAAAAGATGCCCAAGAACATTGCTCATTACAGAAAAGCAAAGCAAAAGTTCAATGAGACATCTCTTCAAACTCATTAGAATGGCTATTACAACAAAGAGTAAAACACGAAGTAAGTATTAAGGAATACGTGATAAAATTGGAGCATTCATGTGTGAATGTCAAATGATGTGGCTTTGGGGATAGTTCGTTAGTTCCTCAAAAAGTTAAACATAGAATGATCGTACGACTTAACAATCCCACCTCTCAGAATAGGTCTAAAAGTGTAAAAAAGTGAACATTCATACAAAAGTTTGTACTTGAATTTTTGTAGTAGCCTGTATCATGGCAAAAAAACTGAAAACAATCAAAATCTCACGAACTGATGCGTACATAAACAAAATATGATCTATTCAAACACTGGGATAGCATTTGGTGAAAAGTAATGAAGTGCTCCCACATACTTCAACGTGTAAGAACTTTGAAAATATTATCGTAAGTGAATGAAGCCAGACACATAAGACCACACACCGTATAATTCCACAGATATGTATACATAAAATGTAGTACGCACACATACAGATTTGTGAAATAGATTAGTGATTGCTAGGATTGAGGGGGAGCAGGAGTTGTAAAGAGACTAAAGAGTCCGTGGATGTTTTGGAGGATAATAAAAATGCTATAGGATTAATGGTAATGGTTGCACAAGCTTGTGAATACGCTAAAAATCACTGAAAAGATTACCTTGAAATGGTAACTTTCACAAATATCAATTAAATATTTTAAAGAATTTCTCTTGCATATTTAGTAAGAGTATGATTTTGCATGCACACGCTTATTCACTTAACAAGTGTTTATCAAGTGTAATTCATGTGTCTGACATGAATGCCCCTCTGTGAAGGGATGTCAAATGACTTCTCCCCACCCCTGGGATCTGCTTAATGAGAAATATGCTCCGTTCCACAGTGAAGGTGGAAAGATTACAAGGACCAGGAAAGGCATTCAAAAGGAAGCTGGGCAGGGTGACCAACTCCTGTAATCCCAAGACTTGGGAGGTGAGGTAGGAGAATCATTTGCAAGTTTGAGACCAGCGTGGGCTTCAAAGTGAGCTTAAGGCCAGTCTGAACTGCATGGTGAGACACTGTCTCAAAAAAAAAAAAAAAAAAAAAAGAAGAAAGAAAGAAAGAAAAGAAAGTCCCATGTTGGTGGGGAAAGAGTTCCAAGCTTCGATTGGAAATTATTTAATATCTGCAGTTATCTGTTACTATACATTTTTGTTTTTCATTTTGTCACTAATGTGAATATGTATTCCTATCTCACCAAAGATTTATCACATGAGGAGTGATGGGACCATTTAGCAGGTACCTACTGTGTGTCTTATGTCGGTGAATATTAACAGAATCTGACTAGGGTCAGGAAGTTCATGGAGAAATCTGGGTCTTAGAGTCAAATCAAGGATTTTTAAGACATTTTTGTTTTTGATAAAAATTTAAATTCTAGGGAGAGTGAGCACTTGCGTGGGCTTTCTTAGGTTGGGGACCAATTTTGTTCAGCAAGGATGCAAATCTTGTGAGCAATTCTACTAAAATTCCAGAGCCTGTATAGGAGGAGATGCTGGAAGACATAGATCCAGTTAGCAAAAGAAGGCGAGAAGGCTGCTGTGTAGACAGTAACTATGAGGTCTCTCATATGTATCCAACCACACACCCTCTCAGGGCCTTAACCAGAGATCCCTGTCAGAATCTTTTCTTTACATTCGTGTTAAACATGGTTTTGAAATTCATATACCAGCACCCAAGTCACCATCCTTCTCCCGCACCCCTCACTGATGAAATGGGTAACAGAGATAAACTCCCTTTGCAAATTGCAAATGATAAAAGTGAGCTATTTTAATCACTGAGTGGGACTTTAATGCATTCTAAGAGCAGACCTGAGCTCGAGAAGAAGGCCTGGGGACCGGGAGATGCTTTCTTTGCAGACTTATTGGATCTGGCTAGGAAAGAAACCAGTTTCTCTGGGTGGTCAGCTAGTATATTGTTAGCCTCCCTGCTGATGAAACAAACAACTTTATTAACAGCTGCTCAGTTCAGCTAGAATTACTCTGCAATTCAAGTCTCAAACTGAGTGAAAATGAAATGAGGGGGCCAGGGGACCTCATTGACCTGAGTAAAAGGAGGCAAAGAATTCTATTTATCACCCTTTTCCCAGGGGTGAGCTCCTGTTGGACCCTGGCAATCTTTATCAGAGTAATTGGTTCAGAGATGCCAGGAGCTCATCCCAAGCCAAGGAGGGCAAAGTTCTCCAGCAGCAGTGGCTGTTTCAGATGTGAATAGGTGATTCAAACCAAGAAGCCCTGGGATAGTATTTGATGTGTATGTGTAGTCGAAACACTAGCTATTTGGTACTGTCAGGTCTTTTAAAGGAATATCAGTTAAGGCAGGATACAAAACTACTGAACTTCTGAAATGTCGCATAACCACTTCATCCTTTGGACAGATCATATAACTTGTTTGTGCTGTAGAGTTATTAAGGCAGTTTGTCCATTTAAAATTCTAGAGTCTAATATTAAAATGATCTCTCCTCTGAATCTCAGACTATATCTGTAACTTAATAACCTAATGTGAGAGTGAGTGGGGTCAATTATTTTCTTATCTTCTTGTACTATGTCTCACAAGGAGATAGACATAGTTTGCCTATGGAATATTTCATTATTTTTACTTCTCTGGGTCTAACCATTTTGGAGTTGAGATAAAGAGCAGTGATGATAGAATAGGGAAGGTAGCTTTTTTTCCCAAAACTGTATGCATAGCTATTACTAGGGAGGCTGTCCTGGTCATATTAGTTGGTCTGTTTTTTACTGTCTGCCTCACAATGCTGTGAACGTGTTGGGATCTAAGTATATAGTGAGTACGATTTTTAAGAGGTTTTAAGGTGCTTAGATCTTTTCATATCTGATGAATTAAGGAGATAAAAACAAACACTGTCTATTGAATTATAGCTTGTCCTCTTCCACTGTAGCAACCAAAAATGTTGAGAGGGGCCTTTAATTGATTAGTTGGTAGGAAGATTAATGCCCAATGACCATTGGGTCGATGGTCTTGAGAGAAAGTTGTTATAAAGAGATTGCCTCTTCTGTTTTTTCTTAATTAAATAAGAGAATAAAAATAGTTATTGCTAGTTATTACACTATTATTTTCTTCAAAGTTGTTCAGAGTACAAGATATAAATCAAAAAGATTCTTACAAAAAAGAAGCAAACAAATAATAACACAAAACTTTCTTGGCAGTGAACTAAGATAAACTAGCAGTGTAAATTAAACCAACTAGCATATATATTGAAATATTGCAAAACAATAGAATTTGTAATTTGGGAAAGTATTTGAATTTTCCTCTTTTGGAAATATATATGGAAAACCATGGAATATTTGAGTTTATAATGACTTATTTCACTTTCTTATTATGTTCTCAAGTTGCTTTCATTTACTGCCTCTTGTGTTTTATCTCTCTAAAGCCACTCACTTGCCCCTTTTGTGGCCGTGTTAAGATGTATCATGAGGCCCTCACCAGAGGCCAGACAGACACTTGTGCCATGCTTTTGGACTTCTCAGCCTCCATAACTGTGAGCCAAAATAAATCTCAGTTATTTCTAAGTCATGCACTCTGTAGCACTTTGTTCTAACAATAGAAGCAGACAGAGACATCAAGTAATTCAAGTACAAGCTGAGTATTTAGAGGAACGTTTACGTTCCTCTAAACGATTATTTAGAGAAATATTTATTTATGAGCTGGATAAGCACTTTCTAACATATCAAAATCAGAAGCCCTAAAGAAAATGTTTAGTAAATCTATTTATAAAAATTAAGAATTATACTTTATTAAACATTGTCATGAGTCAAATTAAAATGCAGGCACATAAATCAGATGCATTTGATTTTAAATTTAAAGTACAGGAGTTACATGTGATGACAAATAATATCTTTAATATAATATAAACCTCTTTCTAATCAAGTCAAACAGCAAGCTAATCAAATTTGATGAGAGGGGCTGGGGATTTAGCTCAGCGGCATAAGTGCCTGCGTTGCAAGCAGACAGTCGTGAGTTCGACTCCTGGTACCTATAAAAACAAAAAAGACAAAAAAATTGATGAGAAAACCAAACATAACAGAAAAATGAAAAATGGTAAGTGAAAAATACATTCTTCTTCACTAACAAAGAAAAACAAATACTTCACAGTTAAGTAGCGTTCATACCCACCCAGATGTGAATTAGAAATTTGACATAATCCTCTTCCCCAATTGGCTAGTCAGTCACCACAGAACATGTATAGAATGATTTATTTATCATCTCATTTGAGTGAGTGCCATTTGGTCATACAGTACTTTTATTTGCCTCTTCTCAGAGATGGGCTGCCCAGGTGAACCAACAAATGCAGCAAAAGAGCATGCTATGTTCTAAAAAGCACTTGAAATTCAATGAGGTAGTCAGCTTTCTCTTGTTATGACAAAATACCTGAAATAATCAAATTGCAAGGAAGAAAAACTTATTTTGGTTGTAGTTTTAGAGATTTCTCTCTATGAGTTGCTTGACCTAATTGTTTTGGGCCTGTGGTGGCACAGTATATCTTGACAAGAGCACATGGGAAGGTAGTTCACCTCATCGTGACCAGAAAGTGAGGAGTCAAGAAGAGACTGGAGCCTCAATATCCCCTTTAAGGGCATTCCGATGACCCAACTTCTTCCAAATAGGCCGTGCCTTTGAAAAATTCCACCATCCCAAAGCACCACTGGATGGTGATTAAATTTTTAACACACTGACCTCTGAGGACGGAAACGAAGACATTTCAGATCTTAGGGATAGCAGACTGCAGTGGAGACATCACAGTGATGGAAGGTGGAGGGATAAGCAGGAGTTAAATCTTAGTATGTGGTCCAACACCACCTATCATATATTCTAGTTCTTGTTTTACCCTGTAGGTAATGGAAGATTAAGGAGGATCTTTGAGAGCTAGGGAAGGAGGTATCCCCAGCAGCAGGATAGGAGGGCTTTAAACTATTGAAGCAGGAGAGAATCAGTTGGTAACACAAGTCAGCTTATAGCTTTGCTGGTCAAGCCATGCTTTATTCATTCCTTTCATTTCTCATCTATAACTGCAACCTTAGAGGTACAGAAGCCTATAATGGTGAGACTGAGGAGGTAGGAGAGAAGCATTCGGCAGGTGAGGGAAAAGAAACCCCTAATTTCCACTGCAGGTGGTTACCCTGCTGAGAAAGGAGGGTAAAATGATAGTTGCATAAGACTAAACAGTTTAACCACTGCAATAGGATGGTTCTGAGAACCAGAAAGAAGGAATGTTATCCTGTAAGAATGACTAGAAAAAAAACTTGGAGCCCATCCTAAATTTTCTCCAAAGGCTAGAAATGAACTTGCCTCAAAGGCTAAAACATAGATAAAAATAACTTCTCAGTCTGTTGCTATCTTCTGAGTCTTGCTTGTTTCATAGATTGGTAACTATTATTAATCATGACCATGTGTCTACTACAGTGAGATACCAGATGATTTGCCTTTGTTATCTCAGTTCCTCCTCAGGCTGCCCTGTGAAATGTGCATTTGTATCTGCATTTTGCAGATGAGCAATTTGAAGGTTCAGAGATGTTAAAGACCACGCCCAGTTAACATTTGCCAGATTTAGAATTTAAATTCAGATCATACTGACTGTATTTTTGAGATTATTTCCATTCATTGAAACACCCTTGCCCCACTTCACAGCTTGAGAAGGTTGCATTCTTAAAAACACATGAGTGTGTTGCTTCTTCTTCCAGTCACTAGAGAGGGCAGTGCATACTTTCCTCTGTCAGTATTGTTTGATGGTTTCTTTATCTTCTATGATATGTTTTTAAGAAAAATCCAACTGTTTCTCGTGTATCATAAGATACCTCAGAGGACTTCTGACTTGAAAAGGTATGAGAATTTCTCCCCACTAGCAAGCAAACGGTTCTGAAAGGGACATCAGCTCTGTGTGCTTTAATTTAATTCAGTTCCAACACTTTCTTCCTGGAGAAGGAGTCAGGTCTTACATGTTGAGTTCCCAACACTGTCCCCACTTCGGATCCAGTGGCAAGTCCAGGCCTCTAGAACTTGGCTAAAGTTTGGGGTTCCCATGATCTCACCCCAAATTTTATTAATTTTCTTCAGTTACTCAAAAACTTAGAGAAATATCATACTTACATTGACTGGTTTATTATGAATGATATTTTAAAAGATTCAAGTAAATATCCAGATAAGAGCTACTTATGGTGAAGTCTGGAAGAGTCCAGGGCTCAAGAGTTTCCATCTCCTTGGAGTTGAGATATGCTACTTTCTCAGCATGGAGACTTCACTCTCCTGTGAGCCTCCATGTGTTCAGTTGTTCAGAAGCTCTCTGAACCCTGTCCTTTTGGAATTTTATGGAACAATTGCATAGGTATGATTGAAGCATGGAAAGCCTTGTAGAAACATGGTTGGACAGAGAGTTTGACCTAATGCTCATGGACTGGGCAGTAAAACTCAGTAGGATCTTCTTGGCCTTTCATTCTTCTTGGCCTCTCAGTGTAGCCTTCTTTCGTCCAGGGTTATGGGGCAGGACCCCTGCAGACTGAGTAGTGTTTTATGACCTAAAATCAGATGAAAGTAGACCAGAGAATTTATTTATGGGTAGCTCCAAGATAGAAAGGTGGGTGAATATTACAGTTTTTATGACCTGCCTTGGAAAAAGGAAACTATTTAAAATTTTTTTATTTTAAAAAAGCAAAAACAGATTTGTTTATGGCCTGCTATGGGGAGGAAGTTACAAGCCAGGGACTGTGGATAAAAACTAAACATATACATCATTATATCATAATATTATCAATATATATATCACCATTATTCACAGTAAAAGCAAAAAAAAGAAAAACAATGTGCATGCAGAAGCAAAGAGGTAAGAAAAAATTGGAAGAATACAGTGCAAAGGGCAGAAAGAGGTATGCTGTGGAAAATGTGGCAGCTCGACGCCAGAAACAGGAATGTGAGATCAGAAAAGAAAGCATAAAAGGTGCTGCTTCATAAAACTAGAGAAAATGAAGTAAAATGTGCCATACTAAAGTAATTTTGGTTGTGGATTGAGTCAGTTAGAGCTTACGGTGAGACTATACACTTGGATCATCACTTTATGTGCGTTTTATTAATAAGAAGTGGTGCTATCATGGCCAATCATGTTCTCTCACAATGAGTAGAACATTGTACCTTACTCATAACTTTAACATACGTGCCTTCTGCTTTTCACTCAGATGGGCAATGTAAATAATGGTTTACTCATTTTGTTGGTTACTACCTGTGCCATTTAAGAAATTCCATGGAAAATTAAGTATCTCCTAAAGTAAGGATATATTTTGTTCAAGAATAAGAACAAAATCCTTGGTGTTTTTCTTTCCTGCAATGTCCTGAAGGAGTCTTTCTTTCTTGTAGAATAATGTTACAAGAAAGTCTTATTATTTGTGGAGCTATACTAAGTGTGATGCATGTCTTAAGGAGATATTGCTCCTTTTCCCAGATGAGAGAATTACAACTCCCAAGAGGAATGTTAGTTTCCTGGTGTGGCCATAAAAAGCACCATAAATTAGGTAGCTTTAGCCATGGAAATTTCTTGTCTTGCAATAAATTCTGGAAGCTACAAATAAAAATCACAGTGTTGGCAGAGCTGCTTTCTGACGAGAACTATGAGAGAGAATATATTTCATGACTCTCTCCTAGTCTCTTATAGCCTTGGGCATTTCTTGGCTTGAGCATAGACATCTTTTCACCAGTTTACACAGACTTTCCTGCTTGAGTTTGTGTCCAAATTATTTCTATAAGGACAACAGTCATGATGAATTAGGACTCACCCTAATGACTTCATCTCAATAATTTTCAGAAGCATTTCCAAATAAGCTTATAGTGATAGATACTTAGGGTTAGAATATTGATATTTTTTAGAGGGACCAACTCAATTCGTTATATAACTCAAGGCATCAAGACAATGTGTTAAATTGGAAATGCACAGCACTGAATTCAACTTGTGATTCCCAAAACATACAGTGTGAATTTGGGCATTTACTCTGTCTGTTCCTGCCTCAGTTCCATCTTTTAAGTGCAAATAATGATAATGTCTACCAAACAGTTGCTGCCAGAAGCAAGTGGGAATCAAGAGTATAAAATACCTGCCAAACCATTAATATGAGAAAGACTAACAATTTCCTTTCTGTGCTCTACTTTTTCACTTGGAACTTTCTGGGTTGCGAAGTGCTTCAGCTTCCAGATAGATATGGAAGAAACTCACTTTTTATAGCTTCAGCCTCAGTTATTGATTGTCCTGTAGCACTGAGTTTTGGTTAACTTTACAAAGGATTAAAATTGCTAAGATAATTCCTGTATTTTCTGTGAAATAAAATGAAGACTCCGTAGAGATAAAGGAAGTTACTTCATAATAACCATCAAGTATATGAGCAGTAATTTCTTGCAGGCAAGAGGCCAAATCTTTTCCCCTTTTATTGGAGGCAAGATAAAGAGAAAAGGGTTTCATATTTCTGTGGGAGCAATTTAAATAAGGAAGGTTCTATTTATAAATTTTGTATTAGGGTTGATCTTGGGTGACCCTGACAATGAAAATAAATTGATTATTGATATCATTTTGTCTCTTCATCTATTGCCAGGGACCTGTTTTCCTCAGGCTTCTCCATGGCATTGCCAACCTTGAGCAGAGTGAAATACATAATCTCTTGTGGTTAGTATTCAGTCACAAATATTTACTGAGCATGCACTGTAATTGGGTAGGCTAGCAGCTATAACAAATAGTTCCAAAAGTTCAGTGGTCTAAATCAGTAAAAGTTTATTTCTTTTTCAACCAATATTCGGTATGAGTGTTCCTGATGAGGGTGTTTTCCAGGACAGCTCAGAGACCCATAGCTACCCCATCTTCTGACTGAACCTCCTGTGGATTCACTATCAGGAGATGCAAAGCCACAGACACTGTGTGCTTTAGTGGAACAGGCCTGAAAGTGGTGATATCCCTTTGGACCACATCCTTTTGATTAGCACTCAATTGTGTAGCTTTGCTTTCCTGCAAAAGAGGTTGAGGAGCCTGTTATTCATGGTGAGAAAAAGCAAAAGAAGAAAATAGCGACCCTCTGTGGCAAAGTGTTGTGAAAAATAACAGCTCTTTTCTGCACTGTGTACATTTATTGAACAAATGCTTATTCATACACAAATTGAGCCAAGTCACATACTAGACTCAGAGGCTAGCTAATTCAAGGTTCTCCTTATCACCAGAGCTCTGTCCTTGACTCCTATGATATGAATGATTCCTCCACAGTTCATGTGTGGGAAACTTAATCCCCTGTGCAACAGTACTGGGAGGTATGGGATTAGAGGATGATTTGATCTGAAGGATGCTGCCCTCTTGAATGGATTCATGTCTTTAATGGTTTGATTATAGCAAGAGTGGTATTGATGTAAAACTGAATTTAACTCCTTCTTGTTTATTTTTTCTCTCATCCTCTCTTGCCTTTCTGCTTTTTGTCATAGGATAATATCTTAATTGCGTTTCCATTGTGAAACAAAATATCAGACACCCAAAGTAAAAGGAAGAAAGGTTTATCTTGGATCACCATTTGTAGAGGTTTCAGTTCATAGCTGGCTAGCTCCAAGGCAGGATGACAAGGAACAGGAGAAATAGTGCAGAGAGGGCAGAAGACAGGAAAGCAGTAACGTGGCAAAGAAGCAGCACCTCCCTTTCTGTTTCTTATATTCTATCCGCACTACCTGCCCTTAGGTGGGCAGCACTCACATCCAGGATGGAGCATCCTTAATTCCAGAACTGCCCACTTAATCTCAGCATCAAACAGTTTAATCATAGTATCACTCACTCCAGAGACAGCCATCTTCAAAATATGCCACCTATGAATGAATACATGAAACTTTGAGGGGACATTTAATACAAGCCATAACATTCCTTAGCCCTCAAATGCACATTCCTCTATGTGAAAGATATTTAGTCCATCTCTAAGAGTTGCCCAAAATCAAAAAAAGTTCAGCATTTCTAAAAGTCCAAGTCTCAAATCTCCTCTGAGATTTCAAGTCAAAGTCTTAGCTTCAAGCACCTATAACAATAAAAAAAGAAAGTTAAATATTTCCAGCATACAATGGCAGAAAATAAACATTGTCATTCCAAAAGGTACAAATAGGGGGAGAGAAAGCAACATGAAAAAAGCAAGTCTAAAACCCAACAGAGCAAGCACTAAATCCCATAGTTCCATGGCCAGCATCTGAAGCAACCTCTGGCAAGTTGTAAACTTTAAAGTGGTTGGCGGTTCAGTCCTTATGACACTGCTAGTGGTTGAACCTCCAGTGAGTCCTCCCATGGCATTCTCTACTCCTTCCTTACAATTTTCCTTAAACAATCCACGTTCCTGAATTCTTTAAACTTCTGGGGTCTTCACTGCAGCTTCAGCTTTCTGTTCATAGCTTTATAAATTTCCCTCTCAAGGACACAATGCCTGGCTTCCCAGGTCTTTTTCTGAAATATTTCTGACCCTACAACTCTTGCATTCTGCATGCTTCTAAAACCAGCACAGTATACATGCCAAAGTCAGCCACCAGTGAAGCAGCAGAAAGTCTTCCTTTGCTTTGGCTGTAGGGGTCAAGTGCCTGGATTTATGAGCTCTAGGAATGAAATTCTGAGGAAAAACATTCCTAGGCTGCCACCATGCTTAAACATGATTCTCTGGGGGTTTTCTTCTCAATGCAAAGTCTTTCACCTTTGCAATTTTGAGACTGAAAAGGGTGGAGGACAGCACTCACACCCAATTTGAGGAACCCTTAATCCCAGCATCACAACATTTAATCTCAGCATCACATACCCTAGAACTAGTATCCTCAGAAAAGCCCCACATATGAGCTCATCAGGCTGGAGGGCTACATCTAGGTATAAGTTCTAGTGGTGATATAATAAAAAGACTATCAACAGGCAGTGAGCAGACATGACGCCATGCTCTCGGATTTTCTGGCATCAAGTCAAACACATTTATTTTCTTTATAAATTACTCAGTGTGTGATATTATGTTACAAGAATACACAAAGAAATGAAATTGTCACATAGGTCTCTATTTGCTCATTGACGCACTGGTAGGAAAGATTTTCAAAGTAGGTTTTGATGGTCTGAATTTTCACAGAATCTGTAATGATTTCATTCTTTCTATTCCTCAGTGTATGAATCTGAGTTTTTTCTTTCCTTTTTTGATAAGATTTTCTAGGGACTGATCAATTTTATTTATTCTTTTAAAGAACCAAATCTTTGATTTAGTAATTCTTTGAATTGTTTTCTTAGTCTCAAATGCATTGATTTCTATTCTGATCTTTATAATTTCCTACCTTTCATGGTCTTTGGGTTTGACTTTCTCTTCTTTTTCTAGAAACCTCAGATACTGCATTAGGTTGTTTATTTGTGCTTCTTCTGTTTTCATGATATGAAAATTCACTGCTATAAATTTCCCTCAGAACTGCTTTCACTGTGTTCCACAGGTTTCAGTAAGACAATATTTACATTTTTGTTTGATTATAGATATCGTTTAAAATTTTCTTTAATTTCATATGTGACCCATTGGTTGTTCAGGAAGGTGTTACTTAATTTCTATGCATTTATGAAGTTTTTTGTGGTTTCTTTTGTCATTCATTTCCAGTTTCATTGCACTATGTTCAAATAATATTCAAGGGATAATTTCAATTCCTTTTCACTTAAGCATGTTCTGTGGTCTAGTATATGGTTTTTTAAGAGAATGTCCCATGTGCAGCTAAGAAGAATGTGTATTCTGATATTATTGAGTAGAACACTCTGTAAATGTCTACTAAATCCATACAGATTTGGTTCAGTATTGTTATTTATTTGCTGAGTTTTTGTCTAGTTAATGCATCGCTTTGCAACAGTGGGCTTTTGAGGTCCCCTGTTACAATTGTATTATTGCTTATTTGAATTTTTAAAATTTTATTTTAAAGAGGATAAAACCAAGGAAAATAAAATAGAAAAAAACAATAAAGATAAACTAGTATAAGTGATATAGGACTTATGAAATCAGCAGTAGCCATAATGGCTCTTATCTTCAAAATACATGCAGATACCTTTGGACATAGTAAAAAATTGAACAGAACAAAACAGAGCAGAAACAATAAAAACAAAACAATGAATGCAATAAAGGACTATAAAATAAGCTAATAGTAAATCCAAAATTGCTACCGTAATATGTTTTGCTATCTTTTAAGTAGCTGCTGATGCCATCAGATTTAACACAGTCAAACAAAACAAAAGATAATAAAACACAACCCAAGAAAACAATGAAAATGATTTGATTTCCAGGTGGGGACCATCTCCTTGTGAGGTCTCGTGTCCCCCGCCCTTACCGTCCCCCCCCCCTCCCGCAGTTTGCAAATGGTACTGACTGATGGATAGAGGTTTGGGTGTGGCTGTCCCTACTCTGGCAGGGCCTGTGCATGGTACTTGTTTCCAGATGAAGACCACCTCCCTGTCAGGCCTGGTTCTCTCCCTGCACAGTCCGAGAATGGCACTGACTCACAGAGACAGGCTTGGTCTTATTTGATTTTTCATGTGTACTGATATTTGTCTTATGTAGCTGAGTGCTCTCATATTTGGTGCATGTATATGATTATTATCTCTTCTTCTTGAATTTTTCCCCTAAAAATATGTAGTAGCCTTCTTTATCTCTTTTGATCATTCTTGGTTTGAAGTTCACACTGTTTGCAAACAGTATAACCCTCTTTTACTTCTGGGTTTCTGTTGCATGTAGTATTGTTTTCCACCCTTTGACTGTTGTCAATGAATTTCTTTTTAATTTAAATGTATTTCTGATAAACAACAGATAGCTTAATCTTGCTTCTTGATCCATTCTGGCAGTGTGGTTATTTTTTGATTAGTGTTGAGGCCATTCACATTGATGGTAATAACTGACCAGTGTTGACTTATTTTTGTCGTGTTATTTTACTGCTGCTAGTTCCCTACATTTCTCCTCTGTTTAATTGCGTGCCCCGATTGTTGGTTTCTATCTGTTGTTGTTCTTGGAATCGTACTCATTTTTATCTCTGTCTCGAACGTCTTTTAGTACCTTTTGTAGTGTTGGTTTGGTGGTCATGATATTTATCTTGATTACTTTTATTTTGTTTTATTACTATTTTTATAGTTGCCTTTGTTGCTTCAAACATGGCTGTTTTCCTTTCCTGCTTAACAGTTTTTACCACCTACCAAATTATATATTTAATTTAAATGCAATATTTATCTGTCTCTTGCTACTAGAATTTAGCTCGTGGTTTTCATCTTTTTCATTCATCACTTTTTCCCAACATCTAAAACAATCATCTTTTTCATTCATTACTTTTTCCCAACATCTAAAACAATATGTGCTGTATAAAAGGTTCTAACAAAATCACTTGTTCAACCATTGAGTGAATTTGTTTAATAAGTAAAGTGAATATTTTCAATGAACATTGGAAATATGAGGCCAGAACTTGAATAGAGTTTCTAATCAAGCAGTGTAGTAGCATGTTACAAGATGAATGTAATGTAACCTTTCCATGTTACATATGCTCCAACCATTCTCCTGCTACTTCAGGATATAGCCTTTTATACCAAAGGTTTCCTGTCTACTTCATTAAGATACAATGGACAAATGAAATTTATCTTCATTTACAATATACATTATGATATTTTGATGTATGTATTATTGCGAAATAATTAAATTAAGCTAATTAATATATCAACAAACTTCTTTAGTTATCATTTTTGTGACGAAAGCATTTATCATCTACTTTCATAGCAATTTTCACATATATAGTATATTATTATTAATTGTGTTCACTATGATGTATAAAAGAGCTCCCAAAATGTGTTTATCTTGTCTACTAAAGGGTAATGCTCTTTTTTTTATTTAAAGAGAGAAAAAAAAAACAAAATAAAGCAGTAAAAGGGTACAAGTAATACAGAATTTCAAGAAAAAAATATACAGTAAGAAATCACTAATTAATAGATTACGTATTGTCATCTTAGAAACAATTGTCCAAATTACAAAATTAAAGCATACAAAGTGAACATTCATACAGTGAGATCGCAGACAGTTCTGTTCAATGATCCAACAAAAACTTAGTAATATGGTTTTCTATCCTACACAGTTAAATATACCTGCATTTATATCCTTTAGA
Organism: Cavia porcellus; assembly: GCF_034190915.1. Lineage (NCBI taxonomy): Eukaryota > Metazoa > Chordata > Mammalia > Rodentia > Caviidae > Cavia > Cavia porcellus. The sequence goes on from NW_026947502.1 coordinate 28,936,802, forward strand.
CCACTTTCTTTTCCTCTCTTTTTTACAATAACAATTACAATTTTTGGGTTTTATTACTCCCACAGTTCTTATAACTTTTTTTTTTGAAGAGAAAAAGAAAAAAAAAAACCAAATGTGACAAAGCAAAACAGAGTCAGAACAGAAGGATGGACATAGTACATGATGCAAAAACAGAATACCAGGTGATCAGTAATGGTTACCATTATGCCTCTTGCTATCTTAAAAAGAGTTGCCTATATCATCAGGTATAATAGAACTGAACAAAAAGTACAGAACAAGACCAATAAAACCTATACTGGAGACCTTACAGGACTTCAAAAGAAGATAATAGTCAAACCAGAATGGACATCATAGTAAATCTTATTGCCTTCAAAGTGGTTGCCTATACTGGTAATGCTTTTTAAAAAAATTTTGTTTATTTTAATTGGCTGGTTGGTTTGCTTTTGGTGACTGTTGTAATACTGGGGAATGATCCCAGGGCCTTTGCAAGGAGATCCACCCACTGCCATTTAAAAAAAAATGTTTTATTTTGACATACGGTCTCACTAAGTCACGGGATTGCCCAGGATGGACTCAAACTTGAAGTTGTCTTGAAACAGCTTCCATCCCAGAGTGCTGGGATTACAGAGATGTGTTCTTTGTACTGATTCGTTGTACTTATTGACCAACATCTCTTTACTATCCCCACCACACATACCTTTAATAAGCAATTTAAAATGGCGCTGTTAGACTGGAGCCCTATTTTGCAGAACTAGAGTCTTTATACAAAGACACCAGGGACATATGTATACAGAGTAAAGGTCATGTGAGGACACAGAGAATGTGTCTATTTGAAAGCCACTGAGAGAGGCTCAGAAGAAATCCAACCTGCTTGTCCCCAAATATCAGACTTCAACCTCTGAAATTGTGAGGAAAGAAGTTTTGTTGGTTTTCTTGTCTTGCTTTTTTTTATTTTTTTTTATTTTTATTTTTTTTTTTAATTTAAGAGGAAAAAGAGAAAAACACAAAACAAACCAAAGCGGCGTAAGGGTACACGCAATACAGAACTACAAAACAAAACAAAACAAAACAAAACAAAACAAAAAACCATAACAGTAAGAAATTACCTGCTAGTAGATTACACACTATTTTCTTGAAAACAGTTCCTCAAATCACAGTATCAAAGAACACAAGGTGGACATTCAAACAGGGAGACTGCAAACAGCTGTGTTCAATGTTCCAAAAACATTGATAAAGTCAGCTATTTAACACCCCCAAACACACTTGCTGTTATATCCGTTAGAGCTCTTTTTCTTTTTTTTTTTTCCCTCTCTTTTTTACAACAAAATTTACACATCTTGGATTTTATTACTCCTTAGTGCTTATTACTTTCTTTGGGGGGGGGGAGAATACAGTCAAATATGGCAAAACAAAGCTGTCAGTCAATACCAAGGATAGACATAGCACATGATGTAGAACAGAGTACAAGTTTATCAACAATGGTTATCAACGTTGTCCCTTGTTTCCTTAAAAAGAATTGTCTATCTTATTAGATATTATAAAGTGGGACAAAACAGTAGAGAACAAGACCAATAAAACTTAGGCATTGTAAACATTACAGGACTTCCAAAGAAGACAATAGTCAAACCAGAATGGGTATCTTAGTGAATCTTATTATCTTCAAAGTAGTTGCCTATGTCTTCAAACTTGATACTATCATATAGAATGGAACAGAGTCTAATCAGTCAAAACAAGATCGTGGGAGTACTACAGGACTTCAAAACAAGTTAATAGGAAATCGAAAAGAGTTACTATTTATATATCCTAATTTTTTTGAATTTTTTCTTTAATTAAGACAAACATAAGAAATGACTAAATAATTTTTTTTGAAACAATAAGGGGGAGATTGAGATAAAACAGGACATAACAATATAACAATAGAGGTCACAGCATGACTGTTTCAATAACCTAGTACTTTACCACCTTATAACCTGACTTAATAGTAGTTACCATAGTGTCTTTTTCCTTGAAATATTTGGGTAAAACTTCATATACTCTAGCTTCAAATATTTTCATATCAAGAAGCCCAGAATAAAGCCTTTCTAATTAATGAGTGAAAACTTTATAAGGCTTCAAGGCCACCTAATGGGGAATCATGATTACCACATATTTTTATATATTTGAATCATTACTTACATTAGGGAAACTATTCGGTATTCACACATGCGAGATTGATTTATTTCACTTATGAGTATGGTCTCAAGCTGCGCCCATTTATTGATAAATATCTCAATGTGATCCTTCTTTATAGCTGAATAATACTCCATTGTATAGAAATACCACAACTTTTTTATCCATTCCTCAGTTGATGGGCACTTGGTTTGTTTCCAAGATCTGGCGATTACAAATTGTGCTGCTATAAACATAGGTGCACATATATCACTGTGGTATGATGCTTTCAGTTCTTCTGGGAATATGCCTAGAAGTGGAATAGCTGGAATAAATGGGATTTCCAGTCCCAACTTTTTGAGAAATCTCCAGACAGATCTCCACAAAGGCTGTACCAGTCTACACTCCCACCAGCAGTGCAGGAGAGTTCCTTTTTCCCCACAGCCTCTCCAGCATTTGTTGTCGGTTTTCTTGATCCTGGCCATTCTTTCAGGAGTGAGATGGTATCTCAGTGTGGTTTTAATTTGCATTTCTCTAATGACCAATGATGATGAGCATTTTTTCATGTATTTATTTGCCATTTGCATTTCTTCATCTGAGAATTGCATATTCATCTCAGATGCCCATTTTTGGATTGGATCTTTGAATTTCGGTGGTCTGAGTTTCTTTAATTCTTTGTATGTTTTAGACAAGAGGCCCTTGTCTGAGAGAGAGTTCACTAAAATCTTTTCCCAGTTTGTGGGTTTTCTTTTCACTATGCTGGAGATTTCTTTTGACATGCAGAAACTTTTTAATAAGAAGTGGTCCCAGTTATTGATTCTGGGAAGTATTTCCCGTGCGGTTTGAGTCCTGTTCATGAATTCTTTACCTACTCCTATGTCTCCAAGGTTTCTACCTATTTTGTCTTCCAATAGATTTAGTGTTTCTGTTTTAATATTCAGATCTTTGACCCATTTAGATTTTAATTTAGTACATGGTGATAGACATGGGTCTAGCTTTAGTTTTCGGCAAATGGAGAGCCAGTTTTTCCAGCACCATTTATTAAAGAGACTGTCGTTCTTCCAGTGAACCTGCTTAGCTCCTTTATCAAAAATAAGGTGGTTGAGTGTGTTCGTAGTTGTGGTTGTATCTTCTAATCTATTCCACTGATCTTCAGCTCTGTTTTGATTCCAATACCATGTTGATTTTACTACTGTTGCTTTGTAGTATAACTTCAAGTCAGGGATTGTGATGCCTCCTGCTTTGTCTTTGCTGCTTAGAATTGCCTTTGCGATTCTAGGTCTCTTCTGGTTCCAGATGAAATTTAGGAGTGATTTCTCTAGATCTATAAGGTATGTTGATGGTATTTCTATTGGGATTGCATTGAATCTGTATAACAGTTTTGGGAGAATGGCCATTTTCACAATGTTTGTTCTTCCTATCCATGAGCTAGGGATGTCTTTCCATTTTCTGAGATCATCTTCAATTTCCTTTTTCAGTGTATTATAATTTTCACTGTATAAGTCTTTCACTTCTTTCGTAAGAGTAATTCCTAAATATTTCATTTTTTTGCTTGCTAATGTGAATAGTCCAGTTTCTCTTATTTCCCTCTCTGTAATTTTGTTGTTCGTGTATAGGAATGCTATTGATTTCTGAGTATTGATTTTGTATCCAGCCACATTACTGAATTTATTTATTGTATCTAAGAGTATTTCAATGGAGTTTAGGGGGTCTTCTATGTAGAGTATCATGTCATCTGCAAACAATGATGATTTAACTTCTTCTTTTCCTATCTTTACCCCTTTTATTTCTCTTTGTTGCCTAATTGCTCTGGCTAGTACTTCCAGTACTATATTAAATAGGAGTGGTGATAAAGGACATCCTTGTCTTGTACCCGACTTTAAAGTAAAGGCTTTCAATTTTTGGCCATTTAGTATGATGCTGGCTGTTGGTTTGTCATAAATGGCCTTTATTATATTGAGGTAAAGACCATTTATTCCAATTTTCTGTAAAGTTCTTATCATGAATAAGTGTTGGACCTTATCGAAGGCTTTTTCTGCATCTATAGAGATGATCATGTGATTCTTATTTTTGGCTTTATTGATATGGTGGATTACATTTATTGATTGCGTATGTTGAACCATCCTTGCATTCCTGGGATGAATCCCACCTGGTCATGGTGTATAATCTTCTTGATGATTTGCTGGATCCTATTTGCCAATATTTTATTGAGGATTTTTGCATCTGTGTTCATTAGGGAGATCGGTCTATAGTTCTCTTTTATAGTTGGGTCTTTCTCAGGTTTTGGTACTAGAGTAATATTTGCTTCCAGGAATGACTTAGGAAGGATTGCTTTCCTTTCAATTTCATTGAATAGTTTGAGGAGTGTCGATATTAGGTCTTCTTTATATTTCTTGTAGAATTCTGCAGTGAATCCATCTGGGCCTGGGCTCTTCTTGGTGGGCAAGGACCCAATTACATTCTCAATTTCATTAGCAGAGATTGGGTTATTCAACAGTTTTATATCCTCTTGATCTAGCTTTGGTACTTCATATGCTTCTAAGAATCTGTCTATTTCTTCTGTGTTATCAAACTTTTGAGAGTAGAGGTTTTCGAAATAGGTGTTGATGATCCTCTGTATTTCTATTGGGTCTGTAGTGATTTCTCCTTTTTCATTTCTTATTGCATGAATTTGAGCTTTTTCTTTCCTTTTTTTAATAAGGTTGGCTAGGGGCTTATCGATTTTATTTATTCTTTCAAAGAACCAACTCTTTGATTCGTTGATTCTTTGGATTGTTTTCTTAGTCTCTATTGCATTGATTTCTGCTCTGATTTTTATAATTTCCTCTCTTCTTTTGGCTTTGGGCTTGACTTGCTCTTCTTTTTCTAGCTGTTTGAGGTGTAGCATCAAGTTATTTATTTGTATTCGTTCTGTTTTCCTGATGTGGGAACTCAGTGCAATAAATTTTCCTCTCAGAATGGCTTTCACTGCATCCCACAGATTCCGGTAAGTTGTATCTGCATTTTCATTTTCTTTTAGGTATTGTTTAATTTCTTCTTTAATTTCTTCTGTGACCCACTGATTACTCAAGAGTGTGTTATTTAGTTTCCATGTGTTTGCGGAATTTTTGCAGTATCCTTTGTCATTAATTTCTAATTTCAGAGCGCTATGATCCGATAATATGCAAGGGATGATTTCAACTCTTTTGCATTTGCTTAAATATGTTCTGTGAGCTAATATATGGTCTATTTTAGAAAATGATCCATGTACTGCTGAGAAGAATGTGTATTCTGATGTTGTTGGGTGGAACATTCTGTATATGTCTATCAAACCCATTTGTTCACAGGTGTGATTCAGTTCTGTTATTTCTTTGCTCATTTTCTGTCTGGTTGATCTGTCCCTTGGTGTCAGTGGTATATTAAGGTCTCCTGTTACAATTGTGTTACTGATAATTTGAGTTTTCATTTCTGTTAATAATTGTTTTATATAAGTGGGTGCTCTGGAGTTTGGTGCGTATATATTTAAGATAGTTATCTCTTCCTCTTGGAGTTTTCCCCTTACGAGTATGTAGTGACCTTCTTTGTCCTTTATGGTCATTGTTGGTTTAAAGTTCACGTTGTCTGCAAACAGAATGGCTACTCCTGCCTTTTTTTGGATTCCTGCTGCATGAAGAATTGTTTTCCATCCTTTGACTTTCAGTCTGTGAGTATCTTTCTGGGTTAGATGGGTTTCCTGTAAACAGCATATGGTTGGATTTTGTTTCTTGATCCATTCTGCTAGTCTGTTTCTTTTGATTGGTGCATTGATGCCATTTACATTAATGGTTATTACTGTTAAATGCTGGTTAATTGTAGGAATGTTATCTCTCTGCTGTTGCATCTTTATCTTTCGGTTCTGTTTAATTATTTGCTTTGCTTAGTGGTTTTTTCCTTTGTGTATCTAAACTGTCTTTCAATATTTTTTGCAGGGTTGGTTTGGTGTTCATGAAGTTCTTCAGCTGTTCTTTGTCATGGAAGTATCGTATTGCACCATCTATTTTGAATGATAGTTTTGCAGGATATATCAGTCTTGGTTGGAAATCATTTTGCTTTAGGATCTGGAATACTTCACTCCATGCTCTTCTTGACTTTATCGTTTGTGCTGAGAAGTCTGCTGTGATTCTGATAGGTTTTCCTTTATAAGTGATTTGTCTTTTCTCTCTGACAGCTTTTAATAATCTATTCTTGTGTTGGATTTCTGGGATGGTGACTATTATATGTCTGGGTGTAGTTTTATTTTGGTTATGACTGTTTGGAGTTCTATATGCTTCACTGATCCTGATGTCAGTTTCTGATCTCATGCTTGGGAAATTTTCAGCTATTACTTCTCTAAATATCCTCCTGACATCCTTCATGTTGTCTCCCTCTCTTTCATTAATCCCTATCATTCTTATGTTATTCTTCTTTGCATCGTCTTGCAGTTGTTGAATTGTTGTTTCCTGGTTCCTTGTTATTTTCAAAAGATCTTTCCTTTCCTGTTCACTAGCTGCAATCCTGTCTTCAAGGTCTGAAATTCTATCTTCACTTTCATTAAGGCGGTTTTTACAACTTTCAGTGGAGTTTTTTATTTCCTGTATATCTCTGTGCATCTGCATTATGTATTCTGTTTGTTTCTTATATTGCTCGTCTAGGGATTCTATCTTTTTGTTTAGTTCCTTCAATTTTTTATCAGTGTTTTCTTTAGATATATTTAGAATCTCTTTCATTTCTTTTATCATTTCTTCTTTTATCTGGGAGATTATTTCGAGTTTGAATTTCTTTAAAGCTTCCTGGAGTTGCTTGTCAATTTCAGTGGCTATTGTGTCCGATATATGAGGTGAATGGGATATATTTTCTTCTATATACATCGCTCCTAGGGTTTCTTGAGATGGGCTGGAGGTTTGAGGTTGTAATTTGGTCTTTCGTTTTGTCATTTTCCTATATTTCTGTGTTTCAAGTGTTACTTGAAAGCTTCCTCAGGATCTGTTGAAAATCCCCTTCTATGTTTGGAGCTACTGGGACTCTGGCGCCGCGCTACTCCAAGCCATTAGGCCTACAGAACCAGTGGCCCTCCTCTGCCTGCTCAGAACTCCGCAGTTCCAGACAAGCTGGGCCTCAGGGACACTGTGCGCCCACCTGCCCCTTGGAAGCTCCACAGTTCTTCAATCGCAGCCGGGTTAGGGTACTCACCACAGGCCGCAGTGCTTCAGGAACCTGTGGACCCTCCCTGGTTGCAGAGATATCCACAGTCCTCCAGACACGCAGAGAGGCCGGTGAGGGCACCCCAGATCTGCCCAGCTCCTCCTCTGCAGACCTATGGCCAGGCGCGGCAGCTAAACAGGCTGGGCTAGGCTGGTAGTGTGGGCCAGCCCACCTATCGGGAGCTCAGCAGGTCTCCAAATGAAGCCGGGAATGGGGAGGCTGATGTGGAAGCCTCAAACCCACCTCTCTCCTTCACTGCACCTGGAAGCCTGAGGGAACTCCAGCAGTCTGGGCGCAGAAATCCAGAGTCTCTTGTCTTGCTTTGAAGTCCTGTGTTGCTTGCATTGTTCTGTTCTGATCTGCTTTGTTCTATTTTGTTGTATTGTCTTTAAAATAGAAAAATTGTTTGTATAAACAATCCAAAATGTAATGACATTTTGGTCAAAGATAGAATTTACAGTGATGACCCTATAGGAGTACAGAAGAGCTGAAAAATTTCTATCACCTGGTGACATTGTAGCTTTCATGTCACAGCACAATGCATTCCTTGTGTGTGTGATGACTCTGGTCAAATGAGTGTATAGCACAGACAGTTACGCATAAAATATGATAATGTGATCATAATTAGAAACACCAGTGTCCCCTCATTATATATTAGTATATTTTACTGTTTATTGTATTTTAGAGGGCATTCTTCCTGTGTGGAGGACCCGCGGGATGCCTCTCCTTGAAAGAAGGCAATTGTCTCCGTTTTGGCTTAACCTGGCCCTGTTTCCATGCACTGCTATGTGCAGAGCAGGTTAAGTTTTGTCTTTACACCCTCAATTGACTTTAAGCAATGCAGATGGGTCTAACTAAGGTGTTGAGGTGCAATCTTTAAAGCAATGCAACAGGTCAGTGAGGCCCCACCTGTAGCTCCCAAGTAGTATGCATGGTCTAGGCCAAGAGACGCCACACTGTTGGCTGAGAATGAGCTAGCAAAGGGCAGCACTAAGGGTTCCTGCAAGGGAGAAAGGGTAAATAAAAGACAACAGAAGTTAGGTTGCAAGTCCTTTAGTTGGAGCAAATGGTGGAGAAAAGAAGATTTGGAGGAAGAGACAATGATTAGAGAGAAGGAAGATGGTCTGGATCCACACACAGTTACCAGGGTATGGGAACAAACATGCTCAGGACCTTCCTAGTTTTTCCTTTTTCCATTTTCTTCTTTCCTATGAATTGTCTTTACTTCTACCCTCCTTTTAAATTAAATACTCTGAAAAGATTATTTAGATTTGTTCTTTCGAAGAATGAAATCTCTAGAAATATTTATTTTATATACAATTTATTTAAAAATTAAACTCTGTAAAATTACCTTTCATCTGGAAGCATAATAAAACTAGTGTTTGAGCTGAAACTCATCCCTCTTTTTTACAGCAGAAATGAGCAACCAGCATGGGTGCTGCTGGCTTGTGAATTTCCACTTTGCTGTTATGCAATCTTTTCTATTTTTCTTTTTCTAAAAATGAGCCCATGTTTCTGAAAAAAGCTACAATAGTCATCTTCTACAATTATAAAAATTTTCCTGGATTAAGACATTCACTTCCACATCTGGCAAAAGAAAACTACAAAAAGTCACAATTGTGCTGAATCCTTATTATAACCAGTGTCATTACTATATTTTCTAAAAGGATTTCCAAAGGCCCCATGGCAGAAGCACAGCACTATTTTGGATTTTTGCGTCTATTTTAGTGACGCACGATCTGTGTGTGTATTTGACTATGTGTGATAGTGGAACATGGAGCTTCGAGAACAGCAGCTTCTAAACATTTAAAGCCATTGTTTTTTGATGTCAAAATACATTGCATAATAGTTCACAAGTTTTTCATGTCATTGTAGAATTTCTTAAATTGGATAAAAATTTCTAATGTTCCCTGGCTCCTACATTTGGACTAATTATTTTTAGAGCTGGTTCAGGAGATGGTTAAAAGTATTCACTTTTAAGTATTAATCATTATTTTTCTACTTCATGGCTGTATGTTCTTGAATAAGGCATTCAAGTTCTGAGATTTCTAATCTATAAATGGAGACATGGAAGATTCTATGTCAGAGTTATCATATGGGTTGCGTGTGGTAATGTACATAGCAGGATGCCCAAGATCCAGTATGTACTGAGAAAAGTTCAATTGTCACTCTTAGAAACAATCTGTATTTCTAGGGCAGTCAGTTCCTGCTATTCCATGTAACAAAATCATCTTGTTATAGTGACAAGCAAGGACAGTTATACAACCACTTCTATTTCTGGAAGTCATAAAAGGAGATGTCAATCTTCCAGCCCAGAAATGGGGTGAAAGGGTTTTATTTATATTTTTATTTATTCATGGCACCTGAAGTAGAAACCAGGGACTCATTCATACAAGGCAAGTACTCTAGTTAGGCAAGCTACATTCCAGCCTGAGAAAGTATTATACATTAGGATTATTTACATGATCAGCAGCTTAAATTCAGATACTTCCTTAAAACCATATAGAGTTTATAGGAGAAATTTAGGCACTATAATTTGTCTATAAACAAGTGTTCTAGAATGTATCACAAGGAGAAGAGGAATCTACTTCAATATTTCCCTTGGATTTTTCTCCAGATGTAATCTTTTTGGTTCTAGATTTGGAATGCAAATCTATCTATAAAAGTTGGAAGAGATGTATTTAGTAATCCTCCAAAAACCAGTCTTTATTATGAGGATTCCAAGAGAAAGACAGTGTTCCATCAACTACAGAAAGAATTGTAAGGCCTACCACTTTCAGTTGATAGCCTTGCTTACTATTGTAAAGAAAGCGTCTTTGTACTTTAAAGCTGTTTGCTTTAATTAAAAATGTAGTAAGTTTAAATCTGATTGATAGTGTGTGCCCCGAAGTTTTGTGTGCTGGAAAATTGATCTCCAATGTGGTAAAGTTGAGAAATGATAGTGTGGTTAAGACATGAGGACGAGTGAAAGGTCACTGGGCATACCTTCTCAGGCGAGCTTAATTCCTGCTCCTGCGGTATGAGTAACTCCTGAATATCTCTAAGTTGCTGTCTCACTATGTGACGTCTCCCTTGCACTTCTCCCACCATGCCATCTGGCATGTTGTAATCTAGCCAACGGAGTCCTCACCAGAGAGACTCCTATCTTGGATTCTCAGATTTTAAATCCATGAGCTAAATGAATCTCTTTTCTTCATACAGCACCAAGCCTCAGGTACAGCAAAAGAAAATGGACTAGATCAAGGTTTCATCTATCAAGGCATATATTGTGTGAAAACATTGTTTCCAAATATACCCTTTAAACTATTTTGAGCATGTACTGTGTCTTCAATGTCTTTCTGTTAATTATTTATAAATTATATTATTGTACTTCTAAATATTATAAAGTATGCACAAAATGCAAATTTTAAGGTGTACTTTAGAAGTAGAGATTTAATACTTTCTCACTTGATTTATTTTGTATTCATTCAGGGGTCTCGCTAAGGTAAGTGCAATTAATGTAGAGAGACATGGAAGAGATATCAATTGTTATTCTCTAGAATATGAGCATAAATAGAAAACTAGAAGTGATCATTGAAGAGGGTCTTAAAGAATGAACAATTTTCAAAATGGTCAGTAAGAAGCAGAGTAACTGTAGGTAGAAAAGTGGAGGAAATAAAAATGTGCAGAAACATAGAAGCACATCAGTGTGAAGACATCTGGGAGAGGGTATGCACCTTGGTTATGTCTGGGTCACAGGGCACCAGGGGCAGAGACTATGGAGTATGATCCTCAGGATGAAACATGGTGCCAACCTAGGAGCAGTATTGAACATCAAGCTGAGAAGTGGAACTGTTCTCTGGTGGGAGAGAGAAGATAAAGGCCATTCTGTGGGCAGCATAGAAGCTGGGTTGCAGAAGGAGACACCAAAGGGGAATACAGACTAAGGAGAAAGGTAGCAAGAATGGAGGAGAGAAGATACTTTTGAAAACTTGAAGGAGTTAGAAAGATTCTGGGACCCTATTTGTTTAAGACAGAGGGAAGGCTTAAAATGAGAGAGAAGAGTAAGATGTATTACAAAGCTATATTGAGCCTTGATATTACTACATTTTTAGTGTTGTGGAGGACTCATGAATAACCATGTCAAATGTTGGCTTAAAAACTTACATTAACTTGCCATTAGTGCTACATTACAGAAATAGCTCAAAAGTTTTACTTCTCTCTGTATCCCCACCCTTTGCTAAGTGACTTCTCAGAGCATCCGGTAAGAGCCAGTCTACCTTCTTAACCTTTGAATCTGAGTTTGAGCTGTAATGTGACTCACTACTTCAGTTAAGAGATACAAATGTCAGTGGAGTATGGCACACTTCTACCTTCACATTTATGCCCCTGCTATCATAAAAGTGGACTTGCTTAGACCAGTGCATGGGTCTGTGGGTGATGAGATTTGAAGATCTGAGCTTTCCCAGTCAGTATGTTCCAGGCAGGCCCATTCAAGAGAAAGGCCCCCAGTTGATGCTTAGGCATAAGACAGGGACTACTCAGGATGAATCAAGTGAAGGCAAGATCAACTAAGCACAGATAAACTCAATTGAACAGGTTAAGATCAACTGGGCAGACCTAAGACCCACTGAAGACAGATAAAATCAAGTAAGCTCAGTCAGGATCAATTGAGCACAGCCAAGATCAATTTTGCCATCCCTAGTTGACCTTTTAAACATGTGATTTGTAATTCATTTATAATTGATTTAGGCACTAAGCTGTGGGGCAATTATAATGCAGCAATAGATACCAAATATTTCATTGCATTTTTTTTATTTTAAAGGGAGCAAAACAAAAGAGAACAGAACAAAGCAAATCAGAACAGAATAATGCAAGCAACACAGCACTTCACAGTAAAACAACTGGACATCAACAGTAGCTACCATAATGTCTCTTTTCTTTGAAATAGTTGAGCATACCTTCATGCACAGTTATATGAAACATAACAATATATAGTATAAAACCTTTCAAAAGAAGGAAAGCATTACTGGACTTCAAAACCAATTAACAGGAAATGAACAATGGCTACAAAAATATCTCATTTTCCTCAAAAAGTTTGTCTATATCATTACACATAACAAAATCAAATAAAGCGAGCAGGGCGTGGTGGCTCACGCCTGTAATCCCAGCACTTGGGAGGCTGAGATGGGAGGATCGTTGCAAGTTCGAGACCAGCCTGGGCTACAAAGTGAGCTCAAGGCCAGACTGAACTGCATAGTGAGACCGTCTCAAAAAAAAAAAAAAAAAAGTCCAATAAACCACAACAGGATAGAACCAATCAAAACAGAAGAACGAATGCAGGGTAGGACTTCAAAGCAAGATGATAGGAAATCAGCAATGGCTGCCATAATGTCTCGTTTTCTTCGAAATAGCTATTCATATCATTACACATAATACAATCAAACAAAACAGAATGAAACCAATCAAACAAATGAATGAAAGCATTATAAGTCTTCAAAGCAATGTAACAGGAAACCATGATTAGCATAATATATCCCATTATATTCAAATAGCTTCCCCTATCATATGGCAGCATAAAATCTAACCAAACAAGACAGAACAAAGCCAAACCTAACAAAATTGTGTAAACAATGCAAGAATTCAAGATAAGACAGTAAAAAGTTGACAGTAGTTTCCACCTTTCCATCCCAGGCATTTCTTCCCCTTTGCTCTTACATTACCTGTTTTGCTTTTGGATCACAGCAACTCTTGCTGCTTATGCTAGGGTTCTGTTTCAGCCATGAACATGATCTCCAGTTGTGTCTGTGTATAGCTGGGTGGCTTTCCACTGCATGATAACACCATACCTTTCTTATCCACTCTGTAGTTGATGGGAAAGTTACTTTTTTTTTTGGTCTCCTGTCACATGAAACAATTGTTTTCTCTCCTTTGATTTTCAGTCTATGAATTTCCTTTCCAGTTAAATGTGTTTCTTGTATACAATATATTGATGGATCTTGTTTCTTGATCCCCTCTCCCTGTGTTTCTTTTTATTGCTGACCTGAGGCCATCTACATTAGTGGTGACAACCAGCACACATTAGTTTGTCTCTGCCCTGCTGTCCTCCTATTGTTGGCCCTCCACTTTTCCCTTTTCTTCAATTGCCTGTCTTGTTTGGCGATCCTCCTGTGCTGCTGTTCCTAGAACTGTTGTCATCTTTATCTCTAGAATACCCTTTAGCACTCTCTGTAGGGTTGGCTTGGGGTGATCATGAATTCCTTCAGTTGTTCTTTATCATGAAAGTATCTTATTTTTCCATCAATTCTGAAAGATAGTTTTGCAGGGTAGATCAATCTGGGTTGGAAGTTGTTGCATTTCAGGGTTTAGTAGACTTTACTCCAAACTCTTCTTGACTTTATGGTTTGTGTTGAGAGTCTGATGGATTTTCCTTTATAGGCGATCTGTTTCTTTTCTCTACAAACTTTTAATATTCTGTTCTTGTGTTGAATTTCTGGGATCTTGATTATTACATGTCTGGGTGTAGATTTACTTTGGTTATGGCTAGTTGGAATTCTATATGCCTCACTTATCTGCATGGTATATCCTTTTCCCATGTTTGGGAAAATTTCTGCTGTTACTTCTGTAAATAGCCTTTTAATTTCATTTGTGTTAACCCCTGCTTCTTCACTGATACTTATTACTCTTAAATTATGTTTCTTTGCATCATCTTGCAGCCATTGAATTGTTATTTCCTGACTCCTTGTTATTTTTAAGGAATCTTTCTTTTCATGATGGCTAGCTGCATTCCTGTCTTCAAGGTTTGAAAGTTTATTTTCAGTCTCTTTCAAGTGATCTTGCCAGCTTTTGACCTACTTCTTAATTTCCTGGATCTCTCTTTGAATCTGTTTCATGCATTGTAATTCCTTTCTATATTGTTCACTCAAGAGTCCCATCATTTCCCTATGCGCCTCCTTTTTAATCTATGTCTTCTTTAGATATACTGAGCAATTCTTTCATTATGTTTGTGATTTCTTCTTTTATCTGACACATTATTTCTGATTTGACTGCTTTTACAATCTCATGAAGTTGTTTCCTATTTCAGTTGCTTCTTCTCTAAATTTTCAGGTGTGTGACTTCCACTTGCTTCCATGACTGTGTCTCCCTGACTTATTCTGTGTATGCTAAAGGTCTTAGTTTGCCTTGTGCTTCTTCCTCTTGACATTCTCCTGGGTTCCTCCCAACAAGCTAGTTTTGGGGCCCCAGGCACTTCCCACATTGGCTTCCCTTAGGCAGTGTATGGGGATGGGACAGGCACCTGGATTCCTCAAATTACAGATTAACAGGGAGATAGCAGGGCATGGAGTAGGCTTCTCCAGACCTATGCAGCTACCTGTGGCATCGCTGATGATCAGGGGTACATGGAGGTGGGGCTGCTTATCTCAGCCTGTGTGTCTACACTGGAACTCCCATGATGGTGGCAGACACACAGGGGTGTGTTTGTCTGATTCTGTAGTGGGTGATGACTGCCCAAAGGAACCAAGGGCTCCAATAGTGGCCTATGGATGCACAGGGCTTACCTGGCTGTGTGTCTCTGTTCCTGCTGGCTGCCTTCAGGAAGGAGTCTTCTGGTGGCAGCTCCCTCAGGGTGAAGGTGGATCTGCTGGTTCTCTCTGCCCATGCTGGCCACCTGTAGAACATGGCCTTTTAGTGGTGGTGTGCAGCAGGCAGAGATGGATCTGTCTGTCTCCCTCAACCCACACTGGGCACACAGAAGAAGGGGTCTTCTGGTGGTGGTGCCTGGCAGGCAGAGGCAGATCTCCTGGTTCTCTTGGTCCTCACTGGGTGCATAGAGGAAAGGGCCTTCCTGAGGGGGTACCCAGGAGGCAGAGGCAGATCTCCCTTCACTGCATCTTGAGTGAAGCATTATCTCTTTAATGTAACCTACAATTTCAGATGATCTGTCTGTCCTTGAGCCTTCCCCTTATTTTTCTAAACTCTAGCCACAGTGATATTATTTTAAGTCTCCAAACTTAAAAGTGCAGCACTCTACTCCTATGTTTTGTATGTACCTTGGATAGGAATGCCCTTCACCTTCCTAGCATACCAATCAGGGACATGTGGTTAATTTCTGCTAATTGCTCAAAATTCAGCTGGAAACTTATTTCCCTGGGGAATTGTCCTCTGATTCTCATGCCAAAGTTAGCTTCTCCTCTTATGGTCTTCCTTCAACATCGTATGCTTTTTATTCACAGCCTTTATAATAACTTAATTTAATGATTATCTAGTTAGTTTTAATCTGTGTAGTTGTAAGACAATGCCGATGTTTTTTTCTTCTTAACACAATGGTCGATGTTCACAAAACAACACCAAAAAAGATAAATGAGTGACTGAATGAATATTAGAATGGATGGGGGACTTCTGAAGTTCTGGTCTATAAATGAGTGCATCTGTAAAATCCTTAGAATGACAAATTTAGGGACACATTCAGCTAAGTTTTCTAGCATCTGCCAAGGAGGAAAGGCAACAGAAAATCTGCCTGAGTGGATACACTTGCCAAAGAAGCTTCACAGCTGTCATAGTGTTTACCACTATCAAAGCAGGGACTGAAGGAACCCCAAGGGAAGAGAGCCAGTCCTGATTCCTGGTGGGATTTTCAGGATCAAATTTAGCAAAATATTCTTACAAGATTCTCCACCTGCACCTGACGTTGCTTACAGGAATAAGATGTTTTGTTCAATTGCTTCCACTTACAGTTAACCAAGTGAGTCCTTTGGGGCACTGTGCTGAATTTAACTCAAAGTCTATCAAATCCTATGCTCTCTATGTCTTCTCTTCAACTCAGAATTATTGCTGTCAGAATATCAATTTGAATAAAGACACTCCTGCAGTTTCAGTAGGCCTGCAGAAATCTTTCAACAGTTGGGTGACAACTTTGTCAACTTCTGTGCCAGCAGTGGGAAGAGAAGAGAGCTCGAGGTGGCTTTTTTCAGCTTATTCTTTCTTTCTTTCTTTCTTTCTTTCTTTCTTTCTTTCTTTCTTTCTTTCACTTATTCTTTCATTTAGTCTATTGACAAATATTGATCAAGAACCTAAGTTGGATTAGGAACTATCTAAAGTTGAAATAGAAATACTCAACTCAGAATTTTATGAAAAGAACTTGAGATAAGACATTTGAAAGCTTCCAGTACATCTGGGGTATTCAGGATTCCTCTCCATGATCTCAAATCCCTAAAATTTCTTTTTTTTTTTTAATTTTATTTTAAAGAGGGTAGAATGAAACAGAAAAAAACAGAACAAAACTGATCATAAGAAAACAACGTAAGAGACACAAGAGTTCTTCATTGTCTGTCATATTGTCTCTTATTTTCTTCCAAATAGTTGTCCATATCTTCATATACAATGAAATCATATAAAATAAAGTAGTGTTAAACTGATCAGAACAGGATGATGAAGGCATTTTAGGACTTCAAAACCAGACAATAAGGAAGTCAACAATGGTTGCCATAGTGTCTCTTGTTCTCTTCAAAATAGCTGTCCATACCTTCATGCATGTTGAAATTAAACAACACAAAACAGACTAAACTCACTCTGAACAAAGAATAATAGTATTGCTGGATTTCACAGTTTGACACTACAGAATCAGCACTGGGTACCTTAATGTCTCTTTTTCTTAAAAGTAGCTGTTCATTTCATCATGCATTATATAATCTATTCTCATAAACTGTTTAGGAGAAGTTCTACGCCTGCAAGAGTTTCTTCATGTGTACCTATCCTTCCTGTGTTAGGGGGAAAAACAAGACAAAACAAAACAAATTTCTAGAAGAACATGACATGAAAAAGTCAAATAAACAACAATAGCAAAAAGCCCAGAACACTGACAATACAGACCTTCAAAACAAGGTGGTATGAGTATAACTAGGGTTGTTATTTTACATAATGATATTCAAGAGTTCCTCAGATCACCACACAATGATATGCACAATTGTTATAGTTCTATGAATGTTAACTATTTTGTGCCAAGAACTTATAGAATTTCGAGCACAATCATCTTAGCTATCCTAAGTGTGTTTATACAAATTTAGATATTTTTTCTTTTCCTTTCATTTTTTGTTTTCCTCATTTTCCCTTTTATTTTTCCCCTTTAAGCATTTTTCCCGTTTAAAATATTGTTTTCCCCCTTTTTATCTTTTCATTGTATATATTGAGTTTTTTGTATCTTATGTACTCTTACCATTTCTTACACTAGGGGAAACTATATGGTATTTACACATGTGCATTTGATTTATTTCACTTATGAGTATGGTATCAAGTTGCATCCATTTACTTACAGATATCTCAATGTGATCCTTCTTTATAGCTTAGTAGTACTGCATTGTATAAAAATATCACACCTTTTTATCCATTCTTCAATTAATGGACACTTAGGTTGTTTTCAAGATCTGGCTATTACAAATTGTGCTGCTATAAACATGGGTGCACATATATCACTGTGGTATGATGTTTTCAGTTCTGGGAATATGCTCAGAAGTGGAGTAGCTGGGTCAAGTGAGACTTCAAATCTAAGCTTTTTGAGGAATCTCCAGACTGACCTCCACAATGGTTGCACCACTCCCATCAACAGTACAGGAGAGTTCCTTTTTCCCTGCAGCCTCTCTAGCATTTGTTGTTGGTAGTTTTCTTGATCCTGGCCAATCATTCTGCAGTGAATGGAATCCTAGTGTTGTTTTAATTTGCATTTCTCTAATGACCAGTGTTGCTGAATATTTTTTCATGCATTTATTTGACATTTGTATTTCTTAATCTGAGAACTGTATATTCATCTCAGATGCCCATTTTTGTAATGGGTCTTTGAATTTTGGGGTCTGATTTTTAAAAATTCTTTATATATTCTAGACAGAAGTCCTTTGTCTGAGGGAGCATTCACTAAGATGTTTTTCCCAGTTTGTGAGTTTTCTTTTGGCTGTACTTGAGATTTCTTTTGACATGTAAAGACTCTTTAATAGGACACAATCCCAGTTATTGATTCTGTGAAGTATTTCACGTGTGGTTTGATTCTTCTTTATGAATTCTCTACCTACCCCTATGTCTTCAAGATTTCTGCCTACTTTGTTTTCCAATGAATTTAGTGTTTCTGTTTTAATATTTAGATCTTTGATCCACTTAGACTTTAGGTTAGTACATAGTGATAGGTATGGGTCTAGTTTTAGTTTTCAGCATATGGAGAGCCAATTTTTCCAGCACTATTTATTGAAGAGACTATCTTTCTTCCAGTGGACCTTATCAAAGATAAGGTGGCTGACTATGTTTGTAGTTATAGTTGTATCTTCAAATATATTCCATTGATCTTCAGGACTGTTTTTGTTTCAGTACCGTGCTGATTTTATTATGGTAGCTTTGTAGTATAACTTCAAGTCAGGGATTGTGATGCCTCCTGCCTAGCCTTTGCTGCTTAGAATTGCCTTTGCTACTTTTAGGTCTCTTCTGGTTCCAGATGAATTTTAGGAGTGATTTCTCTAGATATGTGAGGTATGCTAGTGGCATTTTGACTGGGATTGCATTATATATATATATATATATATATATATATATATATATATAATTTTGGGAGAATGGCCATTTTCACAATGTTTGTTCTTCCTATCCATGAACAAGGGATGCCTTTCCATTTTCTGAGGTCCTCTTCAATTTCTTTTTCAGGGCATTATAATTTTCCCCAAATAGATCTTTTGCTTCTTTTGTTAGATTAATGCCTAAGTATTTCATTTTTTGGATGCTATTATAAAGAGTGTGTCTTCTCTTATTTCTCTTTCTGTGATTTTATTGTTAGTTTATAGGAATGCTATTGATTTTTGAGTGTTGACTGTTATGGATTAAGAACTGGTGGTCAACTTAATGCCAGCTGGGTTATATCAGCATGGTGCTGAGCATGGATGTTCCATCAGAAGAAAGCTGCCAACATAAATAGAGACGTGGAAGAGAAGCTACGCATTGAGTTGTGTTGAGGCATTGAGATGTTGTGGGTTCTCCTGTGAGTTACTGTTTGAGCTATTGGTTCTCCTGGAGAAGCTCTGGTCCTCACATTGAGCATTGCTACCTGGCTCCAGAAAGGAAGACATGTGCCACTTAGTCTGTAGCATGAACTCATCACGCTGGCTTCCTGGCTTGTATTCAACTGTGCTTGTCGTGGGAGGAGCCTGAGCTCTGAAGCCTTCGTGTTGCTGAGGATAGCTGTTGTGCTTTTCAGGACAGCCCTGGTCTTTGTTATGAGTGTGGATTTTTGGCTCCAGCATAGATCCCACCAGCAAAGCTCCTTCACCCTGCTAGCATGGACTTTCTGGATTCCACTGCTGACTTTTGGGCCTTCCTGGCATGGATCCGTAAAAGAGACTGGCATGAGTCCTTCTTGTGGGCTCTGCACATCCAGATGGACTCATGGGAGGCATTGTCATGAGCTCTGGGTTTTCATTGAGACTCATGTGGGACATTGCTGTGGTATTTAGGCCCTTGACTAAATATTCTATGTCTTTGGTGTTATGGATAGATTTCCTGCAGTTTCTTGTATTAACTTTGGGTGACCTTCATAAAACAATATTATAAACTCCATGTCCCGATTCTAATAGTTATCTGTACAACTCATGACTACACCACTGAGTTTGTATCCAGCTACATTAATCAATTTATTTATTACACCTAGGAGTCTTTCAATGGCATTTTGGGGGTTTTCTATGGAGAGTATCATGTCATCTACAAACAATGATAGTTGAACTTCTTCTTTTCCTATCTTTACTCCTTTCATTTCTCTCTTTTGTCTAATTGTTTTGGCTAGTATTTCCAGTACTATATTGAACAGGAGTGTTGATAATGGATATCCTTGTCTTGTTTCTGATTTTAGGGCAAAGGCTTTCAGCTTTTGGCTGTTTAATAGGATGATGGCTGTTGGTTTGTTATAGATGGCTTTTATTATATTGAGGTAAAGTCTGTCTATTCCAATTTTCTGTAAGTTTTTTTTTTTTACCATGAATAAGTGTTGGGCCTAATAATCTTTTTCTGCCTATATAGAAATGATCATGTGATTCTTATTTTTGGCTCTATTGATATAGTGGATTACATTTATTGCTAAGTCCCTAAAATTTCTACCTTTTTGCTGTCTTTCAGGGCTTGTTTTATACAATTTTCTCCTACACCTATTTTTTAATTACCTTGGACTCTTTCTGGTTCTCAAATGTAGAGTTTGTGCAAATTTTGTTCTCTTTTTGCCTGAACACAGTCTCTCAGATCTGCAAGTCCTTGACAACTGGGTTTCAACTCAAATGCCTCCCCTGAAAGGGCTCTCCTCAGTGTCTGCATGTTCCACAACTATCTTCTATTACAACTTATACTGTATTTCCTTATTCTGTTTGTCACTGCTGAATATTCCATCCATAACCGTGAGCCTAGTACTTCAAAAAGGGCTTGGGACATGATGAGTCTTAACACATGCCTGATGAGCAAGTGTCATTCTCATACGAAGAGATGCATATGAAATTTACCCAGGTGAGTCTGGCGCTAAATGGAAGTCAGGCTGGGCATTAGTTGTGCAGCTGCTTCTAAGTGTGAAAACTAAGCTGAAGCGATTGTGTCAGTTACATGTACAGAATGACTGTAGGCCCAATAAATATACTTTAATAAATTCAATCTCTCAAGTCATGAAAAATTTGATTCTAATGATAATTGTGCCCTGGTAAGTAGGCAAATATATAAACATATTTTTAATGATACAAGTCCACTCAGATCTCCTATTGACAGTGAACTGATTCAGAATATCTGATTATGCATCAAAAGTCTTAATAATGTTTTCCCTATTAAACTTTGTGGTGAGCAGAGCTAAAGGAAGGTGAATGATCTCTGCATAATTACTGTCCTCTTGTATTTAATTTGAGTGCTAAATGTTTTCCTGGCCTTATCTGGGGAAGGCTCTCTGCTGAAACAGGGAATGCTGGAGCTGGGGTGAGGGCTGGGTTCAAGTACTGCTGGAAGACTTGGGATAACTCTGACCAATAAAGAGACTTATACAAGGTCCTGTGCCCAGAGGTGGGAAAGGGTAGGTAGAAAGTGCAGTGAGTACAGAGGAGGAGTCCTTAGGTACCCTGGAGGACAGGGAGGGCTCCTAGAGGAGAAAACTCATAGAAATTCAGGAATGTATTGAGAGAATGTGTTTCAAGGGAGTGTCACATGAAGAACAGAAATGAAGCTATAGAATCAAGACACTCACGGCTTGCTGAAGGAGCTCAAAACAGTGCTGTGAGGTTGGAACTGAGACTACAGACTAGAAGTGACTGGGGCCAGGATGGGGACAATATTCTGTGGCCCACTGATGCAAATCTATGAGCCGTGGTAAGGATCTGGACTTTCTCCTGAGAGCAACAGTAAACTTGGAAAGGACCTCATAAGGGAAACTGACCTGGCCAGATTTATACTTTAGGAAAAAACAAAACAAAGAACTCCTCAGGCTATAGCGCGGATTGGAGGAAATTCAGCCATCTATGAGAGAAATGCTGATGACATACGGGATCAGCACTGGGTTGAAGAGGAAGGGGAAGACTTACAAAATATGTAGTGGGTGAATTAGATGGAAAGGAGGATGGGTACAATGACGAAGTACAGGAGGTGACTAAAGGAAATTCTAGGTATCCTGCTTAAGGATCTTGGTTGAGAAAGCGTTCCTGTAAACTCATAGATTTAAAATGACTTCATGTTCTTGTGAGACTTGCAAATAGAGATGTCCAAGAGACTTTTGAAAAAGAAATAAGAAACTCAGGAGAGAACTAAGAAAGAAGTATCAGAGTTATCAGCATAGAATTTTAGTCAATGGAATATACAAAAAGGAGCAGGGAGAAATGTTAAATTCACAATGAACAATAGCCCATTAGAACCATTAAAGCTTCAGTACTTAATGAGAGATAAAATGAGCCCCCTGAAGAAGAATGACATGGAGCATCCAGAGGAATAGCAAGAGTATGTCTGGCCATAGAAGGGAAGAAGGGAAGGATTTCCAAGATATCAGGGTTCATGGTAAAAAGGCAAGGAACAGGAATGCAAAGGACCTTACCAGTTGCTAGAAGGCTTGTTCTCGCCTCCAATGGGATCAGCCTGTTTAGGGATGTGGGTGCAGATGCCAGCTACAGTGGGTTGAGGAAGGTAAGACTACGGAATATGAGGGTTGGCATTCGGTAACCTCATTTTGCAAGGTGGCTTAGCCACACCTGGCAGAGTGTGGAAATTTGAGAAGTAATTTGGTTATTGATCAGAGACATTTTCAAGGTTTAATCTAGATACTAAAGAATCAATAAGGAAAGGAGAATCAGGAGTACAAGAGAGAATCATTCATTAGGTGCGGTTCTGAAAAATGTAAGAGATGAGGAAATCCCGAGCATGGGGAGGGAGAAGGCATCCTTTTCAACATCATCCCAGAAAAGAAGTGTGGATATAGACACAACTAACTTTGCAAACTTTGACTTGGTATCAGGAACTTGCAGGACTTTGTATTTAAAGCCTTCATCTCTTTTTCTCCCCATGCAATAGGAGGTGAATTTATTTGCCTAAAAAGAATGGGACCTAGTGTGCTAGGAGATTTGAAAAGTGTGGAGAAATTTGAGATAGTTGTCCTAGAGGATGAGAGAGAGCACACCCTAAAAAATTGGAATCATTTTTGAAATCATGGAGGCCTGAATTCAGGCTGAATATCTTGACATTTTATGGCTCCTACTTGTAGGTAATGAGACTCCTCACGCAGGTGTTAGTAGCCAGGGCATGGGCATGGAGAGGGTAAATGCCAGTGTGGATGCAAGGCTGCAACTTGGATGACCAGTGTGATGGAAGCAGAGTGGGTTCCATGAGAAGAGGCAGAGAAAGAAGGTTGAAAATGTAAGGAGTGTTAAGACCCAAGAACGTGAGGATAGAGATAGAGACAGGAGAAGAAACAAAGATGTTGAAAGACTTGACCTAAGATCTCTTTATTTTGAAAAATAAATTTTATAGAAAAATTGAGAGTTCTAAAAAGATAAGAAGTATTCAGAATGTAACATAATTGGCCTTAACATTTTCCACTGAAAGAGTCCTTGATCATGTCATTCCCACAAGTCACCTTGATGGAGAGTAGATGAAAGGGAGAGAAGGCCAATGTCTTGGACAAAGAGGATATCAGAGATGACACTGAGATATCAGATGAGGAGGTGTGCATGGAGATAATGAAGTCATCCTGATATCCTCAGGGCTTGGAGGGAGGAACAATGGAAACCATGAACAAGTCTTTTGCTGAGAAGGTACGGATGAGTAGGATCAGTAGTGAGGAAGAATAAGGGAGTGAGAAACACAGTTATGTGAGGTCAGAGGAGCAGGAGCTTCATGTAGACTGAAGAGCGAAGTCAAGAGGAAAAAGAGAGACAATGCCCGGTCAGGCCTTCGCATGTGGAATAAGCATTACAGAGAATGAGCAGCCTCTATTTACAAGGCTGCAGAGAAAGTAGTGGTGGCTTCAGGAAAGAGCCAAATCTCTACTAAGAAGATGGAGCAGAGTCAGTGAAGAGGCTGAGGGTGTATGCTAATTACTTGCTCTGCAAAGCGAACATCAGAGATATTTCAAAAAGGTTATGGAAATAAGACAACAGTTAAGAGAGTTTGGCTCCAGGAAGTAAAGGCCTAGCAAAGAATAGAATGATAACAGGAACAGCACCATCATTACCAAAACAAAAATAGCATCTAACATTCATTTATTAAGTTGCACTTAATGTCATGATTTGCATCTTGAGTGCAAGTATGCATCAAGGTGCAAGTATGAAAGGTTTGGTCCCTACGGCTACATGAGGAACTTAACCATGTTGTAGTTTATGTTTAAATGTCCCCCAAGAGCCTCATGTGCTCACAGGTGGGGCTTTAGGAAGGTGAATGGATTGTGGGGCCACTGTAGCTTACTTCTTGTTAGGAGGTTAGGATCTGGTCAGAAGAAATGGGTCACAGAAGTGGACCAATAAGACTATGTCTCCTTTAGGGACTCTTTCATAGCTTTTCTCTCTACTTCCTGCCACCATACTATGAGCAGCTCTCCTCTGCCGTGCTCCCCTTCTATGTTGTTTGGCTTAGAGCCAGCTGACTATGGACTGGAACATGAGCCAAAATAAATCTCTCTTCCCTTAAGTTCCAAGTATCATAGTTTGTGTCTCAGTGACAACAAACTGATTAAAACAAGTCTCTAAAACCATAAACCAAAATCAACATTCTGTCTCTGTAAGTCGACTATCTCAGGGATATTTTTTTATAGTGACAAAAAGCTGACTAACACACTCATTGGTATTTATTGAGCACCTGTCACCTTAGATCTGAGCTTACAGTTGTACAGAAAGCAAACAAGATCACTAGTCTTATAAACCTGTATCATCTGTAAAAATTTCAGTAGAAATAAACTAACAACAAATCTGTTTACAAATAAAAGTGCAAAGGATGCTGAGGCTTTGAGTGTGGGAGGGTGTTGAGGAGGATTCTTGAAGAGCTGGCATTTGAACACAGAACTGACTGAAGGAGAGAAGACAAAAAAGAAATATCAAGAACAGTGGGTCAGAATGGGAAAAAAAATTAGCCAGCTGTCTGTTGGATAAAGGATTTCTATCAAAACACATAAAGAACTACAAAAAATATTCCCCTGAATTCAAAGACACGGTCCAAAAATGGGCATCTGAGATGAATATGCAGTTCTCAGATGAGGAAATACAGATGGCAAATAAATATATGGAAAAAATATTTAACATCACTGGTCATTCGAGAAATATAAATTTAAAGTAACCCTGAAATTTCATCTCACCCCAGAAAGAATAACTACCATCAAGAAATCTACCAATAACAAACGCAGACAGGACAGTGCAGAAAAGCAAACAATTCTCCACTTTTGGGGGGAGTGTAGACTGGTGCAAATACTGGAAATCAATGTGGGTGTTTCTAAAGAAAAACTGGGGTTAGAGATCCCATTTGACTCAGAAATTCCTCTTCTTGTTATTTTCCCAGAGTAACTAAAAACATCATATGCAGCAATATATGTACACACATGTTTATAGCAGCAGAATTCACGATAGCTAAATCTTGGAAAAACCCCAAATGCCCATAATCTGGGGAATGGATAAAAAAGACAAGGTTTTTTTTTTTAATGTGATGGAGTACTGCTCAGCTATAAAAAAGGATAAACTCAAATCTTTTATAGATAAATGGACACAACTAGAGACCATACCTATAAGTGAAATAAATCAAACTCATTTGTGTAAACATCATATTGTCTCCCTACTGTAAAATCTAAAAGAATAAGATACAAAATCTGCAATTGAAACTGAAAAATCTGCAACTGATCCTTTCAAAAAGGAAAGAGCAACTAGGATGGGGAAAGGAGAAAAGAACGAAATAAAAAAAAATAAATGAATAAATATATGCATCATATATGACAGCTAACAATTATACTATTAATTTCCTTCAGTGCATTTAAGAAGTTGGTCTGTGTTTATATTGATTAATCAATTTTGCTTGCTTATATCTTGTAATATAAACACCTGCTTTGAAGACAGCTGTATATTATATATATATATATATATATATATATATATATATATATAGTCTTTTTCCTTTTTATTGGTACCAGGGATCGAACTCACAACTGCCTGCTTGCAAGGCAGGCACTTATGCCGCTGAGCTAAATCCCCAGCCCCAGTATGCAATATATTAACCATTGTCAATTTCCCATTACCCTGTATTGAAATTCTGTATCATTGCTTTTATTTTTCTCTCTTTAGGATAAAATAAAAAATAAAGACAAAACAAAGAATATATTGAAAATATTGCAAAAGAAAGGAAGGAAGGAAGGAAGGAAGGAAGGAAGGAAGGAAGGAAGGAAAGAAGGAAGGAAGGAAGGAAGGAAGGAAGGAAAGAAGGAAGGAAGAAAGGAAGGAAGGAAGGAAGGAAGGAAGGAAGGAAGGAAGGAAGGAAGGAAATAGTGGGTCCCAGGTGGTACAAACAACAAGCACAAATCTTTGAGACAATAAATGAGGTTTACCAAGGTCATGGAAGAACAAGGAGGGTGGTAAGGATGGAGAATAATAGCAGAGGGTGTGGTAGGTAGAAGGGGGTGCGATGATGAAAGCTGGAAATAGGGCCATCACCACCTGTTGATAACACAGAGTTCCTTCTCACCCAAAAAAAACAGACGCCACCTCAGCAGTCTTTTGCAGTGTCTCATATGGCTAAACATCATATCATGTAAGATTTTGGAGTCTGGCTTACAGCAAATTTTTCAGTGAAGTAACTTGGATAGAACTGCATAAAATTTATGATATAACAAATTAGGATCCATGGATGCCAAGAGGTGATTTTGACTGAGGTCTGCCAGATAGTTCTTCTTTGATTTGCCTGGGCTAAGTGCCACTTTGCAGAGCCAAAAGCTTTGCTTCTGGGTGTTTTCTGGGCAACAGCATCAACTAGGCCCCATACCTTGCTACTTGCTAGGACTTGTTCATACAGAGCCTGAAGTTTCAAAGAACAGGGCTCCCTAACCCCCAAGGCCTTTCTATGTGTGTTGCTCGTCTATGTAGTTGTCTAAAAGCAGAGATCCAAATGGCTAAGTGATATCCAGCAGCTGTGTTCTGGAGAATTTGTCTCCAGCAGTGCTGTCTCTTTTCTTCAGAGCTGGCCTCTTGTCTTAGCTAGCACAACAGCACTGTGTCATCCCTGTAAGCTCCGGGAGTGCGTGAAGACACGAATGGGGGCTGAATCACATAGAACCTACCAGATTGGATATGGCTCCATAACTTTTAAACATCCTGTCTTTTTTCCAGTTTTGACAACTGCACAATTCCAGGTAAAGAGGAGATTTATACTGGTTCATGGCTCTGGAGGGGCAAGGCCAGTACTTAGTGATGATCTTGCCAGCAGAATCTTGAAGTGGCAAGAGACAAGAGACAAAGGAGGACCTCTGTGTGTGTGTGTGTGTGTTTGTGTGTGTGTACACGTGCATTGTCCCCTCTGGCTTCAAACATGGAGTTCTATTCTGATAACCTTATCTAATCCTAATCACCTCTCAAAGGCCCCACCTCTAAACATCATAGTTAGAATAAATTTACGCGATGGAGATAAATTTCAGCACATGAATCCTTTGGGGTTACACTCAAGCCATATCCAAACCATAGCACATTCTTAAATAGCTAATTATATCCACACCCCAGTCTCCTCCTGTATTGAGCTTTCCCATATGGGGACAATACATTCCTGTCCCAGTTGCTCCACAACCAGGTACTAGAACAGGAACAGCCCCCAAATTCCAAAGCTCATTGATATTGCTCAAACAAGCCAACCCTAAGCCAGTCCACCTATACCATCTCCCCTGGCCTTTCTGAGGAAACCACAGTCCAAGTGCTGGCCCACGGGGGGACTTATATCCTCCCCCTGGAGATTGTAACAGGTTGTGAACTACTTCCTGGTTCCTCTTGTGATCCGCTAAATGCATGTGTTAGTTAGGAGACTGGCCATTGCTTTAACCCAGCAGGGCACAGGCCCTGACATTTGACACAACAGATATTTATTTGCTGCCCACTGTACCTAGTTGGCAGAGTGTTCCTCTCTTCTCAGGGATATAACCTTCTTCCTTCTTTTTATGCATTCCCTAGGACTTTGGACTTCTCTGCTCCTTCCTTTGGGCCATGCTTCTCTCAACCAGGCATGTGATCACACCTAACTGTCAGGGGTAATCTAGCTGAATTCCAAGGAGGAAAGGGAAGAAAGGTTATAAATATTCATGAGATCATTAGCATATTATATCCTCCAACCCTTATATATCTTGATATACTAAATATTATTATCTTAGATATTATTATTATTGATACCTTAGATATTATTATTTATCTGTATTCTGTAAACCAGAGATGTAGACAGGTTAAGTCATTTTTTTCCAAAAACACTTTGCTCAGAAGGGAAGCTTGGTTTTGAATTCAAGTAGGCTGGTTATAGATCCTTACTTTTATTAACTACATAGCATTGGTGAGTTGACTAAGTTAAAATTTCATCTCCTTACTGGCTTACATAATTAATTCTCTAGGAGCTGGAGGAGCTCCTAAACATAAAGAAATGATAAGGAGATGAAAATAACTGATTCTCTGATCATTACATACTCTGTCTATATAATGAATTATTCCATTGCTCCCCTTAAACATGTAAAGCTATTTTATATCAATTAAAAAGAAAAAAACTTCATTTTGCCTTATAAGCAAGGTCCCAGTCCTTGCTAAAACTCTAAGCTGGGTGGGGGCTGTGTTTACACTGCAGTTTATATGAATTGGTCATAATCTGTGCCGTTTTAGCTAACACTCTGCTCTCATGTGCCAGATTAGTTTAATAAGTCTTTCATAAATGGCTACTACACATAGGAGCCAAAGCCATGCTAGATACCTTCCTGCAAATTATTTCACTGAAAGAATTTCCTAAATATATATTGGATTGACTGACTATATATCAAGCTGATCTTGTCATGGAATTTTCTGGTCAGCCACATTGAACCCCAGTGGAAAAGAGCTTTGCTTTTGGGAAAATTTGACATCTTTTGTGGAATTCAGTGCCCGTATCTATATTCTTGCTCCCACTTCAGGCTGGAACAAAGACAGATTCATTCCACATCTCCATCTCACCGAGCATGCTCTGCACAAAAGAGGTTGACAATGCCACTTTGCCACTTTTCCTTCTTCTGTTTGGTTAATTGCATTGTCAGGAATTACTTATCATACATTTAACACTTAATACCTATTTATTATGAGTTCATGTAACTGCTATTTAAAGAATAATCCCTGCTAGCTCCCTTCTACCCCATTTGATGCCATCTTGATTCTGTAATTGCTGGTTTCTGAGATATTATGCCACAAAACTTGAAAGCATAATTGCTTGTTTCATTCCAGACAATACGTTTTCATGATGCTTAAAGCTTAACTGGCAGGTCTGAAGCCCAAGCAGAGGCAGTGAGGCAGGCTCGCAAGGAACGCAGGGCGGCCTTGCAGAGTAATGTATGCAGGCTCCACACAGAACTGCACAGGGGGAAGCTGTCTCCAAAAATTAAAAGAAAGGAGCACGATTCTTCTCTGCAAGAGCTTTGTTTCATGATTTCAGTGGCTGCCAATGCCTCTTGCTGGAGCAAACCAGCCCCACATACAGGAAGGCAAAGCAGCTGCCATGTGGAAAATGGTACACTTCTCAGCCAAAGAGAGACAGTCCCAGAGCAGGCCAGGGGCTGCGGGTCCAGGGGCTGGAGAATGAAGAGGATAATCCACTAGCTGGTCCTTGCAGTCCGGTCTCACCCAGCCTGGCCTCAGCTGTCTGAGGTCTCCAACCTGGAACCTGTCTCAGGCTCATTTGCTCCCTAATTTCTGTTCTTTCTTTTCATCAGTGAATCGTTATTCTTTTCAAAACCAAAATGTTGGAACTAAATTTACACGGTACCTTGAAATTTGCTTAGTTCTTTCTCTCCTCCTTTTCTCCTCTTTCCTCCCTCCTTTCTTCCTGCCCTTTCTTTCTCCCCCTTTTTCTCTCCCTCTTCCACCCTCTATCTCTTCCCTCTAGCTTTCTGTACTTTCTTTCTCCCTCCTTGTTTCATTCCTCCTTTTCTGCCCTCTCTTTCCTTTTTTCCTTCTTTTCCCTTACTTTCTTTTCTATGGCAATCCACATAAATGATCATTGTCTCCCCAAGAAAACAGAGATAGACAAAAAATTATAATAACATAATATAAAAGCTATGTAAAGGGAGACGGTATGAGCCACATTGCTGTGTGGTCCAGCTGCCTCCAAGTCTTGGCACCTGTCTGATCAGAGCCAGTGCCATCTGAGAACCTATTGCCTACAGGCAGGGCCCTGCCTCTGTCAGGGTTTTGCACCAGACCTTAATTCATTCTCTTGGGCCAGTGTTATGATTTATTTTGGGAGATGAGAGTTTTTTCCTACTTGCTAGTTAATTGGTAAATCAGAAATTGCACAGTAAGTTGAAATTCAGGCAGCCACTGCTAAGAGTGGCACAAAGAACAGACGGGGTCCTATGGTTTTGGAGCTCACATCCTCGAGCAGATAAAAATGTGTGCCACAGTATTCTCATCTGTAAAATGGAGAATAAAGAGGCGTCTCTCTCACAGATAGACTAAATAAACTAGAATGGGATGAACTACAGGATGTTCTAGAGGAAGAAAATCTCTGTCCTTAGTTTGTTAAGGCTTCAGGCACAAGAAGAGCAAGTCGTGACCAGAGAGGGGTTTAGGGTGACAGTTCACAAGCCCAGAGCCCTCCGCAAGCCCATGACACTCAGAAGCTTAGCCAAACCCTCTGGGTCAGAAGTCTTACCACCACCGGCAGCCAGCAGCTAGCAGAGCAAGGTGGAGAAATCAGTATCTACAGTTGTCAGGTGTGGCTTGGATGTGGGCAGAGCTGAAACTGGCCACTGGCATGAGGAATTTGAGAGTGAGGCCCAAATGAGAGGCCGAGGCAGGCTGTGGGCCATGTCTGTAAATATTAAGCCTAACAAGAATCTTCTTTTCCCTTTTCCTTGGAGAAGTTATATGGGATAGAAATAGAATGTTAAAGGCCTTGGCCAGACTGAAGGAATTTTTCCTCTTTTTTTCTTTGGATTATTCCAGTTTAAAACAAATGAGATAGAAACATGAAAGCAAAAGTTTAGGTTAAGGCTAAAAGATTCAGTAAACAAAAGGAAAAGAAGACTCCATCTAGAAATGTAGCTGAAGAAAGCATAAAACACAGATCTGAGTTCCCTGCAGACAAAGAGAAGAGGGAAGCATTCTAAATTCCATAGTTCATGTTAGTTAGTAGTGAGAAAGGGTCCAGCCGGTGTTTTAAAGCAAAGAAGGAAGAAGAACACTTATTAGATTATGAGCTTATGGGGGTTTTGATGGCCACCAATCCTGTGTATAGAGAAATGAATAAGACCATAGAGAGAAGTCATCTTATGGAAACATGCCCCAGGGAGGTGAACTAGCCAGCAGAAGGCAGAGATTTCACAAGGCAAGGATATGGTGCCCACTGCAGAGCTGGACCCCACTGCAGCTCTGGACAAGGGCAGCCGAGCCGTGGAGTCCATGTGGCAGTGACGTAGGGGAAGAGCAAAGCCAGGCCGGCCAGTTGGGAAAACCAGTGCAGGGGTTGGACCCAACACTTGTCTCACCCTGACCAAGCTGGTTAGAAATTGGGGAGCACATTTGATTCTTACAATGGAGGAAAGTGAGTTTTGTGGCATCCTGGAGACCCTAGGGATGAAGGTTTCCTGTCTCTGAAAGGCATGCCACCCCTACTCTGCTCTCTAGGTCCCCAGGGTAGGTTCCAAACATCTCATCTACCTGTACCCACATCCCAAGGCAGGGTGGAATGTGGAGGGGTTCTTTGTATTTTAATTGACAATTAACAATGTATTTTTGTCAAGTGCACCATAATGTCTTGAAGTATATATATATATATATATATATATATATATATATATATATTGTGGCGTAATTAAATCTAGCTAATTAGCAAAGGCACTGCTTTGCACAGTTATTATTTTTGTGATGAGAGCATTCACTTTATTTTCAGGAGTACAGTGCTTCTTTCACTAAATAGAGTTACCTTGAAATTCAATAGATCTCTGGAGCTTTACTCTTTATATAATTGCAGTTGTTATATCCTTGAAAGCATTTTTTGTTTTGTTTTGGTTTTTTGCCAGGGTGAGGACTGAGGACTGAGCCCAGGACCTTTGCATTGAGGCTTTTAAAATTGTTTTTATGATAGGATCTCGCTAAGATGCCTAGATTGTACTCAAACTTGCAATCTTCCTGCCTCAGTCTCACAGAGTCCTGAGATTACAGGGTTGCAACACCATGCCCAACTAAAGAGGTTCTTTAACAGAAAGACACAGTCTTTAACCTGATCAGCGTTTAGGACCTGAGGCATTTAGAAATTTCTTTCCATCAAATGAAAAGAATATATTCAAAGGATGTGAAATCAGTATGTCAAAGTCATACCCACACTCCTGTGTTCCTTGCAACACAATTTACAATAGGTCAGATACAGAAGCAATCCAAGTGTTTATCCCTGGGTGAATGGGTAAAGACAATGTAGTACATATACACAATGGAATACTATTTAATCTTTAACAAAGAAGCAGGCCCTGTCATTTGATCAACACGGATGAACCTGGAGCATAGTATGGGTATGTGCAATAAACCAAGAACACATATACATGTATTACTCACTGTTTCACTTATATGTGGAATCTGAAGGTTGAACTTACAGAAATTCATAGAAAGAGAGTGGAAGGATGGTGACCAAAGACTCAGATGTTGTGGTAGGGACTGGGGAGATGTTGGTCAAAAGGCACAGATTTTTAATTAGAAGGAATGAATTCAAAGAATTTCTTGTACATCACAGTGAGTATTGTTAGTAGGAATGGTACTGCATGCTTGCAAATGGCTAAGAGGGTAGATTTTAAGTTTTTTTTTTTTTTACCACCAAAAATTAAATATGTGAGAAAATGTGCCTGTTAAGTAGCTTGATTTAGCCATTCCCATGATGCCTGTGTATTTCAAAAATGTTATGCGCATGATCAATACATACAATATTTATCATGCAATATTCAGAAAAGTATTGATGACTCCAAAAAACAGAAGAGAAAAATCTCCAAATGAGCCCTGCTTTCACACTTATTTGCGCCTCTGAACTTGACAGCTCACATCAGAGCAACAGTGAAGACAGGGAGGAGCGTGTATACTGCCTGATTTGAAACATGGAAACTATCAGAGGGAAGTTAGCTCTCCAGTACAAAAGATGTCATCTTGAGGCACATCAAGGCAAAAAAGAATCAGGACTGTTTGAGTTTTAGCCTCCTCTTAAAAATGCTTCCCACATCCTTAACTTCTGAGTGAGAGAATTTCTGAGACCCAGAGCTGTCATTTGCTAAGTGCATCTTGATTTGGAGAGATGAACACAGAAGAAATTTTTTGGCAGTTTATAACAATTCAAATACTTGTTTCCTTTGGCATTTTCACTTGTGTTTATGCCCCACACAAATGTTGGGCTTCTTTACAGATGCTGTGAGACTCCACAATAAGGCCACTGCCAGTGCTCTCTGTGCACTTTCATGAGACTCCAACACCCAATAGGTTTTCAGCCCCAAAGTGTCCACTGGTCCTGACAACCCCGTTGTCACCATCAGAATCCACAGACCTGGTTTGTGTTGAGTCTCTTAGACTGAGCTTCTTCTATGTGAAGCAGTTTTATATTGTGCATTTGCTGTGAGCTGGTGTCAATCTAAATGACAATCAGAGATAGGAAGATAGATTCTACAAAGGATGACATTTATTTGGGAACAGCAGAACACTGCAATGGGAATGCATGCATGTTAGTGAGCTGTGCACCTATGCAAGGAGGGTGAGGCAAGGGTAAGCTTCTGAAGCACTTCCTGTTCCAGAATTAGGTGATTTATTTGTGCATGTGTTCACATTTCGTGTGTTCACCTGTAAACCTGTGCTCTGCAGTCTGCAGTAGCACAACCATACACCACAGTCACCCTAAATAACCAGAAGAGAATAACCAGCTGAGTGACCCATGTGCCACTTGCCTGATGTCTCCAGGGGCTCTGCTTCTGGTTCAGGTGTCCTGCATTACACCAGAGGCAAGAGGCTGTCAGGTTCAGCTGGTTCCTGGGCTGCTTCACTGTTCTTCATCCCAGAATGACTTTGCAAATTGAAATGGAAAAGGAAATCACTTCCACAGAGCAGCGTGCAGCAGGCCCACCTGACACCATTACAAAGCCAGTGACCTTTTATCTTAGGAATTTTCAGTTAGAGAAAAATGTTTCCCAACTCCACTTTCCCATGCTGCAAAACCGATGGCATTCTTTTGGTGATGAGTGGTGACCAGTTGGTGGATTTTAAGAAAAGTATAGTGCATTCATATAGCTGTCAAAATATTTCTAAAACTAGTATCATTTCATTTCTTGGTACTAATGCAAAACTTTTGGTTTTGAGAAGCTTGTAATTAACATCACAGGCTAGTTTTCCTGCACCATATGCATCTCTGATCTTAAACGGAGGGATTCACTTCTCAGTGTGACTCTTATCCATTTGCTAATAAAGTATTTAGTATCCACTGGAGGGAAATCTCCTGCATTCACCTGTAACTGAAATTGTGCCCGTATGAATGTACATAGCTGCTGGTGCGGATGCTGTGCTGGCTCTGGTGAGACTCTGGTGGTCATAATCTGGCAGGCCTATTGGAGATAATAGGATAGGTTGACCGCCTCCTGTTACAAATGTTTGGGATAAGAAGTGTTTTAGATTTTGGATTTCTTTGAAATTTGTAATATTTGCATACATAGCAAGAGAAACTTTAGTGATAGGGTTCAAATCTAAATATGAAACTCATTCAGGTTTCATGTATACCTTAAACACTATCAGAAGGAAATTTGTGTAATATATTTAATGCATCTGCATTCTGACTCCAAATAGTCATATGAGGTCAGGTGTGGAATTTGCCACTTTTGATCTCATGTTAGTATTCACAAATGTCAAATTTCAGAGCATTTTAGATTTCAGATTATTAGGTTAGGGATGCTAATCTAAGGGCGCTCATTTAAGGCTTTTTTGTACTCTAACTGGTTTTAATTGGTAGAATTTCCAGAGCTAAGGCTCGGAAAGCTGGAAAACATAGTCACTCAGATAGCAAGAGGCAGAGTTGTGACTATTTTGAATTGTTTGTGTTTCCAGGCTGTAGGGACTGAACACCTCAACATGATGCTTGCAGATAATCTTGAGGCATTTAATACACATGTGTTAATTTTCAGGCACAATTATATGATTAGTAAAGGCACAGTCATTGAATAACA
The DNA here is from genome assembly GCF_034190915.1 of Cavia porcellus. Classification (NCBI taxonomy): domain Eukaryota; kingdom Metazoa; phylum Chordata; class Mammalia; order Rodentia; family Caviidae; genus Cavia; species Cavia porcellus. Next base: position 28,972,014 of record NW_026947502.1, read on the forward strand.
AACTTATAGACATATTATAGCAAGTTAATAGCCTCTGTCTATGTTCTGCTGCCTGTCACGTAAACACCCTACTGAATTCAGTCAGCCTTAACTGTCTGGGTCCAGCTACTTTTCTTCTGACAGTGCACTGGGCCCATTTGACTGTTCTCATTATATTTCCCTTAATTCTGGCTTCAAGGACTTTGGTTGGGACAAAGTAACCCAGTCAAAGGGGCTTTTTAACTCTGCTTCTGCCCCACCCTATCGCCAGGATGTTCCTGTTATAAACAATTCCCGTTTAAGTAAATCTATTTAGAATGACCTGACCAGCACCAGTGTAACCAATTATATAGTAACCTGCCACCTGCTTTGTACTTCCTGTTTCTGAACATATATATGTTTTGGATTCACTCTTAGTCACTGCTGGGGATTTGCACATTGTTAATTGTCCCCCAGTCTGTTGGCCTTAAGATCAATGAGCAGTTGTCTTCTAAATCCTCTGTGCAAAAAGTCTTCCATTTGGTTTGATACTGGTTTTTCTGTAACATTAATAGGGAAATATACCCAGGTGTGGAACCAAGATCAGCTTTCTGGAATCTGTTAGCATTCTTCCAGCACTGGTGGAATATTTTATGTCAGCAACACTATTAGGCAAGCAAAAATAGAACAACAACAATAACAACACCAAATCACTGCCTACATTATATATTTGTAATTTATGTATCAGTTGTACCACTGTGTTGATGTATCTTATACCTTAAAACTCACACGTAAAAACTAAAGAAAGCAAGATTAGATTTAAAAAATTAGCATTAAAGTCTTTGTAGAAAACAATACACTTCCTCGAGAAGCAATACAGTTGCCATAGGATCAGTAATCCTGTTATTTGTTTTACAAGTATTCCTCATGTACGGTAGATTTACTTAATGATTTTTCTATTTCACCATCATGCACAAGTGTGCATTTATATTTCTTTTTCACTTTTAGTACAGTATTCAATAAATTACATGATGCTCAACCTTTGTTATAAAACAGGCTTTGTGCTAGATGATTTTGTTAAACATTAGCTTGTATATGCGTTCTAAGCATGCTTAAGGTAGGCTGGGCTAACCTCTGATGCTTAGTAGTTTAGGAATATATAGGAATTTTTGGCTTATGTTATTTTTGACTTAAAATGATTTATCAGATGTGACTCCACTGTAAAGTGAGAAGTACCTGTGTATCCAAAGGTTACAAAAACAGTATGTCCATATATTTGCACTCCCACGTTTACTGCAACACTATTAGTAGGCCAAATATAAAACCAAACTAAGTATTTATTACTGGGTGAATGACTGTGAATATATGGTATATATGCACAATAGAATGTTATATAGCCACAGCAAAGGAGGATGAATCTGGAGTGCATAATATAAAATAAGTCATATACAGAAAAACAAGTTCTTCACAATATCAGTTATGCACGGAATCTGAAAAAGCAAAACTAGTAGAAACAGAGAGTGGGATGATGCTTACCGAGCTCTGGGAGATGTGGAAGAAGAGGGTTGGGAATATGTCAGTCAAAGGCTAAAACTTGTTATTTAGTTAAGAGGAAAACATTCAAGAAACTGCACACCATGAATAACAAATTATATCCCTGAAAATTGCTGAGTAGATTTTGTCTTCTCACAGCAAAAAGGTGATAGCTATGTGAATTAATGTACAATGCTAAATAGCTTTATTTAGCCATTCCATACTGTATGTGTATATCAAAACAGAATACTGTTCATTATTAATATAGTCCACACTCTACAGGCTCTATAGCCTCAGATTTAGGAACCATTGATCAAATGTCCTAAAAAGTTTTAATTAGGATGATTATGTAGCTTAGTGGTAAAGTACATGCCCAGCATGCATGGCCCACTGGATACAAACCCCATTACCACAAACACAAACCTATAAATATGATGTCAGTGAATCTGAAACATAAGCCAAGCAGATTTTCTCCTTGTCGTTATGCTCTAAACAATACAACTATTTATATAGTATTTACATTACATTAGGTATTACAAGTAATCTTGAGATTATTTAAAGTACAGAGAAGGTATTTGTAGTTACTTACAAATACTATGCCATTTTGTGTAAGACCCTTGAGCATTCATGGACTTTGAAATCCAGGGGGGAACCATGATGATTGCATTTCTCAAACCTGGTTTTCCTCCTCATCATGATACAAGCTCTTGGTTATAGGGGTCATGAGAAAGTTGTCTTGGCATTTCAAATGGGGGTTTGGCACAAAGTGGTAGCTCAAAGATGATTGACTGAATTAATAAGCAGATAAGTAGAAATTTACATAAAATGAAGAGTAATAAAATAATAGTCTGTGGGTCTCCAAATCTTGAGAACAGAAAAGCGAGGAAGGCTAGCCTAGAAGTCCCACAGACCTGACTTATTTCTAGCTTTTGGGTATCTTAGGCAAATGTATTCATCACCCAGAAAGGGGAAGAAATGTTCAAAGGTCATCTGAGTAACTGATATTGGAGTTATGATGCCTCTTTCAGAATGACATTAGCTCCAACATTTCTGAGATTTTGCTTTCGTTTGGTTTTGGTTGGCATCACGCATTTGTAGCGCATGGACTGTAGAACATTTTTATGGCTATGAAATGCAGGAAACATGTGGAAAGGCAGTAGGTAATGTTACCAAGATGAGTTACATCATCACTACTTCTGTGTATTTTATCTACTGATAATTTGGGCAGAATGGCCCTGCCTCTCTGATCCATGGTTTCCTCAGATGAAAAAAGAGAGAGAGAACCTCCATGTTGCAGGTGATTTTGTGAATATCAATCCCACTGATATTTTCAAAGCATTTATCAAATTGTCTGGAACATTTCTTTTTGATCCTGAAAACTGTCAGGACATATCCTTATACAGGTTAAAACAAAATGAAATTGAGCTAATTAGATTTTATTACATCAAGGCACCCAGAGCTCAGCCAGTGTCCCGCTTATTCTGTCCTCCACTCCAGTGGAGAGATAAGCAATGCCCAGCAATGCCTGGCTCTTAGCACACTGCCCTGGATGCATCTTGAAGGGTTTCAAGGGAGCACAGGACTAAGGCCCCAACACTAGGTCATCTTACTGTTCATGGGAGAGATGGTGCCATAATCAGCAGGTGTGGATCCTGGTGTATCTGGGGAAGGGTACCGTGGTTCTTATGGTGTGGGAAAATTTCTGGTTTCTTACAGCAACATTAAAACAAGTGGCCGTAAGTCTGACCACTGGTGTGTAAAGCAGAGTGTTAACAGGCTAAAGTCACTTGCATTGTGGGTTTTTTTTTTTTTTTTTTTTAAACTGGTAAATGTGATTTTTTTGCAATGCAATAGTTCAGTACTTGTATGCAATCTATAATGACCCGGGAAGGATGATTAGCATATCCATTATCTGAAACCTTTGTCTTTATTTGCTTTGGGAATATTAATAATCTCTCTTCTAGCTACATTGAAGTAGGTGACACATTGATTGTTTTGTTTTGTTTTTTCTAATCAGCCTTTGTGCAAAACACCAAGATTTATTCCTGTGTAGTTGTAATCTTGAATCCATTAAGCTTCTGTGTTTTATGCAGATTCCCAGACTGAGTCTGGGAAATGGCCCACAGAGGTCCAAATGTAAAACACGTAAGTGTTAGTTAATTGCATCTCCTCCCTTGAATCCCTGCTGTGACATCGAGAGGTACAGAACCCATGTTTATCATTTCCCTGGAAAAACTGAGACTAGAAAGCTGGCAGAAGGCAATATAAACAAAGGAACTTGCTGGTCTCCTGACTTCTTCCTGAATTGGGCCTCCCTTTCTGGGCATGTCACTTACTCCCTGTATATCTGGCTTGTTCTCATTTCTCTAAATATAGAATCCTGTGAATCCATTTAATGTCTCTAGCTTGCAGCCGGAGTTTGCACATAGCCCTTGGTAGTCTCCTGTCTCTTCTCTCTATCATCACCTGCAAGAATTGGTGACTCTGAGGTCTCCCTTTTTTGGTGCAATTTTGGACTCCATTGAGTTGCGCTTTGATTGGCTGACCTTTGGGCTGGCTAGGAGTGGGGTATGCTTTAGCTCTAATCTAGTTCTGTTTCCCTGGTCCAGGATGCCTATTTGGTTTGCTACTAAATCAAGCATATTCTTTCCATGATCTTCTTATATCCTTATACCAATGTGGAAAGTTCAATCATTTTGCTAATTTTAGATGTTTTGCCTTCTATTAAACCTTGAAAGAAGTTAAAAATTAAATTTAAAAATAAATCCAAAAAGTAGTCAGAATTCTTACATGAAACACAGAATCAAATTTAGTTTTACCTGAATACTTCTACCAGGCCAATTACCAACTGAATGACCAATTTTATTATCATTAAAATGAAGATAAAGGAACCACTTCAAAAGTATTGGATCTAAATTTGATGAAGTATAGCTTTTTATTAATACTCTTTGAATTACAGGAAATAGAAACTTAACTTGGATAACTTAAACTGGCGAATTTATGGCTTATATAATGAGGAAGCATCCCTTGCTTCAGATATAGTTGGGTCCGGAGGTCAATGACAGGACCAATTCCACCTTACTCCTCCACTTCCTGTGACTCATCTTCACCCTGAGATACTTTCTTCACGCCATGGTGAGATGATCACAGTAGCCAGAGCCTGTCATGCCCTATAACTGGCATTCTAGATTCAGACGTCACTCTCTGCTAATGGGTAAGAAGTGCATTCACCAGAGACTCTAGTTTTCCTTGAAAAGGACTAACACAGACACAATAGAGTTCCTCAGTCTTCTCTTTGCCCTAGACCTTTCCATTGTTTCTTTCTCTTTTCTCCTTTTCTTCTATTTCCCCTGCTCTTGAATCTTGACTTAACTATAAACAGTAGTTTGCACAAACTGCTCTAGAAAACACAATTATTGATATAGGATCACAACCATGGACCCAAGCAAAGCTATGAAAACATGAAAAACTTCCAACCATAAATTTTGCAAGATTAAACATAAAAACTGTTTTCTGAACCAAATTACCAGGACACATAGCCTCAATTTTTTCAATGTAAACCTCCAATCCACTTGCAGATGGGAGTTCCCTGATCCTCAAGCATTTCTTGGTATGCATTAGTTGAATGAAGCATTTAACTTTTATGTGAATCATTTTCTTTTGCAAAACCAGCATGCGGGGATGTGAGCAGAGGCTGGCATACAGTCCTCTCTCAGAATGCAAAGGAGATTGGTTCCCGGGTCCTTATTAACACTAAAATCTGTGGACGCTCAAATTTTTTGTAAGATGATGAAACTTATTCACAGCCTCCTGTATACATTAAACCATCTATAGGTTCTTCATAATATTTAAACAGTGTCAATAATTGTGAATGTATACTACTTAGGGAAGACAAGTAAAAAGAATCTATACAAGTTCATTAAAAATCCTAATTTTCTCTAAATATTTTCAAGCTTTAGTGATTGAATCCATAAATTCAAGTCACGAATATGTGAGGCTGACTGCATTTGGTTCAGCTGGACAGGATGGACACAGAATGACCAAATCAACAGAGGTGACAATTATGAAGTTTGGGGTGATGATTTCTTAAAGAAAAGAATGAAGGAGAAGATATGTAGGCAGAACCTAATTCTCATATCTGAATCTGTGCTTTTTCTCAGGACTTTACCAAAATGGTTGGTGTTATTGTTTGAGCAGACTAAAGATACTGATTTACTCCCTCAATAATTTCCATAAACTTTAATTTGAACCAAATAAAACTGTGAATCAAAGCAAACAGTCCAAATCTTCTAAACTAAAAAAAGTCAAATATGATTTAGTATTGATTTACAAGATGCAAAGAAAATATACTATTCATGAAATAATAATATGTTTTATCAAAATGAAGAAAGTTTACAATTTCAGAGATGCTTAAACTGCAGTAAAATAGGAATCTCAGAGAGGTCTGTGAGCTGAATTATGGTGAATGCAGCAAAGCACGTGACTACATTTCTCAGAAATGTCCCTTCGTCTAGTTTAGGAGAAAAAAGAGGCAATAGAAATATTTGCAGATCTGATCTGGTACATCTAAAACCACAGCGGAGAGGTAAAGTTGGAAATTCATTAAGTGATGATAATGAATCATTTTAGAAAAAGAAATAAGTACTCCTCAGATATATTTAAGAACCAGCCACCTTTTGAAAATTATTCATAAATCAACATGGATTTAAATCTCAACTGCATCATTTCTCCAGCTGCCTCACCTGCAGCTGATGAGTCAGAGATGCCATTTTGGTAGCAGATCCCCAAGGCTTCAAGGGAGTCCCTTTCACAAAGTGGACAATGAGAAATCCTCTGTAGTCTCTGATGGCCAAGGGCAAGGCTGTGCAGGATAAAGTCAACGATGGTCCAGAAGTCTGCTCCGTCCCACATGTTTTGAGCCCAATGAAAGAGTCACACTGGGGACACCTGAGAATATGCAGCACTGGTCAATCCTAGAGCAGGGCTCAGATCACGGCATAATTTCACAGGCATGCGATGGCTTCCTCCTTTTATGCTGGAGACTGATTGTTTAGAAAGTATCAGAGGAATACTTGTTTCCATGTCCTTCCATCCCTCTATTCCTGAATCCCATCAGTGAAAGTTGGAAACTATAGTGAGGAAACATTTGGGAATTTAAAGATTTGCTTTTAAAAATATATAATTATAAAGTAAAGAGAAAAATGCCTCACATGGAAATGTGTATTTTAACAAATAGTCACTAGGCAAGTTCCTACATAATTGTCTCCTAGACTAAAAATAAAAAAAAGTTTTTGGAAGTCAGAACACTTGTGTTTCTCTGCCCTTTGTGACCCTACTCTTTGGGAAACAAACATCTTATGAATTTTCATGGTAATGATTTTCTTGCTTTTCTTTATAGTTTTAAAATTTGCATATTTAGAACAACACAGTATATATTTCTCTGAACTTAAAACTTTATATAAATGGATTCACACTACATGTGCTGTTCTGGATTTTGATTTTTTCTCAACTTCATTTTTGGGCTGCATGCATGCTGTTGAGAGTAGCCCTAGACACTTCTTTGGTTGTTTCTTAATTGATTCCTGTGCATCAATCCACTATTTACCCATTCTGCCGATAATGAGCCTTTCAGCTGTTTCTAACATGTATGCAATGTAATTACAGATGCTAGCAGACTAAACATTCCTGTGTTCTTCTAAAGCACAGGGCAGGTGGCTCACGGTACACACCTAGGACTACAATTGCTGTGTTACAGGGTTCCTGCTTCCTCTGCTTTACTAGGTATTGTGATGTCAGCTTATACTGCCAACAGAGAACCGTGAATGTCCTATTTTATGCAAATCTTATGGGGATCAAAATTTGTATTTCCATGACTAATGACAAGATTGGACATATTTTAGTATGTTTACTGACCATTCGTATTTTCTTTTCTGTGAAGTATTGATGAAACGTCTTATCTATTTCCTCAATTGAGAATTCTGTCATTCTTATTGACTGGCATAGTTCTTACGTGTCTTGTATATTCAGGCTGATTGCTAGTTATTATCACATGTATTTTTTAAATCAATTCATGTTTTGATATTTGATTTTTAAAAAATGGTAGTGATTTTGAATAATCACTTCTCTAGTTCCTTTTATGATTGATTATATTTGTTTTCTATTTAAGAAATCCACCACTACTATGAGACTGTGAAGACAGTTACTTATTTTGTACTATAAGCCTCATGATTTTGCTTCTCACAATTGAATCTTTGCTCAAAATTCATTTTGATTCATAATTATAAAGTAGAAGTCCAATGATTTCTTTTATACAGTTGTCCTAATATTATATATATATTCTTCAGATTCTATATAACTTTATTAATATTTTACCTGTTGTCCAATCATCACACAAAGAAACCAACCAAAGTCTTCTACTGTCATTTCAGACTTGTTTTGGACCTTTAGTTCAGTAAGTATTTGCTTTGTATATTTTAAGGCTGTGTTTATATGATCTTATAAATTTTAAAATTGAAGTATCTTTTTAGTGAAGTTTTAGATGCACAGTTCATTCTCATTATTTGTGAATTCCAAATTTATAAATTCAACTACATACTAAAAATCACCCGTGCTCTGACAACCAATATTTGCAACACTTTTTCAGTCATTTGCAAATGTGTTTAAAGTAGCCTAAATTTCAGTTGCTCGAGATGCATTTTTCCCTGGGAGACTCAAACAGTAACAGCTGGAGGGTAGAGACAGGAAGACTTCTGGTGTGATAGGGCAGGGTAGTGCAAGAAGCTGTGGCTATGGGCTTGACTAAAGAGATTTGAATCTCAACTCTGGTACCTATTAGTGTAATGGTCTCAGGGAAGCAACTTAACGTTTTCTAAACTTTGATTTCTGTCTCTTTGTATTTCTATTTTATTTAAAAATTTCTTAGTAAATGTTACAATACATAATGAATGCATGCTCCTAATAAATATGTTGAACACTTTTTCATGTACTTGTGCACGTTACATTCTAATTCTTTTTAATTCCCCTTTCTTTCCTCCCTTCTCTCACCCCTCCATAGCTGGGTTCCCCTCCCATTTAAAAAAATATTTCCTATTGTCTATCTTATATTTTGCTCTTTGAATTATTTTGGGTTTCTCATATGGAAAAGATAAACTATGCCATATTTAAGATTCTGTGATTTATTTTGCTAAGTGTTGGTCTCAAGGTGTATCCTTTTCCTACAAATAGCTCAACTTCATCCTTCTTTATGACTATATAGTACTCCATCATGTGTGTGTGTGTGTGTGTGTGTGTGTGTGTGTGTGTGTGTATATATATATATATATATATATTACATTTTTTTAGCCATTCATTTGTTGATGGACATATAGATTACATCCAAGATTTAACTATTACAAGGTATGCTGCTATAAATATCAGTATGCATATATGACAGTAATATATATTTAAGTCCTTTGGAAAGATATCGATAAGGGAGGTAGCCGGGTCAAATAAAATTTCTATCTATAGCTTTGTGGGGAATCTCCACACTGATTCCCCTAGTGATTTACTAGTTTACACTTCCACTAGGGTTCTTTGGCGTGGGAGCATTGTCAGCATTTATTCGTTCTTGAGTTCTTCAGGGTGAATCTCAATGTTATTTTACTTTGCATTTCTCTAATGGCCAGTTATGTTGAAAAGTTTTTAATGCATCTGCTGGTTATTTGTGTGTCTTCTTCTGCAATGCATCTGTTCATTTCATTGTCTGTTTTTTACTGGACCTTTAATTTTTAATTAGTTACATTTATTGGTACATTTTAGGTACACATAATTATCACATTCATCATGGGCAATTTGTACCTGCATGTGACACAATTTGATTTTTTCCCCTTTCCCTACCGTCTCTTTAACCCCCTTCTCCTTATTCACAAAAGCTTTGTTTACATTTTTTTCCTTCTTTTCCCATTAATTTTTCTTTTCCCTTCCCTTCTTTCCCCTTTCCCTGTCACTAGATCTCCTTCTCATTTGAACATTTCTTACTGGATCTCTTAATTTGAAGTTACTAATGTTTTGCTCTCTCTGTATTAGATATCATTGCTCTGTTCAGTGAGTAGCTGGCAAAATTTTCACATTCTGTAGATTTTCTTCACTCTGTTGGCTGTTTCTTTTCCTGTGCAGAAGTTTTCATTTTATACTCATTTGTTGGTTTTTAGTGTTATTGCTTGTGCAAATGTGTTTCTGTTCTAAAAGTTCTTACCTATGTCTGCGTCTTAAAGAACTATCTTCTTGCAGATTAAGTGTGTCTGTTTTAATATCTAGGTCTTTGACCTACTTTGATTTTATTTTAGTGCCTGGGGAGGTATATGTGTCTAGACTCAGTGTTTTGCATGTGGGTAGCCAGTTTTCTCTCCAGCATTTGTTAAAGAAGCTTTCATTTCTCAAGAGTATTTGTCACATCTGAAGTGTTTGTGTATACATGAGATTATTTCCACATCCTCTATTTTGTTCTACTGCTTCTAAGGATTGTGTGTTCTTATAAAACCTGATGATTTTATTCCCATAACTTTGCAACAGAAATCAAAATCTGGGATTGTGATGCTTCCTGATTTGCTCTTCTTGCTCAGGATTGCTTTTGCAGTTTGGGGCTCTTTTGGTTTCATATAAATTTAAGTTTGTTTTTCCTAGTTTTATGAAGAATAACATTGATGTTTTGATTGAGGTTATAATAAGTCTGTATATCAGTCATGGAGTGTGGTCAATTTGCAATACTGGCTCTTCCTATCCAGAAATAGGAGGTGTCTTTCCATTTTCTGGTCTTCTCTTCCACTTTCTTTCTCAGAGTACAATAGTTTTCATTTTAGATGTTTTTCACTTTCTTGGTTAAGTCAACATCTAGGTATTTAATTTTTGAAGCTATTATATATGTTTGATAATATTAATTTCTTTTTCAGTGATTTCATTGTGCACAAAATGCTATTGATTTTTTGTGTTGATTTTATATCCTATTTGATGCATTTGTTTACTAATTAGTTCTAGGAGTCTTTTGGTAGAATTTTTTTACCTCCAGTGTCCAAGATATTGTCATCTACAAATAAAGATAATCTTCTTTTCCCCTACATATCCCTTTCCTTTTGCATGTCTGATTGTTCTGGCTAACATTCTAAGTACTATATTGAGATGGGGGCGATGGTGATAGTATACATCATTGTTTTTAGGTAAAAAGTTTTAGGTAAAAAGATTTTAGGTAAAAAGTTTTCATTTCCTCCACTTAGCATAATGTTCGCAGTAGCTCTTTCATAAATAGTTTTCATTACATTAAGATAAGGCCCTTCTATACCTATTTTCACCAGGTTGTTTTTTAATCATGATTGGATAATGGATCTGTCAAACATTTTTTTGTATCCACTGAAATGATCACATGATTTTTGTCCTTTCTTCTCTTTATGTGATGGCTTATTCGTGTTGATTTACATATATTGAGCCTTTCCTGCAGCTTTGGGATGAAGTAAACTTACTTATGAGGTATGACCATTTTAATGATTTGTTGCATTCTCTTTGCCAGGATCTTGTTGAGAATTTTTGGACTTGTAGTGTAAGGGGTGGCATAGTCAGGAACAGTCTAGCTTCTACTTTTTAACTCTTATGATAGTAGATTGAGATATCACAAGTTTCTTCTTCTGTTTGCCTTTTTGTGTCTGACTTTCTTCGCCACCCTGTTTCAGTGAGCCTGTGTTGTGTTTTTGTGGTACACATTTTGTAGCTTGTCCCTTACTGCTGCCCCTTAGCTGGCCATAATGACACTCTTTATTTATTATTTATCATTTGTCTATTTATTCTTTTTGTTTTCTGAGACTGGGTGTCTCTACATAGCCCAGGCTGGCTTTAAACTCATGGCGATCCTGCTACGTAAGCTTCCCAGGTGTCCACCACCACACCCAGCTTCCTTTCATTTTAAAGAATCTATCAGAAAGAGTTTTTAAGCTCTAAAGACTAAGTTTATAAGAAATTATCATTTTCCCAGGAATAGTAGCTCAGGATTTGATAATTCTTTGCTCATGGTGATCAGTAGTATATAACTAATCTAAATTATGAGAACTATAATATACAGATTTGGAGAGTTCTTAAAAATTTGTATTTAAATCAACAATCTTTGTCATTTGACTGCAGTTTTAACCTATTGATGCTGAATGTAATCAATAACATCATGTTTCACTGGTTTTATGTGTAATTTTTCTCACATCTTGACTCTTCTATATCTTGACTCTTCTACATCGGAATACATTACTGTGCTAGTGAGCTTTTCATTACTGTAACAAAATGCCTGAGATAAGCAGTTTAAATAGTGGAAAGGCTTATGTTTGCTAAGGGCTTGGGTGGTTTCAATTTATAGTTATTTGGCCTTTTGTTTTAGATCCTGTACTAAGGCAGTACGTGATGATGGGTGTAAATGATAAAGGAAACCCTCACCTCATAGCTGGAGTGAAAGAGAGGAAGAGGAAGGGACTAAGTGTCTAATATCCCCATGGATGGTATACCCCCAATGACTGGAAGATTTTCTACTATATTTCACCTCTTATAGATTTCAGCACTTATCAATAACACCACAGCCTAAGGACCAAGCCTTATCGGGTCTTTGGGGGCCACTTTAACCAAGTGGTGTCTGTGATATGTTTGACATTACCTGAATAGAAAACATGGATGACAACAAAGAAACCCACCTTTATGAAATGTTGTTAATGGCAAAGGGTTTGCTGTTGTGTGGGAAAATGTGGATATCTGTAAATCTTGGGAAAAAAGGTTTGAGAGAGGTAGATGTGAAGAGATTTTAGAAATATGTTAACATATTTATCTCATTTGCGATGTTTTGCTTCTTTATGCACAAGAGTAAGTATTTTAAAATATATTTTAAAATATAATATTTTAAATATAATAATTTTCATTATTATAAAACAAAAATTCAAACTGCTAAGAACATATTGTAGCAGTTTTAATGAACTTTTCTCTTTATTAAAAGTACATAAAGATGGTTTTAATAATTAATTCTTCTCAGAGTCTATGAAAAACAGCTGCTGGAATGTCTCATACTATCTTACATTGGGATTCTTATTTCTCTCCTGTTTTCGCTCATTTTTGCCTTCCTTTTTCACTTCATTTTTCAACTACTGTAAAGAAGTAATTTATTTTTAATCTTTAGTGCTTACTTTAAAAATTACTCAATATCTTATTAACTCGTCAAAGCAGAAATCAATCAAAACCTGTACTGTTTAACTAGTAAATACAAAATTTTAGGTGTTAACTATATTTACCCATTTTCTGATGTAAATGCAAATAGTAGTTTGGTATTTTAATAACTATTAAATGTTGACGGCCATAAACATTTTAAAAGTTCTTTCATATTGCCATTAATTTTTATTTGTGTGTGTATATATATATCACATTATCCTTGTTCATTACTTCTTTCTTGGGTTCATTTTTTTCTGCCAGAATCATTTGGAATTTTCCATACTAATGTTGTCATGGTGATTAGAGATGGGGTCTCATTATGCAATTCAGGGTGGTCTTTAACTCACTATATAGCCCAGCCTGGCTATATCCTCATGATAATCCTCCTCCCTTAGCCTCATGACTGCTAGGATTGCAGTCCTGCACCACCATGGCTAATTTTATTTTCCAATTTTGCTACTGAGATATAATCTATATCTATTCCTTTTTAAAAATAAGTGTTCTTTTTCTTCTGACATTTTGTTTTTGTTTCTTTGATTCTGTTTTTGGGGAACTTCACTGCAATGTTCATATGTAGACTGACTTCAAAAATATATGTATTTTAAGGGTTATTGAGCTTGTCAAATCTGCATGTTGGTGATTGTGATCTATTTCAAAAAATTCTCATGCATGGGTGGCTTTTTGTCATTTTTCTCATTCTCTTCTGGACCCCTGAGGAAAAGTCATGCTAGAATTTCTCAATATATTCTATTACCCACTCTTCTGTATTATTTATTTTTTGGTTTTCTGCACTGTATTTTAGGTAACTTATTTTTTATTTATCTCCTGTCCTGTATCAAATTTGTTTCAAAAATGCCTGAGAATATTGATTTGCTGTATTTCTTAACTTGTAGAAGTTTTATATTTTTCCTCTGCTACATCCTTTTAATTGCTCTCTGTTTTCTGCAATTAATATTAAATTTGACATTTGTGTGAGACGGCCAAGCCATGCTCCCTGGAGAAATGAAGCCCCTTGCCTCTATCTCTATCTGACCTTTACTTAAATCATATTTACTGAGATATGCAGAGCTGGCTATATAGAAGCAGATGTTCTCTTAATTGGCCAAAAGAATGTGACTGAACCCAACTGAGGTGCTTGTGAGTCTCAGCATAGCAAAGCAGGTCAGAATTACTCCCCACTGATGGTTGGAATGGTCACTGGAGCAAGACCCTGTGAGATTCCAGGAGCAAAATATATCTTAATTGAGGCTATGGGACTAAAAAAGAATTTATACCTTCCTGGCAGTAAAGGTGCCAGTCTTAATAAGCATCGAGCTATCCACTGCTTTGCTAATTGGAGGGACTCTAGGCCTGGTATGAAAGTGCTCAGTTTCTTCCTACAGCCATGCCTGCAGTTTTTCTTCCCTAGCACTCTGTCACAGCCCATGCTCACCTCCCTGATTGATACAAATAAAAGCTGTGAGCTCTCAGATGCATGGTCCTTTGTTCCACCAAGAGCACTGGGTCATCCCAGAGCCTCAACTGCAGATTTTTCTCTCTTTGTCTCTCTTTACATCCATGTACCATATTGCTCAGTGGGAGAGTGATACTCTCCACATGGATTTCAGTAGCCATTTATTTCTTTAGGTTTGTTAAGCACAGTCCCTTTAAAATCTAGAATTCATACAAATCTGTTTTAACTGTCTATTGGTTCTCATTAATAGACTTTGTTTGCTTGTATATTGATCATCTTTAATGTTTTATTTTTCCTTGCCATTTAGCACTCACTAGGGGAGGTTCCCATATCCTCAAAGGGATTCGGCCTGCTTCATGTGTGTTCTTGTTTTTCTTTTTTTGTTGTTGCTTTTTTTCCCCCAGATGCTAAGATACTACCATGTGGGACTGATCCTTGTCAGGTTTATAGCTTTGGATTCTTGGGCTCACCAGGTTATGTTTTCCAAAGATGTAAATCCCTAAAATTTTATCTAACATCCTATCTACCACCCAGATTTAGAGGCTCATTGTCCCTCTTTTATTTTTCTCTGTCTACCAACAACACTGTGTGCCAAAGTAGTATCCTTTGAGCTCCAGGTTGGTGGAAGGGTATGAATTTCAATCTAGTTTCCCTTATCTGAGGTCAAATTTCTTTGGAGATTCTTTTCAATGTGGGTTTCATCTCTTGTCCCTATTCTGGTCCTTGATTTTTTATTATTTTGCCCTTCATAAACACTTCGTAAGCTTGCAAATTTGTGGAAAGGGTAGGTTACCTTACTTCATTTGTCAAGACTAGCTTGGGAAAAAAGGCAATATCATTGTCTTTTTAGTCCATCATTGATTCAGAGGAGGCACTTTTTTGACATTATGAAGAATTTTTCACTGTTTTCAGTAGGAAAATTCTTATAAATAGTCTAGTTTGTCATTACTGGAAACCAGAAGACACATTTGAGATTTCTAAGACAAATATTCAAAGTGGAAGACAAGTGGAGACTGTTATATAGAAACCTCTGGCTTAGAACACCGTATCTTCCAGCTAATCTGCTTTTCCCTCAGAAAAAAAAGGAGGTGCCTACTTTGCAGGCTTATTTTGAAGATCATATTATACTAGTGATCTCCAACATTTTTGACTCCAGGGACTGATTTCATGGAAGGTAGTTTTTCAAAGGGCTTGGTGGGGGAGAGGAGTTTGAGATTAGAGTCTCTTATGAAGCACATAATGTAGATGCCTATGGTGTCAGTTCATAGGTTATGTGCCTATGAGAGTCTAAAGCCACTGGTAACCTGACAGATGCATCCTCTGGCAGTAATGGAAACAATACGGCGTGGTTGTAAATGAGATAAAGCTGAGCTGCCTGCTTGCCCCTCACCTCCTACTGTGTGACCTGGCTGCTAATGAGACTGTGACTAGTATTGGTCCATGCATGGTCCAGGGGCTGAGGATCGCAGTATAAGACAGTACATGAAACTTCTGGGAGAACATGGCAGACAAATAACAGCAGCCACGGAGGCTCTCTGAGATTACCAGTTTAGAATCCAGTAGCCGTGCTGTGGGAGGAGTCCTACGTGAGGGGAGACGTACTCTGCACAGGAACGAACTAAGCTGAGAGAAATCAACTGGAAATGCAATCCTGATGCTATAACAGGAACAGATAAAATCTCAGTGCGGAAGCTGGATCCCGCTCCATTGGAAGCCGCGATTTGAATTTCCTGCTGCCAATACTGCGTCCCAATCCACACGGCAGGGAGTGACATGCACGAAAGCTCTGAGAGCTGGAATCAGGGAACCAAACGGCGTTGAGAGCGGGACTGGCAGGGAGCCCTGCATCTGAGGTGAGTGAGAGAAATGGGGACCCTTTCATAGACCAGGAGGCTCCAACAGAGGACATTCTGGGAACGAGCAGACTAGCCAGAACAGGGCCCTGCAGTGACTTTAGTCACATATTCCCCTCAAGCGGGAATGGTGGGGAGTGCTTGGCCTGGTGACGCCGTGGACTAAGATCCAGTAGGCTAGCCCAAATCAGGTCCCTGAGCCTGGTGGTGCACCCTAACAGTAAAGCATTCAGTAGGTTGACCTGCAGGGGCGGGCCCAGCAGAGGCTGCCCAGGTCTGTGTCTCCCTAGTACACTGCAGTGGGCGGGAACACCTAGCCAGTGGATTCAAACAAACTGTAACAGACAAAGAGAAAAAAAAAAAAAAACCTGGGCCTCCTACATATGCTTGTATGGAATGAACAAAAAGTATGGGGAAAGGGAGCAACAAGAAAGGGTCCTCGGTCCCCAATCCTGAGAACACTGATACAGGAAAGGTAAATGCAAAAGAGAATGAAGACAGAAAACATGCAATGTCAAACACAGCACCTAAAGACATAAAGCAGTATCTCCGGAGCCTCATAGACGAGTTCAAAAATGAAGTATTTAATGAAATAAAGCAAGAAATAAGTAGAATAGTTAGAGAAATGCTAAGCACTGCCCAAGAAAAAACAGATGATGGAATGGAAGAACAGAAAAAAAGGGGAGAATTGTTTGATGGAAAAAATAGAGAAAACATAGAATACGTGAAGCAGGTTCAAAGAGATTACCAGGAAACTAAAAACTCTATTGAAAGCTGGCATAACAGCTTGAAAGAAACTAAGGATAGATTATCAGAACTGGAGGACAGATTTGTAAGGTGGGAGCATGAAATGAAAAACTTCTTAAAAATAACAAGAAAACAAACAGCAATAATACAATGACTAGAAGATGGTAAGAGGATCTATAACTTAAGAATTAAGAACATAAAAAAAGAAGTAGGGACTCAAACAAATGAACTACAAAAGCTATTCATAGAAATAATCCAGGAGAATTTCCCTAGTTTAGCAAAAGGTAAAGATACTCAGATGTATGAGGCATACAGGACCCCAGCCACCTACAACCCAAACCCAGGCATATAATAATCAAAATTCCAGAAATCCAATATAAAAACAGAATATTAAAAGCTTTCAAAGATAAGAAACAGATCACTTACAAGGGAACAGCCATCAGAATTACAGCAGACTTCTTGGCACAAACCATCAAATCACGAAGAGTGTGGGGGGAAATAATTCAAGCTTTGAAAGATAATAACCTCCAGCCAAGATTGATATATCCTGCACAATTGTCCCTAGAAATTGATGGAAAAACAAGGTGCTTCCAGGATAAAGAGGAACTAGGGGAATTTGCAACCACCAATTCATCTCTACAGAGATTACTGCAGGATATTCTAAAAATGAAAAATACCAAGATTCCAGAAACAGTGGCAGAGCGGCCACAATGAATGGAGCAGAAAGCGAAATGAAGAGGACAAACTGACAACTAATGATAGAAAAAGAGCTCAACAAAAATGAGGCAGAGAAGGTTGGATGGTAGGAACAGCCATTTTGGAGAAAACAAGACATCATAATAGCTAGTGCTGATTTAATGTCCTCTTGTTTTGAAGTCCCATCAAGCTTTTGTTCTTCTGTCTCCATGGGTTTTAATGTGTTGTATCTTATTGGATTCTATAATATGTGATAATACAAACAAAACCTTTTATAGACAAGGAGATTATACAGAAACCATTGTTCACTTTCTGTTTGTTGATTCTAAATACCCTGTAATACTGTCATTCTCTTGAATGGTTTTACTTTGTCTTGATATGATTGATGCTACAGTATACAAAGTTATACCCAAAGATTTTAAGGGAAGAGACACTATGGTAACTACTATTATGTAGAGATTATCTTGTGGTGAAACACTATTTTGCTTAAATGGCTATGTTTGGACCTGCACTGTTTTGTTGTTATGCCCTCTTTTTTATCTCAACCTTCTTTTTATTATCTACTTTTTCATTTTTATCCTTTTAATTAAGGGAAAAATAAATAAAAAATAGTAGGATATATTATAGTAACCCACTTTGATTTCCTATTAACTTGATTTGAAATGCTGTATTGCTCTCATCATCTTGTTTTGACTGATTTTCCTCTATTTTGTTATGCTTGATAGTACCAAGTTTGAAAGTATAGGCAACAACTGTGAAGACAATAAGATTCATTGTGATGCCCATTCTGGTTGACTATTATCTTCTTTTGAAGTCCTCTAATGTCTCCAATGTTTTGGTTTTATTGGTCTTATTGTTTACTGTTTTGTTCAATTTTATTATAACTGATGATATAGGTAATTCTTTTTAAGATAACAAGAGGCATTATGGTAACCATTGTTGATCACCTTGTATTTTGTTTTTACATTATGTATTATGTCCATCCTTTTGATTTGACTGACTCTGTCCTGGTGTGTCACATTTGGTTTTGCTTTCTTCAAAAAAAAAAAAGTAATAAGAACTGTGGGAGTAATAAAACCCAAAATGTGTAATTGTCATTGTATAAAAGAAAGGAAAAGAAAGTTCTCTAAAAGGTATAACTGCATATATATTTAAGTGTATGAGATAGATAACCATATTACTGAGTTTTGTTGGATCATTGAACAAAACTGTTTGCAGTCTCACTGTTTGAAAGTCCACTTTATATGCTTTAATTTTGTAACTTCAACAACTATTTCTAAGATGACCATATGTAATTAATTAGTGATTTCCTACTGTTTACTTTTTCTCAAATTCTGTATAACTTGTACCCCTTTTCTGTTTTTTTTCTTTTTTCCTCCTTAAATAAAATTTAAAAAAAAAAGACAGTACATGAAATTGCTAACTAAAGTACCAAAGGTGCTCAAGAAAAGTTTCATTAAATCTGAGGCAAAGTTTTAAAGCTCAGCTTTCCCGCTCATGGTTCATGCTAAACACATGCACTTTGGAGTTAAAAAAAAAAAAAAAAAAGCTAATGACATGCTGCATAGTGGAGGGAATCTTTACAAACACTCTCACTCCTTAGCCTTCAGGGGACTTCAATCAGAAAGGATCAGGGTGGGTCTCCTGAGCTCTACTAGAATGGCAGGCCCAGAGGAAAAGTCAAGCTGAAGTGCTTAGGGGATTAAAATAAATAAAATGCTTCACTAGAGATTAAGACTCCCGTATCATTTTGATTTAATGATTACAGAAGGTTAATGCACATCCCAGGCAAGCAGCCAGTTGCACTCAGCTGGTTTAAAAACAGCAGGATTATGGTTAGTGATGACGGTGTCTTCTCAGCCATTCTAGCATATTTGAAAGAAGTCAGCATTGATGGAAAGCAATAAAGAGGAGCTTGGACCTGTCAGAGCTGGCAGGGAGAATCCAGTTCATGGAGAGTACTTGGGAGGGTAAGAAGTGTATCTAAACTAGATTCTAGTATAGTGGGAAACTGTTGAAATCTTTGGAGCACTAAATGAATGTTTGCTAGAGGACAATATATTAAATTAAACAAGGCAGGAAAGACAAACGCCACATGATCTCACTCCTGTGCAGAATACAGAAAAGTTGATTGTGAAGAAGTCACAAGTGTGATGGATGTTACCAGAAGGTAGGGATGGATTGGGGAGAGTAGAGGAGAGATGGTAAGTGGGTACACAATTATAGTTTAATTTTGAATGTTCTCATGACAAAGAAGTGATAACTTTTGAGGTTATAGATATGCAAATCATTCTAACTTTTAAATGATATATTAAAAATAGATTGAAGCATGCATTGTATCCCATCGACTTGTACAATTATTAGATGTCAAATATTACTGAGCACTATGGTACAGGTTTGTAATTCTCACTACTTGGGAAACTGATGGGAAAGGATTGCAAGTTTGAGGCCAGCCTTGGAAACCTAGACTCTGTGTCAGTATAAAAACAATGACCTGGGGATGTAGCTAAGGGATAAAACAGTCCTGAATCCTTTTTCCCATACTGGACAGAGAGACGGGAGGAAAGGGAAGGAAGAGAGGGAGGAAGTGGTGATGTTATACAAGATAAAATCATTCAGGAAATGTGCAGTGCTTGGCACATATTAGGAGCACAAAAAATGTATGGATTGTTGTTTTTGTTTTTCAGTACAGGTCTCACTATGAAATTCAAGCTGACCTTGAGCTCACTTATGCAGCCCAGGCTGGTTTCGAACTTGTGACAATCCTTTTGCCTCAGTCTCGCGAGTGCTGAGATATAGCACTCGCGAGTGCACCACCACACTTGACTTTAAAAAAACACATTTTGATTATTTATTTTCCCACAGAAGCCCAATTTCCATTGATAGGTGGCTAGAAAAATAAATAACGGGATAACAAATTTCACAGCAATATAACAGAAAGGAACTACTGATGAGCAGAACCTCTTGAATGAATCTCATAAATACTGTCCTGAGTGAAAGAAGCCAGACATTAAGGAGCAAGAACATCTTGTCTGATCCCATCCAGGAAAGGCAAAACAATCTAGACCAGCATAAAGCAGATGAGCAGTGGCCTGGGGCTAGCATGGGAAGGGAACTGACTGAGAACAGACAGAAGTGAACTTTCTGAGATAATATAAATACCTGATATCTTGATGCTAGTGATGACTACATGGGTGAGCATTTGTAAAACTTACCAAACTGCACACTTATGTCCATGCCTTTTATTTTGTATAAATCACACTTTAGTAAAATTTTAGAAAGCCAATGGCAAGTAAAATATAAATTGTGTCCATCATATTCTGAACTACAGCAAGTATTCAAGGTTAAATGGCTATGAGCGGGGCAGGCGGCAGCAGTCCAGGATGGGAGCCACCAGCATTCTGGGACCTGAGCCATTCTGGGACCAGGAACGCAGGGAAACCAAGCAACCCCTCCTCCTCTGCCTGTTTGGTTTTGTTGAACATCAATATACATGAAAGTATGGACAGCTATTTTGAAGAGAATAAGAGACTCTATGACAGCCATTAGTGACTTCACCATTGTCTGGTTTTGAGGACCTACAACGCCTTCCTCATTCTGTTCAGATCAGTTTTATACTATGTTGTTTTGTATGAATTCTCTGTATGCGAAGTCATGGACAACTATTTGGAAGAAAACAAGAGACAATATGATAGATAGCGAAGATCTCAGGTTGTCTAGCTTTGAAATTTGTATCTCTTACATTAATTTCTTATGTCCTATTTTGTTCTGTTATGTTGTGTTTAATTTTACCCCCTTTAAAATTAAAAAAAGGAGACAGTGAATGCATTGATGTCCATGGTAAAAGACCTTGCAGGTATTAAAATTAAATTCCAATTAGACCTTGAACTCCATAGCTAAAAGGGGAATAAAAATGGCTACATGTTTGTTTCTCATATCTTTAAATAAATAAAGACCTTAGTAGGAGACATGTTCCTAGCTTCACTTAAACATGGAGTGCTATGCTTAAGGAAAGAGGTAAAAACTGTGCTTTTCTATAAAGCGCCTAGACTGTTTCTACCATGGACATCTTTCTCTGGAACCTTCTCTCACATGCAGAGTTTTCTCTTTCTGTATTGTGTTGTACTATCACACTGTGAGTATCTCTTGATCTGTTGACTTCTTCCCTTAGTCAGTAGGAGGGACTTTTCATAAACACTCACATGCACCTGAGCCCAGGATACACTCTGATGAGCCTTAGGGAAGGCCTAGGACTCACATCTGTCTGTAGGATGGTGACACAAAAGAAAATGCCAGGCTGACATCTTTATGCAGTGCAGGTATGGTGCGGCACTACTTTGTCAAAGGTGAGGCTCAGAGCTCTCAGGACATCTTCCTGAACTTTGTTACCAAAAGACATTGGACAGCTATGCCTGGGTGGGAACACAGACGAATTTTATTAATAAATTAAGCTACACTCAGACTGGGTCACCGTAAAAAAAAAAATAGGTTAAAAGAAAAAAGAGCTTTGTTTTCTCATGGCAAAGCAGACAGCTAATGGATTTTGACTTAACATTCCTACACTAGCACAGAAAAAGTGTTTTCATGTGGAAAGGGTCTAAGCAGACGCATAGAAGACAGAGAAGCCTGAGGTTGTGCTTGGCTGAGTTTAAATCAGAAGGTCAGGAAGGTTGCCCTCTATCATCCTGAGAAAAGGCTTTGGAAGCCCTGAAACACTGTCATGGATGACCCAGGGCAAGGTACTGCTGGAGACTCCAGAGAAAGGTCAGCTGGGAACTACAGATTTGCCCAGAGCCTTGTCAAAAGGACACAGCTGGTCTACCCTGGCTTGGTTCTGCTAGGAGATCATAGTTTGCTCTGTGTCCCCCACCATCTGGGCAGAAACTGTGACAGTGCTTCCCGCTGGGGACCTCTGGGCATTCTTGGAGGGGCATTTAAGGGTTTGTTCAGAGGAGCTGTATTATATATTTCAAGATTTTCAGTTCCCGTTGAAGTAACTCTCCCTTAATCATTGTGACAATCTGGTTTTTCCCTTTCCTCTAAGTGTACAAGTGCCCACTGGGGCAGCTGAGTAGTTCTAATCTAGGACCTCTAGCTATGTAAGAAAATACCTTTATACATCAGCATGGGAGAACGTGCAATCCCAGAATTTTCTTGAGGGTGGCTGGAGGTTGCAGGGACCTATCTTAATTCTTCAAAGACCTTGCACTTATTCACTGGGATGACATTTATAAATAGACCAAAGGTCAACCAACCTGATCCAAAGCTACAGGCCAATTCCAGCCCACTGCCTGGCTCTGTGAATAAAATTTTGTTGGCTCAGAGTCTTGTCACTCTTTGAGTTATTTCATGTGTCTGTTTCTTGCTGCTATGCAGAGTGCTGTGGTCACAGCAGAGGCCACACGGTCTGCAGAACTGAAAACATCTGGTGTCTGACCCTTTACAGAAGAAATTTGAAGACTCTTATCAGATAATAGCTTTGGAAAATTATGGGCCCAGCCAGATCTTTTCTGTATTCTCAGAGTGGATGATTCTCTGGCTCAAGAAGAAGAAACAAGGTAACCAAGAAGCTAGTAATTCTGTCTGTGAGAAGGGGCTCAACTCCGCCTCTCATACCTACAAGACATGTACAATTTGTGGGAGGTATGGAGGCAAAAGAGCTCCCAAAGTGTCCAGGAGTCAGCAGCAGAGGGAAGTTGCACCCCAGGTCATTGCATTTCCAAGAGTTCTCATCTTGCCAAGAGTACGGGGTAGTGTGAACCATAGTCTAGAAACGGCTCTAGGGAGTGATTAGGGAAGCAGGTCCACACCTGGTTCACAGAGCTCCCACTTGCCCCAGAGTCATGTGGGGAGGAGTGGAAACAGTTTCTTTGTGCATAAGGGTAGAGAAGCATTTAGAAAACTTGTTCAAGATTCCTGCAGCCCTAGAATAGCATAAGATCTTTAGGAGAGTTGATCTGAGACGATTTTATAGTGAAGATGAGGAGAGTTTCTAACACTAGAAACCAACTAGGAATGAAGACATCCCCATAATATTTTGTTAGATACAGAGAGATGTAGAGGCAAGAACTACTCAACCCTTGGTGCCTTGTACTCTGAACCACTATTCCTTTTTCCAGCACAGACACATTCTAGAGGGATTGAGGTCCTTACTGACTGAGTTCTTTCTTTTGGCGGGTGGAGGGAGTACTAGGAATAGAATTTAAGACCTCATACTAGCCAGGCAGGTGCTGTGACATTGAGCTATAACCCAAGCCTCTGACTGAGTTTTAATGGGAAGGATTTAAAAATCCAAAGTAAATTTTGTTATTGTAAAAATAAATTTATTTTACTGTACATTCAAATTTGTAGACTAACAATTATGAATGCAAAACTCCCCACTCACATTTCCTTTGCTTCCCTTCACCAGGTACTGTACAGGGTGTCAACAGCCTAGAAATAAAACAAATACCAACAGATCCCCAAATAAAGAGAGCCCAACCTGAATCAGTTTGCAAGTCCACAAAAACATAGTACAGGAGAGATCATCTTCACACCATGATAGGCTATGGCTGAATCAGTAGAAGCAGAAGTTCAGTTTTGCCCAGCACTCCATAACTCACAGGAACTTTTACAGGAATGACCTGTGAGTCAGAGCTCACTGATCTCCTCCTGCAAGAGGAAGAAAATGAGTCTTGGTGAGGCCAGGCGACAGCTCATCAATTTGGAGAAAATTGTCATTTTCTTGTTGAAATCATTTGATGTTACTTTTACAATGACTTCTAATCCAGATCTCTCCTTTGCCAAGCCTAAGATTGTATTCATGGTAATAAGAGAAAGAGAGGAACAGAAAAGGAAGAGAGAAAAAGGATTGTAGCTTTTAGGCTACTGAATTTAGAGATGACCTCCATTCTACTGTGTCCATCTCCAAAGTGAGATAAGATGTCTTAAAACATAAGAATGTGAACTCTGGAATCTGAAAAGCTTACCTCTGAGCTTCACAACCAACACTCACTTATATCTTGGACCATGGGCACATAAATTAACCTCTATGTACCTCAGTTTCCTCATCTGTCAACTGAGGCTACTCTGCACTGAAATTTTTGTGAGAATTAAATGCTGTGACTCATAGAAATAGCAATGCTTATTTCATATTTACATCACTTGCATTCTGTTAGCAGTTAACTCTTGCCCTTGAGGGAAGGTCCCTGCTCCTGGTCTAACCTAAGTCCTTGACACTACAACAGGTCTGTCACCAGTGAATGCTTTGTGAATAGGTGAGTGAATGACACCATGGCTTGACCTCTGCAGTGATCCCCTCCCTAACATTCACCTGCCTCCCTGTTTCTGGGCACTGCTATCAATGGTAGATCCTTACCCTCAACCTTTGGTCCTGTGGGCTGACCCTCCATCACCACACTCTTATGTTTATCTCGTGGCCACACTGTCCTGTTCTCAGCTCTATGGCTCCAGTCTTTGCTGTGATTTCCCACCTACCCATACTCTGATTTTGGTCCTCTTCTAAATATTGTCTGAGTGATCATAGATTAAAATTTATTCAACATTTTCTTGTGATATGTTTTTTTCATAACATTAATGATTTAGAGGAATAATTTGTAGCAACCCTGGATGATTTTGTGCCCCATCCATATTCCTAATCTTACTGTGACATTTGGCAATGCCTGGAGTTTTGTTGTTGTTGTTGCTACTGGTTTTAGTTTTGCTTCCAAAGTGTAGATGCTGCCCTTGAAATCTAGTGAGTACAGGCTAGGCATGCTGGAAGAGATTTTTCAATGCACGGGGAAATCTCTCACACCAACAAAAATTGCTTGGTTCAAATTATCAGTAGTCCTGAAGTTGAGTGTGGCCATGAGAGTCAAATGCTATAACATATAGCCAGAACTCACACATCTTAGCTGCTGTTAGTACTACAGTTATTATCTCTTAGAGTCTAGTGCACAAAAAGAGTCTCATTCCTTCATCCATTCAACAAATATTAACAAGCATCTGCCACGTACCAGGCATGGTTCTGAGCACAGTAATGAACAAGATGGGCAAAGTTCTTCCTCTAGTGGAGCTTTTCTCTTCCTGGTGGTGGTATAGATAATTTAAAACATGAAAAACAATGAAACTTCAGATATAAATAAAAGGCTCTGTGAATATACTGCTGGTGGGAAGGTTAGAATCTTTCAAGAAAGGGACACTTACAATGAGATTGAATGTTAAGGAAAAGACAGGCCAGGCAAAGAAAAATGACTAGGCCATTCTTTGCAGAAAGGTCAGCTGGGCAGAGATGGTTCCCTTGGATGACCTGGCACTGTGTGAAAATGGAAGGAGGCCAGTGTGAGGAACATAGAGGCCTAGAGGAGCCGCCTCACACATGGTGAGAGAGAGGGATTTGTCAACACCAGGGGACACAGGCCTGAGTACACGTGGTGAGGAATCCAAACTCCTCTTACTTTAGGAGTAATGGAAAGCATTGGAGAATTTTAAGAAGGAGAATGGGATAATCCCCTTTTTCTTCTGTGCAGAAAATCGTTTGCCCATGGCAAGAGTAGAAGCAAGAACACTAGCAAGGAGACTCTTACAGTCGCCCAGAAAGAGGTGAATCTCAGCGTGACTGGGTGGCCGGGGGGACTCAATGCATTCAGGATACATTTTGGAGGCAGAGTTGACAACATGCAGAGACAGACTGAATATGAAGGTGATGGTGAAGAAAGTGACATCAAAGCTAACATTCTGACTTTTGACATGAGCGGTTAGGTATTCAGTGAGACCTACAAGACAGACAGTGGGAGGCTGAGGGAAGACAAGTTTGAGATGATATAAATTCTAATTTTGCATTGGGCATTACTGTGATTTCCATCAACTTAACCCGAATTCCACAGAAAACACTGAGTAGAAACTAGAGATCTCAGAGCCACTGATAGAGTTAGGGAGAGGGATGAAGCAACAGTGGAGAGGGTGTCGCCAGAGACTAAGTCAGAAAACAGCCCTGCAGCATTCCAAATAATCTTTAGGGTCCTAGAATGGGGGAGCGGGGATCAGCCAGACAAGGGACTAAGAATTGCAGTCAGCAGGGTAGGAGAACCACAAGAGAATAAAGTGTTCAAGAAATGGTAGGAAGTTGGAAAGGGAAGGCAATTGGAAAAGTGCTTTGTGACACACAACTACGTGAGCATTAAATCACACTAGAGTATGAGACTGGGCCAAACCTTTAAATCCAGCTCCTTAACTACTGTCTCCAACTAGAGGAGAGCAAAGGAAACCAACAGCCCTCAGGCTTCCCCACTTATCTCACAAGGTAGATATGGTTTTCCCTCCACGTTACAGATGGGAACTGTGAGGTCCAGAAGGTGGAAGCTGCACGTTTCTTCTCACTATGTGCTTGCTGGTAAGTTTTTTCTCTTTCTATATGATTTTCCTAGATGATCTCATCCTATTCCAAGGTTTAAAATAGCATGATAGGCTGGTAATCCCAAAATGAGAATTACAGTCAGAGCCTTTTCCCTGGCTTGTGGACTACTTCCTGCTGGGTACTCTCCGTCTCTACCACAGTGTCTCCCAAACTTGTCTAAAATTGGACTTGGTAGCCACTCCAACATGTTTTTCCTCCTAGTCTTCTCCTTTTAGAAAAGTAGCACTGCATGTTCTCAGATGTGTCATTTCCGAGATTTCCTTCTTTTTAGTTCCCAGAACCACCTATCACTGAAACTCATTTCTTCTGCATCCTAAAATTGTCTTGAATACATTCAAATCACAACATCTCCTCTGTCACCTTCTACCCCATCCAAGTGGCCATTACTCCTCTACGGGGTGGCCACAGTAGCTTCCCAAGTGGTTTCCTGTTCCACTATCAACTCCAGCAATCTACAGCCAGGGTGATTCATTTTTTAAATGCAAAGTGGGTATCATTTCTTTATTTGAAAAGTCCTACTTTGAAGTTTTTAAAGATAAAAGTCTGAAGTCTTTTTTATGGTCTACTAACCCCGATCCTACCTGGTCCTACCTGTCTTGTCACCTTTAACCTGTTTTCCTACCCCCCCCCCCCGCAATCTCCTCTCACCACTTTCTTTCCTTTAATGGTCCTGCTGGACTCTTCTTGGGTCCAGAACTTTGCCTGGGGAATGTTCTCCTGCCTGCTCTTCCTGTGGCTGACATCACATCCTTTAGACCCTTCAAATCTCCTACAGAGTATTTTCTTTCCCATGATCTAGACACAGTTTAAGTGCCCCTCAAAGATTCATGTGCTGGAAGCTTGGTCCTCAGTGTGGTGATGTGCAGTAGTGGTGGGATCTTCAGGAGGTGCAGGTCACTGGTGGCACTGCCTTTTGGAGGGACTAAAGTAGATCTGGTGGGATGCTGAGTGAATTCTTGAAAGATTGATTTGTTATGAAATAGCTTCTAATTTTGTGATAACCTCCTGCCTCAACATATGGCCTCTCCCAATCACAGTCATTGTATCATTGTAATGGCATCTAACATGAAGTCCTCAAAGCCAAAGTAATGCCTTTATACTGCCAAAACTGTGAACTAGATAAGCCTCTTTTCTTTGTAACATACCTAGCCTTATGTATTTTATTACAGTATGTTCCCATTAATTTATTTCATACTCTTACTTTTTTCTGGCACCACTACATTCAAATCTGTAATTACATATTTTTATGTGCTAACTTTATTACTATTGTCATGCTTTCTGCTAGACTATAAACACTATGAAAACAAAGGTTTATTTTCACCTTTGTTACTCACATTTTCTCTCTGGTGTCCCATACTATACGCAGCACAGAGTCAGTGCTTACAGCATTACCTAATACTTACTGAAGGCCACTGAGCCTGGTAGTGGCAAAGCAGAGGTGAGTGAGGGTGATTAGGGTGCCTACATAATGTCTTGAAACATTGCTCTGTTCTGATTCACACTCAGTAGCTCCTCTGAAAAAAATACTCAATATTTATAAATAACCCTTCAATTCTGTGCAGCCTGCCATGGGGCAGGAATTTCCTCCTGGCATTGCCTATCTGCCCAGCCTCCTCACAGAAGACCTGTGTTTGAGGTTCAGAGCTCTAGAACGCCTTCTGGCATTTTCTGCTCAGTGAGCGCATCAGTTCTAATTTACTTCAGAGGAGCAAAAGATATAAATTGCAGAAAGCCTTCTTGCAGATTCCTAGGGGAAGGGGCGTGCTTGGCCAGGGATTCCTCTGGGTGCCTCTGTAAGGGGTTAAGGAAGATTTCCAAAGGGGTTGCTTTTGCTGCACAGTTTGGCTTTACACTGGCTGGCTAGAGATGGCACAATATGGGACCTGAGGCAGATGCCAGGCCTGGCTCTGGGGACACTAGGAATGAATGCATGAAGGAGTCTAAGCTCCAGAATGAGCATGCAAAATGAAATGCAGGATTCCACTTTAATTCAGTTTACAGTCCAGTAGTCATGATCCAGCAGGGACAATGAGCTGAAGTCAGTGTGGGTGAGAAGGAATACCAGCCTCCTGGAGGTGTGTCCAAAGACAAGTGGTGTTGCTAGAGCACTGGGAAACCCCAGGAGACTAGTGAGAGTTAAATCAGTACCAAAGTCCCAGAAAGCCTGGAGATGGAAAAGAGTAATTATGAGCTATCAGAAGTATCTTCAATTTCGGGATTGGAAGAGCCTGAGTCAGAGTCCTGATTCTTTCCCTTCCCTGATGTGTATCATTAGATAGGTCTGAGACTTGGTTTTCTTAACTATCAAATGGGGGAGAATCGCACTGCCTGCAAAGGGCCTAATGGTGACTGGACACAGGGTGTGGAAAGCAAAAGCCCCCAGAGCAGAGGCAGGTGCTCGGAAGACCCTCAGTGTCGTGGGTTATACTGAGATGCCTCCCTAAAACATCATGTGCCCATCAGTGGGAATGTCGGGAGGTGGCTCAATCATGGGTGTGTGATCCTGGATTAAAAGTGTGTAATGGAATTAGTCCACTGATGATTTAGCATAGCTCTGGGTGTGCGTATTGGGAAGCCCTAGGCTGGGTGTGGATGGTACCAACCAGTAAGCTTCAGCTTGAACATGAAAGGAAGGATGAAGGAAGTTTGCTGCTTCCTGCCTGTTTCTCCTCTGCCGCACCCCTCCATCACGCTGCCCTGCCTTGCAGCTTGACAGTGGATTGAAACCACGACACTGAGCTAAAATAAAACTTTTCTCAGGTATTTTGACCCAGTAGAGACTAAAGTAAAATAACTAAGACACTCAATCATCGGCAGTTACATATCCTACTTTTTTGGGGGGGTTAGATTCTTGCTATGTAGTTCAGGCTGGCCTGGAACTCACTGTGGAGCCCAGGCTGGCCTCCAACTCACAGCAATTCTCCTGTGTCAGCCTTTTCAAAGGTTGTAAACCTACACCACCACACTCAGTGAATGGGAGCTATTTAGATAACAGGGTTGTGAATGGAGCCAAAGGAGGAGCTGGTGTTGGTGACCAGAGTCAGCATCCTGGAAATAATGAAGAGGGGAGTTGATTTCCTGAGAGCATCTTGGGTGTAGCGGGTTCCAAGCTTATCAGTACCTTGGCTGGTAGAAACAGGGAGCCTTGATTGCCCTAAAGATGCTGATGAAGCCCTGAACTGTTTTTTCTCTGAACTCCACCAGACTGTGTGGGGTAAGATGGCCAGGAAATATGTTGGCATGAACCTTGAGGTGCAGTGAGAACCAAGATGAGCCGAGGCCTAAGCAGAAGGGGGCCCAGATTTGGTAGAATCTATGCATCTTTATATTATTTATTCTCTCAGGGAATACTCAGAGATTCTCTTCAGTAGGTTGAATTGTTTCACTTATTCTTTCACTTACATGGAGAAATTTGGCATGCATCATCTCTGTGGAGGAGCCTCTGCAGAGTTCACAAACACAGGGCTCAATGGGGTACAACCCTGAATCTCTCCGTTCCTGGGGAGAACAGGATCTGGTCGGGGACGAGATGGGGTGAGAGGCAAGTAACAGCACCCTCCTCAGAGTCACTCCCTTGGGCTTGCTGAGGCACCTCTGGAACATACAACCAAATGGCCTGGGTTGTCCTCTTATGCTGCTGGCTTTAGTTTCTTCAAGGACTTATAGCATTGAGGGTAAAGTTGTCAGAAATCCCTAAACAATATTATGCTCACAGTTTATGCAAGTGGTAGTGAGATGCTGGTGGTAGTAGAGGTGGTGGTGACAATATGGTAATGTGATGATAGCTAAGGTGATGAGGATGACAGTGATGATGATGATGGCAGGCAGAGGGTGACAAAATAGAAAACTATGGGGAGAGAATCAGCAAGGAAAGGCATTCCAAAGAAGGTATTTTACTCCAGTCTTTCTTACAGGATGAATAAAGAGTCACCAAAGGACAGGTTGGGAGGGGAAGTCCTGATAAAGAGAACAAGATATGCAAAGCTATGAAGGCATGACTGGTCTATAATGACTAACTGGAAACAACAAGCCTAACTGAATCACAGCTTCCTCTGCCACACAGAAGGAAGATCTAGTTTTACATGGAGATCTTCCAGGCCGAACTTCACTTACTGAGTCCTCGACAAAGGGAGAGATTTCTGAGAAATGTATTCCTCTGTAGCTTAAAGCTCACCTTCTGTCCTTCTCTTGGACTGGGAAGTTGACGTAGGCTCTAGTAAATATTTATGTTGGAATATTTAGAGACAGCACAAGATTTGCAAATATTTTCATAATTGCTTTCATGGTTTACAAAGGCTACCACTGCCTCTATCTTCTGAAAAGGAAAGGCAGATTTTAAAGAAATGGGTCTGGATGAAGGGGAGGATGTCACACAGGGTATTTGTCTGCCACTGGATGAAATCATGGAAACTGAGGAGTACTGACCTGGGAGAGTAAGCTCTAGGTATCTGCATGACCTGTCTTTTAGCCTCATGAACACTTCCTCCTTCACTCTTTCATAGACTTCACAAAAAACTGGTTCAGAGGGAGATGTTTACTTCATATTGCAAATGGAGAAACAAGCTTAGAAAAGGTGTGAATCTAGTGAAGCATACACAACCATTACAAGGCAAGTGACAAACAACGACAGATTTACCTTCAAGGATGAACAAAAGGCAGCTTTGCAAAAGCCTAGGTTTTCAATGCAAATTAAACAGTGTTTGTGGCTTTAATGTTACTTTAGTAAGGATTTATATCAGTTCCTGACAACTGTGCACACCTATCCTCTTACGTCATGAGGGCAAGGCAGAGCCACCAGAGCCCACTGTTCAGCCTTCTATGCATGCTTCACATATGAGGTCTTGTTATTTAACTCCATTTTCCTAGTCCCATGTTTAGCTGTGTTATTACAGGGAGGCCTTGAAGCCACAAGATGGCACAGATGAGGAACAGATGAAGCCTGGCCTTCTGAGACATCTCACAGAAGACAATGGCTAGACCTAGAAGTCCAGGACTGTACACATCATGGGAAACATGGGTGGGCTCTGAATCTGGGTCAGGTTGCTTCCAAAGCTTGTATAATGGATCCCTCAGTGGAGCTGCTCTCCTCCGGATCATGAATCAGACATGTTCCTCAGACATGAGTCTCCAACGATCTCTGAAAGGCTAAGAAATATGGAGATAAAGGAATTTCCAGAGTGTACCATGCATGAGGCATGGAGATCAGAGTATAGGGAGGAAATTGGTAGCAGACTTCACAGAAGCTTCAATTGCTTGCTAGGAGTTTGTACTTTAACTTGCCAGACCAGGAAACCTTGAAGACTTTTGAATAGGACAGACTCAGACAAATACTGTGCAAGGAACTTCAAAGAAAAGAGCAATTAATTTGGAGCAAGAAAGAAGGGCTTGGAATCCAGCGAGTAATTGGGAACTGGGGGTAGAAAACATCTCGTTAGTATCGAGAGTGAGATTTAGAGCAGTTTAGCAGACATTAAGGTCAATTTCCCTTTGACACCGAGCCATCCACCTTCCCCAGGCTTGTTTGATGGGACACCTCGGGCAAAAAGCCTAAAATGCTTTGAGGCTGCAAAACAGAGAAGAGAAATTAGAGGTACACAATCATGCATGGTTTTTTTTTCTTAAATTTTATGTTGTAAAATTTTTGGACAAAGTAAAATTAAAACTAAATTTTTCAGCTTCATTATCTTTATAAATATCCCCATGAAAGCTCTTTATCTGCATTTGGTTTGTCTACTTTTCAGAGTGAAAGGTGCCTTTTTAGTTGTTTAGTTTAGTTCAGTTTAGTGTTTTATTTGCTTTTGGCTTGGAGACAGGATCTCAATATATTGTCCAGGAGTTTTAAACTCTTGGGCTTATGTGACTTTCCTGTCTCAGCACAGCACCTCCAATAATTAGGACTGTAGGCCTGCATCATTACACCCTCCCAGAGAGGTTTTGAGAGACACCATGATGATATAGTTGTCATAGTTGCTTTTTCATTGATGAGACAAAATATCTGATGCTTACAAGTTAAAGGAGGAAAGGTTTATTTCAGCTCAGTTTGTAGGAGTTTCAGTTCATAGTCAGCTGGGTCCAAGGCAGGGTGGCATGGTAAGGGCACTACAGAGAAGAAACAGTCCATGACATGGGAGACAAAAAGCATCAGGAGAAAGCTACTTTTTCCTTTTTATTACATCCAGGCTCCAAGCCTTTTGGGGGTGCTACCTATAACCAAGGTGAGGCTTCTCATTAGTAAATCCGTTTAGCCACACACAGCACTAGTCTAATTCCAATCAGTAGACTAATTTAGTACCACAAACTGTTAATCTCAATATCACATACCCTAGATCCAGAAAGCTTCAAAAATCCCCACCTATGAGTGCATGAGTTGTCGCTGATATGTCTAGATACAAGCCATAGCAATGACTATACCCAGGTATTTCCATTCTGGGAGTTGGTCTTCTCCGGGTGATAGCCCAGTTCCTATTTTCCTATTTGGCTGTCATTAATTGCCCTATCTGTGTCTCTCCTGGGTAGGAATGAGGAAGGGAGTGAGCTGGCAGTCCTGGAAGGATGTGTTTCACATTTAGCAGGCAAAATCAGATACCCAAAGAGAAGCTGGCATTCTGATATGGGAGGGTATTGAAGGGAAGACTAAAAGATATAAAAGCAAATGACAAATCTATGCAGGACAACTGACCAGAGGTCAGAGCTAGAAAAATTGAGCAGAGATAACAGAATACAGCATGGTGAGAAGATAGAAATGAATTCCAAGGCCTGTGAGAATTCTTGAGGTCCATCTTTAAGAAGCATCGACTGGGACATATCAGCCTATAACTGCAGTGTAACAATCATCCCAAATGCAGTGACTTACTACAATAATTATAGCCATTTGTAATTTAGCAATGGAAGTCATATTCCAAGAATGCATCATTAGGTGATTTAATCATTGCACAAACATCAGAGTTCTATGCACCTGGGCTACATGGTTCTAAGTCCATGATGTAAAACACAACATTAAATCAAGCACAAGAGAAAATGCTACTGTCAAGAGACAAGAAACACATGGGATGCATGAGGTTGTTGTTTTACAGTGAATTTTTTAAATAAGTAGCAAAGTTCACTGTAAAGTAATGATGAAACATATAGTATGGCGAGCATATAAGCCAGTAATAGACCATAAAAATATTTCAGATCCATTATAGCTAGTGGCACCACCATAGCATTTCTGACTGACCCAAATGCTGTCATGTGCTGCATGACTGTGGATACTCATCAGTCACACAGATGCTTTGCTACAGAGGGGGACTATTTCTGCTTCCTTGCCTCTATCAAAAGAAAAGAAAACTGTTGACAAAAAGTACCATGTGTTTCAAGAAAAGCTAGAGGGAACATTTTTTTTTTCTGGTAGAAATTAAAAATATCCTCATGGATTAATATGCAAATAAAGCAAGTTTATATTAAAAGGATGCAATTGAAGGCAACATTTAAAATGTTTAAAACTATAGTATACGGAAAATATTTTGATGAAAAACTTAATGAACTGAGGAGGAAGCAAAATTGCTGCAAGATTTGGTTCTGAGTTGCCAAGAAATTTGACAAAAATGCAGTGAAATTAAACAGATGCATTTGCTACACATTGGCCATCTGGGTCACTTGAAATTTGAGCTAGTGACCCATGGCCATTCCCAAGCAGAGTGGATCCTGGACAGTTCTAGGAAAATAGAGCATAGGAAAGCGAACAGATAGATCAAGAGCAGAGTGGCCTTGAAACGCAATGTTATCCCTGTCTTCCATGCACATTCTAATTTGGTTTTTCTCCCTCCTGCTCCTCCTCTCACCCCAAGTATTTTCCACCAACTCCAGGAGTCTGCAAGCCTCAAGTCATTTCTCACCCCAGCTTTGTGCTGCTTCTGGAACTCAGATTCTCCTTCTGGTTCTGCAATCCAGCTCAGCAGACAGAGTCACTGAGCCACAATTACAGGTGCAACCTGCCAAGGACCACATATGCAAAGGAGACAGCAAACTACCCCTGGATTCCCTCTCCAGCTGATGTTGGAGATCTAGAGAAAGCAGGCTGCTAAGGAAGAATGAGAATTAAAACTGAAAGAAAGAATATTTATTAAAACAGGGTCCTCCCTTTTTTCAGGTTGGGGATGCTAAACCTCTATATAACATTGAAAAATAGAAATACCTGTACTTTTGAGTCAAAGAATATCCAAGTTCAAATCTCGGTTCCACTAATCTACTATCCATTGAATTATAAATTTCCCAGGTTTTAGGGTCCCATTTTTCTCATCTGTACAATGGAAGCAAAACATTCTTACCTGACAGGTTATTGGGACTCAAAATGAGATCCCATGTAGCAGAGCCTGGCACAGAGCCTGAAATATAGTAGGATTTTGGCAAAGTCAAATTTGTTCCTTGGCTCATTTCCACTGAAATACGTGATTCACATGATTTGTTTTAAGGGTGCAGAATCTTCTGGGCTATCCCATAACAACAACAAAAGGCGGGAAGACACTGCCAAATAAGGATCGTGGAACCTGCACTGAACAGCTTATTTGTTTGTCAGACACATATTTATAAATTTTCCGTGGAAATAAAAAAACTAATTTGAAGTCCGAATACCTGAAGCTGAATCCCTAGAAACCTAAGGCTCTGGATAATAATAATGAAAATACTAATAGCGATGATGATGGTAGTAGATAAACTTGCTCTTGGCATATTTTCAAAGCACTTTATTGACAGAAGCTCATTTAGGTCTCTGTGCCACCCATGTAGTAAGCATGAATGTTTTTAATTCAAGATGAATGTACTAAGGGTGCAAAGGTTAAATGACTTGTTTAAGGTTACATGGCAAAGCTTAGGGTTCATGGCAACATAATAAAGCCTTTGCTCTTAGCTACTACTGCATCTGCCTCCCGGCACCCTGACCTTCTTTATTCTCCTGCCCCCACCTCGTGTCTATCCTCTCCAACACTCCCTGGTCTCCACTAGACTGTCATACATCTGTCCTTGGGATTGTAATTGTTCCTTAAGCTTCTGTGGCCAAGTGGAATTATTCACAACCCATCTTAAGGATGTGCTGTTTCTAGAGTTAGTGCTCCCCCACACACTGCTGATGAATTTTTCATGGGGGGTCCAATGCATGGCACACAACTGGTGCCCAGTCTACCTTAGTCCCCATTTCATCTGACCTACTTGCTACAGTGTAGGCAATTTTTCTCAATTTTATCAGAAGCAAATATGACTTTGATCATAATTCGAACAGGTATTTCTCCAAATAAGACCCAAAGGCCAACAAGCATATGAAAAGATGTTCAACATCACTACAGAAATGCAAATCAAAACCATAGGATACCACCTCAGACTCCATTAGGACAGATACAAAAGTAAAAAGACAAAAGAAAAAAAGAAAAGACAATAACCAGGGTTAGTGAGGATGCAGAAAAATCAGTTCCCTCGGGCATTGCTAATGACAATGTAAAATTGATACGGTTGCTGTAGAAAATAGTAGGCTGGCTCTTCAAAAGATTAAACATAGAATTTCCATATAATCAAGAAACCCCACTCCTCGGTATAAATCCAAAAGGACTGAAGCAGGGTCTTGAAGAGATATTTTTACATCCATGTTCTTAGTAGCATTATTCCTAATAGTGAAAACGTGGAAGCCACACAAATGACTATCAGTTGATGAACGGATAGTAAAAATGTGGCATTTACATATGGAACACACATGAATATGACTCATAAACAACACATATTAATATGATATATGGGTATTCCTAAGCCTAAAAAGGACAAAAATTTTAAATATTCTATAAGATTTTAAGTATGTGCCAAACAAGAAAAGTCATTCAGAAAAAGACAAACACTATGTGATTCAACTCCTATGAGATGCCAAAGAATGGTAAAAACCATAGAGATAGATAGTTAAACTGGTGGTTTTCACTGGCTAGAGGGGAAGGAGAAAGGGAAAGTTATGAGTTTTACAAGATGAAGTGTTTCAGGGATGAATGGAGGTGATGGTTGCCTTAACAATGCATATGCACTTGATAGCACTTAAACTGTACACTAGACCACGGTGAAGACAGTTTATGTTACATTTATAGTTTACCACCATACACAGAAGGGAAGGAAGTACACCTGGGAGACCTGCAAGCCTTTATTTTTGGTTCTCTTTTCTCTGTAGGTTATTTAGCATACTCTGTTGACAATTAAAGGTTATACTTCATCTGTCTTGTTGGTGAAGTCTTGAATCCCCTGCAGGCTGAGGACGGAAAAATGCCATGGTATGACTGCTTCATTATGTAACACTTCTTACAACACCCGGGAGGAAAAGGCTTCCAGAGAAAGATAAAAATACATTCTGAGATTACAAAAAAAAAAAAAAAAAAAAAGGGGGGGGGGACCTGCTGCTGTCTCCTTTTTTCAACATAACTTCAAATCCAGATGGGCCAAGTGAGTGACTTAAAAAAAAATTCGAGTGTTATTTAAAGCGACTTTGAATCACAACCAAGCAGTACTAATGCTAATAGCATGGCTCACCAGTGGACGTCTCAGCTGCTGTCAGCCAAGTGTCTACTATTCCGACGACTTCCCCCTGTAGTCTAGACTCTGTTTTTAGGTGTGGGAAGACTGTTTTTCATTCTCTTGCTCTATTTTGTGCCAAAAAGATTCCAAACTGGCAAGGCTCAGAAACTGTCTTTCACCTACTTCTTTTCTTTACAGTGCAAATAGTCACCAATGACATGAAAAGTCAGACCCAACATGGTCTAGAGACTGTCAGCAGGGGTCAGGTGTGTGTGTGTGTGTGTGTGTGTGTGTGTGTGTGTGTGTGTGTCTGTGTGTGTGTGTCTGTGTGTGTCTGTGTGTGTGTGTCTGTCTGTCTGTCTGTGTAGGGGTGTACCTACATGTGCACGAGACATACCCAGAAAGAAAGACAGAGTAAAAGACAGACACAGAGAAAGCTTCCTTCTTCTGTAGAGGTGAGCTGCAGAGCCTGGGTCCCCCTGGAGGATCTTCTCTCAGTGTATCTTTGTTTGGCTTTTTCATAGCTCCTTACCACACTTCTTTGACAGTGTGAGCCATGCGAGAGGTGACACTCAAAATGGCTGCATGGGTCATTTTTCTAGCATGCACTCCCGAAGGAGAATAACTACCCTTGCTTCTGAGAGGTGTGTGTGTGCATGTGCCTGCTAAGTGCCATTTACTTTCTTCTGTTCAGGTGGTCATAAGCATGGATCAAACACAATTCCATCACCTTGGAGGTAAAAAATTAGAATGGAACCACGTATATAAACTGGTGACCACACTTCAGGAGTTGCTGACTCAGCTCCTGAAATGACTGGCAGGCTTTGGAGTGGATGAGGTGGACGGAGGGGACAACCTGAAAATCATGACATAAACTTTCCCTGGAGATGGCAACTAGGAATTGCCTCTGCCAGGTGGGTCTGGTGCCATAAAATAGTCCAGGGTGGCCAGATATTATGAGTACTCATAGAGAGTACCTCCATTTTACCAATTAAAATAGGTTTTCAATTTCCATTTTTAGAAAATCAGTGTGTGCAGGGTACACGTGATACGTGCGAGAAAATAAAGACTACAGCCTCTGCTTCCAGCAGTGATCTCTAATCTCAGCAGTGATCTCTGATACCATGAAATATGCTAACCAATAACGGAGTATAGGGGAGAGAGAGAGAGAGAGAGAGAGAGAGAGAGAGAGAGAGAGAGAGAGAGAGAGAGAGAACTAATTCCTCATGGGAAGGGAAGGGAGAAGGTTAGGGAGAATGTCATCATGATATGGATGACATTTGAAGTGGATCTCGAAAGATGAACTTATCAGCCAGAAAAGCAGGAGGAAAGGCTCTTTTGGTGTGGGAACAGCATGTAGCAAAGCACAGTGAACTGTAGATAGGGTGCGAGTTGTGGCAGGACAGGGACTGGCCACTGCTAGTGATTCTCATGCTTGCCTCCTGGGTTTTACAAAGTAAGTCAGCAACCTAACCTGAGAACACCTGAGTGATCAGGTGGGCAGAATGGAAACAATCAAGATTAGGTTTCTCTCTGTCAATTCTTTGGTCTCTTTGCAAAGTAGGAAAGGATTTCTACGGCCATAGGATGGTAGGAGGGATGTAAATGAGAAGAGGAAGGCTTTTCCCTGGTTGTCTGACAAGAGGACAGATGTGTGTATTTGTCAAAGGTGGATCTCATTGGCCCTGCCAAATGATGAGAGTATCACAGATTTCTAGACATCTGGAACAGAGTTAGGTACAGGGAAGGGCAACAGATGCAGCAAGGAGAACCCACCACAGCCATGGGGAGGGGAGAGAAAGTTCCATGGGTCACATGTTAAAGGGAGGCAGGGGCAACTTCAAGTATTTCACATGCCCAGAGACTGACACGGCAGTGTTTGCAGTGATTCATAGAAGTCCTGTATTGAAAAGGTGTTGCTGCCTGAATAATGTATTCCACCAATACCTGTGCATCTGCTATAGTCTGCTTTGCCCTGTGATTATCCCGAGAGTGACCTCCACGGAGCCTCATAGTTGGAGTCTTTTTGAATACTAACTGCTTAGTGGAATTATATGCCTTCAAAGCAAGCTGAGAAAATAGACCACAGTCTTCCTTAAAACCTAGTGCACAGTTTTGCTCACTTAATTCAATTATTCAACATTTATTGAGAGCCAGCGACCGGACTCTGTCCTAGGAGTTCATATATAAATAATATATGACCCTTTCCTTCAAAGAGCTCCCATTCCAGTTTATTTGCTCACTGCCTTTGAGCAGCACTTTAGTAACTCAGCTTAGGTTCAGAAATTAACAGAAGCTCTTCTGTCTTTATCTGTGGGTTTTTGGAGACTCAAAAACTTCCATATCAGAACATGGAGAAATTGGAGACCTCGTGCACTACTAGAGAGAATGTGAAATCATGCAGCCACTAAGGAAAATAATATGATAGCTCCTCAAAGGACTAAAAGTAGAGCTACCTACAGTCAACACTCCCATTTTGGGGTATGTACACAATGCAATGGAAAGTAAAGTCTTGAAGAGATATTTGTATACTCAGTTTTTTTTTTTTTTGGTATTGTGAATCAAATTTACAACCTCACTCTGCCAGGCAGGTGCTTGTGTTGCTGAGCTAAAGTTCCAGGCCTCTAGCATTGTTCTTCACAACAGGTAAATGATGAAAACAATACAGCATGATCTCTAATCTATGGATGGATGAACAAAATGCAGAATAGATGAATCCAGTCACAAAAAAGGAGGAAATTCTGCCACATTACCATAAAAGATATGCACAATGGTTGTAGTACAGGTTTAATTCACATATAACTGTTTTCCTTCTGGAATTTAACACAGGTTGAAAAATAAGCCCAGGTTGCAGAGATCAGGTTTATTGACTTTGTTTTGCCTAGTCTGCACAAGGCCCTAGGTTTGATTCTTGGCATCTCAAAATATAGTTATGCTTTATTATTCATAAAGGTTGGGAAATGGCTTCTTCAGGGATGCATCTCTGTAGGTTTCCTAAAATGTTGCTCAGTGGAAATTATTTACCCAAGTAATCACACAAATGATTGGCCTCAGATCTTCCTGGGAAAAGCTCAGAATGGTAAAACCTATTACACAGTGAAAGCAGATTAAGATAGAGTATCTCAGAAGCCAGGGAAATGCAAAACACAAACCTCAGAACTTTCTCAATTGAGGGAAAGAACTTTGTCAACTTTCTACCTGAGAAAGACAGCCTAGGAGTACCTGGCACTCACAGGTGAGCCTCATTATTCTGTTCAGTGCTAAAATAATCTCTTATAAGACATCCATCACGCAAGACCATTTCTGTGACTATAACTGACAATGACTATATGATTTGGAATCATGTTTGGAGTGGTGACAAAAATAAGAACACTGTTCAGTCCACAAAGTCTCAGATGTTTCTCCTGATGGTATGAATTGCTGCTAGATCACGACCACTGACATTAGCATCCCTCATTCCATTCTATCTTATCAAGAGATAAGATTTACAGAGATGCACAACTGTAGAACTCATTCTGTTTCCTGGAAGCATCAAATTCAGAGCAAATCCAGGCTTTATGTCCCCTCTCCTCCAAATCTCCCAACATATGAGATTTGATTTAAAAATACAGTAATAATTTTTTAAAAAATTATTATAGTAAAAGGCATATTGCCATTAATTGCCTTCAGAGTACTAGCCCTGGTTTCAAACATATTCATCCCAGCATTCTTGTCATTTTCAGAAGGAGCTCTGGAAGTGCTTTTTCTTGAGTGTCTTTAGTTTCGCTGTCATGTTTGCCTGACTTTATTCAAACT
This sequence comes from Cavia porcellus, assembly GCF_034190915.1. Lineage (NCBI taxonomy): Eukaryota > Metazoa > Chordata > Mammalia > Rodentia > Caviidae > Cavia > Cavia porcellus. Next base: position 29,013,160 of record NW_026947502.1, read on the forward strand.
GTTTACATTTCATGGTCATTCGGACTTTGACGAGGAGCCTCAAGTCATGAATGGTGACAGAGCTAGTGAATAAGGTGGCCGAGAGCACACTACAGTGTCTTTTTTTGAATCTGCCTTTCCACTGGACAGCACTCAGCAGCAGCTTCCATTGTAGTTTTGATCATCACTTGTAAACCCATGAAGAAGACGTCTGGAACTGCTTCAGAAAGTGCAAGAATAATGGGACGAGTGTCACTGAAATGAGGGGAGTGTATTTTGAAAAGGATTAAGGGCAATTATGCTATTTTTTATTGTGATTTAAAAAATATAAACATTCATATGCCTGATCTTTTTTCATTTCTTTAAAATTTTGAGGCAATGCCTCATCAAGTTGCTAGATTTCCCAGGCTGGGCTCAAATCTTCAGTCCTCTTCCTTAGCTTCTCAGGGCATTGGGATTAGGGGCATGTGCCAACATGCCCAACTATGTACCCCTCTTCTTACAAAGTTATGAGTGTTAGGGTTTTTCAGGGTGATGGAGAAGCAAAAAGAAAGAAAAAGATTGCCTTTGCTGAGGATGTGGAGAGGAGCATACAACTCATGGGGATTGAACTTTCCTCATCTGAAAGAGAGAGTGGGCTGAGAGGTACAAGATCTCCATCTGGAAGTGATGCTTGGCTCGGGTATTGATGAAGCACAAAGAACTAATTGGAGTTCTTTCTGCACACATGGGAAAGGAAAGAGGAAATAGTAATCGGGACTGAAGGGGAGGAAGAAGAAGTGGTCCTCACTTTGCCTTCCACCATGTTACACCACTGCAATGTACAGTAATTTTTAAAAATTTTTAAAAATTTTATTTAAGAGGAAAAAGAGAAAAAACAAAACAAAACAAAGCAGTGTAAGCGTACAAGTAATACAGAACTACAAAAAAAAAAAAAAACAGTAAGAAATCACCAGTTAATAGATTACACATTATCCTCTTACAGATAGTTGCTCAAGTCACAGTATCAAAGCATACAAAGTGGACATTAAAACAGCAAGACCGCAAACAGTTGTGTTCCATGATCCAACCAAAAACATTAATATGGTCAGCTATTTAACACACCTAAACACACTTGCAGTTGTATCCTTTAGAGCACTTTTTTCCCTCTCTTTTTTACAACACAATTTACACATTTTGGGTTTTATTACTCCATAGTTCTTACTTTTTTTTTTTTGGAAGAGAATAAAGGCAAATATGGCAAAACAAAGCTGTCAGTCAAAACCAAGGATAGACATAATACATGATGTGAAAACAGTACAAGGTTATTGGCAATGGTTACCATAATGCCTATTGCTTCCTTAAAAAGAATTGTCTATCTCATTAGGTATTATAAAGTTGAACAAAACAGTAGAGAACAAGACCAATAAAACCCAAACCTTGTAAACATTACAGGACTTCCAAAGAAGATAATAGTCAAACCATAATGGGCATCATAGTGAATCTTATTGCTTTCAAAGTAGTTGTCTATACCCTCAAACTTGATACTATCATACAGAACGGAACAGAGTCTAATCATTCAAAACAAGGTAGTGGGAGTATTACAGGACTTGAAATCAAGTTAATAGGAAATCAAAAAAGTTACTATAATATATCCTGCTATTTTTTTATTTTCTCCTTCATTAAAAAAATCATAAAAATAACTAAATAATTTTTTAGTGAATAAGGGAGAGATTGAGATAAAAGAGGACATAACAGCATAACAATACAAGTCAAAGCATGACAGTTTCAGCAACCTAGTGCTTCACCACCAAATAACCCGACTTAATAGTAGCTACCATAGTGTCTTTTTCCTTGAAATATTTGAATATAACTTTGTATACTATAGCTTCAAATATATCAAGTCAGTGTAAAACCATTCAAGAGGATGAAAGCATTATAGGGTACTTAGAACCAGCTAACAGAAAACGAACAATGGTTTCTATATTATCTCTTTGCCTACAAAAATTTTTGTTTATACTATCACATATAATAAAATCCAGCAAGATACATCATGATAAAAACAATGGAGACAGAAGAGCCCTAGTTTGGTGGGGCTTCAAAACAAGATGATATTAAATCAGTACTAGCTATGACGATGACTTATTTTCTTCAAAATAGCTGTTCATTTCATCACAGGTAATAATATCAAGCAGCCCAGAATAAAGCCATTCCAATTAATAAGTGAAAATTTTATAAGGCTTCAAGGCCACATAATGGGGAATCATGATTACCACATACTTTTATATATTTGAATCATTACTTACATTAGGGAAACTATTTGGTATCACACATGCGAGTTTGATTTATTTCACTTATGAGTATGGTCTCAAGCTGCACCCATTTATTGTAAATATCTCAATGTGATCCTTCTTTATAGCTGAGTAATACTCCATTGTATAGAAATACCACAACTTTTTTTTTTTATCCATTCCTCAGTTGATGGACACTTGGGTTGTTTCCAAGAGCTTGCAATTACAAATTGTGCTGCTATAAACATAGGTGCACATGTATCACTGTGGTAAGATGCTTTCAGTTCTTCTGGGAATATGCCTAGAAGTGGAATAGCTGGAACAAATGGGACTTCGAATGCCAGCTTTTTGAGAAATCTCCAGACTGACCTCCATAAAGGTTGTACCAGTCTACATTCCCACCAACAGTGTAGGAGAGTTCCTTTTTCCCCACAGCCTCTCCAGAATTTATTGTTGTTGGTTTTCTTGATCCTAGCCATTCTTTCAGGAGTGAGATGGAATCTCAGTGTGGTTTTAATTTGCATTTCTCTAATGACCAATGATGATGAACATTTTTTCATGTATTTATTTGCCATTTGTATTTCTTCATCTGAGAAGTGTATATTCATCTCAGATGCCCATTTTTGGATTGGATCTTTGAATATTGGGGGTCTGAGTTATTTAAATTCTTTATATGTTTTAGACAAAGTCCCTTGTCTGAGGGGGAGTTCTCTAAAATCTTTTCCCAGTTTGTGGGTTTTCTTTTCACTATGCTGGAGATTTCTTTTGACATGCAGAAACTTTTTAATAAGAGGTGGTTCCAGTTATTGATTCTGGGAAGTATTTCCCATGCGGTTTGAGTCCTGTTCATGAATTCTCTACCCACCACTATGTCTTCAAGGTTTCTACCCAATTTGTCTTCCAATAGATTTAGTGTTTCTGTTTTAATGTTCAGATCTTTGACCCATTTAGATTGTAATTTAGTACATGGTGATAGGCATGGGTCTAGCTTTAGTTTTCGGCAAATGGGGAGCCAGTTTTTCCAACACCATTTATTAAAGAGACTGTCCAGTGAACCTGCTTGGCTCCTTTATCAAGGATAAGGTGGTTGAGTGTGTTTGTAGTTGTGGTTGTATCTTCTAATCTATTCCGTTGATCTTCAGCTCTGTTTTGATTCCAGTACCATGTTGATTTTACTACTGTTGCTTTGTAGTATAACCTCAAGTCAGGGATTGTGATGCCTCCTACCTTGCTTTTGCGGCTTAGAATTGCCTTTGCTATTCTAAGTCTCTTCTGGTTCCAGATGAATTTTAGGAGTGATTTCTCTAGATCTATAAGGTATGTTGATGGTATTTTTATTAGGATTGCTTTGAATTTGTATAACAGTTTTGGGAGAATGGCCATTTTCACAATCTTGTTCTTCCTATCCATGAGCAAGGGATGTCTTTCCATTTTCTGAGATCGTCTTCAATTTCTTTTTTCAGTGTATTATAATTTTCCCTGTATAGATCTTTCACTTCTTTCATCAGAGCAATTTCTAAATATTTCATTTTTTTGGTTGCTAGTGTGAAGGGTGTGGCTTCTCTTATTTCTCTCTCTGTGACTTTGTTGTTAGTATATAGGAATGCTATTGATTTTTGGGCATTGATTTTATATCCAGCTACATTACTGAATTTACTTACTATATCTAGGAATCTTTCAATGGAGTTTTGGGGATCTTCTATACCGAGTATCATGTCATCTGCAAATAATGATAACTTAATTTCTTCTTTTCCTATCTTTACACCTTTTATTTCTCTCTATTGTCTAATTGCTCTGGCTAGTATTTCCAGTACTATATTAAATAGGAGCAGTGATAAGGGACATCCTTGTCTTGTGCCTGATTTTAAAGTAAAGGCCCTCAATTTTTGGCCATTTAGTATGATATTGGCTGTTGGTTTGTCATAGATGGTCTTTATTATATTGAGGTAAAGACCATCTATTCTAATTTTCTGCAAGGTTCTTATCCTAAATGAATGTTGGACCTTATCAAAAGCTTTTTCTGCATCTATAGAAATGATCATGTGATTCTTACTTTTGGTACTATTGATATGGCATATTACATTTATTGATTTATGTATATTGAACCATCCCTGCATGCCTGGGATGAATCCCACTTGGTCATGGTGTATGATCTTGACGATTTGCTGCATCCTATTTGTCAATATTTTTGAGGATTTTTACACCTGTGTTCATTAGGGAGATTGGTCTGTAGTTCTTTTTTTCAGTTGGGTCCTTCTCAGGTTTTGGTACTAGAGTAATATTTGCTTCTAGGAATGATTTAGGAAGGATTGCTTCCCTTTCAATTTCACTGAAGAGTTTGAAGAGTGTTGGCATTAGGTCTTCTTTGTATTTCTTGTAGAATTGTGCAGTGAATCCGACTGGGCCTGGGCTCTTTTTTTGTAGATAAAGATTTAATTATGTTTTCAATTTCATTAATAGAAATTGGGTTATTCAGCAGTTTTACATCTTCATGACCTAGCTTTGGTACTTCGTATGCTTCTAGGAATCTGTCCATTTCCTTTGTATCATCAAACCTTTGAGAGTAGAGGTTTTTGAAATAGATGTTGATGATCTTCTGTATTTCTATAGGGTCTGTAGTAATTTTGCCTCTTTCATTCCTTATTGCATGAATTTGAGCTTTTTCTTCCCTTTTTTAAATAAGGTTGGCTAGGGGCTTATCGATTTTATTTATTCTTTCAAAGACCCAACTCTTTGATTCGTTGATTCTTTGGATTGTTTTCTTAGTCTCTAGTGCATTGATTTCTGCTCTGATTTTCATAATTTCCTCTCTTATTTTGGCTTTGGGCTTGACTTGCTCTTCTTTTTCTAGCTGTTTGGGGTGTAGCATCAGGTTATTTATGTGTAATCATTCTGTTTTCCTGATGTGGGAACTCAGTGCAACAAATTTTCCTCTGAGGACGGCTTTCATTGCATCCCACAGATTCTGGTAAGTGTATCTGCATTTGCATTTTCTTGTAGGTACTGTTTAATTTGTTCCTTAATTTCTTCTGTGACCCACTGATTACTCAAGAGTGTGTTATTCAGTTTCCATGTGTTTGTGGGATTTTTGCAGTATCTTTTATCATTAATTTCTAATTTCAATGTGCTATGATCCGATAACATGCAAGGGATGATTTCAACTCTTTTGCATTTGTTTAAATAAGTTCTGTGAGCTAATATATGGCCTATTAGAGAATATATGGTCATTAGAGAATGACCCATGTACTGCTAAGAAGAATGTATATTCTGATGTTGTTGGTTGGAACATTCTGTATATGTCTATCAAGTCCATTTGTTCACAGTTGTGATTCAGCTCTGTTATTTCTTTGCTCATTTTCTGTCCCATTGATCTGTTCCTTGGTGTCAATGGCATGTTAAGGTCTCCTGTTACAATTGTGTTACTGATAATTTGAGCTTTCATTTCTGTTAATAGTTGTTTTATATAACTGGGTGCTCTGGAGTTTGGTGCATATGTATTTAAGATAGTTATCTCTTCGTCTTGGAGTTTTTCCCTAACAAGTATATAGTGACCTTCTTTGTCCTTTATGATCATTGTTGGTTTAAAGATCACACTGTCTGCAAACAGAATGTGTGCTTTTTTTTTTTTTTTTTTTGATTCCTGTTGCATGAAGTATTGTTTTCCATCCTTTGACTTTCAGTCTGTGAGTATCCCTCTGGGTTAGATGGGTTTCCTGTAAAAGCATATAGTTAGATTTTGTTTCTTGATCCATTCTGCTAGTCTATTTCGAATGGTGCATTGAGACCATTTACATTAATGGTTATAACTGTTATATGCTGGTTTATTGTTGACATGTTATCTCTCTGCTGTTGCATCTTTATCTTTCTGTTCTGTTTAATTATCTGCTTTGCTTAGTGGTTTTTTCCTTTGCATATCTAAACTGTCTCTCAATATTTTTTGCAGTGTTGGCTTGGCGCTCATGAAGTTCTTCAGCTGTTTTTTTCATGGAATTATCATATTTCATCATCAATTTTGAGTGATAGTTTTGCAGGGTACATCAGACTAGGTTGGAAATCATTTTGCCTTAGGATCTGGAATACTTCACTCCATGCTCTTCTTGACTTTATTGTTTGTGCTGAGAAGTCTGCTGTGATTCTGATAGATTTTCCTTTATAAGTGATCTGTCTTTTCTCTCTGACAGCTTTTAATAATCTATTCTGGTGTTGGATTTCTGGGATGGTGATTATTATATGTCTAGGTGTAGTTTTATTTTGGTTATGACTATTTGGAGTTCTATAGGCTTCACTGAACCTGATGTCGGTTTCTGATCTCATGCTTGGGAAATTTTCAGCTATTACTTCTCTAAATACCGTGTTGACATCCTTTATGTTGTCCCCTTCTTTTTCATTAATCCCTATCAATCTTATATTATTTTTCTTTGCCTCATCCTGCATTTGTTGAATTGTTATTTCCTGATTCCTTGTTATTTTTAAAATACCTTTCCTTTCCTGTTCACTAGCTGCAATCCTGTCCTCGAGGTCTGAAATTTTATCTTCACTTTCATTGAGGCAGTTTTTACAACTTTCAGTGGAGTTTTTTATTTCCTTTATATCTCTGTGCATCTGCTTTATGTATTCTGTTTGTTTCTTATATTGCTCATCTAAGGATTCTATCTTTTTGTTTAGTTCCTCCAATTTTTTAACTGTGTTTTCTTTAGATATATTCAGAATCTCTTTCATTTCTTTTATCATTTCTTCTTTTACCTGGGAAATTATTTCGAGTCTGAATTCCTTTAAATCTTCCTAGAGTTGCGTGTTTATTTCAGTAGCTATTATGTCTGATATTTGAGGTGTATCGCATATATTTTCTTCTATATACATTGCTCTTAGGGTTTCTTGATATGGGATGGAGGTTTGAGGTTGTAGTTTGGTCTTTTGTTTTGTCATTTTCCTATATTTCTGTGTTTCAAGTGCTATTTGAAAGCTTCTTCAGGGTCTGTTGGAAACCCACTTCTATGTTCGCAGCTCCTGGGACTCTGGCACCCAGTTTCCCAGGCCGCTGGGCCTCTAGAACCAGTGGCCCTCTTCTGCCTGTTTAGAACTCCTTAGTTCCAGATAATCTGGGCTCCAGGGACACTGTGTGCCCTCCTGCTTGCTGGAAACTCCACAGTTCTCCGAGCGCAGCCAGAATGGAGAGGCAGATGTAGGTGCCTCGGACCCACTTAGCCGCTTCACTGCCTGGAGGGTCCTGAACAGTCTGTGCTTGGGCAGAGTGCACTGGGCACTTACCGCAGGCCGCTGGGCCTCTGGAACTGGTGATGCTCGCCTGCTTGCTGAGAAATTCACAGTCCTCCAGACATGCGGGGAGGTGGATGCAGGCGCCCCAGATCCGCCCAGCCCTTCCTCTGCACCCAGATGCTGCAGGAGTCCCAAATAGGCTGGGCTCCGGGGATAGTGTGCGCCTGCCTCCTTACTGGAAACTCCACAGTTCTCCGAGCACAGCCGAAATGGGCAATGTACAGTAATTTATATTAGGGCAAAAACCTTTCAGTGAGGATTTAATGATTCCTAAAGACCTATAAATCAAGTCATTTCTCAACACTTCACCTCTAAACACCACAGTCAGATTAAGTTTCTATCTTCTTGTTATAGGCAGCTGAGTTAGTTAGAAATATTATAGGCAGTCAGACAGAGCTAGTCCCTCAAAGGAGCCAACACAGAGGACCAGATGTCTTGAGACCTTGGAGGAGACAGAAACCTCTCCTTGTGGACCATATCTCAAGACACAAGGCCAAACAAATGCAATCATACCGTATGTATAAACATCAGGGATTGATATTCTAAATAGGAAGGAAGCCAGGAGCCAGCATCCCAACTCCCTCCAGGAAGAGTCATTGAGCTGTAAGAATGCACACTTATGGAGGAGGAGCAAAGATGGTGGATAGATAACAGCAGGCTACAGAGGCTTCCTGAGACAGTCAACTTAGAATTCAACATAACACAGTGTGGGGCAGCCTGAACAGAGTGAGATGAATTCTCTCATCCCAAGAAGAAACTAAGGTGAGAAGAACCAATCAAATGTACAGTCTTGGTTCTATTATTGAAACAGCTAAAGATTTAGTGCTCCCGCCACAGTGGACAACTTGCCAATCTATTGGAGGTCCCACCGCTTTGACTCACTGGATGTGCAGTCACACTGAGATCGGGGGTCAGCCAGCTGAACAGAGTTGAGCTGGCAGGGAGCCTGCATTGACCTGTGGTGAATGACAACAGTGGAGCCATTCCACAGAAAGGGGGGCACGGGCAGACAACATTCTGGGACTGGGCAGGACTGGCAAGTACAAGGGGCAGTAATGACTTCAGTCAGTTGTTCCCTTCCCAAATGAGATTGGTAGAGTGCGTGACCTAGCTGAGACCCAATAGGTTATCTGAGATCAATTTCCTATGGTGATGGTGTACATTAATGCAGTGAAAGCTTCAGCAGGTTGACTGACCCAGAGGGGAAGCAACGCACACTAACACAGTGAAGGCCTCAGCAGGTTGACTGATCCAGAGGGGAGGGGCCAGCATATGCTGCCCCTGTTTGCAACTCACTAGCACACTGAAGTGGGAAGGGTCACTTAGCCAGCATGTTTCAGAAGAATTGTAAGCAACAAAGAAACAAACTGGGGTCTCCTGGAAGAAACAAAAAATTGAGAAGAGGAAGCAACAACAAAAAGTCCCCAGGTCCCAACCCTGAGAACATTCATCCAGAGCAGGTAAATACAAAGGAGAATGAGAACAGCAAACATGCAATATCAGACATGGCACCAGTGGACATAAAGAGATATCTTTGGAACCTCATAGATGAGTTCAAAAGGGAAATATTTAACCAAGTAAAGCAAGATATAAGAAGATTAATAAAATACATGCTAAGCAACCCTCAAGAAGAAACAGATGGAAGAATGGAGAAACTCAAACAAATGAGAGAACCATTTGATGATGAATATAAAGAAAATGTAGAGTACATGAAGCAGATTCAAAGGGATTACCAGGAAATTAAAAGCTCTATGGAAAGATGGCAAAACTGCTTAAAAGAAACTAAGGATAGATAATTCAAACTGGAGGACAGGTTTGCAATGTGGAATTATGAAAGGAAAACTTTTTGAAAATAACAAGGTAACAAGCAGTAACAATACAAAGGCTAGAAGACGACAAGAGGGTCTATAACTTGAGAATAAAGAATGTGAATGAAGAAGCGGGGGTACACACAAAGGAACTACAAAGGCAATTTACAGAAATAATTAAGGAAAATTTCCCAAATATAGGAAAAGGAAATGATATGCAGATGTATGAGTTATACAAAACTCCAGCCACCAACAACCAAAAAGAGCTGCACCCAGGCATATAATAATCAAGATCCCAGAAATTCAATTTAAGAACAGAATATTAAAAGCTGTTAGAGAGACAAGAAACAGATCACCTATAAAGGAAGGCCTATCAGAATCACACAGACTTCTTGACACAAACCATCAAGTCAAGAAGAGCCTGGAGTAAAATGTTCCAAGTTCTGAAAGAAAATAACCTCCAGCCCAGACTGATATACCCTGAAAGCTGTCTCTAGAAATTCATGGAGAAACAAGATGCTTCCAAGACAAAGAAGAACTTGAGAAATTCACAACCACCAATCCAACTCTACAGAGAATACTGCAGGGCATTCTAGAGAGAGAGAAAAAAGTACTAGGATTTCAGGAAGAGTAGCAGAGAGGCCTCAATGAATGGAGCAGAAAACAAAGTGAAGAAGACAAGCAGACAACTGATGGGAAAAAAAAGAGCATAATAGATACAAGGCAGAGGTTGGTTATAATCTCTATATAGATGGCCTAAATTTAAAAAAATTTAAAAAAAAAGAACAACACGGAGAGAAGATCAGGAGGTAGGGTCTACCAACATGCTATTTTTAGGAAATATAATTAACATGAAAAAGGGTACATGGACTGAAAATCAAATATGAAAAAATAATGCTCTGTGTGACAGAGAACCAAAGAGTAATAGGGACAACTAGACCAGTATTTGTGGATAGGTTGCAAAGACAGGCTTTAATAGGTAAAGAAATACGACTAAAGATCAAGTCCAGGAGAGAGAAGGTTCGGAACCACTTAGGTAAACAGCAGGTTGCCCCCCACCCACCCAATTTAAAACCAAGGGTCTTGGTGAGACCCAAAAATGCACAGTCCACCCTGGGGAAGTGAAATGGGAGGGAGAGTCTTAAAAAAGATGACAGAAGATATTGTTAATAGTGTATCAGGATTTAAAACCCACATTATTTGCATCACTCTGCTTAGATAGATTTTATTCTGCCCCAGTTTGTCTACTTGCATTAGATTTGAGGGCACAAACAGCTATCCCCAAACCATCAGGATATAGCACAGTAATCATCTTTAATTTCCTATTAACTTAATCTGGAGCCCTGTATGACTTATATTGTTTTGTCATGACTGATCTTAGTTAAATCTGGTTTGTTTGATTGCTGTTTGGTATTGACAGATTTTATTTAACACTGATATGATCGATAGTATCAAGTCTGAGAATAGAGGTAACTACACTGAAGATGACAAGACTCACTACAATACATATTCTGGTTTGATTACTGCCTGTTTTTGAAGTTTTATACTATATACAAAGTTGTGTCTTTATTAATACTGTTATGTACTGATATATTCAATTATACTATGTCTGATGATATAGCCAATTCTATTGAAGACAACAAGAGACAACACAGGAACTATGGTAGAACTAGTACAACAGTCGTATATGTCTTTTTCATTTCATGTATTTATAGGAATATGTTTTGTTTTGTCTTGCTTTGCTTTGTTTCTCCAATATAGAAAGGATAGAAATACATGTTAAGATTCATACATGTGTAGAATCTATAAATAGCTTATGAGAACTGATCTTATTACACATGATGAAATGAACAAATACTCTGAAGAAAAAGAGACACTAAGGTACCCAGTGCTGATACTGGAGTGTTGTAATGTGATACCCAGCAATAGTATTATTCTTTGTTCAGACTGATATTAACCTGCTTGGGTTTGTTCAATCTCAACATAATTGAAGATATGGATAACTGCATGTATGTTTAAGTGTATAGGATTGATAACCACATTTCTAAGTTTTTATTGGATAGTTGAACAGAACTGGTTGCAGCCTTACTGTTTGAATCCCCACTTTATATGCTCCACTTTAGTATCTTGAATAACTATTTGTAAGAGGACAATCTGTAATCATCAACTAGTGACTTCTTACTGTTTATTTGTTTCTTTGAAAGTATATATTTTATCTACCCATTTTCTGTTTTGTTTAGTCTTTCTTTAAATAAAATTTAAAAAAAGAATACACACTTACTACATGGCTCACTTCCCCATTTGTCCCTGATTTGGTCAATTTTACCTGAACAATTAATCTTATTGGTTGATTTTAGTTCTGTCCCACCTCATGTCCATCAGTCTTGCTATTTTTAGGAAATATAATTAACATAAAAAAGTTCCCAGTTTTCCTTATCTTGGACCCAACTTACCTTGTGGTTTTAGTCTATAAAAATCCTTTAAAAAGACAGAGTCTTTGGCAACCCACTCAGAACCCCTTCTGTCTCTCTCTCAGATGGAAGCTTTCTCACAATAAATATATTCTGCTCTTAACCTCCATTGTCCCTGAAATTCATTCTTCAGTTTTAAAGAACACGAACTCGTACCAGACATATGGTAAGTCGAGAGTTTTGTTCCCTCATATCACCCTCAACAAATGACTTTGTGCATCAAACTCCTGCACAAACTCAAGAAAACAATTACATGCAGACCGTAGTAGCGCTTCATTTTTTGAGGTCACTTCATCTGCTTGATATCCCAGTGCAATTCTCTTGTTGGTATCCAATCCCCCTGGAACATGAACATTAAATGTTCTAACAGAAAGCCCCCTAACAAATGGAGCTGCTGATAGAACAGTAATGACAGAAACAGCCACCAAGAGGATGCTTGACTTATTTTTATTTAGAGAAAGAAGTATGTGAAGGAAAGGAGATGGTAGAGGACTGTTCACAATGCTTCATTTGTTTCACCATTGCTGGTCTCTGCAATGGTATGAAAATCAGATGTGCAAAACGCTTAGGGAACAGAGACCTTTATCCTAGTCACTAAGTAAGGATTCCCTTTTGTGTACCAAGCACCAAAAAGGCACTTTACCCACAAGGCTTTCTTTAACACACACACAAAAAAATCCTTTTAGAAGAAAATGTCTTCACTATCACTTGCTTCTTAGGAAACGAGGACTCAGGGATGCTGAAGAGTTGCCCAGAGCACACAACAATCTATCTGTCTCCAACTTCTATCCACTAAACCACTGGAGTATAGCCTTTTACCATCCCCTGAAATGAAAACTTTTCCCAGTGCTCTGGCTAACTACCTAATCACTATTTTTTGAAAAGAACATTTTATTATGTTAACCAAACCTTTACTCTGCAATTAACTCTAATTACAAAGCAATTAAGTTGGGAGGAAGATTATTTTGTAATTTAAAGCTATTTTTGCTGACACTAGATTTTTCTCTAATTCGGATTTCCTGGTTCTAATTGTTATTTAATTAACACATTTGCTGGCTCTCCCTGTGATACTTGAGTTTGTCTCCAAGCTCATACACCTGAGCACATCCTGTCTTCTTTGATGAAATGTCCCAAAGAGGTGAGAAAAATAACTGGTTGGTTCTGTTGAGGTACTTGAAGGCAAAGTGGTCTTGATTCATTTGTTGTTTAAAAGTAAGAAAATAATAATTTCAATACATGGAGTTTGTTAGTATAACATTATACATTATTAAGTGCTCTATCTGGTTAATGATTCCAATTCGTAATATGGAAACTGGGAATCTTAAAAGGATCTCTCAATGTCAGCTACCTTCACTTTAAGAGAATATTTAAACAGGAACAGTCTGTGAACTTATAGCTACACAAATCTGTTTCTGACTGGAATCGCATCAGTCCAGTGTGACTCTGTTCACAGTGGCTTTAGGATCAATTGTGTGCTCTTGACATCCGAAACCGATTTAATAGTGCTGAAGTCATAGAGCGCAGTGCCAGGTAGAGGGCTAACATTTGAATAATCATGGCCTAAAATTTAAAATGTGTTCTTCAGGTATAATAAGTTTTAAGGGCATTACCATAACCTGGGAGTCCTTGTTGTGGAGAGAAATGGGCTTTATGAATATCTCACACAACTCTTTAACTTTCTTTCTTTTTCTTTCTTCTGTGGGGATGCCATGTCACTTTATTTCTTCCACTTCTAATACCAGGTCCTTTGACCCTTTCTTGTAAATCCTCCACTGGCCTCTAAAGAGTAAGGCCAGATTTTGAAAATATTGCTTGGCGAGTACTTATATTACAATTTTTCTTTTGAATAAAATGTTCAGATATAAGTGTTGTATTTTTACTTGTTAGATCTGATAGCCTTGGACCTAACCATACACGCCAATAAGGAGAAGATTGTTCCTTCCCAAGGCACTTTTGTAGGTTGTACAATTGTCATATTTTAAAGGTTCCTAATCAATAATGTGCCAAGCACATTAAAACACACATTTTAACCTTTCCAAACATGAGGACTCTTTTATTACACAGAAATATTGTTGACTTTTTCTTGATAGCTGTTTGGATTGATAACAAATACAACGAAAAAATATTTGTACATTTAGAAAAATATTTCTTGATAGATTTTCCTTCAGTGATAATAATTTTTTTTAACTTATTATGATGTTGAAGTGACTATTTCCTAACAAATAAGGTAAACTATAGGCTATTTGACTACACGGGGAGGGGGGAGAGAGAGAAAAGCAAAACAAAACAAAATGACAAACAAAAACCTGAGTTCTAAAAGTCTGGGACTTGCACTCTAAAAGTCAAGGCTTTATCACTACTCAATTCCAAGTACTGTATGATTCAATCAGGGATTCCTATTTCATACACAAATAGACATTCTTAGGGGAAAAGAAAAATTTGTGGAGGATCTCTGTTTTCAACTCCAACATAAAAAATACTTAAAGTCATCTTTCTTGTCCTTATTATTAGATAACTGTGAACAAACTGAAGATCAGTGACTTCTTAGGGACCCATCAGAGAACTGAGGCTGGGGACAGATGAGCTCCTCCAATCTGCAGAAAGACATGCAATACAGAGAATCATATGCAAAATCTCCCACTGGGTTACAGCAATCCCTGGAGGCTGGGTTTGGAATAGTTTGAGAGACTCCTTGGGGACTCCCCTGAGGGACCATGTCACACTTTCATGAATTTTACCTCCAGAAGTTATTGTCAGTTTTCATAATGAAGATCCAAGAGGGATGTCTTGGAATCCCTGGCAGAAGGAAGACAACAGTTAACATTGAAACTGTGGCCACACTGCTTTCCATAATGCATGCGGACTCTGTGGGAGATGTTGGCTTCATCCTGCCTGAGAAGAGCCTCTTCCTAACTCCACTTCCTCCCAGCCTCCTGTCTCACCCAAGTAGAGGGTTTGGGGAGAGGGATCAGAAGCATTTGTGAAGCTCACACACCAGGGTACAGGTCCAATACAAGTCTGAGACTTAGCCCTAAAATTAACACAGAGTATTCTTTCCCCAAATTTTACCACTGTGTCTCAGAACGCCAGCATAATTTCAGAGGATTATGGCTAAAAGAACTACAGACACAGACTCCACCTCAACAGGAGTACAGAGATTGACCGAAGTTAAGGTGGAGACATAAACAAAGATTTAAGAAGAATTTGAAGCATCTGATACCTACAGCTATAAGAGTCATTAAAAAATTCAAATCCTAACCAAATTAATGTAAAACCTTAGACCAAGGAAATATTTGTCTGTTTTTTGTTACTAATTCGTCATATCTGGCTTCTAACAAAAAGTTCAATCTCTGCTAAAGTGGAAAAATCATGACAGTCTGAAGAGATACAAGTATCAAAACCAGATTTGAAATGATGCAGATACTGGGATTATTTGGTGAATAACTTTGATTAATATACAAAAGACTATAGTGGATAAAAGCACTAAGAACAGACCCATTAAACAAGCATAGAGATAGAAATCAAAAAAGTCAGAAGTAAAAATCTCTGTAATAGAGAGGAACAAAGTCTTCTATGGTTCATTAGGCTGGCGATGTGGAGGAAAGAACTATTGAGCTTGAAGACAGGTCAGTAATAACTTTCTAAATTGATGTGCACACAGAAAAAGTGACAGCAGCATAAGAGAACACATAAGCATCATGGGACAGTTTCAAGAAGTGTGACATAACATAGCTGGAACGCAAGAATAAGTAAGAGAGAATGGGGGAGAAAATAATAATGGATAAGAATTTTCTAAATTTAGTGACATGTGCCAAACCACAGACACAAGAATCCTCGTAAATGGCAAACAGGATAAATATCAATGAAGTTGAAGACAGAATAAATGAAAACAAATCAAATCGTATTTTTCTTATTCTTAATTGTGATATAAAAGATAAATACTTAAAGTAACTACCCTGGGTGATTAAAGCAATGTGTGGGTGAAGGGAGTGACAGCAGTGATAGAGGGAGAAATCAGAAATTCTCTGAGATCCCAACGCACACATCTTTCATTCACTGACCAAAACCATTAAACTCTAGATATATTCCGTTCAAACTTCAAACAATCCAAAAGCAAATAGGAAATACTGAAAGAAATCAAAAGGAAAACATGCTTTTACTATAGAGAGACAAAGATAACAACCACAATAATCTCATCTGAAACCACGCAAACAAAAAAAGACTGGGGTACAACACTTAAAATTAATATTAATTTTAAAAGCAAAATCATCAGCTTGGGATTAAAAGTTGGTCAAACTGTCCTTCAAAGGGAATAATGAAAGGACTATTTCAAACATTAAAAGTGAAGTAATTATTTGAGTGCTGACCTGCCCTCCTAAAACTGTTAGAAGTTCTGTGAATAGAAGAAAATTAGTATAAGTTAAATAATCAGATCTGTGAAAAGAAAAGAAGGATGGTGAAGAAAGAATAAATTAAGAAAAAATAAAATCTTAGGTTTCTTATTCTTTTTTTTTTTTTTTTTTTGGTCTTTTTTTTCGTTTTCGTTTTTATCGGTACCAGGGATGGAACTCACGACTGCCTGCTTGCAAGGCAGGCGCTTATGCCGCTGAGCTAAATCCCCAGCCCAGGTTTCTTATTCTTAATTGATGTGGAAATAATACTAGTTAATACTAGTAATGATGCATTGTATTATTATAGCTTACGACTAAGCAAATGTTGCAAGAGACAGGAGGGAGAATTTTGAACACTTTAAGTTACCAACAATACATATCTTTCAGCATTACAGAGATGAAGGTGGACTTATAGTAATTTAAAATACATGTTGCAAATTCTAGGTCAACAACTAACATCTTTTAAAAACTACTATAGTTGATATGATTAGAGGGAAAATGAAGTGAAATTATATGAAAAATTATAAGAAAAAAGTATTGGTGGTCTTTGAGAAGAAATTCTGTGCTTGCACTCACAGAAAGCTAGCCTCTTCAATAAATAAGCAGTATGGGGATTAAATGAGATAATAAACATGATATTCCGAGTGTACATCCAGATATATAGAAAGTGCTTAATAAATGTTAATGATTCATTCTCATCACAACCACCACCGACAGCTGGGGATCTAACCTGGTAGATCACTTTTAGACTCTGCTTCTTTTTCTTGCCATTCGTACCTCTAGGCAGGGCTGATTAACCCTCTAAATATAAAATCCCCTCAAGATCCATGAACATGTTTCAATTTGTTTTAAAATCTGGAGGAAAAAAATTGACATGTTAGGTAGAAGAAAATGTTTTCAATATAGGAAATTACTGTTTGTCTTTATTCCGATGCAGTCATAAAATACCATTTTCATGTTGCTTTTATAGTCCCTCAAAGGGAAGGTGTTCAAGACCCACTAAACTCATAATGTAGCCTACCTCTATGAATTCTGAAAGCCAGTGCTTAGTAGAAATGTTACCATGGCCCTAGAGGATGCTATTGGTTTTGTGGGAAAGGGAAATGGACTTGTGCTTATCTATGTGCAATGGGACAGAGAAAACTCAAGAAATAAGAAAATCAAATTAAATCAGAAGTTAAATTATGGTAGAAAAATAAGAACCCAAATGTCCTACATCCAACTCTTGAGTTTCCTGGTAGCCAAAGGAACAAAGATTTCTATTTGTTCTATAGAACAAATAGAAATGAGGGGAAAATCACTCAAGGAGATATCAAAGCAGGTCCCTGGCTATAGATATTGTTGTTGCCTAGTAGCAGAAGACACTTGCTAAGCTTTCTTCAGAGGACCAACTTTGAGAACAAAGTTTGAGGGCCTCGTGACAATGTTTGTGGTCCATCTCTCCTTGTGACTTCACTCATCTCCTATTACTTGCCTTTTCATTTATAATTTCAATCAGCAAGTTTATCTCAAACCTAGAGCCTTACCTACAATTCCCTTAGGTAAGAACTCTTTCCCTTCAGGTTCTTGTCTTTCAGCGCTCACCTCTGAGGTCACACCATCCACGAGGCCTCTGCCTTCTTGGTTGGCATCTTCCCACCTCTGACTCTCATGCTGGCACTACATTGTTTCCCTAATCTGAAACATCTATTAAAATATGTAATTACCTATCAATTAATTGGTATGTCTTCCCCAGAAAAGCTCCTTTGGACTTTTGCTGGCTTACTTTCTTTTTTTTTTTTTTTTAAATCCATGTGGGAGTGCAGTGAATAACTGTTGAGGGCATACATTTAGGAAAGTGTGTTCTGGTAGTAACAGGGAAGGTGGCTGTGTAGCCCACTGTTGGGGATGTGAGTCTGAAGTTTGGGAGTAAGAGTTGGGACAGGGTTGAATTCTCCTGCATAATAATGTAAATAATGAGGATTTATTGCCCAGGAATTCTGAAGAAGAGAAGAGGCAGAGCCGTGCACATGTGTTCCTCTTAATTACAGGCAAACTCTCCCTCTCTGATGTATGGGTGCATTTTCCCAACGGGCTTCCTATAGGACCTCTCTTGTGGGGAAGGCACTTCCTGATCAGGCAAGCCCTGACATCCCAGGCAGAACTCGGGAAGTGATTGGTCCAGGAAGAGAAAACCAACCATTCCACACATTCCTATAAGAAGACCATTTGTCTGGAGCTACTTTCTTGGAATATAGTGTAAACACTATAAAATATTAATTCAGTTGTTCTCGGGGCATTATGCTACCAAATGAAGTGAAAGCCAGGTTTCAGGCTTAATAAACGGCTTGAATACAGCTAAATTGAGGCCTCTTCATGCTGATGTTTCTGTTACTGAATCTCAAGAACGAATTCCAGAACACATATCCAGTGTCCTAGACTCTATGGAAAGAGTTCTTTGACATTATGTGATGGTTGTAAAACAAGGAACAGCATTCCTGCACCCTGCTCTCTGAGAGTCACACAAAGTCTGAGTTCTACTTTGTTAAGCAGATTCCACTCTATTGCTATTCCTAGGGAGGGAGCTCAGTTTGACCCAGGATAGGCTGGGATCTAATAAGCTTCATAAACATCTCATTTCAATTTTCCTTTTTTCACACTTTTTGTCTTTTGGCTCCACCTCCTTTATTAGTGTGTTTTGTAAACTTGAGACAACGACAACTGCAAAAATCTGTGCATTCTAAATAAAGGCATCTACTGGGAAAAAAAAAAAGAAAGTGGAGACACAAAAAGGGCAAATAGAAACAAAATTAACTATGGTGACCTTTAGAAAGAACAAGGTTTTGAGGCACGGGTGGGGATATTCATTGTTGTGTTTTCTGTATCATTTGATTTTGTCAGTATGATCTGTGCTACTTTTATAATTAAGCAAAGCCCGAGGGACTTACATATGCTGCAAGCATCCTAGGGAGGATCTGTGAGTGCCACCTGCCCTGCATGTTGCTGATCAACCTCATTTCATCTCATCACTTGGAACTCAGGGATGTCTACGTGCAAAATCAGAACAGATTTTTCAAAACCATCGTTTGTTTTCAGAATCTCATTCCTCCAACTTGACACAACCTCACATCTACCCATGCCTAACTTATCTTTAAAGGTACTTTTTTGTTTCCATCAATGTTATAATTGTGCGTTCTCTTGTAGGTCAAGTAGCACCACATGACTTATGAAATAAAAAATAAAACTATACTAAAGTCAATCAGAGTAAAAAGAAGGAAATATAAAAGGACTATCCTATCCGTTGTTCTACGCTCTTTATCTCCTTTCCGGGGAAAGGATTTTCTACAATATTACCTCTGTCTTCTGGCATATAATGTTACGTTTCTAAGTAGTTGGTTAATACTGGTGTTTCTTCTCTTTTTCTCTTTTTTCCTCCACCTCCTCCTTTATCCTCCCTTCCTCCCCCTTCCTCTCCCTTCTCTCTCCTCTGCATCTTTTGCCTTTCCCCATCCTTCAGTACTGGCGATTGAACAGGACACATTTTAATTCCTCTTTATCTCTTTCCCTTCACTCCCTCTCCTCTTTCTCAGTCTCTTGGTCCCCTTCCCTGTTGCTAAAGATTTATCTCCCTGTTTCCTATTGCCTTGTATTTTGATCTTTAACTTATTCATATTTGAGAATTCTCATACAAAATCATTCAATATTTAAGCTCGCATTTCTGATTTGTTTCACTTTAACATGATCTTAAAGTTAACGTGTTTTTCTACAGATGATTCAAGGTTATCCTTCCTTATGACACAGGAGTACTCCACTGTGTATTAATATCATATTTACTTCATCCATCTATTGATAGACACACAGGTCCCTTCCAAGACATAGCTGTCATGAACTGTGCTGCTATACACATGTGCATAAATGTATAATTGTAATATGAAGTCTTTAGCTCTTTTTGAGATGATGCCTAAAAGTGGAAAAGCTGGGACAACTACAATTACTATGTTTATTTTTGAGGAATCTCTGTGCTGATTTCCTCAGTTCCTGCACTGGTTGACATTTCATCAGTGAAAAGGGTTCCTTATTCCTCTACAACCAAAGCAACATTTGTTAGCATTTGGAAACCATTTTTTTTTTTTTCTGGATTAAGACGGATTCTCAGTGTTGCTTTAATTTGCATTCCTCTAATGACCAGAGATGAATTTTTTTTTCATGCTGTTTTCACTGACTTTTTATGTGACTTTTTCTGATCAATATCTATTCATTTTAGCTATCTACTTTTTTTTTTATTTTGGGGGTTTTAATTCATTTGAGTTCTCTCTCTATGCTAGATTTAGGCCTCTGTCATGAGTAGCTGGCAAAATAATCTCCCATTCTGTCTGTTTTTCTTCACTCTGTTGGTTGTTTTCTTTGCTCTGCAGAAACTTTTAAATTTGATATGACCCCATTTGTTGATTCTTGGTATTGTTTCTTACACTGTGGGAGTCCTGTTCAGAATTTCCTTGCCTATTTTTGTATCTTTAAGAGTTTAGTATTTTATAATCCAGCATATTGTGTTTCTGTTTTAACATTTATATCTTCAATCCAGTTTTATTTTAATTTTACAAGTGATGAGGTATATGGGTCTATGTTCCAATGTCTGCTTGTGGACAGCCAGTTTTTCAAATACCATTTATAGAAAGGCAGCATTTTCTCTAAGTTATGTTTTTGGCCTCTTTTCCAAATCTCAGATGTCTGTGTGCTTCTGAATTGTTTCTGTATCCTCTGTTCTGCTCTACTGATTAACATGCCCATTTTTGCATTAGTACCACATTGTTTTTATTACCATATCTTTGTACTATAACGTGATATCTGGCATTATGATGTCTCTTGCTTTGTGATTGTTGCCCAGGTTTGATTTTGTTATTCTGAGTCCTTTCTGGTTTCATATGAATTTTAGGACTATTTTTCTAGTTCTGTGGAAAGATTCTGTTGATATTTTCATTTTGAGCGCTTTAAATCTCTGTATCAGTTCAAACTAACCCTCTGTGACACTATTTTTTTCTATCTTTTTTAAAAAATCTTTTTGAGACAGGTTGCTACTGTGCAATTTTCTGCATAGTAACCTTGATCTTGTGCTCACTTCATAGCCCAGGCTAGTCTCAAAATTGCAAAAATCCTCTTGTCTCAGCCTCCCAAGTGTTGAGATTACAGGTATACAGCAACCGTGCCTGCCTAACATTTTCTATAATGCATCATTTCCCACATTATTGTATCCTTTTGGTAGAAAGCAGGATGAAGCAGAGGACTCAGTACCACACTAGTCTAGTAACTAAAAAGGAGCCCTTATATTCCTGTTCCAGTGTTTACCAGGTGGCCTTCACAAATACATAAATCAGCCCCTGTTCCTAACTCCCTGTGGACTTTCCTACTGTGTAACGTGTTTTGTTTATGCTCTAGATGTTCACTCACGGAAGTCAACTTCAACATCTTCATTGCTGGTCCAGATCCTCATCCATTATCCAGCTACAGTCTTTGCCTCTGTTTTGAGTAGGTTTTGGTTCAGAATTCAAGTCCTTGCCTGATATCCGTAGGAAGTGCTGACTTATTGATGAGTGGCGGCCTCTGCCTCTCCAAATCAGTCCCATGTCATTTTAGTAGGTAGATAATATGATGTGACCTGAACAGAAGTCTGGACTGGAACTTTCACAGTCAGTTAAGGGTGACAGAGGGATGTATGTGCTCCCTTCTTCTCAGATTGACAATGTGTGAGCTGCACAATTTCAGGAGCCAGAAATTTTGAAGTCAGTCTCTACCTACTTCTCTCCCTACAACTTCTCTTTGTCAAGACAGACATATCCAGCAGGCAAAACATAGTATAAGAAATCCCATGGCAAGTCTGTGCACAGTGTAGAAATCAACCATCCTCCTGGGAGAGTCCTACTTTTACTGCTAAGAACCCTGAGTACTTCATGTCCCAGAGCGGTGGGGGAAAACCCTTGTTGCAGAAAAAACAAGATGATTGGTCCTTGTGGTATACAGATTTACCACATGGAATAACAAGAATCTGTTCAAGAGAACTGACTCACGATGGAAACACAGCCAACAGGTGTGATGCTGTGCAGTGCACCAAGCACTTTCATTTCCATCACCTTAGTGTCCACAGCAATCCTGTGTGTTAGGCTGATGTGGCATCCCGTGATAACCAAGGGTTAAAGGCATTGATTGATGTATTCCATGGGTAAATGCCAACTTCATGTTACTAAGGAAGAAAGAAATATCACTAAGGGCAAAGATGGTAAAGGTGTGTGTGGACTTACAGCACCAGGGCAGAGATGCCCAACTGCAGGAGTAGAAGCAGGAGCAAGAATGTGACGAGGGGAAGAGTGGTGTGACCTCCTCAGTTAGTCCCTTCCCATGTGGTGTCATAAAAAGGCACTGGCTCTGCATTCAAGCTTCAACACATCCCAGTGAGGACCCTTCTTGATCTTAATATGTTAGTTATGCCTTGAACTTCGGAATCTTCTGCTATACAAGAGGGTTAATGAGGTCCATGAATTTTGCCAACAATGATATAAATCTATACAGTACACAGTAGGAGTCATTGCTTTTGAAAAGAAAGTGAGAAATATTCATTCCATTTCTAATTTCTTGAGTTTTCCTCTTTGTGACAAGTAACATAATTTCAACTTAAACCAACTAAAACAAGTAAGTAGGTCCATGGGCAAGTTCTCAACCCTGGCCTATGCTTGTGTCCCTGTAGACCTAGGTGTAGCCTGGGACATATGCTTTTTTCTCTTTGTGGCATAGGAAGTGCATATAATTCATTCTCAAACTGCAATACTTGAGGAGAAAAACATTAATTCAGAACAGCAGGCATAAAACAGCTTGAATCATCCTACCTGGATGTAAGGTGAATCGCCTCACATCTGCTGAGTAGCACATCTGGGAAACACTCCTGAATCCATAATTGAGACAGTGATTTTGCTAGAGTGCCTTTCAAATCTTTATTTTATTTTATTTTATAGAGAAAAAATAAAGATAAAACAGACTTTCCAAACACGATAATAGGAGAGTAGCAATAATTAGTATATTGAGTATTGTAATCTTCATAATAGTCCCTCAGAATACAAGAGATAGGCAGGAGATATTGTCCAAGCAAACCTTTCTTTTCAATGAACTAAGAGAAAATAGCTATATAAATATCTTAACTATCGTGTGTGTGTGTGTGTGTGTGTGTGTGTGTGTGTGTGTGTGTGTAGTTTTTCCTTTTCCCTTCCTTCCTCTCTCTTTCCCCCCCTCCACAGTTTCTCTTTTCTTTGGAACAGCTTCTTCCCAATTCCTACTAACTATTGTACATTTTGGATCTTACTTACTAATTCAACTTCTCACATTAATGAGACAATATGACATTTACACATGTGGATCTGATTTACTTCACTTATGAGTATGGTCTTGAGTTGCATCCATTTACCTTATAAAAGTCTTAAGCTTTAGAAGCTCCACCTGGCTTTCTGACTCTAGTTCCTGATGATCCGTGTAAACTGCCACTGTCCCACCTCCCCCACCTCCCATGACTCCTACAAACTCCAGTACTGCTGGGCTTTGAGTGGCCTACGCCCAGGAATACAGCTTCAGGTCTCTTGCCAATTGGCACAACTCCAGTGATCATGCCTTGGATGCCTTTGGATAAGAGGGGCACAGTGACACATCTGTAGGTAGAACGGTCAGCATCCTTTTTACAATACAGAGGTGGCTCCTCCAGAGACCTCTTACCCTTTTTTTCTGCCCCTGTAACCGATAGATGACTACAGTTCAGTAGAGGTTTGACTCTGCACTATCTGTAGTTTGAAACACACTGATGTCATTAACCTCATTTGCTCTCAGTCCTAACTGGTGTAATGAAAATTGTCACTAGGTACTTTTTTTTAAAGTGGCACATAATAAGAAATTAATGCCATTTTATTTTATTTCTATTGCTATCATTATGACATAATGCATCAGTGGATTTGAAATGTTCAGAACAATTCCTGCCACACTGGTGATGGATATTTGATCTCCTTCTTCAACAGTTATCCATGCTCTGAATCTTTACTGCCTGCCATTACAGCCCCTTCTAGTTTTGTTCCCCTATTTGTTCTGGTTAACTGGATTCAGAATGGGTATTTCCAAGCGCATACTGTTTTCTCTTTAGCATGTGGACTAGTGAATTCCTTAAAATGCCTGCTGGGAAAGCTGGTTGTGAACTGAAGAAGGAATAACAAACAAGTTCTCCAAGAGGGAACCCTGAGATCTGTTGTCCTGTGTGTCTCTGAAAGTTGTCTATGTGGATTCTAACACATTTAATGGGTCTTGGCTCATTAATCCAGCCCTAACTTTCTGCAGATTCTTTCTCCCTGCTGGTCTTCACTCCCCTGCCAATTTTTCTTTCTCTTCTCTGATACAATAATAGGAATAACTAGCAGGTTTTTTTTTTCTTTTTTTTTTTTTTGGCTATACTATAAACTAAATGATTTATATGATCATTACAATCCTATAAAATATATTCTTCATTTGACCATTTTTTGCTGCGTAGAAACTAAGAATAGAGAAGCAACATAGCTTGGTAAATCCTGCTATCTCTAGGATTTAATCCTAGAGTCAGAATTATTATATTATTGTAAGTTGACATATTATACATATTTTAGTGTACAGTTTATATCATAAAATATATATATATATATTCAGTGTGTAATGATTAAATCAAGATAATTAACATGCTCATTACCCATTATCCATGGTAAAAACTTGTTTTCTATGGAGATCAATATTTAAAATTTACTGTCTTAGCATGTTTAAAATATGTAATACATTGTTATTGATTATAGTCATTGAAGTATGGAATACATCTCAACATAATTCTTCCTATCTGACTGAAACATTTTTTTTGTAGATAAAATAGGCACAATCACATACCGGTTAAAAATCATTTAGCCTGCTAGCAGTTTGGGCTATTAGGAAAAAACATTTCTGCCAACATTTGTGCACAGTATTTTGTGGGAACATAAACTTCCATAACTCTGAGGTACATATGCAAGAGTCCAATTGCTGCACTGTCTGGTAATGGTATATTTGGTTTAGTTTTTCATTTGTGGGGGGTAGCTAGGGATCAAACCAGGATCTTTTGCATGTTAGGTACATTCTCTACCAATGAGCTGTACCCCCAGCTCCAAGTGGTCACTTTCTTTTTTCTTTTCTTTTTTATTTTTTTGTTTTTCTTTTTTTCTTTTCTTTTTTTTTTTTTTTTTTTTTTTTTTTTTGCTACTGGAGATGGAACTCATGACCCCATGCTTGCCAGGCAGGTGCTTATGCTGCTGAACTAAATCTCCAGCCCTAATTGATCACTTTTATGAAAAGCTACCAAATTGTTTTCTAGAGAGATGGTAAGTACCATTTTATATTCCTACCAGCAAGGCATGGGTGAAGCTGTTTCTTTACATCTCTGTGCTATCTGATGTTAGCACAGTTATTTATTTCAGCCATGCTAGGAATATGGCAATAATCTCACTGTGGTTCTAATCTGTATTTTTCTCATGTTTTGATTCCATATCAAATAATAATACTGAACAATAAAAAGAATTGTGTATATAAAGCATTATATATAATAAAAAGAACTATCTGTATCTATCCATCTCCTATTGTCCATTTATATTTATCTAGAGAATCATAACAAACACAATAATATTGTTGAAATGCCAAACCTACAGAAACAGGGGGAAGATTAGAAATTTCCAGTAGTTAAGGAGAGAGGAAAGAATTGGATATGGTCATAAAAAGACAAAATAGGGCTCCTTGCAATGGTGAAGCCATTCTGTTTCTTGGTTTTGGAGATGATTGCATAAACAAACCTATTATTACAATAAATTGTATGGAATTAAACACACCCAAATGAGTACAAGCAAAACTGAAAAAAATCTAAAAAATATTTGCTGCTTGCATCAACATCGATACTCTGAATGTAATGTAGTATTTACAGTAACAGAAAACATGATCAGTGGAGGGAACGTGAGCAAAAGGTTCATGAAATCTCTTCATATTTTTCCTTACAACTATAGACTGTAACTAAGTGGTACCTGGAGTCACAAACTCAATGCTCTCCACGATTCTGGTCACAAAACAAACTGAAAGAGAGTCCAATCACATTTTCACATAAGGTCAACAATCGATCTAACCACTGAATTTGATTGGGTTCTAGTCCAACTCAGTTTGTGACCAGAATTATGGAAAGAATCCAGTTCGTGAACTGAGGCACCACTGTACAATTATTGCAAAATAAAAAGTTTAGATTGAAAATCAGAGTAATCATCCTTACAACAATAGAACCAAGTTTAAATCTCAGAGTCAAGGAGATGGCATGCTGTATTGAGCTTAGGCTCAATACTTCTATGCATATTAAAGCAGGAGAGCTTTAGTAACTGCAGACCTGAGCTCTGGTTAATGCTGTGTCACATAACATTTGGTGGAAATGAAAAGAAAAATCTGATCACAACTAAAATGAGAGGCAGGAAGATACAAAGGTATAATGAATGGTCTGCCTGCCTGTTCAAAAGAGACACATGGCATATTTGATTATATACATATGCATATATATGTAAAATTAGACATTATGTTAATGCAAAGGAATAAATTAAACAACTGTTGTTAATTAGCAGCCTACTACTGTTCTCCATAGATGTCAATTTCTGTTTCAAATCTTTCTAAATGTTTAGCTGTCTCTTAGCTGTGGAGTAATTGAAATTTATATGTAGACTTTAGGAATTTTGACGAATACCTTTAAACAACCCATTTCCTTAAAATCATAGTGAGAGCCAGACAAACAGAAACATGTAGAGTTGATTGCCATGGATGGTTATTGTGGCAGATTTTTTTGTGTGTTCCTTGTTTGGTATGCCCTTTCATGTGTTTAGTGTGCCTTTTCAACTCAACCTCCCTCCAATTCTTCCCCTCTGGCCACTTGGCTTCTTTAATAGGCTCCTTGATTGTAAGAGGAAACAGGAAAACTTTTTATTATTTCCTGGGTTTTCTAGGAGGCATAGCATTTCAAAAGAGTCTGCCAGTGCCCTGGGCTAGTTCTCATGAAGCCAGCAGAACAAGTTTTTAGTCCAATATATCTTTCCCACAAAAACAAAAACTGCTAAGAAAGCAAACTAAGAAAGACAGTGGAACTTAGACAATGCCCTGCTCCAAACTGAGCAGGGACCACGTAGGTCAAGGTCCTTCCTTCCATCTCTCAGCCTTGAGCTTGACTGTGGGTCTGGCTTCATAGATCTGCAACCTGGAAGCCCATCAGAAGACCCTGCATTTGCTGTAATGCTCTGCTGTCATTGTCTTGAAATCTTATAATTTTATTAACTCTGAGCCTGTGTTTCACAAGTGATGGACAGTGGGACAATGAAGCATCCCTATGAGAACACAAGAGATGTACAACATGCCTGTCTACATTTGCCTGCTGGGCCACCCCCAGGGAGTATTACAAATGAGCAAATGTAGTCTCCTGAACATCATCACCTTGATCTTGCTTTGTGTTTCACTAAGCTCCCAGGAATTATGTCCAATGCATCATTAAGTAGAGGAATAGTAAATGAGGAGCTAAAAGTCATTAAGTCCAAAGCAGAGAGTGCTGTGAGAACATGTCATTCTTAAGAAATACCACAATCACTCTGAGTCAGACTTATACAGTGTTTTCACCACATCAGTAAGAATCAGATATGCATATGTAAGTCCTGACATATGAATTGTTCGATTTTGGTGATTCAGAATGAGTTAAATACTTTTAGCTTTATATTTGAAGTTGGTGTTGTACAGAGTAAAATGAATAATATCCCTCCTAATAATTTAGAATTCTTATTCATTTATTTTATTCAGAAATTAACTAAATAGCAAATGAAAACCACCATGACTAGTCAATAGATGGACTACAAAGAAAGCAGAAAGCTTTGTGTTTTGTTACTTTGTGTATTTGTCTTTTTTTGAACAACAGCCTCACTTTTTCATCTTGCATTGAGCTCTGAGGAGAATTTGCAGCTGCCCAAATGACTTGCAGAACTGCTCAGTCTCCTGCTGAATAAAGGAGGACACTCAGCAACTCTTCTTATTTTGGGTGCTGGGTCCAGTTGAGAAGCTAAGTTTGGAAAGTCACTTTGCTCAGCATTGTTCACCGTTTGGCTACCCCGAACACTTAGAGAAATTTACTGTATTAGGAAGAGAAATTGTGCTCCTAAATTTGTCAGGGAATACAAACCCATAGAAAAGTTGTCCCTGGGAATCCATGAAAAATTGGTTCCAGAAATTAACAGATATGAAAATCTGTATGTGCTCCTAGATCTTATATAATATGGTGCAGTATTTGCATATATCCTATCTGCATCATCCTGTATAGACCCATCATCTTTAGATTACTTATAATGCCTAATACAGTGTAAAAATATGTAAATGCTTAGGGAGTAATCACAGGAAAACAAGATATCTACATGTACAGTACAGATGAAATGGCACATAGAAACACTGAAATGACATCCAGGATTTGGAGACAGATTTATTTATGCTGATGGGCAATGATTAGGATCACTTTTAGAATATCAGGCCCTGATCTCAGTGGTCTGGGGCATATATAACATAGGCAAAAAGGAAGGGCAGAATTTTCTTGTCAATTAGGGATTGGTTTATACAATATGAATCATAGTGATCAGTCATTTCTAAAAGACCAGAAGCAACCAGATCTGGAACGAAAACTATTACCTGTGCAATTAAGAAACTAATATACTGGCTGGGGTGGGGGGTATTTTCTGTTACACAGACATGTTTCTTTTTTATTTTGTTGTTTGGGGCTGGACATTGAAACTAGGACCTTGTACATATGACCAAGCAGGCACATATGTCCAAGCAGATCTGTTGAATATTTTTAATTCATAGTTAGTTGAATTTCGAATTGCCCACTGTATACAGTGAGTGTGTGTGTGTGTACATTATAGAGAGACAGTTTCAGTACAGACTGATATATAAACATAAATGAGAGAATACTAACTTACAAGAAGAAATGGAATTGGCACAAGAACTAGAAGTTGTATCCCTATTTTCTGAGTAATTTTCATGCAAAAGGAGACAAGATAAGCAAAGAAGGTACTTGGATCTTTTAGAGCAGGCCACAGACCTTGACTCCAACCTGTTTGAGAGGAACAGAGTTTATAACAAAGGCGTGGTATTTACAGAGGATTTGTAGAGCATAGCCAGCTAATCACCAAGTCTACTGCATTTTTATTTCAACATCATCTAAACTACTTTTTAAAGCCCTGCTGAAGTGAAGTGTGGTAATGTGACTAAGTTCTAGTCAATGAGTGTGTGCAGCTGTGATATGTTCCACTCCTTCCTGGTTCATGAAAACTGCCCATGTGCAGACCTCTGTGTTCTTCACCTTAATTAGCTCCCAGATGACAACCATGGTAACCTAAGTGTCATGTGTCATGGATGAAAGATCACTGATCAGAAACCTTCACTGTTAAATACCAAAGAAAAATATCTCTGTATTATTAATTAATCAAGAAACTTCAGTGCATATATATCACAGTGGCTAGTATTTCCAATAACTGAAACAGAATTTCTAGAGGCATCAAAAAAACGTGTTTTGATGCTGTATGGTCAGACACAGTGCAACCAGAACATAGACTCAATGACACCATTAGATAGTACTAAAAGAAATCCTCTACCACTGTCTGGTACCATATAGACATGAGACTTTATCAAGAACCTTCATCATCATTGCTCTGGAAAATCCAAACTCTTCCCCCACAAGCCTGCATTGAAGTCTGCCTTGCTGGGATTTCACCAGCCTCTCACTGTTCTATTCCAATTCTTGAATAAGTGAATCTTTCTGGTAGTCCCAGGCTGCTGACAAAATCTTCACTGCAAAAGAGTCTGG
Organism: Cavia porcellus; assembly: GCF_034190915.1. NCBI lineage: Eukaryota > Metazoa > Chordata > Mammalia > Rodentia > Caviidae > Cavia > Cavia porcellus. The sequence continues at coordinate 29,043,262 of NW_026947502.1, forward strand.
GAAGCTGCCTGCCTGATATGATAAAAGGATGTATACCAGGGAGCACTGAAAGAATCAATCTACAGAATGTTCCATGCTGAGTAAGCTGGACCAGAGGAAAGGGAATCGGTTAAATGATGGCATGGTCAGAGGTTCAAGTTGTTTCTTGACCTCACAGCAACCTGACATAGAGATCACTGGCTCAGGCCTCCCTCACTCCTAACCATTCAGGGTAGCCTCATTTTATGTGTTCAGGGTTGAAAACTGACTAGCCATCCTTCTTATTTCCAGTTAGTCTATATTTTTATCCTTGTTTCCTGGTCTTTGAGACACTCTATTTTATGTGATTTATGGGGCAACTCTGGAGAAGGTAGAATTTTATTTACCTTGCTTCTAGTTCCTATTAGCTTTTTGGATTTCACTAATGATCCTGATATACAAAAGACTACTCTTCAGAAACTGGTGGTTGGGGATGGGGACGGGATCTTCATTTTCAGGCAAATTTTTTCTTCTCTATTCTCACTTATAAAGGAGCTGCAAAATCACAACTCTGTCAGGAAGGTGAGGCACAGTCACTTAAATTTTTTTCTGTGGCTGTATAATTGACAGCAATGATGAAGAGTAAATGAATTAATTCACACAGAGATCCCACAACAGAGCCTGGCACATAAGAAGTATTCTATGGATCACAGCTACCATTATAAGGTTCTGATGGGCAAAGCTAAGTGCACTAACTATGCTGCAGTCCTATTTTAAAATATTTTGCTGACAATTATCAACCTTTCCTTTCTTCCTTCTCTTCCCTACCCACAATAAATACACGAAGTTTTGTGCAAGGTGTAATATGGCTTTTCATTTTCTAGTTTGCTCATATTTCTTACCCGGAACATACTTCTGACCTTGTGATGATGGCTGGTAGCCAATTTGAATCAAAAATGAGGAGGTGCTGGGAAACATGTTAAAGTGATCCTGTTTCCTGGAGTAGTGATAGAGAAGTAGCTGCATATGAGCCAAATCATCAAGCTGGTGATGTTTGAGAAGAACACAAGAAGGTCAAAGACAGAAGGAAGTATGGGATGCTGCTCAGAGCAGATGGATGGTGATGGACTGATGGGCAGAAGTGGAGGCCAGGCTGTGAGCTCAGGGCTGTGCCCTTAGTCTGGGACACACACGTGATAAAACTTCAAGCTACAGAAGTGTTCCCATGTAGTAACAAAGTCTACAAGGCCAACTAAATCCTGCATAGGACTCGGAGCTCTGCAAATGGACGGATAATAGATAAAGGAAGGTTCCTGGAATGTTCTTTTTCTTCTGTAGCCTACATTGCCTTCTATCTGTCAAGGGTGTTGGAGGGTTAATTGGGATAATCAGAGTAAAAGTGCTAGCATAGTACCTAACATGTAATAGGCTTCCTAAGAACGTTATGCAAATTGAAATTTGGGTTTTATTTAGAAGAAAAGAAATTCTATTGAAAGGAAAATTGCTTTTCTTAAATTTTCCTTGTAGCAGTAATAGTACATATGGAAGAGAAGCAAAAGATGAAAAACTACAAATAGTTTCGTCTCTAGCCTTTGAATCCCAGAGTGAACTCTGTAATTGGGCTTCTTTCAGCCCTTCTGAGGACTGAAAGCCTTTGCATACAGAGAGAGATGAGGATGCCCAGCCTCTTCCTTTATGGGCTCTGATTTATCATTCACTGCTGCAGGATACATCTGCTCAGTCAGTTTTTGAGGGCATGACAGAAAGGCATCTCCTTTGAATTCAGCAGATTTTGCAGCTGCTCAGATCTCCAAGAGAAGTGACTGCAAGATGGCTGAGTATGATAACAGGCTGGCAGTCCATCTATCATGGTACAGAGAACCTGTGGGTGTGCTGACCCAAAAGTCTATTGTTCACACCACTCCCACCATTATAGCACACAGGGATGACTGGAGCAAGCCATCTAGACCCTTACTAAGTTACTGTTACGTGCTAAACTTTGTCTTCCCAAATTCCTGTGTTGCAGTTCCCATTCGAAGTATCCTCGGAATGCAACAGCATTTGGAGAAAGGGTCTTCACAAAGACAGTTAAGTCAAAATGAGATCATATGGGTGGAATTTAACCCAACATGATTGGGGTCCTTAAAAGAAGAATACATTAGAGCTAGATATTTATAGGTCAACCATACACTGTCCCAGTGAGAAAATGACTATCTACAAGCCAACCAGGCAGAGGCCTTAGAAAAACCAACCTTTCAGTCTCTGATCTCAGTCTCCCAGTCTCCTGAACAATAATTTTCTGTTGTTTAAGCAGTTTATCTGTAGTACTCAGAGTATACTTATAGAATTTCAAATCCTAGTGGACCATGCTCCCACCTGCCTTTTCCACAGCACTAATGAAATCATGCATGAGAAGTGCTGGTGAGATTCTTGCAAGAACTAGGTTAATATTACAGTAGCAACCATTCTGGAGAGCTTTTGCCCATGTGTCCTCTTGTGTTAATGCTCATGTGAAGTAGGGGCTACACCAATTCACCTCCTGTTGCTCTGGCTAAGAGACTGAGGTTGAACCTCTGCCTCGACAAGAAAAGATAGAACTCCGTGTGGCCCCCAGCTTTTACCTGCTGGTTCTACTGCTTCTGAAAGATGAGGGGTGTGTAATATTTGACCAAGCCCTTCCTCTCTATTATCACTTCCAGCAGAATCTCTCTTTAACCCTAAAACCCTCTGGGACATTTCCTTTTATCTCAAAACGGGTTGGAAAATTTCAGTCTGTTTAGTTTTCTTTAACACTCTGAATGTGAAAGCTTGCTTCTAGGTAGAAAAAAAACCCCATTATTCCACGATGTCAAATGGAAACACAGGGACTCAATTCACAAAATCTGGACACTTGAGCCCTATAGGAACACACAAATGCTTCTATTTTGGGGCTGTTTCTCATCCCACACAGAGATGTGCAACCCCAAGGTGAATACATTAATTCCTAAACACTTCATGCTACACTCTTAGTCACTGAGCCTCCTGAGCAGCCTGCTATATCCAGGAAGAAACAACCTTTCTGAAAGGAAGGAGCTATGGACTTTGTTCTTCAGTGGTACGTGACGTGAATCTTTTGTTTCTCCTGCTGACCTTCTACCTCCGTTCATTCACAAGCAGACACACACACACACCCACACACATATCCTATTGATCTAGTTCAGTCCACTCCATGCCTCACTTGGTATTTATGTGTTCAGTACAACACTCTTCTAACAGGCTCATTTTACCTCTCCTATCTGTCTTTCACACTACTCTGAAAAATAAGAAAGAGCCAGGAGGACTGTAAGTTTGGGACAATAAGGGACTCTGTCTCCTTTACTCTTGCATTTTCAGCAGTTATAGCTGTGCCTGACATATAGTACTCAATAAATATTTGCTATATAAATTAATAAATTATCAAGTTAAAACGGAACTTTCTCCCACTAAGACTTTTTCCATATTATGCCTAATTTGTTATTTGGGCACCTGATATTCATGCTAGGTGAATCATAAAATCTGTGTATAGATTTATGAAGGCAACTAAAACATACACTCTTTGCAATAAAGTGCATGATTTTACTAGATTTTCCTGAGTGGAACTGGAATTACTTTGCTTGCAACAGTGAGATTTGCAACAAGTCAGGTTTAAGATTTTCAGGGATCGACTAAGGAGCAAGCTTCTGTGTTGAGTGCTATCTAATGCAGTGTACAGGAAGATAGGGGTCTTCAGTGTTCCTCTGTCACTGAATGCTCCAGGTAAGAAAAGAAAAACTCAATAGCAATAAGTATTTGTCAAAGATTTAACAAGCACCATGTGGCACACTAGAAAAGTCTGTCTATAACACTATATTAAAACCTGCCACGTTAAGATTGGCATTATTGTCTCCAGTTTGCAGGCTAGAAGGAGGCTCAGAGAGGAGACATGACTTGATCAAGGTCACAGAGCCTGTAAGTGACTAGTTGGGCTCCCCTTACACCAACCTAGCTATGTGTGTCTAACTCTGGGCTCTGCCCTCAATGCCACCTCAGGCACAAATCACAGGATGCCCATTGGGCATTTGCTCTGGTGCTATCTGCATCCAGGACTTTTGACTGGTGCCTCAGTTTCTACCACATCAGGAGGAAGTTGTGGAAGTCACACTGAGAGTCAGTGCAAAAACTCTCAGTGGCAAGGGGTTTCTTCTCTTGAAGGAGACACAGGTAATTATGAGCATTGCAGGTTTTTTTTTAAACAATTAAATAGAGAGCTAGAGAGAGCATTGCTGAAGTCATTATCCCTGGGGTTTTTTTAGATAAGTTGAAAGGCTGCCTGTCTTGGGCGATTTGAATTTGGTTTGCTATATGCAAATGGACCTGTCAGCTAGATTTGCAGGGCTGTGTGCAGCCCGCCATTGCTTCATTTGACATTGCATGCTTCATATGTTACGGGGTCATCTCCTTTATTTTCCTTTCCTGTTGGAACATGAATTCTTCAAGGGTAACAAAAATTTCCAATTCAGTCCAATACTGAGATGTGATGTAGCATCATGCTTAATAGTCAGTATAGTGGTGTGAGACAACAAACCATTAAAGCCTCTTTTCTCTGATTTATAAGCCTGGTGATCTTGGGCATATTCCTATATGACTTCTTGTCAGTGATAGTCCTTCATCTGTAAAGAAAAGAAGCAGTGATGGCTACTTAGTTATCCTGTGGGGCTGGAACTAGAGTTGAGCGCCCTGTATGGAGTTTGTGCCCTGAGTGGATAAGAGGCAGATGGCCATCTGCCATGCCTGTGTGGGTCTTTGACAGACACTGACCTTGCCTGCTACTCCTTGACATCATCAGGTCCCCTAGCAATGTGTCTCACTCCCATCACCTCCCTGGAGGGAACCAACCAAAGCAGAGCCCAGATAGCCCCTCATACCCATGGTTCTTTTCCTTCAGCACCTGAATGGCAGCTGAAAGATGAACCCTTAGCAAGATGTACCACAAACTTCAGGTTTGTTTCTGCCACGTGTGCTGTGTACTTTTAGCTTGGATGATTTCTTCAGTATACAAGTCAGCACGAATTAGGGTTCTTGTCATCAAAGTTTTTGATACTTGTGAGCTCCACAGGGTCCTTAATGTTTAAGAATTTGGGTGACACAAGACAGCAGAAAAGATGCCTGACGTGTTGTACAAGATCTTAGAGCTTGCCAGTGCCTCAGGATCCTTTTTATAGGAACTCTGGGGAGAACTCCCAAACAACCAGAGCTAAAACTTTGATCAGAATAAAAGGCCTCAAAGCTTATTTTCAGAGGGCTGGAGGCCTAGGCCCCACACTGGGAAAGACACTGCTAGAAAAAGTATGAACTTTAGAAAAGATGCTCCAGAATAGTATTCCTGCAATAATTGCCTAAATCTTTTCAGGGCAGACCTATGAGTGTAAATATAGACATTGCCCAGCCCCGGATTTCATTTCCCTTATGAACGCCCATCTGCAAGTCTCCTTGAAGAGGCTCACCAGCCTTTAACTATTCAAAGCAGCCAGGAAGATTTGAGTTCTTGACAGGTTCCCCCACCTTACATGATAATAAGGTAGGTCACATTTCAGATTTAACCCACTTGACATTTTAATTCTTCTAATGTACTTTTTGATGTATGCAGACGAGTACAGTGTAGGTACATGCTGCTATTTATATAGTCCTGCCAAGTGCCTGCCGTCAGTGTTAGCTCTGTTCACCGAGGAGCCTCTGAGGTCCTCAGAACTTCAAATTCTCCACTGCCAAATACTTTTTCTTTCAAAAGTTTGAGAAAAAAAGAGAGTGATGGATTTCTCATTGATTTCCTTGTGGCAAAAAGATGGTGCTGCTCCCGATTAAAAATCCTGAATAGAAGAGGAAAATCCTGTTGCATATCAGCTGGCCCTGATGCAGGATGCGGAGTGAAGAAATGCATGCAGTACTGTGAGCCCAGAGGCTGACCCAGGCCGAGCTCCAGAGAAGTCCTTGCTTGCTGACATTGGTGTCACTGCCATCATCATCATCATCATCATTTTGTTGTCATCAAACTAATCATTTCACCATCATTTTCCCGGCCCTTCTGCTTGCTGCCCAACACCCTTGGAAAAGTGTTTTCTGTGTGGAACTCCTTTTGCTCTTTGTGAAACTGGATTATAGTCTCTTTCTTGGGTCCCCCAGCAAGATTAAGGGAGGCAGAACCAGTCCTCAGTAATGAGTCGGCCCTGAGGCACCCAGTTCTCTTTCCTTACACTTCACTTCCATGATTTGGTTGCTTTATTACCTTTGCTTACTTCTCAGTCTTCACATCAGTTAATTCTTCCGGCCGTATAGCTGGGACTGTCTGTCTTGCAGAGCCCCGTACTACCCTGGCAGGGACCCTGACTGAGAAGCGGACTCACCACGCAGCTTGGAACAACGGAGTAAAATTTTCCTTATCTGCAACATAGACTCGCGTACCAGAGAGTGGTTTAAAAAGTGTGCCAGAGACCAGCAGTGTCAGAAGCATCTGGTGTGCTCATTAGGAACCCATGTTTCTGAAGCCCCCCTCACATTCATTAGATCAGACTCCCTTGGGGACTCTCTGGGATGTGCAATTAAACAAGCATCCCCGGGGCTCCTCCTGTGCACTAGGGCTGGATGAGATCACAACCAGCGGCTCTGTCTGGGCTTTGATGAGCTCTGAGACACAGGCCTATGACTAAGCAGAGAGAACATAGGCCAGTGTTAGTGCTCTATCTCAGCAGCACGTCTGTAGAAGTTGGCCAGGCAGAAAAAGGAAAGTCTACAGAGCCCAGGGGCTCCTTGGAGATCCCAGGATCAGTAACCACCAGCAAATAAAGCTTAAAGAATAGTCTAGGTTTCTACTCTTGCTGAACTCATCTTCTTCCCTTGGAGAGGAGGCCTCTGTGCACACTCTGAAGACCACTTAGAAATGTTAGAAATATTTGATACCCTGAACATCCAGTCATAACGGTCTTCAGCCCCAAACAACATTATTATAACATGCAGAATGAATATGTGTCAGTCTTCCTTAGAATTTAGTACTTCTTAAAGCCAGCTCAGAAAGGATGCTGGGGCACATGCCAAGTTATACACTGATGCTGAATGTCTTTTGTTCCTTCAGCCCATCTGCCACCCCAAATATGTGCTTTGGACAAAAGTGCAAATACCTCTAAGGAATGACAGTGAAAGACTTAATTGGGTCATCTGTGTATGCAAAAGTAATAACAAATACATCTGTGTTTTTAAGGTTGACTTGCATTGTAATTTAACCAGTGAAGTCAGGAATAATTTAAAAGGAGACATAAAGTTTATCTTTAATTCCTATAATTTTTCCTGGTAAATATGATATAGATGCATAGCTATATAGAGGATATATTGATATGTAGAGAGACAGAATTGATAGGTGACAGATAGATAGATAGATAGATAGATAGATAGATAGATAGATAATTGGTTACTTTTCTCTCTTTGTTGAAACCAATACCTGGTGCTCAACATGAAGGAAGGAAAGGTCTATTTCTCATAGTTTGGGGAAGTTTCAGTCCATACTCAGCTGGCTCCAAGGCAAGGTGGTGTAGCTAAGGGGCAACAATTCATGGTGGCCACAAATGACAAGAGTGAAAGGGAAAAAGAGGAAAAACTACAACTTTTTCCAGTCCTTACATTATATGCCAGGTCCCTGACCCTGGGAGGGTGCATCAGTCACACCACCAGTCCCAGCGCTATACAATAAACCATCACAAACTCTAGATTCAGCCATTTCCATTACTGCATGAGGCTTGGTGGGGGGCATCTGAACACAAACCATAACAGATAGATAGCTAGATAAACAATTAGATAGATAGTACTATATTTCTTATTCATTAATCCATTACCACATACAAGGAATTGTGGTTTCTTTTCATATATATTATTTCATTTAATCCTCCACCAACCATATAAGATAGACGTCATCATTATTTCTAGCAGTAAGAAAATAAAGCTCAGCAAGAATGGCCTGAAGTCACACACAGGAGCTACATGTCAAAAGTAGTGCCCATTCTCCTAACCCCATACTCTCTGACCTGACATGGTTAGTCGCTTTAGGGAGACAGATGCATCAGACTAAAGGGAGAAACAACAGAAGGGTTGGAAGGGGAGGCAGGACTCTCATGACCTACAGAACAAGAATGTGGTAGAGAAATGGTGAGAAACTGATGAGATGCTGTCACCTTCAAGGAATCAAAGGCTCCCTTTTATGCAATATCCAGCGCTCCGGATACTCAGCTAAGTGCCCAGGGTCACCCAGACACAGCTGCATATGCATCTTGATGGTACCACTTATAACTGTGTAAATTGTGTCCATTTTCTTAAACTCCAAGCTCTAATTGCCTCGACTTTTAATGAAGATAATGTTGTCTACCTACTGTTTTAGTTGTTGGCTTTCATAAAATGATACTTGTGTAATGCTTAGCAGAGATACTATTATGTAGTAAACACTCAGTAAATAAAACTCAATATCTCCAAAAGCAAAAAGCAGAAAAACAAAACATTTTAAATTTCTATTTAGCATACAAAGTACCTTTAACCAGTGAATACATGTTATATGATAAAATTCCCTTCAAATACTAAAAAATGTAGTTTTTAAGAAAATCTATCTCTGGATTTGTTAGTATTCTGCTCCCCAATAAAATATGTTGAGACTTTCAATGAGTCTGCTAAATCTCTATGCTGGTCCGCTCTATAGAAATGATACCAGTTTCTATATGCAAGGATTATGGTTAGGGCGTAGATCAAATTTTCACGACTTCTCAATGTCTTGAAGAAAACTTAGAGATAGGACACCAGCTCTGCTGTGAATAAGAACTGAGTGTTTGATCATTTTTATGCCTAAATCTTGCAATCTTAATTTCTTCTAAAATAACAATGTACAATATATTTTTTGTTAATTTCCTACTGTATTTTTGAAATTCTGCTTCATTTCTACTTTTTTTGCTTCATTTTTAAAACAAAAGATTTTAAAAATTAGAACTTTTTAATTGAAACTTGTTTGGAAATACAAATTTTTATTTATTTATTTGAGTGAAAAAAGAGGAAAATCAAAAAGCAAATGAGACAAACAACAACAGCAAGCTCAAAATAATGATAGTATAGATTTTCAAAACAAGATAATAAAAATTTAACAATGGTTGTAATATTGCATATTGTTACCTTCACAAGGGTTGCTTAGATTACCAGGTACAGATATGTAAAATTGATCTGATCATATGAGTATTAACTGTTCTTTTCCAACAACTAATAAAATCATTAGTATAGTTATCTTAGCTATCTTCTGTGTACACACACACACACACACACACACACAAATTTATGTCTTTTTCCTTTTCCCTTTCCTTCCTTCTTTCTTTTCTGCTATGCCAATTAATTTTCTTCTTTTTGCAGTTTTTTACCCTTTCACAATATTTATTGATTTTAGATTACATTTGCTCTTTCAGTTTCTTACACTAAGGAGACAATATAATATTTACATATAGGAGTTACATTTATTTCACTTAAGTGTATGGTCTCAAGTCATGTCCATTTACTTATAAAAGCCTTGATGTAATCTTTATTCATAGCTCAATAGTATTCCACTGTATAAAATACCACATCTTTTTTTATCTATTCCTCAATTGACAGGCACTTTTGTTGTGCCCAAGATCTAGCTATTACAAATTGTGCTGCTATAAACATAGGTGCATATACAACACTGTGGAATGATGTTTTCAATTCTTCTGGGAATATGCCTAGAAGCAGAATAGCTGGGTCAAATGGAATCTCTAATCCTAGCTTTTTGTGCAACATCCACACTGATTTTCATAGTGGTTGAAATACAAATTAAAAAAAAAATTTGGAAACAAGACCTCAAGCAACAGCATTAAACGAAAAATAAATGTAAGGTAGAAATAAATGATTATTGTGATGGATTTAGAGATCTCCTCCTTTTGAGTCCTATTTAAACCAGTAGTTTAATGAGGTGTGTAACTACAGTCAAGTTACTCCCAGTACCCTCCTCTGTGAGACACCTGCATCACTGACCCCCAGAGCTTTGTATGCGATAGCTGTGGGATGACAAGAGCAAGAATAGTAACTGAGGCACTGCTAGGTATGAGTCATCCTTTCCCTGATTCCCTTCAATGAAAAACCAACAGGACAAGAAAGAATGGAGAAATATGTCAGATCCTTAGCTGCAGGGTCAGCCAACCCACTAGAAGTTTTCTATTTCAGGATGAAATTGTTCCTCCATTTCATTGAAGGCAGAGGTGATGGAAAATTTAGGTTTCATCTATTTAATGTGAAGGGAGATTGGGTAAAAATTTGGAAAATGACTAAAATAGAAAGAAAAAAGTGGGAAAACAGCATAACAAGATCATCTTTGCATTTGAAGGGAATTCAGTTGAAAACATTAAGATAGAGTTAAATTCTCCAGCTTGTTTAGATCTAGACCATTTTGAGACTCTAGTACTAACACAAAGGATGGTAGACAAATCTCTAATAACAACCTAAAGTCTCGCTGTGTCCCGATATTCCGGCTTGTGTAATCTCCTTCCCTTGAATCTTGACTACTGCATGGACTTACTTCTAACTGACAGAGTACACTAGAAGCAATGGACTATCACACAGAAGATTAGGTTCAAAAGAAACAACTCTTCTTCCATCTTGGGCATGCAAATACAAGCTATTGCTTTCTTAAATCATTGATGCTGGACAAATCAATTCACATTGTGAATAACCCTACAAAGAAGCCTAAAGATTGTAAAGATGAAAACTGAAGCTGTCAACAGCCGTATGAGTGAACTTGGAAAGGAATACCTCAGCCCTGAATACCTCAGCCTTAATTAAGAACCACAACCCCAGCTGGCAACTTGGCTCTAATGCCTCATGCACAAAGGAGCCCAATAGTATTAAGGCTGCATTCCAGAAAGCGTTGTTGTTGTTTAAAGCTGCTGCATTTTGAGATAGTTTATTAATTGCACAGTGTGCAGGTAATAGAGGCAATGAATAATACATTTACTTTCCCATGTTAGTAGCCATAGCATGCATGGAGATCAACAGGAGGTTCGTGGACAGGAATTGATCAAGAATCTTAGAACTTCATATCTTGTGGTTTCAAATTCAATCAATTTTAAGTCAAAAAAACATGATCTTCATAAAGCTTCTCTTCTCCTACGTCTCTAACTTTGCAGGTTGCTCTTTCCTCTACTGCATTCTTGAAGTATCTGCACCAATGTAGTCTTATCCTTAAACTTGCTCCTGAGCTTTCAGACTGATTTGATCCTTTTCCCCTGAGTCACTAGCACAGTCCAGCTACCCCTTCATCATCATAATTACCATGGTGTTTCACAATCACTGCTATCTTTCAATGTTTTCTTTGCACCAGATTTTGAATGGCTGGGTGGAGAGGGCAGCCGATTTGAGGAACAAATGCATGACATTCCTTCACATCAAAATAAATATAACAAATATAACAATAAATATAATATATACATAACATACAGATATGTATATGATTTTACATACCTATAGTTATGTTTCATTATAATTTTTTAGTCACTGATAGGTCATTTATATTACAGTGACCCTATGAGATTATATCACTTCATGATGTTTAATTTAATTTATATAAGGATACTCTATGATTTAAATATATATTTTAATCTATATAAACCATTTTAATTTATATAAGCACACTGCCTGTTTAATTTACATAGGCATATTCAATGATAAAATCATCACCTAATGTCACACTTCTCAGAGGGTATCCCCATCAGTAAGTGATGTATGACATGTAAACTAGGACTAAACTGGAACCAAATACATTAATCATATTAATAATAAAAATGGGCTTATGTATTAAAAGGAAAAGATTTTCTTCCCTGGTGAATACAATCAAGTTCAACTCTATTTGCAAGAGATGTATCTAAACAAAATAAAATTTTAAGAGAAGGAAAACAAGTATAACAAATGCAATTAAAATAAACAAAAGAATAAAAATGTATTAAAGGACAGAAAACTCTTCAAAGACTTGTCAACTTTGGAAAATGGCTGAAAAATAGGAACACAGTCATCAATGAGGTCTAGTGTGATTAGGAAAAAAGAGTGAGAGAGATCTGTATTTACTGATGAAGCCTTCTGCAGGACACTGTTTGTGTAAAAGTGCAAGTTGACAATGTGTACTGTGTGCTATCAGTCATTTCAGAAAGGAAGTGTGTGAACAAATAGATGCATAGATAGATAGATAGATAGATAGATAGATAGATAGATAGATAGATAGATATAGAGATAGAGTTAGATAGAGATGGATAGATAGATAGACAGATAGATGATATGGTTTAAGCATGGCTTGTGCCTCAAAGTTCATGTGTTAAAAGGTCAGACTTCAGTGTAGCAATGTTGGGAGATAGTAGAACCTTGAAGAGGAGGAGCCTAGTGGAAGGTGATTAGGTCACTGGAGTTGATGTCACTGAAAGGATTAATGTGGCTGTCATGGGACCCAAGTTAGTTCTCATGAGAATAAGTTGTTTCAAATGAATCTCCGGTTTCCTTTCTCTCCATGTAATGTCCCCCTTTTGTTCCCACTGTGATGAATCTGTCACACTGATACAGCCAAAAGGACACTCATCAGGGGTCAAAACAATGGGGCCACTCAGTCTTGGGAATTCAGCCTCCAAAACTCTGCACTAAGTAAAGTACCCAGACTTAGGTATTTTATTACAGCTACAGAAAAATAGATTAATACAACACAACATAGAATATCTATTTTTATTTATATTTTTACAAAGCAATGCAACAGTCAACCACAATTTTAAAATGTTCCCCTAAAGGGGAAGAAATTGAAAAAGCTAGGGACCCAGAGAAGCAAACTGCACTCTTCTTTGATTATACTTCTTTATAGGTTTGACTTAGGAAACATAGATTTATTTTACATAAATATATAGAAAAATTAAATTTAAAATCAGTTTCTAAAACAGGGTTAAATGAAATGATTCTAACCTGCTCTCTATTTGGGGGCATAAAAACACAGGAGGGAAGGCATTCCAAGTGACTTAGTAATATTGATAAAACTGTGGGGGAGCAGCGATGGCTGAAAAGTTAAGAAGTATGAAATACAAATGACCTTTATTTTGAGAATGTGGGGAGAGACACCTCCAATCCCCTGGGGCATGGCATATCCCCACCCCCCCGCCATCGATCTCTCTGTGGAACATGGGAAGTGGAGGCATATTAAGTAGCCTAGGTTTGGGGTGGAACCTAAGGAGGCATTAGGGATGCACAGGTAGCCCATTGGTCTTTGTTTGGCACCATAGGTAAATTACTAGTGGTGGAGGAGATAGGAGCTCCTTGGTTCAGGCTGAGGCTTTTCCAACTACAGTGTCCGCCTGGGCCAAAACTCTTTCAATATCCCTTCCCAACTACTATAATGCCATAAGATCATGAGTTTAATCATGAAACACCATCACATAGCAAGTCAGTGACTTCTGGCTGTGACTTTTTTTAGAACTATGCATGAGATTGTCATGTAACTTTGACCCTGCATTGTTGGCACAAAAATGAGAATATTTGTCCAATAAACAAATGAGTTGGCTAGTAATTTGGTGAATGCATGGAAGCTTTTTTAACTTTTGAAATCTGGGTATTTTCAAAGTCAAATCTCAGAGTGAATTTCTGTTGAAAGCTCCATGAATCTTATTAAGTAATTAAAGCAAAATAGTTCAGTGTTTTCAAAGTCTGGGGAAAGTTTGATCTTGGAGGAAAAAAAAAAAGAACAAACTTACAGATAATTCCTTTTTGCAGACCCACTTTCTGACATCTCATTAGCTTCCATTGATTCAAGAACATTCAGACTCATTCCTGCAGGGCAGTTCATTAGAGAAGTTTCTGGGAGGGGTAGATGGGCTAGTCCAGGTGTTAGCTTTGGTGGTTTTTATGTTGATCAGCTTCCTTCTTCTTCAAGTCTGAAAAGCAACTAAATCAGAAAGGACCTCTTGGCAGAGTAGAGTTGAAATGGGTATGGAGAAAGAAGAGAAGCTTGCCAAGTGCTGGGGAATGCAAATGGAAAGCAGACTGTTCCCTGTGGCAGTATGAATTGTGTAAAGGCCCTGGGCTTGATGTGCACTGGGTAAGTTACATTGAAACTCCTACAGAGGAGCTGGAGAAAGTGTTTGGGTACTAGAATGTGGTTGCCTAATATAGAGAAACTTGTTAGATCTTTTTTTTTCTAGGAGAAAAATGCCTATTTCACCTCCAGGGGAAGTAAAGCCAGATACTATCCAAGGCACTTCCTCCATTTCTTGTGTTGCCCCAAGACTGCACATGAAATGTATCATTGTCTTCATTGTATACATGAGGGTCAACCAACAAGGGGTAGAACAATATTTTAAATTCAGTTCTGGCTCCCACTGAAACCCACATTCTTTCCATCCTATCCATTAGCCTACTGAAGAACAGAAAGAGGGGAGCAGAGGGGCCATGGGCTCCTTGATTGGCCAGAGTTTCTGGGAGCAGCACCCTTGACCTCCCATCCTGACTCAGCCTGTACCAGAGATGTAACTCCAGGTATGCCACATCTGACTTTCCCCTATGCAAAGTGGGAAGCACTGAACACAGAGGGAGGAAATATAATGATTAGCACATTCTCATGAGATCTGCTTGACAGGTACCTTGTGATAAGTGACTGTTGCATAGTTTTAATTATGCAAAGGTCCATATCCTTAACAGAGAAAAATGCTCAGCATTCAAGGCCCACAGGACAAACCACCCACTGCTGTCTTGCAAAAAACCTTCACCTTCTGCTCCCAGGTTCTATTCCAGGTGCTGGGTGTGGGCAGATGAGGGGTTAAAAGGAAAGTGACAACAGCCGGCAGCTCCCTCCCACGATCTGGTGATTAATAGCAATGAACAGACTTATCAGAGAGTATTAGGGTGAGATGATTAATGAATCAAAAAGACCCAAGTTTTAATGAGGCAGTGTTTTCTTCCTACCTCTGAATTCTGAAATCCCATTCCAAAGGCCAAACTGGGAAAGATCACCCAGAAAAACAGCTTCTCTGTTTGCTGTCCTCCCTCCAGGGAATTTAGCTGAATCAGAAAGGCTTTCTTTTTTCCTCTTCAGAGTAAACAAACTAAACAACAGCAAACTCTTGCCACAATACAGCAAATAGGTGTAATTTCTCTAAAGTACAAGTTTAAAAAAAGGACAGGTATCCTAGGATTCCTGACACACTTGCCATGGGGTGTCCCCAGTGATAGATAAGTGGAAGAGTTACAGGGGCTCAGGATGTGGGAAGTCTGCTCTTCCAAAGGAGATGTGGGTTGGGAGGAGACTGAGGTCAGGGTGGCACTAGGAAAGGGTGAGAGAGGGTGTCAGGGTTTAATATGACTTCTGGAAGTGACTAGACCTGTTGCAGAAAGAAACAGTGCTTGGAGCAAGCTCACCATCTACATGTTGGCTTCACTCCCAGTGTGGAGCTGGGGTCACTTACTTCTCTTCCTGGGCTTCCTCAGAATCTTTTGTAAAAAGCAGAATAGTTGGGTATATAATCTCAGTACTCTGCGAAGCTGAGACAGGAAGAACACAAGTTTGAACTTACACTGGGCAACATAACAATATAGAAAGATTCTGTCTCAAATAAAAGTTAAAAAGATCTCAGACGCAACTCAGTGTGGAGGTCCTGGATTCAACACACACACAGACACTGTGAGACAAATTCCAGGGCTCATTATAGCTTCTCTTTCCTTGAAAAGGAGAATGTACTAAAAAACAGAACACACAGTGCCAGACTATCTGAAAATATCTCACAGTGTGACCACAGACAGCTTATCAGCTGTAAAATTACACATTTCATCTGTCAAGGAGCAACTGTGGAAATTACCTGATACAGTGCAGGTAGATATTGCATGGCCCGGGCACCTTTTCACCATTCATTGAATTTCCATTATCATTAACTTAAGAATGCAAAGTTGCTGTTGTCCAAAACATTTTGCTGACACTGCCCTGAAAATCAATACCAAAAACTGGAGATAAATACAGACTAACTCTATCCAATAAGGATCAATTCAGATGTATAAGGTCTTCTTTCAAACTGGCAAAAGAACTTCTATAGTGTACATAAAAATATAAATACAATATTGTGAGTGAAATATTTACCTAGAGTAAACAAGTATGCCACAATGAATCACACATACAGAATGCACACACACTTAATAAAATGTAGGAGCCTGATCCTTGGGTCAGCACATGTCCCAGCCCTCATTTTAAATGACCAAGGTTTTAATCAACTATTCCAAACCAAGTATTCTGATGATGAAAGCATGTTCCTTATTCTGAAGAAATGTAACTCAGGCTCTAAATTAGTTCAACCTCTCTGGTCCTGGTTCTCTTAATACTTTGTGTATTTGCATCTGCTATTAGAAAAGCAAAAATCAATCCACAGTATGTGTCTGCTTCTGTTTGGACTGATTTTAGTTCTCTTCCTCCATGTGCATCAGGGCTACAGGCACTAGTCTGTGGAATGTACTTGGGGTATGCCAGGGCTTTCCTTGGGAGTCTGCCCAACAGCTGTTTGCAGCCTCTTTCTCTCTTGTTGGCAGACAGAATATTCATTCATTCATATTTTTGTGCTTCCAAGGGTGCAAGGGCAATACAGTTGAGTTTATTCCTTCTCTGAGATACTCCCCCCTCCCATGCATGTGCGCTCATCTTCCAGACCCAGGTAGGCAGCCACTTCAGGTGAGCACACTGGGAAATCTACTTATCAAACAAGTCATCTTCAAAGTCTGGGATGGGAACCTTCTGACAGTCATTGACACACTTTAATTCAATTTCTCCATGCAAACTACTGATGTGACTTCCCTTTGATAGGACAGTTTTCAATGCTCTTTTGCCAGGCCATATGGGCAGGCCATCAGCTACTACCCATGTGCCAGTAAAAGGCCAAGTGCACAAACAAACAGCTTGCAGCTCAGCCCAGCAAATGTATTTGTTTGAAAAATCTTCAGTGCTGTCTTACAAACACAATAGAAACCAGCTTGTGGAGCTGGAACTGGCAATAGAATCAGGTAGTTCCAAAGGAAAGAAGGTCCACTCACTTTTGAATGCAATGAGCAATTCTTTGCATCTCCTTGGTAGCCTCATTCTGCATAGAATGCTTCTCTTATTGTCAAACTCTTCTGGCTATGACCTTCATCAGAGCCCTCCACCAATATCCCCCAGACATTTATTCATAGTTCAGATTTCAAGATTATCTGATGTCATTTAGTCATAGAGGTAATTTTAATCAAAGTCAGACAACAAGTGAGTAATCATCTATCAAATGAAAATATTTGGGCCCAAAGAGCCAGCAATCATCCCTGGGAGATGTTTTCAGGCTTTGACATAAGCCCCAATCTATATTCCATATAGGGCTGTTTTACAGAGAACATGTCCACGCTCACCCTCCAGCTCTATTCTATGTTTGATATGAGCAACCTGTATTAGTGAGGCATTTTATTGATTGTCACTTAGCATATCTAATTAATAATGCTTGAAAGAAGATTTGCATACCTTCTATGTCATAATAGTATGAAACAAAAGCAAGAGACATTCTCTTATCAGATGTTATCCATCCCCTTAATACACTTAAGTAAATAAATAACAGCTACTTGACATAAACTCTCACCATCCCACATCTTTCCTGATCTTTCATTTTAAATGAAAGATCTCCAAAAGAAAAGGAGATTCTAGTCACTGACACTTGTGATCCAAGTGAAGCTCCACACACTAAAATACATGAAACACTCAATTGTCCCACTGATAAGTCATCTTGTCTTTTGGCTACAATCATTGCTGAAATGCATGGTTAAAAAGGAATCTGAATTTCAAGGCCCTGTGAGCCCTCTTGGTGATGAACTCTATTACTCTCCAGAAGGAGAACACAAGAAACAGCTTTTTGAGGAATCCATGAGAAATATTAGAGATACTTTAAGGTTTTCACATTCTACTTCAAAGACTCTAACTCAAGAAGAATTGACTACTTGGGTGTCATCTCTTGTGTTTTTATGTCCTGTGTTTGTACCTACGTCTAGTGTGAAACTGGTTTCAGTTTGAATGCAAGTTTGTCTCCTTCTCTTTTAGATACTGGGAAGCAAAACCATCTCAAAACAGCACCTTTCAGCAGCACTTCTACTTCTAGATCAGAGAAAACGAGATTAAAACCTGAAGACAGTGCCCTCTTCACACTCATAGGCTTGGGTTTGAACTGAACAAGGCCATTAGCAGTCATTTGTAGTAAGCAGGTTCTTAAAAGAATATTGCTGATTGCACTAAAGATACTGTGGCTGATAAACACATAGTGTCCCTGAAATCACTGAGAGACAGAACATCCAAAAGGAAGAAAACTGAGGAAGAAAGTGAACATGAAGCAAGTTGCCCCATTCCTCCTTTAATAAAGAAAATTCTTTCCCTTTTCCAATGAATGGTCAATTTTCTAGGAGTAGAGAATGTGCAAACCTCTAGATCTATCTTATCAGTTTTCAGCTTTTCAGCATCAAGAGAAAAGCCAAGGAAGTAAGACTCCTAGAAACAGTTTCAAGCAAATGACTCTTATAAAGCTTTAAAATCCATTCCAAAAGGCTCTTCCTTAGGCCATAAGGCCTTGGATAGGGGCTGCCTGGTACCCAGAGAGTCCCTGACCGAGTCCTGTTTACAGGACTGCATCCACCAGTCTTTGTACAAATCTCTTTCATATAATATAACACTATTGCCTATAAAAGGAGGAAATTCCATCTTCAAAATTCCTCTACATCCTCATGAAAGTTTGGAGACAGAATCATTTTGATGATATGAAGGGTGCTAGTTCTAATGAGTCAATAAAAGTAAGAACCAGGTCAATCCAGAGAGGATTTAAACTTGCATCAGTTCAATAAATCCCTGCAGAATTGCCAAAACAAAGCTTAATAACAACCAAGATGCATCCCTTGAAAATGTTCCGTGGAGCATAAATCCAGGAGCAGACCTTTCTCAGTATAAAATGGATATTAGTGTAATAGATACCAAGGGTGGCTGCCAATCAGGATTAGGGGGAGAGACAGCAGCAATGGACTGCACCTTGGTCAGTGCTTTTAAAGGTGAATAAACAAGAGCAAAAAGGAGAAAAAAGTCCAAACAGAGAAAGAAAGATGAATGATACTTTGGAAGATATGTTTGATCGGACAGCACATGAAGAATACTAATCTTGTTTGGCAGACAGTTTCCCCCAGGTGGTAAATGAAGTAGAGGGATTATCTGCTGCCATAAGGGAATCAGTTGCACATAATGATACACAAGATAAAGCCAAGCAGAAAGCATTTGAGGAGCCATATTATAAAGATAATGAGAGGGAGACCAACTTACAAACTTCCTCATATTGAGGTGATTTGGAAAAAAGTAGAGAAAAAATGTTGCTTGGGCACACATATAAGGAATGTGACGTTTATTATGCAGATATTCCTGCTTAAGAAAGAGAAGAATTTGGCTTCCTGCTCAAGACTGATTTTGCTAAATTCCACCACACAACCAGGGAATTTCTGGAAGGTTGGTTTTCCTTCCACTCAGACTTGTCTGGAAAGAGGTCACAATAAGGAAGGTCTTGACCTTTGTCCTCTTCCAAAAATAGCAGCCTTGCAATACAATGTTTTCTCCGAAAGGCAAGGAGCAGTAGATACAGAGCTGAAGCAGAAACAGAAGGAAAGAGGGAAGGTTTTTAGTCGTTTATACTTGAAGTTGGTATTAAACACTGATTCTTTTGATCTTCTGCAAGTCAGCTTTTCTATTAAAAATGTTTTAAAATAGCATTTACTTACCATACAAATATTTAAAATGTAGATGTGGTTATACTTCCTTGCTATTGCATCTTTAAAACAGTAAGATGCTTTAATTTTGCACTCTAACTTAAGATTTGTTTATTTACTTTTTTTTTTTTTTTTACTAGTACCAGGGATCGAACTCTTGCATGCTTGCAAGACAAGTGCTTATGCTGCTGAGCTAAATCCCCAGCCCCTAATTTATTTACTTTTTTTGTAATTACAATTTTGAAGATAAAAAAATCTACTACTCTAAAACACCAAATTGTCCAAAGCCAACTGAATGGGTAACAATGCAATTCTGACTCTAACCATCCACACTTAGTGTCTGATCCCATCGGTTAATGCCTCAGTGTCCCCAGACCTTGCCACTCAGATGCCAGCTGCAAGTTTGATCCAAAGCCACCCATACTTCTCACTCACTGGCTACAAATTTGTGAGTTTCCATGATCCCACCATGCCTAATAATTGCTGGAACAAGTCACTCAGAAACACTATAGTATGATTATAATTTTATTATAAAGGACAGGAAACACACAGAGCTTCTGAAGCCATCAGAATGAGAGGCTGGGCATACTCATTCTGCTACATGTGTTCTCCAAACAGAAGTTGCAGTGAGTCTTGGTGTCCAGAGATTTTACTGTGGTCTCATTATTGACTGAATCATTGGCTACAAGATTCAACTCTAGCCTCCTTCCCTCTCCTGGTATGTCACGGGACTAAAGTCTCAATTCTATAATTATATATTTGATGTTTCTGGTGACCACCTTCCAGTGCCATGTAGGAGGTAATGTTAGTCAATTCATTAGCATAACAAATATATTCTGTTTTATCCAAATATAAGATTTATTGAAATTGTGTATGAACTTGGAACAAAGACCAAATATATTCTTTAATATACAACATTGACAGTTACTATGAATAGTGCAAATCCAGATCATAATATAATATTCATATTAATCAACTGCCTGCATTCTTCAATATGCTTGTATTATTATATTTTTATTAAACCATTTGGAATGTTTGCTACCGAAAAAGGATAATTGAGCCTTTTCTGCCTGATAGTTGACAATCTTTTTATTCTTGATAGTTTATGAAAATACTTTCAGCTTCATAGTTCTTTATTTGTAATATCATGTAATCTTTAAAAGCTGTTATCATATTTGGGGAAACCACTTTCAGTTGTTTCAGGTTTGTTTCTGTTTCTGTGTCAGTATTTTTGCAGTAGCTAATGTTACATTCATCTTTGGGAGTAGGCACATGTACTTTATATATTTTGAATCTTTTTGTTCTTCTTCCCCTTTCCACCTCCCTCCCCCTGTCTCTAGATCCCCTTTTCTTATTTTCATTGTCATTGTTATCATGGAATTTCTAATTCAAGCTTTTTGAGAAATTCTCCAAATTCATTTCAGTAATATTTGCACTAGCTTATGTCATCATCAACATTTAGAAGGGCTGCTGTTTCACCATAGCCACACTGAGGTTTCTTATTTGATTTCGGGATGACAGCCATTCTTTCTGGCATAAAATGAAATCTTACTATTATTTTAATTTGTGTTTCTCTATTGACTAAAGATGTTGAACCTGTCTTCATATGTTTTTTGACCAATACTTCTTCTTCTGAGAAATATCTATTCATTTCAGTTGCCCATTTTTAAATTGAGCTTTTTATTTTGGAGGAGATCTAAGTTTTTGAGTTCTTAATGTATTCCTGATATTAGTCTTCTTTCTGAGGAATAACTGGCAAATGTGTCATTTTTTTTTCTCATTCCATACATTTTCGCTTCATTTTGTCTGCTGTGTGGGAGCTTTCTAATTTGGTATAATTCTATCTGATTATTCTTGTCATTATGTCTTGTACAACTGGAGTTCTGTTCAGAAGGTCATTGGCTACACCTAAGACTTCGAGAATTTTATCTCCTTATTCTGCTACTATATTAAGTGATTCTGATTTGACATTTAGATTTCTGACCCATTATAATTTTAGTTAAGTACAAAGAGAGAAATATGGGTCTACATTCAATCTGCTACATATGGGTAGCCAGTTTCCTACCAGCATTTGTTAGGAAGTGTCTCTTTCCTCCAAAATATGTCTTGACACCTTGGTCAAAGGTTAAGTAACTGAAAGGGTTGGGGGTTGTCTACGCATTCTCCATTCTGTTCTATTGGTTCACATGTCTGTTTTTGTGCCATGTCATATCACTTTTATCACTGTAACTGTGTAATAGATCTTGAAGTCTGGGACTGTGATGCCTCTTCTTTTTGTTGCCCAGGATAGCTTTTGCAACTGTAAAACTTTTCTAGGTCCATATGAATTTTAAGATTCCTTTTATCTAGATCTGTAAGGAATGCTGTAGATATTTTGGTTGGGACTGTTTAAAAATCTATGTGCCAATCTTGGAAATATGGCAATTTTTACAATATTGGTTCTGTTTATCTAGGAACAGAGAATATGCTTCAAATTTTTGATACCCTCTTTAACCTCCTTTTGTCATAACACTGTAGGTTTTGTTATAGGGCTGTTTTAACTCCTTGGTTATGTTAATCCTTACATATTTAATTTTTCTTGATGTTACTGTAAATGCATAAATCGTTATCCAACATACTAAAAAAAAGAAAAGATTCACCTCAATGCAATTGGAAATAGAAAAGATAAAATCACAATCAACACCATCAAAAAATGGAAGATAATAACTATAATTAAAATTTATATTTCAGTAAATTAGAAAATCTTGAAGAAACACAAATTCCTAGACTCACATGAATTATTTAAAAATCAACACAAAAGAAATAAGAATTATAAACAATTCAACAATAAGGCAATGAAATTGAGGCACTAATATAAAAGAAAATCCCTACCAATTGATAAAAGTCCAGGACTTGATAGATTCTCTGCTGAATTATGTGAGAACCTAAAGACATTATATCACCATTACTTCTCAACCTTTTCAAAGCAATTGAAGGGAAGGAATAATTCCAAACTAATTTCTGGAAGCCAGGATCTCTTTTATCCCAGACTAGACCAAGACCCACCTAAAAAAGAAAACTATATCCAATCTGCTTCATGGACATAGATGCAAAAGTCTCCAAGAAGACATTGGCAAATAGAATGGATAAAGTCATCAAAAGAATCATACATCTTAACCAAGTAGGTTTCATCTCAGGGATACAAGGATGGTTCAACATACACAAATCAATAAGTGTAATGTGTAACATAGACAGAAGCAAAGATTAAAAAAAAAACTACATGAGCATATCAATAAGTGCAGAAAAAGCTTTTGACACAATCCAACATTCATTCATGATAAAAAAAATCCTTGAAAAATAGATGTAGAAGGACTTTACCTGAATTTGATAAAAGCTATTTATGACAAACAAATGGCCAACATCATATTAAATGGGAAAAAACTGAAAGCTATTCTGCTAAAATCAGGAAAAGAGAAAGATGCCCAGTATCATTTCTGTTCAACATAGAACTTGAAACAATAGCCAGAGAAATCAGGCAAGAAAGAAATAAGGAAGATATGTACAATAGAGAAAGAGCCATAATTGTCATTATTAACAGATGACATGACCCTGTGTATAACTCAACAAACACTTCTAGAATAACCAGATTCAGGAATGTAGCAAGATACAAAATCAATGCATAAAAAACTTGAAATACACCGATAATGAACTCATTGAGAAAAAAATTTTTTTTAGTAAGTGAGCTGAGAAATTTGGACAAATTTGTCATAGACTAATATCTGGCCCTGCACATTTCAAAACTTGTCAACCACACACTTTTAACACTGGGTGTCACAGAGCACTAAATAAATCAGTATTCTGGAAGCTTCTTTTATACCAAGGAAATTAGTGATAATAATAAATAGACATGAAAAAAGGACATAGAAACCCATCAGACCAACAGAATGGATCCTGACCTTAGTTTACTTTCACTTGATCTCAAACATGTGCTCATCTCCCTCAAACACTTACCCTCCGTGATAGGGAGGATGGCAGAGGTGGAGCTGAAATAGAAAAAGATGGTAGTCTTAACTGGTTCTGACTTAAATATACTGCTTCTCAGACTGCATGGAAACAATCTTATGAACAAATGGCCAGGGCCTTTGCCAGGCCACGGATGGAATCTGTGTTAGGGATGATTTCTGTGGCTTGTGCTAAGTGGTCTGTCCAGGGGTGAGGGGTGAGGGCTACCATGCGCCTCAACACAGAGGTGTATTTTACCACCAGCTAAATTTAGTTTTGCCAGAGCAAAATTATGCCAACTCTCAGTTGGTTTTGTTTTTGTTCTTAAAATCTCTGTAAACAAAGGACTGCTCCTTTATCTCCCGCACCTCCACCTCCCGACCCATAAAGAGCACTTCCTCCATTTCAATGGCTTCACAGTAGTATCCCCTATAATCCTAACTCACAGTATGAGCTTTTAATCCAGGACACAGAGAAAATAACAAACTAGCCAAGGACATGGGATTTCACATCTGGCTACATAAGGTTTGGGACAGTGTGATAGTGTGTTGATTCTGGAGCGGTAGGCTAGGGTTTGAATTCTAGTGTATCCATTTTTTGCAATCGGGCTTTCATAATGGACAAGTTATTTAACCTCGTTGTGCCTCAGTTTTGTATCACTAACGTGGGGCTGTTTGTAGTTTTTATGCCATAATGCACTGTGTGTGTATGCGTACATGTCCGTGTACACATGAATGTATATATAGACCAAATGCAATATTGTTTACTTTCAGGGAGAGTCCTGTAAATATCTTATGTCTCAGGGAAGCATGACACATTGAGGGAACTATAAGAAGCCAGAGAGAAGGGTATAGAAAGAGTCTGGGGAGGAGGCCCATGGAGAATGGAGTAGAAGACAAAAAAAATGAGTGTTGGAGTTCGCTTTGATGGGAAATCTTAGAATATGTGCAGATTTGGGTCTTTTTTTAGAAGAACAGTAAGAAGCTTCAAAGGCTGTGTTTTGGTTGTTGGAGGAATTAGGATGAAGATTTATGACACTGAGGCCTATGACCACTTCTATCAAACACAGTATCACTATTGTGACTCAGAACTGAAATCATTGTGTCTGCATCAGTTGGCTGTTTGTCCTAGAAAAGCTTTGCCTGAAAAAGATAAGACTATAAATCAATAAGTGAGTCTACGGGATGCTTATTAGGTCTCTGAAGATTACCTGATATAACCGTCTGCAAATCTGGCAATGCAGACTGTTGATCCAAAACAAATCATTTAATAAGACTTACTTCGAGTCTCTGCCTCACTCTGTCCACCAATCT
This sequence comes from Cavia porcellus, assembly GCF_034190915.1. Classification (NCBI taxonomy): domain Eukaryota; kingdom Metazoa; phylum Chordata; class Mammalia; order Rodentia; family Caviidae; genus Cavia; species Cavia porcellus. The sequence goes on from NW_026947502.1 coordinate 29,068,341, forward strand.
CATTCTCACAGGGCACAAACTTGCTTACCCAGCGAAGCCCTCATTTTGCAATAACCTCCTTAAACCTATGAAACCCAGCCTCCCAACCATAAAATGTATTTTGGCATCCAACGTCTAAGATACAGTCTTTTTTCTATGTTCCTTTATGAAGTTGCCTTTTTCACTACTGAGATATGTTTCAATTAATTTAATTCACTGTTGAGAGATTGCTGATATCTTGAGGGATTAACCTAATCAAATATTTAACATTTCTCTCCAGCTACAGTATGGAGAATGGAGTGGAAGATGGAAAAGTGAGTGTTGGACTCTGCTTTGATGAGAAATCTTAGAATATGTGTATCATCAGGGGCAATGTCATCCACAGGCTTGGATGTTCTCCACTATTTTGAGAATAAAGTTTACCCAAGAATTTCTAAAAGGATATTCACAACATGCCTCACGTAGCCAGTAGCCACCAATTCCTCCAGATATACTGGCTCCTTTCTTAGCTTGATCTGTATGATTACTACCAACAACTGATGGAGCAATTGGTAAGAATTGTGGGAAATTCATCAAGAAGGAGGAAGCACTGTTGGGAAGAAGCCACATTGGGAATGAGGACCACTTATATAGAAGAGAAAAAGTAACTTATTAATAAATTTATTTAGCCAACCAATTAGGAGGTAAGACCTTTCTGAGCATATATCTTATGTTAGTCTGGTTTGAATACTAGGAAAACAGATGAATTTAAGATGTGCTTCTTGCTCTGAAGAAGCTTCTGGTTCTACAGGGAAAATGGATCCATAAGCAGAGAAGCCTAGAACAGGATGGAAGTGCTGTCTTGGAGTGGGTAAGCACAGAGGCCAGGGAATCATTCTGGAAGTGTCTCATGCTGACACTCAGCGAGTCCTGAAGGTAGTAGGCACTTTCCTTGGGAAGTCAATGGTAGGGAACAAGGGCAGAAAAAAAGCAAGCTTTGCTTTTCAAACAGGGCAAATCATTTTTCTGTTCAGTTGGATATTGCCTTTGCTAGGCCCAGAAGTACAAGGATGAAGATGATATGATTTCTGTCTTAAAGGGGCATGGGACACAGGTGACGGGTACAGTGACAGATGAGCCTGGGCTTATTTGCAGAGTTCAGATCTCGGGAAAACAGCAAGCACTAGAGCAGAAGTCCCTTCCCTTCAGATGGCGAAGGTGTGCCTCAGCCTTCAGTGCAGCTAATGGCAGCAGCTCTGTGAACATAGCAGAGTGAATCATGTCACAGTAAAAATCAATTTCTAATATGTCCTTTCCTTATCAGCTGGGTACCTTGTAGGGGCACATTGACACCTTGCGCTTCCTGTAGCCATATGTAGTTACTGAATATTTCATTCCCACTGAAAACCTTTCGAAGGATAAAGTAGGAATTGTACCCTGTTTCTGAAAGGATTTTGAGACTCAAAGATGGCAAGTCACATGTCGAGTGTTCCAGAGTGAGTTTTACCAAAGCTGGGTTGCAAGACTAGGTTCCCTGAGACCCAGGTAAAGATAGCAGGTTGCCTTCACCAAGCCATCCCTGCTTCCCACATCATCCCTGCTTCTATTTTCGGTGAAGGACTCAGTGGAATACGAGCTCAAAGCAAACATAAGCTTCTTCAAAGCTTGAGGCTGTGGTGGAAAGAAATATCTATGAAGCTTGATATTGGCTCGAACTGCCACTTCCAAGAAGTATGCCCTTTGGGAAAGAAATGCAGTTCCCTCAATTTCACTTAATATTCTCCCAAGAAACCTAATTGGCAAAAATCAGATTTCCAACCTTGTAAGTTTCTTGTAAGAATACAGTCAGTCAGTGGAGAAAAGGCTGCTTGCCAATAATAATACCTCAGAGCATCTATTAAAAAACTTATAATATCCAAGACAGTACATTAATTCTTTCAGTAAGTCTCTGAAGCAGGTGCTATTATTATCATAATTTTACAGAGGAATAAGCTAAAACAGACTGAGTAACTCACTCAAAGTCACTCAGATGGAAGCAGAGCCCAAAAAGGACAAGGAGCCACGAAGTTTAGCCCGGTTCCGCAGAACTGCAGAGTCCTGTTACATGGAAACTGGTGATTTAGTTAGGAGGATGAATGAGGACATCATTCTCCAGACTTTTTTTGTTTATTTAAATCACATAGTAATATCTGCCCTTTTAAAGTGCTCATTCTGTGTGCATTGATAAGATATATATAATATGACCAACTTTGAAGATAATGATATGCGATATATTAATGACTGTTAGTCTCCTAGTATGTTGTTCTGAAATTCTGTATAATTCTTTCTGTCCTTATTTCATTTTTAAAAATGTAATCATATAGACATTGCCATAATCAAGACATTGCATTGCTCCCAGAAACTATCCTTGTGTTTCTCCAGCATGAATCTCTTCCCTATGCTCAAATTCTCTTACCAGATTTGATTTTTTGCCCAATAGCTTTGTGTTTTCCAGATTGTCTAGCTCAGTTAATTAACATGAGGATTTAGAGGTCATACATCTTATTTGTTACATTGTCAATAGTTTGTTCCTATTGCTGACCTGTTCCAAGTTATGATGAACCTCTTGTGGCATGGATTCCTCCTCCAGGAGTGATGAAAAACCCTAATCCCAGTGGCTGTGAGTTGCTTGGTTTGAAGTACAATGTCCCCAAGATCTGAGCACGACCCTGAATTATTAGGAAATAACCTTCTCCTTTCCTTTGGATCCTGAGTCCTCTCAAGGACAGAGGGGATACACAGGGCCCTGGCATTCATCTGGAGATAGAGATGGCAGTGTCTGGCATGTTAAAAGGAATGGAGATCAGGGTTCTGGGTGCTTCTGCAGATAAACTCCTGTTTTGTCTCTTTTTCTCAGTCCATATTTGCATTCCTGTTTTGACATTTCTTATTCCTCACCAGGGAAGGCTTGATGGGCAGCTTCCTTTACATCATGGACTGTGACTTTATCATTGGATCAAATCCTCTTCTAACTAATTGCAAATTTTATGAATCCTCAGGCTTTGAGGCTCTGGATTGAGGTCTGTTCTCTGGCTGCTGCTGTGACAATAGATGCCACAGCCTACAAATTGCATTCACTAAAAATGGGCCAAAGTCACCTGGCCTTACTTCTTTAAGTGCATGAGGCTTCTGTGCTCAATCAAAGAAAAAAACCTAGCTAATTAGCTTTAAAAGCCTCATTTGTGGGAAGCAGGTAAGTGGGTGGCTTGCCTGTAGGAGGGAAGGCACACAGAAGAGAGAAGCTTGTTGAAATGATAATTTGCTAAAAGAAATGGAACAGTGAAAAGGAGATAGAGGGAAAGAAGACCAAAAAGGGTGAGCTCTGGGTGGTGGAGCGGAGGCTTAAAAATAGTAATGGTGTAAAAGGAAATGAGTAAGAGCAGGTTAGGAGGCGGCGGCAGCCTGGTTCCTGAGAAGACTAGAATATAAGTAAAGGAGAAAATGGCACAAGAAGGAGGTGGCCAGCGCAGGATCTAGTGCTAACCACTCTCTCCTCCTGCATATGGTATGATGCCCTCTACTCTGTTACCCAGGATACAAGATCAAAGTCAGCTTACTATCTCTTCCCTGTCTCAATTGCTTGTCAAGTCTTTTGCATTCTGCCTCCTAAGTTTTTCTCCTACCCAGGTCATCCATTTCCCTGGACCCATCTGTTCTCTCTTGTCATCTCTCACCTGGATAATTCAGACTATCTAGATTTTCTACCTGGCCTTTCTCTACACATTTTATGTCATCAGCAACAGATCTGTTTCTTCCACTTTCCCCTTGAAAATCTCTGAGATACTCCCAGTTACCCAGATCAAAACTATTTAGGAAGACATTCTTTCTCTCTTAAATGTAGTCCCAAGTTACCATTAGAGTCTTATCTTACTCAAATTTTAACTATTCATTCTGCTCTCAGGTTATAATCTGCTGGACCATGAAGCACATATTCACTTGGGCACGATCTATTTTGTCCTTAGACACTTCAAATACCTAAAAATTTCCCACATGCATCTAGTTTTTTTTTTTTTTAACTTGTCTTGAAATCTTGGGAAATCCAATAGCATTAACCTCACTTTGCATTCTAAAATGCTGGAGCTCTGGCTGCCTCCACCCCTTACCATCCTCTAATGGATTATGGTATTGACTAAATTTATTGTCAGTACCTACTAGGTCATTACCTAGCATTTCAGAGTGAACTCTGAGACCACTAACTCTGTACTGATAGAAGTAAATCCTTAGGAAGTAGCTGTCTGGTGTTGTCCTCTGATTGGCTGAAGATAAATGAATATATTACACATGGTCTTTCCCATTTTGATCTCTTTCTCAGTGCCATCTCTGATGCAAGGTATCAAGCACACATAAGAGGAAAACAGTGCCTACTCCTGTAGGCTATGACCAAAGCCTTTGAGGCTTTTAGGTCTTTGTTCTGAGACGTGCTTCTCTACCTTTTCTATCAGGTAACTTAGCCATCCCAAATTCAGTTTTTCTGGTACCTTCTATCAGAATTAACAGCAGTAACCATGACCTGCTTCATGATCTCACAATACCATGCTCAATCCTACATAGGGCCCACATCTGCCTTGTATTTTGTTCTAAATTTTCCAAGATTTATACGTATGTCACATTGGTTCCCCCTGCTCAACTTTCAAGAACCTTAAGGATTCATTAATTTCACGTAATACATTAAATGTGACCATTTCAAAACTCCTAGAATTCTCAAAGTAATTTTTGCACAGAAGTCAGAAAAGAAATGCAGATTCCAACTTTTATGCCATTTCAGAGACAGTGAACATTAGAAGATACCTAAGAAGCCTGAGAAAGAATTACGAGTACAGTGAATCCTTTTTAATTTGAAGTAGTTGAAGGGTGTAAAAGAATGAGAGAATAAGTGAATGCATAAAATTATATGTGGGTATATAAGAGACTAAGTTAGAGTCTATTTTAAGAGAACACATGATCTTTTCATTTTAGATGCTAAAGCATGTCTCTTTACTTGAAATAAATTGGTACTCACTTGTTATGATTTGTCGCTTTTAAAAGTTCATGTGATAGGAATTCTCATCGTGAATCTGAAGGTGAAACTTAATCCAACTATGGTATTTAAAGGTGGGATCTTTGGCAGGTGATTTGGATTAGGTAAAATCATTGGGGTCACTCTCATTATTGAATCTTGTTGGCTTTATAAGAGGGAGAGAGATAAGCAAACAAATACACACACACACACACACACACACACACACTGCTCTTTTCTCACCATGATCCACCTTAGGGGTCTGCCTTCAAGATGATGATCACCAAGTTCAGATCCTTGAACATGGATCAGAACCATGTGGCAGAACAAATTTGCTATATGTATAACTTGTGCAGTCTGTGGTACTGTGTCATTAGCACCAGAAAATGGGTGAGGACAACAACCTGTTTTAACAAGCATCAGGTATGTGATTCCAGAAAATGGCCCTGTAATAAGGGAAGTCACCAAAGCTCAGAGTGACCAAGAGAGGATCTTTTCTTAGGCTTTAAGGTATGAGTTGGGGTGAGGCTGGATGCAGACCAGGAGCTGCAGGTGGAAGGGTGCAGAGAAATATGCTCTGTGTGTGTGTGTGTGTGTGTGTGTGTTTCAAAAATAAGCTGGAGACATTTGGTCTTTGAGTAAAGTTCTGTTTATCAAAATCACTTTTCCTTGTTAATTTAGAAATTAATTACCTAAAACTCTTGCCAACACTGTGGACATATTTTGTTTTATTACACCATTGTTCTAAAACTGCTTACTACTCCTAAGAAAAGCTTCATAGAATTTTAATTAAAATTATTTGATGAATATCTTTATAGCAGTCATAAAATTTTTAAAAATGAAACACTTCTTTTATACAAATTGTTCTCATTTTTATGTACACATCTTCTCCCAGCCTTTGTACATATGCAGAAATAATTATACATATCTCAAACAGAAATTTATATTACTTATTATTATTATTATTATTATTATAACAAACATATCCTTTTACATGTGGCTTAACAGTTCTAGAAATTATACTTTATGATAGCTGTGAAATATGTTTCAATAGGTAATGTAACATAAATTATTAACCAGTTCCTCATACCTAAACATAAATAGAAGTTTTTATAATTTTATTGCATTAAACAGTAACACTTTTTTACATTTACTTTGTTAACTGTATTTATTTATGTTATAGTAGCAAGAAATGTTCTTCACACTAAATATTAAACTTGCTATATATTCACAACATCAATTTATTGTCTTTGTTTCTTAGGGAAGCCATAGTCAAGCATGTCAACACTTATTTCACTGTAGAAATTTATTCTCTCAGAGTTTTGGAGGCTGGGCTTTGGAGATAAATTGTTAACATGCCTCTGAATGATCTGCAAAGATTCCTTCCCATCTTATCGCTAGCTTCTAGTGGCTTCCTCAATTCCTCAGTGTCCTCTGCCACCTGGTAACTGTCTCTCTCTCTCTCTCTCTCTCTCTCTCTCTCTGTGTGTGTGTGTGTGTGTGTGTGTATATACACACACACACACACACACATTTATCATCACCCAGGCTTATCCTTTATGTGTTGGCGCATCATTTCCTATTCTTGTGTGTAGGGACCACTACCCAGGATGATGTCATCTCAAGAATCTTCATATTCACAGGTACTGGGATTTAGTATTTAAATGTATCATTTAGGAGCATTGTATTCAACTTATAAAATTGCTGGTATTCTGGTCAAGGATGCCTACATCCTGTTCTTTTAGCCACCACTCTTTGTCAGAGAATTCTGAAAACTATAGACATGAATGATAGAAGTCAAGTGGGTCACAAAGTGCAGACTTTTGGCTCAGAATGATCTTTCCCAATAGCTGGGTTGATGTGAGACTTCTAGAATTTGGTTCTTACTGTTCCCCTGGAACTACATTAAAGAGGTTGAAAAGGGCTAAAGATATGGCAGAAGAATCTCATCTCTTACCCTTCAATCAAGTGGGAAAGGTAAGTGCAGGAGGGAGATGCCAGAGACCAAGCAGCCATCAGTTCCACTCCTGATCCTGCAGCATACACCAGAACAGAGAGGTTACAGGACTGGGAAGGATCCGTAATGCAGAGACTCTGTCCACTAGCATACTTCGTTAGAACTCAGTAAATCAGACACCTCTTCTCTTTGGGGTGAGGAGCATGTAGGGAAGGAATGGTAGGAAAGCAGGCAGATAGAGAAAATAACAGAATGCGTCACCCTAGGTATTCTATGTTACATTAACATTCAAATGTGTAGTATCTATTCACTCTAAAACATTTTTCCTTTTTGCACATTTCTGTGTATCTGGACTTTATAATTGTAATTGTCACTTTCATTTTTAAAATTTTTATTAGTGCATTTTTGCAGTATACAATGACTATATTCATCAAAAGAAATAGGTACATGTCCATAATGTATCTTATTTTTATACCTTCTTTTCCCCTTTCTCTGCTTCCCCCTTCATCTCTTGACTCCATAACAAATTAAAAGGAAAAATTATGATCACCTCAATAGATACTAGAAATGTTGATAATGAAATCAAATATTCATTCTTGGTTTAAAAATCTAATGAAAAATGAACCTCAGAAAACTTGGAGTAGAATTGAATTTTCTCAGCCTAATTAGAGGCAGCTATCAGAAACTCTCCAGAACACCATTTTAATGCTGAAACGTTTCTGTTTTATGCAGGACTACTGGAAAAAATCTGCTCAGGTCCATATTGTTTCACAAACAAAAAAGAAATATTGGAGCTGTGTAAAGGAGCTAATAACTGTAATCTCGACACTCTGGGAGTGTGAACCAGAAGAATTTAAAAAGAAGTTGAGAACACAGCCCAGCCTGAAGCTCCTGGGCTCAATCCCCATTACAACAAAAGGAATAAATGAATGAATGAATATTGGAAAGAGAAAAACCCATAATAAATTGCAGGCATATTTCTGTCTACTAAAACTTGAAGAGAATCATCTGAGATATACATGTACAGCGATAAGAGAATTCAATCAATGTTGTGTTCTGTAGGTCTGAACTTAAAATTGCTAAGTTCAATAGAGGGAGATGGTGCTTGAGGGTTCAGCCTTTATAAATGAGATTAGTTCCTTTATAAAACAATCCAATCTCCAAGAAGTTAGCTTGCCCCATCCACCACGAGATAGCACAAGAAGTCAGCATCTTTGAACCAAGAAGATTCTCTCTAGACACCAAATCTGTCTTTACCTTTACTTGGGACTTCACAGCTTCCAGAACTATAGTAAATAAATTTCTTACATATGAGCCATCAGTTTTTGTTTTATTGTTACAGTAATCAGGATGAACTATGACAGTAAGTTTTCCAGAACCATCATTCATCAAAGTGAGCACTTACGATATACCAAGCATCGTCTAAGATTTCAAAACACAGTAGTGAACATAATAAAATTTCTCCTTTCACAGAGCTTGCATTCCGTGGGTATACACTTGATCTCAAATGATGCATACTAATGTTTAAAAGAAGGTCCAGTGAACAATATCAGTAGGCTAACATCTCTAGAAATAAATCTAAGAGGAAACATGCAAGACCTATTGAAAGAGCACTTTAAATATTGTTGTGATGATGGCACTAAATAAACGCCATCACAGGTTAACTCTGGTAACTGTGATGTGATGATAAATGATAGCAACACTGTTACCAATCTTCCCTGATTTCTAAATGAAACTGAGTGAAATAAAAGCGATAGTAGTCAAGGGCGGAGCCGGCGTGGTGGAGAATGCAGCCACTATGCCACAGTTCCTGCTGCACATCTTTTAATCTTTCTCTTTCAGCCTCAGTCTCTCTACCTGAAAAGTGGCAGTGCCCACACCATTCTCCCGTGTGAATGAATGGCCATAGTTAAAACTCAGGGCATAAGAAGGTATTTGATAAATGGCAGCTCCTTCATGCTACCAGGAGAGGAACTGAGCCCCGAGTCTTTATCAACACTCTATAACATAATGATAGGGTGAGAGAAGTATTTCCATCACCATCAATCAACACAAGGAAAAATAACTTCAGGAGGCACGTAGGAGAGAGGTGGGTTTTAAATGGGTAGAATGTCTATTATACTGACTTGCTTAATGATTCACTGAGCTGTTTGATTTGAGAGACAGCAAATCTGAGGGATGTAAAATGCCAATCTTCTGGAGCAGCAATTATCTGTCATTAAATAGCAGTGCTTTTTGAAGGAAGGAAGAAGTCACTTTGCCTCCGGAATGAGGTGACTCATGGAAAAGATCATTTCCCATAGAGCAGGGAAAGGGCTTCGAGTGGAGTTTAGGAGGTGCAGACACTCAAACAGACACTTGGGGAAGACCCTACACTCAAAATATTTCTGGAGGCTGTTTGTGCTTTCATCTTGCTGTCCACATATATATGAAATAAAATTAATAAAATGTAATAATGGTAACACTTCCTGGTATCGGCATTGTAATGTAATAACTACTAATATTTTCATACAGGGGCATTCATGTCATCCAATACCCACACCAATTTGCTTCCAGGACCATGCTTGGATACCAAAATCACAAATGCTGGTGTCTCTTATGATTTACATATAATGTGCACACATCTTTCCATAATCTCTAGTTGAATTTTAATAACTATTAAAAAGTAATATTCTTGGTTTACTGTACTTTTCAGAGAATAATATCATAGGTAGATATGATTCTTTTTAAAGATTTTTGATCTGAAGTTTGTTGAATCTGGGGAACTGAAACTCTCGCATGCAAAAGCCATCATATCCTTCTGAATTTTTCTCCTCTCTGCATGTTTCTTTTTCTTCCTTACCTCACTGTAATCCTCCAGTTTTGTAACTGATCATAGTTGAAATTCACTCACTAAGCCAACAAAGAACTTTGGAATAGCTGTTAATCTCTGAACTTCAGTTTTTCATCAAAATGTAGCACCCAACCCAAAGGTTTTGTCCAGATTGACAGATAACATAGGCAAATTGCTGGCATTTATTAACTAATGACCCATTCTCCGTGCCTGTGTGAACCAGGAAATTCTCTTTGGCTGCAAATGAAGAACTGGTCACCTGTGCACTAAGAATGTCTAGATCTGAGGCCACTCCAAAGACTCTTGCAACCACTTAACCAGAGTCAAGAGAACTCCATGAGTGACTTAAACCAGATTTAGTCTTCACTCCTTTCCATCTCCAAAGACTTTATTTCGGTATATACATTCCAGCATGAGGTCATCTGAGTGATCAATTTAGCATTCAATTTAGCCCCAGGATAACCTCTCTAAGACTGGGGACAAAAATCTGTAGTCACAGCCAAGCTGGTCATTGAGAACTGGCATCCCACTCACCTGCATTTTGCTATAACCACTGATACTTTATGTCACGCCATGAGCATTTTCCAAGTTCCTACTGTTTCCTTGTCATCGTATATTTAATTCTCCAGAAAAGTCAGTTGAGGGGCTGAACTGCTATTTAATGATGGAAAGTATTCATAAGGGCACCAAAATCATATTAAAATAAGATAAATTAGACTCAAAATTCAGAATTTCTGCTCTTTGGGATACACTCTAAATAAAATTAATAACCAAACTACTGAATGTGAAGCTATTCATAATATATATTTGTCAAAGCATTCATATGCAAAACATATATGTAATATACATATTCTGTAAAACATTGAAAAAAGTAAAGTCGGTATACTTTTCAACAGTTGCAATACTAAATAAAATGGCACTATATTTGCAGTGGACTGTTACATATTAAAAATGCATAATTCATATCCCAGAAAAAAACATTAAAATTTAAAAATTTAAGCTAATAGTGAGAAAAAAATCTAAAATTATTCAACTCAAAAAACAGTTCAAAAAAGAAATGTAACTATCAAGAGAAGATGGGAAATACAGAAAAGGAATAAAAAGGGGCAAATCTAAATTGTAACATATAAATATATGTTAACAGATAAATACCATCAAGTCAGTAAAAAAAACAAGGCTAAAACCTTGTTAAGATTTTAAGGAATATGATTAACTATGAAATTAAAGATGAAATCAAATAAAAGGTTAGAAAATGTTAAATGAAAAAAACACTAACCAAGAAAAATCTAGAATTGTTACACAGAAAAGTAGACTTTAGAACAGAAAACATTATCACTGTATTTCTCCTTACATAGCAGTTTATTCACTTAACATTCCTAAATATACATGCACTAAAATTCAGAGCTTAAATATATAAAGCAAAAAATGATAGAAGTGAAAAGAAAAATAGCCAGATCCACAATTACAGTCAGAGATATTAATTTAACATTTGATAAAATACATAGCAAGAATACTAGCAAGCATAGAAAAGATATAAACAATGCTCTTACGTTATATGACATCATTAATAATTAACACTCCACCCAATAACAACTGAATATATTCTTGAAAATACACATGAGCCGTGCCAAGATAAACTAATTACTTGGTCTTTAAAATCTCAATAAATCTAAAAGAATTGACATAATTTAGATGTTTATAATGACATTAAACTAAAAATAAATAATGAAGTAATATTTGGAAAATGTCTAAATATTTTACAATTCAGCAATGTGTTCTAAATAACCCATAGACCAAAAAAAAAAAAAAAATTCTAAGTAAAATTGAAAAAACTTGAAAAGAATGAAAATAAAAACATATCAAAACTTGTGAAGTACTCTAAATAACACATAAAAGCATTAAACTCAAGGAATATGAACTATAAATTAAACTATATTAAATTAACAATTACTGCTTATGAAATACCAACAAGAAACAGAGGGTTAAGCCACCAATTTGGAGAGGATTTGGCAACAGATATAATAGACAAAACTCCAGTATGTCATGAGCCAATAAGAAAATAACAAACAGCTCAACAATGACAACAATAGTAACAACTAAAATAGACAAAAGTTCTAAAAGATATTTCCCTAGACAGTAAAGAGAAACTACTTGAAAACATGTGAAAAGATGTTTAATGTCAACAGTAATAGTGTGAATTACAAACAGAGAATTTAAAGTCAAAACTTAAGAAAGTATATAAATGCCAAAGTGAATGAGAATACTAACAGAGAGAAATATGAGGGCCGAGAATTTAGCTCTGCAGTGTAAGTGCCTGCCTGGCAAGCACAAGGTCGCAAGTTTGATCCCTGGTACAAAAATAAATAAAATAAATAAATAGAGAAATATGAACTGCTGCAAAAGTCTACTGGCAAAAGATAGTGAAGCTGTTTGGAAAACAATTTATTGTTATCTAGTTATTAATGAATTGTAGACTTTATGATCTTTTTTATTTCATTCCTAGGTATATATATTCTTAATAAATTTTTATTTGTGTTCCAGTTTGTAGTGTCATTTCATTTAATAGCAAAAATGGTAAAATAACCACGCAGAAAAATGGAATGGATATATATAGTACGATTCATTCACCCTAAAATAGTTTACAGCTTTGCAAAATTAACAACTTAGAGCTACTTTCATCAGCATAGACCAATCACCAGCAAGCCATAGAATACACATAATATAATTCCATTCATACAGGTGTGTGATATATTTCATGACTTAAAAGATACAGAAGATGTGTATTTTTATGCAACACATAAATTATTAATATTTTTGTAAACAGAACCCTGTCTTTCCTGACATGGGGATACCATATTTACAGAAATATTTGAACCTATCTGGGTTATGACTTGCTTACCTCTTCTCTCTTGTCCCTATCACACCATGGAACAGTATGACAGCCAGGTCTTCACTGGTTGGAGGGAAGAAGGAAGAACTGGATACAGACTGTTTTAGTTTGAATGTTCTCCTCAGAAATCATGTTGAAATTTAATTTCCCCTAAGAGGTGATTAGGTGATGGCAAGCTTTGCCTTCATGAATGGATGAAGGCCTTCGTATGGCAGTACGAAGGTACTTCGTATGGCAGTGACGTATGGGTCACTTAGTGCAGAAAAGGCTCATGACTACCAGAAGAACTTGGTCCCTCTCCCAGGTTGCATGCTGTCCAACCCACTGCTGCCCACTGACTAGTTACAATGCAGAACCTGGTGCCCACCAGATGTAACCTCTCAGTCTGGATCTTCCTTACTCCAGAACCACAAGTCAAATAAACTTCTATAACCTCAGTGAACACGAACATTGTATGCCATAAACATCAGCTAAGAGTTATAATAGCAAGAATAAAAATGCTGAAAGAGGACTTAGAGGCAAAGGAGGTAGGTAAGTGGGAAGGGGACTAATAAAAAAGAAGCGAACTGCATTAGGAGCATGTACTCACTCCCCAAGATGAATGAGAAGTCGCATATGTACTGCAAACATGTACTAAGAAAAGAAAAATGCATCTATCTGCAGTATTCTACTGTGACAGTACAATATCTACTAAGACAGACAGCTTGCATTCAAATTCCCTAAGATCTGACTACCCTAGAAAACCACATCATGTCTATCCTGTAAATTTCCTGGCAGTATCTCGCCCAGGGCTGGCAGTGGAATAGACCTCAGGTCTGATCTCCCACTGGCTGCACATCCACAAAATCCAGGCTCGCTGAATCTCTCCAGACTCTCACTTCTAAAACTGGGTTAACAGCAAGGCTTCACCAGTGTGCTACTTCCAACTTAATTAACAATGGCAAGGCCAAGCAAAGGCTTTTTCCACAAAATACTCTCATTACACAGTAAAAACCATCAAAAGATGTGAATGTACCATCAATTTAACATTTGCAATTACAAGTAACATCGATTGGTTTGCTTTTATTATTCAACCAAAAAAAGCTGAAATTCAGAAATATACCAGAATGAAGACAAATGAACAAATGCAGGATTTTACTCAAATCCTGACAAATCACGATTAGCAATTGACATGCACCATCCCATTCACCTTCTATGAACATATATTCATACACTTGATTTTTAAAAATTACCCATTTTATATGTATTTATGAACTGACTGTGTAAACTTACAACTACTATGGATTTATCTTCCTATCCAATCTTTTGTGGTTTTGTTTTACTGACTGAACAACAGTTTATTTGATTATTCCCTTATTTGTTATTTCTGATTTTTTGAAATTTGTGTACACAATGTTGAAATGATTTTCCTAAAAATCTTTGTATGGACACTTGTTTCCTTTGGACAGACTCCCAGAAGTAGACGTTCTTTCATGTATGCATGTATATAAAACCAGATATTCTCATGTGGTTACAATTCAAATGAAATACCTCATGCAAATCACTTAATATAGTGTGTAGCAAATAGTAAGAAATTTTTTTGTAGAAAATACTAGAGCTGTGCACATAGAACTTTTCATATATTGTCCTTATAACTTCAAATGACTCTGCAAGGTGGATGAACTAGACTCCGAGAGTTTTAGCTACTTCTTCTGGGTTGCACAGTCCACAGGTTCAGGGTTCAAACTGAAGTTTCTGAGACTGAAAGAAAGATACTGTGCCCTTAATATCTTTCTCAGTATCTGAGATGTTCCAAAACTCTTCGTAGATCTGTTGTCTAGACACATTTAGAGTTTGATACAAACCTTTGTTGGGATGGACCCACTACTTCTGCAAACTTTCTCATTCACTAAGTCAGGCATTTAAGTCTGCACATGATAAACACTTATCTATGCACTGCATGCCGGAGAAATACATCAGCAACCTCACCCTAGCCTTGGGTTCACAGTCTAAAGGGAATGTTAAGTAAACTCCTGAAAAATGTGCTTTCCATTAAAAGGAACTTTAAACAAGACATTGTTCAGCCCTAGACGCAGTCCCCTTAGCTCCCAACCCCCTAGTTATTTCTGATATTTGTCCAATTTTCATGTATTCTAATCTTGCACATTTAAATTAAACTTCATTTTTCTATCCAATTGACAGCCACTCTTGCCACCTAATCCAGGACTCCTTGTACCAGAAGTCATGCTTTGGAGTATTGCAGAGCTCATCTAGGGAGAAAAGGAGCAACAGGAACACAGGTGAAGTTCTATGTAGTTAACTAATGTTCTCTGCATTCTCTCCATGTGTCTTGATGCCCCAGTGCTCTGGTTTGCAGTTTTGCATGCTTGTCTGGGCTCTCTAAAGACCTCTTGTAAGGAACATCACCTGCATAATTTTCTAACATTAGTGATGTACTCTGCAGGAGGACTTTCTGCTCTTCCTTTGTATGGGGAACCCCTCCATCTGCCTGGCAGTTTGATTGGGGAAGGTCTTCTCAACATGGTCCTGGGTTGGCTATGCACAGACCCCACCTGGCCCAGGGGACACCTAACCATTGGTTCCAACAGATGTGGCACTGAAGCTTCCTTTGTAATCTTCTCTCCCAGTTCTTTTAAAAGGAAAATAGCTCAGTCTTCCTCTTTGAGATTCATCCAGTTCTGATGCCAGTCTCTGGAGCCAGAAAAATCAGGGAACACAAGTTGTCCAGTGGCCCTTTACGGTCTTAAAGAACCTTCTGGTCCTGGGATAATCTTCAGTTGAATGAGAGCAGGACAGAGATGAATCTCCTATCTCTCCTCTGTAAGAACCTTCCCACTCTCACCTTGCTGCCTGTGGTGCTGAAATTCAAGCACTCCTTTCCATTGACTTGCTAACCATTTTTATATGTTATCTTTAAAGAGATGAACTATGGTCACAATGGGACAATGTCTAGTGCCTGTCTCTGAAGATAAGGTACATGCCATTTTATTAAAGCTCTGAGGTTTTAATGGAAATTCCAAGTCAAGATAAAAAGTCCTATTTCACATTTTGTCACACTTTCTTATCACTTTTTCTTTTCCTTTGCCACCTAATATTCTTTCTGGTTCTCACTGGGAGTCTGCCTGTCTTCTCCAGAGCCAGCAACTTTGGGTCTCTTGGATTTCACACCATAAGAATTACCATGCAATCAAGGTATGAAAGCCTTGTAGATTCGATATACAGTTCTGCTGAAAGTGAGAATCATGACCTCAAGGACCTACTGAAGTGGAAATTGGTAAGTTAATTGTGGCTTTAAATAAACAATGTTTGGCTTTGTAATTCTCTCCACAGTTCTAGTATGGACTTGCCATCGTCTTATATAACTGGTAAAAGTGTAGGAATTTAGGGTCATAATTAATATGCATTACTATTTTACCCCAAGCAGCACTGGGGCAGGTGTAATTTCAATCAACCAATTCTTGTTGGCGTGGGATACACTTGTATGTCTGTGTTATATTGACTATTTTTTGTACCCTGTTTTACTTAGACTGTTGAATTTGTCTTTGATGGTTTTTTCTAGTGTAATCTAATAATAAGTAATGGTTACTTTCTTTTACTAATTCGTACTTATTTTATTAGTGAAAAATAGCCTATAATTTTGTGCTACAATCTGTAAGAATTCTTATCATAAATACATCAGATACGATTTTTACACTTCTCAAAACTCACTGATATTCTCTTAAAATACAAAACAGATTTTAAAAAACAGATAGTTTGTGATATTAAGGTTGAACAAGAAGAACCAAAAACTTTTTCAAAAGAAAATTTGAAAAAGAGAAATGTTAGCACATCAGAGATAAAAAAATCTGTGTTATGAAATGAGAAGACAAACACAGATGTCTCCTTATTGTCAGTTATTCATAATAGAAAAAAGATATAACTGGAAAGAAGAAATCAGTCTGAAAATATTTCAATAGTGGTTAATGATTATAATAATTCGATGAGTGGTATTGACACAGTTGACCAACATCTAACAAGCTATCTGTAATCAAAAAGCAAGGAAAATATCATTATAAAATGTTTATGACCTTCTGGACTCAGAAATATGAAATTTGTTATTTATTCAAAATTAGGAGGTTGAAAATTTACTTACAATTTGGATTAGGTCTAATAAACCTAATCCAAATGAAAAATGCGGGATAGGGGAACCCCAGCCAGGATACTCATTATCAGTGTCATCACTAATATGTTTAGTTGGTAGATATTTTATTGAAATTATGCCACTCACAGAAAAAAATGAAAGGCAAACATCAAAGTAAAGTATGTTGCTCAAAAACAGATAACGCAAAAAGAATTCAGAAAGGTACTAGACACTACTGCCAAGATTATAACATTGTATTATGGGTTGAATGTTTTAAAATATACCACACACAGAAAAATCATCAAATGAATTGGATAAAACTGTCATTTCTATATCTCTTGTTACATTATCTTATACAAATTTTGCAATTTTTGTCATCCTGTACTTAATAGTTTGGTAAATAGTTAACCAAAAGTATTGACTTCATTCCTGAAATATAAAAGAAAAGAAAGTATGTTCCTGGCAAGAGAGTTTTCTTCCAGTGCATTAATGGCGGTTGGGAGTAAAACTGTCCCTGGCCCCTTGAGAACTCTATCACCTGACCGTAGCTCTGTTAAATTTTGAAATTTGGGTATATACTGTTTTTCTTCTTGGACTTCCCGCTTTTCAAAATTAAGTTTATTGATATATTTAAATATATATAGTGATCGTATTCACTGTAAGGAATCTGTACTTCTATATGATACATATTGAATCTTCTTTTTTTCCTATATCACTCTGTGGATTGCTCTTCACTCCACTGGTGACATTTTTTCCTGCACCAAACTTTTTAAAGAAGATGAGATCTCAGTTATTGATTCTTTAACCTTATTCAGGCAAGTCATCAGCTATATGCTGACTGTTTCAGAGATGTTTTAGGTTAACATAGCAAAAATATTCTACAAGATGTGTCTGCTGTGTTCAAAGGGTAGGTCCCTATAGATCTGGGAAAGTGTTGTAGAAAACCTGAAAAAGGAGCATACTTGTGGCATAATTAGAGCCTCTGCCCCAAAGAAGAACTATTAAGGTCTTCTTTGCCTCAGAAAAGAAGTAGATACCCCAGGACTGGAAGAGAAGAAAAGAGGAAATGAATTGAAAGACTTGAAAATTCTTCCTTAGCTAGAACAGCAGGGAAAAAGTAAGACCCAGAGATATTGCCAAAAGAGACAACAAAGACTTGTGAAAGTTATCCAAAATAAACATGAAATGAAATGGCCCAGAGACTACCAGTCCTAGGGAAACCAGGAACAAAAATTAGAATCACCTAACAGCTATCCACAGGGAATACTGCCCCCAAATGACATGCTCTTTCTCCCATCTGTTCTAAGATTTCTTGACACTGTATGTCAGTTTCACATCACTATAATGAAATACTGAATACAGGTTACATAAAAAGTGAAAAGAGGATTATTTTGCTTCATTATGCCAGAAATTCAAGTATAGCACTGAGCAGCCCCATTGGGCAGCCCCACTGGTTTGGACATCTGTTCAGCTCAGCACATCATAGTGTGAGAATGTATTAGGGTGAATGCCAATATCCTGATCCCAGAACTGGAGAGAGAAAGGGAGAGAGAAAAGGAAGGATCAGGTCCTTCAGTCCTTTTCAAGGGCACACTCCTAGTGACATAGAAACATCCCAGTAAGTCCCACTTATCAAAATTTTCATCACCTTCTCATATTACTATCCTGGGATTGTTTAACACAGACCCTTTGGAGGTTACTACCCATATTCAAGACATAGCACTACATATTCTTAAGTGGTGTATTAGTCTGTTATCTGTTACTATAACAAAACACCTGAAGCTAGGTACTTATAAAAGAAGTGTGTTTATCTCATTGTCTCAGAAGCTGAAAGTCCAAGATCATGTGGCCTCTTTTGTTCAACGTGTGGAGGACCTCTCTGGCTGTGTCACATGGCAGAGATGTATAAAGGGAAATGACCATGGGCAGAAGAGACAAGTATGTAATTCAGCCTCATTTTGTAACAATATAAGCATGAGAACTAACTGCAGAACACCAGCATTGATTTCTTCTGGGTTCGATGCCCACAACAATCCAATTTCCCCAACTAGGTCTCATGTCTCAAAGATTTTATCCTCTCAACATTGCCACTCTGGGGACCAAGTTTACAGATTATAGCGGACATTCTTAAACCATATGCACACCACAGAAGTTGAGAACAACAAAAAAGGCAATATCGAGTTTTCTTTCAGTTAGAGTGGAGTCAGAAAGGAAGTACTATTTCTTACACATCTGAGTTTGGGACTGAGATTTCTACTTGCTACTCATTCATTCTTTGGGGCTTAAACTCTGTAGAAAAGGTGATGCTGTTACTTTGCTGATAACCAAGGACCGAGGGAATCAGGGACAGCCAGTTTGCATGGGGACGAGAAGGAAAGTGGCTGATGCATTCATCCTGCTCGCTGCTGCGCTGGCACATTCTGCATGAGCCTGGAACTGCCAACTCGAATTAGTTGTGAGGTTTCTCTAAATGGCACTTAAACTTCTACAGAGCAAACTAAATTTAGTTCCTCCCATATACACAGTCGCCTCATTGATGGGAGCAAAAGCAAGGCATAGAAACATGTTTTGGGAAATGTTTGAATAATCTATGTCAAGGCAGGAAAGCAGAAGCTCTTAGAGAACAGTGCTTTGCAGAGGCCAGTCCTGTGCCTTGAATTTCAGAGAAAAATAAAAGCTATAAGATGACCCGAACTAGAGAAGAGAAAAAAGATTCTCTTTAGTTCCATATTTCTGTTTAAAAAGAGTGAAGAAAGAAGCTGAAACAAATGGTAAAGAAATTGTTCCAGATTGAATCCATCTTTTATCTGACCAAAAGACCATAGCTATGCAAAGACAAGCCAGTGAGTGAGCTTTGCTGACCTTGACTGGGGAGGGAAGAGATCCAGTTTTGTGCTGCAATGGGTACACTCACAGAGGGTAAAGGGATGCAGAGCAGGGGTCCCTGGTGTGGCCCACAGGCTCTGGGAAGATGCGCCCACAAAGTGATGTTTGGTATTTTGAAAGGCTGGACTATGGTTTGGGTTTGCCTGTCTGAGGAAGGGAGATGAATTCTACTTGAATGGAAGCAGATTTAGAGACATGAGGTCACATGATGAGTTCAAGGGAGAGGAAGGCCTCTGTCGTGCAGAGCACACGGAATATAACAGAATGTGCAGGGAACAGCAGCAAGGGGAAGTCAGGGGCCCACAATGAAAAAAGCTAAGGATTGTTAGCTTCATGCAGTAATCTGCTACCTCTTCTGATCTTTAGATCCTGCTTCAAAACCCTGGCCTTGTTAGAGCAGTGATTTTTCTGAAAGACATGAGAGCGTCAACAATACAAAGGAAATAAAAATTTATACTAATAGTATTGGAAAAAAAGGAAATGAAGTGTAGGTTTGTTTTTACTAATTATCTCACTGATTCTTATAACAAATACGTATTAGCTACTATGCACCCGGAAAGGTGGCTCAGCACTGGCCCAGTGAGACATGTTTCCTGCTCTCTAGAAGTCTTCAGTGTGGCAGAGTCACACACATCGCCCACTCAAAGAAATGTGATGAAATGTCAGAGCATAATGGGTGCTGAGAGGAATAATGATGTCATTATTGAAGACCCAAATGGGAGAGGGCATGTGAAAGTCATAAACAGCTCTTCCAGACTTCTGGTTTCCGCTTAGTCATGTAAAGAGCTGGGAAGTCGTCACCCTCAGCCTTGCATGGAAAAGCCAAACAAACTGATATGTAAAGATTTGTTTTGAAGTTGCAGAGAAAACTGTAGAAAGCTGCATTCAGAGAATGCAGCCAAAAACAGCTCAACTGGAGCAGAAATCAGTGGAGCCAAGAACTGATAGGAACATTTGAATGGTAATTTTGATAACTTGTTAGAAATGGGGTGCTATGCGTTGGACTTTGCACTCTCAAATTCATATTTTGAAATCCTAATCCCTAGTATCTTGGATGGTGACTATGTATTTGGAAATGAGATCTTTAAAGAGATGAGGAAAAATGAAGTCACTAAGCTGAGCCCTAATCCAACATGACATATCCTTATAAGAAGAAAAAAATTAGGTCACAGACAAGAGCAGAGGGAAGGTTGCCTGCAGACTCAGTACTGATGATAGTCCTCTACAAGCCAAGGTGAAACCTCAGGTAAGGCCAACCCAGCCAACAACTTGATGATGGGCTTTAGTCTCCAGAATCATGAGAAAATAAGTTTACATGTTTAAACTTTCTTTTTTTTTTTTTTTTTTTTTCTTTGGCACTTTGGTGGCAAACCTAGCCACCAATATGCCAAAGTTACCACTAGAATAAGGTAGAGAATCACTTATGTGCCTTTCACAACTCCATATTCTCCTAGGTTTAATGCGCAGGAAACCCATTAGGCTGTCATAGGAACAGCTAAGAATAATATTCAGAGTTATTCAGGCAGAATAGGAAAACATTCTTCTGAAATTAACTTGGAACTTTCTCTATTTAAAAAAAAGCCACTTCCCAAGGAAAACAAATTTAAAGCATCTTTACTCTGTCTTCTGAAAATGCATTCTTCCCACTAGTACTGTGCTAGTCTTCTTTTTTAAAAACTAAGTTTAAGTTTTTAAACAGATATATAACAAACATCAAAGTTGTACATAATAATTGAGCATCATGTGAAGTTTTAATATATAGATACCTTATGTATTGTTTATGTTGGGTTAAACACATCCATTTCCTCATCATCTAGCTTTTCATAGTGAGAATGTACAATGTCCTTCCTGTTAGCTGTCAAAAATACACAGTAATAATTGTTACCTTTAAGCACTTTGCTGTGCAACAGCTCAGGAGAGCTTCTTAATCCTATGTTTACTCCTATGTAATGGTAACTTCATATCTGCTTGTCAAGCTTTCCCCATTTCTGCTCCACCCTTACTTTTCCAGGCTTTCGTAACCACCATTAAACTGTCAACTTCCACGAGATCAACATTATGTATTCCACCTAGATGTGAGTTTATGCAGTATTTGTCTTTCTGTATATGGCTTATTTCATTTAACAAATGATCTCCAATTCCATCAATACTTTCACAAATGACAGGACTTCATTGTATGTGGCTGAGTAGTATTCTGTGGCGTGTATATACCATATTATCTTTATCTGTTTGTTAGTTGATAATCACTTAGGCTAATTCCATAGCTTAGCAACTATGAGCAAATGCTCCACTAAACATCAGAGTATAGATATATTTGCAACATAATGATTTCATTTCCTTAGGACATACACTCATCGTAGGATTGATGAATCATTTGTAAGTTCTATATTTAATTTTTTGAGAAATCTTCATATTGTTTTTCACAATGGCTGCACTAATTCCTACCAGCAGTGTGTGAGTTCTCCTTTCCGCTCCTACTTATTAGTATTTGTTAGTGTGATTTGGCTAAAGAATACACCCATGAATAACTACAAAAGAAGAGAAAGCTCAAAAATAGATTCTCACAGACGTCAAGTGATCTTTGACAAAGAAGCAAAGGCAGTTTAATGGAAAAAATAATAGTCTATTCACCAAGAACGTGGGAACTATTGAATAGCCATATGCCAAAGAAAACCAATTTACAGACTTCATATCTTTTAAATCAATAACTAAGAATTAATTATAGAACTAAATGCAAAACACAAATGCTAACTGTGGATTGCAAAGTAAAGCAATAATAGGAAGCCATTACACCTATTAGAATGCTCAAAACTCAGAACACTGACAACACCAAATGCTTACAAAGGTCTGAAGTAACAGGAGACCTCAGTCACTGCTGGTGGGAATACAAAGTCGTATTGCTGTATTGGAAGAGTTTGGTGGTTTCTTACAAAGCTGAACATTTTCTTGCGGGATGACTCAACAATTGCACTACATATTTATCCAATGAAGATGAAAATTTATCTTTACAAAATCCTGCATGCAAGTGTGTTTATAACAGCTTTATTCATAATGGCTGTGATAGGAAACAAACGGGGTATCTTTCAGTAAGTATAAAGGTAAGTTGTGCCATCCCACTATGTGACAATGACAGCCCAGGGAATGAATTTTTATTCAAATATGAAACTTAGTTCAATCACTAAGAAAGCCAGGGAGGCTTTTAACTGGGAGCATCCACAGTTAGAGAGCTACCACCACTGAGAACTCTTAGGCTCGTATTTAGAATATCAGGGTAAGAGAAAAGAAAGGCAGACAAGCAATCTGGGTGAGAGCTAGGCAGTTTTCTTGAGAAAAGGGGAAGAACAATGGCCAAACATAACATACTTCCCTAATCTGAATTTCATATTTAAGCATTCACTGCTAACACAGTCTCTGTTCTTTTGCCTCTTAGATTAACCACTCATTCTTTGGCCAAATCCTGCACACTGTGTTACATTGATAGAACGGAATATTATTCAGTGATAAACCAAAATTAGTGAACAAGTCATGAAACACACTGATGAACCACAAAACATTTTATGAATGATTTCAAGTTTAGTAGCCCCTATATATCCATGGCTTTTCTTTCTGTGGTTTCAGTTCCAGAGTCAATCATTATTCAAAAATATTAATTGGGAATTTCCTAAAATAAAGAACTCATAGGTTTTTAAATAGTGACATACCTTTTGTAATGTGATGAAATCTTGTGTTATTCTGCTCTATCTTGCTGGAATGTGAATCATTACTTCATCCAGTGCTCTCATATTTTGTACCTTGCTATCTATTCTTTAGTCGGTTAGAGGCTGTTTGGATGATCAAATATATTGTCAGCATGTCATCAGGCTTATATTCAAGTAACCTACATTTTACATAAGAGTGATCCTGGCAGGTTTCAACAAGCCTGAAGAGATAAGGAGCCATGTTCGAGTTATTCAGAGAAAATCAACTAAAAACACAGGTAATTGGAAGAAAGAGTGGGATATACATACTGATGACAAAATCAATCTGAAATAGAATTGTTAATCAAACAAATCATAGGGATAGGATTTTATAAAATGGTAAAGCAGCCTATAGCGCTGCCGGTGGGACCCACTTGTGCACAGAGCAGAACTGCTATTCAGGGAAATTTGCAAAAAACTGATGGACTGTAATACCGTGGCAAACTCAACCCACATAGGATAGATTTGGGATATAAAACCCCTCACCTCTTTTGCCTTCCTCCAAACAGAGAACACTGAAGCTTGGCAGCAAGTTTCACTGGCACCCACAGGGATGAATGACCAGGAAGTTGTTCCCTTCCCAGTGGGCCATCAGTTATCAGTTAGAGGGCTGGAACCTCTAGCCATGACAATGTTAGGCACCACAGTGATGACTTGAAGGCAGTGAATACAACAGAACCACCCTTCCTGCCCTACTCCCAGCAGCACGAGAGAGAAGAGGGATGAGGGACGTGGAAAGCCTTGTGCCATGGTAGGACAACAAGCGAGAAATCAGCACTACCATGACCCTGCTCCCAACAGGACAAGAGAAGAGAGAGAAGTAGAACTTGAGCATCCTTTGGCTGGCTCCAGAGCAGCAGCAGGGGCAGTGAGTGAGATGGCAGTGCCCTGTCTGCTCCCAGGGGCATGAGGAGAGAGACATGATGGTGGAATGGAACAGAGGAGTCTGGGCAAGGGCTGGGAGGCCCCAGCTGTACATGGGACTGGAAGAAGCCTCTCACTATCTCTGTCTGAGGGTGCCACAGCAACTGACAGAATGATGCAGAGGGAAATGGGGCAATGAGAGGTTGACAGGCTGCTGAGGGTCAGCTTTCCATTGCGGGCTGAAGACTCTGTCCTCATCCTCCAAATCTGAAAGCCAGGATCAACCCCGTACCCTGTACTAATCCTACTGCAGCTTTGGTGGAGTTACTCAGCACAGATTTGGGACTCTGCCTTGAACACTACTATAGAACTATGGACATCAGGAAAATTGTACTGTTTTTGTTTGCTTTATTTTCTTTTTTCTTTCTTTTTTTTTTGTTGTTGTCAAATAGTATTTTACTTTTATTGGTTTATTTTGTTAGCCCTTTTTCTCTCTTTCCTTAAATATCTTTCTTGATGTTTTAATATTTTATGTATGTGAATATTGTCTCTAGTCTTTCAGGTTTCTCTTGATGTCGTTTTGTTTCCTCCTTCATTTTTTCTTTCCTGCCCTCTTCTCCAGTTTTCCAAAGTGTAGTGTACAGCCTTTGGATTTCAGCCTTACTTTTACTATACTTCTTTTCATTTATATCTCTGTTTTTCCCCAGTCCCTCTAAAATTTTCCCTCTACAGTGTAAAATCATATTACAGATGGAAAACTCACAAGATAAAATTTCCTAGTTTATGTTGGATTTTTATATAACTGTAGCTCTTGCTTTTATGGTCAGAAGTACCAAATTAATAGTTATGCCTATTTGCCAGTTCCTAGTCTGTGCTTGATGCTACTGTTATTGTTAATTTTACTGCATTAGCCAAGATGTCATACCTCCTGTTCTGATGTCATATCAGTTGCTCTCCTTGTAATCAATGTGTAATTATCTGGGGTCATAATCATCCTCATAGTCTAGAACAAAGGACTGGATGTTGGGCCAAATAGGTAGCAACTTCTTATTTCTAATGAATTGGAAAAGTAAGATATTGGGACAGACACAAAGGCCAAGACCGAGCTACACATAAGAGACATCTCTGAAGAATACACATTTAGTGATAAAGCTACCAATCATAAGTAACTTACATGTGTCAACAAAAAATGAGTTGAAATTTAAAAATACAAAATGACAAGATATAGATGCAAAATGCAATCCTAGACCTCCATCCCCTCCAGAACAAGTCCAGGAGACAATAAGGTAGAGGAAATCAGAAACCACCCACCTGGATTTTCTGAAATGGTAGTAGCAAAGGTAAAAACAAAATAAAACAAAATGAAGAACCCTAATGAATTATACTATAAATGAAACCGCATCAGAATTACAGCCCACTTGTCAACACAAACTCTTAAGTCAAGGAGGGCTTGGAGCAAAGTATTTAAAACCCTGAAAGAAAACAGCTTCCAATCCAACATGATTGTATAAAACAAATGTATAAACCTGACTGTGTAAAACAAAACCTGACTGCATAAAACAAACCTGACTGTATAAAACCTGACTGTATAAAACAAATATTAATGGACATGAATAATCAATGAGCATTAACGCTTCAAAAACCCATTGTTACAAATAGACAACTAGACAAAAATTAATAGAAATATCAGAACTCAATTAAATATGTGAACAAATGGACTTAGGAGATGTCCACAAAATGTTTCACCCAATAACATTAGAATACACATCGTTCTCCAAAACAGACCACGTGTTAGCTCATAAAACATGCTTTAGTAAATGAAAAGAAATTGAAATTATCCCATGTATATTATTAGACCATAATGCAATAAAATTGAGAATCAATGGCAAACGAAACCACAAAGCCCAAATAAACACATAATAATTAAATAACAGCATTCTTAACAACCAGTTTGTCACAGATGAAATTAAAGAAGAAATCAGAAAGGTTCTACACTTACGTGGTAATGTTGACACAACATTCTAGTAATGATGGAATGCAGTGACTGCAATCCTATGAGGGAAATGTATCCTGGTGAATTCTCACATCAGGAAAACAGAGTGAATTCAAATAAACAACCTAATGTTGAAACCTCAAACCTATAGAAAAAGAACAAGATAAGCCCAAAGCTCATACTTGGGAGAAAATCATACAAATGAAATTAAAAATTGATGCAATTGAAACTAAGGAGACAATACAAGAAATCAAGAAGAGTTGGTTCTTTTTTTTTTTTTTTTTTTTTTTTTTTTCTTTTTCTTGGTACCGGGGATCGAACTCACAACTGCCTGCTTGCAAGGCAGGTGCTTATGCCACTGAGCTAAATCCCCAGCCCTGAAGAGTTGGTTCTTTGAAAGATTAAAGTTGACAAATTTACAAATTTGACAAATTGACAAATACCTAGCAAACCTTATCAAAAAAGGAAAGAAAAGACTCAAATCTATGCATTTAGGAATGAAAAGGATGAAACCACAACAGATCCTAGAGAAATCAAGAAAATCATCAATACCGAGTTTAGGAACCTATATTCAAATAAGATGGAAAACTCAAAAGAAAGGGACACATTCTTAGCTATCTATGAATCACCAAAGCTGAATAAAGAAAATATAAAATTCTAAATAACCCATTAGCAATCAATGAAATTTACAATGTAATTTGGAAAACTATAAACAAAGAAAAGCCCAAGTGCTCCCATATTCACTACTAAATTCTACAGGAAATATAGAGAAGACTGAATACCATTACTTATACAGTTTAATGAAATTCAAAGGAAAGCTATACTCTCAAAAATCATTTCTGGAAGCAAGTATTACCCTGATACCAAAACCAGAGATGAATGAAACCAAAAAAGTGAACTTCAGACAAATCTCTTTGAGGAACATAGGTTCAAAAATCTTCAATAGGATACTGGAAAATAGAATGCATAAAAAAATCATCATTAAGATTGCATACCATGACCAACCAGAATTCATCCAGAAGATGCAGAGATGCTTCAACATATGCAAATCAATAAATATAATGCATCATATCAAGGGAGCCAAGGATAAAATCACATGATCATCTCAATAGATGCAGAAAAAAATTGACAAAGTGCAACTCCTATTCATGATAAAAGACCTACAGATAATTTGTCAATCTGATAAAGTCATCTATGACAAAACAACATCCAGCATCATACCAAATGGTAAAATCTGGAAATTTTCACTCTAAAAATCAAGCAAAAGACAAGGATATCCATACCAATACCCCCTTTCAATATAGTTCTGGAAATATTAGCTAAATTAGACAAGAGAGAGAAATAAATGAAAAGAAATTAGGAAAAGAAAAAAATTAAATTATCATTATTTAGTGATGACATGATACTCTATGAAGAAAGCTGCAAAAGCTCAACCAAAAGACTCCTAAGATTCATAACCAACTCAGTCACATTCCTGGGTAGCAACGTCAACACTTAAAAATGAATAGAATTCCTGTACACAAATAATAAATTCACTGAAAGAGAAATTAGGGAAACCACACTTTCACAATAGTATTGATGAATATGGAATACTTAGTAATCACTGAATTAAAGGAAGTAAAAGATCTCTACATCGAAACGTATAGTACTCTGAAAAATGATATTGAAGTGGATATCACAAAACAGGAAGACATCAATTGCTCTTGGGTAGGAAGGAAGAACCAGTAGAGTTAAGATGGCCAGCCCCAAAATTATTATACAGGTTTAATGAAATCCTGATCAAAATAGTATACTTCACAGAATTAAAGAAAATAATTCTAAAATTCAGAGGAAACCAAGAATAGCAAAGCAATTCTGAGCAACAAAGGCAAGGCAGAGGGTATCACAATTCTTGACTTGAAATTATACTATAAAGCTACAATGATAAAAACAGTCCTGATACTGTCAAAAAAAAAGTCTTGAGAATCAATGCAACAGATTAGAAGATGCAGAAACAACTTGACACACGTTTAGTCACCTTATCTTTGATAAAGGGACCAACCATATTCACTGGAAGAAAGATAGGCTCTTCAATAAATGGTGATGAAAAAATTGGCTTTCCACATGCCAAAAATTGAATCTAGATGTATATCTCTCACCATGCACCAAACTGTATTCCTAAGCATCAAAAGTCTACATATTAAAAGAGAAACACTAAATCTGCTGGAAGAGAGAACAGCTAAAACTGTTGAAGACATAGGCAAATGCAAAGACTTTATAAACAAAACATTAATCACATGGGAAATATTTCAGAAAATCAATAAGTAGGATCTCATTTTATTTAAAAGTTTTTGCACAGAAAAAGAAGTCATCAACAGAGTAAAGAGAATGCTCAGAGGGAGATAAGAAGTTTTCTAGCTGTTCCTCAGACAAATGATTAACCAACTATATAAAGAACTCAAAGAAATCATGTTCCCATATTTAAAGACCCAATTCAAAAATGAGCATATAAAATTAATATACACTTCTCAGATTAAGAGATAGAGATGGCAAATAAATGTAATGTTTATTACATTGGAAAAAAATGTTGAACATCTCCAGTCAACAGATGCAAATTAACAACACTGAGTTCTATCTTACTCAGAATAAATAGCTTTTACCGAGAAATCAACCAATGACAAATGCCAGCAGAGGTATGGGGGGAAAAACCTTTCTTTACTGTTGGTAAAAGTGTAAACCAATGCAACCTCAGTGGAAATCAGTGTGGAGTTTCCTTAAAAAAACTGTAAAACTAGAGGTCTAATTTGAGACAGCCATTTTCCTTCTTGGTATCTTCTCAAAAGAACTAAAAGCATCAGATTCCAGTGATATGTGCACACTCATGTTTGCAGGTGCACAGTTTGTAATAGTTAAAACTTGGAAATAGCTCTAATGCCCATCAACTAAAGAATGGATTAAGAAGATGTGGATTTTCATATAACGAGTACTATTAAGCCATAAAGAAGGTTAAACATGAGACATTTCTAGTTGTATTAGTCAGGGTTTTACTAAAGAAAACAGAAATAACACGAGATATACAGATAGATAAGAAACGACAAGATTGGTTTACCATGGTCAGCCACAGAGTCTGATGAGGAAGCGTGCAGAGGGTGTCTATGCACTGGAGGCCAAAGGATTTGATCCAAGGTTTGGAGTTCACCCTAGCATCTTGTGCAAGTTCCCACTAGCAGGCTTACGAGTCTGTGACAGAAGGCCAAAGACTCTACAATGAAAGATTGAAGAGGCTATGCTGGAAAGCTGAAGAGTCTACACTGGAAACTAGGAAACAACATCCAAACCAAAGGGGAAGACTCCAAAGAATGGAATGAAATCATCCTTCCTCCTTCCCTCTTATACTGTCCAGGTGATGAGCCACCCTAGGGTGGGTCTTCTACACTCTTGGATTTAGAGTGGCTAAATCCATCTAGTTATGCTTCGAAATGTCTCAAGTTAACACAATCAGTCAACTACCACACTAGGTAAATGGATACATCTTGACACCATACTTTCCAAGATGTGTAAAAATCACATTATTTCTTTAGTATGAGAAACTCAAAGTGTAAACAAGTATCTAAACTCACAATAGATATTATCACATAGGAAAAACCGTTTAAATGAGGAAGAGAACTAGTAATGAGGGAAGGGAAGGAAGGAGAAAAGGAGGAAAGGAAAAATGGAATTGAAGCTCTTGCAAATCAGGAGGGGTAAAGGGGTTGAAAGGAAAGGAAGGAAATTAAAAAACAGAAGATTCAAGATGTATCTTGTATAGGAACAAACTCCCTGTGATGAATGTGATCATTATGTATATCTAAAAATGTATTAAGTTATATTTTTAGAAAAAGAATGGTCCCAGAGCATAAGAATAGTGATGCTAGCAGTTCACATATGCCACAGGAAAGCCGTAAATTCTTCCGTTATGTGAAAAGATGACATTTCCTGATTTAATTAGGAAAGTAAAATACTGCATTCAGAGGTTGCAGAGATATATAGTACAAATGAGTCTTCTCTCTGAAATTGTGCAAATATGTTTTTACTTTTAAAGGAATTTTTTCACAATTTCTTTTAAAAAATGAATGCCAATATTTCGCTTGCACTTCAAACTGACACATTCATGGGTAAAATGTATAATAAGTGCTTAGTTAATATGGAAAAACATTAAATTTTAGACAATGTGAACAGAAAACATGCTTCAATTGATGGCCATGTGTTTCACTAGAAAGCACTGAGACTGTATCAAGACATCCCCTGCAAACGACACCCAGCATGAATGTAAGGGACGGTTACACAGATTCAGGAATAGATTTAGAATGAGAAGTGTGAAAATTCCTAGAGTCTGCATCTGCCTATGAAGAAGCTGCCTTCACATTTCTGGCAAAGTTGAAGAAGTTAATGGAAAATGTACTTTCCAGTGTTCTATATAAGGTTCAGTGCCATACATAGTCTGAGGCATTGATTAAGGATCTTGGATCATATACCCTTACATATAAGGGAGAACTGTTACAAATATAGCATTGTACAAAAGCAGAGGTACTTAAAAAGAAATTAGAGTTTGCCAAGGGTGGAAGGAGGTTTGACTGAGTAAAGCAAAAGATAGTTTTTACAGTGGTGAAAGAAAGACTGTTATATTGGATGTGGACACCATGCACTTTTTAACACTTACTGAACGTAATATCAGAGTGAATATTAATGTATACAAATTAATAAAATCACTGAGGAGGCTGGCATAGCTCAAGATGTAATACATATTGTGACAAAACAATCTAAATACATCACACATGCATTACATAACCTTACTGAAGGAGACCAAGAAAAAAAGTACAGACCTAAGTTACTAGAAATGAATGAGTCTATGTAACAAAGGCTAACAAAAGTATTTGATAAAGTTATTTTTCATGATAGTAACTCTGTGTATACTGGAACTGAGCCATTAAATAAACGGATAGTCTGTGTCATCATTTTAAATGGCACAGCCCTTCCAAAGAGGCGAAAACTATGTTGACAAGTCCTGGTTATATTGTTTTTCTATTCTTTTTGGACCATGGTAAGCGTTTGAGTTGTGACTTCAAAGTTGGGTAACATTTTTTTTTTTTTTTGTCTTTTTCCTTTTTATCGGTACTGGGGATCGAACTCATGACTGCCTGCTTGCAAGGCAGGTGCTTATGCCACTGAGCTAAACTCCCAGCCCCAAAGTTGGGTAACATTGAAATTAAGAGACTACCAGAGAGGTAATTAGCATGTGCAATATAAGAAGGTGTTCCTTAGGTATGTTACAGGTTTACTTTAACCCATTTCATTTAATGCTGCAAAATAATTGTAATTTAATGGTAATAGTACAGCAAATTATGATGAATAGCTTTACTTGTATGTTTTAATAAGTCATATGTTCACATGCATAAATCTGGATATCAGAATTTAAGCAATTGTTGAAATGTATGAATATCTCCTTAACATACTGATTACAAAGCCGAAAAGAAAGAAATGGATGGGAGAGAGTGAAAGCCAGATCTCCCACAATGGAGTGGAAGTGAATTGTTAAGCACAGGGAGCAGGTTAGCATGACCCATTTGGTAAGGGATTAGAGTTGGAGGCATCAATATGAATTTATGGTTAGCTTAACATAGATGCAGATGTTAAACACTGGACTGTTGAGAGATACATACATAATACAGGTTAGTATGCACATGTATATTTCATAGATTTGTTAGCCAGGAGGATGTAAAAGTGATGACATCCCATCAATGAGGACACTTAGGGGAAGATCTTGACTCCTAATTGGATAAGGCTGAGTCTAGGTCTAGAGCAGAATATGTACAAGCTAAGCCTAGACAATCTTATAATTCCAAAAAGTAATGAATTATTTTTTTTGAAAAGCCACATGATGTTGATAATAAAGCAAGAGACACAAATGCCAATAGCATTCCATGTCCAGAGATGGAAAATTCTGAGCTCAAAATAAAGTAGTATTGGATTATATTCTGAAGTATTAAATAAACATATACCAGTTCATACTGATAAAAATAAATAATGATAAATAAATAAAAGGGACAAAATTGCCCAGTTTCCAAAGAGTTTCCAAATAACTTATGTAAGTAAGTCTTCTGCCCTATAAAAGCTGAAATATAATTCTCCATTCTTTCAGTATGGGCTGTGCATATTGGTTTTATTCTAAAGTGTGAAGATAGAAGGGGAAGAGGGCAAGGAAAGAATTCACAGGAAAGAAAGTAAAACATGACCTTGGTCAGGTGACCAGGTCAGTAGATCAATGCTGACAGGAAATCATGGTGACACTGTTCACTTGAGATAATGAGGTGAAAAGTTATGTAACTCCTATGACATTCTTTCCTAAGACACATTATAATATTCTATTCCTTAGATAAATATAGAACAAATACTCTAGTAAGATTTCCTATAATATTCCCAAGCAGTGATCCTCAAAATTATAGAGTATAGAACAATCTGAGAATCTGTTTCTACCAAGCAAAACTGAAAAGGGCATAACAGCAAAATGAACTGGCATCCTACATTGGCTCATGGAACAGAATTTAGCACATTAGACTAAAATTAAGGAAGTCTGGGTAAAATATGAACTTTGGTTATTAATATATCATTAATGATTCATTAATTTAAAAAATATATGATATGAGATATTAATTACAGAGAAAACTGGGTAATGAGTATGTGGAAACTCTTTGGAACATCTTTACTATATTTTTATAAACCTAAACTACCTTTTAAAATTTTGTTTCTATTTTAAAGATAGTAAAATACAACAAAACAAGACAGAACAATGACAATCAAGACAAGGCAGTGAAATTGCTACACAACTTCAGAGCACGATATGGAGATAACAATAATAGGTACTGCAGTATATCTTGTTATCTTCACAATAGTTGTCCATTCAATCACGAATAGCAAAATCAAACCAAAAACAGAACACTATAAAACCAATTAAAACAGAATATTGAATAGAGCAAAACAATTCATCAGAACAAAGTAAAACAGTGAAAACAATATTGGACTTCAAAGACAAGCTAGAAGGAAATCCCCTGTATTTTCTCTATTGCATGCTGTCATCCTCCCAAGAGATGCTCAGACCCCTGGCCCCAGGTCAGCATAATCAACCCAACAATACAAGCATTTAGTTACTTTAAGTGTCTTAGTTGCTATCAACTCTGGCTAACCTGGAAACTATCTAGTTGCTAATGGTGGTGGTGCGGGGGGGTAGTTTGATTCTCAGTGAACTCACTGGAGACAATGGCTTGTTCTTTTTCTTTAATTTTTAAAAAATTTTATTTAAAGAGAAAAAAAAACAGAAAAGGGGTACAAATAACACAGCATTTCAAAAAAAAACAGTAAGAAATCACTAGTTAATAGAGTACATATTGTCATCTTAGAAATAGTTGCCGAAGTTACAGAATTAAAGCATACAAAGCAGACATTCAAATAGTGAGAATGGCTTGTTCTCCCCCTGGCACACCCACCACTCTCACCACTTCCCAGGAAGGCTGGCTCATTCCTTTCTTGGTCATCCTCCAAGTTCTGGCATGGCTGATTCTTGGGAGATGCTGACTTGTTTCCTTGGTGGGCTCACGGCTCGCTCGCACTGCTAACCAGGAAGGCTGGCTTGTTACTTTCTTTGTTAGTCCCCCAAACCTAAACTATTTTAAGAAAAAGGATTTTTAAAAACTAACAGAAATCTTATATTTAAAAGTTGTTTGATGTTAATTCTTGCATAATGGTTTGTAAAGAAGTCTTATGAATTGTCTATGCAAAATGTATTACAGCCTTACCTAATATAAAATTTCCTAGATAGCATGAAACAAAAATATATACACACTAAAAACTCCATAAAAGGCAATTTTCCAAGCCACCACATACTCATATGCAAATAGAAAAGATGCACTAGTCATCAGTAAAGTCCTTGACCTACACAAATATTTTCTTAAACCAGCACTTAATAAAATTCAGATTTTCCTGAAGGCAAAATTAGAAGACTATGGTATACATGACCTGCCCACTTGAATCCATGAAGGTGTCTCCACCCAAATTTCTGGTGCTGTTAAATGGTAAATCATGAGTCCTTCTTTCAGCTGTTCAATCTTGATAAAGCATTGGCCTAATTTTTCCTCTGAATATTTAAATTAACACAAATGACTAATGCAAATCCTATTATTGATAGTATCAACTTTTTTGTTAAGTGAACAATTTACAAAGTATTCTGACTACTGTTTTCCCCCACTAACTTCCATACATACAGAACATCTTTGGTTCCTTAAAAAGTTATTATAGGCTGAAATATCTTTCCTCCAAAAATGTATGCTGGAGTCCTGACCCTTAGTACCTCAGATTATGATCTAATTAAGATACATATTTTGTACTGATGCAATAGGAGGCCATTAGGATGGAGATAAATTGAAGAGGGAATCATTAAGGATTAAGAAATGAGAGCTTGATGATTTGGAAAGTTCTTAGCCTTGTCATATTGAAAAATCGAGTTGGAATCCTCAGGAAAGAATACTAACCACTGAATCCTCAGGAGGGTTATAGCACGAGTAGCACTGGATAACTGTTTGCTAGATAGACTGGGCAGTAACGACAGAAGAAGCATTAGCAGCTGGAGCTGAAGAAGACAGAGAAGGAGAAAAATGAAGAATTAGTGTCATACAGGGGATTTCACTAGTGCTAAGGGAAAGTGCTAACACCCTATCACATCTGCAGCAGTGTGGAGCCAAAGGAAATTATGCAGAAGACTAAGAAACTAAAGGAATTTTGCTGATAGGTTTCCAGCATGTTAAACCCATGATATCCTTTTCCTTTCTGGTTTCTCCTTTTTGGAATGTGACTATGTACCCTCTGCCTTTTTTACTTTGTACTTTGGAAGAGAGTGACTTTTGTTATTTTCCAAGTGTACAAATAAGAATTTTGGTGAAGACTCATCTATTATGGTTTGAATGATGTAGATGATAAAATTTGAAACTTCAACTTGAAGATATTGAGACAAGATTGAGGATTTAAGTCAAATGAATACAGAAGATTTTTTTTATTTCAGAATGAATTTGCACACAAAAAAGACATAAGTTTTGAAGAGACACAAAGCAGACAGTTATTTGAAGTGTGTTCCCCCTAGAAATATATTGGATACTTAACACACAGAATCTCAAAGTGTGACCTCACTTGAAGAAAGGGTCTTTACAGAGGTTATTAAGTTAAAGTGAAGATGAATGTGCTCTAGCCCAATATGACTGATGTGCTTTCAAAATAATAATATTTTGCATATAGACACAGAGAGACAAATACTACAGAGGAAAAATATATACAAGCATACAAAAGAACACCATGTGAACATGAACAGAAAGATCATACTGATTCATTTGCTAGATAAGAAATGATAAAATGTGAGCAACTACCAGAAGATAGGAGGGAGGCATGCAACAGATTCTTTCAGAGGCCTCAGAAGGATTTAATCCAGATGACCTTGATCTTGAATTTCCACCATCCAGGACAAAGAATTCTCATTTCTCAAGCTTCTGAGTTTGCTGTGGGGTTCTAGGAAACTGATATAACTGGCATATTCTCTTTTACCTTCAGAGACTTGGAAAATTATATTCCATTTTCCCAGGACATTATTTCCATGCTAGTTGTGTTCCTTCTCTTCAGTTCTCAGACTGGGCTTCAATTTTTCTAAGAAGCCTTTCTCATCTTCCCTAGGATAGATAGGTGCCTTCTTCCCTCCATAAGCTTCTTATGTTCTTAATGATGGGGAATTCTGCACTCTGTAAATGTATTTGTCTATGTCCACCACAGAGTGCAAATTATTTCAGAATAGAGCTGTGTCTTGTTACTCATTATACACTGGGCAAAGCTCCAAACACATACAGAATAGCTCAAAACTATTTCTTGGATGGATGAATAAGTGAAATGAAATGAAATGAAACCTAAACTTTACAGAAAAAAATAGTGAGAATTAATCAGGGTGTTAAATGACTAGGAATTTAGAAGAGGTTGGAAAATTGTGAATTTTGCACCCATTAGTAAGATTGTTATTTTCCAAATAGTACAGTTATACTTTTTCTTGCTGAACCTACTTTGACTAAGTCTTCCCCATCCTCCCATTGTTCATGCATTAGTCAGTATTGATCATGGCTCTCTGTCTTGTGGTGAATTTTAAATTTCCTTCATAAAATAACATTAGGTTGACGAGTCAATAAATAAGCAAATCATTTAATTGATGATTTACTGCACAACAGGCTCACATACACTGAAAAAGAAGCCTACTACAGCAGACAGTGTATGGAAGCTGAATTCAGAAGAATCAGTTTGTAATTCTGATCTTGTCACTTTCCATCCAGGGGCTTTCCATAAGCAGGACCATGGACAGAGCACTGTCCTTGTCCTTGTTGACTAATCCACTGTCCTTGTTGACTAGTTGAGTATCTGTAGGCCAGTTAAGCGCTTGGAGCATCTGTTTTCAATTCTTCAACATGTTAATAAGAAAGTTTATTTATTCCAGTCTCCTTCATGGTTCCATTATGAGACACTGAAGAAAGCCTGCATGAGGAAAAGCTTTATAAACTGCACTCTTACATGGAAGTGTTTTCAAACATTTCCCTGCTAAAGGTTCCACCAAGAAAACATGCCCTGGTGATTCAGATTTCAAGAAAAAATACAGCAAGTTGGTACTCAGATTTTACCAGAAACCTGAAATAAAAACTTATGGAAAGACTTAAACTGAAAAAAATCACACTAAAATGAATAACACAATGGATTTATTATCAGCTAATAGATTAGTAACCAGGATGAAGAAGAGATGATTAGCAACCAGGAAAACAGATTAATATAAATATTCAGATTGAAACATGGAGAAACAATTATGGCAAATATAGAAAAGGATGTAGAAGACCTGACACATAGAAACATAAAAAAGAACTAAATGTGCATAGCTAGGAACAAGAAAGGGAAGAGAGGATGGGGAAGGCAATGTTGAAAAGATAATAGAATTTTCCAAAAGTGACAAAACCTGTAGGTTCAAGAAATGCTCCAGGTCATAAGAATAAAACCACACATGAGCAATCATAATGAGGCTACTGAAAATCAAAGACAGAAAGAATCTTTTAAATAGAGAATAAAAAGAATATTATCTTCAAAACAGCAACAATGAAACTATCAGTTTAATGAGAAATGAATGCATTTGATGTCACCTATGTGACATTCTCTGGTTCTACTCCCCTCTGTCTCTTGGAAAAGATTGCTACCAAAAGTTTTTAAATATCTTGACCACCTAGGCTCCACTTTGCCCAGGAAAATTTGAATCTCAAGAAGTCCCCCAAAGCTCAGTTGTTCACGATTCAGCTCCTGACTGATGGTGCTATTGGAAGTGGTGGAAATTTTAGGAGCTGGTGCCTGGTGGGAAGAAGTTAGGTCGATAGGAGCACATTCTTACCTGGCCTAGTCTATTTCTCTCCTTCTCTCTGGTCACCATGAGTGTTATGGTTTACATTTATATTCCCCCAAGAGCTTCATGTGCTCACAGACATGGCTGTTTTGGAAGGGGATTGAATCACGGTGGTGTTACAGCTAAATGTGATATTAGGGTATGGGATCTGTTAGAAGATGCAGATCAATGGGGCATGATCTGATGGGGTGTATCTCCTTCACTGGTTCTTTTTGTAACCGTCAGCTTTGCAACCACAATGAAGTGACAGCTTTCCTTTGCCAGGCCCTCTCACCATAGCTTTCTGATTTTCAGCCAACCAACTGTGCACTAAAATTCTAAAACAAAACAAACCTTGCCTCCTGTAAGTTGCAGTGTTGGATATTTTTCCCCAGAGATGAGATAATGAGATAAGCAGCTTTCCTCTGCCACACACTCCCCCAGTGAAGTGCTGCCTTGCAACAGGCATGGGGAAATCATGGCAACTAATCATAGACTAAAATCTGAAGTCAAAATAAGTATCTCCTTCTTGTAAGTTTCTTACCGTGGTTATTTTGTCATTAACAATGGAAATCTGTCTAAGAGAGTACATATAAACAATATAGAATAAATAGTAGTTTGCCAATTCACAAGATTTAAATATATTATACATTTTAGTAGATATTCTGTAGTTTTTCTTTGTGTATAAGATTATTCATAATTATGCTTAATTTTTCAATATGCAAAAACTGTATCATTGCATAAATAGTAATTTTATCCACTGAACTATTGATGGATATCAGATTGTCTTTAACTTTTCATGATTACATGTTTGATATTATCTTAAAAATATATTTTATATATTTATATATTTTAATTAATTCAGTATATACATTTATGCTTCAATAAGACAGGCAGGTGTGCTGAGGGTTTAGCTCAGTGGTGTAAGTTCATGCCAGACAAACACTAAGTCATGAGTTCAATTCATGGTACAAGAAAGAAAAAAAGACCAGTAAAGTGATCTATGTGGGTATAATGACAAAAAACAATAGAAATTCTATTTTTTTCTACTTTTTATATCTTTAACAATATTCTTCTGGGTTTGTAATTCTTCACACTTTGTTCTTATTCAGGATTGTTTTATTGCTACTCTAGTATACTTCTGGTTCTATATTAATTTTAGATTTTTTTAATTCTATGAAGAACACTTGGTGTTTTGATTGAGACTGCATTATATCTATATATCATTTTGGTAAGGTGGCCATTTTGGCAACTTGGGTTTTGTCTATTCAGGAATAGTGATTTTTCCTTCCATTTTATGATGTCCTATTTAATCTATTTTTTTCAGAGTATTCATACTCTTTCTTATCAGGAAATTTCACTTCTTTGATTGGATTAATTTCTAACTATTTAATATTTGAAGTTATTCTGAATGGAATTCTTTTTAGTGGGCTCATTGTTGGGACATAGGAACACTACTAAATTTTGTGCATTGATTTTGTATTCTGCTACTTCACTAAACTTGTTTGTTAGTTCACAAAGCATTTTTTGATTTTAAAAGTGTTCTTGGTTTTAACTTTTTTACTAACATGTTTGTTACATATATTGATCATATTCATCATGGATAATTTGTATCTGTGAATAATATATCTTAATTCTTCTTTTTCTCCACATTCCTTTCCTTCCCTTGAGCTTTCTTTCCTTCCCCATTCATGAAAGCTTTATTTTCATTTCCCATTCCATTATATTTCATTATCTTCCCTTTCTTCCATTCTCCATTTCAATTCCATTTTCCTATTCTAATTTGAACAAGTTTTTCCTACATCACAATGTTTATCCTCAAATATACACTTTATTTATTCTGTCAGTTTCTCATACAAAAGAAAATATGGTATATTTAAATTTGTGTGTCTGATTTATTTCAGTTAATTGTTGTCTTGAGACACATTCATTTTCCTGAAAATGATTGATCCTTCTTTATGGCAAAGTAGTAATTCATTGTATGTAAATACCACAGTTTCTTTGTCCATTTATCTGTTGATGGACATATGAAATATTTCTGAGATTCAGCTATTAAATTATGCTAGTATAAATATGAGTACGTGTATATCACTGTGGAATGATGCTTTATTTTATTTTTAATCAGAATTTATTGGCATTTTTTATTTAAAGAAAGACAAAACAAAATAGAAAATGGGCAGAAATAGTACATGCTTTCAAAGAAAATAGATAGCAATAAATCCCTAGCTGATGTATATATATTTTCCCCCTATAAATAGTTGTTCAAGGTACACAAGTGGAACATATAAATGGGATTTCAACCAGGGAGACTGCAAACAGTTCTGTTCAACTATCCAACAAAAACTAAGTACTATGGTTATCAATCCTATACACTTAGACATGTAAACGTTTATCCATATTTTCAGTTATGTTGAGACCTAACAGAGCACATTAGATTAAAATCCTTCTGAATAAAGATTAATAATCTTGCTGGAATTCACATCATAACACTCTGGAATCAGGAT
Organism: Cavia porcellus; assembly: GCF_034190915.1. Lineage (NCBI taxonomy): Eukaryota > Metazoa > Chordata > Mammalia > Rodentia > Caviidae > Cavia > Cavia porcellus. Next base: position 29,108,567 of record NW_026947502.1, read on the forward strand.
TGGGTACTGCAGTGCCACTTTCTTTCAAAGTTTTTGTTCATTTCATCATGTGTCATCAGATCAGTGCTCATAAACTGTTTATAGGTTTTACGTAAGCTTGAGTCTTAACATGTATTTCTATCCTTTCTATGTTAGAGGAAAAAAACATAACAAAGCAGGGCAAAACTAAACTTTTTCTTATAGACATATGAAACTAAAAAGACATGTAAATCTGCTGTATAAGGAGTTCTATCCTGGTTGCTGTGTTATTTCTTGTTATCATCAACAGAATTGGCTATATCATCAGATAAAGTATAATTCAGCATATCAGTACATAACAGAATTAACAGAAATACAACTTTATAGATAGTGTAGAGCTACAAAAACAGGTAGTAATCAAATCAGAATGGATATCGTAGTGAATCATTGTCATTTTCAGTATAGTTGTCTGTACTCCTCAACTTGCTGCCATCAACTTCACAGGTTTTGAATAAAATCTGTCAATAATAAGCAGCAATCAAACAACTCAGATTTAACTAAGATCAGTCATGATATAACAGTATAAGTCATACATGGATCCTGATTGAGTTAATAGGGAATTAAAGATGTCCCCTATGCTATGGACAGTCGTCCATGCCCCTCAGATCCAATGCTTGTATACAAACTAGGACAGAACGAGTTCCAACCAAGCAGAGTAGTGGGAGTAACAGGGGTTTTAATTCCTAATACACCTTAGGTATATCTTCTACTGTTTTGTTTTTAAGGTCTATTCCTCCCTATTACTCCTTCAGAATGAACTATGTATTTTGGGGTCTCCCCAACACTCACGGTCTTGTATTGGTGGGGCAACCTGCTATTTATTTAAGTGTTTCTTAACTTTCTCACTCCTGGGCTGGATTTCTAATTATATTTCTTCATTTATTAAATCCTGTCTGTTTAACCTATCTATATATACTGGTTTAGTTACCCCTATTACTCTCTGGTTCCCTATCACATCGAGTACCATTTTCTCATGTTTGATTTTGGTCCATATAACCTTCTTCAGGCTAATTATATTTCCTATAAAGAGCCTCTCAGTGAACCCTATCTCTTGATCCACTCTGCCTGGAATTCTCTATTTCTTCCCTGAAGTTAAGGTATGTAGGCCATCTATATTAGAAATCATATCCAACCTTCTCTGGCTCACTTCTATTGAGCTCTTTTTCTGTCATTAGTTGTCAGTTTGTCTTTTTCATTTCACTTTCTGCTCCATTCATTGTGGCCTCTCTGTTACTGTTTTTGGAATCTTGTTATTTTTCTCTTTTAGAATGTCCTGCAGTATTCTCTGTAGAGTTGAATTGGTGGTTGCAAATTCTACTAGTTCCTCTTTATCCTGGAAGCACCTTGTTTCTCCATTAATTTCTAGAGACAGTTGTGCAGGAAATATCAATCTTGGCTGGAGGTTATTATCTTTCAAAGCTTGAATTATTTTACCCCATGCTCTATGTGATTTGATGGTTTGTGCCAAGAAGTCTGCTGTAATTCTGATGGGTGTTCCCTTGTAAGAGTTCTGTTTCTTGTCTCTGATGGCTTTTAATATTCTGTTCTTATATTGGATTTCTGAAATTTTGATTATTATATGCCTGGGTATAGTTCTGTTTGGTTGTAAGTGGCTGGGGTCCTGTATGCCTCATACATCTGAGTATCTTTATCTTTTGCTAAATTAGGGAAATTCTCCTGGATTATTTCTGTGAATAGCCTTTGTAGTTCATTTGTTTATGTCTCTACTTCTTCTTTTATGTTCTTAATTCTTAAGTTATAGATCCTCTTATCATCTTCTAGCCTTTGTATTACTGCTGTTTGTCTCCTTGTTACTTTTAAGAAGTTTTTCATTTCATGCTCCCACATTAAAAACTTGTCCTCCAGCTCAGATAATTTATCCTTAGTTACATTCAAGCTGTTATGCCAGCTTTCAATAGAGTTTTTAGTTTCCTGGTAATCTCTTTGAACCTGCTTCATGTATTCTATGTTTTCTCTATTTTCTCCATCAAACAATTCTCCCCATTTTTTCTGTTCTTCCATTTTACCATCTGTTTTTTCTTGGGCACTGCCTACCATTTCTCTAACTATTCTACTTATATCTTGCTTTAATTTGTTAAATACTTCACTTTTGAACTCATCTATGAGGCTCCGGAGATACCACTTTATGTCTATTGGTACCGTGTCTGATATTGCATGTTTTCTGTTCTCATTCTCCTTTGCATTTACCTTTCCTGGATCAGTGTTCTCAGGATTGGGAACCAAGGACCCTTTCTTGTTGCTTCCTCTTCTCGTATTTTTTGTTTCTTCCATACAGGTATATACAGGAGGCCCAGTTTCTTTCTTTGTGGGTTACAGTTTGTTTGAATCATGCCAGCTAGGTGTTCCCGCCCACTGCAGTGTACTAGGGAGACACAGACCTGGGCAGCCTCCTCCAGGTCAACCTGGGCCCACCCCTCCAGGTCAACCTACTTCACTGCTAGGGTGTACCATCAGGCGCTGGGACCTGGTTTGGGCTAGCCTACTGGGTCTTGGTCCGCGGTGTCACCCAGGTCAGGCACTCCTCACCAATCCTGCTTGAGAGGGGAATATGCGACTGAAGTCACTGCAGTTTCCTGTTCCAGCTACTCTGCCCGGTCCCAGAATGTCCTCTGTTGGAGCCTCCTTATCTATGGAGGGGTCCCCATTCCTCTCACTCACTGCAGGTCGATGCAGGACTCCCCACCAGTTCCGCTCTCAATTTGAACCATTAAATGGTTCTTGGTATTAGAAGGATTGAAAGTAAGTGGTGAAGGAGGGAAGATTTTGCAAGTGTAAATAAGCAGATGGTGGTGGTGGGGTGGCAGGGTGGGGTGCAGTCCAGTATTCAAAATTGGTCCATGGGCAGTGACATGAGGTTGCCAAAGGCAGAGGAGGATGAGAATCACAAGAAGCCAAGTATTACTCTATGTTGTCAGAAAAGGTCTCTGCTCAGGTGTAGACCTAGGACCTAGGACCTCAGTGGCCAAAAGCTCAGAGGGGAAGGTAGACCCATGGTAACAGGAACAGTGCAAAGGGTTCACAGAAAGGCCAGGTCAGGGCTACAGAGGGAAACTGCAGGTCTTGGCTTTTCCCTGGAAGCTGCACTGTCCCTATATTCCACTATTCCATCCTTGAGCTGGCTCCATCCTTGAAGATCAGATCTGACTTGAGCCAAATAAATCAGACATATGGTGTGTAGAAAAGGAAAAGACCCCTCCAGAAGAAAACAATAATTCAGAATCCAGAAATGAGAGCATGCCAGCCTGAGCCCAACACAATGTAATGTTTATTCCCTGCCAGGAGCATTATGCAGGCTATTCCATTAGGGCACATAGTAGGACAACCTGTCCAGTGTGACAGTGAGGAAGAAATGACCTATTTCCCCCAATAGCTCTCCTCCTTTTACTTTAGTGATGAGGTAAAGCCAGGGCGCCATGGGTGCTATAATAAAGATTGCATTCCTCAGAATTCCTTGTTACTAATTAGGACTACCTGATAAATTCTATCCAAATAGCTCTAAGACAAGTGGTTCTGTGATGCTATGAAACATCCTCTGAGAGAATTGAAGAACCCACTGTGATAATTACGCCTTCACACTAGTAGAAATAAGATAGCATGTGGCTAGGGCTTAGCAGGCATTTGGGGCTTAACAGTCATTTTGGGGCCATGTGCAACTCCCTGTTGCACATGTCGAAGCAGGAAGAGACAAAGATTGAGCCCTAAAGACTAAAACCACCTGACCCTTCCTACACTACTTAATTTTAGACTTTTAGATATAAAGGAATAAACTTTTGTATTGCTTAATCTATTGTTAATTTGACATTCTTATACTCATTGCAAGCTAGACATTAACCCACGAAATGTAAAAAAGATATCTAGCAAGGAACAGGCCTTACTCATGGTAATACAGTTACTAAGTAATAGAACCCGGATTTAAATACAGAGCTCCCTGACTTCAAATCTCTTTCTCCTTTTAATAACAATGATGACTTGATGACAGCTGCCATTCACTGAGTGCTTCTTACCCACCAGGCAAATGCCTTCACTGACACTGATTGAATCTGAACCTAAATTTTCCTGTAACTTCAGCATGTAACCTTTGACTTTCAAATTGATTGTCTCAAGCAACAAAGGGTTGTTGGGGAAATTAAATGACTGTGACTGTAATGAGCTGATCATGATGTCTGGCTTAGAAGAAATTCCGAATAGATACTTGTTAGGCTTATATTTAGATGTTCTCCCAAAACCTATGGGTGGGGCTAGCAAAACCCCAAGGAGGGTTCAGGTCTCCCACCTGGCAATGTGCAACAAAACAGAGATGGAATGGATACAAAATAAAGACAAAGAGCAAATATTCTGAAGTTCAGGGGCTCTCGAATGACCAATGCTCTCTGTCAAACAAAATGCCATGAGTCCAAAGGCTCAAGACATTTATTGGTAACTATCAGGGAGGTGAGTGGGTATCATGCAGAGTGCTAGGAAAAAGAATCTTTGCAGGCAATGGCTATAATGAAAAACAGAGCAATTTTTACCAAGCACAAAGGCTTCCATTTAGCTACACAAGGATAACTTGATGTGTGCAAGGCTGTCACCTTTACTGCCAGAAAATTCTAATTCCTTCTGAGTCCGTGGCTTCACCTGGGATATTATCTCATGTCTTAGCCCTGGAATGTTATACGTTCTTGCACAAGCCCCCATTCCAGCCATCACTAGGGGGCTGTATATGTGGAACCAGATATTTATTTATTCTTTATTCTTTATTCTGCTTATTTACAGTTGCAAAATCTTCCTTCCATCACCACTTACTTTCAGTCTTTCTAATTCCAAGAGTCATTTAATTTTCTTTGAGAGAAGGGCATAAAGTCAATGATTCTTAAGAAAATTGAACTGAATGAGAAAACTAATTCTTTATTAGCATTCCAGCTGCCATGCCCACCTCTGCTACCTACTATGTGTGAACCTGTTGGAAGTTACTTGTTACGTTTAAGCATATATTTTCTAACTGCTAATGAGGTCAGTAGCAAGTATTCTTGCTCATGTGCTGTAAGGAGGCAAGTTGATGTCTCCATCAGACTTGATAATATTATTTTTAGTGAATTAAAGAAAATCTGGTTCTACATATTCAGCTCTGCATGTCTCAGTGAATAGGGTTGAAGGAGAGATTAGGAAAAGATCAAGGCTGGGGCTTTGTCAGGAAATTGTAGTTTGGCAGTATCTTACAGGATATTTTTTGAGTTGACGGGATGTAGGGGGTATGATACTGGAATTAAAGGTATGTGATACTGATTTAGTTCACCAATTAAAATTAACACAGTTTTGGATATCAATAATAAGATTACTGAAGACAGAAGCCTTACCCTGGATGTGGGTAGCACCGCCCAAAAGCCTTGAAGCATGAAGGGGATAAAAGGAAAAGGCAAACTGCTTGCTGTTTCTCCTCTTGTGTGATTTCTGGGTCATGCCATGATACTTTGGACCCCATCAAATACAGACCAAACCCTTCACAAACTGTGAGCCAAAATAAAACTTTCCTCTTTTATCTTGTGAGTACTGGATATTTTGTCTCAGCAAGGAGAAAAGTAGTTAAGACAATGTTCCATCTAAAATTGGGCACTTGCAGAGTACCCAAGAAATGACTGGCCTCTGTGTGTTGACTGCTTTTGAGGAAAACAAGACAGAGATGAGTGAGCTGATTGACTTAATAACCATTTGTTGAGCACCTAGGATGACTGATGGGGTGCTTACTGGGGAGGTATAATCCCTAACAGATGGGAAGTTTTTTGTGAAAGTCCTGAAGTCCAGCAGCATGTCAAAAGTGATGTGTGAGGGAAAATGTGAGAAGTGTCAAGATGTCAAGATTGTATCCAGCAAACACACAAGCACTTGAGGAAACTAGAAAACCCACAAGACAGGAGGAAAATGAGTTCAGGGAACTTCTGGTCACCAATGTCATGAGGATGGATTACATGGAGCTTTTTACTATCTGGTCTCTGCAATCAAATATTCTCTGTAGAACTTTGGTGAACCCAGGAGGGGGAAGATTTTGATAGTTGCTCTTCAAAATGCCTTTGCTAGCCAAGGATGTGGTTCCAGGGAACTCACTAAATTTACTCTAAGAGGCCAACTGGTGCGTGGGAATAGAAATCAAATGTTTGTAACAAGCATAAAGCTACAATCTCAATTATTCTTCTTCAAAATAATACCATCTTAAGGCACAAAAGTGATGGCATTGAGAAGTGGAAGAAAGAACACAGCATTTGGAGCCCAGCAAATCAGGTTCTAAGGTTTCTATTTACTACCAGAAGAATTTCTCTAAGTTTGAGGAATTTCAAGTCTTAGTTCCTACACTTCTTAAATAAAGATTAATTTTATAAAATTGGTGATCCATGACCATATATTCTGGATCTATAGGTAGACTGTAGACTAAAAATATTCAAATATCATGGCACCCTTATTAGGTGCAGACTTTTTCTTGTATTTTTTTCTAAATAAAACAGCGTAACCACTATGAATCATTTACACTGCAATAGGCATTATAAATCATCTAGAGATGTTTTAAAGACTACAGGAGGGTATGCATCAGTTATAGACAAATTTGCATCATTTCTTGAAGAAAGTTTGGGCATCCACAGGTTTGGGTATCTATGCGAATCTGGAAGATACTAGAGCATGACTTTATTGCCACAGTGAAGATTATGAGGAATAACATATATACTAAAACTCTAAATGATGATTAGCAAGGACTTGGTCACTAAACAGACCCTCCTGAGCTTCTGTTTCTTCCTCTGAGAAATGGCAGCAGGATGACAGAATGCTTGGAACACTCTTAAATCAGCCCCTATCAAAAGCAACAGCCATTATCTTTGTCATTCCCATTATCATTTCATGTAAACTTACTAGCATCTGAGATCAAAACTGTTTAGCATGAGTCTCATGTCCATTTCAAAAAGGCACAGGGTGTAGCATGAAGTTTGTGAACAGCCTGCATTTGATGAAACCCTTGAGTCTCTCTATTAACTTAGCAGGCAGCCACTGTCCTCAGTAGCCACCAGAGGACAAATGGAAAACACATCAAATGAGGACCTGTCTCCAGGAGCAGGCAGAGAGGTAGAGATAGGGAGAGGGAGCCATAGTCCAATAAGTTTTATAGATGCAGGGCATTATCCAAACAGATGTCCTGGGGGAGCTGTAATTGGTGAAGCTTTAATCAGTGAAACTAAAGCAAGCAAGGACCAGACCCAGAGGTCATAGTGTGTCTGAGAAGTGGTCACTTTAGGCACCCTGCAAGCAAATGTCCAAAGGATGTACTCATTTAGAGGCCAGGATGGAAATTTTGCCTACAAGCTCATCTTTTAAGCATTGACTAAGCAACATGGGTGTGACATAGAATTTAAAAGAGTGCAAAGAGGACTGAGCCCTGCTTCTAGTTATGAGAACATTAAACTTGCACAGTATTTACTAATGGATCCTGAAGTAACATGAAATTGTAAGTCTTCACAATTCACTTTGCAATCCTGTCCCTCAGAGACATGCTCTGGCTGCAGCTGGATCCTTGCCATGTGCATTTCTGAAGACTTCTGCAGGAGCTGAATAGCCCCTGCCCCTGGATGTCTGAGTAGAACCTCTTCACCTTGACCTTCCCTCAGTCTTTATTCCATGTGTGTTTTAGTTATTTTTCTCTCACTGCTGAGACAAAATACCAATGCTCAAAATTACGAAAGGTTTATTTAGCTCACAGTTTGTGGAGGTTTCAGTCCAAAACCAGCTTATTCCAAGGCATGGGGGCATGGCACAGGGGTAATACTTCAAGGTTGCAGAAGACAGCAAAAGCAACAAGAGCAAAAGGGGGCAAAGAACAAGCCTTTTCTCCTTCCTTATATATTAAGGAGGCTACTCCTCAGGGCAGATGTAGCACTCACACCACTTTCCTATCCTTCTCTTGCACAGGATCAGCTTGTTTAAAAAATAAAGACCCTGGTTCCCTGATGAATCTCTTACTTAAACTTCTAATTTTCTCAGGGTGACACAATGTATCAACCATAACAAGGTGCAATCAGAAGAGAGAAAACTTGGGGCAGGTTGACAGGATCCTTCTGCAGCAGATGATCTTGCAAATGAGCTGTTTGTTGAATTGCTGAAATCATACTTTAATAAGAGATCTGACAGCATTTGATCTTGAGGATTTCTGCTTCCTGGTCTTATGCCTTTATGTTCACAAATCACAATGAAATACAAAAGCAACTGAAAACAGGAGTATGCATGTGGAAATCACCAAACCATAGAATGCCTCTTTCTCATCTGCAAGCACAACTTTTCATTTTCCTGAGAAATTTAAAAGCCTATTGATGTACATTGAAAATAAATAGTCTCAGGCCTGACTAGAGCACCAGATAATATTGCTGTGGAGTGGAAGGAAGGCTGAGATAGAATTCAGTGGTAGAACAATCTCCTACCATTCTGAAAACTTCATCCCCAGCACTGCAAAAGAAAAAAGAAAGAAAGAAAGAAAAGAAAAGAGAATAAAGAATAGGAAAAGAGAGAAAGAGGAAAGCAAAATTGCTTTGGGGTTTTAAAATGTAGTAATTGTATGCCCATAATTAAATACATACATTTAAACTAGGTTTTTAGATCCACATAAATTCAGATATTTAAATGAGTAGAAAGAGAGGAAATGGTAGAATATATGGGACCAGGATACCTACTATATATTACAAGTCTCATTGTTGCTCTTATTTATTTCTCAGAGTCACTTGAAATGGTATTATCAAGCCCACTTCTCAGCTAACAATAACAGAAAAATATATTGAAGCAACAAATTATTGTGATGATTGCTAGCATTTATTGTGTCCCTGTCATATGCCAGGCATGATGCTTAGAGATTTTATATGCTTTATCCAATCTGATTAATCTTAACAAAATATCTAAGCACAAAGGTTTGTCACTCTCCACATCTTACAGACTTGGAAACGCACCTGTACATAGTGAAAAAGCAGGCCTAAGGTGCACACTCTTAGCTACGTGAAGGCATTGAGGCCAAGGGCAACCACATCGGATCCGCAGGTAGTAAGTGGGCAGCAGAGACCTGAATTCAGCTTTGACCGATTTCTAAAACTGCACTCTCCAAAGACCAGGGCATTCTGAGAGACTGTGGAAGCTTTCCCTCCTCAAAATACCTCTAAAGTTTGAATACACATAAAACTAAGATTTTCAATCTGTACAGACTCTAAGAGGGGCCTTGGTAATGAGTTTAAGCTTCACTGTAGGTGTTTCAGGAAGTCACCAGGGGATGAGCCAGAAAATGACAAGTTCTCATTAATTTTTTTTTTTAAATCACTCAGGACACTCTGTAGAGAACAGACTGAGAGAGTGGGAGCAAGATAGTTCATTACATAATGCAAGTGTCTAACTACACGGAGACATTTTCCTTGTAAGAACATTCAAATCTTCAAATAAAAGTGAAGTTGCTCTTCACCGCTGCATCGAGGCTGGCGTCCTTTACCATCCTGGAGGGAGCTTCCTTTTTCCTCTGAAAAACAGCACTCATTCATACCCAACTGGTGTGTTGAGTATTCTGGAGAGCAGGAAGGGAGTCCAAGTTATTTAGTGCAAGGCCCAGAAAACTGGTAGAGTGATGCACTCATGGCCAACTCTAACTCAAGGTAGAATGCTCTGCACTTCCTTTTTATAGTAGGTGGTGAGAACCATTGTGAACCAAGGAGCCAGGAAGGAAGAGAAAGAGGCACCACAGTTCCCTTGAGGGCACACCATCCATGTTACCTTCCTCCACTGAACTCCTCCCCTTAAAGATTCCACCACTTCCCAGTTATTCTGCCCTCAAGACCATGCTCTTAACACATGAGCCCTAGGGGAACTTTTGTGCAAACCCATCACAAATGGGTGATTGCTGAGATGAGCATTGGCCACTATGCCCAGGACTTCAGACTGCATGGAGAGAGGTAGAATCCAGAAGATGGGCAAAGGATAAAGATGGGCTTCTCCAATCACTAACGTTAGAAGCTACTATTTCTTGATGCTTACCTGATACCAGTTTCTAAACATCTATAAGCATTAACTTATTTCAGTCTCTGCATAGCTAATATTCTTCGTATTCTATTCTTGTTATTTCTGATAGTTTTTCATTATCAAAGCTCCATAAACACTGACTTGACAAACACTGAATCATCAAACCAAGGAGAAATAAAGAAATGGATTCCTATGTATCTGCTTATACTTTTGTCAAACAGTGTGTAATCTATTTTTCTCATATGTTGCTCTTTAAATGACACCTTACTTAAGAGGTATTGTTGATTTGCTAACACTGAACTCAAAGACAACAGCAATACAACTCATGTCTGAGTGACACTTAGCATTCTGTCCTTGTCCCTAAGGCACATCATATAGCCTTTATTTGCTTAGGAATGTGAGACAAAACTTCAACATCAGGGCTGGAGACTATTTTAAATGCTGAAACTACCTATATAAGTAAATAGATAAATCATAAAAATGAGATTTGTGTTACCCTGACAGGACTCCAAAAGGAACACTCATTGATAGAGTAAGAGCTCAAAGAAGAAAAGGAGGTTCTCACCTTATGCAATCCAGGCTGGAACATGCATGCCTATGACTCTAACTTTTCAATTTTCTGAGCGTGCTCAAGAAATCCTGAGCATTTAAGACCACAGATAATTTTTAGTGAGTAGGTTAGTTTGCAAATATGGAGACACAAATAGCAAGGAATTGACAGCACTCCTGCACATTATCCTTAGCTTACAACAGTGTTATACCCCTATAATCACACTGTCAGTTGAACATACGCTAATAATTTACAATGCACTTAATACACCTAACTCATCAAACTTTTAAGCTTAGCAACAGAGCACAAAGTCTTGGTTCTTCCCCACCTGATCACGGAAGTGACAGGAAGCTTTAGCTTGCTGTTTTTACCCCATATCAGATGATAATATCATACCACACCCTGGAAAAGTTCCAAATTCCAACTTTGAAGTATGATTTTTTTTCTGCTACATGTGTGTGAATTTTGCATTGTTGCAAAGTTGAAAAACTGTAAATCATCCAGGGACAATTTGAACATAAAAAATTGGAATGTTCTACCTCAAAAATCTTTGCAGTGAGTATCAGAGCCAAGATTATGAACTCAGGCCCTCACTTTGCTTTCACAACTATACTGTGTTTCCTCTGTCAGAGGTGTGTGCAAGGGGCAATAAGTGAAAGGCTGGGCATTCTTACATAACACACACGTGTACTGTGAGCAGAGCTACAGCAAAAAGGGGAAAAGTGGAAATCTTACAGAATTGGGTTTGAAGAAAATAACCCTGGAGATGAACACAATGCTTAGTCAATGATTGGCAAATAACTTTCCTGCTCTATCACATGCAGGAAAGATTAACATGAAGAAAAGTTCTGCAAATCACACCCATAAGGTTTCACTGGAGGCTAGATAGACATTTGAATATTTGCCTTGAAGCAATCCAACTGGCAACTCACCAGCCATAAAAGGTGTTGTAATTTAAATGAAAACTATTCTTGGAAAGCTGACTATCACAGAGATGCAAAGTAAAAACTGTAAAAATGGCAACGCTGCTACAAAACAGAGTTAAAAGTTGGGTTTTTTAAAAAATAAATACAGAAATGATTAGGGAAAATGTTTGGAATTTATACATTTAGAATACTCTATCAATGGGTTTGACATCAATTAATTGCTAAGATACAGAATCCAAAAATGTTCTGTATTCAGCGAGATGTCATCAATAGAATTTGGTGCATTGCTAACTAAATGCATAACATGAAAAAAACTTTTTAAAAAAGGATGTCACACTTGAACAAGTTAAGATGCAACACAGGCTAAAACATGGAAAGAGTCAAGCAATCAAGATGATTTTTAAGAAGTGACTTAGAACAACAGTTGCATTAGGCTCCTAAGTATTGAAAATATCTGGTAGATTATCAAGGTCAAAGAGAGTTGCAGGCCAGTTACAAAAAGCTCTTCCAGGGAGTGATTTAAAAATGAAAATTGGTTCAGAGCACAGAATAATAGAAAAGACTTTGACACACACCAGACTGAGTGTTGCATGGGTACACCAAGCAAGTGGCTCTCCAGGCAGAAAATTGACAAGATCCATAACAAACAAGAAAAAATAAAAGATCCATTTACTTACTTGGATGTTTATTCAATTTTAATCTGAGTTGGAAGCCTTTAGTTCCTGAGACACTTAGAGAGCATCTATGTTCCATGGGGCTGAGCTTTGCTGTGGGTAAATCCTGGGGGAAAATAATTTCTGCTCTTAGTATTTCTCCAGTTCTTCCCTTTAGTGAAACTAACATGGCTAGCATGGTGGGACGCTGTCCATGGCCTTGTGTTAGATCAAACACTTGGTGCTCCTTCTCTTGCTCACTCTTCTTAAAGCCCAGTTACTCCAGTTGCAGTTTGGGGAAGCTGAGATTCTGAGTTCAAGGAGATTTTGCAGTAAGTGACGGACTGGATTTGAACCCGGTCTAACTGTTCCAAATCGTGAGTTTTAATCATTTTATTAAACAGTTTCTCAAGGATACTATTGTTTGAAAAAAAAATGAAACTGTTACTTAGTACAGTACCTAAATAACATGGCTTGCCTCTTATGCACACCTAATTGTGCATATTTTTGAGAACAGGATATCTTAAGGATAGAAGCTCCTGTTCATGACTGTTGATCAACACTTGTCCGGTGGTCATCTCATAGACCTCAAACCCTACTCAAATTCTATCTTCTTGCTAAAAATACTCATCCCGGGGCATGACAGTGACAATTGCCATGATTATGGCTAGAAAGAACCATAGAAGAAGTAAAAATAAAAGGTGGAATTAATAGGAAATATCTACCCCTCCCCAGAAAAGACACAAATATTCCTACCTTTTATACCCTTTCCTTTCCCTTCATCACTTCTGATTTCTGTCTATGATGCCACCTACTCCCCAGGGAGTTGTGAATTTCTTTGCCAGCGAGACTCCCACTTCTTCATTCTCTGGCCGTGGAACAAACCAGTACTCTTGCTGCTCAACTCAGCTTGGTGAAATTAAATAGAAAAAGCCCCTGTTGTGCAGGGTCCCTCTCTTAAGGTTTAACACATTGTCATTAACAAAAGTCTCACTGAATATAAGAAGAAATTCACTGTGACCAAGAGAACCTCAAGTGTTTTGTCCCAGCTTGTCTACTGATTGGTTTGTGTGCTGGCCTCAGAATCTACTGTGTGAGGTGGGTCCAATTTCAGGTCACCTTTACAATGACCTTCTAGGAATCACTGGGTAATGCAGTAAAGACCATGGGCCTGGTTCACAGAAATTAGGAGATTTTTACTTGAACTCTTGGTATCTAGACCAAACTGTAGGCATCTCATTGTTGCTTCCAGAATGAACATTTTGGACAAGACTAAAAAAGGGAAATCTTCTGTCCCCATACACTATTTGACAAAGTCTATCCTAGTTTCTGGCACTTCCCATTATGGTAATGATTTGGGATATTACCAAGGCGGACAGCTCTCTGCAACCTACACCTTAGTTCCAGAATGTGTGGCCTGGGAACACTTCACCAGTCATCTCCTAGCCATCCGCAGGCCAAGCCAGGCAAGTCCACATCCTAGTAGCCTATAAGTACCCTTCCATGTCTTGCTGATGCCAATCACCCCATATTTCTGATATGGAAACATAAGAATGAAATTTATCATCTCAACATCTAACAGTTTTTTCAGAGAGATGAAGGAGAGAAAATATAATTTCTTTTATCAATCCACATAAATTCTTAGCCAGAACAGATTCCTGTTAATGAAAGCCATATTAGTGTTAGAAAAACACAAGTTTAATAATACATGTCATATTCATCACACAGGAACAAAGAAACTCTCCAGAAAGTAGCTAGCTCAAAGAAAGATCTTAGAACTCTGTCTTAACTATCATTTTAACAAAGACTGATAAATTCTGAGTTATAAGACAAAAAAGAACTTCCAAAATGTGGAGAAACGTGGCATGGTGAACCTACAGAATAATACCTCCAGCAAATTCCTCTGGTATCCATGGGTACCGTCTAAGGGTTGCTAGTGGGTATCTGTGTCCATTCAGAGAAGACTGACATCCCTAGTGTTAGAATAGGAAGCATAAGAACAGGAAAATCTTTTGTCTGCCTGAATTTCTGTCCTGCCATCCAGAAGATAGAAAAAAGAAAGTCCCGCTGCATTTTAACTCTCTTTAGCTTAACACTGCTTACTATTTTAAAGAGAACTTTTTGATTTTCTTCAGAGAGAACAGTCATTGATGAAAACAGTCATTAATGAAAAATTCTTCCTGTAAGGAAGATAAGCCCAGAGGGCAAGTGTCAGCAATACCAGGGGAACTAGAGTGAAATCAGAGAATCAAGCATCATAATTCCACAGAAAAGATGGCAAGGAAGAGGGACTAAAAGGAACAAGAAGACTGAATCAAAATTACTAAAAACTGAAAGCAGAATGATAGAAATTGCCACTAAGATCAGGAGTAACAGGAATTTTACTACTGCATATGTTGCAGCCTACATATGCAGCTCTAAAGTTTTCCTCACAAGCCAGTGCATGCACGCAATTTCCTTTGGATGAAAAATGACAAAATACTGAATTTCCTATTGGAGTTGGCAAGTATGGAGTGAATGAGGACAACCTGGTTAGGACGGGGAGGTACACCCTACATTGAACTCAGTGAAAGTAGGAGCTAGATGTGCCACAAGCAGAGAATAAAACCAATGCATCCTCATATTCCCAGAGAACCTGGGACCTAGAGACCTGGAGACCTAGAGGGTCTCTGACTGTTTTGTCCAAATCTAAACCGGTCTGAAAGCCTCAGATGACTTAAAGGTATATAGAGTGATGTTCCAAGCTTAGAATGTAATACCCTGATAGCAAGAAGTGCCATTCATTGAGAGCATACTGTGTATGGGCTAGTCCCGGTCTTTGGCAAGTGACCTGACTGCATTCCCTTATTCTCAATGGCAAGCCTATGAGGAATCATGTTAACCTTTACATTTTACAGAAGAGAAAACTGTGGCACAGAGAGGTGGCATGATTTTCTCATAAGGCACAGCTGTTGAGTGATGGATGTAGGTGGGAACCCACCCAGTTGGGCTCTATGGCCTATACTTTTAAATAAGAAAATACAAGATGAAAGATTCTTGTTCCAGAAGCCCTTCTGATGCAGGACCACAGCATTTTAAGCAAAAAAAAACTGCATGACCTTCAACTCCATGCAACTCATGAGCTTCTGGAAACACAGAGGTCAAAGCCCAAACAATAATAAGAGGTCAGATATACAAGAAATGATCACTCCATAGTGGGATGCATGTCTGATAAACATCAATTCAGGAAGCTTGCACTGTAATGTCATCAGGACATCGTCCTCTACCTTTGCTGGAGAGCTCAAGCTAACCATTAAAGAAAATAGACTTGATTGACTGACTGTCTCTGCTAGATGTTCTGCTTATGTTATTTGTAAAACAGATGCATCTTGTAAAGCTGCATCTTCTTGTAATCTCCACCATGCCATGATGTCTTTATTTGAAAAAAATCATGAGATCCATGGGAAATATTGGAAAATCATCCTGTTGCAGTCAATTATATCTTCTCTAACAAAACACCATATACTTAAACAGCAGAATTGCACTCTTCAGAGTGTATAATTCAACATCTAAGTGCCAGCCAATGTGGTTTCTGGTGAGGACCCTCTTCCTGGCTAGCCTTCTTGCTATCGTTCTCACATGACAAGGAGAGTAAGCTATCTAGTATCTGGGTCCTAGTTCCATCATGAAAATCCCACCTGCATGAACTCATCTAATCCTGATTATGTCCCAAAAGCCCCACCTCCAAATATTGTCACCTTGGAGGTTTGAACCTCAACATACAAATTCGAGGGAAGCACAAATACTGTTTCTTTTCAAAATTCTCTAGTCTATCACAATTTCTGACAGATTAATAGTAGACTGGCTTAACATGGATTAGACTCTGGACTCTCACCTGTATCAGTTTAAATCCAGATTCTGCGTTTTACTAGGTGGACTGCATTTTATAGCCAGCCTCGTGGCCAAATTTGACACATAACCTGTTTTTATATCTCGAATTCTTTTGAAATACAGTTCTATCCATTCATTCATATATTTGTCCATGGCTGCTTCCACAATAGAAAGTGAAAGTTGCAAAAGAGATTATATGACCCACAAAAATTAAAATACTTACTGTCCAGAATTTTGCGAAAAGAATTTGCCATTCCTTCAGGCACAAGATTTCACCTAATTTTCTGCTATGGAAAAATGACAGAATCAAAGCTTACCATACTGTGTTGCTACAAATGTGAAGAGAGGATTCCACAGGAAGTGCTTAGGTCATGTTACCCACTGATGCCCTTGCTTTTGTCTTTGGAACAAGCCATGCACTATGACAAGCCTTTTCTCTTCTGTTCTGCATGAGTTTCTACTAAAAGCCCAGGTTCATCCTGATGTACCCTGATTATTATAGAAAACCTGAAAAGATGCAAGACTCTTTGAAAGCTCAAACCACCTTTTCCTAAGGTCTAGAAACAGATTTGGAAGGGAAGAGAGTGCAGGTGCTGTGCAGGTAGCAACTTTGTGAAACATAGAGCCACGACTGCATGGTGCTAAGAAAGTCAACTAAAAGGTAGTTATACATCAAAGCATAGAACTCAGATTTTTAGATTATGGAAGATTCACATGGATATGACCAGGTAAGCATACTTAATCCAAAAATCTGAAATATTTCAAAATCTGAAGCCTTTTGAGCATTCGTGTTTTGAAACATTTTGAATTTGAGATTTTCAAATTAGTAGTATCAAACTGTAGATGTAGGTGGATTGAAAAGTCAATACTTTAGCAGGGTATCATCCTCAAGGTCTTTTGAAATTTGCTACTGTTTACAACAACCAGAAAGTTGTGATAGGATTTGTGATTTCTCACATCTCTTTTATGTAATATTCCCCCAGATGCCATAACTGTTGGCTGCTAACAGCTCAAAGATGTACTTTTTTTTTGAGAATTACTATTAGATGAAAAGACATCTCACTAGAAAATACCAAGGTGGCTATAATTTTTCTTCTCTAAAATTTTTAAAAATTTATTGTAAAGAAGGTAAAACAGAATAAAGCCAATCAAAGCAAACTAGTGTAAGAGATACAGGTCTAAAAACATTATAAAATCAACAATAGTTACAATAATGCATTTTGATATCTTCAAAATAGCTGCAGATAACTTCAGACATAGTAAAAATCGAACAGAACAGAATACAATAGAAATAATAAAAACAAGATAATAAATGCAATAAAGGACTTAAAAACAAGCCAATAGTAAATCCCAAATGGATACCATAATATATCTTGCTATCTTTGAAATAGCTGCTCTTGCCATTGGATTCAACATAATCAAACAAAACAAAAGAATAAAACCCAGCCCAACAAAACAGTGGAAATGATATAGTATTTCTAAAACAAGATCACAGGGAATCAACAATGTCTGCAACCCTCAGAAGGAGATCCCCCTTAAATGCCACACTGAGTACTATTATCCTCTGAACCTATGGTCAAAACACTGACCATAGAGCTGCAATATTAGTGAAACACCAAAGCACCATAGGCATCCAATTGGATTTCACCTCAATGGGTATCATCACAGCCAGTCACTTGCGGGGAAGGAGAGCTGTAGGATGGTACTTCTTGTTTGGTAGCCCCCACACTGGAAGGGGCTGTTCCACTCTGGCAGGATTCCATGCATGGTGCTTGTTCCCAGACTGGGTTTGCCTGCTGATAAATTATTTGTTCTCTCTACCCCTGGTCTGCGAACGGCCAGCTATACCTGTTCTGATATGAAATGCAGGAGTGTTGCTTCAAAGGGGACTAACTTTGCTTTGCAATCACGCTCTGGAGCTCCCCACAAGATTCAGCATACTCCATCACCATCTGAACTGTCCCCAAAACTAGCTGTTTACCAAATCACCCAAGCCTGATAAGAAAAACCAATTTTCCATGCTACTAGGCCATCCAGGGTCACAAATACTTGTGTTTCTCTGTGCTGAGCTGGATTCAAAGGCACCAGTAACTTCCTTTAATCTCAGTTATTTCTGCCAGCAATTAGTTAAATGGAGGTACAAATTTAACTTGTAAATGTCAGTGGGCAGGAAACGATGATGAATCTAGCGTGGAGAGAAAAAAAGCATGACTTTATAAAGCCTCTGCTTGCATAATATGTGCTTGTTGCTAGAGCCCTGGTCAAGACCTTGTTCCAGGGATCCCAGCAGACCTGGTAACTTGTCCAAGGCCAAATGAGAAGCAAGTAGTAAAAACAGGAAAGGAATTTAAGTATGGCCATACCCACAGCAACCAAGAGGTCTAGGGACCTCAAATCTCTCTTCCAGATACTGACAATAGCTCCAAGGTAATACAGAGACGCACAAAACCAAGGTCAAGAAGCACACATAGTAAAGCAGTCTTGATCAAACTAGATGTCTGCTAGTTTGATGGTTGTCTCAGGGCTCGTTTTGTCTCCTGCTGGCATGAGGAGAGATGAGTACCTGCCAGGATCATTGTTTTTGGAACTTAGACCGGAAAAAGGTGATTGAGTGAGAACATTCTAGAGGAGCAAAATGGAGTTAGCTGGGACAATGGCCAGGTCCTCCTTCACATGTAGGGCAACGACTGGGGACTTCTAAGCACGACTCCAATGGTCTCCAATACAATTATACAAAGGCAAGTGATTGATAGATAACCTGTTGATTATAAAGTCTTTATCAGTCTGAAAAATATCTTAGTTGTACTTATCTTAGTGTCTACAAATGTTGAAGGAAGGAGGAGGGAGATTAGGCAAATTTAAGACTGGTCAGTCTCACATTGCTGGTTTTAAACAGACACTCCTTAAATGATTACCATGTCTGCATGCAGTGTTCAGAAAAAATCTGACCCAATGGGTCAGAGGAGACATGTAATAGGAGAGAAAAGATTCCAAGCTCTTATTTAGTTTTTAGTTATGCATCAGACATCTGGTGGTCCAAGTGAGCATTCCTATAATTATAGTTACTTGGGAGTCTGATGCAGGGGGATTGCAAGTCTGAAGACAGTCTGGGCAACTTAAGACACCCTATTTTAAAGTAAAAAACTAAAAAGAGTTAAATACATAGTTAAGCGATGGAGTGAATCTGGGTTTAAGCCCCAACACCACCAAAATTAAAAAGTCCATCTATTTAGCAAAATCAGCCTCAGAGCCCCTGGTACACATTCATTTCCTGTCTCGTAGCTGAGACAAGTCGCATACACAAATACATAATAATGTGGAGGGAATTATAAAACAGTGTGGATATAAGGTGGTATGATTTATCATGAATGGTGGTGTAACAATAAAGTATTGTCCACCCTCTGAACCTGTTTATGTCCCTCTCATATGGAAAAGGTACTTTTCCACATCTATGACTCCTGGAATCTCATCCAGCCAAGAT
Source organism: Cavia porcellus (assembly GCF_034190915.1). Classification (NCBI taxonomy): domain Eukaryota; kingdom Metazoa; phylum Chordata; class Mammalia; order Rodentia; family Caviidae; genus Cavia; species Cavia porcellus. The sequence continues at coordinate 29,128,088 of NW_026947502.1, forward strand.
GTAAGATTCAGCTCAGGAATGCATGCCCTGCATCAGGGCCACATGTGGATAAGGTTGCTTGAATACAGCTCCTTGAACAAATTGCTTCTTGAGAAATGTGAAAAAGATTCATAGAACCTTTCATATCTAGCTGGACACTTGTTTGCTTCCATTGGAGACTGACTGTCTGCTTCACTGTTTTCTTCTATTATCTCTACTCTCTTGGCCCTAGGCTCTTTCCTGGAATCTGGTATCTGGGATCTTCGAGATCTTCTTTCCATATGAAATGTTCTATGGTTGCAACTGAGTGCCTTTCTCAACTGCTTCTAGTCACAGAAATGAGGATGCTTTGAATTCTCTTTTTTTTTCACATTTCTCTCTCTGTCCCCAGATGCTAACACATCCTTAAAACCTTTGTGTAAGTTTCCTACAATGATTGATTCCAGTCCAAAAGCCACACTTACAATTTTTTATTTTTTCCTTGCAGTGTCAGAATGCTGTGGAACAACTTTCAGGATTCTTAGAAGACTTGTTTTGTAGTTGAATCTCAAAGACAAATCTTAAATTTGTCTAAGATTTTACCTAATTCCAAGTGCACTTTCCAATCTCAGTTTGGGAAATGATCTCCTCTCTTCAGCTCACTTCCAATTCTACATAATGCTTTCACTCTGTCATCCAGCTGATTTTTGCAGCAACCTAGAAGATTTTATTTTCCCATTTCTCAAGTGAGAAAACTGAAACTTCAGAGGGGAGCTGTCAGTTGCCCGAGTTCATTGAGTGGGGTGTCCAGGGCACTTGAGGAAATGATTTTTGCAGGTACTCTCTCCTCAGAGGAAGACAGTACAGTAAGGAGGCTACTGTGGTCTTTGGGGCAGAACAAAATACTTTTCCAAACTATAGTTTCCTCTCTACTGTATCCTCTGCAGTCTCTCCACTTCAGAACTGCAGAGGTGCCTCTGAGTTTTATCTGACACTCATCCCTCAGCACATTCTATGCCATTTGAAAGCACTTTCACATCTATCATCTCATTTGATCTTCACAGCAACCTTGCAAAAGAGGCAAAACAGGCATAATTATGATCAGCACAAAGAAAAGGGGAATTCAGGCATGAGAAGAAACTCAAAGGCAAGTCAGCCTTGGAAAGTACAGTGTTCTGGGCTTGTTCTGAAAAGGTGAGTGCAGGACATAAGTTTGGTAACCAACACCCCTTGATTTTTAAAATGTGGAAATGGAAGGTCAAGGAAGAGAAAGCAAAGGGTAAGTCAACAGCTTCAAGGTTAGCCTTAGACTTCTCTTCCACAGTGTGGTGTGGACTTGCTCCTCTGTTTTCCTCACTCTGCAAGGCAAAGATAACTCATCACTCATAGGAGTTGGGAAATTTTACTGTGTTCCTTTTATAATTATCAGAGGCAAGCATCCAACTCTACCCTAAAAGTATCTGCCTTCCCATCACACTGCATCACTTGAGAGTGAATTGTGAGTCCCTTCCTCAACTTGGGAAAGTGAAGGCTGGTCATCAGTGAGGGAGCTCAAAAATCTGATCTCTGTATGTGATTCCAGGCTGAGTGAAGTGAACTACTTCATGAATGTCTACACCTGGACTCAGATTGAGAAAGGAATCACATTGCTGAAATCTTTAAATACAATCACTCTTAATTACAAAAACGGAAGAAAGCTCATAATTAGGAAAAAAAAAACCCTAAATTTGTGGAGCCCATCCGTGATTTACCTAACCCTATAGTTAGACCTGATCTCACTTTTTTTTCTACTTGCCCAGTCATACTTCTGTCTATCAGTCCATCCATTCACACAATCATTTATCTATCCATTCTTGTATCCTTCCATTTGCCTACATAATTATTTGTCCACCCATTCATCCTTCTGTTTTCCCCAGTCTTTTCTCTCCTTCCTTAATCTTAATCTCTTCCCAGAATCCAGAATAAAAATTCAAGTGCTCATTTGTTTATACACACTGTGATTTATTCACTCATTTATTTATTATATAAGTTTTCATCTCAATTATTTCTAACAATAGTTTGTATTTCTCTTCCTCTCGTCTACATTCCTTAGATGAGAAAATTAAGGTTCAAAGAAATTACATAATTTATTCAGCAACTGTTTGTTGAATTCTATGTTCTTTTTCCTTGAGGACTTTTATCCGTGGAATGTCAGCTGTGAGCTGTTTGTGATGATCAGCATTCTAAAATACTTTTCACTTCATTTCTTAAACACCCACCAAGCACTTATTGAGCAACTACTGTACTTTTATTTTACCCTACCTTGTGCCAGATAGACAACAGGAGCCAAGGCTCCAAGCACTATGGTACTTCAGTGGAAGGTTAGTACACAGAGCTGTAGAAAGACAATCAATATATTTTTAAGAAAAGGTAAACATAATAGTAAAAGCACATAAGTGCTTAGGAAAGCCTGGAAAGTTTGACAAAAAGAGGTAACACCTAAGCAAGTCCTTTAGAAAAAGTCATAATTTGCAAAGTAGAAGCTTCCAACAGATTTTTAAACAAAATTTTCATAGTAAAATCACTATGTAGAATTTTAAACAGGACAGATGGACAGAACTTACAGAGCAAACCATCTCACTCCCTCACTGCTCCCCCACATGCCTAAAACACCGTCTCCAGAGAGCTACCTCTTAACTGTATTTTAAGTGTTACTCCAGAATTTTGTAGCCATATGTAAGAAAATTACCCCATCAGGAACTGTAAATTTAGAATTTTCTAATTTTCTCATTTATCTTGTAGTTATTAGCTGGCATATTTAATAAAGAAAAGCATTCAAAAAATCAGTCAGATGAAATACAGTTTATTGTAAATAACAAAGTAAGTAATTGTTTCCTCCAGTCACCCAATTTCAAGGTAAGGAGCATGTATCCACCTGTCTTGTTCTGTCGTATGTCTTAGAACCATTATGAACTAGTACATTTTTATTCACACTATGTTTTACAAACAATCGTATCTATTTTTTCTGTTTAATATTAACAATATCCTAAACTCGGTCAGTGGAAGCTTCTATAAATTAGTTTCTGTAGCTTTTTTATAAGCTTTTCAACATTCTCGCTCCTGCTAAGACAAGTTTCATGTTTTGCTTTCCCTGCCCTCAATTTGGAACCACCACTGCTTCAACTGTGTTTTCTTTCAAGGAAGAACGGCACAAAGGAAATCAGGACAGGAGCTAAGTGAGCTCAGAACTATTAGCATGTCATATTTTTTCCTAGGCCCACCCATGAGACAAAACTAGAAAATACGGTTCTTTAATAAAATAATGAGTTCATGTTGATATTCACAATTGAAATTTAATATTACAAATTTTGTTCTTAATACCTCAATTCATATTTTTTTCCTCTTTTCATCTCAAACCACACCCTTTAGCTCCTCATAACACATGTATAATCTTCATTTCATATCCTAGAGCTCTGCCTCCATGGATTTAGCCAATAACATGTCAAATATATTTGAAAAACAAAATTTCTTCCATACTTGTGTACATTTTTTGTCATTGTAACCTAACCAATTTACATTGTATTAGATATTCTAAATAATCTAGAAATGATTTCAAGTATTTGGGAGATTATATAAGTTATATATAATACTTACTTCCATTATTTTTTTCTTACATGATACTGGGGATATGGAAGTTGAATTCAGGTTCTTTGCATTAAGTTACATGCATAATCCATTTAATTTTTTTTAAATTTTGAGACAAGTATCTCTAAGTTTCTTAATTACACAGGCTGGGACTGAGCTTGTGATCCTTCTGCCTCAGCCTCTAGGACTGCTGCATTTACAGGTATGTACCACCATACCTGGCTTACTATTCCATTTATGCAGAGAACCTAGAGTACTTTAGATGAGGTGTCCACTAAAGCTCACAGACACCAACACTGTGTTTCATATATTTGATTGACCTTATAAGTTACACTAAATAGTTATAAAATTATAATTACCTTATGAATATTAGTAATGATATTACTAAATGATGTTTAGGATTTCTTTATTGTCCTTAAGATACACACTCTGAAGATCATGTTTAAAAGCATCTTGAAATCTTTTCTCTGTGGTAATATTACAAATTTAGTATATAAGCAAGGTTGTTTATCTCATCTTAATTTCTATTTTTAGATTTTCTCTTTTCTTTACATTTTTGTGTATTTATGAAGTATGATCAAAAATATAGTGAATGCTGCCACTGTGTTTTAATCTTTCACCATATTTTTATTTATTTATTTATTCTTGTCTTTTTCATTTTTTATCGGTACCGAGGACCGAACACATGACTGCCTGCTTGCAAGGCAGGCGCTTATGCCACTGAGCTAAATCTCCAGCCCCTTCACCATATTTTTATGGTACTTCATATCCATCCAATGGAAAGACAGCTGATAAAAGCAATACGTTTAAAATGTCCTCAGCAAATTTACTCACTGGTTTCAGCACTGTGTGGTTTCTGGATCTTCTTCAAAGTCAGACAGCTAGGAAAATCAGTTTCTAAATGAATTCAGGACTCCAAGGCAGCCATGATAAGTTCAACTGAAGATGCTCCTAGGAGAGAATGCCAGAACATGACAAGAATCAGGGAATAAGTGTGTTCAAAGTGAGGGGGAATATTTTTGAGAGAGATTAATGGCAATGTGCCTTTTACTTTATATATATATATATATATATATATATATATATATATATATAACTTTATATATATTCAATTTAACCTTTCAACATATTTTTTTATCACACTTCATGTATTAGTTTCTAATGTATCGTTCCAGTGTTTCCTGTTTGTAAAAATAATACACATTTCCCATTGGCTTTGACAAAAAATGTAACATTATAAGCAGCAATCAATATCTTACATTTTTGCTAATCAAATATGCCAAAATTAGTTCAAAATCTGTGTGGAGAGCTCTTTTTATTTTAGTGTTTAGGGTTGTATGTTAATTTCCAGTGGAGACTGGTTTACTCATCATCTTTTGAATGATGAACATTTATGTTGTTTCCAGACATTTTGTGCTCAGAAACAGTGTCAAAATGATTATGTTTTCCTATTTATAGAAGTGTATCTTCAGGGTAAATTCTTAGAAGTGGATTTGCTGGTCAAAGGTTAAGTGCATGTGTGATTTTGTTAATAAGTGTAAAGTTTCTCTTTACAGAAATTGAACACATTAAACTTCTACCAACAACAGATGAGAATGACGGTTTTGCTGCAAACAATATGTTTCTATACCCTTGGATTTCTTCCAATCTGATAAGAGATGGCATTTCAGTGTAGCTTAAACTTGCATTCTCCTTGTTATGAGTGAAGCTGAGTTTATTTTCATATGTGTAAGAACTTGTTATTATTTCAATGATCTATTTATGTCTTTTGCCTATTTTGTCTCTGTCTAGAGGGTTTTAAAATGTATTAGCATAATTAGCCTTTTCTGATGTAAGTTGCAAATATTTTCAATTGTCATTTCCGTCGATTTTTGGCTGCTTATGGTGCTTTGTTATGTAAATATTTTTTAAATTAAGTGGTTAAATTTATAAGTCTTTTAGTACTTCTGGATTGTGAGTCACAGAAGAAAAGACTTGCTACTCCCAGGTTAAAAGGAATTTATCTATGTTTCATTTTAATCTTTGTATAGTTTAGTCTTTCAAATTTAAATTTCTATTGCATTTGGAATCTTTTTCTGATGGATAGTGTGAATTATGAACACAATCCTGTCATTTTTCAAATGTCTATTCAGTTGTGCCAATACCATTTATTGCAAATCGATCTTCTCCCATCTAATTTTCTCTTACAAAATTTCCAAGTATACTTGGTTCTATTTCTAGATTTTCTACTCTACCCACCTTTATTTTGTCTATCTATGTGGCAACAGCACTGTTTTCCTTCACCCTGGATCCCATGCCTTTCCACTCATTCCTGTGAGTCCATTTCCCTGCTTTCTATCCCGTCCTCAGCACTGGGAGGATGATATGAAAGAACTGCAGTCAAACTTTTGTCTTTGATTTTTGGTTGATTTCTTTAAATTTTATTGTAAAGATAGTAAAATACAACAAAACAAGACAGAACAAAGCCAATCAAACAATGCAGTGAAAATGGTACAGCACTTCAGAGCAAGATACCGGGATATTAATAATAGTTATCATAGTATATCTCTTTATCTTCACAATAATTGTCCATTCAATCAGGAATAGCAAAATCAAACCAAAAACAGAACACTATAAAACCAATCAAAACAGAATATTGAATAGAACAGAGCAATTAATCAGAACAAACCAAAACTGTGAAAACATCAAAGAGAATATACAAGGAAATCCCTTGTATTTGCCGTATTGCATACTGTCATCCTCCCAAGAGATGCTCAGACCTCTGGCCCCAGGTCAGCATAATCAACCCAACAATAAAAGTATTTAGTTGCTCTATGTGCCTCAGTTGCTATCAACCCAGGCTGATCTGGAGGCAATCCAGTTGCTAACAGGGATGGGGGTGGGCATGGGACATTTGATTCTCACTCAGCGCATGCACCAGTAGCCTCACGGGAGACACTGGCTTGTTTTCTCCATGATGTGTCAGTGGCTTGCACCACTTACCAGGAGGGCTGGCTCGTTGCTTTCTTGGTCAGTCCCTCAAGTTGCAGCATGGCTGATTCTCAGGAGATGCTGACTTGTTCTCTCCCTCTGGCTGATTTTGGTTTTCGGAGATTGCTGAAGAAGACAGGAAAGAAAGAGAGGAAAGCAGAGGTACTGATTCTCCTGGCCTCTCTCTGAGTGCTCCTGAATGTGTCTGTAACCCCTGACAGAGGTCAGTGACCTCTAGAGGCCCCTCAGTCCCCTTGTTAGAACCAACTGACCACTGCCTCCTCTCCCATCCTTGGAGCCTCTTTGATGTTCAACAATTTGAGAGTTAGCAGGGAAACCACACAATTCCTTGTGATTTCCCTACACCTTGCCCACATTTTACAACTGAATTTTATTAAACTATTTTTAGTTATTCTAACTTAGAGCATCATGTGTTTTCTCCTCCACTCTAACAAATACACAGAGCTTATGTGCGCTTTATATCTATATCTATCATTCTATCTGTCTGTCTTTCATCTATTGAACTCATCTGACTCATTTGCACCCCTCTTCAGGACTTTCATGGGTATTCTTATCTTTTCTTCTATAAACTTTAAAATAAATTTGAGACTCTGTTTTAAAATGTTGCTATACCTTTCAACAGAATTGTTAAACGGCTTGTTACTTTGGGAAGAGTTTGCATCTTTGTAATGCTACATTAGTTTAATCAAGATCTTGATGCTTTTATTTTATTACAACTAGAAATGTACACTAATTGCACAAATTAATGGGTTTAACTGTGACATTTCCATACATGAATATATCAAGCTCTAATCATATCCACCTTCTCCATGCAATTTAGTATCCCTAATATAGATTTGTACATTTCATACTCTTATGACTTGGATTTAGAATGTCCCTCAGAGACTTGTGCATTGATTGTTTGATTCCCAATATAGCAGTGCTCAGAGGCAGTGCCCTGGAAGGTGATTGGATCATAAGGGCTCCACCTTCATCAGTGAATTATTGCATTGATGAGATAATTTAATGGTATTATTGGAAGGCGATGGAAATTTAGGAGATGGCATCTAGTTGAAGGGAGTGGACCAAGGGAACATAACCTTGGGAACTACATCCTGGCCTCAGCCCATTCCCTCTGCTCCCCCTCTCTACCTTTGCTTCCTGTTCACCATGAAGTGAGCAGCTTCCCTCTGTCATTCATTTCTTTGCCATGGTGTTTCTGACTCATTACAAGCTTGACAGCACTGGAGCCAGCTGAGCACTGACTGAAACTTCTGAAAACATGAGACAAAATAAACCTCTCCTCCTTTAAATTGATTTTCTCAGGCATTTTGCTATAGTCATGGAAATTTAACCCCATATGAAGTGTAATTTTAAGTATTTTTAAATTCTTGATATTTTTCATGGGACCCTGCCCTCTGCTTGTCCTTTAGTTATTATTATTTAGTTTTGGAGGCCATTGTTTTTGCATTTTACACTTATAACCTTCCTTTTACAAAGTTATTATTTCATCTCAATTTCTCTTCTATTTTTGTTTATAATGCAAAACATTTAAATTTTATTGGTATAAATTTTTCCATACAAATTACAATCTAATGTATGCAATGCAATTTTTAAGCATAGTTACAAGCTTTTGCAACTATCAGCACAATCTAGGCTTAGTACACTTTTATAGTCTCTAAAAAATACTTTAGATCTACTAGATTTCTCTTCACTTGAGCCTCATTGCCTAAGAAAGTCCTAAGAAATCACTAATTTGCTTTCCAACTCTGTAGCTTTATGAGTTCTGGACATCTGCCATACAAATGGAATCATACAACTCTGTTAATATCTTCCCTCATATAGTATGCTACATTAAAGTACACATATGTTGTAGTTCATATCAATAATTCATGATTAATTTCGTTGAGTAATATTCCTGGGTAAAAAAAAATAACCTGAATTATCCATTGATTACTTATTAATAGACATTAAGGTTGTCTCACCATTTTGCTGTTATGAATCAAATTATTATGAATATTTGAGTACAAGTTTTTGCATAGGTGTATTTTTATTTATCTTGGATATGTCTAAGAGTGAAGTTTCCTGATTGTATTGTAAATCGACATTAAAACATTGAGAAACTGCCCAACTATTTTCTAAATTGGCTGCCCCCATTTACTTTCTTGTCTGTGATGTGTGAAGGTCCAATATATCCATCTCCTCCACATTTGTATATGTGCGCAAGATAGGCTACTATAATTGTTAGTCCTGGGAAGTTCTTAAGCCAGTATCCTTTGCTTGCCCCATAAGCAATGTTTAGGCACCAGATCTTCTGGCTATCTCTATGTCTTTAAGTAAGATGAAGTGTCTTTCATTAGAGTGTACCATTTCTGAACTATGTCACCAGCTCTAGGGCCCCATCAGACTCTGTATTGTTTCTTTATTTTAAATCAAATTTATTAGTACAATTTAAATACAAATAAATATCATACTCATCATAGGGAATTTGTACCTATATGTAATATATTTTGATTCCTCTTTTTCCCCAGTTCCCTCTCCTCACTTCAACATCTCTTCCCCTCCATATTAACAATGTTTTGTTTCTAATTTATCTTTTTATTCTTTTATTATTTTCTCTTCTTTCCTTTTCCCATTCCCCCTCTCTAATTCCTTTCTTCTTCTGAACAGTTTCTTCCTGTCTCACAATATCCATTGTGCATTTTGGTACTTATTTACTCTTCCAGTTTCTCACACCAAAGAGACAATGAAATGCTTCCACACAAGTGTCCAGGTTAATTCACTTAAAAGTATGCTCTCAAGGTTGCATTCATTCACCAAGAAATATTTCAAGTTTATCCTTCTTTATGTCTGAGTAGCACTTCATTGCATTTTAAAAAGCCATGTCTTCTTTAACCATTCCTTGGTTGCTGGGCACTTGTGTTGTTTCCAAGATTTAGCTATTACAAACTGAGCTGCTATAAACAGGGGTGCTCACATATTGCTGTCGTATTATGTATTTAATTCTTCCAGGAAGATACTCAGAAGGGGAGTAGCTGGGTCAAATCAAACCTCTAATTCTAATTTTTAGAGGAATATTCTAAGTGATTTTCACACTGAATGCACCAGATTAAATTCCACCAACAAAGGAAAAGTATTCCTTTTTCTCTACAACCCTTCCTGAACTGGTAATTGGTTGATTCCTTGATGGTAGTCAGTCTTTCTGGAATGCAGTGGCATTTCAGTGTTTTAATTTGCATCTCTTGAATGATCAGTGATGTTGTAAATTTTTTTCATATACTTATTTCTGCTTGTATTTCTTCTGCTGAGGAGTGTATATACATCTCAGATGCCCATTTTGGGACTGAGATTTTAAATTTGGGGGGGGAAACATCTGATTTTTTCAATTTTTTATATTTTCTAGATATATGTTTATCTGAGAAACAACTGGCTAATTTTTTTTCCCACACTGTGAGTTGTTGTTCCACTCTATTGGTGATTCTTTTTAATAGGAAGAGATTCCATTTTTTGACTATTTTATTATTTCCCATGTGACTGGAGTTTTGTTCATGAAATCTTTGCCTACAACTATATCTTTGAGTTCTGCCTCTTTTCTCTTCCAGCAAATTTAGTGTTTCTGTTTTAATGTTTAAATCTTTGATCCAATTTGATTTTAGTTTAGTACATAGAGACATAGGTCTAGTTGTAGTCTTTGGCATGGAGAAAGCCAGTTTATCCAGCACCATTTATTAAAGAGTCTATCTTTTCTTCCAGAAAGCTGTCTTCTTTGGTCCTTTTGTGAAATATAAGATACCTGATGGTGTTTGGAGTTGTTTCTGCATCTTCTATTCTATTCCATTAATTCTCAGGTCTATTTTTCTGCCAGTGCCATGCTCTTCTAACCACAGTAGCTTTGTAGTAGAAATTCAAGTCAGATATTTTGATGCCCTCTCCCTTGCCTTTGTTGCTCAGAATTGCTTTGACAACTTTAGGTTTCTTCTGGCTCCAAATGATTTTGAGAATTATTTTCTTTAATTTTTTTTCTTCCAGTGAACATGTTTGGCTCCTTTGTCAAAGGTGAGGTAGCTTAGTGTGTCTATAGTTGTATATGCATCTTTTGTTCTGTTCCATTGATCTTCGGGTCAGGTTTTTTTTCTTCTTCTTTTTTCTTTTGACCAGTACCATGCTGATTTATCATGGTACTTTTGTAGTACAATTTCAGGTCAGGGCTTGTGGTGCCCTCTGTATTGTCTTTGTTGTCCAGAATTGTTTTTGCTATTATAGGTATCATCTGGTTCCAAATGAATTTTAATAATATTTTCTCTAGTTCTGTGAGATATGCTAATGGGATTTTGATTAGAATTGCATTAGATCAGTATAAAAATTTTGCTAGTAGGGCCATTTTCACTATGTTCTTTCCATTCATGAGCAAGAGATCTCTCCATTTTCTGATACCCTATTCACTCTCTCTTTTCATACTACTGCAATTTTCAATGTATAGATCTTTTATTTGCTTTCTTAGATTATTTCTTAAATACGTCACTTTTTGGGTGCTTCTTTAAAGGGTGTCTTTCCTTAATTTCTGTCTTTGTGAATTGGTTACTTATGTATAGGGATGCTGTTGACTTTTGAGCATTGACTATGCATCCTGCTATGCTTCTGAATTTGCTTATTAAATCTACAAGTCTTTTGGTGGAGCTTTTGGGGTCTTCTATGTAGAGTATCTTTTTAATATTTTAAAGAGGGTAAAACCAAGAAAAAATAAAACGAAATAATACCAATCAAAAATCAACCAATATGAGTGATATAGGACTTCAAAACTTTATACAAAAGCAGCAACAGATAACGTAATGCCTTTTGTTGTCTTCAAACTAGCTACAGCTACTTCCAGAAACAGTAAAAATTGAAGAACACAGAATAGAATAAAAATACTAAAGTCAAAACAGTGAATGCAATAAAAGACTTCAAAACAAGCCACTAGTAAATCCAAAATGGCTACCATAATAGTTCTTGTTCTTTCAAATATCTACACATGCCATCAGATTTAACATAATCAAAACAAAAGAGAATAAAATCCATCCCAACAAAGCAATGAAAATGATATGATTTCCCAGCCAGGATCACTTCCTGGTGAGTCCTGAGTCTCTCCCTCAATAGTCCGGAAATGGTTCTGACTCAAGGAGAGAGGTTTGAGTGTGACTGTTCCCAGTCTGGCTGCAGCCTGCGGATGGTGCTGGTTTCACCTCCTGATGAGGCCCCTGGTTTTCTCCCTGCTCAGTCTGCAAATGGCACAGACTCACGGAGAGAGGCTTGGGTCTAGCTGTATGTAGAGTATCTTGTCATTCACAAATAATGCTAATTTTACTACTTCCTTTCCTATCTTTTTTATGCCTTTTACATTTTCTTGTCTAACTGTTCTAGATAATGTTTCCAGAACTATTTTAAGTAGGAGTAGTGATAGTAGATATCCTTGTCTTGTTTTTGATTTTTGAGTGAAAGATTTCAGGGTTTGACCATTTTCTATAATGTTGCCTTTGGTTTGTCACAGATGGTTTCATCAGATTGAGATAAAAAAAAACCATCTATTTTAATTATCTGTAGGACTTGATTCATGAGTTGGTGTTGGACTTTGTCAAATACTTGTTATTGAGATGATCATGTGATTCTTTTTCCCTCTGGCTCTGTGGATGTGGTGCATTACACTTTTTAATGTGTGTGAGTTTTGAATCATCCCTGCGTCCCTGGGAAGTACCGTACCTCGTCATGTTGTATAATCTTCTTGATGATTTGGTGCATTCTGTTTGCCAGTATCTCATTGAGGATTTTTGCATCTATGTTCATTAGGGAGACTGACCTAGAGTTTTGTTTTTTTTGTTTAGTTCTTCTCCGGTTTTAGAATCTGAGTAATACTTGCCTCCAGGAATGATTTTGGAAGTATTGCTTCTCTTTAAATTTCTTTAAAGAGTTTCAGCATTAGTAGCATTAGTTCTTCTCTAAATTTCTTGCAGAATTTAACAGTGAATCTATCAGGACCTGGGCTTTTCTTTTTGGTAGGTTTTAAACTACATTTTCAATTTTATTGACTGATACTGTGTTATTTAGAATTTTTATATCTTCTTAAGTTAGTTTTGGAGATTTGCTTGTGCGTAGTAATATGTCCATTTTTTTCTGTGTTTTTCATCTTATTGAAGTTCAGGTCCTTAAAATACAAATTGAGGATTAATAATCTTTTGAATTTCTGTAGGATTATTGTGATTTCTCCCTTTTCATTCTTAATTGCTTGGATTTGTGTTTTATTTCTGCATCTTGTCATTTTCTGTTTTTTATTTTCCTTGTTGATGTTTGTATATTTCTTATGACAGATAACTTTATCATTTGTATTGATGATTCCCTAGGAAATATCTATTTCTTTGAGAATTCCTTTTGATATGGCTGGTTCTTGGTCTTTGTGTATATCCCCAGAATCTACTTTCCAAATTTGTTTTCAGAAACGAACAGTTTAAGCAATATAATGCTTCACCACAAGAAAATCCGATATAACAGTAGCTATCATAGTGTCTCTTTCCTTGAAATAATTGAGTATACCTTCATATACTATAGTATCAAACATAAAAAGACAATGTTAAACCATTCAAGAAAATGAAAGTATCACAGGGTGTTCAGAATCAACTAACAGAAAATGAACAAAGGTTACTATATTATCTCCTTGTCTATAAAACATTTTGTTTATACTATCACATACAATAAAATCCAATATGATTCAACAGGATGAGAAGTTGCTATTTGAGTCAGCACCAGTCCTCTGATACTGGAGCACAGTGATGATTATGATCCCAGACAATCACAGTGTTTCATAGAAGGGAGAAAAACTAACTATAACAGGTATAACATCCTGGCCAAGGTAGTAGAATTAAAAATAGGAATATCATGAGGCACAGTCTAGCTACGGACAAACTGTGTAACTATTGACCTGAAACCTTTAAGCATAAGAGCAACTTCTACAGTTGGATGACAAAATCCAACATATACCAGGAATTTGTAGGCAATGATTTTTCCCTTAGTAAAGTGGCTTTACCCTGTGTAAGGAGATTTGAAAGGAATAAGAGGCAAGATAGAGATGAATGAGGCCAGACTTGGTAGAAGCAAGGCTGGGGGCAAAGGATGATCACACAAGTTTTGGAAAGTGGGATTTACACAGGAGAAAAAGAATGCCAGAGAAAGAAAAAGAATATTGAAGTGGACTAGAAAGAAAAGAGACAATAAGTATATCATTAAATAAAGAGAGATAGTTGGAGGAAGAGAAAGAAAATGAATAAAAGAAAAATAACAAGCCTAAATAGCGAAAAAAGAAAACAAGAAAGAAAGACTCAACCAGACAGAAAAATGAAAACCAATCAAAGGAAGAAAGCAAAGAAAATTCCTCCAATGTCCACAGCTCTGTGGTAGTGTCCAAGCTAGATCGCAGAAATATGCTGGGTAATGCCACCAGATTTGCAGTGGGATTTGTGCTGGGTGAGATGCTGACCTAGGCCTCGGATGTGGGAGATTCATTCATCTGAAGAGGACCATCTTCTGGACAGCGCCTTGTCCCTATCATGACTGTCTCTGCAGTGCTTTCCAGTTGCTGTAGTGCCCACAAGTAGGGAAAGACCAGGGTGACTCCCAGACTGACTTGTAGTTGGCTCTTCCAGACTTTGCACAGTTTTTTCTGTTCCATACGACTGTGTCCTTTTACACTTTGGCCATTCAGTGGGAGAAGTGCCCTTGTCCTGCAGCAGGCCAAGGCTGCTTACCCACTTATGCTACCAGGCTGAAGTCACTACTGATCTCAGACTGGTTGATGCTTCCAGTTCTTTGTATTTAGGACTGAGACTAGTTTTTGGTGGCCTTCAGTGTGGAGTGCAGGTGGCCCCAGATCCCCTACCTCTCAGCAGAATTCTTCCTGTCTGCCTCTCTCCTGCTGTGACTGGATGGCGCTTCCCTCATTCTACTCTGGGACATTGGCAGTAAGTGACCCAGGACCGTTCTCCTGCTGGAGTTTACCCCCGAGCTGTTTGGAATAAGACAGCAGTCCTGCCTGCCTGCTTCTGTTGTCTGTGTAGCACAGCACAGTGCCTGTTCACCTCCCTCACAGGCTGCTGGCTCAGATTCTCACTGCTGCGTCAGACTCCTCCACACCGCTGGTCCCTGCCTGCCAGTTTATGCCACACTGAGCCAGGAGTCCCACCTGCCCTCTCCAGTCTTTCTCATATTTCCCATCATTCCCATCAGATTCTGCTCCTTGGAGTGGATTCTGACTCTGCTGATATTAAATATTTTTTCTGTAGAACTGATTACATCATTTGCATTTTATTCATATCGTAGGAACAGAATGTAGATTCTGTCTCTCTCTCTCTCTCTCTCTCTCTCTCTCTCTCTCTCTCTCTTTCTCTCTCTCTCTCTCTCTCTCAGTCATCTATATCTTGGCTTTCAAAAATGCATGGAGAAACTCTAAGGAAACATCATTACCCTACAGTACTCTATAATTTAATGTGGACCTCTTAACTTTTGGCTAGATTTATGTTTTAAGCAAGGAAGGTACCATCCCTTGAAAGTAGTGTTTCTGCCCTATTTATCCGATTCCATCAATTGCAGAGTCAAGCTGGTATAGTTTGCAGCCATGATATTTTTGTGGAGACAGGAAAATTCATTGACCCTGTTCAAATACTGTAAATATTCTTAACATATTCCTGAGAGAAATGAATCTTTTCCTTTGCCCTTTGAGGTTCTCCCAATTAAATGTGATCTGAATCACTTGCAAGAAAAGCAGTATCTAACTGCAAAGTAACAATCACCAATCCCCACTGTTGTGAATCAGCAACCCTCTCACAATCGCTAATGCCTTTACCTGTAATGGTTAGTGGTCATGAGAGCTTGGCAATCAGTTGCTTAATAGCTTTGTCTTGTTCCTGAAATAAGCAGTAAGTAGAGACTGGGTTAATTAAAAATGATCTGAAAATGTAAAATGTTGTTTCTTGCAAACTAGGAGCCCCACAATGTTTTCTCATCTTAGGATGGATATGCTTGTTTTCTCACCCCAAATAATGCTTTCACTGCATTATTCTTGTGTTTCCAGTTTAACTCTATAAAATCATGCATCTTCGTACATCAAAGATGATCACTTTTTTGTGTTTTTATTACTATGTTTTCCATACAAAATGATCACATTCATCATGGAGAATCTGTACCTGCACATAACGTATCTTAGTTCTGCTGTCCGGATTCCATGCCTTCCATGAAATTTGTTCCCTTTCATGCCTTTGTTTTCATTTCATGCCTTCTTCCCCTCTCCATTTCCAAAAGCTTTGTTTCTATTTTTTTCCTTCCTGTTTACAGTAGCACAATTTCTAGTAGTCAAATCTCAGAAATAGCCCATTTACCCATCAACAGAGTAATGAATTTTAAAAATGTATTTATATACAATGGAATACTATGCTGCCATAAAGATGAATAAATGTAAGACATTTTAGGTAAATGGATGTATCACAAGACCATAATCTTAAATGAAATAAAGCAGACACACAAATTTAAATATTCACTGTTTTTCTTATGTGAGAAACCCAAAGGGTAAATGAGGGCCAAAATGGAATATAAATATCGGGAAGTAGGGGAAAAATTTGTTCAAATGGGAAAGAGAACAAATGAGGCGAGAAGAGGAAGGGAAGGAAGAGTAAACAGATGTTTTTAAAAGGTGAGATAGATTTTGAGCTCCCGCCCCACTTCAGTAGCCTGCCCTTTGGGAGTTGTACTTTTGAGCTATCTTTACTTTCATTCCCTACATCATTAGCAAGAATTATGACTTTTTGCATTGCATTCTGAGTTCTAAAAAGTAGTCCTTTCTAGATGGTTAAGTTGTTAATGACTAAATAATCTTTAGATTTATAGAAGCCAGAACATTTGGTGACATTTAGAGAGTTCTTCCTTAGTTTTTGGTTTTGTGTATAACTAACATGAAGCTTACAAATGGCTGTGAACTTTAACTTAAAGCATAACGCTTTATTTGTTTGAACAAAATAAAGAAACTAGTAGTAGGAAGTATGATGTTATGTCCAGAAGGGAAAAAAAAGATAATGCATGCCCCAGATGGCACAGACGCAGCCTGACATTCTGCCCTATTCCGCCTTTCTCTCTGTATGAAAGCTCTCTGTGTCCATGAGATCTGCTAAAACAGAGCTTTGAAGGTGATAGTTTTTTCATTCTTTTGGGGGCTTCCTTTGAATAAATCTGATTCCTTTCTACTAACTCAAATATTGGCATTTGAGCAGTGACCAGTACAGATGTATTCTGTTAACATCTTCAATGCAAGTGTAGGAACAAAAAAAAATTCTCTTCACCCTAAAAATTCTCTTCATCCAGTGTTTGATTCTATAAAATAAACTGAAAATAAAGCAAATGAACAAGAGAAAGAGCATTCAAATTTATTGTGTGTATAGGCACAGGAGCATTTCAAGAACGAAAAGTAAGGACTCATCAATGAGATTTAGAGGCTTACATCACTTCTTAATATGGGAGGGAGGAATGAGTGGTGAAGGAAATTTTAAAGGAAGATTAAATGGCTTTGGGGGAAGATAAATGGAACCGACAATTGTCTGGAAAAAGGCTTGTCTGGACTCTGGGGATGTTATCCCCTTTAGTCTTCTTTCCTACTAAGTTGTCCCTGTTTTATGGAAATACGGAGACAGGACTCACCACAAACACACTCTTTCTGCTACCAAAGAGATAGGAGAGAGAGAGAGAGAGAGAGAGAGAGAGAGAGAGAGAGAGAGAGAGAGAGAGAGAGAGAATGTTCAGAGCCTTTGATTCTGAGGCCTGTTCTGCAGTTCAAAGTACCTAGCATGTCAAAGGCCATACTTTGGACATCTTTGTTTAAGTTCTAATATTGCAAAATAAATTCCCAGCTTCTCATGATAGGATATGTCTTTGTGATCAGGGTGATGCTTACCAATGAGGTCTCTATCCAAATACCCCAGTTACTGCTGTGCTCTTCACAGGCCTGGACCTCCACTCATGTAATTCCCTTGCTTGTATGGCTTTCTATGCACTTGAGCACTGTGAACATCTTTTCATAGTCAATTTCAGTGAATCTATCCCTACTCTCCCAGCCTGGGAGGATGTCTATCCTATTTGCTCAATCGCTGTGCTCTCTTGTATAATTCTGAACATTGGTCCCTCTGTCTCCATGTATGTGTCTTCTGGCCTCTTCTATGTTATGGGCCTCCTGAGAGCAGGAGTCAATGTTTTATTATTCTCTATAACCCAAGGGACTAGTGTACTGCCTGGCATTTGGGACACTCAGCAAACACTTGAATAAATGCATGCATGATGAATCTAAGAGTAACCTTTAGCACTGTTTAATCCCTCGCCCCATTAAGTTCATGCCCAGTTGCCTCTCTGGTTCTATTTACCTGTATTCTGCAGGACACTGGCTCAATGAGAATGGTTTCATGGGAAAAGTCCATGGCCACCGATAATCATAGCTTTGGGGATGGACACTCAATATCATTAAGTTCCCTCTTTCTGTGGTCCCCAGTGTGTTCTTTATACAAATAATTTCTTCAGTACAATAAGGTGTTCCTTGAAGAAAACATTTAATGATTAAGTCAGTTTCTGAAGCCCTGAGATCAAAAAATAATAGGAAAATGGGTTTTAGTACTGAAAGACTTCTCAGAAACTTTAGTACACTAATGATTCTGGGTATTGTCACTACCTAACAGAGGTGTTTAATACACAGGTAATGGCTGATTCACCTCTAGCAAAAGACAAAGCAACAAGAGAAAAGTGTAACAAATACATTTGATCATAATTTTACATACACAGAAGTTTTATTATTGAAGATCCAATGATACAAGAAAAGCCCTGATATTTGATGAAACATGATTAACCATGGAGAAATGTGATTGGGTGAATAGTATAGGATAGTGGAAAAATCTCAGCAGAGAAACTCAGTGAAGTCTCTTTGTTTATATTCTTCTCAGCCCCTCAATTGCAGCATTTCACTGGGGCCGAAGAACTCTCTAACTGAGGGTCCTGACTTCTTTGTGCAAAACTCTTACACAGAAATGTGGGAGAAAATTATGATAGTATTTTTAGGTCTATAGCTGACTTTAAGGAAAAGGGATTCTGTTTCTATGGTTTGTTTGAGAAAAGCAATTATGATTTGTATTACATGGCTCACTGGAAAATGAAGACAAAGTCAGAAGGCCAAGAGAAGCTTTGCTTTTGAGGTGATTTTTGAAGGTGATTTAAAAGTATCATTTTTAAAGCTCCAACACTGATAAATGCTGTGTATTAAACACCTCCTTTAGGTAGTGACAATACCCAGAATCATTAGTGTACTAAAGTTTCTGAGAAGTCTTTCAGTACTAAAACCCATTTTCCTATTATTTTTTGATCTCAGGGCTTCAGAAACTGACTTAATCATTAAATGTTTTCTTCAAGGAACACCTTATTGTACTGAAGAAATTATTAGTATAAAGAACACACTGGGGACCACAGAAAGAGGGAACTTAATGATATTGAGTGTCCATCCCCAAAGCTATGCAATGAGTTATTTGCACAGACAGGAAAGGTGGAGTAATCACTGGCTCTTGATGAGAAGGCAGTGTTGGCTGTCCTAAAGGAGATTCCTATTCCAGATTCTGCAGGAATTTGGAGTACTACACACTAATGGTCATATTTACATGCCCCCGCTATCAAGACCTTTTATAGTGCAGATGTTGAAACTCATTTCATGCCAGGCTGTGGTCTGGTATCAGTCTCAGACAGACCCCATGTGTTCAAAATCACCAGGAAATAATTCCTTTCCATGCCTTTTAATTCTATCTCCTGTTTGGTTGCATTATCAAGCAGAGGTAAAATGACCACTACTCAATTTACTTCTAACTATACACCTATACACTTCTAAGTACATCTAAGTACTTTTCTGACCCAAATGCTCCAGTAAACATCTCAGAACTGTTTCTAATTAAGTGAACTTGATTCATTTCCCTAATCTTAAGCCAATCCACTGTGGCTAAGGGCATGTAATTTCTTATGAGAACAGGACTAGTTCACAAATCCTACCTAGAAGTAGAAAGATGGAATCTTTCTGCCTAAGCCAGGAAGATGTGGTACTTAGAGAAGAAAGAGTTTTGAAGGAAAACAGGCTTATATCACCAGATGAAAGGATCCAGCCCAGGTGAAATGGCAAAGCATCACCTCTGAAGAAAAGCCCATCTGTAGGTTGAGGCAGACATATGGGCACCATTCTACCTCTTTTCACTGCGTTATATACAAGTCCTCCCCCTGTAAGGTGAAATTTAAGTCTGGTGAAACAAAGTCATTTTCTCAAAGTCACTTGCAAGTCAATGAAGGAGCTACCCATTAACCTAAATCTCCTTGATTCTAAAGTCTATGCTGCTAGGCCTTGGGCTGAGTTGGTTAAATCACTTTTATATCAGCTCTTTATTTCTATCTGAGTACTCTTTTCACTTTACAGAACATTTAAAATTTCTTTCATTTTCTTTTCTTAATCATCACATCTCACAATAGTAAAAATGAAAACTGGGTCCTTTGAAATTTCTGCACTTTCAAATGCTTCACCTCCTCCTCCCCAAATCTGTTCTCACTGAAACAACAGTATCAAGTTTCCAGCAAGTAAGCTAGGAGCCGGGAATGACTTGTTTGAGCAGATTGCAATGCTTCTAGTGGACAAATTGTGTGGTGGGCTGCAGGGGCACTTAGTGTGTCCGTTCTCTCCCAGGTCTTCTCAGCCACTTTCCTTTCTATTCATATATCTCTAAAACTTATCCTAGAGTCAATTAGGAAACATGATGGCTTCTCCCAAGTGAATTCTCTGATAAGTCCCTCCCCTCTGCTTTCCCAACATTCCCTGTGGTTTCAAGCTTCTTTCCCTAACATCTGCACCTTTCACTCTACCCATATCCTGCTCTTGACACGCACTTCCATGCTGAAAGTCTTTTAGATAATGTGGAGCTCAAAGAGCTTATCAATGCATGTGTCACAGCAGTGACATGGGAAGATGTATTTATCGTGTATGATGAATAATTTGAAGGAATATGGAAAAGGTTATAAAAAGGAAGTAGTAACTGTATTGTTGTAGACAAGGTTTACAAGGGAAACATTTAATGCAGGACACATAATTTATAGGATTATTTTTAAATATTCACCCAAAAAGTCGAATGCAAAAGAGTGCGGGAAATCTGTCCTTTCTTTAGAGACCCAAAGAATTCAGTTGAAGGCCCAAACTCCAAAGAAATGTCTCGCCAGAGTCTAGCTGAAGATCCTGAGCCCACAGCAGTGTCCTTTACAAGTTCAACCCAGAACCCACAACAATCTCTCATGCAAGTCTGTATCAATTCTAGGATAAGATTCTAGCTCTGAAAGTAACTGCAAGCAGTGTGACCTAAAGCAAGCTGTTTGCTTACTCTGAGCTGCAGTGTCCTCATTTAAAAAATACAAATAACAGTGGCACACATTTCTTAGAATTACTGTGAAGTATACAGTAAAAATTCACAGGTACTAAGTACTTAATATACAGCAATATCTGGTATATTGCTTCTATTACTGTTACAGTTATGATTGCTACAGCAAATGTGTGTTTGCTTTGTTAGTATCCATTCTTACTTTCTCCAGTTTACATGGGATTATCCTTACCTCTAACCAGGAGTGGGCTTTGAATGCTCAAACCACTTAGGATGATCATGTATCGCGTGTCACAAGGATCCATTCAAACTACAGTATTAAAACCAAGCCTAAATCAAGCAGTGTATGTCATACACCATTATGCATTAAGAGGTGGTCATGAGATCTAAGCTGATCCAGTCAGAGTGAAGCTCATGACTGGTGTGAGGATTATGAGATTAGATTTCCTTAAGTTTTCTACTAAGTGACATTCTAATGTCCTATTTGAATAATGTTCCAGTAGAAAACCATGATCTTTGATCTCTTAATGAGTAGATTTTCACTGGTTTCCAGTGGAGACAATTTAACTAAAATATAAATCAGTGTAATCTCAAGCGGGATATGAGAGTGATGTGCATCATTTAAAAAATATTTTTACCACTTTCCAAGATGGAACCCATTCACTCTGACAAAAGCATTCTTCATGAATTCAGGAAGACTATTAATAAATTCAGGCAACCATATCTTTATTCCATAACTCGAAGGAAGGAAAAATTTTCCAGAGCCAAAAAGCAGCCACTGTTCTTGCAGAATTATAAACCTCTAGCCTATTTTTTTTCTACCACTCTTTCTCTATGTTCCTTGCTTATTCTCCAAGAGAAGATATTAACCACCCCTTGTAGATTTGATACCACTACTGAGGTCAGCTTTCTCTTCTCATGAACTTAACTGTGGACAAAAGCTAGGACTCATTGCTTTATCAGTGTAGTTTTAATAATCACAGCAAATCCATATGTCATTACTACTCTTATTTTAAGCTAGAACAAAATACAGTTCAAGGTTGTGCAATAAGCCTGGCCAAACCCCATCCCTCTGTACTTGATAGATAAAGAGGTCAACAATAACAACAAAAAGATAAAGAGGTCAAGGTCCAGGAAAGGCAGTAACATTCCAGGACCAGAGCTAGTCTCCTCTTTTGGCTCCTCTCAGCTTATAACCTTTGTACCTCCAATCAGAGCCAGCCAAAGATGCTTGCATTTTGGAGTTGCATGACTAGAGTTTTTCATTTTTTAAATTAGGTTGGCTAGGGGCTTATCAATTTTATTTATTCTTTCAAAGAACCAACTCTTTGATTCATTGATTCTTTGGATTGTTCTTAGTCTCTACTGCATTAATTTCTGTTCTGAGTTTTACAATTTCCTCTCTTCTTTTGGCTTTGGACTTGACTTGCTCTTCTTTTTCTAGATGTTTGAGGTGTAGCATCAGCTTATTTATTTGTATTCATTCTGTTTTCCTGATGTGGGGACTCAGTGCAATAAATTTTCCTCTGAGGACTGGTTTCACTGCATCCCACAGATTCTAGTAAGTTGTATTTGTATTTTCATTTGCTTGTAGGTATTGTTTAATTTCTTCTTTAATTTCCCCTGTGACCTACTGATTGTGCAAGAGTGTATTATTCAATTTCCATGTGTTTGTGGTGTTTTTGCAGTTTCTTTTATCATTAATTTCTAGTTTCTTGGTGCTATGATCTGATAACATGCATGGGATAATTTCAACTCTTTTGCATTTATTTAAATATGTTCTGTGGGTTAGTATGTGGCTATTTTAAAGAATGCCCCATGTACTGCTGAGAAGAATGTATATTCTGATGTTGGATGGAACAGTCTGTGTATGTCTATCAAGTCCATTTGTTCACAAGTATGATTCAGTTATGTTATTTCTTTGCTGATTTTCTGACACCATTGGTGTCAATGGTGTGTTAAGGTCTCCTGTTATAGTTGTGTTATTGTTAATTTGATTTTTCATTTCTGTTAATACTTCCTTTGTATAACTGGGTGCTCTGGAATTTGGTGCATATATATTTAAGATTGTTATCTCTTCCTCTTAAAGTTTTCTCCTAACCAGTATGTAATGACTTTCCATTCTTGGTTTGAAGTTCACCTTGCCTGCAAACAGAATAGCTGCCCCTGCTTTTTTGGGGGGAGGAGTGTTCCTGTTGCATGTAGTACTGTTTTCCATCCTGTGACTTTCAGTCTGTGAGTTTCCTTTTGAGTTAGATGGGCTTCATGAAGACAGCATATGGTTAGATGATGTTTCTTGATCTATTCTGCCAGTCTGTTTCTTTTAATTGGTGAATTGAGACCATTTCCATTAATGGTTGTAACTGTTATATATTGGTTTATTGTTGACATGTTTTTTTTTCTTTTTTTGCTGTTGCATCTCTATCTTTCCATTCTGTTTAATTGTCTGCCTTGTTTAGTGGTTTTTTCCTAAGTGTATCTAAACTGTCTTTCAGTATTCTTTGCAGGGTTGGCTTGGTGGTCATGAAGTTGTTCAGCTGTTGTTTGTCATGGAAGTATCTTATTTCTTCATCGATTTTGAAGGACAGTTTTTCAGGGTACACCAGTCTAGGTTGGAAATCATTTTCCTTTAGGAACTGAAATAATTCATCCCGTGCTCTTCTTGACTTCATTGTTTGTTTTGAGAGGTCTGCTGTGATTCTGATAGGCTTTCCTTTATAGGTGTTCTATCTCTTCTCTCTAACAGCTTTTAATATTCTATTTTTATGTTGGATTTCTGGGATGGTGATTATTATATGTCTGGGTGTAGTTTTATTTTGGTTATGGCTATTTGGAATTCTATATGGTTCACTAATCCTAATGTCAGTTTCCATTCTCATATTTGGGAAACTTTCAGTTATTACTTCTGTAAATAGTCTCCTGATATCATTTGTGTTGTCCCCTTCTTTTTCATTTATCCCTATCAATCTTACATTGTTTTTCTTTGAGTCATCTTGTAGCTGTTGAATTGTTATTTCCTGATTCCTTGTTATTTTTAAGAGATCTTTCCTTTCCTGTTCACTAGCTGCAATCTTGTCTTTGAGATCTGAAATTCTATCTTCACATTCATTGAGGTGGTTTTGACAACTTTCAATGGAATTTTTGATTTCCTGTATATCTCTTTGAATCTGATTTATATATTCTGTTTGTTTCTTATATTGTTCATCCAGGGACTCTATCTTTATTTTGTTCCTCTAATTTTTTAACTCTCTCTTCTTTAGATGTGTTCAGCATCTTTTACATTACTTTTATTATTTCTTCTTTTACCTGGGAGATTATTTCTAATTTGGATTCTTTTAAAGCTTCCTGAAGTTGCTTCTTTATTTCAGTTACTATTATTTCAGGTATTTCAGGCATATGGCATATATTTTCGTCTATGTACATGGCTCCTGGGCTTTCTTAGGATGGGCTGGATGTTTAAGATTGTGTTTTGGTATTTCATTTTGTCAGTTTCCTGTATTTCCGTGCTTCAAGTGTTGTCCCAAAGCTTGCCCTGGGCGTGTTAGAAATTGTCACCTATCTCTTGGGTTCCTGGAACTCCTCTGGTAGCATAGCTCCCTCCTTGGGCAGTGAGGCCCCTGGGTTAAAAAAAGGTTACCAGGCTCAGTCAGGGGTGAGCCTTCTCAAGCTGCGCAGCTCCCCGCTCTGGCAGCAAGGCTCCCTGGACCGAAAGAAGGCCACCAGATGTGGTCCAGAGAGGCCTGAATCCCGCAAAGCCCAATCGAGTGTGGCTGTAAGCTGGGCAGGTCCCCAACCACTCAGAGCAAGGATCTCAAACTCTCCCGGGGATCAGATGTTGTGCAGGCATCCACCTCCTCGGGTGGTGAAGCTCCCCAGGCTGAAAGAAGGTCACCAGCGCAGCCTAGGCAGGCCCCAAACCTCCTCTGCAACACAGCAGCTGCAGGTGGTGGCAGCAGCACTCTCTGAACAAAGAAAAGGTCTAGGCAAGACCCAAGTAGGCCTCCACAGTGCAGCTCCCTTCTTCAGGTGTTGGCAGTGGCAGCGGTGCTCTCTAGACTGAGAGGAGGTCACTGTCTATGACTGGAGTTTTTAAGACCACATTCCCTTCTCCACCATTTCAAACTCAGTATCCATGTTTCTATGCAAAATACAAGACTTCAGGTACACACATCTGTTTCTAAACCCTAACTTCTTTCTTTAATATCTGTTATCATCAAAGGAGGCCAAATATCCTCAGCAAGTCACAGGAGGAGCCTTGCCACACAGTGAAACCAATCACTGGCAAGAAGAGAGACCCAAGGTACTTGTTATTTTGACATAAAAGAAAATGAAAGTATGAAGCGAAACCTTATTGAGTGCCTCCCATGAGCCCAATACTAGTTCATGAAACCCCTTTATATAAAGTAGCTCATTTGAATTAAATCACAACTAAATAATACATCGCTTCACAGGTGACAAAATAGGATTAAAAAATTTAAGAATGTGTCCTAGGCCTTGTAGATGGTGGGTGGCAGGCCCAAGATCAAAAATGTGGTCTAAGTTTTCAAAGCCCACATGTTCATCGTCCTCCATGTGGCTCCCTGGAATTGCTTTCCCTCCCACAACCTCATCTACCAGGCAACCAGGGAGCACAAAAAATATGGCTGTTGGTCCCTGGTGGATTCTGCTGTGTAATGAGATGTTTGGGGAGTGCTGTGGCCATTGTACAAGTGGGGTGAAAACACGGGAATTATATAGCATTAGAGCCAAGACTTCCTCCTGAGACTGAGATAATGCCTTGCAATGGTGGCTCTGCTGGAATTCCAGAGATTAAGCTCCTGAAAAAGACTTGACCTGAAGTGGGCAAAGCCAGGAATAAAAGACTCAAGGGGCCAGGCACAAAAAAACACAAAAATGCCTACATGCAATTATAGAGTGAGAACTATAAATAGAAAAGTCTTTTGGCTCATACATGGAAGTTTCCCTCCCAGCCAGTCCCAGAATTACATACAGGTCACTGACACAGCCAGGGTCACCAAGTTCCTGGCATCCTAATGTTGCTTTCCTGATGTTCTTCCAAAATTCATCCATCAGAATTATTACTGGAGTATGATCAAAGCAGAATGTCTGAAAAGAGGCTGTGTGTGTGTGTGTGTGTGTGTGTGTGTGTAGCTCTTCTGGTCTGTGTAGACTCTTGATAAGACGCTTTCAGATACATCTTCTCTGTTAAGACTCACATCCTAGCTCAGAAAGTAGTTTTATTTCCTCCATTTGCAGTTGAAATAATTGAAACTCAGCAAGAATTTCTTTATGACCATACAGTAGCTGAGCCAGACTGAAATCTCATTTTTGATTCTACCTAGTTTTCTGGTCCTGACCTGACTGACAGGTTCCATTTCAGATGTAAAGGGCTCCCTACAGGGCAGTGTTTGCCCAGAATAATTACTTTTGTGGTTATAGTCCCCAGATGAAAGATTGTACAGGTTGAAGTTACTTAAACCAATCAAGCTCTTATGTGACCTCAGATACTGAGCCCCACCAAGTCTTTCTATCTTCAAGGTCAGGTTTATTGATTCAGATTATCTCATGAATTTTCTGCTTGTCTTTAATGCTACCTCTGTTTCAGTGTTTCCCTTCCCTTCTTCCAAAGCATCAACAACACCGCCTTGTGTCAAAGTCTTAACTCAAAATACTAACCATTAATTTAGTGCTAATACTTTAGAAATCATTTCTCTAGAGGCTTCAAATTTTCCTGACAAAAAGAGCCCGAATATTACATGGTGAGCTTCAAAGAGCTACAGCTGACTGCACAGAATAAACTCGGTGTTATAGTTGGTACACTGTGTCAACATAAGAAGTTTAGAAGTTTAGCTGAAAGACTCAGCAGAGAACCAAGATCCTTACTTTGGAAATATCCTTATCCTGTGCAAGAGGAGAGCACAAAGATTTTGTGAGTGCGACACTCACCCTAGACAGTAGGGTGGCTTGTTCCTCTCTTTTGCTCTGGTTGCTATCTTGAAGTGTTGCCCTGGTGTCATGGAGTGTTACCTTAGAGCCAGCTGATTACAGACTAAAACCTCCACAAATAGTGAACTAAATAAACCTTTCCTTCCTTCATTTTGGGTGTTGGGTGTTTTGTCTCAGCAATAAGAGAAAAGTAACCAAGACACTAGGCCATTCAGACTCTCTCTTTTGGCAATACAAACATTGTTCCTAAAAAGTAGGAAGGAAGGCAGTGAGTGCTTGGTATCACAGCTGTTAACAGTGACATTTTAGACCGAATGAACGGAGCTACCTTGGTTCTCTGTTTTGATTCTCAAGGTTCTGTTTTGTCCTCTTCCTCTAAGCCTTGGTCTGTGACATACTTAACATTTGTGCAATGTATCTCCTTTTTGTTCCAGATTACTAGAATGTTTCTCTTTTGGGCAACCAAATCAGAAATGGAATATTTTGTTCATCTGCTCTTTATCTTCCCACTTGACCAAGCTTCTCAAGCACTGTAATTTTGTCCAAATGCTAGTCCCAGAGAAATACTGCAATCAAGGATTGATGAATAAGTGGTTAATAGTCTCATCTGTCCATTTCTTTCCTCCAAGTCATCTACATGGTTGCATATACCTTCCATCATATATTTTCCTTCAAGGCATTTTATTAAGTGATCACCGTCCAAGATCTTGTTGGAAGACTAAAGAACTCAGAAAAGCACTGTACAAGCACTGGCCTTTGTATGTATTCAGTTTACTTGGGAAAGGTAGATATGACATCAAACATACAGAAAGGTAGAAAGAACAAGAAAAATGATAATAAGAATCCCTACCTCTTATTGATTGAATGTTTATTGTATTCTGTGCAAAGTATTGTTGCATATAGTCTCATTAAAATATCACAGAAACCTCAGAGGAAGGTCTAATTATACCTGCTCTGCAGAAAGGAAACCTAAGACTCAATTAATTTAAGTGACTTGTTCGATGTCATACAGATAATGAGTGACAGGACGAAAATACCGCCCAAGCTCTGCCTGTTATCCAAGCCCATTGTGTCTCTGCATTGTTCCACCTACTCACAATGTTAAAAGAATTGAGCAGCTATGGATGATTGAGCAGAAGCAATAGCAGACCAATAGCTATGGAGTCAGGTAGTCAAAGTCAAAGAAGACTGTAACCTGGGCAGAAGTCCCTCTGCATGAAGTCAAAGAACATGCCAGAAATGAGGAAAAGAATAAAGAAGCAACCCTGAATTGGGAAGAATCAGCAGACAGGAAATGGGGCCTGGGACCCTAGTGCTGTGCATTGGAGAACTCTGGATGAGCCAGGGTATGGGCTATTAAACATCTCTTCCACTTCTTAGCTCCTCTTTTAATGCCAAACCATAATGCCAAGTGAAAAAAATAGGAGATTTCTTTTCAGGTTCCAGAGATGGGTTAATGTAACAGTACAAAGCATAAATTAGTGTTATGTTCACTCTTGTCTCTTTTGGACCAACCCAAGAGGCCAGTGAGACATTTGGAAAAGTATCTTGTATTTATTGAGGCTAAATGATATCCATATTGGTCAGCTTTCTTTTGACATAAATCCAACTCAAAGTTGATTAAACATAATAATAATAATAATATATATCGAAACTTGCAATAGAAATAGTAGCATTTAAGGACATGGCTGGTTCAGTCATAGAGTGCTAAGAAACTTGGCCAACTCCATCATTCTTTCCTCATTTCTACATTCATGTATTGACATTAATTCATTTCATCTCTTATACTGTATGAACCACATAGAAAAGATTTACTGAGAATAAAGAAACTATTAATAAAAGTGAAAAATGTTTAAGAAGAAAGAAATCAGGTTAGCTAACATGATTTGAACACACACAGATTATCACACTGTGCCCCATAAATATGTATAGTTATTATGTCCATTTAATATAAAATAAAATATTATTACTTGTCATAAAAACAGCAGTGAAATACTTTTACTATTATTCATAATTTGAAAGGTACTTTCACTACCCCTATCTCTTTTAATCTTTACTAACTCCACATTGTGTTGACAGCTTCACTGTATAGATGAGAAAACAGCCATGGTCTCTTAATGGGATCATTTGGAATATTTTGCACAAGCCATGCACTCTTTCCTGTAACTGTTTTATGGATCCATGTGCAGAAGAAGCTTAAAATGTGCACAGGATAACATCAGGCCCCCAGAAAAAGTGTCCCACCCAAATATCTTGGTAAGGAACTGGTCCTTCAGCTTGGCTCCCAGATTGAAGAGCAGGAAGAATAGACTTGAATCCAGTCCACTTCTAAGAGACAAGTCCTTCTAAGATCACAGAAACATCAAAAAATCCACAGGTCTGGGAGTGAGAAGACAGTATCTGATGTTGTAAACCACTTGAGAGTTAAGGGATGTTTACTGTACAGCAAAAATTGACTAGCGCATAGAAGTAATAAATTATGACTCAGGAATTCAGAGGTTGTTCTAACAAGGCAGTACAGAAAATAAAAGAAAGGCTTTGAATGCCAGCCATCAGTTTATTCTTCGACTGAGGACAGCAGGTATTAATTAGTGAAGGAAATGACTTAGTATGGGATGTATACTAACACACTAGGCGCAACACGTTAGTGAGCAATGAACAGGAGACCCAGAGGGGAGACCAAATTTGAGAGTCAAAACAAACAAAAAAAAGATATAAAACAATAAGGCTGAAACCATGGCAGCCCTGATATGAATAGTTTTCTGTCCAGCTGTCGAAACTCTGTAACTCAGCTCAGAAAAAACATAAGATCACAGGACCAGGTTAATCTATTTTGACATGTGCTGAAAATAATCTCCAAGTAACCTATACAATTGGTGACAGTGGCTTTTCCCATCCATTATCTCCTTTCTTATTAGAATTCATCTGATTGTAGTTACTGAAATAATTCAGTGTCATGTTTTATACATGTGGCAAATACCGGTTCCGGTTTCTGACAAAGTGTTTGTGAAGCTCAGCCATATCATTTGTGTTCATTTTGTGTGCAGGAAAACTGTCCTTGACATTTCAGAGACTTCGAATTTGGAAGCGTCCACATCTCAGAGGTTTTGGACTTGCAAAATTTCGAAGCAAGCACTCGTACACTTTCTATATACATTTTAATGTTAAACACCAGGCCTTTTCCAAGGTGCTGGATTTTTGAACTGCTGTTAACTTTTTAAAATAATGTGTTTATAAATGGAGAGGGGTTAGATTTGAATTCTGTCTACTTTAAGTTCTTGGGTCTCTGTAATCCCTCTACTTTTGTCCAGTAAACTTTACTACATTTTGTGACACATATTTTCATTTTAAAGATGCAAAACTTGAGGGTTGGTGAGGTGAGGGACTGGGGAGTAGGAAAGAGAATCACTCGAAGGACATGTGAATGTGATAAGCTCCTTCGAAGAGCCACCTGGACTGCTCCTTTCAAATAATTGTCTTCTAAAACATCTAACATCACCCAGTCTCGTTTCCTCACTTGTCAAAATGCTATGAAGAGAGCAAAGTCATGCAGTTACCATCAAGATGAAGTACAAGATGAAGACACCATTTACTGTCCTAGCACTTTTGGAAAACCTTTTTTCATTTACAGATGAACAAACAAAGGTACAAGGGGAAAGACTAGTGCAAGCATCACATCCTTCATCCCAGCATCACACACCCTAGATCTAGCCACCCGTGAATAGCTTTACTTATAATTGCATGAGGCTTTGGAGGGACATCTAGAAACAAGATACAACAGGGATATTGAAATCCTGTCCCCTTCACCTTTCTTTCTGTCATTTCTTAGCTTTCACAAATTGTATAGCTTGACCCATCACACACCTTCCACTATGTGCTACATTGCTACAGACCCCAAAGCAACAGGGGTGGCCAGGGCTTCAGCTCAGTGGCAGAAGCTCCTGTCTGGCAAGCACAAGGTTGTGAGTTCTATCCCTGGTACAAAAAAAAAAAAAATCAACAGGACCTAGCAGCCATAGGCAGAAACCTCTAAACCTATGAGCCAAATAAACCTGCCTTGACTATCTCTGGTATTTTATCACCGTGATGGAAAGCTGGCTAACACACATTTTATGGAGCTACCATGAAAATTTTTTGCCATAAAGTTTACACTGAATTATATTTCTGCTAACAATACATTAATAGTACCTAATTTCTAGTATCTTCATCAAGGTTATATTGTTTTTAAAATCTTAAGCCCTGAAATGTACAAATATTTTCATGACTGAGTCTAGAAACTAGAAGAAAAGCCAAAGATTAATTTATTTCTCTGTAATTCATCATACTTTTTTTTTGTCTTTTGGAGACAGGCGCTCACTATGCCGGTTGGCCTTAGGTTCACCTTGTAGCCCAGACTGGTCTGAAACTTGCAATCATGCTGCTGCCTCAGCTTTCCAAGTGCTGGGATTACAGGAGTGTGCCACCATGCCTGGCTAATTCATCATATTTAAATAGATGTTTTGCTACAAATTCATTGGAAGCAAAATTTTCCCTTAACAATTTAGCACAAGGACTTGATTTTGAGAAAATCATTTTAAGAAAATTCTTACAGCTTCATAGATTTATTCTAACCTTTTAAATTCTCTCTCTCTCTCTCTCTCTCTCTCTCTCTCTCTCTCTCTCTCTCTCTCTGTGCTATAGACCAAATTGCCACAGAATTTTAGTGACATATGTTTCAAGAAAATCTCTGGCAGAAAGATGTGATATTAGAAGGTCTAAGAAGTATGTGACTGTCTTTCTTGAGACTGACTTTGCCCCCAGGCTTCTATATGTAGTATCCAGTGTTGAATTAGGCTCTGATACTCCAATTAATAATATTCAATGAATCACCCCTAGTATGGGAAGCAGGCTACTAAAGGCTGCATGAGATGGGTGCCAATAGTTTGATAAAAATCTTAAAGTGCAATAACAAATTTACATAGAATCCAAAAGGATAAAATAAACCTTGAATTTCTAAGGCTAGAAAAGAAGAGTACAGAGCTCCAGACAAAGGGTGAAGCATGTGCAAAGACAGAGAGTCTTGACTACAAATCTAAAATAGTTAGAAATATGTGCATATGTGTGTGTTTGTGCATCATGTATGTGCTTACAGAAGATCAAAGGTGGGCAGGTCAAGGACACATGGATGAAGTAACTTGTTGAATAAAGACAGAATTTGGGCCCAAGTCTCCCAGAACTCCATGTGTCCAGTTACAGGTACCAACAAGTCATTGTTTCTACCAGGAAAGGATTAGGACCTTTCTGACATTAAGAATAATCACTTATGTTTCCTTAACAAGGATGGATTTAGGTTAGCTTTGGTGACTGGAAGATCAGTGAGGAAGTCCAGCTGGGAAATGATAAGACCAGAACTACATCTTGTTAGTAGAAAAGAATAGGCAGAGAAGGATGTAAGAGACACCTAAGAAATAGAATCCAGAGTATGATGAAATGATTTGATATGGAGAACTAGTGAGATGCACTCTCCAAAGGCATAACCCAGTGACCCACTCCTCCAAAGGGGCCACATCTAACAGCACATTCAACTATGGATAGCAGGGTGTGGCACACCCATGATCCACGCACTTCTCCTGAAAGTACCCTAAACCAGCCAGGTTGACAATGAAGACTAATTGACACAAAATGCCACTTTGGTATAAGGATTGTTTTGAAGTAAAGAACTTAAATGACAACAGGTACCAGAAGGGCATTCTGACACCCCCCCCTTTCATTCTGAGAACACAGGAGATCAAACTTGTATGCGAAAAATACTCTATCATAGGAAGAAGGAAGACATTCTTATTATTGGAGGACTTTGTTATTGACAGAAACTTTGTTAAAATTATTTATCTTCCTTTAGTCCCCCTCCCACCTTTTTTTTCAGTTATTTTTCTACTATTAACTTCTAAGGTCTTCTTTACTAGAAGAATGTCCCTGTCTTACAAAACTTGCATTAAATGAATCTATATGTTAATGTGTGTGTGTGTGTGTGTGTGTGTGTGTGTGTGTGTGTGTGTGTGGCAAAACCTCAGGGGAGAACTTAAGATGGGAAGAAAAATAATTTTTCTCCTCTGAAAAGCAGGAAGGGAATGGCTGGACCATGATATCAGAGAGGCTTCTGTTTTAGGAAGAAATGTATACAGCCTCAAATGAGGTGTACCTTCTCTTTTATGTCCAAGAGCCTGCACTGGGCTCAGTTGACAGCCTTGGCTCTGCTGGGAAAATCAAAACATTCAGGGAGGAGAAAAGAGACGCAGGGCTCTTTCTGATCCTTTTCTATCAAGCTGTGTGTTTTTGATTGGCAATGAGCAACTCAATCCCATCATTTTACTTCTGGGCTGAGAGAGGAATTAATTTTTAAATGTAGCATATCTAGTTCAGCACTGGCTGCTAAGAGAGACATGCCAGAGGGCAAAGCCCTCTACTAACCCCAAAGTATGAGTTCTAAATTACACGGAAGTTATGAGAAGGGTTAACACTCTCAGGTCAGCGTCACCCCTGCACTGAGTAAGTCACATGTTTACCAACAATGATTCAATGATACAAATATGAAACATATTCTTCCCCTTATACAAAGTAATCTCCGATCTCTATTACCTCCAAGAAGAAAATGAGGAAAAATTAGAAGGCTCTGCAGCCAGCAAAAGACAGTGGTCAAGAAGTTTGAGGTCTGTAGTTATGTTGCCTAGTTCCAGGGCAACTCTTCTGTCAGCTGTGTACAGTGGGAAATTCTTCCCATGCCTCAGTTTATTTAATTGTAACACAGAAAATGTTCATTGCTCCTACGTTTAGGGATGTGGAGATAATTTAAATATGTCTGTGTCTTATGAGAATTTGAAAATGTCTTGAAAGTTTTAAGGCAAACAAATGAAAAAGAACTATCTGTGAATAAACTAGGTCATGAGCACAAGAATAATGCTTAAAATATTGATTTGCAAAGCCAGTTATATCTGAGAACCTTGTTTACTATAAAATGTCAGGTTATTTCTAACTAAAAATTCAAAATTTCTAATTGTTTATATACAGGTGTTGCTGCTTGGTGACTCTGGCTTGAATTCTTTCATTTCCCTTAGTCCTTATAATAATTTTTCATTTCAGGCTCACAGGTAGTTAAGAAACAGAAATAAAAATTAAAGGAGAAATTACTTATGATGAAGCTCATTATAGAGGGGAAAAGAGGAAGGCACCGGGGAAATAGCAGGCTCTTGGTCTTCCCTACCCTAACTTCAAGGCTTCAAGGCCTTGAATAAGCCAGGACTGGAAGAAAATTTGCCGGCTGTCCAGTCCCACTTCATTATCCCCTAGGTTCTTCAGTCTGCAAATGGCCAAGTCAGTACTATAAGTTCCTGAGGTATGAACAATGGGATTTTGAACCTTCATGGGAATAAACACACCTAGCATTATAAACATTTGTAGATGTGAACAAAAGTGGTTCTGCTGGATACTGTCGCAGCTGTGCTTACAGTACAATGCAGTAGTGTACAGTAATAAGAGCTCAATCGAGACCAGGATGTATAGAAGCAAGAGGAGAAGCAGTAGTGACATGGAGGAGCCTGCTAGGAAATGAAAAGCAATCTTGATTGTGTAATAGCCTAATTTCAATAGGGTTTCTAACAGGCCAGAGCTCAATTTTTAGGCTTTCCTTCATTTTCTTCCAGCAGACTGAACAAGTCTCTATAAACAAAGCACTCTTGATTCCCATCCAAAATTTAATGCTCCAGGGGTGGGTCTGTACTGTATCTGTCCCCACCCTGCCCCCAGGCCCTGCCCAGATACCCAGCTGCAAGTGCAAATGACTGTCCTCCAAGGCTGAAAACTACAAGGATGTTAATCTTGATGTGAAGGAAAATTTAGACAGAAGGAAGAAAATAATTGCTTATCTACAATAGAGTCTGCGCCAAGTACTGCCCTAACCACTTTCTAGGCATTTTCTCTGACCTTGAATTTGAACCTGCATGTCCCCACACTCAGAGCTTTGAAGAAAAGGAGTTTTATGTTGTTTATGTGAAAAATTATTTCTTTGTGTTCTTTGCTTAGAAGAGGCTGACTCACATTAGACATTCATGTTTTGCTAATCTAAGTGAGATGAAGTTGAAGATATTCCATATAAATGGATTGGAAGATGATGGAATCAAGACTAAGCAAGTAAATCTGAAGATAGAATCAGAAAACGCATTTCGTTCACAGATGACTATACAAATAGTTGAACCATGAACAGTTAATAATGTAAGTAAAATCTTGAAGAAAGGGGAAAAACTTATCAACTGAACATGTCCTTAGCTGAATCCTAATACAGTGAGGTTTATTGAAAAGATGAGTCATATGTACCATATGATTCATAAGTATATTGAAATATGTTATATATCAAAATACAGCATATTCCTATATAGGTTTTAAAAAGTTTACTAAGTAGTATTAATTCATACAACTAAGGTTCACTCAATTTTTCATTCTACTTTTTTCTGTCTTCCATTTTTAAATTTTAATTACATTAGCTTCAAATTCATCAAACTGATTTTATTCTCACAAAACGTTGAACTTACAGTATGAAAAACTCCATTCCACTGGAAAAGATACTGGACAGACCTGAGGTTGAATTCTAATCTTTGTTTGCCCTCCAACATTACAGTCATTTACCCTCAATTGTGCTGTCTCTGTGATGCGTGTGATATCGCCTCAGAAAAGCTCCTGAGATGACCAGAAGGTATTGCACCTGTAAAGTTCCCTGAGTCCCATCCAACACATGGAGCACACCTAGCATCACTAAGCCACAGAGCTACTTTTGACCCCATGTGACAATTCCTAATTCTCTTAAATCAACAAAAATAAACACAAGAGAAGGCATTCCAGTCCTCATCCCTCTTTGTCTTGATTCCTTGTGGTTTGCACTACCAGCCCAGCTGAAATGTGGCATTTCAGGTCCTGGATAGAGGCTCATGGCCGCAGGCATTCCTCAGGCCACCCTTCTGCTCTGATATTCTTTCAGAGAGAAGCAGTGTCTCAGGCAATTAATCACAGAGAGCCAGGTCCTGTCTGGTGGAGGCCAGGGAGCAGACAGCAGCCTATGAGGACTGAGCTTGGTTTCTGAGACATTGCACTAAATTATTCAGGATGAAAAATTCTGACTTGCACCAGAGCACAGAAAAATAAGACAGCTGCACAAGATAGAATATAGTTGGGTAAAAAGTATAATTGTAAAAAAGAGCAATGTAGAACTACAAAGAGAACAAAGCTTCAGACTACAGCAATCTTCTTTCTGAGCTTTTTGTTAACGGGTCCATCTGTTAATCTGTCTATCCAGTCATTCAATACATTTGGCCACTTACCCTATATTTTGGCCACATTCAAATTTTGTGGAGAAAACATGAAGATGTGGCCCTTGCCCATGAGAAACTCCATGCACAGGGTACTGAACAGGGAAGGAAATCATTATGATGCATCAGGATAAATGCACCACATCTTGCGTTTTGCGAATAACGCTGCCATGCACATGAGAATGCACTTTTTTCTTTGAGATATTGATTTAAATTGTTTTGTACATACACACAGAAGAAGCGCTGCTGAATCATGGCAAATCTATTTAACTTTTTAAGGAGTTACCATATTGTTTTCCATAGCAAGTGCATCACTTTACATTTCCAACAGCACTGCTCAAGGATTCCAAGTAACCCAAATGTCCATGAGCAGATAAAGAAATGTGATACACTGTGGAATATTACTTGGTCTTAAAAAGAGCTTCTATCATTTGGAACAACATAGAAAGACCTTGAAGTCCTTAGGCTAAGTGAATTATGCTACATAATAACAATTAATGAATCATTACATTTACATGAGATGTCTAAAATAGGCAAGCTACAGAGGTAAACAATAAAAGGGTAGCTGTCAGAGAAATGGAAAAATTGTTAAATAGATATGCAGTGATAGGATAAAATTTTTTTTAAAAAAATTGTTTTTATTTTAAAGATATTAAGACAAAAGAGGATATCATAACAAAGCAGATCAGAATAGAACAATTTAAGCAACACAATATTTCACCACAAGACAACCCAATATAATAGTAGCTACCATAGTGTCTCTTTCTTTAAAATAGTTGAGCATATCTTCACATACAATAGTATCAAACATAACAAATTCAAGAGAATGAAAGTATTACAGGTCATTCAGAACCAAATAACAGAAAATGAACAGTAGCTACTATATTATCTCATTATCCATAAAAAAATTTGTTTATACTATCACACATAATAAAATCCAATAAAATACAACATGATAGAACCAATGGAAACAGAAGAACAAAAGCATGGTAGGACTTTAAAGCAAGATGATATTAAATCAGCAATGGCTATTATAATGTCTTGTTTTCTTCAAAATAGCTGTTCATACCATCATAGAAAATAAAATCAAATAAACCAGGATAAAGCCATTCCAACTAATGAATGAAAACATTATTGCAATGTAATGGGGAATCATGATTACTATAAATTTTTATGTACACTTACCATTTCTTACACTAGGGAGACTATACAGTATTTATACATGTGAGTGATTTATTTCATTTATGAATATGGTCTCAAGTTGCGTCCATTTATTTATAAATATCTCATTGTGATCATTCTTTATAGCTGAGTAGTACTGCGGTGATCATTCTGCTCATTACCTTGATGGTGGTGTTGCTATCAACAATGCAAATGACTGATCTCAAATTTTATACTCTAAATATGTGCAGTTTTTCTGTCAGTGATGCCTCAATAAACATAAAAAACCAGGAGGTAGAAAAAGAAAGAATAAAATATTACATGCCAAAGTTTTTAATCACATGTAAGATAAATCATTAAAAATACTTTATTCTTGGTACTCAAATTAAAGGAAACACATTCTATATTCTGTACTTTCCAAAACCTTCTGTAGGGTGCAGATTAGCAGCACAAAACCCAGGGCAAGACATGGATGCCTGTCTGTGTCTGACAATTATAAAACATCACAAGCTTATCATGCACCACATGCTTGCAAAAAAAGTACCTTACTGTATTCTTTAGGAACCTGTCACTCACATTTACTGTGTGTTGATCTTGTCCCCTTCCTAGAAACAAAGGCTAAGACCCCAGTTGGCCTAGGCCACACCAATCAACAAAGCAGCTTTACCACTATAAATGACAATAGATCCCAGACACTGTGGGCCATCCCAAGTGGGTCGCTCCCTACCTTGCACCTCCACTCCCGTAAGATAGTTTTCCTTTTTCTTTCTCTGCATTTGTCACACTTTAAGTAAACTCTTGCTTTGCATTATACCAGTTTTGACATCTTCATTTTCCACTTAAAGTCCCTCTTCTCCATTCTTCCCTGAAGTGAGGGCAAAGAGAAGAAAGGCGAACGGTCACTGAGAAACTCCCGCCAGACACACTTCTCACAATGAAGATGCCCTGTTGATAATACCAGAAAAGTAAAAATAACTCCAATTTAAAGAAATTAAAGACAAAAGGGAGTGATGCCTCTCACACCTTTTGTAGTTGGTATCATTTTTTCCATGCTACAATGATGTGCTAGAACTTCTGTGTGTATTGAGCTTTTCCATTTTGCTTCAGCTTATACGCAGGGTTCGTGTCTAAATCTTTAAGAAACAGTGAATGATAACTCGCACACCAGAGGTTTGTACAAGGCTTTCCCTCGGGACAGGCTGGCCGACTTGTCTTGGTAGTACAGTGGGAAATACGATGATCAGCAATGAAGAAAAGACACTCCAGGAAAAAAGAGTAGCAGAGACTAAAGCTCAGAGAAAAATCAGGTTTTGAAATCAGACTAATGGAGATGGGGTTTCAAGAGTGTCAGAGGCAAAGGTGACTTGGGAGAGAGGGGCTGGGGCAGATGATGAATGACTTGTACAGCCATCTACATGGCATCAGATTCAGGCCTGCAGTAGCAGCCATCATCTTCAGCTTAAGGAGTGACTGCTTCAGATGTGGGATTGTAACAGTGCACACTCGGTGCACGGGATGACCTGCCTACCACCAGCAGGCAAACCATTCCCGATGCTGCCCATTTAAGAGATGGGGAAGGATACTGAGGAGGGAAGCTGTGGTCATCTCCCAGGGTTTGATAGAATCATGCATTCATTTTAAAGATAATTCTCTTTTATAGACATGGCCCACAGCATTTGTGAAGGGCACAATATGATATCTAGTGCTTTCTGCAAAATAATCTAAGTATAGGAAGTTCAGGAATTTGGGAGAAAGAGTAGGTAAAACATAATTATTGGTTCAACTTGATACTTACTAACACCACATAGTAGATACATTGAAGTTCATTACATTATTTCTCTTCTTTTGTTTAGGTGTGATATCTTCCATCACAAAATGATCTCAAGATAATGAAGGTTTAATGAAGATAAAGGAGCAACTTAAGTAATGTACGTAGAACACTTATCCTCAGATTCTTACTTACATGCATGACCTTCGCAGGCATAATGACCATATGATTCAGACATAATCAGTGCCCTCCTTTAACAGAGGAAGAGATGGAGGTCAGAGTTTTATGATGACACAGGCACCAAGTAGTGGGTTGGAAATGATGTCACTCGGGAACCATGGCTCTCACCCTTTCTTATAATAAAAGTTAGGAGAATACCATTGGATGATCACAGATTCCTTAAATCCTGTTCTAAGAACAGACATATTTTAGGGAACAAACAAAACATGCAGAGAATAATTAAATTTCATTATAAAATATGTTAGAAAGTGATAAGGAGAGAAATAATGGATGAAAGCACAGAAAGTGCCAAGGCAGGAGACAGAGCTGTAGACACCATTGAAGAAGACTGAGAGAGACCCCATTTCAGGGTGAGAACCAAAATTTCCCAGGTGTGAGCAGCTGTAGTGCAGTCAAGGAATAGCAAGGAGCCAGCATGGCCAGGACAGAGTGAGGGGCAGATAGCATAGTAGAAAACAACTTCAGAGAAGTCACAGGGGCTAGACAAGGACTTGTGGCCGTGTTAAAGATCTTGCTTTTCTTCTGAGATCTGAGAAGAATGAGATGTGTTTTGCAGGGTTTTTCATAAGGTAGATAAATTTAACGTAATAGGTGTCTTAGGCTATCTGTGCTGCTGTAACAGAATATCAAACACTGGGCTCTTCATAAAGAGTACAAATGTGTTTGGCTCACAATTTTGGATGACAGGAAAACACACCCAAGACAGAGAGCAAGAGCTGCCCAAACACTTTTATACCAAACCCATGAAACTGACTTCATCCTTTCCAGACAAGAGCAACTCCTGTTCTAATCACCTCATAAAGACTCCATTTTCCAACATTCTTGCAGTAGGAATTGAATTTGCAACACACAAGCACCCTAGCAGTAGGTACAACTGCAACCTTTAAAAGATCTACTTTTATAGTTAGCCTTCAACTAGTACCTGTGGCCTTAGGTTTGGAGAGAGTTCTCACCAAGAGGAGCTCACTCTGTTAGAACTATTTTGTGCAAACAGTGTGGTTCAGCTTTCCTTCCAGGAGTCTGCAGTTTGTGAGGGGGAATGTGCAACAGAGAGCTCCTACATCCAGCCCCTAAAAAACTATAAGGGCCAAATCTCCAGTGCGCAAAATTTCACAATGTGTTGTGGGTAGGGGATTGAGCATGATATGGACTCTTGTGAGAGGATTTCCACAAGTTTCATCACAATTTCCCCCAAGCTGGGCTTTACTCATTGTACCTTTTCCCTTTGCTGATTGTGCTTGGTGTCCCTGGGCTGTAAAAACTCACAGCCCTGAGTATGATAACATTTGATTTCTGTGAATACTCCTAGTGAATTACTGAGTGTGGTTTGGGGGACCCTGGAACTGAAATTATCCATCTAACATGCATTAAAAAGATAACTGGATCTGCATTATTGAAGGGGAACAGGGTAGAAACAAGGAGAGCAAGAAGGCATTTGCTGCAAAAATTCAAGCAAAAGCTCACTCTGGCTCAGAGTAGGATGGCACTGGTAGAAGTGGTGAGAAGAGATGGGTCCTACTGTAAGTGTGGAGAGACAATCAGAGAAAGTCACCAGCAATACTTGTGAGAACTGAAGTTGCCAACCTGAGAGCTGTCCCCATAGTGCAGTAGAGACTTGTGACAGATGCTTGTTACAATTTCCAGTAGGATCTTTGGCCTGTTATGCAAATGCAATTTTCAAGGATCTCTCCCTCTTATCTGGCACCTATTTGCAGAAGGCTGCCTTAGGGAGAATTTCTTTTCATGAAAAGACAAATGTCACTCGTAAGACTGAAGTGCCGTTGAATCCAAAGCTGTAAGGTTCTGCTTTTAAAAAAGGTACTTAACCAGCCCATCCTTGCTTCTTGACCTTAACTTTTTCCCAGAGTTAAAAAAGAGACACAGAAATTTTTTTTAAGTTTTCAAGGTCAAAAATGCTTTTTAGTTAAGAACGCAGGTATTGTGAGCTTCTCCTGCAGTGAAAAAAAAGAGATCCCTTTATATGACTTAGATTACACAAACTTTCTTGAACTCTAAATTTGAAATAGCATATTTCAAGGCAGGTGGGTGGATGGGTGTGGAGGAGGAAAAAGCAAGACAATAGGAAGAGGGCTGGGTGAGCTCTTGGAAACCTGCTCACAGAGCACTCAGAGACTTTAAAGTTGAGGAATGATGTTATGTTAATCTGTGTTATAATTGCTCAGCAATAAACAACGCCCACTTGCAGCATAAATGTCAGGGCCAAGACTATTTCTAAATCTGCTTTGAAACAATGTCAGTCACCACAGAGAACACAAAGAGATTGAGCACTTTTGTTAACATAAAAAGTGTTTTAAATATATCTGACTTAAAGTATTGGTTACCAACAGCCACAGACCTCAGATACAGGGAGGAGTAGGAGGCAGGGCTGTGAGGAGTCTGTGTGCTTCACTGCCTGAGAGCTCAGGAGGGAAGAAGGATTGACTGATGTGTCTGTGACACTTGGCACCTGTTACCAAAAGTGTTACAAAGCAGGTAGCTGCTAGGCTGCAGGTGTTACTGGAAAGTGGGGGGGGGGGTGGAACACAGGAAGATTTCAAAGAAAAGTTTTGGTCAGTGGAACAACTTTGAATATTCTAGCCTGTAAAGAGATGAAGAATGGCAGTTTTGAAAATCAAATAAAATAAGCAGATGCAGTCTCAGTCCTTATTGCAGACTGGGAAAAATTCAAAGCCTGCTCACAGGATAAGTGGGAATATCTTGGGTTTGGAACCCTAACAATCTGAAAATTTCTTTAGATTTTCCTCATCTGTGTGTCAACAGGCAAGCACTCAACGTCTCTGAGCCTTGATTTTGTTGTCTTTAACAAATGAGGATAGATACTTCACCTAGCTGTGCAGCCCTGGTACCTCACTCAGAACCTGGTAGGGCCCTGCCAAGTGACCCCAAGCACCTGGGAAGTTTTGGTGTGCCATGTGGTATGAGCCTGAAGTCTTACATTATGTACTCCACCTAGCCGTGCAACCTTGATATGCCATCCAAAACCTGGTAGGGCTCTACCCAGCAACCCCAAGCAACCAGGGAGCACTGATGTGCCCAGCTTAATGCCTGCAAATCATACTCCACCTAGCTGTGCAGCCTTGGTGCACCACTCAGAACATGGTAGGGCCCCATTCAGTGACCCTAAGCATCCAGGGAGCCTTTGTGTACCACTCTGGATGTGGTAGGACCTCGCTCAGTGACCCTAAGCAACTGGGGATTATTGGTATGCTGTGCAGGGTGAGTTGAAGGCCTGCATA
The DNA here is from genome assembly GCF_034190915.1 of Cavia porcellus. Classification (NCBI taxonomy): domain Eukaryota; kingdom Metazoa; phylum Chordata; class Mammalia; order Rodentia; family Caviidae; genus Cavia; species Cavia porcellus. The sequence continues at coordinate 29,170,785 of NW_026947502.1, forward strand.
GCATACTCCACCTAGCTGTGTGGGCTTGGAGACTATTCAGGACCTGGTAGGGACACACCAGCAAACCCAATCAACCAAGGAACCTTGAAAAGCCAAATGGGGCATGCTGAATGTCCACCCAGCATACTTCACCCATTCTGGGAGCCTCCCAGTACCACAAGGACCTGACAAGGCCTTCCCAGTGATGTTCACTCAGCTAGGGAAGCTCCATCCAGTATGGACACAGCCACAGTCAACTCAAGAAACAACTGAGACTTTGCACTTGGCTGCCCTAGGGGCATACAGGAAAATGACAAAATGAAAGAGTGAAAAGCAATCTCAAACTTCCAGCCCAGCCCAAATAAGCCTAGCAGACAAGGACATAGAACAACGTGTAGGCCACACACCTGAAACTTCTGAAATGATAGCAACTGAAGTAATGAAACAACTCTATGAAGCTGTAAATGAAATTAGCTCAGAAATAATCTTCCAGGTAAAACAAGAAATGTCAAACATAATGAAAGAAATGCTGCACACATCTAAAGAATACATAGTTAAAAAATAGAAGACCATTATAAAAAGATAGAAACCTTGAATGAACAGTTTAAGAATGAATTAGAATGCATGAAACAGATTCAAAGGGATATCCAGGAAATCAAAAATTCCACCAAAAGCTGGTAAAACCACCTGCATGAAAATGAAGATAGACTTTCAGACCTCAAAGACAAGGTTGCAGCTAGTAAACACAAAAAGAAAAAATCTTTTAAAAATAATAGGAATAGAACATAATAATTTGACAGTTGCAAGACGATGCAAAGAAAAACAATATAACTTTAATAGGTGTAAATGAAAAAGGTGACAACACAAATGATATAAAAAGATTATATAGAAATTATGGAAACATTGCCTTGCACAATAGCATCTAAAAAATGAAACAATTAGGAGTCAACATAACCAAGAATGTAAAAGACCTATATACTGAAAATTATACTACTCTAAAAAAGGAGATTGAAGAAGATATTAGAAAATGGAAGGGTATTCCTTGCTCTTGGTTAGGAAGAACCAACACTGCGAAAATGGCCATACTTCCAAAACTGTTATATAGATTTAATGCAATCCCAATCAAAAAATACCATTAACATACTTAACATATTTAGAGAAAGCACTCCTAAAATTCATCTGGAAACAGAAAGAAAACTAGAATAGCAAAGTCAATTCTGGGCAACAAAGGCAAGGCAGGAGGCATCTCAATTCCTGACTTGAAATTATACTACAAAGCTACAGTGATAAAATAGGATGATACTGGCAAAGAAACAGACCTGAGAATCAATGGAACAAATTAGAAGACGCAAACACAACTACAAAGACACTCAGCAACCTTATATTTGACAAAGGGGGTAAACATATTCACTGGGAGGACAGCCTCTTTAATAAATGGTGCTGGGAAAATTGTTTTTCCATTTGCTGAAGACTGAAAATAGACCCATGCCTATCACCATGCACTAAGCTAAAGTCAAAATAGATCAAAGATCTAAATATTAAAACAGAAATACTAAATCTATTGGAAGACAAGGAATAGAAATCTTGGAGACACAGGGGTAGTCAGAAAACTCATGAACAAAATTCAAACCACACAAGAAATACTTCAAAGAATCAGCAACTGGGATCTCTTATTATTAAAAAGTTTTTCCACTTCAAACGAAATCACCAACAAAGTGAAAAGAAAACCCAAAGAATGGGAAAGAATCTTAGCCAACAGTTCCTCAGACAAAGGACTTATATCCAGAATATATAAAGAATTGAAAAACATCAAGCCCCCAAATTCAAAGATACTCTCCAAAAATAGGCATCTGAGATGAACACACATTTCTCAGATGAAGATATACAAATGGAAAATAAATAAAGGAAGAAATGTTTACCATCACTGGTCATTTGAGAAATGCGAATTAAAACAATACTGAGATTTCATCTCACCCTGGAAAGAACAGCTGCCATCAAGAAATCAACTGATAACAAATGCTGGCAAGGTTTCAGGGAAAAAGGAACACTACTCCACTTTTGGTGGGAGTGTAGACTGATGCAACCACTGTGGAAATCAGTATGGACATTCCTCAACAAACTAGGATTGGAACTCCATTCAGTCCAGCTTTTCCCCTCCTGGGTATTGTCCCAGAAAAATTGAAAAGATCATGTCACAGTGATATATGTGCACCCATGTTTATACCAATACAATTTTAATAGCTAAGTCTTGGAAACAACTAAAATGCCCATCAAGAGTGAATGAAAAAGATGTTGTAGTACTTTTATACAATGGAACATTACTCAGCTATAAAAAGGATGACTTTGAGAATTTATAGGTAAATGAAGGCAACTTGAGAATATCCTCATAAGTGAAATAAATAACATTCATCACATTGTCTCTCTAGTGTCAAAAATAATAAAAACTGAAGGAGTAATAAGATCCAAAATGTATAATAAATATTATAAAAATGAAAGGGAAGGAAAATGTTCTAAAGGCTATAACTGCACGTATGTTCAAGTGTGTAAGATAGATAACCATATTACTAAGTTTTTGTTGGATCATTGAACAGAATTGTTTGTGCTGTCAGTGTTTGGATGTCTATCCACTTTTTATGCTTTGATTTTGTAACTTGAACAACTATTTCTAAAATGATTATATGTAATCTATCAAGTAATGATTTCTTAGTGTTAATATTTTTTTGAAATTCTGTGTTATTTCTATGCTTTTCTCTGTTTTGTTTTTTTCTTTAAAAAAAAGAAAAGGTTACTTACAACAATAATGGCAGAAAATTTTCCAAACGTGGGAAAAGAAATTGACATAGATAAGTGAAGCATATTGAACCCCAATCATCCACAATCTAAATAAATCTATACCCAGACATAGAATAATCAACATCCCAGAAATTCAACACAAGAACAGAATGTGAAAAGTTGTTAGAGAAAAGAAACAATCACCTATAAAGAAAGCCCAGCAGAATCACAGCAGACTTCTCAACACAAACAAGAAAGTCAAGAAGAGCATAGAGTAAAGTATTTCAAATTCTAAAGGAAAAAAAAAACTTCCAACCCAAGTTGAGGTACACTGCAAAACTGTCCTTCAAAATCCATGGAGAAATAAGATATTTCCACAACAAAGAACAACTGAAGAATTTCATGATTACCAAACCAACCCTACAAAGAATACTAAAAGATATTCTGGATAGACATAAAAATAACTATGACTTCAAGAACACCACCAACAACAAAAAAACACCAAGCAGTGCAAATAATCAAATAGAGGGGAAAGATAAAGAATCAACAGCAGAAAGATATGTGACCAAAAAAAGGGCATATTTATCATCTTTAATGTAAATGGTTTCAATTTTCCAATTAAAAAAGGACTGGCAGAATGGATCAAGAAACAACATCCAATGATATGGTGTACACAAAAAACCCATCTACCCAAAAGGAAATTTATAGACTGAAAATACAAACAGATGGAAAACAATGCTTCATGCAACAGGAATCCCCCCAAAAGCAAGGGTAGTTATTCTGTTTGCAGGCAATGTGAACTTAAAACCAAGAATGATCACAAGAGATAAAGAAGATCACTATATATTTAGGGAAAAATTCAAGAGGAAGATATAACAAACTTAATACATATGCACCAAATTTGGAAGCATTCAGCTATATAAAACAGATATTAATAGACATAAAAAATCAAATAAGTAATAACAAGTATAACAAGAGACTTTTAATACCTCATTGACACAAAGAGAGATGAACTAGACAAAAATCATCAATGAAATAACAGAACTGAATCAAACTTGTGAACAAATGGACTTAATAGATGTGTACAGAATGTTCTACCAAACAACATCAGAATACACATTCTTCTCAGATTTGCATGGGACATTCTCCAAAATAGAACATGTACTAGCATGCTTAACTAAATACGAAAGAATCAAAATTATCCCATGCATATTGTCTTAGTTACATTATACTCTTTTCTAAGACAAAATACCTCAAGCCCAAAGTTGGGAAAGGAAAGATTTATTTCTTACAGTTTTAGGAGGTTTCAGTCCATAAACAGTTGGCTCCAAGGCAGGCTGACATGGCAGGGCCACAGTTCATGGTGGCAGCAAGCAGAAACCGGCAAAAAGAGCAAGACACACCTTCTTCCTGCCATTACATTACATCCTGGCTTCACCCCTATGTGGATGTAGCCATCAATCCAAGCACTAGACAATGAACCAATCACAGATGCACAGTGCAAACTCATGAGGCCTGGGGGACACAGACATAAACCATGACACATATTATCTGATCACAGTGCCATGAAACTTGAAATTAATAACAAAAGACACTGCAATAACTCCATAAACATATGGAAAAGATAATATTCCCCTGAGCAATCAATGAATCACAAAGGAAATTAAAGAAGAAATTAAATAATATCTACTATTCAAGGAAAATGCAGATATAACATACTGAAACCTGTCAGACTCAATGAAAGTGGTCCTAAGAGGGAAATATACAGCAACAAATTCCCATATGAGGAAAACAGAATGAACACAAATAAATACCCTGATGCTAAACCTCAAACATCTAGAAAAAGAAGAGCAAGTCAAGCCCAATACCAAAAGAAGGGAAGAAATTATAAAGATCAGAGCAGAAGTTAATGTAATTGAGAGTAAGAAAACAATACAAAGAATTAATGAATCAAAGAGGTGGTTCTTTGAAAGAATAAATAAAATTAATAAGCCCATAGCCAACCTTATTTTAAAAAGGAAAGAAAAAAACCTCAAATTCAGGCAATAAGTAATGAAAACGGTGATAGTAATACAGACTGTGGAAATACAGAAATCATCAATACCTGCTTTGAAAACCTATACCCATATAGATTCAATAACACATAAGAAATGGACAGATTCCTAGAAACATATGAACTGCCAAACCCAGATCAATAAGATGTAAAACTTCTGAATAAGCCAATTGCAGTTAATGAAATTAAAAATGTAGTTAGAATTTTGCCAACAAAAAATCCCAAATCCTGATAGATTTACAGCTGAATCGTACAACAAATTCCAGGAAGACTTAATACCAACACTCCCCAAACTCTTCAAAATATTGAAAGGGAAGCAATTATCCCTAACTTATTCCTAGAAGCAAGTATTATCCTAACATCCAACCAAAAAAAGAGAACTACAAGTCAGTCTCCCTAATGAATATAGAAAAGTCCTCAATAAAATACTGGTAAACAGAATGCAGCAAGTCATCAATATTATACACCATGACCAAGTGGGATCCATCCCAGGAATGCAGGGATGGTTCAACATACACAAATCAATAAAGGTAATACATCATAACAATAGAACCAAAGATAAGGCTCACAAGATCATCTCAATAAATGATGAAAAATAAACTTTTGATAAAGTTCAAAACTTGTTCATGATAAGAACTCTACAGAAAATTGGAATAGATAGTCTCTACCTCAATCTAATGAAAGCCATCTATGACAAACCAACAACCATCATTAACTGACTAAAAAATGAAAGATTTCACTCTAATAGTCAGGAACAAGACAAAGGTGTCCACTATCCCTATTCAATGTAGCTCTGGAAATGTTAGCCAGAGCAATTAGACAAGAGAGAAAAATAAAAGATATAAAGAGAGGAAAGGAAGAAGTTAAATTACAATTATTTGCAGATGACAAGGTACTCTACATAGAAGACCCCCAAAACTCCATTGAAAGACTTCTAAATGTAATAACCAAATTCAGCAATGTAGCTGGATACAAAGTCAATACTCAACAATCAATAACATTCCTATACACAAACAACAAACTCACTGAGAGATAAATACAAAAATCCACATCCTTCACTAAAGCATCAAAAAATGAATGCTTAGGAAATAATCTAACAAAGGAAGTAAAAATCTATACAGTGAAAATTGCAATACTCTGAGAAAAGAAACTGAAGAGGATTTCAGATATTAGAAAGACATTCCTTGTTCATGGATAGGAAGAACAATCTGTGCAAATGGCCATTCTCCCAAAATTTTTATACAGATTTAATGATATTCCAATCAAAATCCCATTAACATACCTTACAAATCTAGAGAAAATATTCCTAAAATTCATCTGGAACCAGAAGAGTCCTAGAATAGCAAAGGAAATTCTAGGCAAGGCAGGAAACATCACAATTCATGACTTGAAGTTGTAGTACAAACCTACTGTGATGAAATCAACATTGTACTGGAATAAAAACAGACCTAAAGATCAATGGAATAGATTAGAGGAGACAACCACAACTACAAACACACTCAACCATGTGATCTTTGATAAAGGGGCCAAACATGTTCACTAGAAGAATGACAGCCTCTTTAATAGGTGGCACTGAAAAAAACTGGATTTCCATATGCCAAAATCTGAAACTAGACCTATGCCTTTCACCATGTACTCAACTAAAGCAAAATGAATTAAAGATCTAAATATTAAAACATAAATGTTAAACCTCCTGGAAGACAAAGTAGGTGCAAACCTCAAAGGTGTAGGAGTAGGTGGATAATTCATGAACAAAACTCACTCAAACTACACATGAAATACTTCCCAGAATCAATAACTGTAATCTTGTCTTCTTAAAACGTTTTTGCAAGTTGAAGGAAATCCCCAGCAAAGTGAAAAGAAAACCCACGAATGTGGAAAAAAATTAGTCAACTGTCCCTCAGAAAAAGGACTTCTCTCTAGAACATACAAAGAATTTTTTGAAAGTCATGTCCTGGATATTCAAAGACCCAATCCAAAAATGGGCATCTGAGATGAATACTCACTTCTCGGCTGAACAAATACAAATGGCAAATAAATATATGAAAAAATGTTCAGCATCATTTATCAGCAGAGAAATGCAAATTAAAACATCACTGAGATTCCATCTCACTCCAGAAAGAATAGCCAGGATCAAGAAAACAACAAATAATAAATGCTAGAGAAGTTGTAGGGGAAAAGGAACTCTCATATCCTGCAATGTTGGTGGGAGTGTAGACTGGTGCAACCACTGTGGGGTCAGTCTGGAGCTTCCTCAAAAAGCTGGGTTTGGAAGTCCCATTTTACCCAATTATTCCACTTCTTGGCATATCCCCAGAAGAACTGAAAACATCACACCACAGTGATAATATGTGCACCCATGTTTATAGCAGCACAATTTGTAATAGTCAAATCTTGGAAACATCCCAAATGCCCATCAGTTGTGGAATGGATAAAAGAAGATGTGATATTTTTATACAATGGAGCTATAAAGAAGGTTATAAAGAAGGATCACATTGAGGCTTTTATACATAAATGGATGTGACTTGAGACTGTACTCATAAGTGAAATAAATCAAACTCATGTGTAAATACTGTGTTGTCTCCCTAGTGTAAGAAACTTGAAAGAGTAAATAAGATGCAAAATCTTCAATAAATATTGTGAAAGGGTTAAGAAAATGCTTAAAGGAGAAAAATAGCTCAGATAGGGAAAAGGAGATAAAAGGAAGGGAAAAGAAAAAAGATAAATTGGAATAAAATAATTAACATTCATAGGATTAGATCAATGCTGCATGTCTGTATTTGGTAATCTGAGTAACTCTTCTGAAGATAACTATACAAAATAATAACTTTGGTTAAGTTCCTACCATCTTGTTTTAAAAGCCTATGTTATTGCTTTGAATTTTATTTATCATCATTTATTTGTTTCCTCTGTTCTTCTTTTTCTTGTATTTTGCTTTGTTTTTCCTGCTTTAAATTAAAAATAAATAAATTAATGAGGATAAATATACCTACTTTTTGGAGTACCATGGAGAACAATGTACCTATGTAATATGTGCAAGTCCCTAACATAATATTTACCCATTTTAGTCCATGCTTTGTTGCTGTAACTATACCTCAGGCTGGGAAAGTTACCAAGAAAAGATGTCCATTTTGATTTATGGTTCTTAAGTATGGGAGCATGGCTCTGACATCTGATCATGCTAGTGAGGGACACATCTACATCGCAGTGTGGTGGACAAACAGTAAGGCAAGTGGCTTGTGCAAAGAGCCCTATGCACAAAAAGTAATTTTGCATTATAACAAACTTCTCTGGTGCTAACTTGTCAAGTCATTTGAGACCTAACCCACTCCTTTTCAAGTATGGTGTGCCATGACCCAGCCACCTCCCACTAGTTCCCATATTTTAATGGTACTAGCAACTATTATGAGCATTACATAGAGGATCATGCTTCTACACACAACAATTTGGGGGGCAAACCATAGTGAGCCTAATAAAGTCTTCCGTAAACAACCTGAGCCACTGGTACAAACACCCAACGCCCCCACTTTAAAGGAGAGGCTTATTTTAGCTCACAGTTCCATACTAATCGATGAATTAATCAGTGGATGAGTGTAGCGCCCTCATGATCCAACCACCTTCCATACACATGAGAATTGGGGAGACTAATTTTAGATCTAAACCATAATAGAGGGATGTGGCAAACTTCTCTAATGCTGAATCAGTAATCTTAGACACTGTAGTCAAACATTATAATGAAGGAAATGATTCTCCAAAGCAATGGCTACTTTTAGTCCCAACCTTCTCCCTGCTTCAAATAGCAGCCATTGAGGAGGAAGGCTTTGAAGGTAGGAACAAGAACTTTGACATCAGATAGACCTGATTTTAGTTCCAGTGTTGCCATTTCAATCTAAGCAACCTTAGATAAGTTAGATGGTACTCTCTAAGTTTAGGTCCTCTGAATAAAAATGGCAAAGAGAAATATACCTATGTCATTTTTGTTCATTATTAAATCTGCTATTACTCCTAGTTCTTTAAAAAAGAAAAAAAAACATAGTAGAGTGGATGTGTCTGGTAAGCAGAAAGTTGACTGCTATCTTAAATTTTTTTCCAAGGTACAGTCAGAACCTGGCATCAAAAACAAGACCAGTCTTAAATTGTGAGTATATTTTCTTCTCCAAGTTTTGCAAAATTATATTGTTACTGCTGTCATATATGGCCAAATATCTTATCTTACTTTAGATAGAAGTAAAAATATTATGCTTTTTAGTAACTGGAACTCTGAAGAGATGAAAAATGAATGTATCTTCTCCAGCCAGTGGAGCTTTCCTTAAATCCCACAACTTGCTCTACTTAGCATAACTGTATGTGCATGTGCTGCATGTGAGCACGTGTGTAAAGATATTATTTATATGTAGATGGGCATACCAAGGACCTAAGTTCTTTCCTTAGGGGATCTTTTGTTCTTTCTTTCTTGGTTTCTTTCTTTCTTCCTTCCTTTCTTTTTCTTTCTTTTCTTTCTTCTCTTTCTTTTTTCCCTCCTACCTTCTTTCCTTCTTCTTTTTATCCTTCTTCCCCCCCTTTTTTTTCCTCAGCAACATGGAGATGTAACTATCCAGGGTCTCCTACATCTTGAGCCAGTACTTTACCATTTAGACATCTCCCAAAGCCTTGGAAGGTTTTCTTGTTTATTCTAAGTGTTGATTGGAAGCAACTGGTCTTAGTTTACTTAGTGTCACCCAAATCTCAGGATGAGACCTGATGAGCCATCATCATGGTTTGACACTGCAGAGAAGTTTAAAATCTTACTGTACTTTTGTCAGCTCTGAGCATGACATGACAGCCCTAGAGTAAGACAACGTGGTCTCCATGCCACACGTGGTAACAGGAAGCCACTCTGCCTCTACCCACAGAGCGTGTGCAGAGCACTTTGACAAGAAGAAAGAAACTTAGGTTGCACCAGCAAGGCTCTGCTGTTTCCTATAAGGCCAAGAATGTGAGTTTGGTTGATCTTTCCCACAAAGACAACAAAATGGAGAGGCTATCAAAGGGTTGGCCACTTTATATTTGTTTTCTATGACTGTCTTAATAGAATCCCTTATACAACAGAAATGTATTATATTGTAGTTTTGGAAACTATAAATATGAGTTTAAGATGGTCACTGTGTTCATTTCTACTGATTCCTCTTCCCTGAGCTTCAAAATGGCCGTCTTCTCCCTGTATCACATGGTATTTCCTCTGCTGTCTGTGTCCTAATCTCTTCTGATAAGGCCCTCAGTCATACTGTATTCAAGCTTGCCCTAATGACATTTTTTCATCTGTTAAAAAGACTCAATCTCCAAATAAATTTACATTCTGAGATACAGATTGAATACCCTTTATTTGAAATGCTTGAGTTTCGGATTTGGAGTTGTTCCGATTTGAGAATAACTGTATAGACTTCACTGTCTGAGTATATGTCATCTGAAACTCTGAAATCCCTATGTGTCAGATTTGGGAGAATTTCAGATTGTAGAATGTTGGATTAAGGATGTTGAACCTGTATGAGGAGTTAGGATTTCAACATATGAATCTGAAAGCGTCCCTAGGAAGCCTGTAGCACTCTTGCAGAGCAATCCCTCTGTTTGTTTCTTTGGAAGAAATTAGTTACTGGCTAGATGAGAAAGAGCATCTCTTTTGTGTATCTACTACTGCACAAGGGTTGAAGGCAGATATCTACTGTAGCTGGTCACAAATAAGATATTGAGAGATGAGAAATAAAGGCTCTGCTGACTTAGAACATAGGCCCTGGGATGAATGGATTTGTAGTGAGGTTGACATGCCTGAGTCAAACATCAGATGAATGGATTTGATAACCGAAACATGTTTTGTTTTTCTTGTTCCACCATCCTCAGTATGATGGTTTGTTACATCGCGGTCCCACAGTTGCTGCTAGTACACTAGACATCACATCCTCACATTAGTAACCTAAGTAGAAAGGAAGTAATGAAATGAAAGACGTTTTCTTGTAAGACTTTGTCTTTTGTTTCCATTTATTTTAAATGAAATCTGTTTAACTTCAGAGACCATTTCTTCACCCGTAGACTTTAGTATTATTGTGAGACTTACCTGTATGAGGCACAGGAAAATAATTAGAACACGTTGGCATTTCTTAAGTGCTAGCTCCCTTTTGGAGAAAAAAAAAAGTGTAGTAAAATCTTAGCCTCTGGGGGATACCATGTAAAAGCTACTTCCCCTTTTGCATCTCAGTTTCAGTTTCTCATGGGGCATCCATGGAGTTGTGTGAAGAAGAGTGAGGAGTCGCAGTGAGGAAGACCTGGAGTCAGTGCCCACTTTACAGATTAGAATCCTGAATGTTTATCTTCAAGACTACAAAAAGCAACCATTCTTCTGAAGCTTGTCCTATTGTCACTCTCATGTCCCTTTTCCTTTTGTCCACTGTCTGTCTCTCCTTCCCACTCCTCCTCCTTCCTCCCTTCCCCTCCCTCCTTCCTTCCTTCCTTCCTTCCTTCCTTCCTTCCTTCCTTCCTTCCTTCCTTCCTTCTTTCCTTCCTTCCACTTAAGGGTAAGTTAAGGTCTCACTTATCTCCTGTGTTATCTCTGAACACTAGTAGACAGGGTTGCTTAGCCATGTGATTCCCAAGGCAGAAGTCCCTTATGCTTTGTTTCATTTTTTCCATATATTTTTTTCTGTGCACACTTTTTCACTCCATATTCTTGCAGCTTCAAGTGTGATTATTCCAAGTTGAAAGCAGCTGGAGTAATAGGTTAATAAGAGTATGCAATTTTAGTGTGTTTGTGTGTGTGTGTGTGTGTGTGTGTGTGTGTGTGTGGTGTGTGTGTGTGTAGTACTAGTGCTCATGGCACTTTCAACTGAGCTGCATAATGACAAGCTGATCATATTTACCTGGAGAATTATAGCTTTATAGCTGGGTCATCCCATGAAGGGGTTATCCTTTCTAATGGTGAAGATGATGTATTTTTTCAAAGCACAGGTTCAAATCCCCATACTACCATAAACTAGGGGTTAAGTGGTACCATTTTCAGAGTCTTCTGCCTATGAAACAGGGATGAAAATATTACCTACATCATTGGTTTGCTATAAAAATTCATCGGGGCTGCCAATATATGACACTTGTGGCACACAATACACAAAACGCCTGATCTATTCATCATCATCTAGCTCCACCCTGCCCTTCCTGGCTCCAAGTGACATGCTGTCTTCTGGAGTCTGGGAGTCATTGCAGGTGAAGGTCTCACTTTCAGGGTAAGCAATACTTGTTCTGGAGGGATGTGGGCCCAGTGCTATACACTCAGTGACTGTGTTCTAGGATAACAAGATGCTGGAATTAGAGCCAAAACAGCCGCCCACTCTGCAGAGAATAAGAATGAAAAAAGCATAGAAGCTGCTTGTGAGTCCGAAAGAAGGCAGTGCGGGCTGAAGGACAGGCAGGCAGGGAGGAGCCCCAGGAAGTTTCCACAGCTGTGTTGCAGCCTTTCTCAACTTTCTTGAACAGCACACATCTGAAGTAGTCAGCCCTCTTTCAAAGTCTGCTTTTGAACAATTCTTGAAAAGCCAAAGATTTTGTGTGATTTGAACAAGACAAGGACACTAATGTTTATTCTGTGAAATCCTCCACCCGAGCCTTGAGAGGAAGATGCTAGCATTACTATTTTGCAGATGAAAAAAATCAAGACTCAGAGCGGTAAGACCCAGTGTCACCAGTTTAGAATGTGAATTTTGCTCCTTTGTGATTTTGGCCATATTGCAACCCATTGATACAGGATCAGTTAAGCAACATTAGAAAGCACATGTCTTGCTAGAGTAGCCTAGCAGGGGTAAAAAGTATGCATGTATGTGTGTATGTATGCATGCATGCATTTATTTATTTGTAGGACTTGAGATTGAACCCAAGGCCTTCACACTGAGTCACATCTCCAACCCTTTTTATTTAATTATTTTTAAGATATCGCTAAGTCACTAAGTTGACCAGGCTGAGCTCAAACTTGTCATCTTCCTGTCTCAGCCTCTTAGCCTAGAAAAATAAGCACCAGAATATTTGGCAGGCTTATGCATGAATTCTCCAATTTGATCATTGATTTCTTTTCAATCCCAACAAGGGATAATGATAACTACTTAGTAGTTTGCATAAGATTTAAAACAATTGCTCGGGTTTAGTGAGAGTTCACTGCCCATGAGGTTCTGACCCAATAACTTTATATGTAATTGTCCATTTTTCAGCCTCCCGGTAACCATAAGACTTAGGTACTTTTATCAGCACTATATGCAGAAGACCTGACATCACAGAGAGGTGACATAACTTGCCCAAGTTATCATAACTAAGAAGTGGAAGAGCTAAAATATGAACTCAGACAGCTGATCTGTCTTTAGAGCATGTGTTCTCTATTATACTGTAACGGGAGCCTCTGCAAAGTGAGGAGGTGAAGGACAGACATCAGTGGGTGCCAGATATAGGTAAAAGGCAAGCTATCATGTATTGAAAGTCTCCATCTCACCCAGCACTGTTCTGGGACCTTTATTTGCTGTATCACTCTCTGTTCAAGCCTATAGGATTAGTGACATGAAGACACTGTGTCTTAGAAAGTGCAGATACCTTGGAAGAATTACACAGCTGCTGACCCAAAATTTTAAGTCATATTGTCACTTACCAAAGCCCATGCTCTTTTCAGCCCTCCAGGGAATATTTTAGAGGTCAATAGAGAAACACATACCCAAAAGGTGAACACTGAAAATCTAATCTCAGGAGCACCCCCCACACGCCCTCACACGTACACAGCTCCCTCAGGACTGGCAGCCTTCTTTGTGTGAACTTTGTTCGTTGCAGCTTTTCAACTTCAGTGATGATGCCTGACAGCTTTTGTGGGATGATTGCAGGGTAGAAAACTGTAACCTTTAAAGGTTTGGTGAAAACTTGGCAAGTAGGAGGTCTGTCATCTTCCCAGGGCATGTTGGAGGTGGCTGCTTCAAAATGTTTCTTTACAAACTCTGGTTCTTGAGTGAGCTGATTCTCCAGGTGACTGAACTGAGAGAGTTGGAGCTTGGAGCCTAAGGGATGCTGGGAGGGGAAATTGGGATGGACAAAAGAGTCCAGCTGCAGTTTAACAGACTCTGTGTGAAGCCAGAGAGAAGAGGCAGGGGTCAAGCCCATGTTCCAAGCCTGAGGGAGCCAGAGGAGAGGAGCCTGAACATTGAAGGTGTGAGGATTAGGAGGTGGGAGGGCCAAGAAGACAATTCTCCTTCCACACTGAATCTCTTCACTATGACTTCAGGATGAAACCTCTGACCAGCCACCTCTGAGTACCACTAAGGCTGCCAAGATGACCCTGCTCCCATGGACAGGCATGTGGAGAAACCATCATCCTGCCCAGAAGAGTTTTGTTTAGTGTCTCTGGAACTAAAACTCAGGGTCTGATTTTGTCTTCCAGCTCTTTGTCCCTATATCACCCTTCTCTATTCTCAGGGGACTCCAAGGACATTTAAGGTGATGCTCACCTGCCTGATTCACCCCTTTACTTGCACGTCTATCTACCTGCATGTACCTCACCCTTACCTTTGGGGGAAGGCAAGGCCTGAGGATGCAGAGCCCCAGAGGGACTATCCCAGCTTTAAATTCTCACAGCCCCTATAGAGAATCCAACAGATACAGGGGCTGCAGGCACAGTAGTAGGGCTGATGAGATCAGGGGATCCAAGGGCATCTGCCCTACCAGAGATCCAGAGAAGCCTCTCAGAGGAGGCTGTGTGAGGTTGGGCCTTAGAAGAGAAGTGTTGATTTCCTGACCAAGAGAATGACTCTCTCATTCTCTCCAGCCAGAAAGCCATTCTGTGCCACGGCAAAGAGGCAGGGAGAAAGTTGCCTGTTTGAGCACAAGTGAGGGATTCTGTGTGCTGTGATTTGAGCACAGTGTGTGCAAAGGCTCAAGTGTTGAAATCTTGATCCTAATGTAATAGTACTGAGAGGTGAGGGGATGATCATTAAGGGATGAAGACAGGAGGGAATTAGGTCCTGCAGGGCTTCTCCTTCATGAATGGATTAACGTCTTTCTCTAAGATGGGATCAGTTCTCTCAAGACTGCATTGAACCTTTCAGGAGAGTGAGTTAAGCCTTGTGGAACTGAAATAGTTGCCACAGGTGTCGGTTGTTATAAAATTTATCAGTGTCACCCCTACCCTCCCTCCGTCCCCACTTTCATCATGTTACCCTTGGAACACACTTGCCTCCCCTTCTGCTTCTCTGCCGTGTTCTGCCACATGGTGTGATGCACCCTGGGGTTCTCCCCCTAAACTAAGCAGATACTGATGCCATGCTCTTAAAATTCTGTGCTTCTGAAACTATAAGCCAAATAAACTTCTTTCATAATAAAGTACCTAGCCTCAGGTATTTTGCTATAGTAACACAAAATAGAATGAGATACATGCCCCAAAGGGTTTATGATGAATAAAAATAGGAGAAAAGAGGTTTAGAGATTTTACAGGGTCTTAAATACCTTTTGGCAAAGCTTTGGTACTTCTCATGAGTCACAATTTCCTGTTTCATGTGTGATCTGAGGAACACTCATACTAGAATTAACATATAACACTTGTCACAAATAAAGATTCGCTTTCCCACTTCCAGACTGAAAGCATTAACTGTCAAGAAGGAGGCCCAGGAAACAGTACTTATGCAGCACTGGGAATTCAATCCAGGGTCTGGAAATGCTTGGTAACTGCTTTACCAATAAACTATATCATCAGCTAGGAATTAGCATTGTTAGAGTGCCCAGGTAAGCGTTATATACTCGTTAAGGCAATAGGGAGCCATAGAAGGTTTGAATCAGCAGAATGATGTGGTTTTTTGTGAATTTTAGATATTGCACAGTAGTGATGGAGAAGGGCATGATAGGAAGCTGTCACTAAACAAATCTCTGGAACCTCAAAATCAGGACACAGACCATCAGTTCAGTCAGGGAGGAGTTTTCATTCCCAGGCCAAAGGTTGCTGAGAATGTCCCAGAAGACAACAGCTGCCCACCGTAGTGAGCACCATGGACGGGCTAGACAGCCAGGGCTTTACAGTAGACACAGAAATACAGTAACCCAGAAATAGTGAGCCTGTTCTCACACCTTGTAGGGTGGACACTGCTCCCTGCAGTCACGCAGTGCCTCAACTTTGTGCACACAGAAATGAGTAGACTAATTATGAGATTTCCAGGAGCAGTGGTTGACGTCAAGTGGTGAGTCTCCCCCATCCTTGTCTCAACAGAGGAGAATATGACAGACTACTCTGGGACACAGAATTGTCTGCAACCAACCAAGCCATTGAGCTGTGATTGTCCATGGAACTTTGTGATGCCCGGCACCATTGCACAGATATTGCCAGGCTTGCAATTAAAGGTACCAGAGTGAAAATTCAGAGCCCTTTGTGCCAACCAACTTGGTCCTATTCTTGTACATTCATTGGTTAAACACCTGTGTGAATTTTACACTTCTATTTAGAGTTCTGTAGCTAAACAGAATCAAACATTGTTTTTGTCATCTATCACTGAGTGCAAGCCATCTTAAAACTTAAAAGAAAACTGTATTGTTTCCTCAAGTTTCTTTGGGCTGCCTGAGCACAGGTGGGTGGTTTCTGCTTAGGGTTGCTGTAAAGTTACAGTCAGATGGCAGCTGGAAGTCATCTGAGGGCTCAACTGGGCTGTATGTCAAAGATTATTCACTCTCAGGGCTGGAGCCTCAGCTGTGATGCTGGAACGGCTATAGACCAGCCAGGGCCTTGCTCTTCCCATACACCTTTTCACATACACAGCACTGGAATTTCCTCATGCTGTGGCAACTTCAGAGCAGGCAGCTTTATTACATAAAGCAGGCATCCCTGGAGACTCAGATGGAAATTCCAAGAGTATTTATGACCTACACTGGAAGTTACTTAGAGTCAATTTATTTTGGAAGCTCGTCAGTCACAAGGCCAGCATAGAGTCAGGGAAGAAGGACTGTAGCAGAGTATAAATCCCCAGAGTTATCCATGAGATGAGCTTCCACACCTGACCTTAGGTGGTTTAGTTACCCTGAGAATGAGTATGAGAATGATTCACTGGAACGGTGCAGTGAGGACCTTGGACAGCACCCTTTGCAGTCCAAAGGCAAACTGTTCTCAGCCAGAGATTAAGCAATGCCCACACTGCTTCCAATTTATTTCTAATTCTTCTAATTCTCTCTCACCAGGCTTTACTTCTAATTCTTTCTTACCTAAATTATTGAAATCATTTACCAAGTGGGGTAAAGGAAACTGCCTCTATTCCAGACAGGCATTTGCCTTTCATCTTCTTTTCCTCCTGGCTCAGAATCTTTCTTTTACGGTTGTTTCCACATATTCTCAGGTTTTTTAATGCAAAGTTCAGATAGTGCAAAGCAAAAGAATCAACTTTTATTTTCAGCTTTAAGTCCTTTAAAGTAACCACTTTGGTTTTCTTTGCTTTTGTTTTGCTTTGGCTTTTTGTACGAAGGATTGAACTCATGACCTTGTGCTTGCCTGGCAGGCACTTATACAACTGAGCTAAGCCCCAGCAAAGTAACCACTGCTAACAGTGCTTACTGTTTCACAAAATAACATAAACGTAAGCAAGCTTGTACTCTGCACAAGTACTTGACCTGGTATGTGAGTGTGTATGTGTGTGCATGCATAATACCATGCATGTGCTCATGAGAGTGTATGTTTATTTGAAGTACCTACTGAGTGCTGTTTCACAGGGGCACAGAGAAATGCACTTCATTCTTTTGCACGGTTGCCTAGAGCTCCATAACCCAGATACTGTATTATTGCATTTTCAGCAATCTTTGTGGATACAAAACATTCAGATAGCTTCAAGTGTGGATGACCCTTTTTGTGCTCATGATGACTTTTTTCTTTTTTCTTATTTGTCCCTGAACTAGGGCAGTCTGTGACAGGTAGTTACTTCTTTGTATCAGAGTTACAATTATTCCCTACAGAGTTAAACGCTAATTGTAAAATTTTTCTATGGCTGCATCCACAGTCACTCTAAATTCCCGTTAAGAATGGAATGTTTAGCAGCAGATTTACCAGAGATTTACACTTGCAGGGCTTCGTCTGCAAAGGCTGTATTTATGTAATCTTCCCCAGCATTGATCCCAGTGGTGCTGCTGCAGAGAGGTGTGTTGAGCAAATTGCTATTGCCCTTGAACCTCAGTGTCTTCAGCTCAAAAGTGGGAACAATCAAGTTGCTCTGGAGTTTTAAGAGGATTAAGTAAAATATCAAAATTAAAAGCAATTGAAAAAGGGTTCAATGAAAGTTCATCGAATGCCTCTTTTCTCAACCAACCCCCCTTCTTTGTTAGCACGGTTGGAAGGGATTGACTGAGCCATGACCTCACATACCCTTTTCAGCAGACACAGTCAGAAACAGGATCCTGACTGTCCAGTCTGGACTGTCATGTGGCACCTGACGGTGGGGTGGCAGGAGAGAAATAGCACAAGGAGGTGACTTTACCCCAATGTGCTTGAGGCAAATCCTTCGGGGCTCCTCAGAGGGTTGTCACCTCAGCCCCTTTAGCCCCTGCTGGCAATCTACTTAGCCACAAGTCCGTAGTAAACAAGATTGATCCTGAACTAGCCATCACTGTTATTCAGAGCTATGTAGGACACCAGTTATGTAGCATCCCATCCCTGAGACTGGCAGGCCTTTGTGAGAACATGCCCTGGTAAGTAAATGGACCAGAAGAAGCTGTTTGCAGTGTCAGCATTCATTTGTCCAGAACAGTTTCATTGTAAAATGATCAGAGAACACAGATTTGGCCTCAGTTATAAGTGTTGCCTCTGCAAAACTTGAGACTCACATATAAGGCCACCCACTAGGATTTCATGAAAACATAGTAATTTAAACAAAAGAATTCACACTGACTTTAAAGGCATCAGAAAGCCTGTAAATTCGTGATTTCTAGGTTTTTAAACACTTTTCTAATGGGCACTTTAGCTTTCTACAAAATTGATCTAAAATTTTTTTTCTCCATGATTTGGCTCCATTGGCTTTTCAGGAAGCAATTTTTCATTCCAAATCTTAAAATCCATCTGGATTTCAAGAGGATTTTAATTCATGCACTGCTGATTTGTTTCTTTCTGACAAAGACGCTATTTTATAAGAGAAGTTGGCCAAACCCCCCAGAGTCTCTTTGAGAGATCTTTTAAGCATGCTTTGATGCAATAGGAGCTGAAGGGCTGCTCTGTGCACTGTGTGTATTTTTTACCTTCCTCTTGGCAATGTTTAAATGAAATTCGAATCCCAAATGTCATGAGTTTTGCTTTGAGCTTAAACTAGTTAGAGAAGAAAACATATGTGCGTTTCTTATTAATGAAGAGACTTAATGGCAGGTTAGGCAGCACATTGGGGTCGACAGTGCCCTTTTCACCCTGTTTGGCAGGGTTCCTGAAACCCAAGTGACTGTGGACTTCCTGCTCTTCGCAGGCTGGCTCGTAACCAAGCAATCCCAGCACCAACTCAGCTGCATCGCTAGCTTTCTCCTAAAATATTATCATACCAATCATCAATTTAAAAAAGCTCAAGTTGACACATAAAAATTATACATATGACTGTATATGTGATGTAGTGTGATGCTTCTATATGTACAATATGTCGTGATCACATCAGTGTACTGGGCATATTTATCATTGCAAACATTCTCTTTGTGTTGGGAACATTCAAAGTCTTCCCTGCTAGATACTTTGAAATATATAATCCTTGCCCACCATAGTCTCTCTACTATGCTGTAGAACATCAGAAGATATCCTCCTAGCCAGCTGTGCCCTTGTATCTATTAACTATAAGGGCTCTCTCCTGTCCTCTGCTCCTATCCATTAAAGACTCTAATTGTATTCATATTTTTACTATGATTTGTAACTCAAGTTTTCTGTCATGGCAGGCACAGAATTATATTTTGCTTCATGCAACATTAGCATTTTCACAAGTTCCCACTGGTCACAACTTTTCTAAATCTTTGCTTGAACCACTGCTGCCTAGATGCTCCCTCCCCAACATCCTCATCCTGCTGGTGTGCAAAGCAGCCATGTCGAGCAATGAGCCTCAAATTTGTGAGTCACAAGTAGGGGTTCAAAATCCAGCTCTTTTGGCATCTATTGTTGGGGTGCAGGGAGCACTGTTGCTTGGCTTTCTCTGGGACACCAATCACAGTCTATTTAGCCAGTTTGATAGATGATGGTCAGGTCTGTAAGGCAGTCACTTCTGTGGTAAATCTGGTAAGTGGTTTTGAATCCTTTGAGAGGCAGAGTGCTATCCAAGCATCATTTTGGATGTAAAGTTTGTCCTCCAGGACCAACCCAGAGACTTGGGAAATCTATCACTTAGCAATAGCTGGCCATGATCAGAGAGAGAGATGTGAAACTACTATTGTGACCTTGGGAACACAGAGCTGGAAAACTACCAGCAGCTACTGATTGAAAAGGACCCTAAAGGCAAAGGTATCTGTAAGTAACATTTATCTATTTGTGCAGTGAGGATACAATATGGGGACAAGAGTCTAGGTTCTGGACTTAGATTAAAAATAGATACAGTGGCCACAGACAATGTGACCTGGGGCAAGCATTTTAACCTCTGTAAATATCACTCTCCCTACCTGCCACAGAAAGTCTCCAAATCTTGCACATCAATATCATTGCAAACATTAAATGACTGACCTATATAAAGTACTTAGCACAGTGGTTATCCAGAGTAAACACTGATTAACCAGTAGCAATTGTTCTAATTAGCTAAGCACATGATACAAAAATTAACTCTGAAGAAGTAGGACTGTGTATCTGACATTTATTAAAATTCTCCTATGCCTGAAAAGACTCCCACTAGGGACAGAATGACATATGCCTTTGCCAGGCTAATTTAACTGACTTGTCTTTCCATTTATTATTCTCTTACACATGTGAATTTTTGAACAGATAAAATATATTTGCATGTATAATGCCCATCTATCAGAATGCTTCAGAATGTATACAGATGCACAGGTAAAGGTGTCAATAACAATATCAAGTAGCAATGATAATCATAATTATTCTTTAAATGTTTAAGTGCCAAGCACTAAATTATATAATGTATACATAATGCATACTTTTCTATTCTATCAAAAACATAAGGGTTATTGTTCAGTGTCTCAGATGTCTGAGTCGGTATTATAATATTGCACAAATGAAGTAATTAAGACCAAGATGAGTATATAGGGAGAAGAGGGAAAATACACTAATGGCAAAAGAATGTTTATACTCAAGCTTAGATCCATCACTAATACACTGTATTGACCCAAGTTTTTGATTTTAACAACTGAATGAATGGAAGGAGGGTGAATGAAAGGAAGGAAGGATGGATAGATGTATGGGTGGATGAATTATTACAGGAAACAAATTTAGGCCTCAAAGGGGATGAGTTCAGCTTTGGAAATGTTGGGTTCTTAATGTCACATGCTATATAGATGAGGACCATGTACAAAAGAATAAGAGAACATATGGAACTAAGTTTCTGGGATGAAAGCATGGAAATTTAACATTTATTTTACTTCATCCAGCCTTACTTTTGTCTTTAGTAAAAAGATAACAAAATAGAGTAGGGACTGATAGAGCACTAGTTTTTGCCCAAAGTGAACAAAGCCATTGGCTCAATTGCAAGAAATTCAAAGAGAGGTTGGGGTATGTAGGGATAAGGATGCAGCATGCTCATAACTACATGGCTGAAATACAGACTGAACACAGAGGAACGCTTGGGGCACTGCAGCAGTATTCACTGGGCCAACCTAATGATCATACCAGCTAGTAGTATGTATGATGCCAGTAAAGGAGCTTGAGGACACAGTGTAATTGCTCCCTGTGTGAGGTGACCACGCTTTTAGATTTGCCAGCAACAATATCTGTTTTTGCCTGTTGATTTGGTTTAATTCCATTTTTGCTTCAAATCAACAGAGAAATCTCAGCATTGTGTCATTCCTCAAGGGCATTAAAGGAGGAAAAGGAAGAAATTCAAAAGAGGGCATCATTAGCTTTGCAAAACGAAATGATCCCAAATTGAGTGTCAGGAAGCCTGACATTCAGGCTTACTTTGAATGAACTGATTTATGAACTTGGCTATATCTTTTCCCAGCAGGACCTCAGGCTTCCCATCTATAAAGCGAAGAGAACAAAGTCATCTCTAAGAATCTATGGTCTCTGACTTTTTCACAGTAAATCACTATGATGAATTGGGCAATGACTGAAAGAACTATTATTTTTTTCCCCTAAGGTATTGCTTATACCTTAACCTAAGCTTTTGTTTTCATCATGTTGTATCTTTGTTATCTCTCTACTAGTATGCGGGCAGGAGTTTCAGACCTAAACTCAGGAAAAATGGATTTCATTTTTCTACAACAAAACTTAACTTAGGTCTTTGAGCCTGATTTTCATCCGGATATTGGAAAATGTGATCCTGCCAACTCAAGTGGAACTCAGTCTCTGAGAATTTTCACCACCTCATTTGTGTCCATTTAGGTTTCTTGCTCTCCTTTCTCTCTTTTCCAGAAGAAGATCTACATGAGGGACCATGTGCACAAGCCTGGCATCTGAGGAGAGGCACTGGTCGTCAGCGCTGTTCTATAAGACTGCTAACAGGTAGAACATTCACTTATACTGGGCTTGCTGGCTTTATCCTGCTTGATGCCTCTGCCCTTCAAGACCCAATATCGATATCCATGTTCCCCTCAGTTTTTCCAGTGACAGAGCCTCACAAATTCCCCTGTACAACTACAAGCTGCCTCTGACCCTGCTACAATCGCTGCTTTGCTAGGTTCAGGGTAATGCTGAACTTTGGTCCTTGCAAGATTGTCTTCTCTCCTGCTAGGGTTTCAGAGGGGGAGTAAGGTCCAGATCTCTCTAATCTTGGTGCTGCATGTGCATCTGTCATTTCAATGGAGCTCAAGCTAAGAAAGCTAAGATCCTGTGAGAAGCACCCTCCACCTCCTCTCCCTCCTCTCTTTTTCTTTAATTTTCCTCCTCTTCTGTTCTCTTCTCTTTGTCTCTTCTATTCTCTTCTTTCTTTTCTCTTCTCTTCTCTTTTGCTGTCTACCTTACCATATGTATGGGTCATTTATCAGGTCTAGGGTAGAAATTGTATCCATCTCCAGTCTATATTTATGAAGTCAACTATTTATATAGTAAGTCATCTGGCACAGTGGCTTTTGATTTACAAAGCCAAATGTATGAACTGAGAGAAGGAAGAAGAAAAGAAAGAGGAAGAGAAGAAGAAACAGAAAGAAGAGGAGAAAGATGAGGCAGAGGAGAGGTAGTGATTTCTGTCTCAAAACTCTAGCCTCCTTAGATTATGAACTTTCATTTCAAAGAAACTTGCTGTTATAGTCCTCAAGAGCCTGTTTTGGTGTCTTTTATCAATAATTTTTCCTGGCTGTAGATCGTCTCCTCCTCTCTGGGGGTGCTGACTTACTGAACGGGGTACAGAGAAGTGGAGGGAGGATAAATGGGAGGCATTTTTGGCTAGTATCTCTGAGTTTGGCCCCATCACTATTGCCTCCTGCCCCGATGGTCCTGAGATCCTGAAGGGAGCCGTGTGATCATTATTGTCCTATTCTTAATCCCCAGATCTGGTCCCAAAAAAATCAGACTGTGTTGAAAATTCCCTAGAATATCTAGGTCATATGGTGCTGGACTTTCAAAATCCCTTTGGCTTGAAAACATGCAATATTTTAGTTTCTCTAAAGTATAGAAAAAAAGACTAGGAAAGAAATTCTTTTTTTTTTTTCTTATTTCAGTGTAACATGAAGGAATTGCATCTGCCTTTACTGGGACATGATAGAATACTCCATTTACCCTCCCTACCGGCTCTCTGATGGGTGTTTTCTTTGAACCATTACCAAAGAAAGATCATCTGTGAAGATTGTGGTGCATCTGTAATTATATATGTTGAATCGGTAAGTGCAGAGAATAAGCATGAGGGGAGATACAGATCACCTAAACATTTATAAACAGAGAATGATATTAGCAAAGGTATTGTAGACAACGTCACGCCCAGGGGGATGAAGCAAGAGAGACCTGCCAAGGCAAGCACTGGGGAAATGTGAAGGAGAAAGTTTTGTGGCCCTAATTCTGTTCCAAACTCAAAAGAATTATAGTTTTATTGGTAAGAAGGATTCTGGTGTTAAAATCCAAGGCCCTTCCCTCTGAAACCAAGAACCTAGGCTTGCTAAAATCAAAATCAAAATAATTTTGCCTGTTTTTTCCATGAGAGAATGAAGAATCCTTCTTTCCCAATGAGAATCCCCCAGTTCCTTGGCTTTCTTCCTGCTATGATTTGGGTATGTTTGAGTGTCCCTCAAAGGTTTGTATGCTGGAAGTTGGTCCTTGGTACAGGAGTGTTAAGAAGTAGTGGGATGTTTGTCGGATAAAACCTAGTGCGAGGTCACTAGGGCACAGAGTATTTTCTTCAAAAGAGATTAAGACAATTTTCAAGTGACCCTGAGTTAGCCATGAGAAGGCTGCTACAAAAGAGCAAGTCTAGTCTCTCTCCTTTTTCTTTGCTCTGGCTTCTTGTCTTTTTTTTCCCCTATCTGTATGATCTCTTTCTCTCAAGGTCCCACTATGATACCATCTACCCTGATGTGACATAGCCAAGGGGACCCTCAATAGAGCCAGAACAATACTGCCCAGACTTGCAGTCTCAAGTGAGCTAAATAAACCTCTTTTTAAAATAAGTTATGCAGCCTCAGCCATTTTGTATAGTAACAAAAAACTAAGACATCTCCTGATTTCCACTCCATGCCTTTCTCCTGTGTTTTTTCAACCACCTTTCCCTCCAAACCCATAAATGTCCTAAAGTCTTTCTAAGCCAAAAACACTCTCCTGACTTTTTCGCCTTCTGGCTCCTCTGCTCTTTGTGCTTACTGATGTCACACTGTAAACGACAAGCCAAGCTTTAGGTGGGGTCTTCAAGAACTCACCTGCTCCTGCCTCTTCTCCCAGACCTCTGAGCCCACTGTAGTTCTGGATTATGAGTCCACAAACCTCAAGCCACACATGACTGATTCCATTTCTCTCTTGCTGTTTCTAGTCTCTGACACAAAGCCTGGCACAAAGGAACTACCTGGCAGATGCATAGGTACCCGGGCAGGTAGATGGGTACCTGACTGGCTGGCAGGACTACTGGGGAATTCATTCAAGATACAACTTTTAGAACACTCACTGACTAGGATAAAAACTTTTAATAGATATGATCATCTTAGAAGAGGGTAGGAAAGAAAGTTATAGTAAATTGTCTTAAAAAATAAAATTGTACAACTAATCAAAACACCTGTCATACAATGTGTTCAGGACAATGGTGTTGAGACAACATGGAACCAGCCCTTCGCATGGGCATGAGTATTGTTCTGAGCAATGAGTCTGTGTCTGTTGAAGAGCTGGTGACAAAGAGGAGGTGGTAGATTCGAGGCAGTGTGTTCCTCCTCAGCTGGTACCACCTGCATTGGACCATCCAACATAACAAGCAGCTGTGTGCTTTCCACTGACACAATGCAGAGCTGGGAAGAACTGCAGAAAAGCAAGTTCTGTGGGCTCAATGAGGAGCACACCCACTGCCTGTTCCTGCAGTGACACAGTGCGATACCAGACAGCCCACTCACTGCCCCTGAGCCTCCATCTTGTCCTGAGAAACATAGAGTAAATGACCTCTACTGAACAAGGATATGATAAAGGTAGGATAAGGTCAGCATTCTGGAGTCTGGTCTGACACCCAGGAGATGTCTATTCCCTTACCTCTTTCAAGGATTCAGCTTTCTGAGAATATGGACCACACCATAGAACAACAAGTACTCACCACAAGTGGGTTAGTGCAGGTCTCCAAGCCGGCTCTGTCCTCCGCTGGGCTCACCAATCCCCTGCTTAGTTTGACTGAGGCTCCCGTGATGAGAGCACCACGACAGCAAGTCTGAGTGGCCCCAGAAGGAGTACCATGACTGCACATTTGACATACTCTTATCCCTTTAGTATTTTCCTGGGTCAAGAGGATCTATCTTCCTCTGTCTGGTCTTCTCCAGGATGTTTTATTCCGGCGTCTGAGTTCATGGTCTCCATGTTTTAAGTAGGAAATATTTGAAGTTCATGGTCCGTGCTGGATCAGAGAGGGTGATGAGAGTGGAGAGATGACCACATTTCAAACCAGGAATTTTGCTAAACCTGAAAATCACTTTATGAGTCCATCAAGTTTTAAGTCTTTTTTTTTTTTTTTTGTTTAACTTATACTTGGGAGCCACTTTCTTTGGGGAAACTTAGGGGAAAAACACAGATGGTAAAGTGTGCTTTTTTCATCCTGACACACTAATGTTTTAACAGGGCTGAAAACGTGTAGATGAGAATGACATGAGAGGACTAATTGGTCTCCTGCCTAAGTTTGTGTAAGCACACTACATAGTTTCCCACAATGATGAAATTGCCTACTGCATGCCTCAGGATGCATTCCCCTCTCTAAATTATACACATATAACTGAATATTCAGGAGATGGGAGATTTCAGTGGCTTTACCAATCTGGAGTACATGGTTTATGTTGAACTAGAGTCAGATGAGAGAGGAGACATGACCAGAGGCCAGGTTAAAAGACCTGGAAGGGAAGGTGTGTTAACTATCTATGCAGGTTTTGTAATGATGCATCAAAAACCTCAGTGGCTTAAATGAACACATCACATATTGTCTCCCATAGTTAACTCCCACTCTGAAATTTCGGAGTGGCTATGTTGGATGATTCTGACTAGTGATCTCTCCTGTAATTGCATAAAATGTTAGCCACAACTACACATCTGAAGCCTTGATTGTGGTGGCGAATCTACCTTCCAGTAGCTAAATCGAATGACTGGTAAGCTGGTATCAGCTGTTGGCTGAATATCCTGGTTCTTCACCACACAGAGCTGCTTAAGCATTCTCATAGCACAGAGGCTTGTTTCTTCCTGAGTGAGTGGTCCAAGAGAGTGAGATAGAACAAAGTAGAAGGTACAATCTTGTTTTGAATTAGCTTCAGCTAAGTCATATATCATCAGTGTTGCTTTATTCTGTTGACAATCACATTAAGTTAGGAGTTAGGATTTTATCTTGGGGCCGATGAGAAGTATCTGGAGTGATGGCTGTTATTTGAGATCCTAACTCATAAAGCCCTGGAATATGCCCTTTTTTAACACCAAAAGATGCCTGTGACTGAGCCAGAGTAATGCAGTGTACCAACACTGGGCATTGATCTTGATTCCTCTAAGTTCTCCTGAAATTCCCAAGTAAGTTTTACAACTTAGCAATTGCTTGATTTTTGGACAAATAAAGTTTCTTCTAGACATAGATTCTTATTCTCTAAAACAGGCTTTAGTCTACTGTCTTACAGAATCACAGGAATGCTTAGAAAAATAAGACATTCAGAAGTGTCAAGCATGTTCTGAACATGTTAAACAAAGAGCAGCTATCATAATTATATGATGGAGACTCACGTTTTAAGCTGCATGGGCTAAGTATTCCTACCCAAAATGCTTGGGAGAATTAAGTGCTTCAGATTTTGATTTTTTTTTTCAGATTTTGGAGTGTTTTCTTATGCAGAATGATATAGAAGATGTGATCTAAAAATATAGTTAATATTTAAGTTAAGAAATCTTATTATATCGCCAAAAACTATAGAAGTGTGTTCAAATGGAGAGGGAGTATTCTGAGGGACAACTAGTGGCAATGTGTCTATTACTGTAATAAATTTTTAAAATTTAAATATCAAATTAAATATTCTGCTTATCCCTCATAGATTAAGCACTTCCAGCATTTTTTTCAAATAAAAACATTGCAGTGTACCTTTATCTACCTTATTTACCAGACCAAACATCATACACCGTCTGACACTTTCCCAAAGACAAAATGACAATGAAAAGTAAATGTTTTGAATCAATTCAGGACAGCGAGGAATCTGAGACAGTAAAACTGCAGCCCCTCACAGAAAATACCTTCCAAAGCTGCTTCAGAAAGTGGCAAGAATGGTGGGAGAAATGTGTTTGAATCAACAAGGAGCATTTTGAGGGAGATTAACAGCAATGTATCTTTTACTGTTATATTTTTAAAATTTAAACAGGTACCATTTTTGAGTCGTACTTTGTATCTTGAAATTGGGATCCAAGGGTGGAGGAGTTAGCTTAGCTGCACAAGTGCCTGCCTGGCAAGCGCGAGGCCGTCAGTTTGAACCCCAGTACCAAAAAAATAAAGAAATTGGGATTCAAGTCATATTTATATGCATAATTTAAAGCTAGTTTTATGTAATATTTTAATACTTTTGTTGATGAAGAAAAATTTTATAATATGGAATTTCCCACTTTGATATCATGTGTGCACATAAAGTTTCATATTCCTAAGTATTTCAGATTTTGGGTTTCAGGGTTAGGGATGCTCAATCTGTACAGTGAGGCCAGAATATATATTTAATTCCTACAGAGGATCAAATAATTCCTGTGTCCCAGGATTTATATATCTTGAAAAAAAATGTGTCCTCTATTATACTACCTGTCTAGTAAAGTCAATTTTACAGGTGAGCCTGTTGGTAAAATTGAGTAATTTGTAGTTTTCTTGTTCTCATCATTGTTTTGGATTCAGTCGTACTCCACAAGGATTAGGTTTTTGTGTAAACATGAAAATTTGATCCTGCTCTGAAGATTCTGGTCATGGAAGGCCATAAGGAAGGTAGAAGAAAATATCACCATTTTTGAAAGTCCTGATGATGTCTTTGGGAACAAGGGTACCACATGAGCTCTGAATCCCCCTGAACTGCTCCCTAAGTAGACTTATTGTGGGTGTTCCAAGCTCCTCTACCTGGTGGAAGAGGGCTAGAAGGCCTCTTTCTTACTTTCATGAACTTTTCTCCCTAATCATTCTGTTCTTCCTCTCCCAATGACTGATCCCTTCAATGATAACGAAGTTACGGGTTCTCACATAACATCTTTGGTTGTTAGACCTAGAAGAGTGAGGTCTGAGAAGCTGCCTTACCCTTGGTCAGCCTCTGCTTCCTGCCTTGGACATGTGCTAACCACACCTTCCCTATGTCTTTGGCAGGATGTCCTTCTTCTCTAATGTTCTTTACTTAGGTCTATTGAAATTTTTATGTATGTATTCATGACCTGCTCACTTTTTGTGTGTTTTTATACTATAAGAGTAATAATACAAATGAAAGAATATTCATGCATGAAGTAGACAGCATTCTTATAACAGAAGGGGGGAATAAGTGTTCATGTTAATCAGTTTTCTATTACTATAAAAAATAGCTGAGGTAATCAATAATCAGCTTACAAAGACAGAAGAATTATTTTGCCCCATAATTTTAGAGGTTCCTGTCCAGGATTCTTTGACTTCTTTGCTTTGGGCTTGTAGTGAGGCAGAACATCATGACAGGAGCATGTGACCTAGTGAAATTGTTTACCTCATACCCAGGAAGATAAAGACAGGAGAAAAAAACAGGAAGCAACTGAGGTCTCTTTATCTTCTTAAAAGTACTCCTCCAAGCACCCAAAGATCTTCCACTAGGCTACTACTTAAAGGTGTTACCACCTCATAGTACTGCCTCCCTAGGGACCAAGTTTCCAACACATAGGTCTGTGGGGGAAGATTTAAGATAAATGCCTCCCAAAATGTAAAAACTAAAGTATGCTATGGTAAATCTTAACAAAGGAACCTACACCTTCATTTAAAAGAATGAACCCAAAACAAAAGGAAAATATGCATTCCCACAAAGACCTGCACAGGAATATTCACAGAATGATTCACAGTAATTAACAGGTAGGAATAGTCCTAGTACCCATCAACTGGGGAGTGAATAACCAAAATATGCATTCATTCATGCAACAAATTGTTAGTCATAAATAAAAGGAATGAAACACATGATATGACACAGATAACTCTCAAACATATTATGCTAGGTCAGACAAACTTCATGCAAAAGAAAATTTATTGTGTGGTTACCTTTCTGTACAGTATCTAGAATAAACAAATCTATAGAAACAAGTAGATTAGTGACTCTGTGAAGACGGCTGTGGGAATGGAGAGTGGCTGGAAAAAAACAAAAAGTTTCTTTTAGAGGTGATGGAAATGTTCTAAAATCGAATTGTGTTAGGTGATTGTACTACTCTGAATTTACTACAAATCAGTGAGCCCTACACTTAAAACAGGTGACTTTAGTGGTGTGTACATAAACCTCTGTAAAGCTGCTTGAAATCAGATTTAAGTAGACTTTTGAGTATTAGCCTAGACAGATGTACATAATAAATGGTTTATGCTAAATATATAAAGATGTACAATTCAAAGAAAAGTATTTCATTTTTATGCACAAAAGAATAAATGTATGTGTGCACATTTATACTATAAAAGCAACAAGAAATTTCAGAAAGGACATGTACCAAACAGCTCACAGTCCTCACTTTCCAAGAGAGAAGAAGTTAGGTAAAGGAATGAACAACAACCTTTAACTTTAGGCATTTTTTCACTGTTATTAATGTTCAATTTGCTTTACCTTTTGGTGGCATATATATATATATATATATGCATATAAATACATAACAACAGTGAGTCCCCAATTTACAAATATTCAGTTGCAAACTTTCACAGGTTTGAATGGTCCTCATATTAACAAGATTCGTAGTTGTAAAAAAAAAATCACAGAAGTAACTCATGTCCACTGAACATTATCACAGTCGTGCTGTGTGTACTTACTGTACAGTATAATAGAGTACAGCAGTACCATACAGTTGAGGACTTACTGTGTTTGTATGTGTGGCTTTTTAAAAATGCTTTAGATTGTATATTTGTGTCAAAAGCATGTACAAATCTGTCTTGGGAGCATTCTTCCTTAACAGAACTCTTTCCTAAGTCAAGTACTAACTGTATACTCATATATACACATATGAGAGTATACATTTATATATACTTAAAATTTAAGC
Source organism: Cavia porcellus (assembly GCF_034190915.1). Classification (NCBI taxonomy): domain Eukaryota; kingdom Metazoa; phylum Chordata; class Mammalia; order Rodentia; family Caviidae; genus Cavia; species Cavia porcellus. The sequence continues at coordinate 29,201,549 of NW_026947502.1, forward strand.
TGCTTTTCTCCTCTCTCTTGTATTATGCTTTGTTCTTAAAGAAATTCTCATCTCCTTTGTCTTCATCATATAATCTGCAAACCCCTTCACAGGACTGATCACCCTGGACTCTAACTAAATATTTAAGTGACCCCCTAACTCAAAAAACAATGAGCTCTGTGAGGAAAGGGCCCTCTGTAGAGATGAAGACTAATTCTCAGGCAGGAAAGCAATCCTCACCAGTAAGCAGGTGTTGATAGGGAGGGTAGATGGTCACTCTGGACGAACCTTTGGTTCCCTAAAATTTGCCGCTGCCCAGAACCTCAGCCCATGTCAGTCTTTTTCCTCAGAATGCTCCTCTTGTCTTGCTTGTCTGAGAAAGTATAGGGACTTAGCTGAAATGGCACCCAAAACAAGTGAGGCTTAATAGAAGTTTATTTTCATATCTATTTCTGAGGTGGATTGGGTGAGGGAAGCCTGATGCTTGGGAATTTGGTGTCCATAGGGGATTCATTGAGATAATTGGTCCCATGTTGTCCCTATTTTCTCACATTGTCTTGCAATTCTGTCTTCTTCCGTCACCTTTACTATGCTACTCATAGGGTTATAAGTGCTGGACAAATATAGGAGTTTAAATGTACTTTTAATAAATGATCAGCTTAGAGTCAGGTCAAAGACAGCAAAGAGTTCAGAGAATCACAAAGTCTCAGATTTTAGAAATTTCAAGGTTTAATTACTGCTCTTTCACCTTGATCAACATGTACCTGACATGAAAGGTGTTGAGTAGAGCAGCCCATCTGGAAGCAGGTACAGCTAGCCAAGTACAGTTGTGCAAGAAGAAACAGGACTAAGGAAATCTGTCTCTACACTCCAATCTATGTAACTATTTTAACTACTGAATGTTTGCTAATTGCATATAACAATTACTAAAATAAATGGACTTTACTACTATGCAATTTATGCTAACTGCTAAGAAGCAAGTCATGTGTTTTCACTGATCATTTGAATTTCTATAACTGCATGCAAAAGAGCTTCCAATAGGAATTTACAGAGTTAATTCAAGGAAGTCTCAAAGATGGGAAAGCAACAGAATCATGAAAATGCAGATTGCTGGACTGAGTTTCAAATACAGTAAGTCTGGGTGGGGTTCAATAATTTGCTCTTCTAACAGATTCCTGGTGAGGTCAGTGTGAGTGCTCTGGGTACCACACTTTGAGAATAGATGCTCTAGACAAATTAGAAAAGTGCAGTTACACGTCAGACAGACTGGAGTTCAAGCTGCAGCAACAAGCCACTTGACTGTGAGCAACTCAGCTTACTTTCCGAACCCATTTCATCATCTATAAATCGAGAAATAAATCTAAGGGAATTAACCAAGACAAAATGTACGGAGTACTCATCACTTGCCACGAATACTGGTTCTTTTCAACTCTCTTTTGTGAACCACAAAACACTTATAGTATTATGTAGTAGTCATAAGATGAATGCAATGGTCAGAATGCAGTGCAGTCAGGCCTTGGAGAACATCCCCGTTGTTCTGTGACTTGCTTACTTACTGTGACAACTCCAGCAAGCTAATTAGCCTCCTGGAGCCTCATCTTCCTCTTTTTAAATATGGGGCAAAAATAATATTGACAACTACTTTATAGTGTTTGGGGGTCTATTGTTATGTACCTGGTTCTTAATAAACACTGGGTAAGGGATAACTTTTACCACTGGCACTGTCTATTGGTTAATAGAGTCTCTGCTTTGCTACAAAGATATTCCCAAGGGATGGAAATTATGGACAAAAAAACCGCATTGAGGAGTGTAAGTAAATATCCAAAAAGCTTAAAATATATATTTATAAGCCAAAATTTCTGAAGGGAAGTTTATGCAGTGCATTCCTTTTGGAAATAATTAATGCCCAAAAGATGGGGACGGAATAAAGTTGTGCTGCAGACTCATATCCTTCAATGCCAGAAAAGACAAAATTGGCCCAAGGGTTGGAGTCAATTTCTGACTTCCCTGTAGTCATTTGTAATGATTGAGTGCTTGTCAGTCAGGCTGTGATTTCTTTCAGCAATAGGGGTGTTCACCTTAGCTCTGGAAATAAGGGAATTGGGAGCCAGAAGTCAACTGACAAAAGCATCAGGGAAAATATGCAATAGGTCAGATGTCTCTGAACTTTGTATACCAAAGTATACGAGCTCATTTGCACACTTTTTATTTGGCTGAATTCATTTAATCAGAACCACAGTTGTGAGAAATTAATGTATTTTATGACATTCATCTGATTCCTATAAAAGGAAGAGATGGACAAAGAGGAGATGAGTGACAGTGGATGTGACCAATGACAGTCCTGCTTCTAAGCAGCATTCTCAGTGAGAATTTGAAAGATATTTAGATCTAACCAAAGAAAATATTGTTGGTGAGTTTGTAAGCACAGTCTTCACCAAAACAATAGAACAGAGTTTCGCAGATGGTTGCAAAAGGAAAAGAAAAATTTTTAATGCATAAAGGACATCCACATGGTAACTTGGCACTAGTTTCAACATGTTTATTATCTAACTGTCAGTATTTATTAATAAATTATTTGTTAAATAGTTCATTGAATCTTGTGTGTCCTGTAAAGATCTTTTGGATATGGCTATCTCTAGAGCCACATGATTCTGTATTCATTCATCCTTCAAGAATGAAAATAAGAATTCTGAAGAAGGAAGGATCTGAACTGAGTCCCAGCTTTGTGGCTTTGGACAGTTCACTTCTTTTGTCTAATCCTCATTGCCTCAGCTGTAAAATGGGCAGGATTCTTGCCTCTTAAAGTGATTGTCTAGGGTATTATCTCGTCACTGAGACATAATATTTAACACCTATCACTCTGAGGAGGAAAGGTTTATTTTGGCTTACAGTTTGAAGAGGTTTCAGGTTTCAGTCCATCATCTGCTGGCTCCAAGACAGGGCAGCATGGCAGAAAAGGATGGCAGAGAATTATTCCTAGCAAAGCAGGCAGAAATAGAAAGATCAAGGGAGGCAGAAGGGAGATATACCCTTCCAGGCCAAGACCGAGTGACCTACTTCCCATAACCAGGCTTCACTTCCCAAATCACATTTATCCAAAAATATCCCCCCAAATCCCCACCTATGAATGTATGAGGCTTTAGGAGAACATCTAGACATAAAACATCATGGTCATGTTCGTAAAATGTTTCAAAATATGATAAATTAATAATTAATTTAATATGTTATAATTGTCATAAGAATATCTAAATACCTAATGCAAAATAAATGGACTGTTCTTTTGGAGTGATGATTTTCCCACTGAAGTTAAAGTTAACCACATGTAGCAATTATATCTGCCTATTAAAATCTTCTTAAAAGTGGTTTTTATTTTGGAACTAACAAATATTCAGAATCCATAAACTCAGTCAGCACAATGACTTGCTCCAGCCTACATAAAAATAGAGCAATGTATTTTATTCCAGTGAGTATAGAAAAGGAAAATGAGCAGGACAAAAATAACACTTACTCAGTACTTAGTACAGGTCAGTCACTCTGCCAGATTTAGCATACATTAAAAAGACAGGAAATGCAAGGACACAAATAACTTTCTCAGAGTCACATAGATAGTAAATGACAAATTTAGGATCTGAGTTCAAGATTACTAAAGCCCCAAATCTTTGGTTTATTCAATTCTTTGAGGTGAACACAACAGTTCTTTACCATGACCTATTCCCAGCCTGCCTGGCAACTTAGCCCTACGACTCCAATATTTAGCAAGATGAACATCTTAGTAACGCTCAGGCCAAAAAGTCTAATTGCCCTCTGAAATAGATTCCAAGAGCATCTGGTCATAGAATAATTATGCTCTAAAGAATGAGCAGACAAGTTATAAATGTACTGGCATTAACTGGTCATTTGAGAAATGCAGATTAAAGCATTGAGATTTCATCTCACTTTGGAAAAAATGGCTGTCATCAAGAAATCAACCAATAGTAAATGTTAGCAAGGCTGTGGAGAAAAATGAACACTTCTACACTGTTGGTGGGAGTGTGGACTGGTGCAGCCACTGTGGAAATCAATATAGAGATTCCTCAGAAAACTAGGATTGGAATTTCCATTTAATCCAGCTATTCCTCTCCTGAGTGTTTTCCCAGAAAAATTGAAAGGGTAATACCTCAGCGATATTTGTGCACTCATGTTTATAGCAGCACAATTTGTAATAGCTAAATCTTGGAAACAACACAAATGCTCATCAACTGCAGAATGAATGGGAGAGATGTGATATTTTTATACAATGGAATATTATTCAGCTATAAAAAGGATGTTCTTGAGGCTTTTTATAGGTAAATGGAGGCAATTTGAGACTATACTCATACGTGAAATAAATCAGACTCACATTTATAAACATCACATTGTTTCTCTAGTATAAAAAATAATAATAAAAAGCTGAAGAATAATAAGATCCAAAATGTGTAATAGGTATTGTGATAATGGAAGGGAAAGAAAGTGCACAAAAGGATATAACTATATGTTTGCTTAAGTGTGCAAGATAGATAACTGTACTACTAAATTTTTGTCACTTCATCAAACAGAATGGTTTGTGCTGTCATTGTTTGATTGTCCACTTTTTATGCTTTCATTTTGTGACTTGAGCAACTGCTTCTAAGATAACAGTATGTAATTTATCAACTAGTTATTTCTTACTGTTTTTTTGAAATTCTGCATTATTTCTACCTTTTTTCTGTTTTGCTTTTTTCTCTAAATAAAAAATATCAACAGTGATCAGTAAAAAATGCTCATTTTAGAAATGATTAGATCCATTTTCCTCTCTTTCCACCACCTTGAAGTTGAGAGGCATGAAGGAATTCAGACTCAGTGATGACTCTTTAAGACAAGCAAAGTGATACATGCTGAGCCTGTGGTCTTTAGAAGGGTGCTTGAGATTACACAAGTCTTTAGGGGACAAATCAGAATTTCACTAATAAAGTGTATTAACTTTCTGAAATATATTACAAGAAAAAATACTGGTTTTGTGCATTGCGTTTGAATTACAGTCCAAACTCTGAACACGGCCTAGACAGAGTGACTTCACAGCTTCGGTCACTGAAACCCATACCCAGCTTCATCTCTTGCCCTAACTTCATTACACACAGTCACAGAGGTACTTTTTATGTTCTAAACCCATTCCAGACTCAGCTGTTCCTCGGAGACTTTGCAAGTCTCTTTGAAGCTAGATTTTACAAAGCAAAGTCTTTCCTGCCATTGGGCATCAATTCCGATGTCAAGATTTCAGGACACTTCCTAATCCACAGCTGCTCTTTCTCCCCCTTCAGCTTCTATCCCATACCATGTGCTCTTCATAATACAGCCCATTAAGATTTCAACTTTTAGTTGATTGGTATGTGGTTTTGTTGGTATGTGCACTTCTTGAGTGCTCATTCCATAAATGCTGAGACTTTACCTGTCTTTTTTTTTTCATGGCTGAGCTATATAGAACAGAAGTACAGATTTTGCAAATATTTAGTAAACACCTTTGAATGAAAAATACAGTGTCTTCATTTGGAACCTGAAAGAATTAAGGCTTCATTTAAAAAGTCCATAGAGTATTACTCTGTTTTGTTCTCTCTCCTTAGAAAGCCTCCTAACCATGTCTGAAAGCTGGGTGAATCCTTAGTCATCTTCAAATTCCAATTCAAAAACTTACTGTCTTTTTGCCATTCCCCTGTGAAAAACAGCCACTAATTTTCTGTGCACTCTTTGTACTTATATCTATCTCTATTTCCATCTATGTCAAAACACTGTATTCTATTTATTTACTTAGGTGTCTGTATTCCTCACTTGCATATGAGTTGCTCAAGGGCTAAAATTGATGACCTTTTTTTATATTTCACAACTGGGATTATGTGTGACTTATAAAAGGGACTTGGCCTGAGAAATAAACTGAATTGAGGTGAATTAAATCACAGTAGTAAAAACTACTGTTAAATGTCCACAGACAAGGAAGTATACCTATCCAGTTTAATTCAATTTAATAACTATTTATGGAACACAATCAAGCAAAAAATGACACTACCCAGAACTGTATAGTTCATTTGAAATAAATAAAATTATGTGTCACTTTTGAATTACAATAGTTTATAAATTTGGTGATGGAGTTGTCAATAAAATGGCTACAACATAGAATTAAGAAGTAGAGAAATGTGGAAAAGTGCATTTGGTACCTCCTTAATATTAAGACATTTGTTCTGTCTTAGAGTTTAAAGTGATGGGTGTTACCACATTTCCCAAACACAAAACCTAACTGGAAATTCATCCCTAATGTGACTTTTTAGGATAGTCATAATACAAGCTAGATGGATGCATTTAGTACATCCATTGCAAAAAACAATGAATATTTTGAATTAATAACATTAATATATATTTATATAATATTAATATATAATTACAGGCAAATAAACAGAACTGACAATACTTAAAATAAATAAGAATATAGACATTAATTATTTCTAAATACCCAAGTAGACATCTTCATAGAAGACCTGAATGCCTATGTAAACGTGAACTTGACATTTCTTGCCAACTGACCAATTGGAATACAGACAAAGAATACAAATAATATGCACACTTGATAACAGATGTGGCTGTGTCTAATGTGAATCTTCGTAGTTCAATATGTCTTGTAACAGATGCACTTAATACACTTGTGTGAAGTAAAGAAATCTTCTCTGAATTTTGGTACCCTTCATTTTACATTGCTCTTGTGTGAAGCGTCATTCTTAACTGTCATCATTTTTATTGTCACTCCTGTCTTGTACATGTTCGATCAACACTGGATTTAATGGAAATCTTGTGAAGCCTAGCTTGCAAGAGGTTGTACCTTGGATGAAATATTCATGGGATGAAATCACTGACAGCTGTACTGTCTTGCACAATGAGCAGACTACATGGGCAAGAAGTTGTTTAATTTAAGAAGAGCTCTAGTGCTGGCCATGGGAGACTTGGGCTAATGATTCTAAGGGAAATGGAATCACAAGAAATACAGGGCATAATCTGCAGTTTGAAGAGTTACAGCAGTGTTACAGGAGAAGGTGGCATGACTATTTGAAAAAAAAGAGTTCATATATAAATAAATGTAGATTTTCAAGCATGAATAAATCTAGATTGTTGTACATGAAAAAATAAGACATGCCCTGAAAATAAGCCCTGTTGTGTGTTTTGGAGCAAAAATTAATATGAAACCTGATCTGATTTTCAGAGAAAAATGGATATCAGCAAGCACATATGCAGTATTATGGGAGCAGAACACAGAGGAAATATTAATAATCACTATGAGGTCTAGAAAGGCCTTGTGATGAAATTGTTTAATCAAGTCTTTGAGGCATGAATACATTTAAGCTAGAGGGAGAGGAGCTGTATGATTTCCACCACAGAGAGATTAGAGAGGAGGGCATAGATGTAGGACATCTGGAGGAAAGTTTGTGGAAGAGGAGAGAAGCCAAGAAACGCCAACAGAAACCTACCAAAAAAGGCCAACTTTTATTTGTTGCTGGAATTTCCAGATGGAAGTAAGATGCTATAATTTAGATGCAGCCCTCTAGGTCTTTTAGAGATAGTTTCCAATTATTGTTTCCTAGTAAGTTGACCCTCTGATCAGAGGAGATTTCCCTAGCCTAGACCTGTCTACGAAGTGTGCACCTCACCTTTCATGTAAGAAGGTCCTGTAAGATATCCTTAAGAACATCTCTGAAGACATCATAGTTTCCATGGAGATGAAATAGAAACTGGACAGAACTCAGGTGGCCTTCTGGTCAACCATGAAAGGTATAGCAGATAAAATCTAATATTTAGCTCCTCTTTTGTCTGCAATTGCAAATATGTCTCTGCACATGCCTCAACATCTTCCTCTTAAGGTGGAATTGAAGCTCCTGCTAGTCAGTATTGTCCTGAGGTTCAATGGACAAGGGAAGTATTTCCCGACATGCAGGCTACAGAATATTCATGGGGAGATCTGATTTTAGGTGGAACCAGACATAGTATTAACAAACTTTCTGATTATTTTAAGAATGTGTCCATATGGTGCCAGTATCTTTACCCTCTTCTAACATTTGCTGATGTTCTTTTTAATAAGATTAAAAATAGATGACTTGGGGCTGGGGATTTAGCTCAGCGGCATAAGCACCTGCCTTGCAAGCAGGCGGTCGTGAGTTCGATCCCTGGTACCGATAAAAATGAAAAAGACAAAAAAAAAAAATAGATGACTTCCCATCCAGATTCATGACAGACACCATATGCATGCAGTCCCATTATATGCTGTGGAGACACCTACCACTCTCCCTCAATCTCTGTACACATTCTACTTAACTTCAGATTTTCCCAGGCACATAAGCTATTAGGATTCCTCCTATAAAGATCCTAAGAGCTTATTTGTAAGTCTTCAACACCTACTAACTGGAAAATTATTTGTGGAGCTGGTGACTACTCTATGGCTAGAATCCACTGGCATTATTTTGTTTGCGTGGTATTTATTCTTACAGCTGTCATCTGCTTATAGCCAGTGTTGCTGCATTTTTACTTTTGATGCAGACATAGAATTTCATTTGTAAATAAACACTTTGTTTCCAAAAGAGTCATTTAAGGGAGTAAATAGTATAGATTTAGCAAATCTGTGACTTAATGTTCACAGCTACAAGGGTCCACAGATAAAGGGTTAAAAGATGAATGGCGATATGCAAATGATTTAATTTGAGCAAAGGAGGTGACAGTCAGTTTATAAGCAGTGAAGTAAACATGAGCCACTGTGATTTCAGTAGTAGGTCTTCTATATGTCCTCCAATGTTGAGTCATTAATTGATCCATAATGATAATGTACCCAATTTCATAATTCACCCCACAGGGCACAACATAATTTAGAGTGGCCTGTGGGCATTCAGGGCAGCCTGTTTTCCAGTTCTGCATGTCAGTGGGAGAGAAAGGAAGCAAATGTTGGCTCATTTCTGCTGAGTGACTAATATTCTAAACTTTACAAGCAGAAAGGACTCAATTTTTATGAAACTACTAACTGGGTGAATTTTGCAGAGATTTCATTTGTTTCCTGCAGTGACCACTGAGAAGCTCCAGTGTGTAGAAGATAACAAAAGGCATGTAGTTACAGTGTCCCTGATGTAAGAAACCCCGGAGACTGTCATGTTAGGCAGTTTCTAATGTCGTTGTTTGCCCTGATGTGAAATGAAAGTTCAATGATCTCCCCTAAGGTGATTAGCTCAGAACTTTCCAAAGGAGCATGGTGGGCAGGAATCACTTTAATAAAGTACAGAAATACTGAGCTCTTTCATGTCTTCCTGTATTTAACTCAGCAAGTGGAAGTCCTAGGTAAGTGTAGAGAGTCAGAAGCACAGGTCATGGCTAAGGGAACAGATGCTGTGGCCCCAGTGCTGATGATCTAATCAAAGAAGAGATGGAGAGACTCTTGGAAAATCAGACTGCATGTAAGAGTGGGCTGAACACACACTTGGGAAGGCCTCATACATGAGAAGCAAATCCATTCTGAGATGACAGAAGACAGAGTCTTTATAGTCAAAGACAAAAGAAATGATATCAAGAACAATGAAGTACCTCCCACACGATGAGTGTTCAGTGCATGTTTGTGGAATGAACAATGAGTAAATAAGTCCATTTCTACCACAGGCAACAGAGCTTCTCTTATGTCTCTTAAAAATACAGAAAGGTTTGCCCAGTGTCCCAATAAGTGAGGCTTGATGTCATCATTACCCAACTTTTGTTCTACCAGAGATCACAAGTGGCATCAAAGGCTTCCTCTCTTTCCAAATTTATATCATCACATTTTCTAGGTTAGTTGTGAATTGCAGCAAGAATTGGGGAGCACCCCTGTATCCATCTCTTTGTCTAAATGAGCTCTGCCACCTTAGGGCTTTTGTTGTAACTTCATCTTCAGAAGAAATTTGAAAGCAAAATGAGTTGTTTGGGAATGCTATGGGTTAACAGAGTTCAGAATCTTGCACACTATTGCAATTGAATGAATCCCTGAAAAACAGTGAGCTCAGAAAAAGGGTTCCTTCCATTTGGCTGAAGCCGTAAAATACTTGAGCTTGCATGGATGTATTGCCACCACAACTGAAAAATGCTGTGCCTGGTGGCTGTGGGTGGCCCATATGATTGAACCTGGTGTGACAGGCAGGCACTACCAAAAGAGAGGGCATGCGGCAGCAGGCTTGTGTAGAAACCTCCACATCCACAGAGAATGGGATCTGGAAAACTCCAAGATAGCTTCATTAGGCACTTTGGAAGCTGAGATGCTCCAGGAAAGGACTCAGATTTGGGAGAAGACTCTCAGAGCATGATCTCAGGGGGTTATGAATCCTCTCATTTCTATGCTCCTATGATACAAATTATCATATTTCCTGTGTAAATATGCCAAAAAGATGAACAATAATAGAAGTAGCCCTGTGTTAGCTCAAGTCCAGGCAATTTTTATTGTCAACCGAAGCAAATTCGACATAGAACTGAGCCCTGCTCTGCATTTTTCTGTTGCTCCAAAGCAGTAGTGAGCTGTGTGCTCTTTACTGAAGAATCCACAGAAGGCCAGGTGGATGTTATATCACACACCATGTGGTGGAAGACCTCCAACTGCTCTGTTCAGTGTTTCTGACAACAGGGTCTTCTGAGCACCTTCTCCTCCCCATGCTCAGCCTCACTCCTCTTTCTTTTTGTTTTTTGGTACCAGTGATCGAACTCATGACCTTATGCTTGCCAGGCAGGCACTTTTGCCTCTAGGCTTAATCCCCAGCCCCTCATTTCTTTTTTTTTCCCCTCTGAATTTTATCTAAGCAGTGGAATCTCATCAAAGCTTTTTAAGATAACTGACATAATAATTGCACACATTTACTGGCTACAGTATGATAACTCAATATATTTATGTAATACATAGTGATCAGATCAAGGTAATTACTATTTCCAACTCCTTAAACACTGATTATTTCTTTCTGTTGAGAACCTGCAAATTCCTCACATCTAGTTCTTTTTAAAAACACAGTAAACTGTTTTATAGTATTATCATCTTACTGTGCAACACTAGAACTTGTTCTTCCTCTGTTTTGTACCTATTATCTGGACCTCTATCTTCCTTTCTTCTATCACATTTTCTAACCTCTAGTGGCCACTCTTCTACTCTCCACTTTGATGAGACTGACCTCTTAAGCTTCTGTTTCTTTTTGATAAAACTAGTCTTGTTGTTTTATGAAAGAATTTCAGGCTTGTTGCTAACTTTTTAAAAATTTGCAGAGAAGTAAAACTCCAAGTATATAATGAGTAGATATAGGGAGATCTTCTTCCCCTTTCTCCCTATGCTCTTCCCAGGGGATGAGTCTGGGAGGCTTAGGCATTGGAAGTGCTAAAGCACATTGGAAATTCTGCTGAATTAGCTATATTCCTACATAGAACTCAGCCCCTCCCCAACCCCACTGCTCACTCGGAGGATCAAGGCAACAGATGAGGCAGCAGGGTAATATTCAGTTCTGGTTCTGTTGTATACTCCTAGGTGACCTTGAGAAATTGTGCTTATCAAGTAGGACATCAGCTTTCTCATCTGGAACTGATGAAAACAAAGGGTTAAGGATTAGCAGTCCCTTGCTCCTAGCAATGCTGTGATTGTCAATACTTGAAAAAGTACCTAATAGAGATTATCTACATCATTTTACATATTCCATTACGAATTAGACAAAATCAATAGTTAAATCCTGTGGGGAGAGACAAGCTTAACACCTGCTTCTGTCATATGTGAATCATACAATTTTTTAAAAAGTGATCTGAGCTTTCTGGGCCTTATTCTCATTAATAAAATGGTGGTGAGTAGTAGGAGATAGAGTAGGTATGTGTAATGGGTATGCACTTCTTACTTCCTCTAAAAGCTATAAGGATTGAATCAGATAAGGAGAAAAATTTAAAGGCTGAGTGCAGGACTTTTTCCTTTAGTTGAAATGGTTTGTTTATACCTTTCCTTAAGGGGCTGCTAAGCATGGTCATTCTAAAATAACATATCATTCTGTAAACGTGGTCTAGACTTCAAGGACTTGGTCAATGAACCTCTCTCTTCATCTCTTTTCATGCATTTAAAATTTTATTCTACTATTATAGAATAATAAAATCTAAATGTAGAAAATTTTTGAAAATAAATAGCAAAACCACAATGCTATAATTCCAGTCTATTTAACCAGGATTATCCATTGTCTTCTGTGAATTCAATTCTATGCACAATAGTAATACACAAGAGAGACAAATCCAGGATCTCTATAGCTGACATTCAAGTAGGGAGAGCCAATCAGTGGACAAATAAATTAATGATAAACATTAGGTGCTATTAAGTGCAATAGATGATGTAAAAATAAAACAGATCAATATGACAGAGACTCAGCCACTTGAGACCAAGTAGTTAGGAAAAACTTGCTTAGAAGGGGAAACATTTGAGATGAGACCTGGATGAAAAAAACAAAGTTATACAAAGATCTGAGATAAGCATGCTTGAGGAGATAGTGCAGCCAAAACCCAATCCTTGAAAACAAAAAAGGGGGCTTCCAGGAGAACATGGCAGACAGATAGCAGCAGCTACGGAGGCTCTCTGAAACACCCAGCTTAGAATTCAGGAATGGGGCTGAGTAAGGAATCGTAAGTAAGAGGAGATATGCCCCGGTGACCCAAGAATGAACTGGGCTGAGAGAAACCAACTGGGAATGCAATCCTGGTGCTATAACAGGAACAGATAAAGCCTCAGCGTGGAAGCTGGAGCCCATGCCATTGGAAGCTGCAATTTGGGTTTCCCGCCGCCACCGCTGCATCTGCATCGGCTCAGCAGGGAGAGTGACGCGCGGAAGCTCTGAGAACGGGAATCGTTGAATGGAGTTGAGAGTGGGACGGGTGGGGAGCCGTGCATCCACCTCTGGTGAGTAAGGGAAAACTGGGACTCTTCCACGGTCTAGGAGACTCCAACAGAGGACATTCTGGGACCGGGCAGACTTGCGGGAACAGGGCGCTGCAGTGACTTCAGTCAGGTTTCCCCCTCTCAAGCGGGATTGGTGAGCAGTGCCTATCCCACGTGACGCTGCTGGCTGAGACCCAGTAGGCTAGCACAGCCCAGGTCCCAGCTCCTGAAGGTAGATTGACCTGGAGGGGTGGGCCCCGCATAGGCTGCCTGGTCTGCAACTTCCTGGTGTGCTGCGGTGGGTGGGAATGCCCAGCCAGCGCAATTCAGTCAGACTGTGGCTGACAGGGAAGGAAGCTGGGCCTCCTATATACGCTTGCATATATAAGGAACAATATATAAAGCGCTGTGTTGAGAGCCTCATAGACAAGTTCAGGAATGAAGTTATTAATGACCTGAAGCTAGACATAAGCAGAATAGTTAGAGAAATGCTAAGCACCACCCAAGAAAAAACAGATGGTGGAATGGAAGAACAGAAAAAGAGGGGAGAATTGTTTAATGGAGAAAATAGAGAAAGCATAGAATACGTGAAGCAGGTTCAAAGAGACTACCAGGAAACTAAAAAGTCTATCGAAAACTGGCATAACAGCTTGAAAGAAACTAAGGACAGATTATCTCAACTGGAGGGCAGATTTGTAATATGGGAGCATGAAATGAAAAACTTCTTAAAAATAACAAAGAAACAAACAGCAATAATACAAAGACTAGAAGATGATAAGAGGGTCTATAACTTAAGAATTGAGAACATAAAAGAAGTAGACACACAAACAAATGAACTACAAAAGCTACTCACAGAAATAATCCAGGAGAATTTTCCTAATTTAGCAAAAGGTAAAGATACTCAGTTGTATGAAGCATACAGGACCCCAGCCACATACAACCCAAACAGAGCAACACCCAGGCATATAATAATTAAAATTCCAGAAATCCAATATAAAGAACAGAATACTAAAAGCCGTCAGAGACAAGAAACAGATCACTTACAAGGGAACACCCATCAGAATTACAGCAGACTTCTCGGCACAAACCATCAAATCACGAAGAGCGTGGGGGGAAATAATTCAAGCTTTGAAAGATAATAATCTCCAGCCAAGATTGATATATCCTGCACAACTATCCCTGGAAATTGATGGAAAAACAAGGTGCTTCCAGGATAAAGAGGAACTAGGGGAATATGCAACCACCAATTCAACTCTACAGAGAATACTGCAAGATATTCTAAAAAAGAAAAATACGAAAAATCCAGAAGTAGCGGCAGAGAGGCCACAATGAATGGAGCAGAAAACAAAATGAAGAAGACAAACTGACAACTAATGACAGAAAAAAAGCTCAACAGAAATGAGGCAGAGAAGATTGGATGATAGGAACAGCTATTTTGGAGAAAATGACATCTTAATAGGTAATACTGATTTAGTATCATCTTGTTTTGAAGTCTCATCAAGGTTTTGTTCTTCTGTCTCCATTGGTCTAAACAGGTGGTATCTTATTGGATTTTATTATATATGATAGTATAAGCAAAACTGTCGGTGTCGCTCCCGGCCGGCAGGAAAGACACATGACAAAGTCTGGCGGTGTGCAACCTTGTCTTTATTTGTCTCCGCGTGGGCCCCGCGAGGCCTCCACTCTGCCACCAGCCCTTTTTCGCCGGTGGACTTTCTCTATCTCTCTCTGTGCTTCTTCCTCGTGGCGGGAGAGGCATTCACTTTTATAGGGTAACAGTGGCCAATCAGTTTAAAGCGCGCGATGCGGGCTGACTGGCTAACATCAGTTGTTGCTAGGCAGACTATCTTACAGAGCGGGTTGTTTAAGTCTCCAGCGCAATCAGGGGGCAGGAAGCAGGCGCCAACTTGGCTCACTCGATGGGAGGGGCAATCTAGCTCAGGCTCCGCTCCCACCCACAGGCCCTACGTCCGCCAAGTAAGGCGACCGGTGTCGGCCGCGGCTCCCAACACAAAACCTTTTACAGACAAGGAGATTATACAGAAACCATTGTTCATTTTCTGTTAGTTGATTCTAAATACCCTGTAATACTGTCATTCTCTTAAATGGTTTTACATTGTTTTGATATATTTAATGCTACAGTATACGAAGTTATACTCAAAGATCTCAAGGAAAGAGACAATATGGTAACTACTTTTATGTCGGGATAATCTTGTGGTGAAACACTATTTTGCTTAAATGGTTATGTTTTGATCTGTGCTGATTTGCTGTTATGTCCTCTTTTATCTCAATCTCCATTTTATTATTTACTTTTTTATCCTTTTAATTAAGGGAAAATAAATTAAAAAATAGCAGGATATATTATAGTAACCCACTTTGACTTTCCATTATCTTGATTTAAAGCCCTGTATTGCTCTCACCATCTTGTTTTGACTGATGTTCCTCTATTCTGTTTTGCTTGATAGTACCAGGTTCGAAAGTTTAGGCAACGGCTGTGAAGATAGTGGGATTCATTATGACGCCCATTCTGGTTGACTATTAACTACTTTTGAAGACCTATAATGTCTCCAATGTTTTGGTTTTGTTGGTTTTATTCTTTACTGTTTTGTTCAAATTTTATTATAACTAATGATATGGGCAATTCTATTAGAGATAGCGGGAGGCATTATGGTAACCATTGTTGATCATCTAGTATTATGCTTTTACATTATCTATTACGTCCACCCTTTTGATTTGACTGACTGTTCTGTTATGTCACATTTGGTTCTACTCTCTTCCAAAAAAGTAATAAGAACTGTGGGAGCAACAAAACCCAAAATGTGTAATTGTCATTGTATAAAAGAGAGGAAAAGAAAGTGCTCTAAACGATATAACTGCATGTATATTTAAGTGTATAAGATAGACAATAATATTACTGAGTTTTGTTGGATCATTGAACAGAACTGTTTGCAGTCTCACTGTTGGAATGTCCACTTTATAAGCTTTAATTTTGTAACTTGAACAATTATTTCTAAGATGACAAAATGTAATCCATTAGCTAGTGACTTCCTACTGTTTATTTTTTTGTGTAAATCTGTATAACTTGTACCCTTTCTCTGCTTTTTTTTTCCTTTTTCTCCTTAAATAAATTTTTTTTAAAAAAAGGATAATATGCTTGGGAAACAAAAAAAAAGTCCCTGCATCTGGAATGTAATGAGCATTGAGACAATGATATTAGAAGAGACTGGAGTCAGGCAGAGAGTAGATAACAGTCGATCATGTAGCTTTGTGTTTTGCTCCAGTACAAAGTTTTGTATTTTATTCCAATGATTATCATGAGGCTCCCAAGTGTACACTATCAGTGTACAGGAAAAACCAAAGACATAAGCAAAAGTAGGATACTCAGAGGAGAAATAACTGCAAAAGTATTGTCGATGTTGACGGAGACATTGGGAGAGACAGGTGGGTGGCTGAGATGTGTGTTGGCAGAAGACTCAACCGAACTTGTTGATGGGTTGGATGTGAGGGTTCAGGGAATGTGCAATGCCTGTTGGTTTTTGTTTTTATTTTTTTACCTAAATTATTGGCCAGTGGGAAAGATGGAAGAGACATAGCTTTTGCTTAGGAGAAGAATGTGCAGGCAACTGGCAGAAGGAACAGGGGTCATTTTAGCAATGTTGCCAATGAGATACCCATTAGACATCGACATGGAGAAGCTACTGAAGGTCTGGGTTCAAGGATAAATGGAAACAAGATCTATGAAACATAGTCATTAACAGAGAGAGTGTGTGTGAAACATGAAGTACCCATAACAGAGCTGTGTGAACCTCTGACTTAGTTTGAGGAAAGGAGACAGAAGCCAAAAAAAGAAAAAAGAAAAGAAAGAAAAACCTTAAAAGAAGTCACCCATAAAAGAGGAGGAAATCTGGTCCTGGAAGCCAGAAGAGGAGGTGCTGGAAATGCTTCAGAGACACTGAGCAAGAGGAATCAGGAGCTAAGGATTGTGTTCAGGCCCATGAATTAGAGTGATGACCTGGAAAAGTGGCTCTGTTGAACACATCATGCTGCCTGTGAAGATTAGCACTTTGAGATCACAGGACAGCCAGGAAAGGTACCATGAACAAGAGCAGTCCCAGAACACCCAGTCCTTTTCCTGCTGAACCACTGGAGAGAGAATTGGCATCAGGAGAGCTGCACCTGCCCTCATGGTCACACAGGCTGTCATTAATCACAAGGCTCTTCCCGCCTCCTTCTTCCCCACACAAACCTACTTCTGTGGGACTTGCAAAATTTTCCCAGCCTGCGGGTTTGGGTAGACTGATGCAAATAAAAATTGCATATATCTAGCTGGAGTACTATTTTGTATACAAATCTAAGTATCTTTTAAAATAGTCATTCATTTATTTTAAAAAGCAAAGCCCTATGGGTATTTCCCTGAAAATAAATAATCCAGACATTCTGTGTTTCTATTCGTGGTCTGCTGACTACACCAAACCATTTTTCAAAGCTATGAATAACACTTGGAGGTTAATTCTAGTAAGTAAATAACTTTGGAAAACATGATCATAGAACTTATTGGAAGCATTTAAACATTAATTCTCATATCAGAGTTAATTATTGTGTTGAAATAGTTCACTTATACTTTTTGTATGACTTTGAGAAACTCAAAATCCTATTGGAAGCTATTGGTATTAATTAAAAATATTAATATACTGGACCATAAATAGTCTTTCTGAGAATAAAAATTAAGTTTCTTACAGACAGAGAGATTGTTCTGCAGCCATGGTAACAAGTAGACATAAGAGCAGATTTTAAACTCCTGAAATTGATCAATGACAACTTGTCTTAAAAGCCTCCTACTTCTGAAAGTCAGGCAAACAGAAAGAAACTACCTACAGAAAACACTGCATTTGAGGACCTTCACTCATCCAAGTTCATGTGACTACACTTTTACAAATGGCATCAACCTCATTTGGCAGCTAGAAGTTCATCAATCTCTGAACTCTCAGCTCCCCAAAGCCTCATATAGAATCAGTAGAATGAGAAGCTGCATGATCCACCTGTCTGTCACTTACTATAAGAAGATACATTCTTGTTATTACTCTTACCTCCTGTTTATGACTCCTGCTATTTCTCTTACCTCCTATTTATTGTTTATAACCATTGAGGTCATTAGGTTCTTGTAACATGACGTATCTTAATTCTGATCCATCATTGTCTTTTCCTCTCCCCTTTCCCCTTTGCCAAAAACCTTTGTGGTGCTAAGGACCACAAAGGAACACAGGTCATAGTGTGTGTCCCAGAGGAAGTCTCCAACAAGAAGACCCAAAAATCTGTTTCCTTATTTCCTTTTACGTACTCTATTATTCTCTTCATTTGTATTTTGCCTTACTCAAACAAGAGATGCCATATGGTATTTAAGTTTGTGTGACTGCTTTATTTAATTCAGCATTACATATTCGAGATGCATCCATTTTCCCACAGATCTCTCAAATATACCCTTTGTTATAGCCGAATAATATTCCATTATGTGTAGATATTACTTTTTCTTTAATCATTCATCTGTACCAATGGGTACATTGGCTACTTCTAGGATTTAGTATTATGAATTGTACTCTGTTGAGAGGTAAAAGGAGGGAGATGGGTGGGAAGGGAAAGGAGACTAAAAAAATCTGTATTATATACATGTACCTACTCTCCACAATGAAAGTAAACACCATGAACTGCAAACATATAATAAAAGAAAAAATTCCAAATGAATGTAAACATTACATGTCATCAACATAGATAAGTTTAAAAATATCAACAAGGATGAAAGCAGGGGAAAAGGACTCAGAGGTGGAGGGAGGAACCTGAGAGGGAAGAACATTAAAAAAAGAACCAAATTGTATTATGTACATGTACCCACTCCCCAAGATGATTCTAACTGCATATACAGCAAACATGTACTTTAAAAAGGAAAAGTGTTTGTCTTTTCTAGGTTTGTCTTTTCTTTCAAGTGTTGAGTGATCATGCCATTATCATATGAATTCTCTGACTCTTGTTTACATGTAGGAGTCTGTCTTAGTTACCTTATCACTGATATATAACAGTGGGTACCCACAGTGGTAAAGAAGAAAGGTTTATTTCAGATCAGAGTTTATAGAGGTTTAAGTTCATAGACAGCTGGCTCCCAGGCAGGGCAGCACACAGAGGCACATGGCAGAGGAAGTTTACTCATGAAATGGCCTAGAACAGAAAGCATTCAAGGGAGGAGGAGGGGAGAGTGCACTCCTCCAGGCCATGCTACAAGTGATCCACCTCCTCTGACCAGGTTCCACCGCCCAACATCACATTTAGCTATAAACTCACCCATGGATCAGTTGCGCACCACCATGACCCAATCACCTCCCAAAGGTCCCACCTATGAGCAAATAAGGCACTGGTGGGACATCTAGGCATAAACCATAACAGGAGAACAAACCAATCAACAAGAGATTCATCAGAATTGCCGCTGTGCTTGACGCTAAGGACCACAAAGGAACACAGGACATAGTCTGCATCCCAGAGGAAGTCTCAAACCAAAAGACTCATGGTTAGAATATGGTGTCATACTTACAACAATAGAAGAACATGCCAAGGACTCCAGAAGCCCACACAGGAAGTATTAAACTTTTGCTGGGAAAAGAAGACCCAGGAAGCATTCCAAAGATGATGCTTAAGTTGGAATTTGTACAGTAGATGTTATTATTCCAGGTAAGAGGGAAAGGGAAACTCTAGCAGAGGGGCAGCATGGCTAAAAACATAGGAATGTGAAAAGCAACCAGACTGAGAGATGCTGAGATGAGCAGCAAGGGGATTAGTCTACAATAACTTCATGACACTTCTGGGCAGAGTTTAACCTCACAGGGCCCAAGACTTCTCCCTGAAACACAGAATTAATGGTGCTACCTGCCTCTCAGGATGGCTGTGAAGATTAAATAAAATGATGCCAAGCACAAATATTAGTGCTCACTACGCATTCATGCAAGAAAGTACATGATTTTATTGGGTTTTGTCCTCAAGATTTTGAGGTGTAGGGGTACAAGTTGCTTGCATTTGAATTTTGGAATAGCAAGGCTGCAAGGTTTCCTTTGGAAAATAAAATTTAAGAATTAATCATATAGGCTGAGCATTCCTAATTTTAAAATATCCAAAATCCAAATGCTTTGAACATCAGCATGATGTTACAAGTGGAAAATTTCATACCAAGAAAGTGTATTTTATGTTCAAAATTTTTAAAAATGTTCAAACATGTTTAAAATATTGTATTAGACTATTTTCAGGCTATGTGAATAAGAATGTGAGACATCACTGACTGTTTTTGTTTAGACGAAGTTCCCACCCCAAGATATCTCATTATGCATATGTAAATTTCCAAAATCTGAAAAAAATAAAAAAATCTGAAACACTTCTGTTTCCAAGCATTTCAGATGAGAGAGATGCGGTTAGCAACTCTGAGCCCTTACTATGTACCAGGGACACTGAGGTCTGTTAACATACACTGATTCATCAATCGCAACAAACCTGTGGCGCTATTATTATCCTCACTGAAGTAGACCTCTTATAAGGAGAATGGAGTGACTCAAGGAAGCTGGCATTTCTAGGCTGTACCAGGAGAGTCTTTATCAAGACTCAGATCAATTCCAGTGCAAAAATCTGAACCTGGAAACAGTGTGTCCTTGGGTAGATCGGACTCAGACTTGTGCTCATCCACTCATTCACTTCTTGAATGACACCACTAGGGCTAAGCAGGCAGGCCAGCCCGTGTTGCTCCTGCTCATTTTTTTTTTTTTTTTTTTTTTTTTTTTTTTTGGTCTTGTCTTTTTCGGTACCAGGGATCGAACTCAGGACTGCCTGCTTGCAAGGCAGGCGCCTATGCCGCTGAGCTAAATCCCCAGCCCCTTGCTCCTGCTCTTGAAGAGCTTCCAGCAATAACAGTCAACTCCTACAAACCATTGCTATCTATCAGCAACTGTCCTAAGCACTTCCCACTTATTTAATACTCCCTAAATAAATCTGCCAGAAGGTAAAGTCATTCTGTTTATTTGATAAGGACAAAACTGGGGCACAGCGAGGCTGAATAGTCTTACAAAATCACATGGGAAATAGCAAACTGAGATTGGAATTTGGGTGGCAAGACTGCTGGAATGATTGCACCCATAGTGACAGCCATGCTGTGTCTTGGTCTAAGGAGCTTGGTATGGTCAGGGGTTGTACACAGAGAACAATTAGCATCAAGACATGGAGTTTATAATATTATTTTTATAATGGCCACTGGAAGTTACACAGGAAAATGCAGGAAATCTATCCACAACACCAAAGACATGGATTATTTAGTCAAGAGCCTAAATCCCACAGCAATGTCCCACATGAGTCCAGATGAAAACCCAGAGCTCAGGACAATGCCTCTCACAAGTCCAACTGGAGGTCCAGAACCCACAAGAAGGACTCACGCCAGTCTCTTTTATGGATCTGTACCAGGAAGACCCAAGGGCCAGCGGTGGAAGCCAAAAAGTCTATGCCAGCAGTATGAAGGAGCTGTGCTGGTGGGATGAGTGTTCTATGCTGGATCCCAGAGGCCACACTCACAACAAAGACCAGGGCTATCCTGAAAGGCACCA
Organism: Cavia porcellus; assembly: GCF_034190915.1. NCBI lineage: Eukaryota > Metazoa > Chordata > Mammalia > Rodentia > Caviidae > Cavia > Cavia porcellus. Next base: position 29,223,062 of record NW_026947502.1, read on the forward strand.
CAGCTGTCCACAGCTGGCCCCGAGCTCCTCCGACGACAAGCGCAGTCGGGTACATGCCAGGAAGCAACGTGACGAGTTCATCCTGGAGATCAAGTGGCACATGTCTTCCCTTTTGGAGCCAGGAAACAATGCTCAATGTGAGGACCAAAGCTTCTCCAGGAGAAGCAACAGCTCAGCCAGCAACTCGTAGGAGAACCCACAACGCCTCCACACAACAACGCATTAACACCTCAACTCTCAACACCTCCCTTCTTCTCCACCTATTTATCCTGGCAACTTTCCTCAGGTGGAGCATCTTCACTCATGCCATGCTGATGTAATCCAGCTGGCGTTAAATTGACCACCAGTTCTTAATCCATAACAGAGCTTCTCCCTGAAAGGCAGCCCCAGCCATTATTTCTCCAACTGTAGCTTGAACTCTCACACACACCAAAATCGCTGTGCACACCATTTAGTTCAGCTGACATTTTCTCCATAGCCACACTTACTCCACAAAGGAAATACCATAATAATTGACATTCTGGTGTTTTTATTGGTTTTATTCAATCTCCTTATCTTGTTGTAGATCAGCAATGTAAGCATCATCTCACAGTTTAGCAAATGGAAGCAATTCTACACAAAATTATCACACTGATAAATCGGCACAGAGGTGCACTGAGTAATGATACTTTAGTTGATGACATGAAATCAACTCCCATAAGGTTAAGTGAAATAAATCAGACACATAAGCTTGAATATCTCATGGTTTCTTCTATTAGGAATCCAAATTACAAATAAAAAGCAAATTAAGAGGTAGATAACTACAAGTAGGAAGATAGATCTTCCTTATATGGGAAGGAAATCAAAAGATGGAGCAGGGAAGAGAGGAGGGGAGATAACAAAAAAAAGGAATTAAAGTCTATTGTGTACCTGTATCAATTCCCCACAAGGACTGTAAGCAATATATACTACAGACATACACTAATAAAAGACAATTGAAAAGATTATAGAGCAACTGAAACATTTCAGTCACCTAGTAAGGTTGCAGTTATTGTGGTTCATTCTTCAAATGCTGATGTAAACAAATCTACTGACCTGCCATTGGGTGAAAGTACTCTGAGTATCATCTTGTTCATTCTTTAAGGTTGTGATACACAATGTATTAACTGTTGTTATTGTCTGATTGTTTTGTTAGGAAATTTTGTTTTATTTTTTCAAAAATAAGAGTTTTTTATATTTTCTTTATGAATAGCTACTTGTATTATATTAAAATAAACAGTACAGAACATGTAATTATAGCATATGCAATTAGAGCAGTTGGGTAACACTTGATAAAAAAAACTATATAGTTGATTTGTATGTCTACCAAATTATACTTTTTATCATATTTTAAAATATACTTCTTGTAAAGTAGTATTCATTTTGTACCGACAGCAGCGTCAATTATCCAGAGTTTACTTTGTCTCTTGATTTCTTCGGATGTCTCCCTGCTATTAGATGACACAACTGTAATTAGGGAAGAAAGCGGGGTACACTAGGAATGAGCCAGCAGGATAACAGGAAGCCTGTAAGTGTCTGCAGCAGGAGATCAGGGTCAGAGATGCAACCTAGAGATCTGTGAGACGAGGAAGACTTCTGTGGGCTGAAGAGTAGGGAATGGAGGGGCATAAAGACCTTGGGAGGCTGCAGGGAGATCACGTGCAGAGCCTGTAAGTGAAAAACAAATTCTATTTGCTTGCAAAGGAAAAGTATGTGAGCAGAAGGAAAGACCCTCCTGGAAAGGCTCCAAGTGGATTGTATAACGAACAGGTCATGCTAGGTAAGAAAGGAAACATTTTGCTGTGCGGAAGTTTCTCCTGGGATCCAAAGCCCTGGTTCTCTGCTCCAGTACCCTCCAATAGGTGCTTGCTGGGTTTATGGAATGACCTAGTAGAGGACCAAATCAGACAAAGGCATCTAAGTCAGTGTGACTGCATTGCTTCTAGTTTAGGCTTTAGGCTGAGTCATTCACTGAATTTGGCTCAAGTCCAGAGTCTGGACACTGGAGTTCCATACAGTTTATCAGAAATCCTGGAGCACAGAAATCACATTCAACAGCCAAGGGTTGGGATACAAAGGAAGCAGGGAGTGAGCATTTATGTGCAAGTGCCAATGCACTTTGCACACATTATCACCTCCTTTAAGCTCAAGCATCTTTTCCAGGAGGGAACCATGACTCCCCTCTTTACCTGTGGATGAAGTCAGTGAGGGTGTGACTCTCCCAAAATGGCAAAGCAGTATGCACACTGCTTCCCCTGATGAGATAATGCTGGCTCTTCACACCCAGAGATGGTCCTGCCTGATGGCAAATCCTAACCCTGATTGCATCACTGTCTGCTCAAAGCACTATACTGAAAGGGATGACAGAGGGAGGACATTAAAAAGATAGAGCAAAATTGAGAAACTGTACTGAACTTGAGGATGGGGGAAATGGTTTCTTTTTTTACTTTGTTTCTTAGCACAATTGCAGTCAAGACTTTTCCCTTTACCTCTCTGAGCCTTGGTTTGACAATCTGTTAAACTGAGGAAGGGTGTTGTCATCATTTCCTGCAAGGTTATTCATTAATTCCTAAGCTGCATTTGCCAGCTACACAGACTTATGAGAATTTTCTAAAACCTTGCGACCCCATTGTCCTCCTCAGTAAATGAGAATAATAATGGCTCCTACTTCAAAGATCTGCTTAATGATTTAAGGAAATAATGTATGTAGAATGTCAGAAACAGGTTCTAGTTCATTGTAATGGTCACTGATAACTATAATCATTATAACAGTAAATTCTCAACAGGAAGTGCTCAACAGATACTATGTAACCCAGGATGATTTGCCAAGAAAGAAAATGGAAAGTGGTCCACAGTGTATAGAATCAGAAATGAGAGAGAGAGGGGTCTCGGTTGCCCTAATTCAGAGGAACTGGTAATGCTGGAGGCCCATGACTTCCCCTATACCCCCCTTCACTCCACACTCACTCTTAGGAGCTTGATTCTTTGGTGCTTCTCTTTCCCCTGGGAAGCTCCTCACTGACATTCTGAACAGGGGAGGAAGCTCAATGGTTTATAGCAAAATGAAACAAATCCTCTGGCAGTAATTTGCCAACCTAAGGCAACATTTCTGAAGAAAAATGGCATTCCAAGAGCCCTTAGGGGCATCAGGCATCAGCAAGCCAACTATAAAAAGGATGAATCATCCTAGTTGCTACACCCTCTGGAATTATCTCGCTGACCTGTATATCACTCCTTCTGACTCCCCAGCCATCTAGAAGAAGTCTTGAAATCAAACAGGTAGCCTAGTGTCAGGGGTTCACCACTGAGTCACTGTATGAACTCAGGAGATCTATTTCACCCTGTGACCACCACCACTTCAATTAGCTTATGAGATTTAAATAAAATAATGGGAGTGAATGAGATTAGCTCAGTCTCCCAGCCCGTTAATCTAGAATCTGAATCCTATTCATAGAAAAGTCATAGAATCCTATTCATGACTTTGGAGGCATCTGCTTGTAGCTCTCTAGCTAAAGAGGTCTTAAATATGTGCAAAATTGTGTGCATGATTGTGAGCATTACTCCAGAGGAGAGGATGATAGCAGTTATTGAATGCTCTAAAAGATTCATGGCCCAAAAAGTGCTTCAGGGATCACAGGCATCTGTGTATCCTGGAATTTCTTGCGTGGCTGCACTGAAAACCTGTTCCTCCACATTGTTGGGAGCCTGTTGGTTTGGACTGAGTTCCCTTACTGGGCCCAGCAGACCAAACCAGAATGGAATGACTCATGCCGATATTCCACACCCTGAGCCCAAACAAGCTGTTTATCTGGAGAAATCAGAGCTAGCAGCCAAACTCCCAAACTGGCCAGTCTTAGCAAGCATAATGAAGTCCTCTTGGCTTTCATTTTTACAAGGAAAGTAGCTTTGAAATGACCAATTTGCTTTTTGTTTTCTGTTGACGCTTTTTTCAGACTTTCTCTTTCTAAAAAGCCAAACTTCTCTGCTCTGTTATTCAGCACACTCAGTCTGTTTTACACATTTGAGAAGAGCAAGCAAAAGGCAATTGAGAGCATTAAGCTAAACTTGTAATTTTATTTTTTGACAGCACCAGCACATCCTGATGGTGTCTTCAACAACCACAACAACAACCCTGGGGTATGGAGTTTCAGGTACAGTCACCTGTGTGCTATTTTTGCCTCAGAGCACACGATTTTATTCCGGGGGAGCTTCAGTTTCTTCATCTGTGTGAGAACCAAGAGAAAATGTGAATGAATACTTCAATAAGGCACTATTGAGTGGTAAGTCCGGTGACAGTTACCACCCTGTATTTCTTCCTCTTAGCTTACCAACACTGCCTCTCAAGGTATCTAAGGACATAGAAGAAGGTAGATGATATCAGTAAGGAACTTCTTACCATCTGGTCCCACTGTGACCCTGAGGTTCTTTGTGTTTATTCTCAATAGTAGCTTTTACAGTTGTTTGGAGGGCCCTACTGCTGGCAATGGCTTCCTGAAATTTCCTCAATGAAATCAGTACTTTTCCTACTGTACACCCCTTTTCCTGCTTATCCACACCCCATCTGTGGTCTACTACAGGTGTTATTGACTGAGCTCCTTGTGAACTTCCTAGTGCCTCTCCAAAGCAGAGTCCAGGGGCAACTCCACAGCTGTTCATGTGCCTACATGTGGTCCACCAGCAACACATATCTTTGACCTGCTGAGTTAGAGACAGAGCCTCTTCCACTGCCCCAAACTCTTGAACAGTCTCTTTTCTTTTAGATTATTCAGGCAGGAACCAGGAACTAGTCAGCCCCTACATGCTTTCTACCTTTGTGGAAGGTAAGGAAGTAACACAAGTCAGAATTGAGTTTTGACTTCTTTCTCCCTAAGCAATGCAGAATGCTTTGCATCTTACTTAGGAATAGGACATCTCTTGTTACCACAGTTTGAATGAGTACCCAAAATTTATGTACTGGAAATTTAATCCCCAAAATCATATATTGATAGTATTTGGAAATGGGGACTTTGATAGTTAGATGAGACCGTGAAATAGGGTTGCATGATGAATTAATAGCTTTGTATAAGATTAAGAGATTCAAGCTTATGCACTCACTCGTTTCATGGGCATGCCCTACCACCCTTCTACTTGCTGTTCTGGGGTTACAATCAAGAAAACCTTTGATATATGCTTTTGGATTTACCAGTCTTAAATCAAATGAACTTCAGTTCCTAAATTACCCAGTCTCAGATATTCCATTATAACAGCATGAAACAGATTAATACATTAACCTTCATGCCTTAGCAGAATATGAGATCAGACTATGTCCATTTAAAAGAAGCCGATACAAACAAAATAGTATAGGAATTTATTCCCTGAAGTGATGGGGAAAGAAAAATGCAATCAGAGATGGATTCCTAGAAAAAGCATTATTGGAGATGGATTATGAAAGACAAATATGAACTCACCAAATAGCCAACGAAAGAAAGGCTATTCCCAGTGGCCAAAATCACATGAGCAAAAACTCAGAGGCAAGAAGAGAGCCTGGTATACTTGGTATCCATGGAATGTACACAATAGACAAAGCAGAATAAATTCAAGTCCAGACTCTACCCACTCATTTGATGAAGATAAGTAAATTAACTTGGGTTTTTCAACTAGATTGCTTATGTTTGAAGCCAATGGTTGCTCATTATAAAATTAGAGATTATAAAAATTCCTGTTTTTTAGAACTGCAGATCCTCAGACCTCAACGGCAAAAGCTCTGGCTCAGTAGGTTTGCTTTGAGATCAAGGATTGTAATTGCAGGAAGTCTGTGGGCAATCTATTACAAATCTGAAGTATCATACTTCCAGGAAAGATCCTGGCATAAAACTGGTGTCCCATAAACTTTTTAACTTGTAAATCCAATAGCCAAATAAATTGATTTTGATACAGCTTGTCCTAGAGAAGGCTTCCAGAAGCAAAACATGGTTTGCTAAAATATCCCCACACTTTTCCCAGCCCAGAGATGATGCTCAACTTGCAAAGGATTCTTTACAGAGAAGAGGGGCTTAGAGGCATTTGCCCAATCTGGGAACATTAGTCAGAACTGGCAATGGTGGAAAAGGCAAGAATATTCTTCAAGGACAAATTCTGTGGCTATATTAAGTCTCTCTATGTTGTCACTGTAGAGATAAGAGGAAGCAGGGGAAAGCTGAAACCTGTAATTCTTTGCAAAAAGCAACAAGCTATGAGGAATTTACAACCCCAGGGAAGGACACAGGACTCAGGAGTCAGACTCCTAGATTTTAATCCTTGAAATTCACTTCACTTTTCTGAGCTTCAGTTTCCTCACCTGTAAAACAGAAGTAAAGTCACCTACCTTGGAAGATTGTGAATTCAAGAGGGACAGGGGTGACAAGTGTTCAGGAACATGAGGGAGTTGGAGAGTGGACAGATAGAAGTCATTCTTGAAGTGAAAATAAGTGAAGATCACCCATGTAAGAACATACGGTGCCACTTCACCCAAGCGTGCTCTAAACATCAGCTGCCATCATTAGAGCTTGGCAGAGATTTAGGTAAAAAATCTCTTAGGTGAGAAAACTTTGTAATGAAAAAACGAGATGCTTTCGGCATTCTTCAATGGGAAGTCAGTGGCACTAGAAAAGTGGGGGTGGCTAACTAGAACAGGACATCTTCTGTGATTGCTTCAGAAAGTGCATTTGGTTTTGTCTGATTGACCCTGAGCCAGAAGCTGGGTCATTAAAAAAAAAAAAAAAAGGAAGCAGGGGTCACTGAATCAAGTCTTACAACTCTGGGCTTATTACTGCTGTGGTTGTAGTTTGGCTTGCTAGACAGGGTGCCACAGAGATATGGGACAATGTCTATATATGGTCTAGTCAAGGTCTAGCCACATACTAAGGATCTCACGGGGTGCTTACTGTTCATTTAATCATCGGATGGTTATTGAAAGTCTTCGCCATACTCCAGGCACTAAGAGCACTGCTGTGCGCAGCTGAGACCTCTGCTCTCCTAGAGCAGCCCGAAGCCCAGTATTAGGCTGAGTGCCAGAACTCCATAGTTGTGGAATGCTGTATTTTCTCTGTGTCCAAGTGTCACATGGTCTTTGCTGGCTGTGGTTGCTTCTGCATTAGAGTTTCTATTTATTCATATGTCTTAAGATTTCAAGAATTTTTCCAGTGGTCCATTGGCTTCATTTTAGATTCAAAGCCAAATTTTATTTTTTTAGAAAAAGCAGGCTCTCTCTTTTCCTGGACTCACTGCTTCATGTGTGTCCAAGTTCCTAGCACTCAGTTTTCATGCAGAGTAGATTCTTACAGATTTAGGACCCACTTGCTGCTTCTGCTTATAGCCTGGACAAGGACTGTTACTGCATTTGGAGCTATGAGAAGCTTTGATTCTTTTAGGTCTCCAGCAGCTGAATTAGCACCCCAAAAGAAGTGGCCTGTGCACCCAGTGCCATGTTTCTGAAAAATTATGCTTCTTCCTTCCAGGAAGACTAATGCCTCCGCTTGCTCGTTTGCTCAGCTAAGCCATAAATATGCGTTATGTCTCCCTATTTTATTTTGCTACTCTCTTTCCCATCTTCCTTCCTTCCTTCACTATTTTTAGCAATAACAGTAAGGAAAATAACTGCCCTTAATTGAAAGGGTAGCTGTCAGGCATTTTGCCAAACACATAGACACAGAGCACACTTTACATGTTCAGCCTTCACAGTAACTCTGTGAGGTGGGCACTAAAATCGCTGCTCCTACTCTAAGATAGGGAACCTGCTATGGGATAGATTGCATTTCCCCAAAAACATATATTTTAGTCATTAACACTGCAGAATGTGACTTTATTGTGATATAGGGCTTTTACAGAAATAAGTTAAAATAAGAATGTTAGGATGGGCTATATTCTGACAACTGTTATTCTTTATAAAGATGAAAAACTAAAGACACAGATGTGTAAAACAGAGACACAGGAGCAGACAGCCATTCACAAGCTGAACAGAGAGACCTAGGACAGATGCTTCTTCACAGCCTTAGAAAAAAATCACTCTAGTCCACACCTTATCTAATACTCTTGCCTCCAAAACTATAAAGAAAAAATGTCTTGCATAAGCCACCTTTGGGATACTCCTTAGAGCAGCTCCTGGAAGCTAATACAGAGACTGATGTACCAAGAGGTTAAAGTATCTTATGTGGAACCATAGCAAGCCATGCAGGGAAGGGAACACAGACACACAGTCAGTCGCTGGTTTCCTGTCCCACTAGTGAGTCTCTGCCCACTTTACATTTCCTCCATCACTGTACCCGCCCTGTTTCTAGGTCTCTGTTTCCATCTGGATTCTGCTCTTTCCCCACCTCCTTCTTGCAGCCAATTCTCAGGGCTTCCTCTGAGACCTCTCCCTTCCCAAATCCTCTCCCAGGAGGTTACTGGAACCAGAGGGTTATGTTCCCCTCTAGACCACAAAGTCCCATGTGTTGTTGTATGATGGAGGAATGACGAGAGTGTTATTTTGAGATACATACAAGCACAATAAGAATGTAGCTGATTTCTACTAGCAACAGCATCATAGGCACCTCATCTACATAGTGGAAAAGAATGATAAATTAAGACAGAAAGTAATGAACTTTAAAATGTATTTTCCCCATCAAGTTTCATAGGCTTTCTTAATTTTATTAACAGGTGCCTTGGGGTTAAAGACCCCTACAAGCATGTCATAGCAACCTCTAAGCAGTGAGGTAACACTTCAATTTTATGGTATTTTTCCTTATGATTTCCTAGTGTTATGGTTTAGATCTAGAATATGCTCCAAAATCCTCACATGTGTGGCAGGTGACAGGATCATGGGGTACTATGGCTGACTAGCTGTTGGGGCATAGTGAGAAGCAGGTCACTTAGGCTGTGATCTAGAAGGTCATCTCTCCCTCCCCAGATCCTCTGTCCTCTCTCTCTCTCTCTGCTTCTTCGCTGACATGAAGTCAGCAGCTGTCCTCTGTCAGGCCCTCCCATCATGTTTCTGCTTTGGAGTTAATTAGCCATGATACAAATCCAATGAACCCACTGAAACTGTGAGCCAAGGTAAACCTCTCTCCCTTTAAATCATAAGTATCAGGTATTTTGTCCCAGCAACAAAAACATGACTAAGTAAGCTACCTAAGAATACAGGAAATGTCACCTGATCATGTTTGAATCCACAAAACCCCCACGGTCCAATTTCCTTCTCCATAATACTAGAAGAAAAAAAAAACCATATATATACTGAGCCATAGAGAGAGGAGGGAGAAGAGGGAGGGCCTGACAGTATAGATGCTCATCTGGGTCTATGAAAGTTGAAAGAACCTGCAGACCCAGAATGCTGTTATGAACTGGGCCCTAAGAATTATAGATTCTTGTTCAGTTTCTGATAAATCCACGTGAATTGTCCTCTTATTATTGGAACAGCAACAAAGCAGAGTAAATCACAAAGATCAAATGTGACCTTTTTTAGGCATGAAAAAAAAAGAATAGTTAGCATTTTTAACTAATGAATTTAGATTTGGGTTTACTGATAGATCCACCTACTCATTTTGACAGATAGTCTTACTCTGCTTTCTGCTGCTATAACAAAATGCATGAGATGAATAATTTATGAAAAGAGAGATTTATTCGTTTAATTTGCATGGTCCTGAAAACTGGGAAGTCCAAGATAGGACAGCTGCATCTGATGAAAACAGCATGCCACTTCAAATCACGATGGAATGAAGGAAACATGGCAAGAGAAGAAGTAAGAGCACCCAGAACATCCGCCTTGCCTTGCAACAACCAGCTATCATGGTAACTAACCCAGTCTCATGAGAAGGACAGTTCATGCAAGAAAGGTATTAATTCAGCCAAGATTGAGGGCCCAGGTTTATGCCCAGCACTTTAGGAAGCTGAGGCAGGAGGATCACAAATCTGAGTCTCACTTGAAAAACTTAGACTTTGTCTCAAAATGAAACATACAGAGATGGGGTTGTAGTTTAGTGAGAAGGCCATAGGTTTAACCTCAGTATCTCAAGGAAAAGAAAGGAAGAATGAATGAAAGGCCACAAGGAAAAGAGAGAGACTAAAAGTAAGAAAGAAGGAAAGAAAGGCATTCATCTGTTTGTGCAAGCTCTGTTCCCATAATCCAAGCATCTCTCACTGGGTCTCACCTCTCAACACTCAGCACTGAAGAATTAAGATTCCACTACATACACTTTTGAGAGACACACTCAAACCACAATCCAAAGTAATGTAGAAGAGGCCAGAAGTGTTGTAATGTGTCTTCTTTGCTTTTGCATTCAAGTTAATAAATATTTCCTTGGCCTGTACTCACTCCACGCCTGGTGGGAAGCTGGAGGTCAAGCAGCCCTCACACTTGGGTGAGTCAGGATCGTCAGTGCCACCCTTGCCTCCCTCTGCCTGGAGCTGGAGTGACTGGGTTAAATATAAACAAGAACCCAGCAAGAATCAGAGAAAACTTCCCCAAGCCCAGGAACCCTGCAAATCCTAATATGCTATCCCCACAGGGGTAGGGATCAAGTATGATTCATCTCTTACCAGAAAGATCATTGAATTAAGACAGGAAGTGAAATAATCGGCCTGGTTCTCTGAGTTTCCCAAGCTTTTTCAGGCTGAACCCTCATCAGTGGCACCACGAAAGGTTGGCTGTTCAGTGTCCCATCCTGGGTTGACATTAACCTCCAGGAACTCTGTCCTGTCCATGCCCTGGAATCAGAGATGCTACCTCTAGCCACATCACAGGGGTCCCTTCACTCTCACCCCACACCTCACTGGGGACCACAAGCATCACTGATTTTTATCACAGGTTAATGACAAACCTACCACCCTGTCCAGCTGCCTCAGAATGCCAACTGCAGCCACTGGCAGGCCTCATGTTTCGGTGCTTTCTCCATATCTTGCTTCAAGACTATTTTCTTAATTAAATGCTGACCTGTGTGCCCAGCAAAACATCCCCTGCTATTAGTCACCAGGTCGGCCAGAATCACCTCAGATTAAACACATTGGCCTTTCAAGATCTAAAGCTTTCATCCATTCTGATAGTACAATCCTCTAAATAGCCTGAAAAATACCTCTAAATAGCCTGAAATGGAGCTTTCAAGAGCATCTTGCTCAGGAGGCTGGGGTACTGTCTCTTATGAGATGTGACAGATTTTTCCCTACCTGGTTCTTTATTAAGCCCAAATAAGAGGATCACAATTACACAGACCCCCTGTGTATGCCTGAACTGTCAGGCTCTCATTTTCAACTTAGGGAATACAGTAGCAGTTCCCCTATTTCTGAGGGATAAATTTCAAGACCCCCAGTTAATGCCTGAAACCGTAGATGGTGCTTATAGTGTACTTTATAAATCAAGAGCACTAAGAATTTAATAATAACAGAATAAAATAGGCCAGTTATAACAATAAACTAATAAAAATTAGGTGAGTTTAGCTTATTTTATCAAAACTTGTTATTTTATTCTCCTTGGCCTGTTCTTGGGATGATGTAGGATGATGTAAGTTCTATGTAATGAGAGGAAGCCAAGTAAATGGTGTAGGCATTGGGATGCATGCTACCATATTAGGGTTACTTGAACACAGCACTGATGTCACAGCAGTTGACCTGATCGCTGACATTAGTACTAATCAGTGGGTAGCACACACATGGGTGAGTTGAACCAAGTAATTCAAGTCCCGGGAGGGTTCAAGACAAATATTTATTTCTGGAATTTTCCACATAATATTTTCAGACTGTGACTATGAGTAAAATAAACCATAAAAAGTGCAACCAAGGAAAAGGAAAAACTTTTATGTTGCTCAACTGCATTAAAACTTAAATACTCTTATCTGGAATGGAGATAATTACTTGTATATTATTACCCAGGGTCATCAAAATATCCAGCTTACAAGAAATAAAGCATAAAGTGTTCTTAGCACTTGACTGTTTATTTTGCCATGATTTTAATTTTGTAAAGAAGGGGGTTCTTAGCACAATGCCTGACCTCCTATGAGTGCTCAACTAACCATTCTATTCAAGTCATGTTATCTGGGTTACCTTATCTCCTAAAGTTGTTCCTGTATTGGAGTAGTGTGATCTTGTCCCTTGGGAATATATATTCCAAGTTCCCCACTGGATGCCTGAAACCATGGATAGTACCAAATCCTACAAATACCACATTTCTTCCTTGCATGAATATCCCTATAATAAAATTTAATTTCTAAATTAAATGATAAGAGATTAAGAACAATAATTAATAATAAATTAGAACAATCATAGCAATATGTTGCAATGGAAGTTTGCCTTGGAGACTGTTTGTAAGTAAGTAAAATAAGGGTTACTTGAACACAAGCACTGCAGTAACACAACAGCCAATCTGATGACTGAGAAGGCTCCAAAGTGACCAATAGGGGGCCAGTGTGTACAGCAAAAATATGCTGGACAAAAGGAGAGTCCCATCTCGCGCAGGATAGAGCAGAATGCTGCAAGACTTCATCACAATATTCAGAATGTCCTGCAATTTAAAACTGTTTATTTCTGTAGTAAATAAGGAACAATCACTTAAAATATGCATATGTTCGTTTCTACTGATCAGAATATAAATTCTTTGAACATGAGGACTCTTGCCTAACTCAAGATATTCTACATAATTCAAGCTCAGACAACAAGGTTTTGTTTTAATATAATAAGTACTTCTGAGTATTGCAATCAGTATCTCTAGTATGTTAAACTGGCTGTATTGGTTGCAAATGACAGAAACATTTCTTGTAAAGGATAACTGATTAGTCTAGGGTGACACTGGCTTTAGTCATCAGTACTTGGTTAATCTCTAATTCACAAGTTTGCTTTCAATGAAACATCAGACACTGAGCTCAGCACTCTGTGACAGAGAATAATTCTTCTGGAAATTTACTTCTGGAATTGTTTGTTTAATATTTTTCAAACTGCTTCTGTCACAGGTGGGCAAAACCATGGAAAGCAAACTCCCAAATAAGGGAGAATTACTGGGCGCCTCCAGGAACTGCCTTCTAGGCTTTGTTTTCCACAACAAGTGTCCATAAGGGGGTGGGAAAGGGGGAATGGCTCTGCAGGTAGTCTGGGAAATAGGCAAGTGTCGTGGAGAGTCCTGGAGATGAAACACCCCAGTGGGTGGGCAGGAGCCAGAAGGAAAGGAGCAGCTCGGATGCATCCTGGCAGAAGCTAAACTTCAGAGCCAAAAAATAGGTGGAGATTCCTGGTCAAACAGAATTTACATTAAAGAAAACAAACAAATGTGATTTTTAAATTCCTGCCTTTGGAATATGTGGAGGGAGCAGTGGAAGATAAAATGGTGATAAAGTAAACAGTGTTTGTCATTTTCAGGAAAAGGTCCAAAAGAGGTTATGGAAGACTGGAAAAGTGTGACCCTGTGAAAAGGGAAGAGAAGTGACTATTAGTGTAACAAAAGAAGGGAAAAAGAATAGCACAAATTAAGAATCTACATCTCCAGTGTCCTCTTGACTGACGTGGACTTCGGCTGAGAATTTGCTTGTAGGAATAAATAGAAACAAAACCCTTTGGCACCAGCCAAATGTGTGTTACTGGAAGACAGGCACTGCCACTCGGTAAGCCCCTCCCTCCTGGGGGGGGGTCTCTCCCACGGCCACAAGACCTCTCTCCACAAGCCTGTAGTCTCTCTTTGCCCATTCACATAGAGGAGCTCATAGAGCTGCCCCCAGTGGCAGCCTCAGTCCCAAGTGGACAAGACCTTGAATGCTCTCACTCCTCTCTGAGACAAACTCCCCAAAATTCTGAATTCTTGGGAAGGAGAAGCTGATGGGCTTGATTCAGCCAAGGGAGTGTTTCCCCTAGGTGGAAAGTTCACCTTGGTCCAATCATCTGTGACCAGGAAGGGACAAAACTAAGCACTAGGAAACAGTACAAAGTGCCAGTTTACAGAGGAGAGGGTTTTGATCTGAGTTCGGTAGATACCACCCAGCCATGTGTCACCTATCCTCCCGCCTGTCACAGCTTTTAACAACTCAGTTGATGGTTCCCTGAACTAAATCCCACACTTCAAGGATGGAACCTGTGACTCCCTCCTCAGAACCCATGAAAAACTTCTTTTTAAATTTTTTTTAAAGTTCTATTACAACTTCATCTCAGCAGCAATTTTTATGTGGCTAGTTTTGATTCATGTATCTCCAGAGGAGGACTTCTATTCCTTGCTCTAGCCTAGGACAAATACTATCTAAATGAGTTGCCAGTCAGTTTTGCATTTTCAAAATATATTTTAGCCCTTACTAGAAGCTGTGAGGAATCTCACAAAGATAGATTCCCAAGGCCACATAGCCTGTTAGCGACGAAATAACTCCAGACCACTTACCAAAATCACTAAGACCAATCTAATCCTCCAGGAAAGACATTGTCATAATCTCTATGTTTTCTGATCCTGGAAGGATTGTTTAAATAACACTTTGCCTTTAAAAGGATTGTGGGAGAAATAATTACTACTTATCCATTGTCTGAAAATGGCAGGTTTTAAAATGTAGCAATCTAGCTCAACTTTCATTTGAAATCTTTTATAGAACATGAAACTGTACTCTGAAATCATAGTAGAAAGACTTTTCTATGTCTATGTATTATTCAAAGATTTATTGCCTTAGATTTTTGAAATCTATAGTCATACACTTCTGTATTTTGTTGAATGTTAGCAATGATGTAGGCTTTTGACAAGCTAGTGTTTCCATGCAAAACTTCTTCTGACTGACTTTCAGTCAGTGTGGGTTGAGACAGGGAGAATCTTTGTCAACCCCAGGACCCAGGCCATTTGACTAAACTGTCACCAAAGCAATCCTGTGTCCCCCTGACTAAAATCATTGATGTAGACCAAGTAGTTAAGCAAACCAAGGGAAATCAAACTTGAGAGTTTGGTTAGAACTTTCAAGAAAGAATTGTTCTTTATCTCCTGTGGTACGGAGCTTAGCACTACCCAGACCCATCTGAAATTGATCTTTCCTGAGACTTCACAGAAAGCAGAAAGCAGAAATGATGACAGTGAAGATCCCATGACTAAAGCCAATGACACCTCAAACTTACCAATGATCAATTATAAGAAACAATAGATTGTCTTTTTTTCTAAAACTTGTTTCTATCATTTGCAACAAAAGAAACTCCTGTATAAATTTTACAAGTAGTAGTTATTATTAATCTATGAATCAGGGATTTCCTTCCTCTTTGTCAAAAGAGCCACTAACCTCTCCAGATGCATTTCATGGTGTCTCCTTTTCCTTGGTTACACCCCGGCAAAAATTTGTTGCTTTCTCCCTCCATTCCCAAGAGACTCTGACCACCCTCTCTTTGCACTTATTATTCACTGCAGATTCTCCTGTGTGCCTCTGCACCCTCCACCAGACTGAGACAGAGTCCATGAATCAGCCTTCCCTGCATCCCCAACTCTCGCCTCTGGGGAGAAATAGCCACTCCGCAAATGTTAACTAAATTACATGAGGAAAGAGAAAGATCAGAAATTCTCTCACTGGCATTTTTAAAATTTTTGATTTGCTTTGTGTACAAAGTTATATTTGTTTTAATACCGACGATTCTTTCCCAAGATGGAAGGTCGAAGCTAAATATCTTTTTCTGGATGTCTTCAGTGTATTCAGGGCCATTTAATTCTCAAATACAACATTTACATTCCAAAAGCATATTTTGAGAAGTTCATGAGTTTTAACTAAGATAACGAAAGTTAAATTGGAGATCTTTATGCTCCCCATACTCTTTGCCAGACATTCAAAACATGAGTAGTAAAACCCTGACCAGATTTGAAGGTTTCCGTTTCATCATGTCTGCATTCACTGGCTCATTTATTCTTATTTATTAATGTGGAGTCCAGTATCTTTAATTTACGTCTCCCAAACTACCTAAATGTCACAGAATTATCAGGCCTATTTCTTCTGCTCCTTCTCCCCTTTTAAAAAGCAGATTGAACAGTACATAAATATGCAAGAAAAAGAGAGAACTGGACAGTTTTGACTGCTGCTGTAATTTTTGTTATTCTTGCCTTGTCTTGCTGTTGAACACTAATCCTCAGTAGCTTTGTTCCTCAGAGAGAGGGCCGCAGAACACAGCATCAGGCCTCCTAGATGTGTTGTCAGAAATACAGGCTCTCAACTCTATCTTAGACTCAATAAAATTCTTCACTGTAACATGACCCCCAAATAATTCCTAAGCATACCATATTCTGAGTAAGTCGGGGAGTCTTGTGTCCATAAATACATCATATCCAGGACTCCTCAGATCCCTGTGCATTACAGGTGATCACATTGATGATCTCCACCAACACAACTCCTCTACTGCTCACTCACACACACGGCCCTGTTTCCGCTGGACCACAGCTACTGAGGATGGAAGGGGCTTCCGGGCCAAAGCTGTACCCTGAGGCAGAAACAGCCCAGCACTCAGACCCCTTGAGTTGAACTTAGATAACTCACCCACACTTCCTTCTTGGTGATTTCCTCTCTAAGTTCCTCATGGTCTTTCACACCAAGTCACAACCAGTAACATTATCCCCCACAAATAAAGGAAATTTTAAGTCTTTTTCTCCTAAGAGGTCCCTTGGCTACTATGCAAATTTCAGTGTTTTCAGTGATCAGTTGAAACAGTTTCTAAAAAAAGGAAGTTGGAAATCTGATGCTATCTGATTTCAAGGCTGTGCTGGACTGTTTCTGCCTCAGTGCACAGCTTTGGCCCCGAAGCCCCTTCCATCCTCAGTTTTAAGGGTACAGTTTATCTTATTTCAATGATGTGATGTAGCAGAAAACATGACAGTGTGGTCATGGCATAAGGATGAATATATTAATCAATGAAATAAAAAACAGAGTCTAGAAATAAACTGAAGCCTATATTACATTGAGTTTTCATAAAAAGTAATTCAACAAGGGAAGGAATAGTCTTTCCATAAATGATGGGGAAAATTTGGGGCCCTTACCCTAGGTCATGCATGAAAATTTATTGCAAGTGAACCATAGAACTTTAAGAGCTAAAACTAAAACTTCACCAAATTTTGAAGAGATAGTTGTGTAGCCATATTCACAGCAGCATGTCCAAAATAATCAAAGGATGGAAGCCACCCAGCTGCCCCTGGATAGACAATCAAATGTCATATATAGGTACAGTGCGCCATTTCTCATCCTTAAAAAAGAAAGGAAATTCTGCCATATGGTACAACATGGATAGACCTTGAAGAGATTATACTAAGAGAAATAAAATGTCACAAGAAGGGAATTATTGTATGAGTCTACTTATATGAGGTACCTAGATTTATCAAAATAGTAGGGACAAAAATATAACGGTAATTCCCAGGAGCTGAGGAGGAAAAGCTATTGATGGAGAGCTATTGTTTAATGGATTTCAAGTATCAGTTTTGTAACATGAAAAATTCTGGAGATGGATGGTAATGATGACTACACCGCAATATGAATGCATTTAAACCGTACTCTGAAAACTGTTGAGATACAAACTGTTACTGGTATTTTAACATTTTTAATTGGAAAAAAGCACACTACCAAGGACTACAGAAATAGCGGGTGAAAAGTTACTGTTAATATTCTGAATATCAGTTGGGATGATAAAAAATTCTATAGGTGAAGAGTAATGATACTTGTAAAACAGTGTGAATGTACTTAATGTTATAGTTGTATACTCAAATTGGTTAAAGAAGTGAATTTTATATTATGAGTATTTTAACACAAATTTTAAAATCTATTATTTTTATTTTAAAGACAAAAAACAGAAAAATCAAGAAGCAATCAAAAACAACAAAAGGATAATGACAACAACTGAAAAACAATAACATAAGATTTCAAAACAAGATGTCAGAAATTTAGCAATGATTGTTCTATTGCATATTGTGATCTTCAAAATAGTTGTTAAAATAAGAGTTAAGAAGCATCAACACTGCACTGTGCTAATTCAGCCCATGGGTACCATTTTGCTGTGCTTGGTTTAGTACTTGCAAGTGAGAAAGGGTCTTTCAGGCCAGGGAATGAGAAAAAAGGGGAGGGAACTGGAAAAGAATGAGGGTATTGGGGAAGAACAGTCCCCATTCATCAGAGGTAACCCTTGGCACCTCATGCCAGCTCTGAGCCGGATACTTTATGGCACCCTACCTCCACTGAATCTCCATCTAAAAGTATTCTCACTTCTATGTTTATGAATTGAGTTTCACAAATCTCAAGTAATTCATCCAAGGTCACCCAACTTACAAGGCAGAGGAGAGATGTGATCAGAAATGGGTGAGGCGGCCCAATAGCTCAGTGTATGCGGGGAGAACTGACTTGCAGGATAAGATGGGGTCCTCTGGGGTGAGAACAGTCCCACAGGTAATAATAACAGAAAACCCAGCAAGGAGGGGGAGAGAGTAATGAAGCAGGAGCCTCAAAAAGAATTTTGGTTTCTAAATTCCCATTAATCTCCTTGTTTTGTGATCAAGACAAGACTAAAACCAAGATACACTAAAAGGTATAGTTCTGTGCTCGTTTCTTTTTGGAGAATTCATGAATTGATGCTTTCAGTTATTTATTTATACATTTATTTATTCATTCTTTCAAATACTTATTTCCTTGTTTATCATGCTTCAGATTCACTCAGCATTCAATAAACACCTAGACATATCTACTGCCTTTTCGTTAAGCACTGAAAATATGAAAATGGATCAGCCCAATTACTGGCTTTATCTAAACCACTTCTTGTTTCCAGAATTTGTGAATCCCATAGAAACTGTGAATGTTCACATCTGTTCAGAACCATTTGCTTTGATCTCAAGGAAAATCAGAAGGGATTATTTATGTTAATTGTAATGATAAAGCTGTCACATAACTACGTTAAAAGAAGACTATGAGATCCTATGAAAAAGATATTTTAATCTTCATTTTACAGAGAACTAGATTGAAAGTACAGAAGAAAAACAGACGATGGTATTACAGTGTGAACCTGTATCATTTTTCCCACCAAAATTTTTTTTGTGTTTTTTAAAAAGCAAAACATAAAAAGGGGTAGAAATAATACAGAATTTCAAAAAAAACAGTAATAAATCAACATTAGTTAATATATTACATATTGCCATCATAGAAGTAGTTGTCCAAATCACAAAATTAAAGAATAAAAAAATTAACAGACAATTAAACAATGACAGCACGAACTATTCTTTTTGATGAACTAAAAGAGAATTAATAGTATGGTTATCTATCTTGCACACTTAAATGTACATTGGTTCTATGTATATACCTATAAGTTGTTTTTTCCTTTTGAGCACTTTCTCTTTCATTATTACAATATCTATTGTACATTTTGGATCTTATTACTCTTTCAATTTATTATTATTATTAGTTATTTTCTATATGAGAGAGACAATATGATATCCACAGATGTGAGTCTGATCTATTTCACTTATGAGGATAGTCTCATTGCCTCCTTTTACCTATGAAAGCCTCAAGAGCTTGCATCCTTTTATAAATGGTTTCCTCCCAAAGTTTCCTTGCCTTCCTCACGCCTTTGGTTTATTCAGACTCCAGTATCTTCTTCTCAGAAAGTGCTGGTCCCTGAGAACCCTATTTAAGTGATAATCCCTTGTCTTCCATCATTTTGCTTCTTATTAGTGTTTTATTACACTTACTACTATCAGAAATTACATACTTACTGCTTTCCTTGTCTGTTTCCTCCACCGAAAGGTCATAGCAATAAGAGATTCTGACTAAAACTCTATGAATTTCCATGTTTTGCGGACCAGACAGGGTAAGTCACAGTTCTAAGCTCCTGTCTGGCTCACTGATGCCTCTCCTATCCCTACAACACTGATGAGCCCATAGCAAACAAATACATATTTTTAATAAATAAGTAAACGTTTCTTGCCCCTTCTTAATTGTCATTCCTACTCCCCAGAGACAACATGGTTTAATTATTTCTTTTATAGTAGTTTTCTTCACATTCCAATGATATATTTATACTTAGACTTTATCACTATTCATCTGACAAATTATATAGATGCAGATATATATGGTGTACATGCTTCCATATGTGTGTGCATTGTGGAATAACAAAATCAAGCTGACTAATATGTTCATTATCTTTCATACTTATGTTTTTATTGTGAGGAAATTTTAAATTTACTCTTCACCATTTTCAGATATGTGATAACTTTCTATTAACCATACTCACCAAGTTTTACTCTCTGTCTTGTCTCACTGAAATTTTATATCTTTTTGACAAACACTCTCCAAATTCTCCATTTGCTGTAGACATTATTTGCTACTTGGCATGCTAGCTAAGGGTCAGGTCATTAACACTTTTACCTCCACCTTCCTGTCCCCCAGCATCCTAGGATATGACTGTCACTATTTATGAATAAATGATGCTATGATGGTATAAGTTTGCTGCAGGCACAGCTTAATCTTCTCGTATACATTCTTCCATTTATGGTTTTGTGCTGTCTGGATACTTAGCTTTATCTTCTGTTTGTATTTGTTGTGAGCTATAAGTTGAAAATGTTTTGATGCTTCACTATGTCAAGTATCATAATAACCCCATTTCTCAAGGATCCTACTGTTTGAGGGTCCCCGTCTTTTGCTATTCTCTGCACTGGTCCTTTTCTACGCCTGGATGCAGATGCCCCTCCAAGATTGCTCAGCATTGCTTTCCTGTCAGAACCGTTATTTTCCAAATCCCTTGCCTTCCTCATTTTGAGTATTTTTTCTTTGACTTGGAACCCCATAGGATACATAGAAAATCTCATTCTTTCTTGAATCCTAAATAGATGCTATTCTTTCCTAAACACCTAAGTGTGTGTGAAACTTAATTTATATTAATGCATCATTTTTCAGTTTTGAAGAATTCAACAGAATCCCATGAAAATGACTTTGCATTTCTATTTAAAGAGAACTGAACTGAAGGGAAAAACAGGTAGGTAATTTGACCCCATCACACTTCCTGGATATCAGTGCTAGGATTAGAATCTGAACTGCCTAGCCCCAAAGTCTGGGCAGCTGCCATTCACCGAGATCTTACCACACTCCAGGCTTTGGCTGGGCACTTTACACTATCACTACTGCATGTTACTCTCACCACATCCATCCAGAAGGTGTTGACATGAAAGCAGCTGTCAAATACTGAAGGGCTACCACAAAGAATAAAAAATTAATAACACTGAAATAACTGCAGAGAACATAACTGGGATCTATGACTTACAAGCTGACAGATGTTGACTCAACAGAAGGAATTTCTGACTATCTGAGCTGTCCCAGAATAGACTGAGTGTTTATAAGATAGTGACCTTTCCATCACTGGAGTACACAGTAAGAATCTACTTGTTTAGAGAAATTAAAAGCAAAAGTCTGTTTTATGAAAAGATGAGCTAGGGAAAAGAGTGCAGACCACAGGGTGCTATAATTTGAAGCTTGATCCCTTCCAAAATTACGTGTTGGAACCTAACTCTCAATGCTGCTATATTGAAAAGTATCTTCTCTGGGAACTGACTGAGTCAGACTTGGAATTGGGTTAGGTACCCTAATAAAAGGGCTTGCTACAGGGAGTGCCCCTTTTCATTTCTCCTTGAGCTCCTACCAGATAAGGATACAGTATTCCTCACCAGAGGAACAGCAAGTTGCCTATTTGAATGCAGAGTGTAACCCTCAGTAGGCAATGAACCTGCCAGTGCCTTCATCATGGACTTTCCCATACCCAGAACTGTGACAAATAAATTTACCATCTTTACAAATTACCCAGACTGTGGTTTTTTAAATAGCATCCC
Source organism: Cavia porcellus (assembly GCF_034190915.1). Taxonomy (NCBI): domain Eukaryota; kingdom Metazoa; phylum Chordata; class Mammalia; order Rodentia; family Caviidae; genus Cavia; species Cavia porcellus. The sequence continues at coordinate 29,244,837 of NW_026947502.1, forward strand.
AAATGGACTAAGAGGCTGGAATTTTTCTACAGCAAGGTACAGTGGTTGCATAAGGTCCTCACAGAAAAATATGGCACATGTATTCAAATTTATTTCAGCAGTATAAGGCAACTAAAATAAAAAACATTGAATTATTAACTCAAGATCACACAGTTAATGTGCAAATTCAAATGCTGATCTGTCTGACCTCAAACTTCATGAGTTGACTGACACAAGACATGAGATTTATAATCCTTTCAACACCAATGTTTCCTTGGAGACCCCTACTTTCCCTCCAGACTCCTGCATACACAAGCCACAGTCTCTATTAAGTGTCAGTTGTAATCAAAGGCTGTTACCTATCTGACAGAGGAAAAGAGCTGATAGAATTCCATGCCAAGGCAAAGGCACATAACTCTTCTGAAGCTTTTCAGCCTTATGATTGACACATGTCAATATTAAAAGCAGCCTATTACTAAGTTTTTGTTGGATCATTGAACACAACTGTTTGCAGTCTCACTGTTGGAATGTCTACTTTGTATGCTTTAATCCTGTAACTTCAACAACTTTTTCTAAGATGACAATACATAATCTATTAATTAGTGATTTCTGTTTTTTTTTTTTTGAAATTCTGTATTACTTGTACCCTTATACTGGTTTTTTTTTCTCCTTTAAATAGAATTTAAAAAATATTAAAAGCAGCTTACAAACCCTTGTGACTACCTTCCAGGATCCCTTGAGTTAAGCATCCAAAAATAAGATCTTTTGTTCCATTTTTCTGTTTTGTTTTGGTATTACTATTTAGGTTGAAACCTTTTATGCCAAGCCTTTTTCACTCTTGTTGAGTGTACATATTTTTATCTGACTTTCTCCTCCTCTTTGCAACTCAAATCTTGAATTTCACTCAAGATTCCATTAAAATCTCACCTCCCTGACATTTTTGGCTTTGGAATTCCCATAACAGTTACAAGAGAACAGCAGTCTAGAGCAACTATCTACAGCAGCATTCCATACCTTAGCTGTTCTTGTGTCCCTACCCAATCCTAACCTGTAGGCTCCTGAGAGAAGCCTCCAGGTCTCTAACTTGCTGTTTATTAATCAGGATTCTCTCAACTGCGAGCAATAGAAACGGACTCAACCTACCTTAATCTGAAAAAGAAATAGTTTGAAGAAAAGAAAAAGAAAAAGAAATATTTTGGCTTAAGTAAAAGTGCTCGTGCAGTCAGACATCAGGTACAGGCTAATCCACAAGTCCTAACAATGACATCAGGACTGTCTTGCTGGGCAGATTGGGCAAGAAAATTGCTGTGACTTTGAGGCCAGCCTAGACTACATAGTGAATTCAAGGGCAGTCTGAATTACAGAGTGTGAGCCTGCCTCAAAAACAAAATAAAACGGAACAAAATAAACAAGCAAAAAGACCTCAAACAAAAAATAAACCTTTCTATGTCTATCGGTCTCTGTCTCTCTGTCTTTCTCTCTGTCTCTCTCTCTCTCTCTTTCTGTCTCTCTCATCTCTGTCTCTGTCTCTTTTCTCTCTCTCTCTCTCTCTCTCTCTCTCTTTCTGTCTCTGTCTCTCTGTCTCTCTCTCAACCTCTCTCTCTCTCTCCTCTTCTCTTCTCTTTTTTTCTCCTCTCTTCCTTCTCTTTTCTTCTCTTCTTTTCTCTTTGCTAGACAGGCAGTGGCCCTGGTTTGGGTAGATAAGAGCCTTTCTAGGGTAAAGGACCTTTAGTGCTAAAACCAAGGAAGCACTGACCAACTAGGACAAGCCAGTCACACTACTGTGCTCCTTTATGTATATCTCTTGCTCAATGATAGTGCCGTCTTTAGCAAAATCAATGTGTGGTTTGTCATCTCAGAGCTTATAATATCATTACAACTAGCAATTCCAATGAGAAAAGAATTTCCTTTCTGCAGTGGTTCCAACAAAATTTCAAAATTCTTTCAAAGACCTAACCTGGTTCATAAGCATTCTTTGAACCAATTTTTAAGGCCAATTAAAATGTGAGGCACTGAAGGGTCAGATGCACATGCTCATCTTTATTGCTAAAGTTTAATATCGGTCACAATATAGTCAGCAAACTTTGAGTATGAGGGGAAAAGAGGTCCAAAAAAATAAATAAATAAAATTTCTACTCTCAGTAGAAAAAAGAATAGATTGCAGAAATACAGAAGCAATGTGTATTACAGGAACTATTAAGGCAGACAAGTGGGTCTTGGTGTCACACTGACCTGAGTTCAAATCCCAAATCTATCATTTTGGGGCTCGCTGAGCCTACCAGGGTACCCAAAGACAGTGAAAAGCCTTTTGCATTATTGTGGGGATTAAAAGCATGAGATCTTAAAAGTAACTGCCAAAGAATAACAATGTAGGTAATGTTTTGCTCACTGTATTAAATTGGAAAAAAAATAACTTTATCCAGGCAGTCCTAGTAGAAGAATACAAGAGTTCTCCTAGTAATAAATGGTTTTTTTGAATGACTTTCCTGTCTTAAATCAAGAATGATTTGGGAGTTATTTTGAAAGTATCAACATTTAACATTTCTATATACCTGTGACTAAAATGAATAATCTCATTCTTAAAAAGAAACAGATAGGATATGAAAACACTAATTTTGCAGAAAAGTATTTTATTTTCTTCAAGATATTTAACTAGAACAGCTCTCTCTGGATTCCAAACTGGTCAGTCCTCCACATAAAGTTTTTCACCTCAAAATTTGAGTTGTGTCTAGAGTTAGACCCCTCAAAACATTGCAAGGCAACTTTTTTTTTTACATTTTTTTATTTTAGAATAAAAAAGAACAAAAGCAATACACAATTTCAAAACAGCATAATAGGAGATTAACAATGGTTAATATACTGCACATTTGTTAACTTCAAAATAGTTGCTCAGATTACAAGGCACAGGCATGAAAAATGATCAGACAAGAAACCGCAAACCATTATTTCTGAAGAACTAACCAAGATAGACTGTTTATAAGGATCAGAGGTTAAATAGCCCATTCCTTTTACAACCACTTTGTACTTTAGATACAAGTTCTTATTAAGAAGTAAGCTGTAAGAATTACTCTGTCCATCAAATCACAAGACTTATAGATGACCTTGGGCATAATTTGATTCATCTTCACTTTACTTTGGGGAAATTAAAGCCATATTTAGCTGCAGATATCAAAATGCATTGCAATAATTTGTTCTTAAGGGCCTTCTCATATATTTCTCTTTCTTCCCAGATACTCAGGTTCCTCTTCCCGTACCTCTATAACAAGTTGTGCTTCCATATTATAATCAATTAAATGAAGGCCACCTCTCCTGGGATTCTTTCCCTGAAACCTCCCACCCAAGGCTGGGTGAGATGGACCAGTGACCCACTGTTGTGCTAAGTCATATGGACAATATTTATTGATTTTCTTGGTGCCTTCAGCTTATCTTTTCCCCTTCTGCTGCCCCCTCACTGAGCTCCTTGTGAGAAGAGGCAATGTATGATTCAGAGCTGAATCCTCAGCATCTAACATATGGCGGGGAACACAGCAACTATCATTCATTGTTGCTAAAAAATAAAAAAATGAACCTAAATTCAACTGATCTCAGTATATTCTAAGGAGAATATACCCGAATCAAATGCTAGGTCTATTTTTAGTTTTGTGAGAAACCCTCAGAAATATCTAAACAAATATTTATTGTAGCACCTGTATTCATAATAACCAAGGCACTTACCCAACCTAGGTACCCATCAACAGATGGATAGAAAAAGAAAATATACTATATGTACACAGTGAGTATTCTTTAACCATAAGAATAGAATTCTGTCATTTGCAGGAAAATGAATAAATCTGGAAACCACCAAGTTGAGTGAAATAAGGTAGACTCAGGCAGACCAGTATCACAGGTCTCCCTCATATGTGTAATCTGAAAACAATGACAAGAAAGTATAAGGGAGATTATGATTAAACAAGATGGAAGGCATGAAAGGGAGGGAATGTAAAGACAGACCATAGGGTGGTAGATATAAGCAAAACATGATATGTAAGTTGCAACTTTCCAAAAAAATGAAACTATGGTGGAAGGTGGTTCAAGGGAGTGATGGGGAAGTAAAAATGATCAAAGTATGTTATGTGTATGTATGAGCCTGCCAAAACAAAACACATTAATCTGTAGAGTCAATACAGTGAAATATTCTAAAACTAAAACATTGACAATGGTATTTCCTATTTAAAAAAAGAACAACCTTCTTGGTGTTTGGTCCAAATTTGTGCTGTGAAATGAGAGTGTGAAGATTTGCCACATTTATAAAATGTATTCAATTAAGCTCAGTCACAAAGGCAGACGGTGACTTTTATACTTGACCAACATCTGCTGATGATCCACTTTGTGCAAACCACAGAGCTTGGTAAGGGACACATTTGTGACTTTCAAGGAAGAGTCAGGCAAACAATTTAAGAAGCATGCAGTCTATAGTAAGAAGAGGAAAAGGGATGGGAAGATCAAGGGATGGGAGAAGTTCTGAGGTGAGCAGGTGCTTCTGCTGAGATAATGTTTCAACAGGCAGTGAAAAAGACAGCCATTAAAGTGGAGGGGGCAGAAGGAGCGAAGGACCTGAGACAGGACAGTGAATGTGTAAGAGGGGAGGAAAAAAACAAATAAAAGAGTGTAGGGTACCAGCAAGGGAGCTTTGCAAAAAGTGTGATGTGTAAAGTGTAGAGCAGAAGAGAGGGGAACCTGGTTTATATGATCAAGGGGACCAAAATCCCACTTATAGTCCAAACAAACTTGGCTGGGTTGCATTTACTGTGAACCTAAATGATTGTTTCCCCTACCTGCCATGCATTAGACTCCCCTTCCTATAAAGAAGGCATTTCAAGCCCCCTGGTGATGCCTGAAACTGTGGTTAATGGCAAATCCAACATATACAAGGAGCAGCATGCTGAAAGAGGCCAGGTAGTAGATTATCAGGTTTGCAACCAAGTTCCAGCTCTGCCACTGACCAGCTGTATGGTCTTGCGTATAGGACCCTACCATTTTGAGGATCACTTTTCTCATCTGTGAAAGTGATTTCCATCTCACCAGGTTTCACTGAAGGGAAATGAATTTATGTAAGACAGTTCCTAGATCACATCGTTTTGTCCAGGGCCTGTGAATTCACCTCTCTAGTCTGTTCCCACTATTAATCAATTTAAGACCTATACTCAAGTCATTATGAGTTTCCTGAGATCAGTACATGGGCAAGGCTTACAAGTCTTTGCTGAATGAATCATTGGCAACATAAGTGAATTAGTTAACAACCAGGTTAGTTTAATAAGTGAATAAATTATTTTCTCCTGATGAAAAAAATATTGGGGAATCAAAAGAGCCTAAAGATCATATATGCGAGGTCAGGATATCAAAAAACTCCAACAAATCAACTTGATAGTTTATCCAAATTGCCAGATAAATTGATTGCAAAAACACAATATAGTTGTCAGATTACACTTGTTTTCTGTAACCATATTTGTCCCCCATTGAGCACCCATGGTTTCTGGGTGTGATATTAGACATTTTATGTGCATTAAGGTATGTGACAGTTTCCCAAAGTGAATGTCTTTCTCAATTCACAATCAGAAAAATGAAGCCCCAAAAGGCAACTTATTTGCCTAAGGAGGCAAGTAAGAGGTAATTCAAGCTCCTTTTTGATTGTAAGACAAAACACTCTTTGATTGCTATTTAGGACTTGATTCTAGACATTCTAGGCCATTCTACTATAAAAGACAATACTAAATAAAAGCAGTCATAGATCCCAGGATCACGAACAATTGAAATTCAGCAGAGGCATAGTAAGCTGCACTTCTTCTCCCTGTCATTTTGAGAAATGGCCTTTACCACTGTGTCCTTCCAATTTTACTTGTAGCTAAGGACTAGTCCCCAGGTATTAATTTTGATACACCTGCACCTTTTCTTAAACTGGATCTGCCATTCAATGGGGCACATGCTGGAGACTGTATATGAGGACAATCCACGTCTTCCTCCCTCTTTACTTACCTCTTAATTTACTTCAGAGGAAAGAATGTAGGAAACCTGAATAGAAACAGGACCCCTGGACTCTCTCTTCTAAATCAGAGGTAAACACGCTTAACCCCTTAGGAAGGAAGAAAAGCAAGACATTCCACTGAGAGATTCTGCATGACAGTTTTGGCAATGTGTAATACCATTACACATTGATATCATATGTTTTGGGATTTTTCATTGGTCTCCAATGATTGTAACAAACGTACACTTTAAAGCTAGCTGACCAGTGTTCAAATGTCACCTCTGTCTCTTTGCCTTATAATGTCAGACATTCAATTTTCTTAGAGTCTCATATTCTTCATCTTGTGATCCCTTCCTCACTGGACTGCTGAGAGAATCAGAAACTAAACCAGCAGGTGGAGCCCAGCAAATGGTGGAGGCACGGAGAATGGCCATTTGAGGCACTTGCCTTGACCAAGGTTAGCTGTCGTAACCCAAACTGTGGAAAGCGAAACCACAGATAGGAAGGTCTTCTTATCTTTCCCTTGGACTATCATAACTCATACTCTGAGAGCAAGTGACATAGGCACAAACACCAGCACCATCATGCCTTGCTGTACAGCAGAGGGAAAACTATCCAGTGTGCCCAAGCTCAGTTTATTCAAATGAGGTTGTGAAAACAGCTACCTGGAAATGTAGTTCAAAGAACAATAAACATTGTACATAATGGTCCTGGAAATCAGCATATAATTCATCTCCAAAATCATTATTCATTAGCCAGAAACATGCTAGTGGGCTTGTGAGAGCCATATGGACAAGTCAAACTAAATTAACTAAATTAAATATCAATAAAATGCCTTCCAGTTTTTCTCACTTGGTAGTAGTAATAAATGCTCAAACTTTTAAAGAATCTTCCTTTATCCAAGTCCCTCTTGTGTTTGAATCAGCAATGGCCTTTCAAAGTAGACAGTTGGGTTTAGTTGAGGTTTTGAGAACCAACATTTAAACAGCTTGAACTTTCTCAGTAGTTGTCCAAGAAGACTCCAGCAGGGGCTGTTGTTACTGTTCACAATAAAAATCTCTTACTACAAGTTGTTTTTCAGACTATCTTATATTTTCACATACTATGCATCCTGCATAGAATTTCCTTTACCTTTTCAAAATCTCCTCACTGTTCCTCTGCCTCTCACATATAGTGGAAAAACAGTGTTTAGTTGTTCCCCAGTTCCACCCCAAGCTAGCTTTGGGACTTTGGAGAATGTCCTCAATGTCTTTTGCTCCTATTTTCTTATCCATAAACAATTAAGATTATAGCACCCACTTCTCATTACTCCTGTTTAGATTTCATCATTTAGGGCCCATTCTGGAGACTGTCCACCACTCTCTTCCATCATCACTTAGGCCAGTTTCCACTTGCCTTGGGTTAGAGCCTTTGCACTATTTTCCTGATCTCAGAGTTTGCATCTGGTGTGATATAAATCATATCCTCTGACCTACCTATTCCTCTTCCAAGATTCTAAGTTGAGCACTAACAACCTGCAAGGATTCAGAATTTATGCACAAAGGTGCCCATTAAACCATTGTTGGCAGTAACAAAACTTGCAGATAGTATCACAAAGGTCACTGTCAATGAGTAGGCCAATTAAATCCTGTTTTCTCCTCATCCAATCTACTTTTGATTGGCTTCTGATACTTCACCAAAATCAACAGTTCACAAAGAACCCTGAACAAAGAAACTGTTCCATCAACGTTTCCATGAGTTAAACACTTTGTTACAAGCTTAATGTGCAGCCTATATATGAATCTTTTTAATACTTCTTGTGGTAGATATTATTTTCAATCCCAATTTTAAAATGAAGAAACTGATCCTTAAAGAAGTGAAGTAAAACCCAGGTCTGCTGAATTTGAATATCCAGTATGTTTCCCTGCATCATGAGTGAATAATACCTCTGATGCGATAATGTTTTGTCCCTCCCAAGATAAATTAAATTGTGATATTCCTGGGTGGAAATCTCTTTATGTTCATAACAGCTATTATCTTAAAATATGAAAGTGTCTGGAAGTATTAATCCAATTTTATAACTGGAAGAAGGTGAATGATTTGTCTGGGTCACACAGATAATTAGGGCGAGTGAGAGCTGGCCAGAATTTCACCTGTTCCTCGCCTATGGCTCTCATCTGTGGATGATAAGCCTGGTGACCTATGGCCACCGCTCTCGTCCCAGTTGGAGGCTGGTGGGCACAATTCACTAATTTAAGGACCAATCTCAAAAGAAAATATAGCCTAGGAAGTACAGCACATTTTTACCTGCAAAAAGATTTTTGTGGAAGGCTTTGTCAGTGTAAAAATCTATAGCTAATTTTTCCTTCTATAATTTTGCTACAAAAAATGAACAACTCAGTACCACCAAGGACTCTGAGATCAGTATCATAATGATCTCATTCCAACCCCTTCCATCAGCCTGTGGTACACAAGCATGACTATAAACACAAAGAAAATCTGCTCTCACTCCAGTTTTTTTGATATACTGTCTTGACTGTCCAAGTATTGCAATGATTTCTATTACCCCCTGGTCATGATCTGTTTAAAAACAGTTCTAAGAAATTTGTCCATCATAGAGGAGATTGTATGCCTATAATCCCAGCACTTTGGTGAGTTGAGGCTGGAAGATCAAAAGTTCAAGGTCAGCCTGAACAACATGGCAAAACACTGTCTCAAAATTACTAAAAAAATTTTTAAATGGACTGGAAATGCAGATCTGTGTAAAGGTCTTGAGTTCAATTAGCAATACTATAGGGAAAAAGCAAGGAAGGGTATGAAGTATGTTCGGCTACTCTCACCAAGGAAAAACAAAGCTAGAAAATAAAGTAAATATAGGCTCATGCAGAATATAATAATAATATTCCAAAAAGGGGACTAATCTAAGTCAGCAGGAAGGCCTATGTTTTCCTGATCCCTTCAGAAATTCTTTGATTCTTCTGTCTACTTGGAGATGTGTAAATGAAGCTTAAAATGAAACAGAACCTTTAAACTGAGGCTCTCAACTGGGTGTTGCTTCAAAGTCACCATTAACACTGCTATTCAGGAAGGAAAACAAAGATGAAGTTGCCATGGTAACTCTGTAACACCTGGCATAGCACCTCTGACTCATACAGCTGTATCTTAAAGAAACAGACACAATGGATGTCCCCTCTCAATTCCTAGGGCCATCTGTAATTTCCTGAGGGCATTTATCAGCAAGTATAAATAATTTTATAAGACAGAACTTATAGGAAACATAATCTCTCATAGCCCAGTGCATCTTTATTCTACCTTAAATTTGCTTCATTTTGAGAATCTATTTTCTCTTCCACAGTATTTCTATTTCTGGTGTAATAGAGGAGAGATCTACCTCCTAATCTTAGTATTTGCAGCTTGCAAGTAGTTAGCATAAGAGAAGACAAATTTTTTTAAGTGAAAAAAAAAAAAAATAACACTAAGAGTTTTAAAACAGGCTAGTAGCACAGTAACAATTAGTACATTGCATATCATTGTCTAAACAGTAGTTATTCAGAATACAAAATATAGTCATAAAATATTGCGAGAGAACAAACTGAACCTATGGAAAAACAAGCTTGTAAGCACAAGTTGCACAAACATGATGTGTAAGAAAAGACCTCTTTCTAAAGTCAGAAACAGGGGTGCAGCTGTTGCTTTCATCATTAGCCAAATAGTTGTTTCTTCTCTCTCACTTTCATCATGCTCATCAACAAATCTCTCACCTAGATAATACCTATATCATAAGGTTATTGTGAGAATGCATTGGAGGAGAAAAACTTCCTTTCATATGACTTACTCCTCCTGTAGAGAAAGAAGAGAGAACTGCCATTTACTGAGTGTCCAGCATGTGCTAGATACACGTAAGAAATAATATTTTAACTATAAAGTACAAGGCAACTACAAATCATGAATGAGTCTGTATAGTATGGCAGAAAGAGATAATCAAAGGAGGACTCCTTCTATCTCTCTCTAAGACAGAAACTTTGTTTCTCTCAATAAATACATTGTGCTCTTTACCTCCATGGTTCCTAAAATTCCTCCTTTGATTCTCAAGAACAACTTGTACTGGACATCTAGTAGGTGGGAAGGTTCATTCCCCTATGTCTTTGGAGGTGTTCCACGGAGATAATTGGACAGAGACATGGGAAACTCAATGCCAAAGCCCTTACTCCTTTGGAATTCATTCTTAAGCACTGGAAGATGTTTGAAACCTCCCATGATGGAAAAAAGTGCTGATTGATACTTCTCTGCAGGTGTGTGTGGCCAACTACCCCCCAGAGCCATAATGGAAAGCAGAGAGATGCATTAATTATCATGCTATTTTAAAACTAGAGGCATACTGTCAAAAAGAGAAAAAATGGTTTAAAAAGTCTTATGGTCAAACATTTTAACAATAAGAAATAATTCTTATTTATGGTCAAGGTATGATTAGAATCCTTATGAAATTGTCCCCATTCATAGGTCTCTTTCTCTCAATGACTTAAAGCAAATTAAGCTAGAAATAGGAAAATTTTCAGATGATCCTGATAAGTACATCAATGTCTATAGAGGATTTACTCAGACCTATAAACTAGATTGGAAAGATGTAACGTTAATCTTAAACTTCTAGTGAGAGACAAGCAGCACTATAAGCTGCAATTGCCTTTGGAGGTGAGTAACATAGTGTTAATTTTAGAAAGCCAGAAGACAGACAGCCAGGAGAACAATCAGTTCCCACTGGGGCACAAGAAGTTCCCACCCAAGACCCCTACTAACCCAGCAAGCAGGCAGGAGTATAAAACAAGAGACATATTCAAGTGTGTGTTCTTGAAGGTCTAAAAATGCACAAAAGCCAAGCCTTCTAGTTATTTTAAATTCTCAGCTACTTTTCAGGAGAAAGACAAAAACCTCCCTGACTTCTTAGTTTACTATAGGCACTAATAAAATATACTTCTCTAGATTCTGATTCAAAAGAAGGATTAATTTTTCTTAAAGACTTATTATTCAGTCAACCTCAAATATTAAAAAAATACTACAAAATATAGACTTTGCTCCAGATAATTCACTTCATACTTTATTAAAACCTGCTCCTTAATATTCTGCAATCTGGACTGGGGAAAGCCAAAAAGTAAACAAAAAGACTGAAAAGTGATTGCCTTTATTGTGGTTTTTAAAAAGACAGACCTTAAACCTGATTTTGGGGGCTCCCAGAAGAGCTCAGCTAGTAGATTCAGGTACTGTGGAAAGTCAGGCCACCTTAAGAGGCACTGCTGTAAGAAGTCCCCCAAGCCATGCCCTGACTATAAAAGTGACTAGTGGAGGTCAGACTGCCCTCAGAGGCCAACACCCCAGCCTTCAGACCCATCCTATCAGTTGGCCCAGCAAGGCTTAAGGGCACTCATCTCTTACCTCTGGCCAGACTGTCATCTCCACCTATCATCTCCATGGAGGTGCCCTGAGTAATCATGACAAGAGGTAAAAACCAGCCTATTGCTGGACTTTAGTGTATGTCTTTTTGTCTTTCTCTACTCTGGTGTTCCTTCCAGGCATTGTACCTCAATAAACAGTCACCAGAATATATGTCGCTTAAACTGTAACTAGGATAACTTTCTCTTCACTCCTTTATTTTAGTTATGCAATAAGCCCAACCCCAATTCTGGAGAGATTTATTCTGTCTAACTGCTGTAATACATATCCAGATTTCCAACTAATCAAAATGATGCTGAGACTGTTTTTCACAAATACAGTACATATTATTGTTCATATATAAAAACTTAAAGAGGAGAGTTTTTCATTTGTCAAAATACTATATTAATCTGTTTCTCATACTTTATCAAAAACTTAGAGATAATTGTATCTAGAGGGATTTATGACAAAATGCCAGACTCCAATAAAGAGACCAAAGAACCAATGGTTTGTAATTGCTATTTCTTAAAAACAGTTTCTAAACTAACCTGTCAGCTCTATAGCTTATGCTTTAATCATACATGCGTTTGAATATATACTTTAATTATACATGCTTTGATTAAAGTTTGTTCTTGCCTAAAAGGTGCCAAACCCCAAGTTATCATACAGATGAAACCAATAACAAATATGTTAGATTCATTTTAGATTCCTTATACTGGAATCCCCCAGATCTTGTCCAGAGAGAATTATATGTAACATATTGAGTCCTTGACTATACTCAACAGGTCACAAATGACACAGCACCTGGCTTCTCGCTCCTAAATAAAGTACAATTAATGGGACATGCCATCCTCCAAAATCTGCAATGCAGGCGGTACTTGTAAATTGTAAAACCTGAAAGTTATGTGCAAATTCTGGATCCTCCTATTAATATCTCAATAGCTGTTCAAGATATTAAATGACAAATCAACAACATGTCAGACTAAATTTCCTGAATGTTAAACTTACCCTCCTTATAGAAAGCCATTATTAGCTTCTCTTGGTGGAAATCTTTGGTAACTATACTCATAATTATCTTGTTAATTCTACTATTTGGCCCATACATACCTAATTGTTACTTTGGCTTTGCCATACATCTACCCAGGATGAAAATACTTGGTCTATCAAGAGCCTTTAGACAGATCCCCTACAGAGTATCCCTGACTACCAATCAACAACTGTGACCGCCTTCTGCCTGAAGAAGACAGATTGGTCCATCATGGCAGTTTGGGTTACTTCTTCAGATTGGGGAATGTTACAGGCAGCTGAATTAGTTAGAAATACTATAGGGAGTCAGGAAGTGCTGGCTCATGAAGGAACCAGTGCAAAAGACCAGATACCTTGCAACATTTGAGAAGACAGATACTCCTGCTGCAGGCCAGATCTCAAGATAGAAGGCAAAACAAAAGCAAACACACTCAAAGTATAAACATCAGGGATTGATATTCTAATTAGGTATGGATCACCTTGAGGAAGTCAGGAGTCACCATCCCAACTCTCTACCAGACAGATGGAAGAGTCACTGTTCTTTAAGGATGCTCAATAGCTATGTGACTCACTTCCCCATTTGTTCCTGATTTGGTCAATTTTACCTGAACAATTAATCTTATTGGTTGGTATAATTCTGTCCCGCCTCATGCCTGTCTGTGAGTTCCCATGTTTTCTCCATCTTGGACCTGTCTCACCTCATGGCTTTGCTCTATAAAAGTCCCTAAAAGAGGTAAGAGTCTAGCAACCCACTTGGGACCCCTTCTGTCTCTGTCCCAGACAGAAGCTTTCTTTCTCTCAATAAATATTTTCTGCTCTTAAAAAAAAAAAAAAAAAAAAAAAAAAAGACAAAGGTAATCAAAAACCCTTGAGCAAAAGTTAAAGAGTCAAAAATAGGGTCTGAAAAAAGTACACTGGATTAATCAAGAAGGTATATAGCAGCAGAGGAACTGAAGGAAGAGTGGGAGAGATACTCTACAATAAACAGTCCTAAAGAGACTTGGTGGAGGTGGAAATCTGTGAGATGTGTGATGTGGTCTGGATAACTGTGCAGCAGATGGTGGCTCTTATGAGTTAAATTGTATCCTCCAAAAAGACAGAATCTGTGAAGGCAATTTTAATTAGGTATAGGATCATTGTAAATGTACTCATAATTAAGTTAAAGTGATGTCTTGTTGGATACGCGTGCACAAGAATCCAGCGACTTGTCCTGTATCCTTATTAAAAGAAGAAAATTTCGACACAGAGGCACACTGGGATCCACACTTTCAGGTAGAAAGTTATAAAACCCAACTCATAATTCATTTTCCTGCCTTTGCCGCAGAGAATGACAATAGCCCACAAGGTACAGGATCCATTGTCCTGAATCAGGACAATATGAAGCAGAGTCCCAAAATTATCTAGAGTAGATTTTCAAAATAGATGAGAAACAAACATGTGTTTTAAGCCACCGATATTTGGAGGCTATTTGTTATTTCAGTAAGAAATCTAAGCTTTTGTGACTATAGTCCCCCAACCCTTTCTCTCATGATAGGGTTTCCAAACATAGAGAATAACTTTCACCTTTATGGTTTTGCTCATGCTGGTCACTCTGCTTTCATTCATGTCCGTTAACATCCAACGAACCTGCAACATTCCTCCAAACCCAAATCAAACATCAACTCCTGCATGAAGGCTCCTGTGGCTCCTAAAAGCAGAAGTAAATGTTTTCTCTTTTGGGCTTAGCTAAGAACATATTTAATGAATGACTGAATGGAGATCTATGACCAAATGTGACTTGTCTGCCACCTGTATTTCCTTGGGAGTTCTTCAGGCTATGTAAAGCCCATAATCCTTGCTATTTCATTCCAAATGATACCACTTCTGCTGCAGAGTAAGCACAGGCATATTAACCATAGTCTTCTACACTTTAGGATGGATGCCAGCCTTGGCTCTAGCCCAAGGGAAGAACTTGATATTTTCCTCAAGGCATTCATTGCATGTGCCAAGCATCCTGCTTCAAGAACTGAAGAAGGAGCTGTAGAGATAGCAACAGAAGGAGGAAGGGGAGCACATGGCCACACGTCATGGCATATGGTGAAAGTGGCAGTTTGCCAGTGATGGCAGCACTTACATCGGCCATGAGAATATCTTGGAGAACGAATTATATTCGTCCTACAGGACAAAACAAAATGAGGCTGGGGTATGGTACCAAAATTGTGGAGAAAGATTATGCATGGCCTGATCTTGTCCTTAGCAGTGATTCTCAACTCTGCTCATTAAAAACTCTGCCCAGAGACCTTTTAAATGATCCTGGTGCCTAGCCAGCACCCCAGACTAGTTAAATCAGAATGTCTAAGACTGAAGTCCAGGCATCAGTGTTCCTCAAAACTCTCTGTGTAACTCATGTGCATCTAGACTTAACAACTGCCCTCCTGAGCACAGCCTGCCTGTGTGGCCCCAGGAAGCTGATAACAAATGTGTATGATTTAGCCTGCCTTAGGTCTCCTATCTTTAGCAATGTCTACTTTCTCTAAAATTAAAATTGTAAATAGTCCAGAAGAGACGAGTTAGTACTAGATCTATAGACCTTGATGGTACATATTTTCTACACATTGTTTCATTTCTGTCTCTCTGATCCCACTTTAGCCAACTTCTTTGAGAACTGTGATAATTGAACTCTAAAGAGTTAAGTCATAGTCATAAAATTAGTAGGAAAAGACAAGATGCTACTAAAAAGCCCTTTTCCTTCTTTATCAAACTGCAGCGGTGTCTGAGTTGCCAATATCTGATTCAAATATAATTTTTAAATATTCAATTACAATTTTCAAAGTCCAAACACATAAGAGCACACACTCAGTGGTTTCACACATTTGACTGTAGCACACTGGAGTCTGTTGCTGTCTACTTCTATTTCACCTCAATTCTGAGCATTCCTCTAAGAAAAGAGTCTTTTATCACCTCTGTGTTTACCATTGGACATCTGGAAAGGGAAGTCATTGTTTAGAATGATTAAAAATCATTTTTAAAAAATTAGACATGAGCATTTTTTAAAAAATTAGTCAACAGATTTCAAAAATCATTTTTTAAAAAAATCACACAAAATTCTTTAAGTGAATATCTTATGGTAAACGAGTAAGCTTGGTCAATGCAAGAATTCATCAAGATGTTAAGCCAGGTAAATATTCACGAGCCACAAAACAACTATTGCCTATAACGATTCACACCTAAGTCTAGGGCTTTCCCTCATGTAATCAAATCGTTATAAAATACTCAATAGTGATTATAAAGTGACCAAAGAATCTACTGCATCTGATTTCTTCCAAATTGTACACCTGCGGTTCAGAAATGCCAACACATTGTCAGTGATTCAATGTTGAAATGAATTTTGTACTACACTTACAAACTGTCTGCTCAGATAAGTTCAACAGATTTTGTGAAATTACTCAATTTACTGTTTAAAAAATAAACAAAAAATCTGCAAGTGGAGAGTTGTGATGTAACTCAACACGAGACATTTCTGAACCCCAAGAATCTTCAAAATAGCCTGGGGTCATGCAGGTTGGACGCACGTGGGTGAATATTGTCCATCCCTTCTTTCTCTGATGCAGAACTTGAAGCTGAGACTGGATATATCCAAGGGCATTAACATTTACAGTGAGTTCCAGTTGATACAGAGAATTTTTATGGACAGGTACTACCAGGAGCTTGAAAACAAGAAAGAAACTTGATTTAGTAAATATATTTCTTTAGTATAAGTGTGTACAGAAGAACAGCTGCTCGAACTGATTCCTGCTCTCAGTAAAATACTGGTAATGTCACAACACTTGTGAAGTGTCTGATGCCATATTTAATGTGTCAATTGCATTTACCAATTTTCTAGCTTTCAATAAAATCCTTCTGGACTACAGAGCAGAAAAAGAAAGCAGACCAGAGTGTAGATTTCTTTGTGCAAATCATCTATGCTAGCATTCCAGAATAATCTTCAGCATAAACTCTCACCTATGGGCACTGGTATTATTCCAGCTATGTTAAGAACAGTCGATTGGGAATTTTGGACTAATGATGACAGAATGTCACTTGGAAAGACTGCCACTGTCCTGAAGCTCTTCATAAATTTCATGTTTTGATAAGACAAAGGAGAAAATGACCTTACTGGTTCAGAACCTCTGTTTCTTTTGAAACACCTTCTTTTATTTAGCGTTTCTTTGAAAAGAGACGTATCTCTCAGCTGCTTCTGAGTCAGATTTCTCTTGGCAAGCTGAGATTGAGCAGCACTTGGCAGTCTCTTTGCTATAGCACACACCTTGTTATGCCAAAATTGTAGACTATCCCACCATTAAAAACCCCCTTTGTCCCATACCTTGCAGCAAGTTCTGCACAAATATCAAATTTTCTGTGTACATTAGCTCTGACTCAGGTCAAAATTTCAGTCTTTCATCCCCAAAGGTGTTCAGTAGTTTTAAATGTCACTCAAGCCAGCTGCCCATATCATGAGATTTCTAAAGCTTTTGTTATCACAGCTAAATTTGCCTATGGGAATGAACAGAAAGTGATGTCTTTAATCTAAAAGCAACTTGTGAAAATCAGGTCCTAGTGTTGCATTTGCAGTCCTTTGATCACTATGTCTTCTGTTAATTCTGATAGCATTTCTAGAAATTTCTTTTAAGCATTAAGGTTGAGGAAAATTTTATAGTTGAATATTCAGGCTAATGTAGTAGAACTAACCTTGAAATTTACTTGATTACCCCCTTAAAGATCAAAGTACTATAATTACTTGATACTCATGGAGGATTAGTTCTGGAATCCCTTGCGGGTACCAGAATCTTTGGATACCCTTAATCCTTGACATGAAATGACATAGTTTGGGGAATAACCAACACAAATCCCCCTGTATAGTTTTAAATCATTTCTAAGCTTATAATACTGAATATGATGCCCATACATCACTTAATTTTTGTGAATTCAATATAGTACTTGACTCACTAAAAATTCAAATGTTTCTTTTTTGAAACTTTTAAGAATTATTTTTTAAAAGCAGTTTTGATCCATGGTTGGTTGAATCCATGCTTGCACAATACACAGATACAGAAAGCCCAGTGTCTGTGGCTTTTCAGTTTTAATTCTAAGAAATTAAAATGCTTTTTATATTAAATTTTGCTGTTTTATTGGATATATGTAAATGTATTTTGTGTTCTGGCAGTAAACTAAAAGACATCTTTCCCTTCCAACTTACTAGATGTGCTTGTGTGGGTTTTTTTAAAAATTCTTTTGTATAAACTAATACTAGATTTTTTTTGTCATTGTTGTTGGAGTCACTGTGAGTTTAGTTTAAACAATGACTACCTATATCACTGTGGTAAGATGTTTTCAGTTCTTCTGGAAAAAATACCCAGAAGAGAAATAGCTAGGGCAAATGGGACCTATAGTCCTGGATTTTTGGGAAATGTCCACATTGATTTCCAGAGTGAGTGCACCAGTTTACACTTCCACCAACAGTAGAGAAGGGTTCCCTTTGCCCCACAGCCCCACCAGCATTTGTTACTGGATGATTTCTTGATTATATCCATTCTTTCTGAAGTGAGATGGAATCTCAGTGTTGTTTTAATTTGCATTTCTTGAATGACCAATGATACTTAACATTTTTTTCATATTTTATTTGCCATTTTCCTTTCTTCATCTGAATAGTATTCATCTCAGATGCTTATTTTTGGATTGGTTCTTTAAATTCTGGAGGCCTAATTTTTTTCAATTCTTTATATCTTCTAGATAGATATCCTTTGTACTACAGAACTCTACGTGCACCCATACTCATCTTAGCACAATTTGTAATAGTTAAATCTTGGAAATTACCCAAATGCCCATTAACTGAGAAATATATAAAAGAGATGTGGTATTTTCATACAATGGAGTGCTACTCACATATAAAGAAAGATGAATCTGAAGCTTTTATAAGTAAATATTTGGGAGTAGAGGCCATATTCATAAGTGAAATAAATCAGACTTGCATGTGAAAACATCGTATTGTCTCCCTAGCATAAGAACATGAAAGAGTAAGATCCAAAAGGTACAGTAGTATTGTGAAAGGGAAATAAACCGCCCAAAAGAAAAGAACAACTAGGATAAATGAAAGAAGAAAAGAAGGAAGCAAGGAAGGAAAATTATCTTAGACAGCTAAGATAATTGTACTAATTCCATTAGTTTATTGAAAGGAATAGTTAGTGCTTACACTGATCAATTTACATGCCTATATCTAACAACCTGAGAAACTAGTTTGAAGACAACAATATGCAGTATAATTATTGTTAATTTCCTATCAACTTGTTTTGAAATTCTGTATCATTTTTATTGTTTTGTTTTTTTTGTTTGTTGTTTTTTTTTTGTTCTCTCTAAAATTAAAAACAAATGATTACACTCTCTTCTTCCTGTCAGAATCTGTCCTACCAAGAAAGGATTCTACTGGTCTAGTTTGGCTGCGTGGGAGGTAACCCAGTTTTAATGCTTGTCTGTCTGGCTTTGGTTTAATGCAATGTTTGTAGAATTTACTGACTGGAAAATATGCATCCCATATCATAAAAAGTAAGAAAAACATAGTCATGAAAATCACAAATATCTCCAATACTAAGCTATATGTGAGTGGCAAGCTATTTGAAGCTATTTGTCAGTGTAAATCAAACTTTCTCAACACAAACAATTAAACTATGAAATAAGAGAGACAGTCTACCAGAATGTGAATCTAGTATATTGCAACCATTTTTTTTAGCCTCAGTTCACACAGCAAATTCATTGACACTGCCTTGGTATCCTCTTCAAGTGACTTTAACACAAGGAACTACTATAATTTGAAACTGTAAAATAAATATGAACAACCAAAGTATTTAATGTTTGATACATGAGCATTTTACATAGGTCTTACTTTCCTTAGAGAATGCTAAAAGCTTAAAAATCACTGTATTATATTAATCCATCTCTCAGCATATTAATTCATAAGAATTGAAGTCATTCTGCTATCTCCTGAGTGTTTCCTTACAAAATTCATACACTGAAACTTAATCCTCAGTACATTTGTATTAAGAAGTGGGAATTTGACATGATTAGGTCATGACAGCAAGCCCTCATTAATTGGGATACTGCCCTTATGAAAGAAGCCCCAGAAAGGTCTCTTGCACATTCTGTCACAGGAAGTTATAGACAGAAGATAGCCACCTATGAAATGGAAACGGCCCTCAAAAGACATTGATTTTATCAGCATTTTGATACGGGGCTTTCCAAGTAGAACTTATTCTCACAGAATTATGGGAAACAAATTTATATGAGTTTTTTGTTTGTTTTTTCATTTGTTTAACTCATTTAGTCTGGAGTATTCTGCCAGAGCAGTATGTATGGGTCAGCATTATGTATAAAAGGGGGGATTATTAAGCAGTTAAACTGTATGTGTGTGTGTGTGTGTGTGTGTGTGTGTGTGTGTATTTCCATGTATATACACATACATATCACATAAATTACCACTTGAAAATTCATACTTGATGTAACCAGGCCTTTTGCAACAAGGCATTAGTAAAGGGAATTTAATGCGAGAGCATCTGGGATTGTGCCAAAGTTCTAGTTCTGACATATTTTTCTGACTTCTTCTAAACCACTTTTGTGGTATACCCTACACCTACCCATGCCAGGCCAATCACTTTCTTATAGGGAGATGACCTTTTAATTGCATGGCAGTCTTACTCTTTGTGTTTAATTCCTCAGAGGCTCTTCAAAGATCCCATCCATGTTGGAACATGTTTCTTGGAACATAACATTTCCATGACATTGGGGAATTCCACCTATGTCTGTCTCTATGTGTTGTTGTACAGGTTCACAGAAATGAGGACTGTGGGTGCATCTCTCCTTCATATTCACTCTGATAATACATTCACAAAACTCACTCTATGAATCCAGAGCTAAGGGTCAAAATTATTCCACTCGGCCTTGTCACTTGTGATCCAAACAAGCAGTCTCATAATAAAGCAATTCCGGTGGAGGCTCAATCACTTATTAATGGTGTGCCCTTAGGTAAATCTGCTCACATCTCTGTAGAGCGCCCTCACTCTAAAATATAGGAAAAAATGTTCTACTTTTCAAGGTTGTTTTGAACACTGAATGAGTATTTAAAGCAATGTTCTAGAATATAGATAGAATCACATGGTAGATATGTTTTATTAAATCTGACATACAAGCTTAAATATCACATAGGTTCTCTTACATGAGAAACCCAAAATAGAAATTAATTATACAACAAAATAAAAAATAATAGGATAACAGGGAGAGAGACTTCACAAAAGGGAAGAAGATACAGAAAGAGCAAAGAGGAAGAGAACAGGGATGAAAAGAAAGAATTAAGATGTGCTAGGTACATGTAAGAACTCCCCAGGATGGATATAATCACTATGTACTGCACACATGTACTAATAAAATAAATTTAAAATGAAAAAACAAAATATATGTTGATTTTTTTAAAATCTCATTTCTCTTTTTTCTGTAGCAGTATCAAACAAGTTGTAATATTTTTTGTCCTCTTTAAAAGTTTTCACTTTCTACCTAAAATAAACAAGAAAAATCATGCAATGATTGCTTATTGAAAATCTTCTTTTTTTTCTTGGATGATAACATTATTGAATGTCTGCTAATTTTGATGCAGTATAAGGAGAACATGGTAATTTTTTTATACCTAAAAGTAAATTTTGGTAGCTTTCATACTTGTTTGCTCTTCTTACAGTCTTTAATAAACTTTTAATATTGACATTTGTTTTTCCTCCTTTTCCATAGAGACTTCCAACTTGCATGCATATTTAGGCATGTTTTTGTTCCATCTCATGCCATTTACATTAGAAGTGCATTTGCTTTTCAAATGCTTTGGTTAACATGCACAAGTCACTGAAGTGGTTAAGCTTAGTTACCAATTTGGTTCACTTGGGAGCCTCCTGTCCTCCCACACACTTCTGGATGGGTCATGAAGGCAAAATATTGGTTACTATATCTGTTCTCTGGCGTCTTACTCTTGAGGGCTGTTCTTTTGCTCTTTCAACCACTATGGACTAAATAACTCTGCTCCATCACATTCTTCCACCATGATGTTCCTCCAGTGGAGTCAATCAAACATTGACTTAACCCCTGAAACTGGACAAAAATAAACGTTTCATTCTCTGTATTGTGATTGTCATATATTTGGTCCAGCAACAAAAACAGCTGACTAATACAGTCACCTAAAACTCTGCTGTTACAAAGTGAATACAAACACCTCCCACCTCCCAGAGTTGGTGTGAGGAGACAGTAACATCTTGGACTAGAAAATGATGTTTGGAAATCGTTCTATACATGTGATCTCTCCAGAAGACAAGTCCTAGAAAAATAAAAGCAAGGGTTTGTTGAGAAATGTAGTGAAGGAAATATACAGCTTAAATTCACTATGGTTATTTCTTATTGATACATAGTGATGATGTATTTATGAAATATAATGAGATAGATACATATATAAAATACATAAAAGTCAGATCAAGATAATTCACATGTCCATTTTCTTATACATTTGTAATTTCTTTGTGGTGGAAATATTTGAACTCATCTCTTCTAATTCTTTAAAAATGTATAATAATTACTATAAAATATAAACACCTTACTGTGTTATAGGACATGAGAAAGTATCCCCTTACTCTAATTTGGTCCCCATTACCCTGTTTTCTGATCCCATTCTCATCTCTAGTGACCACTATTCTACTTTTTTTTTTTTGATACTGGGGACTGAACTCACAACCTTGTGCTTACCAGGCAACCAGTTATGTCACTGAGCTACATCCCCCAGCATCTACTCTCTTATTCTTTGAGATCAAATTTTTAGCTTCCATATATGAGCAAGCACATACAGTATTTGTATTTTTTTACCTGGATTATTTCTCTTAACATAATATCCTACAGCTCCATCCATGTTGCTGGAAATGAGAAGATTTAGTTTTTTCTGTGACTGAACAATATTTGATTGCATCTATACAATACATTGTCTTTACCCATCCAGCTGCTATTGAACACATCAGTTGAAACATAAGTTGGCTACAATGAATAGTTTGCTCTGTCTCTACCCCAAAGGCAGCATCTTTATTAATGTCACCCTCAATACCTCTTCAATCCTGTTGACCTTGGTGGAGAAACATTTCAGAAAACAGGAAAGAAACCTAAAGCTGCTACACAGCAAGAATTTCATCCCACAAGCTTTCTGAGCCAGACATGTAAAAACTCAAGCCTGCATTCATTTCATTCTTCACTTATAGGAGGAGGAGTCTAAGTTCTGGGCACCTCCCAGATGCTAGAAATACAGAAGACAGTGAAATAAACAGGTACTTTCTCTTGTGAAGCTTACTATTTAAGAGAAAAGCAAAGACAATAAAAGGGGAAGTTATTTTAAGGTTAATTCTACAAAGTGAAAAAGAGCACTATAAAGAAAACAAAATGGAATAACATGATAAAATGGGAACAGGTAGTTATTTAGCTAGCATGTCCTGGATCAGGCTCTATTGGTAGGTGATATTTGAGAGATAAGAATAAGTAACTAATTGAGCTGACAATCTGTTGAGAACTTGAATAGGAATTGTAACGGCTTGTGTTTAGATGTCTCCCCAAAACCTCATACAGTCATAGGTGGAATTTTTTCAGAGGTGGATGGATCTAGGGTGCGTGACTATAAGATTGATTTATAATGTAATGCTAGGCTTAAGGGGACTATGATTAAAAGTGTGAATGCTACCTGACCTAAGTAGCCTACATAAGGTAAAGGGAGCAGAAAGAGATATGGTTGTTCTTGTTGCTTTGTTATCTTCTGCTCATCATGAACTTTTCTCCTCTGCAAAGCCACCTGCCTTGAAGCATTCTATTATAGACTATGACCTCTACAAGCTGTGAGCATTGGGTGTCAAGTATTGTCTCAGCAATGAGAAAAGTATTGGTACAGAATTTGATACCAGAGAAGTGGGATCATTGCTGTGACTGTGCCTGACCATATGTTTGGCTCAAGAGCATTTGTGAATGGCTTGTGGAAAGAGTTTAAAAGTGTTTGGAGATTATGGATTAAAAAAGAATACTTTAGGTGGTACTTGATGGGAAATTCTGATCAGGGATCAGAAGACCAGAAGGCTAACAGAAACCCTCCTCATTAAAATCAAATTCCTGGACTTTTCAGCTGCGATAGACTCCAGACAGTGTATTAGACTCCAGACAGTGTGCATTATACCTTGGCAGAAAGTTTGCATTTTGTTCATGCCCAGAGACTTTCTAAGACTAAAGATGATGGACTAATTAACCTGGCAGAAGAAATTTCAAGGCAGTCAAACATGGAGGCAGTGGCATGGCTACTGTTGGGGGCATTTAGCCAGATTTATGTTAAGAATCAAGAGCAAGTAAGTTAGCAAAATGATTCAAAACTTCATGAATTTGGCCAGAAAGGAAGCTCCCAGACAGCTATGGCTTGTGAAGACAGAGCAGAGGAGATTTTTATTACTAACGAAGAACATAGAATAGAAAAGATGGCTTAAGGGCATTACAAGGAGCACCAGGACTCCACCCTTTGCAGCCTCAAAACTGCAAAACTGAAAGACATTGCTTCAAGAAGAGAGCACAAATGAGTTTCTCAAATGCAGCATATTGTTGGATCTTGTTTCTAGATCCATTCTGCCAGTCTATTTCTTTTGATTGGTGAATTCAGACCATTAACATTGATGGTTATAACTAATGTGCGTTGGCTACTCATATAATTTAACTGTTGATGGTTCTGTGTCTTTCCCCCACTGTTTAATTGTTGCCCTTATCTACTAGCTTGTTTCTATTGGTACTCTTGGAATTGTGAACTTTGTTCTAGAATATCTTTAAGAACTTTTTGTAGAGCTGGTTTGATTGTCTTGAAGTTCCACAATTTTTTTGTCATTGAAGTATCTTATTTATCCATTAATTCTGAGTGAAAATTCTGCTGGAATCAACAGTGTAGGCTGGAAGTTGTTTTCTTTTAGGGCTTGAAACTCTTCACTCAAAGCTCTACTTGACTTCAGTGTTTGTGCTGAAAAATCTGCTGTGATTCTGTCACATATTGGGATACAAAGTCAACACTCAAAAACAATACATTCTTGTATGTAAATAAACTGAGAGAGAAATTATGGAAAACACACCTTTCACAGTAGCATCAAAATTGAAGTACTTAGAATACCAGAAGGGAACTAAAATAGGAAAAAAATTCAGGGCAATAGAGGCAAAGCAGGGGACATAACAATTCCTGACTTGAAATTATATGAGATACTGTGATAAAAACAGCGTA
Source organism: Cavia porcellus (assembly GCF_034190915.1). Taxonomy (NCBI): domain Eukaryota; kingdom Metazoa; phylum Chordata; class Mammalia; order Rodentia; family Caviidae; genus Cavia; species Cavia porcellus. The sequence continues at coordinate 29,269,556 of NW_026947502.1, forward strand.
GACTTGGCCAAAAATAGACCTGAAGATCAATAGAATAGATTTAAAGAGGCAGAAACTACTTCAAACACACTCTTATCTTTGATAACAGTGCCAAACACTTTCACTAGAAGAAATAAAGTCTTTTTACTGAATAGTCCTGAAAATATTGGCTTTCACACACTGAAAATTAAAATTATACACATCTATCACTATGTACTAAATGAAAATCAAAATAGACCATAGACTTAAATATTAAAAACAGAAACACTAAATCTGCTGGAAGAGAAAGTAAGTAGAATTTCAAAGATGTAATTGCATGAACAAAATTCTGAATACACAGGAAATACTAAAAAGAATCAATTAATTTTATATTAAAGAGATAAAAATAACAATAAAACAAAGTTTAAAAACAGGCTAATAGAGTAACAATAATTAATGTATTTCATATTATCATAATCATAGTAATTACTCAGAGTATAAATTACAGCCATGAAATTTTGTCCAACTAATATTAGCTAAAGTCTTTCTCAATAACTTATTAAAAAGCTTTTTCACAGCAAAAGAAATCACCAAGAGAATAAAAAACAGACCAGAGTGGAAAAAAATTTTAGCCAGTTGTTCTTTAGACAAAGGACTTATACCTAGAACGTATGAAGAATTGAAAAAATCATCCCCCCCCCCCGAGTTAAAAGACCCAATTCAAAAATAGGCATCTAAAATTGTGGTGGACCACCTAGCCAAGTCTCCTTGAATAAAGAGCAATTATCTCCATTTCAGCTAAAACTGGCCATACTCTGTACTGATATGTACAGAGCTGGCTAAGCAATTTCTTTTTCCCTTTAGTTGGCTTTAAGCAATGTAAATAGGATTGGCTTGGGTGCTAATGTGCAATCACTGAAGCTAGGTGATAGTCACTGTTTCCCCACATCCTAACTCCCTTTAAAATATGGTTGAGCCCAGAGGGATGTATAGACACTGTTCCACTGCTGACAACTGGCTCCAGCCTTGAGATAAGAGGCTATGACTTACCAGGACAGAAAAGTTTGCACACCAGACTGAAGCACTGCCCCCTACACATTAAATGCTGCCTTAATTATATTATGCAGATTGCTCTTTCTGCATATCCTTCTCACTGCATATCGCAGAGGTGCTTTCAGGCCTCCTACATAGCCCAGCTCACAGTACTCACTTATCCCCTGCCATTCTCACAGCACTCATCTTCAGTCCACTCCCTTCTTCTTAAATTAATAAAATCCAGGTTAGGCCCTGGATAAAGACCTTTATGCTGATGAACATTTATCCTGGCTGGACATAGGATCCCTTGGCCTCCCATAATTGTGTCTTTATTCTTACCATAGGTTGCACTGGAAGTATTAGATTGGAATCAGCTTTCTAGAATTCCAATAAATTTTCCACAGGAAAATTTTCCACAGGATTACAAATGTAAATTATCTGGACCACAATGAGGATGAGAAAGAGCTCTCTATTTAGATATTTCTCTTAAAAAGAAGTACAAACTGCAAATAAATCCATGAAACAATGTTCACCATCACTGATCATCTGAGAGATGCAAATTAAAACAGCACTGAGATTTCCTCTCACTCCAGAAAGAATAGCTATTATCAGCAAATCAACCACTGACAAATGCTGACAGGGCTGAGGTGAAAAAGGAACACTTTTCCACTACCGGCAGGAGTGTAGACTGTGTACACACTGTGGAAAACAGTGTGGAGATTCCTCAAAAAAAAAAATAGGACAAAAGGTCCCATTTGACTTAGCTATACCTCTTCTAGGGATCTCCCAAAAAGAATCAAAAACATCATAACACAGTGATCTATATGCACCATGTATATAGCAGCACAATTTGTAATAGAAAAATCTTGGAAACAACCCAAATGTCCATCAACCAAGGAATAGATTTTTTAAAGATGTAGTTTTTAATAAAGAAGTACTACTAAGTCATAATGAAGGATAAATTTGAGACTTTTATAGGTAAATGTAAGCAACTCCAAGACAATATTTCTAAGTTAAACAAATCAGACCCACATATATAAACATCATATTGTCTCATTAGTGTGAGAAGCTCAATGAGTAAATAAAATCCAAAGGGTACAATAGATATTGCAAACTATGAAAAAAACTATTCAAAAGAAAAGAGAAATCATGATGGGGGAAGGAAAAAGGAATATATATATATGGCTAGTTTCCCTTAGTTCATTGGAAGGAGCGTTTGTGCTCATATGGTTTGGACAGCATTTCATGTATACATCTTTTATTCTGATTAACCACTATGAAGATAACAATGCATAATGTATTAATTATTATTGCTCTCCTATTAGTCTGTTTTGAAACTGGTTTTTTTTTCTCTTTAAAATTAAAAAAAAGGAATTTGGGAAACTGAAAAGAGAGAAAGAGAAGAGATTCCAAGAGAAACATGTTCCAGAATGGCAAAAGCCTAGGGAAGTTGTTCCTCGGGCTTTGGTTCATAGGCATTCAACCACAACAGCCAAGAGAGACCTGAACACTGCTCCTCTTCTGCTAGCAAACCTTGGAATCATCCACATAGTTCCGGTGTTAGGTGCAAGCAGAATGGAAGGGTGACATGGTTTGGAAATCTTCCATCCAGATTTCAGAAGTCCTGGGAGGCTGGGCAGTGTGCCCCATAGAGGGCAGTGTGTGAATCTGCGAGGATGAAGCTGAAGGTGCAGTGGAGACTCTGGAAGGTGGCAGAAGCCAGGATCATGGCTCCTCCAAGGAAAGCTGCAAGGAGTAAGCAAAGACAGCCAAAGAAAAAAGTCATAGAAGTTACAACCACCAAAAGTGTCACAGAGCTGCAGCCATGTAACTCCTTTGGAGTTCAGAACTTGAAACACAGATTATTGGGTTGCTGTAAGCAGAACCATGGAATTTAATGTTTGCTCTCCTGGATTTTGTTCTTTTTTCATTCCCATTCCTTATTATTCCCCTGTGTGAAACTTTTGGGATGGAAATAGCTACCTTGTGCCATTGAATGGTGGAAATAGCTTTCTTTTGTTTTATACATGGCTTTCAGCTAAGTGTTTGCCTTAATCTGAGGAGATTTTGGACTCTAAATTTTAGGAAATGCTGAAACTTTCAGGAATTTGGCAACTCTTAGAGATAGATTAAATGTCTTTTGCATAATTAGATGTACATGAGTCTTTGAGGGACCAGGGGCAGAATGTTATGGCTTGTGCTATATGTCTCCACCAAGCCTCAGGCAATCACAGGTAGAGATTTTTCCAAGGTGACTGGATATAGAGTGTGTGATCCTAGGATTGATATGAGTGCACTAGGATTCAGAGGGTGAGTGCTACCCACTTTTAAAAACCTGGAAAAGATAAAAGGGCAAAAAGAGCTGTGGTTTTCCTTGTTGCTTTGCTACCCTCTGCCCAACATAAACTGCTTCTCCACTGTGTTGCCAACCTGCCTTGGAGCCAGTCTTTTTTGTGGACTGAAAGCTCTATAAACTGTGAGCTAAAAATCCTTTCCCCCTTTCTGCACGTCAAAATAAATCTCCAGCATAGTAAAAGAAAAAACCCACAAACTGGGAAAAAATCTTGGTGACCTGTCCCTCAGACAAAAGACTTCTGTCTAAAACATATAAACACTTTAAAAAAATCAGACCCCCAAAATTCAAAGATCCAATCCAAAAATGGGCCTCTGAGGTGAATACACACTTCAGATAAAGAAATACAAATGGAAAATAAAAACATGAAAAAATGTTCATCATCATTACTCATTAGAGAAATGCAAATTAAATCCATACTGAGATTCCATCTCACTCCTGAAAGAATGGCCAGGATCAAGAAAACCACAAACAACAAATGCTGGACAGGCTGTGGGGAAAAAGGAACTCTCCTGCACTGTTGGTGGGAGTGTAGACTGGTGCAACTATTGTGGAGGTCAGTCTGGAGATTAGTCGGGATTGGAAGTCCCATTTGTCCTAGCTATTCCACTTCTAGGCATATTCCCAGAAGAACGGAAAGCATTATACCACAGTGATACCACAGTGCACCCATGCTTATAGCAGCATAATTTGTAATAGCCAGATCTTGGAAACAACCTAAGTGTCCATCAACTGAGGAATGGATAAAAAAGTTGTGGTATTTTTATACAATGGAGTACTACTCAGCTATAAAGAAGGATCACATTGAGATATTTATAAATAAATGGGTGCAGCTTGAGACCATACTCATAAATGAAATAAATCAAACCCACATGTGTAAATACCAAAGTTTCCCTAGTGTAAGAAATGAAAACAATACATAAATGTATGTGGTAATCTTGATTCCTCATTATGTTGCTTTGAAGCCTTATAATGTTTGTATTCATTAATTGGAATGGTTTTATTCTGGGTTGTTTGATTTTATTGTGTGTGATGGTATGAATAGCTATTTTGAAGAAAACAAGACATCATAATAGCTCGTGCTGGTTTAATATCATCTTGTTTTGATGTCCCATCAAGCTTTTGTTCTTCTGTCTCCATCAGTCTTAACATGTTGTATCTTATTGGATTTTATTATATGTGATAGTACAAACAAAAACTTTTATAGACAAGATAATATAGAAACGATTGTTAGTTTTCTGTTAATTCTAAATACCCTGTAATACTGTGATTCTCTTTAATGGTTTTACATTGTCTTGATATGTTTGATGCTACAGTATACAAAGTTATACTCAAATATTTCAAGGAAAGAGACACTATGGTAACTACTGTTATGTCAGGATATCTTGTGGTGAAACACTATGTTGCTTAAATTGTTATGTACTGACCTGTGCTGTTGTGTTATTATGTCCTCTTTTATTTCCTTTTCATTATTATTTTTTATTTTATTTTTTAATTAAAGGAAAATATAAATAAAAATAGCAGGATATATTATAGTAACCGTTTTGATTTCCTATTAACTTGATTTGAAGCCCTGTATTGCTCTCACCATCTTCTTTTGCCTGATTTTACTCTATTCTGTTTTGCTTGATAGTATCAAGTTTGAGGGTATAGGCAACTACTTTGAAGACAATAAGATTCACTGTGATGCCCATTCTGGTTTGACTATTATCTTCATTTGAAGTTCTGTAATGTCTCCAATGTTTCAGTTTTATTGGTTTTGTTCTGTACTGTTTTGTTCAATTTTATTATAACTGATGATATAAGATATTCTTTTTAAGATAGCAAGAGGCATTATGGTAACCATTGTTGGCCACCTTGTATTCTGCTTTTACATCATGTACTATGTCCATCCTTTTGATGTGACTGACTGTTTTGTTATGTCACATTTGGTTTTATTCTCTTCAAAAAGAAGTAATAAGAACTGTGGCAGTAATAAAACCCAAAATGTGTAATTGTCATTGTAAAAAGGAGAGGAAAATAAAGTACTCTAAAGGATATAACTGCATGTATATTTAAGCGTATAAGACAGATGACCATATTGCTGAGTTTTTGTTGGATCATTGAACAGAACTGTTTGCAGCCTCACTGTTTGAATGTCCACTTTGTATGCTTTAATTTTGTAACTCAAACAACTATTTCTAAGATGACAATATGTAATCCATTAACTAGTGATTTGTTACTGTTTATTTTTTTGAAATTCTGTATTACTTGTACCCTTTTTCTTTCTCTCTTTAAATAAAATTAAAAAAGAATATTTCATCCTGGGACTATTTTATAAAGATACCTGTTATTTTATTTCCTTTTTATTTTCTAGATCTAGACTGATGTACCAGTGCTCATTTAGGACTACTTATATTTATGCATATAAAATTAGATTAGCTTGCAATTTTGTTTTTTAAATTTTTCTTGTCATTCTGATACCAAAAGTATTGTAGACTCATAAAATGCATTAATTTGATATTTCTACATTGCTATATTCTAGAAATTATAGCACAACGTAGACGTTGCTTGTTTATTGAAAATTTGGTACTGCTCATGCACAGAACAGGTATTTATCAAGGAAGGGAATAACTTTGTCTATTATTACTATTACTTCAGTCTTTAAACTAAGGGAAAAAATATAGAAATGATCAAAATTCAGGATAAAGAAAGAGACATTGCTACAAATCTATAAAACATATAAAAGATTATAAACGAATTTTATTATCAACTTTATCCAATGGAATAGACAATTCATATGAGATGGAACAACTTTCAGATAGACATAAATCACCAAATTAACTCAGAAAGAAGTAGGAAACCTGAATAGACACATGTCAAGCAAAAGAAATTGAATTAGTAATTTATAATCTTCCCAGACAGAAAATCTCAGACCCAGCTAGCTTCACTGATGAATGCTATCAAAAATGTAACAAAGAAAATACTACACAATCATTTTCTGAAAATAAACAAGCAGGAGAACTCTCCAATTCCTATTATGAGGCTGGTGTTACCTTGATACTAAAGCAAGACAGAACCATCACAAGAAAGGAGAACTACAGATTAATACTCCCAGGGAGCACAAATACAAAAACAATTGAGAATAGCGAACCAAAACCAGCAACAAGTAAGGAAGTATGGTATATAAAGTGGTGCTTCCTCCTTGTGTATAGACCTAACAAGATTTGAAATATTACTCACCTGATTCAGCGGATCCCATCTATCACTCCATCATTCCCTATGGCACACTTTCCTTACAGGTTGAGCTCCTTACTATAAATAGCACCAATAATAGCTTCAGCCCCATGTGTGGGCCACAAGACAATGAAAACAGCCTGCTCAGGGAATTCCCTCTGCATTCATGGAAAATACTTGGTGATAGGTGCCCTGCTTTCTTCTCTTGTATTGAGGGGACTCTGAGACATGTTTTACAGTCTCTCAGAGTTGCCAGTAGAATTGTGTCCCTATATAGGACAGAGGTAATCAGTTTGTAAACATACATTGTATGATCTCCCTTCCCCTTCTAGTCTCACTTCTCCAAACCGTATTGGTTCCTACAGGGATCACCTCCTAAAATTATGAGTATTAAAATCCTTGCCTATGGTTCTGCCTCCAAGACATTCCTTCTTGTCCAGTCCGTTCTTTCTACCTCAGTATAACCTCAGAACACCCTCCCATAATTTTAATAAACTCACTTGGCTTGGAGCCAGAAAGACAGATGGTACCTCTGATTATAACTGACTTTCTCAGGAAAAGCCTAAAGAGACAAAATATTCATTTGGGGAGAGAAAGGGAAATTCAGCAGCAGGAGGAACTGGGTCACTTCAGCATTTGGCCTTTCATACCTCAATAGACAGAGCTGAGGTTATAATTATGGAAATCCAGAACAATCATCATCTTCATTATAGTAATGGTGCTAACTTCACAGAGCAAGCACCATGATATTAGAAGACTTTCCCTATTACCTTGGAAGTTTTACCTGGATAGAGCACCATCTTGCAAGGCAGTTCACATCTGTCTATAGTCACCCACCCCAAGGCCTGCTTGCTGAATTCTGAGCATGAAAAGATTTGACAACCAAAACAGTAAGAGCCAGTTTTGTTGTCTCCCCTCTAAATAACCTCACATACCCATAAGAATGAATGTTGGGAAAGTAAGTGAAAAGCTCCACCAGGGGAGTTTTAAGCCTCATTTCATTGGGTTCACTGTGCCTTGATCAAATATTTATCATACACCTACTGCATGCCATTTCTGTGACACTAGTGTACTTGAAACATCCTAAGGGAACCACTTCCAGTGAGTTACAGCCTTATATAGTCCCTTCTCCTCAAACACAACAAAACCTATGACGCACTTCTAACCAATGGGACATGGCAATGGTGAGTGGAAATCACACCTTTGATTATCTTAATACACAGGAATAGGACAGAGTCTACCACTGTCCTTGAGGAAATGTGCTGCTGTGTTGTGAAGTGGTGGCAAACAACAACCTGAATGCAATCTGCTAGATTTTAGAAGCTAGAAGCAACCATTAGCCAAATAATCCACAAGAAAACAGAGACCTTCATCCTACAGCCATGCGGACATTGACTCTGCTTGCATTCTGAGGGAATTTCTGAGTCAGTTTTCCCATTCACGCTTCCAGACAATAGTATAGCCAATCAATACCTTGATTATAGCCTTGTAAGATCCTGAGAAGAGGAGCTAGTTAATCAATACTCAAATTCCTTCCCAGTGGAGGTTTTGAGATAATATATGTAGGTTTCCCAAACATACTAAGTTCTGGGTCATTTTTTATGCAGCCTAGAAAACTAATACACAGAATTAGGGTTAATTCTTGGTTCACTAATATCTTTTGTTTTAGAATCTATTTTTCTCCATATTCAATATCATCCAGTTTTTCTTAGAATCCTAAATAGGAGTATCATCAAGCCTCCAGTGATCTGACCTGCGGATCAATTCGTGGGGTGTACCTGGAGGCGGAATGGGGATTAAACAAAGACATAGGAGAGACAAAGAGAGATGGAAGCAAGTTGAGAGAATCTGATCAAGCCCTCTGTTTATTCCGGAAGTGAGCACATCTTTTATAGGCCAAGGGCGGGAGGTGGGACAGGAAGAGGCTACGGGGATGAATGCAACAGGGTCATCGTCACGTCCGGGTATGTGATGTAAGCAGGAGAGGATTATGGTTAATGTAGGCAGACGCAGTGTCCATAGGAGAGAGAGAGAGAGGCAGGGAGGCAGCAATGGGGCTGTCGCTCGGCTCCCTACACTCCAGCCCTTGTACAATTGGAATATCTTACAGACAGCAAAAACTCCAACCTGTGCCCTAGAATGAGTAACATGACTGATAGCATAAATGCACTGAGAGAAGGGGAGAAATCCGTGCATTTGAACTCTGGGGATGTGAATCATCCTCTTGGGTGCCCTCTAGTATTCGTGGCCTTGCTTTTCTCTGAGCACAGTGTTAGACTACACTTCCCATCCCTCTTTCTATTAGTGTCATTAATTATTTCCCATGAAATATTTATTTCCAGAGTGCTACTGTCACCTATAGGACAAGAATTTATAGTGTTTGTGCTTTTTCTCTGCTTTCTTCTCTCTACCAAAAGAAAAACTTCTGGTGAAAAACGTTTAGATCCAAGAAAATGATAGAAACATGAGCTAGAAGGAGCATAGGTCCCTGAAGGACCACAAACAGTGAAATTCCATCCAGTTATTATGCAGTTCTGTCAACTAGAGTTGTCCTAGAAAAAAAAGAATCAGTAGGAGATATTAAAACATGCATTGCAATGAATTGACTTACGTGATTGTGGGGCTTCACTAACAAATCTGATATTCTTTGGACTGGCAGAGCAGGATGGAACTCTTCACCACCAACTGAAGCTTCTGTCCACAGGTGGAATTTCTTCTATATAGAAGTCTTGCCTTTTCTCCTGAGGCCTCCAGGCCAACCCAGATTATCTAGGATAGTATTACTAAAAGAAAGTCAATGGATTATATCCTTAAGCTAACAATCCAGCCTAAACTCCACCACCTGCGTTACTGTTTGATAACTGCAGACTGCAGTCTATCCAAGTTGATATAAAAATTAATCATGACAGCTGTGATGAGAATTAGCATACACAACTGTGCTTAGCAAATTATTTTTGAAGCATGTTTATTGCAACAGTTATAATCTAATTTGGCTAATGAAAGCAAAGTAGTATCCCTAATAGTTTCAATCTTTACATTGGAAGAATGGAGATAATATCTGATTCCTAGGGTGGTCCATACACTGAATTAACAAATGCTAGCCCCCCCCACACACACACACACACAAAGACCTCTTGTACAAGTAGACTTTCTCCCTATTATTGTTTTATTTCCCAGAAATTTACCTTGGGTCTCCGATGTGTCATCATCACTATGATCATTTCATCTCCCTCATGTTGTCCTGCTGATCCCAGATACCCCCACCCATTTTATCACCACAGTGATTTACAATGGGCTTTATATGCACAAATTTGTCTATGTTGTATCTCCTGTTGTTATTCCCAGTACTCATTTCTGCTTTTATGTAAAACCCCAAATTCTCCTTTTACTTTAATTTTATATTCCTTAATCAGCTGTGCATTCTTTAATAAAGATATTTGTCACACTCCTCAGGCTTTTCTTGCTAGACTTTAACTAATATTCAGTTAATGATAGCAATCTAGAAAGCAGTTAGAATCATGAGATCTCCTTTATAAGCCCTTAGAAAGTTGATTTATAGACTTTTCAATTAAGCTATAGATGTTGCCCAAAAAATCCAGAATCTTTGGCATTTCATCATTCAACTCTTTCCTCTTACTCAGAAATAACAGACTTGAAGAAATTATGCTTAGTGGAATATAACATTTACTTCAGTGGATGCATAAGAGTTGTAAATTTTTAAATCTTTGTCAAGATCTGATAGTTTCTTTCTTTTATATTTTTAAGTAATAGCCAACCCAATGGGTATGAAATGATATTGCATTTTGACTTTGCATTTCCCCCAAAACTAATAATACTGAGTATCTTTTCATGTGCTTATTGGCCATTAATATATCTTTGGAGAAGGTGCTGATCTTTTGTCCAGTTTTGAATAAGATTGTCTTTTTACTCTGGAGGAAAAGAAAAACATGTTCAATGAATACAAAATTTATGTGAGTCCTACATACAAACCAAAAAGAGAAAGATAAATATTGTAAGGGCAGGCATTAAGAGAAGTTCCCTGCTCAGGGGTTATATAAATTAGAAGTTTAACAGTGTTCAAATCCCAGTGGGAAAAGGTACAGAAATGCTAGCCAAAACAGATGGTTTTCTAATACCCCTTTATGAGGACTCTTAGACTTAATTTTCAAGCTTCAAAGGCTTATTGCTCACCCAAACACTAAAGAAAGGGAAACCAGGTAGGAGACCAGAAGTCCAATCCTGAGAGCAATGAAAATTCCTTTTGATAGAACAATGGAATATTTAGTTATATTACAATTCATCCAATATTCTGATTTTTCCCCTTATACTCCCCATTGCTTCTGTAGGATTACGTATCTCTACCCTGGTGGACATAGAGATTTCCAGTTAACTTGCTTTTGACAGTAAAATGCGGTTAGAAGTAATGTTTGTCACTTCAGGCAGATGTGTTAAGAGCTTAGGCATGTCTGTTTTCCCCCACTGTCCCTGTGGCATATAAAGGCTATTCCATCAGCTAGGATACCAAGACAAAACAAGCTGGCCCAGGATAGGCATGTTGCAAGGGCAGGTAATAAAACATCTTTGTTGAAGGCTATGTGATTTTTAATTTATCTTTTATGCTGTTACATTGTAACATAGTTATCCTATTCTAAGTAAAAAAAAATGATTCCAAAAATAGTTTTCTTTCTATGAAAAGTAAAATATACAGCATTGGAGACAAGAAAAGTGGGAGCCTCTGTAATGCAGTGTAGAAACACTTGCTAAAACTCATCTGTCATGATAATCTTAGTGAGCATGTGACTCTAAGTTAAAAATGGGACAAACAGAATGTCAGCAGTATACATTGATGACTATATTTAGCATGCGACAAAATAGAACAAGAAAAGATGAGATCAGAATGAATTGGCTTTTAGTCAAGTTGAAAACATGGGAGTCCAGAAACTTAAGATCTTCTGTTCTGAGAGTCTATGTCTTCCCAAACATAAAGCATAAAAATACCAAAGTACAAAAAAGCAAAAGTTTATCAAAACTTAGTCTGGTGGGAAAGATCAACTCAAGGTAAACATTACATAGTTTGGCAATTCCTTTGAATTAAGTTTACATCCATACCTTATGATTAGGTTGAAATGTGTGTGCACACCTTGTATAATCCTTAAGACATGAGCAGAAACTCTAAAGATAATGGTACATCGCTTCCATGCAGAAGAGACCTTGTAAAAAATGATTAAGGTACCTAATCAGAGGACTACCAGTTCATCAAAAAGGAGGTTTTCTCAGGTGATCATAACTACATGTACTTTCAAAAGAGGTTTGTGATAGTTTAAAGAAAGAGAAAATTCTGTTGCTGGCTTTGGAGAAGTAAGCAATCATGTAAAGACCTTAAGACAGTCTCAAAGAGTTAAAAATAATCTTCAGGTGGAAATTAAAAAGAAAATAGAATCTGAAGTTCAATATACTGTGAAATTTCATTCTTCCAACAATTATTTGATCTTCAAAGGTCATCCTGAGCTCCAGCACGGTACTGTGATTTCAACTTTGTGAGACTTTAAGCAATGAACCTAGCCCCACTATGCCCAGTAGAACTAAGAGATAATTAATATGAATTGTATTAAGCCAATTGTACTTAGTCAATAAGATGATGGTAATAGAAAAGCAAAACATGGCCTAATGAATCTTCAGGTAGTAACAGAAAAATCATCTAATTAATTTTTTGTTGGACCAAATGACTCAAAGGAAAGAACTTTATAATGAGGCTTACACAGAAAATTTAAAAGCTCAAGATACTCACAATTAAACTTCGAAAGTCCTGTTTCAGAAAGATTGGTGGGTGTAGCTACTACCATATGTTGTTGTCTAAAAGATACAAAATAAGTTTGTCAAAGAGTTTCATATTAAAAGAACCATCACTCTAGGCAAAAAAAATTGATAATTCCAGACTTGTAAATCCTCAGCCTTCTATGAGATGTAGCAGATGAGAAAAAGTCACCTCCAGCTGCGCCCAAAAAATAGCATCAAAAAGTAAAGATAGCAGCCTTTGCTCATTATGACCAGAATACTTGCATTGTTTGAAGAGGAAAATAGAGGATAAGTTTATTTTGGCTTATGGCTTAACTATTTCAATCCATGATTGGCAAGATCCAAAGAAGAAATATGGCAAGATGGCCTGGTGGGAAAAGATCCTAAACTCCTGGAAACTATGAGAGAGACAGAGACAGAGACAGACAGAGACACAGAGAGAGAGACAGAGACACAGAGAGAGACAGGGACAGAGAGAGACAGGGACAGAGACAGAGAGAGAGACAGGAGAGAGAGAGAGAGAGAGAGAGAGAGAGAGAGAGAGAGAGAGAGAGAGAGAGAAGAGAGAAAGCCAATACACTTCCTGAGTGAATCTCCAACCAATCCCCACTTTTATCAGCACAGTTAACTATGAACTGATCAATGCATGAACATTTATCTATTGATGAGGTTAGCAACTCAATGATTTATTTTACCAATGGAATCTGTCCCTGATGGAATATTTTTATTCAAAGCAAATAGATGTGATCCCACAAGAGAAAGAGAATAATGCACAAGGAATATCCCATCCTCAGCTAAAAATCAAAGCATCTATCACCCATGATTATAAAATTGCTGCTGATCACAGACTGTTATGTGCATCCCATCCTTCCCCTTTCCAAATGCAGTGTTTATTATTTTAGTGATGTTTTATTTTAACATAAAAAACTAAAAAATGACAATAAAACAGTTTCAAAAGAGGCTCATAAGAAAGTAAAAATAATCAACATAATACACAGTTATATTCACAGTAGTTGTTCAGAGTACAAGATACTGGCATGAAAGATCATTTTATGAATATTCTGGTAGTGCATTTTAGATATGAAGCAACAAATTACTCATATTTTGAGTCCCAAGGTGTGGCAATGATATTGATGTCCCTTTCCATGTCCTTACCCTTAACTCCTCCATATATACCTACCAAATTCCAATTATATCACCTGAATTTCTTTGCCTGAAATCTGTCAGTGCTGGGGATTAGCCTGAGATCATCCCCAGCAAATGCTTTGTGGGAATCTGTGGGAATCAAGATTCTTTGTCCCTCTGGGCTGTGATAACCCTAGACTGTGTGTCTCTATTGACTCACATAATTCCTCCAGCGGAATTTAACACCGGTTGTCCATGTCTTTTATTGGCTAAATTCTGTTTCTTACCTCTCTTGCCCAGTCCTCAAATAACAACCACTCCCTCCACTCCCTGGATCTAGGAGCTCTTGTAGTAATTGAAGATTAACACACTTCTTCCGAAAATCCTAAACTTTAATATTGAAGCAGAAACAGGTGGGTAGAGAAGGGATCTCCTGAGTTACCTCACTTAGAGAGGACAAAGTTGATTGTTTTCTACTTGAGATAGGGAAAAAGAACTCAGTGTTTTGTGACTTGAAGAAAGGGCTTTTCCTTTTAGCATTTCTCTTCCCTATGGAAGCATAATTCAGTCCCACTCTCTTAAGTTTAAGAAGAGGCTTTGCAACTTCATTGGCCCATGCCATTAAGAAGAAAGAATTGATCCATTTCCCAGAAAAAAAGCTTTGAGTCAACACATAGCATTCTATATTTTTTCTTTTGTTACATATCTGACAATGTTCCAGGAAGGAAATATTTTCCAACAGCTGAGTCTCCAGATGAAGGCACAGAAGGAGAACCTGGCTGACTCAAGAGAGTTAATAATAAACTTTTGTTTTCATAAGACTGAGCTTTTAGGATTGTTTGTTACTGTGACATAGCCCAGCTTCTCTTAACCACAGCATCCCTAAACTGAGATCTGGGGAAAACAAAGAAGACACCTGATGAACGAGTAGGACTGATCTAGGCAACATTTATATGCTCTGAAACTGAGACTACACAAAGAATAATTTGGCTCCCGTGATCTGGGGAGAAAAGAAATGAGAGTGAATATTTAGAAGTTAGTAATCATAGAAACAAGAGAACAAAGCCAAATTATGCCAAGATCATTACTGAAGAAATTCAGGAGGACATTTTATCCCCATGAATGGTGTTGTAAATAGCCAGAATATATTATCTCCAGCAATCAGGAAACTGTTGTCAGTAATCTTAAATGACACTTTGGAAGATGCACTGATGAAACAAGAAAACTTGCCATAAAGAGTTCTGTTGTATGCTTTTTTCTTATCTTTCAGGGTTCCAGGAGCAAGGTACCTATATCAGTTAGTGCCTCTGACCATTTTAAGTAAAATAATAATTTGTTAGAGGGATACTAGCTAACTCTTATGTATCTTAGATAAAAAAAAAGACCAGAATTCAGGTGCTAGCCAAGAATAATGGAAATATTATCCATTTTCCTTGCCCCAGGAGAGACACAGATGCATCCCTATCACTGTTGGAGATAGACCCAGCAGCTTACCCTGCTTATACAGTGAACAGTCACACTAGAAAACAGAACTTGAAAGAAGCTGACACCATTTTCATAACCCATCACCAAAAAGATTTGCAATTGTCTTTCTTTTTGTTGCCACTAGTCTGTCACCCTAAGTCTGCAGTGGTTATACCTGAATGACAAACCCAGGGACATATACAAGGGAGCCTAGAACAAGACCTGAAATTTTCATTTTTTTTATAGTGGGAAGTAGATTCTGTCTCAAAGACAGGAAAACTTTTAAGCAGAGGAAGGCATTTCGGATCTCGAGTGAACAGTAAGAGTGACACCCAGTCACCCTAACACAACAAAGAGCAGTGAAAAAGTCACAATCAGGTTAAGTCCCAGTTGTTGTGTCCTAGTGATATGGAACTTTCATCGCTGGTCCCGGCTCATCATCCATAAAATGAATGATCATCGCCACTGCATTTGCTACCTATTTATTCACCTGAATATCTGTCCACTTCCCTATATATCTATCTACCTTTCTATTTGTAACAGGCCCTCCCAAAACATTGTGAGTCATGTCAGCAAAAGTCATATACACAAGTTTGATTAGTTCAGCATACCTTTGAACTATTTAAATTAATTGCCAATCTTTGAAATATTATATAAAATTATAGATTTATGCTTTAAGTTCATTGGATACTATGAATTTTCTTTTTCTTATATATAGAAATAATTCCAGTGTTTACTATACATGTATCCCTCTAATTCCCTAAAATGATCTTACTTTCCTAGCTGCCAATGTAACTTTCACATCAGTGGCACAGGAGGAAGCATACTGGACTTGAATCAGAAGTAGAGTTTGATTCACAGCCCTTCCAGTACCCAGCTATGTAACTCTGGAGAAATGACTTACATTTTTTAAAGTTTAAGTTTCCCCATCTTTCAGTGTCTTTGAATGCCTTCTGAAATTAGGCACTATGTACAGAAAAGGCCACTAGAAGCCTGCTATTATTAATTCTGTAGTCACTGTTTCACCAATTTTACCTCCTGCAAACACCTGCCTTCTCCCTGTTTTACTAACACGAAACTATCAATTCTCTCTCTCTCTCTCTCTCTCTCTCTCTCTCTCTCTCTCTCTCTCTCTCTCCCTCCCTCCCCCTCCTTTCTCTCCATCTCTCCCTCTCCCTTACACACACACACACACACACACACACACACACAATCACCTTTACAAATGTTGCTCTTGCCTTCTTTATTGTGCTCTCTCTTGCCTCCTCGATCTCCTCTTCCACAAAGTCTAGCCATGATCTTCTACGCTAGGTTGGCTCTTCTTGGGGCTTGGACAGCTCCTCCACTCTGTGTGTTCTGCTGTGACTGATCTTACAGTTTTATGTTTCTTCCTATGTTCTCATTTACCTGTCTTTGAAGGGGTGGGGGGCTGTGGCAAGATCATGAGGAAATAAATGAACCTGGGATACTTGGGGAAATCTAAAAATCCTAAAAATAGAGGAAAAAAACTTACATTTTAGGAAAATACGTGCAACACATACAACATTTATACTAATGGTTTTAAATATGCAGAATATTTTATAATATTTTTGAAACACACAAACGCACCTAAAACATACATTAATGCTTTCCTGGGGAAGGGAGTGGCTACACGTAATGAGGATGAGAATGAAGGAAAGGAGCCTCATCTATTCAGAAGCTCCATTTTTATTTGTAATATCTGATTTTTTAAAAGTTGGATGATATACTACCATTTATGTTCTTTTGTATATGCTAAGCAGTTTAAAATAAAACTTAAAAGAAAAATAAAGACAATAGAATTTGGAATTAGAATAACCTTGTCTCTGTTACTGTCAAAGAGATCTTTGTTCTCTTACCTTTTGCCTTGATTTCTTAATCTATAAAATGAGACTAAAAAATGGTTCACAGTGGAGAAAGGTTGATCAATAGATATGAAGTTATAATTAGGAAGAATAAGTTCTCCTGTTAATGCACAGCAGCAGGGTAACTGTAGTTAATGATAAGATTCTATGTAGCTCAAAATAACTAAAAAGATTTTGAATGTTCTCTTCACATAACAAGTGATGAATCTTTCTGTAAATGGAGATAATTATCCTGATTTGATCATTATAAAATGTGTACTCATATCAAAGCATCACACTCCATATATTTACAATTATTACATATCAATTAACACTAAAAATAATTTTAAAAGAATGTTTTCAAAGTGTAGACACAACTAGAGATCATATTTATAAACTGTGTGACCAGGGCACGGTCTGCCATAGATCAAATGTTCAGTAAATGTACACTAAATAAATTTGCAAATATTGGAAACCACATAAGACACTTTAAAAATGCTTCCAGAGAAACTTATTTGCCACCTTGATGTCTGAAAAGTGAAAACATCATGACTGAGTGTGGAGGGAAGAAAAAATGTTAAAACTCTGAAATGCTCTCTTCCCCTCCAGAGATCATCCTGAATGTTTAAACATCTATCTGAAAATAAAACATGAGCCTTCAGGAGAAAGATCAGCGCGAGGGGAAGAGGGCTTCAAACGGGAGGCAGTGCTTCCCTGGAGTCACCTCCTGCTGCCAATCACCTTGTCTTCATCCTTGAACGAGAAACTTCGGAAATGTGCAGAGTGCAGGAGCTCAGCATTCACCTTGTCGCCTGAGAGAATTGAGACCATCCTTGTTAGAGCATCTTCCATCCCGTGCTCGCTAGTGGCCCTGCCTCAGCACCATGGACAGTTCCTAGGTGGGTGTAACCCTTGCTGTGGAATCTCCGGCAGCTCCCAAATACTCTTTTTAAGTTAATACACGTTTCCAGGTATAAAAATCACATTTATCATAGAAAACTGAACAAATAATACCACATCTTAATTATATTATTTTCCCTTTTCCTTCTCTCCCTCTCTCTCCCTCTATCTCTAGATCCCCTTCCCATTTGCACTCTCTCCAATTTTATTTTGCTCATTAGATTATTTATGGTATGGGTTTCCCATATAAGAGAACTGTACAACATTAAAGTTGTGTCTCTGACTAATTTCACTTAACATTATGGTTGAAAGGTGCAGCACAAATATATCTGCTAGGTGTTTGGTCACGAAAGCAAGTAGGTGTTAATAAAGAAAATGTAAAAACTATTTTTCTATGAGAAAATAAAACAAAATTTCATAGAGAAATAATTAGAGAATAATAATGGTTAATATATTGTGTATCAATATCTTAAAAGAATGATCAAAATGTTACTTAAAGTACAAGTTATAAACAAACAAATAAAAAATTGGGCCTGCAAACCTCATCAAATGAAAAAAAATGGAAACATGAGACAACAAGGCAAGAAAATATCTCCAAACACTCTCTTACTGCCCCAAAACTGATCTAAGGGGCACTGAGGAGGAGGAAACCAAAAGCCATGCAGCAGATGCCATGCTGTCCAAAACAGCATCAATGATGGTAACAAAGCAGTTCAATAACATGCTTGATGGATTATAACTAGATAGATAATGACCCCAAACACAACAAAGGATCACCGAGTCTGAAGAAGACACTAATACAAATCCAGTGGAACTAAAGAAAGAGATGCAAAACAAGAAGGCACAATGTAGAAAAGGAAAGATGTCTACCAATAATTTCCAAACAAAAACCCACAAGATTAAAAGCATGACTGAAAGTCACAGCAGCAGAAGAGCCAAGGTGACTTGTTGAAAAGTCCACTGTTGCTGCTGCTTGGAGAATGGACTAAAGGAGGGAAACAGCAGGACCAGGCAGAGAAGCAAGTGCAGTTTTCCTATCCAGAGTGAGGGTGGTGTGGACAGGGGAGTGTGATTTGGGAAATGTTTTAGAGCTGGAACAAATAAATCTTGATACATTGTTGTATCTGAAAGGGAGAAATGAGGAAGAACTTAAGCATCATATTACACTTGTCAGTCACGCTAGTGAATAAATGAAGAAGACCTTAAATGACTTAGGCAAAATGAGTGAGAGACCAGGTGCTCCATTCCAAGCTCAGAAGCATTCACATGAGAACATTAGGTAACTTACGGGTTGTATAAAATAGAGCTCAGTTTGTGCTGGACATTCATCCAACCATAATTATATACAGCTTGTATTGGGAGTAATAGTTCTGACTGAGAAGCAAGCATTTGTGTCCAAAGCACATCTACCCATGTCTGGAGGTATTTTGAGTTGTCACAACTTCAAGACAAAGTAATGCAATTAATATTCAATGGGCAGAATGCAACGATCCTGCTAAACAACACACAGTACATAGACTAGCACAAGGAAGAATTATCCTACTCAAAATGACAATAGTGTCAAGTTTGAGAATGCTGGTTTAGAGGCTGGAAATGCCTGGAGTCCCCTAAAAAAGGAATATTTATAGACAAGGAAAAACAGCTTAGATCTACCCAGGACTACTTTTGATTTTTTGTTCTTGTTGTACCCTTTGCTTTCTCTTTACTCAGGATTATTGTGTGACCCTAATCAATTATTTTGTTAATCTCTATGACCATCAAATAGTAATTTCAGCCCCCAGCCTTGTGACAAGGGGAATGGGATAGTGTATATATGGCACCAGGGCATTGAGTAGAATGATACATGTTTGTTATGGTTTGTGCCTAGATGTCTCTCTACAGTATTATGCACTCTTGGCTGTGCACTTTGGAAAAATGCTGGGATTGCAGGGGTGTGATACTCCCATAAGTAGAATGTGATGTTGGGAAGTGAAGCCTGGTCTAAGGAGGTGGGTCACTGTGAGCATGGCCTGGAAGGATTTATCTCCCTCTTTTGTCCCTTTCTATGCTTTCTGCCTGCCATGCCATATGCAACCCTCCTCTGCCTTGACCTGCTATACTACTCTGCCTTGGAGCCACTCCACTTTGGATTGAAACCATTACAAACTGTGAACCAAAATAAACTTTTTCTCCTTAGAGTTGTGAGTGTCAGGTATTATGTTCTGACAACAAATAACTAAGATAAGGTTCAATAAATAATTAAAATTCTTGAATATAATTTTGATTTTGTGTTTTGCTTCTGTCTCTGTGCACCCCATAAACAGCCTTTTATCCCAGAATTGGTTTCTGAGCTCCTCCACGTCCTCTGCAGACCTTTCACATGGTACATTTTGCAACAAAAAACTGACATTTTGTTAGCTAGTTCACTGCTGCTAAACAGAAATCACAAAGCAGATCTTACCACAAAACTGAGCCTCTGGAGTCGTCTGACATCAAGTCAGACCCTTGATATCCACAGAAAGTTATCCTGTAACTTTCACTCAGCCAAGGGACAAGGTTCTGGTTCAAAATTGAAGACAGCAAGGCTCAATTTCGATAATGTAGAAATATCTCTCTTTTCCACTAAGCCAATTCAAGATTTAATCTCTGCTTCTTATGGCCTTTTAAAAATTATTTGATACCAGCTCTGGAAATGGAAACAAAAATGAGGTCTCCCACTCCTTGCCAACTTTGATTTGCCAATCCAGAGTTTCTTGGGGTTAGGGCAGGCCAACTCCAGATTCTTCCTGCTTTTGCCCAGCAAAGAAGGACCTGCCTAGCTTCCAGAGCCTTCTTAGAAAGTCAAGCCTCTGTATTCATAGCAGTTCTTGCCCAGACTACCTTCTCTTCAGCCAAGCAATATAGAGCTGTGGCCTCTGGACCCAGCAGCCCTTAGTGATCTGACTTAAAGCTGAACACAGATTTGTGGAACCCCTGATATCACCAAAACTTCTGCCCAGGGGCTGAGGAAGAATAAGGGGCTTTGCACGGCACTGGTTGCTTAACAAGAAAAGTCTAATGACAAATCTAAAAGGACTCACTGAAGGACCTAAGATTTTGGAAAGTCTTTGGGGAAGATAAAACATGACTTTTCCCTCTCTAATTTTTCTACATTTCAATTTTCTACTTAAATGCATGGAAATAATGATGAATTTCTTGCAGGCACAAATGTGAAGATATTATTCTGTCCAACACAAAAAGAGGGGAATTGGCAAAGAATAGGCATTTTAATTTCACCATGTTGAACAATACGTGTTTATTGAAGAAACATAGATTATGGAGAAAAGTCAATTAAGAAATTTCAACCACAAGCTGACCATCTTAAGATTATCACCAGTAACCTGTTTGAGACAAGTTTGCAGACTTTTTCTTTTTCACAAATATGCATACACTCATTTGTGCATCCTTAATCACAGAAATGAGTTCACGTCATTACCAGAGGTGTCACCATAAAAGCAGAAAGTCCACATTGCTCCAGATGGTAACCAGCGTCACTCTGGGCCCACACAGGCATGTGAGCTTGACCCCCATATGGATTAAGACTAAAACTTGGGCAGTTCCCTCCAGATGAAACTCTTGCACTTCCTTCCATGCAAGTCATACTTACAATGGAAAAGCTTACTTGGGACGGACAGTAAGTTCGTCTGAAAGCAAGGGATTCTGCAGTGCAGGCTCACAGTAGCATGGTGAGTGTGGGAACCTGCAGATAGCTTTACTATTCCCCAAGGAGTGACCATCACAACAGGAATCACCAGCAGTCACTAGTAGGTGTAATCAGGAAAGCTCGTGTATCCAAAGTATGTTTTATGTGGAAAGCACCTTCCTTAACGCGTTGTGTTATTTCCTCACATAATCTTTGTGTCTTTATGAAGTTGGAATTATTTTCACTCGTGTTTTACAGATGGAAAACCAAGCTCAAAAAATAAAGGGAACACAGGGTCTGTTTCCTCCCAGAACTGCCCTGGGACACTGGACAGCTCAGTTCATCTCTTTGAGCCTCTGTTTGCTTATCTTGCCAAGGCTACTGCAAGGAATACACGACTCTCACCACAAAAAGGGAGCTCCAACTATCTTATTTAAAAAAATATTGGCAGAATTCTAACTCTTCTCCCTCTGTGCAGCACCCAGGACTGAACTTCCTGTTTTCAGTCCTTGTCTCAGAGCCTCATTAGCAGGTCTGTGGTTCCAGACTGGAGCCATGCCCAGAGCTGCCAAGTGCAACAGGCCACTGTGCCCTCCTGTGGCCCTGGCAGGACTATTTCCTGTTGAACTTTTAGTGCTGTTAAATGCTTAAGAAGCATAAAAAACTCAGAATTCTAGAAAACAAGAGGTTGAAAGCAACTGAGAGCTCATCCAAGTCAGTTTTGGTTCACCTTAAAGTTGGGGAACTGAGGTCCAAAGAGAGGCATGCACATCAACACTGGAAGTTAATTTGTGGAAAGAATATGTTCTCTTTAGTTTCCCAGAAGCCCTGGACTAATAAATGAAGATATATATATATATATATATATATATATATTAATATATATAAATATATATTTTTTAATATATATAAATATATATATATTTTTAATATTATCTATATTTAATATATATATATATATATTAAAATAAATGAGGCCATGGAGTAGTAGAAAACTCATAGGTTTGAAGATATTCGTGTCTCTGAGCTTCAAACTTGAGGGGGCTTATACTCTCATGGAAAAAAAATTAACTTTCTTTTGCTTTCTGTGCCATCATGTGTCCCATCCTCTGCAAATAGGTGCCTTCTTTCTCACTATCCATATTTATACACCAGAAAAATGTCCTTGAGTATGCAAATCTTGATCATGCAGAGTCTTCCAGGTTGAAAATATAGCCGTTCTCTTATCAGGGCAACCTGGCACCTGAAGGAAGAGGTCACTTCTCAGTCCTGTCATCAGTTACTGTCTTAGTCTGTTTTGCTGTTGCTATGCCAGAATACCACAGACTAATTTATATAGACCAGGTATTTACTGGCTTGGCTGTGAAGTTCAATAGCATGGTAGTGACACCATGCAAGGAAGAGCCTTCTTACCCTCCCTGTCGTGGCAGAATGCAGAAGAGCAAACAGGATGAGAGTGAGATGTCAAACTGGGGCCTCTGGCCCTTTCATACCTGGTATGAATTCATCAACGAGGGTGCATCCATCATGCTCAAAATGCCTTTTATCATTCTGCCTCCCAACAATGCTGTCCTGAAGTAGACTTTCTGAAGATACATGTAGTACAAAACACCAAAAATCATCAAAAATTCCTAGGAAAACTAATGACTTATAATAAGAAGAGATGATAATAAAAAAAAAGTTCTACCTATTCAGGATTGGCCCATGTTACTTACATGTATTGTGTAATTTAACCCAGGTGGAAATTAATAATGTCTCCATTTTACAGGAAGGGGATAGAAAGCTCAGAGAAGCAGAGTGACTACCAAGATTATCCAAGAATGTACAGCTAAAATTCAAACAGATTTCAGACTCATCCCAATTCAGTGCTTAAATCCACTGTGCCTACAAGGTTAAAGTACTCAAACCAGTGCCAATCATCTGCTCTACCAGACAATGAGCGATACGAGGGATATGGGGCCAAGACTGGAGGGGTCACACCACCACCTGCATGGCCCACCCTCTCCAGAGCTGGGGCTGCCTCTCCTTGGTATCATCCCGAGCTTTGATGCATGCCAGCAGAGAAATATCATGCAGCCACTTCGCTCACTCACACACTCTGACTCCTACTTGCCAGACGAGTGGGTGGAGGCAAGTGAGCTACCAACTCCGAAAAGTTCTGTTTCCTCTGTTTAAAATCCAACACTGTCAAGTCCAGACATTTTGCTTTTCATTTTTCTTGTGTACACAACAGAAGTGCTTTTCCATAATGAATTGCTGCCACCTGCACAGGTTTGGGCAGGGGAGAAACCACAGGAAGGCTGAGCTGCTGAGGCCCCAGCCCAGGAAACCGTGGGCCACAACTGCTGAGACTTGGCCATGCCCCAGGCCTCACTCCTGGGCTCACCCCAGAGAATCCCAAATGTGCCCTGCCAGAAAAGTGCTGGGGTCACTTTGCTGCTCCAGCAAGGTACTTGATATCTTGGTTCACGTCTCACAGAAGTAAAAAGATGACCAGGAGAACTCCTGAGATCCAGCCATGGTGAAACTCAAGCAGCTTATTGTTCTGTCCTCTAGGTAAGCACCCCTGGCGTGGGCTACAAAGAGAACATTACCTGTGAGCCTGCTGCCACATGGGCTGAAAATCAAGCACCCTCCCCCACCCATAGCTACTGGGGATAGATGTCTCAGCATCTCTTGGGAGGATGACCATATGCAGTATAGCAAATATGGGAGATTTCCTTCTATCTTCTGTTTGAAGGCATAGGTTGTTTTCACTGTTTTGTTATGTTTCTTTTGCTCTATTCAGTATTCTCAATTGGTTTTATAATGTTCTACTTTTGGTTTGATTTTGCTATACCTAATTGATTGGACAACTATTGTGAAGTTAAAGAGATATACCATAGTACCTATTACTACTATCCCAGTATCCTACTGTGAAATCCTGTACCAATTTCATTGCATTGTCTCGATTGGCTTTGTTCTGTCTTGTGCTGTTACATTTTTACTACTTTCAAAACAAAATTATAAAAAAAGAAAAGAAGGTGATCAGGTTGTGACAGAGCTGCTTGAAATTGCAGCCTAATTTTTTTGTAAAGTATTTTGATTTTATTTAGTAAACGTAAGCATGAGATCTGGAAATTTAGTATTAACTCTACAATTATAAAAATATTCACATAAAAATGTGCAAAGATATTTCTGTGTTGTCTATAATAACAAAAACTATGAACTGACCTAACTGTACACCAAGGAAATGTTGAATAATTCAAATTATGGAATATTCACAGAGGGTATATCATAAGAAGTTAAAGAGAAATAAACTCTAGCTCTGTGTATTAACATAACTAATTTTCAACACATATTGTGGGGTGGAGATGTGGCTCAGAATTCATAGACATAACCTTGAATTCAACCCTAGTTGCTGCTTAAAAACTAATAATAATGATGTTGTGCTTTAATACTAAGTGGATGAGTACCTAACCATGTGGTCTTGCTAACTGTGTGATTATAGGACACTCAGCCTCTCTGTGCCTTTGCTTCTTCATGCAGACAGTTAAAGTGCCCACCTCGCAGGGTTATTTCCAATGAAGCACACACATGGCCAGCACTCTATAAACTTCATCATTACCACTATCACTCTCGCTCCAGCACTCCATCCATTCTCACTGCCTCCTGTCACCATAGTTCCTTCTCCCCTGGCTGGCAGGGGCTGAATCCCTCCCCTGCCTCTAGTTATCTATACTCAGCAGGGTCTTTCTGCCACCCTGTGTTCTTGTTCATGCACATGGATGTACAGATGTATTTATAACCACCTTCTTCTTTCCTTTACTTTTGTTTTTCTTCTCTCTCTCTCTCTCTCTCTCTCTCTCTCTCTGTCTGTCTCTCTCTCTCCCTCTCCTCCTTCCTCTCCCCATCGCTTGTTTTCTTGCTTCCTTTTTTTCTCTTTTAGATTTCATTGCAGCCAACCTCTTTGAGCATATTTCTCCTCTCCATTAAGCTTTTGCCCTGGAGAGTAAAATGATTAGATCAAAAGCAGTAGCTGGGGGATTGTTTGTTTTGTTTGGGTGGTTTTTTGTTTTGTTTTGTTTTTTGCCTTTTCATATTCATTGCAACTACTTTTCAAAAAGTGCTGTTTCTATACACATTTTTACATTCCTGCCACTGGCAGATGGGAGGACCTCTCTTTCTCTTCTGCCTGGTGAGTGCCTGCCCCTTTAGGCTCCACTTAGGTCCTTCCTCTCAGAGGCCCTGCCTTTCCCCACTAGATCCCACCTCCTAACATCCATGTAGGGATAATGCCCACATGATTCAGTTGCTTTTCAGAAGTTTCACCTACAAGCACATGAAGATTCAGATGGACGTGTAGGTATAAACCTTAATATCTACTCTTTAACAGAATTTCTCACACAACCCTGAAAGGCATAATCAATGCCCCCATTTTAAAAATGGAGAAATTGAAACCTGAGTACAGATCAGATGGTTAGCAGAGCATGCTTGTATGGACAAGGAATCTGGAATAATCGGCTGAGTGTATATCCTGGCTAAACTACTTACAATAGGTGACCACAGGCGGTTTACATAAGCCTTCAGTTCCTCAGTTTTCTTATCTATAAAAAAAAAGGATAGTAGTAGTTGCCTGAAAGATTTATGATGAGGGTTTATTTATAGCTAAGTGTAGCTTGCATAGAACTGGGCTTAAACTCTACATAAGTGTGAGCTGTCGTGATTAGTAACATCGTGAATTCCTAGAATAATCCTATAGCTTTTTATGGTTTCTACTTCACAGATACATTCACTTAAGATCACATGGTAAGCAAGTTGCAGTCAGATATCTGACCTCACAAGCCCTCATTTCTGCTCCTCAGGCATGCTTTATCTTTCACAAATGGCTATCCAAGGGAAACTATCCAGAGGAGGAATAAGGGCTCTGGAGCCTGAATACGGGGTTAGGATCTCACTCTGCTATTTACCAGATAGCTACTGTTTGCTCATTTGTGTATTTAAAAAAGGAATTTGACTTACCTGAGTCACAAGATAGTAAGATTTAATGTGTGAACACTAATTAAAACAATACTGGTACACAGAAAATACTTAGTGTTCCTCAGATCACCAGACACTAACATGCAAAATTGTTCCAATCCTATGAACATTAAATGTTTTGATCCAAGAACTTATAGAATTTGTAGCACAATTATCTTAGCTATCCTAACTGTGTTTACACAAACTTAAATGTTTTTTCTTTTTCTTTCCTTTTTATTTTTACTCTTTTGATCATTATGTAAAAGAACAACCCTAGTTATGCTCTTACCACCTTGTTTGAAGGCCTGTACATTCATTGTTTGGGGCTCTTTGCTATTGTTATTTGTCTTTTTGTTTAGTGTTTCTATAGTATTTATTTTGTTTTATTTTGTTTTTCTCTCCAATACAGAAACGATAGGTATACATGTAGAGGCTTATACAGGCACAGAACTTCTCCTAAACAATTTACGAGAATCGATTATATTATGTGTGACGAAATGAACAGCTACTTTAAAGAAAAAGAGGCATTATGGTGCCCATTGCTGATTCATCATGCTGTGAAATCCAGTAATGCTTTTATTCTTTATTCAGAGTGGTGTTAGTCTGTTTTGTATTGTTTAATTTCAACATACATGAAGGTATAGACAGCTATTTTGAAGAAAACAAGAGCCATTATGGCAGCCATTGTTGATTTCCCTATCGTCTAGTTTTGAAGGCCTATAAGGCCTTCATCACTCTGTTCTGATCAGTCTAATACTATTTTGTTGTATATGAATTCATTGTGTGTGCAGATAATGGTAGCCAATGATGATCTCCTGTTGTCTTGCTTTGAAATCTGTGCTACTTACATTGTTTTCTTCTGATCTGTTTTGTTTTGTTATGTTTAGTTTTACCCTCTTTAAAATAAAATAATATAAGAAAGAAAAAACTTAGTGTTAGCTGTTGCAGTTCCAGGCTTCTCTGGGCACAACCCTGATACCAACTGTGCTGCAAGATGTTTAGTTATTCAGGAACTAATAAGTTCAAATTCCACCTACTCAATACCAGGGAATTCTGGACCAAGCTCAGTGATGAAAGAGCAACAGATCTACACCAAAACAAATGAATATCACATTTCAAGGAATAAAGAAATTGCCTCACTGAAGTTCAGTTGTAAAGCAAGGATTAGTAAGCTTTTCTATAAGGGATCAGATGGGAAATATTTCAGACTTTGCAACTATATAGCCTCTGTCGCATGACTGAGGTCACGGAGCTGTAGCTTACTGTGTTAACAACCATTTGCCATTTCCAGAGCTCTGGGAGTCTGGGGATTCCATGGAAGAGACCATTGCTTGAATATCATCACAGCCTGCACCCAAAAGCTTTGGTAGGTTCTTCTCTATGTCTATGATTTGTAGAAACCCAGAAAACAGTTGTGTGTTTCCAAACTTTTTGTTTAGTAAATAAGTATTTACCAAACAATTTGTTTTGTGAAGCAAGGGCTTCCCCAAAATTCTGTTGCCAAAGACAGAGACTCTACTAAAGGTGGCATGGGTAGTTAGTATGCCCACCTAGATGTGAGAAATGTGGGGGCTGGCAACCACTTTGCAAGAAGATGGAAATCTATAACACATCTTCAAAGACATTAAAAAATAGTTTAAAACTCCCATAGCAGCCACTGGAAACTCCTGGGGATCTTAGCTACCATGTCAGTGATTTATATTTATAAAAAAATCTATTGATACAACATCACTGTCCTGCCACTTCAGAAAAAATAATTTACAATGCATTTGGAAATTGTCCTGTGATGAATACAGTCTAATTGTCAATGTTTCATATTCATGTAGTTTCATGTCACAATCTTCCTACCTTGATCAAAACTTATCTGAGGTGAAGAGATAATAGTATTGATGTCCACAAAGCTTAGTGAGGTTCACAGAGGGCAAACAATGCATCAACATGGAAATCAGTGATGGAAACAGAAGGGGCCAGAGCCAGGACCAAATTTAAAACAAAAGATCTTCTCTAAAAAATAAAATGGTGTGTGTGTGTGAGTGTGTGTGTGTGTGTGTGTGTGTGTGTGTGTGTGTCTTTATTACCCTATTGACATATACACTGCTTGTTAGTCATGCCTGGTGCTAAATGCACCCCTGTTAATCAAGAAAAGACTTCCATCAGGTTCGAAGGTCAAAAAACACGAACTTGAACTCAGCTCTACTTCTGCACACTGTGCAACCTTAGGTCTCAGTTTCTGCGTCTATACACTAGGAAAACAGTGTTTCTTTAGGTTGCTGTGAGGCTTAGATGATTTATTGCTTATGCAAGTTCTTAGTAAATGTTCCCTGTATATTTTTATTTCTATTTAATAAATATCTATTAAAACTTACTGTGTGCTAGAGGCTCAGTCAGACCTTGGGGTTGGGGATTGGCTAGGAGAGAAATGGGCCCTGACTTTATGAGGTTTTGCAGTATAGTAAGATGAAGCCCAACACACACACACTCACAAATAACAACATCATTCCAAATTGTGAGGAGTGTTGTAAAGCAAGTATTGAAAGAAATAGGGTAGCATGGGAGAAAGTAGCAAAAGGAGGAGCTAGTTAAGACCAGACAGTTCATCCCATATCTGCAGAGTAAATAGAAGTTGCACAGGGGAGAGATGTCAATCAAGTTTGCCGACCAAGGCAATAACAATTGCCTCCACTGTCCAGCCATTTCCAGAACCTGCAAAGAGACCTTGGCAGAAAAATCTTCTCAAAAGAAGGGAATAACTCATTTCCACTTACTTAGGCTATGATCAGTGCCCAGTGAATGGCATATTTTTCACCCCCTTATGTAGTACTAAACAGCTCTTGACAGTCACCTGCAAATAATTTATGTCTACTTCTATTTCCATTAAAATCAACAGCTATAGCTTCACACAGCCCTAGGATGAACTCAAAAAGACAACTCAGCTCTCAAACTCAGCTCAGTAGGTACTAAGCTCCCCTCCCATCCCTGCTCAGGCCTGGGTCTTCTCATGTCACTTCCTGCTACCTGCCCGACTCTATACCAGCCTTAAGGGTCCACTCCTACATGAAGGTACCTGCTTTCACATCTCCAAGTCTCTACTATTATTTTCCTTTGAGGGGAGATTTTGTTGCAATTTGAAAGTATCCCAAGCCATGTGAAGAGGTGGGGGAGTTATATCTAAGTTCTATTCTCACTCATTTACTCAATATGTTTATTTAAAAGTACACTTGGAAATGATAGGAAGAAAATGTGACACAAAGGAAAGAATATGAGACAGGGGTTAAGCAGACAATGGTATGTTTCCCAGCTCCCTCACCTGCCACCTGTGTGGTGAGTGACCTCTTTGCAGTACCTCAATTTCCTCACCTCTAAAATGAGTGTAACAAATGAGCTGACTTCCTATGAAATCTGTACAAGCTAAGTACTCTCCTTACTACCCCAGACCCTCATCTACCAGAGATGAGAACACTAAGCAGCCTGTTCTTCCACATGGAGTATAAGGTGCTGGCATTCTTATCTCTGAGGAGACAGAAATGAGCTGGATCAAAGCCTCTTTCTAGGGCTGCCACTTCACATGCTCATAAAAAGCCAGGTAACTTAGTAAAAGATTGAGCTTTGGTGCCCATGCAAAGCAGACGACAGAAAATAAGCCACCTGACACGTGTGTCTCTCTCATCCGACATAAGTCAAGCCACTTATTCCCACCATGCAAATTCCTCTGAGGAGACCACATTGGGAATCTGTAGCTTTTACCTTCTCAGCAAACACCCCCATCCTTTATTGGAGTGAGTGTTATCTTATTTGGTGTTTTCCAGAGAAAGACAGCAGATATTCACAGAAGAAAAGACAGACAGACAGATGATAGATGGATAGACAGATAGACAGAGAGATAGATAGATGATAGACAAGCATACAGATGATTTGTTATCTGAGCTTGAGTCTTTTGATTATGGAAACTCAATAGTTCCAAGATTGGTATCTGCAATAGAAAAGCCACAAAAGTTAGGGCTGTAGTTCCATTCCAAGTCCAAAGGTCTGGGAACTGGGTACAATGATACAAATCCCAGTCTGTGCCCAAAGACCTGAAATCAGGAGCATCAGAAATTAAGGAAGGAGGAAATGATGGCCCAACCCAACAAAAAACAGACTTGTCCACCTTTTTTTTCTGCAAGAGCCCTCAACAGTTTAGTTAATGCTACTCCCATTAGCAAAGGCAAGCTTCATTCGTCTGCCCAATCAAATGTTAGTCTCTTTCATTAACATTGTCTCAGATGTACCATAATTAATGTTTTATACACTCTGTGCATCCCTTAATCCACATTGATGTGCGTAAATAGCCATCCATCTATCCTTAACTTGACAACCTTACCCATCTCTTTAAACCATACTCAAGCTTCAAATAAAGACAATGACAAAGGCATAATCATGCATGACATTATACAATTATTGTTTGTACAGCTG
The DNA here is from genome assembly GCF_034190915.1 of Cavia porcellus. Lineage (NCBI taxonomy): Eukaryota > Metazoa > Chordata > Mammalia > Rodentia > Caviidae > Cavia > Cavia porcellus. The sequence goes on from NW_026947502.1 coordinate 29,300,376, forward strand.
AAAACGTAGTTTCTTTCTCAAAATAGAAGGCACAATATTTGAGTAGTATACCATAATTTAAATATTATGGTATAAATTTAATACTTATGCACTAATAAAAAGTAGTGTATATTATGGGACATGGTAAAGTAGTAGCAGATGAAATAAAACAATGATATTTACTTAATACATGAATATATACCCATGAAAATATTCTTAACAAAACAGGAAGGAAATATTGCTGATAATTATAGTTATCTATTCTATAACTTGTCACATGGTCACACTAATCCTTCTCCTATTTCTTATTTTATATTCCCTTTGCTTTCAACAAATATACCAAATAGTCATGGTACTTTTACTCCTGAGTTAACCCAAATATTCATTCTTGAAATATCTGAGCCGTTTGTAGTCTTGCCTGGGTTGGGTTATTATAATTTGACCTTCATCCAGGACATGGTAAAATTAAGACAGGCCCCAAGGGGAAAAAATCTCCTATATTTTATAAAGACTCTTCCTTATCTCCTCTGCATTGAGTAGTACAGTTTCCTCTTTGCCCATTAGAATCAATAAACCCCATTCATATAACAACTGCCTTTTGCCTGTTGGCTAGGAAACATGAGAATCCAAAGCAGATGACCATCTTCACTTCTAGTTCAAAAGAATCACTGTTTTATGTCCTGATGAAATTATTGCTCCCTCAGGAATTAAAATCTCTCAGCCAGGAGAGAATCAAGTTTGGGAACAAAAAGCAAAACTTTGCTAGTGGGTCACTAACAAATTATAATGAAGGGTGCCATATCCATATCCACCCTTTGATTCCTGGAACCCTGAATCTGGCTATTGGAGAAACAACTTCTAGGTGTGATCAAAAACTATGCTGAACACTGCTGCTGGGTGCCATCAATATAAGAAGCAATGAATTGAACCTTAGTGAAAGGTTCAACTTGTTCATGACAGCTGGTCAGTCATGAAAGGCAATTGAACAAAGTATGTTTTAAACTGCACTATAAATCATGAATCACAAACAATGAGGTAATGTTAAATTTTGTCAGTTTAGTTGGAGTTGTACAATCATGCCACTTAAATTCAAGCTTTTTGGGAAATCCCATTACAGGAGATGAACCTATTCCATACATCAAGGCAGCCATGACAGAATGACTAACAACACTCATAAAGGAAGAATTTCAGAAATGCTTCAGAAAGTGTCAGGAACAATGGGATAAGTATTCAAAAAAGGAGGATATTTTGAGGGGATTGGTGTCAGTGCATCTTTTCCTGTAATGCATTTTTTAATTTAAACATTCACCATATTAATTATCATGTTTTCACCTTGGGGACCTACTCAAAGCAGATATAGCCACTGTACCTTGTAAAGGCACTGAAGAGTACTTACCTCCAGTCTTCAAAAGGCTGGAGCATCATTCTATCAAGATAGCTACTACAAGACAGTGGAGGACATAACAAGACCAGTGAGTTCAATGAACACAGCCTCATTGTCACACTTCTTGGCTATGAGGAGAGTTTCTCAATTGGAAGTGATATTTTTGGACTATCACAATACTGGATAAGGTACTCTGTAAGCCCTCAGCTGGTATTTGAGGAGAAACATTGTATTCAAGAAAGACAAACACATAATCAGGCTAATTATGTGTTACCATAGGGATGAAACACTGCTCCTTCCATATTTAATTAACCTGTCACCAAGTAACTGGACGATTACCCTCGAGAATGATTTCATGTCAAGATGTCAATGTTGGTCTCTGTTCCTGGGGGAGTGGGAACTTGGAAGTAGCTCTAGCCAAATCAACCTTGATGACTATAAGTCTGTCACTGAACCCATGTATAACCTCCATCCCTGTCACAATGAGCACTTTGTTCATGGGTCAAATAGGTGAGCAAGAGAAAATATAACAAGCATAATTCTCAAACAGTTTTCTTTTTTTAGAAAAAGAGAATGTTGCCTCCTTTTTCACTTCCTAAAATGTGGCTGTGATGGTGAGCTATCTAGAACCCATCTAGAACCAGAGCAACCTGGTTTTCAGGAAAATACTGTGCAGATAGCAAAGCAACAGTACTGAAGAAACCCAGGTACCTGGTGATATCAGAACCACCTCGTGGCTCAGACGTACTAGAAAAGGAAAGAAACTACTGTCAGTCCTCCATTTCCATACAAATTCAGTCAACTATGGAACAAAAATAATCTTCAAAAATTTCATCTGCATTGAACATGTAGAAGCCTTTTCATTCCATTATTCCAGAAACAGTAAAGTATAATTACTATTTACAATATTTCTACATTGTAAAAGTCCTCTAGTGATTTAAAGTATACAAGAAGGTGTGCATAGGTTATACGCAAATGCTATGCCATTTTACAAAATGTATGAACATCCTTGGAGTTTGGTATCCACATGGAATCCTGAAACCAATCCCCTGCAGATCTTGAGGGATTGCTGCTTTAAGTATATAGTAGAGGATGTACTCTCTGTTGCCTGCAAGAGAATTTGTAGCTTAATTGATATTTACTTACTCTCCTGGGTCAAGTCGGGGAAACTTCTCAAAGAAACTGGCTCTTGTCTCAATCTGCTGTTATACAGAAAAGGCATTCTAGATGGATGGAACAGCAGGTTCAAAGGCACAAAGACATGAGAGAGCAAACTGTACTGGCTGTCCCAGCCTGGAAAGACTTCTCATGGAGCAGAGAGGCATGCATGATTTTGCAGCAGTGGATGAGCACCAGCCTATCTCCTCAGGATGCCTCAAGGCTAGGAGCAGGTAGCAACAGATGAATCCATGAATTATCTTTTTCCAAATCACTTTGAAATGCAACCAATAAATAGCCAGCTCAGACTGTCTGGTTCTCTGGCATACTTCTGGAGAAAAGAAAGAAAGAAGACATGTACATGCAGAAATTCACTTTCTCATGGAGTATACAGAAGCCAAAAGCTATGAGCAAGGCCTGGGGCAAGACAGTCTTCACATCCAACTCATCCAGAGCATGCTCAAAGCCTGTGGCAGAAAATGTTCATCTTGCTTCTCTTTTCTCTTATACTCTTGGAGCTACAAAAGCTTTGGTGTGTCTCAGGTGCATGGGAGCAGACTGGCATAAGTGGGTGCTGTGACTTGGAATCCAAAGTATGTAACATGGTAGAATGAAAAGGTCCTCGCAGGGAATAAATACACCCTGGATGAAATTTTGTCTTACCAAAATTCAGAACAGTGATGTAATTGGAGGTATTCTTTAAAGATGTAATTAAGTTCAAATGATCCTATTAGGGTGGACTCTACCCTAATCTGACCAGTAACATAGAAAGAAGAAATTTGGATACACATCCAAAGGAACACCAGGGCCAATCACACATTCAGAGAAAAGGCTATGAGAAGGAGCAGGAATTTAAGACCCAAGAAGAGAGAATCTCAGCAGAAATCTATGCTGCCAAAACTTTCATCTTACATTTTCAACCTCTGTAACTTGGAGACAATATTTCTGCTGCATATTCTTCTGGCAGCCCAAAAAGTGTCATATGTTAGATTTATATCTGTGATTGTAATGCTTCTAGTGTATAAGAGAGAAGAACAGAGGAAAAGACTAGAGTTTGGCACACCTGTGGTTGTGATATTGAACAAGTCCCTTATGTCTCTGAACCTCAGTTTCCTCATCTGTAATGAATGCCTGTCTTCTTGGACTGTAAGGATTAACGGGGATAAATGATGGCAAATACCCCAGTAACCCAGAGTTCTCCAACCCTTTGTAGCATCTCCAACCCTTTGTAGCATCGTGGACCAGTTCTTTGGAAGATAATTTGGCAGAGGTGCAGGAATTGTAGCTTGGATATGATTAAAGGATCATGCTTCTTAGATCCCTCAAATGAACAAGTCATAGTAAGTTTCTGGTTTTCACAAGGAATTAGGTTGATATGAAAAATGGAGCTTAAGCTGCAGTGCCAGAGTGGCTATAAATAAAGATGACACTTTACTCAACTCATTTGATTCCCACATGTGGCTGCATGCCCTGGTTCCTAAGGGGCCATGGACCCAATACTGGTTCATGACCCATGAGTTGGGGACCATACCATTACAGATACAAAAGTGAGCTTGATTTCTCTCCCCTTTCCTAGATCTATTCTATACCCACAGTGCATGCCTCAGGCTCCAAAGCCATGCCTTTTCACTCCACAACACTGCCAGGCACATGCTCCTTGATAAATAAGTAACCAACCATAAACAGAGGAACTGTTTTACTTTCTTAAAATAGAAATCCTAACAGTGCCCAAGGCTTGCCACAGATTATTCATCTTCATAAAAAACAGCAGCTGTCTCATCTCTGTAAGAGAAGATGTCATGTCTGACTCTAGCACTTCTTTGGGAACTATATAACAAGACTCAACAATCCCTCCCCAGGAGTGCTGGCCCCTTCAGTGTAAAGTGTTCTCTAAGACAATGGCATTCTGGTTCTGGACACACTTTCGCTTCCAATATTGCTGCTGCTGTCACCCAAACCAGGGCCTCAGCTGGTTTGCTAGAGTTTGTAATTAATGATTCTCCTGGCTCAGGGCAGAGATCAGGCCTAGGGCATTCCCTAATTGGTATCCCTAAAAGGATCTGGCAGTAAGTATTCTTTACCCAAATCCAAAGTAGAAAAAAAAAAATATTCTTCTTGGAGGCAAAGTCCTAGCACTAAGGTTTTCCATACATACAGAAAGATATTTTATTGCACATATTTCTCCCCAGGAAGCTTTCTTCATTTCATTCTGTTATTCTACTTGGCCACAACACAGGAATCTGTAGAAAAAATCTCTCTTCTCCCAGCCTACATGCCAAATTTCTTGTGCATTCAATCAGGAACAACAGCTCCCCAAAACTGTTATTTTTTTTTTCATTCTTATTTCCTGAATTACTATTATGTATAAAGTCATAGGATAAAAGAATGATGATGGAAAGATACAGCTCCCTGCAGCTCCTCTTCCATGGGGGAGACAGGTAACCTAAATACCAGTCTAGCCCAGCAGGATCAGTGTAATGACAAGAACACACAAAGCTCAGTGTAGGCCTGCTGGAGATTATATCCCCAAAAGTTTGTGTGTAACAAAGTTAACTCTCAAATTCACTGAAGTACTACCTGGAGATAAGACCACTGGGAGGTAATTACTATTGGGTTGGGTCATAAGAATGGGGCCATTATGGTGGCTTCAATGACTCTATAAAAGGAAGAGAGGCTCCAATCAGCATGCTTGCTCTGGTATACACATAATGCCCTCTGTCATATTATGATGCAGCACAAGTACCTCATCAGATAACAATGTCAACTCTTAGACTTCCCATTCAACAGAATAGTAAGTCAAATAAACTTCTATACTTTACAAATTATCTGGCCTCAGGTATTTAGTAATAGCAACAGAAAGCTAACTAAGATCTTAAAGAAGGAGAGACTTCATCTGTTTGTGAAGTAGTCAGAGAGGTTTCCCAAGGGAGGGGCACTGAGCTGAAACTTCAGTTGGGTGAAGAGGAAGAAGGACTCTAGGTTGGAGTGTGGCTCAGTCAGGGTCACATGGTGTAGTGGCTCCAGCAAGGTCAGAAATCTGAAAGGTTGAGGAGATGAGCACTGTGAGAAGATGGGCAGGAATGAGCAAAATGACCCTGGGAATACAGAGTAGGGCCACACTGAGCTGAATCCCATGCCCTGTGAAGCTGTCTGGACTTCTTTCATAAGCCACGGAGTTAGGCATGGTCTGTAATCCAGAGATGTTTGTCTGAGAAGACCTCTATAAGACAAAATTTAAAAAATGCAAATCCAGAGGGAGGGTCTTAAAGCAGCAAAACCAAGAGATGGCTATTATGTCACTGTCTTGGTGAATTTTATGTGTCCTCTTTGCTAGGCCACCAGACCCAAGTATTTTTTCAGGCCCAAATATTTAGTCAAACATTGTTGTAGATGTTTTGGACTGATTTTTTTTCATTTGGGGGGAAGTCAACACATAAATCAGTGAACATCAAGTACAGAAAAACTGCCTCTGTAATGTGAGTAGATCTCATTTAATCAATGGAAGTCCTTAATAGAGAGAAAAAAAAAAAAAGCATCCCTCCACTGACCAAGAGGGATTCTGCCAACACATGACCTTCATGCTCCAGGTGCAATACCAACTATTCCCTAGGTCTCCAGGGAAAATCTGCTAGTCCACCTGCAGATTTTGGATTTTTAAACTTCTGACCGCATGAAAAATTTCCTAAAAATATGTCTGCCTCTTTGTATATGCACACACCTTATTGACTTTTTCTCTAGAGGACCCTAATACAATCACATTCTCTCAAACCCTATCTCAGAAAACTTTTGGCTCTGCAAAATCCATAAAATAAATTTTCTATCAATCACTTTTTTTTCCTTCCACCACACTAAGAGCACAAAGTTTAGCCTTAGTCTCTACTTTCAGCACTTCCCACAAGCCTGGCTTCTTGTAGACACTTGAAAACATTCTTTAAATGAATGAATGACCAAATGGTGGCATTATCCAAAGTCTGTTACCTATCACATCATTAGATGGTTAAGGAAATCCACTTATTTTTTCAATAGTTACACCTAGCAGAATTTATCCAACATTCACTTAATTTCATGTTCTCATTAAGACTGATTGATACTTGAAGACTTAGAAATCCATACTCTCTGTCTCCACATGGACTTTAAAAACATTAGCTTCAGGTCATTGCACGCTCCCCAGAGGCACTTAAGTCTGTTTCCAAATGAGATATGCCAGCAGAATTGTTTTAGATAAGTATGTGATTCAACTGAATATCATGTAAACCAATGAAAGAGGAGTAAGGAAAAGTCTAATTCACATGAAAATCAAATGAGTAGTAAAATCTGATAAGGTGAATTTCTGAAAAGGTAATAAATTCTGATAAGTAAAAGGAAACCAGCTGTAAATATATTATGTAAAAGTAACAAAAATCCTGAGTTTTAAAATCAACTTTCTTTTCAAGGTTATAAGTTCTCACCCCATTTGCAAGAATCTGTAAACAGGAAATTATAGGTGATTCATTATGGATATAATTTTAGGGAGTTATCACAGATCCTAGTTTATATAACTTTTATGAATTAAACTGTGATTCCCAAAAGATAGCACTGAAAACCTAATCATTAGAACCTCAGAATGTGAGCTCATTTGGAAATAGGGTGATTACAGATATAATTGGTTAAGCTAAAATTGGGTCATTTTAGATTAGATGAATCAGTCCAAAATGACTGATACCCTCCTGACACAAGAGAAATAGACTCTGACACAAACAGGGAAAATGCAATACGAATATGAAAGAAAGATCAAAGAAATTCATCTAAAACTAAGGAATATCAAAAATGGTCAGAAATTAGGAAGCAGGCATGATTTCCCCTCACAGGCTCTCAAAATAACCAGCATTCCTGGCCTCTTGGTCTTTTGGCTAAACTTTTGGCCTCTATTTCTCTCAAAAAATAAATTTCTATTGCCATAAGCCACCAAATCTGTGGTGCCTTGTTAAAGCATTGCTGACAACTAACAAAATATCTATACTCATAAAGAAGTATATGTTTGAAGTTAAAATAACTATTTCTGATTCATTTTTACAATACCTTAATTTGATCTGAATTTTTCTATAAACAGTTCAACTGTAAGTCTCGTTGGCATTAGCTAAAAGAACTTCCAACTATCTTAATGCAAATTAGAAATATTTGTAAATCATATCTAATCCATGATTATGCAGATTGCCTTTGTGTAAGGCAAATCTAAATAGGCATAAGAGCAGTACATAGCCTATTAAAGAAATTTATTTAGTGTAAGGTGGTACTCATGGCTGGTAGAAGAGATCTTATGTTAAATCCTACAGTTCATGAGAATATTCATGAGGAGAAGCCTCACCTGGATAGATCACCTAGAAACTGGAGCCAGTGACATCATTGCCTTTCTGCAATTCCATCACCTCTTCTGGGAAAAGAATGTGAGCAGCTGCTTCACTTGCTGGCTGTGACAATAAAAAAAGATGATACCTGTCAAAGCAACCAGAAAGCTATATAAAGTAGTGAGTGCATGAAAAGAAGGCAATAAACATGTCATGTGTCCTATGCCTGGCCGGCAGAAAACCTTGCTACCACCACTCCCACCTCCACTCTTGGAAATGTGACCAAATTCGGAACTACTACAGGCAGAAAATCATTGCATCTTTGCTCTCTCTCTGTAAGATTTGCTTTTATTACTTTATTTGCAAGTTTGGCTCCCTGGTGCCTCTATATTAATCAATTGTTGAGCCTATAGAAGACAAAAATGGCAAGAGCAAAGATGAGTTCTTATAGTATATTTTTCCCCGGGAACCAAGAAAATCAAATTTTATTTATAGGCCCACTGGTCTCCAGTGCAAGCTGATGTTTAGCGCTAAAAGCATTTCACTGAAAGCTCTCCAGAAGAGTCTTATTTTCTAATACCCTTGGCAGAAATAAGGAGCAGGCATTTTATAAAACATAGATTGAACAGAATGGGTCTGCTTCTCCCCATCAGGGGTTAGGCTGATGAAGCTCATATGAACAGAGTGCTAGGGCTGGAGGGACAGGAAAGCTTACCTTCCAGCAGAGGTCAGGAGGTGCTGCTGGAAGCTAGGCATAGTTCTGTATACTTGTGGACATAGCTCCTTGGGAGGTTCAAGCAGAGAAACACTTGAGCTCTAAAGTTCAAGACTAGTCTCAGAAACATTGCAAGACACTTATACTAAAAAAAAAAAGTAAGTATGAAAGACAGAAATAAGGGAGGAAAGGAAGGAAGGAAAAAAGAAAAGAGAGAAAGAAAGAAAGAAAGAAAGAAAGAAAGAAAGAAAGAAAGAAAGAAGAAAAGAAAGAAAGAAAGAAACAAAGAAAGAAACAAAGAAACAAAGAAAGAAAGAAACAAAGAAAGAAAGAAACAAAGAAAGAAACAAAGAAACAAAGAAAGACAGCAAGCAAGCAAGCTAGCTTCCACGGACCAACACAGCATTTTTTGTTTTAATTGAAACCACAGTTTTTTGAGGTATTTTAATTAAAATCCTAATTTCTGATCCCTCTTAAAAAAATAGAAGAAGGAACACATTGAAACTGCTTTTTACTGGGAACAAAATATATTTAAGCAGGGAGGAAGTACCACACTAGTTGGTCTTTGCACCATCCAGACCTCACAGCTCATCCTTTGAAGGCACAGACATGTGCAGCTGGGTCACCTATCCAGACACTGGCCTTGAGCTTATGTATTCTAGTCTGAAAAATATAACCCTGACTTACACTCATGTATATATCAGCATGGCATTTAAGATATTGTATGGCTTGATATTTTATGTTATTACATTTAAACAAGGAGTCTCCTAAAATTTCAAGGGTTACAGTAAAATTGTGTGTGCAAGAAAGATATAAACAATGGATTTCATCAAACAATATATTTGCCCTATTGTCCTTTTGGGGCGTGAAGGTTGGCCAAGGGAAGGAGGAGAAAATGATGTGTATTACTTTTTCTCAAACCTTCAAACATCTGTTAAGTAACCTTTCAACTTTCTCAAAGCCCTTCAGAGCTACTAAGCAGACTCAGTGTTCTATGACAGTGAACCTCGCTGATAGCAGGCACCCTGAACATCTGTCTGCTGTCCTGAACTGAGTATATAACTTCACCAAAAAATAAACTTCTGTAGTGTTAAGCCAGTAAGATTTTGGATCTGCTTGTCACCTCAGAAGATCCTATGCTAATCTGATTTATAGTGTGTTCATGTGCATTTTTGTTAGGAGACTAACCACAAATTTTACTGGATATCCAAGAGGCCCAAGACTACAATAAGGTTTGGAATCACTGTTCTTGGGAAAGTAGAAATTATTGATAAAAAATAAAACAGTATCTGCTATAAGATCACTAATTTGAATCATTCATTTAATTATTCACTTATTCATATATTCACTGAAACACTTACTACACACAAGAGTAATACTAGGCTCTGAATACATGGATGATAAATGTGTCTCAGAATCACTGCATGCTTGATTAGTCCTGCCATGGGGATGTTTCATAACAGAGATGCACAGATGTGCAGCTGAGTGTGAAAGGGTGTGCAGCTGCACACAGGACAGCTGGTGTGAGGTGGGTGCCGCATGTGTGAAGCCTTCAAGGAAGCAAGGAAGCACTGAAGCACAGCTTACACTGTCGATTGACCAAGCCATGGCGGGAAAGCACTAGGGGGTGATTTTCTTCTTATTCTTGCAAACTAATTAGTTTGTTTCAGATGGCAGAGACTTCCATTGACACATGCATAAAGGAAAAAGAAGTGGCCTACTCTGAAAGACAATCTAGTCTGGAAGGGGAAAAAAGGCAAATTCATAAACAACTCCAGCAACACCTATACAGGCAGTAGAGCCACTCTGTCTTGAGTGCAGAGTCTAAGATGGCCTGAGGGATGGAGACTGGCGCCTCAGCAAATCTGATGGATTGGCAAGAGAGTAAAATCATTCCACGAAAAGGGAACAGCATGAACAACTGCAGAGATGTGACATGGAACAACAGGTTTCAGAGATTGGAGATGTACAGTGCAGGAAATCTCCCAAAAGAAAACTCACTTATGATATCAATTAAAATTTTGGGGTCTCCCAAACCATTCTCGGTTTGATGAATTTGCTAGAAAGATTTGCAGGATTTGTTGAAAGCTGCCATCATTACTGTGGTTTATTACACCAAGAGAACAGCACTTAGATTCAGCCCAGGCAAAAGGTACATAGTAGAGGGTCCAGGCCAGTCGCACATCCTAGCTCCTAGACTAGGGCTTGACTCCTCTCCCAGCAGAGTGCTGAGGACAGCTCTGATGTTTCCAAGAAACACAATGTGACAATTTTCATATAGTACTATCATCTAGAAAGTCTCAACCAAGTCCTCCTATCCTGAGTTTAGAATTTAGTCATGTGGTCATGTTTGACCATCCAAGTGGTTAATCTTAGACTTCAAGCCCTCTTTAGGTCAAATGGATATGATGTACCCAAAAATGCTTACCTTACATCACTCATTAGCATAAAATATCTCACCTGGTCCAAAATTTCCATGGAAACAAGATGATTTTATAAGATAGAGCATTTCAGAGACTGAGAGATCACCTTCCAGGGGCTGAAAGCAAAGCCAAGATGCCTCTTTTTGACGAAATTACTGCAAAAATAAATAATGTTGCAGACTCAGAATCTAAGGCAAGAGTGGAAAAGGGAAAAATAGTGGTTAAAAAAAGGCAAGATTTCAAAAGGTTTCAGTAACCAGAGAAGGAGGAAAGGGGAATGGGAATGATTCTTCTCCATGGAGAATCATTTTTCATACATTATTTCCTTTGATTCTCAAATAAGTTAAAGTCTCTGAGCCCAGAGACAGAAATGATTTCCCACAACTGGTCAAGTCAGAGTTTGAGTTCAGTTCCAATTAATTCCACAGTCTGTGCATTCAACCAGCTATTTCTGGCTAATGTGTATTTGTTTAGCACCTACTATGCTGATTCTCTAATCTTGATCTGGATAAACAATGGTAAATAAAATGGAAATGCCTGTGCATGCAGTGCAGTGGATTAAGCTTACAATATTCAAATAGGCTTTTATCAACTGTGATAACTAGGATGAGAAAGACTAATAGAGAGACCTAATGTAGACTGGCCAGACAAGATCTCTTGGAATAAGAAGTATTTGAGCCAATAGCTAAAGGACAGATGAGTACAGCGTAGGCAGGCAAAAAAATCTGCTGGAGCCTTTCTAAATTTCCTATTGTGTCCTAGCTCCAGCACTGGAAATGAAGTTATTCCTTCTCTAAAAGTAATCCAAGTTAACAGATTTAGAAAACTCAGATGCTCATTCCACAGACCAAGGGGTCAGCAGATCATCAGCCTCACTGCCCTCCATATTCCAAGAACATAGGAATCAGCAGATCATTGGCCTTTCCCTTCTCCTCACTCTACGGACCTAGGGGTCAGTGGATCATCAGCCAAAGGACTATAGCAGCCTTTGGACAACTAGCAACCCCTTCCACCACCTACAGAATCTTGGTGGGATGGTGGGAGCCTCAGCAACCCCTCATCCACACAGAGGACCTCAGTGGGCTTACAACAGTGTGGTGAGTTTCTCCCTCAAATAGAGGACCTCAGTGGGTAAACAAGAGCAGCAGTGAACTCCTCTCCAGTTGTAGGACCTTGGCAAGTCTGGCAAGAGTGTTGTTGAGTCCTTCTCCCATACAGAGAACACCAGGTGGGTTGAGGAGAGTGCTAACAAGGCTTCCCCCAACTCAGAGGTAATCAACAGGGCCTACAAGACACCAAGTGACACAAATAGGGTCCCAGTTAAGGTGCACACTATAGCCAGGTAGATCTGGTAGTCTGAAACAGCCTGAATCTGTAGTAACAATAGGAACTAAGGGTTGACTTACATCAATACTCCTAGGATAGTCAGCATAGGAAGAATACAGGATTCACTCAACAGGCCCTTCAGGAGGTATTCGGGTGACTGCTCCCTCCCTTTCATTTTAGGACTGAGTAGGACCCTAAGACACACACAATAGAAAGTTAGGGCTAGTGGGATTGAAAAGACCAAAATATTAACCCATAGGGTGAAAATGACAAATAAAAAAGCAAAATGCAAACTCAAATGTCCAGTCCATCAGGAACAAGTACAGGAGATGTGAAAACAGAGGATATTAGAAGTCATACATCTGAAATTTCTGGAAATATAGCAAATTAAATGAAGAAACAAATCCATGAGGGTATAGAGGAACTTAAATTAGAAATAGTCTCTCATGTAAAGAAAGAAATGACAACCTTAATAAAGGAGTTGGTCAGTATAGCCATAGACAATATAAATTTTTAAAAGTATAGGAGCATGAGAAGGTCATGGAAACCTTGAATGAACAATACAGAAAAGAAGTACAATGCATGAAACAAATTCAAAGAGATGCCCAGGAAATAAAAATTCTATTGAAAGCTGGCAAAAGCATTTGAATGAAGCTGAGGATAGAATTTCAGAACTTAAGGACAGGATCACAGCTAGCAATCATGAAAGGAAAGAAGTTTTAAAAATAGCAAGGCAGCATGAAATGACAATTCAATAGGTTCAAGATGATGCAAAGAGAAACAATATGACTAATAGACATCAATGAAGATGCAATACAAATGATGTCATAAACTATTTACAGAAGAAATAGAAGAAAATTTCCCAAATGAGAAAAGAATCAGATATACAGACAAATGAGGCATATAGAACACCAAGAAGCCTATACCCATACATTTAATAATTAAGATCCCAAAAATTCAGCATCAAAACAAAATATTAAAAGCTGTGAGAGAAAAGACACAACTCGCCTATCAAGGAAAGCCTATTAGAATCATGGCAGACTTCTCAGCACAAACTTTCAAACCTCAAGATGAGCTTAGAGTGAGATGTTTCAAGCCCTGAAAGAAAATAACTTTCAACCCAAATTGATGTACCCTGAAAAATTTTCTTTGAAAATTAATGGAGAAATAATATACTTCTGTGGCAAATAACAACACTAGAAAGAGTACTAAAAGATAGAAATAAAAATGACTACAGTTTCCAAAACAACATAAAGAAACCATCAGACAGCAAAAGAAATTAAACAAGGAGGAAACATGGAAAACTAACAGCAGGAAAACAACATGACAAAATTGAACCAGAACATATCAATTATATCCATCAATGTAAATGGCTTCAATTCACCAATTAAAAGAAATAAGTTGACAGAATGGAACAAGAGACAGGATCCAACAATATGCTGTATACAAAAAGCACATCTGACTTAAAAGGAAACTTATAGATTAAAAGTTAAAGGATGGAAAACAGTATTCTATGTAACAGGAGCCCAGAAAAAAGTAGGGATAACTATTCTGTTTGCAGACAATGTAAACCTCAAACCAAAAATGATCAAAAGTGATAAAGAACATTACCACATATTGATAAAATAAATAATTCAAGAGTAAGAGCTAACAATTATAAATATATGCACCAAATACAGGAGTATCCAACTATATAAGACAAATACTATTAGACATAAAAACCAAATATGCAAGAACACAATTTACTTCATTGTCACAAAGAGATAGATTAACTAGGCAAAAAGTCAGCAAAGAAATAACAGAACTGAATCAAATCTGTGAACAAATGGACTTACTGCATGATTACAGAGTTTTCCACCCTACCACATCAGAATACACATTCTTCACATCTGTGCATAGAACATTATCTAAAATAGACCATATATTAGCTCATAGAACATTCTTAGGTAAATGCAAAGGGATTGAAATTATCCCATGTATATTATCTGAGCATAATGCACTGACATCAGAAATTAATAGCAAAAGAAACTGTAAAACCTACATAAACACATGGAAATTAAATAACAACCTTTTGAACAACCAATGGGTTACAGGTGAAATTAAAGAAAGAATTAATACCTACAATTCAATGAAAATGCAAATACAATATACTAAAACCTGTGGAACTCAATGAAAGTGATCTTAAGAGGGAAATAAATAGTAATGACTTGTCACATCAGGACAACAGAATGAGCACAAATAAACAACCTAATGTTGCATCTAAAGTTGCTAGACAAAGAAGAGCAGGTCAAGCCCAAAGCTCATAAAAGAGAGGAAATTATAAAGAACAGAGCAGAAATTAACACACTTGAGACTAAGAAAACAATACGAAAATTAATGAATCAAAGATCTGGTTCTCTGAGGGAATAAAAATTGATAAACACCTAGCCAACCTATCAAGAAAAAGAAAAATTCAAATTCATGCAATAAGGAATGAAAAAGGTGAAATTATTACAGATCCCATGGAAATTCAGATGATCATAAATACCTACTTTGAAAATCTTTACTCACATAAGATGGAAAACACAAAGGAAATGGACAGATTCCTAGAAACATATTAATTACCAAAGCTGAGTCAAGAAGATATAATAATTTTGAATAACACAATATCAGCTACTGAAATTGAAAATGTGTTTGAAACTTACCAAAAAAGAAACGGTTCTGATGGATTACATCTGAATTCTATAAGAAATTTAGAGAAGATTTAATGTAAATACTCTTCAACTCTTCAATTAAATTGAATGGGAAGCAATTCTTCCTAATTCATTCCTAAAGGAAAGTATTACTCTGATACCAAAACCAGAGAAAGACCCAATGAGAAAAGAGAATTATAGGTCACATTGATAACCTAACTAATGAGACAAATGGCATGGCATGAAGGTCACAGCATTGCCAGTGGAATGGTCTGGCTAAATGTGTTCAATCAAATCTAATTACTAAGCCTTCATGCTTAATTTCAAATTTACAAGTAAAACAGGGAGCAGCCTGGAAGGAGGAAACAGTCTGACAACTGTTTTTAAAAAATGTGGTGTCATTTTTGCAAAATTAGGGTAATGTTCCAAAATAAAAGAGGTGATAAGTAAAGACATCAATACAGACTAGATCCTGGTTCAAAGAAAGTCCAGCTAAAATGACTTTTGAGAGAAAGTCATTGAGATTGAATATTTCATGCTATTGGAAAATAAGCTTTAATTTTCCAGGCCTGATAGTGATATAGTTGTTAGATAATGCCTTTTTGTTTTAGGAAATGCATAAAGAAGCATTTATGGGAAAAGTGCCTGGATATCTGCAATGGACTTTCAAGTAGTTCATATATGGTAAATATGACAAAATGTTCATTTTAGATATAGGAAACAAGGATCTCATGCAAGTGATTGTTGCATCGTTCAACCTTTCTGCATGCTTGACATTTTTTATTAAAATTTTTAGGAGACAAAGAAAAGCACCATATTCATATGCAAATCATTCCTCATCTGCCAACAGCAGCCCTTCTTGGGCAGCCACACATCTGGCTAGGCTGCTGGGTCAGGCTGTGCCTCCCTTAAGAATTCACCTTTGGTTCCATACTCCATAGGTGAAACCCAGACATTCACCTGATAAGTCTGCCCATGGGAAAACATGTCTCCCATTCCCTTCCTGCTTTCCAGCCAATGAGACTTATGAGAAATTTAAATAACCCACTAAGGATTTTTCCTCCTCCTGCTTGGTCATTAGGTAAACATAAGACTGAACTTACATTTAGTTTCCCAGATAGGCCCTTCTGAAAAGATTGCCAATTACATAGCTCCAATAAGTCCCTAAGAAGTGGAAGTTTTAAAGGAAAAGAAAACATTTACTCTTCACCCAAGGGAGCTAAGGAGAAACATTCTCTTTTCCTTCTGGATGTTCATAATTAGGGGTAAGGTCCCAGTGCTCTGGCACTGGCCCCATGACTGGAATGGAGCCGGGAGCTGGAGCACCCTCATGCTCATGTTTCCAGGGAATCCCTGCATCTCACCACAGGGAAACCAGCCGTGCCTGAGCTGTTGAGTTAAATAATCTAACTCATTTTCTAAACTAGGTTAGTTTGGATTACTCTGCTTCTAACCACATAAAAAGTCCCAGTCAGGACAGCAGGAAGTGACTCCCACTGTTACTGTTATAGAAAACCACTGTGCCCACCATGTATTTATTGGAGAGATTGTTCTGAGAACGTCCCTAAATAACTCCATCTTACAGTCCTCCCTTATCAAGCCCAATTCCTGCAGCTTTCCCTTCAAAATCCTTTTCTAAAGAGACTCCGCACCAGCTGTCCAGGCAGACATGTTTTTCTCAAAGGTGTTACACTTTAATACAGGTGTTAGATCAAAGACTCTAGAAGTATGTTTTTTTTCATGATGCTATATCAGAATGCCATAGCCTAGGAAATTTATATTTTCTTAGTTGAGAATGTGCTTTTAACATGGGACTTTTCAAAGTGTCTTGGGGTCACCTTTTCTGTAATTGTCAAATGGAAACTCAGGTTCCCATCATACTGAACCACAGCAACACTGGCCTCCTCTCAAACATTTCTGAGGCTTCCATGGCCATGATTGTCACTTATTCTCACCCAGAAGTATCCTTCCCCACGTCCCTACTCTGACACAGACATAACAACTAACATAAACAACTCACCTTCTCCCTTCACATGTGGCCAGATCTTTGGTATTCATTCAAGAATGAAAAATTACAGGAAATTTTCATAGCAAAACTAAAGAATTTATATCTTAAATTATTTATTAGTACACAAACACAAAATGACACACGGTTTAAAGACGAAGCTTCTTTATACTCTAATTTGTTGTAACAAAAAATATGTACATATCTTGCATACTTATATATCTTTGCATAGTCTACGAATTTACAAATATATTTTTTTTCTCCAGAAAATTAAAATTTAGACTCAAGTATAGAAATCAAGGCCCTAAAGCTAAGCGGTTTAGCCCCCATGGGTGTCTCTCCCTCAGGTCCAACCCACTGCCACCTTCCCAGGCGTTTTCTTCCACCCAGAACCTAAGACATCTCTCCCTCCCCTCCCCTACCCATAAGGCTACGAAAATGACCTTCTCTCAATCCACCTGCTTTAGAGCAACCTAAAAGCCAAGCAAAATCTTAAGCTGATTATTTAGCATCTAAACAGCCTATCATCATCTACACATCCCAAAAGACAATAAAGGTGTTTCTCAATAAAAAGAAAGTTCTGGTTCAGATGAGTTATGATCCTACCCTCAAGCAACTGATGAAAACTTCTACAGTTAATCCATCAGCAATACTTTTGCCTACTATATGATGATTTTCTGTCTGACATGCTGGTTTCATCAGACTCAGCATTTCTGTTTGTCTCATATATAAAATATTCTCTCCAGTGGCACTGAATAAGGACGAAAGAAGTTCCTAATACCCAGGTAGACCTATGCGTAGACACTACTTCTCTTCCCTGTACATGAGCAAAGAAATATCCCAGAGAATGAACGACCTTCCTGAAAGGGCTCCAGGCCCAACTTCAATCCTGTGGCTTATCCAAGAGTGGCATTGCCTCTCCCACTGCCCAGCCCCAGTGCTGGCTTCATTGGGTAATCAAAAGGAATACTCTAATACCCAGCCAAGTGCTTCAGCTTAAAGCACAGGTCACATAGAGCAACAGAGGTGAAATTGGAGATAGGGGCAATTGAGAGCAGAGAGAAGGGAACCAAGACTAGCCAAACAGAGACATTCCAACTATTTGTGCATTTGGAATGGGCAAGAAAATCTAACAATGGGTACTGTCCGTCCGTGTCACCTTTGGGCCTCCTCTCTTACTGCTTGCATTTCTCTTTATTCCCAGCCAGTGCAGTTATTTGCTGCAGGATACCTAGTTATACACTATAAGTGACTTTGTCAGCCTCAGTGCCTTCACATGCCAATTCTTCTGTCTCCCAACCTGAGGCTACCCTCTTGGAGCAGTGAGCCTCCCTCACACAGTTCAAATCACTTGGCCTGTGAATCTTACCCTCTCTCTCCTGTTCTCTCCAACTCCCACCTGGTCAGGAGGAAGAGAGGGTAACAGAAAGGAATATCCCATTGCTAAATCTATAGAGAAAAAACACAATAGCAGAAAACTTAATTTCCAGTCTAATGTATGCAAATTATAATCTAATCTCATCATCTTCTAATTTGCAGAGCATGTCAAACAACAGAAAGCAATTATAATTATAATAATAATTATAATAATAATTATAATTAATTATGAGGAAAATTGAGGGCATTATTAAAGACAAAGTTCTACCAATATTCTGAAGGGAGCATGTGCTAAATTCATCAAATCTAAAAGCAAAAGAAGACCCAATGCATTGGGTTGGATAAATCTTCCCTCTTGTTTTCATTATTGCCAACAATATCTTTTTTATATTTTAAAGAAGGTAAGATTAAACATAACAAATCAGAACAAAACAGATCATAAGGAAACAATTGTAAGAAACACGGATTTCAAAGCAAGTCCACTGGAGATCTTCACTATCTTATTGTCTCTAGTTTTCTTCCAAATAGTTGTCCCCATCTTCACACACATTGAATATATACTGAACATTATAGAACTAATCTAATCATAACAGAATGATGCAGGCTTTTTAGGTCTTCAAGACCCGACATTGGGGAAGTCAATAATGACTGTCATAATGTCTTTCATTCTCTTCGTAGTAGCTGTCCTTATCTTTACATATGCTGAAATTGAACATAAGAGACTAGACTAACATCACTCTGATCAGTGAATAATACTATTGATAGATTTTTATATCACAATGCTACAGAGTTAGCACTGGATTTCTTAGTGTCTCTTCTTCAGAGTATCTGTTCATTACATCGTTCATTATATAACCTGTTCCCGTAAGCCAACAACTTCTTATGTTTGCAAATATAGTAGAATATAATATAATCTAAATTCTCTCCAGCACTATGTAACAAGAGTATAAATGAGCTCAATGAGGCATATTCCCAGAAGAACTGAAAACATCATACCACAGTGATACCACAGTGCACCCATGTTTATAGCAGCACAATTTGTAATAGCCAGATTTTGGAAACAACGTAAGTGTCCATCAAGTGAGGAATGAATAAAAAAGCTGTAGTATTTTTATACAATGGAGTACTACTCAGCTATAAATAATGATCACATTGATATATTTATCAATAAATGGATGCAACTTGAGACCATACTCATAAGCAAAATAAATCAAACTCACGTGTATAAATATCATATAGTCTCCCTAGTGTAAGAAATGGTACGAGTACATTGGAGTTTATAGTAATCATGATTCCTTATTTCATTACTCTGAAACCTTATAATGTCTGCATTCATTAGTTGGAGTGGTTTTATCCTAGTTTGTTTGATTTTATTATCTGTGATAGTATAAACAGATATTTTAAAGAAAACAAGACATTAGAATAGCCAGTGCTGATTTAGTATCATCTTACTCTGAAGTCCTGCTATGCTTTTGTTTTTCTGTTTCCTTTGGTTCTATCCTGTTAGGTATTATTGGATATTATTATGTGTGATAGTATAAAATATTTTCTATGGAAAATGAGATAATATAGTAGCCATTGTCTCTGCTATTTGGTTTTGAAAGCCCTGTAATGCTTTCATTCTCTTGAATGGTTTTATACTATTTTGTCATGTTTGATACTATCGTATATGAAGCTATGCTCAACTATTTCAAAGAAAGAGACATTATGGTAGTTATTGTTAATTATAGGTTGTCTTGTGGTAAAATGCTGTGTTACTTGCATTGTTCTGATCTAATCTGCTTTGTTATGTCTTCTTTTGTTTTAATTTCTTTAAAATACAAAAAAAAATTTTTAAGAAAATATAATTACTCCAGTTGTACTGTCTCATTACCACTACAGCTGGCCCACACCAATCAGTTCCCAAGCTAAGTCCTTACCCCAAGTATTTAAGAAGACCCCAGAGAACTCGTGCATGTATTCATGTTCCAGCTGTGTTTTTGCCAACTCTTGAATCTCTCCATTTTCCCACCAAGCTCCCCTGGTATCCTACAGAAACAGTCCTCTTGGTCCATCTCCATGTGCACCTCTCTGCTTCAAGGGTTACCCTTCTCCATGCTACTGTGCTGGACTCAGAAATGCTCCAACCACTGACGTTGAAGTCCTCCTTGGTTAGTCAGCACATACTGGCCATAAAGACAGCTGGAGGGACCCAGAACTTTCCACTGAGATTGTTCCACCACTCTGCTTGACTACTGGGTGCCACCTTCCTCCCTTTTGCACCTCCAGGGGATGAACAGTGGGCATTCCACTGTTTTTCCAGACATAACTTTGCAGTTAGGCCAACTCTGTGACTTCAGCTGTCCTGAGATCTCAGTGCTCTGAGGGTCACAGCCCTTCTTCATTGGCTTGATGCCCTACTAGATACTTCAAGCTCATTCTGAGTTAAAGTCACAAGAAGGCATAGAAAAGGGAGTAAGGGAATTTTCCCCCTTTGCATGACAAAGGAAACCTACCTAATGTTTGGTGAACATCAGAGTGTTACATCATGGTGATAGTTCTCTCTGTCCTTTTCTCACTAAGGTATATTTATTCTCCTGCTGAAATCTAGACACTCTTCAGAGCCACTATCTTGCAGAATAGAAAAGAGTAAATAGCTTGCTGCACAGTGTGTGTAATGGCCCCACTTCTTTTTGATGGCTAAGAATTGGTCACTGAGCAATAACTTTACCCACCCCTAAGGGGTCAGGGGCATCATTAGATCATTTCTTTTCAAGAAAAACCTCAAGTCCTCTCCCGAAAAATATATGGAAATTAGGCAGGTTTTAGTATGTTATTGGAAGTGCGATAGGGTTATTGGGGATCAATTGAATTCCTGTGGAGACAATTCCAAAATCAAACATTACCACTGATAATATTTCACTAATGGAGCACCTACTCTGAGACAGACAGATTGCTCCAACTTGAAAAGTGTAGTTCTACAAACATTTTTACAGACAGAGGCTTAGTAGATTACGAAGAAGCTGAATTAGGATATCACAGACAGCAAAATCAGTGCTGAGCTGCTAAGAAACAGACTTCCTGCTCAGGCAATGGGACTCCATGAAGAGATTCTCTCCAAGGGCCCAAAAACCATGATGTTCACAGAAGGCTCTGGCTAATCCAGAAAATTAATTATGTTTCTCCCACCTGTTTTGGTTTTTGTCTGTCATAGCCTGGTTTTTTATACTAAAATAAAACACCTGATACCAGGAAATATTTAAAGAACAGAAGTTTATTTGGCTCATGGTTGTAGAGGCTAAATAGTCCAAAAGCATGACACAGGCATCCAGATAGTAAGTGTCTTTTTACTGCATTATAACATGGCTAATGACCTCACAGGTGGAAGCAGAGCAAGTATGTGTCATGGTTTATGTCTATGTCCCCCAGGCCTCATGAGTTTGAATTGTGCACTTGTTATTCATTCATTGTATAGTGTTTAGATTGATGGTGTTAGTGCTACACGCAGTTAGGGGTGGAGCCAGAATGTGATGTAATGGCAGGAAGAAGCTGTGTCTTGCTCTTTGCTGGTTCCTCTTTGCGGTTTGTAGCCGCCATGAAAAGGTGACCCAGCCTGCCCGCCTGCCTGGGAGCCAACTGAGTGTGGACTGAAGCCTCCAAAAACTGTAAGAAACAAACCTTTCCTTTCCCAGCTTTGGGCTTCAGGTATTTTGTCTCAGCGACGAGTCAAAAGTAACTAAGATAGTATGCCAGCTTGAATTTCACTTCTACCTATAAAACTTCTAATACCAATCCAATGACTTCATATAATCTTAACTACCATCCTGCAAATATCATTAACTTACAAATTTAAAAATAAAATTTTCAACATATGAAACTTTGGTAGACACATTCAAGCATAGCCTTGCCCAATTTCTTAAATATGAGGGAATTCTGGGAGAATAGTGATTATTTTTAGAAACTAGATGAATCAAGGAATTTTTGAAAGTAAAATAAAAATTTTGGCTGAAGTGCAAATTTTATTCTCTAACCTTTAAGGGATACAATTTGCAAAGGCACCTGTGCAGAATGAGAGAGAAATGGGTTTAACATTGTAAATGTGGGCTCCTTCTGGTATCTGAAACCAATCTCATGGTTGGGATAAGGTTTGGAACCTGTACTAATGCAATTTATGACTGGGAAGTTGATTTTTCATTTTTCAATTAGGATGGCAATGCTCTACTAGAGATTTTTACTTAATCCAAAATGTTTATTGCTTTGGATCAAGAATGTCCCTCAATAGCCTCATGCATTCATAGGTGGGGCTTTGGAAGGTGATTGAATTATGAGAGCACAATAGTTGATTTGCTGTTAAGAGGTAGGGCCCAGTTAGTGGCAGATCACTGAAGGTTATTCCACTCCTCCTGGCTCTTTGCCTCTCCCTTTGCTTTCTGAATGTTATGATATGAGCATCTTTCCCCTTTTGTCATGCCCCTCTGTTACTGCATGGTGATCCCAGGGAGATTTATTCCAGGTCCTGAACAAATAATTGTACAAGACACACTGCAAAGGCAGAGGAGGTTTAGATTTGTTGAAGATAGAGAATATACACCCTACAGAGTGAGAGTAGGCCAGCAAAGAAGGCTTATGGAAATCTCTGAAATGAAGAAAAAGAGAAGGCTTTAGCTATTCTATTAGTACCCAAAATATCTGGGTTAAAGATTAAGAATATCATTTTCTGATTGACCCTGTGAACAGATTTAAATGAAGGTTTAGAAATATCACTTTCTGACTCATCCCATGGACTGTACCCAGGAACCTTAAGCCTAGAGTAGTTTTGGGGCCCATTTTCTACACAAATCTTCATTTTTAGCAGACATATGCTTCAACTGATTAGCCATGGTTTTTATGATTTCTGGCACAGTCCACCCAATTAGTTGTCCAGTTTGGCACAGCCTTAATCTCCCACCTTACTTCCTCCTTTGAGCCAACCAACCATAGGCTGAAAATATGATCCAAAATAAACCTCTTCTCCTTTAAGTTGTAGGTGTCAGTTATTTTCCCCAAAGATGAAAAAGTGACCAGGACAGATTTTGGTACCAGAAAAGTGGGATTGTTTCTATAACTGTTACTTGACAATGTGAGTTAGAAGCCTTTGGAACTGGTTTGAGAGCAGGATTTGGAAAGATTTGAGGATTCTACCTAGTGAAGCCTTAAAATGCTATAATCCAAGCTTAAATAGGGAAGTCTTACCACAGCTCAGAATCCCAGAATGCTGATATAAATATGCATAGTAAATACCAGATCCAAGAAGTTTCAGTTGGGAAAAAGGACTTTATTGGCAATTAGATTAGAGAATAATTGTGTTATGATCTGGTAGAAAATTTGTCCACAGTTGGGGGTTTTCTCAGTGGCACAAGTGCCTGACTGGCAAGTGCAAGATTGTAAGATTGTGAGTTCAATCCCCAGTACAAAAAGAAGAAGGAGAAGGAGGAAGAGGAGAAGAGGAAGGAAGGAAGGAAAGAAGGAAAGAAAGAAAGAAAGAAAGAAAGAAAGAAAGAAAGAAAGAAAGAAAGAAAGAAAGAATAACCTACCAGAAGAAACAAATGCAACCCACACCAGTATTCAGGGTGTGGCATAGGTACTGCTAGTGGCTTTTAGCCAAATTTATTCTGAAATCTAGGAGCAAGAAATGTATTTTAACTTTTCACTTTCTCCAGAAAAATTGATGGCTTTGAAAACAAAGTAGCTAAAAGATTTAAAAGTCAAATATTTTACATCTGAGCAATAAGAAAGATGTAAGACCCAACTCTTCTCAGGCTGAAAGTTGTAAAATGTGAGACTTTCCTTTCAAAGTGAGCACCTGGAAATTCTGCTCAAAAAGGGCCATCGAAGGAATTAACTCCCCAGGATTCATTTCACCATGGTGGCATCTGAGAGCCACAGTCATGATTCAAGGGGTCCAAGTTACTGCTTGAGTGAGCAGCAGACATCAGTACCACCCACATGGTGCTGACTTTATAGGCCTATAAAACAGAAGAGTTGCAGGGTCAGGAAGGTTTCCACCCAGTTTCAAAACAGAGGCCAATCCATGCATTCCTCAGAGGGCAATGCATGAAGCTATGAAGGTGAAATGTTTGGAGAAAGTCATATGAGCAAAGCCACCACAAGAGAGAGCTGCAACCAGCAATGCTGTAGCAGGAGGGTCACCAAGCCTTTTGGAGTCTGCAACTCTTACCACCTGTCTTGGATTTTAGAATTAGAATTATAGGATTTTTAGAATTAGAATTATAGAATTAGAATTATAGGATATTTACCCTACTAGGTTTTGGTCTTGCTTTGGTTCAGTTTCTATCTATTCCTCTGTTCTCCTTTTTTGGGATGGAAATGTTTACCCTCTGCCAGTGTACATTAGAAGTGTTAACTTTCTTTTTGACTTTTACAGAGGCTTGCCATGAGTTTTACAGAGTTTGCCATGAGTGTCCAAGGACATTTTGAAGTTGGACTTCTTTGGAAACTCTTAGAGACAGGCTAAATCATTTTGCATAAAGAGATGATGCACATGAGTCTTGTGGGGAGTAAAGACAAAATGAATGTCCTCCAAAGGCCTTGTGTACTCATAGTTAGAACTTTTGGAAGGTAACTAAATTATGGGGGTGATGCAGCCGAATTGCCTTTAGGATGTGGGGCATGTGGCATGACTTGGAAAAGTAGTATCCGTCCTAAGCTCCTCAATTTTCTCTTTGCTTGCTAGCTGCCATGATATAAGCAATTTTCTTCCACCAGTTTCTTATACTATGCCCTTTCTGTCTCAGAATCAGCCAACTATGGACTGTAACTGTGAGTCAAAATCAACCTCTCCTTCTTTCAACTGGTTATGTTGCCCCAGCAATAAGAAATTGATTAAGGCATTTACTAAACAACAATTCTCTGGACCAGGAACTATGCTAGGCATTTATATTATAGAACTGAGTCAGGTATAATTTCATTCTAAGGATTCCCTGAACCAGGAAAGAGCCCTAAGCAGAGGCAATCAATGATGAAAATAGATAGTAGCTGTCATTCATTGAGATTTTCTGTCATACAGCAACCATGCTGTGCCTATACACATGATCTCATTTGGTCTGCTTAGCTTTGCAAGAAAGTTTTACTACTTCCCAATTCAAAGATAAGAAACTAACAGTGGAGAAAGCAATAAAAGCCACACAAATCACAAGTGGGAAATTTGGAATCGGAACACACATTCATCTAATTCTGAAATCCATGCTATTAATCACTGCCCTATTATAGTCGCAAAGCTATGCCAAGAATACACCAGAAATGTGCAGAGTCTACACAAGACTCAGGGGACAAGAGGAAATAATTCAGTGGGAAACATGAAAGGGAGCAGTGGGGGAGGGAGGAAAAGAAAGATTCCTAGAATTAATTATATTTTTATTCAATTTAACAATCTGGGTGAGATTTTTCTGTTACATAAGTGGTC
Organism: Cavia porcellus; assembly: GCF_034190915.1. NCBI lineage: Eukaryota > Metazoa > Chordata > Mammalia > Rodentia > Caviidae > Cavia > Cavia porcellus. Next base: position 29,326,180 of record NW_026947502.1, read on the forward strand.
AGATTAGTATTCTGGTGCCAGGAACAACACAAAGATGGCAGAGGGCCCCAGAGTACCTGATGTATTAAGAGAAAATGAGCAGATTTGAAAGGTGAGTGGGGAGGGGCATTTTCTACAGGGGAAGCTGGCAAAGGATGGCAAAGCATGTAGGTTCTTAATGCTATGCTGATGGCTCTGGACTTTGTCCCAGAAGGAACGTGGAATCACCAAAAACTGTAAGACACAAGACTAATGTGAAGGCTGTATCTGTTTCCAGAACTAATCACTGTGTAGCAGCTGTGCACTGGGTTAACAAAGAGAACATGTGAGAATTTATACAGGGTGGGGAAGGCAAAAGAATTTCTTTTCCATCCTCTGGAGATTCCCTGAATGGAACACTAGACAGATTAACAGGAGAAAAATCACACAAATTGATTAATGTGTACATGTGCACAGGAGCCACACAAAATATACAACTCATAATGGCCAGATAACTAAAAATTAAATACCCACTTCAAAGAGGAGAGAGATTGGGGAACTGTGGTAATTTACATGTGATGAAAATTATTTTTAGGGAAAATGGTGGAGCCAAAAAAACAGACAATAAACTGGGACAAAGCTTTTCTGAGCTCTGAAGAAGGTGAGAGGAGACTGCACTATAAATAACGATTGTTAATGTATCTGAAGCTAGATACTTAGTACTTCTATGAATTGTTTATATTATCTTTATTTTGCATTCTTCCTTAATCAAACCACTCTTTTAGCACTAAGATAAATCTATAATAAGTTGCATATATATTACAAAAAAATAAACAAATGTCATTTTACACTTTAATTTCTCTGGGATGACTCTTGAAACTGCCCTTAGATAAAAAATCAACCCAAGTGTGGGAACTACTCTTAGTATCTTCTCTAGTGATTAATTTTGCTGGTTAACAAGATTTGAGGAGAGGAGTAAAAACTTACTGCATTTTTTCTGGAGGAATTTTCTTTTCAGTCAGCTAAAGGAAATTCAGCAAGAGATAATCTTCCTGTGCTTGGAGTAGGGGAGGGAACAAGGAAAGGTTAGAAACCTCTTGTTAGCAAGGCAGCTCCCAAGCCCTTCCAGTTTCCTTTTATGCAGAGTGCTTAGCCTGTCAAACCATTACATTGAGGATAGTTTTTCTGATCCCAAGAGGGACAATAAGGGTTCATATACTGCACAACCTCATAGAACAGAAACATTTTTCTCAACTCCATGTTCACCCTTCCTAGTTTGGAACATGACCTGGTCAGAAAGACCCAAATAATCCTCCAGGGATAGAATTATCTGGTCTATAGAAAGATCCTAAAATAAGTCAGCCTAGTTTTTCTAAAATCTACACTTAATGCTCAGAAGTTATAGCAGCCAAGACAGAAATGAAGACATAAGCAAAACACGGCTCAGCCTGCTGCATACACGGGAAGGCTGACCTTCATGGTTCTGTGGAGCTGAGATAACATACATCAGAGTCCTGGAAATACGGGGAATCTTGCTGTGACCCCAAATCTGAATAGTGTTTTGCTGGCTCACTTTTCAAACATTTGATTATAGTTCTGGGTTCTGAGCGCTGGCAGTCTATCATATTTTTTGCTTTAAAATGCTTAGGATTTTGCCTCTTGTCAACATGCCAAGAAAATACTGGTTTGTGCGGTTTTTCTTTTTCTTTTATTGTCAATCATGTTTCTTATTCCGGGGCTAAAACATCCATCACATCAAAGGGTATAAGGAAAATCAGGAAAAATAAAATTGCGTTCTGTCCAATCTGAAGAGATCATTCACATATGTAAGTTGTTTCCACCTTATGCCACATGTCAACCTGTTCCTTCCAATTATCATTTCAGAACCCAACATCTTTCACTATATAGCATTTCTTTAGGAAACACTTCAGGAGGACTAAAAACAAACAAAAACTAACAAAGTATGAGCTTTAGAGTCAGAGGGACACCAGTTCTCACCAAGTGAATGGGCTGAGTCATTGGAGCGGGATTCTTCTGCAGAATGGATGCATACACATCCCTGATTTATTGGATCTGTGAGTGAGAAAGAGGATACTGCCTGAGAGCATCTGGTGGGGACCCAGCACCAAATGCTAGCTAGTGTGACTATAGCCATTATTGTTACTGACATATTAACCCTTACCTTATTTCAAAGAACCATCTTTATATTAGATCATTTAAAAAATTAAGTTATGCCAAAGGAAAAAGGCAAATTATATATAATTCCACTGACCAAAACAGCCCTCTACATTATTTTATTTTTTATCATTTTCTCTATGTTAATATATTCAGTTATATAAACAGAAAATTTTCAAATCTAGAACCATACTATATTATACCATTTTGTAGGTGAGCTGTTTTGTGAGGCTGTATATGAGAATTGTCCTTCAATGCTAGTCACACTAATTGCATCTTGTGCTGGTCCCAGTTTATCTGTTCAGTGGGCTCCCACCAGGTGCTGAGGCTGGGTTCCAGATTGCAGTACAATAAGGTTTTTCACCATCGTGGCTGGACAATGCTTACTGAAACTGGTAGGGTTTTCAGTAAGGATGGGATGGGAGTGGAGTACACACAACTTTTCTCAAGGACCCTTTTTGCTTTTAATCTTGCTTTTGGTGATTTAATTAGTGCCCTATAAAACCCTTAGTCTAGAACAGGGGAGTTGGTAACTTCAGTTGGTTACCAACAGCCCACAAGCCATTCACTGCTTTGTAAACAAGCCTTAGTAAATATATTTACTGGCAAAAGCATTTCAAGCAACAGAAGCTTATGAAGAAAATGTGTTGGTGAGAAACCTCACCTTCATCTGTGAATTAAGTATGTGCATAAGGCAGGCAAGACAGAATTCCTGATTTTCCTCCTGAGCAGCAACCAGTCAACCAAGCAAGGCCCCTAAAACAGACACCAAGCTTGGTAATCATGGTTATTGGTAACATTAACTTTTCACAGAAGAGCTCTAATAACAATTTCTGTTTACTTCATCAGCAGATGAGGCTGGGGATTGTTCCTCTCTAGTCATATTGAGGTCCAGCATGTACCTTCTTTGCTTCTAGGGCTTTTGGATTTGTTTCAGTGTTCTACCTACCTCTAACCCATTTTTCCAAAGCCTCCTCTTTCTGCTGCTATGGAGAAAGAGGAAAACCCTGGAAAACTCTGCACCTGGGAGGGAGGGTTATACTCATCCAGTTCATAGGAAACACTAATTTCTTGACTGAGGTCCCAGATTCTGGTGCAATCCAAATGAAAAGAGGCTGCTCTACAGGCAACCTAAAGCATTGGGTCACATCCAAAAGAAACACAGGAGTAACTCAAAAGTCTTGAAAGTCCGGCCAATCTGTACTCCAAGACCTCATAAGGAATATGAAAAGGAAGAGACTGGATGACACAAAACCCAGCAAGATTTATTTTATAATGTTTTCACCCATTATTGTCTTCCAGCATCTGTGTCTTCTCTTTCCTTTTCTTTCTTTCTTTCTTTCTTTCTTTCTTTCTTTCTTTCTTACTTTCTTTCTTTCTTTCTTTTCATTTTGTTTTATTTTATTTATGACTCCTTCTTCCCAAAAGTCTCCAGCCCTTATACGGCCTTCCTATCACCTACCTCTACTGTTTTCCAGCTATCTGATTGGCCTTGCTGACAAAGTTCTCCACGGCACTTTCTCTTATTAATATCCTCAGAAAAATAGGAAAAAGAAATCAGATGCTATGAAAAGAAACAGAACAAAATGATCTTTGGAAAGCATAAATAAGAAACTCAATAGAAACAATGCATGTATAATAACTTGAGAAAAACTCCCCACTCCTAAAACAAAAAAAGCAATTTTTTAAGCAGAGGTCTAAAAATCTAATGTGCAAATAATAAAAGCTCCAAGAAGGAAATAAGTAGAAAGAGAAAATAAAAGAGAGAAAATCTTCATGAAAACAGTATTTTTAAAAGTTACCAGATGGACAGGAGAGGCCAGATTGAAAGAACCCAATCCATATCCACACAGTGTATAAAAATAGACTAACAATGAAGTAGGTAAAATGCCTCTCAAATGCTTCCAGTGAAGAAATTTGTCACATTCAAGAGATCAGATAGAAGAATTGCTTTGGATTTTTCAGCTGGAAGTTAGGAAACATTGGTGAACGCTGTCAACATCCTAAAGAAAATGTCCAGTATAAGTTTCTAAAGACAGCCAAACCGCTACTGGAATATAAATTCAGAATGTTTTCAGAAATTCAAGGCCTCGAAACATCCTCGAACACAGCCTCCGGAAACTGCTTAAGAGCAGGCTATTTCAAAGGAGGTGGTAAGTCAGTAAATACTGAGTACAGAAACAGGACAGAAGGGCTGAAAACCTTAGGACAGAGAGTGGAGATAGCAAGACAACTCTGCCCTCAGCTGAGAGTAGATGACGCTGAATGTCTCCAGAAACAGATTGTGGAGAGTGAAACCGTGAGGTGTGAGCTAACAAATTGGCAGAATATTTAGGAAACTTTAGAACTAATGTGCTCAAAATTGTATTGAAAAATGAATGAAGCAAAAATGCAAGTTCCTTCTAAGGGAGAAACTTCTGTGTTATATTATTATTAATTTTTTTTTTTTTTGGTACCAGGGATCGAACTCATGACCACATGCTTGCAAGATAAGCACTTATACCACTGCACTAAATCCCCAGCCCTGTGTTACATTATTACATGACTCAGCCTGAGGAAAACGTGTTTGCAAAGTTGATCTACTACAATGTGTAGATTTGATTGAAAGGAAATTATAGAAATGTATTCAATACAAAGAAAAGAGTAAACTCAGGAAAAATAAGCAAAAAGAATAAATAAAATGGAAAAAAAAGAAGTAACTGATCTGATCTTACCTCTTCTTTTTCCTGCTCTGGCCTGCTCTGCTTCTCACTCTGGGCTCCATCCACTTCTGTGTTTCTGTCCATCAACAACGTGAGGACTTTCCCCACCTCAGGATTTTGTTTTTTCAATTCCTTTGCCTGAAATATTCCTGCATCATATTTTCACAAGGCCCCGTTCCCACTTCATGGACACAGCTGCTCAAATAGCTCCTCAAAACAGCCTTCCTTGAAATTTCAGCAGAGACAGTAACCTTGCCCTCCACATCAAACCACATTCACCTGGGATTCACTTTTTGGTAGTACACTGGTTGTGCCCTGACATATTAGAGATTGAATCCTCATTTGCTTCTTTGTAGTACTGGGGATGAAGCCTAAGGAACACTGAGTTACTTCCCCAGCCCCTGCCTTCAAGATTTTTAAACAGAATCTCACTAAATTTCTGGGATAACCTTGAAATCAAAACTCTTTTTCCTTGACCTGTGGAGTAGCTGGGATTACAGCTGTGCCATCAGTCCAGCTCGAATTGTTTTATTGATGATTCATTTTCCTTCCTCAGAATGTAAACTCTGTGAAGCAAGGGCTCTGTGTACTTCACTCACTGTTCCATTTCCTTGCCTAAAACAGTGCCTGGGAAACATCGCTACAGCTCACTGAATATTTTTTGAGCCACTGAATGAATTAATGAATGAGTGAGTGAGTGAATTAATGAAAAAATAAATATATCTAGTAATACTAGAATAAGAAAATTTCTGCCCATAACCCATATCTTTTCTTTTGACCTAGAAGGGTGAATTTTACTATGTAGCCAAACTTTTTTCTTCAGTAATGGTATAAAATAGGAACAAATTTACCTCCCACCTTAAAGAATGCACAAAACATTTCCCCTGCAGATGAAAGTTTTCTTATATCTGTTTCACGACAGGTGATATATAGAATGATAAATCATGCTACCTCTAGTTTCTTAAGTTACTATTTCAAAAGACTATTCTAGTTCTTCATATAATCCTGTACCATCAGCAACAAAAATATACTAGATGCTTCTGATCTCTTTCTGTCTTCACAGAGTATATAATAACCCAACAAGGATAGCTGACTTACAAGGTTCACAGAGAAGGAGGGTGAAGGCTCTAACCAACACCTCTACTATTAGTTAAGAGACCTTGCCTGCGCACCTAAGTTTGCACATTTACAGAAGCATGGCTTTTATAATCTCAAAAATCAACATATGTAAGAAAATGGACCCAGCTACTAGGTATGAAGCTCTAATGTCTAGTGGATTCTTGTCTCGCTGTTATAAACAAAATAGCGAGTGAATATAGTCCCCATACTTAAAAAGATAGTTCAAATTGTACATGAAATTATTTTCATCTTTCAAAAAAAGTTAACTTGATATTTAATTAGCTAAACATTGGTATCTTGCATAAAAATTAGTTGTTTTTCCAATGTAGTTGTGTAATCATTGAAATGTTTCCCAGGAAGTGTCTTTCATCCATTTTAAACCCTTTTTCTCTGATAGGAGCATTTGAAGTAGAAAGAGCTTCCTAATCCTGACACTGCTTCTTTTTCCAGCCCCTGCTGAGGTTAGAGAAAGAAATCAAATTTACTAAAAATCATCAACATCCTCTGTTACAGGCATTTAGCAGACATAATCTCATCTGATCTTCATCACAAGATTTGAGAGTTTAGTTTATTTTACAGATGAAAAAACAGGTTGGAAGAGGTAAATTTAATTTTTTCAAGGTCAAGGAAAAAAATGAAAAATTTAGATTCACACAGATGTTAAGTTCAAATTCCACCAGGATCTAACTAGCTTGTTATGGCTTGTGTCTAGATGTCTCTGAAAAGCCTCAGGCAGTCATAGGTGAAACTTGTTCAGAAGTGGCTGAATCTAGGGTACCAATGCTAAGCTCAGAGGCACTAGGATTAAGGATGAGAATGATGCCTTCCCTAAGTAGCCCACATAAAGTAGAAGGCATAGAAAGAACTGTAGTTCTCTCCCTTATTGTTTTGCTACCTTCTGCCTGCTGTGAACTGCTTCTCCTCTGTAGTGCTACTCTACACTGGAGCCAGTCACTTAAGGACTGAAATACTTACAAACTGCAAGCTAAATAAACCTTTCCTCCTTTAACTTTGAGCTTCAGAGATTTTGTCTAAGCAAGTAGAAAAGTAACTAAGACAAGATTTACACCAGAGAAGTGGGGTCATGGCTGTGATGTTACTTGCCCATGTGGCTCAAGAGCTTTTAGAAAGATAGAGTTTGCTGTTAGACTCACGACAACGTGTGTCATACTTTGGCAGAAAGTTTTGTCTGTATTTTGACTGTGTCCAAAGACTCTGCTTGAGATGGAGGTTAAGGGGTTTGGACTAATTACATTGCAGAAGGAATTTCAAGGTAGTCTAATATTAAGGTAGCAACATGGGCACTGCTGCAGGCTTTTAACTGTATTTATGTTGAGAATCAAGAGCAAAGAACTCAGCAGAATGATTTAAAGTAAGTAGGTAAGTAGTAAAATTTAAAGTAGTAAAGGTGTAGGCTGTAAAAACAGCAGAAGAGCAAGAGAGATCTTGATTGCTGCAGGGATAATAGAAAAGATGGCCTGAGGGCATCACAAAAAACAGCAGGACTCTACCATTGATGGCCTCAAAACTACAAAAGTGAAAGAGTTTTCTTGGATAAAAGGGCTCCAGAGCACCATATTCCAGGATAGAAGTGGCCTAGGGATATTGCTTTGGTTTGTAGGCACTGGATCCCTACTGCCAAGGAAGAAGGAAGCCTAGCTACTACTTCACCTGAGAACAGACCTTAGTGTCATCCATGTGGTGTTGGTTTTAGGCAAATTCAGTCTACAAGAGTTGTGAGGTCAGAAAGGCTTCCATAGAGATTCAGAAGGAGATCTTGAAGGCCAGGCAGTATGCCCCTGAGAGGGGAATGTGTGAAGCTGTGAATGTGAAGCCAAAGGTTCAGTGGAGACTCCAGAAGTTTGGAGAAACCACAAACATGAATATTCTGAGGAAAACTTCAAGGAGGGAGCGGAGCCAGTGCAAGAGAGAAGCTATGGGAACCACAACCACCACACACGGCTATCTGTACCTGTGACATGCACACACCTACCACAAGGAATATACAAGAGGTGACATTCATTGGAAGTACAAACAGAATGTAAACATGTAAGGCAGTGTATCTACATGGAGCATGCAAGAACCACAGTAGGAACGAGATATGGAAAGTGAAGGAAGGAGAGTTCAGCCTGGGTACCAACATTCCCTGACACAGCAATCAAACACACCAATTGCTAGTGCTGAGGAATTGCTCCAAAGGCTTCATACTACAACCCATTTGGCTTAAACTTTAGTTTGGTACTAAGTGTTGCTACCATCTGCAACCCAAGAAGACTATTAACCACTCTTCTCCCCTAACACTGGTTCCCAGCTCACAAGATTCTTGCTAAAAAAAAATGTTATCATGACTGCTATTTCCAAGTTTGACAAATCCTTGGGTTTTGTCTGTTTCAAAGAAGCCCTCTCTATCCTCCCATCATGTGTACCAAAGTCCACTGAAAAGCCCCCTCCCCATCATGGGAGCCCGGAAGTCATCATGCACCCTTCCTTTTCCATAACCCTTCACATCTGGTCATCTAACAAGGTCTGCTCATTCAATTTCATACGTATATCTCAGATCCATTCTTCGTCCTGGGGAAGATGCAGGTACAATTTTTGGCCGAGCAGTTGCTGATGTGGCTGCTACAACTATATGATAAGGAAATTGCTGCACAACTATAATCCAAGGCCCATGAAAGTTCCTTTTCAAGACAAAGGAAGCCCTCTGAGATGGTACAATTAAATTAAAGACTAAGCAAAAATTAACCTGGAAGGTCTGTGAAGTATACCATCTTCAGATATTTCTTCTCAAAGTTTATTAAATGTTTGTTTAAGTAAAGACTTCCACCTAAATTGTAATTTTCCAGCCACCAGGTCCTCAGGGTAGATTGCTAACAATTTCATTTAAAATACTGTATTTTAATCATTTTCTTCCTAAAAAATACAAGGGTAGAAATCACTGTGAATAAAGGGAGCACAAGAAGAAATCAAAGGCAAAATTGCCTGGTGTCTGTCTTAATAGGTATGCTATTGCCTATTCTCTACAGTCTAACAAATCTTTCTTTCTTATATACTAATGAGCTCTTCTTCATCATTCAAAACTTTGCTTTAATCCTATCCCTGTGTAATTTCCTTCACCCTACACACACACACACACACACACACACACACACACACACACTAATACAGTTGGTGCCTTCTTTTACCTTCCACAGCTGCTTGTTTGATCTCTCTTATCATACTCCATGAGCTTTTTTGAAATTTGTTCATTTGCCTACTCCAGACAGTGAGCTCCTTAGGGGTGAGATATAGGAGGGAGAGACAAACAGACACAGTTCACCAGTCAATTAGATTTCACTTTAAAAAAATTCTTCCATGAGTCCTCTTGTCAGACCACAGGGGCCCGAAGCATGAGGAGGAGGTTAAGAAGTAATGAGCCAGACTGTTGAGAAAGGAATCGGTGCCCATAACTTTACATATTATATGACAGCATCCAACACCAGAAAGATACAAGCCTAGAAGGAGCAGAAGCTGGCAAAACTCTGAGGACCAGCCTGTGACTGTTGTGGTCACATGTGAGCTGGTCACCAAGACACACAAGAAGCAGATTCAAGAGTCCAAGCTGATAAGGCTGGTGCACATTAGCCTAAGTGCCAGGATTTTGTCTCTCAGAGCTTTAGTGAACACTCACTGCCCTTGACCTTGGGCTGGTAGTGAAGAAAAAGGCTGAATCTAATGTAGTTCTCTGTGAGATCTGGAGAGATTTTCCACCAATGAGCTGGCAAAGCACAAGCCCTACAATGCAGCACTCGTGACGGAGCATGGTCAGTGATGTGATAGAAGAATGAAGAGAAATCCGAGAGCTCAGAATCAGAACTCAATGGCTGTGCAAAGGTGAAGGCCAACAACCAGGCCACAGGACAGCTGAGACAAGGACACAACTCCAACCCACCTGGGCCGCCTGGGCAACTTAGTGACTTAGCAAGATCCTGTTTCAAAATAAAAAACAAAAATGAAGCCTGGGGTGGCAGCTCAGCTCAGAGGCCCTGGGTTTGATTGCCAGTGTTGAAAAAAGAAAAAACAAAATAAAACTGCATTTCATGTCACACCGGCTGCAGCCTCACACATCTCACATTTATCTCTTGATTGCAAACCTCTTGATTGCCTAATGATTGACCTAGATCATCTAGGTTTGCGTAAGTGCACTCTGACATTCACACAATGACAAAAAAATCACCCAAGGAGACATTTCTTAGAGCACATTCTGTGGATAAGCAGTATACTATACTGGACTTCTTGCATCATGTTAATGATTTATGTCAGCAAGCAGTAATAACTAAATAGACTGGAAGTACACTAGCAATGGCTATATTATTTTCAACAACAGTTACAATTCCCAATATCTTGCTATATATTTTTAACTTTTCTTTTTTAAGTTATCATATGATAAACTTGACCTTTTTATTTTAGTGTACAGGTCCACAAAATTTAACAAACGCATACATTTGTGGACACCACCGTAACTGAGGACGTAGAAGACTTACCCACCCTCTCTGAGAGAAACTGTCCTTTACAGTCACCCGTTCTCTCCTAGCTGATCCCCAGAACCACTTGGCTGTTTTCTGTTAATATGAATTTATCATTCCAAAAAGGTTACCTCTGTGAAACCATATGGAGTATGGTGTGTTGAGGACAGGTTCTTTTACAGCAATAAATAGGAACTTATTATTGATCCATACAGTACTTTGGATTTATCTCATGGTTCCTTTTTATCATTGATTAGCTTTTCATCATATTATATACACCTTTGTCTGTTTATCCATTCATTGGCTGAAAAATATCTGTGCTATTATCAGTGTTTGGAAGTAATAGATATATATATATATATATCTCCATGTACAAGTTTTGGGATGAGCACAAGCCTTTCATTTCTTTTAGCATAAATAACCAGAAAGTCTAGTAAATGTAGCTCAGTTATAGCTTGAGACTCATTTTTAAAAAGCCATGAGATATTAAGAGGAAACACTGAACCAACTGCATAATATGGAATAATGTCTTTTTAAAAACATCTTTAAGCTGGTAAGTGGTGTGAGCCACAGCCATGCCAGAGAGATAAGTCAGTGTCTCCTGAGAATCAGCCATGCTGGAACTTGAGGGACCAACCAAGAAAGCAACAAGCCAGCCTTCCTGGTAAGCAGTGCAAATTGTGCACATGCCAGAGAGAGAATAAGTCAGTGTCTCCCATGAGCCCGCCAGAGTGTGGGCTGAGAATCAAACGTCCCACATCTCCCCTGCTACCCCCCATGTTAGAAAATGGATGATTTTGAGGTCAGCCAGAATGGATAGAAACTAAGGTACATAAAGCAACTAAATGCTTGTATTGTTGGGTTGACTTTGCCCACCTGGGGCCAGAGGTCTGAGCATCTCTTGGGAGGATGACTGTATGCAATGTAGCAAATATGGAGGATTTCATTCTAATTTGTCTTTGAAGGCCAATATTGTTTTCACTGTTTTGCTTTGTTCTGATGAATTGTTTTGCTCTATTCAATATTCTGTTTTGAAAAGTTTTATAATGTTCTGTTTGGGTTTGATTTTTCTATACCTGATTGAATGAACAACTATTGTGAAGATAACAAGATATACTACGGTAGCTATTATTGATATCCTGGTATCCTGCTCTGAAGTTCTGTACCAATTTCCCTGTATTGTCTTGATTGGGCTGTGTTCTGTCTTGTTTTGTTGTATTTTACTCTCTTTAAAATAAAAAATATAATAAAATAAAAAATCTTTAAGCCTATTTACTATCATCTGAGACATAATTCTTTGTAGTCTGAGAAGTCTTTAATTGAAGAAAAAAGAAGCATGTCAACAGGAAACATATCAGTCATGGAGCCTTAGGACAGTAGAAGTCTCAAAAGATCTAAAACAGGGATGGGAAAACTGCATCATCTATCAGTGTTTTCTACGCTCATCTGCTTCATTCTTCTCTCCTGGGAACTCATCTGTTCCTTGGTCCTAAAGGTATTTAGGATATTTCACCTAGGATTCTGAAGGACACATATAATTAGTCTGACTGACTGTCCACGAATACAAATTCCATACTGGTAGGACAAGATCTCTGCCAGTGTACTCAGGTCCCATCAATACGAGCAGAAAGTCAGGCTTATGCAGAACCAATGTGCCTGCCAGTGACCTTTCCGTTACTTCTGTGACCCTATGGATCGGGATATACTTCCGGAGAAAAAGTATTTATAAAGAGAAGGAACCCTCTTTGTCACCCTCTTGTGATTCCAACAAGGACTCTGTCCTCCTCTTTATAACACTTCAACTGGAAGAAGACTGGCAATCCTCAGGTAGTGTTATGGTTTGGATCTTAAACATCCCCAAAAGGGTCAGGTGTTAAAGGCTTAGTCCCCAGCTGGTGGGGCTTTAGGGAGAGGGTAGAAGTTTGGGGGGGGGCCTAATGGGAAGAAGTTGGGTCATGGGGCCGTGGGAGGTCCTTGTACAGAATGTTGGAACCATCCTTCCTCTTTGCCAAGTGCCAAGAGGTGAAGAGTTTTTGCTTCACTACATGCTCTCTGCCATGATGTGCTGCCTTGCCACAGGTACAAAACGACAGGGCCACACAACTATAAACTTCTGAAATTGTGCGCCGAAATTACCCTTTCCTCTTTTTCGGTTGTTTATCTCAGTTTTCACAAAAACAGCTGAGTCATATAGTGGGAGTGTGAAGTGGGTTCAGCCTCATTTGGCTCCTGGATAGGTCTGCTTTACCTTACAGGTTTTCTGTGTGCTCTTGAGTCTGGCAGCTTAGTACAAATCAGGCATCCTCTTCTCTCTTCCACTCAGTAGGGTTAGTTAAGAAGTGAGTTTCCTCACTTGGTAGAGCCTTGGTATCTCTTTTTTCTACGAAGTCCTAAGATCCCTTGGTCCCTCATACAGATTTTAGGAGTTAAGGAATTTGTTAGGAGAAATTTTTATCAGAAAAGTGCTAAAATACCTGCACAGGTAATCAAAATATGGTACTTTAATTTCAATTCTGCTCTTGAAGCAAGTAGTAAGTAGTGTCCATACTCTCTGAGGATAGAAGGTGATTGACAGGACAGGATTAGAGCACTTATGGCTTCAAAACCATGGACAGCAATATCCTACCTACCCTCAAGGCCATGATGGATACATTCCAATTGATCCTATGGTTCTTTAATTTTTACTTAATAGGGCCTTTTTAGAGACATATCAAAGAATTGATAAATACACAGATAGTGCTCTAAATTCCAGTGTACTTTACAGGAGAATTTGGCTTAAAATATGTCCATTTACCTGTTCCTCCTTCATTTCTCTTTTGCCTTCAGATATCACACAGCTCATGGTCAAGTTCAAAAGCTTTCACTCTGGCCTCCCAATCAGCTACATAAGACATAAACTTGTCTCCTAAAAAAGAGACAGCAGCCTTCGTGGCAAAGGCATTTCTTCATCAATAAATGAGTCCTGTTTGAAATGAGAGACAAAGGATAGCGGAACAAGCACAGGCTTAGGAGACTGGTAAATTGTGGTTTGCATTTCAACTCTGCTGCATGAAATTTCAGAAAATCACGCAAGTTCCCGGAGCCTCAGGATGTGTCTCAGGGTGGCTGTGACAATTAAATGAAATGCTTTGCTTAAGTGCTAACACATGGTAAATGCTCTATATCCATTGGCTTGCTCCCTCTCCTCTTTACCAGCCAACACTGTTAAAGTTCCTCAGGATTCAGCATTGTATTTAACATTTCTGACATTGTTTAAAAGTGAACATAAAGTTTTCCCTGTGTATAATTTCTGAAGATCAATAACAAGATAAATGAATTTCATTTTTTACTCCGGTGAAGTGGGCTTATACCATTTATATTTGTCCAAGAATAGTTAACTCTGTCCCTCTCTCTTCTGGCACCCCAAGTTCCTGTTCATCATTCTTCAGTGGCCCTGAGCAGAGCAGCTAATCCTTGTTTACATACAGTGATCTCCCCTACCTGGGTGTGAGCTCTTGGGAGGGGGAGCCCATCTGATTCATCCCTACATCCACTGTTCTTGGCACAAAGAGCAAAACCATCAAAGACTGTTGTAGAATGAGAGAAAGACTGAAAGGTAGCCATGGATACATGCTGGGCTGAAAAGATTTTGTTTCACATCTTCCTTGGGTTATAAGCTGACAGTTGGCAGTTTAATTTGCACTTCAAAGGAAAAAATATTAATTTCAAGAAATGAATGATTTTCAATTTATCTGCAAGTCTTTAGAAAAAAAGAAAGTTCTGTAGATGTGATCCCACAAGATCTGTTTAGAGAACAAGAAGAACAAAAAATCTACATTCTCTGTGGCCACTCTGGTCCTTGAGGAGATCTTACCCATTCTGACTTCTTCCTAGATGATTGTAGTATACACTGGGCACCAGATAACCCTGATATCAAAACAGCTAGGGATGTGGCTCAGTGATAGAGCACTTGCCTATAAAAACAGGAAAGACTGAACACAGAAAAAATATATGCAAGCAATCTATCTGATAATGGATCTTACGTGAACATCCAACACACACACACATACACACACATCTGACACACCTGCACACACGCACATAGAAGAAACTCAAGGAAGTGTGGATGATAGATATGTGTAGTACCTTGCATATAATGATGGTATCACACTGGTGTATACACATATCCAAACTAATCCAAACATATATACTAAACATATGTGATGTTGGCATTTCAATTACAATCTCGATAAAACTTTTTTAAAAATTATGAAAGACTAAGCTCAAGAATAACGATAAATCCTCTAATTACTCAAATTTCTACTGTGAATATAAAATTAAAGAAATTTATTGCATCTTCAAATGAGTCTCCAACTTCAACTTTAAGGGGAGATAAAATGATATATATGACATCCAAAGTGGGAAAGATGTGGCTAAAATCTCAAAGAAATGGTAGAAAATAAGATCTTCATCAAGGGATGACATTTAACTTGATCACTAAACAAAGGGCAATGCCTTGTTTGGGCCACTTTGGACAACTTCTTATCTTTCAATGTTCACTTCAAAATCTGCCTCTTGGGTCTGTTTTACGCTTCCTCTACACACAAGTCACACAGAAAATACTCCCTCCTCTGAGCCTACTGCCTGTTGCTGTGTGCACCAGCTCCACTGAAGTGGTTCCCCACTGTACTAGGAGCACTTGCAATCCTTTTCTACTGTTGAGCCTTGAAAAACAATAATTTGAAAGCACCAGTGTGAACTTCAAGGGGAGAACCCTTAGGAAGCAGCAATTGCAAGGGGATACTTTCTCTAAAGGGTCCCTGTCCCCTGCAAAGGCCAGTCCTTCAAGAGAATTTCAAATTGTTATGTATTTTTCCCAGATTTTCATTATATAAGAAAAACCAACCCAAAGAAAGAAGTCTGCAAACAGCACTCACAGCTACATCCCAGGAGAACTTTGTCCCTGGCTGTTGTCTATTTGAGAGAACCATTTATCACCCCTAAAAATCATTTACTGCTGGGGTGGAGGAGTAACTAGCATTTTCGGAGCTGTGGCACAGCCTCAAGCACTAAAAAGAAAGGTAATTTACATTTCCTTGAAGGTGCTGCATTCTCCACACTCCCCTGTCCTGTGAAGAAGGTACACCAGCTGCTAACTCTTTTTTTTTTTTTTATTTAAGAGGAAAAAGAGAAAAACACAAAACAAACCAAAGCGGCGTAAGGGTACACGCAATACAGAACTACAAAACAAAACAAAACAAAAAACCATAACAGTAAGAAATTACCTGCTAGTAGATTACACACTATTTTCTTGAAAATAGTTCCTCAAATCACAGTATCAAAGAACACAAGGTGGACATTCAAACAGGGAGACTGCAAACAGCTGTGTTCAATGTTCCAAAAACATTGATAAAGTCAGCTATTTAACACCCCCAAACACACTTGCTGTTATATCCGTTAGAGCTCCTTTTCTTTTTTTTTTTTTCCCTCTCTTTTTTACAACAAAATTTACACATCTTGGATTTTATTACTCCTTAGTGCTTATTACTTTCTTTGGGGGGGGGAAGAATACAGTCAAATATGACAAAACAAAGCTGTCAGTCAATACCAAGGATAGACGTAGCACATGGTGTAGAACAGAGTACAAGTTTATCAACAATGGTTATCAACGTTGTCCCTTGTTTCCTTAAAAAGAATTGTCTATCTTATTAGATATTATAAAGTTGGACAAAACAGTAGAGAACAAGACCAATAAAACTTAGGCGTTGTAAACATTACAGGACTTCCAAAGAAGACAATAGTCAAACCAGAATGGGTATCTTAGTGAATCTTATTGTCTTCAAAGTAGTTGCCTATGTCTTCAAACTTGATACTATCATATAGAATGGAACAGAGTCTAATCAGTCAAAACAAGATCGTGGGAGTACTACAGGACTTCAAAACAAGTTAATAGGAAATCGAAAACAGTTACTATTTATATATCCTAATTTTTTTGAATTTTTTCTTTAAGACAAACATAAGAAATGACTAAATAATTTTTTTTTTGAAACAATAAGGGGGAGATTGAGATAAAACAGGACATAACAATATAACAATAGAGGTCACAGCATGACTGTTTCAATAACCTAGTACTTCACCACCTTATAACCTGACTTAGTAGTAGTTACCATAGTGTCTTTTTCCTTGAAATATTTGGGTAAAACTTCATATACTCTAGCTTCAAATATTTTCATATCAAGAAGCCCAGAATAAAGCCTTTCTAATTAATGAGTGAAAACTTTATAAGGCTTCAAGGCCACCTAATGGGGAATCATGATTACCACATATTTTTATATATTTGAAACTCTTGACTTACTGGCTACTCCCACTCTCCTGAGGTCCCTGTGAAAGCAACAAATGTGCAGTCTTTTCTCCATTTAATCTGCTTACTGCCAGTTTATTTATCAGACTCAAATAACAAGCCACTAAACAAAACAGAAGGTTTCTGGTCCAACACCCCATAGGTGAAAAGCTGGGGTCTCAATCCTCTGTAGTGGCTTATATAACATAACATGTCTTATATAACAGACGTAACAGCATGTTGCATTTGCTGAATCCTGCTGGATTACAAATACGTTTATTATGTGTCATAAGCACCACATCATTTAATCCTGAAAACAAAGATTCAAGGTTTGATTTCGCTTTTATTTGACTTGACTTCATTTTTCCTGCAATGTTTTACTATGAAAATTTTCAAGCACACAGAAAAATTGAAAGAATTTTACGCTGAACACCCAAATACTCACTATCTAGATTCTACAAATAACATTTATGACACTTGCACTATCACGTTTCTCTATATTTATGCACCCTTACACATTACTAAGTTTATTCTATTTTTAAATAAATTTAATGTAAGTGCATATGGTTTTACCTCATATTATATAAATGTGTAAAGTTCCACTTTCATTTTATAGAAACTCACACAACACATAATTTGAGAAAGCATTTCATTCCCTAAAGAGATGTTGATTTATTGCTGCATTGAAATGTACTATGTTCACATTTGAAAAAAAATGTATCTTTCAGTAATTAAATATTATTTAATGGACTATGAATTTATACTCATACATTACATTATTTGTGGAGAGTTATTCTATTGTGGGAGAAATACACACTGAAAACAAATCAAAAATTGAAAAATTCAATAGGAGATTATGTATGAAAGAAATCAAAAAAGGAAGAGAATCTAGTGAGATTCTTTGTCCTAGAGCTGGCACTGATATAAGCAGGAAGGAGAAGAGAACAACAAAGAAAAACAAGTAGCTTTGATGTGCTGGAGTGATGAGAAGATACTAGGCATGGAGAAAACCTAGGGGAAGTGTGGCTCTTTTGCAAATAAAATAAAATAAAATAAAATAAAATAAAATTCATGTCTTCAGAAGCCAATAATTCAGAAATTCAGTAACTCATTGAAAATATTCAGCAACATGTGACCTATAGAATTGTGTCTTTCTCCTGGTCAAGGTCAAAAACAAATTATTAGCAAGAATAGCAATGATGCAATAAATTCCTTGGGTATTTCTGGAACCAAGTGCATATTATCTTTGTGTGAGTAGGAATCAAGAATGTAAGACTGCCTACAAAGTGGTACCTAATTATGAGAAATTAACTTAGGATATTCTTGTTAAGATGATTTCATTTGTCTGGGAGCTACATTCATAGCACAAAGAGTCAGGAACAGACATATATTATGAATTTCACCTTCAGACTCAACTCATGCAAGTCAAAAGTAAAAAGGTTAGATTATCTCTGGGTTTGTGGAAAAAAAGGTATGTAATATCTATGGATATCATTGGAGATAGTAGGCTTCTCTCTGTCTTTCTTTGGAGCACAGAGAAACCCACATTGCTTGGATGCTTGCTCTGTGTGATAAGGCATGTTTCTTCTCTGGCATCCATCTGGCTCTAAAGCTAAGTCCCAGCATGGCCCCTAATGGCTACGCTAAAGCCTAGCTACATTTTTGCCTTTTTCTGTTCTCGATAGTAAAATCTAGTAAACTTTATCCAAATGCCCTTCTTGTTGTCCTTTTGGTCAGATCATGTTGAATATAGAGTTCTTAACCTGATTTTTTTACTTGATATGGCACTATGAACATTCATCATGCCATCATGTATTCTTTGTATTTACTATTGCATGGTAGGCCATCGTAAGTACCAATAACTACTGAAGCGAGTCCTTGTCGAAACTATACATCCATGCTGAACACATTCAAATTTTTTCCTTGTCATTGTTCCCTAAACAATGCCATATGCCAACAACATACATTGTATAAGGTATTGTAGGCCATCAAGAGATAATTAAAAGTATATGAGAGGATGTGCATGGGCTATAAGCAAATATCACACCACTTTATGTAAGGAACCTCAGCACTTGGTATCTGTGAGGCACTCCTAGAACCCTTCCCCCACAGTACCAAGGAAAAACTATATATAAAGAATATATATTTTTGATTAACATGCACAAGCAAAACGCAATCTTAAACCTCCAGCCTACCCAAAACAAGTCCAGGAGACAATGAGATAGAGAAAAATGTAAGACCACACCTGAAATTGATGAAATGATAGCAACCAAAGTAAAGAAACAAATTTATCAAGCTATAGAAAAAAATCAGATAAAAAATAATTTCTCCGGTTTAAAAAAAAAGAAATGGCAATAAGGTTAGTAAATCTAGAATATAGATAGAGAAAAAGTAGGAAAATCAAGAAAACATGAAAGATCAATATAGGAAAGAAATAGAATACTTGAAATGGATTTACACATATCTAAGAAATTATAAATTCCATTCAAAACTGGCAAAATCTCTTGCACAAAACTGAAGATAAACTTTAAGACCATAAATACAAGGTTGTGGCTATTGATCATGAAAGGAAAATCGCTTAAAATAACAAATGATCAAGAAATAATTCAACAGCTGCAAGATAATATGAAGAAAAACAACACAAGCTGATAGATGTCAATGAAAAAACAGTAGTCAACACAAATGACATAAAACGACTATTTACAGAAGCGGTAGCATAAAATTTCCCAAACACAGTAATAGAAGCTGATATACAGTTAAGTGAGGCATATAGAACTCCAATAGCCATGATCAAAATAAATCTACGCAAGACATATAATAATCAAGATCCCAGAAATTTAGCACAAGAACAAAATATTAAGAGATATGAGAGAAAAGAAACAGATCACCTATAAAGGAAAGTCTATCAAAATAAAGGAAGACCTCCCAATACAAACCCTCAATCAAGAAGAGCTTGGAATGAAGTATTTCAGTTTCTGAAAAGGTCATGTCACAGTAATATATGTGCACCCATGTTTATAGCAGCACAATTTGTAATAGCTAAATCTTGGAAACAACCCAAATGCCCATCAACCACAGAATGGATGAAAAAAATGCGGTGTTTTTGTACAATGGGTTATTACTCAGCTATATAAATGGATGGTCTTGAGGTTTTTACAGATAAATGGAGGCAACTTGAGACTATCTTCATAAGTGAAATAAGTCAGACTCACCTTTGTCAATATCATATTATCTCTCTAGTATAAAAACATAAAAAACCAAAAGAGTAATAAGATCCAAAATGTATAACAGATATTGTAATAATGAAAGGGAAAGAAGGTATTCTAAAGGATACAACTGTATGTATGTTTAAGTGTGCAAGACAGATAACCAAACTACTAAGTTTTAGTTCATCAAACAGAACAGTTTGTACTGTCATTGTTTGCCCACATTTTATGCTTTGATTTTTTAACTTGAACAAATACTTCTAAAATAACAATATGTAATTTATCAACAGTGATTTCTTCCTGCCATTTTTTAAAAATTCTGTATTATTTCCACCCTTTTCTCTGTTTTGCTTTTTTTCTCTAAATAAAAAATAAAATAAAATAAAGGTGGGGTCAATAAAAGGACCATCAAAAAAAAAAAAAACTTGTGAAAGAAAAAAACTTTCAACCCCGATAAATGTACCTTGAAAAACTACCTTTCAAAATTAATGGAGAAATAAGATACTTCCATCACAAAGAACAACTGAAGAAATTCCTGACCACCAAACCAACCCTTCAAAGAGTACTAAAAGATATTCAAGAAGGAGATAAAAATGAGCACAATTTCAAGAATGACATCAGAAATAAACTGCCAGGCAGAGCTATCAATTAAACAGAAGGTAAAAGAAGGGGGACCAACAATGGGAAAATAGCATCACACAGATAAACCAGTACATATCAATGTAATCAACTGTCAATGTAAATATCCTTGATTTACCAAACAAAGGAAACAGACTGACATAATGGATCAAGAAATAGTGTTCAACAATATGCTGTATACATGAAACACACTTAACTCAAAAAGAAATTCATAGACTGAAAGTCAAAAGACAGAAAACAATCTTCCATGAAATAGGAACCCAGAAATAAGCAGGGGTAGCTATTTTATCTGCAGGCAATGTGAACTTCAAGTCAAAAATGATCAAAAGAGATAAAGAAGATCACAATATACATGTTAGGAGAAAACTTAAAAAGGAAGAGATAATAATCATAAATATAAATGCAACAAACACAAGAGCAACCAACTATAGAAGACGTATTAATAGACATGAAAAATCAAATGAACAATGGCACAGTTATAATGGGGGAACTTAACACCCCACTGTCACTAAGAGATCGGTCAACTAAACAAAAAATCAGCAAAGAAATACCGAACTGAACAAACCTGTAAGCAAACAGACTTAGTAGATTTATACAGAGTGTTTCATACAATGACATCCAAATACACATTCTTCTCAGCTGCACATGGGAAATTCTCTAAAATAGACTAGATACTATCCTACAGAACACGCTCAAGTATATGCAAAGGAACTGAAATTATCCCATGCATACTATCTGATCATAGTGCAATGAAAGTAAAAATTAATGGCAAAAGAAATTACAAAAATTTCATAAGCAAATATAAATTAAATAACACACTCTTGAACAGCCAGTAAGTCACAGATGAAAGTAAAGAAAAAGCTAGACATTGACAATTAAACAGAAATGCAGATACAACATTCCAGAATCTATAGGATGCAATAAAAGCTGTCTTAAGAAGACTATTTATAGTACTGAATTCTGACATCATAAAAACAGAACAAGCACAAATAAACAATCTAATGTTGCACCTCAAGCTTCTAGAAAAAGAAGAGCAAGTCAAGTCCAAAGTCCATACAAGGGAGTATATTTTAAAGATTAGATCAAAACTTACTTGAGACTAAAAAAAATACAAATGATTAATGAATGAAAAACTTGGTTCTTTGAAAGAATAAATAAAATTGATAAGCCCTTATCAAGAAAAGGAAAGAAAAGCCTTAAATTCATGCATTGAGGAAAAAAAAGAGGGAAATTACTACAGATCCTGTAAAAGTTTAGAAAATCATCAGTATTTACTTTGAATATCTTTATATGATGGAAAACACAGAAGAAATGGCCAGATTTCTAGATATGGATGAAGTATCAAAGCTGAATCAAGAAAATATAAAACTTTTAAACAATGCAATATCAGTTAATAAGATTGAAAATATAATTAAAGACCTACCAGCAAAGGGGCTGCGGATTCAGCTCAGTGGCATATGCTCCTGCATTGCAAGCGTGCAATCATGAGTTTGATCCCTTGTACCAAAAAAAAAAAAAAAAAAAAAAAGACTTACCAACAAAGAAAATCCTAGGTCCTGATGTATTCACTGCAGAATTCTATAAGAAACTCTTTAATAAAATTGAAAAAGAAGCAATACTCCCTAACTCATTCCTGGAGGCATGTATTACTCTGATACCAAAATCAGAAAAAGACCCAACCAAAAAAAGAGAATGATAGGCCAATCTCTCTAACCAACATAAATATAAAAATCGTCAATAAGGTACTACCCAACAGAATGTAGCAAATCATCAAGAAAGTAATACATTATGACCAAAAGGGATTGGAATGCAGGGATGGTTCAACACAAATCTATAAATGTAATATACCCAGTATATTGCAGTATTACATTTATATATGTATAAATGTAATAAACAGAGCCAAAGACAAAAATCACATCATCTCAGTAGATGCAGAAATATTCATTTGTGATTTTTTAAAAAACCCTACAGAAAATCAGAATAAATGGCCTTTATATCAGTCTGATAAAAGCCACCTATGACAAACCAACAGCCAACAACATATTAAATGAATAAAACTGATATCTTTCACTCTAAAATCAGAAACAAGGAAAGGATGGCTACTATCACCACTGTTTTTTAATATATTTCTGGAAACATTGGCCAGAACAATTAGACAAGTGAAAGAAATAAAAGGAATAAAAATAGGATAGGAAGAAGTGAAATTATCATTTTTCAGAAATGACATGCTACTCCACCTAGAAGACTCCAAAACTCTACCAAAAGACTACTAGAGTCAATAATCAATTTCAGTAGCATAACTGGATACAAAGTCAAAGCTCAAAAATCAGTGGCATTCCAGTATACAAACACAAACTCACTGAATGAGGAATAAGGGATATCATATCCTCTTTTAAAAAATCCAAAGAATAAGATACTTAGAAATCATTCTAACAAAGTAAAAGAACTATAACTGATAATTACAGCACTCTGAAAAAAGAGATTGAAAAGGACATCAGGAAATTGAAAAATACCTTTTGATAATAAATAGGAAAAACCAACACTATGAAAATGGCCATACTCCAAAAAATTGTTACAGTCAGCAATTTAGCTCAGCAGCATAAGCATTGGCCTTGCAAGCACGTGGTCATGAATTCTATCCCCAGCACACACAAAAATTGTTATACACCTTTAATATATTCTCAATCAAAACACTATTAACATACCTCACAGAACTAGAGAAAAATTCATTTGGAACCAGAAGAGACCGAGAATAGCAAAGGCAGTTCTGGACAACAAAGGCAAGGCAAAAGGCATCAAAATCCCTGACTTGAAATTATACTACAAAGCTACTGTGATAAAAATCATCATGGTACTGGCAATAAAACAGACCTGAAGATCAGTGGACTAGATTAAAAGATGCAGATACAGCTACAAACACACTCAGCCACCTCATCTTTAACAAAGGGGCCAAACATGTTCACCAGAAAAGAGCATCTTTGATAAATAGTGCTAGAAAAACTGGCTTTCCACATGGCAAAGACTAAAGTCATTTAATGAGCATTATGTCATTTGTGAAACAATGATAATTTAACTTCTTTTGTATTTATTCCTTTTACTTCTCTCTCATGTCTTAACACCATGCACTAAAATCAAAATGGGTCAAAGATCTAAATATTCAAACAAACTGGGTAACAAAGGTAGGGATCTTGAAGACATAGTTCTAAACAGAGAATTCATGAACAAAACTAAAAATGTATGAAAAATACTTCAAGAATCAACAACGAGGATCTCATCTTATTAAAAATATTTTGCACATCAAAAAAACAATGACTGAGTAAAAAGACAACCCACAGAATGGGAAAAATTTTAGTCAACTGTTCCTCAGACAAAGGACTTCTATCCAGAACATATAAAGAATTGAAAAACTCAAACACTTCAGAGTCAAAGACCCAATCCAAAAATGGGCATGTGAAATCAATACAGATGAAGTAACACAAATGACAAATAAATATGTGGAAAAAATGTTCAACACCATTGGTCATTTGTGAGATGTAAGTTAAAACAACACTGAGATATGTATCCATCTCATTCGAGAAAGAATGAGACCATCAAGACACTAACCAACCACTAATGTTGGTGGAGCTGGAGGGAAAGGAACATTTCTCCACTGTGGGTGGGAGTGCAGACTGGTGCAACCATTGTAGAAATCACCATGGAGATTCCTCAGAATGCTAGGATTTGAGGTCCCCTTCGACCCAGTAATTCCCCTTCTAAGTATCTTCCCAGAATTAAAAACTAATGTTTTTTAATATATGTTCACCCATGTTTATAGTAGCTCAATTTGTAATGGCTAAATCTGGGAAACAACCCAAATTCCCCTCAACCATGGAATGGATAAAAAAAAGATGCAGTATTTTTATACAATGGATTTTTATACTACTGAGCTATAAAGAAGGATAAACTTGTGACTTTTATAGGTAAATGGATGCAATGTGAGACATACTCATAAGTGAAATAAATCAAATGTGCCTGTGTAAACATATTACCTCCTTGATGTGAGAAATGAAAGAGTAAATAAGATCTAAAGTGTACAATAGCTATTGTGAAATGGGAAGAAATTGTTAAAAAGCAAAACAGGAACTAGGAGTATGGAAATGGGAAAGGAAGCCAGGGAAAAGGGAGAAAAACACAAGTTAGCTATACTATTACTGTCTCTTAGTTCATTGAAAAGGAAGATTTGTGCTATTATCAAATGAAGAAAATTTTATGTCCACATCTTGTACTCTGAGTACTTTGAAGATAACAATATGCAGAGTATTAACTAATTAATCCACATGATGTAATCCTAGTCACCATGAAATAACAACATGGTGTGATGGTAGAGCATTTAGAGGTATTTGGGTCACACAGGTGAAGCCCTCATAAGTGGGATGTGTTTCCTCATATAAGCAACCTCACCTGGCTCTCTTGCCACCTTTCCACCACATAAGGATACAAGGAGGAGTTGGTCATCTGAAATCAGGAAGAGAGCTCTCTTCAGATCTGATCATCCAGGTACCTTGATCTGAGATTTCCAACCTCCAGAAGTATGCAAAACACATTTCTGTTGTTTATAAGCCATCTAGCCTGTGATACTTTGCTATAGCATCACCAGATGACAAAAATGTTGTCTAACTGGAAGTTTGCTTATTCCAACTATTAATTTCTATCCCATCTGATTGGGTGTTGTAGGTAATTGTCTTTATTTAAAATAATTAATTGTCAAGTAAAGGTAGAATATTGAAAGTGTTCAATGTGATTATTTGATTTATGTGTACATTATATGATGATTATCATAATGAATTAACACATTCATTAACAAGGTACTGAAATTAGATCTCTGAATATGGCTCATCCTATAGCTGAAAGCTTGTATCTTTGTCAAGCATCTCTTCATTTCCTCCACCATATCCCCAGGCCCTGGCAAGCACCATTCCATTCTCTTTTTCTATGAGTTAGTTTTTATTTAGATTCCATCATAAAATATGCACCATAATATCTACACATTCATCTACTAGTATATATTTAGGCTGTTTTCATACTTCAGCTACTGTGAATTATGTATTAATGAACCTTGGATTTTATTGTAAGCCAGTCCTCTGTTGCTTTAAGTGGTAATGCTGGGATGAAAATACAATTAGAATCTGTGATGTTGATATACACAATGGAGTTCTGCTCAGCCATAAAGAAGGATAAATTTGAGTCATTTGCAGGGAAATGCATGCAAAGTGAGACTATAATACTAAGTGAAATAAATCAGACATAAAAGTTAAATATTGCATGATTTATCTCATATAAGAATCCCCAAAATATAGATAATTTAAAGAACAAAATAAAATATGGATGTTAGGAAACAAGGAGATAAGCTTTGTGGAAATAGGAAGAGGACCTAGAGTTTGGTGAAAAACATGAAGGGGAGAGGGAGAGGGCACAGAGGACTATGATTGGACATGTGTATGCACCTATTTCGTATAATGAATGTATTCATTATGATCACAAACATTTACAAATTTAAAAAAAAAACAACAAAACCAGAAAAAGTCAAATCTACAGGATAAAGAATAAAACAGTGATGAGCAGGGTCAGACTAGGAAGAGGAATTGGGGAGATATAGGTCAAAGGATACAAAATAACAAAAGAGCTGTTACATAATGTGGGAGTGTACTTAAAAATAGTGTGTGCATTCAAGATTTTGCTAAGATGATAGTTGCTCTTACAACCAAAGAAAAAATATGGGCAACTGTATAAGGTTTCTGATGTGAATTTTTCATTACTGTAACCATTTTACACATCTCATACCATATCATATACTTATATAACATTAAAGTTATTTTTAAAAAGAAACTAAAAAAGAGAACTCCTGATATTGAAATAATCATTCTTAAGTCAAGTCATCTTTGATGGATTTACCAGGCAATGTTAGAATCTTCTCTATATTTTCCTTTCATAAAAAGAAAGTCATTGGCTAATAACCCATACCAACTGACATATAAGGTTTACTTTGTCTTGATAGTTATCTGACTTAAAATTTAAAAGGACCATGGCAACCATTCTTGGATATCATGCTGTCAGAAGAACCCAGGTCCATCTATAAATAGCTCAATACTTATAGACTAGAGCTGAGGAATATATTCCAGCTGGTCTTCTGTTTTCTCTTCTCTCCATCATTTCCTGTTATTTCCCAGCTGCTTGCCATATATGTGGGTTATTAAGGCAACATAAAATACATTGAATTCAGTGAATATTTATAATGTAGTATGATTGCAACATTGGAAATTAATTCTTTGAACTAAGCTTTAGGTATACATAATTGGTACATAATAGATTATTCTATATGAATGAAAGAAAAATTTCAGCAGACATTCTATTGTTAATAAGCTCTCTTCAGATTCTAAGACCTAGAAAACTTTGCATCTTCTTCATTGTTTCTTTAGATTCAGAGTCAAAGTTATTAGCTAATGGCTTTAGTGGGGCAGGGTACATATTTACCTTTATAAATGCGAGGGCAAAAGGTGAAGGAGGAGGAGAAAACAAAAGAAGAGGAGTGAAAAGGAAAGAAGGAGTGAATTCCATGTTTTCCTTTGGTCCTTAAAGGGACTGTTACTTCTAGAAATTTCTCACATTGCTTGCAAACAACAGGCCTAGATATCTATTAGCCTGAACAAACAACATCCTCTTCCTTAATCTTTTACATCCTACACCTGAACCATTCAAGCAGTCCTAATACTGTGCTTCCAAATAGAAAAAAAAAAAACTTCACAACAGTCAAATCATCTGTTGGAAGCTGAGAGTCATCTCCACTGTCTTCCTGTGCTCTCTGGTTATTGAAGCAGTCCAGTGGTCGTTTTCTTCTGACCTCCCAAGCTCTCTGAAGTAGGTGACAAGGTTACTGGCTGGGGTCCACCCCTCTTTCTTTTCCTGAGATTTGGCACCTGCACTATTTCTGAGAAACATACTTGACTCTTCCCCCACATGGCATATTCTTGGATCCTTGTTTTTTCTCATTAATAATCCTGAGCCTTCAGCTTACAACCTCCAAGCTCTACACACACAAAACAAACCTAAAACAAAACCAGCATCCTTGAAAAGGTAGAGTAAAAATAACATCTCTGGAATATCCTTGACTTTTCTACCTGTCTTTGTCTTTTATTAAGTCTACTCACAGAAACTACAGGAAATTTTTTAAAAAGGAAAAGAAACTTGCATAAAGTGACACCCACAAAAAGTACTCAAGGTCCTTCTATCCCAAGGTTTAGCCAATGCTAGCATAAAATGTAGCAGCAATAAGGTAAGAAAAGACGAAACCCTGGCTCCACCACTTTCAAGTGGCGAAGTCGGCAAATTATTTTCAGAGATTTCTTTTCGTACACAATAAAATGGTGTTATAATATTTATAGTACAAAGAATCAGAGATTTAGCTCAGTGGCACAAGTATCTGCCTGGCAAGCGCAAGGTCATGGGTTTGATCCCCAGTATCAAAAAATAAAATTTTATAGTATAAGACTTCTGTGCAGACTCAATATCATATTTATAAAGTACCTAGAGTGCATTAGGTATTTAAGAAAAGAGCTGTTATTAACACATCTGGTTCATTCATGGCTCCCATCTCTCCTGAGTTAGAGAAGTGCCTCGGCTGTGTCAAGCCAGAAGCACACTTCCTGAACCCAAGAGAGCATGCTGAGAGAGCCACCGAGAAAAAATGTATTGACACAATGCCATTACCAGTTCTAACAATCATTTATTGTGAATTCCCTTGGAACCCATAAGCCATTACGAACCTACCAACCTTGAGTTTGTCAAAGCGTGTGTTGAATCAGTTTATATTTTCAGCTCACAAAACCTCCTGGGCAACAAGTTCCCATAAATCACTTTTTCAGTAGCACAATAGCATTCAGGGAGGCAATGAGACCCAGGGGAAAGAGCTCAGACTCTATACAGATGTCTAATGAATCTGCTATTTTCTACCTGTGAGGTCTTGAGTAAATGGTTTACCTATAGGGCCCTCAGTCTTATGAAGTCATTTTTCCAGAATGAAGTTGAGATAATTTATCTAAGGTAATTGATTTTCTTTGATCCACACATGCTGGAATTAGATTGGATTCCCATACACATACATACTTATGGCTCACTTGCTCATTATTAAAGACTTTTTTGAAACTCACCTGTAAGAAATTTTCCACATGTGACTATAGATATCTTGAAAACTAAATAAGATGTCTGAAAGTGTTTTCAGACATTGGATAATAAGAAGAAAAGACAGTTATTCCTCCAAAGATTAGGGAAATAAAAAAAGAGGGTCTTTATAAATGAATTAATTTTCTATCTCAGGTTAATTTCTAGAACTCAGTATAGGTAGAATTCCAAACAGGTGAGATAGATGAACTGGAGACTAAAATAGGAACATTGGAAGACAGAAGTTAATGAATTTGGGAGATTATCAGAAACTAAGCAGAGAACATGCTTGAAAAGTCTATATAAGAATTTCCTTCCTATCTTTGAGTTAAGCCAATGTGTGTGTGTATGTGAAAAATTTTCAGAATTGTGCAAAAATAGCTCCTAGGAAGCTACAAACTGAGCAATTCCTACCATGGCCACATAGCTGGGAGACATTTGAGTATCTACCAGTCAGGGTGGAGAAAACTTGGTAAACACTGAAAGCATTCTTTTTAGATCAAAGACGATGCTTACTGACTGCAGAGTATATATCCAGGTCAAGCCCACAAAGCAAATGCTATTAAATCGAATGTTAACCTTAACAAGACTTAATAATGGGGGGAGGGGGAGACCAGGGATCCAACTCACAACCTTGCTCTTTCCAGGCAGGCACTTTTTGATGCTGAGCAACTTAGTAAATTTTTAAAGACTGAAATTACATGGATATATTTTCTGACTAAAACAAAATTAAATGATGAATCAATTACAAAGATACATGAAAACATAAGTACTTGTAAATTAGAAAATATATATTTAAATGATCTTGGGTTAAAGAAAAAGTAAAGCAAAAAGTAAAATATTTTAATGATAGTGAATTAAAAATAAAAAATAGCAAAAGCAGAATGTAGCTAAATCTGTAATTACAGGAAATCTATGGCTATTATTATGCTAGTATTTTTTAAAGAAAGATCTAAAATCAGTTATCTAAAATTCCACCTTACTAAGAAAACTAGAAAAAGAGAAAAACCCAAGATAAAAAGTAGAAAATAATAAAAATCCAAATCAATGAAATAGAAAACAGCTGATAAGTAGAAAATAACAGGAAATCTTCATGATTTGAAGGCAGGTAAAGATTTTTAGACTAGCACATAAAAGCTACAAATCATAGAGGGAAAAAATATGGAAATTTGAATTTCAACAAAATATTTTTTCTTTAAGGACACTGTTAAGACACATCTGGTGTCTGGTATGTAGTACATAAAAACAACTTACATAGCGGAGTAATAAATAGAAAACAGTTCAATAAAAAGTAGGCAAAAGTTTCACTTCTGATATAAACTATCTGTTAATGATATATGAAAACTGTCTCATTACTATTTGTCAATAAAACATAATTTTAAACCACAATTAGTTGCCATCTTTAGAAAGCAAATCTGGAATGACAACATCTAGTATTGGTGAAAGTGTGGAATAACTGGAAACTTCAAGATTTGCTGGTGGTAATGCTTAAATGATACAATCATCTTGACAAGGTTTTGCCATTTCTTACAATTTAAATACACATATTATGACATATCCAAACAACAGAATAGTGCTGGGTCACAAAAAGGATCAAACATTCGATACACAAATATGGATGAATCTCAAAATCATGCTAAAGGATTCAGGCCAAAAAGAGTACCAGCTGTGTGGTTTTGAGTACATGAAATTCTTGGAAAAACAAGTCTAATCTATAGTGATGGGAAGCAGGTAGTGGTTTTGTGGAATGTGGAGGCTAAAGACTGATTAGCAAGATATAGAATAAAATTTTTTGAGAATGCTGTGGAAATGTTCTCTTCATCATGGCAGTGTGTACAAGCTCAGTTTACTATAAAAAAAAATTCTAAGACTGGGTGGTTATTGAGTCTTGACATAGATCCCCGATCTCCGAAATGAGTGTGCGGCAGAGGCTTAAATAAAATGAGACAAATGGTGTGATTGTAGGGCTCCAGGAGGGTCCAAAACCCCCTAGCTGAGCTCAAGACTCTGAGGGCTAAGACAACGATTTCTCTGGACCTCCCACTTTTATTAGGTCCAACAACAAAGGGTTGGGAAACTGAGGAAAGCACAGGCAATGAGCAGGACCTTGGGAGTCACTTCAAGGATGTCTCCAAGTCATGAATGATGTCACTTTAGGAGAACTGTCGTATCATGAAGACATGATAAGAGTGACATAGTAGGAGTAATTCCTACTGCTGCAGTCTCTATCCACTTAATTGATGTTGGAGCCAAGTGTCCGCAGCTATGGCCTTTTCTTGCCCTTTGATGTATCTCTGGCCTCACAGGCCACTACAGGCCTCAGCCAGGACCAGTGAATCATAGAGGTTCACTTACTATGAATCAGCTCCCATCACCAGGCAAGGGGCGGAGGCCCAGGACAGACTCACGGATAAACATAGAAAGCCAATTAGTAAAATTTAAATCTTTCTCAGAGCCACTTCATAGTGGTCTCCAACAGATGGTTTAAATAATACGCACTCATTTCTCCCAATTCTGGAATCCATGAAGTCTAAAATGAAGATACTGGGAGGCTGACTCCCAGTGAGGGCCACTTTTCTGGCTTTCACATGATCACCTTCTTATAATGTCCTCATGTAGTGGGGAAAACAAGAGCTCTGGCCCCTGTCCTTCTTCCAAAGACACTGATCCCATCATAAAGACCCATCCCCACATCCTCCTCGAAATCCATTTACTCCCCAAATGTCCACCCATCACACTGTAGGTTAGTATTTGAATACATCAATTTAGGGGTTACACAAATACTCAGCTCATGTAAGATAATAGTTATATCTGTATATATGGTTTTCAATGGGTGTGGAACTGACATTTGAATGTTATTAATGTTTTTCAGTATATCTCAATAAAGGCTATTTTGAAAATAAATACACAACAAAAATAAATATTGTAGAGACACTCTGTGCTCACTTGTAATACACATCATTTCTAAATAGCCAAAACAAAATGTCATCTTTCTCTTGCTTCTTGTTCTGCTTTATCACTCACTTGGGGAGAGACAAGAAGGAGTCTAGGAGGAGAGTCAGAGAAAGAGGGAGAGAGCCCTTCTTTGTCCATACACAGGCACCCCTGATGGTTCCTGACTCAGGACTCAACAGTTAAAGGGAAACCGCACCTCTTCTGAACAGTCTGGGTGAGCTGCCTTCACCAACAACCCAGAAGTATCCCACTGTGTCTGTCATTATCATTTGCACCTCCACTGTCAGAGGCAAAAGAAATGTAATTTCAGGTCACTACAGGGGCAATGATATCAAAGGGAGTGAAACATGTTTCAACTTCATAATTAAATAATAAATTGATACTGAACTAATTGTTTAACAGATTAAAAAGGGATTTCTATTTCCTGCTTATAACAACAGACAGAAATAAACCACCAAGCAACCAATACGGGATTTGTAGACAGGAAGTTTATAGGTATGAATCAAAAATGATTATTTTTTTTCTCTTGCTGAAGGCTTGCAGAATCACAAAACATGAATTCCTATCGCTCTAAATTATATCTCCAGCAGAAACTGCTCTCAGAATTGCAATCCCTTTGTCAGCAGCGCAGACCACCATGAAGCTTTCTGTTTCAACAACTGAGCAGCCCTGGGATTTTCCACTCAGTAATACAAGTTAGCTCTTCGGGCACTGCAATCAGTTCTCTTTATATCTCAAGATCGTTTCTCATTCATTAATTTGAATATCTAATCCCATGGCATCATGCTGCAATCAAAAATCCTTTCCCTTCATTTCCAGGTAAAATTTGTCCCTCTTCTCCAGTTTAGAACCTGGGTAGCAGGAAGTCTGCAGACAAAGAACAGATCCATCTAGTGTTTTCATTTCCTCGCCTTGTGCTTTCTCTGCAAGTTTGTCAGCCACTGTCTCTCATTCTCCAAGGCCGAACAAAAGTGGGAAGAAGCTTTGACTGAAAGAGAAATACTTCATAACTGATTATGGCTAATAACGTCATAGGTTTCCCCCTTTTCTCTGGAGCCCAGAAGTGATTAAACCTGGCACGTGAACCATAGCTTACTTGGCTTGTGTGAAGCCCACATGGCATGAAGACCCCACTTGCTGGCCTGTATCACTTCACAGAAATTTCTCACACTTTCTCTGATCAAAAGAACTCAAGAGAACGTGGGTGGTTTTTTTTTTTTTTTTTTTTCAGGCAGAAAAAGACTTTTACTTAAAGTCTTGACTCTCTTCTTTCATCTGGATAAAAGATTTAAAAGTCATTTAATAGTTTTATTCCATCTAGTTTGATATTTCTGCGTGGGAGTCTCAATCTAGAATAAAACTGCTATTATCTTCATGCCTTAACCGCAATTGAGACAAGAGTCCTATTTAAATGCCCTAATATAGATGTAAGGAAAAATTAGGAGAAAACAAAACTGCATATTTATTCAGTCACCTAAGTAGGTGGTAGATGGAGCTTATAACTCTTAAAGCTTGAAAGATTTTTTTTAGTACAATGTGGATGAATATGATAAAGTAAACAGTATTTCTAAACTTCTGTTCATCAAAACTATGCTTAACTAAAACCCAAACTTAAAAATTAGATTGCTTAAAGCTCTAATAATGTTTAACATATAAGCCATTAATGTATCTCTTCTAATATTTTTTATTTTTAAGTTTGAAATGAATGCATGCTCCACTTATTTTATAAAACTTGGAAAATATGCAAGAGTGTGTTATGGACATAATTTCTCCACAAAAGGGAAACAGAAAAGGCTGCATTTGCAAAATTTTCTAAATCAAGTTAAATCTGATTCTAAGGTCTCACTGGTCAAGGTCTATGTGAAATCCAAAAGTCATATTAGGAGCCCCACACTTCCATTGTATCATACAATGACTTCAGAGATGTGGCCAAGGAAAGAGTGTAATTCATGGTGGCCATCCTTTTCCTCATGCTCACCCTGCTATGAGGATGCCCTTGTAAAGCACTATTCTGCTGTCTGTTGAGCAATGTTGCTTTAAGTAAATCACAGACATGCTCTCCACATACCACAGTTCAGCTAATGGAGAACTTCACAAAGCTTGCTGAAGTAAAGATGCTTAGCGCTTGCTGTCTGAACTACATCGTTGCACTATAAGGTCTTACAGCTCCTGGGAACATTCTCTGTGAGGTTGTCTTAGCTCATTTTCTGTTTCTATCTGTGCACTGCAGACTAAGTAATTTATAAAGAACAGAATTTATAAAGAATAGCTTATTTAGCTCATAGCTGTGGTGGCTGAAAAGCCCAAAAGCATGGCTCCAGCAACAGCTTAGCATCCAGGAAGGATCTTCCTGCCACATCCTGGCACTGTGAAGGAGGTCATGTGGTGAGCCAGAGCAAGGAAGTCAGAAAGAGATCGCTTGCATAATAAATCCACTCCTGAAATAACTGATTCGTTAATCCATCTATGGAGTAATCTATTCAGGAAGCAGAGACTTTATTATCCAGCCCCAGTTGATCCTAATTCCTGATAGTTTACAATGGAGGCTAAATTTTAGCATGAGTTTTGGTGGGGATATTCAAAATATAACACGGGAAACCTGACACCCTCCTCAGTATTGAAGATATTTCTCAGAACTGCACCTCTGTCCAGCTCTGACTGAAGCTCACAATCTCAGCGCTGGCTTCTTGGGCAGGGCAGCCTCATCTCTTTTGCAAATCAAGAGTTCATGAACCTATTAACACCCATAGAGATACAAAAAAAAGCTTCAAGGACACATGACCTTACAAAGAAATGGAAAAAAGGCACAGTTTTTCTTTTCCATGGGAAGACTACCTCTGAGAAAGCATGACCTAGTTAAGTATGTTATTCTGTTTCATTAATTTTTCAAAAAATGCCTTATTACTAAAATAAATAAGAAAATTAAAATAATACACAATTCTTCCTCTAGAGATTAATGAATTAAAATATTTTACTATCCATAAGGATAAAACTAATTCATAGGACATATTCTTTTGCCAAAACTATATGTAAGGTGCTTTTACATAAACAGTAAAAAATGAAAGCAAAATTGATAAAAAGTTATGTTTCAAAGTAAAAAGGCAAATTCAAAAACTAGTGTGGTTTTAATTTTCACCTCTTAAATTAATAACCAACAGAATGTATTCTAGACAGAATTAAACTTCTGGGAAGGTGGAAAAAATGTTCTTTGTCCTATTTTTCCTGCTTAGGACAGCTAAGAATCCTAGGTAGTGCCTATAGCACAAACTATACACGTTCTGAAGGGTGAGAGAGAAAATCAACCATTGAAACCCTTGAAATCCCAGGGAAAAAATACATGAAATTAGTTCCTGGGTTTTCTTTTTGCCTCACATATGCCAGATTATGTATAGTGTGAGCATTCTCATCCAAAACACAGATTTTTCCAGAGTCTGAAATTTTTGAGTAATGGCATACTGCCACAGGTAGAAAAATCCACACTATGAAATTTTGTTTTGCTCACAAAATTATTTAAAATATTATATAGGAAGTACACACAAAATATAAATGAATTTCATGTTTAGAGTTAGGAACATCCCCAAAACGTATCAGTAGGTCTATGTAAATATTCCAAAATCCAAAATACTTCTAGTCCCAAGCATTTTGAATAAGAGATAATGCATCAGTGAATTTTCTGTGACGGTAAAAAGATATCTGTTTAACAATTTGAAAGTAGAAAATGTTGACTTGCGGCTCACAATTTCAGAGACTCCAGTCCATTATCAAGTGTCCTGTTGCTTTTGGACCTCTGGCAAGGCAGCACATATGAAGGTGAGTCTAAAAGCAGAGCAAAGCCTGCTCACCTCATGGCTGGCACATGAAAGAAAAAGGACAAGGAGGGGCCCCGGTCCCAGTATCCCTCCAAGGTCATTACTCTAATTAACTTCCATTAAGTTCCAACTCTTAAAGGTTTCCACCAACTCCCAGTGACACCAAACTGAAGACCAACGTGGACATCTGGCATACATTTGAGATCCAAACTATAATAGATACTCAATCTTTGAGGTGTGATTAATGAGTATGAAGGTGAAGCCTTAAAGTTTTTAAATGTATTGCAGTAAAAGGCATATTGCCATTCATCACCCTCCAAATGCTTCCTTTCTCTTCCAACACACTTATTCCATTGTTCTAGCCTCTTACTGAGATAGTTTTGGATAGTTGTTCTTTTGCAGTTGTCTTCGGCTATGCTGTCATGGCTGGCTTGATGTCCTCAATGGATTCAAAACATTTCTCTTTCATGGTCATTTTGACTTCAGGAAGAGTCAAAAATTTCACAGTGCCAGATCCAGTGAATGAGGCGGAGGAAGACTCTGTAATGTTTTACAAGCCTTCCTCTCCTTAGGGTATCACTGGGCGGCAGCAGTCGCCATACTTTTTATCACACCTCACAAAGATATTAATTA
Organism: Cavia porcellus; assembly: GCF_034190915.1. Lineage (NCBI taxonomy): Eukaryota > Metazoa > Chordata > Mammalia > Rodentia > Caviidae > Cavia > Cavia porcellus. The sequence continues at coordinate 29,362,393 of NW_026947502.1, forward strand.
AGAATTTCCAGATGCTTCAGCAAGGAGCAAGAAGGATACAAAAAATGCGTTTGCAGCAAGGTGAGCTATTCTGAGAGGAATTAATGGCAGCATGTATTTTACTATAATAAATTTTTAATTTAAATATTCACCATATATTTTGATCATACCTCATACTAATATATGAAATTTAATTAAGATCAAGAATTTTATCCCAGTAACACCTAAAATATTTCTTACTAAAAAATAAAAACCATCATACAAAGAACCAAGAAAACCTAATACAGAATAAGAAAAAGCCATCAACAGACCCCAAAGCTAACATTAGAATTTTCTAACAAAGATTTTAAACCATAATCATAAAAACTATTCAGCAAACAATTATATACTTACATAAGACAAATAAGCAAATAGAAAGTTCAGTAGACTGAGTATCAGCACAGAGATTAAAAATACAATGCAAAGAAGAACCAATAGAAATTTTACTTCTAAAAGTAAAATAACCCAAATAGAAAACTCACTGGATAAACTCAGTAGCAGAATAGAGAGGATAAAGAAAATAATAAGAGAATCTGATTAAAGAAAATTGGAAACTACCTAATCTGAACAACCAAGAGAATATATACTGGCAAATAATGAACAAATGAGACGTGAGATTATCACAAAAGACTCACTGTTCATTTCACCAGAGTCTGACAAGTGGAGGAAGCAGTGAGGATGAAAAGTATTCAAAGAACTTCACAAGCTTTTGGGGGTTTTTTGTACTAGCAATCAAACTCCGGACCTCGCACTTGCCAGGCAGGCACTTGTGTCACTGAGTTACATATCTGGCAGTATTCAACGAAGTAATAGCTAAACATTTCCCAGTTTGAAAACAAAATCAAAAACATCATAAGCCTGCAGATTCAGATTCAAGAAACTATATACAGCCAAAGATGAAAATGCACATCATAACCAGACTTCTGATAACTGAAGACAAATACCTTGAAAGTGGCAATAATATCTGTAAGAAAAAAACAAGTAGAGTTAACAGTAGATTTTCCATTAAAAATCATGAGGTCATATTTTTCACAAGTTGAAAACGAAACTGTCAAATCAGAATAATACAGTGAAAAGATCCTTCATTAATGAAAAGAGATCAAGACATTCCCAGATAAGAAAAATTCACAAATTAAGGCACCACATTGTTATTCATGAGTTGGGAACCAGTATCATAAAGGTAGCAATTCTCCTTAAACCTATATGGAGGTTTAATGCAGTTCTCATCAAAATTTTATAGATAATGATGATTATTCTAAAATGTGTGTTACAAGGCAAAGAACTATAATTAAAATAACTATAAACGAATAAAGTGGGAGGAAATGTTCCACTGGATTTCCAGATTTATCATCTTATTATGTAACAGCAGATTCAAAATTGTAATATTGATGGAGGGACAGACACATAGATGAATGTAACAGGTAAGAGAACCCAGAAATAGTCCTCCATGTACAGGCAACTGATTCTGACAAAGCTGAAAAACTACTCAATAAAGGAAGAATATGCGTTCCAAAAATCAATGCTAGGACCCTTAGGTACAATAGTGTAAGTAAATGTGCAAACTTCAGCTTAACTCATATCTTATATAAAAATTAACTCAAGATTGACTATAAATTTGAATTTAAAAGCATAAAATTGTAAAATTCAATAAAATCTTTAGGACCTAGAAGATCAATGAAGAGTTCTTAGATCTGATATCCAAAAAAATTCTGATTCTGATCAGAATTCTATAAAGTAAAATTCTATAAAATAAAATAAATTCTATAAATTCTATAAAATAAAATCATATAAACTTAAAAGCATAAAAATATAAAATTTAATAAAATCTTTGGGACCTAGAACATCAGTGAAGAGTTCTTACATCTGACATCCAAAAAACATTCTGATTCTGATAAGAATTCTATAAAATAAAATTCTATAAAATAAAATAAAGTCTATAAAAGAAAAAAACTGGATATGATGAAAATTAAATTTCAATTTGCAGAAGACCTCAATAAAACAATGAAAAGAAAAACTACAGTTTAGGGAAAATATTTTCCAATTCATCTGATAAGGGACTCATATCTAGAAGATACAAAAGTTTCTCAAACTTTAATTTTTTAAGAAATTCAATTTACTGGGAACTAGTACTATGCGCAGGCTGCCAGATTGGGAACAGACAGACAGACCCAAGCCTCTCCTCCTGAGTCAGCACCATTCGTGAACTGGGGAGACAGAGAACAAGGCCACACCAAGAAGCAAGCCCAGTCTGAGGAACCTGCGCCAATTGTGGGCTGCTGACTAACTGGGAACTGCCAGAACCCAGCCTCTTTCTGGTGCGGGTGCTAGCAAACAGGAAGTACAAATCCCTCACGCCTACCCAGTAAGCAACCAGCTTATCCAGAGAAACACAGGCTGTGATGATAGCTATCAAGGTGAAATGCAATTGGATGACTGTGGTGCTTTGGTGTTTCACTCACATTGCACGCTTAGGGCCAGGGGTCTGATCATAGGTTCAGAGGATAGCAGTACACAGTGTGGCAGCTGGAGGGGATCTCCTTCTGAGGGTTGCAGCCATTGTTGATTCCGTGTGGTCTTGTTTTGGAAGTCCTATATGGTTCCCATTGTTTTGTTGGGTTAAGTTTTATTCTCCTTTGTTTTGTTTAATTATGTCAAATCCCATGGCAGAAGCAGCTATTTCAAAGATAGCAAGATATATTATAGTAGCCATTTGAGATTTACTATTGGCTTGCTTTGAAATTCCGTTATTGCATTCATTGCCTTGTTTTTATTGTTTCTATTCTATTCTGTTCTGCTTGATTTTTATTATATCCAAAGTTATCTGCAGCCATTTTGAATACATCAGAAGACATTATGGTCACTATTGTTGATTTTGTAATATTTTGAAGTCCTGTATCACACTTTTATTTTGGTTGGTTTTATTTTGTTTTATTCTCTTTAAAACAAAATTAAATTCAAATAAATGAATGGAGAATTATAGAATCTTTTTAAAAATTGATTTAATCAGAAAATAGGCCAAAAAAAAAAAACCCATGAAGAGATCTTACATAGAAGAAAATAGACATATGGCAGACTATTACATAAATAAGTCTAAAAGGTCTCTGGGTGCCAGTCACTAGAATTTTTATTTTTCACTGCCCGCTAAGACATATTAATTCAAAATCCTGCTGGCATCAAACTTAAATTTTTGTATATGCAATTGTTTCAAACATAGTGAAAACAGACAGCAGATTTTCAGCCATTTAGTATTTGTCTACTGTATGTAGCCAGAAAAATCTCACCTGATATCTGGTGACCATTAATAAGCTGGAATCTAGACCTCAAATTTGTAGGAGTGTTTTGGAGAGTTCTGTGACCAAACTCCCTGCCTTGTTGAACAGCATCACCTAGATATGTAAGCCCTCTTTGTCATCCTGCTCTCTCCAAGAGTTCCCGTTACTTCTACCCTCCTTCTGAAAAAGGGACTCATTCACTACACCAGAACCTCTGGGAGAACCCCTGCTGTTACAGGCTTACCCTCTCATGCTATCTAGCCCAAGCACTTCCCTCCCAGGGAAATTTGTACTGTATTATTGCTTTTCATGGTCAATATCATTTTGCTCTATCAGCTCCAAATGTCTCAGACCCCTCCATTACAAATATGCTCATGAAAAGATGTTTTCTTTCACTAGACATTTAAAGGAACATAAATTAAAATCACGATCTTAGTGTAGTTAAGAAATAATTGACAATACCGAAATATGGCAAAGATATGGAAAAACTACGTGATTCATATATTGTTGGTAGGAATGTAGAATATACAGTTATTCTAGAAAACAAATTGGCAGTTTCTTAAAAAGTAAATATACACTTCCCATTGAACTCTTAAATATTTATCTCAGAAAAATAAAGCGTTATGCCCACACAAAGCCTGCATATGCTTTCCCATAACAGCTTTATCAGAAATTTCCCAAAATGGGAAATAATGAAATATCCTTCAATAAGTAAATAAATAAACTGTAATGCATCAATATCATGGAATACTGCTTAGTAATAAAAATGAATGAATTATTAATTCATGTAATAACGAGTAGATCTCAAGAACATTATACTGAGTGAAAAAACTCCATCTCTGAAAAGAAAATACTGTGTGATTCAATTTAAATCACACTCTCAAAGTGACCAAATTAAAGGGATGGAGAATGGGTTCACTGTCTCCAGGAGTCCAGAATGATACACAGGAAAGACATGGGCATGATGATAAAGGGTATCACAAAGAGGATCCTTTGGTGAAAGAACAGTTCTATTCTTGACTGCAGTCATAGTTACTCAAATGTACGAGGGCATAGAACTAATACAAACATTGTACCAGTATCAGGTTTAGTTTTTATGGTATACAGCTGTCCTTCAGTACCTATTGAACATTGGTTCTAGAACCCCTAAAGATACCAAAATCAGTAGGCGATCAGATTCCTTGTGTAAAATAATATAGTAATATTTGCACAGATCTCAATCCTCCTGTATACTTTAAATCAGCTCTAGATTACTTATCACTCCTAGTATGATGTATATGCTATGTAAAATTTTGATATATTGTTTAGGAAAAATTACAGAATAAAATAATCTTTCTGTGTTCAATACAGATGATTTTTTTTACATTTGGTATTTTTTTTATCTATTGTTGGTTGAATGCGCAGACTTGTAGCTCATGTGTACAAAGGACTGACAGCTACCATATATGAAGAGGGTTCATGTAAACTGGCACAAAAGAATTTCTCCTAACCCATTCTCTTGAGCTAATTCCCCTCTGTACAGCAGGCTGGCTGATGCCCACTGGGCTATTGTCACTCGCCTCTGTGGGGTACTCCTGAGCATTCTATTCCAATGCTCTCACCAATTGATTTGTCTGCTTACCAAGAGTGAGTTGTATTTGTTCCCAAATTATTGAGAATTCTTGAACTGCTTTTCTAATTATGTAATTAAAATAAACATTATAAAACCAATTAAATAAGAGTGGGATAAATAAGACTGTTCCTATTTCAATGAAAACTAAATTGAAGGCTTCGGCGAAAAAATCACTCATGCAAAATTATGGATATTGAATTAGGTGTAGGCGAGTCAACAGTAAAAGATTTGGGGGCAGAGGATATTGAAGGATGCTGAATTTACAAGATTTCACAAGGACATTTAAATTCTATAAAAGGATTATCTTGTACAGAATTCCAAACTGGAAATTTAGGACAGTGCATTATTGAACAATTTACATGCAGCAAAAACAACACAAGACTCCAAACAGAAGATACACACAGGAAGGTCTTGGCCTACATGAAAAAATTAATGGCATGCTAGATTTACATACAAAGATAGGTAGAATAAAAAGTTCCTCATTATCCATTTTAGTTGACTGCTCTCAATGACAGGCATCCTCAATATCCACAGGGGATTTGTTCCATGACCATTATGGATTCCAAACTCTGCACATGCTCAAGTGCCTTGTACAAAATGCCTTCCCAGTTCATATAACCTGGAACCACTCTCCTGTATACTTTAAATCATCTTTAGATCCCTAATAGTACATAATACAATATAAATTTTATGTAAATAATTAAACACAGTATTAGAGAATAATGAAAAGAATGTATATGTTCGACACAGATGCAATTTTTTCTAATATTTCTGACCTCGAATTGGGTATGTAGTAGAAATTTGGTGTCTTGGTCTTCCATATCAATGATCTTATTTTAATTCAGAGGTTTATATCTCTGCCCCTTTGTGAACAGTCTTGATCTTCTTGTGAATTTAAGCATTTAACTTCATTATTAGAGCCATGTAGTAGAAACCACAGGAAATCACAGCTAACATATATTCACTCTAATGGAAGACTTGGAACAAGACTGCCAAGTAATGCCTGAAACACAGACCACTGAAACTATCCCAAGCCCTGAGCTTTATCCACCTGGTTCTTCAGCTCCCTGACTAACTCCATGAACGCATCTGTATTCTTCAAGTAAATCCCACTCTTGCTAAGCTCTCCTGACTTGATTTCTGCTACTCACTAACAAAGGACCTTATCTGACTCAATCTATAAAAGTAGAAAAATAAAAACCACCTAAACGTCAAAGAATTGGAAAACAACCAAGTAAATTGTAGTTTATCAACTCAAAAATGTTATGTTTCCATTAAAATCATAGTTATTAGGACGTACAATAAAATGGAAAATGTGTATAATATAGTATCTACAAAAAAATAAGTCATTCTCAGTATGATCACAACTGTGAATATGCATAGAACTTCAAAATGAGGATCTTTGATCTTTGTTTATTTTTTTACCATTTTAGATGAAGAAGCTCGCTTTTTTGTTTGTGGAAAGTTGTTTGTTTGTTTGATTTACAGCAAAATGAAACCAGGTGTGAATACTTCAGTCTTTTTTGTGTGTGTTCACTGTCTGTCTTTATAACAGAGAATGAGTCCTCCTAGTGGCTCACTTCTTAACTGCTCTGTGCTGTACATGGAGAAACAGCTCAAATTGCCGTGTGCCCAGGATGTGCTAGACACAGTGCTGGAAGTTTTCATCAGCTCATATCTTTACAGCAATTTGGTGAGATCCGTACTGCTATTTCCAATTTTCTGAGAAAAAAAATGAAGCTCAGCATTTGAGTAGCAGCTGAAGGCCACATGGAGTGTGACAGAGACAGGGTTTAACTGGCATGGCACATTATCTATCACACAGGCTATAGCACCGCTGTGGTTATGTATGTAACAAGACCCTAAAACATGGTTTTCATCCTGGTGTCACAGTACCACAGCCATGACATCTGCAACTGAGGAACTGTTGCACATGTTTTCAAAAAATCCTTACTCACCATTGCTGGGGCCCTCCCCCCACCCATTTGGATGATATTAAGAGACTTTCTTTTAATAGAGGAGGGAAAAACTTGCAGGCAGGACTATTTTACAGAAAGCTATACTGGAAGTCTTTTACTTTCTTCCAACTGGTAAGAGAGCTTCTTACCTCTGGGAGTACACAGGATGGGCTGAGTTTGGGTCTTGCCAGAGAAATTAAGGAGTGGTGGGCTGGCAACTACACTTCCAGAATGCCAAGTTCAGTGACAGCCTAGTGCTTCCCAGGGACCAAATGAGGTTGGGGAGCAGAAAGGACTTCAGTTGGTTCTTCTTAGTTTCTGTCAAGTGGGGCAGCTGAGAAAATGCACAACTCCTAGTAACTGAATTGAATCTCCTAAAAACTGTAGGAAGAATCTCAGCTGACCACCTGAAATAAAGGTAAGTCAAAGGCCTATGGAGACAAAGATTCATGCTGGAATATTTACAAAGTCACAGGAAGTCCCCAGAAGAAAGAATATCTATAAGCATCTGGAAAGTCAGAATATACACGAGTTCAACAAATAGGACAGAAGCAGACCTCCTTTTCCCTTGGGGATCTTATCTCTGATCTTCAAGGGATTAGGTCATGGACAGGAAGGAGGTTGGGGAATTGGGAATGAAAGAGTAGCAAACTCAGAAGAAAGAAGACTCTACCCAAATTCATCTTCCCAAATGCATGCTTCCGCTGGCAACAGACCAGGAAGATTTCAACCAAATCAAGTACAGAACTTGGATTAGTATTTTGAGCTAGATTTTACAATTGTTTCCCTGAGACTGTATTTTAAACTTAAAATAACCATGGTCTCATACTTTAGGGTAAGCAGAAAATTTATGCCCCCAGCTATAACTTTTATGCAGAGAGAAAATACCTAGGAAAGAAAATTTTAAAGGTGTCAAAGGAATTTTTCTAGTCCTGTCTTAGAAAGTCATGAACTCTACTTGCTCAGCAAAAACGATTTATGTGTGGATGGCTCTCTGGCCCATGAAGCCATATGAACTCTAGACTCTTTTTTGTCACCACTCTTCCCAATGCCTGGAGCATAGTGACAGCTCAGCAAGTGCCATCTCCATCAATCATGCCACCCAAAGAAATTGTAAATAAACCAGGAAGGGGATAATATTTCTATCTGAATCTCTACATTAATTTACTTGAATCTCTCATGTCAAGTGAGTGACTGGATAACAATGCATTTATTTCCCCTTTTACAGTTTCTGCAGTGACCTCAGAAGACATTCAAATTGCTATAAATTGATGTCATATGAAATCACTGCATTTTTCCCAACTACTATTCTGTTGATGTTTAAAATAATTCTGTACAGACTCCATATTAAGTATTTTGTGTTATCTTTTCTCATATTTTACAAACTGTGTTAGAGTTCTCCAGAGGGAAAAAAAAGAGAACAACAGGGGAATATAAGGATAGATGGTAGATAAATGACAGATAGATGATAGATAAACACATGCATACATATGTATTTACATACATACACAGATAGGTACATAAAATAGAATTTTATGGACTTGTTCATAAGATTATGGGGACTGGCAAGTCTGAAATCTGTAAAACAGGCTAACTGACTGGAAATTCAAGTATTTGCTGCTGCAATCTTGTGTCTGAGTTCCACATTTAGCAATATGGAAATTCTCTTGGTCTTGAAGAGAATTACTTCTTCTTCCAGATAAAACTTTATCTTTTAATTCTTTTAAGGTTTTCAACTTATTGGATGAGGCCCACTCACACTGTGGAGGTTACTCTACTTTACTTGAAGTCTTCTGATTTAAATATGAACGATACTAACAATACCTTGCCAGCAACATCTAGACTGCTGTTTCATCAAATAACTGGGCTCCACAACCGAGACAATTTGACATATACAATTAACTATTGCAGGAGAAAAGGTTAGTTCATATTGGGTATATATGCTATCATTAGGATATTGAAAGCTTCCCAAAGTCCATGTGTTGAAGGCTTGGTCCTCAACCCAGGGGCCTATCAGGAGGTGGTGAAACATTTGAGAGACAAGGCCAGTGAAAGGAAATTAGGCCATTGGGAGTGTGGCCTTAAATGGGACCGTGGAAATCCAGCACTTCTCTTCTCTTTTCTGTTTCTTGGCTGCCACAGGTGTAAAGGTTTGTGTCTCGATGTTCCTTCAAAGCCTCATGCCATCATAGGTGGGATTTTTCAGAGAAGGCTGGCTCTAGAGTGTGTGATGCTCAGAGTAAGTGTGTGACGATGTGATCAAGGGCATGTGATTGCTAAATCAGTTACAGATTGGTCTGGCCTAGTTCTGGGAGTAGATAATAGGAAGGCCCACACTGAGTGTGAGAGCTACCCACCCTACGGCCCGGCAGCCTGGATAAAATATGAGACAGAAAGAGGACTACTGTGGTCACTTGCTGCTTTGCTGCTTCCTTCCTACCTTGCTGCCACCTGCCCACCATGAACTGTTTCTCCTCTGTTGATGACTCTTTGCCTGGTCACCCTGCTTTGGAGCCACCCAACTTATTAACTGAAACCTCTATAAAGTGTAAACCAAATAACCTTTTCTTCTTTAGCATTGAGTATTGGGTGTTTTTGTCTCAGCAATGAGAAAAATAACTAGGACACAAGGTCAGCAGTTTCCTCCACAACACATCTCTACCATGAGGTGCTATCTCACGACAAAACCAAAAGCACTGGGACCATCTGACCATGTACTGAAACCTGTAAAACTATGAGCTAAAATAATCTTTTCCTTTTCTTTTCTTAAATTGATTTGTCTTAGATATTTTGTTATGGTAACAGAAAACTGACAATATATAAAATTGTGGGTACGAGGCGTGGGCACCCCAGGGAGAGAAACGCCCCCATCTCCCGTGAGCCAGCAGAGTTGCGGGCTGAGAATCAAACATCCCTTCCAGTTCCCCTCCCTACTCCCCAACTCTGTTAGCAACTGGATGACTTCGAGGTCAGCCTGCGTTGACAGCAACTAAGGCACATACAGCAGCTAAATGCTTGTATTGTTGGGTTGACTTTGCTGACCTGGGACCAGAGGTCTGAGCATCTCTTGGGAGGATGACTGTATGCAATGTAGCAAATATGGGGAATTCCCTTCTGTCTTGTCTTTGAAGTCCAATATCATTTTCGCTGTTTTGCTTTGTTCTGATGAATTGTGGAACAAAATCTATCTCTCCCTAGTGTTAGTGGACAAGAAATTTTCAACATTACTGTCTCATGAGTTGACTATTTTTCTCTTTACTTGAGTAGGTCTTCTAGAAAGCAGACACAGAGGCAAAGATTTAGATGCTTATAGTTTAGATAAGAACATAAGGTCAGAGCACTGGTGATGGAGAAAGGAAGGTCAGGTGGAGTGTACCACTTGTAGGTTAATATTTCATAGGGAGGCAGCATACTCAGCAAGTTGCTTTAGAAGGCTTGCTTACCCAGTACTCAGAGGAGTTGAGAAAAGGAAAACCATACTTCAGAATAATGTCAAGAAAAGGAAAAATGATGTATCTGTTAACTCACCTCCTTCTCTCAGTAGGCAAGACTTACTACACCAGGGAATTAGCCTCACCAACACACACTTCTAGCTTCACCATCTGGCCCCTCGGTGACTGCTCAAGAAAACATATCCCATGATCCTGTATCCTATGACCTATTACCAAATCCAAATCCACAAGGGCAGAAGTAACCCAAAGCGGATGAGGTGTCAAATAACTGAACGAGCAGGTTATTAAGGGCATCTGACAGAGTTGAACTTTACATGCAGATAGGCATATTACCTTCATTAAGTGAATAAAAATAGGAGAAATACTGTGTTAAAGTTGAATTCCAACTTTAGTTGTAACTAGTACCTATTTGAGTGAAATTTTATTCTCGAGATTTGAGTATTGAAGTCAGGAAGTTTAAATACAAACCCTGCCCCTTCACAGCTGTGTTCCTGAGCCCTTCGGGTTCTGTAACCCCATTTCCATCATGGTAATGAGAAATAAACAGCTGCCCCTTTGTATCCACACACCCCACATCCATAAATTCAACAAGACTCAAAAATAGGTTTTGCACATGGTCAAAAACTGTACTGGACATACACAGATTTTTCTCTTGTCATTATTCCTTAGATAACAAAGTACAAAAACTATTTATATCTATTTATAAACTATTGCATTTACATTATATTAGTTAACCTGTGTACAAGAAGATGTACACAAGTTATATGCGAACACTGTGCCATTTTATAGGAAGGACTTGAGCTTCAAGGGATTTTTGGTATCCAAGAGTGTGGGGCAGATCCCAGAACCACTTCCCTCTGAATACTGAGTAATGTCTCAGTACCCACTATGAGGGCTATAATAATGTGTATGGATTGGCATACAGTACTGCTTAATGAGCATGAAATTTCTTTCATTCCTCCTATTTTATTGCTTTTAATATGCTATAAAACTAAGACATTCAGAGGATAGTTTTAAGACCTGCATATCAATACTCCCTTTTAAAAAGGCATGGATATATATATATATATTTCAGTTTTTTTAAAAAAAAGAATGATACAAAGGAGCTATTAACTCCTAGATGTGAATTTAAATGAAGTTTAATTTTAGAATACTTCAATATATTCTTAGCTTTCATCATTCAAGAAATATTTTTATAGCATCTATGTCTCATACATAGATTCTTAGGCCTTGTTTTTGGTGAATTTACACCATTGGGAATGGATATTTTAAAAGCCCAGTGCTCCATATAGAGCATCACTTTGATAATAGTGAACTGTTCAAGCTGATTGGTCTCTGCATCTCAAGCAGTGGTTGCTATAATGGGGTAGAAGTCTTTTCAGCCATACTGCGCATCAGTGCATGGTATTCCCACCAGATGGGTTTCTCTCACTCTGCTCCTTATACTTTTTTAAAAAAAAATAAAGTCTTTTTTAATTGCAAACAATGTGAACTTTAAAGCAAAAATGATCAAAACATAATTGTTAGGGGAAAAATTCAAGAGGAAGAGATAAAATCATAAAGAAGTATGCAACAAATACAGGAGTGCCCATCTATATAAGACAAATATTAATAGATATGAAAAATCAAATAAGCAATAACACAACTGTAGTGGGAAACCTTAGTGCCCCATTGTCACAAAGAGATAGACCAACTAGATAAAAAGTCGGCAAAGAAATAAGAGAACTAAATCAAACATGTGAAAAATTGACTTAATAGATATTTATAGCCAGATAGATGGCACATGCCTCAAATCCCAGCACTCAGGAGGCTGAGGCAGGAGGATCACTGCAAGTTAGAAGGCTAGCTTGGGCTACAAAGTGAGCTGAAGGCCAGCTTGAACTGCCCAGGGAACCTTGTCCTAAAAAGACTAAAAAAAAAAAAAAAAAAAAAAATATAGACGTTTTCAGAGTGTGCCACCAAACAGCATCAGAATTTACATTTTTCTCAGTTACACATGAAACATTCTCTACAATAGACCATATACTAGCCCATAGGGCATGCTTAGGTAATGCAAAGAAATTGAAATTATCCCATGCGTATTATCTGATCATAGTGCAATGAAGTTGAAAATGAATGGCAAAAGAAACCACGAGAACACCATAAACACATGGAAATTAACTAACATGCTCATGAACAACCAATGGATAACAGACAAAATTAAGGAAGAAATCAAACAATATGTACAATTAAATGAAAATGCAAATGCAGCATAGCAGAAACTGTGGGACACAGTGAAAGCAGACCTAAGAGGACAATTTGTAGCACTGAATACTTCCTTCAGGAAAACAGAATAAGCGCAGGTAATCACCCTAATGCTATACCTCAAGCTTCTAGAAAAAAGCTAGTCAAGTTCAAAGCTGATAGAAGACAGGAAATTATAAAAAATTATAAAAATCAGAAAAGAAATTAATCAAATCAAGACTAAGAAAACAATACAAAGAATTAATGAATTGAGTAGTGTCTTTGAAAAAATAAACAAAATTGATAAACTCCTAGCCAGCATTATCAAGGAAAGGAAAGAAATAACTCAAATTTATGCAATTAAGAATAAAAAGGGTGAAATCAGTATAGATCCTGGGGAAATTCAGAAGATCATCAATATCTATTTTGAAAATCTTTATTCTCAAAGGCTAGAAAACACATAAGAAATGGACAGATTCCTAGAAACTTATGGATTACCACAGCTGAATCAAGATTTTAAAAATTTGAATCATTCAATATCAAATAATGAAACTGAAAACATAATTAAGAACTTACCAGCAAAGAAAATTCCAGGTGCTGCTGCACAATTCTAGAAGAAATTTAGAGAACATTTAATGCCAATGCTGCTCAAACTCTTCAGTGAAATTGAATGGGAGGCATTTCTCCCTAACTCATTCATGGAGGTAAGTATTACTCTGATAGCAAAATCAGAGAAAGACCTAGCCAGGAAAGAGAACCACAGTTCAGTCTTCCTCATGAACATAGATGCTAAAATCCACAAGAAAGTACTAGCAAACAGAATACAGCAAGTCATCAAGAAGATTATACACTGTGAGCAAGTGGGATTCATCCCAGGAATGCAGGGATGGTTCCACACGTGCAAATCAATAAATGTAATACACCAAAGCAACAGAGCCAAAGACAAAAATAACATGATCATCTCAATAGATGTAGAAGAAGCTTTTGATAAAACCCAACACTCATTCATGATGAAAAAAAAAAACTTAAAGAAAATCAGAACAGGTGATCTCTACCTCAACCTGATAAAAGCCATGTATGACAAACCAATAGCCAATGTCATGTTAAATGGACAAAAACTGAACACATTCAACATAAAATCAGGTACAAGAAAAGGATGTCCACTATCACCATTCTTTCTCATTATAGTTCTGAAAATATTGGCCAGAGAAATTAGACAAAAGAGAGACATAAAAGGAATAAGGAAAGAAAAGGAAGAAGTGAAATTATTGTTATTTGCAGATGACATGATACTTTGCATAGAAAACCTCAGAATCTCCACCAAAAGACTTCTAGAATTAATAAGGAAATTCAATAGCATAGGTGGATACAATAGTTAAAAATCAATAGCCTTCCTGTACATGAACAACAAACTTACTGAGAGAGAAAATAGGAAAACAACATCCTTCGTGATAGCATCCCAAAAAAATGAAATATGTAGGAATCAATCTAACCAAAGAACCAAAAGATCTATATATTGCAAGTTATAGTACTCTGAAAAAGGAGACTGAAGAGAATATGTGAAAAATGGAAAGATATCTCTTGCTCCGGATAAGAAGAACCAACCAAGTGAAAATGACCATACTCCTAAAACTGCAGTACAGATTTAAACCAATCCCAATCAAAATGCCATTAGCATTCCTTAAAAATCTAGAGAAAACGTTCCTAAAATTCATTTGGAAACAGAAGAGATTTAGAATAGCAAGAGTGATCCTAGGCAACAAAGGAAAGGCAGAAGACATCACAATCCCTGATTTGAAAGCATGCTACAAAGCTTCTGTGATAAAGTCATCATAGCACTGGCAAAAAACAAAAAAGCCAGAGCTGAGGATCAGTGGAACAGATTCAAAAATTCAGGCACAACTACTACAAAGACATACAGTCACCTTATCTTTGACAAAGTGGCCAAGCATGTTCACTGAAAGAAAAATCACATCTTTAATAAATGATGCTGGAAAAATTGCCTTCCAAATGCCAAAGACTAATACTAGACCTATGTCTGTCTATGCACTAAACTATGATCCAAATAGATCAAAGATCTAAATACTAAAAAGGAAATACTAAATCTACTGGAAGACAAGGTAGGTAAAAATCTTGAAAACAAAGAGATAGAGAGTTCATGAACAAAACCCAGACCGCATGGGAAGTACTTCAAAGAATCAGCAACTGAGATCTCACCTTATTAAAAAGTTTTTACACATGAAAGTAAATCATCAACAGAGTGAAATGAAAACACATAGAATGAAAAAAAATGTTACTCAACAGTTCCTCAGACCAAAGACTTCTATCTATACCATATCAAAACCTGGAAAACATCAGCCCCAGCCCCAAAATTCAAAAATCCAATCCAAAAATGGGCATCTGGGATGAAAAATTACAAATGGCAAAATAAATATATGACAAAATGTTCAACACATCTGGTCAAATTGAAACAACACTGAGATTCCATCTCACTTCAGAAAAAATGACTATCATCAAGAAATCAACCAATAACTTACATTTTGGGCCCCTCAGTGGATGCTTGAAATCACAGATAATTCCAAACACCACAGATAGATAGATAGATAGATAGATAGATAGATAGATAGATAGATAGATACATACATACATACATACACACACACACATACATACATACATAGACACATAGATACATAGATAATTTCCTATACATAACACCTATATAAAATTTAATTGATAATTTAGCCGCACTAAAAATTTATAATAGAGAATAGTAAGAGAGTAATTATAACAGTACGTAGTAATAAAAACTTATGTAAATATAGTGTCCCTCAAAACATTTTCTCCTTCTGTTGTACTCACTTTTCTTGTGGTGATGTGGGAGGACACAATGCCTGCATGATGAGAGACAGCAAGGCGAATGAAGCAGACGTTACTGACACAGCATTAGACCACTACATAAGGGTTATTTGAGCACAAGTCCAGTGATACCAGGACAGCTGATCTGATAACCAAGATGGTTGTTAATGACTAACAGATGACCAGCATATACAGCATGGATACTTTTGACAAAGAGATGATTCATTTACCAGGCAGGATAAACTGGAACAGTGTGAAATTTTTCAATAGTCTTTTTTATTTTAAAACAAAAAAATAAAATGATGATATAGAATTTCAAAACAAAATAATACAATATTAACACTGGTTAATATATTACATATTGTTATCTTCAAAGTAGTTGTTCAGATTACAAGATATAGGTATGAAAAATAACCAATTGAACAATGAAAGCACAAACTGTTCTTTTTGATGAACCAACAGAGACTAGTAGCATAGTTATCTATCATGTATACACACACACACACACACACACACACACACACACACACACGCACACACGCACATATATAGTCTTTTCCCTTCCTTTTCTCTTCCTTTTTCTCCTTTTCCTATCCCAGTTGTTCTTTCCTTTTGTACAATTCCTTTCCCTTAAACTTTCACAATATCTATTGTACATTTTGGATCTTATTTACTCTTTCAGTTTTTTACAGTAGGGAGACAATACAACATTTACACATGAGGTTGATTTACTTTATGAGTATGGTTTCAAATCATATCCATTTACCTATAACAGTTTCAAGTTTATCCTTCTTTATAGCTGAGTAATTCTCCATTATATAAAAATATCACATCTTTTTTTATCCATTCCATGGTTGATGGACATTTGGGTTGTTTCCAAGATTTAGCTATTACAAATTGTGCTGCTATGAACATGGGTGCACATATATCACTGTGATAAGATGTTTTCAATTCTTGTGGGAAAATACCCAGAAAAGGAATAGCTGGATGGAATGGACCTCCGTTCTTAGTTTTTTGAGGAATCTCCTCACTGATTTCCACAGTAGTTGTACCATTCTGCACTTCCACCAACAATGCACAAATGTTCCTTTTCCCCAGCCAGAACCCCAATAGCATTTGTTATTGGTTGATTTCTTGATGAGAGCCATTCTTTCCAGAGTGAGGCAGAATCTCGGTGTTTCTCTAATTTGCATTTCTCAAATGAAAAGTGATGTTGAACATTTTTTCTTATATTCCTTTGCCATTTGTATTTCTTCATCTGCAAAGTGCAAATGCATTTCACATCTCCACTTTTGGGTTGGACCTTTGCATTTGAGAGAGCAGATTATGAAATATCATTAAACTACTCATGATGGTACATAATTTAAAACTTATTAATTATTTCAATCATTTCCTACTTAAAGTTTTCGGACTACAGTTGTCTCCACATAACTGAAACAATGGAGAAGGAAACTATAGATATGGGGAGACTACAGTACATTGATGTAAAAATGCACAATTCATATATATGTATGAATACATTAATATATAAACACATATGTACTTGAGTCTATTTAGAGAATAGATTGTGCATTTATACACAAGTGTATAGAGCACTAATAAAACATGTGCTCAAAGTCTAGTAGCAGATAGTACTATTATTTATGATGCTATTAAGTTTTATAGGCCTAAAAATTCCCAGTAACGAGTTCTTCATAGGCAGATCGTAACTAATACAGCAGGACAGGCCCCAGATGTGTCTGCATGATGTGTAATGTTTCATTTCAATGTTTCCCCTCTCTGAGAGTTAACATTAAATCAGAGACATTTTCCTCTCCTTCACCACAATTAGGCTCTGCTCAGATTCCCAGAGGGCAGCAGCACTTAGTGAATTCATCTGTAATCATCTGAGACATACAAGAAAATGCCCTGCCTTATCAAAATATGACAAAGGAGAAATGAGGGCAAGAGCAGGAGAGGAAAGAAATCCTATTGGAGCTGTGGCCTACGCTTTTTAGGAATGTCAGTGATTGGCTGGTTTTCTCAGTGTGGCGGCCCATCTTCTACCAAATGAGCTCACATTACCTTCATTTATTCTTCCAGTCAGTTACTCATCTCCAAATACACATTCACTCTAGTCTCCAGGCTCTGCTCGGGGCTCCCAGGACAGAGAATTAAATGGGACATGTCTTGCTCTAAGTAGCTCATAATCTACAGCCATAGCAGCTCACAAACTACAGTAATCCAGGCTCAGATCAGACATCAGGCAGTGCGGACCACATGGTTTCTGCTGCACCTCCTCATTCTTCCCATTGCATCCCATTGCAATCAGGGAACGGAAATGCGTGAAGCTGGATACCAATGGCAGGTCACAAGGGGCGGTGTGCAGGCTTGATCCAGGGCCAGAGGAGGCCACAAGCAAATGAGTACATGTTTTCTAAATATTCTAAGGGTATTTATGGGTGTAAGAATTGAAAGTATAAGAGGCAGGGGCTTGAACTGTAGTTGGGGCCCGAAAGTGGGTAAAGTGACTATGTTGGGGATATTTTCTGGAGTCTGTGAAACTTATTAGAGAAAAAGAGTAAACCAGGATAGTACCTAAATGTCTGATTTACACAACTAGGGTCTGCCATTAGTGAGACTGCCTGGGACAGGACATCTAAATCAATGTATCTAAACATGATTTTGTTTTTCAAATTATCACACCCTACCTCCCAACCTGGAATCATGTTGGATGATATTTTCTGTATCATGCCCTCACCCATAAAATTTTAAGATCACAGGTGTATATTTAATATCATAGATGTATATTTATGCTTTAAACATTAAAAATGAGAGCTTTTATTCTTACCCTTTCTGCATACAAACAAAACAGCTTTTTCTCCACTTATAATACTGACCCCCCTGAAAATACTCTGTTTGGCTCTGGGAAGAGTCTGTCTCTCTACTGAAGCCTCCTGTCTGAGCAGCATCTCCTCCCTATGGATGACAAGTGGAATGGTCAGGCCTTTGGGAGGAACCTCATAAATCAGAGGAAGACCATATTAGATACAACCCAGAAACATCATGCTTCCACTTCTTTCAGGGATTTTGCACTTTCCAGCCCTTCTGGATTACTTCACCCCAGATTTTCACATGGTTTATGACCTATAGTTACAAGTGAAAAAGGGATATTTACAACTAGCACTCAAACTCATCTTAGCAAAAAGGTGCTAGTTGCATAGTGAAAATACCTGAAGGAGTATTTTGGGTGGAAGTTGAGAGCCTTAGGATGGGCGTTCCTGGAGGGAGGTGTGAGAAGTATTTCCTGTTCCAAAGAGAGGGTTAGGAGTGGGAAAAGAGAAGAAGAGCCAGCAAGAAGAAAACTCCACATGGAACACACTGAGGCCTCCTCTCAACTTGTAAATCTTCAAAGTGTTCCTCTTGAATTCTTAGGGGAGAAGTGAAGGAGTTAATATTTGCACCTGAGAAGGAGAAAAGGAAAATGAATACACAAAAGAGCAGCAGGTGAACCCCAATCCAGTGAACCTAGACAGAGAAAAATTCTACAGGCATCTCATTTCCCAGGCAACACAAAAAAGAGAGTGAGATGATCTCACTCAAGTCTCAAGAGCTGGGACGGTCCAGTTAGTATTAGCTCCCAAAAGCCACAAAATAGCCAATGAAACAACAAAAGAGTTACTATCTCTGACACAAGGGCTCCAGAGTTAGGATGTTTGCAGTACTGAGTTATGTAGCAGCTGTGTGTCTTCATCTTCTAAGAACTCTGTTGCTTCCTACCTTTCCCTCTGCCTTCCTCAGCACATAGGACAGGTCTCCCCATAGTTCTCAGTTAGCTGCCACAGTTATAGTCACATCCTGAGGCAGAAACATAGTGAGTTGCTATTATGTAAGACTTTTTAAGAGCATAAAAACTTTCTAATACAGTTGGAATCTTAAGTGTCTTCCAAAGGCTGGGTCATAGTATTCTGTCGGTGGAAGGTAATAAAAACTTCAAGAGACGGGACTAAGTCGTTGGATCATTGGGGAATTCCCAATACTCAATGACATGCTCTCAGAGGAAGGATGTGACCCTGGACTTCCTCTGTCATATTTGCTCCCTGAAAGTAAGATGAGCAGTTTTGCTCCACCATGAGCTCCTTCCATGATATGTAGCTTCACCCAAAGAAACGGGATGATTAAGGGGAGAATAACCCTTGAAAACTATGAGCCAAAGTAAAATTTATCTTTTGTATGTAGATTTTCTCAAGCACTTGTTATAGCAATGGAATGTTGACTAGTACCCTCTCCTGGCCCCCAGCATACTTCCCAGCAGCATGAGATTTATCACAATCCTTGTTCACCACAACCCCACGATAGGAAAATGGAGTTAATATAACTGGCAAAACCAGTGATTCTGAAAAGCATGATTCTTGGATGGGAGACATTACTCTAGAAACTACTATGCCTGCAAATTATCAAGCCAATTCATCCTTCCTGTGAGTCACTGGATGCCACGCTGTGCCTGGGCAGAGTAACAAGAAGCCAATTCATCCTTCCCATGAGCCAGTGCAATCCACGCCAGGCCTGAGAAGAGAAACCCATCAATTCAGTCTATCATGAGTGGGCAGAAACCATGCTGGCCCTGGGAGGAGTAACAAGAAACCAATTCACCCTTCTTGTGAGCTGGCACAGACATGGAGGGCCCAGGAGAAGAAACAATTCAATTCACCTTTCCCATAAGTCAAAATAAGACATACTAGGCCTCGGAGGAGTGACAGGAAGTCAGTTCACCCTTCCTGTGAACTGACCAGCACATGGGCTGGGAGACAAGAACAACTTACCCTGCCTTCATCGTCCCTGTAAGCATCTGACTGATTCAGAGGACAGGCTGAGTTGATAGCAACTGAGGTGCAAAAACAGCTTAATACTTGTATGGCTTGATTGACTTTGCAAGCCTAAGACCAGTAGTCTGAGCATCTATTAAGAGGATAGCAATATGCAATAGAGCAAATAGGAGATTTCCTCCTGTCTTGTTTTGAAATCCAATATTGTTCTCATGCTTTGTTTTGTTCAGTTGTATTGTTTTGTTTTATTCAATGCTCTGTTTTTATTGGTTTTATTCTCTTCTGTTTTCCTTTATTTGATTGTGTCTGAAGGTATGGGCAGCAATTCTGAAAATAACAAGAGGCATTATGGTAGCCATTGTTCATTTCCTATTATCCTGTCTTGAAATTCTGTATCACTTTCACTGTTTTGTTTTGATTGGCTTTAGTTTTATTTTGTTTGATTTTATTCTCTTTAAAATATACTTTCATTTCTTTGTTTTGGCTTTTTATTACCTTCTGTTTTGTTTTGTTTTATTTTATTACATCTTATGGTTTGGACAAATATATATGTGTGTGTGTGTGTGTGTGTGTACTATACAATGACATTAAGCAACATGCATCATGATGGCCCTAAATAATACATTGCCTAGTAACCTTTTACTCAACTTAGTTTGTATAAGCACAAGACTGTTTGTGCATGGCAAAATTACCTAATGACACATTTCTCAGAATTTATCCCACCATTAACTGACAGAAGATTATGGAGAGAGAATGTGAGACACGGACTCACACCACAATAGAAGCTGAGAAATTCCACAATCTGCCTGGTCCATGTTCAAAGACCTGAGAATCAGAAGCACCAATGTCCAGAAGCAGAAGAAGATTGATGTCCCACCATGAGTAGAAAAAGAAAATTCACTCTTCCTCTCTCTCCCTTTGTGTTCTGTTTGAGTTTCATTGGAATATATGATGCCTGCCTCATTTGGGATAACAATCCTTTTTTTCTCAGTCTGTAGATTCAAATCCTAATTTATTCAAAAGCAATGTCATAGATATGCCTCCAAATAATCTTTTACTAGCAATCTGGACATTCCTTAGCCCAGCCAAGTTGACACTAAAATTAACCATATCTATAATATAGACTATCTAAACACAATGAAGAAATTTGACCCAATCAATACACAGGGACCTCTACACCCAACCATGAACTAATGAAATTCTTTCTAAATGCACATTGGGTCACTTACCAAAACTACTAATACACTAAGCCATAAAACAAATATTCACAAATGCCAAAGTACTAAAATTCTCTCTAGCTATGGTGGAATTGACCTAATTATCAATAACAAAGAGAATTTTAAACTAGAAACATTTGAAATTTGAGCAAAATATTTGAAAAAATAAAAACTTATTGGTCAAGGAAGAAGCAAAAAATAGACATAGAAAATCTCTTCATATGAATTTAATGAGAACAGTATATTTACGGGACACAGACAAAACTGTGTTTAGAAGAAAATGTGTAGCATTTATTTCATCAGAAAAAGCTTAAAAATTTGATAATCTGTGAATCACCATAAGAAGGTAAATTGTTTAAAAAGGAGGGCAGTTAAACTTGAAGTATAAGAATGGAAATGACAAAAAGCAGAAATTATTAAATATAGTAGAGGTATAACTAAAATCTTACATGAAAAATATCTTTCTTGTAATAAACCAATAATATACTGTCGACTTCTTTCACTTTAGTTGTAATGTTGCTAATGTTGTCCTATTTGGCTTAATGCTGACTTTGGCGGTGAAATGAATCTATTTCATTATCTTAATGAATAATAAATTAATTTCTGTTCTATTAATAAAGATTAGATTGTTTCAAATGCTTTTTATACCAACAGTCATAAATGTAAGCATGTGGTTTCTCTCCTCCATTTCTCTTTCTCCTCAGAATTGAAACCAGGGCCTTTGCACTGAGCTACACTCTAGTCCTTTTTTAATTTTTTTTAATTTTTTTAAATTTTATTTAAAGAGAAAAAAAACAAAACAGTAAAAGGTACAAGTAATACAGAATTTCAAGAAAATAAACAGTAAGAAAACACTAGTCAATAGATTACATATTGTCATCTTAGAAATAGTTGTTCAAGTTACAAAATTAAAGCATACAAAGTGGACATTCAAACAGTGAGACTGCAAACAGTTCTGTTCAATGATCCAACAAAAACTTTAGTAATCTGGTCATCTATCTTACACACCTAAACACACTTACAGTTGTATCCTTTAGAGCACTTTCTTTTCCTCTCTTTTTTACAATAACAATTACACATTTTGTTTTTATTGGTTTTATTACTCCCACAATTCTTATTACTTTTTTTGAAGAGAATAAAATCAAATGTGACAAAACAAAACAGAGTCAGTCAAAACAAAAGGATGGAAATAGTACATGATGTAAAACCAGAATACAAGATGATCAACAATGGTTACTATAATGCCTCTTGACACCTTAGAAAGAATTGCGTATAGCATCAGGTATAATAAAATTGAACAGAACAGTAGAGAACAAAACCAACAAAACTGAAACATTGAAGACATTACAGGACTTCCAAAGAAGATAATAGTCAAACCAGAATGGGCATCATAGTGAATCATATTTCCTTCAAAGTAGTTGCCTATACCCTCAAGCTTGATACTATCAAACAAAACAGAATAGAGTAAAATCAGTCAAAACAAGACGGTGACAGCAATACAGGGGTTCAAATCAAGTTAATAGGAAATCAAAAGAGTTACTATAGTATATCCTGCTATTTTTTCGTTTTTTCCCTTAATTAAAAAATAATAAAAAATAAATTTTTTAAAAAAAGAAAAAAAGGGAGATTGAGATAAAAGAGAACATAACAACACAGGTCAGAACAGAGCAATTTTAGCAACATAGTGTTTCACCACCGATAACCCAACTTAATAGTAGTTACCATAGTGTCTCTTTTCTTGAAATATTTGAGTATAACTTTGTATCCTATAGCATCAAACATATCAAGACAGTGTGAAACCATTTAAGAGAATGAGAATGTCCACCTTGTATTCTTTGATACTGTGATTTGAGCAACTATTTTCAAGATGATAATATGTAATCTACTAACAGGTGATTTCTTACTGTTATGTTTTGTTTTGTTTTGTTTTGTTTTGTTTTTTGTAGTTCTGTATTACGTGTACCCTTACACCGCTTTGTTTTGTTTTGTGTTTTTCTCTTTTTCCTCTTAAATAAAAAAAAAATAAAGTATCACAGGGTATTTAGAACCAGGTAACAGAAAACGAACAATGATTTCTATATTATCTCTTTGCCTATAAAAAATTTTGTTTATACTATCACATATAATAAAATCTAGTAAGATACAACATGGTAAAACCAATGGAGACAGAAGAACAACAGCTTGATGGGACTTCAAAACAAGATGATATTAAATCAGCACTAGCTATTATGATGTCTTGTTTTCTTCAAAATAGCTGTCCTTACCATCATAGACAATAAAATCAAACAACCAAGAATAAAACCATTCCAACTAATGAGTGAAAAACAGGTTTCAAAGCAACATAATGGAGAATCATGATTACCACATACTTTTACATATTCTTGTCATTTCTTACACTAGGGAAACTATTTAGTATTCATACATGTGAGTTTGATTTATTTCACTTATGGTCTCAAGCTGCACCCATTTATTTATAAATATCTCAATGTGATCATTCTGTATAGCTGAGTAGTACTCCATTGTATAAAAATACCACAACTTTTTTATCCATTCCTCAGTTGATGGACACTTAGGTTGTTTCCAAGATCTGGCTATTATAAATTGTGCTGCTATAAACATGGGTGCACATATATCACTGTGGTATGATTCTTTCAGTTCTTCTGGGAATATGCCTAGAAGTGGAATAGCTGGAACAAATGGAACCCTTTTTAAATTTTGAGCCAAAGTATCACAAAGTTTCTCTGGCTTGGCTCAAGCTCAAAAATCCTCCTGCTTCAGCCACCAGAGTGCCTGAGTTACAGTTATGCACTTCTATGTTCAGCTTGATTCTTCTCTTTAAATCATTAATGTTGTATTGATACGAATCAATTTCCTAAAATGTTACATTATTCATATAAAATCTCACTTGCCCCATGGTACTTTTTATGCTGTTTTCCTTCACTTTGTAAAAGTTTTTTTAAGTCTTTCACATGTTGTTCTGTTTCCTATACTTTATTTAGAACTTTGTATTGATATTCACAAGTGCCTTTAGTCCATAGCTTGATTTTTGTTTTGGTCTTTGTCAGGTTTTATTAAAGTTATTCTCAATATGTAAAATATGAGAAATTACCTTTCTTTTCATTTGTCCTAGATTAGTTTAAATAAAATCAAAATTTAACATTTTGCTTTGAAGAATTATAAAATTGCAGATTTTATTCTAAAACATATAAAAGCTATGTGTAGCCAGATCCCCTAGATCAGTGATGGCAAACAGTTTAGAAGCCAGCCCCAAATGCTACCCAAAACCCACTTACTTGTTCCAAAGCACCAACATTGCAATTAAACCTGAATATTGACAACTTATTTATATATTAATATCTTTGTCTTTGTCTTTGAAGAAAAGCAAATAGCACGTATATAGGTTTGCCTTTACTGCCTGATATAATAATTTCTGAATTATTTGAGAATAAATTATAAATATATTCCCTTAACCTTACATACTTAAGTGTGGATTTCTTTTAAAAAGGTCATATTACATAATTATACAAATATCAAAAGCAGGAAATTACCATTCTTGCATATGACACAAAAAAAATATTGTGTGAGAAAAAAATCATAATGCAAAACTTTACCATTTGAATATACTATTATAAGAATGGAAAGATAATATGTAGACTGCAAGAAAATTTCTGTAAATCATATATTTGACAGACAACTTGTAGCCAAAATATATTTTTTTAAAACTCACAACATTCAACAGAAGAAACCATCCATTAAAATCATGGACAAAATCAGCTGAAGAGATGCTTTACCAGGCATGAGGTCTGATGAAAACATCATGTTTTACTTAAAAGACACATGGCTATTAATCTCTCTGAAAATAATACTCTTAATTTAAACACCTTACCCCATCATTCGTGCCACTTTCTAAAGAATCTACAAGTGTCTTTAGTGATGCTTTCCTGAAAGCTTCAAAGTTATGAATAGATTCAAATCATGTGCTTTTACTAGTCATTTGACTTTGGGAACGAGTTAGAAATCATATACTGCTAGATTTCAAATTATATTACAAAAACTACAATAATTTAGAAGTAAAAAAAAAAAAAAAAAACAGTATGAGCCATGCATGGTGGCCCATGTCCATAATCCCAGCACTCAGAATGTTGAATCAAACAAAGAACTGCATAGTTAGACCCTGTCTCAAAAAGACAAGAAAAGAAAAAAAAAGAAAAACAGCATGGTGCTGACACAAAAACAGACATACAGATCAATGAAACAGAGTATAGAATGCAAAACTCCAAGCACATTCAGCCATCTGATTTTTGACGAGACCAAAAAAAAAAAAAAAAAAAAAACATATGCTGGAGGAAAGTCAGCCTCTTTAACAAATGGTGCTGGGATAACTGGTTATCCACATGTGGAAGAGTGAATCTAGACCTGTACGCCTCACTCTGTATTAAAATCAAATCAGAATGAATCAAATACCTAGGTATTAAAACAGAAACACTGAAAATGCTGAAAGATACAACCATTAAAACTACTGAAGACAAAATTATACAGGCAAGGATTTTCGGAACAGAAACCCCATTGTATAAGAAATAGCACAGGAATCAACAAGTGGGATTACATCAAATTTTAAAGCTTCTGCACAGCAAAAGAAACAACCAATAGAGGGAGGAAATAACCTAAAGAATGAATAAAAATTTTGTTACCTATAACTTCAACAGAGGATTAATACTGAGAATGTAGAAAGAACTCAAGAAAATTAGACCCTCTCACAATATAAAACACTCAGTGAAAACAAAGAGCAGCTGAAATGAACAGACGCTGCTCCAAAGAAGAAATGCACATGGCCAAAAAGCACATGAAAACTAACATCACTGACTATAAGAGAAACACAGAGCACATCAAAACTGAGCTTCCATTTTACTTTATAAAGAATGGCCATCATCAAGAAGTCAAATAACAACAAAGGCTGGTGAGGTTGTGGGTAGGGCAAGAGACCTTTTTACATTAACAGGAATATAAACTAGAAAATCAGTCAGGTGGGGGCTGGGGATTTAGCTAAGCGGCATAAGCACCTGCCTTGCAAGCAGGCGGTTGTAAGTTCAATCCCCGGTACTGATAAAAATGAAAAAGACAAAAAAAAAAAAGAAAGAAAGAAAAAGAAACAAAGAAAATCAGTAAGGAAAGTCCTCAAAAAGCTATAAATATAAATTCAATTTGACCCAGGTATGTCCCTCGGGGGTAGTTTCCCCAAAGAGTTAAAGAGTGTTACATTACAGTGATCCATGCACACTCAAATTTATGGCAGCCCAACTCACAATAACTAAATATTGGAAAAAAAAAAACACTGTCCTTCAGTCATTAATGGGTAAAGCAAATGCATTACACACAATGGGGTACTGAATGAAGGATAAATTCCAGTCATTTGTAGAAAAATAGATGCACCTTAAGACCGTAGAGCTAAGTGAAATAAAGCAAATACAGAGGTTAAATATTGCATGGTTTCTCTGATATGATAACTCAAAAAATTAATAATTTAAAGAACAAAAGGAAAGGTAGAATGTAGGAAACATGGAGGTAGATCTTTTGCAAATGAGATGGGTCTCTAGGGTGGAGGGAGAGAGAAGGAAAGAGAGGGAGAGGGAAAGGGTAAGATGCAATATGCATATGCTCTAACTCCTCACAATGAATCTGTTCATTACATCTTACATTATATCATCTGCTCCCATAAGTAGTTTAAAAAGTTCTTCCCATGTGTGAATTTCTACATGTAGATCTATCCTCTCTGTATTATAGGGAAAAGCAGATCATAACAAGACAACAAAACAAATTTCTAGAAAAACATGCAATGAAAAAGACACATAAGACCACAATATTGGGTGATCTACCATGGTTACTATGCTTTCTCTTGTTATTTTCAATAGACTTGTCTACATCATCAGGCTTAATATAGTTAAGCATAGTATTACATAGCTATCTTTATAAAAGCACAACTTTGAAAACATTATAGGACTTGAGAGCAGTTAATAATCAAAACCAGTATGGATATCTTTTACATCTTGTCATCTTCAGAATAGTTGCCTCTACTTTTAGACTTGATACTATCAAGCATACCAAATTTGAATAAAATCAGCCAAGACAAAACCGCAGTCTAACAGACCAGATTCAAATAAGATCAGTCACAGTAAGACAACGTAAGTAATACAGGGTTTCAGTTTAAGTTAATAGGAAATTAAGGGTAGTTACCATGATAAAACCTGCTATTTTGGGGTTAAATGTCTATGCCCTCAAATCTGATATGAGTGGACAGACCAAAACAAAATAAAATCAGACTAAACAAAGCAATAAGACTACTGTGACTTTTGAATCCTAATACACTATTAACAATCCTCTGCCTTCCTTTTTTAGGCTATTTTTCACCTTTCCCCTTCTCAGGATGATTTGTATGTTTTGGGTCTCACTAGCCCCTTTAGTTTTTAGATTAGGGGGCCAGCCCATTGTCTATCTGAGTGTTGCTGAACCTTTCTACCTCTGAGTTGATCTTGAGCTGTATTCCTTTACTCACTAAAGTCATAAGGTTTCATTCCTTCCAGCTGTGTAGTTCTACACTGGCCAAAAGTGTCATAGCTTTCCAATCTATCTATGACTGCTGGATGAGTTGTCCCTATTTCTCTCTAGTTTCCCGTCAAATATAGCTTTGCCTTCTCATCTTTGACTTTCAGTTTATTTAACTTCCTTCAGGTTGAGTGTATTTCCCATTCAGAGCATCTCAATGGAGCCTGCCTACCTAATCTACTCTGCCTGTTTTTTTTTTATTTTAGTGTATCAAAGCTATCTGTATTAAAGATTATAGCTCACCATCTCTACCTCATGTCTGCTACTCCACTTTACTGCTATAATTTGTCCACCTTACTCCCTCATTGCATTGGCTGCCCCATTTATTGAGGCCTCTCTGCCACTGCCACTGTTGCTAGAATCCTGGTATCCCTTCCTCTCTCTCTCTCTCTCTCTCTCTCTCTCTCTCTCTCTGGAATGTCCTTCAGATTCTTTGTAGGGTTGGGTTGGTGGCCATGAATTCCCACAGTTCCTCCTTGTCTTAGAAAC
This sequence comes from Cavia porcellus, assembly GCF_034190915.1. Classification (NCBI taxonomy): domain Eukaryota; kingdom Metazoa; phylum Chordata; class Mammalia; order Rodentia; family Caviidae; genus Cavia; species Cavia porcellus. The sequence goes on from NW_026947502.1 coordinate 29,390,898, forward strand.
ATCTTATCTCTCCATTAATTTTGAGAGAGAGTTTTTCTGGGTACATCAGTCTTGGTTGCAAATTATTGTCTTTCAGGGCTTGGACTATTTTTCCCCAGGCTCTTCTTGATTTGAGAGTTTGTGTTGATAAGTCTATTGTTATTTTAATAATTTTTCCATTGTAGATAATCTGCTTCTTTTCCCTGGCTGCTTTTAGTATTCTGTTCATGTGGTGGATTTCTGGAATCTTGATTATTATATGTCAGGTTGTAGATCTGTTTTGGTTGTAGGTGGCTGGAGTTCTGTATGCCTCATTTATCTGGATATCATTTCTTTTTCCTATGCTTGGGAAGTTTTTCTTTATTATATCTGTGAATATTCTTTGTAGTTCATTTTTGATTACTCCTGCTTCTTCACTCACATGCTTTATTTTTAAGTTATGCATCCTTTTGTCATCTTCTAGCCTTTGAATTGTTTCTTTCTGGTTCCTCATTATTTTTAAGAGGTCTTTTCTTTCGTGATCATATCATAAATCTCTCTTCAAGTTTCAAAAGGCTAACTTTAGTTTCTGTCAAGATATTTTGCCAGTTTTCAATGGAGTTTTTAGTTTCCTGGTAATCTCTTTGGATCTGTTTCATGTATTCTAGGTATGTTTAAATTCTTCATCAGAGGTTTCTCTTTCTTTTATAATTTCCTCTGTTCTTCCATCTGTGTTCTCTTGGGAGGGGCTTATCATTTCTTTAATTAATCTTTTTTAAATCTTGCCTCACTTGGATCAGAAGTACAGTTGTAAATTCGTCTATGAGGTCATGAAGGTAGTTCTTTATGTCCACTGATGCTGTTCTGTGTCTAGTATTGGATGGTTACTGCACTGGTTCTCTTCTGTATCTACTTCTCCTGGGCTTATTTTCCCAGGTTTGGCAGCTGGAGATTTTTTTTTATTTATTTCTATCTCTTGTCATGTTTCTGGTTTCTTTCAGACTGGTGTGTCCTGGGGGTCTCTGGCCCTCTCTGTATTCCTTAGGCTCTTTCCAAAGCATGCTGACTGGGTTTTGCTGCTCTCCCCAATTTACTGTTATCTGAGGTACATGCAGGGATGCAGGGACAGTGCAGGCTAGCCTTGAGCCTCTGAGCCAGTCAATCCGCAAGTTAGGCTGTACCTGGTAGACGTCACAGAGTCATGACAATTTTGTACGTGCTTATTAAAGGCCTGGGATTCACCTACTCCCGTTATTGGCAGCTGCAGTCTCAGCGCGAGCTTGGATCCTCTGGATGTGCCTAGTACAGCGTGGAATGGGTCTCAGTGGGTGCATCAGGCATCAGGCACTCTCCACCTGTGCTTTTCCTTTCTCTTCCTAGTTTTATTTTTCCCTTCAGTTACCACCTTGGTTAAGAAGAATCATTATCCATTCGTCTGGCCCTCTCCATGTTGTCATATTCTAGCATCTGATCTGATTTCTCCACAGAGACTCTGCACCCAGCCCCCTAGCAAGCTGCCATTTTTTTTCTCTCCTCGAAAGTCATGCTCTTAAAGGAAAATAAATTCATTTTAACACAAGATTTCAAACTATAGTTAATGGTGGTGAAAGTCACCAGTTCTTATGGGCTTCTCCCTGCAGTTGCTATTATCTATTCCTGTAAAATACTTTTTCATATGTTGAATTTCTTTGTCTTTGTTTTTTCTATTTTAGCTTTTCCCCAACATTTTAAGTATTAGCATTATTTTTTCTGTTTTGTATTTCTGTGTTTTGTATTTCTTCTTCTCATCATTTGCAATATCAGACATATAAATTGTGTAGTGATTTAGAAACTTCTGATACATTAATAAGGTTTTTTTGTAAACTTGACTCTGTAAAGATACATTTTCACAAAATTGACTTTCTGTAAATATTTTTCATGTACATGAAAACACTAAAACTTAATAAATAAAGAAATGTCTTCTTCATATAAATGTATTTGTGAAAGGAAGTTTCTCTGGATCTCAGTTCATTGAACAACAGCATATCAGTAATGATTAATTATGAGATGATATTTGATCCACATCATCAAAAGACCTACATTATCTATCATGGTATTTCAGATGCTCATAGTTATAATGCTGAGCACACACAATTACCACCCATCGTGATATGATTTCCTGTTTACCTATTTTTTTATGAACATGATTTGTCTGCCCATAACTATTTTACTCATAAGACTGTCAATATACCTCAGTGTTTGTGCTTGCATAGGCATGCATGTTTAAGGAGAACTATAGGCCAATCTCCCTAATGAACAGTGATGCAAAAATTCTCAAACAGAATGCAGCAAGTCATCAGGAAGATTATACACCACAACTAAGTGGAATTCATCCCAGTTATGCAGGTATGGTTCAATATTCAGAAATCAATAAATGTAACATACAATATCAACAGTGCCAAAGACAAAACTCATATGATCTTCTCAATAGATGCAGAAAAAGCTTTTGATAAAGTTCAATACTTGTTCATGTTAAAAACCCTACAGAAAATCAGAATAGATGGTCTCTAATCTGAAAAAAAGCCATTTATAATAAATCAACAACTAACATCATACTAAATGGACAAAGACTGAAAGATTTCACTCTAAAATCAGGAACAACACAAGGATGTCCACTATCACCACTCCTGTTCAATATAGCTCTGAAAACATTAGCCATAGCAATTAGACAAGAGAGAGACATAAAAGGAACAGGATAGGAAAGGAAAAGTTAAATTTTCAGTATTTGCAGATGACATGATACTCTACATAGAAGACCCCAAAATCTCCATTGAAAGACTACTAAAGTTAATAAGGAAATTCAGCAACATATTTGGATATAAAATTGACACTCAAAAATGAATAGCATTTCTGCACACAAACAAACCAATGACAGAGAAATTAAGGAAATAATATCTTTAATAATAGCATCCAAAACAATGAAATATTTAGGAATCAACATAACAAAGGTTGTAAAAGATCCCTACACTGGAAACTATAGTACTCTTAAAAAGGATATTGAAGCAGATATCAGAAATTGGAAAATATATCCCTTGTTCTTGGATAGGAGGAACTAATGTAGTGAAAATGGCAATACTCCAAAAACTGCTATACAAATTTAGTGCAATCCCAATCAAAATGCCATTAGTATACTTTACAGATCTAAAGAAAACATTCCTAAAATTCATTTGGAAAACAGATGACATCTAGAATAGCACAAATAACTCTGAGTAACAAAGGCAAGGCAGTAGGCATCACAATCCCTGACTTGAAATTATACTACAAAGCTACCATGATAAAATCAGCATTGTACTGGCAAAAAAAAAAAAAAAACAGATCTGAGGATTAGCGAAGCAGATTAGAAGATGCAAACACAACCTGAAAGACACTCATTCACCTTATCTTTGACCAAAAGGCCAAGCATGCTCATTGGAAGAAAGTCTCTTTAATAAATAATGCTGGAAAAATTGGCTTTCCAAATGCTGAAAACTAAAACTAGACTCTTGTCTGTCACCATGCACTAAATTAAAGTCCAAATGAATTAAAGATCTAAATATTTTAAAACAGAAACACTGGAAGACAATGTAGGTAAAAAACCTTGAAAACATAGTGATAGACAAAGAGTTCATGAACAAAATGCAAACCACATGGGGAGTACTTCAAAGAATCAACAATTTGGATCTCCTCTTATTAAAATTTTTTGCACTTATAGGCAATTCTTTTTAAGATAGCAAGAGGCACTATGGTAACCATTGTTGATCACCTAGTATTTTGTTTTTACATTATCTATTATGTCCATCCTTTTGATTTGACTGACTCTGTTCTGTTATGTCACATTTGGTTTTACTCTCTTCAAAAAAAAAAAGTAATAAGAACTGTGAGAGCAATAAAACTCAAAATGTGTAATTGTCATTGGACAAAAGAAAGGAAAAGAAAGTGCTCTAAAGAATATAACTGTGTATATATTTAAGTGCATAATATAGATAACCGTATTGCTGAGTTTTGTTGGATCATTGAACAAAACTGTTTCCAGTCTCAAAAAAAAAATTTTTTTTTTGCACTCCAAAAGAAATCACCAATGGAGTGCAAAGAAACCCCACAGAATGGGAAAATTTTTAGCCAACTTTCCTTCAAACAAAAGACTTCTATCTAGAACATATAAAGAGCTTAAAAACATCAGGTTCCCCAAATTCAAATATCTGATCCAAAAATGGACATCTGAGATGAACATGCACTTTTCAGATGAAGAAATACAAATGGCATATATATATATATATGAAAAATGTTCAGCATCATTAATCATTCAAGAAATGCAAATTAAAACAACTTTGAGATTCCATCTCACTCCAGAAAGAATGGCCAAGATCAAGAAATCAACTAATAACAAATTTTGGAGCAGCTGTAGGAAAAAAGGAACACTTCTCCACTGTTGGTGAAAGTGCAAACTGCTATAACCACTGTGGAAACCAGTGTGGAGATTCCTCAAAATCTTCTTTTATCCAACTATGTCCCTTCTGGGTATTCCCGCAGAAGACCTGAATACATCTTATCACAGCAATGTATGTGCACCCATATTCATAGCAGCACGATTTTTAATAGCTAAGTCTTGGAAACAGCCCAAATACCCATCAACCGTGGAAATGAATAAATAAGATGTGATATGTTTTATACAACAGAGTATCACTCAGCTATAAAGAAGGATAAACCAGAGTCTTTTATAGATAAATGGATGTAAGTTAAGAACATACAGTGAAATTCACGTGTAAATATCTAGTCTCTCTAGTGTAAAAAAAATTGAAAGAGTAATAAGATCCAAAATGTACAATAGATATTGTGAAAATGAAAGAGAAAGAAAGTGCTCAAAAGGGAAGAACAACCAGGATAGAGGAAAGGAGAAAAAGAAGGGAAAAAAATTATATGTATATAGGTATACATACATATATGTGTGTATGTATATATATACAAGATATATAACTATACTACTAATCTCTGTAAATTCAAAAAGAACAGTTCGTGCTTTCATTGATTGTTTGATCATTTTTTATACCTAAATCTTGTAATCTGAACTAACCACTGTTAATTTCCTATTTTCTTGAAATTATATATCATTTTTGTTTTGTTTTGTTTTTAAAATGAAAAGTATATATGCTCTTACTGCATAATTTATTATAAAAAACTGCCTATTAAGTGTCCTGCTGTGTTGTTAAATAAATTCCTTTTTCAAAATGTAAATAAATGTCTTTTTTAAATGCTACATTATTGTGTCTAGAATCAGGGGTGTTTTGGATTTTGATCTTTTGCGATATTAGACTCTCAAGATTTTTTGTCGTTGGGAATTTCAACATTTAGGATTGCTCTTTTGGGATTATGACTGAAATGTTTAGCAGACAAATTATTCCCTTGCCTTGTCCAGCACTCAAATACTGTATGCATTTGGGGCTTTGTAGTCCCCTCCTCTGTTTTAAAACCCACCAACCACATGTTATAGTATTCAGATTACATCTCCCTGACCTCCTCTCATAGAGTCAAATCTCCCTCTGCATTTTTAGAGAGCCCTTGTGATTATATCAGTCCCACCCAGATAATCCAGGATGAGCTCCTATTCTAAGATTAGCTGATTAGCAACCTCAGTTCCACCTGTAATCCTTGCTGTGTAACACAGCACCACATGCTTACTGTTTCTGAGAGTTAAAACATGAGTATCTTCAGGATGCAGGGTGAGAGCGCATTGTTCTTCCTGCCACTGTGATTTTAACCCTTTTACCTTTAGCAGTATGAGCAATACTTTGGTTTGAGTTCTGAAGAATAATTGTTTTCTTTGTTTCATATTCAGTTTTTTTTTTATTTTCCTGCAGACATTTCTTTTGATGTTTAAGAGGCTTTTTATTTTATTCTTTGATTAACTGGAACAAAATAATTTTAAATAATCAATTCAACTCAGATGTTCTCTTTATCTCACTTGCTGCAAAACCACAGTACTTCTCATAAAAGTATCTTAAAAGTAGAAAACAGAACCTTTCCAACAACTTGATCTAGAACTTCCAGTCTCCAGAACTATGAGAAATAAATTCTGTTCTTTACAACTTTTTTTTTTTTTTTGTACCGAGGATCTAACTCATGACTGTGTGCTTGCAAGGCAGGCACTTATGCTGCTGAACTAAATCCCCAACTCTATAACGTCAGAATTTTTTTTTTGTACCAAAGATCGAACTCACAACTGCACACTTCTAAGGCAGGCACTTATGCCATTGAGCTAAATCCTCAGTCCCCCTTTACAACTTTTTAAAAAGAAGACTGCGTAATGTAGATATACAGGCATCCTGATGTGGCAGATTAAATTTTCATCCTCATAATTTCACCCCCTGAAAATATGAGAAGACACATCATACATGCACATCTCTGCCACAGTGGAATGGATGGTGAGTGTTGTACCTCCCCAGCCTTTGACTTTGGATTTGACCAGGAAATTTCCCTCAGCTAGTGGGCTATTGGTGGTCATGCCATGATCTAGCCTATAAAGTATGCTTCTCTAGTTCAGTTAACCCTTTTGAAACTTGCTTTCCATCACACAGCATATTTGGTCCACAGCAAAACCTTTCAACTACTTCTCTGAGCATAATCAAAGTTGAGGGACTTTTGTTCCACATTTCACTTTCCCCAATTTTCTTACTTTAATATCTTCTTTCAGTCAAAGGATATAGCTTTTTCCCTTCAAAGTGATTCTTCCTTCTTCAAGAAGTCTATTTTTTAATCTTATACTTCAATGAGTTCTCTGCTTTGGTGACCTCCTTTTGCATAGCTCCTGTGTGCTCTTGGCAGGTCTTACACAGGATTCTTCAGTCTGTCTCCTGGCTTCGCTGAACAAGGAGTCTGAATTTGTTTTCAGTTCTACCTATTACTTTGGATGTTATCCAGGAAGAAAAGGGGTGAATCACAAGCTTGCACATCCATTTTCAAATGAAAGTCTGCCTTGCTTCTAAAATATGAAGTATCGTGGGATCTCATGACAACATGCTACCATGGAATCAAACAGACCTGGATTAAATTCTAGGTCCATGTCTCAGTCAGTTTCTCATGGCTGGGACAAAATACCCAACATCAGCTATTTTAAAGAGGCAGAGGTTCATTTTGGCTCACAGTTTTTAGAGGATTTAGTCCATAGTTAGTTAGCCCCAAGGCAGGATGCAATGATAGAAGAGTCTGACAGAAGAAAGCTGCTCGTATCAGACCAGCCAGGAATCAAAGAACAAAAGGAGGAGCTGAAGAGCGAGCTATGCCCTTCCAAACCATGCCCCGGTGGCTAGCCTCTTCCAACCACATCCCATTTCCTAACAGCACAGTCCCGCAGTCCAGGGTTTGCTAAAAAACAAGAGGAGTGCCAATTATTGTGGGAAACTCAGTAAAGAACCTAAAAGCCTTACTTATTCTTGGTCAGAGGAACATGGGTCTTGTCTAATGGGATACTTTGCTAATGTATGGTGTTACTGACATCTGCAGTTCCCCCTGGCCTGAACATAGGTTTGGCAGGTAACGTAGGAGAAAGACTCTGCACTCCGTCTCTTTCTTCCCCTCTGGGAAAGATAATGGCTTGTTTCTACCCAGGCCATGCATGTGTCATATCTCACCTGGATTGTTGCACACTTCACTGTCAGGTGTGCCGGGCTCCAGTCTCATTGTGTTTGGCTATTTTGCATGTTATAGTCACATCCAGCTCAAACACCCCATCTGATCACATCAATCTTCTGCTGAATACATTTTACTGGCTTCCTCTTAAATTCAGCAGAGTCCTGACTTCATTGCACAATTGACAAACTTTTCCTGAATAGATCACAACTAACCTCTTCAGGCCACATTCCTGCACACCTCACTATGCAGAAAGTTCTGTTGCTCATTTTCTTATTCAAGCAGTGAGTGTGCGACTCATAAGAAAAAGCCATCTAACTCCACGTTGAGCTCTGGTTAAAGGCATATAGATGATGGCTAACAAACACTTCACAAAAGCAGTACCACTAATGTTTAAAACTTTGGTTTTGGAGTCAGAGTAATCTCATGTTGGCTCTTGTATCTACCACTTGTTGGCCTCTAACTTGGTAGCCCAAATGGCTACATTTTAATTTCACCCTCTTCATATAGAAGCAAAGATATTGTGAGGATTAGACAAAGGAACACTGCTAGAGACTTGACATGTTATAATAACCCATGTTCATGAGATTTTATTATTAATATATATTTGTGGAATGAATGAAATACCACAATCCACAAAGAAACAGAATTATAAAAAGGACACTGAGTTATAGTTTTCCTTTTTTTTGGCAGTGGGGTTGAACCAAGGGCCTTGTACATGCTAGGCAGGCACTCTAGCTCTGAACTATATCCCCAGTCCTGAGTAATAATTTTTTTTGTTGTTCTAAAAACTACCAAGGTCACATGATATTTACACAAGAATGCATGCTGATGATGGATGAGCATTGCTGGAGTGCTGCTGTAGTTTGTCCCTAAGAGTTTACATGCCAGGAGGCTGATTTTCAGGGTAGCAGTGTTGAGGTGGTGGGCTTTTAAGAAGGTGTAGGGAAAGGTGCTTGAATTATTGGGGGAGTGCCCTCAGGATGTAGTTGGTTTGTAACAAAAGAAACAGCCTTCCTACTCCTCAACTTCTTTGGATTTCTGTTTTGTGATATGATCTTCGGCTCTCACAACAGTCCTCCTGCTGTGATACCATCAGCCATGCTTATCAAAGCTGAGATGCTGACATCCTGTCCTCGGACATCCAGAACACTGAGCAAAGCAAAACTCTTTTCCTTTGCAAAGATTTCTGTCTCAGATGTATCACTATGTAAAAAGAATGTACTCCTGCAGATAATCTGTATCTCATAATGTGGTAGAGTCTATTAAGTTTAAAGTAATAGAAAATACAGCTCAAATGGGAATAACCAATTTAAATGAAAAGTCTTGCATCTCCATTGTTGGTCTTGTAGTATTTTATCCAAATAAAGAACGAAGAGGGGAAGGGTGGAGAAAAACTTTTCCCAAGTGCTTTTGCTCATTGTAATCATTACACAAAACCTCTAAGTTCTATAGCAAAGTACCTAGGGGACTCAATTTTGTCAAGACATGCCCCACATGCTCCATATCTTCCTAAAGCCTGACAAAAGCACATTTCCTTCAGTCTGAGACATCTTGAGGCCATCCTATGTTCCTTCCCAACTTTATCGCCATGCTGTGGTTTGGGATCCTCTTCTTCCTGGGAAGCATCATGATGCAACAGGCTAGGGTGAAAAGAAGAATCCTCGGGCTGTGAAGACATTTTACAGCCTAAAAACTTCTGGTTATCAGATGAAAAAGTGGATATAAAAATGCCTAACACAGATCCCTGACAAATGAAAGTGCTAACACACTTCAATTCTCTCCCCCTTCTTCAAACTACATAATTTTCTCTGAAACTAAAATTTCTTTTCTAATTGCCCTTGACTTCAAATGTCACATTCTTTAGCCCTATCCCATTACTAATCCATTCTGCCTAGTCCTCCTACATTCCTTTTGTTCATGTTAAAGGTGACTTTACTTTTCACCTGTATAAGTCTTCTTGCCTCCTACACTGATTAATTCAGTTAGACTGAAAAACAGGACTAGCTTTTTCTCCCTAAAATTTCAATTAATCAATCATTCCAGAACCTGAGTGGTTTGGAGTTGCTGTCAGTCCTAGAACATGGCATTTAACAGCAGAAAAACTTAAGGCAAGTAATTTTACCTTATCAAGATTGTTTGTTCACCCAAAATACCATAACTTATAAGATAGGTGAAAAGATTGACAGTAACCTCAGAGAAATCTGTGGCACAAAGCCTGATTTAAATAAGGTAACATAAGATTCTATATAGACAGGTCTTAATCTGAGTCTGCATTTACATATTAATATAAACAGAATAGTCCACAAAACAAGAATACACATTCTTGTCAAGCTTCCATAGAAATTCCATCACAAAACACACCTTAATGACTGTCAGTACAAACATACAAAGAATGTTCTCAAACCACAGTTGAATTAAAGTAAGAGTCATAATAAAAAGATAGCCACTCAACTTTTTAAAATTAAAGAACAAACTTCTAAATATTATGCAGATCACAGATAAACTCAAAGTTTAAAAATTTTTAAATGAAAATGTGAGCATCAAAATATGTACAATACAGCAAAGCATATATTTAAGAGAGATTAATAACATTTAAAATCAAAGCCTAGACTTCCACCATAGGCAATTAAAATGCAAGAATAACAAAAGCTTAAAGCCAAAATGAAGCCAATAATAAAAAATTTAGAGCACAAGTTAATAAAATTGAAAACAGAAAAATAGAAAATAAAATCAAAATCTAGCTCTTTGGAAGGATTGATAAAATTGATTAAGTCCAAGAAAAGAAGAGAAGACACAAGTTACAATATCATAAATGGTGAAAAAAATGTCTTTACAATTGATTCCATGGAAATTAAAAAGGTAACGTGTAGTATGAAAAACTCTATGCCCAAAACTTTCTTAAACTACACAAAAGGAAAGACAGGTCATATAAAGACATAAACTGTCAAATTCACACAAAGAGGAAGACACGGCCTGACTGTCTCTGTATCTGTGTCTTATATCAAATCAGCAATTAAGAGTCTTTTAAAAAAGAAAGTACCAGATCCAGAGAGTCTCACAAATGAACTCTACCAAACATTTAAAAAAGAAATAGTGTCAATATCCTATAACACCTTTCAGCAAACAAAAACAGAGGAAACAATTCCTAATGCATTCTATGAGGCCACCATTATTCTAGTAAAAACCAGATAAAGATATTATAGAAAAGGAAAACTGTAGGCCAATATTTCTCATAAACATAAGAACAAAATTCTTCAAAAAATATCAGCAAATCAAATCCAACAGTGTATAGAAACTTTTTACATGGTGCCTATGTAGGATTTATTCCAGAGACACAAGGTTGTTTTGACATTCAAATATCTATCCATGTAATGAACCATATCAACAAGCTAAAGAAAAAAATCAGTGCTGATATCATCAGAGGCACTAAAAGCATTTTACAAAATCTACCACACATTCATGATTTTGAAAACCCTTACAACTCAAGCATAGAGGAAAACCTTCTCAACTTGATAAAGTGTATTTACAAAAATTGTACATAGTTAGCAACACATTTAATTATATGAGAAGAGATGCTTTCTCCCCAAACTAAGGAATAAGGAAAAAGATTTTTCATCACACCTATTCAGTCTCCTTCTGTAAATCCTAGCTCATGCAATTAGATCAGAGAAGAAAATAAGCATCCAGATAGGAAACAAAACTTTTTGTTTTCACAGATTGCTTAGGTCACAAATCTCAAAACATTTACTACAACACATTCCCAAAACTAGTGCTAGTATGCAGCAAGGTTGCAAGATACAAGATCAATGTTAAAATATACTAATCATGAACAATTAAAATTTCAAATTTTTAATCACAGTAATACCAGTAAATGAAACACTTATAAACTTAACAAAATATCTACAGGATCTAAATGTGAAAAAATATAAGGCATGATAAAAAATATCAATTATATAAGTAAGTGGAGAGATAGTTTGTGTTCAGACATTTAAAGATTCAGTATTATTAAGATGTCAATTCCTAGTTTGGCCAGTATATTCAGTGCAATCAGTATTATAATCACAGTAGGCAATCTTATAGATATGGACAAATGATATTATTTATTTGCCAATACAAGAGCCTCAAATAGGCAAAACAATTTTGAAAATGAGCAAAGTTCTGAACTGTTCACACTCTGTACTTAGCATAAGGATAATGTAAACAAGGCAGTGTGATATTGGAAAAAGAATAAGCTTAAGTTAACAGAGAGGCTAATGAGCAAAGAAATAGAAACATGTAAAGGTAGTTATCTGATCTTTGATAAAAGAGTAAAACTAATTTCATTTTTTTTTGACAGCTGGCACAGGAACAATCGGATGTACGAATGTAAAATAAATAAATACACCAAGAACCAAAACTTTCACCTTACATAAAAATTAACTCAAGGTGGAGTATACATATCTAAGTATAAAAAGTAAAACCACAAAAAGGTCTAGAAGAAAATATAAGAGAAAAACAATATGCCGCTGGGTTTATAGTACATTTTTCGATGCAATAGCAAAAGCACATTTGAACAAAAAAATTAATAAGCTGGACTTTATTAAAACTTAAAACCTTTGTTCTGGGAGAGACACTAGTGAGACAATGAAAGTACAATTATATATCCACTGAAGAACTTGTTTCCAAAAAAAAAAAAAACAGGAAGAATACTATAGCTCAAAATTAAACAATTTCAGCAGTTAATTAGATAGGCAAAAGATCTGAACAAATACTTCACCAGAGAAGATATACTGGTAATGAGCATATGAAAAGTGATCAAGATCATTTATCCTTATGGAATTTAAAATTAACACAACACTAATGTCCCAGCATACACTTATTAAAATGACTTAAAAAGCAGGGAAAAACAAATACCATCCCTTTTGTGGATGAAGAGAAACAAAAAGTCTCATCCATTGGTGGTGAGAACAAAAAATAGTACAACCACTTGGGAGACCTGGTTGGTGAATTTTTACAAAATAAAACAGTTTGCCAGTCATTACACTCTAATATTCACCCAACTGATGTCAAAAATACATGCCCACAGAAACCTGCATGTAAGTATTTATAGCCTTTTTAAAATAATCACCCCAAACTGGAAGTAATCATGATGCCCTTCAATAGGTGAATGGGTAAACCATATACACCTATAGAATGAAATATTAATGAGCAATAGAAAGGAATAAGAAAGACCCACAAAGACATGGGTGAATCTTAAATTTATATTGCTAAGTGAAAAAAGCTAGTCTAAAAATCCTACATGAATCCATTTATATAGCAATCTGAAAAAGGCGAACTATAAGGAAAGTAAACAATCTGTGGCTGCTGGGCTTAGCAGGGGAAAGGGCATGGAAAATAGGCAAAGCACAGGGTGTATTTTTAGATCACTGAAACTATTCTGTTTGCTACAGTAGTGCTAGATGCATGACACTGCCCATTTCTCAAATCCTACCGAACTTTCTTTACAGCATGAAGTATGTACTTTAATGTATAAATCTCATTTTAAAATCATTTAGAAGTTATGATAATACTAGAATATAGACTTTAATAAATAAATTTAATTCTATTAAAGATGGATGAAACAACTTCAAGGAAGAGAGCAGAGGGACAGAGGTCTCGCCCAAGTAATTTTGGAAATGATGGAATCTAAGACTAAAAGCTAAAGGAAATTTAAAGGCAAAAGGAAATGGACATAAGCACAGTAAACACCAATAAAGTTGGATTATGAGTTAATTGTGACACCTCTATACATGTGTCCTACAACTGGACAATTAATCTTCATTAAATGAGTGGAACACAGTAGAAGCCATGTTCCTGTCTGTAGAATAGAAGTCATATCATAGATAAGCAAGGGGAGGTGGTTAGAATGACCTATTTAGTAATGGACTCATTGGAGACATCAGCAAGAATTCAAGTTTTGCCATGTGTAGTGGCACATGCCTGTAATCCCAGCACTCTGGAGGCTGAGGCAAAATGATTGCTGTGAGTTTGAGACCAGCATGGACTACAGGATGAGACTCTGTTTCAAAAACAACAATAACAAAGAATTCATTTTAGCTTAATATAGATATAAGTGATTACATGTTTCGCTTAGTACAGATATAAGATTACTTATCTATATACACAGGCTAGTATATACAAGTATTTCTCAGATCTGCCAACTAAGAAAGCCCAGAAATAATGCCACCCCAATATCAGTGAACACACCTAATGTCCAGATCTTGGTTTCTAATGCCACTATCAATAAAAGGAACTGAGGCTCTCTGGAAAAATGCCTTGTTCTAGGAATGGGGCAGGCAATACACAAGATGAGCCCAGTACATCATATAGTGCTAGAAAGTAAGTAAGTACAGAGGAAGGAAACAATGATAGAGGCGTATCAGAGGGACACAGGAGCCAACCAAAAGAGTCCAAGGACCATAGCTTGGCAATTTGAACAAAAAATAGTCTCAGATTGTTGCTCAAATAAAACATAAATACCCATGATCCATGCTAGTATAAATAATTGAATAAACAAACATAAAAAGAAGCACAACTCCTGTGCAGAAGAATTCAAAAAATTCACATAGATTGCCCCACTCTTCAAGTATGAACTACACACAATGATGACCTTCAAAAGAATACAGCGTGGAAAGGAAGCAGAGTAACTTTTCAGAGAAGACTATTGCAGTCAGGTGATCAAGGTAGTAAGTCGTGTTGACATTCTGTATTTTATATGATCTGATAAAAATGGCACTTGACTTCCATGATCTTCTTGCCATGACCCATAACCTCAGTCTAATCATAATAAACCAGACAAATGCCAGTTGAGAGATAGTCTACGAAATGCCTGGCCAGTTGTTCAAAACTGTCAGATCATTGAAAACAAAAGGCTGAGAAATTGTCACAGCCCAGAGAAGCCTGGAGACACGATGATTCGGGGTTCTCGATGGGACCCCAGAGCAGAAAAGGGATGTTAAAGGGAAACAAAAGAACTCCAAATAAATCACTGATTTTTGTTAACAAGAATACATCAATATTTGTACATTAATTGTAACCGTGGTTATATGAAATATTAATGATAGAAGAACGGGTATAGGATATGAGAACTCTTCCTTTATAGTAACTAATTTTCTGTAACTCTAAAACTACTCTAAAATAATTCTTAAAAGTGAGTCTCTAGTACTTAATTTTTTACAAACCACAGCTCTTTCCTCCACTAATCCTCCACCCTTCCTCCACTGCCTCACTTCCTTTATCGCCCTCTCCTCCTCTATTGGATTTAGAATCTCTATCAATGCATATCTATAGTTTAATAATAATCAAAGTGAAAATCAAGGAAATCAAGCTGACTGCCTGTTCCTCCTGGTTCATTGCAGTGAAGTTTGAGAGACTCTGAGCAGAAGTTGTGGCCTGCAGGCCTAATCCCTCCAAAGCACTTGACAATGCATGAGAACCACTTCTCTAAGAGCTCCCAAAGCTCTCTCCCATGCAAACCTATGTTTGAAGTAATTTAACAACCTCTATTGTAGCTACCTCTGTCTACAACTGATTACTACACATTGCATCAGTTTGCTCTCTGTTGCTATTAGAAAATACCTAACTTAAGCAATTTATATTTTTAAAAAAGGGATCACCTAAGGATACAGCTCAGTGGTAGAGTACTTTCCTACCATGCACAATGACCTGGTTTCAATCCCCATAAAGGAGAGAGAGAGAGACAGAGACAGAGACAGAGAGAGACAGAGAGAGGAACAGAGACAGAGAGACTGAGAGACAGAGAGAGAGAAAGGGTATGATATACAAAAAGGGTAAGACCAGGAGGGGCAAAGCTCACTCTGCTCTTTCTATAACAACCATTCTAGGGGAGCTAACAGGAGTCCCATGAGAACTACATTGCTCCCTCTTGAGCGCACACTCCTGATGACCTGGTCAACTTTCACTGGGCTCTACCTCTTAAATTACCTCTCAGTATCCCCAGGGTGAGAACCCAGTTTCCAGCCTGTGAACCTTGGTGGACACAGTCAGAGATGATCTGACCTGTTCTCTCTGGTTGGCATCTGGCTGCAGTGATGCCTCTGCATTTAACTCTTTCTTCTTGTTTCCTATGTTTTGTCCTTTATTTATTCTTCTTCTTAGAAAAAAATAAACAGAAACCAAATAAGAAAGCCTGTCTTTCCCTTTAATACTGCAAGGTTTAATATTCTTAAACCTTGCATTTATTACTTGAAGCCTTCATTGCTATTCTCTGGAAACAACTAAAATGAGCCAGTGGGAGCATTAAACATAAAAATATCTATGTAAATGATGAGAATAATAGAACTTGAAAACTTCCTAAAAGGTTAAACCAAAGAAAAAATGCAGAAATGTTTTTCAGTTTCAAAATCATCAGGAGTAATTTGTGTCACCATCACACACTGCATTTTGGAAGTGGCCCATACACTTCTGAGCTATCACTAGTCACCTGGAAAGTAAGAGAGAACCCCACAGCTGAAGAACTCTTGTTACGTTTAATAGCATCCAGCATTTGGAGAAAATTCTTGCTATTATTTGTTCAGGGCCAAGGTCTGAGAAGTCACAACTGTCCTGAGTTTCACAAAAGCATCCAGGTATGTTGAGACTTGAGGAGGAAGACACATTGGCTCTAAAATACAACAAAACTCAACTACAAAACTGAAAGTAAGAGTGATCTTACAAACAATACAAAGAAGTCCTTTATTGCAGCAAAATATGCACACATAAATATTTAAAATAGGAACATTTTAATATTTTTGATCTCATATGCATTGGAGCATCAAAAAGGAGAGTAGGTGGATGTATTTAAAAGTCTTAGAGCAGTTCCTCAAGAAGGCCCACTTTGTTTCAGATCCTAGGAACTAAAACAGCTGTTACACGTGACCCCCAACCTGGTAGGGAAATGTACTGGGCTCTGGAGCTGGGCTGCCCTATGTCCTTGCCCTACACTGGTCAGTTGAACATTTGCAAGCTGTTAGCAAATGCTCTCAGTCTCAGCCAAATCACACATTTGTGATTAAGCCAGAGGCATTCAGAGAGGAGCTCACAAACACTTAAGGTACTCACTATGCTGTCTTCTTTCAAGGACACGCCCAAGCCCCCAGCCCAGCCCCCAGCCACTTCCTCCCTCTCTATCCCGACCCTGACTCCCTATCAGCCAAACTCTACAACTAGACTCATGATGCTTCACGCTCAGTTCGGCAATGTTTTAAGAAGTGTTTCATTTCAGTCACACTTATGGTATCCATAAATATGTTTCTTAGAAAAACCCAGGAACATGCCCAGCAAAATGTAAAGTCCCTTCTTCCCAGTTCAGTTTGGCTCTACCCAAAGCTTGCTCCTCTCCCAAGATGCTACAGAGATGCATAATCCTTGTGTGCAGTCTACACTGAAAGGCTGGAGACCCACCACCCTGCTTGACTGGGAAGTCTGCATGGAAGATTTGTCTATTTGAGTATATTTAATTTTTCGTTTCAATTATTTATTTAGATGAGTGAGCAATTTTCCACATTATGCTTCTTTTTAAATAAAAATTATATTCTTTTTTATTTTAAGAAGCAAAACAGAAAAAAGGATATAAATAATACAGAATTCCAAAAAAGAAAAAAGTAGGGCATTAATTAATTAATATATTGCACATTGTTCTCTCAGAACTAGTTGTTCAGGTTACAAAATCTAGATACAAAAGTGTTCCATCAATCAATGACAGCACAAACTGTTCTTTTTGATGAACTAAGAGAGAATAGTAGTAGAGTTATCTATCTAGCATACAAAAGTTCACATTGGTTTGTAACTTTCTCTTTACTTTATAACGTCATGAAATCTCTTCCCTAACACTGCATTTAAATTCACTTTTCTTAAGTACTGCAGACTATAGATATTTGGAGAGATTAGAAAACCCTAAAGTTAGTGACTGAGACTTTCTCCCAAAAAATAAATAAAATAAAATTAGAGCTAAAGCTATAGCTCAATGCAAGGCTCTGAGTTCAATGTCCAGCACCATAAAAACAAACAAAATAAAGGAAGAAAACAAATGAAAGAAAGCAGAAAGGAACAAAACAGGAAGAAAGATAGAGAAAGAGAGAGACAGAGAAACAGAAACAGAGAAAGGGAAGGGAAGGGAAGGGGAGGGAAGAGGAGAGGAGGGGAGGGGAGGGGAAAAGGGAGAGGAGAGGGGAAGGAACGGAATGGGAGGAAAGCAGAGGGAAGGGGAGGGAGAAAGGGAAACGAAGTGGAGGGGGGAGAGAAGAGAAGGGAAGGGGAGAGAAAGGAAAGGGAGGGGAAAGGGGAGGGGAAAGAGAAGGGAAGGGGAAGAAGAAAGAGAAACTGTGCTAAAGCACAGTGAAGAGATCCCAGAACCTGAGTCAAGCCCCTTCTCACCTTTCTTTGTTTCTCCCCCACCTCCACTCCCACAGCAAGCATAAGGAAAGTCTCTCTGCAAAGTTCTCTTATCTGCTTAAATCTGGACCCATAAAAAAATAAGCAGAAATAGCTGCTTGTGGTCCTATCCCTGAGCTTTTGTGAACTAAACTGGTATCACAAGAAGGAAGACTAAAGCCTTTCAACACATCTGGCAGTCATTTGTCACACACTACTGACTTCTATTTCAGCCCCACAGAGCATCGTAATCCACTGTCTGTTCTGTGGGCCTAACATACCTGGTCCAAGGCCATTCTGTGATCTCCAAGTAGATTGTGTTCCCTGAAAAACCAATCACTATTCCCCTAAAAGTTGTCTAATTCCATTTTCCTCCTCCCTTGCAGAAAAAAACGGGGAGGGGTGTGAATAATATTGCACCAGAGGCTAATCACACTGTGTGATTGCCTCCCTGTACATTAATAAATCTTTATGCCTTTTCTCCTGTTTAATCTGTCTTTCTCAGTTAGTCCACTGAACCCTCAGAGAACAGAGGGGAAATTTTCTTTGGCTTCTACAACATGTCGTGTTTCCTTTATTACTTAGGTTGGACTCAGAGTGACTTATACACGTGTGACTGCTGTGTACCTCCTTTCCGCCTTCCCCTCTGAGCACACAGGTAAGGAGATAGGTAAATCCAAGGAAGCGAAATCGCTGAGCCACACTGTGTGCACGTGTTAAAATTTGATTTCCCTATCAGACTCTTCCTTCACTTTGCCATATCAGTTTACACTGCCATGAACAGGGAAGGAAAGTGTCTGTTAACCTCCAACCCAGAAGTTCTGCTATTGGATGGAGCTTCATCCAAGTGCAGCACTCCCAGCAGCAAACGAATAGGCGTTTATTTTAATCCTGATGCCAACAGATGCTTTCTAAAAGTGGCATTACAATTTGCTTTTGCTTCAAAAACATTATGACCAGGGTTTTTAAATAAAAGCCAGAACCATCACTTTTTTGCCCTTGGTCTTTTGTAATAGTGAATCCTCTCCAATCCTCTTACACCAGTCAAAAACCTGCTGTTTTATACCGACCCCCACCATCAAGCTAGTAAAAAATCCACAGCTGTTTTGGCAGAATTATCAGGGAATACCCACACACACACACACACACACACACACTTAACAGCAAGCAGCAGTGGGCGTTTTACAAAGCATCTTAGAAAACCATTATCTTAATTACAGTCAACATGTTTATAATGCTAAGTACATTGACCTAAAATCTCAGTCTCCACGCATGTGGATAGATAATCTAAGAACACATTTGTGACATTTGGTTGACAATCTCTCTCTCCAATATAAAAGGATGGATCACTATCCATGCACATTGGTATAAGGAAGAGTCTGGTTTGACATTTGAATACTACTTCACTTATTTTCCTGGAATTTTGACAATGGAGGGGAAATCTAACTTAGCAGAAATGTGCCCTTATAACTTCAATGGCATCAACCGCATGGTAAATTAAGCCCCTAGGCAGTCATTTCAAAAAGCTTTTAATTCACTCATTTATGGTAATAATATTTACTTGAGGATTACTGTGTGCAGCATATGCTGGGCGTTGGGAATGTGTGTTGGAAAGAACATACTGGGCCTGACAAGTACTACCATGGGCACAGGAGAAACAGGACCCAACTGCACACAGACCCACAGAGACAGGAACCAGAGCAGCGAGACTATGGAGGAAGGGAGTGGAAAGGAGCCCAAGGGATCTCATTCCTGAGATGAGTCTCAAACAGATAAGGGTGGCAAGGAGGGAGGATGTCCCAATTCAAAAAGAAAAGCAGAGTTATCACCAGCAAGTACTTGAGAAAATAAGCAAGCCACTGTGGCAGAAGTAAGCGTGTGGAAAGGGAAGGGCTCTTCCTCAACCCAGGGAGTGTCATGTGACCATGTGGCTACCATTTCCAGTACACCAGAAAGGGGAACCTACAGAGGCTAAAGCCCCTCCAGAGCAATTCACGTGACAGCTATCGATCAAACTTTCAACTCTACAAAATGTTCTTCTTTTTTAAGTTTATTTTGCCTTTTATGGAAAAAATTAAAACAAAATTTCATAACAATAATAGGAGAAACCATCTCTGAGGCCCACAGCAACTGGGTATCTATCTGCACCCAGCAATCTGCAGTCACCCAGGAACCCTCCGTGAGACCTGAAAGGACTGTGAAACTTCACCCAGTAACCCACCCACAGCTAGGAACCCTCAGTGAGGCTTGTTTGTCGGGACTGGGAAGCTGTGCCCAGCAAGCTGCCTACACCCGGAAACCATCCCTAAGGCCCACAGGGACTGGGAGCCTGTGCCCCATGACTCACAGTCATCTGGGAGCCCTTGGTGAGGCTTTCTAGGACTGTAAGTCTGTGCCCAGCAACCCATCCACACCTAGGAATCATCTCTGAGGCCCACATGAACTGGGAACCTGCACCCAGCAACCTGCAGTCATCTAGGAACCCTCATAAGGCCTACTGGGACCAAGTGTCTCTGCCCAGCAACCTGGAACCAACAGTAACCCTTGGCAAGGCCCACTTCTGAACAGCCTACCAGAATAGGAAGCAGCAAGGGCTTAGCATCCAGCTGATTCAGAGGAACACAAGAAAATGCCAAAACAAAAGAACAAAACACAGTCTCAAACTTCCAGCCCACACAGATCAAATCCAGGAGACATAGACATAGGTGAACTTGGAAATCAGACACCTGAAATCTTGAAATGATAGGAAAAGAAGTAAAGAAACAATTCCAGGAAGCTGTGAAGGAAAGCAGATCAGAAATAATCCCCCAGACAAAAACAGAAATGATAAACATAATGAAAGAATTGGTGATTATATCCAAAGAAGACATAGATTCAAAAAAATACAGGAAAGGAAAGTGATGGAAACCTTGAATGAACAATTCAGGAAACAAAATATGGGAAACAGATTCAAAGAGATATTCAGGGAATCAAAAATTCCATTGAAAGCTGGCAAAACCAAATGAATGAAACTGAAGATAGACATTCAGACCTCAAAGACATGATTGTGAACAGTGAAAGAAAACATGAAATCATGAAAGAAAACAGCTCTTAAAATAGCAAGAAATCAACAAACAACAATTCAACAGTTGCAAGATGATGCAAAGAAAAATCAGATGATATTTGGCAATGAGAAAGAAGACAGTACAAATGACATAAAAAGATTATTTTCAGACATAATAGCAGAAAATTTCCCAAACATAGGGAAAAAATCTGACATACAGATAAGTAAAGCATTTAAAACTCCAACTAGCCATAACCAAAATAAATCTATACCTTGTCCTATAATAATCAAGATTCCAGAAATTCAGCAAAAGAACAGAACATTAAAAGCTGCTAGAAAAAAAAACAGATCATCTACAAAGACAAACCTATCAGAATCACTGTAGACTTCTCAACACAAACCATCAAGTCAAGAAGAGCATAAAGTATTTCAAGTACTGAAATAAAACAACTGCCAACCCAAATTGATATACCCTGAAAAACTATCATTTAAAATCAATGGAGAAAAAAAGATACTTCCGTGGCAAAGAAAATCTGAAGAACTTCATGGCAACCCAACCAACCCAACTAAGAGTACTAAAAGACATTTCATACAAAAATAGAAATGACTACAATTCCAAGAAAAATAACAGAAAGAACAAGTAAACAAAAAGTAGGACAAGCAATAAACAGAGGAGCAAAAGTAAGGAACCAACAACAGAAAGATTACATGACAAAAATAAGCCAATACATATCAGTTATGCCCATTATTGTAAGTGGCATCAATTCACCAATTTAAAAAAACCCAACTGAGAGAGTAGAATAAAAAGCAAAACACAACAATATGCAGTGTACAAGAAACACTTTTAACTCAAAAAGAAATTCATAGGTTGAAAGTCTAAGGATGGAAAACAATACTCCATGTGACTGGAACCCAGAAAAAGTCAGGAGTAGTCATTGTTTGCAGACAATGTGAACAAAGAATGATCCAAAGACATAAAGAAGGTCACTACATACTTGTTAGAGAAAATCTTCAAGAGAAAGAAATAACAATCATAAATATATATATGCACCAACTATGGGAGCACACAACTATATAAGACAAATATTAATAGACATGAAAAATCAAGTAAGAAATAATATAATCATAACAGGGAACCTGAAACATTTCATTGTCTCAAAGAGATAGGTCAACTAGACCAAAACTGAACAAACAAATAACAGAACTAAATCAAATTAGTGAACAAATGGACTTAGTAGATGTGTCTTCTACCCAACAATGTCAGAATATACATTCTTTTCAGCTGAACACAGGGCATTCTCTAAAACAGAACATACACTAGCCCATAGAACATGCTTAAGTAAATGCAAAACAATTGAAATTATCCTATGCATAGTGCCATGTGACCATAGTGCCATGAAATTGGGAATTAATGACAAAAGAAATTTTAAAGACTCCATAAACGAGCTGGGGATTTAGCTCAGCAGTATAAGCTCCTGCCTGGCAAGCATGGGATCATGAGTTCAATCCCCAGTACCAAAAAAAAAAAAAAAAAAAAAAAAAAAGATTTTAAAAAAAGAATTAAAAACTCCATAAACACATGGAAACTAAATAATATCCTCCTGAATGATCGTGGTAACAGGATAAATAAAAGAAATTTAACAATATCTACAAGCAAATGAAAATGCAAATACATCTTACAGGAATCTGTGAGACACAATCAAAACAGTCCTCAGAGAGAACTGTACTGCGGAGAATTCTTACATCAGGAAATCAGAATGAACACAAATAATTAACCTGATGTTACACCTCAAACATTTACAAAAAGAGGAGTAAGTCAAGACTAAAGCTGAAAGAAGGGAGAAAATTATAAAGATCAGAGCAGAGATTAATACAATTAAGAATGAGAAAGCAATACAAACAATTAAAGAATTAAAGAGATAGTTCTTTGAAAGAGTAAATAAAATTAATAAGCCCCTAACCAATCTTCTCAAAAAAGGAAAGAAAACAAAATTAATACAATAAGGAATAAAATGGTGAAATCACTACACACTCAATGAACATACAGAACCATCAATACCTACTTCAAAAATCTTTAGTCTCATAGATTCAATAGCATAGAAAAAATGGACAGATTCCTAGAAACATATGAATTACTAAAGCTGGATCAAGAAAATTTAAAACTGCTGAATAACCCAATTTCAGTTAATGCAATTGAAAACGTGATTAAACCCTTACCAACAAAGAAAAATCCAGGTCCTGTTGAATTCCATAAGAAATTTAGGGAAGATTTAATGCCAACTCTCCTGAACCTCTTCAGTGAAATTGAAGGGGAAGTAAATCTCCCTAACTCATTCCTGGAGGCAAGAATTACTCTGATACCAAAACCAGAGAAAGACCTAACCAAAAAAGAGAACTACAGGCCAATCTCCCTCATGAACATAGAAGCTAAATCCACAATAAAATACTAGCAAACATAATACAGCAAATCATCAAGGACATTACACACTGTGACCAAGTGGGATTCATCCTAGGAATACAGAGATGATTCCACTTATGCAAATCAATAAATGTAATACAAAACATCATCAACAGAGTCAAAGACAAAAATCACATGACCATCTCAATAGATGCAGAAAAATCTTTGGATAAATTTCAACACTCATTCGTGATTAAAACCTGAGAGAAAATTGAAATAGATAGTCTTTACCTCTATCTGATAAAAGCTAGAAATGGTAAGCCAACAGCCAACATCTTACTAACTGAACAAAAACTGAAAACTTTCAACCTAAAATCAGGAACAAGACAAGGTTGTGCACTGTCACTGCTTCTATTCAACATAGCTCTAAAAACACTGACCAGAGCAATTAGACAGGAGAAAGAAATAAAACGAATAATGATAGGAAAGGAAGAAGTAAAATCATTACTATTTGCAGATGACATGATACTCTACATAAAAGAACCCCAAAACTCAACTGAAAGACTTCTAGATCTAATAACTAAATTCAGTAATGTAGTTAGATATAAAGTCAACACTCAAAAATTAATAGCATTCTTATATATAAACAAAAAACTCACTGAGAGAGAAATTAGGGAAACCACACCCTTCACGATAGCATGCAAAAAAACCCCAAAATACTTAGGAATCAATCTAACAAAGGAAATAAAAGATCTATACATTGAAATTTTCATTACTCTGAAAAAAAGAAATCAAAGAGGATTTCAGAAAATGGAAAGACATTCCTTGTTCATGGATAGGAAGAACCAACATTATGAAAATGGCCATTCTTCCAAAATTGTTATATAGATTTAATTCAATTCCAATCAAAATACCACTAGCATATACCACGGATCTAGAGAAATCATTCCTAAATGTCATCTGGAACTAGAAGAAACGTAGAATAGTAAAGGCAATTCTGGGTAGTAAAGGCAAGGCAGGAAGCATCACAATCCCTGACTTGAAACTATACTACAAAGCTACTGTGATAAAATCAGCATGGTACTGGAATAAAAACAGACCTGAAGATCAGTGTAATAGATTAGAAGATGCAGGCACAACTACTAACACACTCAGCTACCCTATTTTTGACAAAGGCGCCAAACAAGTTCACTAGAAAAAAGAGCCTCTTGGGAATAACAAATGGTTCTGAAAAAACTGGCTTTCCATATGCTGAAGACTAAAACTAAATCCATGTTTATCACCATGCAGTAAATTAAAGTCAAAATGGATCATAAATCCAAATATTCAAACAGAAACACTAATCTGCTAGAAGACAAAGTAGGTAGAAATCTTGAAGACATAGGGGTAGGTGGAGAGCTCATGAACAAAAATCAAGCTGCACAGGAAACACTTCTCAGAACCAACATTTGGGATCTCATCTTATTAAAAAGTTTTTGCACTTCAAAGGAAATTACTAATGGAGTGAAAAGAAACCCCACAGAAAAGGAAACATTTTTAGCCAACTGTCCCTCACACAGAAGACTTCTATTTACAACATATGAAGAATTGAAAAGCATCAGGCCCTCCAAATTCAAGGACCCATTCTAAAAATTGGCATTTGAGATGAGCACACACTTTTCAGATGAAGAAATAAAAATGGCAAATAAATACATGAAAAAATATTTAGCATCATTGATCATTAGAGAAATGCAAATTAAAACAATGCTGAGATTCCATCTCCAGAAAGAATAGCTAAGTTCAAAAAATCAAATGCAGGAGGGGTTGTGAAGAAAAAGGAACCCTTCTGCACTGCTACTAGGAGTGTAGGCTGCTGCAACCACTGTGGAAATCAGTGTGGAGATTCATCATAAAAAGTTGGACTAGAGATACCATTTCCCAGGAGAAATGACATCATACCACAGTGATATATGTGCACCTGTGTTTATAGCAGCACAAATTGTAGCAGCCAAATTTTGGAAGCAACCCAAATGCCCATTAACTGAGGAATGGATAAAAAAAGATGTATTTTTATACAATGGAGTACTACTCAGCTATAAAGAAAGATTACATCAAGACTTTTATAGGCAAATGGGTGAGACTTGAGACCATACTTATAAGTGAAATAAATCAGGCTCCCAGGTGTAATTACCATATTCTCTACCTAGTGCAAGAAACTGAAACAGTAAATAAGATCCAAAATCTGCAATAAATATTGTGAAAGGATAAGAAAATGCTCAAAAGGGAAAAGTAAGTGAGATGTGGTAAGGAGAAAAGAAGGGAAAAAATTAAAATTTGTTTGTATATATATAAAACAGCTAAAATGATTACATTACTAATTCTATTAGTTCTTGGAAAGGAGCAGTTAATACTCATGATTAAAACAATTTTACAGGGCTGGGGGTTTAGCTCAGCGGCATAAGCGCCTGCCTTGAAAGCAGGCAGTCGTGAGTTCGATCCCCGGTACCGATAAAAAGGAAAAAGACAAAAAAAAAAACAATTTTACATGTCTATATTGGGTAGTATAAGAAATTCTTTTGAAGGTAGCAACCAACAATATTACAACCATTGTTAAATTCCTATCAACTTGTTTTCAAAGCCAATATTGTTATTATTTTGGGTTTCTTGTTGCTCTAATAGATGTTGTTTGTATATCTCTTCTTTTCTGGTTTTTCTTTTCTGTGTCTTTTTTCTCTTTAAAATAAAATTTTAACAAATATAAAAATAATAGGAGAAAACAATAGTTAATACATTGCTTATTGTTATCTTCAAAGTAGTTTCTCTGTGCGCAAGATATGGGCATAAGAAGTTCTCCAAATGATATTGTCACAAATCTTCCTTTTCAATGAACTAAGACAAACTAGTAGTATAACTATCATATATTCTTTTTCTTTTTTCCGTCTTTACCCTCCCCCACTTTTAGCCCATTTTCCCTTTTGAACAATTTCTTCTCATTTCACAGTAACTATTGTCCGATTTTGGACCTTATTTACTCTAAGTTTCTCACACCAGGACAACAGTATGATGTTTAGAGTACTACTCAGCCATAAAGAATAAACATGAGCTTTTTATGGGTAAATGGATACAACTTGAGACCAAACTCAAACATAGAATAAATCAGACACATATCTACATCATATTCTATACTCAGAAAGTCAGTCCAGCACCCTTTCCACACCTCCATATTTGCAGATACTTCAGCTCCTAGCCTATTTCACTCGTTGTCTGTTTCTAATTGTAAAAATTCTTTCCATCTTTCAAGCCCACTGGTGAAGCCCACTTACTCTCCAATCCTGTGCCCTGTTCCCAAGCCTCTCCAGTAGCACCTCCCCAACAGTCCCATTATCCCATCCTCTTATTTTTCACTCTCCATGTCCCCCTCCCCCCCCAAAAAAAAAAACAGTGCTGGGCACCAGACTGATGTGGACATGTCTGCTAAAATAAACTGAGTGGGGGTCATTGACATAGCTCAGTGTCACAGTGCCTGCCTGGCAAGCATGAGGCCCTGAGTTCTATTCCCAGTACCCAAAAACCAAACAAAAATAAAAATAACTGAGTGCACCCTGATCAAATTGTTCTATAAACGTAAGAAATGGCCCTTGAATAAGTCATTTCTGTTTTATTATCTTTGATCACTACAAAGCCATTTCTTTGAAATTTAAATGTTGCAGAAATCTGCTTGTCTTCAGCTTCATGCTTTCCCCAAAGATTCCCACGTCCTATTGTCCTTGCTCCCCTAACTCTTTCAAAGATCATCAGCCTTGGTTTTGTTAATATTTGAAGCTGAGTCATTAGATGGGTCCACAGAGGTTGACACTTCTATCTATATTTGTGCGTACTTGAAAGTATCAGTAACAGTATATTTGTCAATGCACCAACATGTGAAGTCACTTAGAAATTTCTTAAGTTACTTGTTTAGGTAAAACTATTTTCTGGTAAGGAGAGCAGGCTTGCGATGGAGACTAGGCTTTGAAATCAGACAGCCCTAGATCCAAACCTCGCCCCATTATTTACTATCTGTTCGACCTTAGACATACTACATGACCTCTGTGAATATTAACGCATGCACTGTTCCTGAATATCAGTGATTTCAGTCTGTCGGTTGAGGATGACAGTAATAAGGTGCATTTTGTAAGGCAGACATAGGAATGGGATGATACTGAGTTACTGAGACTCATAAAACAGAGCTAATGCTAATACCTAAAAGAGAATGTTTTCCTTGTCCATGCACATACTTTTAGAACATCTTTTTGGTGTTGGTTTACTTGTACATGTGTCTTCTTTCTGTCTACTATAAAGTTTCCCAAAGACTGTTACAGTAGTTCATTCATTTCTAGCATCCAGCATTGTCCAAGACATAGAAAATGCTCCTGAAAGGTTAGTATGTACAGGCCCAGGGATTTAGATCAGTGGTCTAAGTGCCTGCCTGGCAGGTTGGAGGTTCGATCCCTGGCACCAAAAAATCTAAAAAGGTTGGTATATACAAATTGCTTCAAATTGCATGCATACTTACACATATATGTATATATATATATATATATATGCACACAAATATGTACATGTCTATGTGTGCATATAACATAATTTTCCTGCAATATATATGTAATTATCTTTGTGCAACCATGTTAGACTCCAGTAATCTATAGGCCTCAGCCATCAGAGGGTAACTGTACCCAAAGATATTAGAAAGAACCATCACTAATATTGTGGCCCTATCATTCCCTTTTTTGATTTGTTCATTTCTTTATTTGTTCAACGAAGATATAACGGGCATCTCCTAAAAGCTATATATCCTGAGTCCTTTGGACTCTGTACAGAAGAGGGTGGAAGAAATAGCTTTTGTTCTCAATATGCTCATCATTTAGGAGCACAATATGGAAATAAGGAGATTATTCCTCTTTGCAAAGATAAGATGAGAGTAGAGCCAGAAAGGAGATGTCAAGGAAGGCCTATGGCAGTTATGCCTAATTAATCCTAAAGAGGAGCAGCAGTAAACTGCAGAGTAGGGAAGGGTGTCCCAAGCATGAAAAGAATTAAGAACTCTAGAAAATGTACATAGTTCCGAATTCCTGGAAGATAATATCACTGAGGTAGTAAAAATGGATAAGATTGCAGAGATTGCCAGAGACCACCTCCTGAAGGTCCTTAATGAGACCAATTTTTTTCTTGCAAAGTTATTGGTTGCCATCAAAGAATGCTAAATAAAGCTTTCTTATGCAGACCTGCTTATACTGTATAAATACAAAGCCGTGTGAGATTTCCAATAGCACAGAGAATGAGGATTTGGGAAACCTAACTGGGGGGAGCTATCAGAATCAGATTTTGCCCATAATAGGTCTCATATCTCCTAATCTTAAACCAGAATTCATCTCAGAAAGCAGCTTATCCAACCCTATTGTGTAGAAACAAAGCTACTTATTATCAAGGGATATAAGATAGTATATCCATTTGTTTAAATGAAATGAAACACCCCGCCTTTTAATCCCGTCTTCCCAGGTCCTACTCCCACCTGCCACTTTGCCAGTGTCTCTGCTCAAGGGAGCCTGAGAGGTAGTCTCACTTCTGTGGCTACTGCTCAAAGCCGATCCTTTTTAATAGCTACAAATACTTCACAATTCTGAGAGGAGTTACAATGTCTATTCTATGAATATGAAAAAAGCTCTAAGTGGTTTAGGACATTTTCTCATAATGATTAGAAAGTTAAACCCTTTTTAAATCAGAGATTACTCTTGAGCTTCTAATACTATGTAAATTACAACCCCTAAGTCTTGAATGATGTAACAGTCTAAAGTCCAGATGCTGCTTTTTTTTTTTTAATTCTGTGCATCCCCTGGAAGTTACTTAACATGACAGAAGGCCATGCAGATTGGCCTGGTAACAAAATCCTAGAGGTGTTGCTTCCGCTATAATGCGCATCATTCCTCCATCCTCTAGAAAGTAAACAGGTTAGGTTTTTTGTGTTTTCTGTGCATAAAATCTTAAATATATTGAGCGAGGTATACTGAGTCTATAGAGTACCACAGTCTAATGATCCACCAGGTTAGATCCTGCGAATAACCCCACTAACAGGACCATACAGGTCTTGCGTTTAACAGTGGGGAGCCAGCAGGTTATTAACTGATTATTCCCAAAACAAATTCTGCCAAATAAGGAGAGCGGATTGACTAAAGTGTTTTGGTTAGATTTATACAGTCACTATTTAATGGTAACTTAAGGCAATTTTCTTAATCACACAGACATGAAAAGCTGCTTGCTTTTGGCATAATAGACAATAAGAGCAGAAGACAAGGTACCTGAGAGAATCTCAAGCTACATGTATTCTAGAAGTCACTTCCATTCCATCAAGCAAACATGGAAAAGTCAAGTGTGTAGCAGATTCATTATATTACAAATGCAGCAAATATTAAATGCTTGATGCTTTCAAAATAGAAATCCTGCAAAGAATCAAGGAACTTCACATCTTAGTGTTTAGGTCTCTGCACACCCTGGCTTCCTTTTAACCCTCACAGGAACCTGCACATAAGTTTCCATTTCACAAATGGGCAAACAAGCTCAGAGTGGTGAATATTCAGCATTGGCTTTGCTCAGAAAACTGTTTTCAATTTTCTGACTGAAAATTGTAGCTGCATTGTGAACACTGGCCTGTCAGAAACAGAGCGGCTAGGGATAGGAGATAGAAATAGGGTGAAATGCTGCTGGTGCATGCCAGGGGAGAAATCACAAGGGGCTGCTCAGGGAGCAGAGAATTCAGAAATTCCTAAAGTTGGACTCCATATTGATTTCTTTGGGGCCCGGAAGGAGGGGGGCAGGTGATCCTTCCCCTAGAAAAGTTTATATATAAAAGTTCTGCTTTTGCTATTTAATGGATTAGCTCCACCATGGAATATGCCTTTGAGATTCAGAGAGTGTGACCTGCTTAGATCTAGAAGAAATCAATGACTTTCCTAAATGCACCCAAATTCAATGCATGAAAGCCCACTGCTCAATCTCCCTTCCTACTGCATAAGAGGCTAATAAAACCAGTGTGCATATTCCATTAGGAAAGGCAACTTCTTTGATTAAAAGGGGGGATTTTTTTTAATTGTCTCTGACTTGCTGAAGTGTTTCACATAGATTGGCATTATTAAGATTCATCACCACAGTTAAAAATAAAAATGAAAGTCATATTGTAATTTTGCTTTTACAGTTACAAATTAACTCGGCTGAAAGATTCTTTCAGTAAAATTAACATTTCATAACATCTTATCAATCTAGTATGCCAGGAGCTCAAAGTATATGCTCATTTTAAAAGTATTGAGCTGTAAAATTATTTAATGTCATTTGTAACATATTATTTACATTTCACTCTTTTGCCAGTAAAAGAACGCTTTTGTGTCAGGTATCATCAGTTAGACAGTGACAACTCCACCTGAGCATTGTAACTTGTGCTGCTGAGGTTTCTGATTTAGGAATAAAATTAAACTTTAAAAAGTAAAGATATCCAGAAATTTATGAAGCAGAAAGAAAAGGCATCACGCTTTATAGGTACTCATTCCAAATTATGTTCATTACATGCTGAAGCCTGGGGAAGGCAAATAGGGAATTTAAAAAGACACCATCTGCTGTGTGATCAATTTAACCCTTAATTTCATTATCACCTGCTGTTGAGCTCTTCTTCTCCAAGATAAAAAAAAAATGACTAGCATATCAATTAACTAAGTAGCAGTTTTAGCAGGACCTGAGAATATGCCTTGTTTGACAATTTCTTAAACCCAGAATTACAACCTGTTATTCTTTTCAGAAAAAAAATCTATTATACTTTACATTAAAAATGAATACCACACATAAAGTGGTTGCTATCAGCCACAATTCATAACAAGTCCATAGTAGAGTGCAGTCTTTTCTGAAATTTTAAATTTATTACTTGGGAATAAAAGGCCAATTTTTTGGAAAGCTATTGAATCTGAACATTTTAAAGTAGTTCCTCAAGTGAAGAAAGGTTTCTTTAAAAGGGAAAATAAGACACAAGAAAAAGTATGTATCCCAAATCAGAAAACATTTTCTGCTTAAATATCAGAGATAACATATGGCATACTCAGGAGGAAAAATTTCCAATTTTTTAAAAAAGCAATATATATTTGAAAATATTCTTGTTTTCTTATTTATACACCTGAGCTATTCCAGCTTTTAAAACACATTTAACAAACACAACACAACTCGTGCAAGGTTGATTTGAGTTCACAAAATAGTTTTATTATATGTAAGAAAGCATACAGGCAGAAAAATTAAGAAAACATTCACAATACATATATAACACAGACCTGATCCAGGAAATATTCTTCAGTAGATTTTTGTTCTTTTTACCAATTTCATCTACATGTTAAGTCAGTTGCTTATCAAGAACACTACCTTGTAAACATGAAGAAAAAAAAACTCTGTTGAAATACCCCTCAGAAGTTAAGTATCTGGCAAGGGAGGCTTTTTACAGTCCACACTATGACAAGGGAATCTGATTCCAAAGCACAGAGAAGCGACAACATTCATCAGAGAGATGCTGATGGCTTTGGGGTGCTTAACACACCCAAAGAGAATGGGGTCTCCCATTCTTTCCATCAACAAAAGTACTGTACCTTCTTTAAGGATAATGAGGCACTGTTCATTAGTTAGCATAATATTAACATTTAAAGATCATGTTTTTTAAAAGTCAGTTCTAAGTTCAGGTTAAAGCACTACAAAATTAGCCCCAAGGGTGGCTTGGTTTGACCTGGGAAAACAAAGATGTGGGGTTTGAGCTCTGTCCATCTGTGGGGCTACTGTGACCCCAGAATTGAGGAAATTCACTGTCCTTGCTACATATCTCTATCCAAGACTGCCATTCGTTTGGCTCAGAAAAGCTATTTGAAGCATGAAATGAGGAAAGACAGAAAAGGCCAATTATTTTACATAAATACAAAGTGGCATATACTTTTCCTTACCACCTAAGATTATAAATGCAAAGCTGTGTTCTTCTTAAGCTAGATTTCAAATAAGATATTTACAGAACTGCAAATTCTCCTGGGAAAAGACTTTGCCATTTAGAACATTTAGAACACAATAGTAGCTATATTTTTTTCAAAATCATTTTAGGGGAAAGAAAAACATTCACAGCATTTGTCAACTCTCACCTTGTATTTATTAATGCCAGTGTATTTTATCAACTTCATTTCCTGTCAGCCTCTTTTGTGTTTCTAGAAGTTATTCATGAACATTTAGAATCAGAGTCTGTGTTTGCTTCATTGGCTTATAAAGTGCTAGATCAACGGACAGCTCAATCTCAGATAACTCATTGTTTATTCTATTAAATATGATAAATATAGATTACGATAGCTTTAAAATATACATATAATACAATAAATAAATAAAATCAGTATCAACAAAGCATCTCTCAATTCTGAAAAAAGAAACCCATTCCTACTATAAGGCTCAATTTTTTTAGAAATAATTTATGAAGGCATGCACCTACCTTTACAATCTGAAAACTTTGCTTGCAACTGTTTTAGCACCTGTTTGTATACTGCAAACTCAACCCTTCTCACTTCCTCTCCAGAAAGGTTTGACTTTTAAGTGAAGTTGTTCATACATCCTAAGACAACAGTTTCAAAAATGATTTTGGAGTCAAAGACGTGTCCCTGTGGTTTCCCAAATGTCCCTGTTTGATGGGTTATGAACAACAGAAAACACACTGGAATGTATTTGAAAATATACTTAGTTGTCTGTTTGAAAGCAGCAGAAGGCTATCTTGACATCTCACTTTCTCACCAGACCCTGATTCCTAACAGCAAGCTCCAAAGAAATCTCCTTTAGCTTTTGCATGCCAGGATTCCTCTAGGCGTTCAGGTCGGGTGCTGTCCATTGTGTGTGATGGGCTGGATTTTCTCTAGAGAGACATCAGTGTCATAATCCAATATGACTGATAGGGCTGGGGACAGCTTCTCCAGGGGTTTGGCTATTCCCCCTGCCTCCTCCTTTTTCAGGTCCTCAGAGGAACCTACCGCATGTGGGATCAGGTAAACCAGATTGCATTCCTTGGAGATGGAGCCTCGTGGCTCATGATGGCTGGAAAACACCACAGCCCCATTGTTATTGATGCTGACTGTCTCTATGGCATTATTCGTGGTAGGACAAAGTCTGTAGCATCCTAAGAGAGTTGAAAATGCCTTCTGAAAATCAGCGTTAAAGGCATAAATGATGGGGTTCAAGGAAGAATTAGCCCACCCAAACCATACAAACACATCAAAGGTGATTGAGTCAATGCAGAAGGGCTGGGTCTCCCCAGACTCACAGAAGGGCACCATGCAGTTTGAGATGAAGAAAGGGAGCCAACAGCACACAAACACGCCCATGATCACAGACAGAGTCTTCAAAACTTTAGTCTCTCTTTTGAAGGACATCTTAAAGGAGCTCTCTGACTGAGAACATTCGACATTTCCATTACCTGTGGTGGTCTGGCAATTCTTGGCATGCACGGCTGCCCTTTCCAAGGCCGAGATGCGCCGTATTTGTTTCTGGGCGATTCTGTAGATACTAGTATAGGTCACAATCATGATGGCCACTGGGATGTAAAAGCTTATTAGGGAAGATGAAATAGCATATGTCCTGCTCAATCTGGTGTCACAGTTGTCTGGAGCCTCTTCGAAGAAAGTAGCATTCCCATCGGAAGGGCTCATGGGTTTTGCCTTGTGCCAGCTGAGCTGCACGGGGATGAAAGAGATGAGAACAGACAAAGTCCAAGCTATGCTGATTAGAATGAAAGCTGCCCTGGGCGTCATCTTCCGCTCATACTGAAAGGGGCTGGAGATAGCCCAGTACCTGTCCACGCTGATCACACAGAGGTTAAGGATGGATGCGGTGGAGCACATGATGTCAAAGGCTACCCAAATGTTACAGAAGGACCCGAAGGGCCAAAAGCCAGCAATCTCAGCCACAGCTTTCCAGGGCATGACCAAGACGGCCACCAAGAGATCTGACACAGCTAAGGAAATGACGAAGAAGTTGGTCACCTTAGACCGCAGGTGTCGGAACCTGATGACAGCAGCACAGACCAAGGTGTTCCCCAGCAGAGTGGACAGGATGAGCAGTGACAGGAAACAGGCTGTCAGGATGCGGAAGGAGAAGTCTCTCTCCATGACCAGACCAGTCTCATCCATGCTGGAGGTGTTCAGAGTCATCTTGCAGAAGGAATGCACATCAGGGCTTGATGCCCCTCAAGTAGAAAGCAAGGGCAGGAAGTCAATCCAATTTATCCTCACAGGCAGCCCAGGCCCAGTCCCAGGATCTCACCAGCATTCCCTTAGGGATGGAAAACATTCGCGGCAGGAATTTCCCTTTGGTGATTGGCGTTAGCCCCAGGCAAGGTTCCTCTTGCTTTCTAAGTTGTCTTTTTGACTCTCTTGCTCCAGGTCACTGTCACCAGTACCAGCTCATCCCTAAATTCCTTCAGGGAAAGCACTGGCTCTTTAGCATATTCTAATCATCAACCCCAAGACACGCAGGCCTCTGCCTTGCCTGTCAATCCTGGTCACATTTCAGGGTCGTTGCCTCTAGGATGATGACAGGGAATTTTCCCCTTCTAAGACGCAGCTGAAAAAACATGTCTTGCTCCTCCACGCCCCTGACTCTTCGGCAGCTCTCTCAACACCCTAAAAAGCGAAGGAAAAACACACCGTCTTTCGCCAAGATTTTGAGCAGATGGAGCTTTACTCATGTCAAACTCAATCCACTCACTTGCTGGGCATGCCCGACAAGGCCACCTACCTCGCCTTGGGGTTGTCTCTCTTGGGGAGCTCGGAAAATGGACTTCTACGGGCACCGCGGCTCCACGATGGTCAGGAAGTGCGCTGCTTGCAGAGCCTGGCTCCGAGGCGCAAAAATCGCCGGTTGAAGGAAGGAATCCCGGCTCGGGGCGCCGCTCTGCTCCTTGCTCCTCAATTGCCAGGGACTGTTTAAAACGGACAGGACCCTGGATCAGGGGCCCCGGACTCCGGGAGCTTTCTTGGGAGCGGGTACCCCAGAGCTAGTCACTTGGGCAGCTTTGTTTCCTTCTCCTGGACCCACGCGCTGGGCCCCCCTTGGGCGGCCTTCGCCCCCTCAGGCAGGACGCGCGTCCTCCCTACAGCACCTTCTGCTACCCCTCTGGAGCCCGCGGGAAAGCGACGCAGAGAGCGAAACTGGCTCGGCGAGCGTACAGGCAGGCTGGGTTCCCGCGGGGCACAACCCACCTGTCCCCCCATCCCGTCCCCTCCCCTAGAGGCGGGTTGTGCTTGACAGGCAGAATTGTAGGCGACAGCCACACGTGGTTCCCCCGGATGGGGCCACCGTCGGGCAAAGGGGATGGGCAGGTGGGGCCCAGGTGAGCGCTCGCCCTCGCTGGGGGCCTCGCCAGTTCCTGGGCCCCTGGACAGCTCCAAACAGGGCTCGAAAAACCAATCCCGATGTCAGAACATCAAGTAAACTGCCAGTACACAAAACTCCGCCCGACATCCGGCATTTCTCGCTATGAACCCAAAGCCCAAGGTCAGCGGAGACCCCGTCCACTCCCACGCACATCAAGCAGCAGGAAAGCTGGCCCGCGCGTCCTACCCGGGTCGTCTCAAGTGTCCCCAACTGGGCTAAAGCGGGCGCCCGTGCTCACCGTGCTCTAGCAGGGCGGGGCGCCGCTGGCCAGGGTCTCTGCACCCAGCAGGCGCTCACTTCGCGCTCCGTCCCGCGCTGTGGTCAACATCCGACTGCGACTCGCGCCCCGCGCGCCCAGTGCGTCCCACCAGAGCGCACACGCTCCGCGGGCCCGGGGCGCCCTCTGCCGGCGCCTGCGGCTTCCGGAGCCCAGCTGTGCCCCGGCAAGTACCAATTTCCCTGCATGGTCCCTTGCAAGGGATCCGCTCCTTGGTCACTCTTCTCCATCCATGACTGCCAGAATCTGAGGAAGGGGAAGCGAAGAGCGAAGAGGGTATTTCTGCTGCCTGAAATACCCCTCAGATCTCACAAGGGAGAAACACTTTTGCTGGCACATCGCTAGCAGAACCACTGTTCTTCCTGTGTGCTCATGGAGGGCCAAGCGCTGGACCAACAAGACAAGCAAGATACAATTTGTACTCTCAGATTACGAACGGACTTGGTGTCTACTGACAGCCTCTGCGTCCCAAGCACAGACCTGATGGCACTCAATCGCTTGTAATAACGGTTCCTGCTCCTCTCCACTTCACCGTGGGTAAAATGAGGCTGGGAGACCAATAGAGCCTGCTCAGAATCACTCAGTTAATGAAGGACCGAGCTGGCTGCTGCCTGTGTGTTCTTTCAACTCACTACTTCTAGTACCAGAGGGCGAAATCTAATTACCAGCAGGCTGAAGAGGAGGGAAGAGCAGGATGGAGTCAGGAATGCCTACAGACGGTCCCCAGGTTTCCCTGAGGTGCCCCGAGGAACGATGCAGGACAGACTGGTGCAAATGTGGCGACCACATGGCTCCTTCCTGGGGCTTCATGTAGGTGGAAAGAGAATAGACACGAGCTTTGGAAGTCTCATACCTGGATTCTGTCCCTATCAATGGCATAGCAGGATTGTTATAAGTGTTAAATGGGCTGCTGGCCACAGAAAGATTGGTACCAAACCTAGAACCCAGTAATAAGCCCCACCTCACCCCACTCCTGCTGGTAGGAACCCACAGGGCTCATTTGTTAAAAAAAAGAAAAAGTCATCTCCATGAGAACCATGCACCACGTTGGGTGGTAGAATTTTCTGTATATAAATCCTGAATGTAAGTAGCAGTTCTACCCAATTATCCCATACAAACAAGCTTTTGGTATTAGATGAAAAGACTACACAGTTAGCACAGATCTCCTCACCTCCTGCCAATTCTGTCCCCTCTCCTGCAGCCTCACTGTCATGCACTGAGTCCCACAGTGAGGATACCAGACACAACTTCTGCCACAACGTGTCGCAAGAACCACATTCCCTATGCCACGCGTAATGTGACACATTCCAAGTGATTTTCTTTAAGGTAACCACCCTCCAAATTTCGTGATACTTTATCTTTCTTTCTTTTTTACTGAAAACAAAAATTAAAGGGTGTTTCCAATTCATGACACTGCAGTGAGCCTAAAGGCGTAACTGTCACATTCTGCCCATTCCATCAGGAAATATTTCCACTGCGGTTACTCAGAAATAAGCAAGGTAAGCAATTCAGCACTGTGGAAAGCAAAAAACCTTCAAGGCTTTTCTGTTAAGATCTGAAAGGGCTGGTGGATTGGAGGGAGGGAACACTTCCTTGGGTATTGTATATGGGGAGGAAAGTATGTCTCAGGCACTGAGGAAGAAGTCTCATCAGAACACACGAACTCCTCTAAGCTCAAGGCAGTAGAGGATAGAGGGGGATGATGAGGCCAATTAGAGGGATAAACTTTCTGTCTGACACTCATTGAGACCTTGAGACCTTGCTGCCAGAGCCAACTATCCTAGCAATACCCACTACCCCTTAAATTATAACAATCATAATCCAGTATATGAACCTCAGGTGGCATCACACTCATGCAACACTGTGTCAAAAAATTTTACTTAACAGTAGATAAAACCTTGCTGAGAGGAAATGCTGCTCATAGCCCTTTTCGTGTTTGCATTTGTTTCAAGCTGGGAAGCTGCTCCAAATAAAATCTCTTTCATTTCTTAAAAAATCCTCTAAATTATTTCAAACTAGCCCATGTCAGCTTTTGTCTTTTCTTCTCCATTCATTCATCAGAGAAGTCCAGGAAATCAAATCAGTATACATCACTATTGCGGTAGTTAACAGCTATGTCTCCATCACAAGTAAATTTCTGCCATTTTCAATGTTAGAGCTTTAAATTTCCTCCTTACTTATAGCATTCAGAAAGGCCCAGACATAGAAAATCTTTCTCAACAGTAAAGAAGGAAGGAAATTCAGTGTATAGCCAAGAGAATAATTTTGTTTGTAATCACCAGGAAGACAAGAGCTGTGGAGCACTTCTTTATGATTCTATAAGTCAAAAATAGACACCTGAGGTCCATTTGTGCCTGATTTACTTACCAGCCTTTGAGCATAAAGGGAACAGGAAACAGTGTTATGCCACACAAATCTCAGAGTTTCACTTATCACAGAATGTGAACCTCGGAGGATCTTAGGGTTTGGCTAACGCTTTGGGTTTGTTTTTCTGTTTTTGGTTTTTAGAATTTTTGTTTTGTTTTGTTTTGTTTTCTGATTTTTTTCTCTCTGAAGAGAAGGTGAAACAAAAGCTTCCATTTTGTTCTATAAAAATCTCCCCTAAACACCAAGAACATGATTATCAATGCAAGCAGGTATTAGCATTAGATCATGCTGGGAATGTAGATTCAAAC
Source organism: Cavia porcellus (assembly GCF_034190915.1). NCBI lineage: Eukaryota > Metazoa > Chordata > Mammalia > Rodentia > Caviidae > Cavia > Cavia porcellus. The sequence continues at coordinate 29,429,711 of NW_026947502.1, forward strand.
ACAAAAGCACATTTGTTTCCCAAATTGGCATGTCTTTTAAGTTCCACTGTGATTTATGCACTGCAAGGAGGGGGAGTTTTAAATGATGCTTTTCAACAAATTTATATTTGGGGTTTGTAAAATTCAGTGAATACAGAGGGCACACCATTCAAAGGGGAGCATAATCTAATAGAAGAATAAATAAAACAATTGAACTGTCAAGTATATCAAATGATATTTGTGGGAGGCTTGAAGATTATTAAAGCTATTTTAGACCCAAAATGACTGAATAAGTTAAGAGAGATAAAGCTTGGCTGGCCTTGAGTAAGTAGTTAGAAATCTTGTTTTAGGCAATAAATGTAACTTCTCTGAAATCCCTAATCCTGTGTTCAATTTTCCTTTCTTACTGCTATTATAAAATTCAAAAATCAACACTTAAAAATCAATGCATATCACTTTTGATAGTGATTGAGAGGTAGCATAATTTTTTTATTGAACATCTGTCCTTTGCTTTTTTTTTTTTTTTCTCTCTTTTCCTGTCTTGCATGGACATAATTGAGTGAGGTTTTTGTTTATTTGTTTTGTGGTTTTGCCATGCTGAGAATCAAACCTGGGGTTTCTCGTAAGCTAAGCTGATACTCTGAACTGCATCTTCAGTTCCTAAGTAGTTTTTAATATTTCCACCTCAGCTCCTTTGTTGACTTATTTTTTACAATTCATTGTTATTTTTATGATTGCTTCATATTTACATCATGGAAATGTCTTATACATCTCTGTCGAGCCTCTCTTCAAATGATATACCATTTTAGCTGAGGATTTAGCTAAGCTGTGTAAGCGCCTGTCTGGCAAGTATGAGGTCAGGTCATGAATTCAATTCCCAGTACCAAAAAAAAAAAGGAAAACAAATGATACATCATTTCATGTATAGTTAAAACATTATAGTGATTTTTTTTTTTGTACCAGGGATTGAATTCACGACCTCACACTTGCCAGACAGGTGCTTGTGCCACTAAGCTAAATCCCCAGACCCTATGTGATACTTTTCCACATCTCCTTTAACAAACATTTTTTGAGAAATTTAAGTAAAAGGATGTAAATACTATATATTTATTATATAATATTCCTCGATACAGATCCATATTTCCATCTGATACTATTTTTCCACTTCAAAATATGCTTTGTAGTACTATTCTACTGGTGGTAGATTTTCACAGCCTTTTTATCTCCAAAATGTCTTCATTTTACCTTTTTTGAAAGAGATTTTAACAAGGTACAGAATTCTAGATTGACAGATTTTTTCCCTTTAAGGCTTAAGGAGATAAACTACTATTTATTATTTATACAGTTCCCACTTTGAAATCTGCTATCACCATTACTATCGTCCTCTATATCAATATGTTTGTTTTTCCTCTCTTTTTGCTTTTATGACATTTCTTTATTATTAGTTTGGAACATTTAATCAAGAGATAGGTACCTTAGTATAGGTTTCTTTAAACCTTTAGTGTACTTGAGATTTGTAGATTTTTTTATTTGATAGTTCTTGTCAAATTTGGAATTTTTGAGCCATTTTTCTTCAACATTTTTTTCTTTTTTGCTTTTCTTCTATCCACTGAGTTCTTCAGTTGCAAGTACTTAAGGTTGGCCTACAATTCACTGATGTTTATTTTCTTCTCCTGACTCCTCTGGTCTTCACCGTTAATAGTTCATCAGGCTATTTCTTTAAACTAATGTTTTTCTTCCTCAGTGTTTAATTTTTGCTAATGCAGGTCAGTGCATTTTGTCATTCCACAGTCTGCAGTTTTCTTCCATGAAAATTCATTTTGCATCCTTCTTATATGTCCTGTGTCTGTACTGAACTCTCTGAATATCTGAAATATAGTTATAACTATTTTAAAGTCCTTTTTTTGATAACTCTACCTTCTATGTCAGTTCAGTTGATATTTCTCCTTACTGAGTCACAGTCTCTAATTCTTTTCCTGCCTATTAATTTTTCATTGGTTATCACCTGTCATGAATTTTACCTTGCTGGGTGCTACATCTTTTCATATTCTTATAGAAATTCTTGTTCTTTGTCCTAATCACATTGATTACTTGGAAAGAGTTTGGTTCCTTCTGGTCTTGCTTTTTAAGATTTATTAAGTAAACCCAAGGCACATTTATTCTGAGGCTAATTTTTTTTCCTGACTAAGTCAGGGTTCATCTTCTGTATGCTTTACCCAAATCCCACTACTCATGGAATTGAGGTTTCTGGTGGCAACAGACACTGTTACTGGTCTTGGATGGGTCAATGTCAGTTACTGTTTTCTTTCCTAATTCTTACAACTTCAGCTTTATCACTCTCATTCACTGTTTAGTTCTCTGTTGAATACCTAGAGGAGACAGGCGACTGAAGAGCTCTGCAGTTCTCTCTCTCCGTCCCCTTTTCCCTTCTCTCTCTCTCTCTCTCTCTCTCTCTCTCTCTCTCTCTCTCTCTCTCTCGCCCCCTCTCTCTCTCCCCTTCTCCCATTACAATTCTGCAAACTCCAACTCTCTTGGTCTTCTTTGACTCTTGGTTCATGCTGCTGTTCTTGGAGAGTCCGCCTGGTACCCCTGAGCTCTGCTCCCTGCACCATATCCTGGAACTTCTCAGTAAGACAAGGCACCATTGAGTTCGCTTCACTTGTTTCCTGCCTTTTGCAGGTCACTCTCCTTTGAGTCTACTTTTCAATTCATTAAAAATCATCATCTGATATATTTTGAGCATTCTACTGAATGTTTCCAGTGGAATAATAAATCACAATACCTGTGACTTCTTCTTCTGTCTGGAAGCAGAGATCTGGAAATGTCTCAATTTCTAAAATTTTTGTTTAGATGTTAAAAATATTTTTAGATTTTTTAAAATCTAAAAAGGCAGAGGAATCTAAGAAAACAAGATAATTTCAGATTATCAACAGAGATTGTTTCAATGAGCTTCTCTTTTTCACCTTCCCCCACTTCTCCTTCTTCTTCTTTGTTTTTGGTTTTGTTTTTGTTTTTAACCCCAAACTTCTTCTGTTCTGGTGTGCCATAGCGCCAACATGCACCCTGGTAGTGTCTGTCACTTTGGCTTCCCTGTAATCCCTTCCCCATCTGAATTCCACAGTCTTCAGTGACACAGGAATCAGGTGGGCTCCACTTGGGCCAGTCTTCTGAGATTATGAACATAGCCAACTCTTTGATAGATGATGGAATGCTATCATGCATTCAATAAACATTTTGAGTGACTATTATTGACCAGCTATTATTTTAAGTGCTAAGATATTGCAGTGAATAGACATTTTTATCCACATAGGGTTCATATTTTAATGTGAAATGATAGAGATCTTTTATATAACACAGTATAGAAATATTGTGAGTTTCAAGTGTTGAAACATAAATGCACTTATTAGCAAAATTATAACCTGAGACAAAATAAAACACACGGTAATACACAGAAATTGTTTATAGTGTGAATAAAAGCTATTAAGGCAATTTAGAGAGTCTCTTTTTAGGCTATTTTTGGAAAGCATGAAACCCAGGGGAGCGTCTTTGTAGGGAAAATGCTGAAATAAACTCGAGACTGGAAATCAGTGCTCTCTGGAAAGGCAAAATCTCCCAGAAGACAGACTATGCTTGAGGACCCCAGAAAGTACCCTTCAGTTCACAGCACGATTCATGAGCCAAGGCTTTGCTTACCCAGCCCTCACCTCCATCCCTGGTTATGACTTTTCCTTTCTACAGTGTAATCACTTTTCACTCTCACCCTCTTCACCACAGCTTCAGGTCACAAGACTGTGAGACAGGAATTGTGGCCACAGGAGAAGGAGCAATGAATCGGCCAGATGTGGGTTTGAACTTCAGCTTTGTTAATATTTATTTGTGGGAACTCAGTTTTCTTCACCTTACTGATCTTCTTTTGCCAAATCTAGCAAAGGAAATGCTGCTGTTACCACATAAGGTTATTGCAAAGACTAAATAAGATCCTGCCTATACAAAGGAGATAGGCACAGGACTAAAAACATTGTCTTGTATTCCACTTCACCTTAGCAAAGACCATTTGTCAAGTGTGAATTAGTTAGGTTTTGAAACAACACACTACTGAACTCTCTTAGACCCCATAAGGTTTACTTGGCTTAATGTTGACTTGCATGACAGAAGGCTCTTAGCATAATATCTCTCCATAAGCTATCCTTTAGTAACATGATGTGAAATGATTCAACAGTCTCTGTTATGGCATCATCAACTATTTGAAATTTCAGGTGAAACTTATAAATAAAAAATGGAAAAGAAAAACAAAAAAAAGTGGCAAAAAATGATGGGAAGAGACCATGTTGGGACTTACGTGGCTACACATGAAAGCAATCTGCCCGGCCTCTTGGTAAGGGCCCCTGGCACCGCCAGTTCCTGTGAGCCTACCGACACGAAGGCTGTGAATCAAACATCTCTCCCACACCCCATCAGCAACTGGGGACAGAGTTCTGAGCATATCTTGGGAGGATGACCATATGCAATATAGCAAATATGGGGTATTTTCTTCTATGTTCTGTTTGAAGGCAAAGGTTATTTTCACTGTTAAGTTTTGTAATGATTGTTATGCTCTATTCAATATTCTCCTTCAATTGGTTTTACAATGTTCTGTTATTGGTTTGATTTCACTATACCTAACTGACTGGACAACTATTGTGAAGATAACGAGATATACTATAGTACCTATTACTACCATCCTAGTATCCTGCTCTGAAGTTCTGTACCAATGCACTGCATTGTCTCAATTGGCTTTGTTCTGCCTTGTTCTGTTGTATTTTTACTACTTTCAAAATAAAATTTAAAAAAATAATCAGATATGTATGGTTGAAACAAGGAGGACTCTTTTGGAGAAATTAATGCTAATGTGACTTTTGCTATAATAAATTTCTTAATTTTTTGAACATTTGTCCTAGATTATAATCACATCTCATAAATAAAGACATTCTTGAACAACAACAAAAATAAAGTCCAGCATCTGTTTCACTTTCTCTGATGCAAATGTCCCAGATTCTTTAAAAATATTGTCTACTTTTGTTGAATATGTTCTGATGATCTTATAAGGTTGTCTTTCCACCCTAGCTAAGGGAAGATGAATGATATAAAGTAGGTTGACCAGATGCTTTCTCCATGAGGTTGGAATGTTATTAAGCCAAAGGGCAGAGAAAATGAAATATTTGCTGAATAAAATCTCATGCAGCCCATCAGTATCACACAGACAAGAGTGCTTCTGCTGTGAGGCTGTTCTGTTCACCCAAGTCTTGTTTCCAGAAACCCGGGTGCTGAGTTCCCTCCCCATCCTCAAGCCAGGTCTACAGTCTTCATTTGCTGTCATCTTTCCAGTGAATTTTTTTTTTGTTTAGGTTAAACAGTGAATTCTGTCAGTTACAATTAGAGACCTTTATATGATTAAAAGAAGGAGAAAAAGAATGAGGAAGAAAAGAAAAAGCAGCAACTTTTTAGTTGTATTTAAATCAACTAGAGACATGTTATACTTTCCTGACCAACAGGAAAAAAATCAAATGCGAAGAGCCATGGGATTTTTCTCGACCAGTAGATGAGCCTATTATAGTGTAATTATATGGTGATGAGTCTTCCCAGTGAGTATTCCACCACAGAGATACGTCTCAACAATAAGCATGTTCAATAGGCTACATGAACAAGGCAGTATCTTACTCCTTTTCTTAAACAACTCTTTGCACTTGATCCTGAGAATTATCCTGGGGAGGGGATGGTTCTGGGCACAGTTTCAATTTTTCAAGCGATAAAGAGTTCTGTGGATGGCCAGGTACTGTGAGGTATGCCTGTAAGCCCAGCCACCTGGGAAGCTAAGGCAAAAGGCTCATGAATTCAAGATCAGCCTGGGAAAATTAGTAAGCCCTTTCTCAAAATAAGAAAATAAAGAGGTCTCGGGATATACCTCAGTGATAGAGTTTCCCTGGGTGCCACAAAGAAAGAAAAGAAGAAAGAAAGAAAGAAAGAAAGAAAGAAAGAAAGAAAGAAAGAAAGAAAGAAAGAAAGAAAGAAAGAAAAAGAGTTCTATGAATGCACGACAGTGATGGTAGAACCACAATGTAAATATACTTAATTACTACACTGCACATTTCAAATATTTATAATACTAAATTTCATATTATTTTAGCATAATAAGAAGAGAGTTAGAGCAGAGTCACCAACAGCAGCCTCCAGAGAGGTGGTCTGTTGTTGTGCTATTGAAACCCCTCATGCTCTAAAGCCTCTGTGTGAATGCCGGTGGATTAGCTCTCCTCTCCAGCATGTGGCTCCCCCTAGCCTTCCTCCTGTGGCTCCTCCTGTGCAATCTCTTTCTCTCTCTCACTCTCTCTCTCTCTCTCTCTCTCTCTCTCTCTCTCTCAATCTCTCTCTCAATCTCTTTCTCAAATAACATCAACTGAAATGCTAGCCTTGTGGAAGAAAGAATATCTATGATTTTCTAAGCACCCTTTGTATTTTCTATTGTCAACTGTACCTAACAACTCACCTCAGTGTCACCCTGCCTGTCGATGCCCTTCAGACTGAAGATTTCTTTGATGATGTTATACAGTCTGATCCTGTTTTTCTGAGCATAACATAAGAGTCTGGGTGGAAATTGTAGAAGCATAATCTCCATTTCACCAAAAAGAAAGTGGAAGCTCAGAGAGGGGAAAGGATTTGTTCAAAGTCATGGAATGAACAATGTAGGGAACTCAGAGTCATGCACGGCCCTGTCTGATTTGAAAGACCATAATGCTTATATGTTAGAGGGAAGATAGTTCTACTGGGTCATTTTCTGTTGCTACAACACTGAGACTGTATACTTCATAAAGAAAAGGAGTGCCTGGATGTTGTTGTAAAGCGTTTGATTCCAGAACTCTGCGAGGCTAATGTAAGAAATGAAAAATATAAAACAGCTGGGGATATAGCTCAATGCAAAAATCTAGTATCTCAGAAGAGAGGGGGAATGAGAGGAAAAAAGGAAATGTTCCTCAGCTCACAGTTGTGAAGATTCAAGAGCCTGGTTTTGGTGTCTGCTTGGTTCTGGGGAGGCCTTTAGTGCACATCACAACACAGTGGAGGATAGCAGGATAGGAGCCCATCCAACAGGAAAAATGACTGCATAAGACAGCAAATGAGAGAGATTCAGGTTCCAGGCTTGCTCACTGTATAGCAATTCACTGTGGCAGGAATCACCTGTGGCTCCATAAGAACCATACTAATCTCTTTCAAGGGTGTTGTTCCAATGACCTACTTACCTCCCACTAGGTCTCTGATCAACACCAACACACAGGGTGCCAAGCTTTTAGCACATGACCCACTGAGGGATACCCTCAAACTACCCTACACTGTGGTAGTGGTTGATGTTCTACCTGTATATCAGAATATTTATTGCATGCAATTCAAGAGCCAAAAAGAACTCTTCAAATCCTACTGAGTGATTTATGACTGGGGCTCATTAGCATTATAAAAATTAGGGTTATTTTTTAGCTACTTAAAAGTGTGAAAAACAGACTCATAAATTGAAAAAAACAGTAACTCTAACAACAGATGTCATTTTTAAAAGCCAAATTCAACACATTAATTAGAGCAGACAAGCCTCAGTGGCAGAGCAGGCAATCACCAAAGTAAATTAGTTTACTTTAACTGATTTACAAATTACAAAATTAATTAATTAGATTAAATTGATGCAAAACAGCCAATCCTAGATAGATGGGATTTCTGAATCAAAGTCAGTATAAAAATGTTTTGTATTTTATGTAAAATAATTCATGTCACATTATTGCTCAGCTGTGCTAAAATGAAATATACATCAAAAAATGACAATTACTAAAGCAACAAACTGAGAAAGGACCTAATGTGTTTTTAGTGCCCTCTATGGACCAACTTTGATGTAAGTTATATCATCTGGTTTTAAATATGAGAAACAAAAGCATAGTAATGTCTATTAACTTGCCTAAAGATAACACACTACAGACATGGCTAAGATTAATGTATAAAACCTGGCCTCTTTCCAAGTTTCTTCCAGTTTATACATTTATTCATTCAATAACATGCACACATACATTTCTAAATAATGTGGATTTATTTATCATTTTTATCTATGGTAATTGCTACCAAATAGCAAACAAGAGGAAAGAAAATACAGAGCTGGAATCACCTTGGTAGACTATTTTATTATTCAGAATATGTGCTGCCTTTCCCTGAGAGATTTATCTACTTATGCAGTCCTTTAACTTTAGGCTTGGCCATGGGATGTATGTCATTCACTATGAGACCATTCCACATCCCCACTCTGTATTAGAAGTACTCTTGTGATCTGTTTGGGTCAATGAAATTGGCTGGAAATGTTGTGTGCTGTTGCCAGACAGAAGCCTTAAAAAGCAGCTCATGGTTCACCACTCTCTTCTCTCAACCCTAAATTAAGCAATGTCCCAGGCAAAGGATGTGCGTCAATCCATGCTCCAGAGATGAACTCATCAGGACCAGAGCTTCGGCTGACCCTTTATGGACATGTCATTGTTGTAAATCACTGAAATCTGAGGGTCATCACCAGCACAGCATAGTGCAACCTCTCCTGACTGATAGATCTTAACAAAAGGGAGTCACTGAAGATATCTTTAAAAAGTGACTTTTAGGCCGAGACCTGAACAAAAAGAAAGCTCCAGGTAGGTAAATAACAGAGGAAGAGAGCAAATTCTAGATAGAACAAACAGTCAGCGCATACTTCCCGTGAGGTCGCATTTATGGAAAGGAGACTTGGGTGGCTGAGCTAATAAGGCAGCGGGAGATGGAGCCAGGTACATGTCTGGACCTGAGCATGCAAGAATCAGGAGCCAATTGAGGGCGCTGGATTTATTCCAGGTATGATAAGAAGTCACTGAAGGATTTCAGTCAGTGAGATATTGTGATCAATCTCAAGTGTTTAAAAACTTGTCCTGAATTCTACGCAATAAGTCAAGGAGAAAAAGGCAGACCAACTAAGAAACTTTCTTCAGACCTATTATGGACTGAATTGTGTCCACTCACACACACACACACACACACACACACACACACACACACACACAGATGTCATCTACTGAAGTCCCAACTCTCACTACTTAAAATGTGACCTTATAAAGATATAAAATAGAGGCTGGGGATTTAGCTCAGCGGCATGCCTTGCAAGTGTGTGGTTGTGAGTTCGATCCCCAGTACCGATAAAAAAAAAAGATGAAAAAGATATAAAATAATTACTTATAACATCAATCAAGTTTAGATGGGATTGTACTAGAATCAGGTAGATTTTTAATCCATATATCTGGTTTCATTTAAAAAAAAGAGAATTTGGGCGCAGAAATACATATACATGTAAACAAAGCAGTCCACATGAAGATGAAGTCATCACTGGGGTGATATTTGTAGAAGCCATGAAAGATTTTCAGCAAACTACTAGCATCTAGTGGGGAAGCAGGGAGCAGGTCTTTTATCACTGACCTGGGAAAGAGTCAGGCTTGCTATCATCTTGATCTTGTAGGTCCAGCCTCCAGAACTGAGGTGGTACATTTCTGTTGTTAGAATACTGAGGTTGTATTCTATGGGCAGCTCATGCAAGACTGGAAGTGGTGCTTTGAACAGAGGTAATATCATTAAGGGAGGCAAAAAAAAAATGGAGGCAGAGGGAGATATTCTAGACATTCAGGTTATAATTTTTGAAGGTGGAAATGATGAAGTTTTATATTGTATTAAACAGGTTAAAATGGAGAGGGATCAAAGAGGAAATCATTGAAATTCCGTATAAGCACGCTAATAGATACTTATATAGAATATTACTGTTTTATCTTCACAGAAGTCCTGTGTGTCACTTGAGTCCCCTGGAAAGCAGATACTAAGTGAGAATTAGGAATACAGGAAGTTTGTTGGGGTTTGTGAATGACAAAAAAGGGAAGAAGCAGAATTGTGGACAGAAATCCCACCAACCCAACCCAAGAGGAAGCTCCGCAGATTTCCCGTCATCTGCACCCCGTGCTGGGTTAAACTAAATCTTAGCATTTCCACAAAGCTTGGTCATTGGCTGGGTTGGGGAGGCTGTCCAAAAGAACTGTGACTTCTCCTTAGAAGGCAAGTCTTAAAGGATTCACCAAGCAAAGGTTTTCAGCCTGCATTTTCTCCTTGCAGTGGAATAGCAAGTTCTTTTTTGAAGAAAGATCCAAGCAACACGTCATACCCTGTAACATAGAATTTTTAGCACGAAGTAAGAAATGAGCCTCCAAACACACTTGGAAGATCGGTCTTCAGTGAAAGAGCATAGGTTCTGGCTCTCATCACAAGATCTTTGCCAAACTCAGACTGGAATCTGTGGGAGACACTGAAAGCACCTATTTCAAGTCCCTCCTACTTTGCCTGTCTGTGCTTTAAGGGATGAAATGCTAAAAGTACAGTTCCCAGATTCCTTTGCAGTTGGGGTGCAGGTGTGTGACCTGGCTCCAGCCTGTCAGATACATCACTATCACGACATAGGCATGTGGCCATGAGTAATGGAAGGCGGAGCTGCCTGCAGATGAGAAGCTCCCCTGGCTAGCTCTGTGGCTGAGATCCCAGCAGCAATGGAGCTCTGGGGCGGGTGGTAATGGCAGCACTGTTTTTGTTAAGACAGTCTGTGATATTATCAGCTGTTTCTCCCAACTGTGTTGTGCCTGATTTTTAAACACCCTAGAGGTTTGCAAACTATCTAATATTCCTTGAAAAAGTTCCTTATGTCTATACTGAGAGAAGGAGCTTCTGTTGTCTGCATTAGAGAGCCCTGAAGGACATAATGCTGGCTACAGTACACAAATCTGCAAGGGCACATATGCACCATCCATCAGGGAAACAGAATTTAGAGTCAAATGCATATTCCAAGCTTTTACACACTTCTGCGTAGCATTTCTTCTAAATAGAGAAAACTGCATTTTGCTCTTTGAAGCATGTAAACATACCTTAAAAAGCAAATGCACACCTGGCAAGACAGTGTTGTGGCTAAAAAGTCTAGCCACTTTCAGATCTGTTAGAAATTTCCTGGAAAGCCAGACATTTTCCCCAGTTCCATGCAAATTAACTGTCAGCATCTTTCAACAAAACAAAATACTAGTGCTAAAAAGTTTGAATGTCTTGGCTACAACACAGAAAACTGCTCACATCTTTTTTTCTCTTATCCTCCTTTTAAGAGCCCTCTCCCCTTTTGTGTCTTCAGTGTAATTCGGAAAATGTGTATGATTTTCTCCTTCCTACCTGACCACCAATAGCAAAACCAAGGTGTTGTTCTTCAAGGGAGTTTCTGTACTATGCAGCAGCCTAGAAGATCAAAGATTGACCAAAGCTGAGCCCAGTCCCATTAAAAACTTCATCCTGTGAAGGTAGAGATGCTGCAGGAGACAGAGAGAAAGCAACAAAAAGCAAGGTCATGTGGCTGAGGGGAGAAAGTTGGGCCAGCATCTTTGTCCTGCCACACGAGGGGAAGAATCAGAGAGAGCACATTCTCCCCTCTGGGCCTCTCTGACTTCTGTAATCCCACCTCATTGGAATTACTCTCAGGACTGCTGAAAAGCTGACAGAGCAGGAACCTGAAACAAGATGCTCTAGAAAGGCCACTAGATGGAGGTAAAGAGAAATTTCAGAGACCACTGCTGCATGGAGGAGCCCCTGAGCAGAATCCCATGAGTCCCGTTATGATCAGAAGTCACGTAAGATAAACAAAGACAGGTAGAAAGGAAACAAGAAAGACCACAATTTTTTGTTTTCTTTATCTTTTAAAACCTCTATTTTTTATCAGTATATGTTTACAGTGTTTAATTTTTTTTTTTTTTGAGACAGAATCTTGCTAGAGTTCTAGCTGGACTTGAACTCACTATGTAGCCCAGGTTGGTCTCAAACTTGCAGCAATTATCCCACCTCAGCCTCCAAAGTGCTGAGGTTATAGGCATGTGTCACTACCTAGCTATAAACTTTTATTTTTTATAAATTACCCAGACTTTAATGTACAACCATAGCAATAGAAAGTAGACTAAGACAATTGAAACAGGGGACTGAAACTCCCAACCTACTAGATGTCAGTACAAGTTCATGTTCTGTAAAACTGAAGAATGAATTTTAGGAATAACAAGAGTTAAAAACAGAATATGTTTATTGAGAGAAAGAAAGCTTCTGTGTGAAAGAGAGACAAGGTGTCCCAAGTGGGCTTCCCAAGACTCTTGTCTTTTCTAGGGATTTTACAGAGCAAAACCATAAGGTGAGGCAGGTCTAAAGTGGGAAAAACATGGGAACTCACAAGACAGGCATGAGGTGGGACAGAACTATGGTCAACCAATAAGATTAATTGCTTAGGTAGAATTGATTAAATTCGGAATAAATAGGGAAGCAAGTCACCCAGCAAGCAGGCATGCTTAAAGAGCAGTGACTCTTCCTGCAAGGTGTTAGTGTCACATTTATTCCGATGCAATAAAGATGAAAAAAAGAAAAAGAGACCTTTACTGAGGAAGCAGAGAGGAGTGCTCACTGGGATGTCCAGCTCACCAGCTCCTCTGGTGGGAGACAAAGGAAGGTGGAGGTATGTATAAACTCTGGCCAGAAGCAGAGTTTAAAAGAGAAAGTTGTAATCATGACTGAGGGGAAGAGAAGGGAGTTGTCATCAGAAAATAAGCTGTTGTTTTGGCCTTCAGCCATGTCAGACCATCACATAAACATTCAGCAATTTATACTCAGGCAGAAGTCTTTCAGTTAGGATGGTACTCCTGGCTTCCCCAGGATGATCCATACCTGTTTAGAATATCACTCCTGAGGATGTAGGTGTATTTGCTTGATCTTTTGCCTTGAGTTCTGGCCCACACAGCAGGAGGTGTCTGTCTCCTTTAAAGTCACAAAATATCGGGTCCTCTGCATTGGCTCCTTTGAGGGTTTCATCCTGACAGCCTACAATATTTCTATCTAACTCAGCTGCCTATAACAACAATGACCAGAGCCATCTATCAGTGAACATGTACTTCACAGAGTAGTTTGTTATGCTGTATTGCAAAGTGGAAGGCATTCTGAGTAGTACAAAAGTGACTTTATACCAAGGGAACTGCAGTAATGGTTGATGTTCTACATGTATATCAGAATATTTATTGCATGCAATTCAAGAGCCAAAGAGAACTCTCCAAATCCTACTGAGTGATTTACAAGTAGGGCTCATACAGTAGCTTTATACCAAAGGACTTTACTTGCAGCTAGAAGAAACGAACTAGATCTATGCAAACCACATAGATAGATCTAGAAATAAAACTTAATAGTGAGTGAGAAAGCAAAAAAATGATCTAAAGAACAATGCCACTTTTTTTTTATTTAATAGGAAAAAGAGAAAAACACAAAACAAAACAAAGCAGTGTAAGGTTACATATAATACAGAACTACAAAAAAAAAAGCATAACAGTAAGAAATCACCTGTTAATAGATTACATATTATCATCTTGGAAATAGTTGCTCAAATCACAGTATCAAAGAATACAAAGTAGACATTCAAACAGAGAGACTACAAACAGCTGTGTTCAATGATCCAAAAACATTAATATAGTCAGCTATTCAACATCCCTATACACACTTGCTGTTATATCCGTTAGAGCTCTTTTTTTTCCCTTCCTCTCTTTTTACAACAAAATTTACACATTTTAGATTTTATTACTCCTTAGTTCTTATTACTTTTTTGGGGGGGGGAGAATAAAGTCAAATATGGCAGAACAAAGCTGTCAGTGAAAACCAAGGATAGACTTAGCACATGATGTAGAACAGAGTATACGGTTATTAACAATAGTTATCAACGTTGTCTCCTGTTTCCTTAAAAAGATTTGTCTATCTCATTAGATATTATAAAGTTGGACAAAACAGTAGAGAACAAGACCAATAAAACTTAGACATTGTAAACATTACAGGACTTCCAAAGGAGACAATAGTCAAACCAGAATGGGCATCTCAGTGAATCTTACTGCCTTCAAAGTAGTTGCCTATACCCTCAGACCTGATACTATCCCACAGAATGGAACAATGCCACTTTTATAACTTAAAACCATGCACCCCAAATATTGCGCTTCCTGAAAGGGTATGTTGTAACATTTTAAAGCTATGGTCTTTATAGAAGGCAGAAAAATAGAACTGGAGGCTGAGGAAAGAGTGAAAGAATAAATAAAAGCGGAATTTCTTCGAACCTCGTGATTCCTCTCAATCTCTCTCCATCCCCCTTAGGACTCAGATTTATTGACTCTGAAGAGTTTGTAAGACTGTGGCACCTCCTGCTCACATTGTAGCAACTTTCCACTTGTTGCAGTAAAATTCCCAAGCCACATCAAACTGAAAAGATGACCCTTTGCCCGAGAAGATAAGAAGGCAACATTTAATCTTTATACCAGCAGACTGTTGGATCTTCAAGCCAGTGGACTGTCAAGGATAATTCCTCAAAGGCAGCAGCATTGAATTTAGGAAGAATTTAGTTTATATAGAATTTAGAATTGGGAGTTCAAAGCAAGTGACAAAATGTTACGTAATTGGCTACATAGATTAAGTCATATATTGACAGGAAAGGTAGTCTTCAAACAAAGGAATTGTTTATCATAATATAGAAATACTCCAGGAACAAGGGGAGGGGTCCTTACAGAATGAGCACAGGGACAGGGATTTAGCTTAGTGGCACAAATGCCTGCCTAGCAAGTGCAAGGTCGGGAGTTGATCCCTAGTTAAAAAAAGCAGTAGTAATAAACAAAACAGAATGAGCATAGTTAAGGGCATTACCATAATATAGAAATGTGGGAGGGGGACTTACAGAATGAGGATAGTTAAAGACACTACCATAATATAGGAACATTATGGGGAGGAGCCCTTGAATTAGCCCAGGGTGCCTTAGGGTATAGAAAATTACTGTGACAGTGCTCATCAGAAATATGCAGCTGGGCTGTAGATACCATCAAGGTCAACTGAATTCAGCAGAAATAGAACAGAAACTTGGTCTGAGACTTCTAATTGATCATAAAATGTCAATAAATTTTCTATCTTATAAATGTGTTCCTACATTATAATTGTGCCCCAACACACTGAGGAAATTAGCCCAAAAAGCTTAGTCATTTGAAGAGAAATTACAAAGGCATTTGGGAGTTGGGTTAATGAGCTAACTAGCTATAATTTCAGAATATTTTTCAACAACAGATACTTCAGGCAAAACAGAATCTATTCCATGTTCCACTTTTCCTGTGAGTCTGTTTCAAATGACACTAAATGGGGACTGCCCCATGGAGCTGAATAGTCTGGATGACAGGTAATCTTGACTGTTATTTTATTTGGATCAAAGGACACCTTGAGATGCAATTGGATTGTGAAGGAGTGAAATCCTGTCTGTGCGTTAATTTATTCATGAATTCATAGCTGAATAGGCTGCTGGCAAGTGGAATCTTGTTGGACAAAGTAGGTCTCTGTTGGGTGTGCTCTTGAAGAATGTATTCTCTCAGGCTCTTCTTCTCTCTGCTTTCCTGGCTGCCGTAAAGTGAGCAGAGTCCTCCAACATTCCCTTCCACTATCATGTTTTTGCCTTGCTGCGGGTCCAAAGCAATAGATCCAGTCAACCACTGACTGAAACTTCTATAACTATGAGCCAAAATCCTCCCTCATTGAGTTGTGTGTGTCAAGTATTTAGTCACAACAATGAAAACTTGATCAATGCACTGTGTGCTATTGGGAAAGACATTCTTACCAAGGTAGAGCACAGGTAGTTGAAATGTAGCAGGGGCTGTATTTATCATGTGAGCCACTCTTTCATTTGTAGGAGACTCTTTCAACACCAGGTAAAATTCCCTTTTTAACTCACTTTCCAGAAAGGTGACCTTTTAAGGTTCTTAAAATTTTGCTGTAGGTGCCTGATGAACCCCTGATTTCATTTACCTCTAGTCTCTTGGGACTTCAAATCCTTACCAGAAATTTACACATCCACTGAAACTTTCCTCTGCAACCTCTGCTTTTAGGACATGCCTGTGCCAAATTTCACATTGCTCTCTCTGGAACGCTCATCCCCGTATGTCAGCACGGCTCAATCCTTCCCTCTATTTGCTCTCTGCTCCAATGCTACCCCTGCAGAGAAGGCATCCCTAACATCCCTTCTAAAAGAGACTCCCCATCCCGCCTTGCTCTTCTTGCCAAGCTATCTGCATTCCTCTAATCCCCCCTGAAAATGTTTTATTAGTTTATTGTAAGCACCTTTAATAATGAAACTCCATCTCACTCACTGATTGATACCTGTCTTGTCCTGGCTCAGGGGCAATACCCAGTACACATATAGTGGGTGAGTAAATGGGTCAGATCTAAGTGAAATGGATCTAATCTACACAACAAAAAGAGTGTGTATGATATTTCTGTCAAAAGAGAGAGTGCTTAGGAAGAGCAAAAATAAAGTTTATGCTTTTCTGAATTCTATATTATTACCCTAAGATTAACTTGGTTAATGAACCAAATTCTTCCTCAGAATAATTATCATCATCTTTACTCTCCTGGAACTTGAATATTGCTTCATTTTTAAACAGAGACAAAGCATGATGTGGTCTTTAGATGCTTGATACAAAGGAAATGCTAGGATTTCCACCCCAAGACAAGAATGCTTTTAGGACATTACCTATGTCTTCAGATTCTTGATTGAGTAACCTGGACAGTTATAGCAGCAGTGTTATGGTTTGTATCCAAATTTTCCCCCAATATCTCATGTATGTGGACATGATTGGATCACATACTCATCAATGGGTAGGTAAATATGTTGATAGAAGGTTGGGCTTGGTCAGAAGAGGTAGTCGCTGGAGGAATGACCTAGAAAGGTGCATCTCCCTTCCTAGATCCTTCTTTATCTGCTTCCTGACAACCATGACATGAGCAGCCTTCCTCCACCAGACCATTCTATCGTGCACTTTCTCCCTTGGATCCAGTTGACTATGGATTGTATCCTTTAGAAACCATGAGCCCATGAATCTTTCTTTCTTTAAGCTGTACATGTTGAGTATTTTGTCCTAGAATCTAAGACAGATTTTAGTGTAAGAGAAGTGGAATTCTTGTTGTGACTGTATCTGACTATGTTTTTTAGATATTTTTGGAACTGGTTGGGCAAACTGTTTGGAAAGGTTTGAAAAAGTTGGCTAGAGAAGCCCCAGAATGTTGTAAGCCATTCTTAAGGGAAGTTTTGGTCAGAACTCAGAATATTAGATTACTAATATACCTGCAAATCATAAAGGCCAGGCTCAGAAGGTTTCAGTTCAGAAAGAAGACTCCACTTGGAGCTTACTTTAAGACCATGTGTGTTACACTATAGCATAAAATTTATCTGCATTTGTGCATGTCCTGAGAATTCATTGGAGATGGAGATTAAAGGTGGAAGTCTAATTATTCTACTTGGGGAAATTTTACAATAGCCCAATGGTTACTGCCGGTGACTTTTAGCCAGATTTATGGTGAGAACCAGAAATAAAATAGCTGATGAAAAGAGTTTTCAGTTTCCTCAGAAAATAAGCACCTGCAAAGTTGGAACAAAGAGAAAAGATGTAAAAAGATTCACATTGAAAAGAACCCAAGTATTTTGCATTAAGATATTATAAGATGATTTGAAGGCATCTCAAGAATCAGCAAAATCCCAGCCCTTTGCAGGATCAATGTGCAAAACTGTAAAATTTTCATTTAAGAAGAGAAATCCTGAGCACCTTACCTAAGAAAGACTGCCTAGAGCATGCAGACACTCAGAGACTTCTACAATCATGATCCAAGAGGATCTGGTTATTACTCAAGGTAGATTTTAGTGCAGTGATGGTGAAACTTTTAGAGACTGAGTGACTAAATTGCATCCCAAAACCCACTTATTTGTCACAAAGTCCCAATACTGCAATTGAACCTGAATGCTGCGATTGGCTGCTAGTGGACCTTAGCTCATGTTCTGACAGAAAGAGATCTGTGTTCCCACTGCAGCAGGCATGAAATGGGTTCACCAGCACTACCTTAGTATTATCTATAAAGTGCTGTGTTCCCAAGAATGAAGAATGCAAGAGTTGTGGGGTCAAGCAGGCTTCTACCTAGATTTCAGAAAAGGACATCGGAGGCCAGGAAGTGTTCCCCCAAGAGGAGAGTATGCGATGCTGTAAAAGTTGAAAGTGCAATAGAGACTCCACAAAGCTGAAATTCCAGGAGTTCAGAACTTCTGCTGAGGAACCTGCAGACAGCGAGCAGATCCAGTCTACAAGAGCGGCCATGAGGGCTGCAACCAGCAATGCTGTAGGGGTGGGGGCCACACAGGCCTTTAGAGCTCACATCTCATCACAGCTTACACCGGATGTTGGACACGGAACTACAGAATTTAAGGTTTTTCCTCTAGGGTTTTGTTCTTACTTTGGTCCTATTCCTTTCTATCTGCTTCTTCATTTTAGAATGATAATGTTTTCTCTGTCATTCCATGTAAACAGTGTATAATTTTCTTTTTTAGTTTTACAAGGGTTTATAGCTAAGAGTTTTCTCTTGAAGGTCAGAGGAAACTTTGGATTTACACATTTAATCTCAACACTGGAACTGCGTTAGAGATAGACTAAATTAATTTTGCAAAATGAATAGATGTTATGATCATATCAATATATGCTAGTGAAACAAGAACTTTAACAACATTGCCACAGAAGTGTGAGTAGTACCAAATGTTAATCCAGAGTATGCACCCAGTGGTGGGCACAATAAAGTATTGGGCAGATACAATATGGATTCCTGGAGAAGGTGCCTTCTGATCCAGACCTTGAAGGATGTGCTGTTTTTCCAGGAGCCAAGATTCTCTGAAGAAGGGCATTCCAGGCACACAAACAGTGTGAAAATGGCAAAAGAGAAGGACACAGCCCAAGCACTCCACGAACAGTGAGTGGGTAACTGTGTCTACATTAAGGTATAAGGCAGGAGCTGAAACTGAATGCAGGTGAAGGTTAGTATCAGAAAGCCTTGAATGTCATTCCAGGGAAGTTGGGCTCTACTTGGAGGTCAGAAACAGACTTTCTGACATGAAGAAATTTTCACTTCACACATTAAAATCAGAACTTCTTCATAAGAGAATCTAAACATCATGAACTAGATAAAACAATAATAGCAGCCCACATTCATAAAGTCTATACATGAGTGCTCTTAGTGCAATGCTAAAGAGAAACACTGAAATGACACCCAGGATTTGGAGGCAGATTTATTTAATGTCAGACAGGCACTGACAAGGAGTCAATCCTGATAAAGTTGTCAGACTTCATAGGCTCAGAAAGGGAGGTCTTCGTGGGGTTTGCAAGCAAGAGCAGAGTGCCTCATTATCTTTGATTGGTTCTTACATTTTCCATCATAGTGACTGACCAGTGATCAGTCATTTCTAAGAAACACAGGCAACAGAAACTTGTGACAGGCAGTGTTACCTGGGCAACTGACAGGTTGGCTGGGGAGAGGGCCATTTTCTGCTACATAGCAGCTTTGTTCACAGTAGTCCAAAACTGGAAATGTAAAGGTCCACCAACTGAAATACAAAAAGTAACTTGTGACATATGCATACAGCAGAATTCCATACAACAATGAGAAAAAACAAGCTACAAATAAATCTCAAAAATATGCTAAGAGGCCAGTATACACACACACACACACACACACACACACACAGACACACACACACACACACACACACACACACACACACACACACTATATATATATATATATATATATATATATATATATATAGCTCCTTGAATAGTATCTTCCATGTGTCACCTCACCTCCTACTTCATACTATATAGAATAATACCATATATATGGTATATATACATATACTATTTTATATTATATATATACTATTATATACTATTATATATATGTATATCTATATACATATATACTATTCTATCATGAAGTTGGAGAACAGGCAAAACTAAGTAGAAATTAGTGATACAATCATAGAAAGCAGATGATAAAAGCCAGGCATGGTGGCACACACCATGTAAGGCCAGAATTCTAAGAAACTAAATAAAAAGAATCACAAGTTTGAGTCCAGACTGGGAAACTTAGCAATTTATCAAGACTTTGCCTTGAAAGGGAGAGAGGAAAGAAGAGAGAAGGAGGGAAAGAGAGAGAGAAGAGGAGGAGAGGAGAGGAAAGGGGAGAGGAGAGGAGAGGAGGGGAGAGGAGAGGAGAAGAGAGGAGAGGACAAGAGACAGGAGAGGAGAGGAGAGGAGAGGAGAAGAGAGGAGAGAAAAAAAGGAAGGAGATATATATTAGGGTACTGCGCCATCTGTGCAGTGAGTGTGTAGCCTGAAAAGGATGTGACGGAGTTTTCTGTGAGCGACTGAGTGGGAGACAGAGATTTCTGGCCTCCACACAGAAGCCTTGCTGTTCACCCTGGCCTGGGGTTTCAGCTAAGCCAGCAGACTCATCTGCCCAAACCCTGGAGACGCAGTCCCAGTGGTGACTACAGTAAGCGGTTTCTGGAACAGCGATGACTCCTGTCTGATATTTAGAGGTGGGAACCACAGGGCTTCCCAAAAGTGGTTCTGTGGCATGAACTAAGAGGTGAGGTGACAGGTGGCCGATACTATTTAAAGGCTGAGGCTACTGGGAGGATACTGGGATAAAGTCACGGGACTCCTGTTTTTAAGATAAAAAGTCTAGTTAAAGAGTCAGAGAAGAGATAAATAAACAAATATCTAAACAGGTAGTTTTGGATAGTGACCGTATAATTTAAAAAAGACCGATAGACACCAGTGCAAGTGAAAAGGGCTGCTCCAGACAGGCCATGGGGAAGGCTTCTCTGTGGTGGTAACATCTGACTTGAGAGCATTCCAGGCAAAAGGAACAGTGCCGTGAACGCACTGAAGTCAGGTTAAGTAGGCCCCTTGGGAGCTATTAACGTGATCAAGGGGGAGAGTGGCAGATGGTTAAAGTGCAAAGACACGACAGGACATGGCCCATAGGCCATGAATAAGAGTGCAAATTTTATTGTAAGTATAACTGAAAACTACGAACAGTGTTAAAGCAGAGGGTAAATGCTTTGATTCACATTTCTGGAAGATCAGTGGCTGGATGGTTAGTGTCTTAGGTACTTTGCTCATTGCTGAGATAAAATACCCAACTCTCGAAAGTTAAAGAAGGGAAGATTTATTTCAGCTCACAATTTGAAGGGGTGTAAATCCATCAGCAGCTGGCTCCAAAGCAGAGTGGTGCGGCAGAGAAGCATCAAAGAAGAGAAACATTCATAGCATGCAGAAGACAGCAAAAGCGAGCAAGCAACAAGACACTTTCTGTCCCTTATATCACACCCAGGCTAACCACGCTTCAGGCAGGTAGCTCTCATACCCTTAATTCCAGTGCTTTTAATTCCAGCATTGCACCATAAATCAATCTGAGCATCACATCCTTGATCCTAGCAGAACTATGCCAACCAAATCAATGGACTAACTTAGTAATTACACCCTCTAGATCCAACCACCTCTGAAAAGCTCCACCTACAATGGCGTGAGATTTTGGGGGTGGGGTCAGCAAGGCACAAGTCATAAAGTTGGAGTCGAGGGTGGATATGGAGATTTAAAAGCAGGGGAAGCATAATGTGGTGGTTATTTTATATGCAAACATTTCTGGGCTTTAGAGCAAGTTATTTAATTAAATACTAATCTAGCTATTTCTGGGAACGATTCATGGATGTGATTAACATTTATAATAGTTGACTTAAAGTAAAACAGATTAGTAAATAATTAGGTGGACCTCATCTAAGCAGGTGAAGACCTTAAGAGCAAAATACTTTCATTTTCATTGACATTTAGCCTATATAGTAGCAATTCATGTGTGAGTCATGAGCCTAGCAAAATGCCCTGAAGATTTCAGACTTATCAACTACAATAATGTGAGCCTATTTCTTAAAATTAATCTCTCTCACTCTAAGTTGTGTCATGTATAGGTACAAATTCCCTATGATGAATATGATCATTATGTATACCTAAAATGTACCAATAAACATAATTATTTTTTTAAAAAATAAGTTTCTTTTCAGATAGATAGATAAATAGATGCATAGAATTAATAATGATCTAGTATATAGAGAAATACAGATATAAAATGTTGTATTAGTTCAGATTCTTTAGAAAGCCCTGAGTGATACATTCAGTTAATCAGTCAGAGTTTCACTGGGGAGTAGAGAACAGGTTTTGCTAAGTAGCTGGTAGATATAGGAGCCTGCTCAGCCCACATTGGACCCTCAACTACTGTAACTCCCCTACTTCTCTTCTTCCATAAGGCTGTGCTGAGTTCCTAGGCCTATTTTCAGCTCTTCCCATTATTTGAGAATGTGCATGAGGGAACTGTACAAAGGGAATCCCTCACTGGGTAGAAGACAATACCACACGCAGCAGAGAGCTTTACAGTTGTTCAAATGAGAAAAGTCACTTCCACTGTGGTCTTCCCTGATGATAGTCCACCTCACCTCTCATTCCCCAATACTTAACAGTACCATCTAACATACTACATAACCCATTTATTCTGTGTTCATTTTGTCTTCACCTCCTAGGCTACAAGTTTCATAAGATCAGGGCAATACATTTGTTCAATCCAGTGTCGATCTCTCAGTATCTGAAAGAATGATAATTTCAGAACCAGTGTTTGGTAAGCCCTTATTGAATAAAAATACAAAAGAATGAAGAATATAATGGAACTCAAGAAAATGTTGAATAAGTATAGCTTGAGGCAAAGAAAGTGGAACACAAAACTCTGCCCCCTGATTTTAACAATATAATTTGCAAGCACGTACTGAGTCCACGAGTTGCTCTGCTAAACACAGGGAATAGAAAGTTGGATAAAATAGAATTTCTCATTTTGAAGGAGTCAAGGTCGAGAGAAAAAGACAGAACTATAAAACCTTGGCTAAATACAATGAAGTAAGTGTCTGTGAGAAGTATATGAAGTGCTAAAGGAGACTTGAACCGGGAACTCTGGTAAATAACAACTCTCAATTATCAATGCTCACTGTGATCCTGGAATCCTGAGTCTGTATATAGTACACAGTCTCAGATAATCTTCATGACAGTCTCTTGAGACGGGTGCTAGCACCAAACCATTTTGGAGATGAAAAAGCCAAAGCACAAAGAGGTTAAGGCACTAATTTTTTTTTTTTTTTTTTTTTTTACGGGTACCAGGGATCGAACTCACAACCACAGGCTTGCAAGGCAGGCGCTTATGCCGCTGAGCTAAATCCCCAGCCCCCGCACTAATTTTTCTTATGGCAGAGAAAGAATCAGAACCCAGGAAGGGCTGCCTGCAAAGACTATGTGCTAAAAGCACTGTTCCTTAGATTTCTGGGCCACACCCAAGGGGATGTAACACTGGGTTAAAACAACCCATCCAATACTTTTCTACTGAAAATTTGTACTTTAGCGTAATAGTCACTTATGGATCTTGTAGCTGTACCTGGAGAATATAGGAAAACATCTTCAGGTTTACCCAGTTAGTATGATGGCAAGGTGTGCTCTGGTGTACAAAAGTGTCAAACTGGGATTTTTACCTACATAATACTTTAACAGGTTTTGCATATGTTTACCTGAGCATCACAGGGGATAAAATACACCCATGCCATCCTTCTGCTCTGTAAACATATATTCTACCATAAATTGAATATGGATGTGACTCACAGTAGCAGTGCCTTAGGAAAGAAAAATCCATCTGTGCATTTACCACTTGGCAGATGATTGGCAAGGTGTCTACAGGAGGGTTAAAGCAGAAATAAATGAGTTTTACCCATGAAATGTTCATTGCTAAATTTCTATGTATTTAGGATTTTTTTTATGTTTTCTTTTGAATTTTCTAATAGAAGTAGCCCAACTCAGGCCAATGGCACACGAAAAACCAGATTTGCAAGTTGTGGAGTAGGTTGAAAGTGAATCACCAGATCATTCATACGTGATGAAGATGATAATGACTTTGACATTGGCCATTGGAGCCAAAGTTCCTGTGATAGTAAAATAGAGAAAAGAATCAACTGATACAAACACAGGAGATGTAGGCCTTCTTGATTCAGATGATGAGGAAAACAACAGTAAGTACATGTTTGGCAAGTAGAAATGGTACAAAATGGTAGTGCAAGCAAATAAAATTTTCTGGTGTTAGTACCAGGTCTGAAAATGTGGTAAAGATTTTGGCAGGGAGGAAATCTACTGGATGAAATGCCAGCACTGCCATTCAATGTTGGAAATTGTTTGCAACAAATGAAATGCTATACAACATTGTGAAATACAAAATGCTAAAATGCAAGTAAAACATTTTATATGCACCAATAGCCATATTCAAAAAAAAAATGTACTCATTGTGACATCTCCCTGGGTGAGCTGAAAGCACTCATAGGTCTGCTGTGTTTAGCAGGGTTTTCTGTTGGTAATTGCAGGAAGATAAAAGACTTATAGAAAAGTGATAAATGTTGAGATCTGTAGAATAATGATGATTCTGATGAGACTTGTTTTCCTTCAAAATTGCATAGGTTTGATGCAAAATCATCCACTAAGAAAGAAAAAGCATTAGTAATTTGGCTCCTGTCCACTCATGATCTCAAAGATTTATGGGTAATTGTCAAGCATTTTACATACCATCTGATTATGTAACTAATGATGAACATCTAGCAGCATTTCACGGCTGTTGTCATTTCAGGCAGCATACAGTGGACCCTTGACTTATAAACTCAGTTCACTCCTAGGGACTGGTTGTAACTCAAACTGTCAATTGAAAGCTCAGGTTCCTCTACACAGCCTTCAAAATCTCTGTGCTTCAAACAGGCAGATCCATGTCCACTAAGAGACATTTGGCCAATATCTCTCAATTAATCCAACACAGGAGATGTTGTAATGTTGTAATCCTCTTTCCAAAACTCTTTGTCTGAGACACCTGGAACCACACATGGCTGGCATTCAGGTTATAACTCAAGGCTTTAGTTATAAGTTAAAACTAAAATTCTGGTCATAATCCAATTTGTTCATATGTCAGGCTGCTTATAACTCAAAGACCCACTCTGTTCCCAAAAGCCCTTCAAAATACGGCATAAAATTTTATACTGTTGTAGGTGCAAAGACCTATTATACTTTCAATTTATCAATTTATCTTGGAACTGAGTCACCAAGTCCTCATTTGTGTAATAATAAACCAAATGATGGTGTGAACAGACTTATTGCTCCCACCTCCCAAAATAACAGAATGTGACATTCAACAGTTGGTTTACCAGTTTCTGACTGGTAAATATAAGAACTGTCAAAGGAACAAAGCAAAAATTCTAAATGAAATGTTGCAATATCCAAACAGAGAATTGGGTAGTACAATCTTTGGACTTCAGAAAGATATCCTGGCCTTGTATTTGGCAAAGAAAAGCAACTTGGTACTGATGTTGTCAACAGTGCACCATGATGGAAATATTGATAGGAAAACCTAGACAAAATGAAAGATTCTGGTAACTTTCTAAAACAAAACCAAAGATCAAGGAAATGTTGACGAGTTATTCAGCAGTTATGATATAATGAAAAACACAAATTGTAAGACAATGGTTGTATTTTACTTAATCCTAAATGTATGTGACATAGTTTGACAGTTTACAAAGAAAATAACAAGTACAAAATATCACAGAGAAATTTTCTTAGGAGATTGGGATTGGAACTCATAAAAGAACATTTACAGCAGAGGAAAAAGATGTTTCTCCCCCAGGAACTGCACAAAAGATTGTGTACCACACTGGTGGGCTGACAGGTAAATAGGCAGGTGTCATATCACAAAGACCTACAAAGACTACAGGAAAACCAAAGAAGATGTCGCATGTGCTCTACAAAAATGGACAGGGAAACAAAATGTATCTGTTGTCAGTGTAAGTAGTATTCGTGTATGGAACCTGTAGTTGTCATGCGTGAAGACTGCCTTAGGTGTAACAGTTTAAGCAAAGATTATTTATGTAGTAGACTTTTGTTTATGTTTACCCAGTAGCTCACATAGGTTTTTATTTGTGATGGTATCTTTTAACTTTTGTAAGCAAGTACACAGTTGACATGAAAATGATGATGTCTATTCTAAGCACTCATTACATATCTGAAATTTTATTTTACTGATATCTCACTTACCTATTAAGTACAAATTTGTACAATACAGTAGGAAGCTCTTGACAAAACAGGATGACAAGACAGGTGACAAGAATGGTCTGCCATGCAGGAAAGTTATGTAGATGTGCTGTCAGTATAAGTGAGATGTATGAATGGTGCATGTGTTTGCCACGTGTGAAGACTGCATTGGGTGTAACGATTGAAACCAAAATTACTTTTATTATAGAGTTCTATTAATACTTTCACTGTAGCTCATATAGAAATTTATTTCTGATATTATCTTTTAGATTTTGTAAGCAGATACACTGTTGATGTGAAAATGTTGATGTTGATTCCTAAATGTGCAATGCATATTAAGAATTTAATATTGGGCCTCCTGTCAGGACCAGTGAGTTGGGCAGAGGCACAGAACACCGTCCCAGCCTGGCAGAACTCTCTCCCTCACTTGAAACAAGAACACTTGAAGCTC